>NC_136393.1:44357337-46757337 GCF_965140285.1 Lepidochelys kempii | reverse complement strand
TGGCTCCAAGCGAGAGGGACCAGCCGGGAAGAAAGACAGCCGCAAGGGGGACAGAGACACACACGGCGTCCTCCCCCCACAAGGGAGGGTCCCAGCTGGCTGGGCTGTTAAACGCTGGGAGAACTTGAGGGGAAGACGACCCCCAAGAGACCCCTCCTGGCTAACACAATTGAAGTCTAGGCGTCAGGGGGCAGGGGCTGTTTTTTTTTATATGAGCTCCTTTCCGCCCGCTGTTTCCCCTTCCGAACCTCCCCTTGCTTCTACTGTGACCAAACTCAACCCTTATATAGACCTAACCCCTGGTGTAGACAGCGCCGTGTCGAGGGGAGGGCTTCTCTCAGGGAGAGGTGCCTCTCAGCGAGGAGGCGGGAGAAGCCCTCCCAGCGGCGTAGGTAGATCTTCGCTAAGCACTGCAGCGGGACTGCTGCAGAAATCTGTGTCAACAAACCCCTAGAGATATCCTAGTTCTTCCATCTCGATGCCTGTCGCTGTAGTAATTGATCGCCTCGTTATTATTACTGTTTATGTTACCATAGCACCTATATGACCTATCGGAGATCAAGGCCCCGTTGGGCCGGGCGCTGCCCAGACACACAGGGAGAGACAGCCCCTGGCCCAGCTGAGATCAGGGCCCCGTTGGGCCGGGCGCTGCCCAGACACACAGGGAGAGACAGCCCCTGGCCCAGCTGAGATCAGGGCCCCGTTGGGCCGGACGCTGCCCAGACACACAGGGAGAGACAGCCCCTGGCCCAGCTGAGATCAGGGCCCCGTTGGGCCAGGCGCTGCCCAGACACACAGGGAGAGACAGGCCCTTCTCCAAACTACTCAAGTGTAAATAGACAAATGATGGATTATCACCACCATTTTTAGGTGGGGAAACTGAGTCGCGGAGAGATCCAGTGACTTGCCCATGGTCACAGAGGGAGTCGGTGGCAAAGCTGGGATTGGAGTTCAGGGATCCTGAGTCCCAGCACTGTGAGAGAACTCTCCGCACCCAGCTGTGGGAAGAGACCCCAGGAGTCCTGACTCCTAGCCCCTCCTCACCCTGCTGTAAGCTGGAGACCCCACTCCCCTTCCAGAGCCTAGAGCAGAACCCGGGAATTCTGTCTCCCAGCTTTCATTTCCCAAAGACACTTGCATTCAGCGGGAAGCCCCACCTCAGCTCTTTGCAGTATAGAGCTTATGGCAAACAGCTGCGTGCATTTCCCATTCCGTCCTGCAGGTGGCAGCACTAAGCAAAGTGCTTCGACTGGCCTGGGGCTGGGACGTCAATGGAAATTCTGCCGGTACCAGTATTAGGAGGTGGTAATGCCCTCTAGGGCGTATGGCAGGGAATTTAACCCCTCATGGATGGACAGGGTCTGGGCCCCTTTGCTGCGTGGCGGCAGGGAGCTGGGAATGGTTATTCCATACTGCAAAGTCCATTAATAACAAAGACAGCTTGATCTGGGCTCAGTGAGCCCCGGGAAAGGGGAAGAGCCCGTGGCAAGGAAATCGCGGCTTTCCTGTATTACAGCTTGTTGCCAAAAAAGGCCCTGACCCAGACTGGGGTGGACTGGGTACAGCTTTACAGGACTCATTTGCCCAGTGCTCAGATGCCCCAGCCCAGAGGTGGCTGCAACTGGATGCCAGCCACACAGAGATTGCTCGCCCAGCGCTGAGATGCAGCAGCCTCTGGGGTGGGGCAACTGGGTAACAGCTGCACAGAGACTGCTGTCCTGGCAATGAAATGCAGCCACCTCAGGGGGTGACTTAGCTGGGTAAGAGCCGCACAGCGAGGCTGCTGAGGGATCGCTCAGGCAGGGCTGAAATGCAGCCACCTCTGGGGTAACAGCACAGTCAGCCAGCCCTGATATGTGACCACCTCTGGAATGGGGCAGGTGGACAACAGCCGTACAGCAATGCTGCATGGGGATCACTTACCCAGCACTGAGATGCAGCCACCTCTGGGGTGTGGCAGCTGGATAACAGCCACACAGCAGCATGGCATGTAGTCTTGGTAACGAAGTGCAGCTGCTTCTGGAGTAGGACACGACGGCACTATGTTAAGGCACTTGGGACCATGTCTGCACACATGCAGTACGTTCACCAGCAGGATTCGAACCTCTGACCTTTAGCACAATCCCCTATTGCTTGAGTGACAAGAATATAATAAGGGCTGGATTTCCAAAGCTATTTAGGCACCTAAAGATGCAGATGTCCCCTAGAGCAGTGGTTTTCAAAGTGTGGGTCTTGAGCCAGTACTGGATTGTGGAATGTAAGGCACTGGGTCGCGGTGGCTCTGGTCAGCACTGCAGAACGGGCCATTAAAAGTCCCATTGGTGGTGCTGTCTGGCTAAGGCAGGCTAGTCCCTAGCTGTTCTGACACCACTCTGCGCCCCGGAAGCAGCCAGCAGCAGGTCCGTCTCCTAGGCGGAGGGACCACAGGTCTCCACGCGCTGCCCTCACCCTGAGCACCGGCGCTGCACTCCCATTGGCTGGGAAGCCTGCCTTAGCACTCCCGCTGTGCCACTGACCCGGAGCCGCCCAAGGTAAGCCTGTGCCCTAACCCCAATCCCCTGTCCCAGCCCTGAGCCCCCGCCAAATCCAGAGCCCCTTTCTGCACCCCAAACCCCTCATCCCTGGCCCCACGCCAGAGTCTTCACCCCCAGCCCAGAGCCCTGGCCCCCTCCTGCAACACAACAACCTGCCCCAGCCCAGAGCCCCCTCCCACACACTGAAAACCTCATTCCAAGCCCTACCCCACAGCCCTCACTCCCACACCCCAAACCTCTGCCCCAGCCCTGAGCCCCTCCCACACCCCAAACCCCTCATCCCCAGCTCCGTGGGTCACGGGCATCAACAATTTTCTTCGCTGCCCTAGAGGACTTTCAAAAGCAATCTTGTAGTTGCGGGGACCACCACCAGGGGGAGACGCTCTCACATGTGGGTTACAGCCACCCAGCATTTACTCCTGTATCCATCAGAGCCAGTATTTGGCCAGGACACCCGAGCTAAAAGCGGGGGGGGGGGCAGGAACAATTTGTACAGTGCGGGGTGCTGAGCACCACTGAACCAAACTGCAAACCCTGGAAGTGATGGAAACCACTTCAAGCCAGGGGTGCAGCCTCACCCCTAATTCCAGCACCTATGGTAGGGGCATGGGCAAAGGGGGGGCCTCCAATCAGTGGGGGCATAGAACTGTGCACCCCCCGACCTATGGTTAAAAGCAGCAGCCAAGCAATGACCATCCCCGTGCATGTAGCCGATCTGTGTCTGCTAGCCGCAAATATCCCCCAATGGCCGGTGATGGGATGCTAGCTGGGGAAGGCTCTGAGTTACTACAGAGAATTCTTTCCCGGGCGTCTGGCTGGTGGGTCTCGCCCACGTGCTCAGGGACTAACTGTTCACCCCATTTGGGCTCAGGAAGGAATTTTCCCCACGTCAGATTGGCAGAGACCATGGTTGTTGGGGTTTTTTTCCTGTCTCCCTCTACAGCATGGAGCACGGGTCACTTGCAAGTTTAAACCAGTGTCAGCGGTGGGTTCTCTGTACTTTGAGGTCTTTAAATCATGATTCAAGGACCAGTAACTCAGCCAGAGGTTAGGGGTCTATCACAGGAGTAGCTGGGCGCGATTCTGTGGCCTGGGATGGGCCGGAGGTTCGACTGGATGATCACGATGGTCTCGTCTGGCCTTAAAGTCTGTGAGTCCTGCCACCACAGAATAGAATATCACCGAATATCAGGGGTGGGAGGGACCTTAGGAGGGGCTCACAGCAACTGGGGAGCTGCTCTGAAATGAACATGACTCCCCAGGCCCGACACACTGTAAACCCCTGGGTCTCCCATCCAAGCTTCAAACAGGCCTGGTAGTGCTTAGCTGAGAGGAGGAAGCAATTGCCGCGGAGGGAAGGGGAGGCCGCCTTTGTTAATAAGAGCCTTGGTGATGATGGTAATTGGCAATTAAGGGATTAGTCAGGGCAGCTGCAGCGTGGGTTTATTTCATTTTTACTGCTACAGGAAGATTAATGCCAATGGCAACCACAAATATCCTGGATAACAGCGTGATGATGGACTTTGTTGGGTAGGGAATGGGATATGGGGCTTTCCCTTCCAGGGGGCACCGGGTCTGCTCCTGCCCCAGATGGGTATTGGCTGGCTCAGGAGGGTAGGGAATGGGATACAGGGTCTTCAGCCTTGCGAGGGTGCGAACTCTGATCTAGCCCCATATCACAGGGCCCAGAGAGCTTAGCGGGGGTGGGGAATGAGAGATGGGGCTTTTCTCCTCTAGAGGGCGCCAGCTCCAATTTGGAAACTAGCTGCTGCAGGAAGGTTGGGTGACCTGTGTGACATGAGCTGCAAGTTCTCAGCACCGACAGGACGAGAGCAGCATTGCGGTGCAGCTGGTAAACTTGCAGCTCACGCCAGAAGTGGCTGGATTAGCCATACTTTTGCTGCGCAGCGATGAATTAAGTGCTGTGCCCCACCCCAGAAGTGGCTGCATCTCAGGGTCCAGTGAGGGATTCCTCTGCAGTGTTGCTGTCCGGCTGTTACCCAGCTGCCCTGCCCCCAGAGGTGGCTGCATTTCAATGACTGTCAGATGAGCCTGAGCAGCATCGCTGTGCAGCTGCTAAATTGCTGTCCCACACCAGAGGTGGCCGCATCTCAGCGCTGGCTGAGCGATCTCTGTGGAGTGCAGCTGTTCAAAAGCAGCTGCGTCCTACCCCAGAGGTGGCTGCCTCTTGGCAGTGGGCGAGTGATCGCTGTGTAGTGCGGCTGTTAAGCAGCACCACACCCCAGAGACAGCTGCATTTCTGCAATGAGATGACAGAAAAAGCATCGATTCAAACCTGAAACTATAAAGAGCCACCAGACAAGCACCAGCTTATTCTGCCTTCATGTCTCAGGCAGGTTTCCACCCCATCAGGGAGGGAAACGGCATTTTAATTTGTTTGCTTCGTTCGGGACATTTTGCTCGCCTTCCAGCATCACCTGGTTGGTTTATGTGTAACTACCCCAGTGTATCAATTTTTAGCAGGGACACACCTGTGTGGCGTGGCCAAATTTCCCTCCATCCTATAAAATCTTTAGTCAAGTCGTTCTCTCTCCAGGAGTCAGCAGCAGGCAAAAAGTACAGCAAGCCGCACAGTCCAATTCTCCTGGTGGTCCTGCACCTTCGAGAGACACTGAGTCCCCTGTGCTAAGTGTCTGGAAGGACTGGCCCTGACCCAGAGCCCAGGGAACTCAATAGAAAGCTGCCCATTGGTGTGCAGAGGCCAGGGATCCAGCCGGGTCTGGGGCAGCCGCTCTTGCTTTCCCCACCTGTGAAGGGGGAGAAGGGTGTCAAATTGCTCCCCTGCAGGGCTGTCGGGGGGATGCCATTCGTCAGGGTTTGTGTAGACAGGCGGATTCTGCTCTTGCTCTGTCTGGGGCAACACCATTGAATCTGCCATGAATCACAGCTCCAGCCATCCAGCCAGAGCGCCCTCTGTCTATCTATCCACGCCACAGCTCCCTTTATCCATAGCTCCCTCCATCCATCTACCCATAGCTCCTCCCTCTATCCATCCATCCCTCTATCAGTCCATCCATCCCTAGTTCCCTCCATCCATCGACCATTGCTCTTCCATCCATTCATCCCTCTAGCCATAGCTCCCTCCATCCATCTACCATAGCTCAGTCCCTCCATCCAGCCATCCACAGCTCCCGAGCACCCCCCCAGCTATAACCAGTAGACCCCACTCCCATTTCAGAACAGGGATAGAGCCCCCACCCCTACAACCTACTCCCTCTCCTTGCCAGGTACCGACAGCCCCCAGGGCTGGCTGTCACTTCAGCTGGCCCCATCCCCAATATCATTCGCTCCAAAAAGGAGAGGGTTATTTCTTCCGTCCTTGACAGGGACATTGGGACAAAAAGCAGGATCCTGGAGATAATTGGTTTAACGTCCCCCTGACGAGCAAGTTTGATTTAAATAGTAACGAGGCAGGCACAATCGACTAGCTCCTAGTGACACAGCCCAGAGACTGCCCTACTTCCCCAGCTCCGCTGGACTGAACGCCAGAGGGAAACGGAAAGTATCTATTGCCAGATCTTAATGTTATCTGTCACTGTCCCTCCATCTATGTATCCCCCCTCTATGTTTCCCCCTTCTGTTCCTATCCATTTGTCTGTCCAAGTCCTCTAGGCCCTGCTAGACTCCTGTCTGTCTGTCTAATCACCCTGGATCCAAATATACTGTTGTCTGTCTGATCTCCCCTGGATCTGAATATACTTTGTCTGGTTGTCTGTCCCCCTAGATCCTAATATACTCTGGTCTGTCTGTCTGTCTGTCTAACCCCACCTCCCCCTGGATCCTAATATACTTGTGTCTGTCTGTCCATTCCCCCTGGATCCTGATTTAATCAAGCTAGTTAGCTAGCTTTCCATCTTTTCATTCCACTTAGATTCTATCTATCTATCTATCTATCTATCTATCTATCTATCTATCTATCTATCTATCTATCTATCTATCTATCTATCTATCTATCCCCATACACCCCCTTTCTTTCTATCTATCTATCTATCTATCTATCTATCTATCTATCTATCTATCTATCTATCCCCCACGCCCCATCTATCTATCCCCATACACCCCATCTATCTATCTATCTATCTAACTAGCTAGCTAGGTAGCTATCCCCCCACACCCCATCTATCTATCCCCATACACTATCTATCTATCTATCTATCTATCTATCTATCTATCTATCTATCTATCTATCTATCCCCTATACCCCATCTATCTATCCCCATACACCCCCTTTCTATCTATCTATCTATCTATCTATCTATCTATCTATCTATCTATCTATCTATCAACCCCCCAAGCCCCATCTATCTATCCCCATATACCCCCTTTCTATCTATCTATCTATCTATCTATCTATCTATCTATCTATCTATCTATCCATCCCCATACACCCCATCCATCTATCTATCTAACTAGCTAGCTAGGTAGCTACCCCCCCACACCCCATCTATCTATCCCCATACACCATCCATCTATCTATCTAACTAGCTAGCTAGGTAGCTACCCCCCCACACGCCATCTATCTATCCCCATACACCATCTATCTATCTATCTATCTATCTATCTATCTATCTATCTATCTATCTATCTATCTATCTACCCCCTGTACCCCATCTATCTATCCCCATACACCCCCTTTCTATCTATCTATCTATCTACCCCCCACGCCCCATCTATCTATCCCCATATACCCCCTTTCTATCTATCTATCTATCTATCTATCTATCTATCTATCTATCTATCCCCACGCCCCATCTATCTATCCCCATACACCATCCATCCATCTATCTATCTATCTATCTATCTATCTATCTATCTATCTATCTATCTATCTATCCCCATCCACCCCATCTCTCTATCTCTCTATCTATCTATGTATCACTGTAGTGTCTGGGCACTTCCTTATTATTTAAAATTAAAAATCGGAGTATATAATCCAACTCTTTCTCTCTGTGTCTGTGTATGTGCATCTGCTCTTAAGACACACTGTTATGGGGCGAAACTTTCCCCTTTTCTGGGATTCACCATTATTGCTAATTTAAATAACATAAATCTCCTCCCATGTACTGGAATTGTCTGTTCCTTGCTTTTATTTATTTTTCCTTGTTATATTCCTGCTGGGAGGTAATGAATTGATAAATAATAGAATGCCCCTGGTCTGATACCAGGCTGAATCAGCGAGAAAGAGCTACACAGCTCTATGCAGAGTTCTGTATGACACAGGCATTTTGCCCTTCATACGTTCCTACAACTCTTCATTATTGGTGGTTTGAAATGAGTAGGACCAGTCGAAATATTTCATTTAAAAAGATCTTTTTGTGATCTAAAGAGTGCTCCTTTTGTAAACAAAATTTTTCGCACAAAATCTTCGACACTTTGTTTTTCACTAGGACAAAATTCTTCTTTTTTTTTAAAAACCAAAAACGTTTTCTCGAAAAATTTGAAAGAAAACAGCATCAGTCATCAGCTATCCGTAAGAGCCCTTTTAAAACCGGTGATCAGCTGAAAAAATGGCCTATTCTGAAACCATTTAATAATGTACTCAAAGGAAAAACTGGTCCATGTTGAAACTTTTTCAGGGACAAATTCAAGACATCAAAATGGCAATGAAAGTCATTTTTTATTTTTATTTGTTTCCTAACCCTAGAAGTTAGGCGCATGTTAATTCAATTCCTGGTCACAAATTTTCCAGCTGAACTGTTTTTTAAATAGAAAATTGAGTTTTAACTTTTGTTACATTTTTTATAGATACATGTGTAAACAAACGCAAACAAACTTTACCTAAACTTCTCCTAATGTGTTAACTGTTTGCTGCCTAACTTTCACTGTATTTGAAATGGTTGATTCAATACAATATGAATGGTTTGAGACTTTTCTTGGGTGTTTCTGTTACAGTTCTTTCCGTGGTGGTTAAGCTCAAGATGTCTATGCTCCGATTTGTAACTGCTGGTTGCTTTGTGGATTTCCATTTTTGTAGCTCGAGTCTTTTAGCAATTATTAGTGCTCCGCTGAGGCAAAGTTTTGAAAACGGAGTTTTCGATTAAATGAATAGATTTTTTGGCCAAAAGTGTCTTTTTTTCTGCAGAGTTCAGATTTTTCACCAAAAATACCAAACTTCTGAAAACTGAAAGATTTTGGCCCCAAAACTGTAATATTTTGGTATTTGAATTTGTGCTGAAAAGTGGGTATGTTTCCTAAGACAGGTTTCAGAGTAACAGCCGTGTTAGTCTGTATTCGCAAAAAGAAAAGGAGGACTTTTGGCACCTTAGAGACTAACCAATTTATTTGAGTATGAGCTTTCGTGAGCACAGCTGTAGCTCACGAAAGCTCATACTCAAATAAATTGGTGAGTCTCTAAGGTGCCACAAGTCCTCCTTTTCTTTTTATGTTTCCTAACCAGCTCTCGAGCTGAGGCCAACCCCAACGCTGGCAGGACTAACCAGTGCCCAAGGCTGGGATATGGTACAAGAATGTTTCCCACCATGA
The DNA here is from genome assembly GCF_965140285.1 of Lepidochelys kempii. Classification (NCBI taxonomy): domain Eukaryota; kingdom Metazoa; phylum Chordata; order Testudines; family Cheloniidae; genus Lepidochelys; species Lepidochelys kempii. Next base: position 46,748,299 of record NC_136393.1, on the reverse strand, counting down.
CCTGACTTCTTCTGCATTTTGTTATTGTTCCACTGCAGTCCCATCGCTGCTGAGCAAGGTCTGACTCACAGGACCATGGACGCAGCTGGTAGATTGGGGAGGTACGTCCATGCTGGGAGAGACAGCCTTCCTCATGGTGTGAACGGGGCAGTGAGCTTTGGGGATGGCGCTACGGCTGATGGGACCACCGACCTCGGGGACCCCACTGCTAAGCCCAGGGAGACCACCTCCCATGGGGACCCTACAGCTCCTGGGGATGGTACAATCATACCTGGAGATGCAGACGCTGCCATGCTCCAACCTGAAGACAATGATGCTTCCAGTGCCACTGAAGACAATGTCACCATCACCGTCACCCCCGGAGATGATGACAGCGCCAGCACCGACGGACGCATCAGCTCCATCCCTGGAGACGATGACTCTGCCTCTGGAGACGGACACATCAGCCCTGTCCTCGGAGATGGAGATGCCACTGTCGCCCCCGGAGACGATGACAGCTCCAGCACCGACGGAAGCATCAGTCCCATCCCTGGAGACGATGGTGCCACTCCCAACAACAGAGTCACAGCCGTCGACCCCAGAGACACAACCATTGCCCCTGGAGATGCCACCGTTACCCCTGGAGATGCCGCTGTCATCCCCGGAGACACAGCCATCGCCCCCGGAGACACAGCCATCGCCCCCGGAGACATAGCCATCGCCTCTGGAGATGTCACCATTGCTCCTGAAGATTCCACCATCGCCCCCGGAGATGCCACTGTTGCCCCCGGAGATGCCACTGTTGCCCCTGGAGGTGATAATGTCACTGTCCCCGGAGACACCAGCCCCGGCCCCAGAGACGCTGCCCCTGGAGATGTCACCGCCGCTCTGAGGGACACCATCACTGGAGACCTCACCGGTGCTGCAGCTCCTGGAGACACCATCACCTCTCCCTCTGAGGCCACCCCTATGCCTGGAGGGACGGTTATCTCTAGTGAGACCACTGTCCCCAGTGAGACCAGCATCCTTATCCAGACAGCAACCCCTTGTATGGCTGACCTCTTTTGGAGCAGCAATACCCCGGCCAAGCCAACTGCTCCCAGCCAGCCCAGTCCTCTGGGGCAGCCTGGCACCCCTAGGGACAGCAGCATCCCCAGGAAGACCACCACCTCCACTGTGGCCATCAGCCCTGAGGCCAGCGCGACCCATGGTCGGACCACTCCCTTTGGGGGCACAGAGACCCCAGGCCGGGGCACTGCCTCAGCAGCTGAGGGCACTCAAGGGAGCCTCAGTGTTTCCAGAGAGACCACCACAGCCCCTGGAGATGCCACCGGCACCGGAGACATCATGGCTGTCACCTGTATCTCAAGAGACACCGTTGCTTCCGCCACCCTTGGAGACAACATCACCGTTCCTGGAGGAGACGCCGACACCATCGCTGCCTGCCCTGGAGATGCCGCTAATGCCCCCAGAGATGCCACCAATGCCCCTGGAGACATTTCCGATGCTCCAGGAAACACCACTGCCCCTGGAGACACTTGCACCTACACCCGTACCCCTGGAGATGCGGACGTCCCTGCCTCTGCCCCTGGAGATGCCAACACCTCCGTTGCCACCCCCGAGGACACCACCGCCTCTGGCGATGCCAACACCTCCATTGCCACCCCCGAGGACACCACCGCCTCTGGAGACGCCAACACCTCCGTTGCCACCCCTGAGGACACCACCGCCTCTGGAGACGCCAACACCTCCATTGACACCGCCGAGGACACCACCGCCTCTGGAGACACCGATACTGCTGCCCCTGGAGACGCGGACGTCACTGCCTCTGCCCCTGGCGACGCCAACACCTCCATTGCCACCCCCGAGGACACCACTGCCTCTGGAGATGCCAACACCTCCGTTGCCACCCCCGAGGACACCACCGCCTCTGGAGACGCCAACACATCCATTGCCACCCCTGAGGATACCACCGCCTCTGGAGATGCCAACACCTCCATTGACACCGCCGAGGACACCACCGCCTCTGGAGACACCGATACTGCTGCCCCTGGAGACGCCAACACCTCAATTGCCACCCCCAAGGACACCACCGCCTCTGGAGACACCAACACCTCCATTGACACCGCCAAGGACACCACTGCCCCTCGAGACACCAACACCCCTGAAGACAGCATAGTCTCTGGAGACATCACGATCAACACCACGAACCCTGGAGATGCTATCGTCCCTAGAGACCCCATCACTGCCCCCAGCACTGCCCCTGGAGATGCTACAGTCTCTGGAGATACCACCACTGCCACCCCTGGAGATGCCGAAGTCCCTGAAGACTTCAAAGTCCCTGGAGAAACCACAACCACCACCCGTGGAGGCACCACACACCCTGGAGATACCACTGCCACTACTGCTTCCCCTGGAGACACCACCGCCCCTGGAGACACCATACACCCTGGAGACACCACCACCACCGCCACCCCTGGAGACGCGGCAGTCCCTAGAGACACCATCACCGCCACTGCTGAAGATGCAGCAGTCTCTGGAGACTCCATCATCACCACCAACACTGCCCCTGGAGACACCGTCACCATCACCGCTGCCCTTGGAGATGCGGCAGTCCCTGGAGACACCACCACCCTGGGAGACACTGCAGTCCCTGGAGACACCACCACCACCGTCACCCCTGGAGACGCGGCAGTCCCTAGAGACACCACCACCGCCACTGCTGAAGATGCGGCAGTCTCTGGAGACTCCATCATCACCACCAACACTGCCCCTGGAGACACCATCACCATCACCATCACCGCTGCCCTTGGAGATGCGGCAGTCCCTGGAGACACCACCACCCTGGGAGACACTGCAGTCCCTGGAGACACCACCACCACCGTCACCCCTGGAGATGCGGCAGTCCCCGGAGACACCACCGCCACCCCTGGAGATGCAACTGCCCCTGGAGACGCCATCACCATCACTGCCACTGCTGAAGATGCGGCAGTCTCTGGAGACCCCATCATCACCACCAACACTGCCCCTGGAGACACCATCACCATCACCATCACCGCTGCCCTTGGAGATGCGGCAGTCCCTGGAGACACCACCACCACTCTTGCCCCTGGAGATGCAGCAATCCCTGGAGACACCACAACCCCGGGAGACACTGCAGTCCCTGGAGGCACCACCACCACCGTCACCCCTGGAGATGCGGCAGTCCCTAGAGACACCACCACCACCACCGCCACTTCTGAAGATGCGGCAGTCTCTGGAGACCCCATCATCACCACCAACACTGCCCCTGGAGACACCCTCACCTCTGCCCCTGGAGACGCTGCAGTCCCTGGAGACACCACCACTGCTGCCCCTGGAGACATCATCACCATCACCGTCACTGCTGCCCCTGGAGATGCGGCAATCCCTGGAGACACCACCACCGTCACCCCTGGAGATGTGGCAGTCCCTGGAGACACCACCACCCCGGGAGACGCTGCAGTCCTTGGAGACACCATCACCACCACCCCTGGAGATGCAACTGCCCCTGGAGACGCCATCACCATCACTGCCACTGCTGAAGATGCGGCAGTCTCTGGAGACCCCATCATCACCACCAACACTGCCCCTGGAGACACCGTCACCATCACCACTGCCCTTGGAGATGCGGCATTCCCTGGAGACACCACCACCCCGGGAGACACTGCAGTCCCTGGAGACACCACCACTGTCACCCCTGGAGATGCGGCAGTCCCTGGAGACACCACCACCATCACCCCTGGAGATGCGGCAGTCCCTGGAGACACCACCACCACCCCTGGAGATGCAACTGCCCCTGGAGACACCATCACCGTCACTGCGACTGCTGAAGATGCGGCAGTCTCTGGAGACCCCATCATCACCACCAACACTGCCCCTGGAGACACCGTCACCGCTGCCCCTGGAGACATCATCACCATCACCGTCACTGCTGCCCCGGGAGACACTGCAGTCCCTGGAGACACCACCACCACCGTCACCCCTGGAGATGCGGCAGTCCCTGGAGACACCACAACCCCGGGAGACACTGCAGTCCCTGGAGACACCACCACCACCGCCACCCCTGGAGACGCCATCACCATCACCGCCACTGCTGAAGATGCGGCAGTCTCTGGAGACCCCATCATCACCACCAACACTGCCCCTGGAGACACCGTCACCGCTGCCCCTGGAGACGCTGCAGTCCCTGGAGACACCACCACTGCTGCCCCTGGAGATGCCACCTCCGTAACCACCACCGCTGGAGATGCAGCGGTCCCTGGAGACACCACCCCCACCACGGCCACCCCTCGAGACAGCACAGACTCTGGAGATGCTACCACCTCCGCTGAGTCCGGAGACTCTGCGGTTCCTAGAGTCATCACCACCCCCACTGACCCTGGAAACATCACCACCACGACCATATCTGGAGACACTGATGCCCCTGGATATGACAATGACTCTGCTGACACGCCTGAAGACACCGCCATCACCACTGCCCCTGTAGATACCACAGTTCCTGGAGTCGCCCATGGAGACACCCCCACGGTCCTCGGAGACACCACCACCAACGGCCCGGGAGGGGCCACCGCCCCTGGAGATGACCGTGTTGGCCCAGGAGACACCAGCGCCCCTGCAGAGTCCACCACCCCCGGTAAGTAGCCGCAAAGCCCACAAGCCGGCTGCCCTAGGGGGAGAGAGGGAGGGAAATCAATTGCCTCCCTGTCCCAGTGCCATGATAGCTACTGTCTCCTGGGAGATACCCTGTTGCTATGGTGGCGGGCATCACTGTAGGGATTTAGCTGGGCGGGGAAGCCACGCATGAGCCCAAGGGCAGCCCAGCCCCTGGCCAGGGCGCTGATACCTCGGCTTCCACCCATCTGGGGAAGGAACCTCTCACCCATTCTGCTGTCTCCTTCTGCAGCGCCCCGGACCCCCTGGCCATACCGGTCCATGGAGCTCATCAGCTTGCTCTGTCTCTTCGTCACCGTGGGCCTGCTCACCGGGATTGTCGCGGTAAGGGCCACGCGGGGCCACTTGATGCCTTGGAAGCCAACCTGGCCCTCAGTGTCTGGATCTGGGGAATGCCCTGTCTGAGCCCCTTTCCCTACCCCAGCTCCCATGCTTACTGCTGACTCAGGACTCCTGGGTTGTATCCCCAGCTCTGAGAGGGGAGTGGGGTCTAGTGGTTAGAGCAGGGGCGCTGGGTGTCAAGACTCCTGGGTTCTCTCTCCAGCTCTGGACTGGGAGGGGAGTGAGGTCTAGTGGTTAGAGAGTGTGTGTGTGGGGGGGAGGGGCTGGGAGTCAGGACTCCTGGGTTCTATCCGCAGCTCTGGGAGGGAGGTGGAGTCTAGTCTTGATTACCCAGGCTGTACCACTGACATCCTTGTGTCTCTTCCAGGTTGTCTGCTATGTGAAGGTCATTACCATCAGCTCTGCCACCTTAACGGAGTCAGTGGCAAGTTCATTCCCTTGAGGTCCTTCTCTGTGGTGGGTACCCCCAGATCCCCAGTGTGCCACCTCGGGAGGGAGGCAGACTCGGGGTGAGATGCCCATATAGGCTGCAATAGAGTATGAGGAAGACACTCATCTAGACGCTTCCCTCTTTAATAGTGGAGGTAATCAGTTTCCAGAGGGCACTGTCCTTGGGAAGACCGCAGCATTGCGGTGTGTCAGGAACTGGACGAAGGAGATTGGAAAGTATATGGGACCGGTCTATCTAATCTCAAATGCCACCTCTGGTCCATACAGAATCGGAGCAATGGTCCATTTAATCTGGGGTCCCATCATCTGCCCTTGCCAGTTTAGATTAACAGCCCAGCTAATGCCACCTCTGGCGCATATATGGGAGCGGACCGATGGGTTCATCCTTCATTGGATTGGAACAACGGGCCCCCTCTAGCCCAGTACTGCGTCCTGCATCTGCCAGAGCAGACTATCAGTGCAGCGAGTCCTATACCTGATGTGCAGCATTGCTTTGTGGCTGTTAATTGGCTTCCACGAACCCACCCCAGAGGTGGCTGCAGTTAAGCACCGGGCGAGCAAGCCCCATGCCGCCTCACTGTGTGGGTGTTACCCAGCTGTCCCACCCCAGAAGCAGCCACAAGGGCTTCATGACAGTTTGTCAAACTTTTGAGCTGAACCCCGTCGTTGTAAATAATCAATAAGAAGACGTTCTTTCCTTACCAGTTCCCCTAGGGAACTATGGTTCTGTTAGCTGGCTGCTTCTTGCATAATACAAATCATCACAGCACCCAAAAACCCTCGTCTCTCTGTTCTCCTAATGCTTATAAGAAAGAGGTTTCCTCTGGGCTGCCAAGGTTTAAGGCTAAAGGTGTTAGACGTCAGGGTATGAGTTTTATGCCCACTTCTGCCCACTAGAAGAAGGGAGCCTCTGAGATCCCCTGAAGCGAGCTCTGCGGTATTAGGTTGGAATGAGACCGGCTGGAAGCCCAGAAGCAGCTCCAGGGTTTTCAGTGCATTTGCATAGACACTGGGAACAAGGCTGGCCAGAATGAGGGCTAGTGGTTAGAGCAGGAGGGGCTGGGAGCCAGGACTCCTGGGTTCTATCCCCAGCTCTGGGAGGGGAGTGGGGGCTAGTGGTTAGAGCCGCTAGGGCCTAGGAGCCAGGATACCTGGGTTCCATTCCCTGGTTTATTTCCGAGTTTAAAAATCACACAAGGTGCGAAAAGAAAATGAACTCAAGCGGCTGTGAATGGCCAGTCTTGGAACGATTCCCAGAGTCCTGATTAAAGCATCGCTCCTTTGTGACTCCCTCCAGAAGCCGGACTCTCTGTTTAGGAATGCAACCGAACCATCCAGATTTCTGCTTCCGCACTGGCTGAGATCACAGAGGGGTTATAAAAAGTGTGCCGTTCCCTTTGCAAGTTCCTCCGGTTAGTACCTGGCCTGTAATTAAACCAGTGACTGTGCCTGGCAGGAGCCACCATCATTAAGTGTCAAGGGACAAAGTGTCTTTTCCTGCCTTGACTCTGTGTGATGTGTAGCGGGGGAGGGGTTAGCACTGACTGCCGGGGGAGAGCGACCCCTACTGATCCTGCTCCACGCAGCACAGAGCCCCCTAGCACTGTACGGGGGCGTCGGGCTCCGCGCTGATTGCCAGGGAAGAGCACCCCATAATGAGCCGGCTCCGTGCAGGTCAGCGCCCCCTAGTGCCACAATGGAGCACTGGGGTCAGCGCTGACTGTGAGGGCAAAGTGCCTTCTCTGGACCCCCCACCCTTTCAGCACAGCTCCCCCTAGCACCGAACTGGGACACTGCAATAAGCACCAACTGTGAGGGCAGAGCGCCCCCTGCTGAGCCCCCACCCTGCTTCTGGCAGCACAGCGCCCCCTAGTGCTGCACCGGGGCGTTGGGGTCAACGCTGACTTCCAAGGGAGAGCGAGCCCCCTGCTGAGCCCCACCCCTACCCCCTCCCTGCAGCAAAGGTAACACAACCGTCCTCCTTGCATCTCAGAATAAGAGGACACCCGGGGGGTAGCATGCAGGAGGGAGAGGGCAGACACACAGGTGGTAGCCTGCGATGCACTGGCCATTGCACTGGGCGTGGTAGCCACACCGTGTGTCCTGGACCCATTGGCGGAGAACCCAGGAGGAGGGGACGGGGCATCACCCGCTCCCGCGTTGTCTCGCGCCCGGTGGGACTTTCATAGCAAGCCCCAGATGGGATCAGACCCATGGTCCACGTAGCCCAGTCGCCTCTCGGACAGCTCGCCAGCATCAGTTGCTTAAGAGGAAGGGGCACCACATGCCCCCTCATGGTAATTTGTGGAATAACCAGCTCATAAGGGAGACGTTTCCTCCTGACCCCTAATAACTAGCGGCTGGGGTGTTAATTCATTATTATCATTTTATATGATGTATTTTTTGTATTTTTGTAGCCACACATAATTGTTCTCATTCTCTGTGTCAAGGTTCACATTTACTGTTGTCTCCTGCCAAGCGCTTGGCCTCAGTGCAATCATGTAGCAGTGAGTTCCACAGGTTCACCAGGACTTCTGTGAACAAAGACTTTCCCATGCTGGTGGCCTCTTGCATGCAGGGAATCTCAAAAGCACTTCACAAATAGGAATTCAGCGCAGGGAGAGGTGAGGGTGGTTGTTGTTATCTTGGTTTTGCAGGTGGGGAAACCGAGGCCCAGAGCACTAGGGTGACGTGGCAAGTCAGCAACAGAGCCAAATCAGAACACAGGCATTTGCAATCACAGCACTCACCATTTATCCACCTCCCCTCACAGACTCAGCAATAGAACCCAGGACTCCCAACCTAGCCATCACTCCCGAGAGCTGGGAAGAGAACCCAGGAGTCCTGACTCCCAGCCCCACTACTGTAACCCCTAGACTCCACTCCCCTCCCGGAGCTGGGAAGAGAACCCAGGAATCCTGGCTCCCAGCCCCCCTGGTGTAACCCCTAGACCCCACTCCCCTCCCGGAGCTGGGAAGAGAACCCAGGATTCCTGGCCCCCAGCCCCCCTGGTCAAACCACTAACCCCCACTCCCCTCTCAGAGCTGAAAATGGAACCCAGGAGTCTTAACTCCCAGCCCCCCCACCCCCCACCCACTAGACCACCTTGGTGGAGTAACACCGGGGTAGATGTAAGGAGACTGGGACCTTACATTCCACCTTTATCCCATCCATCACATTCACCCTCATTGTCTCATCCTCGTTACTCCCCCGTGTCCCCGTCCTAACCTGTCCTGCGCTAAGCACCCGCGTGGCCGGAGAAAGTCCATGATCAGAGGCTCCAACCTCGTCATTTCGTGACAAAAATAAACTGCTCCAGAGGGAGTTGTTCCAGTCCTCACCCTCGAACCTGAAATGCTACATCACTGCATCCTATAATAAACTGTCATCTCCCTCCATGACGGGGTGACTTATAGGTCGAGGCAGGACAATACTTAAACCGCCTGCAACCGGGACGTGCCTGGAAGATGCCTGAGGATTTGAAGCATTCGGCTAAGTACAGTGTTCAGCATGCAGTGGTGGTGAGACTCACCCCAGGCTGTGCTCAGGCTAATCCCGGTGCTGATTTTAGTTCTACACTTCCCAGGTAAGGGTGGGTTTTGTTTACATTCGAAGGCAGCGTGTCCCAAAGTTCAGAACCTCTCTCGTTTGCTGGCCAGGGTCTTCAGCTTTCAGTTCAGACACAAAGGAAGTCTCCAGCTGTTATAGCTGGGGAGATAACCTTGAAAACGCGCCGGAGTGTAACCGACGTCTGACTGAGTTTGCAGAGAGCCTGAGCCCATCGCTCTGGGGGGCGGGGGACTGCCCCATGCATCTGAATGGTTGCTGATTTGGATGCCAAGGAGGATCATTTAAATCTCAGCATTGCTCGTTATTTCTCTGCTCTTGCCAGAAGGGAGAGAGAGGATGATAGCGGGAAGACCTACACAGTCTGCTCTGAGTGGCAGCTCGTTTTGAGCAGGGTCTTTAGGAAACATGGCGTCTGTAGTGGGGACCCGACTGCTTTCCTTTCCTTGACTCAGGGAGCTCATCTTTTTAGAGTCTGGAAATCACGGCTCTGCTGGCAGATGAGATGGTGCTGGAGGGAGTCGGGTCCCTGGGCTCCATGCTGGACTCACTGGGAGGAATTCCCCAGCCTGTGAGAGGCAGGACACCTATTGGGTAGAGCCGAGGAACCCCAGTCATGGACCAGGAGCCCGTTGTGCTAATACTGAGCACTTACGGCAGACAAGTCGCTGCATCTCTCTGTGAGTCTGTCCCCACCTGTAAAATGGGGATAATATTAATTCCCTTGTCTGTTACCATTATTATTAAATATCTGGTCTACTTAATTTGTAAGATCTTTGGGGCAGGGCCAGACTCTCACTGTGTGTCTGGGCAGCGCCTGGCACAACGGGGCCCTGATCTCAGCTGGGGCAGGGACTGTCTCTCCCTGTGTGTCTGGGCAGCGCCTGGCACAACGGGGCCCTGATCTCAGCTGGGGCAGGGACTGTCTCTCCCTGTGTGTCTGGGCAGCGCCAGGCACAATGGGGCCTTGATCTCAGCCGGGGAAGGGACTGTCTCTCCCTGTGTGTCTGGGCAGCGCCCGGCACAACGGGGCCCTGATCTCTGTTTGGGTGATGTCATGATTTCCCCGAGGTCACTCAGGCAGAACTGGGACTAAAACCTGGCTCACCTATGTCCCACTGCCTTAAAGATAAGATCAGCCTGCCCTAAACCAGCCCTGCCTTTATTCTTTCTAGGAGGAAACCAGGACTGTCAATCTCACCCAGCCCTCTGTTTAGCTGTTTATCTCCAAGACAGTTAGAAACAGATCATCACACAGCGTCATCCAGGGCAGGAAAGCCGTACACGCAATTACCCCAGAAACCGTGCAAGGCGCGATTCACAGAGCAGGACACCGCCAGGGATTTATGACCAGAATTAGTGTCATAGTGTAGGAAGCGGTTGGGGGCAGGGAACTGTCCTTATGTGCAGTGTTTGGACAGTACCTAGCGCCCCGGGGTCCTGGGCTGTGAGGAGGGCTCCTGGGGGACTATAATAATACAAATCAAGACTAATAATAGACCCAGCCGTGACTGCTCCGGGGCAGGAGTCAGGGATCCCTTGGCGATGTGGGGTGACACAGGCTGGGAGGAGACCCGGGGCGGGGTGGGAGTGGGGGGGGGGGGTAGCCAAGGCCAGCAGCCCTGGCAGAGAACCTGCCTTGCTATTCATGGCAGCTCCGGGCCTGGCTCTGAGCTCCAGTGAAAGACGCAGCAGCCGTCAGTCATCCCCTGTTTTCTCCCCTATAGGCTGTGAAATCTAGACCAGAACCCTGATGGGAACCTGGGGCTGGCCCCAGGGTCCAAGGCCGGGACAGTGGAGCTGTGCAATACTGAACACAGGAAAGAAGGGGAGTGGGGAGGGGAGATGGGCGGCTGCAGGGAGCAGGGTACGGGCGCCCTCCCCTCACCGTCAGTGCTGGTGCCAATGCTCCAGAGCGGCACTAGGTGGCGCCATACTGCAGGGCATGGGGCAGTGGGCTCAGCGGGGGGCACTGTCCCCTGGCCGGTGGGGCTTGCCCCAGCCCCCCAGCAGAACCCTGTTAACCCTTACAACAGACAGAAATTGAGTCACAGATAGGCAGAGAGTCCTGCCTACAGTCACACAAGCCCTGCTCTAACCCACCAGCCCCACCCCCATCCCAGAGCTGGGGATAGAACCCAGGAGTCCTGACTCCTGGCCCCACCTTCTCTTACCCACGAGATCCCACTCCCCTCCCAGAGCTGGGAGAGAACCCTCCAGTCCTGACTCCCAATCCCCCCTGCTCTAACCACTAGACCCCACTCCTTTCCCACAGGAGAGACTAGAATCCAGGAGTCCGGCTACCCACCCCGCCGCTGTTCTAACCATTGGACAGTAACGCTAAGATGAAGGGATGATGCCATAAGGGGGAACCCAGAACATGGTCTCGTAGGGGGAGGGGGGCTTCAGATGCTCAGACGGAAGATCGAGCCCTCCCGACGATTTTCCACACATCCGCGGTGAGTGGCCTAGTCGCTGTACGGGTAGCCATGCTCCAGCCGGGGCGGATTTCAGTATTTCTACAAGGGGAAACACAGCTCCAGTGGGCAGAGCTGAGACCAGCCGGGCCAGCAGGGCACTGACCCGGTGGCGGGGAGGGGCGTGCACCGGTGGGGACGCCAGCAGGGAGGAGGGGGCTGTATTTACACAAGTCACTCTCGTTATCTTCCCTGTCTAGCACATTCCCAGGAAGACATCCCAGGAGTTATGTCTGCTGCTGAGACCCCCCGCAACCGGAGATGCCACGTCCCCTCCCCCGGGCACGGCGACCGGAGATGCCACGTCCCCTCCCCCGGGCACGGCGACCGGAGATGCCACGTCCCCTCCCCCGGGCACGGCGACCGGAGATGCCACGTCCCCTCCCCCGGGCACGGCGACCGGAGATGCCACGTCCCCTCCCCCGGGCACGGCGACCGGAGATGCCACGTCCCCTCCCCCGGGCATGGCGACCGGAGATGCCACGTCCCCTCCCCCGGGCATGGCGAACGGAGATGCCACGTCCCCTCCCCCGGGCACGGAGACCGGAGCCGCCATGTCCCCTCCCCCGGGCACGGAGACCGGAGATGCCATGTCCCGTCCCCCAGGCACAGCGACCGGAGATGCCATGTCCCGTCCCCCAGGCACAGCGACCGGAGATGCCACGTCCCCTCCCCCGGGCACGGAGACTGGAGATGCCACGTCCCCTCCCCCGGGCACGGCGAATGGAGATGCCACGTCCCCTCTCCCGGGCACAGAGACCGGAGCCGCCACGTCCCCTCCCCCGGGCACGGAGACTGGAGATGCCATGTCCTGTCCCCCGGGCACTGCGACCGGAGATGCCACGTCCCGTCCCCCGGGCACTGCGACCGGAGATGCCATGTCCCCTCCCCCGGGCACGGCGACCGGAGATGCCACGTCCCGTCCCCCGGGCACTGCGACCGGAGATGCCATGTCCCCTCCCCCGGGCACGGCGACCGGAGATGCCACGTCCCGTCCCCCGGGCACGGAGACCGGAGATGCCACGTCCCCTCCCCCGGGCACGGAGACCGGAGATGCCACGTCCCGTCCCCCGGGCACGGCGACCGGAGATGCCACGTCCCCTCCCCCGGGCACGGCGACCGGAGATGCCACGTCCCGTCCCCCGGGCACGGCGACCGGAGATGCCACGTCCCGTCCCCCGGGCACGGCGACCGGAGATGCCACGTCCCCTCCCCCGGGCACGGCGACCGGAGATGCCACGTCCCCTCCCCCGGGCATGGCGACCGGAGATGCCACGTCCCCTCCCCCGGGCATGGCGAACGGAGATGCCACGTCCCCTCCCCCGGGCACGGAGACCGGAGCTGCCATGTCCCCTCCCCCGGGCACGGAGACCGGAGATGCCATGTCCTGTCCCCCAGGCACAGCGACCGGAGATGCCACGTCCCCTCCCCCGGGCACGGAGACTGGAGATGCCACGTCCCCTCCCCCGGGCACGGCGAATGGAGATGCCACGTCCCCTCTCCCGGGCACAGAGACCGGAGCCGCCACGTCCCCTCCCCCGGGCACGGAGACCGGAGATGCCATGTCCTGTCCCCCGGGCACTGCGACCGGAGATGCCACGTCCCGTCCCCCGGGCACTGCGACTGGAGATGCCATGTCCCCTCCCCCGGGCACGGCGACCGGAGATGCCACGTCCCGTCCCCCGGGCACGGAGACCGGAGATGCCACGTCCCCTCCCCCGGGCACGGAGACCGGAGATGCCATGTCCTGTCCCCCAGGCACGGCGACCGGAGATGCCACGTCCCCTCCCCCGGGCACGGCGACCGGAGATGCCACGTCCCGTCCCCCGGGCACGGCGACCGGAGATGCCACGTCCCGTCCCCCGGGCACGGTGACCGGAGATGCCACGTCCTGTCCCCCGGGCACGGCGACCGGAGATGCCACGTCCCCTCCCCCGGGCACGGAGACCGGAGATGCCACGTCCCGTCCCCCGTGCACGGCGACCGGAGATGCCACGTCCCGTCCCCCGGGCACGGCGACCGGAGATGCCACGTCCCGTCCCCCGGGCACGGCGACCGGAGATGCCACGTCCCCTCCCCTGGGCACGGCGACCGGAGATGCCACGTCCCCTCCCCCGGGCACGGAGACTGGAGATGCCACGTCCCCTCCCCCGGGCACGGCGACCGGAGATGCCACTTCCCCTCCCCCGGGCACGGCGACTGGAGATGCCACGTCCCCTCCCCCGGGCACGGCGACCGGAGATGCCACTTCCCCTCCCCCGGGCACGGCGACTGGAGATGCCACGTCCCCTGCCGACTCCACTTCAACTGCTCTGGCTCTCACCACTCGAGCCATCGCTATGTCTGCAGTTGCCACCACGACCCCCTCAGCTCCCAGCACCCCTGATGCCAGCACATCCCCAGCCCCCAGAACCACAGCTCCCCCCAGCACCAGTACGGGGACAGCCTGGGCACAATTAGGAAGCGCACGGTGACATGACAGAGAGAGGGCACAGCCTCCCACCGCAGCTCCCCTGCCTACGGTGCGGTGTGGAGCCCCGTCCCGTCTCTCAGACACGGCCTCCGCCACACCTCCCGGGCCCTCCCGGAGCGGCTCAGCTCAGACACGGGTGGGGCAACGGGTGAAAATATCCTCTGTGTCCTCGTCAAACAGCTGGTGTGAATCCGCCACAGCTCCATGGAGTCAATGGGACCAGAGTGACCCCCATTGACATCAACGGAGTCAGGGCTGGATTCTGATCTTAGTGACTCAGCTATAAATCCGGAGTGACGCCCATTGACATCAATGGAGTTGGGACCAGATTCTTAGCTCAGCGACTCTGCCGTATATCCAGAGTAACGTCAGCACGTCAGCAGGTCAATAGCGTTACTCTGGGTATATCCTGGAGTAACTGAGATAAAGAAGCCGGGGCTTAAAGAAGTTGGTTTTGAACTACATCTTGAAACACCTGGCCAGCCCGCAGAGTATCTTTAAAAAGAAGGACTCCGGCATCCTAGGGGAAGGGTCCAAAAATAGACTTCACAGTATATGTTACTGCAGGACTAGAATGGTTGAGTCCTGCATTTTTAACTGGGCAGCTGCTTCTATACACGCCTGTCATGAGTAGGATTTGAACCTTGGCCTGCTAGCAGTACAGCCCCATGCTACCATTTGTGCTAAAGGAACCACTTCATCAGCAGTTGGCAGTTGTAGACTGTTATCCTGTAATGGGTGAGTCACCAGTAGGTGCCGTGACTTACAGTTTACCAACTTCTTCCCTTTTCTTTTGCTGAGCAGTGATTATAGAGCAACTGTTGCTGGTTTCACTATACAAAATTTCTCTCCCTGTTTTCCCCAGCCCTGGCCGCCAGCAGTCTGCCATATTGGGCCATCATCCTCATCTGTCTGGCTGCTGTGTTTGTCCTCCTTGTCCTGCTCTGCCTCCTGTGCGTTGTGAGTATCTGAGCTACAATGGGGGGTGGGATTCACACTGTAAGGTCTTCAGGGCAAAGACTGTCACCCCGGGTATGTTTGTACAGCTCCTAGCATGAATGGGGCCTGATGGGGCTGAGATTTCTAGGGGCTACCGCAATGTTCAATATGAAAATGATAATCCCCACCCAGTCATTCAACTGTTAAGGGCTGGGTTCTGATGTAAATTAGATTAAGGTAAATCCAGAGGGACGCCACCGCAGCCAAGATTCTGATCTGAGTGACTCTGGTGTGAATCTGGAGCGACTCCACTGAGGTCGATGGAGTCAGGGCTGGATTCTGATGTAAATTATGCTGGGGTAAATCCAGAGGAACCCCTACACAGCCAATGGAGTCAGAGTTGGATTCTGATCTCAGTTACACCAAAATCCACTGACTCTAATGGAGATATTACATTTTATTGCATTATAGCTGGCATAAAGGACAGATTATAGCCCATAATCACTGTCTTTATAGACCAGGGGTGGAATACTGATTTTAGTTTTACCTATGTAAATACACTAATTTCTTTGTAGCCACTCCAAATTTGCACTGGGGTTACTGAGATCAGAATCTGCCCCTGACTCCATTGATTGCAATGGAGATCAAAGTCCAGTCCCCGACTCCATTGACGTCAGTGGGATCACTCCAGATTCACACCGGGGTCACTGTGATCAGAACCCAGCCCCGACTCCATTGACTTCCTTAGCCCCTGGCCCCATTAAAGAACCATGTCTCCCCTTCTTGTTTCAGGTCCCAGGATGCCTGCTGAGGAGACGCACCCAGCCAACCACCTACTTTCTGCACAGCAGACACAGGGCAACTGACTCTGGCATAGAGCTGGAGAGCTCATGAGGAACTAGAGACGTAGGAGAGAGGAGGAAGGGGGAGCCCTGGGGAAAGAGAGAGGGGTGAGTGGCAATGCAGAGACCTGCTGACCCTGCACTTGGGAAATCAACTCTGAGCTCCCCCCACACAGACTCATTTCTCCAGTTATGGGGGGGTCAACATATTTAAAGACACGCACCTCCCATTCAGATCAATCAGAGTTTGGTGTCTAAAGCCCTTATGTACTAGAGATTACAGATTGGGGAGTAAAATGAATGGGCGTCATGCATCCAAATCCCTTAGCGATTGGGATTGAAAGTAATGGGTGAAATGTGTTTAAATCCATTACACATTAGGGATTAGAAATTTGGGATTGAAATGAATGCGTGTCATGTGTCTAGAGTCCTTAAAAACTGGGAAAAGGGACGAGTGAATAAAATTAATGAGAGTATGTGTCCAAATCCCTTAGACACAAGGAACTAAAATTAATGGGCGTTATGCATCCAAAAATGGTAGATATTAGGGAGTGAAATTAGTGATGTTATGGGTCCAAATCCCTTAGATATTAGGGATTGAAATGAATGGTTACGTGTCTAAACCCCTTAGAGAGTCGGGTTTATATATTAGGTATGATAAGATTAGAGGTTTATGGCAATAATGTGTCTAAATCCTTTAGTGATTAGAAAGTAGCAATTAAGAATGAGTGATTAAAAGTAATAGGAGGATGTGTCTAGACCAGTGATTCTCAAACTTTTGTACTGATGACCCCTTTCACATAGCAAGCCTCTGAGTGCGACCCCCCCCCTTATGAATTAAAAACACTTTTTAATATATTTAATACCATTATAAATGCTCGAGGCAAGACGGGGTTTGGGGTGGAAGCTGAAAGCTTGCGACCCCCCAGTAATAACCTCATGACCCCCCGAGGGGTACCGACTCCCTGTTTGAGAACCCCGGTCTAGACACCCTGGAGATTAGCAATTCGAGCTAGGTGATTTAAAATTAACAGGTTCGTGTATCTAAACTCTTTAGACATTAGACATTAATAATTAGGTCTGAGCAATGAAAATGAATGGGCATTATGTGTCTAAATCCCTTGGCCATCTATGAAAATCTCAACCTCGTACTTTCGTCAAGCATGGAGACATTTACCTACGCAGCAACTGCAGGAATTGTAGGAATGCCAGTCAATGGCTTAGAATGTTAAACATTAGGGGCAGTGTCATCTAGCAGATTAGAGCAGGTGGGCTGGGAGCCAGGACTCCCGGGTTCTCTCTCCCATTCTGGGTAGGAAGTATTGGCTAAAGTCAAGCATGTTATTATTTAGCTTCTCCTTTTGTGAAACGGGTATTGGCCTTACCTACTTCATAAAGGAGCTGTAAGGATTCTTAAGGGAATGAGTGTTTGTAAAGCTCTCTGAATGCCAAGGAAAGGAATTTATCCGAGGACAAAGGATGACGCAGGAGAGTTTGCCGGCACCTGACACATCATGGCATTTCTTGGGTGCTCCTGTTAACCCCCCGGGAGCAAGGCTGAACTGGAAAATGGGGGATCGGACCCACCTACAGGACACGGGTGACTTTGCAGGGAAGAAAATTGCATGATCTTTGTCGCAAAGGACAGACACGCAGCCAGGATCGAACTTGCAACCCATAGTACCACTGATGCAAAGTAACCGCTTGGTGCACAAGAAACGTGCTGGTTACAGGACAGCAGCTGTCTGGGAATGTGTTGCTTTATTCAGTTTCGGATCACTGTCGGGGGAGAAGGGAGGGAACCACCCCCTAGCTAAAGAGGACATAAGCGGGGGTAGAGCATGGACCATCCTATCATGCTCTGGGTAACCTGAGTAACCCCACAGTTACCACTTTACTACTCCTAACACTTGCGCTGAAAGCGTAATTCTCTTGGGTGGGTGAGCTATAGGGGGAGACGTTCACACACGCTAACCCAGTGGAGCGTTACAGAGGCTTGTTTGGCAGTGAAGGCTGTGGGCTGGGAATCGGGAAATCTCCCTTTGTTACCTTGGGCACATCAATTTATATCTCTGTGCCTCAGTTCCTCCATTTATAAAACGGGGGGTGAATAAGTCTGTCTCTTTAGACTGTAAACTCTTTGGGGCAGGGACTGTCTCTCTCTGTATCTGTGCAGCACCTGGCACAATGGGGCCCTGATCTCAGCTGGGGCAGGGACTGTCTCTCCCTGTATGTCTGTGCAGCGCCCGGCACAGTGGGACCCCAGTCTTGGTTGAGGCCTGTAGACGTCACCATAACACACTCCCTTTTTCTCAAAAAAGTGGGTGATCGGATCATTACAGACAACAACGCCTTTAAACGTGACACTGATGGATCATTTTTGGATTTTAATGGGATGAGAAGTCACTAAAGAAACCCAGACCACTCTGAGAAAGATGGTGTGCAAAAATGAACATTCCAAGGCAGATTCTAAAATGGTGCAAATCAAATCCCTAATCTCTACTGCCTAGTTTAATCTGTAATCCATAATGTCAACTATCTGTCTCTAATCCTTCTAATCTTCCACCTCTAATCCCTGCTACTCAATATATAATCCCTCATTTTTAATCTCTGATCCATAATATCTCCCATCTAATCCTTTACTTTAAAGCCTTCTACTTTTCTAGCTCTAAACACTCTCTAATCTCTCATCCCGTAACACTTATCCCTAATCTTTCACCTCTAATACCCAATCTCCCCAGGGTGCTCTTTGGCCTGCAGCACTGCTGGGAATCTTCCACCCAGCCTTAGCCCTGAGCCTTTCAGCTCCCTAAAACAGGTCCGGTGAGGGCATCCCCAGAAGGCGACATTATGGCCATCATCCGCAGTCCCTGCATCGGGGGTTCTTCCCCCCTCTGGACCTGGCCGTTGCTGTGGTCCTTGTACCAGCCACGCATGGAGGGGAGTCGGGGTAAAGATCTCACCTTAATTTCTAAATTCTAATCCCTAAATTTTAGTATTGGATCCCAAAGCTCTACTTTATATAACCTAATAGATATTTATATATAATCTAATCATTAGTCCCCAGTCCCTACCTCCTAACCACATTTAGGGCCAAAGCCAAAACCCACTGAAATGAATGGGAACCTTTCTGTTGGCTTTTGGATCAGTTTAGAAACCCCTCATCATGGCAGCTGGTGCCAGGAGACTGGTGTTACGGACTCCATCATCAAGACAGGGATCTGGAAGGGTTGGCATTACTCCATCATCTAGCTTTGGATCCAGAGGGAGTCCGGGAATATTTCTGACATTGGGGCAGTCTCAGGAACGAATCCCACAAGGGAAAGAGTTGATGGGGTCAGCTTGCCCCCAGCACCGGAGCTGCTAATCCGGAGTGACTGTGGAGTCACTGGAGTCGGGGCTGGATTCTGATCTCAGTGACCCCTGTGTCAATCCAGAGTGATCCCGCTGATGTCAACAGAGTCAGGGCTGGATTCTGACCGGAGTGACCCCCATATAAATCCAGAGTGACTCCCCTCCCACCCATTTATACTAGAGTGGAGTTTGGGGCACGTTGCCAGATTTCCCTCCTCTGAAGGGCAAGAGCTCAGTGAGATGAAAAGAGGACAGTGAGGAATCCTGTTAGAGACAGAGGCTAAGCAGAGGGGAGCTGATGCCCCGTTAGACAGAAGGAACTAGAAGGGTTTGGTCTAGGTTTTTTGGCTGGGTTTTGGTTTCTATTCCCTCCGTTTAACTCTCCTGCACAGATTAGCATCTGCTGGTTTCACGGCTCTTTCACATCAAACTCACATGTGCACACACACCTGTACTCTCCCCCCTGCACGGCTGCCCTCTCCCCTACCTGGCTCCCAACCGTCCTGCTCACTGTACCTTAAAGAGCAAGGTCTCTGAAATCCAGGCATGCACAGGCCCCTCCCCGTGACCAAAATAGCCCCAGGTCAGCGGGCTGAGTAGGCGTGGGTGGGGCCCAGGCATCCCATTGCAGAAGTGAGCAGCATCAACTTTGCTGTCCTCTGGCCACGTGGACAGGACGAGAGCCAGCTGCCTTCGTGATTCATTCAGAAATATTAATCACAGGCTGCACCACTTGCGGGCCTCTATCTTCTCCCTCTTCCCTGCTCTGGCTCTGGCTCTGGCTCAGCCCCGGTTTGCTTATCCCATTGCCATGCCAATAAAACATTTCAATCCAAATTGGTTTGAGTCACACACGCACACGCGCATTTATCTGTAGTTATATAACCCTATAACTTAACCCTATGTTCCTACCTCCCTGCCCGTGGGTTTAACAGCGGAGCCTTTCAAATCTAAAGTTAGGGGCCCAACTCTCCATGAAAATCAATACGTTTAATTCCTTTTGGATCCTTTAAAAACGCCCAGGTGTACAAGTAATATACATGTAATTATCCTGTAATCAAACACAAAGGAAAAGGCAGAGAGTGATGCAAAAAGGAAGGAAGAATTAAACTGACCAAGAAAGAAAGAATTAATCTGATGAAGAAAGCAGCTACCGCTGACAGTAACCTAATCCCTCAGTAACTTGATTCACCTTGTTTTTAAGTCATATTTTTATTTATAGTAACTAAACAGAGACTGTTCATTTCAAGCCATGTATTAACACACACACACACATTTCCTGATCTAAGTCACTTAAAGGATTAAAACTGAGAACAATTAAAATATCTAACTGATTCCTTCTTATATCCCCTGTTTTGTTTTGGTTTTCATTTTTCTTCATTTCATTCAGACTGGACAGTGAAAACAGACTAACCAGTCAGATCCAGCTCTTCAGCGGGTGGAAATCAATGTAGGTTTCGGGCTACGCTATTCATTCACACCAGCTGAGGATCTGGGCCGAGGAGTCAAATTCTCCATCGTGTGACTGTTTTGATTTCAGGACAATGAGATGAATGGAGTTGCATGGCACAAATATGGGGCAATGCATTGATCAATAAACCCCTGAATTTCTAGTCCATTTCATTTTAACCCTTGGTCAATTTCAGTTTTAACCCCCTTGTCAATCAGAGATTTGAGGCCAAATTTTCAAAGGCATTTTGATCCCTAAAGATGCAGATGGATGCCTAGTAGGACAGGTGCCTAAACACCTCTTGAAAATCTGGCCTGTTGATTTCCAGCCAGTTGCTGGCAGAGCTGGGCTAGTCATGGGAAAAGCTATTCCTAGACTTTTGCAAATGCTCAGGCCAGTTTTCTCTTTGATCCACATTGCATTCCCGAGAGCCAAGTTTTGCTTATGCAAAACTTTTGCAAACATCCAATAATGTTTGGGCCCATGGGTGGTGCGTGAACCGCCGGCTGGGGGAGGCTAGCCCCCAGCCCAGCCCCTTTCGTCTGAGGCCCTGCTTTTGCACCCCTGCTGAAGCCCAAAGTTCCCCCACACCACAACTACCTACCCTGAATCCTGCTTCAGGCTAGCCCCCCCCCAACCCCAAAGGAGTGCCAGGAGGACGGGCGGCGCATGGCCACAGCCTCCCCAGCCCCAGAGCACCGGGAAGGCGGGTAGCACAGGGCTGTAGCCCCCACAGCCCTGGCCAGAGCACAGGGGGACTGAAGGAGCCGCACACATGCAGAGCGGTGGTAAGCAGGACGGGGGCCTGGGCACGGTGGAGCATGGGCAGGATTACACCTGGCTGTTGGGTTATGGGACCCACCGCCCATGTTCGGGCCCACCACTGAAGTCCGTATAGCACCAGAACATTACACATATCTGGTAACTAATCACATATCTGGTGACTAATTGTTTCAGAAGGAAGCCGTTTATAAAGGTCAGATCATTCAAATCAGGGGACAGAAATAGCAGCAGGTGACGTAAAATTACACGCCTAGCTGTTATCCTTGCTATGCATACCTTCACTTTTCTATTTATCCATCCATCCATCATCTGTCTGTTTGACTGTAGTATCTAGCTATCCAAGCACCTGTGCCCTGCATATCTCACTAAAACACTTAGTCAAACACTGCTCATTCTTTCCACCGGCCTTTTTGTGCACCATCACACTACACTTGATCTCTGCCGAACCAGCGGGGCATAAAAACAAATAAATCACTCTGCTTCTCTTCAGTGTTCTCATAATCACTTCCACTCCCTTTCCCTGATAAGGATTTTTGTCTGCCTTCCTCACTGAGTGCCTGACCAAGCAGCTCAGGGATGTTAATAACGTTAGTTACCATTTCCAGCCCTGCCCCTTAGGTACACGCTGTAGTATTGGGGGAAAGATCAACACGACACTCAAGGGAAGGAACACCAGAAAGGTGTGTTCTGATTACATGCCGTTAGAAAGCATCACCTTTGGAATGACGTCTGCAGGACTTAATAAGACATCAGAAAGCCTTTAAAAAGCAGAGCTTTGCCCCAAATGCCATCAATCTCACTTTCGACTGCACCGCGATGGGTCATGCACGGACGGCAACCGGCATTCCTTTGTGGATTTTCTTGGGGTTCATGGTTTTTTCTCTCCCCGTGACAGGTAAGGGCTTACGGCATTCCTTAATAGTAAGAATGAGCCAGATCCTCAGCTGGAGTCGATTTATGCCCGCTGGAGACCAGGCCTGATTGACTCCAATGGAGCGTTGGCCAATTCACACCAGATGGGGATCTGGCCCCATTGACTCCAGCTGAGGCATGTCTGATTCACACCCGCTGGGGAATCTAGTCCAGTAATGAGACTTCAGGCTATATAAGGTCTTTGATCTGAGCATCACAAAATGGGTCATTATTATTATCCATACTGCATAGAATGGGGAAACTGAGGCACAGAGAGGACCCATGACCAGGCCAGAGGCAGAGGTAGGAGTAGAACCCACCAGGAGTCCTGGCTCCCTAGTCCCTGATCTAACTCCTATCTATGAGACCTGAAACACTGAGACAGAGGATGGCCTTATGGCGAAGGCACTGGTCTGAATTGGGGTCAATTCCCCGGCTGTAACATGGAGTTAATTATCCTTCCTTCGTCTATTTTGTTTTTTTTAGTTTTGGGGCAGTATCTCTCCTACCTACCTGCTTGTGGGTTTAACAGCTGAGACTTTCAAATCTAACATTAGGAGCCCAACTTTCAGTGAAAGTCAATACTTTTAATTCCTTTTGGATCCTTTAAAAACGCCCAGGGGATGCTATAATACACATGCTAACCACAGGTTTCAGAGTAGCAGCCGTGTTAGACTGTATTCGCAAAAAGAAAAGGAGGACTTGTGGCACCTTAGAGACTAACCAATGTATTTAAGCATAAGCTTTCGTGAACTACAGCTCACTTCATCGGATCCATTCAGTGGTGAGCTGTAGCTCAGGAAAGCTTATGCTCAAATACATTGGTTAGTCTCTAAGGTGCCACAAGTACTCCTTTTCTTTATGCTAACCACAGAATTTCTTTCGCAGACTAACTTTCCCTGGAGTTGACAATAGAACCCACCACTCCCAGCCCCGCTTCCTAAGTTTATTGAGAGGAGAGATAAGCCCCAGGTGCTCACATCGCTGCTTGAGCTAGATCTAGATCCGAATTTTGGAAACCTTTAAGGTTCCGGGGTTGTTTGGATCTGGGGTTTTACTAAAGTGACCCAGTAAATCTCGGGGGAGTTAAGTTGAACAAGATTTATGAAAAGATCCTCCTTTCCCAATGAGCCTCCACAAAGGGCTCGGTTAGTTTTACAATGATGTTCTTGTGGGTAACATACAGGAGTTGGAGTCACAACTCCTGGCTTCCATTCCCAGCTCCGGGAGGAGAATAGGATCTAGTGGTTAGAGCAGGGGGTGCTTTGCTTCTAGTCTCAGATTCAAGGCTGAAAGTCATCAGTTCCTGCCTGTCCTGCTTCTCTGTATGAACTTGGCCAAGGAAATTCCCCGCTTTCTTTCCCCCGCTGGAATATGGGGCTAATTATACTTACTTGCCTCACCAGGGGCTTGTGCAGAGGAACTCATTTGTAAAAAACTTTGATAACATTGGATGGGGGGGGGAATAGACACCGCAAAGGATTAGTTAATCCGTTGGTTTGAAACTGAATGAATTACTATAATCTGATGAATAGTTCCTCCGTCACGCACAGCTGAAACTGCGTATATATTTTTGTTAGAATTTCACCCATGACTGGTCAGTAAATAAAGGCTTTGTTTCTGATCTCTTGGTTTACTGCCAGTTCTTGTATTCCTATAGCACCTGCCAATCCCAGCTGAGATCAGGGCCCCGTTGTGCTGGGTGCTGCCCAGACACACAGGGAGAGACAGGCCCTGCCCCAGCTGAGATCAGGGCCCCGTTGTGCCAGGCGCTGTACAAACAAGGAACAACGAGATTGTCCCAGCCCCAAGATAAGACCAGTGACAAACACCCATCCATTTTCATGGGTCTTGCTGGGCCTCACTGCGTTTTGAAACATTTTTTTAAGCAAAAATTACAGTTAGAAATGAGAGAATAAAAGCCGGGAGAGGGTGGCCTGAGAGTTCTGAAACAGGGCATCACTGGGGGGAACAGGTTCCATTGGCAGATGGTTTACGGAAAGTGAAATAATGTACGTTGTGATGAATAAAAGGGCTTGATCATCTGAAAATTGATCGGAACCAGAAGTGGGGTATGGGGCCTTTTATCTCAAGGGTGCTGGCTACATGCCCACCCTAGGCGGGGGGCACTGGCTGGCTAGGTGGGTGGGGAATGTGATATGGGGCCTTTCCCCTCTAGTGGGCACCAGCTCTGATTCAGTTCCAGAGCAAGGGGATCAAGGAAGGAGAAATGGCTTTGGGGGCACCAATTCCATTCCAGTGCAGGAGAGCAGCTGCCAAGAAATATGCTACTGATGGCACCATCAGCAATAGGGAAGTGGCGAGCAACGCAGGAGCTTTCCCCCTTCGTTTCTGAGCTGTCTGCTTGTCCAGTGTGGGTGGTGGGCTGCACGTACTGAACGGCCACTGCGCATGGTCTTTGGATGTGTTCTTGGTGGAGATGTCTCCTTGTTCCTGGAAATGCCTCTCAGCCCCATCAGCGGGGCAGGGGCAGGGAGGAATCAGGAGAATGCCGATGTAGGGAGGCAGATGGCTGGGTCCTCTGCACGGACTGGACTCGTGGCTGTGCAATGTAAGCAGCACAGGGTCCAGACAGAGGCTTTAGCTCAGGAGCAGAGCCTTCAAAAGCGAAGTCCACTGCAGCCACTACAGGGCAACACCAAGCACCGCTGGGAGAGCGATTTGCGTTACCCGGCTGCTGTATAAACTGCTGCTATTCTTCCTTTCCCCAGGGGCAACTTCCGCCACGACAGTTATGAGTCAGAGCCAAAGCATGTCCAGCATCACCTCTGCTGGGGCCATCATGACCTCCAGCTCTGCTCCCACCATGAGCCCCAGCTCCACTGCCACCTCGAACGCCAGCTCCCCTGACACCTCGACCACCAACTCTGCTCCCACCGTGAGCCCCAGCTCCACTCCAACTGAGATTCCCAGCTCCTCTGACACCTCGACCTCCAACTCTGCTCCCACCGTGAGCCCCAGCTCCACTCCAACTCAGATTCCCAGCTCCCCTGATACCTCGACCTCCAACTCTGCTCCCACCATGAGCCCCAGCTCCACTCCAACTGAGATTCCCAGCTCCCCTGATACCTCGACCTCCAACTCTGCTCCCACCATGAGCCCCAGCTCCACTCCAACTGAGATTCCGAGCTCCTCTGACACCTCGACCTCCAACTCTGCTCCCACCGTGAGCCCCAGCTCCACTCCAACTGAGATTCCCAGCTCCTCTGACACCTCGACCTCCAACTCTGCTCCCACCGTGAGCCCCAGCTCCCCTCCAGCTGAGATTCCCAGCTCCCCTGATACCTCGACCTCCAACTCTGCTCCCACCGTGAGCCCCAGCTCCACTCCAAATGAGATTCCCAGCTCCCCTGATACCTCGACCTCCAACTCTGCTCCCACCGTGAGCCCCAGCTCCACTCCAACTGAGATTCCCAGCTCCCCTGATACCTCGACCTCCAACTCTGCTCCCACCGTGAGCCCCAGCTCCCCTCCAGCTGAGATTCCCAGCTCCCCTGATACCTCGACCTCCAACTCTGCTCCCACCGTGAGCCCCAGCTCCACTCCAATTGAGATTCCCAGCTCCCCTGATACCTCGACCACCCACTCTGCTCCCACCGTGAGCCCCAGCTCCACTCCAACTGAGATTCCCAGCTCCTCTGACAACTCGACCTCCAACTCTGCTCCCACCATGAGCCCCAGCTCCACTCCAACTGAGATTCCCAGCTCCTCTGACACCTCGACTTCCAACTCTGCTCCCACCGTGAGCCCCAGCTCCACTCCAACTGAGATTCCCAGCTCCCCTGATACCTCGACCACCCACTCTGCTCCCACCGTGAGCCCCAGCTCCACTCCAACTGAGATTCCCAGCTCCCCTGATACCTCGACCACCCACTCTGCTCCCACCGTGAGCCCCAGCTCCACTCCAACTGAGATTCCCAGCTCCTCTGACACCTCGACCTCCAACTCTGCTCCCACTGTGAGCCCCAGCTCCACTCCAACTGAGATTCCCAGCTCCTCTGACACCTCGACCTCCAACTCTGCTCCCACCATGAGCCTCAGCTCCACTCCAGCTGAGATTCCCAGCTCCTCTGACACCTCGACCTCCAACTCTGCTCCCACCGTGAGCCCCAGCTCCACTCCAAATGAGATTCCCAGCTCCCCTGATACCTCGACCTCCAACTCTGCTCCCACCGTGAGCCCCAGCTCCACTCCAAATGAGATTCCCAGCTCCCCTGATACCTCGACCTCCAACTCTGCTCCCACCGTGAGCCCCAGCTCCACTCCAACTGAGATTCCCAGCTCCTCTGACACCTCGACCACCCACTCTGCTCCCACCGTGAGCCCCAGCTCCACTCCAACTGAGATTCCCAGCTCCCCTGATACCTCGACCTCCAACTCTGCTCCCACCGTGAGCCCCAGCTCCCCTCCAGCTGAGATTCCCAGCTCCCCTGATACCTCGACCTCCAACTCTGCTCCCACCGTGAGCCCCAGCTCCACTCCAAATGAGATTCCCAGCTCCCCTGATACCTCGACCTCCAACTCTGCTCCCACCGTGAGCCCCAGCTCCACTCCAAATGAGATTCCCAGCTCCCCTGATACCTCGACCACCCACTCTGCTCCCACCGTGAGCCCCAGCTCCACTCCAACTGAGATTCCCAGCTCCCCTGATACCTCGACCACCCACTCTGCTCCCACCGTGAGCCCCAGCTCCACTCCAACTGAGATTCCCAGCTCCTCTGACACCTCGACCTCCAACTCTGCTCCCACCATGAGCCCCAGCTCCACTCCAACTGAGATTCCCAGCTCCTCTGACACCTCGACCACCCACTCTGCTCCCACCATGAGCCACAGCTCCACTCCAACTGAGATTCCCAGCTCCTCTGACACCTCGACCTCCAACTCTGCTCCCACTGTGAGCCCCAGCTCCACTCCAGCTGAGATTCCCAGCTCCTCTGACACCTCGACCTCCAACTCTGCTCCCACCGTGAGCCCCAGCTCCACTCCAAATGAGATTCCCAGCTCCCCTGATACCTCGACCTCCAACTCTGCTCCCACCGTGAGCCCCAGCTCCACTCCAAATGAGATTCCCAGCTCCCCTGATACCTCGACCTCCAACTCTGCTCCCACCGTGAGCCCCAGCTCCACTCCAATTGAGATTCCCAGCTCCCCTGATACCTCGACCACCCACTCTGCTCCCACCGTGAGCCCCAGCTCCACTCCAACTGAGATTCCCAGCTCCTCTGACACCTCGACCTCCAACTCTGCTCCCACCATGAGCCCCAGCTCCACTCCAACTGAGATTCCCAGCTCCTCTGACACCTCGACCACCCACTCTGCTCCCACCATGAGCCACAGCTCCACTCCAACTGAGATTCCCAGCTCCTCTGACACCTCGACCTCCAACTCTGCTCCCACCGTGAGCCCCAGCTCCACTCCAAATGAGATTCCCAGCTCCCCTGATACCTCGACCTCCAACTCTGCTCCCACCGTGAGCCCCAGCTCCACTCCAAATGAGATTCCCAGCTCCCCTGATACCTCGACCTCCAACTCTGCTCCCACCATGAGCCCCAGCTCCACTCCAACTGAGATTCCCAGCTCCTCTGACACCTCGACCACCCACTCTGCTCCCACCGTGAGCCCCAGCTCCACTCCAACTGAGATTCCCAGCTCCCCTGATACCTCGACCTCCAACTCTGCTCCCACCGTGAGCCCCAGCTCCCCTCCAGCTGAGATTCCCAGCTCCCCTGATACCTCGACCTCCAACTCTGCTCCCACCGTGAGCCCCAGCTCCACTCCAACTGAGATTCCCAGCTCCCCTGATACCTCGACCACCCACTCTGCTCCCACTGTGAGCCCCAGCTCCACTCCAACTGAGATTCCCAGCTCCTCTGATACCTCGACCTCCAACTCTGCTCCCACCGTGAGCCCCAGCTCCACTCCAATTGAGATTCCCAGCTCCCCTGATACCTCGACCACCCACTCTGCTCCCACCGTGAGCCCCAGCTCCACTCCAACTGAGATTCCCAGCTCCTCTGACACCTCGACCTCCAACTCTGCTCCCACCATGAGCCCCAGCTCCACTCCAACTGAGATTCCCAGCTCCTCTGACACCTCGACCTCCAACTCTGCTCCCACCGTGAGCCCCAGCTCCACTCCAACTGAGATTCCCAGCTCCTCTGACACCTCGACCACCCACTCTGCTCCCACCGTGAGCCTCAGCTCCACTCCAACTGAGATTCCCAGCTCCTCTGACACCTCGACCTCCAACTCTGCTCCCACCGTGAGCCCCAGCTCCACTCCAACTGAGATTCCCAGCTCCTCTGACACCTCGACCTCCAACTCTGCTCCCACCATGAGCCTCAGCTCCACTCCAACTGAGATTCCCAGCTCCTCTGACACCTCGACCTCCAACTCTGCTCCCACCGTGAGCCCCAGCTCCACTCCAACTGAGATTCCCAGCTCCCCTGATACCTCGACCACCCACTCTGCTCCCACCGTGAGCCTCAGCTCCACTCCAACTGAGATTCCCAGCTCCTCTGACACCTCGACCTCCAACTCTGCTCCCACCGTGAGCCCCAGCTCCACTCCAACTGAGATTCCCAGCTCCTCTGACACCTCGACCTCCAACTCTGCTCCCACCATGAGCCTCAGCTCCACTCCAACTGAGATTCCCAGCTCCTCTGACACCTCGACCACCCACTCTGCTCCCACTGTGAGCCCCAGCTCCACTCCAAATGAGATTCCCAGCTCCCCTGATACCTCGACCTCCAACTCTGCTCCCACCGTGAGCCCCAGCTCCACTCCAAATGAGATTCCCAGCTCCCCTGATACCTCGACCTCCAACTCTGCTCCCACCGTGAGCCCCAGCTCCACTCCAAATGAGATTCCCAGCTCCCCTGATACCTCGACCTCCAACTCTGCTCCCACCGTGAGCCCCAGCTCCACTCCAACTGAGATTCCCAGCTCCTCTGACACCTCGACCTCCAACTCTGCTCCCACCGTGAGCCCCAGCTCCACTCCAACTGAGATTCCCAGCTCCTCTGACACCTCGACCTCCAACTCTGCTCCCACCGTGAGCCCCAGCTCCCCTCCAAATGAGATTCCCAGCTCCCCTGATACCTCGACCTCCAACTCTGCTCCCACCGTGAGCCCCAGCTCCACTCCAACTGAGATTCCCAGCTCCTCTGACACCTCGACCTCCAACTCTGCTCCCACCATGAGCCCCAGCTCCACTCCAACTGAGATTCCCAGCTCCCCTGATACCTCGACCACCCACTCTGCTCCCACCGTGAGCCCCAGCTCCACTCCAACTGAGATTCCCAGCTCCTCTGACACCTCGACCTCCAACTCTGCTCCCACCGTGAGCCCCAGCTCCACTCCCACCTCAACCCCCAGCTTCACTGCCCCCAGGACCAACAACTCCACCTCAACAAGTCCCACAACCCCCAACTCCACCTCCACCATGACCCCCAACTCTGCTGCAATCATGAACCCCAGCTCACCTGACACTTCAACCCCCACCTCAACTCCCACCTCAGCCCCCAGTTCCACGTCCGCCATGACCCCCAACTCTGCTGCAGTTATGAACCCCAGCTCACCTGACACTTCAACCCCCAGCGCCTCTGACACCTCGACTTCCAGCTCCCCTGACAACTCGACCCCCAGCTCTGCTGCCACCTCAACCCGCAGCTCCCATGTCACCTTGACCCCGAGCTCCCCTGACACCTTGACCCACAGCTCCACTGTCATTGGGACCCCCAGCTTCACAGGCACCTCACCCCCCAATTCTGCTGCCACCTTGACCCCCAGCTCCCACGTCACCTTCACCCCCAGCTCCACAGTCACTGGGACCCCCAGCTTCACAGGCACCTCACCCCCCAATTCTGCTGCCACCTTGACCCCCAGCTCCCACGTCACCTTCACCCCCAGCTCCACAGTCACTGGGACCCCCAGCTTCACAGGCACCTCACCCCCCAATTCTGCTGCCACCTTGACCCCCAGCTTCACAGGCACCTCACCCCCCAATTCTGCTGCCACCCCGACCCCCAGCTCCCATGTCACCTTCACCCCCAGCTCCACAGTCACTGGGACCCCCAGCTTCACAGGCACCTCACCCCCCAATTCTGCTGCCACCTTGACCCCCAGCTTCACAGGCACCTCACCCCCCAATTCTGCTGCCACCTTGACCCCCAGCTCTGGTGCCACCTTGACCCCCAGCTCTGCTTCCAGAGCTACAAGCTCTGCTACAATCTCTCCACAATCTACATCCAAGAATACTGGGCATCCTACTTCTTCTGGGTCTCCTGCAGTCTCACCCACCCCAGCTGTCATCAGCTCTGCAAGTTCACCTAGCTCCAGCGCTTCTGGCATCCCAGCCTCATCTGTTCCCACCCGGGGTATGTTTACTTCACATTTGGTGTGTTCAGGTGGCCCTGAAGGGCCCCCATGTGCCAGGTGCTGTACATCCAACCCAGCAATACCAACCCTGAAACCACCTACCAAAGTAGCACATAGATCTGCACCCCTGGGCTTCCCCAAGTAGCACACGCCAGGTTGAATGCTCATGGGTCCGGGGGGAGGGGGTTGGATGCGCCAACAGGGTCATTGATGGAGGGGCACAGAAAGTGTATGGTGCACTCTCATCCTATGAGATGGCCCTACCTTGATGAACCTTGGTGAGTTTCTTACTCAGAGAAACTTCCCAGGCAGCTGTGTCTAGATAGGGGCTGAGCAGCCGCCTACACAGTTCACCTCCATGATCAAGCCTTGCTGGGAATGGGCGACAGGGGATGGATCACTTGAGGATTACGTGGTCTGTTCATTCCCTCTGAAGCATCTGGCACTGGCCACTGTCGGATAACAGGACACTGGGCTAGATGGACCTTTGGTCTGACCCAGTCTGGCCACTTTTATCTTCTTATGACTTGTGGCCATTTTAATCCCCCAGGTTCCATCCCAACTCACGGAGATACGACTTCTTCTGGCCCACCTGGGACTCGACCAGCCACCTCTCCCCGTCTACCTGAATCCATGACACCTTCAGGGTCTGGCGCTACCAGTTCATCGCTTGGGCCCGTTCCTGTCACCTCACAGACCACGGGTGAGGTTATTTGCTTGTTAAATAGCAGGACTGGTCAAAGGAATTCTGTTGAGCGGTTTTGGCTGATGGGCGACGGGGGGCTTTGACCCAATGAACATTTTCACGGAAAAGGGCCACTTGCTGCGAAAATTGTTCATATTTCATCAGCAAACTGCAAATCAAAGCTTTTCAGCTGAAAAACAAAAAGGTCCCAGGGTTTGGCTTACAATTTGGGTGGCGGTTGCTTAAATTTTTTTATCTGCGGGTGGTTTAGAGCTGAAATTTAAGGCTTTTTTTTTCTTCCAGTTTTGGACCGATTTTTGCTTTGTTTCATCTTCAGTTTAAAAATGGGTAGTTATTAACCAGTCTTTTCGTGGGGTTGGCTTAACATTTGAGGGGGGTTGGTCAAACAATTTCCCAGGTTTGATTTTTCAGTTAACACAATATTTTCTGTGGAAAGTTTTGATGACGATGGGTTTTGGGTTTTTTTTGGTCCTCTTTCTTTTCATTGAAATTCTCCAAGGAAAAAGAAACCCCTTTTCTGACCCCCTGTATTAAAGAGGGAAAGGGTTTGTTCCAGTGGATCAGGACTGAGATTTAGGTGCCCTGGGCTCCAGTCCTGGCCCTGCCACTGGCCTGTTGGGCAAGTCACAGTGCCGCTCTCTGCCTCAGTTTCCCCCTGTAAAATAGGGATATGACACGGACCTCCTTTGTGGAGAGCTCTTTGAGATCTACTGATGAGAAAAGCTATCTAAATTAGATTCCTACTGCTATTATTTCTTTGTATTACACAAGAACCTAGAAGCGTTCTTTGGTTAAAAAACTCCAAGTTTTTTGCACTAAATAAATAAAAATGTAAAATAAATCAGACAATTTTATCATACACGTTTCTGATTGGAAAAAAAGCCCCCAGCCATTTCCCCACCAAAATAAAAATGTCAAGCCGCACTATGAGCCCCATTTCGCAGATGGGAAAACTGAGGCTTAGAAAGACAAGGAGACTTGCCCAATGTCACGCAGAAAGAGACCGCAGGCTGAGCCAGGAACTGACTCTGTTGAGTCTCAGACTGGTTTATAGAGTAGAATCGTTCCCAGAAGCTGCATTCAGACAGGGTCTCATCTAACTGATGAGGCCAGCCCGACGCTCAGAGAGCTAAAATGAATCATGCCAGATGAAGCTTGCAACCCCCGGGAGGAAATGTAACAGGATTTGGGAGGCCAATCCACTCTGATCCCGCCTGGATCTTTGCCCCCCTCTAGTGGTGACACTACGGCTCAATTTGAGAGTCTGCTAGTGCCCCCGAACGAATGAGCGTGAACATTTTAAGTCCAGAAAGGCTGGCGAGATCACGGATAACACAAGCCTTCTGCAGCAAGCCCTGAACTTCTGCGGGAGCCGGAGCGCTGCACTTTCAAGTGGCCAGTGTCTCAAAGCACTCTAAAATCCACCCGCCTGCTCAGACGGTCGTGAAATTTGCTGGGCCTCATCAGGGCACCGGGTAGGACGCCTGGTTCCAATTTGAGGTCATTTGCTCAAGGGGTCCCCGGGTCTGGGTTCTCTTGCAAGTTGCTCCGGCTTATCCAGACGTGACCCTGTCGCTGAAGCATGGGGCTCTAATGCTTGGATCAGAGACGGCCGCACAGGTGACAGGACAGGCCCAGGGGGTTGGGTGGGCTCGTACACAGGTGGTTAACCCAAGCCACCATGGCCACGCTGGTTTTAGCATGGGAGCTCCCCTTTACTTCACCACCAGGGGGAGCTGTGCTCCCTCGACACCCCCTGACTGTAAAGATGGCCCATTATGCTTTCACCCTGGCCTGACCTCCCTCCTCTCGCTCCCTCGCCCCCTCCCTCCTCTCGTCCCCGCAGCCTCTCCGGATAGCGGCGCCCTCCCGTACTGGGCCATCATCCTCATCTGCCTGGCCGCATTGAGCTTGCTGAGCTTCTGCTTTCTGGTAAGGATCCCGGCGAGAGGGTGCAGGTCTGCGGGGCGGGGCGTAGATGGGTGGCGGGCTGCAGCGTGGCAGCTCAGTCCTCTCCGCCTTGAGCTAAAAGGCGTGTGGCTGCAGTAGTAGGTTGTTATTCTCTCTGCAGGGCAGCCGCTAGAGGGCAATATGGCACCCACTTTGGGGGTGCATGGCAGAAGGTGGCGTAAGAAATACCACCCTGTGTGCGCGTGGGACAGCCAGCCCCCTGCATACACTACAGGATTCCTGGGTTCTATTCCCAACTCTGGGAGAGGCAGGGGAGAGGCAGAGTGGGGGGCAGAGGGGAGTCAGGACTCCTGGGTTCTATCCCCAGTGCTGGGAGGGCCATACTGTTTAGAGCACGGGGATTGGGGGTCAGGACTCCTGGGTTCTCTCTCCAGCTTTGGGAGGAGAGTGGCGTTTAGTGGTTAGAACACACAGACACACACAAACACACACATATTCTCTGTATCTCTTTCCCCTGCCATTCACCCTCCGTCTCTGTCTCCTACAGCTGGCGTTTTTCCTAAAGTCGAGGCTGGCTGGTGCCGCCTCCTACTCTGTCCAGAAGGCTCATCAGTTCCTCCAGAACCGGAGCTGATGCGATCACAGCTGAGGGAAGAATGGGCCATCCAGAACCTCCGCCTACAGCCACCCATACTGGGGCTGCTCTGATCCGGCACTCCTGGGCTAACCCAGAGCCACTATAGTCAGTATTGAGCCGAGAAAGCCAGTATTAACCCTTAGCTGCCAGATGAACATAGGCTCCCCTCTGGGGGCAGCGGTGGGATGGCGCTTTGGTCCCCTTCCGGGGACGGGGAACACAGATCGGTGGAATCTGCACTGAGAACCCAGACATCATATGTTCGGCTACATCCATTGGGTGGAACCCAGAAGAAAGAAACAGGGACACTAAAAAGGAGATGGATGGCTATCGAATGGGCTGGATGGTGGTTGGATTGTCCAGTGGTTAGAGCAAAGGACTCCTGGCTTCTATCTCCAGCTGTGGGAGTGAAATGGGGTCTAGTCGGTTCGAGCAGGGGGAGCTGGGAGCCAGGACACCCGGTTCTATTCCTCCTCCTGTTGACTGCACAGCATCTATTTAACAGATATTTTCTTTGCTGGTCTGCACTACTGTATTTGGCTAACTTAGACTGTGACCTCTTCAAGGCAGGGCCTGTCTCTCCCTGTGTGTCTGGGCAGCGCCAGGCACAATGGGGCCCTGATCTCAGCTGGGGCAGGGACTGTCTCTCCCTGTGTGTCTGGGCAGTGCCCGGCAGAACGGGGCCCTGATCCTGAGTAGGAACTGATACTCTGCCATTCTCTCCCTATCACAATCACTGAGGCTTGAGTCAATATACTGGAAGTTTTGTCCCTGGTGAAAATATGTACATTGGCCAGGTGCGACAGCTGTAAATTTTGTATCAAAGATTTTATTGCAAAATTGTATATTTTACTCTTGTTTCAAGTTTGCACATTTGTACCGCATTGGGTTAATTAACCCTGCCTTTGTCTATACCTCATGTATTTATCTATGGATTGTTATTCTAATTTATATATATATATATATTATATGTAATAAATATAAAATATTTCACCCGTGCCATTCCATTAAATTATATTGTCTCTTCCCAGTATGTCACATTATTGCTGGCTCATACCAAGGGACCCCATCTAGGCTGGTATCCCCATGGTTCAGACCAGTGAGCCCTACCTAGGCTGGTATCCCCACCCCCACTCCATCCTCACCACGGTTCAGACCAATGGGCCCCACCTGGGCTGGTATCCCCACCCCCGTCCATTCTCACCATGGTTCAGACCAGTGGGCCCCACCTAGGCTGGTATCCCCATCCCGACTCCACGCTCACCATGGTTCAGACCAATGGGCCCATCTAACCCGGCATCCCCCCTCCCTGCACCCAACCCATGCTACACAATGGGAATAATCATTAACATGGGCCTCCATGCGCTGCAATGCCACAGTGGCCACTAGGTTTCAGCCTTGCCCCTGTGCACACAGCCTGGCTCTCGGGCTAAGCAGGGCAATCAGACACTAGGGTAGCAGGGCCTGTATCTCTGGGGAAACTAAAGCTGCTCCAATGGCCTGTTCCTGGGTCCCAGGCTCTGCTGGGGGCAGAAGAAAGAGGGCTACAGGAATCCCCACTTTTATCACGCTTGAGTCAGGCTCCAAAAAAAAAAAAATCACAATTTTTTTTATTTAAAAGCTAATATATGGGGGAGAGGTTTTTTCTGGTGACTGCTGGGCTCTGAGCCCCAAGGGGTCGTGTTTGCCATCTTTACTCCACAACAGTCGGGGCTAAATGTTTACCTTGTTTCCAAAAAATGAGAGCTGAGTGCCTCATCTACTCCCATGACTCCAGAAGCTGGGGCTTTGGGGGGGGAAGCCATACACAAATCACAAGTGTTTTCAGTGCTGGAGCCCAGGTTGCCTGCTCTCTCTGGCACTGCAGAGCCTGGGCAATGGAGGGCAAAGAAAGAAACGGATGGGCCTATTGATCTGATCTAGGGCAGCAGGGACCAGGCAGGATACTGGGCTAGATGAGCCTGTGAGTCTGACCCAAGTGTAGAAGCTGATACATCTGGGCTCGGCCTAGCACGGGGAGCACCCGCACTAGGTGGGACTGGCTGATAATCCCAGGGGAAATACGCAACCCGGCCGAATCGCGCAGGGGCAGCTCAGGGACTGGATCATCCGGTGCGTATAGTGCTGGGGACCCGGCTCTTCCCCAGTGCTACTGCAGGGCCCCTCCGGTGCACCCCTTAAGCCAGCCCATCTGGAAAGACAGGACAGTAGCCCTGAGTCACTTCCCCAGCCTGTCCCACTCACTGATTGATTCTTCCTGCCGGCTCTGAGCCAGAGCCAGCCTGGTTCCTTATACACCAAACCAGTGCATGGGAACAGGCTCCCAATGATCCTGCTGCCGGTGCCCCTTAATCCCACCCCAAAGCCCCCCCTGCTATCCCAGCCCAGAGCACTCCCCCCCCAGCTCTGTCAATGCCCCTAACTCCCCATCTGCAGCCCCCCTGCCATCCAGTCCTGTGTTATCATGTCTCCCCCTAGTGGCTGCACAGGAGAGAGGGTAAAAGCCATTCTATAGCAGTGCCAGTCAGCAGCTGCATGTCAGCACCGGGTGAGCCATCCCGGTGCTGTTCCCCAGCTGCCCCGCACCAGAGGCGGCTGCATGTCAGCCCCGGCTGAAGCGATCGCTGTATGTCCCGGTGTTGGGATCCCCTCCAACATCTGTCACCGGTGTTAATCCGGCTCTTTATGTGGAAATGGAGATGACATGTTCTGATACTATATTCGTTTGGCCGTTTCCTCCTCTTCTAGGTGTATGCGGGGAATCAGGAGAGACACACCTTAGAGAAAACCTATGGGGTAATGTAGGCACGGCTATCTTAGGAACACACCACAACGGTCCCAGAGCCCTTACAAATAGAGCAGGGCTGCCAGCCTGCCGGGACAGAACCCAGGGGCACAGTGCATCCCGAAGGAAGCCGATCTCTGCCCCCTGGAACAATGCTACCATGTTTCTTTGCTCTGTGGCTCCGTTTAGCAGGTAGGTCGCTCAGGTGCCAGGCTGGGATGGGTGAGACGGGGCAAGGTAGCCAGTGGGGAGGATTATTAATTGCATCCTGCTGTCAGGAGTGTTCTGAAGGTGGGGACCGTAAGGCACAGAAAGGGGTGGGATTTGGTCGCACAGAGAAAGAGAGAGAACCCAGGCATCCTGACGGCCAGGCTCACGCCCCTCCTCTAGCAACTGGACCCAGTAGTCCTAACTCCAAGCCCCCCTTCTCTAACCCACTAGACCCTACTCGCCTCCCAGAGCCAGGGAAAGAACCCAGGAGTCCTGACTCCCAGCCCTTTCCCCTCCCTCCCCGGCTCTAACCCACTAGACCCCCACTCCCCTCCCAGAGCTAGGAACAGAGTCCAGGACTCCTGGACTCCAAGCCCATCTGCTCCTATGTCCACTGCCCCACCTGTCTGCACCCAGAGAATAGAACCCAGGAGTCCTGGCTGGAATCTAAACACTCCTGAAGCAGTGGGATGAGATTGGATATGTTTCCCGGCTGGATCAGACATTTCCCAAGCGGGTGGGAGATCTGTTAGCGTGTGGAGTTTTCTCCCCGAGGGAGGAACAGCAGGAACCCTGGAGAACGGATTGCATGGGCTGGTGATGTATTGGTGTGAAAACGGTGACATATCCAGTCACTCCTTTCTATGTCAGGTTTCAGAGTAGCAGCCGTGTTAGTCTGTATCCGCAAAAAGAAAAGGAGGACTTGTGGCACCTTAGAGACTAACAAATTTATTTGAGCATAAGCTTTCGTGAGCTACAGCTCACTTCATCGGATGCAGTGAGCTGTAGCTTATGAAAGCTTATGCTCAAATAAATTTGCTAGTCTCTAAGGTGCCACAAGTCCTCCTTTCCTTTCTATGTGTCACTCCAGGGTGGGAAGGGAGGGAGAGGCAGGAATTTCTGACCTTCCCCTGCACCAGAAACCTCACCTTGTTGCTATGGCTGATTCCTGAAGCCTCTTGCATCTGAGTGAAGGCTGAGCTATGACGCAGAAGAGAGTGGCAAGTTATGGTATTGATCAAGTGATATTCAGTGATTTCCTGCTACTCCCTTCTCACGAGCCTAGAGAGACTCATGCAAATAAGCAACAGGAA
Organism: Lepidochelys kempii; assembly: GCF_965140285.1. Classification (NCBI taxonomy): domain Eukaryota; kingdom Metazoa; phylum Chordata; order Testudines; family Cheloniidae; genus Lepidochelys; species Lepidochelys kempii. The sequence continues at coordinate 46,710,296 of NC_136393.1, read as the reverse complement.
ACCAAACAGTGACCTGCCCAGTGACTTGAGATGATTGGAATTATTATGATCCAAGAGTTTCTCCCATCAAAGAGGGATTTCGTCAGACGTGGAATTTGATGGGGAAAGAGTCATTTGAGATTCTGTCCCCCCCAATGCTTTGATGGGAAAATTCAAAGTGAAACGAAAGAGGGAATGGGTTTGTGTCAGTTCCAACTGATTCTTTAGGTTGATTCACATTTTTGAAAAAACAAAACACCAAATTATTTTTTCACGGGCAGGGAGTAAAAAAGAAAGAGAAGTGAGGAATTCCCTCACCAGTTCCAAAAGTGAAAGTCAAAACCCAAAACCAAAGTGATCAATTGCAATACGAAAGGGAACAAATTATTTTACTGTGATGAAAAATATTTGGTTTTGATTTTTCATTGAAAAAAAAGAATGCCCCAAAACAGAAGTAAAGATATTTCCATTCTGATTTGCTGCTGCAGTGTCTCGTGGAAACCAAAGTTTGGACACCTCATGACCCCATTCTTCTCTATGGACTGGGCTCCCCATACAGACTTCCTCTCCCATGATGCACTGCAGCCAGGATGGGTGACCTTGGGAGCTCATGGGAGCTGTAGTCCCCCCAAGGAGCCCAGCCTATAGAGGAAAATAGGGGCATGAAGCACCTGAACCACGACTCCCAGGAGGCATTCTGGCGCCATTTCAGAATCAAAATATTTCAGATTTGTTGGGCCAAAAAGTTGAAATCGCCCTCCAAAAAGCTCCCATTTCCCCAACCAGCTTGAGTCTCCCCAGCCTTGCTCAGTAAAACCTTCCCACTGGGATGTCCCTCTCTTTTTAGCCACCAGCACCACTGCACCAGCCAACCTCACCAAAACACCGCTGACAGTTACTGATGGCCCCACGGCAACCGTTCAAGTCACCGGCAGCACCGTGGCACCGAACGAGGTCACCATCACCACCCAGATGCCTCTGGCCATCACCACCAACGTCACCACACTAGGACCATCTAAATTCGCTGTGTCGCCACCAGCAACGGCCTGACCAACACCAACCTCTCCTGGGCAGGGGACTGTGCCACCACCATATTGGCAGCAGGAACAGGCTCCAGGTACTGAGAAGAAACCCCTCTCCTTTGTCACCAGAGCTGGATGCAATCGGAGACGCTAAGGTTCCCCAGACAGATCATTCTGTGGGTCCCCCATGGGTCCCCCCCAGCTCTATGTCCCATCCTCAGATGATGTAAAGCTGTTACAGCCCCAGCTAGGAAAATTCTTTGGCCAAAAACCTCATAAAGTTTCTCTATAAGTGGCATCCATTGGCATACTAATGAGGTGCCTCACAACCTTTAATGTATTTCCCTGTGAGGTGGAGCAGTGCTAGTCTCCATATTTTACAGATGGGGAAACTGAGGCACATATTCAGCGACGTGATCAAGGTCACAGAGGAAGGCTGTGGCAGAGCAGAGAATGGCCCAGGAGTTTCTCACAGTCTAAGCTAGTGTCCGGACCACTGGATCCAGAGTTAAGGAGATTGATATTGATCAGTTAAATGAGAGCACGGAGGTTTACCAGCATTTCTTGAGAGTCTAGTTCGTGCTAAGGTTAAACAACTAGGTTTGAAAGTCCCCATAGTTATGCGATTTAATAAAAACAGCCTTAACCTTGACCCCTGCAATACTCCCTGGCTCCCCTTGCCTTGCTAAAATGCCAGGTTCCTCCAGAGGTTATCTGGCGTATATCATATTTTGAGGCAAAAACAACAAACTAACAAGTTTTGTTTTGTTTTCAGTAACCCCAGACTTATTTTGTTTAGATGAAAAGCCATAAAACAAAAAACGACTTCCAATGAGCAGACACACCACTGGACCTCCCCCTGCTGGCTGGGCATGGCATAGTAGGCTCTCTCAGTTAGGTCAAATAGCTTTTGCAATCTTGCAAAAGAGGTGCCCAGCACCCTCAGAGAACAAGGAACTTCCTATTCCTATCAGTTCCTGAACAAGGGGAAAGAACAGCCACAAAGCTACATCAGCTACTCATGCAAAACTCCTGAGAGAGGCGCTCTCTGCCTTTATGTATTATCCAAGGTTATGTACAGTTATGGTGGCTCCCAGACTGTGAGTGCAAGAACGCTGGGTAGAATGCTTATGCAAATATGCAGCACCATGGCTGTTCTTCCCCTTGCTCACCAACGGATGGCAGCAGAGAGCTGCTTAACCTATAGGGCTACAGGCCGCAGATTATTGGTTATTATTATTATTATAACCATTATGTAATTATTATAATATTTATTATATATTAATATAACATGTATATTATCGTAATATAATATTAATCATTATTAATGCGTTAATTATTATTATTATTAATGATTGGTCCACAGGTCTTTCTGTCTGTTTTGTAGACTCATCAAGCCCAACCCTTCCAAAGTCATGAAATTTTAAAATCAGAGATGTCGGGTTCTTTCTAGGCTGCACCTACATGACGAGCTAGGGATGTGATTCCCCTGCCTGTGTACACATACTCGTGTATGCACAAGTATAAATAGCAGCATTGCCTGGTTTGCACGGGTAGCAGCCATGGGTTTATACTGGGCACTGCTCAGCCATGCCTCTGGTACTGCTACCCTGGCTACACTGCAATTCACACTCGTGCTAGTTAAGTGAGAACCAGCACAAGTATGTGTTCACAAGTGTGTGTGTGTGTGGGGGGGAAATCACACCCCTAGCTTGTCGTGTAGACACAGTCTTATTGTCTTCTGTCATTGGAGCCTTTATAATTCACGTATTCCAGCATTTCTCCACAACTGCAAGGACTGCAAGTTGACTTCTTCTTAAATTAAGGCCAAGTGTCTCCCATAATCACATGGCTCCAGGAGCTGGGCATTTAAGAAAAATAGCAAATATCATGACACTTGTAAATGAAATCAGGGGAGTTGGAGACAGAGCATTGTTGAAACTCCAGTGGAAATTACCCCTTCAGAATTTACCCCTCAGAATTAGCTCCGGTTGGAAAGTTTTCCACGGTAATGAAAGAAAATTATGTTTTCAACAGAAAGGGTTTTTTTTGTGGCGAAAAGTGTCTGTGTGGAAAATTTATGATTTTTTTTTTTGTCAAAAAACTAAGCTGAAAACTGAAAGTTTTTCATGTTGGGGCAAAAATCTGACATATGTTGTTTCTAAACTGTCATGGTGGTCCCTCGTAGATTTGCAGGTTGGGTGCCTCATGGTTCCTTTCTCCTCTATGGACCAGCCTTCATGTATGACTACATCTCCCATGAGGCACTGCGGGCATGACAGAGGACCACAGTGCCACATGGAAGTTGCAGTCCAACCAGGGAGCCCAGCATATTGAGGAGAAATGGGGGGCGTGGAACACCTGAACTGCAATTCCCATAACCATCCCGGCAACATTTCAGAATCTAAACATTTTAATTTTTTCCCCCCAAAAAACCCCTGAAGTTTCCATGCAGAAATCCTCCCATTTTCCCAGCCAGCTCTAGTCTCCACAGCCCGGGCTTTCTGGCTCAGTAACATCTTCCCAATGGGTTGTCCTTCGCTCTTCAGCCTCTGGTACCACTGCATCAGCCAACCACACCATGGCAACCAGTGGCCCCATGGCAACCTCTACCCATCACCACCAACACCACCGTGCCAGGAGTGTCCAACAGCACCACCACCAGCCACTGGTAATGCCATCACGCCCATATTGACCGACACCAACCCTTGCAAGGTAGAAATCAATGCTACCACCATACCCACAGCAGAAACAGACACCACTGTGCCACGTACGGAGAACCACCTCCCTCCTTTGTCTCCAAAGTGGGAGGTGATCAGAGTCTGTAAGGTTTTCCCAATACATCATTTTGTAGGACCCACGTTTCCCAAGTGATTTTGAGGGGAATGGGCAACAGGGGATGGATCACTTGGTAATACCTGTTCTGTTCATTCCCTCTGAAGCACCTGGCACTGGCCACTGTCGGAAGACAGGACACGGGGCTAGTCACTTCCCCCCATGCCTCAGTTTCCCCATTTATAAAATGATACAGCCTCCCTTGTAAAGTATTTTGAAATTTACTGATTAAAGCCCTATAAAAGAGCTAGATTTTATTATTCTAAAAGCACTGGTGCTGCTATTTTTCTTTTTTAAGGTTTAGCGTTTAAAACAAACTAAGGAAATTCTGAATCCAAAAACTTCATTAAAATAACAGTTACGGGTTATAGATATCGCTTGGCTTAGAATCATAGAATCATAGAATATCAGGGTTGGAAGGGACCTCAGGAGGTCATCTAGTCCAACCCCCTGCTCAAAGCAGGAATAAGCTTAATTTGACCACTGAGAACATTGAACATTTTTGAGAGCCTAGTTAAGGTTAAGCCCCAAATATGTTAAATCAATCATATGTCAGATGCACTGTGAACTGTGCCCGGCACCCGACATCACCATTCCCTCCTCCCTGTGTTAGCAGGTCCCTCTGTGGGGATGAGGTATATGTGGCATCTCTCTAATTGTCTTTCCCCCTGTAGGTACGGCCCCTACCACGCAAGATCCAGGAAAGCGACCGCTGGAATTCGGGGGCATTATCCTGATCTCGCTCGCGGTGGCTGCTGTCACTATTATGGGCTGCACGGGATGCGTCTTCTTTTTCAGGGTAAAGCTTTAGGGGACGGGGAGGAGGCATAGGCTGAGTTTGGGGCACCCCTCGTGACAGTGAGGAGTCCTGGGGCCTGAGGGCATCCCAGCTGACCCAGGGAGTTCAGCAGATGATCACTGGCTCTCCAGCTAAACCCCAAGTGTCACACCAAGCCATCATCTGGTGGACTAGGATGACCTGACCCCCACAAAAAGGGGTGAGTGGGGAAAGGACACCGGGGAGAAAGGAGAAGCACTTATGAAAGGGGGGTAGCACCCTTCAGCTTACCCTCCTCTGCACCCAAAATCTCTTGCTCCATAATTAGGGACCTACCAAATTCAAGATCCATTCTGGTCAATTTCACAGCATAGGATTTGAAAATTAGTCAATTTCACAGTTTAAGATGTTTACATCTGAAATTTCACAGTGTTGTAACCCTGAGGTCCTGACCCAAAAGGGAGTTGTGGGGGGAGGGGGGGGCACGGGATTGCCACCCTCACTTCTGTGCTGCCTTCAGAGCTGAGCTTGGAAGGAAGCACCCCTGTAGCTTCCTGGAGCTGCAGGAGGTTCCCGGAGGTGGAGGTGGGTCTGAATGAGTTAGGTCTGGTTTATATAGACCCCCATGCCCCGCCCCCTCCCAGCCGCCTTTGAGAGGATTGGTTAATTGGAGTCAGCTGCTTGGTTTTCGGGGGTTTTTCCCCCCTCCCCCATGTGAGTTCCCATTGTTTCCTCCCCACCGTCAGATTGCCCGGTAGCCCTGAGCCAAGCAGGCGGGAGCTCTGGTGGCCGATTGTCCTGGAGTCTCCAGGAATTAAAGCTGCAGCTGTAATTAAGGAGTAGGTCCTGTGATGAAACCTCCAGGAATGCGTCCCGCCAAAACTGGCAACCCCTCATGGGAGCCGGTAGAGCAGGCAGTTGAGGACCCAGGGCTAGATCCTTAGTGATGATAACACTAGATGGGGGACATTGATCTGAACTGGCATCAGAAGGGAGTGGAGAGATACCACGATAGATAGGCCCATTGGTCGGCTTGGATGCAGTGGGGGGAGATACCAGGCTGTTCTGGGGCAGCCCCTGACCTCTTCCTAGGCTAATAATAACAATTCCTTCTCCCCATTCCAGAGCCATCTCCTCTAAGCTCAGCTGTCCACAGTCCGTCTGCCCCATGCCAACCTCCGTCCAGCGTCCCTCCCCACCTCCACTGCCGTGAAGTAACAGCCTCCCACGGGGAGAGCTCCCTACATGGGGAGAGGACATCTCCTAAGGGGGTCGCCCCCCAAATGCATCCAGGGCCGACCAGATGTGGCCTCTGGGGTGCAGACCTGTGATCTTTATTTTAAGCCAAAGGAAATCTGTCACCACAGGCACAAATCCAGATCATCCCAGAGCTGGAGATAAAATCCAGGAGTCCTGACTTCCAACCCTCCCCCAACTCCTAGGGCCCCACTCCCCTCACACAGACAGGGAAAGAACCCAGATTTCCTGACTCCCAGCCCCACCCCCTCTAACCAATTAGACCCCACTCCCCTCCCAGAGCCAGGGGGAGAACCCAGGGTCCCAATAGGAATGAGAGCATGTGGACGCTCAGCTCCCCCCAGGATCCCCTCTGGGCCCCACCTCGTGGAGAATTTCCCTCAGCTAGCGCCCCCTGCAGCAGAACTGGGATCCCGCGCAGGACCCGCTCCTATGATAGCGGGCATGGGTAAAATGTACTCTGTGGTGGGCGGGATTGAGTGGGCAAAAAAAAAAACCTGGCCAGACTGCAGTAATTTGCAGGGAAACACTCAATCTCTCCTCAGTTTACCAAGAGGAGCTAAGGCCTATCCGGAAGTTACAGCAGAGCAGTAAAAAGTGGCCTAAAATGAACAGATACCAACAATTATTTAATTAATATAGGCCAGCAATTGTCTGAATTCTGTGTGTACATATACATATATAGAGAGAGATAATGTATTAACCAACCTTTCTCGCTTGTTTGCTTGTTTTGGTAGCATGGAAGGGATCTGTGCTGGGTAAGTGACCCCTGTGCAACACAGCTTTGTAGCTGTTACACTGCTACTGTGTTCCACCCCAGAGTCAGCTGCATGTTTGCGCTAGGTGAATGATCCCTCTACAGCATTGCTGTGTACCTGTTATACTGCCACCATGTTCCACCCCAGAGGCAGCTGCATGTTAGTGGTAGGTGAATGATCCCTGTAGTGCATTGTGATGTGTCTGTTATACTGCCACCATGTTCCACCCCAGAGAGCGCCCCCTACTGAGCCCTGCTCCCTATCTCCGTCCCTGGCACTAATCAGCTCCATGACCCCGACCACCACGCAGCACAAGCTGGCTTCTGTTCCTGGCTGGGCCAGGGATGTTGGAACCGCTCCGACAGAGGGTTATGTAAAAGCCCAAGGCTGTCTCCTGTAACTCCACAGAGGGGGAAACACTTGACTATATAAATTTCCCTTCGGGTGCCGAGTCACCCCCGGAGGTCAAAGTGTTTTAATACGTTTGTCAGTGCCACACCCCACCGGCATACGGACAGGTCGTTACCCTAATTTCACAAAGGGGAAGCTGGTGCACAGACTTACCGTTGACCAAGTTCAGACTCAGCGTGAACGGCGGGATTAGAACCCAGGAGTCCTGACTCCCAGCCCCCACCTTGCTCTAACCACTAGACCCCACTGCCTTCCCAGAGCTGGGTATAGAACCCAGGAGTCCTGGCACCCAGCACCCCCCCACTCCAACCACTAGACCCCACTCCCCTCCCAGACAGCACGCAAACCCCTTCAAGCTCCTCTCCTCAGCACCGGATTAACATCACACCAGGCACCACAATTGTCATGCAAACACTTTAATCAGAGCTTATTTCAAACAACATAGGGGAAAACCAGACCCTGCCCCCCCCCAGTAACATGGCAGCCCCGCTGTCGGGCAATGGGTGGGTCCCTACTGTGGGCACATCAATGACAACGCAGACGGTGCAAGGTCACATGGGCACCGCTTCTGCAGAGCTGGAGATGGGGGTAAAGCAGGGGGCAGGGAAGATATGGGGGAGAGGAGGGAACAAACACCAGTCCCTGTGAAATGGGGGCAGAAGCAGTGATGGGGAGAAGGGAGGCTAGATAGATAGATAGATAGAGGGGGTGTATGGGGATAGATAGATAGATAGATAGATAGATAGATAGATAGATAGATAGATGTCTGTGGAGACAGAGGGACAGACAGACCAGCCGACTGGGGCCTAGGGAGACGGACAGATGGACAAACACTTAACCAGTGAGTTGGAGGACACCCCAGTCCAGCACTTCTGCTGGTGGACACTGATCCTCTGGCCAGTCACCTCCAAAGCTCAGTCCTGATCCAAGCCCCACCCTGGGGCACCCAACCCCTTCAGAGCCCCCTGGGGAGCAAGCAGAAGGGGCTGTTGAGTGGGGCCAGGTCTGGCATGAGAGGCGCTGGTGGGTCTGGGAATGGGGCAGGCCCTCAGAAGGGCTAGAGGGCTCTGGGCGGAGGAGGAAGCTAGTCAGCCTCCGGGGGGCGCTCGGGGGGCTTCCCCGCAGCGTCCCATTCAGGCAGAGGTGGCCACGGGGCGACTGGCATGCCAGGCCCAGGCGGGTACGGGTCGTCAGGCAGCGGTGGCTTGGGTGGCCCGGGCAGGGGCCAAGGATCCTCAGGCCTTGTAGGCTTCGGGGGCTGCGACGGACCAGCCGGAGATCCGGGGTGGCCGGGCTCAGGTGGCACCGCAGGCCCTGCCGGCCAGGGCTTCCCCGGGATGAGCGGCCCCCGCGGCAAAGGATGGGGAGGCTTGGGAGGTCCGACGGGCCAAGGCCGGGGCGGCACCGGGGTCAGCGGATCGTCGGGCTTCGGCATCGGAGGGACACCAGGCGCCGGCTCCTCGGGAGGGTGAGGGCTGCGGCGGGGGTGGGACATGCTGAGGCCTCACAATGGGGGCAGTGCCTGGAGAAGTCAGAAGGGGGGAACGTTACCCAGGTGAAGCTCAGACTAGCTGAGACCTTCCTCTGCCCCTCCTGGCTGGGGACATCACCACGGCCAGGAGCCCCCTAACAGCTGTCACCAGCCGACATGGACGGCTGTGCTTATCGACGGCCTCTAGCTCCAGCTATCCATCATCCCTCTATCCACCCTCCCTCCCCTAGCTCCATCTATCCATACACACTGCCCTACATCCATGTAGCCGCCCTCCCTTTCCTGGATCCATCTAGCTAGCTAACCACCCATCCCCTATCCACTATCCCATCCCCTATCCATCATCACTCTATCCACTCACCCTCCCCTAGATCCAGCTGTCCTTCCAGCCAGCCGCACCTTGATCTATCTACTTTATCTGTCTATCCTCCCATCTCTCTCTCTGTCCCCAGACAGCATGGACAGACAGACAGACCTATGCTCAACCAGCTGTCCACGCATCAGTCTGTGCTCCACGTTGTCCATCTCTGCCCAGATCTATCTGTCCATCGATAGCTGTTCGCCTTTATCTATTTTTTGGTCTGTCTACGCTCCACTGAATATCTCGTCTCCTCTCTATCCATCCATTCAGCCGTCTGGCTTCAGTTCTAGCCAGCCAGCCAGCCATCTGTGCTCTCCACAGCTCTCACTAACACCGGCTGTCTCTATTCACGATCCCTTTTCTCTGTCTCTCCACGGCCAGCTCTGTCTGTGTGTCTCCGGTCCGCACTCCCCACCCGCCTTGTCGTCTGTCCCGGAATACGCTCCGCAGGCCAGGGCTGATAAAGCGTCTAATTGCTCAGGACTCGGGGAAGATGATTTCCTCAGGTGACACTGCAAAGGGAGGTGTGAGGGCTGCTGGGGGGGGGCCGCCATCCCCACGCGAGCTTTGATCTAGCTGGCACAGCTAAAAAGAGCCCTGGCTGGACAAGCCCCCCAGGACCCTGGGGTCCTACTTGGGTTGTTGAGGGCCCACGTGGCCACGTCCGCACTGGTAGTTTTAGCCATGCTGGTCGTTTTAGTCCTGACTCCATGCCTTCCCTGCTCTACCCACTAGACCCCCACCCCTCCCAGAGCTGGAGTCCTGACTCCTCCCAGCACCCCCTGCTGTACCCACTAGCCCCCACTCCCTGCCCAGAGCTAGGGAGAGAACCCAGAAGTCCTGACTCCCAGCCCCTGTTGCTCTAGACCCCACTCCCCTCCTAGATGGCCACCTCCCCATACCACCCCCTTCCTAGCTAGGTGCCTGGACAATGGGGCATCGCTGTACCTGGCAGAAGGGAGCCAATGGGGCAGGAGCCACCCTGTCTCTGAGGCACGCAGGGGCCTGGAAGGCAGTGGAAGCCGTCAGGGAGCTGCCAGCTTTTATACCAGCCCGAGGAGCAGAGGAACAGGACAAGCTGGTGTTCCCCAGGCAGGCCCTGTCCGTGGGCTGCCCCAGCACAGTGGCCCAGTGCCGAGCTCCTAGTGGCAGCAAAGCCAGGAGGGAGAGTCACCGCACCCCTTACAACATCTCAGGCCAGAGCACCAAAGGCTGAGTCACCTAGATGGGCCCAAGATGGGGGGGGCGAGCAGCCAAACCTTCCACATGCAGCTGGGAGGAGGAGAGAGTCAGCAGCCCCAATGGGAGGGGAGTGGGGTCTAGTGGTTAGAGCAGTGGGGGCTGGGAGCCAGGACTCGTAGGGTCTATCCCCAGCTGTGGGAGGGGGGTGGAGTCCAGTGGTTAGAGCGGGGGGGCTGACAGTCAGGACTCCTGGTTCCTATTCTTAGCTCAGGGAGAGGAATGGTGTCTAGTGGGTTACACCCGGGCATAGTGTCAGGACGCCTGGGTTTTAGTCAGGCATTGAACAGCATGCCAGCTGGTTGCAACAGCCAGGATGACTTCACCAGGACAGAAGCCAGGAGTTTTGACTCCCTGACTCAGCACTCAGCGAGGACCCACGAGTTTGCAAATTGTACCAAAGTATCTGACCTATTCCAGAGGGCACTTCGGGACACCCAGAGCGCACGGGAACCACGCTGAAGCCAGGAAGCCTGGCTACCAGCTTCCCCCACCTCAGCTCTAACCAACAGACCCCACTGCCTTCCCAGAGCTGGGGATAGAACCCAGGAGTCCTGGCGCCCCGTCCCCATCACTCTAACCACTAGACCCCGCTCCCCTCCCAGAACCATTCGTTGAACCTTCCCTTTTCGGGATGGAGGAGCTTTTGTTCTGTCACCTAATGTCCCTTTGGGCTCCATGGGGTAGGGCAAGAGGAAAAGTCCAGGAACAAAGGAAAGGGGAACAGATACCGGTTGAGGGGGGATAGGAACTCCTGGGTGTATTCCCAGCTCTGGGAGGGGAGTGGGAAGTGGGGGCGTAGTGGATAGAGCAGGCCGTGGCTGGGAATCAGGACTCCTGGGTTCTCTTCCTGATGCGTGGGGGTTGGGGTCCAGGGCTTAGATCCAAGAATTAACAGTCCCACCAGTGCATTCTGGGCCTGGCGCTGACAGCAGGATCTTTTGTGGGATTTCTGCTCTCCGGGTTCCTCATTTCTTCGCAGAGTTAAAGCAGAGCCATCCCAAACTCGAGCCGTCTCATCCCAGGAAACCCGCACCCGTTCAGGCAGAGCTGACCCCACCCCAGCTGTCTCAAGCAGCCGGTAAAGCCTATGCTTGCGAAACCCCTGGTTGAAAACCGACTCGCAATGCTGGAGACATAAGCCAGGACCGACCACAGGTTTCCTCCACCAGCCGTAGGTTTAACCACATCCTCCCCCAATCTGGGAACGATCAATGCAAAAGCCTCAGTTGCAATGCCTCCTCCTGTAGCCAGGGGGCAGCACCGCTCGCCCCTGCCCTACCACCTCTCAGCGGCACAGGGGCATGGAAGGGGCTGAGGTTGCAAACTGCAGCTCCCCCCGGCCCTGAGGAATTAAGAGAGGGAGAACTCGGGATCCCTCGCTCCCTTTGGGACAGACCATTCTGACTTCTGACTTCCTTATTTCTGCATGGAGCCCAGTAACGTGAGCATATCTTCAGGTCTCAGATCTGTTCATTTCTACCCACCAAGCAGGCCTCTGGCACCTTGTTACCTGTACAATTTTTAGTGTGTTTCTTAAAGCGCCAGCTCCTGGAATCAGGGTAAAAAACCTGAGACTCTCTGCCGTTATTTAAGTGACTTCCAGGGGCGGTGACTTCCTGGGGCCAGCAGAGGGCAGCACGCGCTCAGTTTCCCCCTTGGCTCTGGGTTCTGTGTGCATTGCTTGTCATGCAGTGTGTTCCAGCTAGGGTGACCGGACAGCAAGTGTGAAAAGTTGGGATGTGGGGTGGGGGGTAATAGGCGCCTGTATAAGACAAAGCCCCAAATAGCAGGACTGTCCCTATAAAATCGGGACAGCTGGTCACCCTAGTCCCAGCCCAGACTAGGGGAACGCCAAAATGGCTCGTCTGCCTCCCTTATAGGTTCACCCCCACTCTGTGGGGCAGGGTCTGGAGGGTGGGGTGACACCCAGTGGATCCGTCCCTTTGCCGAAGCAGAGTTCTCGCCACCATCGCTCCAGTCCATGTTGGTCACATCTCCAGCTGAGTCAGGATCTGGGGAGGGTTTTAGCCCATTATAGTGTAGGAGGAAACTATTCCCAGCCCCCCAGGACAGGGGCTAGTTCAGAGAGCCTTCCACCTGATTGGCCCCCCTGTTCTTCGGTTCCCGACTTTAACGCTCAAATGGCTCTTCCTCCTGTGATCCCTGGCCCAGACTAGCTCCCGCGCTTGCTGTCTCTGTGGGGGGTTGCTTTTAAATCACTTCTTGTCATCAATAATTTTAGTTCCGTGTTCATTGATTGTGCGATGTTCTGCTTAACTAACATCTAACCCTACCCCAATCTGACATTTGACTTTGTACCTTATTTAAATCCCTTTACATAAAATAAAAGGCTAAATTCTTCTGCCTCTGTTGTGGTGATGCTTCAGTGCTGGGCTGGCCGTGCTGAGGTCCCCTGCCGGCTGCAGTAGGCACTCTGTGGGGTTACCATCCCATGCTATCACATCTGCCCCAGCCTGCCAGGTGACTGTTCCACCAGGTGTCTGTTCTCCGCTCTCCCACAGACCTGCTTGGGCAAGTGCATTATTCGCTCTGTGCCTCCGTAGCCCTTCCCACCCTTTCTCTTCTTTAAGCTCTTTGGGGCAGGGACTGTCTCTCCCTGTGTGTCTGGGCAGCGCCCGGCACAATGGGGCCCTGATCTCAGCTGGGGCAGGGACTGTCTCTCCCTGTGTGTCTGGGCAGCGCCCGGCCCAACGGGGGCCCTGATCTCAGTGAGACTGTGTGCTATTGTAATACACATAATAAGGAGACCTGTTGTCACTTTCAAAGCTCAAAGGAATCAATTTGCAAGAAGCTCCTTGTTCCCTCTGCATGCTGCCATTTTAATCAGAGTTGACAGCTCTTGTTCTTCATCTCCAAGCATTCCTGTCAAATGCCTGTTCCTATCTGATACCCGCTTTCTCCATGTCCTCCTTCAGCATCTGGACCCACCTTTTCCTGGGTTTCCCCCGTGGTCTTTGTCCTGCTGCGACTACTAGATCTTGTAGTATCCAGCCACCATGTCCCTTGTCTTGTTGTCTCACGTGACCAGCCGCCGCAGTTGGTACTCCCTACGCTTTTTCGTGCTGGAGGCTGCCTGCATCATGGCTTGTATCATGCGTCGCCTGCCAGGTCTTGTCCACCCTCCTCATTTCAGCAGCATGAAGTCATTGGTCTTCTCTTCCCTCCTTCGTCATGACGTTGGAATGATCCCACTTTGCTCTTCCGTGTTCTCGACACGTTCCCCTTGCAGAGAACTCCCGCCAGCTCCTTGCATTGGCACCATGCGCCCTCCAGGCAACTCCTGACATCCGCACCCACCTTCCCAACACAGCTCGACGCTGAACCGAGGGGCTCGACGGGTCACGCAGACTTCAGCTCTGCCCCAGCCAGTTTTGCTGGCCGCTCGTGGTCCCTCTCACCGGCATGGGCACCAGGCTTGTATAATTTTTGGTGGTGCCCAGAATGGGTCCAAGCAGAGCCGTCCCATCCATAGAACGGACTGGGGCAACCGCCCCGGTCCCCACGCTTTGGGGGGCCCCGCGCTCCAGGGAAATGCGGGGTCCAGGACGGCCTGGGGATTTAGCAGGGGTCCTGGCGCCGACAGGAGTGAGTGACTCGGCCCCAACCCGCCCTGCTCTGCTCCGGCCCACCCCACCAGCTCCCGGTGTTTCTCGGGTGAGGGTGCAGAAACTGGAAAGAGGCAGGGCAGGGCCTTGGGGGAAGGGGCGGAGTGGGGGAGGGGTGGGGACGAAGCAGGGGCCGGAAGAGGCAGGGCGGAGCTGTTGCCAGCGCTGAGCCCCCTGCTAACCCCCGGACCACCTTGGACCCCACGTCCCCCTGAAGCACGGGGCCCCCCAAAGCGCAGGGCCCGGGGCGGTCGCCCCAGTCCGTCCTATGGACGGGATGGCTCTGAAAATATAACATTGGTAGAGCCGGGCCCACGTTCCTGAACACTGCGGGGAGCATGGGCACCACAGGCCCAGATAACTCGCGGCTTTGCTGATCAGCGGATTCGTTTGCTTCCACTGCAGCCTTCCATCGTGCTAGACCCATTTCCAGTCCGGATTTATCTTCGCAGCACGTCGGCAAAAAGCATCCTGCATGGAGCCTGCCCGCATTCCCCTGCATCAAGGGGTCCATTAAAACCACTCAGAGCTCAGTGGTTCAGGAGCCAAATTAGCACGGGTGGCGGGTGTCACAGGCCAAGGGAGGCTGAGCTTCTCCAAACAGCCAGGTGTGGCCCCGGATGGGCTCCGCCCCAAGGCCCCCTCCTGCTTCCTGCTCTTACCCCGTGGCCCGGGCTAGGGCAGGACTGCCTGCAGCCTGGGACTCAAGGCGGCTGGGGCCAGTGCTCCGGCTGCCCAGAACTCTAGGCCTGGGGCGCTGGGATCTCGGCGCTCCAGAACTAGGGGTGGCCTGGGGCTAGGGTGGGGGGGGGCAGAGGCTGCAGTGAAGGACTCGGGGCTCCTGCGGGGCAGGGGGCCGAAGGAGGGTAGGGAAGGGGTGGGGCCTATGGCAGGAGGGGCGGGGCCGGGGGCTAGCCTCCCCAGATGGGTGAGTCACACGCCGCCCATGCAAAGTACCAATCAACATTACCCAAAAGAGCCCCCAGGTGTGTAAGAGCCGCAGGAGACACGTGAAAGAGCCATGAGCCTTGGTCTATCCCGGCTCAAGACTGATCCTTGATGCACGATGGTTCTCACAGCGGTTGTGCTAACCTCAGACGCATCCAGGACCCTCTGAGCACGTGTCTCCGGCAGATTTCGCAACTGCAGGACCCCACCTTATCCACGCTGTAGGACCTCAGGCAGAAGTCTTCTCTAGGGGCCCGCACGAAAATGCAATTCCACGCGCTTCTCCCTGTACTTCTCCCGCAACATTCGGCCTGCAAACGCTGCAACTATTATTGGATTTAGTGACCCAATCCCAAACAGGTTGTCATTTTCTGTCATTCTTTGCGGCCTTTTCATTGTGTGACTCGTTAACGTGATGGGTCAGTAATTACTGCCTTCTTGCAATCCCCTTTACGCTTGAAGATGGAGACCCGTGTTCCCTTCCTGTAGTCGTCGGGCATTTTTTCCAGTTTAGAGGATTAAGTTAAAGAAGTTTTCATCATCACCACCACTCCCTAGTGGCCTCATGCTTGAAATGTCTCAACTGGGACGCTGTCCGGTCCAACGGCATCCTCACATCTCAGCGTCTTCGGCTCTGTCTGAGTCTCCACCAGCTTCTGCACGCTTCCCTCAATGGATTCCTCCAACCAGACCTGCCATGGGGAGCAGCTGCAGCTTAGACTGGGCTTGTGGTGTGGACTGCAGTGGGCAGCATGGGCAGAGGAGCCTCCCCCTCCAAGCCCATCGGGTTCAGAAGTAAGGGCAGGCATGTGGGGATCATGCCGTCACCTAGGCAGGCAATTAAGAGATCATGGGGCTGGCCAAACCCCACCTGCACCGCAGGGTTTTTTGGCTAATTTCAGGTTATTATGCAAGTAGCCGTTTGTCTGGTTTTCCCAAAGAAAGTGGATTTGTGTGTTTCACCTTCCCACAGACTCCTGAGTGCCTTGCAGTCATCTCACCATGAGCTGTATAAGAGCTGAGAATTGTTACGTGCCAAACTGAATGGAGTCGGTGTCACACTGCCCCCTCCTGGGTGGAGTCTGATTTGCTGCACGTGTATGGTAAGGAAAAGTTTCCCGGCTCCGTGGACTGGGACCTGGTAAATCCCAGCTTCAATCCACCATTCCCCTCGCCCCTCCCCATGGTGGGCATCCGTCCCAGGGCACGGGCTATGTTGTAAGTTCATTTTATGAATTTTCTGAGGTGCCAGCTCGATTTTAAAGCTGCGTTCTAACAAACTAGATTTGCCACTTTGTTACGTATTATGGCCAATATTGGAATGGAATCTAATCGGATAAGCCCTTTGTGACTGAGTCCAGGGAGCATTTGCTTACTAATACAACGCTAGGTTCTTTTCAGGTCCCATTTTACTTTGGACAGTCTCAAATCAGGACAGCAGGTGTCCTGTATTTGCTTTTATTTTATTTTATTTTATTTTGTCTTTCTGCTGCTGCCTGATTGCGTACTTCTGGTTCCAAGTGAGGTGTGCGGTTGACGGGTCAGTTCGTAACTCTGGTGTGGTAACTCTTAGGTTCTCCTGTACTTCTAATGTATTTATCACACTTCTGGGATTACTCCAAGGAATAAGGCTAGAGGCACCTCTCAGAGTGTGGGTTCTGATATTTGAACAGTTTGGTATGGAAGGGAGACATTTAAAATATCAAAAGCAATTGATTAAAGTTATTATTTTAAATCTCTCTTAAGCCAGCTTGCCTGGGCATAGAAAGGAGAGCGTGTATATGCCATCAGTTAGTTAAAATCCAAGGTGTAGTTACTTGAGATCTTGCTAAAAAGTGTAGACTCAACGAGATTACTTGTACAAGAACTGAAAGAATACAGTCTCTGAAATGAAATCTCGCCACTTCTTCTTAGTCCTGAAACCCTGGAGGAGGGACCAGTTCACCAAACTGGTCTGATCCGTTAGCACATCTGCATTCTGCAGCTTCTTCATTAATTCTATCAGCGCTTCCCAGTCCTGTAACCCTGGAGGCGTGGAGAGGCTGGGTCATAGGGGTGCAGCAAACCTGAGGTCCCCTAAGTTTATATGCCCTGTTTCAGGTCCCTTGGTGAGGCAGTCATCTTTTACTGGCCAGCCAGTGCTCAGATTTCAACTCTCGTTTTTCTGCTGCTTCTGCCAGTATCCACCAGATGGTGCCCATGTATAACAGATAGGTTTGGTGCTTTTAGTATGGATTGTATATTTCACTTTTAGTCTTGATTGGGTCTCCTCTCTGCCCTTTAAGAAATTGCTCTTAATATTCCAGAGTCAGACCTGGTTCGCTGCTACTGTACTATCTTTCGTGATGACCCAGGAGTTCCCGATGTCAGATTCCTTTTCCTTCTGGTGCCATACAATTCATAGCACTTCTATAGTGCAACCATCATTTAGACAAAGAAACAAACATTCCTTTATAGTTCTTAGTTCTCACAGTCTCTGCTTTTATATCTAATACCTTCCCCTTTCAGGGCTTATCGTGGGATATGAGGAGGCTTGAAGGGGAAGACTTTTACTGGTAAACATTGACTTCACCCCACAGGCACAAACCAGTTTCCATCCATAATGATCGAAATTAGGCAAAATAAGAAAAAATCCTGCTTGAGCACATATTAGAGTTTGATGGAGGGAAATTCACTGGGTATATTTTGATGTGTGATGGTGACAATTGCAAGAATGTCTTAATGGTTGTAAAGCTTTAACGTCTTTGAACCCCAATGTCTACTGTCATTAAGGAATTATCATCTGACTGGCCTCCCATAATTTCCCACAACTGTGAAAGTGTAAATCAATAAAAATCTAAAAAAATGCTTAAACGTCTAGATTGTCACTTGAAATTATAAAAAATATAAATAAAAAACAAGTTCGGCCAAGGCTAGATATTAGCCATTCCAGTGGGACAAGACAAACTATGCTCATATGGGGAGCTGTAGGTCTGATTCACAAGGCAGACAAGTTAGAGATTGGGGAGAAATCTAGCTGTTCTGGATTTCCTGCGGTGACAGGCATTTTGTCCCATTTGACTGTCAGTTTTCTGGGTCTCACCACAAGTCATTTCTAGTTGGTTTAACTGCTACAGCTTCCATGGTCTTTGAGTCACACATAGGTAGAGTGACCCGATAGCATGTGGGAAAAATCGAGATGGGAGCGGGGGGTAATAGGTGCCGATAGAAGAGAAAGCCCCTAATATTGGAACTATCGCTATAAAACCAGGACATCTGGTCACCCTACGAGCCAATCAGGCACCGGAAAAGGTGCGGTTATTCTCGTCTGTCAATTGGGAGGGCTTCTCTATAGCTGCTGGCCCGTGGGCTGGTTCTGGCCTGATAGATGATTCTGTCTGGCCCCTGAATGCCTCCATCCCACCGCAGACTTGCTCTACAAAATGGCGTCCTCGTGGCATGACCTCATATGTAGGTCACACCACATCTATGGAGGACGCCATTTTGTTTCTGTCTGGGGCCACAACTGGGCTTGTGGCCCACATCACTGAAAGGGTTGGACAGCCCTATTTCTGACCCCCTGCATGACCCAGGCCAGAGAATTGTACCCAGTTATTCCTGCATGGAGCCTAATAACTTGTATTGGTGACCTTCCAGCAGCTGTAGTGAAATACCCCTTCGCTTTAGTCATATGCCTGAGTGGTTATGAGCCTTCAGTGCCTCTATGACATTTGGGGAATCTGCATGAATTTGACTTTGAGCACCTGGTGAGGCTGATATAGGGGGTCATCTGGCAAAGGGGATTGGAGGAGAGAGTCCAGGAACTGCAGGAGAAGGTCCCTGGATATACCAGAGGACTCCCACCCAAGCCCACAGCATGCACCAAAGGGGTGAGTAAACTGAGGCAGGGAAACACCTGTAGATGACTATGTGGGTTTTTTGGTCTGGATCTGCATATCTCCTGTGTAATGTAAAGTAAACTGTGTTTAGAAACCTTTGCCAGTCCTGTGTGCCTGTTTGCTTTCACTGTCAGGTGTCCCCGAAAAGGAGAGCTGTAAACGCAGAGCACCCAGAAGGTTGGAGCTCTGGGAGAAAGGATATGCTTAATGTATTAAGCAGTCTGGGGGAGTCAGGAGAGGTACTGGGGACCTAGGGCAGCCGGGTCACAGCGTCCCATGTCCATGAAGAGGTAACAGATAGAGACTTTGTCCACTAAATGTTCCAGAGAGCCCAAGGAGAGAGAGAATGCAGCATCCGACTCAGACAAAAGGAAGCTTACAGCACATGGGTTCAATGTGGTGGGACCCAGTGAATAGCCTAGTGAGTGTCCAGCAGGAGGAGCTCTGCCACAGCTTGCATACCTGATCCACTGCTGAGTACCACAGAAATCTGGTGTACCCCAGCGCTGAGCTGCGGTAATAATTACACTGGTGTGAGCGGTGGGATGAGTGTCACATTCCAGCTGGGACGTGACCCCCCGCTGTGGAATTTGTCCAGCTGAGGTTATGGTGTAGGTGCCAACCTC
The DNA here is from genome assembly GCF_965140285.1 of Lepidochelys kempii. Classification (NCBI taxonomy): domain Eukaryota; kingdom Metazoa; phylum Chordata; order Testudines; family Cheloniidae; genus Lepidochelys; species Lepidochelys kempii. The sequence continues at coordinate 46,691,083 of NC_136393.1, read as the reverse complement.
AAGCATTCAAAAATCATGAACCAGGCCCCTAAAAACCAGGAGATTGGCTTAAAAAAACACAAGATTTTGTTTTTAATTGGGCTCTTTTTCATTGCCTTCTGCTTTGTGAGCCGTTAACCTGCACTGGTCTCACATTTCCAGGCTGTTCTCTGCAACCACGTGGGCCAGAAACTGACTTCTTCTTGCAAGGAACCAGGATCCGGTGCGCTAAGAAATACACTAAAAATCGCACAGCTATGGGGCGCCAGAGGGCTGCTCGGTGGGTAGAAATGCACAAGGCAGACAACAGACGTCAAACCCAAATTATTGGGCTCCATTCAGATAACTAGGTGGAATTCTCCAGCCTGGGGTATAGAGGAGGTCAGACTAGGTTAGTTAAAAGTCGCTCTGGCCTTAAAAATAACGACCTCCAGGTACAAGCATTAAGGCTGGGGGCAGGGAGTCAGAAGGCACAATGGTCTGTCGCAAAGGGAGTGGGGGCTCCGGAGTGGTACGTCCCTCTCTCTTAAATCCTCGGAGCTGGGATGGGAACTGTGCTTTGCAAACACAGCTCCTTCCTGGCCAAGGTGCTGCTGATAGGTGAAAGAGATGGGGAGGGATCCGCCGCCTCCTGGCTGCAGGAGGAGGCATTGCAAGTGAGTGCCTTTGCAGGTTAGGAGTTGTTCCGGTGAAATGGATTCCAGTGGGAAGAGCCCCGCTGACGGTCCATCTCCTGGAAGGAGCCAACTCAGCTCACGTCAGCGGCGCCGTAAGTCTGTTTGCAAACGAGGGTTGCATGAGTATCAGCTCTGCAGGCTGTTTGCACCAGCTGGGACGAGGGCAGAGCCTGCTGAACTAGCATGTGCTTCTTGGGATGAAACGCCCGGAGTTCTGGCCGATTTTACCTTGACTCAGCAAAGAAATGAGGAGCTAGGAAATTCCACACAAGACCCTGCTCTCCGTGCCGGGGCTCTAGACTGGTGATGCTGGCAAACCAGGTGCCAGCTTTTGCACAGCTGAGCCCTGACAAATTCTTTGCTGGAAACCGGCCTGTTTCACCTTTGTGTTAGTCTGGCTGCCATGGGTATTGAACTTATGACAATGGGTTTAGTGTTTAGAGGTTATGAAATGCTTGCATGTTGCTGCCTGCACTAATCTCACTTGTAACAGCTTTATCCCATGCTATGAGGTAATATTTAAGTTTTTGCTTCATATTGGTAAAAAAAAAATGCCTTGAAACTGTTGCTCTTCCAGAAGGGATTGGCTGCTGTTCATTAAGAAGTCTATCAAAGCTAAAATGGGCTATTGTGGGACATCAGCCCTGGCTGGGATGATTTAGTTGGGGATTGGTCCTGCTTTGAGCAGGGGGTTGGACTAGATGACGTCCCAAGGTCCCTTCCAACCCTGATATTCTACGATTCTATGATCACAGTACAAAGGCTTTGTTAATTGCGCCTTCGCACCCATAAAGAGGCCTTGTGCAAAAGGGCTCATCCCATCAACTTGAATTCTGGAAGGAGGAAATAAAGATCGTGAACAAGAGAAATTTGCATCTCTTTTGCTGTTTGGATTCTCAGAAGGTCGGAGCTTCAAAACAGAAGCAGAGATCCCGAAGGTCAACATGGTTCAGTCCTAAAAGACATTCAGAGCTTGGTTTTGGTTTTGTGTCACTGACCATCCTGGCTAATAGTCATTGATGGACCTGTCCTCCATGAACTTATCTAGTTCTTTTTTGAACCCTGTTATAGTCTTGGCCTTCACAACATCCTCTGGCAAGGAGTTCCATAGGCTGACTGAGCGTTGTGTGAAGAAATACTTCCTTTTGTTTGTCTTAAACCTGCTGCCTATTACTTTTGCTGGGTGACCCCTAGCTCTTGTGTTAAGAGACGGAGTAATAACACTTCCTGATTTACTTTCTCCATGCTAGTCACAATTTTATAGACCTCTATCATATCCCCCGTTAGTCGTCTCTTTTCCAAGCTGAAAAGTCCCAGTCTTATTAATCTCTCCTCACATGGAAGCTGTTCCATACCCCTAATCATTTTTGTTGCCCTTCTCTGAACCTTTTCCAATTCCAGTATATCTTTTTGGAGATGGGGCGGTCAGATCTGCACACAGTATTCAAGATGTGGGCGTACCATGGATTTATATAGAGACAACATGATATTTTCTGTCTTGTTCTCCATCCTTTTCCCCATGATTCCTGACATTCTGTTCACTTTTTTCACTGCCGCTGCACATGGAGTGGGTGTTTCCAGAGAACGATCCACAATGGCTCCAAGAGCTGACAGATTACTACAACTCGGTCACCTTTTAGAACCACGCACAGACTGTATCTCATTTGGTGTATGGAGGTTTGCTTGCTATCACCTTGTAGTAACTTGTTCATTTTGTTTCTTGGTTAATAAATCCTTAGTTAGTTTACTGTCGGACTGGCTACAAGCGTTGTCTTTGGTGTGAGATCTGAGGTCCAGATTGACCTGGGGTAAGTGACTGGCCTCTGGGGACTGGGAGCAACCTGAATCTTTTGTGATCTTTGGTGTACAGCAACCAATTAGCACTCAGTCCAGCTTGCCTGGGTGGCAAGATAGACTGGAGACCCTAAGGGGACTGTCTGGGACTCCGTGGTAAGTCTGTTATAGTGTTTCATTTATTACTGGGTTGGTGAAATCTAATCATAGGCCGTACCACTAGTGTGGGGTGTCTGCCCTGTATTGGACAGTCTGCCCGTAGGTTGGCACTCACAGTTGTGGACCACTCCAGACAGGTTTCCTAACTCCCACAGGGTTCAGTGGAAGTTAGGAGCCTCAGTACTTCTGAAGCTAGACCTAGGTACATCAGGAGACTATCAGCACTGGTGGAACTGTGAACCCAGGAGTTCTGATTCCCTGGCTCTAAGCACTGGACCCCAACCCCACAAGGTAGCAAGAGAACCCAGGAGTCCTGACTCCCAGTCCCCTCCTTGCTCTAGACCCCATTCCCCTCCTAGAACAGGAAACGGATCCAGGAGCCCTGACTCCCAGCCCCCTCTGTTCTAACCACTATGCACTTCTCCCCTCCCACCAGGGCTGCTGACTCTCCCCTCCTCCCAGATGCACATGGAAGGTTTAGCTGCTTTTCCCCTGCCTTGGTCCCTGCTAGCTGCCTCTCACTCAGCCTTTGGTGCTCTCTCCCTTCTGGCTGTGCTGACCGCTGCCCCTGGGGCTCGGCTCAGGACCGCGGCAACTGGCCAATCCTTGTGCAGCAGGTGGGAACGGGCACTAGGCCAGGAAGCACCTGCCTCTCCGGTTCCGCCACTTCCCACCCAGGTGGCTCCCTGAGAGGTTTGACAGCCTGCCAGGGTCCCTGCCTCAGAGACGGGGCTGCCCCCGCCCCACTGGAGTGGGTCCCATTGACTCTCGTTTGCCAGGTACATCGATGTCGCCTAGCTAGGAAGAGGTGGTCTGGGAGCAAAGCAGGGTCTGGTAGATAGAGCAATGCAGGCTGGGAACCAGGACTCCTGGGTTCTCTCCCCACCTCTGGGAGAGGACTGGGGGCTAGTAGTGAAAGCACTGGGCCCTAGGACTCCTGGATTCTGTGGCAGGGGAGTGGGGTCTAGTAGTTAGAGCACGACTGGGGCTGAGGACTCTTGGGCTCTATTCCCACTGACACTGTTTCACCTGGGAGAAGCGACCTAAGCCGAGTCTCCCCTTAGAAAAGGGCTGATCTTGCTGAGTTCCCTCGGGAACATCAGCCAATTAATAGGGGTGCTAAGCTCTTTGGTGCTTTATCAGCCCCGCCCGGAAGAGCTTGTTCTAGCACAGGCGAAGCAGAGAGAGCGTAGGTGGTTGGACAGAGCTGGGTGTAGACAGGCGGATGTGCAGAGAGTTTTATGCTTATAAGGTCATGGGATCTTTTTCAGGGGAAAAGGCAAAATACGCCGTGTTTACTGAAGATACAACAATTAGCATATGCATTCAGTCACACTCACGCACACACACTGTCCCGCCAGTCGATGTTATAATTACCAGTCCAGAGTCCGGATCAACCTAGTGGCCAGCTAGGTTGATTACGGGTAGGGAAGAGCCGGGTTCTGTTGGTCGCGACACGATGCTGCGGGGAAGTCTTGGCAGGACGAACCCAAAGTTTCATTGCAAGGCACCCTGTTTATATAATGATTTTCCTTCACTGGGACCAATGAGTTTTGCACGGTCATGCTATAATCAATTGTTGTTTGACGAGTGCTTGTTTTCTTAAATTCTCCTTCTCATCCTTTTTCTTGTTCTTTCCTCAAGTTCCTCAGGGAGTTACCCCATGCTGGTTTTGATCACAGCTATCTTGTCCCCATTGATAGATGCCTGTCTCATCTTTAGTGTCGTCAATCTGCCCTCCTCTGACATTTCCATTGGGGCGAGTTGCAGCCTCCTGGCGCCCTTGCGTCTGTCTTTGGTTCCTCCCTAGACCATCGGGTTCAGCGATGGCCTTCACACTTATCTCTTAACACTCACATTCCTCATTCACACCCAAAACAAAATTAATTCACGCAGAACATTGTGAACAGGAACATCAAGTCGCGATGCAAAAGAAAACAATCATGGCCTTCATTTACTTATTTTAAAATGCTAAACCTACAGCAAAGTGGTGACCCTCAAAGGTCTGTCACGGCCTTGAAATCAGCCCCGACACAAATTCTGGCATCTCTACCAATGGCCCATTAGGCCATTCCTTTCTGCCGTTCAAAAAGGGCGGCGCGGGATATGATCAAATCATACACCAATCCATTTAATACATGCTACGTTATTATTCCTTAGCCTTCATTCTCAACTATATGAAATAGAAATATAAAATCCTACTACTACAAAAGGAGCCTAGATAGATAGAGCTGGGCGTAGATACAGCAGAGCATAGACAGATGGATAAATATATAAAGGTGAACACAGATGGACAGCGATAGATCTGGGCATAGAGTGAGTGGAGCACAGGAAGATGAATGGATAGATGCTGGAGCATTGACCTATCTATGCTCCCATGTGTCCATCTATGCTCTAATATATCTATTCCTGTTCGCCTTTTGGCCGGGACAACTAGTCAAAGTTTGGGGGCCTCTGAATGTTCCAGCTGGGAGGGGAAATTGGTGGTAGCCAGGCATTTCTTTGATGCAGGTTTGCTTATATACAAAGTCCTGTGTCTCTGACAGAGCTGTCCCTAGCTATTCTGGGGCCCTCCGCTGACCACGCCGGCACCGGGGCTTACAATGTTCGCCCCCCTGGGCCGGAAGGAGGGACACTAAGCCTCCCTCCGTATTTCTCGGTCTAGTACCACCAAGGGTCCATACAACAAATACAAAGCCCCTCCCGAGCAGAGCGAGAAACCCTAAGTTCTCCTCTTATACTCAGGCATGCTACAGCTGAGGGTGTATGCACCGAGGATTTTTCCTTTCGCTTGGAGCGAGGATCCCTAAATCCTCCTCCTATTGCCTGGCACTTCCATGGCCGGGGGTAGACCCACCTGCACCCTTCCCCCGCTGACCGGGGTGGAGAGAGGAATGCTAAACTTCCCTCCAGTTCTCAATCATGCTATGACTGAGGGTGGGGCACACCTTTAAGCATAAAATCCTCAACATGAAATACCAACCGTGCCGGGCAGAGCAACCATGAAATACAAGGGCAGACAAGTTGGTGCGCTCTGCAGGGCCCCCCCCAGCAATTCTCCACCAAAAATGTGACAAATTTATGTTGCCAATCTTCCTGAGGCATCAGGTGATCAGGCTGAGGCTGCAGGATCGTTAGGGGAGGAGATGAAGGAGCACACCAAGTGACTAAATTTTATTAATAAAAATAACAGCGGTGAGTGAGGGGTGCGCCCCATGTCACTCAGAGGAAGGAAGAAAGCATTAGTGCCCGCTCCCTAACCCACTTTCATACTCACACACGCACAACCCAACGCTGGCCAAGCCTGGGTGTAACGTAAGAAGAGGAGGAGGAAGGGTGGACGAGAGTTCTGTCCTGTGCCCAGGGTCTGCTGTTGATCTCTGCCTTGCTTCAGCTCTCAGGCGGTTTTTAAGTCCTGGGGTCTTTTGGGGGCATTTCGTTCAGGGACCTCTGTCCCCCGTGCTCTCTGTACCAGTCCAATGGGGCCTTCCGTGGCTTCCTCAGCTTTCCCAAACCACACCGGCTTCAGGGACGTGAAACGGTTGTTTTCCCCCTCGCTGGCCTTCACTGTCTCACTAGCTTTTCGCACTCTCCTGCAGTCTTGTTCAGTTTACTGCTTTGTTCCCACGGCTGGTCGAGGTTGGAATCCAGGCCCCCGTCTTCCTTGGCAGGTGGCCGAGAGTCAGTTGTGTGCCGTGACCTTGGGCTGGAGTCAGCGTCTTATCTTCGGACCTAGCTGGAGCATCGAGTTAACCCATTCCCTTCTCTCTTCCTCCCTCTCCGGCCTCTCACAACCTGCAAAGGAACCTTTCACGCCACACTCACACCTTAACCCTTCCCACAATACACATCACTACACATACATGTGCTAGCAACGTGCAAGGCTAAACTGCTTACCCAGGGGTCCCATGGGTACGGGGGGGAGTGATATTGTGACATTATAACACAAACTCTCTCTCTCACTCTCTCTCTCACATAAACACACACTCTCTCCTTACAGTTATGTTAATTGAAGGGTGCATTCACACCCATCAATCTCAGGGAGGTTTTCACTCAACCTGTAATCCACCTCATAACACACACACTTTCTCTCTCTCTCTCTCTCTAACACACCCCCCCACACAAAAAATAATACTTAGCAAAAACTCTTGGGGTGGGGGCAGTTCACTCATACCTTTTGTCCTCGGTGGGGGCTTCTCCTTACAGTTATGTTAATTGAAGGGTGCATTCACACCCATCAATCTCAGGGAGGTTTTCACTCCACCTGTAACCTACTCCCATCTTGTATAGATAGATAGGTAGATCTGGGCAAAAGTGGATGGCTCTGGGGAGGGTGACTGTCTATGCCAGGGGTGGCCAACGTGAGCCTGAGAAGGAGCCAGAATTTACCAATGTACATTGCCAAAGAGCCACAGTAACACATCAGCAGCCCCCATCAGCTCCCCCACCCCGCTCCCAGCACCTCCCGCCCACTGGCAGCCCTGCCGATCAGCACCTCCCCATCCCTTCCTGCACCTCCCGGTCAGCTGTTTTGTGGCATGCAGGAGGCTCGGGGGTGGGGGGGCGGGCAGGGGAGGAGTGAGGGCATAGGAGGCTCGCCGGGGGGGAGTGCAGGGCCTGTAGCTGATCCAGGGGTTCAGCAGCGAGCACCCCCCGGCACACTGGAAAGTTGGTGCCGGTAGCTCCAGTCCCGGAGTTGGGGCTTATACAAGGAGCCGAATATTAACTTCCGAAGAGCCACAGGTTGGCCACCCCTGGGCTATGCAGATAAACTCTGGGGGCATTGTCAGCTGGCGCTGCCTGCTATGAGCCTTTCTGGCCACAGTGACATCCCAGCTGCTTTGAGGTATATCTGGGTAACTCTTCTCCCTTCTTGGATTCTCCAGACACCCCCACAAAAGGAGGTTTCAGCATGTACAACCCCTGTCAGGTCCCTGATACTCAGGGAGAGCCCACACCCAGTACCCCTCCAGTGCCTAAGCCCGACAACCTGCTGATATCAGTGCTGCATAATACCACATGGTCTTTCCTATTAACTAAATACTTTATTTTTGCAGTGCTAGGGTGGGGATCACTACCCAATGCCAAGCCTCTCATTAACTGCTAAGGGAGACCCTCTGTCCGAAGGGTATCTCTTTCCTAACCCATTTTCCCTTTGAAAAATACAGTTATGTGAACCATTTAACATTGCTCCAGAACGCAGAGCACATACGAACCACAACCACACAGGTTAAATAGCTGTGCAGAAATGCACCGGGGCAAAATTATAATTTATGCAAATCAATCCCAGCACACCTAGCTCTTCCCCCTCTCACTTGTAGGGGGTGGAAAGAGTTTCTTTCTCCCGCTGAAGGGAACAGTCCAATGTGTGTGTATGGCAGTAGCACCCAGAGGCCTTGTATCTCTGTGTGTGTGTGTGTGTGTACACAGAGTTTCATTCCGAAATAACTGCACAGTTCAAGGTCATCCCTTCCCCAAACCACAGTTTGCAGATCCCAGGCCCAGCGGGGCTCTAATACTCTCACTGTTTGTGTCAAACGTGCACACCCTGGCTAAGCCCGTGTGGTCACCTCTTTGTCAGGGGCAGCTTAAGTACAGAACAGCTGCAACATGATTCTGTGCTGGCAGAATCACTCCGGCAGCTCTGGCAGCAGATGCTGGTCACCGGTCAGTACCCAACAGCTCTGTTAAATGGCAGGGGTCATGGTAGTATCCTCTGGTCTGTTTCAAGCCTATCCTCTTGGCCTGCCAATGAGTGGAGGGGATACTGGGTTTGATGGATGGGGCAAAGCGGGGAGTCAGCTGGGGTTAATACATTTTATTGGAGAATGGTGCCTGCTATGGACAGCTATCTCACCCTATCTCAAAATGCATAGATGTGGGATAGGCCATACAAATATAAGAACGGACATACTGGGTCAGACTAATGGTCAGTCTAACCCAATGGCCTGTCTTTCAACAGTGGCTAATGCCAGATGCTCCAAGTGATATGAACAGAACAGGTATTTGTGGAGTGATCCGTCCTGTCATCCATTCCCAGGTTCTGGCAAGCAGAGACTAGGGATGCCCAATGCATGGGCTTGCATCCCCAAGCATCTTTGCTAATAGCCATTGATATTCCTGTCCTCCAGGAACTTATCTAGTTGATTTTTGAACCTTTTATAGTCTTGGCCTTCACAACATCCCCTGGCAATGAGTTCCACAGGTTAACCGTGCATTGTGTGACGAAATACTTCCTTTTGTTTGTTTTAAACCTGCTGCCTATTCATTTTAGACCTGCAACCTATGAAATAGTGATACTTGCCAGGCTGGGTGGCAGAATGGGGACACCCATCTCTAGGGGACGCCAGCCCTGATCCAGACCCAGGTTGGAGGGACTGGCTGGCTCAAGGGATTGTGTAATAGGATATGGGGCACTTCACATCTCTAGGGGGACGGCAGGTCCAATCTGGCAACAAGGCAGGGGGGGCTGGCTGGTGTAGGGGGCTGGGGAATGGAATAGGGGCCCTTGCCCCTCTAGGCCCAACCAGCTCCAGTGTGGGCCCGGCTCAGCCCAGCTCAGCAGTAAACGAGCGTGGGTCCTTGGCTTGTATTAAAGGAGCGGGTGACTTCCCCCTTCCTAGAGGGAGGGGTCTCCCCATCGCAGCTGCCGGATGAGCCAAGGAGTGAATGGCGGATGGAGCTCCCATCTACCCCACAAGAGTGGGTCCCTGCAGGTGTAAGGCTACAGCACAACAGGCATCGGGTAGAGCTCCCTGGGACAGGTGCCCCCCCCACCCCCACCCCCACCTCCACACCCACCCCCAGAGGCTGGGTTCCAGGGGAGGCTGGTTTGGCCCCAGATTCACCCATAGCAACAACAGGAGCCATGTCTATGGTTCAGGTCTTTTATTGAGAGCACATTTCAGGAGCTGGTACCCAGGAAACCCTCAGGCACCGGCACTAGTTCTACAGCAGCCTCACAGCAAATCCTGGCCGGGCGCTCAGAGGCACCGGGGAGTCACTAAAGGGGGAAACTGAGGCACGGAGCATGGGCTGGGGCGGGAGTGGCAAAGCTAGGGATGGAACCCAGAAGTCTTGGCTTTAGCAGATTCTGTGGGGCAGGGAGCCAGGACGATACGGCTTCTGGGGAGGGCACTATAGGAGCTGAGATTTCTTGTAAGACCCGAACCAGGGGCTAATAACTAGCTCTCAATCCCCTATCAGAGGTAGGGAAAGAACCCAAGCGTCCTGATTTAATTGGGGATGGGTCCTGCTTTTGAGCAGGGGGTTGGACTAGATGACCTCCTGAGGTCCCTTCCAACCCTGATATTCTATGATTCTATGACTCCCACCCTTGCCCCCACTCTAATCCACTAGACGCCCCCCGCCCCCAAGGCCTCTCCCAGAGCTGGGGACAGAACTCAGGAGTCCTGGCTCCCAGCTTCCACCACCGTAACCCGCTAGACCCCATTCGACTCCCAAAGCTGGGGATAGAACGCAGGAGTCTTGACTCCCTGCCCCATTAGCAGCTCTCTTCATCTGGAGATGAAACCAGCTCATCTGTGGCTGGCTGGACAGAGCTAGCCAGCTCTGATGCCCGGGGCTGGATGGAGACGGGGAACTCCAGACGAGGCGGCTGGGCAGTGAAGGGGATTTTAGGTACCACGGGCTGGATGGAGACAGGCAGCTTCAGTGCTGCTGCCCTGGGAGAAGCAGATGTCTTAGGTGCTGGTGTTGAGTCAGCCGTGGGCTTCTCTGGTTGTGCTGTTGGCCCAGGAATGGAGGTCTGATTTTTTGGGTCTAGCAGATTCTGCAGGGCAGGGAGCCAGGACCATATGTCAGTCGAGGAGGACAGCGTAGGAATTGGGATTCCTTGTAAGATCCGGAGCAGGGGCTCAAAGAATTCCATCACCTCCTCCTCCGAGGAACTAGGCTCTGGATCGTCGTCGGCCTGTCGCCGGGACCGACCCAGGTTTCCTCCTTCGGGAAGCTGAAAGCTCCTGGGTGTCACACCTAGAGAGACCACAAGGGGGAGACAAGGTTGTCCGATAAGATTGGACGGCCCAACTCTTCAAAGGTACTTAGGTTATTAACGTCATGTTTGGGGCAGGTTCTAGCTATGATTCTGTGTTTGTACAGCTCCTGGCACGATGGGCCCGGCTCTCAGTGTGACATTGTGGCCCAAACAGCTAATGCAACCCTGGGATGCATAAACAAGGGAATCTCGCATAGAATCCGAGAGGTTATTTTACCTCTATATTTGGCACTGGGGCGACTGCTGCTGGAATCCTGTGCCCAGTTCTAGTGGCCACAGGCCAAGAAGGATGTTGGTAAATTGGGGTGGGGTCAGAGAAGAGCCACGAGAATGATTAAAGGTTTAGAAAACCTGCCTTGCAGGGAAAGAGCTCCATCTATTTAGCTTAACCAAGAGAAGGCAAAAGGGTGAGTTAATCGCAGTCTGTGGGGAACAAATATTTAATCCATGGGCTCTTCAGCCTAGCAGAGAAAGGTCTAACACCATCCGATGGCTGGATGTTGAAGCTAGACAAAATCAGATGGGGAATATGGTGTACATTTTTAACGGTGCGAGTAATTAACCATGAGAACCTTGTCCCATCACTGACAGTCTGTATCTCAAGAGGCGTAGCCTACAGGTGCAGGTATTTGCTAGGTAAGGCATAGGGATGCTTCCCCTGCTCTGGAGAATTATAGATGTTTTTTCTAACAGATCTGTTCGAGGAATTATTTGAGGGCAGTTTCTCTAGCCTCGGTTACCCAGGCGGTCAGGCTATATTATTATAATGGTCCCTTCCGGCCTGGGAATCTATGAATCTACAAACCTTGGCTGGGCCGTAAGCTCTACCTAATAAATGTGTGTGTTAATAATAACATTCCAGGCCCGCCATGCCTTACTTTCCTTGCTACACTTGTTCTCTCCCGGCCGCTCCTGCTTGCCAAGGTTTCTGCCGCCAGTGGAATTATTCCCCTAGCTGTATTAGCTGCCTCAAATCCCCTTCAGTGATTCCCCCCTTGCTGAATTCCTTCGGGTTATTTTCCCTTGCTGGTATTAGCATCTCCTCCCAGTCCTGTCACATTGGCATGGCTATTTGCCTTCCTTCCTGCATCCGGATCAGGGAAGGAGATATCAAACGCCTGCTGCCAGCCCTCAGATGTACCTTGCTACAACACCGGCTGTTGGAGACATTCCCTCCAGCAACATGGCACTGTCTCTGCCAATGGGAACGAGCCCTGCTAAAATCCTTAAATCCTGCTCCTCAGACACCCCAAGATTATCTCACACACACCCCTTCGCCACCCCACCGCCCGCTCCCCAGAGTCCATACCCTCTCCCTAATGTTTGTACCCTACTGACATCCCAGATGTCCCGGCCGGCTAGGTACCTCCCAGCACACGAACCTGCCTCCTAAAATATCCCTCCCTGCGGTGCGTCACCTCAGAATACACCCCGCCCAGTTGCTCAACTACTATTTGTCTCCTTGACGCCCCACACTATTTCTCCCGGGTCAGCCTCTCCTACACTCAGCTCCCTTGCTAATATCTGAACCCAGGAGACACCCCCAGATATGCACCCCATCTATGATTCACTGTAGCTATTTATCCAGTGCTAGCAGGCCAGTGACACCCCAAAATATCTCAAGCTCCTCACCCCCCCACACACAAACACACAAAGCTGCTGACCCAGTTTTTCGACCCCGCTGGCAACCCAAAACACCATTCAGTGCTAACCAGCTCCCTGATCAGTGTCCGGCACACCAGAATGTCCCAACCTGTTAGAATAGAGGACCCCTGATTTGCAGTCCCTCTGACTCTAACCACTAGACCCTACTCCCCACCCAGAGCAGTGGATAGAACCCAGGAGTCCTGGTTCCCAGCCTCCCCTGCTCTAACCACTACACCCTGCTTCCCTCCCAGAGCTGGGAATGGAACCCAGGTGTCCTGGTTCCCCGCCCCGCCCCGCCCTAACCACTACACCCCTCTTCCCTCCCAGGGCTGGGGATGGAACCCAGGTGTCCTGACTCCCACTCCCCCCGCCCCGGCTCTAACCATTAGACCCCACTCCCCACCCAGAGCAGGGGATAGAACCCAGGAGTCCTGACTCCCAGCCCCCCCTGCTCTAACCAATCTCCTCCCAATGACACCCCAAAATATCCCTCTCTGTTCAGCCACCTGCCTAATCAGCAGTGCCCCCCAAATAACTTTGCCCAGGGATCCCCCCAGATCTGCCTTTCCCACGGGCAGGTACCTACCTGGCAGATGCAGGCACAGTGCCAGTAGGATGGTTAATTTCAGCCCGAGTGGGACCCATCCCTGCTGCAGCTGCATCTCGCCAGGTATCTCGCGGGGAGCCAGGTAGCTGTAGCTATCCCCGGGATGCTGTGCAGCACGGGCCAGAGGTGTCTGCAGCCTTGCTCAAGGGGATGGCTTTTATCCCCAGCTGCACGGGGCAGGGCCATGGGTTCCCAGGTTGGGGCGTGTAGGAAGCTGGTTGCTGGGAGAGTCTCTCTCTGTTTCGACAGAGCCAGACAGGATATTTGGGGAGCTGCCTCCTACAGGCAGGCAATGCGTCAAGCGGGGATAGGGGTGATGAAACCACCACAGAAAACAGGGCCCCTGAGTTGTAACCACTACACCCTGCTTCCCTCCCAGAGCTGGGCATGGAACCCAGGAGTCCTGGCTCCCAGCCCCCTTCCCCCTCCCCCCCCCCGCTCTAATTACTTGACCCCACTCCCCTCCCAGAGCTGGGAATGGAACCCAGGTGTCCTGGCTCCCAGCCCCTCCTGCTCTAACCAGTACACCCCTCTTCCCTCCCAGACCTGGGGATGGAACCCAGGAGTCCTGGCTCTCAGCCCCCCCTGCTCTAACCACTAGCCTCCCCTCCCCTTTCAGAGCAGGGATAGAACCCAGCACTTTGGTCTGCCAACATCCAACCATCTACTGTAAGCACTATGATTGACTCTAAATGGGGGCACTGTTTAGGGAGGGGTGGACAGGAATGGGGAGTGGGGTCTAGTGGTTACAGCAAAGGGCTGGGTGTCAGGACTCCTGGGTTCAGTTTGCAGCTCTGGGAGGGGAGTGGGGTCCAGTGGTTAGAGCAGAGAAGAGCTGGGAGTCAGGACTCCTGGGTTCCGGCTGCGGGAGGGGAGGGAAGCTTAATTGTCACAAGGGGGCCTGAGGATCAAAACTCTGTCTCCAGCTCAGTGAAGGGAGTGAATTCTAGTCATTAGCCCAGGGAGAGTGAGAGGCAGGACGCCTGGGTTCTCTTTCTGACACGGGGAAGAGACAAGGCAAAAAGGACACAAGGGAAGAGTCAAGCTAAAGGACTCCGAGTGTCCCCATCTCTGTCTCTACAGGGCAGGATCTGTTTACAGTGTGTCACACGTGAGAGTTATTATTGTTCATACCCATTAATAATAACTGTTATGGGCGTTAGCTAGGCATCATCGGCCTTACCTAACACACATAGGGAAAGGAAGTCCAACAAAGGGAAGTGCCTGGTCCCATGTCATCCAGTGAGCCCAGGAAGAGAACCCAGGCGTTGTGCCTCTCAGCCCCTGCAGTGCTAACCCACTAGACCCCGCTCCCCTCCCAGACTCATCAGTAGAAGCCAGGAGTCCTGGCTCCTAGTCATGAGCCAATAGCCCTGTGGCATCTCCCACACATCGCCCAGGTGTTGTCCCATGAGCCACTCCCACAGCTTTCTGGATCTGCAGTGGAAGACGGGAGTGAGATGAGAGGGCCCCAGGCAACCGCCCACATTCCCATCCCTGCTGTCCTATGCGAGCTACATAATAAGGCTAAGGTGAGCGTGGATTGGGATGAGTCCCAGCACGTCTACAGGCTTGGGCAGTTCGGCAAGTCAGTTACAGCCAAGGACAGACAAGAGCTCCACTTGGCCAAGGAGCAGGCTCTCCACCACGTGCTCTCCAGAGTCCACCTGCTCCTCTCCATTCCCACCAGCTAAGACCCCTTGTTGAAGGTCTGGCTGCTTCTCAGCTACTTTGCCATCCTCCCATTCGCTCTCCCTAGCTCTCAACCCATCTGCTGATCCATGTACCCAGCTGGACCCACCCTGATCACATCCCATAAAGGTGCCAGCCCTGGTCTTCCTCACTTCCCTGGTGGGAGAATTGTAGCTAGCCCCCATCCATGAACTCTGTGTTCTACTTTCATTCATTCACACTATGGACTTATCTTGGGTCAGCTCCGGCTGGCCTCTGCTAACCCATATTCTTGGCCCATTCTGACCATCCAAGATGCATCTGCCACTGGCATCACTCCAAATTATCCACACCAGGGTCACTTAAGATCAGAATCGAATTCCATTGGTGTCAGTGGGGTAACTCCAGATGTACACCATGATCACTAAGATCAGAATCTAATTCCGTTGGGAATCATTAGAAAAGGGATAGATAATATGACAGAAAATATCATGTTGCCTCTATATAAATCCATGGTACTCCCACATCTGGAATATCGGGTACAGATGTGGTCGCCCCATCTCCAAAAAGATATATTGAAATTGGAAAAGGTTCAGAAAAGGACAACAAAAATGATTAGGGGTACGGAACGGCTTCCGTATAAGGAGAGATTAATAAAACTGGGACTTTTCAGCTTGGAAAAGAGACACTAAGGGGAGATATGATAGAGGTCTATAAAATCATGACTGGTGTGGAGAAAGTAAATAAGGAAGTGTCATTTACTCCTTCTCATAACACAAGAACTAGGGGTCACCAAATGAAATGAATAGGCAGCAGGTTTAAAACAAACAGAAGTATTTTCTTCACATAACACACCGTCAACCTGTGGAACTCTTTGCCAGAGGATGTTATGAAGGCCAAGACTATAACGGGGTTCAAAAAGAACTAGATAAATTCATGGAGGATAGGTCCATCAATGGTTATTAGCCAGGATGGGCAGGGACGGTGTCCCTAGCCTCTGTTTGCCAGAAGCTGGGAATGGGTGACAGGGGATGCATCACTTGATGATTCCCGGTTCTGTTCATTCCCTTGGGGCACCTGGCACTGGCCACTGTCGGAAGACAGGATTGTGGGCTGGATGGACCTTTGGTCTAAACCACTAGGGCCATTGTAATGTTCTTATGTTGGTGTCAGTGGGGTCACTCCAGATTTACACTGGGGTCACTGAGATCAAAATCTCACCCTAATGTTGTACCTACTGCTGCAAGGGAATTGACTATATAAAGGGACTAAACCCTGTTTCCTAACAGGTCTTGGCAACTGGAGCATGACATATCCTACCAACACACACAATTGATGGCATTGTTTGAGTAGAAGGAAATTACAGCCATGGATCCTTAGTTCCTATAAGTTGCATAGCTCCACTGAAGTAAATTGACACTAGCTGGGGATAGGGATTCATTGACCCCTATGGAGCTATGGCCAATTCACACCAGCTGGGAATATGGATTCATTGACTTCAGTGGAGCTAAGCCCCATTCACACCAGCTGGAGCTCTGGCCCCATTGACTCCAGGCTGCTAGTAACATTGGTTGTGGATGCGAGTCTTGCAGAGGAGGGCTCTGTTTATTTTTTCTTCCGGGGAAAAGATGGTTTAATGGTTACAGATACTTGTGCCCAGGGCCCCGGTACTACCAACTCGCACTCGACACGAGGGGCACATCGGGTTGTACAGGGACCTCCTGCATTAGATATATGTATAACACTTCACTGACAGATGGCACGTGAGATCGACCCAAGAGCCAGAAGCCCCCTGGTTATCATAATCCTTGTGAGATATCCGTATGGATCATATTGAAGGAGTTATGTATCAAGACTGAAAATTATGTTCTTACGGTCATGGGGTTCAAAAAGGTTACCGGAAAGTAACCTTCCTTGGAAGACTCTTCTCTTTCCAAGACATTCCTTGGAAATGTTCCTTCCAGGCAGGAAATTAGAGACACCTCATTCCCTGGCTGACCGCATGTGTATCCTGATTCTATAATGTATGTCTGGTTGCATACTGAGTCAGGGGCAGAATGAAAGCTTGTGAAATATACAAGAGAAGAAACTTACAGGATGAAACAAACAGCAGGGCAGTATCCTGTTTCTGAAGACAGACAAAGGGTTCGTCTGGCATATCTTGGGGTGCAAGGAAACCCCCAGGGTCCTTCAGCAAGGACGCAAGCTGAGAGCATGCATGTCTCATGAAGGGGCGGTCGCAGCCAGCTGCAGGGATTTGGGGTCAGCGTTACTCTACCGGACAGGAGAGTATCTAGTTAATTCAGCCTAGGCTGTAGAATGCATGTTTTGATTTCATTTTCTATGGAACCATTTGTTCCCGCAACGTCTACTTGCTACTCCTTGAATCTCTGGGTTTGTTAAGCAAACTTATGGGGGATTCCACTATCAACACTGTGACGGGTTCGGTCACAGAGACCCCCTTGGAACTGTCACCTGATGTGCTGAAATTACCTCTGAGCCCGTTTTCCCTACGAGCTTGGGACTCCAGAACCCTGCCTTGTTGAGCCAGATGTGCCAGCCTGCTGCAACACACACCCAGGTCTGGGCCACGCCTGCAACGCTGCAGACTTTAACCAAAAACTGCTCAGCAGGTCACCTGTCTCCAGCACCCAGACACCCAGCTCCCAATGGGATCCAAACCCCAAATAAATCCGTTTTACTCTGTATAAAGCTTCTACAGGGTAAACTCATAAATTGTCCGCCCTCTATAACACTGATAGGGAGATATGCCCAGCTGTTTGCTCCCCCAGGTATTAATCACTTACTCTCAGTATATTAATAAAGAAAAGTGATTTTATTAAGTATAAAAAGTAGGATTTAAGTGGTTCCAAGTAATAACAGACAGAACAAAGTAATTTACCAAGCAAAATAAACCAAAAAACAAAAGTCTAAGCCTAACAAATTTATTAGGGGATAAGCTTTCGAAAACTTGTGCCCTAATAAATTTGTTAGTCTCTAAGGTGCCACAAGTACTCCTCGTTCTTTTTGCTGATATAGACTAACACGGCTACCACTCTGAAACAAGTCCAAGTCTAATACATTAAGAAACTGATTACAGGTAAATCTCACTCTCAGAGATGTTCCAATAAGCTTCTTTCACAGACTAGACTCCTTCCTAGTCTGGGCCCAATCCTTTCCCCAGTACAGTTCTTGGCAGTTCCAGCAGGCATCTTAGGTGGTAAGCAGGGGCTTTCTCATGACTTGGACCCGCTTTGTCCTGCTCCACCCCCTTTTGGGACAAGGCGGGAATCTTTTGTCTCTCTGGGTCCCCACCCCTCCTTCTAAATGGAAAAGTATCAGATTTAAGGTGTATTCCAGTATCATATGACCTGGTCACATGTCCTGTGAGACCTCATTCTTCATTACCCACAGGCTGGCACACACATACACAGCAACGTTTCAAGTAAACAGAGCCATTTACAACCAATTGTCCTAGTCAAAGGGAGCCATCAAGATTCTAAACCACCATTAATGGCCCACTCTTTGCATAATTACAATAGGGCCTCAGAGTTATACTTCTCATTTCTAGCTTCAGATACAAAAATGATACATGCATAAAAATAGGAGGAATATATTCAGTAGGTTATAACCTTTGTAATGATCCCTTACAAGAGACCTTTTGCATAAAGCATATTCCATTTACATCGTATTTCCATAAAACATAATGGAGTGTAACATCACAAACACGTCTCAGCGCTGTGCGTGAAGTGGAGCGGTGAGCGGAGGTGGAACAGATCAGCTGGGATGTGCGTGCCGCTTCTTTGGAAATGGCGAATCTGTGAATACCACGTGTGCCCAGCGGCCAGACACTCCCAGAGGACACTAAGCTGCAGTGGCAGTCGCTAACTGGCAGAGCGATGGCAAGGCCTGGAAGAGAGTTCTTGTGTCGCTCATTGCAGGTGGAGCTGGGGAGCTGACCCCCAGCAAGGCACAAACAAGATTTCCTCTCACTCAGGTAGCAAGGTGCCTCACAGCCTTGGGAGGGGAATGGGTGTCACAGATCCAACAAGGTATCCCCTGCCAGCTGCCCACCAGACTGCTGTGAAAGGACCCAGCCGCTGGGTCCCCAGGTATTTGAAGGGTGCAGCCACCGTCCCAGTCTTGACACAAACTCTTTGTCTAGCTCTCCCTCCTGAGATCTGGAACCTGCTGTCCAGCTGCCTAGCCTCTGGGCTGAGTGCTGGCCCTTCAGACTCCCCCCACCGCACCATCGCGGAGACACACCTTCTCCTGGGACTCCATCCATGGGCCTTCTGGGTTACCCTTTTGCGCTCGTCAGTGGCACATGGCACCTGTGAAGCAGATAACACACACAGGGGCACGTTGCACAGAGCCTAACACTGCTGATCTTTGATACTTAGTCACATAAAACACAAGCAAGGACAGATCACACAGAACACAACCACCGTCCTGACCCCAGAACCCTTCCCTAGCTCCCCCATCCCTTGGGAACCTCTGGGGACCATATGGGCTCAGGAAGGGTCTCCTGGCTCATTCAGGCTTCTACATCCTGGGGTGCTTCTCCATCCTGGAGTCTCCTTCCTTGGTTTGGCTTCTCTCCTGTCTGGTGCTTCCCAGCCATGTGTGTTTCCTGATTTAAACCACCACCACCCCTGCTGATCTTTGTCCTGTGTTTCATACCTAGGCGCCGACTCTGTGGGCTGGAGCACCCATGGAAGCCAAGCTCCCCCACCCACCCCTCCAGCCCACTGTGGATCAGCTGTTCCATGGTGTGCAGGAGGCTCTGGGAGGAGCGTGGACTACAGTACAAAGTTATAGCAGCAACGCTGTGTTTGTCGGGGCTGTGAAACAAACACACCCCTGGCTGACGTAGGTATGCCAATGTGACCCCAGTGCAGACGCAGCTATGACAACGGAAGAGGGCTCCCATCCACAGATTACTTCGTCTGGGGTGCTGGGGCTCCTACACCAGCAGAAAAACCCCTTCTGTAGGCGTCTGCCCACATGGGGCCATGCGGGCACAGCTGTGATATGGGTAGAGCAGATGTACCCTTAATCTCTTTGTGCCTAAATTCCCCATGTGTAAAAGCAAGATTATATTACCTCTCTCTTTTGTCTGTTTTGGCTGTGAGCACTTTGGAGCAGGGACTGTCTCTCGCTGTGTGTCTGGGCAGCGCCCGGCACCACGGGGCCCTGATCTCAGCTGGGGCAGGGACTGTCTCTCGCTGTGTGTCTGGGCAGCGCCCGGCACCACGGGGCCCTGATCTCAGCTGGGGCAGGGACTGTCTCTCGCTGTGTGTCTGTGCAGCGCCCGGCACCACGGGGCTCTGATCTCAGCTGGGGCAGGAACTGTCTCTCGCTGTGTATCTGGGCAGCGCCCGGCACCACGGGGCCCTGATCTCAGCTGGGGCAGGGACTGTCTCTCGCTGTGTGTCTGGGCAGCGCCCGGCACCACGGGGCCCTGATCTCAGCTGGGGCAGGGACTGTCTCTTGCTGTGTGTCTGTGCAGCGCCCGGCACAACGGGGCCCTGATCTCAGCTGGGGCAGGGACTGTCTCTCGCTGTGTGTCTGGGCAACGCCTGGCACCACGGAGCCCTGATCTCAGCTGGAGCAGGGACTGTCTCTCGCTGTGTGTCTGGGCAGCACCCAGCACAACAGGGCCCTGATCTCAGCTGAGGCAGGGACTGTCTCTCGCTGTGTGTCTGTACAGCGCCTGACACCGCGGGGCCCTGATTTCAGTAAGGTTCCCAATAAAGAATCATAGAAATACAGGGCTGGAAGGGACTGCAAGAGGTCCCCTCATCTAGCCTCTGCACTGAGGCAGGACCAAGTAAATAAACCTAGACTGTCCCTGAGAGGTGTTTGTCCAACCTGTTTGAAAAAAACACAGATGACGGGGCTTCCACATCTTCCCTTGATAACTTGTTCCTGTGCTTAACTCCCCTGAGAGTTAGAGAGTTTTCCCTAATATCGAACCTAAATCTTCCCTTGCTGCAGATTAGGCCTGTTACTTCTTTTGCTGCCCTCGGTGGACACGGGGAACAATTGATCACCGTCCTCTTTGTAACAGCCCTTCAGATATTCGCTCGGTCTTCTTTTCTCAAGTCAAAACACACCCAGGTTTTTCACTTTTCCTCATAGGGCAGGTTTTCTAAACCTTTTGTCCTTTTTGTTGCTCTCCTCTGGACTCTCTCCAGCTTGTCCACAGCTTTCTTGAAGTATGGTGCCCAAAGCTGGACACAGTACTCCAGCTGAGGCCTCACCCATGCCAAACAGAATGGGACAATATCCTCCCAGGTCTCCCATACAACATTTCTGTTAATACACCCCAGAAAGATATTAGCCTTTTTCACAGCGGCATCACACGGACTCGTGTTCAGTTTTTGGTCCACTCGAACCCCCAGATCCTTTTCGGCCGTACTGCCGATGGACACTGTGAGGTGGACAGTCCGTTATGCCCCGCCTTGTTCTTGAGCCTTTGTTTTTCCCTTTGCACTTGTCTTTATTGAATTTCATCTAGTTGATTTCAGAACAATTCTCCAATTGAGCATGGTCATCTTCCGTTCTAATCCTGATCACCAAAGTGCTTGCCACCCCTCCCAGCTTGGCGAATTTTATAAGACATACACTCCACTCCCTTATGCAAGTCATTAATGAAAATATTGACTAGTACAAGACCGAGGACTGACCCCTGTAGGACCCCACTAGACAGCTGATAAATAAATAACACATAATAACAAAGTGGGGAGAGGGAATACAGAGCTGGCCTAAAAGCATCAATAACAGCCTCCTCTACTCTCGTGTTCCTACATAGCTTCGGTTATCTTCCATAATCAAAGACCTGGGTTCTAATCCCCTTCTCCTGGATATGGCACTTCCTCAGTCTGTGACTCAGTTTCTCCATTCCAGAAGTGGGTTAATGATTAAGGTAAAGCTCACTGGATGTTTCCTGCAGAATGAAAGTTGCACAGCCTAAGGAGATGGCGCAATTCTCAGGGGCAGGTTTACCGAAAGCAGTGAGCACTCACACTGGAATGTAACTCTTCTAGTTCATGCACTGGGCTGGGACTGAGGAGATCCAGGGGCAGTTTCCAGATCAGTTTCAGACTCGCTGTGTGACCTTGGGCAAGTCACCGTGTCTCTCGCTCCGTGCCTCGGTTTCGCTGTCTGTGAAAAGGCAGTCATAACCCTTCATTTGTAATGATAGCCAGCTCTCGAAGAGCACGGGGACTCACGGACTCACAAAGGAGGTAAATAGCCTCCCCCTCTTGTCAAAGATGGGGAAGTTAAGGCACAGAGAGGAGGAGTGACTTGGGGAAGGTCCTCAAGCAGGCCCAAGGCCAGGCCAGCAATAGAATGCAGGTGTCCAGAGTCACCATCCAGTGCTGAGGCCACTATGCCTCACTGCTTAGACCATGAGCTTTTTTGGACTGGGACCAGGGCTGTCCTTAGGATTTATGGGGCCCTACGCATACTCGCCTGCCCCCGCGCTTACCAACTCCTCCCACTCCCTCCTAGCGCTTCTGGAGCACCACGAACAGCTGATTCGCGCAGGAGAGGGGACGGGGCCTGCTTGGGGGAGGAGGCAGGAAAGAGGTGGAGCAGGAGCAGAAAGAGGTGGGGGGAGAGCTTAGGGGAAGGGGTGAAGTGGGGGTGGGGCCTGGAGCAGAGCAGGAGGTTGAGCACCCCCCGGCAAGATGAGAAGCTGGCGCCTATGGTCCCAGTGGTGCCCCAAACTTTCGGATTCCCTAGGCGTATGCTACGTGTGCCTAAGGACGGCCCTGACTGCGACTGTCTCTCGCTGTGTGTCTGGGCAGCGCCCAGCACAATGGGACCCTGATCTCAGCCGGGGCAGGACTGTCTCTTGCTGTGTGTCTGGGCAGCGCCCGGCCCAACGGGGCCCTGATCTCAGCCGGGGCAGGGACTGTCTCTTGCCGTGTGTCTGGGCAGCGCCCGGCACAATGGGGTCCTGATCTCAGCCGGGGCAGGGACTGTCTCTCCCTGTGTGTCTGGGCAGCGCCCGGCCCAACGGGGCCCTGATCTCAGCCGGGGCAGGGACTGTCTCTCTGTGTGTCTATGCCCCTGTCAGTCACTGTCAGAGACCAGACTAGATGGACCTCACAGGGGGGGGATTTCTCTACCCCTGTCTCAAAATCCCACGACAGCCGCAGTGTCCATCTCCCGACCCCCACCCCCCGACTTGGGAGTGACTCAGTCACCGGTTCCCTGCCCCCCCCACCCCACCCCCCGTCGCTAGTAGCCAGGCTTAAAAATCGGACCCACGCCCGCCTCACACCCAAATCGGCATTTTTCAGCGCAAAAAAGTTGGGCTTGGGCGTTTCCTCCCAGCCCCCCCCCCCCCCTTAACCCACCCGCCTGAGTGCTTCGTACCCCTGGGGGGGGAAATAAATCCTGCTTTGTTTGGCAGGTGCCAGCTCTGCATCTCTGCAAACCTCTGCTGTCACGGGCTGCAGCAGGGGAACGGCTCCAGCCCCTGGGTACAGTTACTGCAACGGCTGCTCCCTGGTGCGAGGCCTCGGATCCAGCCGGAAACCCGCTGGGCTGGGTGGCTCCGCCCGGGTCGCCCGGCTGCAGCCGCATGACCCCAGCCAATCCGGGTTTGCACCTCGCCGGGCCACAGCGATTCGGGACCGTGGGGGTGGAAGGAGCAGAGAGACCGGTCGCTCAGGCTCGGAGCAGGGCGGATATTTCGTTGCGAATCGGGGACGGGGGCGAGACAAATAGTTCTGCGCAGAGGCAGGTCAGCCAGTCGTGTGTGTGGTCTGGCCCTTGCGTGAGGGAATCAGACCTGCTCTGTGCAGGTGACGGACTGAATTAATGGATCCCTGCGTTAGGGTCACAGATCTGCCACACCGGTGTCATTGAACCGGCGTCTTTCCTGTGATTTAGGAGCACGCTCGGGCACTCACATCTCTTGGGAGGCAGCACAATCTAGTGGTAGCAGACGGAAGAGTCAGGACTCCTGGGTTCTGTCCCCAGCTCTGGGAGGGGAGTGGGGGCTAGTGGTAAGAGCAGGGGAGACTGGGAGTCAGGACTCCTGGGTTCTGTCCCCAGCTCTGGGAGGGGAGTGGGGGCTAGTGGTTAGAGCAGGGGAGACTGGGAGTCAGGACTCCTGGGTTCTGTCCCCAGCTCTGGGAGGGGAGTGGGGGCTAGTGGTTAGACCAGGGGAGACTGGGAGTCAGGACTCCTGGGTTCTGTCCCCAGCTCTGGGAGGGGAGTGGGGTCTAGTGGGTTAGAGCAGGGGGGCTGGGGGTCACCTCCATTGACCCTTGCCAGCTGAACATCTCTCTCTCTCCCGAGTCTGCTCACCTCCCCACAAACCCACTCCATGGCTCTGAAATCCCATTGCCCCATTCTCGCTTCCCAGGGTGATGGACCTGCAAAGCGAGTGACTGCATCTCCCATCAGCCCCTCCCTACTGCATGCTCCCTTTCCCCTGCCCCTGTAAGAGGAAAGGTCCTGAGCCAGGGGACGGCCAGGCTCTATTGTGGGGTGGGAGCCCCAGGAAGCGTGGGCAGAGCCGCCCATGAAACAGGCCGCCCCCAGAGATCACAACTGGTGCCAGTCTGCATGGGGTTTGTAGGGGAGCAGCAGCGGCTGGGCAGGGAACCAGTATAGGGGGGTCCAAGGAGAGCCACTAACAAAACCTGGCTGGGAAACCCGTAAGTGCTTATTTGCCGGAATAGAGACTTGACTGGGCACCCCAGGCCCTAGGCCTTGTGGCCACCTGGTGCAGGGCAGCCTCTAACCCTAATAAGCGCCCCCCCCCCAGGGGCAGTGCGGTGCATGGCAGCCTGTAACCCGAACAGAAGCGTGGGTGGGTCGGAGGACGACCAGTGTCCCCTGTGCGTTTGCTGCGGTGCTCTAAGCGTCTTCCCCTGCTGGAGTCACTGGGGGCGGGCGGAGCGGAAATCCCCAGCCGCACCACGGCAGGATGACGTGCCCCATTGATGTCTCTGGGGCAGGGGTGGGTGACGGCCGAGGGCGCCGTGGTCAAGAGAGAAGGAGCGGGGCAAGGCTGGGGTGCAAGGCTGCAGAAGGGAGCTCAGGGCAATGAGGGCGGGAGGCAGTGGGGCCCAAGGAGGCAGCAGGGGCTGGGGGGATGTGGGGTGGGGCAGAGAAGGCAGCGGGGGCCAGGGCAATGGGGGGATGGGTGGGGAGCCTGGGGAGATGGCAGGGGTGATGGGGCGGGTGGGGAGCCCAGGGCAGGGGTGCCGGAACAGGGGGAACCAGGGGGCCATGGCCCGTCCACATTTCACCACAGGCCCCACCCCCACCTCTCCTCTTCCCCGAGGCCCCGCCCCCTGGCCCTGCCGGCAGAGCCCTGCCGAGGAGCCCAGGCAGCTGTGGGGAGCCGTGGACCCTCCACCTGCCCTGGGGGAAGGGCCTGGCGGGTGGGGACATGGGCTGGGGGCTACTCTCAGGCTCCCCCCAGCCTTGGCAGGTGGAGGGGCCCAGGCTCCCCAGCCTGGCTCTGGCTTCCGTCTTGGCCGGGGGCGTGGCCCCGGGGGTCAGAGGAGGGGCATGGGCGGGGCCATGAAGGGGGCGGAGTCCCTGGCCCCCCTACTTTTTGGAAGCCTCTGCCGCCCCTGGCCCCTGGAGGCAGCGGGGGGCAGGGGCGTTAAAATACAAGTTCGCCCAGGGTGCGGTTTTTCCAGAGGCCGGCCCTGCTCTGGGGCTAGGCTTTGAACTCCCCGTCTCGAGGCCAGTACAAAGCCCCTCTCTCCGGGCTAGGCTCCGGGGGTGGGGGACGCTCTCTTCTCCAGCCGTGGCTCCAGGAAACCTCTTCCCCCAACCCAACCCTGTTAGCTGCTGAGCAGGGGGCTCCCCGCACTGTTTGGGCTCAGTGGATCGGGTCGCTCGTCTTGGTAGCCCTGTCCCCTGCCGTCCTTCCCCCTCCCCCGCCTGCCACCCCAGGCCAGTGTCCCCAAACTCCTGATGGCCTATTCCCCACTGCAGCCATCCCACCTCCCTCCTCCCACCCCACCCCCCTTCCAAATCAAGCCCCCGCGACATAGGCAGCCGTCAGACAGCTTGCGTCCCCTTTCGCATGGGGTGAGCTCAGCCCTGGTTAGATGTTGGAGACTCAGACGTTTCTGTCTTCCACAAGAGACGTGGGGCCTGGGGTGGGTGCGGAGGTGAGCCAGGAGGAATCTCGGGGGGGACGCCCTGGTCTATCTGACACTGGAGTGTCAGATGAGGTGATTGTTCTGCCCGCCAGCCCAGCCCATCTTAGAATTATAGCATCATAGGACTGGAAGGGACCTCGAGAGGTCATCTCGTCCAGTCCCTGGCACTCATGGCAGGACTAAGTATTATCTAGACCACCCCTGGCAGATTTGTCCAACCTGCTTTTTAAAATCTCCAATGATGGAGATTCCCTTCCCTAGGCAATTTATTCCAGTGCTTAACCACCCTGACAGTTAGGAAGTTTTCCCTAATCATAGAATATCAGGGTTGGAAGGGACCTCAGGAGGTCATCTAGTCCAACCCCCTGCTCAAAGCAGGACCAAGCCCCAATTTTTGCCCCAGATCCCTAAATGGCCCCCTCAAGGATTGAACTCACAATGTTGGGTTTAGCAGGCCAATGCTCAAACCACTGAGCTATCCCTCCCCACTAATGTCCAACCTAAACCTCCCTTGCTGCAAATTAAGCCCATTGCGTCTTGTCCTGTCCTCAGAGGTTAAGGAGAACGATTTACCTCCCTCCTCCTTGTAACAACCTTTTATGTACTTGAAAGCGGGTATCATGTCCCCTCTCAGTCTGCTCTTCTCCAGACTAAATAAACCCAGTGTTTTCAATCTTCCCTCATAGGTCGTGTTTTCTAAACCTTTCATCATTTTTGTTGCCCTTCTCCGGATTTTCTCCAGTTTGGCCACATCTTTTCGGAAATGTGGCGCCCAGAACTGGACACAACACTCCGGTTGAGGCCGTATCAGCGCGGAGTGGAGCGGAAGAATTACATCTCGTGTCCTGCTTACTGCACGCCTGCTCATACATCCCAGAGCGATGTTCGCTTTTTTTGCAACCGTGTTACATCTTGATGCCAACGCTGCCCATGGTCTCGCCTGGAGAGGAGGGGGGGCAGAGTCTCCAGTCCATCCCCAGGGTGGAGGGAGCAGCTGGCTCATGGGACTGGGACACGGGGCCTTTCCCCCTAGGGGGTCCCAGCTCTGATCCAGCCCCAAAGCTGGAGGACTGTCTGGCTCAGGGGGGCGGGTAATGGGACACAGAGCCTTTCCCCCTAGGGGGTCCCAGCTCCAATTGGGCCCCAGGGTGGGGGACTGGATGGTTCAGGGGGACGGGGAATGGGACACGGAGCCTTTCTCCCTAGGGGGTCCCAGCTCTGATCCAGCCCTAAGGCAGAGGGACTGGCTGGCTCAGGGGGGCCAGGAATGGGACAGGGAGCCTTTCCCCCTAGGGGGTCCCAGCTCCAACTGGGCCCCAGGGTGGGGGACTGGATGGTTCAAGGGGCAGGGAATGGGACACGGAGCCTTTCCCCTCTAGGGGGCGCCAGTTCCAATCTGGTTTTCACCCCCATGGGTGAAACAAGTGGGTGGGTTCTCAGCACTGTTCTTTGCAGACGCTCACATCAGAAGGAACCTGCTGGCAGTGTCCGTCGAGCGTCGTGGATGGGCTCCAGTGACCGAGCTCCCCTCTGTCTCCAGCAGGCAATGCCGGGAAGCGAGGTCGGGGGGAGTGTGCGCCGCTGCTGGCCATCCCGTCCCTGCTCTGAGCTCCCAGCGCTGCCTGGCTCCTGCCCCGAACTCGCTCCGCAGGGAGGAAATAAGCCAAATGACCTAGCAGAGCAAGGATTTTATTGGAAGCATTTAGAGCATCAGAAACGAGGAGCAGAGAGAGATGCAGCCATCCTCTTCACCCCCACCCAGGCATCCCAGCAATACAAAGGCCTTGAGATCACTGACCATATGGGAAGGAGACGTGGTTGGGGGGTGGAGGGGTGAAGTGATCCAGGTTGGGTGGGGAGAGATCAGGGAAATGGTGGATGAGGGGATGGGGGTGGGGAATTTACACAGGGAGGGCAATAAGCGCTTACTCCCGTCCACAACTAAGCATTGAGCAAAAGGTCTTGGAACACAATGGGAGAAACTGAAGCACACAACAATGGAGTGGCCCAGTCAGGGGCATGACAGGAGAGTGGGGGATAGACCCCATGAGTACAGACTCCCAGCCACCCCCCACCCCAAACCACTAGACTCCACTCCCTTCACAGAGCTCGGCTAGTACCCAGGAGGCCTGGCCCGCATTCCCCCTCCCACTCTAACCACTAGACCCTACTCACAGAGCTGGGACAGAACCCAGGAGTCATCATCCCCATTCCCACCCTGCTCTAACCACTAGACCCCATTCCCCCCAGAGCTGGGATAAAAGCCCCCATTCTCTTGCTCTAATGGCTAGACCCCACTCCCCACCAAGAGCTGGGGATAGAACCCAGGAGTCCTGGCCCGCCCCAACTCTAACCCCTACACCCCACTCTTCTCCTACAGCTGGAGATAGAACCCAGGTGTCCTGAGTCCCATTCCCTTGCTCTCACTCCTAAACCATACCCCCCACAGCTGGGGACAGAACCCAGGCGTCCTGCCCTCCTCCTGCCTTAGCTGCTAAACCTCACCAGCTCGCTCCTCACGCCCTGTGGATTAAGGGCCGTTGGGCAGCATGGGATTGGAAGAGCTCGGCATTGACACATCTCCTGTTCCTGCTCCCCCTCCAACACCATTGTCAGCAGAGACCCTGGGCATGGACGACATCACGCGTCCTGCATGGTTGGGCAGCTCCGAGAGGCTCGGCACATAGGGGATGCTGGGGTCCTTATAGACTGGCCGGAAGTGCCC
The DNA here is from genome assembly GCF_965140285.1 of Lepidochelys kempii. Lineage (NCBI taxonomy): Eukaryota > Metazoa > Chordata > Testudines > Cheloniidae > Lepidochelys > Lepidochelys kempii. The sequence continues at coordinate 46,662,654 of NC_136393.1, read as the reverse complement.
AGATGGCCTGCCTGAGCCAACCGCATAGCCAGCACCCGGCATCCCATGCTGTGTTGGGGAGCACCCCACTGATATAGCCGGCCTGGCTCCTTCATAGGTTCCGGGGCCATTTATTCCATATGATCCGGGCCCAGGTTGTTCCTGTGACCCAGTTCCGGCTGCTTCGTACGGTGCACATCCGGTTCCTCCATAGGATCCAGTCCCGGTTCCTCCATAGGCCCCGGGTCCATCTATCCCATACGATCCGGGCCCAGGTCCTTCATGTGATCCAGTCCCGGTTCCTCCGTAGGATCCAGTCCCGGCTCCTCCATAGGCCCCGGGCCCATCTATCCCATACGATCCGGGCCCAGGTCCTTCATGTGATCCAGTCCCGGTTCCTCCGTAGGATCCAGTCCCGGCTCCTCCATAGGCCCCGGGCCCATCTATCCCATACGATCCGGGCCCAGGTCCTTCATGTGATCCAGTCCCGGTTCCTCCGTAGGATCCAGTCCCGGCTCCTCCATAGGCCCCGGGCCCATCTATCCCATACGATCCGGGCCCAGGTCCTTCATGTGATCCAGTCCCGGTTCCTCCGTAGGATCCAGTCCCGGCTCCTCCATAGGCCCCGGGCCCATCTATCCCATACGATCCGGGCCTAGGTCCTTCATGTGATCCAGTCCCAGTTCCTCCGTAGGATCCAGTCCCGGCTCCTCCATAGGCCCCGGGCCCATCTATCCCATACGATCCGGGCCCAGGTCCTTCATGTGATCCAGTCCCGGTTCCTCCGTAGGATCCAGTCCCGGCTCCTCCATAGGCCCCGGGCCCATCTATCCCATACGATCCGGGCCCAGGTCCTCCATACGATCCAGAATCAGTTCCTCCATATACCCCAGGCTCGTTACCAACCCCCTGCCCCTGTGGGCGGACCTGGGGCTGCAGGATCCCCGCTGGCTGCATGTAGGGGTCCACGCCAGCTGGTAGCGGTTCCAGCGCTGGCTCCTCCAGCCGTGGGATGCACTTGGACGCCGAGCCTACAAGAGAGGCGGAGAGGTTATTCACTGGCACAACCCTTGATTAACACAGCACTCAGTCTGCCTGGGTGCCCTTCCACAAAGGCAAGTTCAGCCACACTAACGCTTCTTAAAATCAGGAAATACGGAGTTAAGATAAATACCCCCCACAACCTTAACTCTGCCCCCCCCCCGGAGGTGGCAAGAGCCTCTGCATTCTGGTTATCGAATGGTGGAGGGATTTGATGGAGCAGATCGGCAGAGTTGTGATTGTGAAACGAGGAGATCAGTGGCGGGGGCTGCCGTGAGCCCCTTTCCCTGACTCTGGTCTGTGAGCAAAGGAAGAGGTGCACCAGCCCCCTTCAAGTCAGCACGGCATTGGGTAGTATTGTGTCAGCAGTAGGTGTGGCCTTAACAAACCCCCAGTGCCACCTGGGTTACACAAATAGCCTGATCTCGACATGTACATTCTGGTCCACCAAAGAACACCACCTGAGATCATAAGTGACAGCTGGGATCATGCTGGTGATTAATATCGTTGTGAAATGTCTGTACAGCTCCTATGCGAGGAATTACATCTGTGTACTGAAAATCTGTTCCGACCATCTGTATCGAGGCAGGGATGACAAAGAGGTTTTCTGCCGGACAAATATCTCTGGGTCGGCATGTAAACGAAGCATTGTAAGCCAACCCAGTAGAAGCCTCATTTACATATCAACTCAGCTGAGGGGATGTGAAATCAACAGGCACGTAGCACACCGTAGAATAAGCTACAGGGAGGGTGTTCCTGACTCTAGGGACAGATGACAAACTTTAGGGGCTATAAAAGGAAGTGTGAAAGTAGAATGAATTATATTGAAATTATAATTCATTAAAGAAATGCTACTTGAAGGGTTTGTTGAAATATAGTTGTCAGGAAGAGAAACATTAAGGAGTGTGAGACAATGGGTCCTCAAACTGATTAACTTAGAGCTCCTACTGAGCTAGGAGATTGGTAAACGTTAGTATGCAAATGAGATATGCATGTATATTTGTCAGTTTCTGCTTTCTTTTGTCTCTTATGTTAAATTGGCTTTGGCTTAGCTGTACAAATAAGTTATCTTGAGCCTCAGAGAGGGGCTCACGTCTGGGTGCATTAGCGAAGCGCTTTGCTAATAAACAGAGTGGTCTGACAAATTATGTGAGTCCTGAATCTGACTTTGACAGAAGGCAAGGAAGACCCCCCTTTATCTGGCACCTAAGAAATCAGCAGGCAGTGCGGTTACATTCATGAAAACGGGATCGCAGCCAACTTTGGGTGACAGGCTGCGTTGTCTGGGGTGAGATCACTTTCAAAGTTAGCCGGCTAAGTGAAGGCTAGTCTCTAGAAAGCTGGTTATGTTTTATATGCACCCTGTTTTGTTTCCATTGTCTTTCCCCGCTATCACTTGTACCTTCGATAATAAAATTATTGCTGTCATCACTATAAATGTATCTCAGTGCCGTGGTATTATGCCAGGAGTTGAATCACATCAGCTTCCCTTGAGGGCAGAGGACCTGGTATGACAGTGAGTGTTCACCAGAGAAGACCCACCGAATTGCAAGGCAATCCACATAACCCTGCAGGTTTTAGAAGAGTCTGCCTTTAAAGGGAAAGTTGATCTCAACCTTAATTAGAGCAGGGTTGGTGCTCTGCTATAATATTGTCCATCTCCTGTTAATTGGTGCAGGGGATAGGGGACTACCACTAGGGGCAATGTAATAGGTGACTTCCCAGTCCACTGAAGTCAATGAGGAAGAGGATGTCTTTCCATTGACTTCAACAGACCCCATGCCCTTAGTGCAAAGGTAATCCCTATTGTGTGTCCCCACCTGGGCACCCTGTGACAGCACTGCACCTTTCATGGAAGAGGAGTAGGGTCTAGCAGTTAGAGCAGGAGGGCTGGGAGTGAGAACTCCTGGGTTCTAGTCCCAGCTCTGGGAGGGAAGTAAAGTCTAGTGGTTACAGCGGGGGGGGGGGGGCGGGGAGCTGGGAGTCAGGATTCCTGGGCTCTATTCCTAGTTTCTGTATCCTTGCTCATTAGGAGAGCCTGGCAGCAAGCGAAATTACCAGGCACGTACTGGGTGTGTGTGTGAGAGAGAGCTTTTGAAGTCACTGGGTGTTGAGGAGTTTCATGATTATTAGGCTGAAGATCAAAACAGTCATAAAAACTAGTCAACCTGGAATTAATAACCCCCAGCCGCCCCACCTGCTTCTTTCTGACTCACTCCCGCACTTTATAAACAAGCTAATGAGGACAGGCTGACTCCACCAGGAATTTCTGCTCAGGTCCAGGGCTGATCTATCCCCTCTGCTTCCAGGATCCTTCCCCGAGTCCCATAAGAGCTCCCCACCCCACGCACCTCCCCCTCTGCTGGGATGCCTCCTGCATCTGCCATCCCGGCCTACTCTCCCCACCCCATCCATCTCCCCCTCTACTGGGATACCTCTTCAAAAAAAACCCCTCTCCAGCCCGCGTTCCCGATACCACCCACCTCTGCTCTTTCTGGGTTCCCTACCCAATTCGCCCCCAGCCTGCACCCCCCACACTGCCCGCCTCTCCCTCTGCATTCTCCGCACCACCCCCATTGCAACCTCCCACCCGGCTTGTTCTCCCCAGCCGACACCACCCCACCACCCCATCGCAGCCGTCACTGACATCACAACCAGTGGCAGCCCCTCCGAGCCATGGAAGCCAAAGGCACAGCGGACGGCCTTTAACCCCCAGGGAGGCCCAGGACCTACCTGGGAGATGGAGACACAGAACCAGGAGAATCATGGGAGTCACGCCAAGGGGCGACTGTCCGCCGCCGCCGGAAACCATCCTGGAGGCCTTTGGGGGCAGCAGTGGCTGACCTCGTCTCTGCTGGCTGGGGTAAAGCGAGCTGCACCGTCCCGGCTCCAAGCTCTGGGATTTATACCGCTTGCTCCCAAACCCCGCCTCTCACCTGGGACTGGGGCTGGGCAGGGTCATCCCAGAGCTCCCAGACAGGATGCTCGCCCAGTGTCGTCACTGCAATTTTGTTAACCCTTGGGAAACCAGCCAGCTACGGGGTGCCCGGAGTTGGGAACCAGGTGTTGTGTGGCAGGGGTCAGGAAGGGATCCGGGCCACTGAGGAGGAGGGTGGCATAGGGAAGGGGAAGCTGGGAGGGGTCTCAGCAGTAGGGGAGGTGGGTGACATGGAGGGGGTTACAGGCTGGGAGGGGGTCAGGGCAGGGGTCCCTGCAGTGGAGGGACAGGCAGGGTGGGGAACACAGGCTGGGAAGGAAGGGATCACGGAGGGATTCTGGTAGGGGGGCAGATGGGTGGCAGGGGCTGTTTGGGAAACGAGGAGTGGAAACGGGTGGGTGCCGTGGAATGGGGGGATCAGAGGATTTTGGTAGTGGGGGTGACATGGGGAGCATGGAGGCAGAACTGAGGAGATCAGGAGCTGGGAGCCATCTGGGGCTTACATGAGGGGACGGGGGAGCTTGGAGGGGGGAGCACTGTGGAGTTAACCCCTTAAAGCCCGTGGAGCCACATTCTGAGTGGAGGATGGGATAGAAACTCCAGGGGAGATGGGGCTGAGGCAGGGTGAAACGTACCAGATCCCCTGGCTGCCCTTTATACCGCAAAGTCCCTTCAGCATCATTGTTTAATAGTGGTGTTGCTCCTTAATAAGTAGCAACGGCAAAATAATATCAGTCCTGTTATATCAGGGCCCCACGGTGCCGGGCACTTCACAGACACACAACGAGAGACAGTCCCTGCCCCAGCTGAGATCAGAGCCCCATTGTGGCAGACACACAGTCCCTGTCACAAAGACCCTTCAGTCTACGTAGACAAGAGAAGGATCATTATTACAGGTAGAAAACTGAGGCTCAGAAAGATGCAGTGACTTGCTCTAGGTCAGACCAGGGGGTCAGTAGCACAGCTGGGAATTGAACCCAGATCTCCTGAGTCCTAGCCCATTGGTTTAAGCTTAGGGACACCCAGTCAGGAATGAGGACCCCACTGTCCTAGGCACTGAACACCTAATGCTGAGCAATGACAGGGCCCCATCTCCAGGAGGGGGAATTCACAGTGTGGTAGATTAGCATGGAGAGGGGACAAACCAGCCCTCCTGGGGGCAGGGGAGGGAACGTCAGGGGTGCCCCTCATACTGTGGGGAGGGGTGGTGGGAGGTGTGACCCAAGGACTTCCAGATGCCAACTGGCAGCAGGCATAGAGGTGCATAGGAGTGACCCGTCCATTCCACTTGAGAATATCACGTAATTCTCTAACGAAAGCCTGTGTCACACTGGCCATCCGAACCACCGTGGAGACGTACGTATGGAGAACAGGTGAGGACTTGTGTGTACATGCCGGAAATGACGCTCTCCAGGCCAGCGGCTCTCAACAAAAGTGCCACAGCCACTATTACTGAAAATTGGTGACTTTCTCATTTTTACCATAGGATTATAAAATAAATCGTTGGGAATATAAAGCTCGTACTTCCATTTCCGCGTATGGAGCGGTATAAACAAGCCAGTGTCTGGATGAAATTTTAGTTTGTACTGACCGTACTCATGCTTTTTATGTAGCCTGTTGTAAAATTAGGCAAATATCTAGATGAGTTGATATACCCAATGGAAGACCGCTGCGTACCCCCAGGGGACACGTACCCCTGATTGAGAACCACTCCAGAGACGACCTGTGTCTGCTGATAGTGGAAGGGCACAACCCCAGAACATACAGGATCAGGTCCCAAAAGCCCTTTATACATTTTCTTGACCACATGCAGTCCTTGGGTGAACAACAGTGTCTCTGAAGTACCCTCCTATTTCCTAAACATCATCAGTATTTAGCTCCATGGATTAACATAAGGCAATCGCCTGTCTCCCATCATTTGCAGGCGATTTGCTATATACTTCAAAGAGAAATCAAGACAATGCTATCACTTCATTTTCCACTTTATGCATCTGATGAAGTGAGCTGTAGCTCACGAAAGCTCATGCTCAAATAAATTGGTTAGTCTCTAAGGTGCCACGAGTCCCCCTTTTCTTTTTGCGAATACAACTACCTTCACAGTTCTAAATGTTAACATCCCCTTTTGATCTCTGAATGAACAGAATACAGTGATAGACAGGAACCATCTGGTTACACTGTTAATCCCTAACAATATATATGAAACCACACAAAAACACGAACATTATCTGTTAACGGTCTCTAATGAGGTTGAATCTGTGTCAATTAGCCTGCTAGTTGTTTCAGAGTAGCAGCCGTGTTAGTCTGTATTCGCAAAAAGAAAAGGAGGACTTGTGGCACCTTAGAGACTAACCAATTTATTTGAGCATGAGCTTTCTAGTTGTGTAACCCTTTCTGGCCCTGTGTCACAGTCACAAACAAACAAAAATAAAATACACTTTCTAATGGCTAAGGCGTAACTTAACAAGCTACAGGCTTGGTTCAAGGTAGATTTCTTACGACTCTTTTGTTCCCAGAAACTTCACACACACACCCCTTGGCTGAAGGACCCAACAGTATGCAAGAGCTCTGACCTCCGTCTAGGGATGGATAACTCTGGGGTTCTCTGCCTCTCCCATTGTACTCCTCTATAAAGCATCTCTCTCAAAGTTTATTGCTCCTGTTTCAAGAGGCGGGTGCCAGACTCCATCCCCAGTCGAGATCGTTAAGTGGTCACCTTTCCCCACGCGCTCTCCTGGATGGTTTCGCTGATCTGTTGTCTCTGCCTGGTGACCAGGCTGGTCAGACAAGCAAATACACCATTCCTGGTGATCTGGACAAGGTGAGTCCCCAGCTAGCGCTTGTGAGCTTTGATGCTTGTTTGCCACGTATGTACGTTGCAATTCCATTGTCACGGCTTCATTTGTATTCAAGACCTGGACAGACCTGTTGGTTCAAATGCAGACTTTAAAACATCTGTCACTCCTCACAGAGGGGACGCAGGGATCACATGCCCACCCACCCCCATATTTCTACTAGGGTGGGAGTGAGGTGAGGGGAACGCACCTGGGAAACACTCCCCTTGAGCCCCACTAGGTGACACCTAGAGCAGGGAAGCGAGACCAGGCTGGCAGCACTGGGAAGCCGGCTGAATCCGTCCCTTCCTCCCCGTTACCAGCTCAGGTACGAGTCTGAACTAGCCTGCCTGGGGTGCGCAGAAGGGCACTCAGGGAGTCAGTCGGGACAATGTGGGGGTGGCAGCAGGGCCCCGGGGTGCTGGGGATGGGGTGGGGAGTCCAGGGAGGCAGCAGAAGCCAGGAGCAATGGGTGGGGGAGGCAAGCGGGTGATGCCAATGAGTTGGGGTACACTGACCAAGCCAGCTGAAATCCACTGCTAGATACCAGGAAGCTCCTTGCCCTCCGGCCTTGGGAAATTCTTAGCATCACAGAGGTGTGACCCCCAGAACCCATTCAGGCCAGCTGGCCAGGGGCCTAATAACATCAGCCACACAATCAGAGGCTCGTATACCTGCACATCCACCAATGTGATATATGCCATCATGTGCCAGCAATGACCCTCTGCCATGTACATTGGTCAAACTGGACAGTCTCTACGTAAAAGAATAAATGGACACAAATCAGATGTCAAGAATTACAACATTCATAAGCCAGTCGGAGAACACTTCAATCTCTCTGGTCACGCAATCACAGACATGAAGGTCGCTATCTTAAAACAAAAAAACTTCAAATCCAGACTCCAGCGAGAAACTGCTGAATTGGAATTCATTTGCAAATTGGATACTATTAATTTAGGCTTAAATAGAGACTGGGAGTGGCTAAGTCATTATGCAAGGTAGCCTATTTCCTCTTGTTTTTTCCTACCCCCCCCCCCCCCAGATGTTCTGGTTTAACTTGGATTTAAACTTGGAGAGTGGTCAGTTTGGATGAGCTATTACCAGCAGGAGAGTGAGTTTGTGTGTGTATGGGGGTGGGAGGGTGAGAAAACCTGGATTTGTGCTGGAAATGGCCCACCTTAATTATGCACATTGTAGGGAGAATGGTCACTTTGGATGAGCTATTACCAGCAGGATAGTGAGTTTGTGTGTGTGGTTTTTGGGAGGGGGGTGAGGGGGTGAGAGAACCTGGATTTGTGCAGGAAATGGCCCAACTTTATTATCATGCACATTGTGTAAAGAGTTGTCACTTTGGATGGGCTATCACCAGCAGGAGAGTGAATTTGTGTGGGGGGGTGGAGGGTGAGAAAACCTGGATTTGTGCTGGAAATGGCCCACCTGATGATCACTTTAGATAAGCTATTACCAGCAGGACAGTGGGGTGGGAGGAGGTATTGTTTCATATTCTCTGTGTATAAATAAAGTCTGCTGCAGTTTCCACAGTATGCATCTGATGAAGTGAGCTGTAGCTCACGAAAGCTCATGCTCAAATAAATTGGTTAGTCTCTAAGGTGCCACAAGTACTCCTTTTCTTTTTGCGAATACAGACTAACACGGCTGTTACTCTGAAACCAATTCTGATATGTCCATTCTGGATCACCAAAGAGTATCATGTGAGGTCTTCAGTGAAAGCTGGGGTCACCCTTGTCATGGTTATCAGTGGGAAATGCACATACAGGAACCATGAAAGGAGTTAGGTATGAATACACTGAACATATGGTTTTAAACTCTGCATCAACAAAGCAACCTGGCAGGGTTTCGTCTCTGGAAAGCATGGTATGGTATTGTTTGAGAGGCAACCATTTGTTTCCAATGGGCCCACGCATCCTCTCCAGTATCTCTAGACCAGGTCCCCAAACGGTGGGGCATGCCCCCTTAAGGGCGCATGGAGGAACATTCGGGGGGGGGGAGGGGAGGGCGCAGCGGGGCCCGGGCCAGTCCCCATGAAGGGCGAGATGGGAGCACCACCCAGCCCCACTCCATCCCCAGCTCTGCTCTAGCTCAGTTCCACTCCCAACACCACCCCCGGCCTTGCCCCCAGCCTTGGCCTCTGATTGCAGCTTCGTTCCCAGCCCCAGCCTCTGCCCCCTTACCCCTGTCCGTGCCCCCGCCCCCGAACTGTGGCCCTGCTCCCAGGCCCAGCAGGGGAGTCTCATGGGGGAGAGGGGTGGAGGGACGCGGTCCATGATGGGGACCTCCAGCGATGGGGGGGGGTGGAGTGGAGGAGAGGAGAGGAGGGAGGGACTCACCAGGCAGCGGCGGGCGAGGGGACCTCGGGGAAGGGGCACAGCAGGGAGGGGAAGAGGCAGAACGCAGGTGGGGCCAATGGCACCGACTTTCTGATTTCCCCAGGGGTGCTCCACCCCCGCTCTGCCCCAGGCCTCACCCCCCTCCAGCCCTTCCTCCAAGGGCCCACCCTCACTCCACCCCTGCTCTGCCCCTCCCCCGAGCGCACCCCACCTTCACTCCGCCTCTTCAGCTGATCAGTGGCAGGCGGGAGGCGGTGGGGGGGGAGGGGGAGGAGCTGATTGACAGGGCCGCCAGCGGGCAGGAGGCACTGGAGGGAGGGGGGAGGAGATAACTATTTTTTTTCCATGGGTGCTCCAGCCCCGGAACACCCCCAGGGTCAGCACCTATGAGCAGGGCCACCAGGCGTCCAGCAGTGGGAGGTGGTTGCTGCACCAGGGGAGGCTTAGCCTCCCCTGGCCTATTGTACCCACCACCCATGACTGAGGAAATGAGACTTTTTGGTCGTGAAGCACGATAAGGTACAGGCGGACTGGTCCAAAAGGCTGGAGATAGCAGAGAAGGAAAAGGAAATCGAGCCAGAGGTCGGGAAGTGGGCAGCCCTAGAAGCCACACACCAGAGAGCCCTGGAGGCTGGGACGCAAAAGTTGGAAGCTGAGAAGCAGAAACAGGTGGCAGTAAACGCAACGCGTCGGAGAGCCAAGTACTCCGCCTATGCCAGGACTCATAGACTTTAAGGTCAGAAGGGACCATTAGAATCGTCTAGTCTGACCTCCTGCACAACGCAGGCCATGGAATCTCACCCACCCACTCCTGTGACAAACCCCTAACCTATGTCTGAGCTATTGAAGTCCTCAACTCGTGGTTTAAAGACTTCGAGGTGCAGAGAATCCTCCAGCAAGTGACCCATGTCTCACGCTGCAGAGGAAGGCAAAAAACCCCCAGGCCCTCTGCCAATCTGCCCTGGAGGAAATTTCCTTCCCAACCCCAAATATGGCGATCAGCTGAACCCTGAGCACATGGGCAAGACTCACCAGCCAGACACCCAGGAAAGAATTCTCTGTAGAAACTCAGATCCCACCCCATCTAACATCCCATCACAGGTCATTGGGCCTATTTACCGCTAATAATCAAAGATCAATTCATTGCCAAAATTAGGCTATCCCATCATACCATCCCCTCCATAAACTTATCAAGCTTAGTCTTGAAGCCAGATAGGTCTTTTGCCTCCACTGCTGCCCTTGGAAGGCTGTTCCAGAACTTCACTCCTCTCATGGGTAGGACCACATGGAGGGGACAAACCGTGACCTAGTTACAGAGCAAGTGATGGTGCTGACAACAATTTGACCACCTTTGAAAGGATCTGCAGCGTCCAGAACATCCCTGAGGGATGGAGCCTGGCTGTTTTGCTCTCCCAGCTGGTGACTAAAGCATTACAGGGGTGTAATGACATGGCTGTAAGTGAAACTGTGATAGGATGTTTTTAAATTCCCTGTTAAAGAGGTTTCACATTACACTGGGGACTATACCTCCTCAAATCCTTTGATGTCTGCATCGAAGAAGTGTGAGCCGCTGGGAGAAGGCTCCTAAAACAGCTGCAGATTGCTGACTTGTACGTGCAAGCCACGCTATGCAGGGAGTGCAAGCCAGAAAGAGAAGGGCAAAAACCTGGAGTAGGACCGGGTCCCTGGTTTGTGCCTGGAAATAAGGAACAGAGTGGGGGAGAACAGTCCACACCTCCCCAGTAAACCCTAATTATCAGGCCTGTAATGGGGTACCCTCGCCACTGGGGGACCTCCCTGCAGCTAGATCTGGGGAGTAGCTTTTGCCTAGTCTGGCATCCCCATACTGCTCTTTCCCTGGGCTTCGTTCTACTCTGCCTTCCTTCCACAGACTTTCTTGCTGGCAATGCCTCTGGGTGAACCGTTCCCACAGGCTGGGAGCCAAGGACTTTTCCTCCTACCTACCTCTCCGTACCTGGAGAGTGATTGTAGACTGTCCCTGCTGCCCCCTTCTGTTGCAAACTTCCTGGCTTTATACAAGCTCAGTCTGCTTCACCATCCATAAGCTTCTATCAGGCCCTGGCTCTCCCCCCTCCTCCCTCCCCCCCCCCCGAATGTGGCCTATATGGTTAATAGGCCCAGTCTGAGCCACCTTAACCCCTTCAGGGCTAATGTGGGGTGAACACCTCATCCCAGGACCCCAGCCCAAGAGTGGGCCCCGGAAAGCATTACTCATGTGGTCCCCTTGATCACATGAAAAAGGCAGAGTATGAGGCTCCCACGTTCAATCCTCAGCCCGCCTAGGTTAATGTAACTACCCTGGATTCAAAGACTTTAGGGGCAGCAGAGGGAGCTGTGGCTAATTTTGCCAGCTCTGACCTCCGGGAGGGAGACAGAGAGTTTAATAAAAATGGGCTAGACATCTGTGCTCTCGGATCTCCCTAGGCAGAAGAGCTGTGATTCAGGAGAGCAGTGCCTCCCTGGAGAAGAGGTGAGCCTGTTAGCTTAAGACCTGGTTAAAATCACGGTGCCATTAGCCCAAATCAAACTGCAATGGGAAGGTTTAAATAGCTTCAAAGTGGGGATTCTTGAGACTTGGCCTGGCATGCGAGGGGTGGAAGGGAGCTTGGGGCCATGGGGAGGGGATGCAGCAGGGCCTGGGGGTGATGAGGGGGAGCCCAGGGATGCAGCGGGGCTGGGACAATATGGGGATGGATGGGAAGGCAGCCCTTCCTTGGACAGGGCTGTGTGGGTTGATCTGGGGGTGCATTGATCTGGGGTATCCCTGATATATCCCCATGGGTCAGGAGACGGTGGGGAATCTTTAAGGGAGTCCCAAGTAGTGGGGGACTTGGGGGTAATGCTCTGGAGGGATGAGCAGGCGGGTGGGCTTGATGGGGAATCTCTGGAGGGGGTCCCCAGTGCAAGGAGATCTCTGGGAAGAGGGGGCCCCATAAGAATCCCAGAGAGGGGCAGTGGGTGGGGCCTGGGGAGAGACGCCTGGCTCCCCCTAAAGGAGAGGGAAGGATGGAGAATGTCATGGGGGAGGGGCTTTTTTGGAGGGATCAAAAGGGAAACCTGCCTACTCGGGGTGGGGGAGCTCAGAAAGAGGCAAATTCCCAAGAGGAGGGAGATTCCCTTTGAGCCTTGGGAAGCCTAGGGAACAGGGATTCCTGGGGGAAGCCCTTCCCTGAGGGCAGGTCACTGACTCACTGGAGGTGGGATGGGGGAAATCCCAGGAAGCCCCTTCCCCCTAGAGGAGGGTCACTGGGGAGGGGATCCCTGGGGAAACTCTTCCCTCGCCCGGGGCGGGTCACTGGGGAGGCGGATCCCTGGGGAAACCCCCCCACCCCGAGCTGGGGCGGGGATCCCAGGGGAAACCCCTCCCCGGCCGGGGCGAGTCACTGGGGAGGGGATCCCAGGGGAAACCCCTCCCCCCGCCGGGGCGGGTCACTGGGGAGGCGGATCCCTGGGGAAACCCCCCACCCCGAGCCGGGGCGGATCACTGGGGAGGGGATCCCAGGGGAAACCCCTCCCCCCGCCGGGGCGGGTCACTGGGGAGGCGGATCCCTGGGGAAACCCCCCACCCCGAGCCGGGGCGGATCACTGGGGAGGGGATCCCAGGGGAAACCCCTCCCCCCGCCGGGGCGGGTCACTGGGGCGGGGATCCCAGGGGAAACCCCCCACCCCGAGCCGGGGCGGGTCACTGGGGCGGGGATCCCAGGGGAAACCCCTCCCCCCGCCGGGGCGGGTCACTGGGGCGGGGATCCCAGGGGAAACCCCTCCCCCCGCCGGGGCGGGTCACTGGGGCGGGGATCCCAGGGGAAACCCCCCACCCCGAGCCGGGGCGGGTCACTGGGGCGGGGATCCCAGGGGAAACCCCCCACCCCGGGCCGGGGCACTGGGGCGGGGATCCCAGGGGAAACCCCTCCCCCCGCCGGGGCGGGTCACTGAGGCGGGGATCCCAGGGGAAACCCCTCCCCCGGCCGGGGCGGATCATTGGGGAGGGGAATCCCGGGGAAGCCCCTCCGCTGCCTGGCGGGTCACTGGGGAGGTTCCCGGGGGAAGCCCCTCCCCGGGCCGGGGCGGGACTCACCGGGCGGCGGGAGAAGCGGAGGCCCCGCCCCGGCTCCCTGCTTGCCATGGCGGCCTCGCTGCTGCTGCTGGTCCCGGCCCTGGGCAGCTTCCTCTTCACCTTCGGCACCGGCGTGGAGCTGATCCGCTTCGCCTCGCTGCGCGCCGTGCTGCCCGGCGGGGGCCGGCCGGGTGCGTGGGGCCGGGGCCGGGGGGGGACCCGGGGCAGAAGGGAAGGGAAGGGGAGAGGAGGAGGAGGAAGAGGAGGGAGGTGCCGGGGGATGGAGCTGGGGGGAGAGATGGCGGGGGGGGGGTTGAGAGGAGAGACCTAGGGAGAAACTTGGGGGTAGGGGGTTGGGTGGGGGGAGACCAGACCTAGCGGGGACCCCGGAGGTTGGCAGGGGAGGGGGAATCCAGAGGAGACCCAGGGAGGGGGAGCCCTAGAGGAGGCCTTGGGGTGGAGGGGGTTGGTAAGAGAAACCTAGGGGGAGACCGGAGGGGGTTGGGAAGGGAGCGGGAGCCCGAGAGGAGGCCCGGGGGCAGAGGGGGTTGGTAGGAGAGACTGGGGGGAGGCAGATCCCTAGAGAAGACCCAGGGCGGGAGGGGGTTGGAAAGGGAGGGGGAGCCCTAGAGAAGACCCAGGGCAGGAGAGGGTTCAGAAGGGAGGGGGAGCCCTAGAGGAGGCCTTGGGGCAGAAGGGGTTGGTAGGAGAGACCTAGAGGGAGACTGGGGGGTCGGTAGGAGAGACTGGGGGGAGGCGGATCCCTAGAGTCGACCCAGGGCGGGAGAGGGTTAGGAGGGGAGACCCGGGGTGGGAGTGGATAAACAGAGGACACCCCGAGGGAAGCCCCTCAAGGTGGGGTGGATCCTGGGGGAAATCCATCCCAATCAGGGGGTTGGGAGGGGCCCAGTGAGAGGGGGAGTGAGTTTGGGGTGGGTAAGTGGAGAATGGTGACAAGACGGGATTGGGGGGAGCTATGAGGGGAGGGCGGTCAGGGTGGGACATGGGCCCTGCTGGGGATCAGGCCAAGGTTGGGAGCTGGGGAGCAAAGAGGGAACTGGGTGTGGGAGAGGGAGCAGAGCCCTATGCGGGAGCCAAATGGGTGACTCCTCGCTCGGTACGTTCTGCCCCCCATTAATCCCCATCTTCCCCTTTGCAGAGGCCACCCCCAGCGTGGAGTGGGGGGCTGCCCTGCGGGACCCCGGGGTGCTGTGGCCCCTAGCCATGGACCTGGGCCTGGTGGCACTCTTCGTGCTGCAGCATAGCCTCATGGCCACCGCGCTGGTCAAGCGCTGGACCACCAGCTGCTTCGGGGTGCTGCAGAGATCCTTCTACGTCTTCTGCACTGCCCTGGCCCTCCAGGTACCACCAGGGGCTGCGGGTCGGGCGTGAGGGGCACCGGCACAGCTGTGGGGGAGCCCACGGCTGAGATAGCAGGGGGCTGGGGGTAGCCCAGGGCTGGAATAGCAGGGGGCTGCAGGTTGGGGCTGGGGAGGAGAGGGGGCTTTTTCAGAACTATTTCTAATGGGACACCCCCACAGCTGCTGATGCGGTACTGGCAACCCGTCCGGCATGGCCCCCTGCTCTGGAACGCCTGCACGGAGCCCTGGGACACCTGGGTCCCGCTCATCTGCTTCATCCTGCACTTCATCGCCTGGTTGGTTATCTTCAGCGTCACCCTCATCTTCGACTATGCTGAGCTCATGGGAGTCAAACAGGTACCTCGGTCTCCTTGCAACCCGGGCAGGGGGATTGCCTGGCTCGGGGGATGAGGAATGGGACAGGGGCCTTTCCCCTCTAGGGGGCGCCGGCTCTGATCCAGCCCCAGGCTGGGGGACTGGCTGGCTCAGGGGATGGGGAATGGGACACGGGACCTTTTCCCTCTAGGGGGCGCCGGCTCCAATCCAGCCTCAGATCTGGGGGGTGTCTCAACTCTGCCCTTAACCTCTCCTCCTGCCCCCCAGGTTTATTACCACTGCCTGGGCATGGGGGACCCATTGGCGCTGAAGTCCGTGCGGGCCGTGCGGCTCTATTCCCACCTTCGCCACCCTGTCTACCTGGAGTTCTTGCTGGTGCTTTGGGCCGTGCCCTGCCTGTCTCTGGATCGCCTCCTGCTGGCTGGCCTCTTCACCACCTACCTGAGCTGCGGGCACAGCCTAGACCAGCAGGACTACCTCTACCTGCGTGCCCAGCTCGACAAGAAATTCCTGGTCTTCTCTCGCGAGGAGGCGGCCTATGGGGACCTGCTGGCCCACAATGGCCCTGCGACTGGCAAGGAGAGCTGAGGGGCCAGGGCCTGGGTCTCTGCCATGCACTGATGCCCTTAGGTCAAAAACCCTGCATTAGTTACTGTAGGATTATCACTTCTGAGTGCCTAACATGCGCAGCTGCTTGCAAACCAACCCAGTCCCTCCTCTAACCACGAGGCTCCACTCCCTCCCAGAGACAGGGGGTAGAGCCCAGGAGTCCTGGCTCCCTGCTCTAACCATTAGAGCCCAGTCTCCTCTCCTAGGGTCTTAAGTTCTATTCCCAGTTCTGGGATGGGAGTGGGGTCTAGTGGTTACAGCAGGGTGGAAGCTGAGAGTCAGGACTCCTGGGTTCGAGCCCCAGCTCTGGGAGGGGCATGTGATCTAGTGGGTTAGAACAGGGGAAGCTGGGAGTCAGGACTCCTAGGTTCTGTCCCTAGCTCTGAGAGGGAAGGGGAGTCTCATGGTCAGAGGGCTGGGTTGGGGCTTGGAGTCAGGACCCCTGGCTTTTACCCGGCTGCTTTACCCAGTGTGTTTTGTTTCAATCCGCAGTTGTGGCTGCAAAAAGATTCTCTGAAAATGTTTTTTTTTTTTTTAAACAAAATGATGATAAATCTGTGCTTAATTTAGTAACACACTGGGACAGATGCTTTATCGGGGAGCGGCCAGTTCAGGGGTGTGGTAAATGGGACATGGGCCCTTTCCCCTCTAGGGGGCGCCAGCTCCAATCCAGCCAGGGCAGGGAAACTGGCTGGCTCAGGGGATTGAGGCATGGGATACCGGGCCTTTCTCCTCTTGGGACACCGGTTCCGGTTCCGTTCGCTAGTAACCAAAAGCCATTCCCATCTACCTGCGCCCTATGAATCAAACTGATGGGGATCCTGGCCCCAACCATTCACTTTAGGCACCTCTGCGCCCCCTTGCGGCGGCCTCAGTAATTATCAGAGGTCTGAATTGAGGCACATTAGGGATGGGGGCTGAGGGAGCGGCTTCTTCTGTCCCCAGAACCCCAGTCTTTGTGTCTCAGCAGGGGGAGATTTTAACTGGACTTAGAGCTGGATCTAAAGCCCATGGGAGTCAATGGGAAGATCTGGCTGGGCTTTGGATCAGACCTGAGACACTTGGTCTCCAAGTCTCGTGTTTTATGGTTTCTCTGTTCTGATGCAGGAGGCTGCGACCGCTCTGGGCTGGGCATGAAACTGGGAGTCAGGACTCCTGGGTTCTATTCCTGGCTCTGGGAGGGGACCCCAGCCTTACACCAATGCCTTAACCAGGAACCTTTATTTTTAAGTGCTGGGTTTTTTTAATGTGTTGATCTTAACCCGAAGCTGATAAAGTATTTTTGTATCTTTGATTTTTGTGCTATCTGAGAAAACAATTTTTTTTTAAATACAAGTTGTTGCTTCTTTTACACACTTGTCTGCCTCCCGGGTTCTCCCCCCAGCTCTGGGAGGGGAATGGGGTCTAGTGGTTAGAGCAAGGAGCGGGCTGGGAGCCGGGGCTCCCGGGTTCTATCCCCAGTTCAGCCACTCTCCACTTGACACGGCGAGTCACTTGTCTTTGCCGCTGTGTCCCTAGCTGTGAAACAGACGGTGCTGTAACAAGTCTGGGGTGCCCTATGCATGCTTCTCGTCTTGGCTGTTGGGAGCTCGGCAGTGCTGGGAAGAGAACTGCTCCGCCCACTCCAGAAACACCATCCTGCAGCTAAGGGAAAATAATCGCTGCTCTGCAGATGGACAAGAGCCCCTGACCGACAAGCAAGCAGTTATGATGCTCCCTGCTAGGGAGTGATGTTGGTACATGCGCCCTTGCCATGGCATTGCATTACATTTCCCCAGCAGGGGGCAGTGTGCTGGGTGCACCCTCGTCATTGCATTATACCACATCTCTCCAGTCGGGAGCCGTGTTGGTACAAGCACGCGGGCCGTAGCATTTCATTCTCTCCCCACTAGGGGGCAGCGTTGGTGCCGGCACACGAGCCATAGCATTTCACTGTCTCACCACCAGGGGGTGGTGTTGGTGCAGGCGCACTGGCCATTGCATTGCATCTCTGCATGAGAGACGCAGAGTTGCTATATAACAGCGGTTTTCAACGGACCCCTGGGGTTCTGCAGACTATGTTTAAGATTTCCGGGGAGGGTCCACACTGCCATTTGAAATTTTTTTGGGGGGGTCGCAAATGGGGGGAAAAAAAAAGTTGAAATCCACTGCTCTATGGCAATGCTTCCGTTCCCCCCCCTCCCAGGAGCGAGGTGGGGTTTGACATCTGCACCCCAAGGTTGCTCTTAGCGAGACAGGCAGGGGGCTGAATGCTGGGCTGGCTGGGGAGAATCCAGGCCCTGTTCCAAGGGCCGATGCAGGGGACTGTGGCTATGACATAGATCTACCGGCATGTGTGCGTCATGCATTCCTGCTGGATTAGACGGAGCAGACAGCTGGGGGCCGCCTCAGCTAAGGCTCTTGTCTGATCTGAAGGGTCAGGCGGGGTTAGCACCGGAACAAGGTGCTGCAGGGAGCCGGGGGGGGGGGTGGTCTTGAAAAGGGGCACTGTCCCCTGGCACTCACCACTGATACCAATGCCCTAGTGCAGCACTAGGGGGTGCTGTGCTGGAGGAAGTTGGTAAACGTCCCTTGATCCCTTTTCCCAAGAGGTGGGGTGGTAACCCCATTGTCCTGGCCTAATTCCCACGTATCTTATTCTAGTCCTTAGGCCTAAACCCCGCTGCGCTTTGCAACTTTAACTGGCCACAGAAGTCCCCTCCTAAAGTGTTGTACAGCTCCGCTGGGTGCTGTTCCCCAGCTGCCCCTCCCCAGAGGTGGCTGCATCTCAAGGCTGGGGGAGTGAGCCCCATGCAATGTCGCTGCGAGGCTGTTCCCCAGCTGCCCCTCCCCAGAGGTGGCTGCATCCCAGCGGAAGGGCTTGGCGCTATTTATTTTACCCTGCAGCTAGGTTTACAGAACTGACTTGCTTTTGGTGGGCTCTCTTGAAAGAGGCACCCTTCGCCTCACCTAGAGAGGTTGGCTCCTGCCTCTTGTCCCAGTTAAGCCGACGAGACCTTGGGGCTGTCTCTGTAGGAACCCAGGGAAGGGAACCAGAAGGTGCAGTCTCTCGAACAGACCACCAGGGGGTGGTGGTGTATTAAAAATCACTCCAGGTGTTGAAAGAACAGGAGGACTTCTGGCACCTTAAAGACTAACAAATTTATTTGAGCATAAGCTTTCGTGAGCTACAGCTCACTCCATCGGAAGCATGCTCAAATAAATTTGTTAGTCTCTAAGGTGCCACAAGTCCTCCTTTTCTTTTTGGGGATACAGACTAACACGGCTGCTACTCTGAAACCTGTCCAGGTGATGAGAGACCCTACCAAAACAAACTAGTGTCCTTCCCAGGGCTACTGGGTGAGCCTAGAATAATGAGCAACCCCCAGTACGCCTGAGAGACCCTACAATAACAAACTGGTCGGCCCAGCAGCACCAGTGTTTGTTAGTTACCCTACAACAACAAATCAGCAAACACCCACAGGAAGCCCTACAATAACCAACCTTCCTGCACTGCCCTTGTGAATGCAAGGGGCTCCACAATCACACACTGCTGTGTGTTGTCCCCGTGCTCGCCAGCTGCCCTGCAATAACAAACTGGCCCACCCAGCCCCAGAGGGGAGGAGACCCTACAATAATAACCGCCTGGGAACTCAGGTTGGGAGAGCCTAGTTCTGGAGGGGGATTGGAGAGGGATTAAGTGGTGCTGGGTGGGTCAGGGCTGGGAGTGTCGGGGGGAGCCCAGACTGGAGCCAGCATCTTGACCTGAACAAGGATGCACCCCCAATCTTCTGCAATCCTGCACCCCCCAAGCCCTGACAACCCAAATTCTGCCCCCCAAAAGCCCCTATCTGGTGGGGAGGGATAGCTCAGTGGTTTGAGCATTGGCCTGCTAAATCCAGGGTTGTGAGTTCAATCCTTGAGGGGGTCATTTAGGGATCTGGGGCAACTATGGGGGATTGGTCCTGCTCTGAGCAGGGGGTTGGACTAGATGACCTCCTGAGGTCCCTTCCAACCCTGATATTCTATGATTCTATTATTCTAATCTGTACCCCTAGATCCACAGAGAAATTGCTTGAAATCCCCTGGGTGCTTAGAGGTTCTGGGGATCAAGCCAAAATCCTCAAATCATTGTGCCCCCCCATAGCCCCATGCAAATAGGGGGACATTCCCAGATCAAAAACTGCCCCCTGTGCCTCTAGAGAACCTAGGAGCTCCTCACAAAGAACACCCCCATCCCAGCCCCACCCCCTGATCCCCCCAATCCACACAACCTCCCCATCCCAGCCCCACCCCCTGATCCCCCCAACCCATACACCCTCCCCACCCCAGACCCACCCCCTGATCCCCCCGCCTCACACACCCTCTCCCATCCCAGCCCCACCCCCGATCCTCCACCCACACACCCTCCCCCAGCCCCACCCCCTGATCCCCCCATCTCACAGACCCTGACCCCTCCATCGCACACACCCTTCCCCATCCCAGACCCACCCCCTGTTCCCCCCACTCCACACACCCTCCCCTCCCCGAAAGCCCCCTCCTCATTGACCCCACCCCTTCCCCCAGACTCCCTCAATGCCCCCCTCTCCTGAGAGCCCGCCCCCAACCCCATAACCTCCCCCTTCCCCCATCTGTCCAGATCCGACCCTCCCCCCAACACACACACTCCAACCCCCCCCAACTCTGCTACCAAAGCCCCTCCCCTCGCATTGTGTCCTCGTCCCCTTCTGTTTATACACAAAGACACCCCCCACAGCTTCCCCCCCTGCCCCTCCTCCACCCCCCCCCACCGCATCTCGCTCCTCTCCCAGGCTTTGGGGGGATGAGCCAGGCGGGGATTACGGCTCTGCGGGCGGCTCAGCGGCTGGGCCAGCAGCGATTTCTCCCTAGGGCCCCGCTGCCTCCTGCCAGCGCTTCCCCCGCCCCGGCCCCCCAAGCGGGGCTGCGGATCGGCCCCCCACCCCCCAAGGGAAGGCTCGGAGGAGGGCGCCACCAGACTGGGGGAGGGGAGCCGCATGGGGCCGTGAGAAGCCGCCGCTGAGAGCCGGGAAATTCCCCCGGACGCCTGGGTCCCTCCGAGGTGTCGATCTCATACACCCCCCCCACACACACACATTGTGATCCTTGCCCGAATGCCGGGGTCCCACTGATCCCCCCCACCCCTCCAATACGCTGACAATAGGAGCCTGCGAGCTCCTTGCCTGGACGCCTGGGTCCTACCGAGATTTCTACCCGCAATCTGACGCTGACAATAGGAGTCTGAGATCTCTTTGCCCGGACGCCTGGGTCCCCACTGCGCTGGATCGTCGCTGACAAAAGGAGGTTTGGAACCTTCCCCTCCCCCGCACGCCTCGCCCGGACGCCTGGGTTCTGAGGAGCCCGCAGAGAATTAGAACCCTCCCGCGCCGAAAGGAGCCGCCTTTTCGCCGCCCGGACGCCTGGGTTCCGCTACTTTCCTCCGGGGTAATTATTCTACCCCTTCTCTCTCTCCCTCTCCATGCTGATTGACAGGCTTCATTCCAGCTCCCTCCCCCATCCGGACGCCTGGGTCCCATTGCCCAGCTTGCCTGAGCCATCGAGGTTTGGAGTCCAGGGTAATTTCCACCCACCCCCACCAAAAAGTTCCCCCCTCCCCCGACACACCCGTCTGTGCCCGGACACCTGGGTTCCTCTGAGCCATCAAGATTTGAGCTCTCTGTGGGGTAATATATATCTCTTCCCTCCAAGATTTACACTCCCTTGCTCGGACCCCTGGGTTCCATTGTCCACCAAACCTAAGCCATCCTCCCGGACTCCTGGGTTTCCCCCCGGACTCCTGGGTTCCACCCTCCACCCGGTTTGAGCCATCCCCCCACCGCCCCCCATCCCCTGGACTCCTGGGTTCCCTCCCCCACACCCGGACGCCTGGGTTCCATTGCCCACCCAGGTTGTCCCTTCCCCCTCCCCGGACTCCTGGGTTCCATGGGGGGCCAGGATTCCCAGCCGCGTGCGGGGCTGTCAGCCCGGCGGGTGGGGCGAGCAGTGCCCGCCCCCTCCGGAAATCGCCAGGCTGACACAGGCGGAACTTTGGGGATTTTTTTCATCTTTTCCTTTTTTTTTTTCTTTCTTTCTCTTCCTCCAGAGCAGGGGCGGGGGAGAGCAGGGAGCCCCTTGATTCCTCTGCCGGCTCCGCTATCCCTCCTTCCCTGCCTCTCTCTCTCTATCCCTCCTTTCTCCCACTTCCTCGTTTCTTCTTTCCTCAGACCCCTCTATCCTTCTTCCATTCTTTCTCTATCCTTGCTTCCCACTAGTCCTCGTTCCCTGACTCTCTATCCCTCCCTTCCTCCGGCCTTACCTTCCTCCTCGTAAACTATTCCTTCATTTCTGCCCCTTTTTCTCTCTCCTCCTCCTCTTAAACTCTCCTTCCTTCCCTGACACTCTCTCTATCCTTCCCTTTCATCCTCTTAAACTCTCCCTCCATTCCCCCTCTTCTTCCATCCCTCCTTCCCTGACCTTCACTCTATCCCTCCCTTTCATCCTCTTAAACTCTCCCTCCATTCCCCCTCTTCTTCCATCCCTCCTTCCCTGACACTTTCTCTATCCCTCCCTTTCATCCTCTCAAACTATCATCTATTCCACCTCTCCCTCCATCTCTCCTTCCCTGCCCCCCTCTCTCTCCCTTCCCCCCATCCCCACTTCCCTCCCTGCCCCCCACAGCCCCGGGGCAAGGATGGCGTCGGCTCAGGCACCAGCCCTGCCGGAGTGGAAGCTGCAGCTGCTGGAGAGGAAGCGGAAGGAAGAGGAAGAGGCGCGACGTAGAGAGCGGGAGCAGCAGGACCGCATGGCCAAGATGCCAGCCTGGAAGCGGGAGATCATCGAACGCCGCCGCGCCAAGCAGGGCTCCGGCGCCTCTTTCTCGGACCCGGAGGGCGGTGGCGGCGGAGCAGGGCCCCCCTCAGCTGTGGTGGGGCTGCCCAGCTCCGGGATGGGCCAGGAGGAGAGCGCCGTGCTGCAGGAGAAGATTGGCCCGGTGCACCAGAATCCCTTCATCCAGCTGGAGAAGCGGCGCAAAGAGACGGCGGCGCCGGAGGCCGAGCCGGCTGGTGCCAAGGCCAAGCAGTTGATGGAGCTGTACAGCCAGCGCCCCGGGGTGAGGACCCTACGGGCCGACAACGTCATCATCATCGAGTCGGTGCCGGGAGCGGCGCCGCCGGGGGCCGAGCGGCGGGCCGAGGCCAAATCCGGCAGCGTGGAGTCCCTGAACGAGCTGCTGGCCCGGCGCGGCGGGAGCGTGACCGAGATCCGGGCCGGCGAAGTCTTCATTGTCAAATCGGCCCTCAGCCGCAGCGTGGAAGACCTCAACTCCTTCGGCCAAAGCCACGGCGAGGCCGATTGCCAGCTGGGGGTCCCGGAGCAACGCCGCGGGCGTGTCAGCAAGTTGCTAAGCCGCTTCGGCCAGGAGGACCCACCCCCTCACCCACTCAGGTCCCTCAGCACCGAGAACCTCGCCGATGGCTCCTACGAACGCCCCCTGGCGGCAAGGAAACCACCCGGCTCGGCCCAGCGCCGTAGTGGCACACCCAGCCCTCCCCGCGACCTGCCAGGCCTGGCCCCCTCGCCACCTCCCTTCACCGTGGCTTCCTACCGCAGCCAATTTGAAGCCAGGTCCGAGGCCTGGCCAGAGAGCCCTCCGAGGCGCTCCCCCACCAGCAAAGCGTGGGGCAGGGAGGCCGCCTCACCAGAGAGGGGAGCCAGGCTTGACGGTGGCAGCCCTGGCCTGGTGGTGCCGGGCCCTCGGAGCAGGGAGGCTAATTCACCGGACAGGGGAGCCTGGCACTGTGGAAACACATTGGCCATGGTGCCAGGGCCTCAAGGCACGGAGGCCGCCTCACCAGAAAGGGGAACTAGGGGTGATGGCAATGTCATGGCACCAGGACCGCGAGGCAGAGAAGCCGCCTCACCGGAGAGGGGAGCCAGGCTTGGCGGCGGTGCGTTGGCCATGGGATCGGGCCTACAAGCCAGAGAAGCCGCCTCACCGGAGAGGGGAGCCAGGCTTGGCAGCGGTGCGTTGGCGGTGGGATCGGGCCTACAAGCCAGAGAAGCCGCCTCACCGGAGAGGCGTGACGGTGCTGGCATTGGCTCGGGTGCGGTGATACCGGGCCCACCGGGCAGAGAGGTCGCCTCTCCAGTCAGTGGGGGTAGAGCAGACAACGGAGACGCCTCATCCTCAGGCCCGCCTGCCGACACCATCTTGGATGCCGAGGCCCAGGCCAAAGCCGTGGCCAGCCTGCGTCTGCACTCGCGCAACTCCTTCGTGGTGGTGCCGCGCCGGGCGGCCGCCTCCCCTCCCCCAGACCCCGGTGAGGCTCGGCAGGAAACCAGCACTTCTCCTCCAAAGGCTGCCGCTGCTCCGGCCTCCACTTCCTCCTCCTCCTCCCCTAGCCGCGAGCAGCTTCCCCTCCCGGCCAGCACCGAGGAGCCGGCCGAGGGGGAGGCTATGAGGCGCGGGGGCCGGGGGCCCCGGGAGCTGGGGGGCCCCTCTGCCCTGCCCCACCCGGCCGTGCAGCGCCGGAGTGGCAACACCATCACCATCAATCCCCGCAAGGCGCCGGCGCCGGCCGTGGAGAACGGCGTGGAGGGCGAGGGGGGCCCCGCGGCGCCCGAGAAGGCGGCTGGCGCGCCACTGAAGAAGCGCTACCCGACGGCGGAGGAGATCCAGGTGATCGGGGGCTACCTGTCCCTGTCGAAATCCTGCCTGGCCAAGAATGACCCCCACCGCAAAAAGGTACCAGCGCACTCCTCACTCCCTCCTTCGCTCGCTCTCTGGCGTTCCTCCTTTCCCCCGCTCTCTTTTGTTTTCTCTGCTTCGTGCTCTCGCTTTTCACTCTCCCGCCTCTCAGCGTTTTTATCCGTTCTTTCGCTCTTTCTTTCCTTCCCTCCCTTTCGTTCGCTCCCGCTCTCGGCTGTTTCATTCTTTCCCGGCCTCAGCGTCTCTCACTCTTTCCCTTTTTACTCTTTCTTTGTTTTGCTCTCCTTCATTCCTCCTCTTTCTTTCTCCCTCCTCTGCTCAGTCCTTCACCCTTGTCCACATTCTCTCTTCCTTTTGCTTCTCTCCCGCTTTTCCCTCCCTCTTTTCATCCCTCCTTCTCTCCTCCCCTCATTCCTTCTCCTCCTCCTTCAGGTGCCTAACACAGGGCTCAACGTGGGGACGCCAACCCCAGCCGTGGGGCTGTTAGCCATGGTTGACCTCTGCCCTCCCGCCCGGGCCCAGCTCCCATTGGGCAGCGTCTCTGGCCCTCGTGGGCCAGGGATATAGGGCACGTGGTGGAGGCCGGGGTTGTCATGGGAGCCACAAGGATGTGGTCCAGGAACATCCCCACCCTGTTCTCATGGTGCTAGAGCAGGAAAGGCGGGGGACGGACTGTGGAAATAGGGTGGTTGATTCCAATTCCTCCAGGTTTGGCTGGGAGCCGGCGCCCCCTAGAGGGGAAAGGCCCCATATCCCATTCCCCACCCCTCTGAGCCAGCCAGTTCCTTTTGGAGTAACCTGGCTTGAGTTTGTAGCTGGTTTATGGGGGGTGGAGGGGCAGGATATGGGACCGTTCCCCTATAGGGGATGCCAGTTTCAATCTGGCCCCAGGGCAGGGGCACTGGCTGGCTTGGGGAGGGAGTGTAATGGGATATGGGGCCCTTCCCATCTCGTGGGGCACTGGCTCTGATCTGGCCTCAGCGGGGGATTGGCTGGCTCAGGGGTATGGGGAATGGCTCACAGGGCCTCTCCCCTCTAGAGACGCCGATCCAGCCCCACTCTGTCACTCCCATTCCACAGCCCCAATGTGAAATGAGTTTGTTCGGCCCCAGGCCACTTCCCTGTTGGCCCAAAGTCTCTGGCAGCCTCAGTAGAGAGGCTGAGGGCTGGATGGGCCTCGAAGCCCCCTCTTTCCCTCTCACCGGGGATCCCTGCCAGTGCCAGGCTAGGGACACAGTGGCAGGGGCCAGGTGGGGAGGGGGCACCGGGAGGGAATGGGGTGATCCACAAAAGCCTTTTCACACATGTGACCCGTGCCGGGGTCTGGGGTTGCCCCTGGCCAGATGCACACAGTGGCTGGTCTGTTCTTTGCCTCATAAGGGGATCATTTAGCAGGGACAGTCGCTAGGCAAGAGGCATCCCTGGCTAAACTTTGTGGCTGAACGTCAACAGCATGCAGCCAGAGTCTCTCTGCCCAGCCTCCTGGCACTAAAAATGCCCCCAGTGATATGAATGTGTGCCTGGGGGGCAGACCCACTAGCACTGGCTACAGAGCCCAAGGAGGCAGCTGGAAAAATCTTTCTACCGTGTAATGTTCATTAAAGAAAAAAACTTGAGGATCCTGGAGTAACTGCTTTGAAATACTAGAGTATTTGAGAGGAACCGATCACAATACCATCTTGAACTGGTATTATATAGTAAATAAATATAGTATGTGAGTAATATGGGGTCTAGTGTAATAGTATCATACAGTAAAAA
The DNA here is from genome assembly GCF_965140285.1 of Lepidochelys kempii. Classification (NCBI taxonomy): domain Eukaryota; kingdom Metazoa; phylum Chordata; order Testudines; family Cheloniidae; genus Lepidochelys; species Lepidochelys kempii. The sequence continues at coordinate 46,636,671 of NC_136393.1, read as the reverse complement.
TACTAGAGTAATGGGCCATAATACCATTAGACTGCTCAAAATTACTACAGACTATAGTGTACTTGAGCGTAACAGGGAACTACTTTTAAATTGCTCTAGTATTATATAGTAAATATGGTATCATTTTAGAGTAAGAGGCTATAGCACTGTTGGATTAGCAGCTCAAACATACTGCAGACTATTAGAGTACTCGAGAGTAACGGATCAAAATACGATTACATTACTCTGGTATTCTATAGTGAATACGTTAAATACCAAAGCAAGGGGCTATAATAACGTTAGATGCACCATTGCGCAAAGACACTGCAAACTACTAGACTGCTCGAGAATAATAACATCACACTACTCTTAAATTGCTGCAGCATTGCTCAAAATTACTTCAAAAACACTGGAGTACTTTGGAGTAACAGGTTGCTAAATCACCATATTATATAGTAAATACAATAAAGGGCAAGAGTATTCTACAGTGCTAAGCTGTATGACTCTTCAATGGCTGCAGTATTGCTCAAATTACTACAGAGTGCTAGAGTAACATCACAGTGTTGTTAAATTGCTGTGGAGTTACTCAACATTACTGCAAAGTACTAGCGTATTCCAGAGTAACAGATGACAATACCGCTAAATTATTCATAGATTCATAGATTCATAGATATTTAGGTCAGAAGGGACCATTATGATCATCTAGTCTGACCTCCTGCACAATGCAGGCCACAGAACTTCACCCACCACTCCTAAAAAAGACCTCACACCTATATCTGTGCTATTGAAGTCCTCAAATTGTAGTTTGAAGACCTCAAGGAGCAGAGAATCCTCCAGCAAGTGACCCATGCCCCATGCTACAGAGGAAGGCGAAAAACCTCCAGGGCCTTCCAATCTGCCCTGGAGGAAAATTCCTTCCCGACCCCAAATATGGCGATCAGCTAAACCCTGAGCATATGGGCAAGATTCATCAGCCAGATACTACAGAAAATTCTTTCCCGGGTAACTTGGATCTTACCCCATCTAAAAACCCATCACAGGCCATTGGGCCTATTTACCATGAATATTTAATTACCAAAACCATGTTATCCCATCATACCATCTCCTCCATAAACTTATCGAGTTTAATCTTAAAGCAAGATAGATCTTTTGCCCCCACCACTTCCCTCGGAAGGCTATTCCAAAACTTCACTCCTCTGATGGTTAGAAACCTTCGTCTAATTTCTAATCTAAATTTCCTAGTGGCCAGTTTATATCCATTTGTTCTTGTGTCCACATTGGTACTGAGTTTAAATAATTCCTCTCCCTCTCTGGTATTTATCCCTCTGATATATTTATAGAGAGCAATCATATCTCCCCTCAACCTTCTTTTAGTTAGGCTAAACAAGCCAAGCTCCCTGAGTCTCCTTTCATAAGACAAGTTTTCCATTCCTCGGATCATCCTAGTAGCCCTTCTCTGTACCTGTTCCAGTTTGAATTCATCCTTCTTAAACATGGGAGACCAGAACTGCACACAGTATTCCAGGTGAGGTCTCACCAGTGCCTTATATAACGGTACTAAAACCTCCTTATCCCTACTGGAAATACCTCTCCTGATGCATCCCAAGACGACATTAGCTTTTTTCACAGCCATATCACATTGGCAGCTCATAGTCAACCTATGATCAACCAATACTCCAAGGTCCTTTTCCTCCTCCGTTACTTCTAGTTGATGCGTCCCTAGCTTATAACTAAAATTCTTGTTATTAATCCCTAAATGCATGACCTTACACTTCTCACTATTAAATTTCATCCTATTCCTATTACTCCAGTTTACAAGGTCATCCAGATCCTCCTGTAGGGTATCCCTGTCCTTCTCTAAATTAGCAATACCTCCCAGCTTTGTATCATCTGCAAACTTTATTAGCACACTCCCACTTTTTGTGCCCAGGTCAGTAATAAAAAGATTAAATAAGATTGGTCCCAAAACTGATCCTTGAGGAACTCCACTGGTAACCTCCCTCCAACTTGACAGTTCACCTTTCAGTAGGACCCGTTGTAGTCTCCCCTTTAACCAATTCCCTATCCACCTTTCAATTTTCCTATTGATGCCCATCTTATCCAATTTAACTAATAATTCCCCATGTGGCACAGTATCAAACGCCTTACTAAAATCTAAATAAATTAGATCCACTGCGTTTCCTTTATCTAAAAAATCTGTTACTCTCTCAAAGAAGGAAATCAAGTTGGTTTGGCACGATCTACCTTTTGTAAAACCATGTTGTATTTTGTCCCATTTACCATTGACTTCAATGTCCTTAACTACCTTCTCCTTCAAAATTTTTTCCAAGACCTTGCATACTACAGATGTCAAACTAACAGGCCTATAATTACTTGGATCACTTTTTTTCCCTTTCTTAAAAATAGGAACTATGTTAGCAATTCTCCAATCATATGGTACAACCCCTGAATTTACAGATTCATTAAAAATTCTTGCTAATGGGCTTGCAATTTCTTGTGCCAATTCTTTTAATATTCTTGGATGAAGATTATCTGGGCCCCCCGATTTAGCCCCATTAAGCTGTTTGAGTTTCGCTTCTACCTCAGATATGGTGATGTCTACCTCCATATCCTCATTCCCATTTATCATGCTACCATTATCCCTAAGATCCTCTTTAGTCTTATTAAAGACTGAGGCAAAGTATTTGTTTAGATATTGGGCCATGCCTAGATTATCCTTGACCTCCACTCCATCCTCAGTTTTTAGCGGTCCCACTTCTTCTTTCTTTGTTTTCTTCCTATTTATATGACTATAGAACCTTTTACTATTGGTTTTAATTCCCTTTGCAAGGTCCAACTCTACTTGACTTTTAGCCTGTCTCACTTTATCCCTACATATTCTGACCTCAATAAGGTAGCTTTCCTTACTGATCCCTCCCTTCTTCCACTCCCTATATGCTTTCTGCTTTTTCTTAATTACCTCTCTCAAATTACTTTGATGTTCCATAGTAAATACAGTAAAATACTAGAGTAATAATGGTACTGTTAAATTACTATAGCATTACATTAAATCACTTGTAAAAGCAACAGTGTCATTGTAGCCAGGTCAGTCCCAGGATATTAGAGGGACAAGGTGGATGAGGTAATATCTGGTATTGGACTAATTTGTCTCTCTCACCAACAGAAGTTGGTCCAATAAAATATATTACCTCCCCCACCTTACCTCTGTAAAGCACCAGGGTATTCTAGATTAACAGACGGTTAAATTACTGCAGTAATGTCCCAAATTACTGCAAAGAGCTAGCATATCCTACAGGGCTATGTCAAGATACTGTTAAAATACTGCAGTATTCTATAGTAAGTGATTTCGAATTTTATGGTGTCCCAGTGAATAGATCAAAATACTGTTACATTTTTTCAGTGTTGCATAGCAATTACTTTAAAAAATACTTTGAAGTACTGAAAGGGTGGGAAAGTAATGGATCTCAATACTGTTAAAATACTACAGTGTTGTATGGTAAGTACTCATAAATACTGAGACTAATTTTAGTGTAGTCTACAGTATCAGATCACAGTAGTATTAAACTACTACAGTACTCTCTATGGTAATGCTTGCCAGATAAATACAGCTTTGCTCTAAAGTAGTCAATATACTTTTTAAAAATAGGATCCTATTTTAGCTAGTCAGTCTGTATATCATCCATCTGCCTGTGCTCATGTCTCTCACTTTCTCTGTCTTTCTCTCTCTTGAATCCACATACACAACTGTCTATCCATCTAATCACCATATGCATCTGTCTATCCATCTCTCTAATGCATCCATCCATCCCCTATGGGCATCATCCAATCCCCATAAATCCCCCTCCATCCATCCAGTCCCTATACACCCCCCCCCCCGCCCATCCAGTCCCCATGTCACCCATCTCTCTACCTCATCCCATATGTGTTTGTTTCTTTATCTAACTCCCGATCTTTCCCCTTTTAGGAGCAATGGCAAAGACTCATTGCACAAACCTACATGCTCTAGGGGTAGGTGCCCCCATGGTGACCCAGCCAAGATAACCCCCTCCTACCTGCTCACTCCCATGCCACCATTTGCCTTGGCCCTTTAATGCTCTAGTCTAGCGCCCCCTGATGCTGGTCTGCTCTAGAATCCTGGGCTCCATTTCCTATGCTGACTTCGACAGAGCGACCTCCATTTACAGGGGCTGGGCCTCATTGTTTATGGCTCCAGCATCCTGTCGTGCTGCAGCAGGGACTGTTACTCCAGAATACAAGTGGGGAGTGTTACTCTAGAATGCTGTCGTGGTTTTCACTCCAGACTATTGTGATCAGCCATGACCCTGCAATGGAGCCCAGTGCTGGCACTTGCAGCACCAGGGCCTTATCTGTAGCTCTAGAATACTCTGGCGACAGTTGTTCTAGAACACTCTGGCGCTTAATATTACTCTAGAAGTGTGTGGCGACTGACGCTCCAGAATACCCAGTGGCTAATTACTCGACAAAACAGGGCTGGAACACAGCGATGATCGCTACTCCAGCAGTAACAACTGTTCTTGAACACAGGCTGTGATGTTCCAGAAGACAGCTGCGCGTGCCGCTCTAGAATGCATTGGCGGTAATTGTTGGTCTAGAATGCAGGGCCTGTTGCACTGGAATGCATGGGGGGGCCTGTTGCTCTAAATCAGAGTGGAAGCTCTAGAACATGGGACAAGGCAGCTGAGCACTCGAGAACGCACTATGTGTCAGCCTGGTGTGCAGCGGAGGAGGGGGGTTGCTCTAGAATGCATTGAACAGACAGCAAGTTGCATCTTCAGAGCGTGTGGTGGGGTCAGGCTGCCTCTCTAGAAGATGTGGAGAGGGCTCTATAACGTAGTGGCTGTTGCTCTAGAAAGCTTTGGAGGTGTCTGGTCCTGTACAACACACGGGAAGGATGGCAGCCTGCATGAGAGGGGCGGGCTGTTGCTCTGGAATATAGTGGAGGGCACTATTTCTCTGCCATGCGGTGATTGGGCAGAGAGTTGAAGCTCTGGAACAGGGGGTTGTGGGGGCCTGTTGCTCTAAAATGCAGAGAAGGGAGGTGAGCTGAAGCTCTACAACATGGGGGGGGGGTTGTCTCTCTGGGTTACAGGACCTGGCACACGGGAGTGCAGTGAGAAGGCTTGTTGCTCTGACAGGCAGTGAAAGGGAGGTGTTGAAGCTCTGGAAGATGAGGTTGGGGATGGCACTCTAGAACACGGGCATTAGAACTCGGAGACAGCGGAGAGGCCTGTCACTCTGAAAGGGTGTGGAGGGAGGTGAGCTGAAGATCTAGAACACGGGGCCGGGGGGAGGGGGGGCTGTCGCTCTAGAACGCAGAGGTGGGGGTGTGAGCTGAAGCTCTAAAACATGGGGTTGTGGAGAGGCCTGTGGCTCTAGCATGCAGCAAAGGGGGTTAGTTGCAGCTCCAGAACATGGGGCTGCGGGGGGCCCTGCCACTCTAGAACGCAGCAGGGGCGCCTGTTGCTCTAGGACCTTCCAACATCTGTACCGAGTCGGGTCAGTTCGCCTTCCCCAGGACAAGCACCCTCTGCCCCAGGCCCGGCGCCGTCCTTCTGCGCGGTCCTTTCGTGACCCCCTCGAGGGCAGATTCCTGCTCCGGTTTTTCATCACAAACGGACCTTTCACCACAAACAGCTCTTTATCTTCCAGAGGGTCTGGAGCAGCCGGGTGGCTGGGATCTCCGCCCGGCTTATCCCTCCCACGCAGGCAGCGGCCCTTCTGCCCGGAGAGATGGGGCCAGCTTGCTTGCTTGCTTTGTCCCTCCCTCCTTCACGCTCTACCCTGGGGCTGAGCCCTCACTCCACCCAGCAGAGGAAGCCCTGCTGACCTCAGCTGCTGAGGGCCATGCACTCAGCTTCTGCCTCCCTTTACCCTGACCTGTGGAGACCTGGGGTGGGGGCAGGGTGACCACTAGGGCTAGCAGCTCAGAGACTGGCCATGGGGCTCCCTCGAGCCGCGAGAGAGAAAGACTAAGTCCAACCAGCTTAGCTAGGCTAAGGGGAGATGTGGTGATACATCTCTGATGGGGGAGAGGGCAGGCTTAGAGGGTTGTGATGGGGAGGATTGGGGGGTATCCCCAGCTCTGAGAGGGGCATGGGGTCTAGTGGGTTACAGCAGGGGGGGCTGGGAGCCAGGACTCCTGGGTTCTGTCCCCAGTCCTGAGAAGGGAGGGGTGGGTCTAGTGGATTGAGGTGGGTGGGGCTGGGAGCCAGGACTCCTGGGTTCTGTCTGCAGCTCTGGGAGAGCAATGGGGTCTAGTGGGTTACAGCAGCAGGGGCTGGGAGCCAGGACTCCTGGGTTCTGACCCCAGTTCTGAGAGGGGAGGGGGGGTGTCTAGTGTATTGAGGTGGGGTGGGGCTGGGAGCCAGGACTCCTGGGTTCTGTTTCTGGCTGTGGGAGGGGAGTGGGGTCTAGTGGGTGGAGCTGAACTGAAGGACAGTAAGAGATTTCAATTCATTGTATATAAATCAGACATAAATCTATCTATCTGTTTATCTATCTATCCAACCCCTTCTCTCCCACAATATTCCTCTCTCCATCCAACTGGGCTTGCTATCTGTGCTCTCTTTCTTCCCTGGACTGCACCTCCCCCATCCCCAATAGCTCATTCAGGACCATAGCTCCTGCCACCCCCTGTTCCCCATTCTCATGGAGGCCCATAGCCCTGGTGGTCCACTGGTCAATGACTGGGCTCAGGCCTGGTGACATGAGCCTTGTTCCTCACCCCACGCTGGGGAGTCTGGGGTGGCTCTTGTCTAGGCCCCAGGGCCTTGCCTGCCTCTCCGAATCCCTTTGTCCTTCCCCGGCGTGCTCCTGCAAACTGCCGAGAGCCGGGAGCAGGGGCATGGGGTGAGTGTGCAGGGGATGCCAGGGCTGGGATCCCTCCCTACTGAGCTCAGAACTGGAGAGTCACTCAGACAGGGCTCCGGGGCACATTCTCATTTGGGCATCATCTCCCTGCCCTCCTACAGCCTCTTCTGCCTGCTGAAATGCAGCTGCCTCTGGTGAGGGAGGGACGCTTCCCGAGCAGTTAAAGCAGGGGGAGGATGGCAAGCAGGACTCCTGGGTTCTATCCCCAGCCCTGGGAGGGGAGCGGGGTCTAGAGGGTTAGAACACTAGGATCTGGGATGTCAGGACCTCCTGGGTTTGATCCCTGGCTCTGGGAGGGGAGTAGGAGTTGAGTGGGTTAGAGCAGGGGGGCTGGGAGTCAGGACTCCTGGGTTTGATCCCTGGCTCTGGGAGGGGAGTAGGAGTTGAGTGGGTTAGAGCAGGGGGGCTGGGAGTCAGGACTCCTGGGTTTGATCCCTGGCTCTGGGAGGGGAGTAGGAGTTGAGTGGGTTAGAGCAGGGGGGCTGGGAGTCAGGACTCCTGGGTTTGATCCCTGGCTCTGGGAGGGGAGTAGGAGTTGAGTGGGTTAGAGCAGGGGGGCTGGGAGTCAGGACTCCTGGGTTCTAGCCCCGGCTCTGGGAGAGGAGCGCAAGACACAAAGAGAGAGAGAAAGAAAAAGCGAGCGGGAGCCTGAGAGGAAGACATAGGCCCCCAGAGGCTGTGCACGTGAGAGAGACAGCCGCAGACAGACTATCTGTGTCTTTGGGGGAAAGGGGAAGCCGCTGTCGGTGCAGAAGGACCCAGGGAGCAGGTCTGTGCTGGGTCTCAGACCAGCCCTACAGCCCTAGGCTCACCCCTGCAGCCTCCAGGACGCTGGATCACGGGTGGCGGGTTAGGGAAAGGAATGGGTGTGGAGGGGTAAAAGTGGGAGAAGGAAGGAGTATGAATGGGCAAGGGATGGCGTGGGGAAGGAAGGGGTGTAATGGGGTGGGGTGAAAGGGGGCAGGCAGGGTGTGGGGGGGAGGGGTGAAAGGGGCAAGCAGGGTGTGATGGGGGAGGGGGCCGGCTCCCATTGGCAGAAGCCACCCGGCAGGTTTTTCCAGAGGAAGTCATTAAAAGCACTGAGGTCAGCGTTGACGAGGTTGCCATGGTCACTGTAGATGTGGGGGGGGGGCACTTTAACCCTTCATCTCCCCCAGAGCCGATGCGCCTATAATCCCACCCCAAGGCTTCCCAGGAGCGGGCCGCTGGTGCCCTCACACCCCTAGCCTCAGCTCCTGGCCCAGAGCCACACGCCCTGCATGGATCTTGGCTTCATTTCGCCCTCGTAATCATGGACGTCTGGCTCCAGGGAAAAAGAAAAGGGGGACTTGTGGCCCCTTAGAGACTAACCAATTTATCTGAGCATCAGCTTTCGTGAGCTGCAGCTCACTTCATCGGATGCATCAAATAAATTGGTTAGTCTCCAAGGTGCCACAAGTCCTCCTTTTCTTTTTGCGAATACAGACTAACACGGCTGTTCCTCTGAAATCTGGCTCCAGGGACTGAGGCATGGGGCCTTTCCCCTCTAGGGGGCGCCGGCTCCCATCTGGCCCCAGGGGGCGGGCACTGACCCAGGGGGCCTTTCCCCCCCTCTAGGGGGCGCTGGTTCTGGAGTTGATCATTCCTGTCTGGATGCAGCAAATATTTCGATCTCAGCCCAGCCCCCAGCACGGCATGCGCCCCCCATCCCAACCTGCCCCTCCCCAGTGCTGGCAGCCTCAGCAGGGAAACCGAGGGCTGAACGGGCCCCAGAGCCCCAACTCCCCTCTGCCCCCTAGAGAGGATCCCTGCAGGGGCAGGGCTGCGGCCCATGGGCAGGGAACAAGGTGTGTTTGCATGGTGGGAGCTTAACTGGGCTGCCCCGCACTCGCTGTGGGCATTACCCAGAGGCCCCTGGGGCTGCCAGTCCTGCCCCGTCTTCCCGCAGTGCTGCAGCCTTGTTGAAAACAGGAAGTGGGGAACGTGTGGGAACGTGTGGGACGGAAAAGGGCGGGGAGATTGAGGCCTGTGTCAGCCAAAGCCTCGGGCAGCTTGCACCCGCTTAGGAAGTGGTTAGTGCTGTGCAGAGCGAAAGCAGCAGCTGGTGGGGGCAGGGCTGGGTTGGAGTCAGGACTCCTGGGTCCCATCCCCCGTTTTGGGAGGAGAGTGGGGTCTAGTGGTTAGAGCTCGGTGCGGGGGGCGGGGAGCTGGGAGTCAGGACTCCTGGGTCCCATCCCCAGTTTTGGGAGGAGAGTGGGGTCTAGTGGTTAGAGCTCGGTGCGGGGGGCGGGGAGCTGGGAGTCAGGACTCCTGGGTCCCATCCCCAGCTTTGCCATCAACCCTTTCTTGTGCCTGAGTCGTCCCACCTCCCCACCCACCAAACACATGTGATTAACCCTTTCCCACCCACTTTGACACCTTATGAACCAGGCCAGGACAGGATAAAGGGCACTCGGTGGATATTATGGGATAAGCAAAGAACTGTGGAGCCGCAAATCCAGCCCTTCAGGCCGCCCCACAGTGCCGTGAGCCCGGCCTGCGTTAATGCCATTTGGTATAAGAGCTTTAGAGGCGATTCCCCAAATAGCCCCTCTCTTATCTGAGCTAATTCCGATCTGGCCAGGGCCCAAAGGTCCTGCCTGGGCTATTGAGGGACAGAAACAGCGCCCAGCCTGCCTCTCCAATTGGAACCGGTGCCCCCTAGAGGGGGAAGGCCCCATTGCCTGTTCCCCATGCCCCTGAGCCAGCCAGATGCCCCAAATCAGGGCCAGCTCCCCTTAGCGGGTTGGGAGCTGTCAGCAGAGAAGCGGAGAATGGCTTGAGGACTCCTGGATTTAGGGGACTATCACCAAGGGAGACAAGAGGGACTCCTACACACCCCACCCACTCAATAGAGATTGGGGTGGGGGTGATTGGAACGGATGATGAAGGGGTAAATATGGCTCCCCCACGTGGGAATAACAGGGGGTGGGAATCCAGTCAGGGATCCCTACCCACAATCACTCCAGCGCCACCTAAGGCAGGCTGGGGTTGCTTAGCCCTTCGTTTACTGCAGGTCTCTGAGCGGGACAGGTCTGCAGGCTAGACTGGGGCTCTGGCCGGGGCGGGTTGGGGGGGGAGTTCTGTTTCTAGTGGATAGAGCCCTGAAGTGGGACTTGGGGCCCCTGGTTTCTATTCCTCGCTTGGCCACTGGCCTGGCGGGTTGCACTCAGCTAGTCCTTCGTTTCTCTGTGTCTTGGGTACAGCTGGGGATGGATAGATAGAGAGATCTATAGATAGATCTCGTGATGGGTGGATGGAGCCAAGGATAGGGAAATAGAGAGAGATATGAGAATGGATAGATGAGTGGATGGGTTGAGCTGAGAATAGATAGATAGATAGATCTGAGGATGGATGCAGAGGTAGATCTGGTGATGAAGGGATGGATATGTATATGCAGCTGAGGATGGAGAGATAGAAAGAGCTTGCCATGGATGGATGGATAAAGCCGAAGATGATCTGACAATGGATAGATGGATATCGCTAATGATGGAAGGATGGACAGAACTATGGATGCATAGAGGGACGCTTGGATATAGATAGTGTGGCCAGGCATCTAGCTGGTGTGTTTTGCCATCTATTCTCCCCAGCAGGCCAGACAGTCTCTCTCTGGCAAGGCAGTCCCTGGGCTGTCGTCTGTGCTCCACAGAGACATTGAGGGATCTGGTCAGGGAAAGGATACCGGACCTTCTCCAACACTGCAGTTCACAGAGTCCGGAGCTCAGGAGAGCCCCTGGGATAGTGCCCTGGGCTTCAGGCTACAGCTCCAAGGGGCCACCAAGAGTCCAGCCTATCCATCTATCCTTCCTCAGCTCTCAGGCAGAGAGAAAGGGCTGTGAGGAAAACAACAGGGAGGTCTGGATGGTAGGGGATGGGGGCAGCCAGGGGTGAAGGTTCCTCCAGACAAGTGATCTGGAGAAAGCATTGGAGATGCCACTGGATCTAGAGCGTTGGTGGCCTGGAGGGTCGGTGGGCCATATCTGGATATTCATGGCCATTTCTGGAAGGTTGTTGGCCCAGGCTGGAGATAGATTGCCATTTCTGGAGGGCTGTGTGATCCAGTCTGGAGGGACGTGGGCCAAGTCTAGAGGGTCTTGGGTCATGTCTGGAGATTCATGGCTGTTTCTGGAGGGCCGTGGACCCAGTCTGGAGGATCATGGCTCTTTCTGGAAGGCTGTGGGATCCAGTCAGCAGGGACAGGGGCCATGTCCAAAGGCTCTTGGGTCCTGTCTGGAGATTCATGGCCATTTCTGGAGGGCCGTGGGCCCAGTCTGAAAGGTTGTGAGCCCGGTGTGGAGATTTGAGGCCATTTCTGGAGGGTCATAGCTCAGCCTGGAGGGCCGTGGCCTTGGGCGGGGGTCTGTAGATATGGGGTTCGGTTTCTGCTCCCCCCTTCAGGGCTCTGGGGGCAGGGGGGAGAGCAGGCACGCTGATGGAGGTAGTCCTGGACGCCGGAGCGGAGTTGGGAGGCTCTTGGCACAGCTGTGCAGAGTTGGGACGGCAGCTGGATTCCCGGCCTCCCCTCCCCCTCCTGGCCAAACCAGGCCTGTTCACTCCTTATTTAGGAGCCAGGCAGCGGAGCGAGTGACTCAGGCACATTCCAGAGCTGGGGGGGGACGGGGACGGGAGGGGTGGGGCCCGGCAGCTGTGGGGGGTGGGGCAGGGAGAGAGAATGGGGGAGCGTGAGAGAGACTAAGGAGGAGAGATGAAGCCAGAGAGTGGGGAGGGAAAGGGCGGGATGTGAGAGTCACAAGGGAGGAGCCGCAGAAAGATGCAGAGAGACATATTTCATTTCTCCTTTTTCTCACTCCCTTCTTCCTCCTCTCTTTCTCTCGCTGACTGTCTTTTTCATTCCATCGCCCAGTCTCTCCCCTCTCTTTCCCTTCATTTCTCCTCCTCCTCCTCGACCTCTTCCATCTTGTCAGTCTCTGTAGGACTCTGGCATGTTCCCCTCCCTCCTCTATTCTCTCATTCTGTTCTTTCTTGGACCTGTCCCGTTCATCCACTCCTCACCCCTGTTTCCTCTCTCCTTTTTCCTGTTTCATTCCCCTGTTCCTTCCTCTCACAGATTTTCTCCTTCTGTTCTTTTCTTGGATCCTGCCTGTTCTGTCCTTCATTCCTCTTTTCCTCCTGTCTCATTCCCCTCTTCCTTTCTCTACCTCCCTCCCTGACTTCCTCCTTCTCTTTTCTTTGCCCTTCCACCCCCTTTAGTCACACATTCCCTCTCTCCCCCTCCTCTGCTTCTCTCTCTTCCACTCCCCAGTTTTCTCCTTCTGTTCTTCTTCTCTGTCAGGACTTTCCTCTCCTCCCCTCCGCCATGGTCTCACTCCCTCTTTTCCTCCCATGCCACTGTCACTCCCTTCCTGGATTTCCAGGTGCCTGTCTTTCCCATGCAATCTTTCATCTCCCCTCTCACATTGCCTTCTTTTCCATGCTGGTGTTTCCCCTCTCAGCCTGGCCCTGGCCTTCCACTTGCCTCTCTACCTCTCCTCTGGCCCTTCTTCCATCCCTCACTACCTCCAATGAGCATCCATGAAGCTATTATGGCCCTGATCCTCACCCTCAATTTCCCCAGACCGGCCTCGTGACCCCTCTTCCCCCTCCCCCCCAGCTCGTTAATAGACTTCAGTTAATTGCGATTAGCGGGGGATTAATTCCCATGGGAACCAATTCGGGAACAGATAAGATCAAAGATACACCCCCCCCCAAGTCACCAAACGGAGTGGGGGAGGGGCTAAAACTAGAATCATGCTAAGCAGGAGGGGTTGGGGCTGGGCTGGACTGGGACACTACTGGAAGTTGGGATGGGGCTGTCGGTGCTGCCCCCAATACCCCAGTGCGGCCCTAGGGGGCGCTGTCCTGCGGGGAGCAGGATGAGGGCTCGGTAGGTGGCACTGTCCCGTCACAGTCGGTGCTGCCCCCAATACCCCAGTGCAGCCCTAGGGGGCGCTGTCCTGCAGGGAGCAGGATGAGGGCTCAGTAGGTGGCACTGTTGCTGGTGCTCACCCCAATACCCGAGGGCGGCACTAGGGGGCGCTGTGCCACTTCTGGATTGCATAGAACATGGCAGCCCTGATCAGGCCCAGTCATTAAATCTCCCCTGGCACTTTCCTCCCGAGTTGGGGCATGAACCCCAGTGTCCTGGCCAGATCCCCCCACAACCCATGTCCAGTCTGCCTTCCTGAAATCCCCTGCCCCGTGGTTACAACTGGACACAGGATTCCCCTTCGCCTCCCCCTCTATGCCGCTGTGTGGCTGTTCCCCTGCTGCCCCACCCCAGAGGTGGCTGCATCCCACTGTTGTACGCAGGGCTCCCCCTCCCATCTCTGCCTGGCCCCTGCTCCTTCCTCTGCGCTATTTGTGGCCCAGCCTAGCTGCAGGTCAAGGTAGATGCTCTTGCCCTTGGGGAATCATCTTTCTCTGCAGGAGGGATATCTAATCTCATTTCCTGCAGGGTTTATCTCCTGCCAGGGCTTCTGCTCTGTGCCCAGCTGGGGTGCGGGCGGGGGCAGATTCCTGGCTGCCCTCCACCAGAGGCTTAGCCAAAGTGGGACTGCCATGGCCACACTGTCCTCAGAGGGTCCCCAGAGAGCTTCTGCCTGGGAGGACTGTTGTTATTATAGGGTCTCTTGGCATTATTTGGACTGCGTGCTGTGGTATGTTATTGTAGAGCTTCTTGGCATTACCTGCCTGGGCTGCGTGCTGTGGTTTGTTATTGTAGGGTCTCTTGGCATTATTTGGACTGCGTGCTGTGGTTTGTTATTGTAGGGTCTCTTGGCATTATTTGGACTGCATGCTGTGGTATGTTATTGTAGAGCTTCTTGGCATTACCTGCCTGGGCTGCGTGCTGTGGTTTGTTATTGTAGGGCTTCTTGGCATTACCTGCCTGGGCTGCATGCTGTGGTTTGTTATTGTAGGGTCTCTTGGCATTACCTGCCTGGGCTGCATGCTGTGGTTTGTTATTGTAGGGTCTCTTGGCGTTACTTGGACTGCATGCTGTGGTTTGTTATTGTAGGGCTTCTTGGCATTACCTGCCTGGGCTGCGTGCTGTGGTTTGTTATTGTAGGGTCTCTTGGCGTTACTTGGACTGCGTGCTGTGGTTTGTTATTGTAGGGTCTCTTGGCGTTACTTGGACTGCGTGCTGTGGTTTGTTATTGTAGGGTCTCTTGGCGTTACTTGGACTGCGTGCTGTGGTTTGTTATTGTAGGGTCTCTTGGCGTTACTTGGACTGCGTGCTGTGGTTTGTTATTGTAGGGTCTCTTGGCGTTACTTGGACTGCGTGCTGTGGTTTGTTATTGTAGGGTCTCTTGGCGTTACTTGGACTGCGTGCTGTGGTTTGTTATTGTAGGGTCTCTTGGCGTTACTTGGACTGCGTGCTGTGGTTTGTTATTGTAGGGTCTCTTGGCGTTACTTGGACTGCGTGCTGTGGTTTGTTATTGTAGGGTCTCTTGGCGTTACTTGGACTGCGTGCTGTGGTTTGTTATTGTAGGGTCTCTTGGCGTTACTTGGACTGCGTGCTGTGGTTTGTTATTGTAGGGTCTCTTGGCGTTACTTGGACTGCGTGCTGTGGTTTGTTATTGTAGGGTCTCTTGGCGTTACTTGGACTGCGTGCTGTGGTTTGTTATTGTAGGGTCTCTTGGCGTTACTTGGACTGCGTGCTGTGGTTTGTTATTGTAGGGTCTCTTGGCAGTGGGGATATGTGCACGTTGGTTTGTTATTTTAGGGCCTCTAGTAAGTAGTGGGGGTGCATGCAGTGGTTTATTATTGTAGAGTCTCTTGTAGTTGCTAAGACTGTGTGTGGAGGTTTATTATTGCAAGGTCTTTTAGCACTGGGGATATGAACACAGATTTGTTATCGTAAGGCATCGAGTCAGCAGTGGGAATCTGCATGCAGTGTTGTTACAGGGTCTCTCGTCAGGGTTCAGGCTATGTGTCGCTGGTTGTTATTATAGGTTCTTTTGGTATGGAAGATGCACATACTGTTTTGTTATTGTAGGGTCTCAGGTCAGCACTGGGGATGCAGACAGTGGTTTGACATTGCAGAGTCTCAGCTGTAGGGCTGAGTGCCACGGTTTCTTATTGTAGGGTCTTTCAGCCCTGGGGATAGGCACAGGGGTTACTGAAGAGTTTTTGAGTGGGCGCTGGGACCCAGCACACTAATCATGATTTTAGGGTCTCTCATGTGCTCTGGGGAGCCATCCACTGGTTTGTTTTTGTAGGGTCTCTTTGTGCTGTGGACTCATCCACTGGTGCAGGATCTAAGACCCTGGGCACTGATAAGTTATTGTAGAGTCACGCTTAAATGGGGGGCGGGGATGTAAAGCTAATCCAGTGTGGCAGGGGGCGGAGGCGGGATACAGGGCTAGATGGGCCCATTGGTCTGATCCTTCTGCCCCTTCCCCTGCAGTTGAAGATCTCGTTCAGTGAGAGCCAGCTGGAGCGCACCTTCCAGTACCCATCCGAGGGGTCCCTGCTGGAGGAGTTTGGGCCCCCTGAGGAGTCGGACGTGCTGGCCTCTGCCAGCCCCCACGGGGAGGATGATGAGGAAGAGGAGGAGCTGCTGCTTCTCCATCGCGGCCTGCCGGGTGTGCTCAGGACCAAATCCCTCATCGTGGGTGAGTCTCGGCGAGCAGTAGGGGGCGCTGGGCTTCAGGAAGCGGGGTGTGGGTCTCAGTAGAGGGTGCGCTCCCCTGGCAGTCAGCACTGGCCCCAATACCCCACTGCAGCACTAGAGGGCGCTGTGCTGCAGGGAGCAGGGTTGGAGGTTCAGCAGGGGGTGCTCTCCCCTGGCAGTCAGTGCTGGCCCCAATGCCCCGGTGCAGCACTAGGGGGCGCTGTGCTGCAGGGAGCGGCTTGGGTGGTGATGAAACATTCTGGGAAAGTGATTATGAAACAGCTGCTGCCAGGTCCCCACCCGTGGGAAAACCTCTTGCTTTGCCAGCCATGGGCATTGGGGCTCCATCTAGTGGCCAGATGGGGGAAGCTCAAGGGTGTCGGCCCACTGGCCTCCAGCAAGCCCTGGCGCAGATGCATCCTGCCCTTTCCAATTGAGACGGCTCTTGCCAATTGCTCCCTACCCCGGCCCCCACTGTCCCCCCCGCCCCCCGCAGGAAGGCCAGGCACATGCCCTTCCCCCTCCTCCAACATCCATCAGGCACTGCTGCTATGCTTACAACACCCAGCTCGGGGGGTGGGTGTTGGGGGGGTCTAGTGGGTTAGAGCAGGGGGCCTGGGAGCCAGGACTGCTGGGTTCTGTTCCCCTGTATGTCCCTGCTGGGTTTCCCCCTCTCCCGTTCCCTACTCATTTTCCCCTTCTCTTTCTTCTGGCAGATGAATCCTGCAGGCGGTAACCCCGCAGAACCCCCACTCATGGTGGGGAGACGGGGCGGGTGCAGAAGGTGCCCTGCCATGACTGGGTCCCGACTGGCCCCTTCTGTTTCGTCTTCCAGTAAAATCCCAGCAAGAACAAGGACTGGAGGGAGCTCGGCTGCAGTTTCCCTGGCTGTGCCTAGGCTAGAGCAGCCACCCTCCCATTTGACTGCTCCCCTAAGGTCCAGAGAGCCTTCAGGAACAAACCCACTGCAGCCAGCAGGGGGCGCTCTGCACCACCTGGACTGTGCTGGGAGAGCCCATTCCCACTGCAGCCAGCAGGGGATGCTCTGCACCACCTGGACTGTGCTGGGAGAGCCCATTCCCACTGCAGCCAGCAGGGGATGCTCTGCACCACATGGACTTTGCTGGGAGAGCCCATTTCCACTGGGGGCGCTCTGCACCAGGTGGACTTTGCTGGGAGAGCCCATTCTCACCGCAGCCAGCGGGGGGTCTCTCTGAACCATGTGGACTGTGCTGGGAGAGCCCATTCCCACTGCAGCCAGCGAGGGGCGCTCTAAACCCCATGGACTTTATTGCCACCAAGAGGTCACCTGGTCTACCTTCAGCCAAAGGTTAAAGGTCACATCCCCTCCCGAAGATGGGTATGAATGGGATAATTATGGGTGGGAGGTGGCAAAGAAAACCAACCCCCCACCATACACACATGCATTTTTTGTAACTCTTGAATCCTTTTTCTAGGGGGCATCATCCAGAAGGGAGAACTTTTGTTTTCCAATTTTTACTTCCTAATAATGCTGCCAGGGTGGTCAGAGTTAAGGGGATTGTAGTTTAGGAGGGGGTGGGGGTGGGGTTTATTGGGGAAGAGAGGGGAGGGGTCACTTTGTTACTTGATAGGGTCCAGTCATAATTGCAGAGGAGCGGATCACTATCGGAGGGCGGGGCAATCTGTGACTGGGGTGGAGCCAGTTGAGAATGGGGCAAAGCCAGTCAGTATTTGGAGAGTGGGGCAAATTGCTACTTTGCAGGGGTGGGTGGGCCATTTGCAAGTGTTCTGGAGCTAGTTACAGATGGGACCATTTTTATGTACTTCAGGCAGGACTAGTTGTGTTTGGTGGGGAGTGGGGCAGTAGGCGGTTTGGGGGTGGGAGGTGGGAGGTGGAGCCAATCAGGAATTGGGGAGGGACCAGCTGTGACTGGAGATGGGGGGAGGAGGTGACTGAAGTGGAGGGCGGGTCAACGGTGTGACTTCCTGTTTTAGCCATCCCACTTCCTGTGTAGGTGGAGCAATCTCACCATCTTTTATGGGTGGGGGAGGGGGGTCGTGACATTCAGAGCCTCTGATGGGCAGGCGTGGGAATGGAGGGACAGTGGAATTGGATGTGTGGGGACAAGAATGAGGATGGAGGGAACGAGGAATGGGATGAGTGCGGAGGGTGGGGCACGGATGGATGGATGAGCTCCTCCTCTGTGAGTTTAGTTCGTTCTCGTTATTATTAATTCATTTTCCTTTGCACTGGGAGGAGCAGCCGCATCCTCACCCGGGACCAAGGGTGCGAGTGAATGAACAAGTGCGGCAGGCTCCTCCCCCTGCCCAGGGAGCAGGGGCAGACGTGTGGTCACAGGGGAGTGGGGTTCAATGAGGCATCAGCCCCCCCCCCCACACGCCCATTTAACTCCCACCCTGCTCTGAGCAGGAGGCACTGATGTTGCGTCTGAGCTCTGGCAGGGGGAGGGAGGCTGCATCCGGCCAGTTCCAATAGTGTTTTTTTATATATATATTATAATAATAAAACAGATGTTGCACGTGAAGCCGCCCTCCTGTCGTCTATGGCCCACGCAGTCTGGGAGGGGTGGGTGCTGCCAGGACCTGGCTCCCACGCACCCCCTGGGAATGAGCTGTGGGCACTGCCAGGACCTCCCATGCACCCCTTGGGGATGAGGGTTGGCACTGTCAGGTCCTGTGTGTCCCCTGGTGGTGGCAGCTCTGCCCTGTGGGTGCCCTAACTCCCATTCCCCATCTTGCTCCCCCTAGTGGTGAGGCATTGAGGATGCAGGAGCCCCCGCTCTTGTCTTGCCTGCTCACCCTCAGCGGTCAGAGCTCTGAACTATGGAAGACGATGTATCCCCCACACCCCCAGGGATGTGGGTGTTGCTCTGCCTCCCATTCCATGTCTCCCTGACTCCCAGCTGTCAGAGCTCTGCACTGCAGTGCTGCAGCCCCAGGGCTGAAATCCCTGCTAGTGTTGCAAAGATCAAATCCTCCAAGGCCAGTCAACCCTTCCACCCTCTCTACAGCGACCCATCAAAGAACAGCACCGAGACGGGCCTATGGTGAGAATGAATGTTCGCTGGCCGCCGGGGTTAAGCTGGAGACAATGAAACAACAGGTGGGAAATTAACTCATACGCCTGGAAATACAGATATGAGCCAGGTCTGTAAAAACTGTGAAGATCCTACTTTGGAAGGCAACTCACACACTGTTAAATAGGGTACGGAGCCAGTTAGGGAGACAGGTTGTATGCCTGGAAACATGGTAAAGTGCCTACTAAAGAATGTGACTAACAGAACCCTAGAAATAGGGTTGACTCATGGCCGGAAATAAGGTAAAGAATCAGATAGGAAGCTGATTTGTCTGTATATCTGGTAAAAAGCCTAGTCAGGAAGTTGATTCATATGCTAGTAAATACAGTACAATATCAGCTGAGGAGCCAGCTCATAGGTTTGTAACTGCAGTAACAGTAAGGAGGGAAGCAGGAAACTGACTCATACGCAGTTAATTATGTTAAAGAGCCGAATCATGGATGTGGCGGATACACATCTAGTTATAGTAAGGAACCAAAATAGGGCAGCAGCTCATAATTGTAATAATGTTGGCTTGTGCAAGGGTGGTTGGTTGGGGTAAAGAGCTTAATGAGAGGTGGCACGTCTGTAGGTATAATTACAGTGAGGGCCTGAGTACAGCTGCAGCTCATAAAACAATTAAGAAGGAAAACAGAACCAGGGCTGCTGCTCTTGTACAGGTTATATGGTGCAGACCATAGACTGGAGTTGTGGCTCATAAGCTGGCGGTTATAGTGAAGAGCCAAGGTGAGGGTGCAGCCTACACCAGAATTATGGTACAGGTCCCAATAGGAGCTGAGGCTCATAAACCAGTAATTATGGTAGAGGATTGACTCAAAGCCCTTGGTGCTGTTGCATGGACCCTGGTGCAAACCCCATTCTGGATGTAATCTGTTCTTTGTTAATTATGGTACAGATCCATG
Source organism: Lepidochelys kempii (assembly GCF_965140285.1). Taxonomy (NCBI): domain Eukaryota; kingdom Metazoa; phylum Chordata; order Testudines; family Cheloniidae; genus Lepidochelys; species Lepidochelys kempii. Next base: position 46,617,187 of record NC_136393.1, on the reverse strand, counting down.
CTAGAGCCCATACATTGTTACTTATGGTACAGACCTGAATTGGTGCTGCAGCTTATATTACAGTAATTACAGTGAAGACCAAAATTGCACCTGTGGATCATAGATTGCTAATTATAGTACCTTCCTAGCTTGGGTTTGTGACTCATATACCTGCACTTATGGTAAAGACCTGGATTCTCTGTGCAGTGCCTCCCCACCAAATTACTATGAGGACCCAAATTGGGCTGTGCTCATGGCTGCAGCTGGTATGATGGTAATTACGGTAAAATGCCCAACCCTGGGGTGGGGTGCGTATATCCACAGTGACAGTGCAAGTTGAAAACGGGGGTGGGACACAAGCTCCTGTAATTACTGTCAACAGACAGGTGGCGGGGTGCATCTCACGTGGTGCGATTACTAGGGAGCCCGGTTTCAGAGTAGCAGCCGTGTTAGGCTGTATCCGCACAAAGAACAGGAGGACTTGTGGCACCTTAGAGACTAACCAATTTATTTAAGAATAAGCTTTCGTGAGCTGCAGCTCACTTCATCGGCTCCTATTCATGTAATTACAGTAGCGAAACCAGCTAGAGAATGAGCAATTGGTATTCCTGTAATTACGGTAAGGAGCCCGCCCTAAGAAGGAGAGGCTCATATTTCCGTCATTACGGTAAGGTGTCGGCCGCAAAAGGGGAGGCTCATGTTCCTGTAATTACGACCAGAGCTCTTCCCTTGCGGTTGCTATTCTGTTAATTACGGTAGCCGCCAGGGCTTGGGTATAGCTGTCAACCGTCCGTATATTGGTCATTACGGTAAAGGGCGGAGCGCAGGTGCCTCATTCCGGCTCGGCGCCGGCGCACTGTATCGGCCCCTTCGCCCCGGAAGTGTTTGGTCACGTGGCCCGGAAGCGGCCGGCGGGGGGGGTACGGCGGCCCGGCTGGGTAGGCAGGCGGAGGAGGATGGCGGGGCTGGAGCGCTGGGTGTCGGGGGAGCTGCACGCGCTGCTGGGGCTGAGCGAGCGGCACGTGGTCGGGTTCCTGCTCGGCCTGGCCCGGCGCAGCCGCAGCCCCGACGAGCTGCTGAACCGCCTGGAGGAGACCGAGACCCTGCGCGTGAGCGAGCCGGCCGTGCGCGCCTTCGCCCAGCGCCTGTGGGAACAGGTGGGCGGGGCTGGGGGGGAGGAGGGGGCGGGTCCAACCGGAGTGGGAGGGGCTGGTGGACCGAGGAGGAGGGACAACCATGGAGGGGGCGGGGCTAATGGGGCTGAGGGGGGAGGGGACACACTGATTGGGGAGGGGTTGAGCGACAGGGGCCAAACTGGAGGGCAGGTGCCAGTGGGGCTGAGTGGGGAGGGTCCACAATGGGGGGGGGGAGCCAAACTTGGAGGGGGCGGGGCCAGTGGGGCTGAGGGGGTGGAGCCAAACTGGAGGGGGAAGGGCCGGGAAGGGGGCCTCAGGCGAGGGGCTAAAGGCACTGGGGAGAGGAGGGACACATGGAGGCTGCCTAGGGGAGGGAGTGGGGTTAGTGGGGCTGCAGGCAAAGGGCCTGTGAACAAAGGGAGCAGGAGCAGAGGAGTGAGGCCTCTGCGTGGAGGTGGAGGGAGGAAGAGGAGGATGTAGGGAGGGGTTACTGGAGTGGGGACCATGTGGGAAGGGGAAGGATTAGCAGGGAAGGGGTGAAAGTGGGAAGAGCCTTTGTGAAGGGGGAGGAGCTAGTTGCAGGGGCGGGACCTGTGCTCTAAAGGGAGGAGCTTATGGAGAGGGCTCAGGGCCGTTGAGGGTGCTCTGACTGTGCAGTGTTTCTAATCCCCATCTCTCCTCTCACTCTCAGATCCCACGTTCGGCCCCCCAGGAGCGTCCGGCCCGGGTGGCCGAGCGAGAGGCCCTGGCCATGCAGCAGAAGAACCGCTCGTACCAGCTGCTGGAGGACAGCGAGGAGGAGGAGGGGGATGGGGGGGCTGCCCCGGGCTCCAAGCGCCGGCCCGAGCAGAGGAAGCACAAGAAGCGACGCAAACACCTACGCCGGAAGCAGGAGGAGGCGTCGGAGGAGGAGAACGAAGCAGAGCGGGAGCCGTGAGTGTAGCCTCCACAGGGGATCCCAGGGGGTGGTGCGGGGGGTCAGTCCCCTGCGCTGGGGGGCCCTGGAGCTGGCTAATGCCCTGACTGTGGTGTCTTACCCTTCCCCGGATGCAGGGAGCCATCCCTGGAGGGGAAGGACTCAGAGGATGAATGGGACCGCAGTGAGCGAGAGCGTCTGCAGGACCTGGAGGAGCGCGACGCCTTTGCCGAACGGGTCAAGCGCAAGGACAAGGAGAAGACCAGGAACATCCTGGAGCGTTCGGACAAGAAGGTCAGAGCCTGTCTCTGCGGCCAGCATCTGTCCCCCACCCCTCCCCTGCAGCTGGGTCCCTTCCTGAGCCCACCCCATATGTCCTACAACTGGGATCCCTCTCTAGCCCCCTACCTCCCTCTGCCAGGATGCGTCCCCACCCGCTGCCGGGATTCCTCTCTGCTCTGAAGCTCCCCCTGCATTGCCACAGTCTTAGGATCCCACTTCTGACCCACCCCACCCACTTCCAGGATCCTATCCCAGGATTTCACCCCCCCCCCCCAATTGCTAGGATCCTTTCCTGAGTCCCCGATGCCACCTGCCTCTCCCGTGTTGTGCTCTGACCGCTAGATTTCTTCCCTGAAGGGGTGATGGTGAACCCCACAAGCGCTGGAGGGAGCAGAGCCGGAGGGCAGGGATTTGTGGGGAGGAGGAGAAGATTCCAAGTTTATCAGCAAGCTGGGGAGCCCCTCCTGGAAATTCCTGGGCCCTTTCCGCTAGGGAGTCTGTCTGTAGCCTGGCCTGCTCCAGAGAGGGGCCAGCTGTGGGGGAGGGGAAAGACTGTCCACACAACCTGATCAGTGTCTCTCCCCCCTCCTGATGCTGGGCGCAGGCCTACGAAGAGGCGCAGAAGCGACTGAAGATGGCGGAAGAGGACAAGAAAACCATGGTGAGGGGCTTTGTATTTCTCCTACTGTATCTCTGTCTCGTCTTCTGGCTGATCGGAGCTGTACAGACCCATCTAGCTCAGCATTCCTCTGAGCTTGCCACGCCCGCCAGATCAGATCGGTAGGGCCCATCTGGCCCAGGCCCTTACTCCCTGCTGGGGATAGAACCTGGGAGTCCTGGCTCCCAGCCACCCTGCTCTGACCCACTTGACCCTCATCTTCTCCCAGAGCTGGGGATAGAACCCAGGAGCCCTGGCTCCCAGCCCCCCCCTGCTTTACCCATTAGACCCCAGTCCCTTCCCAGAGCTGGGGCTGGAACCCAGGGGTGCTGGCTTCCCAGCTGGTGCCCTTAGCCCCTCTCCATCCCCCCCAGATCCCAGAGCTGCGGAAGAAGTCGCGCTGGGAGTACCTGGCCAAGCGGGAGCGGGACAAGCTGGAGGACCTGGAGGCGGAGATTGTGGATGAGGAGCACCTGTTCTCGGAGCTGGAGCTGACGGCGGCCGAGCGGCGAGAGCTGGAGTACAAACGCCGGGTGCGCGACCTGGCCAAGGACTACAAGCGGGCGGGCGAGCAGGAGAAGCTGGAGAAGAGCAGCCGTTACTACATGCCTGAGGAAAGCCGCGGCAAGGTACCCACTGCAGGGAGAGAGGAGGAGCTGTGGGAAGGTACCCAACGCGGGGGGCACTCTCTGAGGGAGAGCATGGCAGGGGAGCACTCTGGGGGAGCTGTGGCAAGGTACCTAGTGTGGGGGGGGAGCCAGCACAAGGTGCCCATCTTGGGGTGAGGGGAGCAGCAGCAAAGTACCTGTCCATGGGGCTGGGGAATTGGTGGTTGGGGGTGGTTGGCCATGCTACCAGAGAGGGGTCTTCCTGGTAGTACCCTGCATAGGGGCCAGTGAGGCATGTGATCTGCAGGGGGTAGCCCCGTAGAAAGATGGCGGCGGAGGGAGGGAGAGGGGCAGGTGTCCTTGCCCAGAGGCTGGGGAGATGGAAGGAGGGGGATAGCGGGCGCATGGCAGCCCCTGCAGCAGGACATGGGAGCGCGACCCACTTGAGAATGTCCCCTGGGGGTGAAGGAAGGGGGTTAGGACCTGGCAGGGTGAGGGGTCCGTGCCCTGTGGGCATTCTCTGGGGTGGTCCCCTTGTTGGGAGGAGGGAGGGTTGGCCTTAGCAGCATGGCTGGCTGGGCCAGCATCATGCTAGGGTGGGAAACATCTCCCCCTTGGGGCTGGTTGTACTGAACTGGTGGGGGGGTTCCCCAAGGAAGGGCCAGTTTCAGGCTGTTGCAAGGGGAAGGATTGTGGTGGGGACTCAAATCTGGACCCCCTGCAGCTTGGGCTGTGACCCCTCCTGCCCTGCCCCGCCCCAGTCTCGGGGTGACCCTTGAATGCTGACCCCCAGACCACGCACGGATGTCAGATTTTCCCCAGAGATGGGCTCTCCCTGGCCCTGCCCCCGCAGTTGTCCCCTGTGCCATGACTCAACCCCTGCCTCTCCCGCCCACCCCTCCCCCGGCAGAAGATCCCCGACCGCTACGAGGAGCCGGTGGCAGATGAGCGCGCCACACCGCGGGACGAGCAGCGGCGCTGGGAGGAGGAGCACATCGGGGCGGCTGCCCTGCGCTTCGGGGCCCGTGACGCCAGCCAGCGCCACCCCTGCAAGGACTACGAGTTTGTGCTGGAGGAGGATGAGATGATCCACTTCGTCAGCGCTGTGCACATGCAGGGCACGGCCCAGGGCAAGGTGAGAGATGGGGGCTGGGCCTTCCCCTGTAGGGGGCGCCAACTCTGATCCAGCCCTAGGGCAGGGGACTGGCTGGCTCGGGGGGGGGGGGAATTGGACATGGGGCATTTCCCCTCTAGGGATTGCTGGCTCTGATCCAGCCCCACGCTGGGGGCCTTGGAATGGGACATGGGGCCCTTCCCATCTAGGGGGAGTCCCCTCCAATCCAGCCCCAGCTGGGGGGATTGGCTGGTTTGGGGGGTGAGGCATAGAAGGATCATTCCCATCTAGATGTAACAAGTCACCAGGTCTCAGCCCAGCCCCGCAGCAAGGCAGGCATCCCCATCCCAAACCCCTTCCCTCCACCCACTGTCTGAACAAGGGAGGCTGAGAGCTGAACATGGCACGGTGCTTAGCTCCCTTCTGCCCCCAAGAGGGTGTCTCCTGGTCCTCTCTGGCACCGGGAGGACCGAGAACTCTATGGGTTTGTCTCCCATCTGGAGATCCAGCAGCTGTCCCCCAGCCCGGGTGGAGGGACGGGTGGCTGAGCTGACGGTGTCCCGGCCCCTTGCTCAGGAGGAGAAGTCGGAGCTGTCGGAGGCGGCGCGGCGGAAGCTGTCCATGCAGGAGGTGCGGCGCAGCCTGCCCGTCTACCCCTACCGCCAGGACCTGCTGGCGGCCATCGCCGAGCACCAGATCCTCATCATCGAGGGGGAGACGGGCTCCGGAAAGACCACACAGATCCCCCAGTACCTGTACGAGGAGGTAACCGCGTGGCAGGATGGGAGCTGGGAGTGGGGGGGAGCTCTCCTCTCCTAGTTAGTGCTAACCCCAGTGCTAGGGGGCGCTGTGCTGCAGGGAGCAGGCTGGGAGGTTCAGTAGGGGGCGCTGTTTCCCCATGATCAGTGCTGACTGCAGTGCAGTGGGGAGGCACTAGGTGGTGCTGTGCCACTGAGGGGGATGGGAGGTTCAGCAGGGGATGTTCTCCCCTCACAGTCAGTGCTGACCCCAGCTGCACCCTTCCCCAGAGGTAGCTGCATCTCCACACCAGGTGAGCAATCCCTGTGCAGCGTGACGGTGAGGCTGTTATCCGTCTGCCCCACCCCAGAAGCAGCTGCATTTCTGCTGCGGCAGCTGCTCCCGGGGAATTTCCATCCAGTCCCTGGACCTTCTCGTTTCCTTTGTCAGGGTTATACGGAGAAGGGGATGAAGATTGGCTGCACTCAACCCAGACGAGTGGCAGCCATGAGCGTCGCGGCCAGAGTGTCCCAGGAAATGGGAGTTAAGCTTGGTAACGAGGTATGTGACTGGTGGGTTCGTTATCCCCTTCCCCGCCTGCCTGAGCCGGAGGCAGCCCCCTTAGAGAGGACAGGCCCCGTGTCCTTTTCCCCACAACCTTGGCCAGCCAGCCAGTCCCCTTGCCCTGGGGCTGGATCAGGGAAAGGTCCTGTGTCCCATTTCTCACTCCCCTGAGCCAGCTAGTCCCCGTGCCCTTGGACCAGCTGGGAGCTGATGCCCCATGGAGGGGAAAGGCCCTTGTCCCTTTCCTTGCGACTACAATTAACTGAGTCCATTCCTCTGACCCCTCCCACACCAGACCAGCAGGGAGCCCCACACGCGCACACACCCCCCCCCAAGATGCGGGCGGTCTCCTTGTCTCTCTTCGGTTCTCCATGCGGTCAAAGCCGGGCCTCCCTTGGAGCTGACTGCGGCAGAAGAAGCTCACTGTAAAACAGTGCCCCGAGCGGGACCATGGAGCGCTCTCATTGGCCGACAGGTGCCAGCCACCCTGCGTTGGTGTTGGCCAGTGGTTTTGCGGGAGCTCGGGCTAATCCCTCCCGCCTGGCAGGTGGGCTACAGCATCCGCTTTGAGGACTGCACGTCGGAGCGCACGCTGCTCAAGTACATGACGGATGGCATGCTGCTGCGGGAGTTCCTGACCGAGCCCGACCTCTCCAGCTACAGGTGAGCCTTGCTGGGGGGCGACGGGGGGGCAGGGCTGGGACGCTTTCCTCCGGCAGTCAGTACTGGCTGCAGTGCGGCGCTAGGGGGGCGCTGTGCTACGGGGAGCAGGGCCGTTTCTCACGCACTCACACCCCCCTCTCCTTCTCCCGCAGCGTGATCATCATAGACGAGGCCCACGAGCGCACCCTCCACACCGACATCCTGTTCGGCCTGATCAAGGACATCGCACGGTTCCGCCCGGCGCTCAAGGTGCTGATCGCCAGCGCCACCCTGGACACCGAGCGCTTCTCCACCTTCTTCGACGACGCGCCCATCTTCCGCATCCCCGGGCGCCGTTTCCCCGTGGACATCTTCTACACCAAGGTCTGGGTGTGGGGGAGGATGGGGGACCCCTCGGGGGCAGCATGGCGCGATCGCTGGCCGCGCGAAGGCCCTAAGGGATGGGGGTGTTTTGGCGGGATCGTTGTGGGTGGAGGGGTTCTGGGGAAGAATAGAGAAGATTGTGGCCAGGAGCAGGAGGGATGGGGGGAGTATTGTGGGGAGGGGAAGCATGACCTAGCGGGGAGGCGTGGCCAGGAGAGGGCGATGGGGAATGGGACCCTGGAGGTGAGGCTGGGAGGAGGGGAGGCGTGACCCAAGGGAAGGCATGGGGGGGACTGTTAAGGGGATGCTGGGGGTGGAAGGTGTGGCTAGGAGGGGGCAGCATGGCCAGGAGGAGGTGGGTCAGGAGCATGGCAGCATGGTCTGCAGGGGGCGGTACGGAGAGATCTGGATGTGGGGCATACATGAGGCAGGCAGGCAGCCAGGGGGCCAATCAGACCCAGAGAGGAGGGCTCCAGGTGCCGGCTGGAGGGTGGGGCCTGGGGAGCAGTGTCCGAATGTTGAGGGAGTGGGGTGAGAAAGGCTCCAGTCGTGCCGTGGGGCAGGAAGTGGCGGGAGCTGAGCTCTGACCCCTCTCTAGGCCCCCGAGGCTGATTACCTGGAGGCCTGCGTGGTGTCGGTGCTGCAGATCCATGTCACCCAGGCCCCCGGTGACATCCTGGTCTTCCTCACTGGCCAGGTAAGTGCCTCACCCCGCCCCCCTACAGGGCCTGACCTGACCCCTGCAGTGTCTGAACCCCCCACCCCCAACTTTGGCTCCGCCCCCTGCAGGAGGAGATTGAGGCCTGCTGCGAGATGCTGCAGGAACGCTGCCGCCGTCTGGGGTCCAAGATCTCCGAGCTGCTGGTGCTGCCCATCTACGCCAACCTGCCCTCCGACATGCAGGCCAAGATCTTCGAGCCCACCCCGCCCGGGGCCCGGAAGGTGAGGTGGGGGGGGGCTTGGAGCTCTAGGGTTGGGGCTTGGGAGTGTAGGGATGCAGGGGAGGTGCTTACACCCCTGGGGCAGGGCTTCAGGGGGACAGATGGGCTTGGGCATGGCCTATGGGGAGGGGCTGTGAGCTCTGGGGCATGGCTTCAGGAGTAGCTGATTTAGTGGTCTGGGAGCATGGCTTTTGGGGCAGATGAGCTTGTGGGAGGAGCTTAGAGGCCTGGGGGTGTGGTTTTGTGGGTAGATTGCTTAGGGGATGGGATTTAGCTCTTTGGGGGCGTGACTTCAAGGGTAGCTGGGTTTATAGGAGGGGCTTAGTGCTTCGTGGGCATGGCTACATGGGGTAGATGGCTGAGTGGGTGGGGCTTACAGCTCTGGACATGTGGCTTCAGGGGTTGGGGCAGCAAGGGGGGAGCTTAGTAGTTTAGGGAGGAGTTTTTGAAAGGGCAGGACTATAAAGAGGAGGAGTTCTGGAGGGGGCTGTGCTTGGGTGCATACGCTCCTCCCCCACAATCGCTGCTCAGCCGCTGTGACTGACTGACAGGCCCAGGGGCCCAGCCTGCTGCAAGGGGGGACCCTAGGGGGTGTCCTGTAGGCCTGGCCTGCCTGACCCCTTCTCCCACCCGCCCCAGCTGATGAGGTGTCTCTCCACCCCTCAAAGGTCGTCGTGGCAACTAACATCGCAGAGACCTCGCTGACTATTGACGGGATCATCTACGTCATCGACCCAGGGTTCTGCAAACAGAAGAGCTACAATGCCCGCACCGGCATGGAGTCCCTGATCGTCACGCCCTGCTCCCGGGTATGGGACCCCCCCGCCCCGCTAACCATCCCCCTTGGGGTACAGCGCCCGCCCCAGCCTGGAGTCCCTGATCATCACGCCCTGCTCCTGGGTATGGGACCCCCCTGTCCTGCTAACCGCCCCCCTCGGGGTACAGCGCCAACCCCAGCCTGGAGTCCCTGATTGTCACGCCCTGCTCCCGGGTATGGGGACTTCTCCACAGCCCCAACACCTGCTCCAGATACAGGCCATCCCTCTCTCCTCCCCATTTCCCATGTTATGATGATAGGGCCTGGCTGAGCCCCAGGTTACAGGGTTTCACATGGGGTCAGAGGGTCCTGTATCTTCCCGCACATGCTCTCATCTCACACCTGTCTCCCCCTCCCCAGGCCTCCGCCAACCAGCGAGCTGGGCGGGCCGGGCGCGTGGCTGCCGGGAAATGCTTCCGCCTCTACACTGCCTGGGCCTACAAGAACGAGATGGAGGAGACCACGGTGCCTGAGATCCAGAGGACCAACCTGGGCAACGTGGTGCTGCTGCTTAAGAGTCTGGGTGAGGAGAGAACCTGTTGGGGTGGGGGGGGACGGGAAGGTCCCAGGGAGGTGGGGCCTGCTAGGGGTGAGTAGGTCCCAGAGGGGTGGAGCTTGCCCCAAGAAGGATAAAAATCATGTTTGTTTTTGTTTGAATCTGTTCCATTTCATTTAAATGAAATGTTGGTTGATTTTCAGAAATCACCTATTTAACATTAAATCTGCAGGGTTGACAGCCTGGGTTAAGGCCTCAGCTTCATCTCATCCGCTGCTTTGCTGAGCGTAAATTATGTTAACAGCCCAGCAGCGCACACTGGCTGAATTTTTAAAAGCAGTTACACCGCTGCATTCGTGGCCGTCTCTGGCTGAGCACCTGAGAGCGCTGACGTGCTAAGCCGGCTCTAGCATCTTTTGCAGGGGCAGAGAGAATATTGTCATCATTTCACCTTGTTCATGGGATTCAGTCTAATGACTAGGCCGTTCCAAGTTAAATATTTAGGTCAGCGGACCCAAACTTTTGCGGGTCGTGCGCCCCCCAATCCCCCAAGGAGCTGGGACGCGGACAGGGAAAAGGGGGCTGGGGCTGCACTTGGGGTGGGTCTGGGGCTAGGAGTGGGGCTGCAGATGGGCCAAGGCTGAGGCGGGCCAAGGCTGAGGTTGGGGGCAGGAGCGGAGCCGAGCCGTAGCCGGGCTGCAGTGGGAGCTGGCAGCCCGGCCCGGTGCCAGGAGCAGAGCTGTGCTGAGGCTAGGAATGAGGCCAGAGACACAGCTGGGGGTGGGACCAGAGAAGAGCTGGGGGAGGGGAGGGGCTGGGTGAAGCTCCCTCCCTATGCCCTGTGGGGGCTGGCCTGGGCCCCGCTGCACCCGGCCAATGTTCCTTCACATCCCCCTCGCGGGGCATGCCCCACAGTTTGGTGGCCTCTGGGTGAGGTGGTGGTTTCCTCTTCCCATCCATGGATTAAAATCCAGGTGTGTGAGGATGAGATCTATTAGTTCTAAAGTCGTGACGCCTACGGGCACTGGAAACAATCAGTTCAATTCACTAACACAGTACTTCCTTTTAGTTAACAAATCGGTTAGTTCTAAGTGCAAATAACATTTAAATAAACATTTATTTCTTACGGCTCCAGCACATTTCAGACAGCTTTACAATGCTGGTTTTTATACCAAAATTCAATTCCAATTTCCATCCCAAAATGCTGCTTGACACACATCACAGGTAAACAGTTCATCAACTGGAGATGCGTCCTTTGCCATTTTCTAACATCATAAATAATGTAAAAATGAAGAATCCTAATGGAAGTGAAGCTTCTAATTGCTTAGATAAAGGTGTATCAATCTAGTGTGTCCTGGCTTGCAAAAAGAAGCGCCCCCTTACTGTGAGGGCCAGCTGGGGATGCAAACCGGCATGTTCTAACAGTTCTCAACCAGTGAGGATCAGCCTGGCTTTAGGCAAATAACTACAAAGTACCAATGCAAAACAAGAGGCAGAGCGGTGATTTCAATTGAGGTTTCCTGCTTGCGGATTTAAATCCAGCCCACCTGCCTGCCCCCTCTCCCCCCACAGGCATCAATGACCTCATCCACTTTGACTTCATGGACCCACCACCCCATGAGACCCTGGTGCTGGCTCTGGAGCAGCTGTATGCCCTGGGCGCGCTCAACCACCTCGGGGAGCTCACCAAGGTAAGGGGGGTGGGGGGGATCCTCCCACGGCTGGGGCACCTTTGCATGTTGGGACCTAGGACACCCCCATGCTCCAGGGCAGGATCTGAGCCTCATGCCTGGGGGTCAGGAAGGAATAATCACACACACCTGTCCCTCTGGGATAATGCTGACCAGTGAGCTGCAGCATGGGGACGTCTTGGCTGTCTTGGGGAGAGAAAGGCAGAGCTAGATGGGTCCCTGGGTCTGATCCAGGGTGGCCAGCAGATGGGACAGCGGGTGGGGGAACCAGTCTCTAATGGCCGTCTCTCTCCCAGCTGGGCCGGAAGATGGCAGAGCTGCCCGTGGACCCCATGCTGTCCAAGATGATCCTGGCCTCGGAGCAGTGAGTCCCCCTTTCCTCTTCTCCAAAATCTCTAGTGTCCCCCATCCCCAACTCCTCACTCACCTCAACCCAGGCTCAGGTGCTGGGCCGCAACCCGCCCCGGGCTCACCAGCTGCCTTAGGACCCTGAAGGGCCACGTTTCCCAAGCCCCATTCTAGTCAGCTCTCTGGGGGTAGGGCCACCCTGCTCTCTAACGCTGCCTCCCCCACGGGGCTCTGTAGGTACAAGTGCTCAGAGCAGATCCTCTCCATCGCGGCCATGCTGTCTGTCAACAACTCCATCTTCTACCGGCCCAAGGACAAGGTGGTGCATGCTGACAACGCCCGCATGAACTTCTTCCTGCCTGGCGGGGACCACCTGGTGTTGCTTAACGTCTACACCCAGGTGAGGGGGCAGGGAATGAACACGAGGGACTGGGGGACAGACCCTTTTCCCCCTAGGTGGTACCAACTCCAATCCAGCCCCAGGGTGGGAGACTGGCTGGCCCGGGGATGGGGAATGGGAGATGGGTCTTCCCCCCTCCCCCATAGGGGGCACTGGCTCCCCTCGTGGTCCAGGGGACTGGCTGGCACAGGGGTAGGGAATGCGACACAGGGCCTTCTCCTCCTCTACCCATTCACTGGGTGTGCTGGCTCCAATCCAGCCCCAGCCTGGAGGGGAATGTGATATGGGCCCCCTCTCCCTGTGGGGGCACTGGTTCCAATCCAGTCCCTGTCCTGGGTTACGGTACAGGGTCTCTGAGCTGCCCTAGCCAGCGGGGTACACCCTGCAGGGAGCCCAGGCTCACAGCTGCCTCTGACCCCCACCCCACCCCCAGTGGGTGGAGAGCGCTTTCTCCATGCAGTGGTGCTACGAGAACTTCATCCAGTTCCGCTCCATGAGGCGGGCGCGGGACGTGCGGGAGCAGCTGGAGGGGCTGATGGAGCGCATCGAGGTGGACCTCACCTCCAGCGAGGGAGACTATGTTCCCATCCGCAAGGTAGCCCCCACCCTCACCTTCCCTGCCCCACCTTCACCTTCCCTGACCCTCGCTGACCCTCCCTGCTCTCCTTCCCAGGCCATCACCGCTGGCTTCTTCTACCACACGGCCCGCCTGACCCGCACCGGCTACAAGACGGTCAAGCACCAGCAGACTGTCTTCGTCCACCCCAACAGCTGCCTCTTCGAGGAGCAGCCCCGCTGGCTCATCTACCACGAACTGGTCTTCACCACCAAAGAGTTCATGAGACAGGTACACCTGCTGGCCGCAGTGGGACATGCTGGGCCTCCCGTCTCCGGGGCAGGAGCCTGGAGTGGGGTAGCCCAAAACATTGTGGGATGCTTCCCCAGCCTGGGCCTAGAGGGGAGGGGCTTATAGCCCTGGTACGATGGTGCCAAGGAGAGACCATGGGCAGCAGGGCTTGGGTAGAGCTTACTCCAGCTGGGGCCATACAGGATGGCTGGGGAAGCCAGCCCTATACTTAGTATTGCTGCACCCTACCCTCCAGCCACCAGAGGGTCCCCTTCCTGTTCTGTCCTCTGGGGAGGGGACACACTGAAGAGGGGTAGCCCCTGCTGTGGGACCTCTGATCAGTGTTAGCCCCTTCCACTTCCTGCTGAGGGCAGAGTTGGGCTAAAAGCTCCACCTCTTTTACACTAATGAAGTCTCAGATTTATTTAAAGGGCTAGTCCTGGCATTTTGGACTACTGCCCAGCTCCCTCTGGTTGTACCCTCGTCCACTAGGGGGCGCTGCACCAAAGGGGGCACTTGCTGACCCCTTGTCTCCCTCCTGCAGGTCATAGAGATTGACAGCACATGGCTGCTGGAGGTGGCCCCTCATTACTATAAGGCGAAGGAGTTGGAGGATGCCTCTGCTAAGAAGCTGCCCAAGAAAATGGGCAAGACACGGGAGGAGCTGGGCTAGAGGCCCTGGAGGCCAAAGCTGGCCCCCCAGGACTGGGTTATTTGGGGGGAAACTATCCCCTTTCTATGGACTCTGTACAGCTGTATAGCATTTTCTGCCCAAGGAGGGCAGCAGAAACAAAGCGATTTTTTAATTAAGCCAGACCTGGTCGTCTCCCCTCCTCACGCTCAGAGCTGGGCCACCCTTGGGAGACCACCTGGCTTCTTGGTGCGGTGTAAGTTTAAGGCAAGAGGACTTCCAGCTTTTAATGGACACCCTACCCAGGCTGCCCGTCACAAATGACAGTTGAGCCCTGTGCTTGCCTGTGAGTTTCCTGCTGCCTCGTTGCCCCACTGGTGGGTTCTCTCTCCCCATGGCCCTGGAATTCACCTGAGGGCAGCTGTTGTCAGCCCCCCAGGCTCTATCGTTGCCAGGGGGTTGCTCTCTGCAGAGGTTTGAGCTTGTTTGTAATTTTCCAGTGGGGGGTGGGAATCAGGACTCCTGGGCCCTGAGGGGAGTGGGGTCAAGGAGTTTACAGCTGTGTTGGGGCTACTGTAAGAGGCACCCAGCAGGGGGTTGCCATGTGCTCTCAGCAGTCAACCCTTTTCTCCCACCCATGTGGGAAGATCCCACCAGGGGAGGGGTAGCCCTAGGGGCAAGGAAGTTGCCTTGTCTCTGGGGTCAGCAGGGAGCATTGCTTTGTAGTGGGATTAAACAGGCCCCATTCTCACCCCAGGTGCTTCCTCAGCCATGAGCCCTCCCTATGTGTTGAATTCCAGCTCCCCCATTCACTACCGAGATGCTGGTGTCCCACAGCTTCCCTATGACTCCACAGCACCTGCTCTCTCCAGGCCTAGATGCCCCCCCAGCTGGCCCCAGCCCAGCCATCTCTCCACAGGGCTTTATTATGTACAGTTTAAGTTACAAGTGGTTCTTTACAGTGCTTGGCAAGGAGGGAGCAGGGCACAGACCATGCAGTGGGCTGGGCTTTGTGCCTCGAGGCAACATCAGCTCACAAGAGTCACAACATCCAGGCTGAGCCTGGCTTCCTCTGGGGCTGGCTCAGCTGTCCCTGTAGCCCGCTGGCACCCCCCTGCTGTTTGCCAGCCAGGGCAGATAAGAGCAGCTGCAGGGAAGGTCTGTGTTCCAACAGGCCCAAGCCAACCAGGGCGGCCACCAGCAGCTTCTTCACCTTGGCCACAGGCGGCTGGGATGGCATCAGCTGCATGGAGGGGAGATGGGCAGGCATTAAACACTGGGGCAGCTGTTTTTGTGGGTCATCTGCCAGGACCCTGCACAGTAGTGCCCTGGCTCTGCTCCCAGAGACAGCAAAGCCACCTGCCCCGGCACTCACCTTGTCTATCCGGTGACAGCGGATCAGCCCTCTGGAGTCCAAGAAGAAAGTGGAATAGGCATCATAGGTCCTGGAAGTGGAGTAGAATAAAGGACAGTCAGCTCTAGTGCAAGGCTTACCGGGGAGGTTCTGGGCCTGGTTGGGTGGGGGGCACTGCATCTCTAAGGCAGCTGTTCTCAAAACTTTTGTGATCACGCCTTGTCACTTGAGGTTTTTGTATCTGTTGCACAAATGAGCCAACGATCCATTGTAATAAGAGCAAATGCAAACCTGCGATTGTGGCCCATGCTGACAATTAAACGTGCATGCCACCTTGTAGCAAACGAGTTAACATACAGATGGCAGCGAGCTGAACAGAAATCTGTCACAATGCACAGCGCCAGCTGAGGGCCTGATATGTCTGGAGCAGTGGTTCTCAACCTATTTACCAGTGTGGGCCGCATCCAGTACTACCTCTATGGCCCTAAGGATGTCATGTGGGCCGCAAGTGGGCCACAACTTGAGAACCACTGAATCAGCTTTGCTAGTTACTCACTGCTGTGGATAAAACATGTGCAGTAAGGCCTTTTTCCCCCACCTATAACTCCCCCCCCAAAAGGGCCTGCCCTCCGGTTTGAGAACCTCTGCTCTATGGGCCATGGGGGGGGGGGGGTAGGAGAGGAGGATGCTGGGACTTAGTCCATGGGAATACCAAATCCTAGGGCTTCAAGCAGCTCAGAGGCAGTGGCTCTGGGAGGCAGAGAGAATACCCCACACACACTGGGAGCAGCCGGGGAAGACCCCATTAGCCAGGGGAGCAGTCCTTGGGGTTGGGAAGTTCCCCCATCTCTGAGGTCAGCAGGGGCATTGCTTTGTGCTGAGGTTAAACAGGCCCTAGCCCTGGCTCAGGGAGGTCATGGCCCTGCAAAGCCCAGCAGGGAAGGAGAAAGGGCAGTTCCCAGGAGTGGCTGCACAGCTCATGAGAACTGAGAGAGGAGCAGGGCGCACTGTACAACAGCCCCCCCAGCCAAGCCATGCCCACCACACCCACTGAGGGAGGCTGGGGGCAGAGTCCCAAGCCGGGCTCTCACCTGTACAGCTCTCTCTTGTCCCTCTTGTAGAAGCGCAGCATGAGGACGTGGAAGGGGAGCCCCGTGATGCGCCAGCGGGCCTGGATGCTCCAGTTCTCGGGGTGCTGCGTCAGCTTCAGCACCTCCAGCCGCATGTTGGCGAAGTAGTTCCAGGCCACGAGGCGGCACAGGGTCAGTGCCAGCTGGTACATGGCTCGGCCCCTGGTGGGGGGGGGAGGGGGAGGGCCGTCAGGCTAAGGCTGGGGCCTCCGGATTGAGGGGATCCCAATGTGGCACCCACCCCTGGGCCAAGTGAAACATGGGCCAGTCCAAGCCCTCCCAGCCCGTGGGAAGAATGGGCCGGTCCCACCCGCCCCCAGGACAAGAGTGGGACAGGCCTAACCCTTCTCAGAGGGCCATAGTCTCGTCTCCCTGCCACCCCAACATCCTTCCTCCGTGGGAGGAACTGAGTCAATCCTCCCTCCCAAGGGAAAGTGGGACGGTCCCACCACTCCCCCACGGCAAGGGTGGTAGCACAGCCCCTAACCTCCACTCCCCCCCCATGGGAAAAAATGGGCTGATCCCACCTGCCACCCAACCCCCAAGACGAGAGGCTTGGTCCACAGCCCACCCCCAACTTGGCACTGACCGAGTTCTCAAGTGCAGGATCTCGTTGACAAACTCCACGTCCTGGGAGTAGATCCCGTAGTCAGGTACCTTCAGGAAGAAATGCGGCAGCTGCGGGAGGACGAGGGGGAGAGTGAAGGTGGGCCACGGGAAGGCACCAGGCGGGGAGCCAGGAGAGCCAGGTTCGAGTCCCAGCTCAACCACCGACTCATTGTGCTGTTGGGCAAGACACGAATCTCTGGGCATCGGTTCCCCGGACCATGGGGAGAATAATCCTCCCTTTGATCGGGTGGGCCTTCTAGGTGTTACTGTAATACAAGTGATCATGCCATACTCCTACCCTGGCAAGATGCCCCCTACTGGCTGGTTCAGGGGATGCTCTGACAGAGTTAAGATCCCACAGTGGCACATGGGGCCTGTGTATAGGAAAGCCGCCCTAGCCGACCCCCTCTAGCAGCCTCAGCAGACAGGCCAGGGACTGATGTGCGCTCTCCTCTGCCCCCTAAAGGGCACATGTTGAAGTGCAGGGCTGAAGCAGATTGGCAGGGGGTGCTGCATGGGGAGGGGTTACCCTGCCAGGAATGCCCTCTCTGCCCCAACAATGGATTCCCTTTGCCCCCAGGAGGGAAGGGGTCTCCCTAGCCTGGAGTGCAAGGCTCCTGCCAGTTCCTCATTCAGGCTGAGCTCAGAGGACCCTTGCAGCTGTGTGACCCCTCAAAGCAGCCGGCAGGTCACATGGTGCTGCTATGGAGAGCCCAGATGGCTGGAAGGTTCAGCTGTGTAAGGAGGAACAGAAATAGGAGCCGCCCTACAGGCCTGGGGCTGGCAAATGCTAGCAGGAAAAGTGTCCAGCAGAGATGGGAAGAAAACCCAGGCATCCGGGCAGCAGGCAGGGGAAACGAGGGACGGAGAAGCCAGGCACGCAGGCAGGGGAGAACAGGGAATGAGGGGTGGAGGATCCAGGCAGCCCACCCACCGGAAAGGCAGGGGACAGGCATCCGGGCCGTGGCGTACCTCATGCTGCAGCTTCTCATACATGACAGCCAGGTGCTCCTCCATGCTGGGGTCATGGTTCCCAGGTGAGCCAGAGGTGGCATTGTTGGCTGTGCCAGCAGTGGCCTGGAAGGGGGCGAGGGCCTGGCAGGGCATCCAGCAGGGCTTGCCGTAAAACAGGCTGTACAGAGAGTCCAGGGAGGAGCTGTCCAAGCCAGTGCCCTCCTGCACAGTGATATCGTCCTCCCGCTGCCCATCCACTGTGGTGACAGAGGCCTCCATGCCCTCCAGAGGGGAGAGGGCAGCAGGCCGGCAGGGGAGCCCCTGCTCCAGACCCTGCAGCAGCTCGTGCAGGCTCAGCTTCTGCTCCGATGCACTCGGGAAAGTACCACCCACCAGGTCGGCCCCTGGCGGGGGCAACAGCAAAGTCCTGGCAGCTTCCACCTGCTGCTCCACCAGTGTCAAGTGGAACTTCAGGGCCATGGGTGGGCCCAGCGCCTGGGGGGCCTTCTCACAGCAGGAGACCAGGTCCTGGAAGGGAGAAGGGATTAGAGGGACTGACACCACTCAGAGATTCTGTTGGGACCTTTCCCTTGTAAGGACCCCATCTCCCAGTGCCCCTGACCTGGGGGCAGATTGGAGCCAGCGCTTCCAAGAGGGAAAAGGCTCCACATCCCCTTTCCCTACCCCCAAGATAGACAATCTCCCTCTCTTCCAGTGTGATCCCCTACTGAACAATCTCACGTGCACCCCCAAACCCTCCCCAAAATCCTGGGGTGGGGCCAACACATAACCAGGGGGGAAAGAGTGAAAACATTTATACCTTTAGCTCTCTCTAGAGCTCTAGCTCTAATCTAGAGAGGAATGGATTTCACAACCCTGCTTCCCACATTCCCAGCCAAACCACAGACCTTACCCTTGTATCCTCAACACTCAAAGTCACCACCACTGCCCCTCCACTCCTCTGGCTCCCACCCCAACCCCCAGGTCTTATGCCCCTCCACATCACCCTACAGTCCCAGCCCCTGCACCCACCACAGCCCTGCATCCCCTAAAGTCTGCAGTTCTCTGCACCCCCAGGCCCCAACCATGCATTCTGCATCCCTCACCACATGCAATGACTAACCTCAGCCTCTGCACCCTGCCCCCCACCCAGGTCCCAGCTTCTGCACTCTGCAGTCCTCAACCTCTGCATCCCTCAGCCCACGCACAAACCCCAGACCCTCCACCTCTCCAAGCCCACGCAACCCCCCCAGTCCCCTACAGCCCCACAGACCAAGCATCCTCCAAACCCCCAGCCCCCAGCCTTGGCACCCCCCCCCCAGCCCCCAACTTCTGCACTCTGCTCTCCCCTGCACTCCCCAGCCTATGCACTCCCAGTTCCCAGTTATGCATCCTGTATCCCACAGCCCACGCACCCCTCCGCCCAATCATCCTCCACAGACACAGCGCCCAGCCAATGCGTCCTATATAGACCCAGCCCCCAGCCCATGTACCCTCCGTCGCCCCAGCCTAGGCCGCCCCAGCCCTGCCCTGCGCCCCCTCCTCACCCCAGCATCGCAGCCCCGCCCCCTGACCTCAGGCCGTCCCTAGCCCCGCCCCCCGCCTTTGGCCCCGCCCCCCGCCTTTGGCCCCGCCCCCCGCCTTTGGCCCCGCCCCGTCCGTCACTCACTTGCTGCCGAGCCCGGTAGCCGCAGCGCGGGGACTCGCCCTGTCCCCACCGGGCCCCGCCCCAGCGGCAGCCCGGCCCCCAGCAGCGGGCGGCGGGGCCCAGGCGCCCGGCCACGGCTCGGCTCCGCTGGTACATGGCGGACACGCGGGGCGGCCCCGGCTGCTCCCTCGCTCCGCTCAGCCGGCGAGACCACTGCGCACGCGCCGCCGCCACCAACGGGCGCGGCGCACAGGCGCACAGAAAAGCCCGAGCGTCCGGAAAGGCGCCATGCGCACGCGCCGCCCCGCCCACGCAGCGGTCTCTCCGCACTACGCACGCGCCGGGGCAGGAGAGCGGTTCTTCCTCGCGCCGGGAAGGTGACCGTCCGGCGACCAGATAGCGCATGCGCACGGAGGGGGGGCTGATTAAAAAAAAACAAAACCCGTTGGCTGTCCTGCTGGCGCCTGCGCATGAGCAGATCAGCACATGCGCACGAAGGAAGCTGGGCGTCCAAAAGATTTGCGCGTCCGCACTGACACCTCCCAGGCGGAAAAGGGGAGGAAAGTGCGGGCTTGTACGCATGCGCATTAGAGACAGTGGTCACCGCAAGGCGCCTCAGCTAGGAGGAGGGATTTAATCCATGCAGGGGGGAAGATTAGCCATAATAGGGGAGGGGACATATTGGTGGGAGGGGCTTAACTGGCTCAGTGGGCGGGGCCACATCGGCGGGCAGTCTTACCTCCCAAAGGGGGAGGGGCTCATTTGGGGCAGGGCATGGGCCACTCAGAGGTGGAGCCTCATTGGAGTGAGGGGCTTAAAACACACAAAGGGAGGGGCCACATTAGAGGGCGGGGCTTACCTCCCAAAGAGGGAGGGGCTTAGTTGGGGCAGGACCACTCAGAGGTGGGGCCTCATTGGAGGGAGGGGTTTAGCCCATGGGGTGGAGCTTAACTCATGGTGGGCGGGACTTCATTGGAGGGGGAGGGAGGAGCCTCAACTGGCTGCTGCTGTAGATCTCATTCCATCCTTCCCCCAGGTCTCCCTATGGGTGGCCTGGGAGTTGAATCCCACCCATGTGTGGTCCCCCTCCCTGAGGAGGGGCCTGTGGCAGCATAGGGAGTATTATCCTGATAATGTTGCACGGGAGTTTTATTAGTTTACCGTCTGCATTAATACTAGATGGTGATGGGAGATAAGGGTGTGACTTCACTGAGGGATGATACTGGAGGGCCAGCCCGTAAAGGCTGGCCCTTCGTAACCTGAGCTCAGGAGGGGGTTGGGGCCAGGTGATACCTTCTGCCCAGGAAACTGGACAAAGGCTGGAGGAGGAGCCGGGGCGTGAGACTGCTGGAGGGAGTTTCAGTTTGGAGCTGGCTGGGGAGACAGGGGGAGGCCCAGAACTTGGGTCTGGCCTCCCTACCCCCGAAGATGGACCTGACTGAGGGGGCCTGTTTTCTGTACCTACAAGCTCTGTTTTGACTGTGTTCCTATCATCTAATAAACCTTCTGTTTTATTAGCTGGCTGAGAAGTAAGCCAGGAAGTGGTGGGTGCAGGGCCCTGACTCCCCCACACTCCGTGACCGGGCCCCCTCTGGGAACGAGACTCCCACTCATCATTATAATAATTAATGTAGTCTTCATATATTGTGGCAGCATCCTGGGTTTCCTTTCATAACCCATGACTTGCCTGTGCCAGGCGCTGTACAAACACATGGCCTTAAACCCCCACCAAGGAGGAGGATTAAAATAATTGCAGGATGCGGCCCTAACAGTAGCTTCTCTCTGTCCGCAGACCACAGACAGAACCCCCAGCACCACAGCTCACGCTCCTACCCCTCCACCCTGCCATCCTCCCCCTCAACTCCCTGCAGAGCCATGGGAACAGCCAAGTGCCTTCTGTGTTGTGACAGCTGCCTGTATCAGACTGATCACCATCTTTTCACTATCATCTTGCACTGCCTGTCCCAGCCCCCCGGGTTGGCTGTTGCATCATAGACTTGGGTGGTGACCCCTTCGGGGCAGGGGCTGTCTTTCCATCATGTGCGTGTGCAACCTGGCCCGATGGGGTGACACCACAATACAATTAATAAACAATAATAACACTGCAGTTGGTGCACGCGTGCACACACAGAGAGAGAGAGAGAGAGAGAGAGCAGGTCTCAGTCCCTCCAGCATGGAGCATCAGGGACACACAATCACACACACCACATCTGTGTGATGAAGTGGGGGATTTTCTTAAGAGTTTTGCATGAATACTGTGTGGGTCTCAGTTTCCCTGTGTGCTTAACAAAGTGGTGGGAGAGGGGGGGTTGTTGTTACAGAGGACCAGGTGTGACCTTGCCTAGCAGTTGAGACCCCATACAACTGCCTGGAGATGGGAGATCCTAGCGACTGGTGACCAGGAGGACCACTCCAGCTTGGCAGTCAGCCAGTTCTGGCCAGTGGGAGGACAAAGGGCTAAGGAGAGAGGACCCCAGTGCCTGACTCCACTGGTTCCAGCCAGTGGGGAACAAAGGTCAGAAGAGAGGAGGCCCAGGCAACCTGTTTGTCTGGGACCGAAGACAAAGGATAGGGGAGGAGCTGTTGGGGGAGATGATATAGGATGGTCGGCTGGAAGGAGGGGGCTTCTGGACTGGGGAGAGAGCAGCCAGAGCCACCAGGATGCAGGAGAGACAGAGATGAACTGTGCTGAGGAAGGCCCTGAGAGTTTCCTATGCTGTGTTCAGACGCTCAGTAAACCCTCCTGTTTTATGCTGGCTGAGAGTCACTGCAGGCTGGAGATCAGGGATGCATCCTTATGCATCCATTATTCCTTCTGGGTGGGGAGGCCCCAGGTGTCCAGAGTGAGTGGACTCCTTGAGGGGGCCCACAGTGAGAGACAGGCATGCTGAAGGCTCAGAGAGGTGTGCTTCCAGGAGGTGGAGGGGCCTACGGCTTAACCCCCGAGAGAGAGTGGACCCCCAAGAAGGGCTGTCACACTGTAGGGGGTTCCTCCCAGGGACTGTACAGAGCCGAGAGAGAGCACGAGTCCTGTGAGTCCGTGACACCGTTTAATTTTTTTTAAAAAGAGCTGATTTCTGACCTGAAATTCTTTTTTTAATGGCATGCTTGCCCATAAATCATGGCTTCATCTGATAATACAGGTATCTATTAAAATAGCAAATACCTGAAAATGACCAAAATAGTTAGCGAGAAACCTAAAACTGCACAAAATCCCAGTCCTCTAAAAAAGTGCTCCTTGGCACACAATGCCACTCAACTCCTGCTCTGAAGAAATCCATCAATACCATCTTCTAACTCAAATCCTGTGTCAAGTGCCTGTTCAAAGCCACTCTTGAAGACTCTGCCAGGGTTTTTGCCTGATCCCATTCTCAGGATCCTGCCCGTAATTGCTTTAATCAAACCGTTACGATGCTGCAAGCAAGAAGCAGCGAGCACATGCTTAATGAAGTTAGTGGGTGCTTGTGCTTCAGGTTAATAACAAGATCTCTCACTCATCATGGGGGACGGTTGCAGATCCATCTGCTCACGGGTTTGTTTACTTCATTCTCTTTAAAAGGCCCGACACCCTGCCGCTGTTAAAACCATCGTACAGGTGCAGAGGCCAGAACCGGCGGGATGGGAAATGTAAAACCCCCATGGCACTAAATAACCAGGATATGCAAACAACCTACTGGGGCTTGGCCTTTTCTGTACTGGGATCCCACTCCTTTCTGCCTGGAATCCACAGCACCATGGAAAGAGGCAGTGGCTCTCTGCTGTCTGGTCAGGGTCATAGCCCCTATCCTGAGAACCTTCCATTGACCCCGCCCCTTCCATCTCTGGCCCCACCCCTCTCCATTAATGTTGACTCTAATGCCCCACAAGGAGCAGCCAGGGAGTGGGGGGTCTGGGAGCGGGCTGGGGGGGGGCATTGAGAGGCTTGGAGGAGAGAGAGAGACGGAGAAAGAGATGAATGATGGTGTCTAGATGAGGGATGAAAGACAGAGAGCAGGAAGGCAGGGGGAGCTCCTCCCCATAGATGTCCCACCCCCATAGGAATGTATCTTGGGCAGGGCAGTTGGGTTCTCCGCTATGACC
Source organism: Lepidochelys kempii (assembly GCF_965140285.1). NCBI lineage: Eukaryota > Metazoa > Chordata > Testudines > Cheloniidae > Lepidochelys > Lepidochelys kempii. The sequence continues at coordinate 46,594,220 of NC_136393.1, read as the reverse complement.
CATGGCAGAATTTGACCCAGAATTAGTTGGAAAATGAGGGGGGTGGGGGAGAGAGGCAGTTCCCTGTGAAAACATTCAATCTTTCAGCAAAAGTTCAAATAGGAAACATTTAGTCTGAAAAGTGAAATATTTTGATTTGGACAAGCTGTTACAGTGCCTCATGGGAGTTGTAGTTCGGGTGTCTTTAGGCCCAGCTACCTGGTTGGACTACATCTCCTATGATGCACCAGTCTCTCAGGGAGATGCATCATGGGAGTTGCCATTCAGAAGGGTTATTCTGCTGTAGGCTAGGCCGCCAGTGTACACATCTCCCATGACGTACCATGAATACGGCTAGCTTTTGGACATGGGTATTTTTAGTAAAAGCCATGGACAGGTCACGGGCCATGTATTTTTATTTACTATCTGTGACCTGTCCATGACCTGTACTATAACCCTAACTAAAATTTGGGCCGGGGCTCTGCAGGTGCTTTGCGGGGGGGCGATCCGGGGGCACTGGAGGTGCTGGTGGCGTGGCTTGGGACCCACATGGGTGCTGGGGTGGGTGGGTGACAGCGCACAGCCTGGGATCCTCGCTGGTGCCCCGGGGGTTGGAAGGGCTGGCAGGCTCCCTACCTGGCTCCGCGCAGCTCCCCGGAAGTAGCCTGCATGTCCCTGCAGCTGCAAGGGGGAAGGAAGGGCAGGGGGCTCCATGTGCTGCACCTGCCACAAGCTCTGGCTCTGCAGCTCCCATTGGCCGGGAACTGCAGCCAGTGGGAGCGGCAGAGGTGGTGCCTGCAAGCAGGGGTGGCGTGCAGAGCCCCCTGGCCCCTCTGCCGAGGAGCTGGAGGAACATCCTGGCTGCTTTTGGGGAGTCCCCCCACCCGAGATAAGTGCCGCAACCCAACCCCCTGACCCAGCCCTGAGCCCTCTCCCACACCCAAACTGCTGCTGGCCAAGGGCAGCCCCTGAGCCAGCAACACAGGCCACTGCAAAAGACACTGTGACTTCCATGACCTCCATGACCATGACAGACACGCAGCCTTAACCGTGAGCTCTTCGAGAGGGAAGGCGGTTGCATCATGGGAGCCCCTGGTCATGCTGCATAATGGGAATCGTAGTTCAGGTGTCTCATGCCCCCAGGTTCTTCCCTAGGTTGGGCTTCCTAATAGGACTACATCTCCCATGATTCACCACAGTCTCTTGGGGAAGAGAGGCAGATGCATCATCGGAGGCATAGTCCAGCCAGGGAGCCTGGTCCATAGTCAACAATGGGGACAGAAGTAAACTGAACTACAACACCCATGAGGCACTGTGGCAGCCTTGCAGAACTGAAATATTTTCAGGTTTTTTTGAGGTGTTGGGGGGAGGGAATGGAAATTCCCCACAAGGTGCAGTCACTTTTCACGGAACAATTCCATCTCGTCGAAAACCCAATTTCCCATCCAAACATGAGTTTAGAAAGAACATTTCCCACTGCCCAGCTCCCTGATGTCTCCAGCTCTGAGCCCTCCATGCAGTGACCCCCCTCCCTGGCTCCTCTCTCCTTGCCAACCACCCCTGTGAAAACACCACGGGGGAGAGGGGAAGGAGGCTGGTGCCTGGGCAAGGGGCCTCCTTTTCTCTCTCCAAAACCTCATGTGACACCCCTTCATAAACTTTCCAGACCAAAGCCACCAAGGGCTGGGATGGACCAGGTAGAATTTCAGGGGAATCATGCCAGCCAGTAGAAGATCAAGCTTATACTGGGATATCAAGCGACATGGGCCCATTGGTCCCAGCAGGGAGGAGCCAGGATACCGGGCTAGATGGGCCCGTAGGTGTGGGGTTCTGCAGCCATGCTGGCTTAGTGCTAGCTGCCCCCCTGCTCACCAGGGCCTGGTGTTGCGATACTCCTGCTTGTAGCGGATCCATTGGGCATCCCGTGACACTCCCGCTACCGTCCAAGATGGCTGCTTCCCCCATGGCACCCCGGCTGGGTCGTACCACCTGTTGCTGGGCCGTGGAGGGAGGCAGTCCACAGGATCTCCTAGGCCAGAGGGCTTTGACTCCGGGGCCGCCCGGACGCCTGGGTCCTTAGTCCTGTCTGTCAGGGCCGGCTCAGTGGGAAGGGAGGTGCCCTCAGAGTAACGGACCGTCCCACTTGGCTGGGGTAGGGGAGCTGGATGTGATGTGTCCTGGCTGGTGATCATTGTGCTGTCCAACCTGACGTAGAGAGAGGGAGGCACCAGTCAGTGCCGGGGGGGTGTCCCCTCGAATACTGCTAGAGTGTGGTGGGGGGTAGACGTGGGGAGCACAAGCCAAGGATCGGGGGAGGGGAGGGCTCCCAGCAACGAGGGAGGTGGGCCATGTGAGGAACAAAAGCCAGAGGAGGAAGGATCACAGAGGAGTCCGAGAAGTTGGGGTGCTGGTGGCATGGGGTGCCCGGGGAGGGATCCCAGCAGAGGGGAGGCAGGTGGTGTGGGGAATGTGGGTTGGAGGGGGGTCATGATGGGGTCCTAGAAGTGGGGGGAGAGCAGGTTGTGGAGGTAGAGGGTGTCCTGGAGGTGTCCCAGAGGCAGGCAGCGGAAGCACGAATCTTACCGGCCTTCTGAGTCCTGGAGTCTCCTTAGTGGCTCTCGGCTGCTCTCTGGGTCAAGGAGCAAAATGGGGAGTGAGCAGCAATTCTTGTAACGTCCCTGATAGTCGCTCCCAGTCCCCCCAACCCTCGCCACCTCGGGACTGCAGGGAGCAGGGAGGAAGTGGGGGGCTCAGTGCACCTGGCAGTCAGTGCTGACCCCAATGCCCAGTGCAGCAGGGTGAGGGATAGAGGATCAGCAAGAGGAGACCAGCGAAGATGTGGCAGGACTCCAGCTGGCTCCAGGGGGCTAGGACAGGACCCCCTGAACTGCCAGACTCTGGGGGCAGCTGCAGCCTGAGTGCTGGGCTTCGAGGCAATGGGCGAGAGCAGCAAGATGTCCACCTGCCAGGATGCCAAGAACCGATCCCAGCCCAGACACACCCAACCCCGCCCACAGTGAGAGGTGGAAACCCCAGTCCAGCTCGGGGTGGGGCCCTGCGCCCACCCCACTCACCCGCTCTCCTCTCAGCGCCGCCGGCCACCCCGTCAGGCAATGGGGCAGGGTTCCCGTAGCGGCTGTAGGAACTCCGCTGAGCCACAAGGCCGTCCTGCCCCACAGCGCTCCTCCTGGAGGAAAGAGGGGAGGAGACGGGGGTGGGGCGTGATGAGGAGGAGGTGGAAGGTGAGGGGTGGGGGGGATGCCAAGCTGGGAGGGCAGACATGGCATGGAGTCTCATGGGACGGGAGCACAGACAACGTGATGGAATGGAATTAAGGTGGGGGGTTCAGCAGGGGGCACTCTCCCCTCACAGGTGGTGCTGACACCCTGGCCCGCACCGTGCTGAAGGGAACAGGATGGCAGCTCGGCCTGGGGCACTCCCCCTTGCACTCAGTCCTGATCTCGATGCCCTTGTTCCTGACAACCCTCGTGATCTTGAAAGGCCTGCTTTGCACAGGACCCTGTCCAAATCCCAACTCTGACACCTGCATTTCACCTCCGTGCCCTTTCCCCCTACAGGATCCACTGACCCACTTCACTTCCTGTCCTAAATGGCTGCAGAGTCCCTCTGCGGCTGTTCTCCAGCTGCCCCACCCCAGAGGTGGCTGCATTTCAGTAGAGGTGGAAATCACTCTGGGATCCTTGGAGGTGCAAGATGGTAGCCATGTAAGTGATCAGTCTACTGGCCTGAGAGGATCCCAGCTGATACAAAGCAGCGAGGACAGCGCCTGGCAAACCCATCCTGGTTTATACTCCAGAGCCAGGCAGCACCAAGGGACCCTGGCTGGTTCTGCGCAGACCTTCAGGAGGGGTTCAATCAAACTGCTGCGCTTAGCTTATTATTCAGGGTACCCAGTAGCTGGTGAAAGGGGCTGGCTAGGCAACCACTAGTGGTTCTGTACCCCCAGACAGACCCACCCTCGGCAATGTGCTGCATACCTGCAGGGATCGATGAGATTCAATCCGCAAGACCCAACTCCCTTCCCAGAGCTGGGCATAGAACCCAGGAGTCTTGGCTCTCAGCCCCCCCTGCTCTAACCACTAAACCCAACTCCCCTCCCAGAGCCAGGGATAGAACCCAGAAGTCCTGACTCTGACCCCCACCCAGTTCTAACCACTAGACCCCACTCCTCTCCCAGAGATGGGGATAGAACCCAGGTGACCTGGCTCCCAGCCCTCCCTACCCTAACCACTAGACCCCACTCCCCTCCTGATGGCACAGCTCCATAAGATGGTTCCAGAGCTGAGACGGGCAGAGCAGTGCAGCTGCCCTCGGCCCCTGCGGTGCAACAATAAACGACAAAAGCTTCCATGGAACGTTTTGAATAATAATAAAAAAAATCTCCAAACTTTATTGAAATGTAAACAAAAGCTCACGTTCCCGCATTGAACGCTAACGACCGAAGGCAGCTCAGAGCCCTGGGCAGCTGGGAAGGGACAAACGGGGGCAGAGATCAAAGAAAGACATTGTCAACCCAGTGAGCTAGCTGTGCGCTCGAAGGCTGGTGGACAAGACCCTGGGCTGGGAACGAGGAGCTCTGGGCTCAGTTTCCAGCTCTACCACTGAGCGGGTGTGACCTTCGGCAAGTCCTGGAGATGCAGATCCTCCCAGGTATCTAGGTGCGTAACAGTGAGTTCAGTGGGCATTGTGACGGAGAGGGGACTTTCTGTCGTATTTGTATGGAGGCCTGTGTGCCTCAGTTTCCCCTGCATGTGGCACTGGTACCCAGAGGAGGAACACTGATTTAAATTTGCACTCACGGCAGGCTAAGAGACATAGGTGGGGGTCCCCTCCCTGCCTGGGTGGAGCCGAGAGCCCTGAAGGAACTGACCCAGAATAATAAGGGGGCCAGCGACCGAGCTCCAGGGCCTCATGGATTTCCCTGCCACTCTGCCAGGAAGCTGAGCAAAAAGCCCAGAACAAACGAGTGACAGGTGGGGGAGGAGTTCTGGCTTCCGGGGGGGGAAGCTGGGAGCGGAGGAAGGAGGTCGGCCTGAGAGACAGAGCCTGATCATGGAGTTTGCTGTGCTTGAACCTTCTTTCCTCCACGCTGACCTAAGAACCGCCAGCTGCCGTGTGCAGGGTGACTAACCAATGGTTACCTTGTTTCAAAAAGGCTGCCATTGTCACAGTATTGACGGGAAGCACGGAGTATGGGGAAACTGAGGCATACAGACGTCTCATATAACTACCATAGAACATTCCCACTTCATCACAGGTATCTACAAATACCTTTGAGGATCTAGGCATGAATTTCTCTGGCCTCAGTTTCCCCATCTGTAAAATGGAGAGAACAATCCTTCCCTTATATGCCTGGTCTGATTGTCAGTTCTTTGGGGCAGGGCACAACGGGGACCTGATCTCAGCTAGGGCAGGGACTGTCTCTCCCTGTGTGTCTGTGCAGTGCTTGGCACAACAGGGCCCTGATCTCAGCTGGGCCTTCAGGTTTTAATATAATTTAAAAATAACTGCACCAGATTCAGGGCAGGGAGGTTTTGAACCAAAGTTTTCCAGTGTTAATAATTATTAACTAATTAACACTTTCATTAAGCCTCATGACATCCCTGGGAGATGCCCTAATTTTATACTTTTTTACAGATGGGGAAACTGAGGCACAGAGTGGTGAAAGGACTTGCCCAGTTTCACATAGCGAGTTTGTGAAGAGACTCAGGGATCTCTACTCCCAGCCGTCCTACTTTAACCCACTTGGCCCCACTGCCCTCCCAGAGCTGGGGATAGAACCCAAGATTCCTTACTCCCAGCTCCCCTGTTGTAACCTGCTAGGCCCCTCCTCAGCTCTCAGAACTGGGGATAGAACCCAGGAGTCCTGGCTCCCAGGCCCCGCTGCTTTAACCCATTAGACTCCTCTGCCCATGAACAGCTGTGACGCCTTCAGGGGAACGGGAGCAAAAGCAACTGAGAAGTCATTAACAGTGGTTCCCTTTGGGGGCATCTGGGTACTGGCCACATCCTCTGTAGATCTCTACCATGGATCTGTCAGCTGAAGGGACCCCTCGGAGGGATCTGGCAGTCAACAGTGGATCCCTCCTGAGGCTCTAGCCATTGGCAATTTGTAGACAACCTTTTTAGGAGGCATTTGTAATGGAGCCATGTGGCAACCCAGGCAATCAGGAAGCTGGGGGCGGACTCTATTTGTTGGATTTAGCAATTGGCAACATGTAGTAGATCACCTTTGGAGGACCCAGTAGCCTGTCGGTTTTGGGTGTTGCTAAGGCAGGCCCCTTTTCAGATGCACCAGTCAAAGAATGCAACTCAATCTTAGTTTGGTTTCAGTGGTTGGCAGCATGAAGTAGATCCCTTTCTAACCTACTCAAGAGAATAGAGAAGCAGATCTTATTCTGGAGTCAGTACTGGTGATCTGCACTGGATCTCTTTTAGATCCAGCCACTGGGAAACAAGGAACGTGTCATATTTTGAAGCCAGCAACTGGTAATCGGCAGCAAATCCCTTTTAGATCCAGCAACCACACAAGACAAAGGGACTTTATTTCAGAGTCTTCTGTTAGTGGGCCAGAGTGGATCTTTTTAAATCTACCGACTGCAAATCACATGGGATCTCATTTTAAAACCAGGAATTGGTGACCTGCAGCTGATCCCTTTTAGATCCACCAATTAAGAAACATAACCAGTAATTGGTGATCAGCAGTAGATCCTTTAAACCCAGCAAGCATGAACCACAAGGGGCACCTTGCTCTAGACTCCACGCACACTGGATCCCACTTAGATCTACCGAGAAACATAAGGGGATCCTTTTTATGATGATGAGATTAGTATTTTATTATCCTTTTTAGATCCAGCCACTGAGAAAAATAAAGGGATCCCTTTAAGTCAGCAAATTAGTGGATTGCTTTTAGATCCACCCACTAAGGAATACACATGGATTCTATCCTTAAGTCAGCCACTGGTGATCTGCAAGTAGACCCAGCAACGATGACACGCAAGGGGACCTGGTTCTAGAGTGGATTGACGAGATCTAGTTTAAGTCCACTGGCAATCTATAGTGGATCCCAGTTAGATCCCAAGACAAACAAGGGGGTCCTATTTCTGAGTCTGCAGTTGCCAATTTGCAGTGGATCCTTTTCTTTAAATCCACCTACAGACAAACACAAGGGGAGGATCTGATCTGGCACCAAGCAGCAGATCCCATTTCGAGATCCGGCACGGGAGGGATGATCAGAACCAGATTTCCCACTGTAAACCTCTGAGAGCTTTGGATCCAAAGTACAACATATGCATATTTAAAAAAAGGGGGTGGGGGGGAACTACCGTGCTAATGGGACCGGATCCCTCTTCGGAGGGAGTTTTAGGATCATTCCATAGAAAAACAAGCAGCCCAGGAAAAACACCCACTGAGCCCCGGAAATAACCCAGCATCTGCGCCAGCCCCACCGAAGCCTATAAAAAAGGGCTGTGGAGGAACGATGGGGCTGAAACCCCCCCTCTCGCCGCCTGAGATCTCAAGACACAAATGGACGACCAAGCCGGGGCGGGGGTGGGGGACACAGCGGCGACGTCAATAGCTGTTTTTTTCCGAGCGGGTGAGGGAGCTGGGATGGGGAGGAGGGGGCAGAGAGAAAGACAGAGAGAAGACAGGTTAGATCCCAGGCAGGCTGGGGGAAATGTGACCAAGCAAGATCCCTTTCCCCCCCTCACCCAAAAAGAGATGGCTGGTGACTTCTGGTTCTTATCCCGCCTGGTCTCCTGAGCTACTGTGTGGTTCTGGGGGCGCAGTGGGAATGGCTAAAGGCACCAGGTGTTGGTTCTGCTGGGCCAAATTCAGCAGCGCAGGAAAAAGTGGGAATGACCCCCCCACACCCTCAACTGGCTGGAAAGCAGGGGGCAAGGGACAAAGCTGGGTGACTAGCCCAGAGCTGAACTGGCTGGCAGTGGTGTCAAGTGAGAGCAGCTCGGAGCGTGGCTTGCACTGATCCAGACCTGGGTATGCAAAGCATGAGTGTGCAAAAGTTAGTGCAGCTTGCATGGATCCAGCTGTGGGTACAAATCATGAGCGTACAAAACCAGTGGGGGTTGCATTGAGCTGGCCCCGGCCATGTAAATGGTGAACCTGCAAAATCAGTGCACCCCTCATGGATCCAACACGCTGAGCAGGCAAAGTGTGAGTGTGCAAAATCAGAAAACTTTGCATGGACCCAACACTATCGTGTGCAACACAAGCATGCAAAAGCAGCATAGCTGATGTGGATCCAACCTGGTGTGCAAAGCACAAGTATGGAAAAGTGGTATGGCTCACACAGGTCCAACATGCTGGTGTGCAAAGGGTGGGTGTGCAAAACTAGTTGGCTAGTCCAACATCTGAGCTTGCAAAGGTTGAGTGTGCAAATTCAGACTGGCTCACACAAATCCAACCTCTGAGTGTGCAAAATCAATGCATCTCGCACACATCCAGCATCTGAATGTGCAACAAGTGAGCATGCAAAATCAGTGAGGTATGCAGAGATCCAACATGTGTGTGTGCAAACAGTGAGCATGTAAAAACAGTGCAGCTCACACAAATCCAACACCTGACCTGCAAAGGGTGAGCAAGCAAAATCAGAGCAATTTGCATGGATGCAACATGGTGGTGTGCAACATAAGTGTGCAAAATCACATGGCTCCAACCTGGCATGCAAAATCAGTATGGTCTGCACAGATCCCACACCACAGTGTGCAACATGAGTATAACATGGGCCAGTGCAGCGCTCGGTGGGAACATACAAAAGGTGGTCTCCTTGCACGGATCCGGCACTCACCCACAAAACTAGTGCACCTTGCACCGATCTGGGACTCGCTGCGAACGGGAGGCACCAATCTAGCACTCAATGCGGACGTGCGGAAGCAGGGGAAACAGCACCAGTTTGACACCTGGCCAGTGCAAATCGAGGACAATCTGCACTGACTTGCTACTAGAGCGAATATGCGACGCTAGTGGGTGGGGATCTGGGCCTCAGCGGCAGCGTGTGCAGCCCGGAGAAGGGGAAAAGTTTGGCATGGGCGCACAAACCGAGGGCTGGCAGTTTGTGCAAAATAAGGCCAACTCCCCCCCAAGGCAGCACTTGGGGTGGACGTGCAAGACGTGGATGATCAGGATAAGCGTGCAATGCAGGTGGTCCAGCCAGGGCTCGCCAAACGACGCAACAGCTGCTTCCACCTCCCCAGTGCTGAGCAACTCCCCCTCATTCACAGCCCCACTGAGTCTGGCCCAGAGCAGGGAGGCCCCACATCCAGTCTGCAGCTGCCCTCTCCGGGTAACTGCGGGAGGGGACAGAGCTGAGCAGCTGTGCATTAACGCAGTTCAAAACATAGGACCAGGAGAATGAGGAAGAGGGTCATGCTTCCCCTTACCTGCTCTCTCCTCTGGTTCTTGGCTGAGTGAGAAGATACCACCCTGCACCCACATCCCCCAGATTGCCAGGACCAGACGTCAACCAGCAGCCCAGATCCAAGATCTGTAGGATCAGAGGCCAGCCTGTGTTCTGGATCCTCAAGATCTCATGGGATTGGATGCCATCCAACAGCCCTGCGACCCAGATCTCCAGAACCGCACACCGCCTGGCAGCTCAGATCCCAAATCCCCAGGAGCAGGTGCTGCCCAGCAGCCAAGATCCCCGCTAATGGAAACCACCTGTAATCGGATGCCGCCCAGATCCCTGTGACCGGGCACTACCCAGCAGGATGCCCTCCGTAAAAGGGCCCAGGCTCCTAGGCGCAATGCTGGCTGGGTCCATCAGGGTTAGAGTGGCAACGTCCCCCGTCCCGTACCTGGTTCTTCGCCTCTGGGCGGCCGGCCCGCCCGGCTCGCCGTTGAGCAGGTGGTGGGCGGCCGCATGCGGGGGGCAGAGGCGCAGGTTCCGCAGCAGCTCCTGCTCGTTGAGGAAGGGCTTGAGGCAGGTGCGAACCGGCGAGTTCCCCAGGCTGCTGGAGCGGGTCAGCGAGTGCGACTGGTTGAAGGGCCAGGGTGGCTCCACCTCCTCCTTCAGGACTGAAGGGAGATGCCCAGGATCAGGCCCTCTGGCCCTGCTCTGTGCCCCCCACCCCCCTTCCTAACCCAGGTACAGCCTGGGGGCCCTGGGGATCCTGGATTAACAAAGGGGAAGGGAGTGAACCTTGCAAAGTCATAGAGTTCTGGGGCCTCCTGTTGCTAGAGAGGTCCAAGATGTGTGACAAAGGGGCACGTTAAGAAAGACGGGCCCAGGTTGTTTTCCAGCTCTCAGCCTCTCTTGTCTAGGGATGGCCCAGTGGTAAGGGTGCTTGTCTGGGCCTCGGCAAACCCAGGATCTATTCCCGGTTCTGCCCCAAACTCCCTGAATGACCTTGGGAAAGTCACTTAGCCGCCATGTGCCTCAGTTTCCCCATTTGCAGAAGGCAGCTAATAGCAGGGCCCTGCTTCCCAGGGCTACTGTGAGGTGCTCAGATCCTATGATGATGGAGGCTAGATAAGATTGATAGAACATAATACGGACAGTCCAGTCCATCTGCCTATGCTGTGTGGCGGTAGCAATGGGATGAACCCCTCCAGCTAGCAGTGTGTGTGTGTGGGGGGGGGGGTCCATTCTGTCCTCTCTGCAAAGTGGGGGGTGGGGATCTGCCCTTCCCCATCAGAGGGGAGGTGGCTTCCCCCACAACAGCTGTGGGAGCGGCTCCTGGAGAGGGCAGTGTGGTTGACGGCTGATTGGTGGGTGCAGTGCGATCATTGTGCAGGGCAGTAAAGAACCCTCGGGGGGTGCGCTGGGTGAGGGAAGCAAAGAAGGAAGCAGAAGGGGAGTGGGCAGTGCAGCAGCTGGGCTGGGGGCAGAAGGGAAAGGGGAATCATTCTAGCCCCCATTCCAGTCAAAGCAAACGGAGGGCCATACTGAAAACCACACGAGCCAGCAGCCTCATTTCAGGGGACCCCCTGTCACAGCCCTGCTGAGTCCCTGTGTGGTGACACTAGGCAGTGCAGGCTGGGTTAGTCAGGTTAAGGGCCCACAGGGTCCAGCAGTCTCAACCCCCCTTTGATGTTCATTACAGCCAAGTGCTGCCTCTTCTCAGCCACTGGGGCGCCACACCAAACCTCCTAGGATTGTTTGGGGGCAGAGGGGCACATCCTAGGTGGGGATACTCCTGAGCCAGCCAGTCCCCCATCCACAGGCTGGATCACAGCCAGCGCCCCCATCCCATTCCCCACCCCCTGAGCCAACCAGACTGCTCCGCCCCTCCCCCCGGGCTGGATCAGAGTCGGCACCCCCTACAGGGGAAAGGCCCTGTGTCTCATTCCCCAGCCAGCCAGTCCCCCATCCACAGGCTGGATCAGAGCCAGCGCCCCCTAGAGGGGAAAGGCCCCATGTCCCAGTCCCTGCCCCCCACCCTGGGCCGGCACAACGGGTCTCTTACACTCTCGGTCTGTCAGAGAGTAGGGTTTTATCTCCTCCTCAGCACGTTTTGGAGGCAACTTCCTCACCGGAGCTGCAGGGAGAGGGTGAGAAAGGTCAGTCCCAGAAAGGCAGAGGCCAGAAGGGGTTGGCCCAGATCGTAACTACCACATCCCAGAGCTGGAGGTTTCAAACCCGTCCTGGGCTCACCGGAGCACTCCTGGCCTAACTTTGATTGCCAGCTCTTCGGGGCAGGGCCGGTCGCTTTGGTCTGGGTCTGTACAGTGCCAAGCACAACGGGGTCCTGGGCTGTGCCTGGGCTAGTAGGCGCTACTGCAGCAAACGCACCCCAGGGTCCTGGCCCAATCTCACTATGGCTGATTGCATTGTACTGCCTCTCTAAGCACCACACCCTGTAGGTTTCCTTTCCTTTCCAAAACATGCACTGTTGCTGTTCGCCGTTAAATGGATGCTGCACCCCATCCCAGAGGTGGCTGCATCTCAGCACTGGCTGATTGATCCCTGTGCCAAGTTGCTGTGCATCTGTTCTCCAACTACCGCACCCCAGAGATGGCTGCATTTCATCCCTGGATGAGCAATCCTTGTGCAGCATCACTGTGCAGCTGTTCCCTTCCTGCCCCTCCCCAGAGGCGGTTGCATCTCAGTGTCTGACGAGCAATCCCTGTGCAGCGCTAATATGCAGCTGTTCCCCAGCTGCCCCACCATGGAAGAAAGGGGCAGGTACCCTAGTGCTTGAAACACTGATTGCTAGACTCGGCAAAGCCCTACAAAGCAGCGTGTAGGGCACCAACCCATCACTGAATGGGATGCGGCCCCATGAGGCATTAGCATTTCTACCAGGAGGGGTCCAGTTGGAGCAGAAGCAACATTCGTCGCTATTATATCTGCATTCCCCTACCACCCAGTCACTGCTCAGCAGCTGTCCAAACCCAGAACAGAGAGATGCTCCCTGTTTTCAGAGACGCTTGGGCCAACCTATCCAAGAGCAGCCTCTGACTGTAGTCTCCCTTGCATATTTGGGCCCCTGTCGCCTAGGATCCGCTTTCTAGATTTTAAAGGCAGATGGGACACTTGTAATCTGAGCTCCAGGATAAGCCAGACCACAGAACGGCTCTGGATTGATCCCTGGTTGAACCAGAGCAGATCTTTTATGGGGAAAAAAAAAAGACCCGTTCTTGATTTTAAAATCTCCAGTGATGGAGAATCCAGCACAGCACAGCTGGGCCAACCATTAATACCCTTCACTGGTAAAAATATACCAGTCTCAATCTTCCAGCCGTTGAATCTCGTTAGACCTCTGTCTGCTAGACCAGCGTTTCTCAAACTGGGGGTCCCAACACAAAAGGGGATCTCAAGACTATTGTAGGGCAGTCGCGAGATCACACAAATTATAGGGTGACCAAACGTCTGAGTTTTCCCAGATATGACCTTCTTTTTGGTCCTCCAAGCTCCGTCTGGGTGGATTTTTGAAATACAAACAAATGTCCGTAATTTTCTCTTGCTCGTCATTTTTCCTTGTCTTCAGAGCTGGGTGCCCGGCCAGCTGCTGTCGCTCTCCGGCCACACAGTTCTGAAGGCAGCACTGCCATCAGCAGCAGCACAGAAGTAAGGGTGGCAATACCGTACCATGCTGAGCGGCCAGAAAGTGACTGCAGCTGGCCAGGCACCCAGCTCTAAAGGCAGCGCCGCCAGCAGCAGCAGCACAGAAGTAAGGGGGGGGCATAGTACGGTTACTTAGCTTTGTAGGGATCTGCACTCATGTTGCGAAAGCTATGTCTGGTACCAAGAGTGAGGTGGGTTGGCACAGCCTGAAATATTTTCAAAGGGGGGCCCAGCAAAAAAAGTTTGAGAACCCCTGTGCTAGACTGAAGAACCCCCTACTATCAGATTTCTCTTCCCCATGCAGGTACTGCTAGACAGTGATCAAGTAGGCTGACCAGATGTCCCAAGATTAGGGGCTCTGTCTTAAATAGGCAACTCTATCCGTCGCCCCCGAAAAAGAAGTGTCCTGATTTTTCATGCTTGCCATCTGGTCAACCTAGGATCAAGTCACCCCTTCACCTTCTCTGTGCTCAGCTAAAGTGATTTGCCCAAGGATCCACATTTCCCACTGTCTATGAGTGGCATTGTGCGTGATCAGCACCTCTGAGAGCCAGGCTGGAGGTGTCTGGAGTCAGGCAGCCCATGACCAAGGGGCTGGAAATCAGAGGCCATTTGATATGATGGCCTGGGGGTGTAACCAGTAGGAGATGGCAGCTGTCCCGAGCTCCCCGCTCGATGCATGTGGGAGACAAAGGACTCTCTTTGTTCCAGCTGGGCAGGCTTTTGAAAACACAAGGGAATGGAAATCGTGTGACAGGGATAAAGGCGTCTAGATAGGGACGCTGATTCAATCGGTCTCTGCAAGTCCCCGGCTTGGAACGTAGCGTCCCCTCCCCGCAAAGCAGGGCAAATTGCAGAGCTCGATCCCGCATGCTGCCTTTCAGTGACGGCTTTCAACCCTGGCACAGAATGGATTAGGGCGGCAGGGCGTGGTGTGGTTGAGTTGCCTCAAGAGGGCGACAGAGCGCTGCTGCATTGGCCAGCCTGCTCCTGATGCTGCTATAGGTTGGCGCTCAGAGCATGGTACTGGATGAATGATGGGAGGGTGGAAGACTCAACCCCCATGCCCCGGTGTGGCACTAGAGGGTGCTGTGCTGTAGGGAGCAGGGTGGGGGCTCAGGAGGGAGTGCTGTGCTGACCCCAATGCCCCAGAGCAGCACTAGGGGGTGCTGTGCTGCAGGGAGCAGGGTGGGGGCTCAGTAGGGGGCGCACTCCCCTCAGTAAGTGCTGACCCATAGTCAGTAAGTGCTGACCCAGTGTCCTTTCAAGGTGCCAATCACTCACATTCAATCAGGCACTCATTCTTCATTCTTCTCCTCCTAGTCCCACTTCCACGAGCTTTCCTACACTTTTAATGGAGTAACTGAAGAAAAATTCTTCTTCACTTCCTGTCCCAAACAGCTGCTAGTAACTGTATTCGTCATATCTGGCCTTATGCTCTGGTATGAGTATTAAACAGCTGCTATGCCCCACCCCCAACACGGGTCAGTGGTAGGTGAGCAATCCCTGTGTTCCTGCGTGGCTGTTATCCAATTGCCCCACCCCAGAGGTGGCAGCATTTCAGCGCTGGTTAAGCCATCTCTGGGTGGTGCTGTTGCATGGCTGTTCATCAGCTGCCCCACCCAGAAGTGGCTGCATTTCAGTACTAGGCTGAGGATCTCTGTGAAATCTTGCTGCCTGGCTGTTAAGGAGCTGCCGCGGCCCACCCCAGAGGTGGCTGCGTTACAGCTGTGGTTGAAATAATGCTTGCATGAGGTAACAGCCTGTCAATCTGCACAGAGATGAACGTGCCATGTAGACAGCAACAAGCTGTAATGTGCCACTTGCTCTGCACATGGAGGTGCCGAAGCGGCGGTAGGGAAGCTGACAAGATGGGGTCAGATCAGCCGAGGTTCGGGGGGTCATCACAGGACAGAGGAGAAGAGTGGGCTTCTGTGTGGGGTTCAGGGCGAGATGCAGGGGAGGAGACACTCAGGGAGAGGTACGAGTTCCTTACTGCATTGATGCTGCTTAGAGAGAATGCCACCCCCAGGGCAACGGAAGGCATGGCAGCATGGGGGCCAGGAACCTCAGGCAGGGAGGATCTAGGCATGCTAAGAATGCACCAGCTCTCTATATGAGATGGGCCCGAGCATGAGGGGGAAAAAAGGGCGAGGTTAAGTTCCAGAGGCATTCGGTAACACTGCCCCCCACCCCTCCACCGCAGCTCTGGGACGATCAGCAGCGGGAGGAGGAGACGAAGGCAGCACAAAGGGTTAAATCCCACTGATATGAATGAAGTCAGCATGAGCCTGTGGAACTCACGGACACGGGAGAGTCCTGAGGCCTGGAGCTTAACAGGATTCAAACACAGGCAGGGTTGCCTAAGGGTTAGAGCAGTGGGCCGGGACACAGGACACCTGGATTCTATTCCCTGCACTGCCACCTGGCCTGCTGGGTGAGTCACTTCACTGCTCGGTGCCTCAGTTTCCCATTCTGCCCTTTGTCCGGGTGAGAAGCAGGATACAGCAGAGGTCCTGTTCCTTCCCCGCAAGTCTAGCTGTAGCTCCTTCTTGGGGGACTACAACTCCCAGAATGCACCTGGCCTTAAAGGGGCCAAACCCCAATTTTTGTTTCCCGTTTGCTCGCCACCCAGGCTAGCTGGCCCAGCTGGCCGGGAAGGGGTGAAGACCACCTCCCTCTTTTGCTTCAGGCCTGAAGCCCCACAAGGCAGTGGAAAGACAGGACCCACCAGGCAGAAAGCAGGACTGAGTGGTGCTGTTATCGCTCCGATTAGGGGTGTTTGCTACCCCCTCGGGGCTGCCACTTGCCCTCCAGATTTGTTGTCTTAGCCCCTGGTCTAAACCCCAGGCCTCTGGGGTAGCCCTGCCTATGCAATGGGGTAGCAGGACTGACGCTGACCCCTAGGGGGCAGGCTGGGCTTTGCAGCTGCCATCAAAGCAGCCCCCAGCTGGCGGCTGTGACTCAGGGATGTCCCTGGGCAGGGTATGGGCTACATGTTAGGGGAGCGCCCCCTGCTGACGGAGAGGGAGGGCCACCCACGGCCAGGCCACTCACCGTGCTGGTCAGCAAAGAAGCCCTCGAAGATCACAAAGTTGTTCACCTGGGAGAAGCGAAGGCCATGGACGATGAGAAACTCCTGCCTCTGACGCCTCCTGCCCCCACTCCCACTCCCCCGCCTGGCGCCAGCCCCCAACACCCCAGTACCAGCCGCCTTCCCCATCCCCGCTGCCCCCATTCCGCCCCAGAGACAGCTCCTCCCCTAACTCCCCGCCAACCCCATTGTGCCCCAGCACCAGTCCCCCCTCCTCCCTTCCTTTACTCCCCAGTGCCAGCCTCCCCCACCCCCATTCCCCTAGCACCAGCCAGCTCCCCCTCCCCCCCGATACCCTCATATGCCTGCCCTTCGCCAGCCTCCTCTTTGCCCTGCCCAGTCATGCTCAGGCCCCTGCTGCTCCAGGAGGACAAAGGTGGCCTGAAGCCACATCCAAGCCCAGGAGCGGGGGAGCTGAGAATCAGCCCCTCTGGCCCTCCAACGTGGCAAGAGCCTTCTCCTCTGCAGCTCCCTGGCATGGCTGGCAGCTGAGAAAGTAGCTGCTCCTGATAAATCACTCAGTACATGCCCTCCGCCGCCCCAACGGCACAATGGGGTGTATCCGTCCCTCACCCCCGGAGGATGATGGGAGGAGCCAGAGGGTGCGACTCACCTGGGGGATGGTCCCCTGGAGGTTGTAATGCTTGTGGAGGAAGCAGAGGAGTTTCTCCGAGGGGCGATCCACGGCCAGCTGGTGGGGCTGCACTCGCTCACGCTGACAGCCGGAGAGGAGACACAATCGGGGACTAGTCAAGGTCACAGGGTCAAGATTAAACACACCCACGGTACAAGCAACATCTTCAGCTAAGGGACTGGCTGGCGCAGGGGGTGGGGAATGGGTGGGGCCCTACCAAATTCACAGCTCCAATCTGGTCCCTGGTTGGGAGTCTGGCTGGGTCAGGGGGGCAGGGAATGGGACACAGGGCCTTTCGCCTCTAGGGGGCACCAATTCCACTCCAGCTCCAGGTCAGTAGCTGCTGAAGGTTGTTCCCATCTGTTGGCCCACATGTGAAAGCAGTTGGTGAGCACAAACCCAGTTCCTGGTCAAAACCACCACCTCTAACTGGCCACTTCCCAGCAGCCTCAGGCCTGGTCACAGACTCCGGATACCAGACCGACCACTGGTCTGGAATCCAGGCTCAGATGGACCAATGGGGTCCCCCAAAGATGTGGGAATACAGGTCCAGATGAATCAATGGGGTCACGCATTGTGACAGTCAGGATCCAGACACCCCAAGGGGAGAACAGGGGGTTTGAACCCGCCAGAATAAGTGACTGAATCAATTGGTTGTGGACAATATTACTGTATATCAATATATGTCAAGGGTGGTCTTTAATGAAAGCTTGTAGTGACCTGAACTTTGTGGCCATGAGGAAATCTGTGTACAGGCTCTGGTGATGACCATATGCACGTATGTTCAGAACATTGTAACTGTAACCAGGATTCAACTACAGCATCACCTCCCGACAGGGGTGTGAAGCAATCAGGCAGGCAGGGGCACCAAGCATTGGCCTGCCCAGGGAAAGCTCATGGGGGATTACTGGAGTTAATGGAAAAACACTGAAACTGACAAGAAAACCCCAGTCTTGGAAAACTAGGTGAGGAGGGAGTTTCCCGCACTCTGTAAATTCCCACAGTCTGGGCGGGGGGAACATGAAACCCATAAAGCCTGTCCAAAGGGAAGAAGGCTTGAGGAAGTGAAGGCTGTCCAGGGCTGGCATCTAAGGAGGGTGCTGTCTGTGGCCCACTAGAACAGAGGGCGTGCTGGGAAACCGTTCAGGTAACTGGCATCAGGAAAGGGAATTTGGCTAACAGAGAAGCGTGAAGCCTGAGACAGCGTCTTTATTTTCCGCGGAGCTCATCCACGTTGGCTTTCCCTCACTATTTCCCCTTTGGCACTGCGATTTCTCTATTCAATCAACTTTTCCCCTTATTTCTCCTCCAAGCCGGGCTCTAGGATGCAGCCTGTGCGACAAAGGGAACTGATAACTGGGGGCAGATTTCACCCCTTTGGGGGGGGAAGGGGGGGGGGTAATTCAGAGAGACAGGTTTTTTTTGGGGGGGACGGGGACGACATGACGACTTGGGCTAATGGGGCCACCTTGCAAGGAGTAACTAGGTTGGTGGAAGCCAGGGTGAGACCTTTATGCCTGGAATCAGAGCTCCGAGCCGTATGGGCATGATGGCACCTGAATTTACAAGGCAGGTGGTGCCAGACCCCCTCACTGGTCTGGGTGATCCCCAAACCCTCCCACCCGGCATGGTAGGGAGGCAGGAAAGGGGTGAGAGGGACCCTCCCAGACAGAGCAATTCCCTTGGGCCCCTGCTCTCACCTGTAACATGCACTGGAAGAGCTCCTTGCCATAGCCGTGCCTCTGCAGCGACTCATGGATATAGAAGTCCAGCACGCACAGCGGCTCCACCTCGTTGTGAGCCCCATGGCGATCCTGGGAAGGGGGGGCGGGAAGAGGGAGGGAATATGCAGGCAGTGCTGAATAACCAGGGGGCCCCCAGAATAGGTGACCTGCCCTGAAAAGTCAGGGAACCTGGGAGTCCTGGCTCATGGACACCCCTGCTCTAACCCACTAGACCCCACTCTCCTCCCAGAGCCAGGGATAGAACCCAGGAGTCCTGACTCCCAGCCCCCCCCGCCCGACCCCCCCCCCATTCTAACCCACTAGAACCCACTCCCCTCCCAGAGCCAGGGTTAGAACCCAGGAGTCCTGACTCCTAGCTCCCGCCGAACCCACTAGACCCCAACTCCCTCCACAGAGCCAGGGATAGAACCCAGGAGTCCTGACTCCCAGCCCCCACCCACGCCCCATTCTAACCCACTAGAACCCACTCTCTTCCCAGAGCCAGGGATAGAACCCAGGAGTCCTGATTAAAGCTGGGTGAAACTTTTCCAACAGAGGTTTTTCCCCTGATGCTGAAATTGATCCAAGTAACAAGGATCGCAATGTGAATGGAACACAAAAGGCCAGTTAGACAGCACACCACTGAGGTTAGCACAGACTGTGAGGGGACAGTGCCCCCTACTGAGCCATCCACTCTGCTTCGTGCAGCATAGCACCCCCTAGTGCCGCACTGGAGCATTGGGTCAGCGCTGACTGAGAGGGGAGCGCATCTCCTATTGGGTCTCCAGTTCAGAGCTGCATTACAGCAACTCACCAGCAGGAAGAGCTTCTTGTAGCCGACCTTGAGGAAGCCGATTATGGCCCCTTTCCCTGCTCTGCAATGGGGGAGGAAAAGAGGGGACATTAGCGAAGGCATCAAGTTGGGAGAGAGGAGACAGAGGAGACACACACTGATGGGAAGCCACGATTGTCCTCTCTGTGCATGAAGTTCCTCTAGTCTCTATGGTACCAGCTTCATAGGGTCAGAGGAGCCATGGACAGGTGAGCGAAGGTCCCATCTAATCCTCCAATATCTATGGTATGGTGAATGTAGAGGGGGAGGGAATGAGAACCTGTGAAACTCACTGCTGCAGGACATTACCCTGTCAAAGAGCTGAATGAGGCATAGGCGCCAACTTTCCCTGGCACCGGTGGGTGCTCGCCCTCCCCCGCCCTCACTCCAACCCTTTCCCCAAAGTCCCCGCCCCAACTCCGCCCCCTCCCTGCCGCTATTGGATCCCTTCCCCAAATCCCCGCCCCAGCTCCACCTCTTCCCCAAGCATGCCACATTCCCCCTCCTCCCCCCTCCCTCCCAGCTGCGCAGAACACCTGTTTTGCAGCGCAAGTGCTGGGAGCTAGGGGGAAAAAGCAGGTGTGACGTTATTGACATGAACTGGGACCGTATAGATCATTGTTGCAACCAGGGTCCTGTAGTGGCACCAAAGCTTGTATAAAGGGGGTCAAATAAGGTGTCTCAGACAAGGTTATGGTTTGCTGGTTATGATTATGCTGTCTATATGTGTGTATCATTTTTGTAGTTAAAGTTATGAATATTGGCTCTATACTGTCTATATTTCAAACTTATGCTATTCTTCTGGGTGACACCCCAGACAAGTTGGTGTCAGCTCTGCCTAGCCTGCTTGATGGCCCATTAAAGACCATCAGCTATACAACAGACCCTTTGAGAGAAGGCAGACACACCTTGGTGACTTAGCAAGGTATGCAGGGACATGCCTATGGACAGAACTCTGAGGTTTTTCCAGGCCATGTGATGGACAGCTTGTCTTTAGGACAAAGAAAGAAAGACCACATGGCAAGAGAATATAAAAAGCTGCTGCAGCTCCTCCGTCTTGTCTTCAGGCCTGCTTCATACCTCGGGAGGAACTTTGCTACACTGAAGCTTTGAACCAAGGACTGAAAGACCCATCCCAGCTGTGGATGTACTCCAGAGACTTGATTTGAACCTGCAGTTTATTCTACCACTGCTGCAAGCCTGAACCAAGGACTTTGCCATAACTGTGTGTCATTGATTCCATTTAACCAATTCTAGCTCTCATCTATATCTTTTTCCTTTTATGAATAAACCTTTAGATTCTAAAAGGATTGGCAACAGTGTGATTTGTGGGTAAGATCTGATTTGTATATTGACCTAGGTCTGGGGCTTGGTCCTTTGGGATCGAGAGAACCTTTTTTCTTTTACTGGGGTATTGGTTTCCATAATCATTTATCTCCCTAACGAGTGGCACTGGTGGTGATACTAGGAAACTGGAGCGTCCAAGGGAATTTCTTGTGTGACTTGTGGTTAGCCAGTGGGGAAAAACCAAAGTCCTCTCTGTCTGGCTGGTTTGGTTTGCCTTAGAGGTGGAAAAACCCCAGCCTTGGGCTGTTACTGCCTTGCTTTAAGCAATTTGTCCTGAATTGGCACTCTCAGTTGGATCCCACCAGAACCAGCATCATTACAGCGGGCACGCGGCGTGCTCAGGGGAGGAGGCGGAGGTGATGGGGGTGATGGAGGAGGGCAGGGGGGCGGGGAGCTGCCGGTGGGTGCAGAACACCCACCAATTTTTCCCTGTGGGAGCTCCTGCCCTGGAGCACCCACAGAGTCGGCGCTTATGGAATGAGGCAGGTAGGGGAGCAGACAGGTGTAGACACATCCAATCCTCAGGCTTCAGGACAGGAGTTGATGCCCACCTGAGGAAGGGGGTGGGGGCCAAGAAGGAATCTCTCATCATCTGAGGGTACTGCCCAGTGGGGAGCATTGGGGGAAGTTTATAACTTTCTCAGAAGTACCCAGCACTAGTTGCTGTGAGGGGCAGAACCAAAGTGTTCATTGCGCTGATGAGGATACTGGGGTAGATGAGCCCATGAGTCTGATGCAGAGAGGCAGGATATCGGGCTAGATGGGCCCATGGGTCTCATGCAAGGAGGCAGGATACCAGGCTAGATGGGCTCATCAGTCTGATCAATGGAGGTGGGATACTGGGCTAGATTGTGCCAATGGTTTGATCTGGGAAGGCAGGATACCAGGCTAGATGGGCCCATGGGTCTGATCTGGGGAGGCCAGCTAATAAACCAGAACAGCCCACTGGTCTGATGCAGAATGACGTGCCCTTCTCCACAGGGATGGCTCGGGAACCAAACCCGGGTCGCAAAGGGACTCACGTCTTCACTTCATTGTCCTTCAGGATGTAGAGAACGTGGTGGTTTGTCTGCATCCGCGAGGCACTGGTAATTGGGGCCGGCAGGTTCTGGGCCTAGAAACAGATTTGGGGTGAGCTGGAGCAGAGGGCAAAGCTGTGCTGGGGAGGAGAACTACCACAGCTCAGCCCTGGATCGGACCCAGTGCCTCCTGGCCCTCTAAGCCAGCCTGTACCCTGCCCTGGGGCCACGTCGAAGTCAGCGCCCCCTAGAGGGTAAAGCCCCCGCCCTGTCCCATTCGCCACTCTCCTGAGCTCACCCATTTTCTAGCTCACTGATGAGCCTTCATCTTCAAATAACAGGGCGGGGTAAACAAGGGTGGAAGAGCTCACATCTGGCTGACCCTGGTACCCCTATTTCCCCCCACCCCAGAGCCTAATCCCATCCCACGTGCCATTAACTCCTCGGTTTCCAAACTCTGCCTTACCTTGGCCGAGGCCTTGCCCATCTCGTCTATGATGGTCATGAGCTGCTGCTGCAGATCCACCCTGAGCAGAGGAGAGCAAAGGAGTTAGGACTCGCTGGAGTCTGAGCCACCCACAGAAGGAGGGACTGTGCCCAACCTTTGCTGAGGGAAAGGGGTCTGAGCCCCTAAATGCCATACGGGGTGGGAGGGCCGCAGGAGGTCAGGCTGTGTCTGAGACGCATTCACATGGAAAAACATCAGCAAGACCATACCTTATTGTTCTCCAGCTACCAGCCTCCTCTGCTTAAGACTACCCCCACTCCCCTCCCAGAGCTGGAATAGAACCCAGGAGCCCTGGCTCCCAGCCCTCTCATGAACCCACTGGACCCCACCCCTCTCCCAGCTGGGGGTAGAACCCCTGGAAGGGTGGCTGTAATGCCCTGGCCACCTGCTCTCCCCACCAGCCCACCCCCTCAGTCCTTTAACATAAAAACCCCATGTAAGCCACAATGGAAGGGCCTCAGGGGATCGTGAGGGACTCTCACAACCCACTGCACTCTGGTGCAGTCCATTAGGCAATGCAGACACGAAGCAGCAGCAGCAGAGAGGAAAGATTTAATCGGCTGTATGTTGCTGACAGCCTCTCCCCAGCTCCCAGTGCAAAAACTGTCTAACAGTGAGTGTCTGAAGGGAGGAGGATTCTTTAGAGGATGGAGGGGGGAGCTAAGAGGGATGGGGAGGGCCTCTCCAACTGGGTATCAGGGCCCATCCCCTAGCGCTGGGCAGATCTTTGAGCCTATGCAAGTGTCTCTCCAAGGGAGGAGGGCAGAGTGTGAGCACTGAAGATATTTTGACCTCGGTCTGGACAAAGGCCTGGAGAAATAGAATGTAGGGATCAATGCTGCCCAGCCCGTCTGGGGCTGGAGTTGATGGAATCCAACGGAGTTTTGCCTTCTGCTGAATTCTGTTACTCCTTCCCCCGCTGTTTACAACTAAACACCAAGATCTGTTCTAGCTAAGGTGACCAAACAGCAAGTGTGAAAAATAGGGACAGGAGGTGGGGGGTAATAGGAGCCTATATAAGAAAAAGACCTCAAAATTGTGACTGTCCCTATAAAATCGGGACATCTGATCACCCTAGTTCTAGCCCACTAGACCCACTCCCCTCCCAGAGTCAGGGACAGAACCCAGGAATCCTGACCTCCAGCCCCCCGCTCTAACCACTAGACTTCACTCCCCACCCAGAGCCAGGGATAGGACCCAGCAGTCCTGATCCCCAGTCCCCCCTGCTCTAACCACTAGACCCCACTCCGCCCCCAACCCACCCTGAGCTGGAGCTAGAACCCAGGAGTCCTGACTCCCAGCCCCCCCTCCCCCTCACTCTAACCCACTAGAGCCCACTCCCCTTCTTGAGCTGGGAATGGAACCCAGGAGTGCCCCACACACCCCAATCCCCAGCCTATGTTTCTCAGTCCTTCACTGGGAGGGACCACACTCTTCCATAGCCAGGGTTACATCACTCCAGGTACACTGTGGCACAGATACATGGCACTGCTGTGCAGATACGTGGCCACCTGGAGATGCAAGGCCCATGGCTCACTAGTGGAACTGTGGGTTGTAGTTTACAATATGTGGGGTTCTGGCCCTTCCTCTACCTCCGCCCCATAGTTCAAAAGTCAGCAAAACACTCCAGAGGCCATTTAAAGAAGTGACTTCGTGAGGAAGTGGTGGCAATTACCCAGCATGTTCCACAGGCAAGGGGTGGCAGATTATACCCAGCACAGGTGGTGCAATTTACCCAGCATGCCCCTTTTACCCAGCTGCACCAAAGTCCAATCACATGAACAGCTATTACCCATCATTCCCCAGGACAAGGGTGCCTAATACCCATCATATCTGGGGGCAACAATGAGGGATAGCTATTACCCATCACACCCCAGGGCAGAGAATAGCTATTACCCATCATCCCTGGAGTCTTTGCCTCCTATATCCCCAAAACACCATTGTGGAAGACTCCAGAGGAACCAAATGGGGGGGAAATGCCAATGATCCTAACGGACCCAGGCTCTCCAAAACAACTCCACCCTGGTGCCGCCCTCAGTTGGACACTCTGGGGTGCTCTAAATCCAGCGAAAGCCAGCCTGGCAAAGCCTGGACACAGGCTGACCAGGGGGAAGCTAAGGACTGACCCCAACTGTGCATGGGGAGAGCGCTATGGCAAACCCTCACCTGCTGCCTGGTGCAGGGCCCCCATCTACACCCCTACTCCAGTGCCATTAGTCGGGATAAGTGACAACACCACGTCCTGGCTGCAGTTTTGGGGCAGTGGTGACAGGCATCCCCTTCCCACCACACACTGGGGAAGGAGCACCTCTCATGCCCTGGGGCGGGGTGATGGGCACCCATTACCTATGGGATCCTCCCGGTACCTATCATGTCCTGAGGCAGGAGACACCTCCTGTTACCCATGGTGCCCTGGGGCAGGGTCCCATCCTTACCCATCGTGCCCTGGGGCAGAGGTAATGGGCACCCACTACCCAAGGTGCTCTGGGGCAGGGTCCCGCCCTTACCCATCGTGCCCTGGGGCAGGGGTGATGGGCACC
Organism: Lepidochelys kempii; assembly: GCF_965140285.1. Classification (NCBI taxonomy): domain Eukaryota; kingdom Metazoa; phylum Chordata; order Testudines; family Cheloniidae; genus Lepidochelys; species Lepidochelys kempii. The sequence goes on along the minus strand of NC_136393.1, from coordinate 46,569,492 downwards.
CGTTACCCGTGGTGCCCTGGGGCAGGGTCCCCCGGGGCAGGGCCCTCCCCTTACCCAAGGTGCCCTGGGGCAGGGGTGATGGGCACCCGTTACCCATCGTGCCCTAGGGCCCCCCCCGTGCCGGCTGCCATGACCCCTGAGCGGCCCCGCGCCGGGCGGGGTGCCAGGCCGTTGCCATGGTTACCTGTGGGCCGCGGTGTAGCCGGGCCCCCGGCGGCCCGGCGGCTGGAGGTGCTGGTCCACCGCCGTGACCCGCTCCCCAAGCAGCGCGTCCACATCGAAAGGGAACTCCATCGCCCGCCGGCATCCGGGTCCTGCTGCTCGCCCCCCCCGCCCCGTCCTCCGGCGCGCGGCGCCCGTCTAGCAACGCGCGCCCCGCCCCCTAGCGACGCCCCGCTTCCGTGGCAAGCGTCCCACGCCTGGTCCCGCCCCTAGCAACCGGGCCTCCCTAGCAACCACGGGCTTGAGCTTGCTCCGCCCCCTCTCTCACTCTGCTCCCTCCCCCCAAAAAGGGCCATGGGCGCCTCTCACTCCTGCCCGAAGGCACGACGGGCAATTTCTGATCCTTGTCCCAGAGCATGATGAGTAATAAGTGCCCATCACCCCTGCCCCAGACCCTGATGGGTAAGGGGTGCTCATCATTTTTGCCCCAGGGCATCATAAGATCCCAATAGCTGTCCCCCAAATCCAAGTCCGCCCAATATCCAGGAGCACCCAAAGCCTCATCACCCTCAAACTACGGGATCCACCTAATCTGCCTCCCATTAAAGGGGGCTTCCCATAGGCTGCCCTCCAAATAGAGGGGCCCACCAATTTATGATCGGCAATTTAGGGGACTCCCCCAACTCCAAAGGCTCACCCTTCTAATGAGAGGACCCATTTAATCTGGCTCAGATAAGGAACTACCTCTGCCTCCTCCAATGGACAGGACACCCTAATCTGGTCTCCATCATAGGGATCCTCCCAATAAACAAGTCCTTCTGCTCCCTGAAGCTGCCTAACCTATGATAGGGACCCCCTGGACTGCCCTCCTCATTCTGCCTTCCCCCTCACTCCATAGGAACCCCCCCCATCTGGTCCCACCATTATACAAGACCCCCAAAACAATGGCTCCCCCATCACAGGGAACCCCAAGGACTATCCGCTACCATAAGCACCTCCCCCAACCTGCCACCCCCCGTAAGAACCCCCTTACAGTCTAGTCCCCCAATATTGGAGAGCCACTTATAACAGTCTGACATCCCCTCAAATGATGAGACACTCTTAGTCTGGATCTCCCAGTGGAAGGGCCCCCTCAGTCTGTCTCCCCCATAATAACACTGGTCCCTCAGTAACAGACCTTCCACTCCCAACCCTGATCTGTTTCATCCAAGGGTGTATTATAGAGGTGACCCATCCAATCCTGGGGGACACCCCCACCTCCGGGCTGGTCACCAGGATGAGGGAGGAATATTGTAAAGGGCCAGCCATTCCACCCCTCACAATTAAAGAAGAGGGCACCTCCTGTCAACCACGGTGGTTGGGGAAGGGGAAGAGGCAATTGTGGGGACCTCCCCTCCCACCCACAGATAGATTCCCCCACTTCAGGATAGGCTGCAGTGACCAGGGCAGGGGGAATATCATGGCAACACCACTGTCCCCATCCCTAAAGAGAGCATAGCCCCCAGATCAGGCTGCAAGAGGGAGCTCAGTACCACAGAATGGGAGTCTCTATAGGCCACCCCCCCAAAAGACTTTTCTGACCCATCTCCTATTTTATACTATGGCCATCACTGTGGCATCTGGGATCCCAGCTGCCTAGGATTTATGGGAGCATCTGGCATGGAAAGGGAGAACCCTGATAGAAGGGGTTCCCTAGCCCACTGAGGGGGTTAGGACAGGCAACACTATGACAGCAGAGGGGAGCTGCAGGCTGGGGACTCGAGATTGGGGTTCAATTCCCAACTCTGACAGACTCTCTGGGCAAGCCCTTGTACCTTTAGAAGCCTCAGGTTCCCTATCTGTAAAATGGGGATGAGCCTTCCTCTACCTCTTCTGTTCAGCCTGCAAGAGCTTTCAGGCAGCGACTGTCTCTCGCTGTGTGTCTGGGCAGCGCCCGGCACAACAGGGCCCTGATCTCAGTTGAGGCAACTGTGGATAGGTGCCCTGTAGGCAGGCTACATATCTGTGAACAGGCAGGCAGGCGTGTTGTGCGTCTGATCGAGTGGGTCCATTGTGAGTTGCATGTCTGCAATTGTCCAAGTGTGGTTGTTCTGGTGCGCGCCTGGGACTGGGTGGGCTGCATGGTAGGTCGGTCAGGGAGTAGACATGCTATGTGCTATGCCATCAGCTGAGCTGAGGTTTCCGCTATGGGGCCTGACACTGCTCTGCTTCCCTTCCCCACACAGGACCTTCATCTGCCAGACCTGTTCCAACTTCCTGCTGCTACCATGGGGCATCTGGGGAAGAGATGGTGAGAGCACATGATCAGAGAGGCCCCTGGCAGGCATGGGCCCCAGCTGGCTCTCCTGGAAGAGCCTGACCATACATCCCAGAGATGTGTGAAAATACATTTAAGCTGGGGCCAGATTGGAGCTGGCACCCCCTAGAGGTGAAAGGCCCAGTGTCCCATTCCCCACCTGCATAGCCAGCCAATTCATCTGCCCTAGGGGTGGATCAGAGCTGACATCCCCTAAGGGGGAAAAGGCCTCATGGCCCATTCCCCACTCCCATAGCCAACCAGTTCCTCTGCTCTGGGGGTGGATGGGAGCTTGTGCCCACTAAATGAGAAAGACCCCATATCCCATTCCAGCACAGGGTGAATAAACACAGGGAGTCACTGCCGACAGCTTCCAGTTTATTCTCCACTGAAGGCTTGGACAAGTCATGGCCGGGAGCTGGGCAGCTCCAGCGCTATCCCTGGAGGGCTTGGGACTAGGGCCAGCTTGTCAGGTGAGGCCGAAGGCCCTAGCTTCCCCAGAAGTGGCCCATTCCCCACGCCCCAGGACACTCCCTCCAGTCCTTCCCTGGGCCCTCATGCCAGGCCGGTCTCCTCCTTCAGATAGTCCTTGTAGATCCTGCGGATCCTGGCAATGTCCTTTTCGGGCGGCTGTTGCCACTCATACCAGGGGTACCAGGGTGTCTGGCTCTGCAGGGAGAGGGCGGGGGGCGTCTTGGCCACTGCCTGGTGCTGGTTAGTGTAGTCCTCACCCTGCAGCGTCACCAAGGGGATGTGGAAGCTCAGGAGCCCTTGGGGGGAGGAAAAGCAGCTGGTAAGCAAGACGGGTCAATCCCCATCCACAGCCCTGCTCCCCACACACAGCCCTGGGCTCCCTGCCAGTGCTGCCGGTGCCCCTCAATTCTAACCCGCAGCCCCCTGCTATTCCCACTTGGTCATATCCAGCTCTCTACTCACCATGGTCACGAGCTTGGTAGATTGCCTGGGTCAAGCGTTTATGCTGCTTCATGCAGACGCCTGCAGCGGAAGGAGAGGGTAGCGTGTCTCAGAGAACAAAGAGACCATGGGGTTTGGGGAGCCAATTCTGGGGCAAATTGATCCAGAGGCTCCTTTTCCATTTCTAAAAGGGACAGACAGGGCCCCAAGGGACAAAGAGGGTTCCCCAGGTGGGGGCTGGGCTGGATGGGGCATCTCCATCTCCCTGGGGAACAGGCTGTAGTGGGCAATGCTTCCCCATGGAGGGATGGGACCAGATGGGAAATGTCACCTCCTTTGTCAGTTTCATCCTTCTCTCCCCCTGCCCTCAAGGATCCCCATCCCACCCACCTCTTGGTACCCCCCCCCCACAGACTATCCCCTGGCCTCTTGGGCTATTCTCCTCCACCTCTGCACTACCCCAGCCCTCATGCTGCCCCTGCTTCCTCTCTCTTGGGTCCCGCCCTGAACCAGGCAGATGGCTCCCCGTCCACCCCTTTGGTCTGACTGGGAAAGTGGTTCCCTGTGGCGGACTCCAAGCCCCCCTGGGCAGAGGACGAACAATGTACCTGTGCGTGTGGGATGGAAGGTGATGCCGGTGTGGGAGCAGATGAACTGCTCTAGGAGCTTCACATTCTGCGGGGGGGAGAGAGGCAGAAGTGGAGCTGTGAGCAGCAGGCGCAGGGCCTGGCGGAAAGAGGCTGGCGCCGTAGAGAGGACACCGGGCTGCTGGGGGACACCAGGTTTCACAAAGAGCCGGGGAAGGAAGGGACCATACAGGAAGGGCCAGCCTGAGGAAAGAAGTGGGGATCACAGAGTCGGGGCAGAGGGGAAAGAGGGGATCATACAGCCAGGGCAGGGGCAAAGGGGAAGGTATCATACAGACAGGGCAGGTCTTAGGAAGAGGGTTACAGAGCAGGGGTGGAGGATCATAGAGCTGTGCCCAAGGAACTCAGACCACGCATGTTTTCTCCCCAGGTCGAGGGATGGGGGTCACAGGCCCTGCCTGGGGGTGGGGAGGGGCTGGAAGGACCTGAGTCGGACTCGGCCCCTTACCCTGTAGTCCACGTGGAGTTTTTGGTCTCGGCAGATGGGGCAGGGGTTCCCCACAATCTTCTTTCCTCTCTGGGGAACCAAACGAGACTGTCAGAGCTGAGCCGCCTCTCCACCCTGCTCACATCCCAGCCAGCGGTGGTCCCCATATACCACAAAGCAACACTCATGGTGGGCCAGACCCATGGGCCCATCTAGCCCGGTATCCTTTCTCTGGCAGTGGTTAGCCAAAGGAGAAGGTGCAAGCAACCCCTAGTGGTCAGGTATGGAATAGCCTGCCTCCATAGAATGGCCTTCCTGTCCTTCCTCATGCCCTGAAGCATCTGTCCCCTGCTATTATAATAATCCCAAACTCTTCCCGAGGGCTTTACATCTGGAGATCACGAAGCACTTTGCTGTCTTTAACCCCATTTTACACATGGGGAAACTGAGGCAGAAAAGGACAGCGACTTGCCTATGGTCACCCAGCAGAGGTGGGCACAGCAGCCCCGCTCCAGTGGCCGGGTATCCTCGCCAGCTGTGCCCTCAAATCCTACTAGACTCTTCTCCAGCCTCCCCCATCCTGGTCCCTTTCCAACACTCGCTGGAGACGATTCCGACCCCTGTGGACCAGCTGCTAAAGGATTAAGTTCTCTGGGTCCTGCTGACCTTCAAACTCCTCCTTGTTTGGTGTCACCTGCCAATTTACCTTCCCGCCCTCTCATCAAACCGCACCTTTCTGATCCGCTTTTCACTCTGCTCCCACTTCTATACGCCCCCGCACCCTGCTCTAACCACTAGAGACCCTACTTCCCTCCCAGCACCAGTAGTCCTGGCTCCCAGGCCCCCTGCTCTAACCACTAGATCAGTGATCCCCAAACTTTTTCTGTCACTCCCCCGCCTTACCTGTAATGGAACCTGTCCGCTGCACTCCCCACAAGGGAACAACTGTGGGGCTGCTGCTGGGAGTGGAGCTCAAGCTGCAGCAAGGTGTGGGGCTGGAGTGGAGCTGGGGGCACAGTGGAGCTGGATGGTGCTCTCTCTCCACCCTTCCCCGCACTATGGGGGCTGACCTCACCCCTCCCCTCCCGAAGGTTCCTCCGTGCCCCCCCAGACGGTGCACCCCACAGTTTGAAGGCCACTGCACTAGAGCCACACTTTCTTCCTGGATTGCAGACAAAACCCAGGAGTCAACTCCCAACCCCCTTGCTCTAATCATTAGACCCCCTCCCCACCCAGAGCAGGGGATAGAACTCAGGAGTCCTGGCTCCCAGCCCCTTGCTCTAACCACTAGACTCAGGACCTCTTTCTTTGCTGGCATCTCTCCGACCAGCCTTGATGAGGACAGCTCATGCCATAGGGTGGAGTCTGGGTGTCCACTGGCTCCCCCATGTGTCTCCTGGAGCCTGGGCAGCCGACAGGTGTGCCAGTCATTGGCCCCAAGCCCTGCCCAAGCTGAGGGGCAAGGGAAGGTGTGGGGCTGCACACTCACTATGCAGGTCTTGCGGGTCTTCTGTGGGGGGATGGGTCCCTTGTGGTTACGCCGATAGCCGAACCAGATGGGTTTGTCGCCGTATCTCTCGATGTACTCTGCAGGGGTGGGGTGGGGGGAGGGGAGAGTTAGCCATTCCCAAGTGGGGTTCACACCGAGGATCCTAGAGAACATGAGGGAGTGCTGCCTCTGTTGCATCATGGGGAAGATGGGGAAACTGAGTCACAGTGGGAGGAGGATGGCCAATGATCATACTGAGAGTCTGGGTCCAGAGATGGAAACCCAGGTGTCCGAACTCCCAGCCCCCTGCTCTAAACCACTAGACTCTCCTCCCCTCCCAGGGCACAGGATAGAACCCAAGAATCCTGGATCCCAGGTCTGCTTCCCACGCCACTCTAACTCTTAGACCACTTCCAGGAATCCTGAGCCCCTTACAAGGTTACCCTTGGTGCTGCCAGCCTGTGAAGCAGCAGGTCCAAAGCCCAGCACCAACCCCTCCGCAGCTCCTGGCTGGATACCTTCTGTCTCTAGATACTCCCAGGGTTTCTCCTTAAAGCGTGATTCAGTGTCAAAGGTGACTGGCTCTGCTGACGTGGTTGGGTCCATCTCTGTGCTAAATACCCGGAGCACGGGGCGCTGGAGCCGTAGGAGCGAAGCAGCAGGAGCAGCCTAAGAAAGGCCGAGTCAGGAAAGGAGAGAAAGGATCAGACCACCTCAAAGAGCAGCTGTCCCTACTGCATCTAGGATATTAAATAAGGATCAATGAAATGCAGCCACCTCTGGTGTGGGACAGCTAGGGAACAGCAACATGGCACGGGGGCAGAGGGGGTTAACTCACCCATCACAGAAATGCGGCCACCTCTGGGGTGGGGCAGTTGGGGAATAGCCACACAGCAACACTGCATAGCGGAGGGGAGAATCACTCACCCATCACTGAAAATTGCACCGACTGGGCTTTGCAGGCACAACGATTTGTCCCAGTGCTCTTGGCTGAATTCTTCCCTCCGCTCTGCAGTGGTTAACTGCTGTGCTTCACCCAAAGGAGGCTGCATTTCAGCAGAGCCCATGCCACTCTGTGATAAAACAGCAGGGCTAGTGAATATGAAAGATTTTATACATGGGATTGGAAAATGCTAGCATGATCTTTTCAGCAAGCAACTTTAACAATATTTTTTGCATTTAATTTCCCAGCTAGTTTTAAGAAAGAAAAACAAAACAAAACCACAGAGTAAGGACAAATGGATCTGCTGTCTGCATCTGCCCTGTCCAGAGTTGCTGGACACTGCATGGAAACAGCAGCAGGAAACTGTGTCTAAGGTGGGTGGCCCAGTGAGCTCATGCCTCAAAGGCAAGATAGCCTGCAGGACCCCACAACAACAGGGCGCTGAGATCCCATGTGACACAGCGATGCCGCGCAATGGAATAACACCATGCCAGGGGAACATCATATCCTGCTGCAATGCTGATCTGGCGCTGCCCAGCAATCAAGTTGACAGTCTGGCTCGGCCCTGGATAACTGTGTTGTGTTATGCTGAAGTGCATAACCACAGCACTGCAGGGCGATGTCATGGCAGGGGGACTTTGGGAACAGCAATAATGTCACCTCGTCTCACACGGGCGGCCTGACCCACCCTTGTGGGGTCACAACAGGACAATGCCACGTCACATCATGTTGCCCAATGCCACACAGCACCATAACAGCATGACACCCATGATATCATATTGCCACGCCTTAGCATGATGACCTCACGGCATGGCAGCTATGATATCACGCTGCCACCTCGTGGCAAGATAACCCTACAGCATGGCAGCCATGATGTCACGCTGCCTTGCTCCTGGCATGATGACCTCATACCACAGCAGCCCTGTCATGCTGCCACCCTGTGGAGTGATGACCTCACAGCACGGCAGGCATTATGTCACACTCCCCCTACCCCTAGGCTGTGATAACCTCATGGCATGACAATCATGATGCCACGGTGCCCCCTCATGGCATGATGACATCATAGCAAGTGATTTTGGTGCAGGGCAACTCTGACATCACACTTCGTCCACCATGGCACAATGACATCACTGAGGACATTTCCGGTACAGCAGAATGACGCCACCCAACAAAGTGATACATGCAATGACAGCACATGGCCCCGGCCGGCCCCCTTATCCCCGCTCCTCACCTGAGCCCAGAAGAGCCTCGGGAGCAGAGCCAGCCCAGGCAGGCTACTCGCGACCCTTCGCAGTAACATGGTGCCCCTGGAAGCCGCCATCGTGCGCTACGGTGATCTGTGCGCATGCGTGGTGACTAACAAATCAAAACGGTCTTGATAGCAGCCATCTTCTTGCACGTGACCAAAGGGCAAGATGATCATTGCGCATGCGCGCATACATTTTGTTGGTGCGCCTGCGCACAGATAGGAGTGGAATAAAAACTGCGCCACAAGATCAAGACAATACTGGGCGTTGGCCGCGCATGCGTACAACCTGTAGGACGACAGCTCAGGAGACTCAGCCGGCCCCACCCCCGCGCATGCGCGGTATAGAGAGTCTCGTGACACCTCCGCAAGGGTGTTGCCCGCCGGCCGAGCCCAGTCACCCGCCTTTCCCCTTCGCGCACGCGCGCTAGGGCCCCTTCCTAACTGCGTCACAACCGTCGCCGATTTTAAAATTGATTTTCGAGCTCGGATCCCTCTCGCCCATCGAGAGGGGACCCCAGCGCTGTGTTTCGCTAGCGGTTTTAAATCGGTTCTCGAGGAGCCGGCCGTTGGGTAAGAGGGAGGAGGGGGACTGCAGAGGACGGAAGCCTTTGTTCTCGCGCCGCAGCGCGAGCTGTAGGGGGGTGGGGCCGTAGGGGGGTGGGGCCGCCTATAAAAGGCGCCACCCGCGCGGTGTTCGGCCATTCTGGGGTCTGGTTAGAGGTGAGTACTTAGCTCTTAAGAGCGCCAGGCTGGGGTACAGGGTGGGGGCGCGCGGGGAGGGGTGGTGGTGGGAGCTGCTCTTAGCCCTTTTGAATGACCTTGGTGATTGATCATTTCTGCTAATTAACCTCCTGGGTCTGAGGCAGGGAACTGGGGCTTTTGATTGAAACTGGGTTTCATCTGAACCATGAAATTCCAAGCCTCCCCCCCGAAGGGTGGTTCCCCTAAAACCCCTATTTTCATTGTCAGACCCCCCTCCCCGATTTGCAAAAATTTACAACAGCCCAGGTCCCAGCGATTTAAAAAAAAACCCTGAAAAATACGTTTATGCTAAATTTTGTGGTTTTGTGGTAAAAATTTTGGAGGGAGGGGTGCCTTTTGTATCTAAAAATGCTCATTGTGGTGTTTTTTCCCTTCTTTTCTACTCCAGGTTGGTTTGGTCTTGAGACTGGCGTCGAATTTGCTACGAGAAAGAGAAAAATCCCCCCCCACTTGGTCCTTGGAAGACATAAAAAAGCAGCCACCATATTTTCGACCGTCCTTGGGAAGCCGTTCAAATTCTTTGTGACCTGAAGGAAACTGCCACTTAAACATACCAAAAGACCAAACAAAAAATAATTAGCAACAACCTGTCCTGATCCTTTTTTTAAACCAAGCAACTTTTTGCATCTCTTTATCTCGACAAACCACCAAAAATCCCCAAAAAGTTGCTGTATTTTTTTAAAGCCATGACCAAAAACAAATCAATTATTTTTTTTCCTTAAAATACACCACTTTAATCAAACAAAAAATAACAAACCTTGAAGCGCTGTCGACGAGAAAAATTATTGGATAGTAAGTGTCGAATTTTCAACCAACTGACCAAAAAAAAAAATTCCTCCTCTGTACCAAAAAGAATTAACGCCAGGAAGAAACCAAAAATGTGTATATAATTGAGAGGAAAGTAGGCTTTGTTTCAAAATGGTTAACCCTTAAAAGTCAGGCATTTTGCAAAATATGAATGCATATTTATAAGGAGTACGACGGTCTCTTATACAAATCCATCGTCTCCACGAATATGAAGGGTTAATGAGCTCCCACACAAAAGATGGCGGTGACTGAGCCATAAAGTATCGCTTCTTTGTGTGGGAGACGAGGAAAATGAGCAATCTGTACATAAAGATTGCAGGGTAAGGCTGTAAGTGGTGAGGGGTGCAAGAAAGATCTATGGCATTAGCCAATGATGGGTTGGTTTAAAAAATAGTTAACCTTACAGTGATATGTCAAATCCATTTCTATATTTTTTAATTCAATGTAATTGTTAGGTTTTTTTGTGTGAGTTTTATTTTTTTAAAACCCGGAATACCACTTTAATAATGTATTTGCATATATATGTAGTAGCTGGGGAAAAGGGGCAATTTTAAGAATTGGGTGGCAATCTAAAAATAAAGATTGCAAGAGACTTTTTTTTAAAAAAGACTTACAAAATTTGTTAAAATTCAGTAACTTGTATCTTAAAAGATCAGAATGAAATTTGATAACATTTAGACTCCAGTTATAACGAAATATAATGTGCTTTTAAAAATGTGATTCTCGCTTTCTATTTTCCCTTCCCTACTCAAAGATGGCAAAGCTGTTCTGTCTCCTTGTCTTTGTTTCTGGCAAGCAGCTTTTTTTTTCCTTTTCAGGTTGATCCCATTTTTTACCCCCCCCCTTTTCTTTTTTGCCCCTCCCATACTTCGGACGGGGACAAATTAGCCCCCCCCCCCATTGTGATGGGGAGATTCTGTAGTGAATCTTCGGCTCACGCTAATAAGAATTGGATTCCTCCCCTTGTATTTTTAATAGGTGTAGCTTTGTAGGATTGAGATTATAGGATACAAAGGGGTGTGTGTGTGTGTATATATATCTATGATGGGGGCTTTATTGTGTTATGAATTCCCTCTTAATAGATACTGAAGCCTTTTTGTTTGTGTTTTTTTTCCCTCCCCTCTCCCTTGTGCTTCTAAAATGGCGTCTGCCTCATTTTGTCTCTTCCTATACAAAAGCGAGAACCCATGGGCAGGGAGGTGATGTAACCAGCTCTGAGCAAACTCCTCCCACTGACTGACTTGCGTTTGGAGGCAGGGGATGGAGGGAATGAGATGCGGGTGGGGGGAAGGAGGAGGGGAATGCACCCAGCGCGTCCCCCCCTTTCCTCTTTCTAAACTGTTCTAACCAAATTCCGCTCCTGGCTGTTTCATCTACAGGAATTCTCTAGGTACAAGTTAATATATTGAGTACAAAGTATGATCCTAAGTCCACCAGGTTTCTTTCTTTTTATAGGTTTCAACATAACCCATGAGTTTGGACCTCCGCTCTCTTACTTGTCTGTCTTATCTGGCTGTATTCATAACTTACATTGGTTTCTATCCAGCTTCCATGCTCAGTAAAGCAGATGGTCTGCTTTGTCTCCCTTCTACTTTGGGATTTCACTGGTACCTTTTTTTAGACTTTCCGAAGGGAAGTGGGGGAGCATTCCTCTTGATCAGTTAATGTAATCTGATTTGTTATAACAGATGTGAAATGCTATCACTGGACTCCAAAGGTGCTGTACATAACCCACAAATCTGTTGTCAAGGATATTCTGGAGGTGGGAGGGGTGCGTGCATTTTCTCCAGCCACACACACCCCAAGTGTCTTGTTGGGCAGGGGAAAGGTAAAAAGTCTTGTATTCAATTAATTTGCCACATTCCACAGTGCCATAGTTCCTGTACAATGTACTAGGAAAAGAAGTGATCATTAGGAAAAAAAGGGAAGCCCTCATCAAAGGGAGGGGAACAGCCACAATTCACGGGTAAGCAAACCTTTCTGGTATTAATTACATTTCACAACCTTCATTTCTGTTCCAGACCACTTTGCTTATTTCTTTTTGATTATTCTTCCATTGTCAACTCCGCGCAGTGACATCGACTGATGCATGCAGAGGCTGTAAGGATATTTTGAGTCTTGATTTAAGAGCTTGCCAATCTGTTAAGACAACTACAAATTTAATTTTTTGAGACTTTGCATTAGAGAGATCTGGTTTCTGTTACCAGAGCCAACCCATTGGATCTGCATGAACGTCAGATAGCTTGTAACGAAGGAGAAGCTGCTTTTGTGACTGAGATCTTTTTTTTTTAACTGCTGGATTTTTTTTCTGGACTGTTTCCAACATGAAATGGGACTTCACAAGGCAGATTTTTCAAACCCAGCAGGTTAAATACTTGCTGCAGTGTCCAGTGGTAGCATTTCATGCAATTTAAAGCAATTCAGCATTTTAGTCTCATGAGGACTGAACGGTATACAGCCTGTAATGGCCTAATCCTGAAGCATTGAGCTGCTATCCCATTGAAGTCATTAAGAGTTCTGGGTGCTGAGTTTCTCTCTTGGGATTGGGCCTTAGTCGCTGCATGTATAGTGCAGGTAGGATGAGGTAAGTTGTATGTAAGCAACAAACTTAGCAAAGGCCTTGTAGAGATTGTGCTGACAGGTGGGTCCGCTCAAGACTGGGACCATTTGCTGTGTTGCAGTTGTGTGCACTTCTAAATTTCGAAGCACACAGAAGATTAATGGAGGTGAAATACGCTAAATAAGGAAAATAACAAAAGATCCAGCCAGAGAGATTGATGAAAGCAGCAATGGCTCTTGCAGCCTCTTAATAGGAATAGAAAATCTATTTAATTTTTTTGAGAAAAACATTCAACTAGAGGAAAGCTTTTCTTTTTTATTTTAAAGCAAACTCTAGGAAATCCATTCAGACATTTAAATAAACCACACGCTTGATAAGCTGAGATTTGTCAGGCAAACTTTTGAAACTGGGATCTGTGTCTGTAAAAGCTTTTTCTTAAAAGCATCTGTAGACTTCATTCTAGAAGAAAATGAGATCCTCAATTTCGGAGATTTGAAGATGGGGTTAAAAATCAACGAAGTGAGGCTAAACGTGGGGTGAACACACAGTGGGGACTGTCAGTCAGGTAATAGGCCTGATAAAACTTTCTCTTGCCAGAAGCCTAAATGATTGCCAAACTAGCTGAGTTTATTCTATACAGCCAGTGATCTTTTAAAGATAGATCAATAGGGGTCTGGCTAAAGATGGCTTTTAAAAGTATTTTAATACCACACTTCTAAAAAAAAAATCCCAATACATGAAGTTTCTGTACCTTAGTAGATCTTGGCAGGCGTTAAGAGCACCTGATGCTTACTGAAAAAGGAGTGCCGCTTCTGTTTAACAATTCTGTTAATAGGATTTATGTTCTAGAAGTCATCTGCTCCTGCTGTCTGTCTTCCCTCACCTTCCTGAAGTTGTAATCTCATCGTCTCACTCATGTGGGTGAAGATATGAGAGGGGGTTGGAGAAGTAAGACACTGAGATGCTAAAGGGACAAAGATACTGTGCCAGAAGCTGAACCCTTTGCTGTAGCCTGGTGACCTTGACAGTCACCGGCAGGTTCTCTGTCACATTTGACACCTCAGTTATGCTGAGAGCATATGTGGACAACGTATTGTAAAGATCACTTCTGATTTGAGGTAGCTTGGCCTCTAGGTGAAACTCAATTTAGCATTTAGACCCCAGGGAAAATAATTGAGTTTTGAGGAAATTAGCAGGTCTCTGAATACATAGGGGGGTCCAGATCTTTAAATGTAAAGATCTGGCTGAATTTAGTCTTGTTTTAACTCTTCTGTAAGTCACTTCAGTGACTACTTTGTCCTTCCTTTCAAAGGGAAGGGGAGTACTTGTGTTTTCTAGATCCAAACTAATCCTCATTTCCTTGCCATAGGAAGGGGAGGATTGTCCTGTTAGAACACAATGCTGGGAGTCAGGACTCCTGGTCTGTGCCTAGATTTGGAAAGAGTGTAGATAGTCCCAGAGGATTTGTTCTTGGGGCTCATGGGTTGTGTGTCTTTTGATGAGAGTGTGGTAGTTAGGAAAAGGGGTGGGGGTGTCTGGGAGTCTAGACTCCTGGATTCTAACCCGCTGGCACTGAAATGGAGACATGAGCAGATAAAGAAAAAGCCACAGGCTCATTTTCCCCTTCCCCATCCCTGCTGGGGACTGAAGTGGGAAAAGGCTGTGAGGCTTACTTTGTTACTCGAGGGTTTTGAGAGCCTCGACTAGAAGGTGTTACAGAAGAGTTACTCCATCGGGATGGTTTTAATCATGATTTAATGAACAGCTGTTTTTGTAATGTTACAGTAACTGGCAGTCCTCAGTCATTCCCCAGGGTTAGGGATTAGAATACCAAGTCTTAAAAATCCTTTGATATATATTAATAGGATATGAAGATGTCTGTCTTCATTGGAATAAAATCCTGATTTCTATCTCTAAACTGTAAGTACAAAACAACTCTCCCTGTGGTCTCCAGTCATATGGGATCAACTTCTCAGCTGTACTGGAACACTACTTGTGGAGGGGTTTAAATCCTAATAGATCAGTAGCTGTGCTTTGCTTGTGATATGTCCTCTGTATCTTTCTATCCCATCCAGACCCTCAAGGCTCTCTCTGTGCCATGTCCATAGCTGCTTGTAGCCCCTCTGGATATGCTTGCTTCAGTAAATCCCATCACCCATAGCATTCAGAAATTGACCCAGTCTCTGCAGGATTCCTTTGTCTTTGGGGGCAGGAGCACGCAGCTGTCTTTCTCTTAAAATGGCACAGCCATTGTAGTTTTGATGCTCTTTATGTCAATACTGACTGGCTAGATCGTGGCAGTGGATAAATATAGGTTGCTCTGAAGAGAGTCCCTGTTGTATGACCCACTGCTTAAAATCAGCTCCCTGTGTCTTCCTTGGCTTATTATTGCCCATAGGCGCTCTCGTTAGCACTGGGAGAAAATAACTAGATCCCTTACAAAGGGGTGAACCACAATTCAAATCTAACTGGACTAAAAACTTTTCCATCTTTTTCACTCTAGGCTCCCAAGAGATGGAGTTTAAAATACAAGGCTGAAATCGTAACATCTAAAAATGCCTTTACCTGTGTTTAACTTCAGCTCAAACCCAAAGGATGTTTTGAAATCTGTCCTGGGGAAAAAGTTTGTTACTTCCTCTATTTCTCACAAAGGAGGGAGCTAGTTCATATTTTGTTTCTATTCAATTTCACTTCTGGTTCTCTGCCCTTAAAGCTGCAATGTTTGGGTTGCAAATTGGTGGTTGTTGAATTTTGCTGAACTTGTTAATCTTGTAAATTTTAGTCTGCTTAAAAATGTCTTTGTTCTTGTATCCTTTTAAGTGATAGTGAACCATTTCAATGATTCATGTCCTAGGATAACTTTTTTGACTAACAAGTGTGTACCTAATGCAGCTCTTCCCCTTACCAGCTTGACCTGTTCTGATTTTTGTCAGAAGGAAGTAATCTGTTGACTCTCATACATTGACTGTACCTTGTAAATGATCATGATATTTGTGTATTTACAGAAACTGCCTTTAATGTTGGGTAGAAATATGTAAGAATATTGCTTAAAAGTTCACATCACTAGAAGCGTTTCTTGCACCATATAAACTGTAGGCCTGATGTTCAGACTCTGACTTCATTTGGGATCCCAGATGGTTAGGATTTCTGAACATCTATCCATATTAGGATTTGGAGATGGAAGCTGATATTTGTCACGCACTCTGTTCTGCAAATACCACAAATTGGTTTCTGTCCTGCTTCAGGACTAGTTCAGCAAACGTTGTCAATGCTTTATTGTTTAATCAGGATCAGAATTAATGCTTGGGAGACTTAAGCCACTCACAGTTGAATCACTGCTTTTTTTGGTTAAATTCAAAGTGCAGCTCTACTCAGAGAAGCAACTCTGTAAAAGGCATTGTGTGGCTTTGTTTGTCCCTGAACTCTAGATCCTGTTTAATCAACTGGGAAATAAAGATGGCTTTCTGCCAGCCCTGCAAATTCAGGCTGGGATTCAGTTGTCAAGCTGGGTTCAGTCTTGTATTCATCAGGAATAGATTGTCCAAATTAAGTTCTGCCTTCATTTAACCTGATTTCAGTAAGCTTACCCAGATGTGACTGCAGTCACACTGCAGCTCATGGGTGAGCCTAAAATAGAATGTGGCATGCTCCTTTAAAGCCTTTTTGGTTCTGTGGGGCTAACAGGGATCAAATGTGCTATTGTTAAAGTTAGCAGATCTGACTCTAATACGCACAGGAACCAGAGAAGATGCCTTTAGTCACTTTAAAGAGCAGAGCTATGTCTTAAGGCGTTTTAGACTAGATCGCCCATTCCTTTCAGTGGAAGTGAACAGACATCATAGCTAAATTCTTTCCTGTTCAGTTATATTGTGCTTACCTTTGATTAGCATTGTGTGCCATAAACAGCTGCAGTGCTCCACACCAGAGGTGACTGCATTTCAGGAGCTGGAGTGAAGTGACCAAGCTGTAGCTTGTTTTTCTGGGAAGCTTGCTGTCTGAGAGCAATGTTTGTCTTAAGCCTGCTCCTTCCTGTGTCTGGCAGTGGAGTCTAAAGTCAAGCTTGGTTATTTCCATGGCCAACAGCAGGCCAAATTTTCTAACCAAAAATTCCTTAATTGCAGAAAGCCTAATCTATAGCTCAGTGCCCAGAACATGTGCAGATCTGAGCATTCAAATGCAGTGATTAATGTTTCTTTAAAAATAAAACACTAATGCCAGCGTATGACTAACACCATAGGATCTGTTTGGGGAGCTAGGAGGAAAATGGTTGCCTATTTACCATTTTCAATTATGTAAATTTCACATGAGGCATTTGTTCTCCATGAAGCAGGGGTATGTTGACCAGCACTCTAGCACAGGTTTTGGTTTCTCTTCAGCCACTGGCACTGAAATCAAATGCCCTTTTTGGGGAGAAATGGATGGAGACATGCTGCTTGTGATGTGAACTTCTAGGGTGCATGCAAAACAGAAACTCTGGGCAAAGTCATGAACATTATATCTGTTTTTCTAAAGCTTTGCCAAGAGTTCCTGCTAAAACTGTTGACCTTAGACTGCAGTTTCCTCAAGTTAACAATAGAAAAGCTGTTTTCCTATAAATGCAACTTAAAACTGTTCTTTAAAGTGTTTCTCTTCTGAAGCATGTTTCTAAAATGACATCTTGGCAAGTCACAGATAATGCCTTTCTCATCTAGCGCTTTTCATCAGTAGATCTCAAAGCGCTTCACAACCTTCATAGTCTCTCAACACTTCTGGGAGATAGAGCAGTGCTGTTATCCCCGTTTTACACATGGGGAGCGTGAGGCCTAAGGTCACATAGGAAATCTTGTGAAGTGGGGAATTGCACAGAATTGGGAACCATAAGTTATAGTGCTCTAGCACTGCACCCATGATCCCATATTAAGATGTCTGATTGCAGAGCCAGATTTGTTGAGCTCTTGACACTGAGGACCGAATCAGACCAGCAGAATCTCTCTAATGGAGATGCACAAGCAGTAAAAAAAGCTGCTGATCTGATCCTGGGTTGGGTTTGTAAGGAGCCAGGTAGAAAAAACCTTCCTACATGTGTAACCTGACACGCTTGATTTGGGATCATGGACACACAATGCCATTTCATAGCAGCTTTTCAGAGTGGAACACTATTTTCTTTTTAGCTGAGCTGTCTGACACTACAGTAGTCCATGTTCAGGGTTTGTAACTTGGTCATGCTGCTTCAAGCCCCTTCCAGTTGACTGTGGGTCAAGCTATTGGCCCAGAGAGTGGGATCAAACTAGACGTGTAGTTGGCTAAAAGTGGACTTCAGTCTAAATTAGGCTTAAATGTGTAACTGAAACCTTAAATATGCTTTCTGATGTTTCAGAGGTGAACTGCAGAGGTCTTGCTCAGAGGTTTTCAAACTGGGGGTGGTGACCCCTCAGGAGGTCATGAGGTTATTACGTGCGGGTCACGAGCTGTCAGCCTCCACCCCCTGCTTCACCTCCAGCATTTATAATAGTGTTAAATGTAAAAAAAAAAAAAAAGTGTGTTCTTAATTTAGAATTGGGCTCACACTCAGGCCTGCTGTGTGAAAGGGGTCACCAGTACAAAAGTTTTAAGAACCGCTGCTGATGAAGGCTTGAGTTTAGGATAGGGGGTCAGTCTTTTTAGGAGACCTACAGAGCTGTTAGATAAAGGGGAAATAACTTTTAGCTGTGCTTCGGAACAGAGGTGCCATCAGGTTTGAGGCACAGGACTCCTGGGCTCTAGATTCATCTCTTGAGCAGGGAGCCTGGGAGTCAGGACTCCTGGGTTCTATTCCTGGCTTGACTACAGACTTCCTGTGTGATCTTGGGTAGATCATATAACCTCTCTCTTTATATTTTTGCCTATAAAATGGGAATATTAATTTGGTTCCCTAAAGATACTTAAAGTGAGGGAGAAAAGTGTATCTAGTTCTTAAAATGCCGAAACTTCAGGCTTCCCTGCTGGATGAAGGGACATAAGTACTATAAACAGGTTTAGACTTTCTATTCAAGCGTTAATACCTTGTCTATCACTGTGGTACGAGTACATATTGAACATTAATTCAAATGTAAGCTGTAGGGACCAATGCTGAAGTAGGAGCCTTCCATCTGACTTCATATTTCTAACCACTGGCTTCACTCTACTTGCTTATTTACACCTCTGTCTAGGTGGATTGCCAGGAAATCTGCAGTTTGGATTTCTCTGGCACTTGGGGGGGGTGGGCGGTATTTTGTCAAAGTATGAGATTTACGTTTACATTTTTAACAAGCCAGTTAGCTCTTAGCAAAACCTTTGCAGTTTGCCTTTTAAACAGATCTTCAAGTTATCTTTAAAGAAACTTGAGCTAAACTTGCCATTAATCTTTTTTAAAAAGCTTTTAGTAAGTTTCCATGAGTGCTATAAATTCCAGTAAGAGCAAGCATCTCTATCTGTAGCATAGGCAACCTCAAATGTGTCAAGCTTTAGCAGTGTGCCAAAAAGTGAAATTGAATAGAAACACATCTTACTGTTTGAGCTGAGAAATATTGGAAGTAAATAGCATAAACAGTAAAGAAAAAAAGTTCTAGCTTTTTCTTTTAACAGTCTTTTGATTTTAGTCTTGGTCAGGCAGGGGAGGGGTTGGTAATACAGGAAATTTCTTTTAAATTGTCTAAAAACCGGTGATCTAATATTTGCTCACAGTTGCCGAGGATATGGCTGCCTTATTCTTCCCTCTGGTGTCCTTTAGTCCAGTATTGCACTGATCAGAATAGTTGCGTGTGCTAATAGACAGCTCTTGCAGCCCGTTGTCTGTGCATATAAATCTGGTGCATGTGTAGTCTTTATTAATAGAACTTAAAATCTTTGCTGGGAACCCTGAACAGTGGAAGCTCCCACTCTTCTTTAATATGCCCTGTAGCGCCTGAGGGAATTCACGTGCTTGCAGACCTTCCCGCAGCCTCAAGGCAACAAAGTGGAATCCTTATTTGTTACCTTGGTCAGTTCTGTGTATTCACCCTTATACTGCCAATGAAGCGAAGGGATCTCTTATTTGTAGATCTGTCTAGACTTGCAACTGTCTTAGGTCTGTATGATCCAGTGTCTCCTACTCTCGTAATCTAGTACCCAGTCTTCCAGCATGGAGTACAATCAGGGCATCTTGCGGGATTTCCCTACTGGGATGAAGTAGCCATGGTTAAGTTCTCCTGTGTACATAACTGTATGTTTGATCTCTTGTGTGGATGGTGACAGGTGTTGGATTGGCAGCCCTGGAGACTGAAGTCCTCTCTTCACCAGCAAAGCACGTCTGAGCCTGGCAGCAGCACTGCGAGCTTTTTTTCCTGCCGAAGCGCATTCACCTTGCGTGTGGAGGATACCACCTCTGGGGGGTGAGAGGGGAATTCAGTCTCCATGGCCTGTCCCGCCCTCTGCCTTTCCACTGGGGGCTGCAGGCACAGAGATTTTTCGGCATGGAAGCCTTGCAAGTGGACTGACACCCCGTACCCCCAAACTGATTCCCCCTCCAAGCTACTGAACAACCGTCAGCTGGTAACAACTTTCCATCGCTCCCAACTGTCTAGTTTTGTTCCACTAAACTCCTCTGCCCAGTAAGTGATGGTGGATCTCTGCAGTTAACTTGGAGAGAGACTTTATTGGGGAGGAGTTCACACCAGACCTTGGAAGAGCTGGCTGTGGTTGGATATTTTTCCCCTCCTGCTCGGAGAAAGGACTTTGCTGAAAAGGCAGCGACGAGGGGATCTCTTCCTTCCTTGTTGAATCCAGTCTCGATCAGCCTGCCACAGCCAACAAAGTTCTGGAACTCAGCCATGCTGCCCATCTGTGTGTGTGTGTAAATTCCCCCTCCTCGCGCCAACCCCTCTGCTCCCCCAAGCAAAGCTGCATTGGCAGCCTTACACACAGCCCCGTTTGTTTCAGTGCTGCGTCTCGGAGTCTATGCCTCATGCAGCACGTGTGTAACTTACCAACGGGGAGTACGTTGCCTTTGTGTCACTAGCTACCATTGACACTAATCATTCCTTGCTGTACAAGACGGGGACTATTTACGCTAGGCAGCTACACTATACCTTCACCCCACCCTCTGAATAAGGGTAACATACAAAGGCAGATCTGTGTTGCTGAAGCAGACCCAGCCAGTGTGTCTCTAAGCAACGCCCCAGCCATGGTCCTGCTTGTCCACTTTGGTTGTAGTTTAACCTGTCTTGTGTTACAAGCTTCCCAGATAGGTTAATGTGACCTCATGCTACTGCCTACCCACTGCTCTGTACTGCAAGCGGTTTTCATTCCAAGGGCTGAGTGCAGTGTCTCCTAATGGGAACCCTGCTCGTGTTCCCTGGGTTGAGTGTTAATGGGAGGCTGGGCTGCTGCATCCAGTCACCTGTAAACTCTGCGCTTCCTGTCTGCACCAGATGTAAAGAAAGCCGGTACTAAGGGGAAGTAGTCTCCGTGCTCTTAAGCCACTGCTCAATTAGTCATTTGTTGCTTATGCATGCTCCACTTTTAAGAGGGACAGCAATAGTGTATTCACTTTCCACCCCCCTTTGCCCAGGTTGACTGACACCAAATAGCCTGACTAAGCCAATGATTCCTGGTCTCTGCAGTCCTCCAATCCCATTTACTCTTCTGTAGTGTAGGAGCCTGTGACAGAAATACCACTGAGACTGGGCTCTGATCCTCCCTCTGGGTGTGGGAGGACAGTCTGCCTTGCTTGCAAATCACTTTAAAGGGCCGTGGCCAAGACAATTTCTCCAGTTAGTCTCCTCAAACTGACACTTCTACCTTACTCCCAGGGTGTGGCTGTTCTTTCCCTAGGGTCTGAGACAATTTAACTAGCCTGGGCAATTTCACTTTCCCAGTCTTTCATTTCTCAGTTCTAGGCCGGGCATGCGCCACATGGGAGAGTTGTGTGTGTATATCCAGTGGTGAAGGCCTCTCTTTCCAATGAAATTAACAAAATTTATGAAAACACTTAAATGGGACAATTTTTTAAATCAAATTTTGGGTGAGAAAGCCTTGCCAATGGCCCTTTAACTCCTCTCAGAGTCGTATCTGAATCTCCCACTAATGGAACTGAATTTTTTGCCAGCACCAATTCACGCATTTAAGACACACTGTTTACTGTTAGGGTATCTACAATAACCCCTTTACATGCTAGGGATTCATACCATCGTTGGTCTTGTTGGGTCTGAAGGACCTAACAGAAACGGTAGTGTGATAATGTGTAACGTTCATGCTCAATGTCCTGGCAAACAGGATAATTTATCCATGCATGACTGACTGCATCATCCTGATTTTGGGGGAGAGTTATAACTTCATATCGGCCATTTGCCAGTTTCCTTTGAAGAACATTGTTTTCCCAGCATCCACCCTGAAAGATCTGGTGTTCCATACAGAGAAGGGAGCTCTGTCTCAACCTAACCCCCTCCCCTTAATAGATACACGTTTTTATTCTAGTAAAGCTAAAACCAGTTGAACAATAAAGCCAGACAGATTAGTTTCAACAGAGCATGCTAGGTGAAATCTAATCGGCTTGTTTCAGGGTGCCTTCCATTTCGGGATGCTATGAAGAATTGCATGAAGGAACAAATTGGCAGAGTGTTTCCCATTGCTTTGCTTTTGTGTCCTCTGCATTTTTTTGTGGATCTGTTGAATTTTTGCTGTTTAAACATGTACCTGTAACTTGGTGCATTACATTTCCTAAAAACCAAATAAACTTTGTAATTTACAATCTGTAACTTGTGGATGTTGGAAATATTATGGAGGGAAAATTAATAAAAACAAACAAACAAACCCCAACCTGTTAATCTTTTTTAATAGCATAGGCCAAAATACTTCCTGTTGATTATTTTTATGTCTGGGTTTTTCTTCCAAACCAGTCCCCTCTATTTTAAAAAGAAAATTTATTTAGTAACAGTTTAGAAGATTTACTTCTGCAATGACTCTTTCTAACAAATGAGATTCCAACACAACCCACTGCTCTGTCAAGTAGAACCTCTTTTTTTTATGTAGGTAATCAAATTTAGACTGATTGAAACTTACAGCTGCTGATGTATTTTTAGGCCCCATTCTCATAAACAACATTGCATCTCAAGTCAATATTAGCTTTGGTTATCTCTCTAAACCACTGAATATTACAAGGTTTAGATCCACACCTCTCTTCTGATCATGGCCTATTCGGATATAAATTCTTTAGTGTGCAATAACTCCTCAACTAAAAATTAGTCTCAGAAAAACATCAGCATTTTCCACTGGGGTTAGTCTAAAAAAGACAATATCAACTTGAAAACACTATTGTGTGTTTGTTTACAGTTCAATAAATGGCATCTTGCCATAAACTTGTTAGCCTCAAGGTGATTGAGTGGGAACATGACTAGAAATCCCTTAGTCCTCCCTGCTCTGGGTTTTGCCTATTTTGCCTGTTTTGCCCAATTGCCTATCCCTTTGTCCTGTTTATTTCCTAAAGGCTTGGGGGATACTTGAAGACAGGTTGGCAAAGAAGTAAACCCTGAGTTCAGATCCATCCTGGTTAAGGCCCAAGAGATAGATATGTATATGTGTGTGCACATGTAACTACGAGCGTGCGGTTAGGGAAAAGAATTCTAGTTTTCAAATGCTGGGAACTGATGTTTGCCAAGTGTGTTATGCTCTGGGTTCTCTTGACTGGTGGCAATGATAGGATAATACTTTGTACTTATAGTATCTGTACCCTTCCTGATCAGGTTTGGATTCCACTTACCAGTGCGATGATATCTGTGCGCTCTTTGCTGAGAGTAACCTTTTTTTTTCCTTCTTCCTTTTTTTGCCTCAGAACTGTCCATCATGGGCTCTGGACCAATTGATCCTCATGAGCTCCTAAAAGGATTAGATTGCTTCTTGGGGAGAGATGGAGAAGTCAAAAATACAGAAGGAGTCACCAAGATTTTCAAGTAAGTCCCCAGTTTAAACGTGTGGTTTGACGAATTCTTAGCATGGCAGGACATAATGTAGCAAAATCTCAATTTCCCAGACCAGAAGTAAGCAGCTGGTGTGGTGTGAAAATGACCCATCAGAGCAGAGCTGTTTGATTGTTTTAAGTCTTTTCCCTTCATAGTCTTATTTATTTATTAGATGCTAATCTGCTTGTATGGTGGTCGGCATTAAAGTTGTTGGGCTTTTTAAGACAGTGTAGGGGTTTTAGTTACGCAGAGGCCAGATTCTCAGCTGGTGGGCATCAAAATAGCTCCATTGGAGTCAATGGAGCTGCCCTGGTTTAAACCACCTGGGGGATCTGGCCCCATTGACTTCAGTGGAACCACAGCTGACTTGCACCAGTTGGGGAGTTGGCCTTGGGTTCCATCATCTTCAATGGAAGATGTGATCCAAATCTCCTAGGCTGCTTTGGAAACATCAGCCTTGCCTTTCTTGTAACTGCGTCCTCTTGTTTCAGAAATGCATCCAGTTCTCTTCTTAAATGTTATCTGATCCTGGATCTCAGTGGAAGTCCCTTCTGTAGGTTGCTTGAGGGCACTTCAGTGTATTCCAAGCACGCCTAGCATTTGTTCCCAAAGCTCTCCCACAACCGCCTTGTTCTTCAGGGTGTGGATGAGGCACTGAGTAGCTGTAACTGCCCTATGAAATATTTAACTCCCCAACCCCCTCAGAAACCCTTCTCCAATTAAAAGGATGCGTGTGACGTTTGCAGAACATTTAAATCTTGGGCTAGATCCTCAACCGGAGTAAATTAGTGAGGCTCCCGAATTTAATGGGAATCCCATCCACTTTGAGCCAGCCATTGCCCCAACTGGGGCTGGATTGGAGCCAGTGCCTGCTGGAGCAGAAAAACCTCCTTCCCATCCCCCCCTCAGCCAGGCTGTCCCCCACCAACCTGGGGCCAGATTGGAGCCAGTGCACCACAGAGGGGAAAGAAGCCATATGCTGTTCCCAGATGAGTCCTGTTACTCCTTCTTCTTGGCCCCCGAGCCTACGGAGTCTGATTTTGTGGCAGTTGGTTGCCATGTGCTCTGATCTCTCTGTACTGCATCAGCTCAGCTTCTTCCTTGCCTCTCTCCCTTCCTGCTTGCAGCTTCATGAAAGACGCCCAGAAAATGGTCAGTCGCTGCATCTACCTGAACATCCTGTTGCAGACCCGGGCGCAAGACATCCTGGCAAAGTAAGAGTCGTGGAGGGTTCCTTACGGAGAGTGGGGACTGGGGGTCAAATTATCCCTAGCTCTGGGAGGGGAGTGGGGTCTAGTGAGTTAGAGAAGGGGGAGCTGGGAGTCAGGACTCCTGGGTTCCCTCCCCAGCTCTGCCGCTAACTGTGACCGTGGCTGGGTGTCTTTTCCTCTGAGGTGCAAAGTGGTTCTCAGGGAGGTTATGGGGTTTTAGTGACCCATCTCTGGCAGGTGCTTGGAGATCAATCCTGGGCTGTAAGGAGTAGGCAGAGACAGTTCAAAGTTTGGCTGTAGCCCATGGCGTGGGAAGGGTATGACACCAGCACTGACCTGGATCTACTCTCTTCCCAGGTTCATCCGGGTTGGGGGTTACAAACTTCTCAACACTTGGCTCACCAGCTCCAAGGCATCCAGCAATGTGCCCCTGCTGCAGCAGATCCTGCTCACACTACAGCACCTGCCCCTCACTGTGGATCACCTGAAGCAAGTGAGTAAAGCTGCTGGCGCTCTCCCTTCACAGTCAGTGCTGACCACGGTGGCCCAGTGCGATGCTAGGGGGCACTGTGCTGCAGGGAACAAGGTGGGGACGCTGTCCCTTGCGGTCAATGCTGACCATAACCCTCTGTCCCTCTCTGATCTTTTCCAGAACAACACGGCGAAGCTGGTGAAGCAGCTTAGCAAGTCGAGCGAGGACGAAGGTAAGAGACCGCCCTATTGTGTGTGTGCGCGCCATGCCTCCTCCCGTCTGCAGGAGCTTGGTGCGAGCTGCCCTGCTCTAATCTGTGTCCTCTCTCCCCTTGCAGAGCTCCGCAGACTGGCCTCCATCCTCGTCAGCGACTGGATGGGCGTCATCCGCTCCCAGAGCAGCGCGCAGCCTGCAGGTGAGTCACACCCTTGAAACATGCATAGGAGACCTTGTTTGAAATGATGGGGCCCCAGCCGTCTTAGCTCGGGCCCCTCAGCCCACTAGTGGGTGCCCTCCCCGCACCATCCTGGGTCTGTCTTCTCTAGCGTGAGATCCCTGCCACTCTACTGCTCAGTGGCTCCTCCCATAATACGCTTCTCGTGTCCATCCTAACCGACGTGGGCAGACTGTGGGCTTTTCCCTGGAGCCTGAGGGTGGAGAAGCTCTTGCAGTGGCCTCTGCCTTTGGGACTTGAACCCTCCCCTTCCCTGCAGAGCGAGACAAGAAAAAGCGGAAGGAGGAGAGTAAGAGCAAAGCACCTGTCCAGGAGAAGCCTCAGGAGGCCAAGGCAGAAGCCAAGGCTGAGGAGACACCGGAGAAGAAGAGAGAGAAGCCAAAATCGCTACGCACCACAGCACCCAGCCATGCCAAGTTCCGCTCCACTGGTGGGTACTGGGAGGGGCATCTCTCAACTCCTGGGGGGAGTAGGCCTGATCGAGGGCAGCAAGCTAAGAGGCCTCAAGTGGGATTCTGTATGGCTGTTCCCCAGTTGCCCCACCTAGAGGTGGCTCTGAGCAGTGTAACTGTGCAGCTGGTCCCCACTTGCCCCACCTCAGAGGTGGCTGCATTTCTCTGCTGGGTGACCTATCCCAGCTTAAAAAGCCTTTGGGATCCTTGCAGATGAGGTACTATGAAAATGTGGGCTTATCCCGGTGCTGTACTCTGCTAACCTGAGTTCTGCTTTGCCGTAGGGTTGGAATTGGAGACTCCCTCACTGGTTCCTCTAAAGAAGAACCCCAACGCTGTAGTGGTGTCTGAAAAATACAACCTGAAGCCGATGCCAATAAAGAGACAGAGGTAGGTCTGAGCGTCCCGCCCTGCTCTAGGGAAAGCATCCAGACTTTATGCCTGTGGCTTCCTCTGTCTGCCTCACCTTTCCACTCTGTTCCTCAGTCCTGAGAAGCACTCTGTGTAGAATTGGGAGGCAAGACTCCTGGGTTCCCTCCCTGTCTCTTGGGAGGGGAGTGGGGTCTAGTGGTTAGAGCAGGGGTCTGGGAGGCAAGACTGAGTGCTGAGGGGATTTGCCCGAGACCCTGTGTGTGGTACAGGCCCAGCATTGGTATCCTTCCCCAAGCCGCCCCTTCAGCCCCCTGCAAAGCAGCTCTAGGGTTGTGCTGTGCTTCCTATGCTCTTCTTCACACCAGATCGCCACATGATCTGGGCTTGCCCGCTCCTTGCTCAGGGCAGCATCTGACCCCTTTCCTGGGTTGTGGCCTCAGTACCATGTCTGCTTTTCCCTCTCACAGCACGTCCGCCCCCTCTGGAGACAACCCACCAGTAGAGAAGAAATACAAGCCTCTGAACACCACCCCCAACAGCACCAAGGAAATCAAAGTCAAGATCATCCCTGCGCAACGTGAGTACACTGAGTCCCCGGTAGTCAGGATGCCTGGGTTCGGTCATCATCATCGGGAGGGGAGTGGGGTCTAGCTGGAGTAGCGGGGTTGCAGAGGTGGGGCTGAGAGTCCGGACTCCTGGGTTCTATCCCTTGGCTCGGGGAGGAGAGGGGAGTGGGGTGTAGCATAGGGGAGGGGCAGGATAACACGTGAAGTTGCTGGTGCTTGGAGCGTTCAGTTTCTGTAACCTGTTTCATTCCCCCTTCTTCCCCCCCCCCCCCCTGCAGCAATGGAGGGCTTGGGCTTCCTGGATGCCCTTAACTCTGCCCCCATCCCAGGGATCAAGATCAAAAAGAAAAAGAAAGTCTTGTCTCCTACTGCAGCCAAGGTACAAACACTTCTGGGTGGGGAATGGGGGATGGTTGGTTAGAATGGGGGGTGCTGAGAGGCAGGACCCCTGGGTTCCATCCCCAGCTTGGGGGTGGGGCGGGGGGTCTGGTGGGTTAGAGCAGGGGGCTGGGAGGCAGCACCCCTGGGTTCTGACGTCAGCAGTGAGAAGGGTGTGGGGTCTGGTGCAGGAGCTGGGAGTCACTGGTTCACTTCCCATTACGCTGATCCCACATTTCTCTCTGTGTCCCAGTCGAGCCCGTTTGAAGGGAAGCCAGCCCCAGAAGCGAGCACTGCTAAACCATCCTCGCCAGAACCCGCTACTGCATCCGAGCCGATGGAGGTGGATCGGCCCGGCACTCCTGTGCCGGCAGTAGAGGTCCCAGAGCTGATGGAGACAGGTAAGGATGGGGAAAGCGTTGGAGCCAACAGGTTCTGTTGTGCTAACCCCGGGTGGGTGGTAGGTGTCAACCCAACATCCTGGCTGTGTTGGATCAGACCTGATGTTTCCACCCAGGAGGCCGTAAAACCCCATAATGCATGTGGCCAGGTGTGCCATGCCAGCTGGGGTACAGCTGCCTTGGCAGAGGGGGCAGCCCCTGTGTCAGCTCAACTGTGGGGCTGGCAGGGCTGTCTTCACTGGGGGTCCTGGGTTGGGCTCAGGAGGCATTGGCGCCAGCTGGTAGATCCAGGCTCCGTGGGTGTGTTTGTCTGATTGCTCTGTGTCCCGTCCCTGCAGCCTCGTCCGAGCAGAACTCTGATGCCAAGCCACCCGAGAGTGCAGCTGACTCCACTCAACTTACCAAGAAGGGCAAGAAGAAGAAGACAGTGAGCTGGCCTGAAGAGAGCAAGCTGCGGGAGTACTTCTACTTCGAGCTGGACGAGACTGAGCGAGGTGAATACTGAGGAGGGGGCCTTTCCCTCTAGGGGGCACCAGCTCCAATCCGGCGCTTGGGGTATGGGACATGGGGCCTTTCCCTCTAGGGGCTGCCAGCTTTGCTCCGGCGCCAGGAGACTACCTGGCTTCTGCGGGTGGGAGAAGGGATACGAGGCCTTTGAACTCCTATTATAGAGTGGGGTGTCTCACCCTTCCTATCGGCTGTACGGCAGTGGCCTGTCTGTCCCCTGACTAAACCTCTCCCCATTTCTTCTCCTCCCCCTGGCAGTCAACGTGAACAAGATCAAGGACTTCGGCGAGGCAGCCAAGCGGGAGATGCTGAAGGATCGGGAGGCCTTTGAGACGGCACGCCGGCTCAGCCACGACGCCATGGAAGAGAAGGTGCCCTGGGTTTACCCCAAGCTCATCGACCTGCCTAACCCCCTGGTGCAGCCAGGCAATGGCAGCCGCGAGAAGTTCACCCAGGCCGAGAGGGAAAAGGGCATCCTGCAGGAGATCTTCCTGTCAAAGGAGAGGTGGGTGTGGTCCTGGGGGGCAGTGCAAGGGATTGGAAGGATACTGGGGTCAAGGCCGGGGCACCATTTTCCATTTGCACAGTGTAGGTTCTTTGTCCCCCTCTAATGGCTGCACCATGCAACAGCCAGTGTATCAAATTTAGGGCCACCCACCTGAATTCAGCATGGCTCTGTTCCTCTCTAGCGGCATATGAACCAGCTGCTGCCTCTGAGCTTGTCGACTTGGTTGTTTGACGCAGGGAGCACAGACCCTGCTTTCAGCTCCAGAGATCCCGCAGATGACCTCACCTGGGGCTCTCTTGGTTGCTGGGCATCAGGATCCCCCTCTGACCCTGCTATCTTTGCTTCCCATGGCTGGTGGATGCTGGGTGGGTGTAGACCTGGCCTGTGAGGCCATGCTGGAGCTAAGGGGCAGGGGGGAGGGGCATTAGGCTGTGCTGACAGCCCCATCAGTGGTGGGCTACGACCACATGTCTCGGTGCTGAGATCTGATGGGCATCTCTCCTCTCCACAGCGTTCCAGACAGTCCCCACGAACCCGACCCGGAGTCCTATGAACCCCTGCCGCCCAAACTCATCCCGCTCGACGAGGTATGTCTGGCCCAGGGCCCCGGGTTCTCTATCCTGCTTTGGAGGACAGAAGGAGGGGACCTGTTGGGTTAGAGCAGGGGGATTGGTAGTCAGGACTCCTGGGTTCGCTCCTCACTGTGGAAGGGGTCTAGGGGTTAGAGCAGGGGGTTCATTTCCCAGTTCACTGGGGGCCCTCCCCCGCTCTGTGTCTGTCTCCCCTGTATAAACGGGGACGGGCTAGAGAAGGGCAAAGGCCCAAGAACCCAAGCGCCCAGCCATGACCCCCAGCCCCTAAGGCTGGGGCGTCCTCCTTGCCCTCAGCCCGTCCTGACTCCAGTGTCTCCTCTGTCCCCTCTCTCAGGAATGCACCATGGACGAGGCCGCCTACCAGGAAGGACTCGACCCAGCCGCCGCCTCGCAGTCTCCCGATGGAGCCGGGGCCTCCAAGCTGCCCCCAGTGCTGGCCAACCTGATGGGGAGCATGGGGGCCGGCAAGAGCCCTCAGGGCCCCAACCCCAGCTCCTCCATGAACGTACAGGAGATCCTCACCTCCATCATGGTAATTGGAGCTGCTGTGTAGTTTGATTGACCCTACAGGCTTCCCGTAGTGGGAGGGTCCAGCACCAAAAGGGTAAACAATGAGCCGTTCTATGGGTGGGGCCTCACTGGCCCATCTACCCCCAGAGCCGACCATTGCTTCCCCCCCGCCGCCCCACCACTGCTGGAGTGGACCATTGGCCTGGTCTCCCTGCCTCCAGCTTGGTTGAAGTTCCAGCGTTTTGGGGGGGGAGGGGAAACTCAGAAAATGCACCAGCTGAGCAATAGTTGGGGTGGGGGGATGCATGGGGGGGTGGGACTCTTTCCTGTCACCGCCTTCTCCCAAAGCAGTTGGCTCAAGCCAGCCCCTGGCCCCAGCTAGAGGGTTAATGGACTAGCACAGCGCCCTAGAGTTAGAGGTCAGAGAGAGCTGAGGGGGTGTAGTGTGTGTGGGGGGGGGGAGGAGAGACACTCTGTCTAACCCTGCTCCTCCTCTCTCCCTTCCCTGCACAGGGCGGGCCCAACAACCACAAGACAGAGGAGCTAATGAAGCAGCCGGATTACTCGGACAAGATCAAACACTTGCTTGGCAACCTCCAGACACAGCCCCCGGGGCCCTCAGGAGGTAAGAGACCTGTGGGGGGGCACTGACCTTCTTCCCACCTCCCTCTTCTTCTAGGAGAAAATTCTGTTCTGCCGGTCGCCTTCTGGCTTCTGTTTCTCTGCCTTCTGTCTGTCTCGACGGGGCACCTGGGCCTTATAAACCATCCACTCCTACAGTTCTAGGGGCTCTGGCAGGCGGGTAATCGGAAGGACCTGATCTTGGTTGATTCAAATGGCTGGTGCCAGGGTAGAGCTGGTGCACCCAGCATCCCGATGACATCGTAGGGGTGCGAGTGCGTGTCTGTGTGATTTCCCTTGCTCTGGGGGTTCCAGGAGAGGTGGCCTTGTAAACATGTCCTGGGTTAGGATCGGAGGTTGCCTGTGAGGGGATGGGAAGTGAATCCCCCACCCCCTTTCCACTTCCCATTGTAACCCCATTGGCTGTATTTGACCCCTCTGCTCTCTTGTCTTCCAGTGCCCCACGGGCTGCTGGGCCCAGGGCCCCTCGCCAATGGATTCCCACCTGGACCAAAGAACATGCAGCATTTCCCTCCCGGGGGGCCAGGACCCATGCCTGGTAAGGAGGGAGCTACCATCTTCTCGGGGTGGGAGGACACGAGTGTCAGACCTTCAGCTGGAGTGTGCCTGAGTCAGTAGGGAGTGCTGACCCCAGTGCGGTGCCAAGGGGCGCTGTGCTGTAAGGAGTGGGGTAGAGGCTCAGTAGGGGACACTGCCCTGGCGTCAGTGCTGGTGCCAATGCCCCAGTGTGGTACTAGGGACCACTGTGCTGCAGAATGGGGGGCTCAGTAAGGGGTCCTGTGTGGCATGGAGCAGGGTGGGGGTTCAGCAGGAACTGTCTTTCTGCCCTGGGTGCTCAGACGGGGGGGTCTCTAACCTTTGTGCCTCTCTCTCCCCTAGGTCCCCACGGTGGCCCTGGGGGTCCCAACATGCCCCCAGGTCCTGGCATGCCTGGCGGGCCCAGGATGATGGGCCCTCCACCTCCCCAGCGAGGCGAGTTCTGGGATCCCCCTGATGGCGGCATGCGGGGAAACCCCCACGGGGGTATGCGAGGGGGTGGCCCCGGCCCGGGGCCTGGACCAGGCCCTTTCCACCGGGGACGAGGCGGGGAGCCCCCCTTCCGGGGACGAGGAGGAGGCGGGCGCAGCGGCGGCCCCCCCAATGGCAGAGGCGGGCCCCCTAACAACGGCATGGGTGGAGGAGGCGGCCACGGCGGCGGCGGCCATGGTGGAGGCCACGGAGGCCATGGTGGAGGCCACGGCAGGGGCCACGGCGGCCATGGTGGGGGCCACGGAGGCGGCGGCCATGGTGGGGGCCACGGAGGCGGCGGTCATGGAGGTGGCCACGGAGGAGATCACGGCAGAGGCCACCCAGGGGATCACGGCCGGGGTCATGGTGGAGGCCACGGAGGAGGTAATTGCAGGGGGCTTGGCTTGCCCTCTAGGGGGAGCAGAGGGCCTTGGCTTTGGAATGGCCCTGCCCCTTTGTGGGAGGGGCCTGTGAGTGCCCCCTCCCCTCCCCCGTTTTTATCCAGCCGGTGGCGAGGGCCGATGGGGGAGACCCAGCATGCATTGCACCCATTCGATCCTGTGGGCCCCGCTCCTTGGGGGCGGGGCCCAGAGTGGCAGAGACCCCCTATGGGCCTGTGAGAACAAGGAAGACAGTTTCAGCTGCAGCATTGCATGCTGGGAGCTGTAGTCTGCTCCTGGCAGCCTGGGTTAGGGTGGAGTGTTGCATGCTGGGAGCTGTAGTCTCTCCCCCATCCTCTGCCCTGCTCTGCCACCCCTCTGGCCGTGCCCTGCTGCCGTGGCTGACCTGCGCCCCGTTTTCTCTCACGCAGACATGTCGAGCCGCCCCGTGTGTCGCCACTTCATGTTGAAAGGCAGCTGCAGGTACGAGAACAACTGTGCCTTCTACCATCCCGGAGTGAATGGGCCGCCCCTGCCGTAGCGCCCGGGGCCCTCCCTCCACCCTGCCGACACCCCGTGAAACCGCCCAACACAGCTGCCCCCCCCCTTCACGGACTCTGGGGTGCCCGCTGTCGGACTTGGGCTCTGAATCCACCATTTATGGCTTCTGTGAGGCCTTGTAACGCCCAGGGGGGAGGAGCAACCCCCCCCCACGGCTGCTGCTACTGAGGAACCACTGCGGGGGGGGGGAATATCCCCCCGCCACTCCGCTCCCTCCTGTGTTGTTTTAATCTGATGGAGGCGCTGATGGGACCTGACTCTGCGCCCCCCAGTGACTTTTTGCAAGCACAAGAGCCGCTGTCTGCTCTGGGACCTGGGGGCGAGGGGGGGCAAAGTGGGTTGTTACCACTGTGTGTATCTCTGTGGAACCAGCAAAGGTGTAAAGAGAGCGTTGCCCGGCTGCCCCACCCGGCTCCGGGCTGTGATCTGTCCACGGGTTCGCCAGCTGCAGATCTACTCTGAAGACATTTTGCCTGGGGAGCCTTGGCCCTGAGGAGCAGCCGGCCACCCCATCTGGCTCCCCCAGAAATACTGCCTTCCCAGGGCACGTGGCCAGGAGACTTCTCCCTCCATCTGGCAGCAGCAGGATATCAGTCCTTCTGTTGGGGAGGAGAGGGATCCCTTAACCACTGCCCCCCATCCACTGAGCAAAGGGGGTGCTTGTTAACTTCACCCCCTCCATGGGGTCATGTGTGTGAACAAGTGAGATCAGAGCTTCTCCCCTTGCTGTAAATACCCTTCCCCATCCCACTGACGACTGCAGACACGTGACTCCCCTTGGTGCTAGCGAGTCGTTGGAAGTGGGGGGGACATGAAGCTGTTTTCTGTGAAAACGGACGGACTTTATTGCTGTTGGCATCTGGGGGCTTGGTTTGTTTCCTTTCCATTGTTTTATTTTTTTACGGTCTCTCCCTGAGACATGGACTGTCCTCCCCCCACCCCACCCCACTGGTGCAGCCTCCCCCTTTTGTTTTGTATATTTTGTACATTAGTAATAAACATGGTGATTAAAAAAAATGGATCATCTAATTTAACCTTGGTGTCTGTGCTGGCTGTGTGGGGAAGGGGCCATCTCTGTGCATCTGTACAGCGCCTGGCACAGCAGGTTCAAGGTCTGCAGCTGGAGC
This sequence comes from Lepidochelys kempii, assembly GCF_965140285.1. Lineage (NCBI taxonomy): Eukaryota > Metazoa > Chordata > Testudines > Cheloniidae > Lepidochelys > Lepidochelys kempii. The sequence continues at coordinate 46,536,162 of NC_136393.1, read as the reverse complement.
CATGAACACTGCCACACTCATGAGAGAGGTGCCCTGCTGCAGCTTCTGTCTCTGCTCACTTCGTTTCGCCACTGAAATAGGAATGAGCCAGATGCACAGGGGAGACATTTCCTCGTTCTTACAGTCCTGCTGATGGCTGAGACGCAGCAGGGTCCTGGGAGTTGGACTCCGATTCCCACTAGCGAGAATCCTTCAATCCACCCTGACTTGGTACAGTGCTTGGAACCCTGGGATACCTACCCAGGATGCAATGCATGCAGAACTGGTACAGTTGTCCAACACGTCCCTTTACAAGCCCTTGTGTTCAGTTGCTTATAACATTGCCACGCATCATCCGTTTGGGCTGAAGTTTTCCACGCTGCGTATCCTCCTTAGGTTGAATATTTGGGAGAAATTTCAGCCAAAATGGTTCAGCCGTTTCCAAGAATGAGGCTAAGGGCAAGCGTCTTATTTTGCTCAAGCTAAAACGGTCTGGTGACCCTTTCTTTGAGAAGCTCTAGTCTCCCCGTGTTACAGAGCAGGGACTCAAAACTGGGCAAGGGCGTAGGAACATTTTGCTTAAATTTGGCCACATCATAAGCCTTTGAAAAATTGTGGCCTGCACATGCTTTAGATTTTAGCTGCTAAGTTCTCCAAAGATCCTGTGTGTGGGCTCCGGCCTAGGGCTGATCAAGTGTTCCTCTGCGACTGCAGTTCTGGGCGGACTGTGCTGGGCTCCGGCCTGGGAGCAGAGAGCAGGCAGCCTCCCTCCTGCGCTCTCAGTGCCCCTCTGCTGGGCCCAGGCAGTGTGAAGGAGGAACCCACCCGATTCCCATGCAGAGGGGACAAGAGGCAGACCTGTGGATAGAGATGGACTTTGCAGGGGGAAGAGACTGGGACTGAGAACCAGTCTGAAGGAGGGCAGATGGGTCTAATGGGTGCTTATGTGTGGGGGAGGGAGAAAGGGACATGGGTGGAGGGCATGCTGACTGGAGACGGACAATAGAAGGAGAAGGGGCAGAAGGTGACATGCTGAGGGGTTGCTGGGGGTGAGACTATGTAGAGGAGTCTGTGCCCACTAGGACACACTCCCCTCCAGGCCTGGAATGGAGCCAAGATCCTGAGTCTCACTATGCCATCGGCAACTAGCTCAGAAACCCACCTGCAAAGCATCTCCTGGCCCTCTGGTGCTAGGATGACAACCTTCTACTGGTATCAGTTATGCCGGTAGCTCAAGTGGCAGAGGGCTGCAACCTTGCTAGGTGTCAGTACGATGCCACAGGATAGAATTGTTTTTTTCAGTTTGCTGTTTAAAAAAGGGGCCCTCTGCAGTCATTGCTGGGGGGGGGGGGAAAGGGGTGAGCACCTCCTGCTCTAAGAAATTGCAGGGGGGTGGGGAATGGGCAGTCAGAGTCTGAGGTTTAATCCCTTCCCTTGTGGGCAGCAGGATTCTGTGTTGCTGCTTCCCCCCCCCCCCCCCCAGCAGCCTAGAGGCCAGGGTAGCGGGGCTGGCTGGCATCACACCATGCTGGTGGAATAATGCACCTGATTGTCGAAGCTTCCACAGGTGCCTTGAGCCACAACAACTTGTACAATGGCCAACAGACTCCTGCTATGATGTCCCCCTCTCCAATCACCTCAGTGATGTGTTAACTCTGAAACCTACTGATTTTGTTGGGCATTCACAGGTGGTCCAAGTTGAGCCAATCTACTATACTGGCCAGATGTTAACTCTGAAACCTACTGTTGACAGTGCAACTGCTAAATGGGACTTAATGGGCTGCAGGGGCCTGTAATAAACAGGTCTGAGATGAACAGCTCAGCCCCCTCATCTTGTTCACGTCAGGGGGTGTTGAGTCTGAAACCTACCTGATGACTTGGCTATCATTAACTACCTTGCACCAAATCACGTTCACTGACACAGCCTGGATGGGGTCGGGGGAAAACAGACCCAAATACAAGGTCACTTCCAGCCTTGACCCACCCTTGCCCTATCTAGCATCTAGAGGCCCTGCTGCAGTCACCTTCAGCTCTGTTTTTCCCCACCCCCTGCTACCTTTGCTGATCCATGGAACATTTATCAGCTAATGCTGAGACCACCCCATGCAGCATCATCTCAATGGGGTGTATTAACATCAAGTGCCCACCACAGCTCCAAAGGGCCACTGCCCAGCCTGTGCCAAAGGAGAGAGGCTGAAGGAACAGACACGTTCCCAACAGATGCAGGACAACAGCCAGATGGAACAACAGTGGGCTGAATAGGCCTGGCTGAACTGAACACAGGCTGCGGCTCCGAGGGCACCAGGCTAATGTGCTGGCAGGGGGAAGCAGATGTGGGACAAAGGTGGTGTCTACACTTGCCCCAGCCTGGGCTCAGCTCCCAGTGGTTCTCAACCACTGGTACACAGAGGTCTTCCATGGGGTACATCAAGCCACCTAGATATGTGCCTAGTTTTACAGCAGGCTACATGAAAAAGCACTAGCCAAGTCAGCGAACACTAAAATTTCATACTGCTCTATACACCAAAATGTAAGAATATTTATATTCCAATCAATTTATTTTTATAATTTTAGGGTAAAAATGAGAAAGCAATTTTTCAGTACTGGTGGCTGAGACACATCTGATTTTGTGAGGAAGTCATTTTTAAGAGAGATGAATCTTAGGGGTACACAAGACAAAGCAGCCTCCTGCAAGGGGTACAGGAGCCTGGAAAGGTAGAGAACCCCTGATTTAGGGAGCAGGACACAGGGGGATAGGCTCTGCTCTAACCAGTTGTGAGAACCAGGTTAGGGTATGACTTTACCCTAATTGAGCACCCTGTGAGCAGCAAGTTCATTAGAAGACACTGTAGCAACCCTGTGGACTGGAAAAGGTCTGAAAGGGCAAGAGCCCCCCCGAATTAGCCCAAACACACAGACCTGGAATTCAAGCAGGAGACCTGTGCTGAGCTCAGACCTGGTTAAGAACAAGAGCATCAAGCCAGAGCTCTGTGACCCAATACCAGTGTGTCAGAAACTAGGCCCAAGGGGCATATGAAATGAGGGGGGGTGGGCTAGCCTGCCCCCCATTCCTTTTGGGGGTTCTTAAAGAGACTCAAGGGAGAAAAACTGGCTACTGGAATGAAATTAGCTGCTGTCTGGCAGCCTTCCCCACCAGCTTCTGGGACCCCAGGCCCACCTTCACCTTAGCAGGGTGGGTTGAAGAGGGACTCAGATACCCCCCCCCCACTTGCTGCAGCGAAATCCCAACCCCCACTTGGGACATGACTTTATCCTCCCCCCACCCCTTCCTCATCACCACTGCTGGGAGCCTTTGACCAGAGCAGGGGCCTGAACCACCCACTCCTGGCACAACTTTGCTGGGTCATGGAGCAGCTGATCAGCCCCCCTGGGCTGGGTCCATGCTTCTCCGGTACCCAAGGCTGCAAGCGAGAGAGAGAGAGAAGTTGCCTTGCCCCTCGGTGGGGTGCTTTCCTCTCCCCTCTGGTGAGCGTTCAGCTCGGCCTGTCTCCCAGCAAACGGGATGGGAGCTCAGCTCAACTCCTCCAGCCTTGCTCCCATCTCGGGGCCCGGCGGAGAAGCCGCTCTCTCCCGCTCAAGGGAAAGGGAGGCCGTTCACATGACAGCCTGAGTGGAAGCGTAAAGAGTCAAGGTTTTGCCTTGTTTTCCTCCCCCGCTGTGTGTTTAGTCAAAAGACTGGTTAACGGTGTGAGGGCCAAACCCCGCACGCCATTCGACACAGGTTAGCCTTTCCCGCTCCATGGCAGATGGGCCCATCCCACGGTCAACCATTGGCCCCATATATGTCATAAGTTGTGGGGGCTCAGCCCAGCCTCCAGCAGGGCAGGCACTCTGCTCCCCAACGCCCCACCCACCCCACCAGCCACGTGGGCAGAAGTGGCCCCAGCCCCCCTCTCTGTCCCCTTGAAGGCATGAGTGGGCTGGACAGACACTCTCCACCCCCAACCTCTCTGGCCATGATGAATCCCCACCCCCCGCACAATCAAAGCCACCAACAGCCACTTCCTGACTTCCTGTTTTAATTGAATCCTGTCAAACGGAAGCGGAACAAGGCTCGAAGCATCCTCGGAGCAGCTGGGGGGGTGAGAAGAGTCCAGCAATGGCACAGTCCCCTCCCCACCTGGCCCAGAATAGACCATTCCAATACAAACTCCCCCCCACCCCCACCCTTCATATAAATACCCAGTGGCCCTTCCCAGAAAGGAAGGGGGGTTGCAAAAAAACACTCCCACCTTCACAGGTTTAGCCCCACTTCCATCTCTTTAGCCCCACCCCCAAAGCCAAGCCCCACCCCATCATTGTAGCCACGCCTCCTCTGCTATCCAGCTGCACAAAAGTCCTGCTGCAAAGGGGCAAGCGGGTGAATGGAGAGTCCATCATGGGAGGGGGGAGGAGCTTCAGGAGGCCCCACCCCCACCTCACTCGCGGGGCCGGTTGATGATGACCTCGCCCAGGGCCTCCAGCACCTCGCGCTTGTAGTCGTCGAAGTCGCCGTCAATCTGCTCAACGCTCTGCTCCTCCACCACCCACAGCTGGCAATTGGTCTCTGTGATCAGGCGGGCGTCGTGGCTCACAATGATGACGGCTGCAGGGCGGGGCAGGGGGAAGGTTAGAGGGGATCCCCCATTCCAAGGGGTGGGGGATACCCTCACACATATGCCCCCCCCCCCCGGTCTGTGGGATGGTATCGCCCACGAAATGCATGCTGGGTAGTTTGTGCAGGCTCTTTTGTGGGGCAGTGTCACTCGGTGAGGGGCATTATAGGAAGTGGTATTTATCCCTAAATAACCAACCTCCTCCCCTTGGAAGAGACCAGTGGGGCCCTTCCCACCCCACCCCAGCCCTGGACCAGACCCTTCTGGCCCAGAATTCCCTGCACCCCACCCTTGGGCCAGACCAATGGGCCGTTCCAGCCTGGAATTCTCCCTCCCCCACCTAGCACCAATGGGCCCTTCAGGCCCAGAATTCCCTCCCCACCAGCCCAATGGACCATTCCAACCCAGAATGCCCTCCCCCTGGACCAAACTAATGGGCTGTTCCAGGCTGGAATTCCCTCCCCACCAGGCCAATGGGCCCAGCCAGCCTGGTCCAAGTGCCCGGTGGTGTCACTCACCCCCTTTGTACTCATTGATGGCATCAGCCAGGGCGTCGATGGACTCGATGTCCAGGTTATTGGTAGGTTCGTCCTGGGGAAGAGACAATGGGCTGAGACGGCGAAGGGGCAGATCCCAGGGAGAACCCAAGAGTCCTGGCTCCACCCTGCTCTAACCCACTGGACCCCACACCCCACCCAGAGCCGGGGATAGAACCCAGGAGTCCTGACTCCCAGCAGCCCCCTGCTCTAACCCACTGGACCCCACACCCCACCCAGAGCCGGGGATAGAACCCAGGAGTCCTGACTCCCAGCAGCCCCCTGCTCTAACCCACTGGACCCCACACCCCTCCCAGAGCCGGGGATAGAACCCAGGAGTCCTGACTCCCAGCAGCCCCCTGCTCTAACCCACTGGACCCCACACCCCTGCCGGGGATAGAACCCGGGAGTCCTGGCCGCCAGCACCCCCCTGTTCTAACCCACACCCCTCCCAGAGCCGGGGATAGAACCCAGGAGTCCTGGCTGCCAGCCCCGCCCCCCGTGCTAACCCACTGGGCCTGGTGCTCTCCGGGGCCCTGTCCCACCCCTCGCCCCAGAGACACTCACCAGAATGAGGACGTCGGGCTCCCTGCAGGCCAGCTCGGCAAACACCACGCGAGCCTTCTGGCCTCCTGGGGAGAAGGGAGAGTGGGGCGGGGTGAGGGATGAGACAGGGGAGCCCCCTCCCCACTTGTCTGCATCATCCCCCACCCTGGACAGCCAAGCCCTTCCCACCTCCAACCTAAGCTGCCGGGTGCCCTCCCCCATCCCGAGCCCCCCACCTCTCCTGGTTGCCCAGACCCCCGGCCCTCTCCCCTCCCGCAACATAAGTCCCACCCCCAACCCCCACCTCCCCTGGGTGCCCCCCTCCCTTCTCCAGACCCTGCCACTTACTCTGTATACTCAACCCCAAGCCTTCCCTAGACCCCCCTCCAAGGCCTTCCCCAGAAGCTCACCCCCCACCCCAGCCCAGCTCCGCCCCCTCCCTGAGGCCCCGCCCCCAGTACCAGAGAGCTTGCAGATCTGGATGGTGTGGGCGTGGCTCTCGAGGCCGAAGCGCCCCAGGCACTTGCGGGCGTCCTGGTAGGGCAGGTTGAAGTTGCGCTGCAAGTACTCGGTCGCCGTCTCCTGCATGTTCAGCTGGTCGGCGTATTGCTGGTTAAAGAAGCCGATTTTCTACGGGGAGGAGAGAAAGGGGCGGAGTCGCCACCCAAAGCACCGCCCCCGTGCTGCCCGTTCCCCCTCCCCGTCACACCCCCTGCTCTGCTGGTGCCCCTCCATTGCATCCTGCAGCGCCCTGCTAGCCCAGCCCTGGGCTCCCCCCACCCAACTCTGCCAGAGCCCCCCCCCGATACCAACCTGCAGCGCCCCGCTATCCAAGTCCTGGGTGCACCCCAGCTTTGCCAGTGCCCCTAATGGGCAGCCCCCCTATTATCCCAGCCCTGGACTCCAATCCCCCTGCTAGCCCAGCCCTGGGCTGCTCCCCACCTCTGCAGGTGCCCCCCCGTCCTGATTCGCAGTCCTCTGCTATCCCAGCCACGGGCTCCCCTACCCCCACAAACCTCAGAATCTGGGTCCCGTCATTACTTACTAGTCTGTGGTTTTTCCTCATCTCCCCTCTTGTCTGAAAGGAGAACAGAAAGGGATTCATGGTTACTACTTTCCTCTGCCCTCTAGTGTGTTAACAGCACACAAAAACCCCTCGCCCAGTGCTGATGCAGCCACCTCTGGGGTGGGGCAGCCAGGGAAGAGCTGTACAGCAGTTTAAGACAGGAGGGAAGGGGAATCCTGTCCCCAGTTGAAGACACACAGAGGCAGAACAGAACTGGATGAGTTTGGGTTGAGTCTGGATTAGGGGGTTCCGGGAGAGGCCCCTTACCGGCGTGAGCTTCCCCGTCAGCAACAGCAGCAGTGTGCTCTTCCCTACGCCGTTCGGCCCCACGATGCAGACTGAGGGGTGGAGAGAGAGCAGCCATCAGTGACTCAACCAGGCCAGGAGAGCGATGGGTTAGCACGACTGTGTGTGTGTTGGGGGGGGTTGTCATTGTTGGGTCTCTCGAGGGTGCTACGATGGCCGCTTTGTTAACGTCAGATCTCTCGGGGATGCTACAAGGTCTGCACGAGCTGGTTTGTTATTGTAAAGTCATTCAGGCATGCTAACATGTTATTGTAGGGTCTCTTGAGGTAGCTAGGGGGTGGCACAGGCTGGTTTGTTATTGTAAGGTCTCTCGGAGGTGCTGGGGGGTTGCGCAGGCTGTTACTGTAGGGTCTTTCCTGGGGCTAAACAGTCCAATTCATTGTCGTAGGGCTGTGGACGGGAGGGTTTGTTATTATAGGGTCTCTCAGGAGCGCTGCGGCTGCACCAACTAGTTCATCATGATCGAGTTACTGGATGAGTTTATTATAGGGTCTCGCCCATAGGTACAGCCTGCACATCCCGGTTTGTAGGGTCTCTGGGGATGCAGGCAGAGGGAGTTTTGGGGCTGTGCACATGTAAGTTTGTTATTGTAGGGTCTCTCATAATCACCAGCTGGTAACTTACTTCTAGACTCCATGTCGATCCCAAAATCCAGACTCTTGAACAGCAGCTGCTGTCCCTCGTAGCCAAACACAACACCTGCGGAGAAGGGACGGGGAGGAGGGTGAGGGGTGCGAGCGCACAACTGCTGGACAGCAGCTCCTGGGGGACCTGCCCACAATGCACCATTCAGCTCTGGGGCCCATGGGAAACCGGGGTCGGAAAGAAAACTCCTCAGCATCCTGTATCCCCAGGGAATGAAAAGGGGGCACTCACCAAGCGCTGAAATGCAGCCACCTCTGGGGTGGGGCGGCTGGGGAGCCGCATAGTGACGCTGCACAGGGATCACTCACCCGGCGCTGAAATGCAGCCACCTCTGGGGTGGGGCGGCTGGAGAACAGCCGCACCACGAAGTCACCCAACAGTTTGGGGCAGGAAACGAAGGGGAATCCGGTGTCCAATTGTGGCCACAGGGTGGGAGACGTCTGGGAGGCAGAATGGACATGGGTTGGGGGGTGGATTTGGCCAGGACAGCAGGGGAGTGTTAATAAGCACCACAGCACCCCCTGGCGTCATGCTGGGGCATTGGGGTCAGCACTAACTGCGACGGGAGAGTGCCCCTGCGGAGGCCCCCCTACACGCTGCATGGGGACGTACCGTGCAGGCCCAGAATCGGGGGGCTGAGTGACGGCGGGTTGGGGAAGGTGAATTTCACCGTGTACTCCCTGGGCCTCTTCAGCAGCTCAGGGGCCTCGTTAGCCTCTTCATCCAGGTTCTTCTTGCGGCATTTCTGCTGCTTTCGCGTCAGGGCCTCTTTGGTTTGCTTCTCCTGGAGACGAACAGAGCAACAGACCAATGAGCCCATCTCGCCCCGTATCCCGCCTCCTCCCTGTCCGTCCCCCGTGCCCCCCACCCCGATCAAACCCATGCGCCCATCTAGTCCGGTATCCCGCCTCCTCCCTGTCCCTCCGGATCAAACCCATGCGCCCATCTAGCCCAGTATCCCGCCTCCTCTCTGTCCCCCCGGATCAAACCCATGCGCCCATCTAGCCCGGTATCCCGCCTCCTCCCTGTCCCCCCGGATCAAACCCATGCGCCCATCTAGCCCGGTATCCCGCCTCCTCCCTGTCCCCCCGGATCAAACCCAAGCGCCCATCTAGCCCGGTATCCCGCCTCCTCCCTGTCCCCCCGGATCAAACCCATGCGCCCATCTAGCCCGGTATCCCGCCTCCTCCCTGTCCCCCCGGATCAAACCCATGCGCCCATCTAGCCCGGTATCCCGCCTCCTCCCTGTCCCCCCGGATCAAACCCATGCACCCATCTAGCCTCATATCATGCCCCCCCTGGATCAGACCCATGGGCCCATCTAATCCAGCTCCTCAGATCAGGAGGCCCATCTAGCTTGGTACCCCCGTAGCTCCAGACTCCAAGGAAGTACAATCCTCCACACTGTACCTTAGGGGGCAGTACAGTCCCATGAAAAGGAAGGGATCATTTTCATGTGACACCCAGCTGGGGCTCAGCTGCCACTGCTCAATGTGAGGGGTGAGCATTAACCCAATTTGTTGTTGGGAAAGAGATTGTTAATTCAGTAAAATCTTGCAACAGTGAGTTCCCTGGGTCAACAGGGTGGGGACAAATTCAAGGTAGGAAAGAGCTGGATTGAAGCCAGTGGCCTCCTAGAGGGGAAAGGCCCCATATCCTGTTCCCCAACCCCTAAACCAGCCAGTCCTCCTGCCCTGGGGCTGGATCTCTGGACTCACCGCCTGTTTTGTCGACTTCCCGCCAGCCTTGAGGTCTTTCAGTTTCTTCTCCTGTTTCTCGTACTGTTTGAGCAGCTCTTTCTGCTTCTGCTGGTACATCTTCTTGAAGGTCACTGTGGCAGAGAGGAGGGTGAGGGATTGTGGTTAGGGCGCTGTACTGGGATTTGGAGGGGGCGGGGGAGAGGGCAGAAAATCCGGGTTTGACTTCCCACTCGGCCACCAAAGCTCTCTGTGCAGAGACAGGGAAATGCCATTTTCCCTTCCCTGCCCCGCTTCCTGCCTGGGGAATCGAACCTGGGACCCTCTGTATGTAAACAAAATGATCTCGACTCCTAGAGCTAGAGGATGAGGCCTGTGGAGGAAGCTCACTATTCAGGCTGGTCAAAAATTTCCTATCAAAACTTTTTTTGGGAAAAAAAACGGGGTTGTCAGCCAAAGGAAAATTTGGGGTTCTCACATGCCCCGGCGGCACCTCATGGGACTTGTAGTTCAGACACCTCATGCACTCACTGTCTGCTCTGGGCTAAGCTCCCGGGCTGGACTACATCTCCCATGAAGTACCATGACACAGGGCTCCCATAATGCAATTTGGCAGCTCAGTGGAAGAGGTGCATCATGGGAAAGTTTGACCAAGGAGCTCAGTCCATAGGGAAGAATGGGGGCATGGGGCAACTGAACTACAACTCCCATGATGCACCCTCAACCCACAAAACCTACCCGTGGCGGGAGACCTAGGGGCAAACCAGCCTCCAGCTGGGCTGAAGTCTCTGGGTGACCCAACCCCCTCCTTAACCCCCACCCCTGGCAGATCAGTCTCTGCAATTGCCCCATCTGCTTCCCCCTGTCCCCCTTCATGTAGTTCCCCTACCTCCTCTTCCTCCCCCTCACTGTACTTGCCCTAGATGCCCCCCCAACTCACTGTAGTTGCCCCGGTAGTAGAAGAGTTTTTGCATGTCCAAGTGAATGATGTCGGTGCAGACGTCGTCCAGGAAGCCCTGGTCGTGGGAGACGATAAGGAGAGTTTTCTTCCACATCTGCAGGTAGCTGGGGAGGTGAATGGGGGACAGACAGAGGAGAATTAGACAGAAGGACGGACCCTGATCTGTGGCTAGGAGGGGCACCCAGCCAAGGGGGAGGGGACAGAGCTAGAACACCCAACGTACACCCCACGGTGGGATGGACGGCAGCCTCACTCAGCCCAGCAGTGGGGGTGGGGTGGGGGGAGAGATTTTCTAATGGGAGTTCTCTCCTCTGACTCCCCTGCCCACACACACACACACACTGGGCCCCATGCACCCTCCCTGTAGCCCCACCGGGGGGATCTCAGCCAGTCCAAGTCCTGGCCCCCTGCTGAGACCCCTGCCCCATAGGGAAAACCCCCAGAGCCCAAACCCTGCCCCTTATTCAAACCCCGGCCCTGACCCCCAGAATCCAAATGCTGCCCTCTCCCCAAGAGGGGAGTTTCCTGCCATCCCCCAATCCTGATCATCCCCCGCCCCAATAGGAAATCCCTCCCCCCAACACAGTTTATACCTCACCCAACTCCTGCCCCCATCTACATCTGACAGCCAGCAAGACCCCTCATCCCACCACGAGGGGCTGAGCAGAACCCCCCACCCTGAGTCCCAGTTGTGTGACATTCCTGGGGTCCACCCCCGTTCAGTCGCTGCTCGCTGAATGGGCTCCACCCCCAGAGGTGGCAGCTGCTGATCCGAGCCGGGGGGCCCCTAGCACCGATGGAAAGGGTTTCTCCAGGGCTAGGCACTCACTTGTTGAGCCAGATGACGGCGTTGAGATCCAGGTGGTTGGTGGGTTCGTCCAGCATCAGCAGCGTTGGCTCCATGAACAAGGCCCTGAAGGAGACGGGGGGGGGGGGGGGGGGGGGGAGGGTGAACGGTGCCCCCTAGTGGAGTCTTACGGGACTGCCCCAGGGTGAGGGGGACTGGCCCTATCAGGGTGGGCAGGGAACAGGACATGGGGCCTTTCCCCTCTAGGGGGCCCCGGTTCCAGATTGGATCGTTCCCATCTGGATGTAACGAGCTATCAGGTCTCAGCCCAGCCCACAGCAGGGCAGTGCCCCAGTGTGTGTGGGCGGTGTGTGACGCCCCCCCTCCGCCAACCGATCTCCTGCATGGACTCACCCAGGTCACGACATGTGGGATCACAGGCCCATTACGCTGCCCCCCTTCAGCTCCCGCCAGCCTCACCTGGCCAGAGACACCCTCATGCGCCAGCCACCCGAGAACTTCTTGGTCTGCCGGTTCTGCATCTCAGGGTTGAAGCCCAGACCAGCCAGGATGCGTCGGGCTTTGGCCTCCGCCGCGGCCGCCCCCGTGGCCCGGAGCTCCTCGTACACCTGCAGAGGGGGAGACAGGCGGGTTCACCAGGAAGCCTTCGCCTCCTCCATTTCTCCCCTCCCCAGACCCCTCGACTGCCCCATGCTTCACCCCCTTGCCCACTCTGCTCCCTGACACTACTACAACCCTCCTTCATCCTCTGTGCTCCCCCACCCTGCTCCCCTCTCCCCAGCAGCTGCAATGGTATAAAAACCTGTATACAGTGGCATAGCCCCCCCACTCCCCCAGCTATCTCCCTTCCCCCACCTTCCCCACACCCCCCAGTACCTTTTCCAGCTGCTCAGCCACGCTGTCGTCCCCTTTCTCCAGCAGAGCCTGCAGCCGCTTCTCCTCCGCCAGCAGCTTCAGCCGCTTGGTGTCGGCCTTGAGCACCGCCTGGACTGCGGGGGTCTCATCTGCTATCACCTCTGAGGGGTGGGACGACAACACACACACACACACTCAGTGAGTGCAAGGTTCCCCGCTCTAACCACTAGCCCCTCTCCCCTCCCAGAGCCAGGGATAGAACCCAGGAGTCCTGGCTCCCAGCACCCCTGCCCTAACCACTAGGCATTGCTCCCCTCCCAGAGCTAGGGATAGAACCCAGGCGTCCTGGCTCCCCCCAGGACCCCCTTACCTTGCTCACACAGCAGCACGTCAATGTTAGGGGGGATGCTCAGGGCCCGGTTTGCGATGTGCTTCAGCAAGGTGGTTTTGCCCTTCCTACAAAGGAAGAGGGAAAGAAAGGGTTAAGCGGGGAGGGATGAAACAAAGGGGAGGCTGCAGCACAGCCCCCCCTAGTGTGGCACAGGGGTAGCCCTGACCGCAAGGGATCCATCCATGTACCTACCCATTGGGTCCCACCAGACCATACCGGCGCCCAGCCACGATGTACAGGTCTGCGTTGACAAAGAGCTCCTTGCCGTGAGCGGAGATGCTGAATTTCTCCAGCTGCAACCGCACGAGAGAGCTATCAGGACAAGATGGTACGACCCTCCCCCCTGCCAGATGTGCCAAATGGTATGACCCATCATTGGGGGGTCCCCCCTAAGAAGACCCCTGCCATCTCATGGTATGACCCTCCCCCCACCCAATGGTCCTCACAACCATCTCTTGGTACAACCCATTTCCTCTCCCATATAATTGTGCAACCCACCCTTCAGACGGCATAACCCACTCCCCGCAATCCCAGATAATAGGACCTACTCCCTCTCCCATGTAACTGTGCCACCCACTGTATATCCTTGTCAGATGGTACAACCCACTCGATGTCCTCTGCCGCCACCATCACCAATGGCCCCACCATCTCATGGTACAACCTGCTCCCCCTGCACACCCCCATCAGGTGGTGTGACCCACTCCTATCCCCCTCTTACCACATGGTTCAGCTCAGTCTCCCACCCAACCCCTGAGCATGGCACAACCCAGACCCACCAATGGAAAGAAGGGAGGGGATTAACCCTTTCCGTACTGCTGCTGGTCCTCCTTGTAGTGGGAACTACCAACTCCATCAACATGGCGGGGAAGGAGAGGGAAAAGAAGGGGTGGAATTATGGGACATTAACCCCTCCCACGCAGCTGCTGAAGGGAAGAAAAGGGAAGGCAGTACAGCGGGAAACACCAACTGCTGACCAAATGTGGGGTGGGGCTGGGGGGGGGAAAGAAGACATTCCAAATAAATCCGGGGGTGGGGGAGGTACCTTGATGTCGGAGGCATTCTCCAGCATGGCCTGGCGCGAGGACATCTCTGCCTGTGACACCGAGAAGTCGTTCGCCGCCGCGTTGGCTGCCTTCAGCGTTGCCACCTGCCGCTCAAACTCCAGCTGTGGGAGAGCCAGAGGTGATGCTCCGGCCAAGGGACCCTCTCTTCTCCTCCCCGCCAGTACCCAGCCTGCCTGGGGGCCATCATGCCCAGCTAGGTTGAGGCCCCAGTGGGGAAGCTATCATGCCAGGACTCACTCTGGGGGTGGGATCCCACAGAATGGATCCACATGAGTTAACAGCCTCTCCTCCCCACCGCAAGCAATTCCTATGATGCTTCAGTACCAACTGGATGGCTGCAAAGGATTCTGGGAACACAGACATGTGAACAAAAAGTATGGCTATAGACAGCTGGGAGCCGCCCCACTGGAGGGGAGGTGCTCACGACCCACGAGTGGGAGGAGGAGCCTGTTTGGCAGAAGCTCCCACCCAGAGCTCACCTGCTTCTTAAGCTTCTTTCTCTCTTTCTTGCTGAGATGAGCATAGGGGTCGTCGTCCTTCTTCTCCCCCTCATCCTCCTCATCCTCCTCTGACTGCTGTATCGACCATAGGAGGCAGGTTACCAATAACACCTTCCGCCCACAGCCAAAGATAGAACCCAAGAGTCCAGGTGCCCAGCATCCTCACAACCACTAGACCCCATTCCCCTCCTAGAGCCAGGGATAGAACCCAGGAGTCCTGGGTCCAAGCCCCACAGCTTCATCCCCTTCTGATATGCCTCAGCCCTGCTTCTGAAGGGATCCCCTTCCAGGGGGCTGAGGGGAGGTTGGCTCTGTGGCCGTTCACCCTGGGCCTCTCTGCTGAGGTTGCCCGTGCGGGATTGGGGGCCAGCTGGATGCTGGAAAATGAGCCGAGAACCCACCAAGTTGTCTCACACCTGAGGCAGCGCAGTGAATGCGGTTCGGTTTGAACAGAGCAAACCCACCCCCACGGCCAAGAGAAGGACTGTCTTACTGGCTCGCTGCCTCGCTTGGGCTTCTCCTTGCTCTTCTCTGGCTCCTCGTCTTCCTCCAACTCCTCCTCGGACTCCAAAGCAGCAAATTTATTCTGCAGCAGAACAGAAGCCAGCTCATCCAACCACAATGAGCAGGGACCGCTCTCCCAGCACCAAAATGCAGGCAGCTCTGGGATGGGCAGCTGGGTACCAGCCACACAGCAGTATTGCACAGAGACTCTTTGCACAGCATAGCGCCCCCGAGAGCCACACTGGGGCATTGGGGCCAGCACTGGCAGTGAGAGGAGAACGCTCCCTGAGCCCACTCCCTGGTCCCTGCAGTACAGCGCCCCCTAGTGTCCACCAGTAGCAGGGACCCCCATAAACACTCACGTGGGCTGGTTGATTCTTTTTTCCTTTTGTTTTTTTCCCGGCTTCACCAGACCCTGTCTGTTTATTCACAGTCTGGAAGGAGGAGTGCGAACGAGTTCAGGACACTCAGCTAACCCCGTATCCTGCCCCCCTTTTCTCCTCGGGACCCCAGATCACCCCAATAGGCTCAAACTGCCTGGTATCACACCTCTCTGCCCGGATCAGATGAAAGGGCCCATCCAGCCTGGTATGCTGGCCTCCCCTTGCACTGCACCACATCAGACTGATGGAGCCAATTCTGGAGTATTCACTGGAAGCCACCCCCCATAATGCTAGTTGGGCCATTCTGCCTGATGGGGATAGAAACCAGGAGTCCTGATTCCCAACCCCAGCTGTTCTAACCACTAGACCCCACTCCCGTCCCAGAGCTGGGAATAGAACCCAGTCCCCCCGGCTCTAACCCACTAGACCCCCATTCTGCTCCCAGAACCAGGGATGGAACCCAGGCGTCATGACCCTCAGCCTCTCCTGCTCTGACCCACTAGACGCCACACGACCAGCACTCCTCTTGCCCACCTTGCTTGCTTTGCCTTTGGGTTTGGATTCCTCTTCACTCTCCTCCTCTTCCTCACTCTGGGCCAGAACAGCAAAGGCTGATCCCCCTCCCTGGGAGCCATGGGAGAAACAAGAGCATTTAGAGACAGCAGGGTTGGATTAAGTCAATAACCTCAGTTCCTAACACCAGATACACCTTGTGCAGCATAATGCCCCCTAGTGCAGCGATGGGGCACTGGGGCCAGCACTAGCTGCGAGGGGACAGCGCCCCCTACGGAGCCCCCACCCTGCTCCCTGCAGCACAGCGCCCCCTAGTGCAGCCCTGGGGCACTGGTTTCCACATGCCAATCCCGCTGAATCTTGGAAACGCCTGCTTCGCACCTGCTGCCTCCCTTTGGTCTTCTCGTTTTTCCTGCTCTTCCTCTTTTTATCGTCCTCTTCTTCCTGCTGAGAGCACAGAGCAAATCCTGCCCCGGTGAGACGCGGCGTCTCTGACTGTACCTGACCCAGCCCAGCATCCCTGCCCCACTGCCCCGATTAGACCCCTGGCCAGCGGAGCCAAAACTCATAATGCAGCTGGTTGGCTAAGCTATTCTGCCACATGGGACTCCTAGCCCCTCACGCCGCTTTAATCCACTGGACTGCACTCCCCTCCCAGAGCTGGGGAGAGAACCCAGGAGTCCTGGCTCCCAGCCCCCACTGCTCCCCACTCCCCTCCCGGAGCTGGGGATAGAACCCAGGAGTCTTGGCTCCAATCCATGCCAGACCCAGCCATGACTGTCCCGGTTAAGACAAATGGGAACCACCCAACACGGGGGCAATGGGAGACTGACCTGTTTTCCCTTTGGCTTGTTGTCCTTTGTCAACTTCTTCCCTGGCTGCTTCTCCTCTTCGTCATCAGGTGGGGCCTGCAGGGGGCAACATGTCAGCCCCACAACTCAGCACTGGAAGAGTTAACCCACCCCCAGGGCAGGAGCGACCCCCACAGTCTAATCCCTGGACTCCGGCCAGGCATGGTACGGAACATCTCTAGCACAGGGAGCTCCCGGAGCCTCCCTTGGGAGGGAGGGGATGATCCCCCAGGCTATTGGGATTTCCTTGTTCTCCAATAGATCTGGGAACCCAGGAGTTCTGCCTTCCAGCGTCCCTGCTTAACTACTAGGCCCCACTCCCCCAAGAGCTGGGGATAGAACCCAGGAGTCTGGTCCCCGACCCCTGAACCTCTGCCCCATCCAACCGCCCCCTGACTGCCCCCTGGGACCCCCTATTTGCCGCCGCGTGCGTGCACTGCTGCTGCCCCCTTACCACGCCACTCAGAGCTGCAGGAGCTCGCAGCCCCGCTGCCTGTGTGGCAGTGTGATTGTGGGGGAGGGCGGACAACAGGGGAGGGGCTGAGGGTAGCCTCCCCAGCCAGGAGCTCAGGGGCCAGGCAGGACAATCCCGTGGGCCGTAGTTTGCCCACCTCTGCACTAGAAGATGACCCCACGCCCTCTTTGTGCTAGATTTCGTCCGAGTGAGCTAACCTTGTTGATCTTGTTCTTGTTGAGTTTGGCAGGTCTTGGAGTCTCTTCTTCCTCCTCTTCTTCCTCACTCTGCTCCTGGCTCAGGGCGGCAAACACATTCCCTCCCTAGGGGAAGGTAAAGCCAAGGTCGTTAGCAAAGAGTGGCCATCTCCTCTCTCCCACCACCAGAGCCCCCCCCCCAGAAACCCAGGGCAGGATCACCCCTCTACAACCTATTCCTCAAGTAGATGTCCCATCAGGTCCCAGCTCAACTGGGGCAGGACTGTCCCCAACAACCCGTTCCCCAGCGCAGGACCCTGCACAGTCCGAGTCTAGACAGCAACCCCAAGCCCTAGGGCTCCTTCCAGCCCACCCCCAGTTACAGCCCATTCCCTTGTGTAGGGCACCTTGCGGCCCAAGTCTAGAGACCTCTCCTGAGCCCTATGGCTCCTTCCAGCCTAGAGTTTCACTCACCTTCTTCTTCTTGCCACCTTTGGTGATGGGAACGGTCGCTGGAAAGGAAACGAGAGAAGGACTTTAGGGATTGATGGAATGGAGACACCACCACTCCCCGCATGGGGAGCTAGCCCCATAGAGCTCTCGGTCCTCCAGCACCTTGGGAGATCTGGGATGGGAGGGAGAGGGCTTCCTGGTGGGTTGTCATCCTCTAGCTCCCTGCTGATGCACGTGGGGCTGGACTCTCCTGCCGCAGGGGTAGGGGCTGGAGTGAAGGGGCTAGTGTAATGGGGCGGGGGCTAGGAAAAGGCAGGCCATGGAGAACAGAGGCCCGTGCTTCCCATCCCATGTGTTGTAACCCTGCCCCCGCTAGGGGGTAGACCTCAGGAGGGATTGGAGAGGACCCCCCTCCAGGCTCGATGGTGGGATGTCACCGCTTTTTATACCCCGGAGATGGCAAAACAGCCACGGTCTAACTGCCCCCCTGCACCAGGCATTACCCACCCCCTCTCACACCAAAAACGACCACCATATTCCAGGGCGTGGAACTGTGGTAAGCTGAGCTCCTGCCAGCTGTCCAGATTAGTTACTTGGGCGGTATGAAACCCAGGAATACTGACCTCCGGGTCCCACCCCTGCCCTGAAAGTTAGCCCTCACTCCCTTACCAGACCTGGGAATGGAACCCAGGAATCCTGGCCCCCAGCCTCATCCTGTCTTACCTTCCTCATCCTCATCGCTGCCTGGAGCTGACAGCTTCTTCAGTTTCTCAATCAGCTGGTGCTCTTCCTCATCCTCCTCTACCTCCTTCTTCTTCTTGTCTTTCTTCTTCTCTCGTTTCTTTTTCTGTTGTTGAAGCTGGGGTGGGGGAGACAGATGAGGCGTGTGTGTGTGTGGGGGTCATATCTCCCATGCACACAGCCCATGAGAACCAGGGGTGGGGGTGCCCTGGTTAAGCAGGGCATCCCTTTCTAGCAGCATACTTATTGTAGGTCCTACAACAACCCCCAGCAGCCCCCCGGGGGAGTTCTTTTAGCTGCTCACCTGTTGCTGCTGCTGCTGCTCCTTCTCTTTAATGACAGCCTGCTGCTCACTGACTTGTTTTTCCTCCACGGCCAGCTCCTCAAAGAACTGGGGAGGGCAGAAGGGATAGTTTAAAGCTCTGCTTCCCACCCCCAGGAGTCTCCCTGCCCCTCGTGGTGAGGGAAGGGCACTCCAGCTGGCAACCATTCCCTGTTTCACTCACGCCCCCCCGCAATGGGAGATTGCACTGTGCTCTACGAAATCCAGCCACCTTCCTTTGCATGTCCCCTAGCAGTGAGCTGCTTTCCCCCATTTTTAGTACTGACAAACCCCAGCTGAGATCATGACCAGGTGCTGCCCAGACACACAGGGAGAGACAGTCCTTGCTCCAGTTAAGATCAGGGCCCCGTCGTGCCAGGCGCTGCCCAGTCTGAACTGAAAGACAGTCCAGATATATGGTGGGAGAAAATATTAAGGTGTAGAGAGAAGCGATTTAACTCAAGTCACACAGCAGGGCGGGCGTAGAACCAAGGTCTCCTGAGTTACAGCCCAATACCCTTCCCACTAGGTCCCTGTACCAAAGCTCACACCTCCCCCAGCATGGCCCGGCTCAGTCCCCCTTCTTACCGACTTCTTAGTCTTTTTGTCCTTCTTGCCTTTCTTCACCACTTTGTCTGAAACAAGTCAAGAGATGAATCCAGGCAGGTGGGAGAGAATCCAGAAGTCCTAGTTACCTACTCCTCCGCTCTAATCCATTAGACCCCACTCCCATCCCTGAGCTGGGAATAGAACCCAGGAGTCCTGGTTCCCAGCCCTCTCTATCCACAGCCACTCCCTCCACTGCCCAGGCCCAGCTGGGTCCCACCTGGGGCAGTTCTTGTGGGCAGATGGATGGGCACAATTTGTCCTCCACCCCACCTTAGTCCAGATCAGCCCTGGCTGAGCCCGGTTCATCCCATTGCTCCCTCCTTCTGAGCCTGGTTCACTCCAGTGTCACACCAGGCTCAGACCCAACCCCCCCTCCCCCCATCCCAATCCAACCCCCCTCCCCCCATCCCAATCCAACCCCCCTCCCCCCAAATAATCCAGCTTCGGTTCCAGCCCTGCTTCTCCCCATCTAGCCGAGCCCCAGGACTCCCCCTCCCCTCCCACCAATCTCTTCCCCATTAACCTCCTTTCCGCTTCCCCCACATCAGCCAGCTTAGGGTCCAGCCCCTTCTCCCCCACTTTGGCCCAATTCAGTCCCTCATCTTTTATTCTGCTCCAGCCCAGCCCCCCCTGGCCAGGTTCTAACCCGCCCCACACGCTTCAGTCCCATCCAGTACTGTTGTCCCCCCCCCTACAGCCAGTCCCCCCCAGTTCTCAGTCTCCCCCCCGGGCCCAGTCCCCCCCAGTTCTCTGTGCCCCCTCGCCCAACCACCCTCTGTCCAAATCCTACCCAGCCCTGTCTGTGTACCCCCCCGTTCTCTGCCCCCCCAGCCCAATCCCCCCCCCAGTTCTCAGTCTCCCCCCCAGCCCAATCCTCCCCCCAGTTCTCAGTCCCCACCCCGGGCCCAGTCCCCCCCAGTTCTCTGTGCCCCCTCGCCCAACCACCCTCTGTCCAAATCCCACCCAGCCCTGTCTGTGTACCCCCCTTCTCTGCCACCCCAGCCCAACCCCCCCCCAGTTCTCAGTCTCCCCCCCAGCCCAATCCCCCCCCCCAGTTCTCAGTCTCCCCCCCGGGCCCAATCCCCCCCCCCCAGTTCTCAGTCTCCCCCCCAGCCCAATCCCCCCCCCCAGTTCTCAGTCTCCCCCCCAGCCCAATCCCCCCCCCCAGTTCTCAGTCTCCCCCCCAGCCCAATCCCCCCCCCAGTTCTCAGTCTCCCCCCCGGGCCCAGTCCCCCCCAGTTCTCAGTCTCCCCCCCGGGCCCAGTCCCCCCCAGTTCTCAGTCTCCCCCCCGGGCCCAGTCCCCCCCAGTTCTCAGTCTCCCCCCCGGGCCCAGTCCCCCCCAGTTCTCAGTCTCCCCCCCGGGCCCAGTCCCCCCCAGTTCTCTGTGCACCCCCGCCCAACCACCCTCTGTCCAAATCCCACCCAGCCCTGTCTGTGGACCCCCCTTCTCTGCCCCCCCAGCCCAGTCCCCCCCGGTTCTCAGTCTCCCCCCCGGGCCCAGTCCCCCCCAGTTCTCTGCCCCCCACCCAGGTCCAACCACCCCCTACCCCGATCCCACCCGGCCCTGTGTGTCCGGCCCAGCCCGCTCACCTGTGGCCTCCCCGACCTTCTGCTCCCCATCCCCGATCCACTCTTCCTGCGGCGGCCGCGGCGGCTGCTTCCCCGCCTTCGGCATGGCCGGTCACCGCGCCCAGCGCTCACATGCAGCCCCGGCCAGCAGCCGGGAAACCTTACCCCTGCGCCTGCGCGGGGAGGCCCAGCCTGACCATCGAGTGCCGGAAGCGCCCAGCCCAGAGTGGCTTCCATGGAGCGCCCAGAGAGTCGCGGAGCAGTAGAGACGCCCTGTCGTGTGGCTAGACAAGCCCCTTCACCCCGATGACGTGGTTCAGTCCTCCATGGAAGTGGGGGTACTGATTCGGGGCAGGGAGTCCTGCTCTCCAAGCCAGGCCCGGCCTGGGGGGGGTCACTCCCTGCCCCCCCAAAGGCAGCGGGCAGCTCCTAGTGCAGGTGGCACCCCAAAGCCCCATCACATGACCGTTGCACCAAAGCAAAAGCCTCTGTGCTACCCCTGTCTGTTCCCCGCACTGCGAGCCTGGACTCCTGGGTTCTGTCCCCAGCTCGGGGGGGGGGGGGGGCTACTGGGAGCCAGGACTCCTGGGTTCTGTCCCCAGCTCTGGGGGCGGGGGGGGCGGACTGGGAGCCAGGACTCCTGGGTTCTGTCCTTGCTGTGCTATCTGTGCGTGCTGGGCTGGGCTGGGCTGGGCCGGGCCAGGCGGTTTAAGGGGAGGAATCACAAAAGCGCAGCAAGGGAGCAAGCGCTAGGGGGGCAACAGGGACCAGAGTGAGGGCCAAAGGTTGAACACCAGGGATCCAGAGGAGGGATGCCAAGCAGAGAACCGCCGACAACGCCCGCCACCCCTTAAAGAGTCAGTGGACGCTGCCCAGAGGAACTCCAACCCAGGGCGGCCACATGCCTGGGCAGGCCTCTTTTTGAGAGGTTCGTCCCTCATCCAGTATGGGGACAAAACCAGATGTGGTTTTGTTCGGTGTTGGATGGGGGAATGTGATTCCACCCTCTCTGGCTCTTAAAGAGCATGCCACCCTCTCCACATGTGGCGTGACCTCGCAAGCACTGTCATGCCAGCAGGAATGGGACAGCATGTTCGTAAAAATGGACCGTCCCCACACCCAGAGTGGCATGACCTTGCATGCGCCATCATACTGGTGGGGCTGGGATAATCCTGGGAATAGAATCCAGAAGTCCTGGTCAAGCATGTGAAGTATCCTACTCTCTCTTCACAAAACTAACTGGTTGAAACATGAGACAAAGTAATATATTGTATTGGACCAATTTCTGTTGGACATTGATTTGGAGATTAAATGTTCACAGAGCCAGAAAGAAACTAATGTGCTATCCAGCTGCCTCAGAATCAGGGTAGACAAATCTACTTAGAGTATAGTTATCATCTATCGATTATCAAGAGAAAAAGTCATATATAATGTAAAGTTTGACATGTCCAGTGGGTTTGGAGGGGGTGGCTAGGGGCTGGGAATCAGGACTCCGGGGTTCTGTCCCAGTTCTGGGAGGGCAGTGAGGTTTAGTGTGTTAGAGCAGGAAGGCTAGGAGTCAGGACCGGGGGGGGGGATAGCTCAGTGGTTTGAGCATTGGCCTGCTAAACCCAGGGTTGTGAGTTCAATCCTTGAGGGGGCCGTTTAGGGATCTGGAGCAAAAATTGGGGATTGGTCCTGCTTCAAGCAGGGGGTTGGACTAGATGACCTCCTGAGGTCCCTTCCAACCCTAACCATCTATGAATCTCTAGTCCACTCTCCCTCCTGTTCTCTTAGCTTGAGTAGTCCAGCCCAGTCACTCCCATGCACCTAGACTGAGAGATTTATCATTGTCTCCATGTTTCCTTCTCCTGAGCTTAAATGGGAAGGGATTGGATGGTTTAATACCCCCCCCTTTCAAAATGGTTCAACCCAGTCCTAGCACACCCACCCCAAGCAACAGAATGGTTCAGCCACAGCTCTGCCCTGTAAATACACCTTTAACAAAAATGGTAGAGTCTAGTGTTTCCCCTCTCATGGTACAACCCAATCTCACTGCTCCCAGACCTGAATGGTTTAGCCCAGCCTCCCGCCACTCGGGTGTCCCCCCCTGCTAAATGGTTTATCCCAGACTAGTCTATTCTTAATAGTTCCTCCCCCTTCTCATTCTGCCTCTCCCCATCTTTTAATGGTTTATTCTGCCTCCCCGCTCTATTTCTCTCTATGGTTTCTTCTCCCCCCCCTCAATGGTTTCTCCCAGTTGCCGGCACACACACACACACACACACACACACACACGGCTCTCAGTGGTTTATTCCCACCTTCCGCCATGGTTTCTCCCAGATTTCTCCCACCTGGGTTCTCAGTGGTTTCTTCCAGTCACAGTGGTTTGCTCCGCCCCCCTCCCCCTCGGGCCTGCAGAGTGGTTCTTCCCGCTTCCCTCCCGGTGCTGCGGGACGGCGGCCGGGCCGGGACATGCCCCGCAAGAGGCCGTTCAGCGCCAAGCAGAAGAAGAAGCAGCTGCAGGACAAGAGGGAGCGGAAACGGGGTGAGGAGGGGGCGGGGGCCACCGCCACCAACATCTGGGCACCGACCCCTCCTCTACCCCCCCCGCCAACATCTGGGCACCGACCCCCCTCCCCCCGCCAACATCTGGGCACCGACCCCTCCTCTACCCCCCGCCAACATCTGGCAACCGACCCCCCTCCCCCCGCCAACATCTGGGCACCGACCCCCCCACCCTCCCCCAACATCTGGGCACCGACCCCTCCTCTACCCCCCGCCAACATCTGGCAACCGACCCCCCTCCCCCCGCCAACATCTGGGCACCGACCCCCCCACCGACCCCTCCTCTACCCCCCGCCAACATCTGGCAACCGACCCCCCTCCCCCCGCCAACATCTGGGCACCGACCCCCCCCTCCCCCAACATCTGGGCACCGACCCCTCCTCTACCCCCCGCCAACATCTGGCAACCGACCCCCCTCCCCCCGCCAACATCTGGCAACCGACCCCCCTCCCCCCGCCAACATCTGGCAACCGACCCCCCCACCCTCCCCCAACATTTGGGCACTGACCTTCCCCCTCCCTCCACAAGCATCTGGGCACCGACTCCCTTCCCCCTGCCCCCACTAACATCTGGGCACCGACCCCCTTCCCAATATTCGGAGACTGACCCATTCTCCCCACCCTCTCCTGTTCCCAACAAAAATGTATCCTTACAAAAAACACATCTCTCCACCCCAAGATGCGGGGATCCCCACTGTCACCCCCAAACATCTGGGCACTGACCTTTCCCTCTCCCCACCCCAACAACTGGGGGCTGACCCAATCCCGGCACTCGGAATTGCCAGCGGGTCCTGGAGCATGGCGGCGGTGGGGGATTTCGTGGGGGGAGTTGGGCGGGTGAGAGGCCTTGGCGTGTCCCAGTGCCCTATAGAAACTTAGACAACCTCACTGGGCACAAAGGCCCTCTCTCTGGGCACAACAATCGGGTGCTCTCCCCTGGGGCTGCGCTGTGGCAAGCAGGCCCCAGTCTAGGAAGACCCCAGCTCAGCTTGACATCTGGGGGTAGCCAGTCCCAGAGCTGCAAGCCATGCCCTGGGCACGTCTCACCCGCCCCTCTGCGTAAGTCTGACTCTGGGCTCAGGCCCCTGGAGAGAGAGCGCATGCAGCCTGGTGCCTGTTCTTAAAGCATTGAAGACAGCAAACAAGGAAATTGCTAGGCAAAAAACTCAGTGAGGGCTATAAAATAGAGAATAAGCTACGTTAAAGTGGTATCAGCTGGGGCTGGATCAGAGCCAGCGGCCCCTAGAGGGGAAAGGCCCCATGTCCCATTCCCTGCCCCCCTGAGCCAGCCAGTCCCCTACCCTGGGGCTGGATCGGAGCTGTTGCCCCCTAGTGGGGAAAGGCCCTATATCCCCAACCTGAGATGTACCATTGGGCTTTGGGCACCTAGACAATAAGCCAAGGCAATTCCCAGGCAAAAAGCTTTGTGAGGTTTGGAAAATGAGCTGTGTTAAAGCCCTGTTACCCAGAATTCAGGTGGCAGCCGGTCGAGAGCACCAATGTGCAGGACTCTCTCGTCTGTGCCTTGCCAAGGAGCTTGCCCCTAGCCAGGCCTGGCACCTTCCGAGGTCTTCAGAAATGGGGGCATGGATCAGTGTGACCAGGGCATCTGTTCAGAAGGGCAGCTGTGGTTGCCTAAGGTATTTCCAACTGCTGTTGCTACTTGAGTGTCGGGCACAATGCTAGGGGGCGCTGCGCTGCAGGGAGCGGGATGGGGGCTCAGTGGGGGCGCTCTCCCTTTGCAATCAGTGTGACCCCCAATATGGCACTAGGGGGCACTGTGCTGCAGGGCGTGGTACGGGGCTCCCCATGCCGTGTGGTTGTGTTAATGGCATGCCTCTGACCTAGGGCTGGGTGGATGGTGGAGCCCTGCACTCGGGAGTCCTGACTGTTGATGCTGAGGCAGGCTGCGAGTCAGCATTCCTCGGCCCTGCCCCACAAACAGGCTGGGAGCAGCTGATAAGAGGCCCCACCCTGGCCACACTAATCTCCCCACCACCACCACCTTCGTTCAGCCGCTGGCTGACCCTCAGCTCTGCCGCTGACATCCTCTTGGGGCACCTCAGAAATTCCTGCCTGTGGCGATCCTTCACTCAACTCCAGTCCAGAGTCACAGTGTGGTAGAGACAAGGATAGGACCCAGGCGTCCTGGCTCCCAGTCCCGTCCCCCGCACTCCCCTCGCAGAGCTGGGGCGAGAACCCAGGAATCCTGGCTCCCAGCCCCCCTGCTCCCCAACCCACTAGATCCTTCCCCCCCCCTCCCCATTTCATGAGGAATGATGCCATCCCCGCTGCAGTCTCTGAGGGGGATGGAGCCTCTCGTGGGAAGGAGACTGGATCCAGCCCCCACCTCTGTTGCCGCAGACATGCAACACGCTGCAAGCATCCCTGGCTCTGAGCAGCCCTGACGCAGCATCACGGGCCCTGCAGGGCTGCATTGCAGAGCTTGGGTCTGACCTTGGGGCCTTGATCTGTGGACGACGCTGCCATGGGCAGGCTCACAGCCAGCGCCTCCTAGTGGGTAAAGGTCCCTGACTCTTCCCTCTCTGTGCCCCAGGTCTGCCTGATGGCGTGAGGTCGAGCTCCAACAGCCGGAGTGGCAGCCATGAGCGGCGAGAGGACCAGACAGACACCTCGGACAGCGAGTCTCTGTCTCTGCACGTCCGGAAACTCAACCAGCAGCCAGCAGTCCGCAGGCTGGGGGAGCGCAGCTATGACCCCAACAGGTAACGAGGGGCAGTGATCGAGGGAAACTGAGGCACAGAGCCGGGTCACACACAGAGCTTGTGGCAGAATCAGGTGTAGAACCCAAGGGTCTTGATTCCCAGCTCCTTTGCTCTAACCACTAGATCCTGCTCCCTTTTCAGAGGGATAGAACCCAGGTGTCGTGGCTCCCAGCCCACCCTGCTCCAACCCACTAGACCCCACTCCCCTCTCAGAGCTAGAGATAGCCAGGAGTCCTGGCTCCCAGCCGCACCCTGACACACACACCGTCTAACCCTTAGACCCCATTCCCCTCCCAGAGCTGGGGATAGAACCCAGGAGTCCTGACTCCCCCCCCCCGCTTGCTCTATTACCCTTGTTGATAGCTGCAGTGGGATGAATTTGGGCCAATCTGCCGCTTTCGGGTTGGCTCTGAGGTCTGCCCCCTCCTGCCCCCTTGCTGCTGGACGGGGGGTTCTCGTGGAGGGGGAGAGCAGTTTACCTCAGCCTTTCTGCTTACCCTGGTGTTCAAGGCCCGGATCCTGCTGTACCAAAGGGGGCTCAGCCTCCATGGCCCACCCAGGGCCCTATGGCCTTTGAGGCCCTATGCGATGAGTCCAGCCGTGGTAGATCCGCTGGGGAGAGGGGGCTGGGTCGGGGGGGAGTGTGTGGGGGGGTCTTCCTGCTTGGTCGGAGAGATCTCCCCCCAGCACACACAGTGCCCCTGCTCGTCCGCCTCAGCCCTGCCTCTGCAGGGATCTGCCTCTAGGGGACAGGGGGGAGCTGGGGCTCCGTGGCCAGTTCAGCCCTCAGTTTCCCTGATGAGGCTGCCAGCGTGGGGGCTGGTTGGTGCTGAGGTGTGGGGTGGGGACAGGGCGCCTGCCCTGTGAGGGGCTGGGCTCAGACCCCCACAGCGCGTTACACCCAGACAGGAATGATCAAATCAGGCACCAGTGCCCCATGTCCATTCTGCCCCCCGAGCCGACCAGTCCCCCTACACTGGGATGGGATGGGAGCCAGCGCCCCCTAGAGAGGAAAGGCCCCATGTGCCATTCTCCATCCCCCGACCCAGCCAGTCTCCCCTGGCTAGCGTTAGATCAAGTCAGTGTGACCAACTGGCTGAGACACCTCTCATCTGATCTGAAACTAAGCAGGGTCGGCTTGGGTCTGGATGCGGGTGGGTGACCCAGTGGGCAGCCCCCGTTGGGGAGGAGAATCGGGACAATTAGGATCTCTGCCCCCGGGTCTCCCAGCTTGCCTGATGCTCTGCAACTTCCCCCTGCTGCCAGGTATCGGCTTCACTTTGAGCGTGAGAGCCGGGAGGAGCTGGAGCGGCGCAAGAAGGTGGCTCAGGAGAAGATCCTGGAGCCCGTCCCAGAAAGCGAGAAGGAGCTGGACATACAGGATGTCTACAGATCCGGGTCCGGTGAGCAAGGGGCTGCAGTGGGGAGGGGACGTCCCCTGGAGCGGCCAGGATCCTCCTGAATTCTTCTCCCGGCTCTGTCTGTGCAAACGTCCTGTGGCGGGGAGTTCCCCAGGCTGCCCTCCTCCTGCTGACGCCTTGCTTTGTGAGGAACTTGGATCTGGCTGACGTGTGGGCACAGCGGGTTGCGGCGGGGGTGGGGAATAATGGCTGAGGACCGTGTATGGGGGATGGAATCCCGGGGGCTGGCTCCCATCTGTTGGGGTTGCTGGATGTCCCTTTCACAGCTTCTCAAGATTGGGATCCCTCCGTACTGACCTCCCCCCTACCCCCCGGTGTGTCTGTGTTCCCCCCCCCCACCACCAACAGTGCTGGATTTCCCCAAACGCCCCCCCTGGAGCTACCAGATGAGCAAGGAGCAGCTGCTGCTGCGGGAGGAGAAGTGTTTCCGGGACTATCTGGAGGGAATCTACAGCACCTACCAGCCCAGCCAGCTCAGCTACTTCGAGCATAACCTGGAGGTGAGCAGGGGACATGGGGCCTTTCCCCTCTGTGGGACACTGGGTCTGATCCAGCCCCAGGATGAAGAGACTGGCTGACTCAGGGGCTTTCCCCTCTCCGCTCGCCTTGCAGACCTGGCGTCAGCTGTGGCGGGTGTTGGAGATGTCAGACATCATCCTGCTCATCACAGACGTCCGTCATCCGGTAAGGACCCCTTCTCTGCCTGGGATCCCAGGGCAGTGGGGCGGGGACAGCTTATGGGAGAGCCTCATTCCCAGCCACCAGGGTTCTTGGGGTGGGGGTAGTTCAGGAGCCCTGTCCCAAGGCGGCCCCCCACAGGACACAAGAGATTGGAGCAATTACCCCGGGGGCTTTTGGGGGTCCCTTACAAATTGTGGGGGGAACCTGAGGTCTCCCTTCTCTCTTGGCATCTGGACATGACCCTGTGGGTCATTGGGTCCCTTCTTGCGTCCCAGCGTTCCAGGGTATCAAACCAGGATACTGCTCCCCTTCCCACGTCCGTAAAGCCCCTGCATGATCTCTGCTTCCCTCCCTCAACGGGTGCCGTCCCGGCCCGAAGCTGCTGCCACCCCTGCTTCTGAAAGTGATCGGATTGAAGGGGGCAGCATGGATGGGGCGGTGACCATTGCTGACCTCTACAACCCCCCAGCCCTCCCAGAGCTGGGCACAGAACTCAGGAGTCCCAGTCCCGCCCCGTCCCAGTCCCCCACCCAGAGCAGGGCTGGGTTCCCAGCCCTCCCATTCTAACCCACTGAAGCCGACTCCCTTGGCTCAGCCATCCCCGTCTGCCCCCCACCAGGTCATTAACTTCTCCCCTGCGCTGTACGACTTTGTGACCAAAGAGATGAGAAAGAATCTGATCCTGGTGCTGAACAAGATCGACCTGGCGCCGCCAGGACTGGTGGTGGCCTGGAAGCACTACTTCCAGACCCGCTTCCCCCAGGTGCACATCATCTGCTTCACCTCCTACCCCCAGCAAAGCCAGGATCCCAGCACAGGTAATGCATCTGCTTAGGGGCACGGCTGCCTCAGGAAATGGGACCTGGGGACTTTCTTCGCTAGGGGGCGCCAGGTCTGATCCAGCCCCAGAGCGGGGGACTGGCTGGCTCAGGGTTTGGGGAATGGGACTCTGGGCCTTCCCCCTGTAGGGGGTGCTGGCTTCAATCTGGCTGCAGATGAGTTAGTGTCTGGGTATTGGGATGTGACACTGGAAAACTTTTTAGTACTGAGCTGGGAATGGGGGATAGAACCCAGGAGTTCTGGCTTCCACCCCCCATTTCTCTACCCCACTAAGCCCCATTCCCCTCCCTGAGCCGGGGATAGAACCCAGGAGTTCTGGCTTCCACCCCCCATTTCTCTGCCCCACTAAGCCCCATTCCCCTCCCCGAGCCAGGGATGGAACCCAGGAGTCCTGGCCCCTAGTCAAACCTCTGGCTTCTCCCTGTTCGTGCGTCAGTGTTCAAGAAGCGGCGGAAGCGGAGGAAGGGCAGGAGCACGGCCATGGGACCAGAGCAGCTGCTCCACGCTTGCGAGACCATCACTGCTGGGAAAGGTGAGGACCCCGCAGCTTCCCATTCAGCCTGGGGGGGGTGTCCCCAATCCATTGCTCTGATATGGGGTGCTGTGTGCCTGCACGGGGTCCCGAAGCTCTTTCTGGGTTGTAAGGATTGCTAACCCGGTGCTGAGATGCAGCCACCTCTGGGGTGGGGCAGCTGGGGACCAGCCGCACAGCACTGGAGCTTGGCTGTTTGGAAAGGGATGGCGACCCCCCCCCCCCCCCCCGTGTGATGGGGACTGCATGGGGTATTTTAGGCAGGCAGAAAAGGGATGGGTTGACTTGGAATTTGGCCAGCACACCAGCGTTCTCTCCATGAGTCCTGGAATTGGTTGGACCATTTATAACACCCCCTTAGGGTCATCACTGTCTTATCCCCTACCCTGCTCCACAGCTCTTCCTGGTGCCACCTGGGGGTCAGCACTGACTGCAAGGGGGAGAGCCTGCCCCCTGCAGCACAGCACCCCCGGGGCCGTCTCCCATCCACACCTTGAGCAGCAGACCCTGCTTGGCTTCCCGCACACTTTCCCAGCCCTAGGGCGTGTGTTACGGGGTCATTGGTTGGCCTCTTTTTGACCCTTTTGCCCTCCCCAGTGGACCTGAGCAGCTGGAAGGAGAAGATAGAGCGAGACGCGGCCAGCGCCCACCTGCCCGCTGAGGTCTCGGAGGAGGAGGAGGAGGACGACGACGAAGGGGCGGCCGTGCTGATGGAGCACCAGACTGATGTGGCCATGGATGTCGGGGTTCCTTCCCAGGAGCTCTACAAGGACGGTGTTCTGACTGTGGGCTGTGTGGGTGAGAGCACCCCCCCACCGGAGGGGGCGGAAGGGGGTCATACTCCTGATCTGCTGCTTGGGGGCCCCTTCGGGCTGCTGAGGATTGCGGGGCAGTAGCTGGAGGGGCTGGATAATGGGTGCAGGGGAAGGGGTGTCTGGGTGGAGGACAAGGGATTGCCATGGGGTTTTGAGGGGGCATCTGAGGGCGGACGGTGTCCGGGCGGTTGGGAAAATGGGGGGGGTGGCTGCTGTGGAAGAGGGTTTGAGGAAAGGGGTGGTGCGGGTTGGGGGGCAGTGCATGAAGGGGAGACACAGGATGTCTTGCGGGCGGGTGGGGGGAAGGGGGCATGCAGGGGGGATGGCTGGTGCTTTGGGGACAAAGTCTGGCTGGTGGGGGTTGGGGAGCTGGATCGGAATTGGGGAGGACCTTGGTGGGGAGTGGCTTTTTCTGGGTGGGGGCGGGGCCTTGGGGGGCTCCGCCCACCGTGTGACCCCGCCCCCTCCGCCAGGGTTCCCCAACGTGGGCAAGTCGTCGCTGATGAACGGGCTGGTGGGGCACAAGGTGGTGAGCGTGTCCCGGACGCCCGGCCACACCAAGTACTTCCAGACCTACTTCCTGACCCCCACCGTGCGCCTCTGCGACTGCCCCGGCCTCATATTCCCCTCCCTGGTGCACAGGGAACTGCAGGTACCTCCCCATCGCCACAGCTCTGGGGGGGGAGAGTTTAGTGGCTAGAGCCCGGGGAGGAGGGGGCTGGGAGCCAGGACTCCTGGGTTCTATTCTCTTCCCCTCCCCGTACATCAGCTTCCCCCCGCTATGTAATACTGGGATAACTTATGCCAAATCCCTGATCATGGCGGCAGTGAGACATCTTCCCCCTGCTGGCGGATGCTGGCATTACACCCAGTCTCCCTGCCCTCCCTGAGCGCTGCTTTCTGTCGGTCCTTGCAGATCCTGTCTGGCATCTACCCCATCTCCCAGATCCAGGAGCCCTACAACGCCGTGGGGTACCTGGCCAGCCGCATCCCCATCCAAGCCCTGCTCAAGCTGCGCCACCCCAATACCGAGGAGGGCAAGCCCGAGACCCGGTGGTGCGCCTGGGACATCTGTGAAGGTGAATGGGGTCTGAGCGCTAGGGGGGGCGCCATGCTGCAGGGAGCAGGACAGCAGCTCAATGAGAGGGGTGCTCTCCCCTGGCAGTCAGTGCTGGCGGTAGGGGGCTCTTTGCTGCAGGGAATCGGGCGGGGGCTCAGTAGGGGGCGCTCTCCCCTCACAGTCCATGCTGACCCCATCTCACCCTCTTTCCCCAGCCTGGGCCGAGAAACGCGGTTACAAGACGGCCAAAGCAGCTCGTAACGACGTGTACCGAGCTGCCAACAGCATCCTGCGGCTGGCGGTGGACGGGCGCCTCTGCCTCTGTCTGCGGCCCCCCGGCTACTCCACTCAGAAAGGTACTGGGCTGGGGAGGGGACAGCCCTCCCAGGGCATTGTGGGTATTTACCCAGCATCCCTCTGGGAGTCTGGGCAGGAGAACCAGATCCTACGGATCCAATGGAAGGTTGCCTGTAATGGCCACGGGAAGGGGAGTAGCCAATGACAAGTCGTGTTGGGCTAGTGATTTTTCTACCTTTGGTTGCCCTCAGGGAAAGGCCAGGAATGGCTGGGAATTCACCCCAGTGACTCGGCAGTGACCCTTTCTATGACAGAATTTTAATCTCAGCCCCTGAGCGAAAGGTTGATGAGTTTTTAAGGCTCATTTAGCCCGATATCCAACCTACTAGTAATTCTAAAATCCTTCCCTCTACACCTCAGCGATTATTGACGCTGTTGCTATTTTAGAGCAAGATCCGACGGCTGGAAGTTGACGCCAGACAGATTCAGGGTGGAAAGACGTACGTTTTGAACAGTGAGGGGCATTGGCCATTGGGGCAATTTACCAAGGGCTGTGGTGGGTCACGGGCAGCTTTTAAATCAACGTTGGATGTTTTTTTTTAAAAGGGCTGCTCTGGTTCACACAGATTAAACCAGGGCCTGTGTTATGCAGGTGGTCAGGCGAGAGGATGTTGGCCTGAGAATTCGTTAATGAAATTAGCGAGCAATGATTTTTACTCATTGCTAACAAGTCTCTGCTCTTTTAAATTAACTCTACGTATAATAATCAGTGGTAGTTAACAGTCTTGCGGACGGACTGCTTTCTTCCTTCTCACCACAGAAGTGTGCTGTATAAATATGTTACCGTTCACGTACTCGTGTGTGTGTGTGCACACATAGAAAATCTAAGAGATGAGTGAAAATCAGAATTACCATTATGCAGGAAATTCTGATATTTTGCCTTTTTTTTTTAATTTGAATCAGGTTGAAAAAAATCAAAAAATTTTTGAAGATGGTTGTGGGGTCTAGTGGTTAGAGCGGGGGTTCTGGGTGCCAGGACTCCTGGGTTCTATCCCCAGCTATGGGAGAGGTGTGTGTGTGTGTGTGTGGGGGGAGGGGGGGGTCTCATAGATTAGAGCAGGGGGGGCTGGGAGTCAGGACTCCTGGATTCTAGGCCTGGCTCTGGGCAGGGAGTAAGGTCTAGTGGTTAGAGCCGGAGGGCTGGGAGCCTGGACTCCCGGGTTCTAGTCCTGGCTCCGGGAGGGGAGTGGTGTCTAGTGGTTAGCACATGGTGGTGTACCCTCACAGCTCACCCCTGACCATCTGTCTGTCCCCGCAGCCATGTGGGAGCACCATCCCGAGACAGCAGAGATCGCCGCCCTGCAGGAGGCTCACCGCAAGCACAGCCGGCGCAGTTCAGAGGAGGAGGAGGAGGAGGAAGAGGAGATCTCCAGCTCTGGGGAGGAGGAGGATGAGGAGAAGGACCGTGATGCTGATGAGGAAGAGGAGGAGGAGGAGGAAGAGCCAGCTGCCTCCAATGCGGGAGGGAGCAGCACCCCAGCCCAGGCCCCACCCAGGAGGGTGCTGAAGGGGAAACTCTCAAGCCGGAACTTGTTTGCTTTGCTGGGGGAGGACGAATGTTAGTGGCTTCCCCTGCTGGACAGATTGAGAAAGGGGGGGAGGAGCACCTGGCTACAGGCTCCGCCCCCTGCCTTGGCTGAGCTCCACTCCCCCATTCTCCATGTTCATTCCCATGCTCTATAGTCTCTGTATATGAATAAAGGTGATGTTTATTTCCAGACCCGCTTCCGTCATTGGCCGGGACACTGGTCTCCCTCCCCAACCATTGCTCCATCTATCCCAGGATCTCCACCTCCCTCCTACATCACACCAATGGGCTCATCTAGCCTAATATCCTGCCTCTTCAGATAAGACCCATGGGCCCACCTAGCCTTGGTATCCTGCCTTCCCTGATCAGATCCATGGGTCCATGTAGCTCAATATCCCAGCCTGGTCCTTCCTGCCCTGGCTCAGAGCAATGGTCTCTGCTCGGGCCTGTTCATTTTGGATCATTTCTGTTTATAAAAAAGGCTAGTTCCTTTTAGTCTTCAAACCTTGGTTTGCTGCAGAAGCAT
Organism: Lepidochelys kempii; assembly: GCF_965140285.1. NCBI lineage: Eukaryota > Metazoa > Chordata > Testudines > Cheloniidae > Lepidochelys > Lepidochelys kempii. The sequence goes on along the minus strand of NC_136393.1, from coordinate 46,502,563 downwards.
CCTGTTCCCCGTTTTCCTGTGGAACTCCCTGCCACAATATTCTCGCCCATACTGCTCATGCACCACGAAGCAGAGAGCCACTCCCAAGTTCAAGCAAGTGCTGGCTTTGCTGAAATATCTGCTCCAGAGGTGGAAGCGAGGACCGATCGCTGGGGCTCTGTTTGGGCAGCATTGTAACCCTTTTCCCCTCCTCGGGCAAACTGGTCACCTGGGACTGACCCCCCCGCCCCTTGTTCAAAATGCTCCGTTGGGAGTGCCCGAGCTTTGGGCACATGGCTGCCCTGGCAGCAGCCCAAAGCAGGGACACCAGAACGGGGGGCAGTGACCCCTCCACTTTTTACTGGCCCTAAGTGCGAGTGATGGGGGGGTGCCTCAGGGAGAAGGGGCAGAGTCAGGGCGGGGCCTCAGAGGGGAAGGGATGGTACGAGGGGATGGGGCCATGGTTCAGGTGCCCACAGGCCCCCTTCTTTTAGGGATCTCCTGTCACCCCTGGCCCAAAGGCCGCATCCAAAGCACTCATAAATTTGCAACAGCTTTTTTTTTTAAATCAGCAAATCAACACCGATGCCCGCGATTTGCAGAGGAGCTTGTATCGTCCCCGCCAGCCGAAGAGGAATCGCTCCTTCGTCTGTTAGCTTTGTCCTCACCATTAACCTATGGAGAGAAGGCAGCCTTCAATGCCTCCCACGAATTACCTCTGGTCCTTGAGTTGCATGTCATTAGAACAGGCCTTTTAGTGATCGATCCAAGGAGCTCAGTCTGTGTAGCTTAAAAAAGAGATGGTTATGGGGGAGCTTGGTCACAGTCTCTTAAGTCTCTGCATGGGGAACAACTATTTTAATAATGGGCTTGTCAGTCCAGCAGAGATAGGCCTAACACGAGCCAATGGCTGGGAGTTGAAATTTTTAAATCAAGCCTGGGTATTTTTCTAAAAGCTCTGCTCTAGGAATTATTTTGGGGAGTTTCTTTGGCCGGTGCTGTACAGGAAGTTGGATGAGATGGTCAGTGATCCTTTCTGGTCTTGAATCTAGGAATGCGTGGGTCGAGGGAGTGGAGGGGCAGCCAAATGTTTTGAACTATGTTTCTTCTCATAATGGTTCTGAGATGCAGCCACTTCTGGGGTGGGGCAGCTGGGGAAACAGTTATCATAGAATCATAGAATATCAGGGTTGAAAGGGACCTCAGGAGGTCATGTAGTCCAACCCCCTGCTCAAAGCAGGACCAATCCCCAACAGTTGCAGGATGACGTTGCATAGGCATCATTCATCCAGCCCTGAGATGCAAGTTGGGAGCTGGGTAACAGCCACACAGTGACACTGCACAGAGCTACTGCTCATCCAGCGCTGAGATGCAGCCACTTCTGGGGTGGGGCAGCTGGGGAAACAGTTGCAGGATGATGTTGCATGGGCATCATTCATCCAGCCCTGAGATGCAAGTTGGGAGCTGGGTAACAGCCACACAGTGACGCTGCCCAGAGATACTGCTCATCCAGGGCGGAGATGCAGCCACTTCTGGGGTGGAGCAGCTGGAGGACAGTTGCATAGCAACACTGCGCAGGGATCACTCATCCAGCATGCAGATGCAGCCACTTTTGGGGTGGAAGGCAGCAGCTATTTACCTACCACTAAACGCTGACAATTTAGGACAAGAAGGGATGGGGGAATCCTCCTAAATCCAATGGAAACCACAGGATGAATTCCAGGGACGGGGATACATAATTGCCTCAGCTGGGATCCAGCCAATCCAATGCAGTCAATCCAGCCTTGCAAAAAAAGGAACCAGCCACATATTATCTGAAATTAGGCAAAGTAAAAATGCCCCCAACTGAGCCTCCACCCCACTCCCTGCAGCAGAGCCCCCGCCTAGCGCTGCACTGGGGCATCGGGGTCAGTACTGACTGCCAGGGCAGAGCGCCCCCTGCTGGAGGGAGGGGGAATGACCAGCAGAGGGTCAGGGCTGTGCTGAGTCCCGCCTAGGGGCGGGAGAGCTGGGGGAACCCGAGGGGGCAGGTGCAGAAGGAAGGGGTGTCGCCCCCCGCCCCATGGTGTGCCGCAGAGCCAGGAAAGCTGGGAAACTACATTTCCCAGAGGCCTTTGCTGCTGCAGCAGCTACGTCAGCTGGGGGCTGGGCTGGGCAGGAAGAGGCTGCAGCTGTTGGTGTCTCCATGTGACTGAGGTCCGGGGGAAACGGGGGAGGGGGCTGGCAGGGTACAGCCAGGAAGGGGATCTAGGGGCTAAATAAGGGGGGCTGGAGGAAGGAGGCTGTGAGGGGAGGGGGATCTGCGAGAGGGGGCTGGTAGGAGGGCAGGGGGGATCTGGGGAGGGGGCTGGCAGGGGAAGCGATAGGGGTTTGGGGGAAAAGGCTGCCAGGGGAGGAGAGGGGATCTGGGGAGGGGGCTGGCAGGGGAGGGGAGAATAGGTCTGGAGGAGGGGACTGGCGGGGAGGGGATCAGGGGAGGGGAGAATAGGTCTGGAGGAGGGGATCTGGGGAGGGGGCTGGCAGGGGAGGGGAGAATAGGTCTGGAGGAGGGGACTGGTGGGGAGGGGATCTGGGGAGGGGAGAATAGGTCTGGAGGAGGGGACTGCCAGGGGAGGGGATCTGGGGAGGGGGCTGCCAGGGGAGGGGAGAATAGGTCTGGAGGAGGGGACTGGCGGGGAGGGGATCTGGGGAGGGGAGAATAGGTCTGGAGGAGGGGACTGGCGGGGAGGGGATCAGGGGAGGGGAGAATAGGTCTGGAGGAGGGGATCTGGGGAGGGGGCTGGCAGGGGAGGGGAGAATAGGTCTGGAGGAGGGGACTGGTGGGGAGGGGATCTGGGGAGGGGAGAATAGGTCTGGAGGAGGGGACTGCCAGGGGAGGGGATCTGGGGAGGGGGCTGCCAGGGGAGGGGAGAATAGGTCTGGAGGAGGGGACTGCCAGGGGAGGGGATCTGGGGAGGGGGCTGGCAGGGGAGGGGAGAATAGGTCTGGAGGAGGGGACTGGCAGGGGAGGGGATCAGGGGAGGGGAGAATAGGTCTGGAGGAGGGGATCTGGGGAGGGGGCTGGCAGGGGAGGGGAGAATAGGTCTGGAGGAGGGGACTGGTGGGGAGGGGATCAGGGGAGGGGAGAATAGGTCTGGAGGAGGGGACTGCCAGGGGAGAGGATCTGGGGAGGGGGCTGGCAGGGGAAGGGGAGAATAGGTCTGGAGGAGGGGACTGGCGGGGAGGGGATCAGGGGAGGGGAGAATAGGTCTGGAGGAGGGGATCTGGGGATGGGGCTGGCAGGGGAGGGGAGAATCGGTCTGGAGGAGGGGACTGGCGGGGAGGGGATCTGGGGAATGGGTGGCAGGGGAAGAGATAGGAGTCTGGCGGAGGGGGCTGGGAGGGGAGGGGTATATAAGGGCTGGAGATGAAGGAGGATTTTGGAAGGGATGGGGGTTTAACGAGGAGGTGGGGGATGTTCAGTTGGGGTGATCTGGGGGGAGCAGGTCTAGCCTTATAAGGTTGGGGGGAGCAAGAGGGCAGCAGACCCCTCCCCCCACAATACCAGAATGGGGCCCTGCTGCCCCTCCTGGAAGAATAATAAAGCCCAGAAGCCCCCTGTTTTTGGGGGACAGATCCCAGCTCCGTGTGTGGGGAGTCACTAGAAATGGGGTGGATTGTGAAAGCGCCCCCATCTGGGGTAATTGCTGGAGGCAGCATGGAGCCGGCTGGGGCAGGGGCAGCTAACAGCCCCTTAGGGGACTGGCTGCCCCTCCCTCAAGTATCTTCCCCTATTCCAGACCCACCCCCCACCACGATGTCAGCCCAGGTGAAGGATAAAGAGGCTTTCCAGAGGCTCAGCTTCCTCTACCAGGTGAGGTTGGCGCCCCCTAGTGCTGGGATCCCAGCAGGGATGGGGGTTACACCCCTAAGAGAGACCCTGGGAGCAATTTCCCCTAGCCCCAGGGCCGTGGGGGGGAGATTTCTGGGGCTCCCTCCAGGATTCCTGAATAGAGCATGGGGCAAAGAGGATTGGAGTATCTGCATGTGGGGTGGGGGTTGGGGGGGATTGGAGGAAGATGGAATTGGGGCGACTGGGAGGGAGGGGGGATTGGTAGGGCAAAGGGGTCACGTGGAGCCGGGGAAGATGCGGGGGGTGGGGAGTGATATGGGACTGGGCGAGGGGAGGTTGGATGGAGATGAGGCTGGGGGAGAGGGGAATCGGTGGGAGGGGCGACTGGTGGGGGGAGATGGGGTTGGGGGATCAGTGGGACTGGGGGAGGAGGATTGGTGGGGCTGGGGGTAGCGACGTGGGGCTGGGGGTAGCGACATGGGGCCAGGGGGAGGGGAGATCGGTAGGATGACATGGGCGAGGGGGTAATGGGGGGGTGACGTGGGGCTGGCGGGAGATCAATGGGGAGGGGAGAGTGACAGGGGGCTGGGGGAGGGAGGGTTTGGGGGTGACATGGAGCAGGGGGAGATGTGGGGCTGTTTCCCTCACTCTGCATCTCTTTTTTTCCCCCCTGCCCACTCCTCAGGCGGCTCACTGTGTCCTCGCCCAGAACCCCGAGAACCAGGTGCTGGTGCGATTCTACTGCCATGCCCAGCGCAGCATCAGCCGCAGGCTCGTCCTGAGACAGTGAGTGTCGGGATACGGGGCCTTTCCCCTCTAGGGCGCGCCAGCTCCCATCGGGCCCTAGGGGGCGGGCACTGGGCCATGGGGCCTTTCCCCTCTAGGGGCCCATCTCCCCAGGCCCAGCCCCTGTTTGTGTTTTCCCCCTCAGGGACCCATCGGTGAAGAGAACCATCTGCAAATCCTGCTCCTCCCTCCTGGTCCCTGGCGTCAGCTCCACCGTGCGCCAGAGAAGTGAGTGCCGCCCCCTAGTGGGGAGGGATCAGTACTGCTGTGGGTGGTTGGGAGCCTGGACTCCTGGGTTCTATCCCCAGCTCTGGGAGGGGAGTGGGGCATAGTGGTTAGAGCGGGGGCGGGGAGCTGGGAGTCGGGACCCTGAGAGGGCGGTGGGCTCAGGTGGCAAAGCCTTTCCCCATGCATGCCTGTCTGTTCCTGGTCCCTGACTCCCTGCCCTTCTCTTCCCCCCTCCCCGCCACCCCCCAACCAGGGCATCGTGGCCGGCGTTGGTCAGTTGTACGGTGTCTCTGCTGTGGCCAGACCAAGCGCTTCCCAAGCAACCCAGGGTACAAGCTGTGGGCGGAGCAGCCTGAGGCCCTGCTGGAGAACCAGCCCCAAGCCGGTGAGAGGGGACAGCATCCCAAGGGTTAATGGGGGCGGTGTGGGGCTAGAGCCCCTGAGGGGAGGAGTGGGGCATCTGGAGGCAAGGCTCAGCAGGGAGGATTGGGTGGGGGGGTTGCTGGGCCCTGGATTGTTTTGTCACTGTGTGGGGAGGGGGCTGGATTGATCTGGGGGGGATCGGGAGGGATTAGTCACAGAGGGGTATGGATTGGGGTGGGGGAAGAGCCGGGATTGGTCTGGGGGGTGAAGCTCGCATCAGTGGGGGGTGGGGATTGGAGGGAGGAGAAGCTGGGGGGGTTGGTCAGAGCTGGGATTGGGGTGGGGGAAGGGGCTGGGATTGGACCGGGTGGGGGGACTTTGGGGAGGGGATCTGGGGGTGGGGGAGGAGCTGGGGTTGGCCTGTGGGGCAGGATAGCCATGGAGAGGGGATATCAGGTTCAAGAGGGGGAGGGGAGAATTTGGGGACAGGGGAGCAGTGAGAATTTCCTGCATCTCCATCTCGTCTCTTCCCCTCCAGACCAGAAACCTGCAGCCCCCCAGGACCCGCCAAAGGAGCCCTCAGCACAGAAGGCTAAAACTCCCAGTGTGGCCTTCGGTCTCGAGAGCCACCCCACTCCACAGAGGACCGCAGAGGCCGGGACCCGGGTGGGGAAAGGGGGCCCAAGCAGGAGGTAACCCCGTGAGCAGGGGTCAGTGGCTTAGGGCCTGATCCCAGCGGGGGCTGGTAAGGACAGGCCTGGAGCAGGTTTTAGGAGACTCCGTTCGTGAGAGAGGTGCCAAGACTGATTTGAAAAGGGGGAAGAAGAGAAACGACCCCCTCAAAACTATCCACTCCTGGGGCACTGGCTGGCTCAGGGGGTGGGGAATGGGGTATGGGATCTTTCCCCTCTGTGGGGCACCAGCTCCCATCTGGCCCCAGGGCGGGGGACTGGCTAGCTCAGGGGGTGGGGAATGAGACATGGGGCCTTCCCCGTCTAGGGGGCGTCGGTTCTGATTCAGTGGGGGTTTTTTGGGGATCTTGTCTATTTATAAACAAAAACAAATTGCATCTCTGTGTGTATTTTTAGAAGCACGTTTCCTGCCGCAGGATCTTTTATGGGCTTAAAACAAGCTGGTGGGATGGAACCCCTCTAGGATTACGTGTAGGGGAAATGGAGGGGACTCCTGGGGTGTGGTTCAAGGACGGAGGGACTATATGGTCCTGGCTAGACTTGATGGGGGGCTGATGGGAGAAACCCTTTACAGTTACCAGTGGGAATACTAGGGACTGGGATGTCCCATGGGAAGCGTTTGCTCCCCTGGCTGGTCGGCTGCGGCTCTTCTTGCTTGGCCCCTGGTTCGCTTCCCGGTTTGGGCCATCAGCTGGTTGGGGTGTTACCCGCACAAAATTCTCTGTTACACACTCTAGGGCACCCACCTTTACCCAATTTCTAGGGCTCAAGGTGTAAGCCTCTTAATTTAGGCACCCACACCCACTGTTCCCTCTAAGCTGGGCGCGCACACAGATCCTAAACCCCACGCACACGGTGAAACACCCGCGCGCACAGAAATTTGCCCAGAAGCACACCAGTTTGCACAGAATAAACTTTTTGCGCACACGGCCTGTCAAAAATTAGAGGGAACATTGCCCCCACCCTTTCCCAGTTTCTAGGGCTCCAGATGAAAAGCACCAAATTTTACCCTTCCGTGGGCTCTAGGCTCTACTCCTCCATGGGCTCTGGGCTAACGCCCTTTTCCCGCGGACTCAAAGCAAACACCCTTTCCCTGTGGACTCCGGGCTTAATTTTTTGCAGGTTTACGGGGTCTTTTACCAGTGAAAGAGCCCTGCACAGTAATATCCTACGTAACCTCTATTTATTAACAATCACCAAAAAGCAGACTGCACATGCTACATCTGCAATGCACACCACTCCCAATAAGACAGGTGAACTTTTCTTGATGGCCAGTCGGGATCAGGTCCATCTGGGGGACCCTAGTTTCTGCACGGTGTCATTGGCAGGGTGTTGAGGTCTGGCAGCTCTGATCTTGGGGCTGTGTCCTGGAGTTGGTTCCCCAAGAACTTTCTGTTGGACCCAATTTATAAAGTGAAACTCGAGCCCTGCTTAGCTCGACCTTAACCAATCAATATACTAAAATGTTACTAACCAATCCTGACAAAATTCTCTAACCAATCCTACCCCACCACCTTAATTAATTTACACCTAGCAAAATTAATTATACAACAGACAGAAATAACCAAAGAACCAGGCAGAGCTCATCCAGACAAACAATAGGGAAGCGGGGACCATAATGACAAAACAGTAAAGAAAGGAGAATTTCCTAACCACAACTATTGATAAGTGATTTCTTGCCAGACAGAATGCTATCAAGCTAAGTTTTCTTTAACCATCTTAAGATCTGTTTCTTTATCTGGTGATAGTGGGGGCCATGAGGACGGGGTGTCCTTCTTAACAGTTGGATATTACATGGTTTTAATGTAAGTTAGATGGAATGTGAAGATGTGACTTCCTGCTTCCCCGCTGCTCTTTTAATCTGGCTGCAGACGAAAGCTTTAGGCCTTGCAATATGGCTGCAGACAAAGGCCTTATCCTTCCAGGGGCTTTTCTCCTTAGACAGGGCTGGGGTCCTCTCATGTGGTGGGGCTCCTGCCGTGCAGGTGGAAAGCAGAAAGAATGAGAGACAGGATGGAGGGTGGGGGCGGGGGGCAGAAAGCAACAGGACAAGGGAAGGAAAAACCATACAGGATCCTCCGTGGCTTTGTGGTGCTGGATGCCTTAGGAACCCTAACACGCGGAGGTGAACACCAGGAGCAAGGCAGCCGGGCTCCCTCTGGGGATGAACATCCCTTAATCTGGTTTGCTGCCGGGGTCCTGGAAGCTGAGATAAGGGGCGACGTCCAGGTTGGGGGGATATATGAGCTGGGGGACGAGAATGATTCTTTTGGTTTTTTCAGTGTCTCTTTTTAAGCAGCCCCCCAAAAAGGAATACAAGTGGGGGAGAGTTTCTCCTCATTATTTTGGCCACCAATTAAATCCATTTCCGGAAGGCCACATTCGGCATTGGTAACTTTGTTCCCACATTTACTTGTTTGTTAAGTATGACCTCACCACACTCAGTGGTTTGCATGAGCAGGGCCCCTGCTGTCTGGACTGATTCAATTTTTGTCTGGTTTTTCTTGCACCTGTTCCTAACATGGTGTGTTTATTGAAAAACAGCTAGACTTCTATTTCATGGTTAATTCTCTGCCAAGCAAACGGTCCTAGGTTAGTGTGACCTCTGATAAACTTTCCCACACTTCTCACAATTAAACTTACAAATGGGGGACATTTTTTAGGTCCAGTGATCACAACAGACCCCAAAGATACTTAAACTTAATTCAAGAAGGTCTCCCAAGGATATGCAGCATGTTGTCCCAAACTCCACCCTCCTCCTGGAGTGAGGAAGAGAAACCAGGAGTCCTGGCCCTCAATACCCCCTGCTCTAACCCACTAGCCCCCACTCCCCTCCCAGAGCTGGGGATAGAACCCAGGAGTCCTAGCGCTCAGCACCCCCATTCTAACCCACTAGCCCCCACCTAATTCAGGGTGGTTCAGAGCAGTGTGCTGGCCCTCTTGGTCTGGCCCCCTTGATCCTGCCCTGTGCCCCCCTGGGGATGACACGTCTCATTTCCATGCAAGCGGCAGATCCATGGCAGGCTGCCTGGTCTGTTTGGCACTCATCCTCTGTCCTGCCCGCAAAGGAGTTTGCTAACCCCTGTCAATACAGCAGGCAGTGGGGTGGGGGAACCCTGCAGCTGGAACCCTGATCCCTCGCATATAAAATGTCCTGTCTCTTCCCCCCAAAGGGGCTTCCCTTCTGGCTCCACCAAAATCCTGCTGTGGGTTGAACTGGCCATGGGATTTCCCCTTCACCTCCTGTTACCCCTCTGTGCCACCCCAGAGTCATCTGCATCTCAGGAGCGGCAAGCAAGCCCCAGGCAGCGGTCCTGTGACCCTGCTACCGTACCCCAGAGGTGCTGAACTGGGTCTCTGAGCCCATGGACCCTGCCCCGGCATCCCTCCAGCCACCTTGAACCTGGGCCCTATGCGTGCACAGCCCAGTGAGCTTGCTGCTGCCAGGGTGAATAAACTCGGGTGGCTGCTCCCTGGCTGGTGCTCTCAGCACCGGAGACGAGAACCGTTTGGCTCCCGCATCGGCAGATCCCTCGCTCTGAGTTGGGAGCCACAGAGCCATGCCTGCAGCAGCGAGCCGGTCAGGTGAGTCTGCGTAGCCAGGGGTGAGGAGTGTCCCTCGGGCTCTGCGATGGGCACAGAGTGGTCAAGGGGTGACTGGTGTAAGGGGAGCTGGAATTGAGAACTCGACTGGTAGCTTCCCAGCTAATACCCCTTCCACAGACCCCACCCTGAGAGCTGGGGATGGAACCCAGGAGTCCTGACACCCAGCCCCACTTGGCTCTTACCTCCCAGACCCCACTCCCCTCCCTGAGCTGGGAGAGATCCCAGGAGTCCTGACTCCCAGCCCTGTCCCCCCTGCTCTAACTCCTAGACCCCACTGTCCTCACCATGCTAGGGAGAGAACCCAGGAGTCCTGACTCCCAGCCCTGTCTGTTCTAACCCATTAGACCCCACTCCCCTCCCCGAGCTGGGGCTAGAGCCCAGGAGTCCTATCAATCAGGGTTCTCTCCCCAGCTCTGGGAGGGAAATGGGGTCTAGTGGGTTAGAACAGAGGGGGCTGGGAGCCTGGACTCCTGGATTCTCTCTTCAGCTCCAGGAGGGGGCATGTGGATTTTTGTCCTAGCCTTTTGGCATTTTCCCCTGGCATAAAGGGACCTCTAGTTGCCTGCAGAGGGAAATGGGGCAGAAGGCAAAGTGATACAGATCTGGGAGCTCAGCAGAGAGCTGGAGCCCGGGGCAGGCTGGTGTTGAGGGGGTGGCTGACCGGAGACGGTGTTTACCAAAGGGGAGCCAGGCTTCCTGCTCGCATGAGGGTTTAAATAGTTAGGGCTGCAGCACAGAAACTCCCCCAGCAGGGGCAAGGCCCCATATCCCATTCCCCACTCCCTGAGCCAGCCATTCCCCCCTGACCTGGGCTTGGATTGGAACCAGCACCCCCCTAGAGGGGAACGGTCCCAGATCCCGTTCCTTGTAACTCCCTCTGGGGCCGTCTCCCTTCCAGCTGCCGCGATGCTGGGACTCCTCCCCGCGTTCCCCTGCCTGCTCCTCCTCTCCCTGCCAGGCCCCAATGATGACGGCACCGTGGTGCTCACCACCAGCAGCCCCATCCGGGGCAAGTGCCTCCCAGCCGGCTCCGGCACAGTGACGGCCTTCCTGGGCATCCCCTATGCTGAGCCCCGCCATGGGGGCCTTGCGCTTCCAGACACTGTTTCCCCATCAGCCCTGGAGCCACATCCTGGAGGCCACCGGCTTCAGCAACACCTGCTCCCAGCCTCTGCTTACTGGTTACCCTGATGCCTATCAGGACGCCCAAAATGCTGCAGTCTGAGGACTGCCTCTTCCTCAACATCTGGGTGCCCCATCCCCGGCCCCCTGCGCCGGCCCCCGTCCTCGTTTGGATCCACAGCAGGGGGTTCTTCATAGGTGCAGCCTCCATGGAGCTCCAAGACTGCTGCTTCTTCGCCGCCACCGAGAACGTGATCGTGGCCTCCATGAACTACCCGGCTGGGGCACTGGGCTTCCTGTCCCTGCCCCCAGCTGCCCCGGGGAATGCCGGCCTGTGGGACCAGTGCCTGGTGCTGCGCTGGCCGTGGGTCAATGGGGCCACCTTCGGTGGGAACCCGGCCTGTATGATACTCTTCGGCCAGAGCGCCGGGGCCTCCTCGGTCAGCTTCCATCTCCTCTCGCCGGGGAGCCGGCCCCTCTTTGCCCATGCCGGGCTGCCGAGTGGTGCCCATGCCTTTCCCTGGGCCTGGATTAGCCCAGAAGCGGCCAAGAAGATAGGCCAGGCGCTGGGCCGTGAACTAGGCTGCCCCGATTTCGATGACACCGCCCTGGGGGGCTGCCTGCAGGGGAAGGAGCTGGGAGACTTTGGGAAACGCATTATGTCCATGCCTGGGTCTGTGCCGACCGTCGACGGGAGCCACCGAGACTCTTGGAGGCTTGGCACAGCCAGCCTACACCCCTCCTGGCCGGCGTCACGGCTAACGAAGGCTCCTACATAATCATTGGTGCCCGTAACTTCACCAGGGTGAACGCCGGCCACATGAGCTGGGCGGAGCCGCTGGAGGTGCTGAGGGTGACAATGCTGGGGCTGCCGTGGGAGGCCGTCCAGGCGGTGGCACAGGGGTACGGCCAGGAGAGGCAGGGCCCGGCACGGTACCACCGCGCCATGGCTCACATTGTCAGTGACTATCATGCGGTGTGCCCCATAGCCAAGCCGGCTGGGCAGATGGCGGAGGCCGGCGGTCCCGTGTACATCTACGGCTTCACCCGCCACCCCAGAGTCTTGTCTTCCCCCAAAGGGATGGGGGATGCCACATGGCTCCGAGGTGCCCTACCTGTTCGGGATGCTGGCGTCCATGGAGGGAGCCAACCACACGCACACGGAGGCCGAGGTGGCGCTGAGCCGCAGGGTGATGCGCTACTGGGCAGAGCGGCAAAGAGTCCTGTGGCACCTTATAGACTAACAGGCGTAATGGAGCATGAGCGTTCGTGGGTGAACCCCCACTTCGTTGGTTGCATACTGGGCAGAGTTTGCCAGGAGCGGGTAAGGGAACCCCTAAGAAGTTGCAGCCCTGAGTGCCAGCCAGCTTGGATCTCCTTGCACTTTCAGGTTCTCTCATAGATTCATAGATATGAAGGTCAGAAAGGACCATTGTGAACATCTAGTCTGACCTGCACAACGCAGGCCACAGAATCTCACCCGCCCACTCCTGCGATAAACCTCTCACCTATGTCTGAGCTATTGAAGTCCTCAGATCATGGTTTAAAGACTTCAAGGAGCAGAGAATCCTCCAGCAAACCCATGTTCAAATTTGGTGTCCCCAGGGCAGGTGGAATCCAGTCCTACCAGCAATAGAGTCAGTTATTACTAGATCATGACACCCCTGTTTAGGCTATTGCTTTTTCCCCAACCCCCTACAGCTAGCACTTGAAATAAAACAACAAAGCTCCCCTCTGAAATCGGACATTGCCTTGGTCCTAACTAGCCAGGTTAGGGTGAGCCATGCTCCCCACTCTTTAACATCCACTGGTTCTCAGCCTTTCCACCCTATTCATGTCCCTGCGCTCACACAGCCAGTGCAAGACAGATTGTGAGCATGGAAGCTGGGGAAATCCCCAATTGTGCAGCTGGGGGGTACTGCATGATGCTTGGGATGTCTATGCAAATTACACCCGCCAGCTGGTCCTGAGCCCCTCCCACTTCCCCATCGGCACCAGAGAACTGTATTTCAGATCAGCCTGGCAGCTGGCATGAGAGTGCCATTTCCCACTTCACCACCAGAGGGCAGCCTGCGACTTCAGCCCCATGAAGAAACATGTGGAGAGGTGGCCATTTTGGAAGAGGGCAAAACTGGATTGTTTGGCTCTTGATCCTTCCTAGTTCGTGGGAAGGTCAGTGAGACCTGGCTGGAGACTGTGGGTAGTTGGGTATGTCCCTGTCCCTCTCTGCTGCCGTCTGCTGGAGTGAAGGACCCCTGGTCGGGGCATCCTCCTGTCTGCCTCCTTGTCGCTGGAATTCATTCCCTTTCCCCCCATGCCGATCAATTGATGCATTTTCCCCCAGGAACTCCATAGGAACAGGAGGCAGCAGTGGCCTCTTTACAATGCCACGGAGAAGAATTTTTCTATATCGGAATGGAGCCACCCCAGGTAGAGGGGATGTCGCTTGCCCGGCTCTGTGGCTTCTTGACACCACTGGTCCCAGATTATCAGCAGCTCAAGGGTGCGTGTCACAATTTGGGGCACAATCCGGAGCAGTGAGGGGCTGTTCACCCTGTAACCCTGAGCGCCTGAGCCAGCCAGTCTCCCCAGCCTGGGGATGGATTGGCGCCGGTGCCCCCCAGAGGGAAAAGGATCCTATAATATGCTCCCATAAGCCAGTTCCCACTCTCCATAGATATGGGGGATATTCTGGCCTCCAGGCAAAACCTGGGGGGAGCCCTCCCATCCCAGGGCCTCTAGAATTCACATGCCATGGGCTGCCGCCTGACTCTAGGCCTGACTTTTTAGTGATGGGACAGTAACCCCCCATGCCTCTCTCTTAGCCCAGCCCAAAGGATCCTCTGAACCAGCAGGGGAGAGGGAACCTCCGGAGGACTGAGCACCATGGAGAAACACAGGATCTGCAGCAGGAAAAGCCCAGACCCCCTCCTCCATCTCAGCTATGGGAGTTAGGCCTAGATTCTCTTGGGCATTTAGGTGCCGAATGGGAGTTCACTGCCTAAATAGCTTTGAGGATCTTGGCCTAACTCTCGCAGCCGGGTGTCCGTAACATTTTTGTTGAAGTAGTGCTGGGCAGCCACTAGATGGAGACAAGATCCGGCACACTCATCCCTCTTCCTAGCGTCTCTACAGTGACACCTTTGTGTGCAATATATAAACAGGCCACGAAATGTCACTGTGGAGGGGGAGCGGTCCCCTGGTCAACAGTGGGGCTAAAGGAGGGTTGCGACTGCATTTTCAAATCTCTGCTTGCCAGTGCATCAAGGTAATAGCCAAAGTTAGCTGGCTCAGAGCCTTCCTTTGTCAGTGTAATAAATTTGACTACAACAGTGGTAACTCATTGCTGCTTTATCAGTGCATTAACGGCATTAGCTCACAACACTCAGCTAATTTTCTTTTTCGCAAGTGAAGCTCATTACAGATTTTATTCAAAACAAATCCAAGCATAACTTAAGGGGTCAGCCCAATGGTCCAGCTAGCCCAGTATCCTCTCTTCGGTCAGTGGCTGGCGCCAGATGTTTCCGAAGGAATGACAGAACAGGGCAATTATTGAGTGATCCATCCCCTGTTGGCCAGTCCCACCATCTGGCAGTCAGAGGTTTAGGGGCACCCAGATCATGGGGTTGCATCCCATATGAGGTGAACGGGACACAGCATTCATCTTAACCGTGGGCAGCCTGTGGCTTCACTGTCATTGGGAACAACAGTGGATGGCAGCCATTTTGGAAAGGCGTCAAACTTTGCGAGTTAGCTCCTAACGACCCCTGTGTGCAGCTGGAGCATGTTCCTGCCCCTGCCCTGTATGAAACTCTGTGGGGTGTGTTGAATTTCTCCCCAAGAGCCCCATGGGGACAGGGAGGAGAGCATGAAGCAGTGGCCCCTGCAACAACCCCATGGAGCAGACCTTCTTCTGCATCAGCACAGGGCCACCCCAGGTGGAGGGGATGTTGCCTGCCTGGTGCTGTGGCTTCTTGGCATTGCTGCTCAGCGAGAAGCCGGGCCTCCTCAGTGAGCATCAATGAGGTGCGAGGACGGCAGCCCTAAAGGGGAAAGGCCCCATGTCCCCCCACCCCTCTGAGCCAGCCAGTCCTCTCCCTCTGGGGCTGGATCAGAGCTAGTGCCCCTTAAAGGGGAAAGGCCTCATGTCCCATTCCCCCCTTTTCAAGTGACCATGGAATCGTCTGGCCTCCTTAAGGGGCAGACACCTTTGGGGAGCTCTCCCATCCCCTGAGGTCCCCAGAACCCACATGCTGTGGGGGCAGCCCCAGACTCAAGCCCAGTTTGTGGTTGTTTGGGCCTTTTCAGTGGGACAATGACACCCGTGTTTCCTCCCCCAGCCGAGCCCCACAGAACCGCTGAACCCTCAAGCGGGACGGAACATGAGGAAGAGGAGAACTGAGCCCCATGAGGAAGCCAGGACGTGTAGCATCAAATCCCAGATGCCTTCTACCAGCTGAGCAAAGTAATTCCTCCAGCTGGGAGTCATTAGGCAGCTGCTGTAGTAATTCCATCTGGCCACTAGATGGAGACATGATCCTATTCACTTCGCATTGGCTACCTCTCCAGGCATGTTTCTTTGCAATATGTCATTCAGCCATTAGATGTCGCTGTGTGCAGCATATCACTCTAGCCAATGTAGTGTCTCTGGTAAACAAGGGAGACCATGCCGGAATGTGAGCTTTGTAGAGGCCTGTTTGGGTCAGCAGCTGCTTTCTTTAATAAACGCCTTCTGTTATTATTATTTATTATGTGCATCACCAAGCGAGATGCATTACCCACTGTGCTAGGCTGCGTACAGCTGCAGTGAAAGGCATGCCCTGCCCCCACGAGCTTCCCATTGAAATAGACGAAGGAAGGATTATTATCCCTACTGTATGGGGGGAGGGAAAACCGAGGCACAGAAAGGTGAAGTGACTTGCCCAAGGTTACACTGGGAGGCTGTGGCAGAACTGGGAACTGAGCTAGGTTTCCTGGGTCTTGTTTGGCTTCAGATCCGCATTCTGGAAGATTTGCTGTACTCAGACCCAAGTTATTGAGCTTTGACTGGTGAAATATAATGGCATGTTCTGTACAGAAGGTCAGACTAGGTGATCTAATGGTCCTTTTGGCCTCAAACTCTGCGATCCTCTGCTTCATTAGCACTAGGACATGCTCGGCTGCTGTCTCAGCTGGGTCGTACCCCCCGGTAATAGCTGCGTCAAACCTTTGTGGCATCTGGACAGGGTCCTGATTTGGTAGGATGGGTTTGGGCAGCTGCCCCAGTGTTTCGCCCAGCAGGGAGACATGCTACAGAGGGTGAGGAGAAGGGGAAGCTTTACTGGAAGGGCTTTCGGGGGCCAGCCAGCCACAGGCTGTGAGGCAGACAAAGCAGATACAGAGCAACTCAAACACTGGCACTGCCAGAGCAAATAGAGAACCGCAGTCCCATCCCAGCTAGCAGAGAGATTTATCCAGGGGATTGCACAGGGAACCCACAAACAAAGGGGGTTTGGACAGAGGCAGGGAACCCATGAAAAACCCAGAAATAAGGAGGATTTATGGAGTGAGACAATAACCTGCACTTATATAGCATGTACACAGTGGGGGCCAGTATCCTGCCGTTTTACAGGAGGAGGAAACTGAGGCATGGCCACTCAGGGGTGGAGAGGGGATTAGAACCCAGGAGTCTCGGCTCCCCCTGGCTGTCACCCACTAGACCCCATTTCTTTCCCAGAGCCAGGGATAGACCCCAGGAATCCTAGCTCCCAGCCCTCCTGCATTAGACCTCACTCCCCTCCCAGAGCCAGGGATAGAACCCAGGAGTCCTGGCTCCCAACCCCCAAGGCTCTCACTCCCATTTAGACTCTGCTCTCTTCCTAGAGCCAAGATTAGAGCCCAGGAGTCCTGATTCCCAGACCTAGACCAGTGATCCCTAAACTTTTTCAGTTGCGTGCCCCCTGGGAGCCATGGTTGAGAGCCAGGGCTGGGAGCAGGGCCAGAGCAGTGGCTGGGGCCAGGAGCCGTGGCTGGAACCAGGTCTGCAGTCAGGGCTGGAGCCAGCAGTTCAGCTGGGGCCACGGTCTAGGCCAGGAGCCAGGGCTGGGGCAAGGAGCTGGCACTGGAGCTGTGGCCAGGGCTGGATCTGCAGATGGGGGCAGGGCCGGAGCGGGGCTAGGTGGCGCTCCCTCCCTGCCTCCCCTGGGGGCTGGCTTGGGCCCACTGTACCGCCCGCACATTCCTCCATGCCCCGCATGGGGGCATGCCCCACAGTTTGGGGACCACTGCTCTAGACCCCACTCCCCTCCGAGCGGCAAGGATAGAACCCAGGAGTCCTGACTCCCACCCCCACCCCCTCTCTATCTGACTATATTGTCCCCAGGCTTTACAGTTAGCTAGGACTGTACAACCCCGTAAGAGGTTTATTAATCACAGCGAATCAGGGAACACGGGCAGGTTTCACACCCGGAGCGTCCGTGGAGGAAGAGTGGACGGGGGGAAGATCAGGAGGAGGAGGAAGAGGAAGGGAAGAAGGGAGAGGAAAAGAAGGGAGGAAGGACAGATGAAGGAAGAGAAGAGGAGAGAGGGATGAATGAAGAGAAGGAGGACAGGTGGGAAGAAGGGAGAGAGCAAGATGGAAGGGAAGGAGGTGGAGGGAGGAGGGAGGATGGGGAGAGAGGGATGGGTGAACAGTGAAGAGGATGGCTGGAGAACTGCAGAAGTGGAAGGAGGGATGGGGACTGGGACGGAGGACAGGCAGGGATGGAGGAGGGTGGCAGGCGGCAGGCCGGACTCAGCGCCCTCCCTTGCTAGGGGCAGCAGGACCCAAGTCGTTGCAGAAGGAGGCGTGGGAGCAGCAGGTGATGTTGATCTGGTACTCGGGGTCCAACAACTCCTTCACCAGCCCGCAGCGGCCGGGATTCATGATGCAGCCCTGGATGAGGAACTGCACCTCGCTTCCTGCAGGGGGAGACCGAGAGGCAGAGCTCAGAACCACGCCACTCGAACACACCACCCCAAAGCCCAGAGCACGGTTGGGGATCAGAAACCAGGCCACCCCGACCCAAGGCCGCTTACTTGCTCCGTCACTGGCTGAAAGCGCCCCTGGCTCATAGGATGTTGATACAGCCAGGACTCCTGGGTTCTTTCCCCAGGTCTAGGAGGGAAGTGGGGGTCAAATGGTTAGAGCAGGTGGGGAATGGGTATCAGGACTCCTGGGTTCTATCCCCAGCTTTGGGAAGGGAGTGGGGTCTGGTGGGTTAGTGCTTGGCGGGGGTTGGGAGGGAGCGGAGAGCCCACATTGCAGTTCTGAGCCTGACCACAAGGAGTCAGGCCAGAGCCAAGCAGCAACTTGCCCAGAAAGGAGTAAGGGTCAGTACTGGTGGGGGCATTTGGGACAGAGAAAACCCAGTGTAGCCCTCCCCTCCACTCACTAGAGCTGATGTTGACAGTCATGCATGGATGCCCAGCCTTAGGGGTGCACTCAGTGGCTTCAGGGAGGCAACCGATGTAGGTTTGTCCAGGGCGCATTGTCTGCAACGCAGATTGCTGGCTGCAGGGGGCGAGCAAGGGGAGATGCAGTGAGAGATGGGCACAAACACCCCCCAACCACCATCCCCACAGGCAGCCCACCCTAACCACTAGACCCCACTCCCCTCCCCAAGCCAGGGATAGAACCCAGGAGTCCTGACTCTCAGCATCCCCTGCTTTAACCCACGAGACCTCACTTCCCTCCCCAAGACATGGATAGAACCCAGAAGTCCTGGCTTCCAGCCCCCCCCCCACTCCAATCATTGTACATTGCGGAGTGACACCACTTTTCCCCTCCTGAAGTTCTGTCAGTTTGGCTGGGTTACCCCAGACGTCTCCATGGCTGAGCAGAGATCTGGTGGGTTGCTGACCCGAGACGTGCCAGGGAAGTGGCCTGTGCGTGACTGAGAGGACCCGGGGCTGTGATTCATCCTCTTTCAGTGGCACTGCGGGGGTTGCTCACCCCAAGTTGACAAGCCCCTGGTAAAAGCTGCCTGCACTGAGCATGAAACCCCTGGCATGGCAGGCAGAGACCAGCAATCCCCATCCACACCTCTGAGTCCTCCAAGGAGAGCTCCCCGCCTCCAGGGATACTAACTGACATGGCCATTTCCAGGGCAGCTGGACACGTGCATCTGAGTTGGCTCATTAGCGGGACATGGACATCACACCAAGGGGCTGATTTCAGCATCTGCAACACTCATTTGTCCAGAGGAAGGGGGCTGGGAGGCAGGACTCCTGGGTTCTATCGTTGGCTCTGGGAGGGGAGTAGGGTCTAGTGGTTAGAGTGGTGAAGGCTGGGTGTCAGGGCTATTGAAATCTATTCTAGGCACTCGGGAAGACAGGCGTCCGCTGCCTCAAGGAGCCACTCAGGCCTGTCACCCTAGAGTGGAGTTTCCCCGAGCTCCCTGATGGCACTTAGCCCCCCAGTGCGAGGCAGAACAGGACAGAGGCTGCGAGGAGCAGAGCCTGGGCCATGCTGGGCTCCTCTGGGTCGGGCAGGCACGGCGTTGGGGGAGCACAGAGATCTGAGCTGGGACCAACGCAGACTCCTGACTCGGGGGCTGGTTTTATTCTTCTGTGCCAGTGACCAGCCGTGCAGGGAGCATTGCCCGAGGTGGCTAGAGAGACAGAGCAGACCTGTTTCGAAGTAACCACCCACACCGAGAACAGTCCCTGCAGGGAGGCGACAAGTCTCCAGAAATAGATTCTGCAGGGCAGGGGCGGGGGGAGGGGACTGGGTGCCAGGACTCCTGGGTTCTATCCACAGCTCCTAGAGGGGGTGAGGTCTAGTGGGTTAGAGCTTTGGATGGGCCAGGGTCTGGGTCTGTATTTTACATTTCATCTTCAGCACAGTGGGCCCCTACACCACACTGGGGTATTGGGGTCAACACTGACTGTGTGGGGAGAATGGCCCCTACTGAGCCCCCACCCAGCTCCCTGCAGCACAGCCCCCCTAGTGTCACACTGGGGTCAGCACTGACTGTGAGGGGGGAGGGCGCTCCCTTCTGAGCCCCCACCCAGCTCCCTGCAGCACAGCCCCCCTAGTGCCACACTGGGGTCAGCACTGACTGTGAGGGGGGAGGGCGCTCCCTTCTGAGCCCCCACCCAGCTCCCTGCAGCACAGCCCCCCTAGTGCCACACTGGGGTCAGCACTGACTGTGAGGGGGGAGGGCGCTCCCTTCTGAGCCCCCACCCAGCTCCCTGCAGCACAGCGCCACCTGGTGCCACACTGGGGTCAGCACTGGTTGACCTGCCTCCCCCATATTCGCAAACGGCCTCCTGCCCAGATCAAGCCGAACCCATTAATTGTGAGATCAAAGTGTTTGCCCTTATTAGCGCAGGTTCAGCAGGATCCATCCCACCTCCGCGCAGGGTAGTTACAGTTCACATTGTGAGGTTACGTGTCGGAAACACATTTCACAGTCGATGCAATGGGGATAAGATTTACACAAATCAGTCATAAGCCTGGGACTAGAACCCAGGAGTCCTGGCTCCCAGCCTCCTCGCCCAACTCCCCTCCCAGAGCAGCGGCTAGAACCTAGGAGTCCTGACTCCAGCTGACTGGAATTTCTCATCTCAACCTTTTTCCATCAGCAAGCAAAAGAGACACTTTCCCCAGAACTCTCCTGTTTTGTTAACACTTCAGTCAGGAAGGTAGCTCAGGCCCTGGAAGGGGTTTCTGCGAGAGAGACAAGAGAGAGACACCTGCACACCTGACTGAGAGCAAAGATTTTAAACTGGGTCATCCACGTCGCAGCCATGTGCCTACTGAACTTCCCCAAGAACCGAGGCCCATCCCAAACCTCCCCCCGTTCCTCTCCATGGGCAAGGTCGAGTTCTTCAGCCGGGCCTTCTCGAACACACACACAGCAGCAGGTAGATCTGAAGTTGCTACTGAAACAAGACGCTCCTCAGCACCCCTCCTCCTCTGGGGAGAGGACAAGCGGACAAACCCCACACGAGGGATGCGTAGACACCTGGCTTAATGCGCTATTGGGAGATGCTCAGATACTACAGCGATGAGGATGGTATCAAAACTTATGCAGACTCAAACCACTTGGTTCTCTTGGCGTCGGGTTGGCTCTTCGTGTCTGGTTCCGAGCATGTATTCCACAGCAAATCTGAATCATCTTCCCACCCCCGAAAGCTTCATGGAAATGGACCTTTCACTTCAATTTCAACCGGCTTAATTTTGATGTGGAAGGAAAACAAGTGTCAAAAGCTCCATGTTTTGGGAAACGGATTTTTTAAATGATTCAGCCAGTGGAGAGCAGCAGCAAAAAGGGCTGGGTTCAGCTGTCAAGGGGAAATCAGTCTGAGGACTTAAGTAACCCCAGTTCATACCCTCACCCAAAAAGCGGGTAAACTATATGTATCATCCTGGGTGCCCTCGCTAGGCACCGATCCTTCCCCCCCTTGCAAGGGTTTAAAACAAAAAGAATTTTATGAATGGGGGAGAGACAACAGAATGAATTTGAGAAAAACCAGCAGGTAATAAGTTACCATTCACTAAAGACACCTGGGGAAAAGTCTTAACAGTTATTCCAACTTCTGGGCTGCTCCTGGGGCTGTGATTCAGTGTTGGTTGCTGCGTACACAGTCCCTCCCCTAAATCTGACTGGGAGGCTGGCAGCTGCTATTCTCCCTGCTGCTTCAGCCCAAGCCATTTCAGCTCCATGCTGTCTGTTGCCTCCAAGCTTCCTCTACTCAACTCTTTGCGGAGCTCTGTGGGATGCAGAACCCCCTCGGAAGCATCTACACTGCAATTAAAACCCCTGTCAGCTGACTCAGGTTCATGGAGCTCAGTCTAAGGGGTGGTTTAATTGCCATGTAGATGTTCCAGCTCAGGGATCCCATGAGAGGGTAGGGTAAAGTCCCAGGGTTCAGGCTCCAGCATGAGCTCAAACATCTACATGGCAATTAAACAGCTCCTTAGCCCGATTCAGCCCAACAAGCCTGAGTCAGCTAACACAGGCCAGCCACAGGCTTTTAATTGCAGTGTGGACATACCCTTAACAGCCTATTCTATCAGAAATGGACTCACCCCAGAGAACAGACCCTTCTGTAATTTTGTCCAGGCTCTTAACTAACTGTGCCTGATAACGCTACCAGTCAGGGTGACCCCTTCACCCTCTACACAACCAGTGTCCCTCTCTTCTCCCTCAATCTCCTACCAGGGACAATGGCATCTTATTGCCCCCACACTCACAACGTAACTGATTTTAACCCAAATGACCCAAACTTTTGCATAGTTGAAATGCAAATGAGGCTTGCTCCATACCAGCCATTTCCCTTTGCTCACCAACAGGTGGCAGCAGAGAGTGCCCTCTGTTACAGAGGCCCGGCCCATCTGGGGTTCTCAAGTCGTTCTGGGCTACCCTTCCATTCACAAACAAATGTCAAGAGCAAGCTGTCTTCTCTCTAGGACTTCAAGCTGTTCACCAAACAGCATTAATCCTGATTCCCACTACCCCCTAGCTTTAACCGCTAGACCAATGTTCCCTCTAATTTTTTCCAACCATGTGCGTAATGAATTTTGTTATGTGCACAATATTGAGGTAATCTGTGGATGTGCGCCACCAGTAGAAACCAAAAACCAAGATACAATATATATTTTTAAAAAGTTACCATAGGGATAATTAATCCAGCCAGGACAGGTTAGGCATTTTGTATTCACTACTCAAAGAACAAAATTTAAGCGTAAGAGAGAAATAAAAATTATAAAATGCACAGACCAGTCAAAAAACTAAAATAACACAGTTTGAAAGAAGTATCAAGAAGTAAGAACACCACAAGTATGTGTTGGGAGGTCAGTGTAAAAGACAGAGTGTGCGTGTGTGTGTGTGACAGAGACGTGTGTTGCCCCTTTAAGTACGCTGCCCTTTTAAGTAGATCAGCAAGTTCAGACACAGCAGCGGCTGCCAGCAAGCTCCCTCCGTCCCCTCCCCCCACTCTGTGGAGATGGGGTACGGGGCAGGGGAACACCCTAACATCAGCACCCCTCTCCCCTTCCCCGCTCTACACAGCAAGCAGGAGCCTCCTGGGAGCAGCTCCAAGGCAGAGGGCATGAGCAGCACATGACAGTGGGGGGTAGGGACACCTGAACTGTGCAGCACTTGATAGCCTGCTGGGTGGCCACCCAGCTGTGCAGCTTACAGGGAACATAGCACTAGACCCCACTGCCCTCCCAGAGCCTGGGATAGAACCCAGGAGTCCTGACTCCCAGCCTCCCCTCGAACCTACTTAAACCCCACTCCCCTCCTTGCTGGTGCTCAGTGCACAGTGAGGAAGAGCCGTACACACCAGGGAGTCTAAGAAAATCCGTGGTTTATTGATGACAAGTCGCAGGCCATTATACGATACAAGCCACAGAGACAGGTTCTTGCCCGGCCAGCTGGGACAGACCACAGTGCACACAATTGCCTTCACATTCCAGGGGAGCGGAGGTGCCTTCTTTGTACCCACCCCCCAATGGGGACAGGAGCAGGGACTGTGCCCCCCGACCACAGAACACCCCCTGCTGACGAGTCACAGCCCCACCCCTGCAGGGACCCCCTCTGGGAGGCAGGGGGGAGCTGGGGCCCACTCAACCTTTGGCCTCCTTGCTGAGGTGACTAGCACTGCGGTGTGTCAGGACAGGTGGGGATCAAGGCACCTTCTCTGCTGACACCCACCAGCTCATTACACCCATGGGTGCACCAAGTGGAATGCATTTCTGCCCTGCGCGGAGATGGGGCCAGATTGAAACAGGCACCCCTAGAGGGGAAGGTCCAGTGTACCCATCCAAACTAATGGGGAAAGGCTCTGCATCCCATCCTGCTCTGCCTTAAGCCAGCCAGTCCCTGTCCTGGGCCACTAGTTACACACACAGCTAGTTAATGCATTACAAGCGGTGCCCCTCTCTCCCCTCCTTCACACACAGCTACTCGAATATGGAGCCTTTCGAGGTGTCACACTGCCCTTCTCTGCCTGGGGCAGAAAAGCATCTCCCCAATGAGGCTCTGACCCCTCCTGGGCATGAATGAATCCTTGATACTTCCCCATCCGCTGCGAGTCAGAATCTGAGCCCTCCGTCCCAGCTCCTGCAAAATCTCCACTCCTAAAGAGCTGCCCTGCCCCACCCCAGAGGTGGCTGCATCTCAGTGCTGGGTGAGCACATCCTTTGCTGATTTTCTGGTCAGCCGTTACCCAGAGGTGGCTGCATCTCACCAAGTCTCACCTGAGCCAGACTGTTTAGATTGGAAGCTCTTTGAGGCAAGGAGTATCTCTGACTACACGCGGGCATACAGCGCACAGCCCAATGTGGTCCTATCTCAGCTGGGAACTAGCTACTACTGAAATACAAATAATCATCAGCTCCTGCGTAACCCCAGCAAGGAGTATTCTCCCGCACAGTGATCAGGCATGGCCGTATGTTCTCAAAACACGAACCCAGTCTTGCTAAAGACTCCCAGTGAGAGATGCCCTCCCTTGGGAAGCAGCCACATGGGTTAGTCGCCCGTTCTGTGGAAAATCTGCACCTTGCCTCCACTCGCAATCTGTCTCGCTTCAACTCCCGGCTGTCGGCTCCCACGTGGCTGCCGATGGCTGGACTGAAAAGCCCTTGGGTGGCAGAAACCTTCACCTGGGTGGGCATTTATGTTGAGGGGGCTCGGAAGGGCTGAACCCAAACTCAAAGGGGGACAGATCTGGAGCAGCCTGCGATAATTTAAGTAGCTCAACATGCGGTAACCAGGATGTAATGTTTACTGTCTGCACATAAGCCCCTACCACTGGGAGTTTCGCCTGCAGGCCGGTTGCTGTTTCAAAATCCATTTCTCTCTTGTTGTGCTCCATTCCTACTGTTAACGACAATCAATCCTTTGGTTTCGGGTCAAGGTACCCAACATGGGGGCCAACTTCCATAGGTCCTGCTAGAGAAGCACAGCTGATACTTGGGGTGCCGGAGCCCGGGAATTGGGCTCAGAGTGGGAAAAAGTGGGAATCCCAGCCCAGGAAAAGGAAGAGCTCGAGGGCCGGTGGGGGTGCACTCAGCTCAGAAAAGGAGCGAGAGGAGCAGTTAGCTCTGGAACGGCGATGGAGATTTCTGACCTGTAAACATGGGCAACGCCAACACACCCAGTTACCCTTGCATTGAGTCCAAAGACTTTAGACTAAAGCATTTAAATCCTTAGGGGACTTAATGTTAAGTGTCGCAAGGCAAGACCAACGTGCCACCACTCTGCAACGGCAGGGAACACGAGGTCTGCGTTCTCCTCATCCAAACAACCCCTGGTGGAAAGTCCTATTTAATTCCCCTCACGGCCACTTCTTGAGCCAATCAGGGCTGAACAATTGGCTCTTCTAACCCCACAGCTGACATCTGAACACGGTACATGAGTCAGGGAGGAAACCAGCTCGCTTGAGAATGAAAACCTTGCATGTTCCGCAGATACAACTCAGGGAGAAGAGACGGAGCCAGTTTTGACACAGTCGATTTCCAACCGTAACTGCGCTGTGACAGGTTTTTGGGCACCCCAGCCTACTTCCTTGCTTTAACGGAGTTCTTCATTGCCCAGAAGTTATTTCCTCACTTTTTCTTTTCTTCAAAAGACATGTACTCAATTATTTCACGTTCAAGAGAGATCAGGGTGCAGAGCAGCATGGATATGGATGCACCTGATGGGTTATTAAAGAGCGAGTGGCAGAGGGCAAAGAAAGCATGGAGGTGCATTTTCAAAGCTGCTGCAGTGGGGTGGAATGGAAGGGGTTGGGAACCGTGCAAGGTTTTCCTGATACTGCCAGAGTGGAGGCTACCAGGTAAACTTCGCCCTCTCATGGAGGGAGCAGACGGGAGTTCAGTCTCTAGCCTATTCACTCATAGGCGTCTCCTGTTTAACACAGGTTAGAACAGATGATCGGGAGGGTCCAGTGACTTCCACCCCTGCCACAAACAAATCCCAAAACAGGCCTTCCCCAGAGAGTTCACCCCAGAGCAAGGGGGAAGACTCAGCCCAAAGGGACAGGAATTGGTCAGTCCTAAACATTTCCTCTGGCCTAGACAAGCGTGACAGGTGATTTCCCAAGAAGATACACCACCATCAGGAGACCGAGGGGTTGTGCCCCCTCAAACAACCTGGAACACTGAGTGACAAGGCTCAATATGCTCCCTTTTCTGGGTACCAATTTATCATCTAGACCGCTACCCCTGCCTCTCTGCCGGCACCAGATCAGGCTGACGGTCCAGCTAGTGTAGTACCAGTTTGCCCTCCTAGAGCTGGGAACAGAACTCAGGAGTCTGGGCACCCAGCCGCCCCTGCTCTACTAGTCACATCACTCCCCTCCCAGAGCTGGGAACGAAACCAGGAGTCCTGACTCCCTGGACCTAATCGACTGGACCCCACCCTGCCTGCTCTGCTCCAGAAGGGGAATAAACTTGGGTCGTACAAGGCCAAGGATTCTCTCCTGCAGCACGCTCAAGTCCGCTGCCTTTCCCAAGGACTCACCTTGGACAGTCCAAATGTGATGCGTTTTCATGGGAGCCAGGTGGAAACAACACAGTTCCCCCCTCCCCTCCCCCCCACCAAAAAAACCAGGAGACAAGTGCAAGAGGGGCCCAGGATCAAAGTGACTCAGGGACTGAGAACTCGGCCGGACAAGCAAGGATCCACCCCCTTGAGTCCTTTCCGGAGGGAGAGATCGGGCCACGTCACAGAGGGAACAGAGTGATTTGGAGGGCGGGGCCACCTCGTAAATCTGTTGGATCCCTGTTTATCCAACGCCCCTCAGAATGAGCTGCCAACATCCCCATAGTCCTTCGCAGCCTGTCTCCCCCAATTCTAATCAGAACCCCCACCCCTCCTGTTGCAGTCCATGGTGACTTACTAGCATCTACACACCCAAGAGAGATACCCATGGCTTTAACCTGGGGGGTGGTGGTGGTGGGGGATTTACTAGTCCCTGGGTCCAGATCCCCCTCAACGGCAGGGTCCCCCCACTGCTGGAGAGGGTGGTAGCTCCCACCCATAGAGGGAACCCAGGGTCTTGTCCTTCGGGACTGCACTGGAGTCTGATGTCCGTGCTGGCCCCCATTAGGGGGAGAGATGAGGGCGGTGGGGGTTGTCCGCCGCAGCCTGGAAAGCCTGGAGAGGCGTCAGAGAGCTGTGAGATCCCCCCGCCCCAGTCCATGCTGAGGGCAGAAGCGGGATCTAGCAGCCTCCATCACTCCCTGTCCAGGAAGGCTGGCTGGCTGGAAGGCGGGGGGAAAATGGAACGGAGGAGTTCCTTCATGGCTGGTTCCAGCGTGCATGGCAGGGGGCTGCAAAGCCCAACCCACTAGGGTTGGACTAAATCAGGGCACGGCCAGCGAGGTGGCCCCCGCAGTCTGCGGGGAGGGGTGGGGCCTTCAGTAATCCACTTCTGGCCCCGCCCCGGCTCTCCCGGTCCACAAGCAGGGTCTCCAGGAAGGCAGTAAGAGCCATGGTGCTCATCACAGTCAGGGCATGTGGGTGCACAGCAGAAACCAGATCCATGCCTCCTGCCTAGCCCCAGTCTGCAAGGAGGCTGGAGTGAGCAGCCTCCAGCCCCGTCACTCCCAGTCCGTGGGGGTGCGGATGACGAGGGGGGCGGCGTTCTTGCGTCCGGCGCGGATGCCCGGGTAGAAGAGGGGCCAGATCTTCTCGGTGAAGGTGTCCGTGAAGGTGTAGATGTGGGAGCGGTCGGTCACGTTGTAGAAGGACACCCGCCCGGCCTCATAGTCCAGGAAGACACCCACCCGCTTGGGCTTCACAAGGAGGTGCAGCGGGGTGAAGGGGGTGGTGGTGGCCGCGTACTTGTCGCCGTTCCACAGCCGCACTCGCCAGTAGCCCGTCTCGGGCAGGGCCATCAGTTCGCCTTTGCGGCTCACCGAGTCCTTGCAGACACCCAGGGCCCAGTGCGTCTTGTCGCCCACCTCCACCTCCCAGTAGTGGCGGCCCGAGGTGAAGCCCTCGGTCGCCAGGACGCAGGGGTAGATGGTGAAGCGACGTGGGGTGTCAGGCAGGTCCCGCAGACGCGTGTCCACGAACTTCACGCTCTTGCGGTCCTCGGAGAGCACCAGGTTGGGATGGGCCGTCTCAGGGTCCAGGGTCACGTCTCCTGGAGGGGGAGAGGGGCCAGGCAGTCAGTCCTTTGCCCCACCCCATATTGCCCTTGGGGTCGCCCCACACCCAACCATCAACCCCACTGCCACTCCTTTCTCAAATCACCTCTTCCAAACCAAACCCCCACTCACCCCTCACCCAACCCCACTGCCGCCCCCTTCCCGAATCCCCCCATGCCAGGCCCACACCCTCTCCCAACTGACCCCCCGACTAACCTCATCTCCCCCCACCCCTTCCCAACTGACCTCCCCACTCATCCCACCTGACGTCCCCGCCAACCCTTCCCAAATCCCCTCCGTGCCAGTCCCCTCCGCCTCCAAACAGACCCAACTGATCTCCCCACTGACCTCCTCCAAACCAGTGCCCCCAGTCTCTCAGCCTCATGCCCCCCACAACCCACCTCCATGGCCCCCCTCCCCCACAAACCTTCCCACAGCACCCTTTTCACTTCTCTTCCCCCTCCCCTCCCCCAATGGCCCCCAAATGCACTGGGAGGAGGGTCCTGCTCATTCTACCCCTCCCGGTTCACGCTAACCAAGGCATCGACGCCTTCAGAGCCAGCAGGGTTCCCAGGCCCTGTATGTTCTCTGGCGAACAGGGTGGGAGAGGGACCAGCTCCCCACGACCAGGGAAGGAAGGGACCCCACCCACGGCAGAGCCCTCAGCAGCCCCACTCACCGATCAGCCTCTTGATGATCTTGCGCAGGACAAAGTACTGCCGCGGGAAGCTGCAGAAATTCTTCTCCAGCTTGATGGGGACCGAGGCCAGTTCCATGGTCTGCACCGTCTCACACCTGAAGGGGGCGACATACAGCTAGCACCACATCAGCTGGGTCTGAGCTCCCAGCACAGGGGCCCACAGGGCCAGAGCCCTGGCCTACCCTATCCAAGGTACCTGTCTGCCACAGTCACTGTCGGATCTGAGCACCGCATGGCCTGTAACATAGTTCTCCTCCAGGCACTCTGAGAGGAAGGGCAGGACTGTTAACACGGAGCATTTCAGAGACACTTATCCTGCCTCACAAACCCTGCCTGCACCTGAGACACAGGGCTAGGAGGGGGAAACTGAGGCACGGAGAAGCCAAACAACGAGCCAAGCCAGCAACAGAATCTAGGAGTCCTGACTCCGAGTCCCCCTTCCCCTGCTCTAACCAATAGACTCCACTCCCTTCCCAGAGTTCAGGAATCCTTGCTCCCAGCCTCCACTGCTGTAACCCATTAGACCTTATTCCCTTTCCAGAGCTGGGCACAGAACCCAGGAGTCCTGACTCACAGCACCCCCCCACTCTAACCAGTGGACCGCACTGCCCTCCCAGAGCTGGGGATAGAACCCAGGAGTCCTGACTCCCAGCGCCCCCACCCTAAGCCACCAGACCCCACTCTGATATTTTGGTCCAAGACATGGGCTGGCTCAGTTGTTTGTCCATTCCTGCAGCTCTGACCCACCCACTAGGCCCCGGCCCTGTTCAGATCCTTTCCCCTTTGAGAGCAGAGGGTTGGACGGTGCTGTCTTCACCTCCCAGGGTGAGGGCTGGGAAATGGAGGCCTTACCTTTCCAGGGTGCTCTTTATGTCCTACAGGAAGAGAAAAGAAGTGGATCAAAGGAGGTTCCAGGACTTGGTCAGGCAGTATCCAAGCTGCCCAAACCCCAGGGTGGGACAGGTCTCCCACCGCCTGCTCCCCAGAGAGATTCCCCATCAAGGCCCGTCCACCACCTATGCCAGGATCGTCTCCTACATCCTATCCCCCAATGCTTTGCCTATCAGAGCTGAAGATGCCCCAAACAGGGCCCATCTCGCCCAGTCCCAACAGGCAGCCAGGCTTGGCCCCCTATATCTAGGTCCCCAGCGTTCTGGCCCATCCTGGTTTGAGACGTCTCCAGCAAAGCAACGGACCTCCCAGACCTTCCCCCGGCACGACAGCCTCCTTGATGGGCAGTGGCTCAACCACAGAGCTCGTGGCTCAGCCTCGGAAGGTCTCGGCTCTTTGCACATCTGCATGCGACGACATCTCAGGGGCCAGGTTTCCCCCACCACGTTGAGGACACCTGGGAGATACAAGGGCCTTCTCTGGGTCCGGCCAGAGCTCCAGTCGGAGCCCTTCTAAGATCCTCAGTGGGGCACCTCTAAGGAGCAGAGCAGACCAAGGAGTCAGGAAGTAGCTCTTGAGAGAGAGAGAGGTCCCTAAACCTCCCTCCTCCCAACAAAGTCATGCTGACCCATCCAAGTGGGACCTCCTGATGGCCAAAGCCTGGTCTACGCCTGTAGAATAGCTATGCTGGTTGGGGGGTGTGAGACTTTACTGACAGACTTATGCTGGGACAAGGTGGAGACTGGAACCAGTCTAACTTATTTCACTTTGCCAAAGTGGAATAAGCTACCCTGGTGCAAGCACTTGCAGGCCAGTAGAATGGTCTCTGTGCTAGAGGCAGACAAGGCCGAAGGAGGTGGCCGGTCCCTTGGCAGGAAGCTCCAAGGCACCTCTGGTTAAATGTCCTTGTTATGGATTCTCCAGGAAGTCTTCCTCCAAAGCCAGCCAGGTATCTGAGAAGCAAGCTCAGAATAGGCCCCAGAAGAAACTCTTGTGACAGGATGGAAATTCTGGGTGCCTCCTTAGATGGAGACGGAGCTCCATCCATATCCGTATGGAGATGTCCAACAGTGCCCCTCGGTGGGCTCAGGAGACTCCTGGGGTGGGAGCTCCAGGGATCGGATGGGAATTCTGGCTGCTTCCTCCAGCCTTAAGAGCTGGAAGTGGCTTGGGAGGAAGCTCTGGAGGACAGAGGTCCCTCAACTCCCCCACTCTGGAAACTCCAGACAGGGGTGCCATTTTGAGCCTCTCTGGAGAAATCTCTGTGGGTAGGATGGAAATCCGCGTGCTTGCCCAGGGATTCAGCCACGTCCTGCTGGGTACCAACCTAAGGGCCAGGAAAAGAGGATGCCCCTCAGGGCTCCTCACCTTGAGCATCTCGATGCCCGACTGCAGGCACTTCTCCTCAATCTCAGTGATGAGCTGGTTGAGGGAGAGGCGGTGGTCTGACAACTGGGCCACGTTGTCCTTTAGCTTCTGCAGGATCTCCTTCTCCTCCTCCTCTAATCGTCGGAGCAGCACCTGCTGCTCCTCCTCCAGGAACTGGTGCAGCTCTTCAAACTCACTCACAATCAGCTGCCGACGGCTCTCCACCTTTCTCTGCAGTGGCGGGGAGAGGGGAGGACCAAGCTGGAGTCAGGTATGGGGAAAGGCAAGGGATGAGCCCGGGTCTCCCCCAGATCTGGCCACAGAGCAGCAGAACAGGGGGTCTCCCCAGATCTGGCTACAGAGGAAGGGAGCAGGGGGTTTCAGGACGGGGGGTGTTCCCCAGACCTGGGGATCCCAGGTGATGGTGGTGGTGTTGCCCCAGGTCCAACTAGAGAGATTATCCCAGGTGCATTTGTGTGGGATGTCTCCACAGAGCTGAACAGAGAGGAGCTGAGTGCAGTGGGAACCCGGCTGGGACCTCTCTATAGGTGGGCAGAGATGGTTATTCTCTTTGCAGAGCGTACATGTAGATTGCTCCACCGGCTGTCAAAATGCAGCCACCTCTGGGGCGGAGTGCGGCGGCTGTGATACCGCGAGGCAAAGCCGCAGAATAGCGTGGGGGAGGATGCAAAGGGGAGCCCCATATCCACCTGAAACCAGACTGCAGGGGGCTCATGGAGGCAGAACGGAGCCACCTGAGTTGGGATTTGGACCCCAGGGGCAGTGCTGTGACTCCTGAGATAAGCAACAGGAGATCTTCACTCATCTCACACAAGCAGGGTTTCTGACATGTCTCAAAGATGGCACTTCCAGAAGCACAGTGCCCCCTAGCATTAGACTGGGGCATTGGGAGCCAGCACTGACTGTGAGGGGAGAGTGCCCCCTACTAAGGCCTCCCGCAGGTCTCCTATCCAAGCTGGGACCCTGCCCAACCCAGCTCCGCAACTCATGGCTGGATCAGCACATCTGATGGATGACCCAGCCACAGGTGACAGAGCAAACCCCTGAGCCCCTGCCACCTGCCTTCAGCTCTCCGGGTTTCTTCTCCTCCTGGGATTTGCAGTGGGCAATGTCCTGCAGCTTCCGCTCCAGAGGCTCCAGACATTGCTGCAGCTTCTCCTGGGAGGACAAAGAACATTTAACAAGCTGGATCCAGCCACAAGATTCAGGCTCAAATCAGCAGTAACCAGATGGTCAGTTCCCTAGCATTTAGATGGGCCATGGGTGGCGCTATGGTAAGGAAAAGGGCTTACAGCTGTTGGGAGGCACAGTCAAGGCCAGAGAAGAACCCAGTCCCCTATGGACAGTCCAGTCTCAGTCCACCCTCATCTAACCACTCACAGAGCTGGGGACAGAGCCCAGAAGTCCTGGCTCCCAGCCCCCACTGCTCTCACCCGCTAGACTCCACTGGTGCTGCGCTCCCCTGTGTGTATCATTAGGACTTCTGGGGGCATATCCCCTGGATCTCAGCACTGCGGTAATCAGAGCTGATTCTTTCCCAGTGAATTGTGGGAAAACTTGTCTGTCCTTCCGGGGACACAGGTGGCATTGTGGGAAGGCACTGGAGGACAACCAGCTCTGGAGAGATTTAGCCTGCATCCTCACTGGATGAGGGTGAGTGAAAGCGGCACCCGAGGGCTACATATGGATGAGGGGGGTGGGTTAGAACTTGGGCTAGCTCTACAGTGAAGACAGATGCTAGAGGGACCCTGGGAAACCTTCTCCAGCTCATGGACTGTAAAGCACCGGCCCTGGGGAAAGGCCTGGGTGTCACCTCTTCGGCAGCCTCCCACCTTGTACTCCAGGGAGGCGTCGTCCAGGGGCACCACGGTGTGGGAGCGGTGGTCGTGGGAGATCTCGCACACCAGGCAGACGGCCTCCTGGTCCTCCTTGCAGAAGAGGTTGAGCACCTCGTTGTGCTTCCCACACAAGCTCTCGTCCCGCACCTTGCGCTTGGTGGCCTGCAGCTGCTTGGCTATCTCCACCATGTTGCCCAGCTGCCGGTTGGGCTTGAGGGTGCGGTGGCGGAAGGTCTTGCGGCAGACGGGACAGGGGAAGTCCCGGTTCAGTTCCTCCCACCAGCGGGTGATGCAGACCCGGCAGAAGTTGTGGCCACAGTCGATGATGACCGGGTCCTTCAGGTACTCCAGGCAGACGGAGCAGCTAGCCTCCACCTGCAGGTTCTCCAGGGGGTTGGTGGTAGCCATGGTACCTGCAAGACAAGGGGGAAATAGCTGTGTGGGAATGGGGGCCTTTCCCCTCCAGGGAGAGCCAGCTCTGATCTGGCCCCCGCACAGAGGGACTGATGGGCTTGGGGTTGTGTGGAATGGGGCCTTTCCCCTCTAGGGGGCGCTGGCTCAGATCCAGCCCCAGGGCAGAGGGACTGGCTGGCTCAGGGTGTGTGTGGAATGGGACATGGGGCCTTTCATCAAACAGTCGGGAGGAGAGAGAAGATCCCACTCACTTTTTGGTTTCACTCCACAAGAATGGATTGAGCATTCGCAGCAGGCTGCAGCGACGAGCCAGCAGCTGATCCCCAACACGCTCCGTGGATCTCTCAGTGGCTCTGGGCAAGTGGTGCCCTCTCCCACAATCTGGGCAGCGGTAAGCTGAGGGCACAGAGTGCGGAAACGTGGATGTCGTATGGGAAACAATTCCATTACAAGGAGCCCAAACATCACATGATCGTCAAGAGTCACCGGAGCACTCCTGTGTTATACACGTGATCGGCTCTGAGGCACCACCCCCGAAAGTGGCTGCAGCTGACGCCCCCTCCTCCAGTTGAGGAGGAGATCAAGCTGGGTACTGTTGCTTCTTTGTGATACACAGTGATGGCCTAAAAGGGCTAAACTAATTTCTTCACCTCGCCTCCCATCCCACAATTAGAAATTCAAGTCCTGTCTATCCTGGAAGTCTCAGTGGAAGACTGGAGAACTGGTCGGATTTTATCACAGATACAAAGCAGGTCAAACTTGATCCACTGAAAAGAGAGATTTATACCCAGACTGCTTTAGAAACATCTTGGGGGTTCTGTTGACACCTACTTATGGACATAGGAAAGAGGACTGGGGGTCTTTTATCTCAATATCCTATCTCCAACTGGCCCGAGCATGAGATGCTTCAGAGGAAGACACAAGAGACACCCCCCAGTGGCCAACGATGGGATAACATGTTCCTAGGAAAATCTACCTCAGCCCCCAGTAGTCAGAAGTCGGTTCATGCACCAGGAGGGTTTTTAGCTCAGCCAAAACTAGTTTAAAATACATATTAATTTATTATTATTATTATGGGTTGGGTTAAACTTAACTGAAGCAAATGGGTGAACCAGTCTCCTTCCATTCTGGATAAATTTAAGAAAACAATTAAGCTCTTTTACGGAACCAGATAGTTGAAACAATGGAAGCCACCACCCAAAACACAGGCACGGGTCATGGCCCCCCAAAAAGCAACACACTGCTGGTGAGTTAAGTGGTGGAGAGGATGTTGGAGCTGCGTGTGTCTGTGAGAGAAGCAGCAGAAAGAGCAGAGAAGCTGACAGAAAAGACAGCAAGAATAAGCTATGCTCCATCTTGTCTCAGTGTGGGGAGGTGGGGTGGACTAGATGACTTTCTTGACGTCCCTTCCAGCCCCACATTACTAAGTTTCTAAGAAAGCTCAGGCCAGCCAGAAAAAGCAGCGAGGCTGTGACCCTAAGAAAAAGCAGAGAGAGTGCTTTTGGGCAGAGTGCTGATGGGAAAAGGTCTTGAGACTGTTTCCTGTTCGATTCCTCCTGTGTTCAGGGAAACAGAACTTTGTAAATAAACAGGGACTGCATCAAAGAAACACCTGACTCCATCACCAATTTCTCCTCCTAATGGTAACAACCTGCAGAGTTGGATCACTAGCTAACAGCTCAGGTCAAAAAGGGGTCGCAGTTTTCCAACTCCAGATATTTTTATTACCCACCTAAATGTCCAAAGCTATTTAGAATTCCACTAGCTCTTCACCTCAGCGATATCCTAAGGCAGGGGTCTCCCAACTTTATGAGACGAGGGCCATATTAGATTTCTGAAGGGGCTTCGTGGGCCGAAGCGACTGTGAAAGAAATTAAATATATGCAAATATATGCAAAATATATGAAAAATCGTTAAAAAAACAACACTACGCTATTGTGTCAGTTTTCATTAAATTCGAAATCAGGCTCCCCTTTTTGGGTCTGCTCTGACCCATGCCAGCTCCCTTCTCCCTGTGCCTGCTACACGTGCCTGCTCTGCTGAAGCAAATGACAAAGGACTGAAGGTTTGGCTGTACTTTGGTAAGAGAAGCTCCATGTTCCCATTGTTGGTTGGGACTGTTTGGGTCTATTAGTTCTGTAGCTAAAATTTAACCATTATGAAATTGTTAATTTCCATCTTCTTTACTCCATTTATTGGAGATCGTAATTAAGCATCTGGCTTGTATTTTTACTCTAAGTTGGCTCCCCTTTTGGGAGGACCCTGGCTCCCAGGGGCACTCACCCCTCCGCACAGCTCAGCTGAACTACCCCCCCCACCCCTCCGCGAGCTGCTGCCGGTGGCCCCTCCCCCTGCCTGCTGGCTGTGCCTACTCAGCTGTTTGCTTCTCCCCTGTTGGTTGGAGGGCCGGACAAATGGAAATCCCGGGCCGCATCCGGCCCGCAGTTTGGAGACCCCTGTCCTAAGGCAATAAGTTCCACAGCCTAACTGTGCAAAATATAGTACAGTAACTCCCCACTTAACGTCCTCTCGCTTAACACTGTTTCGATCTTACGTCCCTGCTCAATTACAGAACATGCTCCATTTAAAGTTGTGCAATGCTTTGCTATAACATCATTTGGCTGCCTGCTTTGTCCACAGCTGGCGGCCCCCACCAGCTTCCCTACACGTTCCCCCCCGCACAGCGCCTCCCGCCTGCCGGCAGATCCGCCCTCCCAGATCAGCACCCTCCCGCTCCTCCCCCTGCCTCTTGCCCGCAGCAATCAGCTGGCTTGTGGCGTTCAGGAGGGATGGGGGGGAAGAGGGAGGACATGGCGCGCAGGCTCCCCCTCCCTCCCTGCCTCTTGAACACCACAAACCAGCTGATTGCCGTGGGCAGGAGGCAGGGGAGAGGAGGGAGGACGCAGCCTGAGGAGTAAAGGGGGGGGGGAAGAAGAGGAGGGTTAAGGGTGGGGGCTTGGGGGAAGGGGTGGAGTGTGCGGGCTGAGGGTTGAGCCCCCTGCTCCAGGTGCTTGCAGAGTAGGGGAAGCTGCTGCTGCTGTGCGCAACGTGCTTCTCCTAGCCTACAGCACCTTCAGCTTCCTTGCCTGCCTCACTGTCCCCAGTGCCAGGGGCTGTGCCTGTGTGGGGTAAGACAGGGGCACCTCCCAACTATTTATACTGAACTGTATGGCAAGAAAAAAATTTCCCGGAACCTAACCCCGCCATTTACATTCATTCTTATGGGGAAATTGGATTCACTTAACATCGTTTCACTTTTAACTACAACGTTAAGAGAGGAGTTATTGTATTTCCTTCTGTCCGTTTTATCATGGCCCAGGGGGTTAAGGTGCTGGCCTAGGGTCAGGGAGTTCTGGGTTCAGTTACTAGCTCTGCCACAGAGTCCCTGTGTGACCGTGGCAAGCTGCTTAGTCTCTGTGCCTCAGTTTCCCCATTTATATAATGGGAAAACAGCACTGCCCTGCCTTATAGGGGCACTGTGAAAACAAATACATAGAAGATTGTGAGGCGCTCAGGCCTCTATTGCTGTAGTACCTAAGACAGATCATTTTCAATGTATTACTTTCAATTTCGTTCAGCCACCCCGCTAGCCTTTGAGAAAGGGAGTTAGAAAAAAATCAGTGATCACTGAAATGGGTTTTGGGAACAGCTTCTGCAAATTAAACATGTTTGGGGCTGCTCCACACTGAAATAAAAGGGGAGGTTTTGATTATAAAAATGTATGACACCAAACTGAAAGGAGTGGAGTCCAGTGGTCAGAGCAGGGACTGGGTTCTATTCCTGGCTCTGGGAGGAAAGAAGGGTCTAGTGGTTAGTGCCGGCAGGACTGGGATCATGGCTCCTGTGTGTAAGAAGGATGTGCAACCTCTGTGGCCCATTCACTCCTTGACCCTTTGCTAAGTTTCCCAACAAGGGAGCTAGAGAGTAGCAAAGGGGCTGCTGTTTTCCGATGCCCTGGCAGAGGTCTGACTGATATCCACCAACTAGTCTCATGAATGCAGAACGGCCCTCAAACAGGAAGGCCTTTCAGTCACTACTGACCTAGATTGTAGCCAGTAACCCCTAGAGGGGAAAGGTCTCATTCTCCATCGGCCAACAGTCCTCCAGTCCTTCCATTGTGGAGCCAGACCAGAGCTGGCATCCCGAGAGGCAAAAGGGCCTGTATCCTGTGAGCCAGCCAGTCCCCCTCACCACGTTGACATCCCTGCCACAGTGACACCTCCGCAGATTCTTCGAGTCCACCAACCAGCTCAGTATTGAGGCTGGGGTTTCCAAGACAGCGTAAGCGAGGTGGTAGCCAAATACTATTGAATTTCACTCCCTTACGCTCCTCTGGAAACCCCAAGCATTTGACGGAGATCCACCAGACCATCAATGTGAACGTCCTCGCATTCGCGATTTTGAAGCCCTCAGTCCAGTCCCTCGACAGCTCCCCTCTTCCCAAACTAAAATTATTGTGTGAACGTCATTCTAAAGTCCTGCCTCCCTCTGGGGGGCTCCAGCGGCTGATCCGACCTGGCCTCCACTTCTGGGCACCTGTGGGATTGTTCCCTCTAGGATGGCGCACTCAATTAGCAGGGGCTGTCAGGGAAGGATTTGATTGCCTCGCTCTCCAACAATCACCTAGGGTGGAGTGAATTTTCTTAGGCTCCCTTCACATCAACAGATCAATCAGAGTGCTGGAGGCCTAGGAATTGCCAGACTGGACTGGTAAAAGCATTTGAAGGCTGGCGTGTTGTGAGGTATCAGAACGGTAGTAGGAAGACAGAGCCTGAAGCTTGAGCATGGGGGAAGACCTGTGGCCTGAACCAAAGTCAGGAAAAGGTTCGCTATGAGCAAAAGTCTGTCAAAAAACAGGTGCTTGCCGGCAAGTTCACTGTCTGGTACATAAACTTGGCACAAGTATGGATGGCGTTGCTAAAACACTCTGAATACGTAAACACATTCCAGCAGGCCAGCACAGGGACACCCCAGCCTGGCGCGAGATGGTTTGACAGAAGTGATGAATGGGGGCGTATTGTCTGGAACATGAGGAATAAAGTACAAAGACGGGTGGTGAAGAGGGATGTTTTGTCTGAAGCAGGAGGAGAAAGGTACAAGGGGAGGTAACAAACATGTCATGAAACAGGTAAGGTGACACCCAAGTTGTTTATCCCAGATTGTCTGTCTCAATCTATAAACACTGAGGTACCTTGCCGTAACTTGGTGGTGGAAAGCCCTGCCACTGATAAGCTGGTCCATTGTCACGGGCATACATGGACTAATGTTCCTCTAGAGCGTGTGGAGAGCTAGCACCCTGCGTTGTTGGCAATAAACCTGGCCGAGCGCCTTCACCACTAAATCAAGTCTGTGGTCTTTCCGGGCAGTTCGCTGGAGGTCTGCTGTGCCTTCTACCTGGCCAGAGCCGGTACCTAGCACACACAGAGAACACACACGCAGCCAACAACTGACAACGTTGGTGACCCCGACTGCTGATTTGGTAAGTAGGCGAGCTTCCCACTGTAGGAATTGTGGTCTAACATGGCAGAAAACCCCGAGTTAGAGAATCCCCTTATTCTCTCTGTAGCAGGACGGTCACCCCGCTCCGGCTCGGAAAGGGTTAAAAGTCAGCTCTTAGAGAGGGCTGGGGCTGAAAGCAGCGAGGGAGGCTGATTGGGTTGGCAGGAGGCTGTTTGGGTTGGCAGCCGCAGGTGTGGCCACAGCCGATTAGGGTCCAGCTGGCCCTGATAAAAGGGCTGGGAGCCAGGTAGAGGGAGTCTCACTCCAGTGGTGGAGTGGGAAGGACCTGGCTACTAGCTAGAGAAGTGTATCTTAAACAGAGCCTTGCTGTAGAAGGACAGGCAGAGCTGGGGAACACTGGCCAGTCGAGGCCCCAAGGCCTGTGGGGGTACTGAGGCTGCAGTGGTGCAGCCAGGCCAGGAAAAGGCAGCAGGTCCAAACCCCCTTGCCCATGATGAGTGGCCATTTCAGCCTACAATTTGCCCCTGAGAAAAGGAGCTAGATGAAGACTGGCAGTCGATCTCTGAGGCAAGGTGGGCTTAGGGGGTGTGACGTTATGAGTGTAATAGAATATCTCACTGAAAGGTGACAGGCCCAGAAAGAGTTAATTAACTCACAAACTAACCTGATTCATGGCTGAACTTTAAAGACTGGTTAGGAAGATATGTAAATGAATAGAGCTTGGAAATGCAAGTCTGCATTGTTAGAGATAAAAGGGTAGATGTTTGTTCAGGTCTTGTCATGTAAGCAACCAAGTCTTGTCTATGGCTATAGCTTTGATTCAAAGATCAAAAGAGGAATATTAACATTTAGGAAGACACTGGAGGGCAATAGTATTATTGTCTATTTGTCTCTCTGAAGATTGTGGTAACCTGTATCTGAACTGTTTAATGGATGAATTATCCTGTGCTAATTACCATGATGTTTAGGAGAAGGGAAGTTAAGCCTACTGTTTTCTCAGGCCAAGAGGCTGCTGGAAATGTATAAAAACCCTGGGACAGTATCCTTCTTCATCTCAGATCTGCTTTGGGTTTCAAGAAGGGGAAACCTTAAACCATAAGGATTGAGATCCCCAGTCACTGACTGGAGTCACCCTGAATATGGACACTGGACTATAACCTATAGACTATTTCCAAAAGGACTTCTGGCAACTACAAGCTCATCTCTGCTCTGTATCTGAACCGCAAGAATTGAATTCAAGTCTGTAGGTATATTGATCTCTTAAAAAAGAAAAGAGAGAGTGTTGGTTAATAAATTTTAGTTAACGAGAATTGACTATAAGCGTGTATTTTGGATAAAATCTAAGTTATAATTGGACCTGGATGTGTGGCTGATCTTTTGGGATTGGAAGAACCTTTTCTTTTATATGGTAAGATTTTCAGTAATCATCATCGTATCTGACATGTGTGTCTGGATGGAGGCCGGAGGCTGGGCACTTTAAGGGAACTGTGCTGTTTGGACTTCTGAGTAACCAGTGAAGTAATACACGAGCTGTTTTGTGCTGGCTTGGTAAATCTAAGTATTGGAATATCCACCAGCTTTTGGGGTTTTGTCTGCCCCGTTTTGTTTACAGTTCACCCTAATTGAGTGACCTCAGCTGCTCCCATGGGCAGCATCATTACAGGGGGATTGGGGTTCCCCAGGGAGGGGAGGACCCCTGAGTGTGGGGTCCTGTCAGGGGGCAATGCCCGAGCAAAGGGGCACCGCGGGCTGGGAGGGACGTGGGGCCTGAATTAAAGTGTGGTGGAAAAAAGGGAGAAGCAGGTGGCATCAAGGGAGACACTGGCCAGCAGGAGGCGCTGCAAAGCTTGAAGAGCTAATTCCCAGACCAACCAGCAGGAGGTGCCACGCCAGTGAATGCTCTGCCTTGCTACACCCTCACTTCCAATCTCCAGAGTCTGATGAAGTATGGATGCGCTGGGTAGCCAGCAAAGGAGGTTCACATGCGTTCAAAAAAGACAGTGCAGAAACGTGGACTGGAATATGTAAAGCGATGGCAGAGACCAAGGCTTTAAAAAATAACAAATATGACCACGGCTGTTAAATGGTTCAGACAACATGCCCCAAGAGTGGCGGGGCAAGTAGCAGAAACCAAAAAAGAGTTAAAAGAAGCTACAAATGCAACAGAGCACACTGGAAAGCACAGGAACAGAACAGAAAATTGGAAACAGCTGTAGAAAAACTGCAAAAAAGAAAAGTGCCATCCCCTCGTAATAAACCTTGTTGGGCGACACCGGGCTTCAGGTATTTAGATAATGCTTGAAGAACTGGGACAGAAATGGGAAACAGGTGGTCCGAGCAAAATTAAAAGATGGAACATGGAAAGACTGGAATGGGTGCTGCAGTGGAGACATTGGGAATGACCAAGTAAGTGCACAGGAGGAAAAGGTAGCA
Organism: Lepidochelys kempii; assembly: GCF_965140285.1. Classification (NCBI taxonomy): domain Eukaryota; kingdom Metazoa; phylum Chordata; order Testudines; family Cheloniidae; genus Lepidochelys; species Lepidochelys kempii. The sequence continues at coordinate 46,461,699 of NC_136393.1, read as the reverse complement.
AACAATACTCTCACTGCATCGGTAAATCAGGAGAAAACGGTAGGGTAAACAGAGCATCTTAAGACAGTGTTTTTCAAACTGTGGGTCGCGGCACGTAAGGTGCTGGGTTGCGGCAGCTCTGATCGGCACCACTGACTGGGACATTAAAAGCTCCCAGGATGGTGCTGCCGAGCTAAGGGAGGCTAGTGCCTACCTCTTCCGACATAGCGCTGGCCCCGGAAGTGGCCAGCAATGGGTCTGGCTCCTAGGCCAGGGGGCCACGGGACTCCACGCGCTGCCCCCACCCCAAGCACCGGCTCTGCACTCCCATTGGCTGGTTTTCAGCCAATGGGAACTGGGGGGATGGGGGGAAGGGCGCTTGTGCGCCTCTGCCTGGGAACCAGGCCTGCTGCTGGCTGTTTCTGGGGCGCAGCGCGGTTCGCGGTGCCAGGACAGGCAGGAAGCCTGCCTCTGCACCCCAGCTGCACCGCTGACCGGGAGCTGCCAGAGGTAAGTCTGCACCCCAACCCTGCGCCCCAATCCCCTGCCCCAGTCCTGAGACCCCCCCAAACCCAGAGCCCCTCCTGCAACCCAAACCCCTCATCTCTGGCCCCAGCCCAGAGCCCTGACCCCCTTCTGTACCCCAATCCCCTGCCACAGCCCAGAGCCCCCTCCCACACCCTGAACACCTCATTTCCCCCCCCCCCACCCCAACCCATGTGCCCCAGCCCCTTGCACAGCCCAAAACCCCTCATCCCCAGCTCCACTGGGTCGTGGGCATCAACAATTTTCTTCAACTGGGTCCCCAGAAAAAAAGTTTGAAAACCATTGCCTTAAGAGACATGATTGCAGGGGAGTAGATACAAAAGAATTTCAAAGTGAAAAACCGAGAGGATGAGGAATCGAAGAATTAACGCATGGAGTTGCCCAGAAATGGTTCACTGCAGCAGAGAAACACGCTCCTGCAATCCATTTAGCAGGCAGACAGAAACAACAGACACTGGGGGAACAAAATCAGGTTTTGTAAGAGCAGATAAAGACCCCCCCATTCTCCTCTCAGAGCCAGGATAAAAACCAGGGGTGTGAGTTCCCAATTGCTTCAACCCACTGAGCCCCACTCCTCGCTCACAGCTAATGATGTAATCTTCTCTCTCAAATATTTGTACATACCCCTTAGTTTTCCTTTATATCCTCTGTCTGCTAAACTTGCTGCTCCTGCCTGTACTTTAAAATGACCGTACAGAGTTAATTGATCTCTCTTGGCTCAGGTGTCCCTCCCTTCCTAGTTTCAGAGTGGTAGCCGTGTTAGTCTGTAGCAGCAAAAATAAAGATGAGTCCTTGTGGCACCTTAGAGACTAACAAATTTATTTGGGTGCCTCCCTTCCTAGGTTACTTCCCCCCACCCCCGACCTCTCTTCACTTCTGCCCTCTCTTTGTTTTAAAAGTTGTAGTTATTACAGAAAGAGAGGAAGCAACTGAAAACAAAACCGAGAAAACAAAAAACTGTATTCTAAACAAGTCCAGCGAATTAATTATTTTAACCCTTCAGGAATGCAACAGCTGGAATTACTTACCTAACTTTCTTAAAGACAGGGCTGCCAAGCACCAGAAATGCAGACTCTGCTTCTAATCCTAACCACTGACTAATATTTGAAACATGGGTTTTCCTTATTTCCATACAGCAGAGTTTTAAAAATAAAATATAAAGTAATGGAAAATGCCTAACTTACTAAATTAATATAACAAAGTGGGCAAATAACTTAATATACATTTTTATCCATTCTTATTAAAGTTTAAAAAAATATAACTGGCTTATTTAGATGTTTAACTTCTGTTTACCTGTTTGTTTTCTAGAATGCATGGCTTTAATAACTAAGCTCTTAACACCTTATCTTGTCTAGTTATGAAAACAATTCCGGCACCATTCACCTTTAATTGTAAGGTTGTCCTGTATGTCACGTATGCTGTCCTGTGCTGGATGCTGTGTGTTTTGTTTTAATTTTGTTGCAAAAAAGTCAATGTAATCCTCTTTGTTATTATAAGTGGTACCACGCTATTTTAATATCGTGGTGGGACAACCATCATAATACCATTTTTTTTGCAAAGCTCAAAAAGGCCTCAGTTATAAATATATGTACACATACTTTTGCCCAACAAATAATGCAATTGCAAACAAAAAGAATGATTTTTTATTAATCACAGGAAAAAACGCAAGGGGAAACCTCAACATTAATGTAAAGGTATTAACACAATGTCAATTTCTTATTTGGGTTTTTATAAACTTGTTTTCACCATTATTAAATATTGAAATATAGTTATAAGAATGCCATAGAAAAAATGTCAAAAAATATAACCATATATACCATGCCCGGTTATACTGCAAAATGTTAAAGCTAACCAAACAATTTCACCAGGTTTCCACCTTTGTCTCCCAAATACAACCAAGCATCATGAAAGTTTTATACCCTCCATAGACCTGCATTTGAAATTCATTTTGGTTTAATTTTTATACTCTTCTTTTATATTATGCTAAAGGGAAGTAGTGGTTAGTAAAGTTTGTGCTTTCAAACAGTTAACAAAGGTGGAATTGGGATCACAAGCAAATTAACTCTAAAAAGCTTGGTAAAAATTCTGTTACTAACTTTTCCTAAAACACAGTGCTCAGTCGGGGAGAGCCTGTCATAAATATAAAGGGTAAACACCTTTAAAATCCCTCCTGGCCAGAGGAAAAACCCTTTCACCTGTAAAGGGTTAAGAAGCTAGGATAACCTCGCTGGCACCTGACCAAAATAACCAATGAGGAGACAAGATACTTTCAAAGCTGGAATGGGGGGAGAAACAAAGGCTCTCTCTGTGTGTGCGATGCTTTTGCCGGGAACAGAACAGGAATGGAGTCTTAGAACTTAGTAAGTAATCTAGCTAGATATGTGTTAGATTCTGTTTTGTTGAAATGGCTGATAAAATAAGCTGTGCTGAATGGAATGTATATTCCTGTTTTTGTGACTTTTGTAACTTAAGGTTTTGCCTAGAGGGATTCTCTATGTTTTGAATCTGACTACCCTGTAAGGTATTTACCATCTTGATTTTACAGAGGTGATTCTTTTACTTTTTTTCTTCAATTAAAATTCTTCTTTTAAGAACCTGATTGCTTTTTCATTGTTCTTAAAATCCAAGGGTTTGGGTCTGTGTTCACTTATGCAAATTGGTGAGGATTTTTATTAAGCCTTCCCCAGGAAAGGGGGATGTAGGGTTTGAGGAGGACTTTTTGGGGGAAAGACGTTTCCAAGTGGGCTCTTTCCCAGTTATATATCTGTTAGACGCTTGGTGGTGGCAGCAATAAAGTCCAAGGGCAAAAGGTAAAATAGTTTTGGGGAAGTTTTAACCTAAGCTGGTATAAATAAGCTTTGGGGGTTTTCATGCTGGTCCCCACATCTGTACCCTAGAGTTCAGAGCGGGCAAGGAACCTTGATAGAGCCATATACCTTCTCACAGAAGACTGTGAGCACCCATTTTAGCAGTTGAGCATTATATTATGAAAAAATTGGTAATGCATACATTTACTAAAAAGGAATGTCTATGCAACAAAAGCAAACGTATCTAAAACAGGTCTATTTGTGCTAAAGAATTGGGAAAATCATAACAAAAGCATCCCTTGTGTTATAAAAGACTTGGTTCCTATTACAGTGTAAACAAACTAAGTTAATTTGTGTACTAAATTTGGGTTATTGAAAACAAGAGAAATGTACAAGCAAACAAGCCAAACCTTTACTATGTTAACCAACTTAAGCTGTTTACGGGTGCATCCCACAGACCAAAGATTCCAGAAGATATCAATGCACAGTGAAGAAACCCCCTGGCATCAAGTAAGAAAAATGAAGTGCTTTATAAACAACAGACTGGTCAAGTACACCTCAGACTACCATATTATGGACAATTAAGTAGGCAATCAGCTAGAATCCACTAGTTGGACCAGGTTTAACTGCCATTTAAACTGTATCTTACTGAGCAAAGTGAATTCATATGCCTGTGGTTTTATTGTGTAAAAGCAACTGTGTTATTGCCATATACTTTGTTAATTGATATACTAGCTTCTTATCAGGAATGATAAGAATTAAGGGCTGGATAAGAGACTATTCAGCCGTCTGGGATCTCTTAAAATAGGTGACTTCAAAATCTAGAGGGAATTATGGGTTGCATTTCAAGATTGTTTGACTCTGGGGACCAATTTGGAACAGGGACAATATGAACATTTATATAACAAAACATTAACTATTTTGACCACCAGGCAGTGGAAACTGTTTCTGAACCTGTAATTCATGATCTTAAGGGCCTAATTACTGAAGAAACAGTGCACCATTTACAATGTGCACGACATCGCTAAACTGTTTAAGCAAACACAAATAAAAATTAACAAACTAATGGCAGCAAACAATATGAAGGCAAGAAAAAAAACCCCAAATTGGTAAAGAAATTATTTATATTGCTTATGAGAGTTACATAGTAACTTCCATAACCAACTCATTAGAGAACATTAAAAAAAGCCAGAGAAAATTGCCTAACCTTATTAGTGATTCACAGCTAACTAGCTTTGCGCTCAGTGTATAACAAAAACAGTGGAGAACTGACAATGTCAGGTCATATGGGCAAATTCCCTGTTAGCACCAGTCATAATTTGGGGTCAATGACAGTGCATCCTAACTGAGGCATGTGCTATTTAATACAATCTTGTTCCAATATTACCAACATTAAATCCCTGACACAGCAATACTTGATACCTACTTAACGGACAGTAATCAATTTATCTGGTAGACAGCGTTTAAAAGAAACAACTGTATCTACGTCAACTACTGGTGTACCATGCAGCAAGGCAAACCTAAAGAGCATCGCACGGTGGCTTGTTATGCCAGGAACGTTGTTGACATCACAACTCCAGTGCGTGGTCACAATAATTCAGGCCAAATGAATGGTACAGATAAGTGAGCCACTCCTGTTTCCTGCCCAGTGAAAATTACTGCTGGATGTCACCATTGGGTAAGGGAAACCTATAAAGTGGATGGGCAAAACTGTATAGTAACCGATTACAGAGAAAATGTATATACGAAGACCTCATTTGTGATGTCACTACTCCAAATTTTTGGTTTATTCCTCATACACATAGCACTGTGGGACACGTTGTAATAATATCTCCTGCAGTATTTCAGAACAACTCTAAAACTATATCCCTTAACCAAAGTCCCGGACCTAACATTCCCAGGACCACTATATGGGACTAGGAACACTGCAAATGAAAATCTAATTGAGTGAATGTTCAGGCCAAAGGACAGACAGGGAATGAATGTGTGAATGGTAATGTAAGGTGGCCATGTAACAGTGTTTAGCCCTCTGGGTCATCCGAAGTTCATGCATTATGGTTTTCCCGGGGATGATGAGTAAACATCCTCCCAGGAAAAAGCCATAAGGAGGGGGAATATAGTAGGAAGACAGAGCCTGAAGCATGGGCCTGGTGAAAGACTTAAGGCCTGAACCAAAGTCAGCAAAAGTTATGCTATGAGCAAAAGTCAGGCCCTGTCAAAAAGCAGATGCTTGCCAGCAAGTTCACTGTCCGGTACGTAAACTTGGCACAAGTATGGATGGCGTTGCTAAAACACACTGAATATGTAAACACATTCCAGCAGGCCAGCACAGGGACACCCCAGCGTGGCACAAGATGGTTTGACAGAAGCGATGAATGGGGGGTGTTTGATCTAGAACATCAGGAGTAAAGCACAAAGACGGGTGGTTAATAGGGACGTTTTGTCTGAAGCATCACGATAAAGGTACAAGGGGAGACAGCAAACATGTCATGAAACACGTAAAGTGACACGCAAGTTGCTTATCCCCGATTGTTTGTTTCAGTCTATAAATGTTGAGGTACCTCGCCGTAACCCTTAGTCCAGGCTAGGTGGCAGTGGTAAGTCCCACCACTGACTGAGCTGGTCCTTTGTCATGGGCATACATATAATAGTATTCCTGTAGAGTCTATGGGGTGCTAGTACCATGCTTTGTCGGCAATAAAGCTGGCCAAGCACCAGAGTTTGTGGTCTTTTTGGGCAGTTCAATCGAGGTCTGCTCTGCCATCTACCTGGCCAGAGCCAGTACAGCAGACACAGAGAACACACGCGCAGCCAACTACTGACAACAAGAACTAGATCTCAATTACCACCCAAAGGCACTGAAGAGAAATCAACCTCTTTGTCCATACATTGACTAGTGCACCGTGGGAATCTTGGAACAGCTATCCCCAAATGCCCAGAGCCCAAGAGATTGCTTCTTGGGTTGCCTTAACATGAGTGTCATATGTAAGACAAGGAAGGTGACGGTCCTGCTCGACTCAGCACTAGTGAGGCCTCAGCTCGAGTATTGTGTATAATTCTGGGCACACTTTGGAAAAAAGGTGGACAAGTTGGAAGAGAGTTCAGAGGAGGGCTCAGAAAACCTGGCCTATGAGGAAAGGTTAAAAAAAGCTCAGCCTGTTTAGTCTTCAGAAGAGAAAACGGAAGTGGGGCCTGCTAATAGTTTTCAAATGTTAAGGGCTGTTATAAAGATGAATGTGATCAATTGTTCACGATGTTTACTGAAGAAAGGACAAGAAGTAATGGGCTTAGTCTGCTTCAAGGGAGATTTAGGTTAGATACTAGAAAACTGAAGTAGGACAGGTTTCTGAGTAGCAGCCGTGTTAGTCTGATTCTCTGGTTGTGCCTTCATTTCCACCTCCCGTCCTGTCTAGTTAGACTGTAAACTCTTCAGGTCAGGGACTGGCTCTTATGGTTTCTTTGTACCGGGGTCCCTGATCTCTAGGTGTTAGCATAATAAATAACAACAAACTTCCTCCTAAGGCCTTAATGTAAGTGGGAAATTGTGAGTAGCCTGGGGTAGGGCCCTCTTGTGTTGTGTTTGTCTGTACAAGCCGCCTTTATTCTTAATAGGCTATCTCACAGGGAAATAATAAGGTTAGTGAGACTCGTATAAGTGTAGGGCTGGAAGGGACCTCAAAAAGTCATCAAGTCCAGCCCCCTGTGCTGAGGCAGGACCAAGTAAACGTAGGCCATCCCTGACAGGGGTTTATCCAACCTGGCCTTAGAAACTTCCAGTCATTATTCTTCTTCTTTCACCGATGGATTGTAGTTTCCTGAGAAAGGCAGTGGTGTCTTGAAGATAGCTGGGAGTGCTGGTAGCATAGGGCCTGAGGAGGGAGGCTACATAGCCAGACAATCCTGCTGTCAGGGTGCTAATGCCTGAGATGATGGGGCGTCCAGGATTTCCAGATTTATGTATTTTGGGTAGCAGATAGAATACCCCAGGTCGGGGTTCCAGGGGTGTATCTGTGCGGATTTGTTCTTGTGTTTTTTCAGGGAGTTTCTTGAGCAAACGGTGTAGTTTCTCTTGGTAACCCTCAGTGGGATCAGAGGGTAATGCATTCTTACAACTACAATACCCACCTGTTGAAATGAAGAAACAGACTGACAGAGCCAGAAGAGTACCCAGAAGTCACCTACTATAGGACAGGCCCAACAAAGAAAATAACAGAACACCACTAGCTATCACCTTCAGCCCCCAACTAAAACCTCTCCAACGCATCATCAAGGATCTACAACCTATCCTGAAGGACGACCCATCACTCTCACAGATCTTGGGAGACAGACCAGTCCTTGCTTACAGACAGCCCCCCAACCTGAAGCAAATACTCACCAGCAACCACACAACAAAAACACTAACCCAGGAACCTATCCTTGCAACAAAGCCCGTTGCCAACTGTGTCCACATATCTATTCAGGGGACACCATCATAGGGCCTAATCACATCAGCCACGCTATCAGAGGCTCGTTCACCAGCACATCTACCAATATGATATATGCCATCATGTGCCAGCAATGCCCCTCTGCCATGGACATTGGTCAAACTGGACAGTCTCTACGTAAAAGACTACATGGACACAAATCAGACGTCAAGAATTATAACATTCAAAAACCAGCCGTAGAACACTTCAGTCTCTTTGGTCATTCGATTACAGACCTAAAAGTTGCAATTCTTCAACAAAGAAACTTCAAAAACGGACTCCAACGAGAGACTGCTGAATTGGAATTAATTTGCAAACTGGATACAATTAACTTAGGCTTGAATAGAGACTGGGAGTGGATGGGTCATTACACAAAGTAAAACTATTTCCCCATGTTTATTCTACCCCCCACGGTTCCTCAGATGTTCTTGTCAACTGTTGGAAATGGCCCACCTTGATTATCAGTACAAAAGGTCCTTCCCCCCCCGGCTGGTAATATCTCACCTTAAGTGATCACTCTCGTTACAGTGTGTATGGTAACACCCATTGTTTCATGTTCTCTATGTATATAAATCTCCCGACCGTATGTTCCACTGAATGCATCCGATGAAGCGAGCTGTAGCTCACGAAAGTTTATGCTCAAATAATTTTGTTAGTCTCTAAGGTGCCCCAAGTACTCCTTTTCTTTTTGTGAAGTAGGACAGTTAAGTTTTGGAATAGGCATCCAAAGGAGGTTGTGGAGTCCCCATGACTGGAAGTTTCTAAGGCCAGGTTGGATAAACCCCTGTCAGGGATGGCCTACGTTTACTTGGTCCTGCCTCAGCACAGGGGGCTGGACTTGATGACTTTTTGAGGTCCCTTCCAGCCCTACACTTATACGAGTCTCACTAACCTTATTATTTCCCTGTGAGATAGCCTATTAAGAATAAAGGCGGCTTGTACAGACAAACACAACACAAGAGGGCCCTACCCCAGGCTACTCACAATTTCCCACTTACATTAAGGCCTTAGGAGGAAGTTTGTTGTTATTTATTATGCTAACACCTAGAGATCAGGGACCCCGGTACAAAGAGACCATAAGAGCCAGTCCCTGACCTGAAGAGTTTACAGTCTAACTAGACAGGACGGGAGGTGGAAATGAAGGCACAGCCAGATAATTTGACTTGTCCAAAGTCAGTGGCAGAGCCAGGAGACTGGAGTTCTGATTCCCAGTCCAATGCTCTACCCATTGGGCTATGCTTCCTATCCAAGGCGTAATTCATGATATGCTTTTCTACCTCCATAGCATAGATTTTGAAGCCACTAGGGAAGGACAAAATTAACTGGGTTTCTGCTCATTCTTAAAACTGCTTCTTTATGAGGAAGGCAGCCTGCAAAGGGAGTTAGCGGGGTAAAATAAAATAATTTTATTTAGAAATCCTGATCTTATTTACCCCATTTTTTTCCTCACAAAAGACTATTAATGGCAGAAAGGTTTACATCAAGCGAGAAATCTTTAACACAGAACTTCCCTCCCACCTGTTGACTGGGCATTTGAGTTAAGAGGGTGTTACCAGAACAGATTTTTTTTTTTTAAAGTGATTTCTGTTTAATTGAGTGAAGAGCACTTGTGGTGGAGACTGGGGGTATTCTGCAGTTGCTGGGAAAGAAACAGCAAGGTGGACTCACTATACTGGGAAGAAGAAACAGGAATACCTAGGGCAGTGGTTCTCGATCAGGGGTACACAGAAATCTTCCATCAGCTCATCGAGATATTTGCCTTGTTTTGCAACAGGCTACATAAAAAGCACCAGCAAAGCCAGTACAAACTAAAATTTCATACAGACCATGACTTGTTTACACTGCTCTATAGACTATACACTGAAATGTAAGTACAATATTGATAGTCCTATGGATTTATTTTATAATTATCCGGTAAAAATGAGCAAATCAACAATTTTTCAGTACTAGGGGCGGTGATACTTTTGTATTTTCATGCCTGATTTTGTGAGCAGGCCTTTTTTAAGTGAGGTGAAACTTGGGGGCACGCACGAGAAATCAGACTCCTGAAAGGGGCACACTCGCCTGGCAATGTTGAGAGCCACCGCCCTAGGGGATGCTGTATCTCTGCATTGCAATTAGTGTGTGTGTGTGCAGGAAGGGCAGGGAGGGGTGTGTGTGGGGGGGTGAATTATTGCAGCTGATCTCTGGGGCTGAGTGAAAGAGCTGAGGTGGAACTGGTAAGCTAGGGATGGGGGGGGGTGGTACCATTTCTTTGGAAGCAGTGAATACTGCTGGATGACGCCTGCTGCTGCTCTGCGAGGGGGAGATGGGTGGGGGGCTGGGGGAGGCAATAGGAGAGTCTCTGCCCTGATTGTTGGCGGGGGGGGGGGGTGTATCTCCCATGAATGTGAGGCAGTGGGAGGGGTCTCTCCTGGGATGGGGGGAGGGGACGGGCTGTCTGTGTGTGGGGGCGGGGCGGGTCCCCCGTGACAGGGGGGTGTCTCTCCCCCCGCGGCTGGGGGGGGGAGGGGTAATTACGGTGGGTCACACAGAAACCCCCCCGCACTCACCTCCGCCCGCCTCCTCCTCCCGGTGGGGACACAGGAGCCCCGGGCTGCCCCGGTCTGGGCCCAGGGCGGAAGTGACGACACGGAGGCTAAGGCCGCCCGCCCCCCAGCGGAAACCGTGAGGGAGGAGGGGTGTCGGGTTTCCGGCCACAGAGCGGAAGTCCCTGCGCCGACCTTTCCCGGGGCTCGGCGCCCTCACCGGAAGTGACGCCAGCCAGCGGCTTCCATAAGCTGACAGTCGCAGGCAGGAAAGGGGTCTGCCCCGACCAGAAACGGCCCCGCCTTCTCTCGTCACCTTCCATATGGAGCGTACCAAATTCATTCCCCCCTGTGTGAAACATACCAATTTCATAGCCGCTCCTTTGTGGCATGTACCAAATTCATAGCTTCCCCTCCCCGTTTGTGGAGCATCCCAAACTTCATAGCCACCTCTTTGTAGGCGGTACCAAATTCACACCCTCCCCCCCTTTGTGGGACATATCAAACGTCCCTTTGTGGAATGTACCAATTTCATGCCCGCCCCTCTGTGGAATGTACCAAATGCACACCCCCTTTGCGGAATGTACCAAATGCATATCCCCCCCTCCCCCCATGTGGAGCATACCAAGCTGAGCTCCCTCCCACCACCCTGTGTCCCCTCCCACGTGGCTGTGGGGTGTTTTTCAGAGCTCACGACGCCCCCGATTGAAATGAACCGCACGGACACCAGGGCTCTGGACTCGGCTTGTAATTGACTCTGCTGCGGAGCTGGAAGCGCCAGCTGGGGGGCGCGAGTGCCCAGTTTGCACCGTCACCCCTCGCCCCCACCCGGGGGGGGCGCCGCAGGCCGGAGCTGGGGCCGCTATTCGTTGCAGTGGTCCCTGTCGGAGCAGCACGTGTACTCGGCGTGGCGCCCGGTCTGCGGGTCGTCCCACTTCAGGCCGCACTTCTTGTTATCCGCCTGGATGCAGCCCAGCATCTTCTGCTCCACCTGGCCGCCTGCAAGGGGGGAGGCAGAGAGAGCAGGGGTGAGCCAGCGGCTCCCACTCGCCTACACCAGCGAGTTGAGTCGCTTTAGCTTCCCCCGGTGGGATGAAAGGGACACAGCCCCACCCGCAGTGGGTTTGGGGGGCAGGAGGGGTGACACCGAATGGCCCGGGTCGGGTGGGGGACCGTGCCTCTGAGGGCTGAGCTTCCCAGACAGGCCCGGCGGGACGCTGCCTGCGAAGCTCTTGGCATTGTGCAGCCAGTTGGAGCTGGGCCCTGAAGAAAGCAGAGCGCTTGCGTAAGCACTGAGTGATCACATAAGAACGGCCACACTCATAGATTCATAGATATTAAGGTCAGAAGGGACGATTATGATCATCTAGTCCGACCTCCTGCACAATGCAGGCCACAGGATCTCACCCACCCACTCCTGCGAAAAACCTCTCACCTATGTCTGAGCTATTGAAGTCCTCAAATCATGGTTTAAAGACTTCAAGGTGCAGAGAATCCTCCAGCAAGTGTCCCGTGCCCCATGCTACAGAGGAAGGCGAAAAACCTCCAGGGCCTCTTCCAATCTGCCCTGGAGGAAAATTCCTTCCCAACCCCAAATATGGCGATCAACTAAACCCTGAGCACTGAGTCAGACCAATGGTCCACCCAGCCCAGCATCCTGTCTTCCGACAGTGGCCAATGCCAGGGGCTTCAGAGGGAATGAACAGAACAGGGCAATTATCGAGTGATCCAGCCCCTGTCGTCCACTCCCAGCTCCTGGCAGTCAGAGGTTAAGGGTCACCCAGTGTATGACCATAAGAACATAAGAACGGCAATATTGGGTCAGCCCAATGGTCCATCTAGCCCAGTCTTCTGTCTTCCTATAGTGTCTGGCAGCAGATTCTTCAGAGGCAATGACCGGAACAGGGCGATTATCAAGTGATCCATCTCCGGTCATCCAGTCCCAGCTTTTAGCCATCGGAGGTTCAGAGCATGGCGTGAACAACACAGGCTGTGTTATGTGTAGGTTTGGAAAGACTCTATTTTTATCAGTAAATGTCCATTTCACCACACACACATAAACCGACAAAATACATTTCCAATGCTGCTTATCCGAGTTTGCTTTAAGGCTATTTCCATTATACGTTTTGATATGTGATGTTGATAATTTGTGTTTTATGGGCTATAAAAGCTTTAGTTTTTCAAATCTCAACATCTACTGTCAGGAAATAATTATTGTCCAACCCCCCTCTTATTGTCTGACACTGCCCCCCCCCCGCCCCGATTACCTGCAATTGTGAAAATTTAAACAAAAAAATTGGAAAAAAAAATGTTGAAACCCCCAAATTTTGCACAACTGTGAAAATTTAAATAGATATAAAAATGCTTAAAAATAAACATTGATATTAGGTGTCAAAATTATAAAAAAATAAAAATTGAAGTCTGCCAAGCTTAGTTATACAGAAGTCAGCCTAGATGAAAATAAGTGTGTGTGTGTGTTAGAGAAACCATAGCTCTGCCATTGAGGTGGACTTGGAGAGAATGTGTCTGAGTAACTGAGAGGCTGGGTAGGGCAGAGACACTGGTTTCGGGGCCTCGGCAGACGACCTGCAGGGTCCCCACTGCCAGCATGGGTGTAGGAGATGGGGTGCACCTGGGAGTGTGCCTGAGAGAGCTGGAGTGGGAAACAATGATCAGGAGTAGGAGGCTTAGCAGCATGTGGGGTTCAGGGGTTGGATCCCATCACGTGCAGATCAAGGTGGGATCAAGGTGTGGGATCAAGGTGTCCTAGTATGTGCAGGAGGAAGGAAGGTTATTGGAGGGGGAGAGAAAGATCACAGTGCCACCTAGGGGGCATGGAAAGGTGGAGGTGCTGATTGGCTGGGGGCAAAGGAGGTGGAGCCATGGGGGTCCTATAAGGAAGGGCCAGGGAGGGTGGGGGGATGGGATGCAGTTTAAAGTTATGCCATGGGCTGTGGTCCAGATAACGCCAGCCATGTCTTGGAAGGATGGGGGTGGCGGGCCTACGGCCTCTAGGTGGGTGCGGCGAACAGAGGGGGCAGGGCCAGCTCAGACACTGATGGGCCAGCAGTGGAAGGTGAGAGGCCAATAATAGCCCAAGGAGGAAAGGGGTGTGGCTTATTGGTTTTGAGTGGGTGTGGCCAACACTGTGGGTGGAGCTAACCACCTCCGCTCAGATGTGGGTGGGGGATAAGGTGAGGGGTGTGAAGCGGGGTGGAGGGAGTAAGAGTTTTAGACAGAAGTGAGCGGGGGGAGGCTCTTGCCTCTGGATGGGTGCCAGCAGAGCCACTATTGGAGAAAGGAGACAATGGCAGCCGAATGCCTGGGTCCTTACCGTAGGAGATGGTGACGGAGAGGCAGGCTTCCTTGGGAGGGTGGGAGTTGCAGGTCATTTTTTGGGGCATGCAGGGCATCCCTGGCTGCAAGGAGCTGCAGAGCCGGCAGCGCAGGGCGTCAGCTGCGGAGGGACACGAGAGATGAGCACCCATCAGGCTGTGGCCGCCCAACCATCACCCAGACGTCCCCCCCAGAGGAGTGCTCCCCAGCAGGGCCCACCACTGGCCTCCCCTACTGCAACCTCTGGGGCTTGGCTCTGGGAGGGGAGTGGGATCTAGTAGTTACATCGGGGGAGCTGGGAGCCAGGACTCCTGGGTTCTATCCCCAGCGCTAGAGGGGAGATGAGGTCTAGTGGGTTAGAGCAGGAGGGCTGGGTGTCAGGATTCCTGGGTTCTATCTCCAGCCATAGGAGGAGAGAGGGGTCCCCCACAGCAGAAGCAGCTCAGGGTCTGTATATGTCACACTGTAGTGGAATCCCCCCCCCCGAACCCCCCACAGCCCGAGGTGGCGCTTACCGCCTAGCATGAGGCAGAGCAGGGCAGAGACTGCGAGGAGCAGAGTCCGGGCCATGCTGGGCTCCTCTGGATCAAGGCAAGTGCTGGGTCAGGGGAGTGGAGAGTTCTCAGCTGGTGGAGATGCAGACTCCTGGCTGATTGCAGATGGGCTCAGAGCTGGCTTTATCCTCCCACAATCCCCTGAGGGCCAACCCCCGCAGATCACTCACTGGGGTGGGGGTGGAGGACAATGAGACGGGACGCACTGGACTGTGGCTGATGTCCAAGGAGATTGCCAGGTGGACTCCCACACAGAGAACAGCCGCTGCCTAGAAGCAACACCCACCCTACCCCCACCAGGGATACCAGCAGAAGACTGGGAGTCAGGACTCCTGGATTTTCTCCCTGACAGTGAGAGTGGAGTGGGGTCTAGTAAGCTGGGGTAGGGGAGGTTGGGAGCCAGGACTCTTGGGTTCCGACCCCAGCTTTGGGAGGGGAGTGGACTCTAGTGGTTAGAGGTGGGGGAGCTGGGAGTCAGGACTCCTGGGTTCCATCCCCAGTTCTGGGAGGGGAGGGGAGTCTAGTGGTTAGAGCTGGGAGCCAGGACTCCTGGGTTCCATCCCTGGCTTTGGGTGTGGAGTGGGACATAGTGGTTAGAGCAGGGGAAACGAGGATTCTGGGTTCTTGTCCTAGGCCTACCATTGGTTTTTGGCAAGACTTTTATCCTCATTTGTAAACAAAATGGCATCAGCCAAGAAATATATTTAATCATAGATAATCATAGAATATCAGGGTTGGAAGGGACCTCAGGAGGTCATCTAGTCCCACCCCCTGCTCAAAGCAGGACGATATGTAACCTCACCATCTGCGATCTGCTGTAGGAATTATTGTGGGGGGCAGTTCTCTGCCTTGTGTCACACAGTGGGTCAGACTGGATGATCTCAATGGCTCTTTCTGGCCTTGGAATATATGAATCTACGAAGCTATAAATATCCTGTGCGGAGGTGGAATGAATCCTGTTGAACTGGCATAAATAAGGACAAACACTTTGTTCTCACAGTTAATGGGTTCGGCTTGATCTGTTCATGAGGGAATTAGGACACTGCCTCCCTCATATTTACCTGCTATTGACTCAGTGGCAACCCCTCTGTGATGCTAGGGGGCGCTGTGCTGCAGGGATTGGGGTGGGGGCTCAGTAGGGGGCACTCTCCCTTCGCAGTGAGTGCTGACCCTGATGCCTGGAGATAAAATATAAAATAAAGACCCTGAATACACCAGTTCCATCCCTGGTTCTATCTGCTAGACTCACTCCCCTTCCAGAGCCAGGGAGAGAACCCAGGAGTCCGGGTTTCCAGCCCCACACTGAATCTAGCTGTGGAGACTGATCCGTGCCCAGCAGTGACTGTTCTTTGTGTAGGCAGCTACTATGAAATGGCTTTGCTCTGTCCCTCCAGCCAGCCCCCCCGCCGGGTGATGCTCCCTGCATGGCTGGCCACCTCAGCACAGAAGGAAAATGCCAGTTCCCAGCCCCCCTGTGATCAGTCAGGAGTGTGTGTCATTCTCATCTAAGCCCTCTGTACTCCCTGCACCCAGCACCTGTCCTGGCTCAGAGAAGCCCAGCATGCCTAGGGTCTGACTGCCAGCCCCCTGCTCTTACCACTAGACCCCACTCCTCTCTCAGAGCTGGGGATAGAACCCAGGAGTCCTGACTCCTAGCTCCCGCAGAACCCACTAGACCCAACTCCCTACACAGAGCCAGGGATAGAACCCAGGAGTCCTGACTCCCAGCCCCCACCCATGCCCCATTCTAACCCACTAGAACCCACTCTCTTCCCAGAGCCAGGGATAGAACCCAAGAGTCCTGGCTCCCAGCCCCCCCTGCACTAATCCACTAGACCCCACACCCCTCTCAGACCTGGAATGGAACCCAGAAGTCCTGGCTTCCAGACACCCCCTGCTCTTACCACTAGACCCCACTCCCCTCCCAGAGCTGGGATAGATCCCAGCAGTCCTGACTCCCAGCCCCTCCCCCCTGGCTCTAACCCCCTAGATCCCACTCCCCTTCCAGATCTGGGAAAAGAACCCAGGAGTCCTGACTCCCAGCTCCTTCACTCCCCTTTTAGAGCCAATGAGAGGACCCAGCTCCCAGCCCCCTTTCCTCTGGGGTGGACAAATGAGTGTTGAAGATGCTGAAATCAGCCCCTTGGTGTGGCTTCCGTCTAATGAGTTGACTCAAATGCATGCATGCAGCTGCCCTGGAAACCGCCCTGTCAATTAGTATCCCTGGAGGTGGGGGAGCTCTCCTTGGAGGACTCAGAGGTGTGGATGGGGATCGCCGGTCTCTGCCTGCCATGCCAGGGGTTACGTGCTCAACACAGGCAGCTTTTCCACCAGGACCTTGAGTCAATCCAGAGTGAACAACCCCCGCAGTGCCACTGAAAGAGGATGAATCACAGCCCTGGGTCCTCTCAGTCATGCATAAGCCACTTCCCTGGCACGTCTCGGGTCAGCAACCCACCAGATCTCTGCTCGGCCATAGAGACGTCTGGGGTAACCCAGCCAAACTGACAGAACCTCAGGAGGGGAAAAGTGGTGTCACTCCGCAATGTACAATGACGGGAGTGTGTGTGTGTGGCGGGGGGCTGGAAGTCAGGACTCCTGGGTTCTATCCATGGCTTCGGGAGAGGAGTGGGGCCTACTGGGCTGGAGGGGGCTAGCAATCAGGACTCCTGGGTTCTTCTGTCTCACTTGGTGATGCACATAATAAATAATAATAACAGAAGGCATTTATTAAAGAAAGCAGGTACTGACCCAAACAGGCCTCTACACAGCTCTCAGTCC
Organism: Lepidochelys kempii; assembly: GCF_965140285.1. Taxonomy (NCBI): domain Eukaryota; kingdom Metazoa; phylum Chordata; order Testudines; family Cheloniidae; genus Lepidochelys; species Lepidochelys kempii. The sequence goes on along the minus strand of NC_136393.1, from coordinate 46,444,705 downwards.
AGAGTTGTCTCCCTTGTTCATCAGGGACACCACATTGGCTGGAGCGATATGCTGAACACAGCGACATCTAATGGCAGAATGACATACTGCAAGGAAACATGCCTGGAGAAAGAAAAGGACTTGTGGCTCCTTAGAGACTAATACATTTATTTGAGCATCGGATGCAACCGATGAAGTGAGCTGCAGCTCATGAAAGCTTATGCTCAAATAAATTTGTTAGTCTCTAAAGTGCCAAAAGTACTCCTTTTCGTATCTCCATCTAGTGGCCAGATGAATTACTACAGCAGCCGTCTACTGACTTCCAGCTGAGCAAATTACTCCCTTTGCTCAGCTGGTGGTAGGCATCTGGGATTTGATGCTGCAGGTCCTGGCTTCCTCATGGGGCTCAGTTCTCCTTCTCTTCCTCGTGTTCCCTCTTCCTTGTGGGTTCAGCAGTTCTTTGGGTCTCAGCTGGGGGAGGAAATGCAGATGTCATTCTCCCACTGAAAAGGCCCAAACAACCACAAACTCTGCTTGAGTTTGGGGCTGCCCCACAGCACGTGGGTTCTGGTGACTTCAGGGGATGAGAGAACTCCCCACAGGTGTCTGATCCTCTAGAAGGCCAGAGGATCATCCCATGTTCACATAAAAAGCAGCAAATGGGACACAAGGCTTTTTCCCTCTAGGGGAAGTCAGCTGTAATCCATCCTCAGATCTAGGGGACTGGCTGGCTTGGGAGGGCAGGGAATGGCACACAGGGAATTTTCCCTATAAGGTGTGCCAGCTCCAATCTGGCCCTAGGATGGGGGCACTGGCTGCTCCAGGGGGATGGGGAATGTGACATGAGGCCTTTCCCCTGTAACGCTGCAATCCTCTTACTCTACTGATGCTCACCTGTGGGGCTTGGCTTCTCTTTGAGCACCGATGCTAAGAAGCCGCAGTGCCGGGTGGGCGATGTTCCCTTGACCTGGAGCGGCTCTGTGCTGATGCGGACGAAGTTCTGCTCCTTGGAGTTGTAGAGGGGCCACTGCTCCTCGCTGCCCTCTGACCCTGTGGGGTTCCTGGGGGGAAATTCAACACGTCCCGTGGAAGTTAATACTGGACCTGGGCGGGGATGGGAATGTGCTCCAGCTGGAGTCTGACATCCCAGATGCAGGAGTCACTGGGAGTCAAACCGCAAAGTCTGGCCCCTTTCCAAAATGGCCACCCTCAGTGAAGATGGCTGCAGCCTCCTGTTCTTCTCAAATGGACTAATACTCATGGTGCCATTGTTCTCTATGAGACTGAAGCCACATGCTGCCCTCAGTGAAGATGGCTTTCCTTTTGTGCTCTCAGACATAGGGTGGGCAGTGTGGGGAGCAGAGCAACATAGAGGCAGAGGGAAGGACACTGCAGTGGTGGGGAAACATGGGGGCACAGATCTGGGCTGGGAAGGAGGCTGAAGCCACAGTTTGCCCTCAGTTAAGATGTCCGCTGTCTCTTGTCCTTCCAAACAGGAGATAGCCATGTGCTTCCCTAACTAAAGATGGCCACTTCCTTCTAATGTTCTCAATGGGATTGAAGCCTCTGGCTGTCCTGAGTTATGATGGCTGCCATTCGCCTACAGCACTTGCAGGGCGGGCTGACTATAGAAAAGATGGCAATCACCTCCTATTGTTCCTAGAGTGAGAGAAGCCAGAGGCTGCCCACAGTTAAGATGGCCTCCTTCTGCCTGCCTCCTAGGCAAGTAGCAGTGAGATTGCCTGTAGCGAAGACGGCTGGGCTGGCCTGTGGTAACAGCAGCTCTTTGGCTCCCTCTGGAGGTGAAGTGGGGTAATGGAGGCCGCCTTTCTACCTGCCGCTGAGCTGATTTGCATATGCAGCTTCCTGGCTCCCACTTTGAGTAAATGGAGAAGAGGGAGGGGCTCCAGGTATAATTTGCATAGATGTCCAAGGAGTGCCATGCAATGCCCAAAGCTGCACAGTTGGGGGGTTCCCTGTATTTGATGCTCACAATCTGTGTCACCTTGGCCAGGTGGCTGGAGAGATGCGAATGGGGTGGCAAGTGTGAGAACTCGTGGTGGTTCGATAATGGGGAAAGTGGCTAGCCCTAATCTGGGAGTCAGTGGACCCACTTTGGGTAGTCAGGAGCCAAGAACAAAAACATTTGTGGTGGTGGTGGTTTTTGCGTGGTTGCGGTTTGTAGTTTTGCCATTGTTGGGGTTAGGCAAGGGAAGAGAAGCTGTTTTCTAAGCTGCTAATTTTCCTGCGGGAATGCAATTGTGTTGTTGTGTTTTCAAAATTCCTGTGTGAAAAAGGAAAGGGGCTGTTACTAACTGTGAATCATCATGTTTAAAATTTTGTCTCCCTCATAAAAATTTAGTTCTTCCTCTAGCCGGGGGTGGAAGTTGAACTGGTTTTCTATATTTAAAAAGGAACTCTTCCTAGACTTGGCTGTCAGACCACGTTGTGGACAACTGGCTCAAGGGGGACACTCACTCTTCTGGTTTGATCACTGGGGCTGCTTTTTGGGCTGTTAGGATTAGAGGGCATGAGAGGATTCTGGGGGATTCCCTTACCCGCTCCTGGCAAACTCCGCCCAGTACCGCATCACCCTGCGGCTCAGCCCGGTCTCGGCCTCCGTGAGAGTGTAGTTGGCGCCCCACATGGCCGTCAGGGTCCCGAAGAGGTAGGGCACCTCGGAGCTGTGTGGCACCCCCATCCACTCTGGTAAAGACAAGCCGGGACTGCGGTGGGTGAAGTAGTAGGTGTACACAGGACTGCCGGCCTCCGCCTCTTGCTCAGCCACCTCAGCTACCGGGCACACGAAGAGGTGGTCACCGGTGGATTGATCCATGGCCCATAAGTATCGTGCCTCATCCTGCCTCTCCTGGATGTACCGCCGTGCCACGATCTGGATGGCCTCTTCTGGGGCCCCTGGCACTGTCAGCCTCACCACCTGCAGCAGCTCCTCCCAGCCGATGTGGCTGATGTTCTCCAGGCTGAAGTCAAGAGGACTGAATTTTAACATGTAGCTGCCTTCATTGGCGGTGAACCCGGTCAGGATGGGCATAGGCTGGCTCTGCCCAGCCCTCAGCAGCCTTGATGGTGTATCAGGGAGGAAATCCCCATCTGGTGTTGGCACAAAGACCATCATCAGCATCTCCTTGCTGCGCAAGATGGAGTTATCGTGTTTGGGGAACTCCCCGGGTTCCTTCCCCAGCAGGCAGCCCACCAGGGCGGTGTCGTCACCATCGGCGCAGCCCAGCAGCTGGCCCAGCCTCCGGCCTCTCTCCCTGGCCCCCTCAAGTGAAATCCAAGCCCACGGTGCGTTCGGGGCTCCGCTCTGTAGCACAGCGCGGGTGAAGAGGGGCCGGCTCCCTGGGGAGAGGAGGTGGAAGCCGACTGAGGAACCACCGGCGCTCACGCCGAAGAGCATCACGCGGGCTGGGTCCCCACCGAAGGCGGCCGCGTTGTCCCGCAGCCAGCGCATCGCCAGTCGCTGGTCCCACAGGCCGGCGTTCCCCGGGGCAGCCGGGGGCAGGGACAGGAAGCCCAGCGCCCCCAGCCGGTAGTTCATGGAGGCCACAATCACGTTCTCGGTAGCGGCTAAGAAGCGCCCATCATAGACGCTGAGAGAGGCAGAGCCAGAAATGTACCCCCCACCGTGGATCCAGACGAGGACAGGGGCTGTCCCGTTGGGCCGGGGATGGGGCACCCAGACGTTGAGGAAGAGGCAGTCCTCAGACAGCGGTGTTTTGGGTGACCAGACCTCAGCCTCAGGGATACCAGTAAACAGAGGCTGGTGGCAGGCATTGCCGAAGTCGGTGGCTTCCTGGACGTGGCTCCAGGGCTGGTGGGGAAGTGGTTTCTGGAAGCGCAAGGCCCCCACGGGGGGCTCGGCGTAGGGGATGCCCAGGAAGGCCGTTACTGAGCTGGAGCCGGCCGGGAGGCGCTTGCCCCGGATGGGGCCGCTGGTGGTGAGCACCACGGTGCCATCGTCATCGGAGCCAGAGCTGGGGCCCGGCAGGGAGAGAAGGAGCAGGCAGGGGAGGAGTCCCAGCATTGCGGCAGCTGGAAGGGAAACACCCCACCAGAGGGAGTTACAGGGGAAGAGCCATAGGGCCTTTCCCCTTCAGCCATTGCCAGTCCTCATCTGATCCAAGCCCTCCACCAATAGATGGGGGCAGGAGGTTTCCTTTGCTGTCCTTGAGCCCCTTGAGCAAATACAGCCCTGCCGGTCAGTCACCCTGGCACACTGAGTCTTTTGCTGAGCTCACTATGGTATGTCCTTCACCTCACTGCAGGTGAGAGCGCCCTTCCTGCCCTGGGAGAACACGTCTGGACAGGAGGGCGACCATCACACTCCCCTACCGGTAGACCCCATCTTGCCCATCTCTAACCCCCTAGACTCCACTCCCCTCCCAGAGCTGGGGATAGAACCCAGGAGTCCTGACTCCCAGCCCCCACTGCTCTAACCCACGAGACCCCACTCCCTTGCCAGAGGTGGGGATAGAACCCAGGAGTCCGGCTCATGGTCATCTCACACAGTGGCTACACAAATTGTACCCCTGAGCTGTGAGACCCGAGACACTGACCAAGGCAGCAGAGAGCAGAAGAACAAGACAGGGCAGAGGGAATGGGGGGACAGTGACAAACAGGTGGTCCAGACCTGGGGAGGAAGCTGCAGCGTCTGTGTGGATGGGCACAGGATCTAGTGGGTTGGGGGGTCGGGCATCCTGGGTTCTAGCCCGAACTCTGGCAGGGGAGTGGGGCCTAGTGGGTTAGACAATGGGGGCTGGGAGTCAGAACTGAAGAGGCAGGTTCGGAGCATCAAACCCTCCTTGGAAATGCATCTCCTGGGAGCAACGGGAAATATAGAATCCAGACCCAAGGTCGGGGACTGGCTGGGTTCGGGGGCAGGGAATGAGACATGGGGCCTTTCCCCTCCAGGGGATGCTGGCTCTGATCCCGGCCCAGATCCCCCTGCCCCTGTCTCCGTATATTGGGGTAGAAAGAAGACTCATCCACCTGTGTGTGTGGGGTGACTGTCATGTGCACTGCCATCTGGCCGGGGAAGGAACCTGTCCCTGCGGCTTGTATTGTATAAGGACCTGCAACTGTCATCAAGAAACCACTGATTTTCATGGGCACCCCGGAGAATACGGCTTTTCCTTGATGTCCATTGAGCACGAGCAAAGAGGGGAGTGGGGTCTCGGAGCAGTGGGGGCTGGGAGTTAGGACTCCTGGGTTCTATCCCTGGCTCTGGGAGGGAAGTGGGGTCTAGTGGTTAGAGCGGGGAGGGGGGGCTGGAGACAGGACTCCTGGGTTCTATCCCCAGCTCTTGGTGTGGGGTCTGAGAAATGGTGTATTGGATGGGTAATTCGCAGGGCAGATCCCAGATCCAGCCCCCGATGCCGCATCATTCCCTCCCTTGACCCTCTCTCCCCGTCTTGGAGCTAGGGGGACCAGCAGCAGCACAGACTCACCTGTCCGTCCCCCCAGTGCAGTCGCCGCTTTGTGGCTCTCACTGCGGCTCACGGTTCAGCGAATGGGGGATGATGGATCCGACTGGATGGCTCCAACCCAGAGACTTACGGCCCCCGTGGTTTATTGATCCGGAGAGCAGTGACCTTGTTGAGCTCAGCTCATGCAGGGAGAAGGGGGGCATGGGCCAGCCGGAGGGAGTCCAGGGCAGGGGCCGAAGGCTTCGAGGCACAGCGGAAAGGCTCCGCCGGCTGAAATGCAGCCACCTCTGGGGTGGGGCAACGAATCACATCCACCCAGCAGTGCTGCTCGGGCATTGCTCCCTCGGCACCGAGATGTAGCCGCCTCTGGGGTGGGGCACAGCAGCCATTGAGCACACGGGAAGGTAACGTAATGGTTTAGGAGTCACGGAATTGCATAGGAGCTGGGAAGGCTGAGTTCACCTCCCAAGACTTAGTGGGGGTGTGGGAAGCGTCGGGGGGCAGGCCTCATTGGAAAGACCTTGGGGAATATGTTTTCTGCCCCAGGCAGTACATGGCAGAGTGGCCGCCCCAGCGGCAGTTGGGGTGAAGGATCGACTCCCTGCTCCAGCAGCTTGGGGGGAAGGATCGGGGAGAGGGTTAGGGCTTCAAAGGTTTCAACCACGCTGTGTGTAACTCGTGCATGCGCGAGCTGACGTCTGCACTGGAGAGCCAGGTTCGGCGCATCAAACCCTGCTTGGAAATGTATCTCCTGGGAGCAATGGCAAATATAGAATCCAGGCCCCGGGGCGGTGGGGAGTGGGACATGGGGCCTTTCCCCTTCTGGCCCCTGTCTCTGTATATTGGGATACAAAGAAGCCTCCACCACATCCCTGGCATATGCGGGGTGACAACTGGCCAGGCAGGAACTGTCCCTGTGGCTTGTCTTGTATAATGGCCTGCAACTTGTCATCAATAAAACACTGATTTTTTGAGACTCCAGCTCTTCCCCACTGTCCACTGAGCACCAGCATAGACAGGAGTGGGGTCTAGGGGTTAGAGCAGAGGGATGAGACCCTGGACTCCTGGGTTCTATCCCCAGCTCTGGGAGGGGAGTGGGGGTCTAGTGGTTAGAGCAGGACAGGCTGGGAGCCAGGACTCCTGGGTTCTATTTCTGGCTCTGGGTTGGGAGTGTGATCTCTGGGCTTCATCAACTGTCTGTCGAAACCCCAGAGCATCATTCACCTCCCCGTGCAATCTGTGCCCCCTGTTATCTCGACACAGACCTCCCAGCCCCCAACACACACACTCTCTCGCTCTCCCTCCCCACTGCTTAGGAGCAGCTAACCAATCTCGCACATCAGGGCAGTGTCTGTAGACTGAATATGCTTTAATGCACCGGGAGGCTGCAGGGGTCGGTTTAGTCCGGCGATGCCCGAGGGGTTTATCAGTGGTGGGATTAATAAATCAGCAGCTGCCGCAGGCGCTAACAGGAAGTGGAAGCTCTCATCTGCAAGAAGGTCGGGTCCCCCCAGCAGGGGAATTGTAATTGCTCAGTTCCTCATACGCTGCTTCCTGATCCCCCGACTTCTTCGGCGTTGTCCTGTGGGATACACAGCGAGGCGGGGGATAAACTCAGCCTGAGCAGGGTTTGGTCTGGCTGAAAGCGGGATGGGAAACCTGCAGCCGAAGCCTAGGTGCTGGAAGGAGGGGCTCAGTAGGGGGCGCTGTCCCCCCTGCAGGCAGTGCTGACCCTGGTGTGGCCCTAGGGGGCGCTGTGCTGCAGGGAGCAGGGCAGGGGCTCAGTAGGGGGCGCTGTCCCCCCGCAGGCAGTGCTGACCCTGGTGTGGCCCTAGGGGGCGCTGTGCTGCAGGGAGCAGGGTGGGGACTCAGTAGGGGGCGCTGTCCCCTCGCAGTCCGTTCAGACCACAATGCTACATTCTACCAGTAGGGGATGCTGTCCTGCTGGAGTTCCCGTGTTTCCAAGTAGCTGTGAACGCCAGTGTCCAACATGGAAAGTTCTGTTCTGCCTCCCATAAGAGGCCAGTGGCACACAGGATTCCCAGTGTCTATTGGTTTCTCCTTCATTCCCTTGTTACACAGCGGCCGGGCCTGTCCCCAGAACCCAGCTGCATTTCATTCTTTCATCACCTTCTTTCTCTTCCTCGCCCTTACTGGCCCCCAGCCCCCTCTGTTTTTGGATCCATCCTGTCATGCTGACACAGAGCTGGTCCCAGCTGGCAAATATTTTACTGTCTGTAACAGCCACTTCTGACAGGCCTGAGAAACTCACTACACCTAACACCCTGCTGTCACGGTATTTGTCCATAAACTCCGCCATGTGAAGCTTCTGTGATCCCAAGCCCTGTAATCATTGCGAGAGGTATGTACGGGGGATGTTTAAGGAGCTGTGTTTAAGTACTAAAAATATGTTTTGGAGACCAAGGGAAAAGTAGAGTTCTGCCGGACAAAGGATGGCTTATTCACCTGTCTATCTCGGTGCCCCAGTAACCGAAGCCTCACTTATGTACGGCATCCACATGAGGATTTGAAGTTAACTCAGGAGACAAGACACCGGCGAATGAATCATGGGGCGGGGAAAGGGAGGGCACCCTCACTCCGGGGACAAAATCACGCTTTTGGGGGGATACGAAGAGAAGAAAAAGGCCAAAGAGGAAGCACCACTAGGTGGCGCTGTTATGTAGTCTTCCAAAGTTCTTTAGCGCGCAAGCAAGTTTTGACTCTTGGGAAGACACACCGTGGAGGTGTGACATCCAATGTCCCCATGGGGTAAGGGGACTCAGATATGAGGCCCTTCCCCTTTGGGGGCGCTGGCTCTGATTGAGGCCCAGTGCAGAGGGGGGACTGGCTGGCTCAGAGGGGTGGGGGGAGGGTCACAGGGCCTTTCCCCTCTACAGCTGCTGTCTTCTCACCCCACTGCTGCTCACCTTTGGTGTTCGGCTGCATTCTGGTCAGCCACGCCAAGAACTTGCAGTGCCGGGCAGGCGATGGCCCCTTGACCTGGGGCAGCTCCATGCCAATGCGGAAGAAGTTCTGCTCCGTGGGGTCATAGTGGGGCCACTGCTCCCTGCTGTTCCCTGCCCCTGTGGGATTCCTGGGGGGAAACACGCCCCACAGAGGTTAGTACCAGGCCTGGGCAGGGATGGGAACATGCTTCTGCTGGAATCGGACATCCCAGACCAAGGGGTCATTAAAGTTGCAAAGTCTAGCCCTTTTCCAAAATGGCTACCATCCTTTGTTGTTCTTAAGGAGAGTGAAGCCGCAGGCTGCCCTCTGTTAAGATGGTGGCTACCTCCCGTCTCCTCATATGGGGTGATGCCACAGGTTGCCCTTTATAAAGATGGCTGCTGTCTCCAGGTGTTCTCAAGATTGAAGCCACAGGCTGCCCTAGGTTATGATGGCTGCCATTGGCCTACGGCCATTGCATAAAGTGAGACTGCTCCTAGGAACGACGGCATGGGTGGTGGGTATCATAGGCTGGGGGAGCTGTGGGCTCCAGTGGGGGGTGCAGAAGGGGCACGGCCTTGGGTTGAAGGGGCAGGGCTGGGGGGGCTAGCCTCCCCCAGCCAGCGGTTCACGTGCCACCCATGAACGATGGCCACTGTTTTCCGTTATCTAAGCCCTAAAAGTTAGTCTGCCATAGCTGACTGAGGAAGCTGTGCCGACCCAACTCCCAGTGTTGGTAGAAGGATGGTGCTGTGAATGCAGTGGTTGTGGCTGTGGGAGGCGCTGTTCCTACACCGATGGAAAATCCCCTTCCCTTGAGGTAGGCTGTGTCTACACTATGGGGTGACCCCGGTCTAGCTACGGTGCCGGAGCCATGATCATATGGTCTTCGTAGCATAGACATCCCCTGAGTTTGTGTGGCAGGGCTGGGAAAGGGCAGGCAGAGTTCTGAGATCATGGGCTACTAGCTAAAAAACATGTTTCCTTTAATGAGAGCGGGTGTGTTCATGGGATCACCGACCTCCTGATAAGGGAAGAAGGCAATTATCCCTAACCAGGAATCAGGGGGCTCAGATTTTACATCCCCGAAGTAAGTTCAGCTCTAGGTCAGGGGCTTCCACCAAATAGATTAACTGTTTTTCACAGGGACGCCTTCTTGCCATGGCATTGAGCCGGGTCTTCCTGGATGTTGTGTTCACCTGGCCAAAGGGTTACAGCAGCTCTCATGGTCTGGATCAGGGGCACAAGAGGATTCTGGGGAATTCCCTTACCCGCACCTGGCGAATTCTGACCAGTACTGCATCACCCTGCGGCTCAGCCCCACCTCAGCCTCCGTGTGCGTGTGGTTGGCTCCTCTCACGGACACCAGGGTCCCGAACGTGAAGAGCAGATCAGAGCTGTGTGGCACCCCCATCCACTCAGGTGAAGACAAACCGCTGCTGCGGTGGGTGAAGTAGTAGGCATACATGGGATTGCCAGCCTCCGCCTCTCGCCCAGCCACCTCGGCTACCGGGCACACAACGGAATAGTCACCAAAGATTTGTTCCATGGCCCATCGGTACTACCCTTCCCCCTGCTCCTCCCCCTCCTGGCTGTACTGCTGTGCCATGTCCTGGACGGCCTTTTCTGGTGCCTCTGGCGCTATCAGCCTCACCAGTTTCAGCAGCTCATGCCACCCGATGGAGCTGGCATTCTCCAGGTTGAAGCTGTGGACACTGTCCCTTAGCAAGTAGGAGCCTTCGTTGGCAGTGATGCCAGTCAGGATGGGTATTATAGGCTGGTCATGCTGGGCCTGGAGTAGCCTTGGTGGTGTATCAGGGAGGAAATCCCCATCTGGTGTTGGCCCAAAGGACGTCCCGATCAGATCCGGGTACTGCAAGACGGAGAACTGGTGTTTGGGGAACTCCCCGGGTTCCTTCCCCTGCAGGCAGCCCACCAGGGCGGTGTTGTCACCAGCGGTGCAGCCCAGCAGCTGGCCCAGCCTCCAGCCCCTCCGCTTGGCCTTCGCGGGGGAAATCCAAGCCCACGGTGCTGTCGGGGCTCCGCTCTGCATCGCGACACGGGTGAAGAGGGGCCGGCTCCCCGGGGAGAGGAGGTGGAAGCCGACTGACGCAGCCCCGGCGCTCTGGCCGAAGAGCATCACGCGGGCTGGGTCCCCACCGAAGGCGGCCGCGTTGTCCCGCAGCCAGCGCAGCGCCAGTCGCTGGTCCCACAGGCCGGCGTTCCCCGGGGCGGCCGGGGGCAGGGACAGGAAGCCCAGCGCCCCCAGCTGGTAGTTCATGGAGGCCACGATCATGTTCTCGGTGGCGGCTAAGAAGCGGCCACTGTGGAGCTCTACAGAGGTTGCACCCATATAAAACCCCCCGCCGTGGATCCAGACAAGGACGGGGGCCGGCACGGGAGGCCGGGGATGGGGCACCCAGACATTGAGGAAGAGGCAGTCCTCGGACTGTGGCATACTGACGAAGAAAATTTCGGCATCGGGGTAACTAGTAAGCGGAGGCTGGTGGCAGGCCTTGCCGGAGCCGGTGGCCTGCAGGACGTGGCTCCAGGGCCGGTGGGGAAGTGGTTTCTGGAAGCGCAAGGCCCCCACGGGGGGTTCGGCGTAGGGGATGCCCAGGAAAGCTGTCACTGTGCCAGAACCGGCCGGGAGGTGCTTGCCCCGGATCGGGCCGCTGGTGGTGAGCACCACGGTGCCGTCGTCATCGGAGCCAGAGCTGGGGCCCGGCAGGGAGAGAAGGAGCAGGGAGGGAACCACGTGGAGGAGTCCCAGCATAGCAGCAGCTGGAAGGGATGTGTTGGAGAACTGTGTTATGAATTGTGTTAGTCAAATATATACTAAATAATGCAAGAGGCATGGATATTATATATATAACAGTATAAGAAAATATACAGGAATTTTTGCTTTTGCATGTGATTTTGATAATACAGCACTTTTGACTTTGCTGCGACCGTTTGCACATCCAATAACTGGCTTGTGTGTCTGACCTGTAAAATCCTTGGGCTGTGAATATAGCAGGATGAAGCTGAGGGTCAGGAGGGAGCTGTTAACGCCAGCTGGGCATGAAGAAGCAAACCACAGAAACAGAGCAGTAAGAAGTATAACAACTGTTGGAAGGTCAGAACACCTGGCGGGTGCGTGGATGTGTAAGAGCAAGGCAGAGATGGGCTAGGTGTAATTCAAGATTAGCAGGAGAAGTAAAAGTGCATTGGTTTAGGTTACTTATTGTGATTTACGCACAAGAAGGTTGTTAACAAGGGCCTGTGGAGGGTGGCCCAGGCTGGAGGCCCTGCTACTCTGCTGCACCCTGGCCCAGGAAACAGCTTTCTGAGAGGAAAAGAGCAGTGAATATTAGACCTCCCAGCTGGCAGCCATTTTGGACACCCGGTCCTCCAGCAGCTAGAAGGATTGGGGATTAGCAAGGGCCACTCAAGACCCAGCAGGCTGAAATTAAAGGACCTACTGGCTGCTAGCTTGACAGTTCTTGGTTGGAGTTAGTGGAGTGAGCCCACAAGTTGAGTGCAGCCCAGGCTGGGCCACAATCAGTGGCTGGTGTTCAGAAGGAGTCCCGCTGATTCAGTCCCTGAGAGGGGATTTAACCCAGAAGGTGTGACGGAATACACCCCTGCATTCACACCCTTCACGCTATTGCAATAACCTTTGTGCAAAATATGCCGTGTGAGGTATCATTTGAAAATGAATACCTCCCTGGTCAATAACGTCATGGTGAAATGTGTATAACAACATTCTCTGTAAAGTTATGAACATAAGCTGAAATCCGGTGTTTTTCAGACAAGTCTGGGGAGGGGGTAAACCTGTTTCTCAAGGATAAAGGACAAGGTGACACCCCAGCCAGGTGTCATCAAAGCTGATGGGCCATCACCTGTCAAGTGGCCATTCTTTGATAAGGAAGTGGAGCGGGGTGGGGGGCAGGAACAAACAGACCTGATCTTAGCAAGCAACAGCATGAAACCTCCTTCCCCCACTCCCAGACTCCATGCCTCCTTGCTCTCAGTTGGAAAGAACTTTTTCTAGGGGTTACACTCTGAAAAATGCATTTCAGAGGGTGACTGAACTATAAAAGCGAGGGGCAAAAACACCCCAGTGGTATCTCTCCCTATCCATCTCTCTCTTTTCATCTAAGAAGACAAAAGAAACAGCCATTGGGCTTTGGGAACAGATCCTGGCCTGAGGGTCTGGTCAGCAATGTACTGAACAGATGTGGTAAGGGACTTCACCTTGACCTGAGTCTAGTTTGTTAAGTTTAGAAAGTGTCTTATCTTTGTTGTAGCCATTCCTGACTTCATGCCTCATCACTTAAAATCTGTCTCTTTGTAGTTAGATAAACTTGTTTGATTCTTTAATTGAAACTCACCCAGTGTTGTGGATCATTTGGGTAACTCCCTTTAAGGTAGCAGGCTGTTGTATGTTGATCCCCTTAGAGGAGCAATGGATCTGATATACCTGGACTGTACAGGAGAGGGCTGGACAGTGCAGAACACATGTTTTTTGGGGAAAATCCAGGACTAGGAGTGTGTTTGGGTCACTCTGCAAGTAGTAACCCAGGCTGGTGGAACCCAGAGTGTGGCTGATGTTTGTGGACAGGCTGCGGGGGTCAGGATTGCTGGACCAGGGCTGTGGCTATACATGGACACTCAGGGTGTGACATGCATGCTGGCAGGCGAATTGTGAGGGACCCAGGTTGGGAGCTACAGCAGCAAAAGGCCCCCCAGGTTGCAGGGCATGTGGTGACACAGCCCCCCACTGGTCTGGATTGCACCCCGGAATGTGACAGAAGGGCAAGAAACTATTTTGTTCATAACTGGCCCTGAAGGGCAAGAAACTTCTCTATTCTGAATTCGTTGCACCCCAGAAGGAGGCTATGGATTGTGTAGCCTGAGCCACAGAAGACCCATGGAAGTAGGCTGGCAGCCTGCCCAGGGGGCGGGGGGAGCCAAAGAGAGTGGCAGTACCACGCTGGGGCAGCAAGGGGGTGCTCAAGAAATGAGTGCAGCCTGCCTCAGGGGGTTAGGATAGACAGGTTAACCAACGAGGTGTTGTGGTCAACTGAGTTGGTGCCATACAGAGGAGTGAAAGTAGATGGAGGAGAGCAGAAAAGTGAAGAAGAGCCAGGGGGAAGAAGAGTCGAATGTCGCCGAGAGGGGCAGGTTTGAAAAGAGTGGAGCCTTTACTTTCCTTGCCTCATCTGGCTGTGTGTGTCCATACAGTTCACAGGCGGGAATAGCATTGCCACAAGGAACGGGATAGGGGTTCTGTCGCCCATCCATCACCAGCCATCCAAATACAGACAGTAGGAGGGAGCTCCTGTTACAACCCTCTGGTCTGTCCCCGCCACAGCACTCCGGAGGCCCCAGCTCCATGTCAGTGCACTTTGCTGTGTTCCCCACTGCAGTCAAGAGGCCCCTTCCTGCCAGGGACAAAGTTTAACAGGCTGGGACAGGCATCTACACACTCCTTGCCTGAGCTGAGGGTAGAACCCAGGAGTCCTGGCTCCCAGCCCCGCACCTGGCTCTAACCCACTAGACTCCACTCCCCTCCTGGTGCCAAGGAGAGAACCCAGGAGTCCTGACTCTCAACCCACCCTGCTCCAACAGCTAGACCCAACTCCCCTCCTACAGCTGGGACTAGAACCCAGGAGTCCTGCCTCCCATCCCATCCCCCTACTCTAACCACTAATCCCCACTCCCCTCCCAGAGCTGGGGATAGAAGCCAGGAGTCCTGCCCGGTTGCCTTGCATGACGTCTGCAGGAATTGTACCCCTGAGCCCAGCAGCTGCGAGCAAGGCTACGGAGGGGATGGAAACCATGAATTTGACTAAAGTCCATGAAACTCCCCCAAATCGAGTGGTGTCACAACCTGGCACAGGGGGCTGCTGTGCTGCTCAGGTTTGGTCCACCTGCCCTTCTGTCTCCATCTACGGTGACCCTGTGTACCAGGTCCCAATGCCCGGAGTGGGGGAACTTGGACCCAGCAGCTGCTGCAGGGCGTGTGTGTGTGTGGGGTGAGTGCGGGGGCAGGGGGGTGAGCTGACTCTCCATCCCCATGGCCACCCGCTCCCTCCATTTCGGTGACTGATCAGATTCCCTCCCACACCCTGCACCTCTGCAGTGACATTGATAAAGAATGCAGTGAGATGATCGTAGCCCTAGGGGTGAGATCTGGCTCTCGGGCAGGGCAGCTTATCTCTCCCATGTTGGAGCTGGTGGGACCCAGGCAGCTCAGACTCACTTGCTTCTCTCCTTGGTGCAGTCGCGGCTTCGTGGCCCTTGCAGGGTTTCGTGCTGAGTGCGAAGGGTATTGGCTGGTGCTGAAGCTGACTGGATGCCTCCCAGATGCTGAGAACGGCAAAAACAGCCATCGGAGCATATTTATCCTCAGGTCGGCTCTGCAAACACAGTGGGAGGGGGATCTGGCCAACCGGATGGCACTGTTGGACTGGAGCCAAGGGCTTTGGAGACAGAGATCCAGGGCGGGTAAACAGCATGAGTAAGGATATGATTTGGTTACGGAGGTCATGGATTCCATGACTTTAACAGAGCTCCGTGATTTCCACTTCAGCCCCAGCCAGTGATGCTCTGTCAACCCATCGTGGCAGGTGGGGCCAATGCTTCAGCCCCCCCGCAGCCAGTGGGGCTCCGGCTGTCAGTCCCCCATGGCCAGTGGGGGTTCAGCAGTCAGTCCCCACAGCACGGGGCTTCGACTTCCATAATTTATGGTTTATTGCCCATCTACTGCCCGTGAATTTTAATAAAAATCCCTGTGCCAAAATCTTAACCTTAAGCATGAGATTTCTAGGGACGGAAGGGATGTGATCCCTGAATTGCAGCCACCTCTGGGGTGGGACAGCCGATAACAGCTGCACAATAGACTGTTCCAATTCCATTGGCCAGCACTGAGAGGCAGCCACCTCTGGGGTGGGGCAGCTGGGTACCAGGAAGCCAATGGGGAATCCTGTGTCCAAATAAAGCAGAAGTGGATTTTAGAGGGGCAGGCAGAATGGAATATATAAAGGGGGTATTTAGCCAGGAGACCAGGGTTCATACCCTACCAATGAGTGAAAGTGCTAGGGGATGTTGAAAGACAAAGCAGGGACAGTGATTTGCTTATTTATTACTTTGGCTGAATTCGATTTAAACAAAAAATGTTGACAGAGAATATCGATCTTTATCTTTAACCAGATTTTTCTATTTCTATCCATTAAAAATTTTCCACAAAGGTACAGGGTGTTGTGTCAAACAGTAATTATTTAATGACAGTGGATGCGGGGATTCAAAAAGGTAAAGCCTTTTAAACTGTTAAAACACAAGTGGTCAACGTCACACGGCAACCTATACAAAGTCAATAGCCTTAAATCTACGGTGTCCTCAAGCAGCAGGGGAATTAAACTCTGGAACAGACCTCCAGCTGAGGTTATGAAATCTCTCACTGGAGGTTTTTAAGGACAGACTGGACAAAGACCTGTCAGGGACGGTCTAGGTTTATTTGGTCCTACCTCAGCACAGGGGGCTGGACTTGATGACTTCTCAAGGCCCCTTCCAGTCCCACATTTCTATGTTTCTTCTTACTTGGCCTACCTGTAAATTTCCACAATTATCGGTGGAAATATTTTTTGCACCTGTTTACCATGGAGGCGATGTCGACAGACATTTACTGTTAAAAATCGGTTCATTCCAAGTGTAGTTATTTCTCATGTGCAAGGCAGACTGTCCTGCAGCATTGCGCCCCCTAGTGGCACACTGGGACATTGGGGACAGTGCTGATTGTCAGGTACAGCACCCCTACAGTGCTCCCTGTCATATCTGCTGACTTCTGTCGGGCTCCTTTGAAATCCTACCCGTTCTGCATTCACTGGTGAGAGCCGCTCCAGGCAAGATCCTGGTTTTGACAACACATGGTTGCGTCACCATCATTAGTGAGAGCTGTGGAAATGTTTGTTCCTCCTGGGTCTGAAATTGCCCTAAGTTCCCTGGGTTGCTTCTCTTAGTAATCACTATAGGAGTTTTGTTATTTCTAGTTGCCAGCATTGGTCACAGGTTGGTCACTGTGGACCTGAGTTGGATGAGTCACAGCTGAGTGCATGTTACATCAAAAAATGTCACTTGGATATCTGGTGTGGTAGCAGAGGAGGGGCAGCGCTGTGGGGTGGGACTGAGGGGAAATGGCAGAGCTATGGGAGGAGATGGGGGGCAGCCCAGGGCTGGTATAGCAGGGGGCTGCAGGCTGAGATTGAAACACATCAGCAGAGCTGGAATAGCAGGATGCTGTGGGTCAGGCCTGAGGGGCATTCGCAGAGTTGTGGAGTATGGGGTGGAGGAGCCGAGAGCTGGGGTAGCAGGATGCTATGGGTCAGGACTCAGGGACATCGACAGAGCTCCGGGGAATAGGGGAGCTCAGGAGTGTGAGCGTATAGCCAGGTGCTGTGGGTCAGGAATGAGTAGGTGTCACGTTAGTTTTTCTCCTGTTGCTAATTTAATGTATCTCCATCCTGTTTGTTCTCCAGTTGATCCAAACCAACCCCTGGCCCTTTCCCTACATCATTCCTCCCTGGGAAATTCCTGCCCGGGGTGTTCCCAGGCCTCAGAACTGGCGGTGTGCCTCCTGAACTCTATTTACACCAGGAAGCTGTCGTCTCTCTGCACCGGGGAATTGTCTCTCCCTGGCCCAACATCTGCCAGACAGTGACCCAGAGAAGCCCGGAGTGGCCCAGGCTCTGCTCCATGCAGCCTCTGCCATGCTGTGTCTCATGTCGGGGGGTAGATCTGGAGGAGGGGATGTCATGGCTCGGCCTGTGCAGAGACTTGGGGACAGCTTTGGCTGGCTTGGCCCCTATGGCCAGCAGGGGGGATTCTGGTACAGTGTATACCCCACAGGCCTGTGCAGGCTGCAAGGGGACTGCGCACAGATGGGCACCACCTCTCTCTCTCCCTGCATCTCTCTATCTCCCCCTACTCCGCCCATCTCTCTGTCTCCTTCTCTGTGTCCATTTGCACCCTGCTGTGGGGGGCCTGCAGTGCCGGGAGTGTGCCATTGCGATCCCCCAGGTTGGCCGCATGCCAAAGGGGGACGCCTGCACCGCTGGGCTGGGCCAGTTCTGCAGCGACATCACAGTCATCAAATGTGAGTCTGAGACACCCCCATTCACCCTCCCTTATGTGCCTTCATTTACACACAAACCCCCATGATCACCAGCTGGGAGAGAATCCAGGACCTTCAGCGCCACAGCAAAGAGCTGTCACTTGGACTGAAAAGAGAGCTATCTTAGCTTGCAGCAGTGGTAGGGCTGTTATCTGCTGGGGGACAGCTGCCAGAGGACTAGTGTGTGACTCGATCTCTGACCTAAAAGTCACAATATTACAACAAAAAGACTTCAAAAACAGACTCCAGCAAGAGACTGCTGAATTGGAATTAATTTGCAAACTGGATACAATTAACTTAGGCTTGAATAGAGACTGGGAGTGGATGAGTCATTACACAAAGTAAAACTATTCCCCCCCTCCCCGCCCCCGTTCCTCAGACGTTCTTGTTAACTGCTGGAAATGGCCCACCTTGATTATCACTACAAAAGGTTTTCTTCCCCCTTCACCACCCCCCCCCACTCTCCTGCTGGTAATAGCTCATCTTAAGTGATCACTCTCCTTACAGTGTGTATGGTAACACCCATTCTTTCATGTTCTGTGTGTATATAAATCTCCCCACTGTATTTTCCACTGAATGCATCCGATGAAGTGAGCTGTAGCTCACGAAAGCTTATGCTCAAATACATTGGTTAGTCTCTAAGGTGGCACAAGTCCTCCTTTTCTTTTTGCGAATACAGACTAAACACGGCTGCTACTCTGAAAACTGAATTAATGATTCAGCCCCCCCCCACCCCCCCCGGCCACCCATTTCTGCACTATCATACAGTGTTTAGCTCAGGACACGGGGGGCTGCCTCTGTTCTTGGGTCCCAGGATGGCGTCTGCCTTAGGTGGTCTCACCCAGACCATTTAGGAGCAGGTGATGCCATGTAAATGGGCAGGGGGAAGAGGGGGAGATGGGTAACTTCAAGAGGCTGGCTGGGGTGGGGGAAGTGATTCTGGGCGGTGCCTCTTATGGCAGAGGCTGGGAGCAGAAGGGTTGTTGGGCGGAGCAGCTATGGGCGTGTGTGTGTGGAGGGGGCAGATTCTCAGCCTCCAGCTCTGGGACGTGTGTGGGGCAGGGGCCCATATTGCCAAACGTAGGAATTCAAGTCAGACCCCTCCCCCACCCCGTAAATCATGAGATCGTCCCCAAAATAATATTTTAAAAAAGCAACAGCTCATCTTCTGGTTTTCCCTGGTCTGTCTTTTGATTTTTGAACTCCCCCCCACCCCTCCCGTGTGTGCGCGTGCGAAAATCAGTCTGGCCAAGGATCCCAAATCGATTGGGTCAGGCGGTTGTGGCTCCTGGTTTCTTCCCACCACCCTGCCCAGCTATTCCTGCTGCTCCCCCAAACTCCCCCACCCATCCTGTCTCTCCAGTGCCCCCATCAGTTCCATCCCCACCCAGCCCCTGATCCCATCTGTCCTGTCCCCCAGCCTCAGCTCTGCTGCTCCTGGGATTCTTCAACCCCCACCCCCAGGGCTGGGGGGGGCTGCATCAGGGACCCCCGCTTGCAGCCCGGGAGGGGGCAGCTCCAGGGGCTCTTCATTCCCCAGTGCCCCTTCCCAGGCAGGGGGCAGGGGGCAGGGGGCAGGAGCAGACATGACCCCATTGCTCACAGGAGGGGCGGGGGAAGGAGAGGGCAGGGCTGTCTTGAGCTGCCGAGCTCCTTTCACCCTCTCATGAGAACAGCTTTGGGCTGTGGAGGGGAAGGGGCCCATGCTAACCCTCTCCTCAAGCCCCTACCAACCTTAGCCAACTTCAGACCCCTAAACTTAGGCCTGAGCCAGCCCCAATTCTGCTTCCTTCCTTGCTTATGCAGGTGGTAACCCTATGACCTCACCACCTGTCTGCAGAGCCCCACTCACCCTGTCAGAGCTGGAGAAATAATCCTAAAGGCACCAGCAGATGATGACAGAAATGGTGTGATGCTTCTTCAACTGGGAGCTGAGCAGAACTGAGCCATGGGGCATGCTGGAAGTCAGGATCTGGGGGGCTTGCCCTTCTCAGAGGGTCTGAGCCTCTTTCCCTGCCCTCTGTGCACATGTCAGTATACGGGGGTCCCCCGTCCCTCTCGGGAGTGTTTGAGCCTCTTTCCCTGCACTCTGGAAAGCATATGCTCTGGGGGTCTACACCACCAGGTCTAGCTGCTAGGAGAATGAGTAGGTGATGGGATATGAGCCTTTCCCCTCTAGGGGCTGCTGGCTGCCATCCAGCCCCATAGACTGCAGGGAACTGTCTGGCTCATGGGAATGGGGAAAGGGATATGGGGTCTTTGGGTGGCTCTGGTTCCAGTGTTGATCATTCCCATCGGTGCATAGTGAATTGTGGAGGCTCAGTCCAGCCCCCCCTGTCCCAAACCCCTCCAGCTCCTGAGCAGGGAGGCTGGGGGCTGATTGTACCAGAGTCCCTGCTCCCAGAGGGGATCTGTGCAGGGAAGTGGTCATGGCGAGGGGGGCTGTGTATGTTTGTGGAGCTCTTTCTGTCCCTATACCCATTTAATCTCCTTTCTGTACACTTCCAGCTGATTGGGCAAGAACCTGTCTCTGTGGCTTGTATAATGGCCCACAAGTGTCATCAATAAACCACTGATTTCCTTAGATTCCCTGGTATGTATGGTTCTTTCTCACTGTACACTGAGCACCATCACGGAGGGGACTGGGGTCTAGTGGGTTAGAGCACAGAGGATGGAATTCATGACTCCTGGGTTCTCTCCTAAGGACTGGGAGGGAAGTGGGTTCTAGTGGTTAGAGCAGAGGGGGACTGAGAGTTAGGACTTCTGGGTGTTATCCCCAGGTTGGAGATGAGAGTAGGGTTTAGTGGATTAGACAAATGTGAGCTGGAAGCCAAGATGCCTGGGTTCGATCCCAGTTCCGTGAGGGGATTGGGGTCTAGTTGGCTAGACCAGGGGAGGCTGGGCGTCCGGACTTTTGGGTTCCATATCTGGCTCTGGATGCACAGTGTGATCTTCCGGTTTCATCATTTGCCTGTTCAAACCCCAGAGGATCATTTAGCCCCACCACCAATGTAATCGGTGTCCCTCATTATCACAACACTTAACTTCCAACCCAACCCCCAACACACACACTATCCCCCCTGCTCAGGAGCAGCTAATCATCAGACAGATAACATGTCTCCAGACTGAATATGCTTTAATGCACTGGGGGTGGAGGGATTGCAGAGGGAGGGCCAATCCATGGCCCAAGGAGGTTTATTAGCAGGATCCTCATCAGTGAATTAGCAGGTGCTAACAGGAACTGGATGCTCTTGTCTGCAGGGAATGTTCCCTCTGTGAGGGGATTGTAATTGCTCAAGTCTTCATTCACTGCTCCTTGGGC
This sequence comes from Lepidochelys kempii, assembly GCF_965140285.1. Lineage (NCBI taxonomy): Eukaryota > Metazoa > Chordata > Testudines > Cheloniidae > Lepidochelys > Lepidochelys kempii. The sequence goes on along the minus strand of NC_136393.1, from coordinate 46,423,854 downwards.
TGGGCACGTCCTGGGTCTGCTCCTGCAGGACATACAGCGAGTGAGGTTAACAGCAGTGGGGATGAGCTCAGACTATGTAGCGTTTGGTCTACTTGTAAACGGGAGGGGAGACCTGCAGGGGAAACCAGGTGCTGGATGGGCTCAGTATGGGACGCTCGCCCCCTACAGTCAGTGCTATTCCCCGTGCACTAGGGGGCGCTATGCTGCAAAGAGCGACATGGGGGGTTCTGGAGTTGGCTGTCCTTCCACAGTCAGTGCTCCTCCCAGTGCTACATTTTAGCAGTAGGGGATGCTGTGCTGCTCGATTTTCCATGTTTCCCAGCATCTGTGAACTCCGGTGTCCAATGTGCAAGGCTCTGTTTTGCCACCCCTAAGAGCTCCCCTGGCACAAAAGATTCCCAGTGGATATGGGATTCTCCTTCACTTCCTGTGCTACACAGTTACACAGCAGTCATGCCTCTCCCCAGAGCCAGCTGTGTTTCTTTCTGTCATTGCCCCTTTTCCCATTTTGGGCCACCTGCCCCTTGCCCCCACTATCCTTGGATCCCTCCCTCCATCCCCATTCACCGTGATGGGGATCCCCTTCTGAGTTCAAGCCTCCTCCACTGGAAGTGGGGGTACAGGAAACACGGGTGCCATCCTCCTTCCCAGAGTGGCTGAGCAAGTGAAGATGGGGTAGAACCTGAGGCTCCCTATAGCAGATGGGTTCTGGTGTCCCTAGGATAATTGAGATCTACCCCAGGCAGGAGAATGGGGCAACTCTAGGAGGCCAGAAGATCCCATGGAAATGGGTATCTCCCCTTTAGGGGGTGCTAGCTCCAATCCAGGTCGAAGGTGTGGGGAGTGACTGACTCAGGGGGGTGGAAACATAAGGCCTTTCTCCTCTAGGGCTGCCATCCTCTGACTCCACTGATGCTCACCTGCGAGCACTGATTCCAAGAAACCGCAGCGCCGGGCGGGCGATATCTTCTCGACCTTGGGTGGCTCCGTGCTGATGTGCTCGAAGTTCTGCTTTGTGGGGTCGTAGCGGGGCCACTGCTTCCCTCTGTCCCTCAACCCCAAAGGAGTCCTGGGGGAAAATTCAACATGCCACACAGAGGTTTGTACCTGGACTTGGCAGAGAGGGTAACAAACTCCAACTGGAGCTTGACATCCCAGGTGTAGGGGTGATTAGCAGCCAACTTGAAAAATTTGACCCCTTTCCTAAATAGCTCCCATCCGCTCTTGTTCCCAATGAGCATGAAGCCACAGGCTGCCCTTAGTTAAGATGGTCACTTCCTCTTGTTTGTCTCATGTGGGGTGAGGCTACAGGCTAAAGATGGCCACTGTCTCCCATTGATCTTGATGACATTGAAGCCACAGTCTGCCATGAGTCACGATGGCTGCCATTGGCCTACAGCCCTTTGCAAAGTGAGTTTGCCCCTAGGAAAGATGGCCACTGTTCCCCATTGTTTCCAAAGGGACTGAAGCCAGGCTTCCCCCAGGGAAGATGGGCATCCTTTGTGCTCACAGATGTAGGAAGAGGCAGTGTGGGGAGTGGAGTAACATGAGGGGACAGGGAAAGTCACAGGGGTGTTAGAGAACAAGGGAGCAGAGATAGGAGGATCTGCACTGGAAGATGGTCCAAAATCACCATATGTCCTTTCTTTAGATTGACTCGTCCTTCCAAACTGAACTGCCCTAATCAAAAATGGCCACCATCTCCCACTGTGCTGGATGAGACTGAAGTTACAATATGATTGCCCTGAGTTGGCTGCCATTTTCATACAGTCCTCGTATGTCCCAACTAGGCTGTCCCTAGGAAAGATGGCCACCACCTGCCATTGTTCTTAAGGAGCCAGAAGCCAGAGGCTGCCCTGAGTTAAGATGGCCTCCCTCTGTCTGAAGCCTGGGAAGTAGCAGGGACGTTGCCTGTAACAAAGATGGCAGCGGCAGCCTGTGGGAAGAGCGGCTCTTTGGCTCCCTCTGGAGGTGAAGAGAGGGACCAGAGTCAGCCTTTCTATCTGCTGATTGGCTAAATGCATACGCAGCTTCCCGGCTCCCCCTGTGGGTACATGGGGAAGTGGGATGAGGCTCCCGCCAGCCCGCAGGTGTAATCTGCATAGATGTCCCAGGTGCTCCATGCAGTGCCCGCCGGGGATTTCTTCATGTTTGACACTCACCGTCTGTGTCATGTTGACTGCGGGGAGGGGAAGAAGGTGGCAAGTGTGAGAATGCATGGGGGCGGGGTTAGCAAGTGGCCTTCCCTAGATTCATAGACTCCAAGGCCAGAAGGGAGCATTGTATTATCAGTTCTCTTCAGTTCCTAAAGTCTGATTTATATTCATTACGATCAACTTTCCCTGTCTTCCATATGTTGGATTTTTTTTCCTTTTTTTTTTAAATTTTCACAGCTGCCTTCACTCCCCTAGTCTGGGAATTACTGGGCCCAAGCTGGGTGGTGCGAACCAACAGGCAGAAGGCTGAAGATATTTGTATTGGAGTCTTGCTGGCTTATTTCCGGTGCAAGGGCACAAGTCTTTGTATCTAAGCCCAGGTATACGCTTAAATCTTAAATGGCCACATTTGTCTCCGTCAGAGATGTGACAAAACCACCCCCCTGACTGCCACAGCTGTGCTGACCTAGCCCTAGGTTAGCTGCAGTTATGTTGAAGGAAAGATGCTTTTGTTAAGGTAGCTCCTGATTTTGGGCAAGCGATGTTCCTCCAGTTCTGGAGCCACCCCTTTTGCTGCTGCAGGCTGTATCTACGTGACGGGTGGATGTACATATGCCTGTACAGTCTCCATAGCAGAGGCATCCCCTGAGTTTGTGTGGCAGGGCTGGGAAAGGACAGGCAGAGTTTTGAAAGCACTGACTACTAGGTAAAAAACCTTGTGTCTTTGAATGAGAATTCGTAGGATTGCCGACATTCGGATGAGGGAAGAAGGGAATTAACCCTAACCTGGAACCAGGGGACTTAGCTTTTATTTCATTGAAGTAAGTTCAGCTCTAGGTTAGGGGCTTCAACCAAATAGATTTACTATTGTTCTAAGGGACCCCTTCTTTGACATGGCAAGAGCGGGTCTTCCTGGATGTTGTGGATACCTGGCCAAAGAGTTACAGATGGATTGTGGGGGATTCCCTTACCCGCTGCTGGCAAACTCTGCAAAGTGCCGCATTCCCATGTGGCTCAGCGCCACCTCAGCCTCCGTATGCGTGTGGTTGGCTCCTCCTACAGATGCCAGGGTCCCGAACACGTAGGGAAGCGCAGAGCCGTGTGGCACCCCCGTCCATTCAGGTGTAGACAAGCTGCTGGTGCGGTGGGTGAAGTAGTAGGCGTACACAGGATTGCCAGCCTCTGCTTCCTGACTAGCCAGCTCGGCTACCGGGCACACAAATAGGTAGTCACCAGTAATTTGATCCATGGCCCATCGGTAGCGTGCCTCGCCCTGCCCCTTCCCCTCCCAGCTGTACCACAGTGCCACAGCCCGGACAGCCTCTTCCGGGGCTCCTGGAACCATCAGCCTCACCACCTGCAGCAGCTCCTCCCAGCCGATGGAGCTGGCGTTATCCAGGTTGAGTCTGGGAGCACCAAATATTAATATATAGGAGCCTTCGTTGGCAGTGAAGCCAGCCCCGATTGGTATAGGGTGGCTCTGCTGAGCCTGCATAAGTCTTGGTGGTGTATCAGGGAGGAAATCCCCATCTGGTGTCGGCACAAAGGGCAGCCCCAGCAGCTCCTTGTGGTGCAAGATGGAGAACTCATGTTTGGGGAACTCCCCGGGTTCCTTCTCCTGCAGGCAGCCCACCAGGGCCATGTCATCGTTATCAGTGCAGCCAAGCAGCTGGCCCAGGCTTCGGCCTCTCTTCTTGGCCTCCTCAAGCGAAATCCAAGCCCATGGTGCATTCGGGGCTCCACTCAGCAGAATGGCGTGGGTGAAGAGGGGCCGGCTCCCTGGAGAGAGGAGGTGGAAGCCGACTGATGCAGCCCCAGCGCCCTGGCCGAAGAGCAGGAAATGGGCCAGATCCCCTCCGAAGGCGGCTGCATTGTCCTGCAGCCAGCGCATCGCCAGTCGCTGGTCCCATAGGCCGACGTTCCCTGGGGCGGCCGGGGGCAGGGACAGGAAACCCAGCGCCCCCAGCCGGTAGTTCATTGAAGCCACGATCAGGTTCTTGGTGGCAGCTAAGAAGCGCCCATCATAGATGTCGAGTGAGGCTGCACCTGAGAAGAACCCCCCACCATGGATCCAGACGAAGATGGGGGCCGATGTGAGGGGCCGGGGATGGGGCACCCAGACGTTGAGGAAGAGGCAGTCCTCGGACTGTGGCGTTTTGGGTGTCCATGTTTCGATCTCAGGGTAACCAGTAAGTTGAGGCTGGGGGCAGGCGTTGCCAAAGCTGGTGGCCTCCAGGACTTGGCTCCAGGGCTGGTGGGGAAGTGGTTTCTGGAAGCGCAAGGCCCCCACGGGGGGCTCAGCATAGGGGATGCCAAGAAAGGCCGTCACTGTGCCGGAGCCAGCCTGGAGGCGCTTGCCCCGGATGGGGCCGCTGGTGGTGAGCACCATGGTGTCATCATCCTCCAAGCCAGAGCTGGGGCCTGGCAGGGACAGGAGGAGGAGGCAGGGGACCGCGGGAAGAAGTCCCAGCATTGCAGCAGCTGTAAGGGAAACCCCCCAAGAGGGAGTTATAGGGAATGGATCTGGAGCCTTTCCCCTCTAAGGGGTGCTGGCTCCCATCCAGACCCAGCCACCTAAATCCAGACAGCAGGTCAGAACTCCCTATATCAGCCTGGATCCCCTTTAGAAAATACAACCCAAACCCCATGTCTTTTCTGTCTATGCTCCAGCTCACCGCTGAGCTCCAGATGTGCGTCAGCACTGAGTCTAGCTCTGGAAGAGGAGTGAAGTCTAGTGGGTTATAATGTGGGGAAGGGGGACTGGGAGCCAGGACTCCTGTGTTTCATCCCCATCTCTGGGAGGATATTGGGGTCTAGTGGGTGTTCGGATAAAGATATTCAGGCCTGTCTGTAACGGCCTATACTCTAAGAATTTAGGTGTATTCTTATCACTTGGCTAGTTCTAGAGGTATAAAAGAAAGAATCAAAATCACTGTCTGCTGGTGTAAGGGCCTTCTCTTACTGTGACAGTTTGTGGCCCTGTTCTTAGGCTAAGGCCTTTGGCTAAGCAGCAGAGGCAGCCATAAGCTGGGAAGCGACTGGTCACCTCCTCACATTCCAAACTAGTCACATTGAAATAAGGTGCTATTGGGCTGTTAGGCACTATCAGGACAGGATTGTATTCCTATCACCTCCAGAGAAAGGGAAGTGCCTAGAAAATGTAAAAGGAAACTTAGTTTGATAGCATCCTGTCTGGCAAGAACTCACTTATCAATAGCTGGGATGTGAAATCCTCACTTCTGTATTGTTTTGTCATTATAGTTCCCACTTTGCTATTTGTCTGTATAATCTCTCTGGTTCTGTGATTGTTCCTGTCTGCTGTATAATTAATTTTGCTGGGTGTAAACTAATTAAGGTGGTGGGATATAATTGGTTACATAATCATGTTACAATATGTTAGGATTGGTTAGTTAAATTTCAGAAAAATGATTGGTTAAGGTATAGCTAAGCAGAACTCAAGTTTTACTATATAATCTGTAGTCAATGAGGAAGTGAGTGGGTGGGAGGGGGTGGGCGTGTGGGGGAGGGAGATGGGAACAGGGAATGGGGATAAGAAAATTGGAATCATGTTTTGCTAAAGGGGGAAATGGGAACAGGGAATGGGAGTAAGGAAGTTGGAATCATGTTTGGCTAAGGGTAGGAATGGGAACAGGGACACAGGTGTAAGGCTCTGTGGTGTCAGAGCTGGGAAGGAGGATACTAAGGAAGGAAACTGGAATCATGCTTGCTGGAAGTTCACCCCAATAAACATCGAATTGTTTGCACCTTTGGACTTCGGGTATTGTTGCTCTCTGTTCATGCGAGAAGGACCAGGGAAGTAAGTGGGTGAAGGAATAAGCCCCCTAACAGTGGGTTTCGAGTAGTGGGGGGCGGGGAGCCGGGACTCCTCAGTTCTATCCCCAGGTTTGGGATGGGAGTGGGGTCTAGTGGGTTAGAGCAGGGGAGGCTGGGAGTCAGGACTCCTGGGTTCTAGCCCCATGTTTGAGAATGGGGTCCATGGAAAGGGTATTAGCTGGGCAGTTACCAACAGTGATCCCAATTCCCACTTCTTCCATTTCCTTCTCTCCCTTGACCCCCTGTCCCTATCTCGCACCCAGTGGCACAGACTCTCCTACCCTTCTCGTTGGCGCAATCGCAGCGTTGTGGCTCTCTCTGTGTCTCACAGCTCAGGACGGCGGTGAACGAGGGGATGCTGGAGCAAATGGGAAGCCTCCAATGCTGAGAATAACAGCCAGGGAGCAGCCACTGGGGCTTATTTATCCTCAAATCTGTGTCCTCTTTGGCCTGTGCACACAAAGCGGGAGGAGGATCTGAGCTGGAGGATGGGGCTGTTGGAGAAGAGCCAAGGGCTTTGCAAACAGACTCAGCTGGGTAAACAGCGTGAGAGTTCTAGGGATAGATGGGCCATGATCCCTGAATTGCAGCCACCTCGGAGGATGGGGGTCGTTCCGCTGGGTACTCGGAAGTTCATAAGGAATCGTGTGTCCAAATAAAGCACATGTAGATTTTAGGGGAGGGGGCAGAAAGGAATAACTGAAGGGGGCATATAGACAGGAGACTAGGGTTCATACCGCACCACTGAGAGAAATTGATAGGAGATCATAGAATCCTAGGACTGGAAGGGACCTTGAGAGTTCATCTAGTCCAGTCCCCTGCACTCATGGCAGGACTAAGGGTATGTCTACACTACGGAATAAGGTCGAATTTATAGAAGTTGTTTTTTTAGAAATCGATTTTATATATTCGAGTGTGTGTGTCCCCACAGAAAATGCTCTAAGTGCATTAAGTGCATTAACTCGGCGGAGTGCTTCCACAGTACCGAGGCTAGAGTCGACTTCCGGAGCGTTGCACTGTGGGTAGCTATCCCACAGTTCCCGCAGTCTCCGCTGCCCATTGGAATTCTGGGTTGAGATCCCAATGCCTGATGGGGCTAAAACATTGTCGCGGGTGGTTCTGGGTACATATCGTCAGGCCCCCGTTCCCTCCCTCCCTCCGTGAAAGCAAGGGCAGACAATCGTTTCGTGCCTTTTTTCCTGAGTTACCTGTGCAGACGCCATACCACGTCAAGCATGGAGCCCGCTCAGGTAACCGTCACCCTATGTCTCCTGGGTGCTGGCAGATGCGGTACGGCTTTGCTACACAGTAGCAGCAACCCCTTGCCTTGTGGCAGCAGACGGTGCAATACGATTGGTAGTCGTCCTCGTCGTGTCCGAGGTGCTCCTGGCCACGTCGGCTGGGAGCGCCTGGGCAGACATGGGCGCAGGGACTAAATTTGGAGTGACTTGACCAGGTCATTCTCTTTAGTCCTGCAGTCAGTCCTATTGAACTGTCTTATGGTGAGCGGGCAGGCGATACGGACTGCTAGCAGTCGTACTGTACCATCTTCTGCCAGGCAGGCAGGAGATGAGGATGGCTAGCAGTCGTACTGTACCATCTTCTGCCGAGCAGCCATGAGATGTGGATGGCATGCAGTCGTACTGTACCATCTTCTGCCGAGCAGCCATGAGATGTGGATGGCATGCAGTCCTTCTGCACCGTCTGCTGCCAGCCAAAGATGTAAAAGATAGATGGAGTGGGTCAAAACAAGAAATAGACCAGATTTGTTTTGTACTCATTTGCCTCCTCCCCTGTCTAGGGGACTCATTCCTCTAGGTCACACTGCAGTCACTCACAGAGAAGGTGCAGCGAGGTAAATCTAGCCATGTATCAATCAGAGGCCAGGCTAACCTCCTTGTTCCAATAAGAACGATAACTTAGGTGCACCATTTCTTATTGGAATCCTCCGTGAAGTCCTGCTTGAAATACTCCTTGATGTACAGACACCCCCTTTGTTGATTTTAGCTCCCTGAAGCCAACCCTGTAAGCCGTGTCGTTAGTCGCCCCTCCCTCCATCAGAGCAACGGCAGACAATCGTTCCGCGCTTTTTTTCTGTGCGGACGCCATACCAAGGCAAGCATGGAGGCCGCTCAGCTCACTTTGGCAATTAGGAGCACATTAAACACCACACGCATTATCCAGCAGTATATGCAGCACCGGAACCTGGTAAAGCGATACCGGGCGAGGAGGCGACGTCAGTGCGGTCACGTGAATGATCAGGACATGGACCATCTTCTCTGAAAGCATGGGCCCTGCCGATGCATGCATCATGGTGCTAATGGGGCAGGTTCATGCTGTGGAACGCCGATTCTGGGCTCGGGAAACAAGCACAGACTGGTGGGACCGCATAGTGTTGCAGGTCTGGGACGATTCCCAGTGGCTGCGAAACTTTCGCATGCGTAAGGGCACTTTCATGGAACTTTGTGACTTGCTTTCCCCTGCCCTGAGGCGCATGAATACCGAGATGAGAGCAGCCCTCACAGTTGAGAAGCGAGTGGCGATAGCCCTGTGGAAGCTTGCAACGCCAGACAGCTACCGGTCAGTTGGGAATCAATTTGGAGTGGGCAAATCTACTGTGGGGGCTGCTGTGATGCAAGTAGCCCATGCAATCAAAGATCTGCTGATATCAAGGGTAGTGACCCTGGGAAATGTGCAGGTCATAGTGGATGGCTTTGCTGCAATGGGATTCCTTAACTGTGGTGGGGCCATAGACGGAACCCATATCCCTATCTTGGCACCGGAGCACCAAGCCGCCGAGTACATAAACCGCAAGGGGTACTTTTCGATAGTGCTGCAAGCTCTGGTGGATCACAAGGGACGTTTCACCGACATCAACGTGGGATGGCCGGGAAAGGTGCATGATGCTCGCATCTTCAGGAACTCTGGTCTGTTTCAAAAGCTGCAGGAAGGGACTTTATTCCCAGACCAGAAAATAACTGTTGGGGATGTTGAAATGCCTATATGTATCCTTGGGGACCCAGCCTACCCCTTAATGCCATGGTTCATGAAGCCGTACACAGGCAGCCTGGACAGTAGTCAGGAGCTGTTCAACTACAGGCTGAGCAAGTGCAGAATGGTGGTAGAATGTGCATTTGGACGTTTAAAGGCGCGCTGGCGCAGTTTACTGACTCGCTTAGACCTCAGCGAAACCAATATTCCCACTGTTATTACTGCTTGCTGTGTGCTCCACAATATCTGTGAGAGTAAGGGGGAGACATTTATGGCGGGGTGGGAGGTTGAGGCAAATCGCCTGGCTGCTGGTTACGCGCAGCCAGACACCAGGGCGGTTAGAAGAGCACAGGAGGGCGCGGTGCGCATCAGAGAACCTTTGAAAACCAGTTTCATGACTGGCCAGGCTACGGTGTGAAAGTTCTGTTTGTTTCTCCTTGATGAAACCCCCCGCCCCTTGGTTCACTCTACTTCCCTGTAAGCTAACCACCCGCCCCTCCTCCCTTCAATCACCGCTTGCAGAGGCAATAAAGTCATTGTTGCTTCACATTCATGCATTCTTTATTCATTCATCACACAAATAGGGGGATGACTACCAAGGTAGCCCAGGAGGGGTGGTGGAGGAGGGAAGGAAAATGCCACACAGCACTTTAAGCACAGCACTTTAAAAGTTTACAACTTTAAAATTTATTGAATGACAGCCTTCTTTTTTTTGGGCAATCCTCTGTGGTGGAGTGGCTGGTTGGCCGGAGGCCCCCCCACCGCGTTCTTGGGCATCTGGGTGTGGAGGCTATGGAACTTGGGGAGGAGGGCAGTTGGTTACAGAGGGGCTGCAGTGGCAGTCTGTGCTCCAGCTGCCTTTGCTGCAGCTCAACCATACACTGGAGCATACTGGTTTGGTCCTGCAGCAGCCTCAGCATTGAATCCTGCCTCCTCTCATCATGCTGCCACCACATTTGAGCTTCAGCCCTGTCTTCAGCCCACCACTTACTCTCTTCAGCCCGCCACCTCTCCTCCCGGTCATTTTGTGCTTTCCTGCACTCTGACATTATTTGCCTCCACGCATTCGTCTGTGCTCTGTCAGTGTGGGAGGACAGCATGAGCTCGGAGAACATTTCATCGCGAGTGCATTTTTCTTTCTTTCTAAGCTTCACTAGCCTCTGGGAAGGAGAAGATCCTGTGATCATTGAAACACATGCAGCTGGTGGAGAAAAAAAAAGGGACAGCGGTATTTAAAAAGACACATTTTATAAAATAGTGGCTACACTCTTTCAGGGTAAACCTTGCTGTTAACATTACATACATAGCACATGTGCTTTCGTTACAAGGTTGCATTTTGCCTCCTCCCACCACGTGACTACCCCCTCAACCTTCCCCCCTCCCTGTGGCTAACAGCGGGGAACATTTCTGTTTAGCCACAGGCAAACAGCCCAGCAGGAATGGGCTCCTCTGAGTGTCCCCTGAAGAAAAGCACTCTATTTCAACCAGGTGACCATGAATTATATCTCACTCTCCTGAGGATAACACAGAGAGATAAAGAACGGATGTTGTTTGAATGCCAGCAAACATACACTGCAATGCTTTGTTCTACAATGATTCCCGAGTACGTGTTACTGGCCTGGAGTGGTAAAGTGTCCTACCATGAAGGACGCAATAAGGCTGCCCTCCCCAGAAACCTTTTGCAAAGGCTTTAGGACTACATCTAGGAGAACCGCAAATGCCAGGGCAAAGTAATCCTTTCACATGCTTGCTTTTAAACCATGTATAGTATTTTAAAAGGTACACTCACCAGAGGTCCCTTCTCCGCCTGCTGGGTCCAGGGGGCAGCCTTGGGTGGGTTCGGGGGGTACTGGCTCCAGGTCTAGGGTGAGAAACAGTTCCTGGCTGTCGGGAAAACCGGTTTCTCTGCTTGCTTGCTGTGAGCTATCTACAACCTCATCATCATCATCATCTTCTTCATCTTCTTCATCCCCAAAACCTGCTTCCGTATTGCCTCCATCTCCATTGAAGGAGTCAAACAACACGGCTGGGGTAGTGGTGGCTGAACCCCCTAAAATGGCATGCAGCTCATCATAGAAGCGGCATGTTTGGGGCTCTGACCCGGAGCGGCCGTTCGCCTCTCTGGTTTTCTGGTAGGCTTGCCTCAGCTCCTTCAGTTTCACGCGGCACTGCTTCGGGTCCCTGTTATGGCCTCTGTCCTTCATGCCCTGGGAGATTTTGACAAAGGTTTTGGCATTTCGAAAACTGGAACGGAGTTCTGATAGCACGGATTCCTCTCCCCAAACAGCGATCAGATCCCGTACCTCCCGTTCGGTCCATGCTGGAGCTCTTTTGTGATTCTGGGACTCCATCATGATCACCTGTGCTGATGAGCTCTGCATGGTCACCTGCAGCTTGCCACGCAGGCCAAACAGGAAATGAGATTCAAAAGTTCGCGGTTCTTTTCCTGTCTACCTGGCCAGTGCATCTGAGTTGAGAGTGCTGTCCAGAGCGGTCACAATGGAGCACTCTGGGATAGCTCCCGGAGGCCAATACCATCGAATTGTGTCCACAGTACCCCAAATTTGAGCCGGCAACGTCGATTTAAGCGCTTATCCACTTGTCAGGGGTGGAGTAAGAAAATCGATTTTAAGAGCCCTTTAAGTCGAAATAAAGGGCTTCACTGTGTGGACGGGTGCAGGTTTAAATCGATTTAACATTGCTAAATTCGACCTAAAGTCCTAGTGTAGACCAGGGCTCAGAGGCTAAGGAGAATAATTTTTCTCCTCCTCCTTGTAACAACCATTCATATTCTTGAAAACTGTTATCATGTCCCCTCTCAGTCTTCTCTTCTCCAGACTAAACAAACCCAGTGTTTTCAATCTTGCCTCATAGGTCACGTTTTCTAGACCTTTATTCATTTTTTTTGCTCTTCTCTGGACTGTCTCCAATTTGTCCACATCTTTCCTGAAATGTGGTGCCCAGAACTGGGCACAATATTCCAGTTGAGGCCTAATCCGCTTGGAGTAGAGTGGAAGAATGACTTCTCGTGTCTTGCTTACAACACTCCTGCTAATACATCCCAGAATGATGTTTGCTTTTTTTGCAACAGTGTTACACTGTTGACTCATATTTACATTTTGATCCACTATGACTAAGGCTGAGTATCTGTCACGGAGGTCACGGATTTTGTGACTTTCCGTGACTTCTGTAGCGGCCAGTACTGTCTCAGGGCTAGCAGCAGCAGTTTGGGTATGTGGAAGGGGGCTCAAGGCTGGGGCAGAAGGTTGGGATGCGGGGCGGCACTTAGCTGGTGGGTGGGTGGCGGGGGGGGGGGGGTGGAACCCAGCTCCCTCTGGAATGTCCCTGCAGCTCCTAGGGAGAGGAGCTAGGGGGTTCCATGCACTGCCCTCATCTGCAGCCGCTGCTCCCAAACTCCCATTGGCTGCAGGTCCCAGCCAATGGGGGCTGCGGAGTGGGCACTTGTGGTAGGAGTATCGCACAGAGCCCCCCTGGCTGCCCCTCTGCCTAGGACACATGAAGCCCCTCTGGCTGCCCCTCTGTCTGCAGGGACATGCGAAGCTGGGTATAGAGCCTGCGAGTCCCATCAACCCTCCCCACCCAGCACCAGTGGGGGTCCTGTACCGTGTGCTGCTGTCTGCCTCACACCCAGCACCAGCAGAGGTCCCCAGCACTCGCGGTGCCCCCAGTCCGCCCTCCCCCAGCAGCTGTGGCCCCCCTGGCCCAGGTTTTACTTATAAAAAAGTAAAATATATACATGCAACCCTTCTGCCCGTCAGAGTTGGCAGCAACAAGGGCCGGGTTCAGTATCTAGGGGATCCATTCCAATAACACAATGCAAACCGGCTCGAGCCCCCACCCCGTGACCTGGGACAAATATATACCACCCCCGCTGGGCGCCTCCAAGAAGCAATACTTCCCCTCTGGCAAGCACAGAGTCTGAGTGTAGCAAAAAGCCTTTTAATAACAGAGAGAAACAATGTGGCATTGTGTTGGGGAAACACCACCAACAGGATTCCTAACACAACCCATGAGCAAAAAAACCCACCCCAAGCAAATTGGGGCATGCCCTTTCCCTTTGGTTCTTGAGTCCAGCAACCCCGAATCACCCAAAGTCCCAAAAGTCCAATGACCCAAAAATCTCTGTCCCTGGTCAGGGAAGCCCCAGAGTTCGAAAGTTTATCTGCAGAGTTTTACCTCCCAACCTGGGTGGAGATGGGGGTGGGGAAGAGGTAAGGGGCACCTTACATGATCTGAAGCTGACTGCCCCAAAGCTCCACAGGGCTTCGCTCCGCTCCGCTCCACCAGCCGGTCCACGAACTGCTCCGCTCCGCGTCCCACAAGCAGCTCCTGCCATCTCGCAAACTCTTCCACGATATATCCTCAGGCTCCCCCCCTACTTAACACAACGCTCAGTGATTTCAGCTCTTAGTCAGTTTTAGCTCTTTGGTGATTTCAGCTTGTAGTAAGGGAGCCTTAGTGCTGGTGCACCATTAGCCCAAAGTGAATTCAGTTCAGCAGCCTGTAACTAGACTCCTAATAGAATCAAAACTAGCTCTGATATTCCACAGTGGAGCGAGGAGGAAGTGCAATTACCATGTAAGGCCTTCACCAGGGGGCCCATACCACCAAGTATTAATACCTACCCCCAGCCTCTCTCCATTCAGTGGGTTTTGGAACCGATGACCCTTGCCTAGCGAGTGCTGCTTAGTTGATGGTGAGTCCCTCCATCATAACAAAAAGCCAAGTACAGTTCTACTGTCCTTGATTCCCATAATCAGGGTAATAACAATTTATTCTTCCTGCCGCAATAACAGAGACACTGGGGATCTCACAGCAGCCAAAGTGACCATTTGGGCAGCTATGGCCTCATTCTAGGCGGGGTGGGTGTGCCTATGCAAATAAGATCAGCCCCTGAAGTTCTTCTCCACAACTTGCCACACCTCACCACCAGATGTCAGGGTGGAGCTCATCCTGACTCTGCTTACACATATATAGTATAGTACTATATATAGTAAAAGTCATGGACAGGTCACAGGCTGTGAATTTTTGTTGACTGCCTCTGACCTGTCCGTGACTTTTACTAAAAATATGACTAACACGTAGCCTTAACTATGACCCCAAAATCCCTTTCTGCAGTACTTCTATCTGGCAGTCATTTCCCATTATGTATGTGTGCAACTGATTGTTCCTTCCTAAATGGAGTACTTTGCGTTTGTCCTTACTGAATTTCATCCTATTTACTTCAGACGATTTCTCCTGCGTGTTCAGATCATTTTGAATTTTAACCCTATCCTCCAAAGCACTTGCAACCCCTCCCAGCTCGGTATTGTCTGCAAACTTTATCAGTATACTCTCTATGTCATTATCTAAATCATTGATGAAGATATTGAACAGAACCGGACCCAGAACTGATCCAGAACTGATCCCTGCAGGACCCCACTGCTGCCACCCTCTTAGCTTGTGAGAGCGCCTCCAGGGGAGATCCTGGTTCTGACAACATGTGGTTGGGTCATGAACATTATTGACAGCTTTGGGCATGTTTGTTTCTCCTGTGGGGTTGGTCTGAAATTGCCCTGAGGTCCCTGCGTTGCTTCTCATAGTCACATGGCAGTAGGGTTTTGTTATTTCTAGTTGTCACCATTTGTCTGAAGTTGGGTGAGTCACAGTGGGACCCTGAGTGCACATTATGCCAAAAAATGTAGCCTAGATATCTGTTGTGGCAGCAGGGGAAGGGAATTGCTGACGCGTGGGATTGAGGGGCATCAACAGTGTTGTGGGAGTGGGGGAGCCCAGGGCTGGGATAGCAGGGGGCTGGGGTTCGGGACTGAAGGGCATTGGATGAGCTGCAGGGTGTGGGGGGAGCTGAGAGATGGGTTAGCAGGAGGCTGTGGGTTGGGACCGAGGGCCATCAGCAGAGCTGTGGGGGGCATGGGATCCCAGAGCTGGGATACCAGGGGGCTATGGATCAGCTTTGAGAGGTATCAGCAGAGCTGTGGGGGGATGCCTAGGGGTGGGATACAGAGGGCTGGGGGTTGGGACTGAGGAGCAGTAGCATGGCTGTGGGGAGTGGGGGTGGGGGTTACGAATGAGTTGGTGTCAGCAAAGTTTTTTCCTGGGGCTAATTTAATGTATCCCCCATCCTGTTTGTTCTCCTGTTGATCCAAAAAGGCACTGTCCCTTTCCCTGAGTGATCCCCCGCTGGGAAATTCCTGCCTGGACGTTTCCCAGGCCTCAGAACCGGATCTGCTGCCTCCGGGGCAGCAGGGAACCTGTCGTCTCTCTGTGCTGGGGAATCATCTTTCCATGGCCCAGCATCTGCCAGTAACCTGGAGAAGCCCAGCATGGCCCGGACTCTGCTCCTCACAGCTGCTGCTCTGCTGTGCCTCATGCTGCAGGGGGGGGTTAGGTCTGGGGGAGGATGGCACAGCTCATTTGGTGCAGAGACTCAGGGACAGTTTTGGCTGGCTTGGCCCCTAGGGACAGCAGTAAGGATTCTGGTGCCGCAAGTACCCCACAGAATGAGCTGGCTACAGGGGGCTGTGCACAGATGGACACCCCCCTCTCTCCCGTCCCACATCTCTCTATCTCCCCCCACCCCGTCCGTTTCTCGGATTCCCTCTCGGTGTCCGTTTGCACCCAGCAGTGATAGAGCTCAGCATGGCGATGCTGCAGCCACAAGGTTTTCTGCAACATCCCCTGATGCCTCAGCAGATGCCTCAACACTGACACGGTAACGCTATATGGATGTAGACCTAACTCTCATACTGACACCATGACCCTATGCCCATAGTGCTAACCCTGACATCTTAACCCTATCCCCATAACCCTAACCCCCTCTATTCGACATTGGTGAGGCCTCATCTGGAGTACTGTGTCCAGTTTTGGGCCCCACACGACAAGAAGGATGTGGAAAAATTGGAAAACGTCCAGCGGAGGGCAACAAAAATGATTAGGGGACTGGAACACATGAGTTATGAGGAGAGGCTGAGGGAACTGGGATTGTTTAGTCTACGGAAGAGAAGAATGAGGGGGGATTTGATAGCTGCTTTCAACTACCTGAAAGGGGGTTCCAAAGAGGATGGCTCTAAACTGTTCTCAGTGGTAGCAGATGACAGAACAAGGAGTAATGGTCTCAAGTTGCAGTGGGGGAGGTTTAGGTTGGATATTAGGAAAAACTTTTTCACTAGGAGTGTGGTGAAACACTGGAATGCGTTACCTAGGGAGGTGGTGGAATCTCCTTCCTTAGAAGTTTTTAAGGTCAGGCTTGACAAAGCCCTGGCTGGGATGATTTAATTGGGGATCGGTCCTGCTTTGAGCAGGGGGTTGGGCTAGATGACTTCCTGAGGTCCCTTCCAACCCTGATATTCTATGATTCTATGATTCTACCTTAACCCTATGCCTATAGCCCTAACCCTAACACTGACATTTTAATCCTATGCCCATAACCCTAATATCTTAACCCTATTCCCAGCACCCTAACCTGCACAGTGACACCCCAACCCTAACACTCATTTCTTAACCCCACACCATAGCCAAATCCCTCACACTGTTACCTTAACCGTGTGCCCATAGCCCTAACCCTAACCCTGACACCTCAAACCTAACCCACACCATTGCTAATGCCCAAATGATATCCCTTAATCCTGTCTCCCAACCCTTATTCTACCCCCTAATTCAAACCCTATTATGCTCCTTGTATCCCATAGCCCTATAATCCTGTCACCTCGCCCAGCCCCCCCAGCGCTCTCGCTCTCTCCCCTTTACACTCTACCCCATCCCCACTAATGCTAACCAAGAACCCCACCATTTACCCCCACACCCAGCCCTACCCTATAAGCCTGTTGCATCTTCTACAATCCTAACAGTCACCCCGTAACTCTGAACTGAACAGTTCCAACTATGCCCCATCATCCTTCCACTTAACCCTAACCCTCAGCTGCAACCGGAACCCATAAATCCCAGTTCCCAGCCCTAACACCCTACTTATAATTCTGCTCCCCAAATCTGACCCTAACTCATAAACCTTTAACATTAAGACTAACCTTAGCCACCCTGCCCGTCAGCTCTCCTCAAGCCCTTCCCAGCTTTAGCCAGCTTCAGACTCCCAAAATTTAGGTTTGAACCAGCCCCAATCCCAACTCCGCTGCCTTCCTTGCCTAACCAGGATGTAAACCCATCACGACAAGGCCCATCAGCAGAGTCCCACTTGCCCTGTCTGAGCTGGAGAAATAATAATAAAAGTAGCAGAAAATGATGAGAGAAATAGTGGTTTGATGCTTCTTCAGCTGACATCTGACAGAGCTGAGCTGTGGGGCATGCTGGAAGTCAGGATCTGGGCGGCTTGCCCTTCTAAGAGAGTCTGAGCCTCTTTCCATGCCCTCAGTGCCTGTTCCTGTATATGAGGTATCAAGGTTCCCTCCCCACTCTGAACTCAAGGGTACAGATGTGAGGACCCGCATGAAAGACCCCCTACGCTTATTTCTACCAGTTTAGGGTAAAACTTCCCCAAGGCACAAACTCTTCGTGCTTGGAGGGTACACTGCCACCACCAAGTGATTTAACAAAGAATTAGGGAAAGGACCACTTGAAGTTCCTATTCCCCCAAAATATCCCCCCAAGCCTTACACCCCCTTTCCCGGGGAGGCTTGAGAATAAACAAGATGAGCAAAGACCAGCCTTGGGTTTTTAGGACCCTAAAAACCCAATCAGATTCTTAAAAAACAGAACTTTATTAGAAGAACAAAACAAAGATAAAAGAACAACTCTGTAAGATTAGAATGGAAGATAATCTCACAGGCAGTCAGATTCAAAACATAGAGAATCCCTCTAGGCAGAACCTTAAATTACAGAAAGAAGAAAACAAACAAACCCACAAACAAACCCCCCAGGAATACACAATCCCTCCAGCACGGCGAATTTCACAAGCCAAAAACAAAAGAAAATCGAATGCATTTTCTAGCCAGATTACTTACTAACTCTATAGGAGTTGGATTGCTTGCTTTCTTGATCTGTCCCTGGCAAAGGCATCACACAGACAGACAAAGCCTTCTTCCCCCCTCCCCAGATTTGAAAGTATCTTGTCCCCTTATTGGTTCTTTTGGTCAGGTGCCAACCAGGTTACTGGAGTTTCTTAACCCCCTACAGGGAAGAAAATTTTATAGTACTGTATCAGAGCTTCTTAACCCTTCCCTTTATATTTATGACATGAGGATCCCCTGCCCCTCTGGAGGGTGTTTGAACCCCTTTCCCGGCACCCTGCAAAGTACATGCTTTGGGGGTCCGCAATCCCAACCCCAGCTACTGGGACAATGAGTAGCTGATGGGATATGGGTCTTTCCCCTCTCGGGGCTGCTGGCTGTCATCCAGCCCCATGGACTGCAGGGTATTGTCTGGCTCATGGGAATGGGGAAAGGGAGATAGGGTCAGCTCTGATTGCAGTGTTGATCATTTCCATCAGTTCATAGTGAGCTGTGGAGGCTCTGCCCAGCCCCCCTGTCCCAAACCCCACCAGCCCCTGAGCAGGGAGGCTGAGAGCTGATTGGACCACAGAGTACCTGCTTCTCAGAGGGGATCTGTGCAGGGATATGGGTCATGGGAGGGGGAGGGGGTTGTGCTGTGTGTTTGTGGAGCTCTCCCTGTCCCTATACCCACTTAGCCTTCTCCTCCGCACCCTGCCAGCTCGCTGGGAAAGTACCTGTGTCTGTGGCTTGTATCGTATAATGGCCCACAAGTGTCATCAATAAACTACCCATTTACTGAGACTCCCTGGTGTGTACAGTTCTTCCTCACTGTCCACTGAGCACCAGCAAGGGGAGGGTTTGTTTCTAGTGGGTTAGAGCATGGAGGATGGGAGTCAGAACTCCTCGGTTCTCTCCCAAGAACTGGGAGGGGAGTGGGATCTAGTGGTTAGAGCAGAGGAGGGCTGGGAGTTAGGACTCCTGGGTGTTATCTCCAGCTTGGAGATGAGAGTAGGGTTTAGTGGAGTAGACAAATGTGAGCTGGAAGCCAAAATGCCTGGGTTCTATCCCAGTTCCATGAGGCAGTTGGGGTCTAGTTGGTTAGACCAGGGGAGTCTGGAAGTCAGAACTCCTGGGTTCCATATCTGGCTCTGGATGCACAGTGTGATCTCTGGGCTTTGTCATTTGCCTCTTCAAACCCCAGAGCATCATTTACTCCCTTATATAATCTGTGTCCCTCATTATCTCACCACTTAACTCCCAACCCCACCCACAATTCTCTCTCTCTCTCTCTCTCTCTCACACACACTGTCCCCCCTGCTCAGGAGCTTCTAATCAACCCACACACCAGGGCTCTGTCTCCAGACTGAATATACTTTAATGCACTGGGGTGGAGGAGATACAGAGGGAGGGTCAATTAATGGATTCCCAGCAGGTTTATGAGCAGGATTCTCGTTAATGAATCGGCGGGCGCTAATAGGAACTGGATGCTCTTGTCTGCATGGAGGGTTCCTCCCATCAGAGGATTGTAAGTGCTCAGCTCTTCATCCCCAGCCGCCCAGGCTGGGCACAACTTGGGTCTGCTCCTGCAGGACACAGAGCGAATGGGGTTAACAGCAGTGGGGATGAGCTCAGACTATGCAGGGTTAGGTCTACTTGCAAATGGGAGGGGAGACCTGCAGGGGAAACCAGGCGCTGCGTGGGCTCGGTATCGGACACTCGCCCCCTACAGTCAGTGCTATTCCCCGTGCACTAGGGGGCGCTTTGCTGCAGATAGTGGCATGGGGGGTTCAGCAGGGGGCAGTCCCTGCACGGTCAGGGCTGTCCCCTAGTGCTACATTGTTGCAGTAGGGGATGCTCTGCTGCTGGAGTTCCCGTGTTTCCCAGCATCTGTGAACCCCGGGGTCCAGTGTGCAAGGTTCTGTTCTGCCTCACCTAAGAGGGCCCCTGGCATTCAGGATTCCCAGCAGCCACTGGATTCTCATTCAGTCCCTGTTGTACACAATTACACAATGGCTGTGCCCCTCCCGAGACTCAGCTGCATGTCATTCTTTCACTGCCTCCTTTCTCTTCTGTACCATTACCAGCCACCTGCCCCCATCGCCCAGTGTCCTTGGATCCATCCCCATCCACCCTGCGAGGAATCCATGTGTCTGAGCTCATTCCTGCTTCATTGGAATGGAGGGTATATGGGGGAACCTTGGAGAGGAAACATGGTTGTCATCTTCCTACCCAGCCAAGCAATAGAAGAAGGGGTAGAACCTGTGTCTTCCCTACAGTAGATGAGTTCTGGAGTTCCCAGGGGATGCGATTTCTACCCCAGGCAGGAGAATGGGGCCTCTCTAGGAGGCCAGAAGATCCCATGGAAATAAGAATGTGAGCTGGGATCTTTCTCTTCTAGAGGGGAGCCATCTCCAATCCAGCCCCACGTTTGAGGAACTGGGGGACTCAGAGGGGTGGGGAGACACGGGACCTTTCCCCTCTAGGGCTGCCATCCTCCCATCCTACTGATGCTCATCTGGGACTCTTGGTTTCTCTGACAGCTGTGATGCCAAGAATTCACAGTGCAAGGTGGGAGATGCCTTCTCAACTTGGGGTGGCTTAAAGCTGACGCGCTCAAAGTTCTGCTTTGTGAGGTCATAGCGGGGCCACTGCTTTGCACTACCTTTCCCCACCATGGGTTTCCTTTGTGGAAAATGAACATGCTCCACTGAGGTTAGTATCAGGGATTGGCAGGGACAGGAACAGGGAGCTGGCACCAGCTGGCATCCCAGATGCAGGGGTGATGATGAGCCAACTTGAAAAGTTTGGCCCCTTTCCAAAATGGCTGCCATCTTGTGTTGTTTCAAATTAGAGTAAAGCCATAGGATGTTCTCAGTTAAGATGGCTGCTGCCACCCGGTCTTTACATATGGGGTGATGCTACAGGTTTCCCTGTATAAACATGGCCACTGTCTTCCAATTATCTCTATGAGATTGAAGCCACAGGCAGCCCTGAGTTATAATGGCTGCCATTGGCCTAGAGCCCCTTGTAAAGTGAGACCTTCCCTAGGGAAGATGGCCACTGTTTTCCATTGTTTGCAATGGGACTGAAGCCAGGCAGATGGGCATCCTTTGTGCTCACAGACACAGGAAAGGGCAGCGTGGGGGACAGAGCAACATGCAGCGGGGTGGGGGGGGTGGATGGGGAAGGACAGGGAATGACACTGGGATGTCAGGGAACATAGGAAGACCTGAATTGGGAAGGGAGTCTGAAGCCACCATTTGCCCTCATTTAAGATGGCCTCTCTCACTTGTCCTTTCAACTAGGATGATGTGACATGCTGCCCTAATAAAAACGGTCACCATCTTACACTGACCCAATATGGCAGTTCTTATGTTCTTATGTACTTCCCCTCTCGGAAGTCTGGAATCTGAGTGTAGGAAAGAAACTTTTCATGACAGGAGGGAAGTAACCCATCATTAATTTGGGAAAACGCCCCAAAAAGAGTTCATAAACATTAGGCATGAGCAAAAGACCCACTCCCGAGTAAGCTGGGCAGTTCCTTTTCCCTCAGGTTCTTAAGTCCAGCAACCAAATGTCCCTTTGACATGCCCGTCCCATTCCCTGTACCCCACTCACAGTTGTTGTCCTTGGTTAGTGCAGGCCCAGAGTTCAGAGGTGCATCTGCAGAGTTCACTTCCCCCCCCCGGGTGGAGTGGCGGGGAAGAAGGTACCTTGCTCGCTCCACTGTCTGGGCACTTGTTCACTGCTCCTCTCTGCTGGCCACCCTGCCAGCCCACTTGCCATGACGTTTTCAGGTCCCACCACTTAACACAGGTCTCAGTGATTTTAGCTGTCAGTGCACGAGCTTACTAATACATACTGGGCAGTCTCTTGCATCAGAGACACTGTCCCAAAGCAGATCTAATACTTAGAGCTGGTTATCAGTGATTTCAGCTTTGCGGTGTGTAATAAGACTCTCAATCAACTTGGTTATCACACACTAAAGAGAAAAAGGATTAAAGAATGTCCAGGGTACTTAAGCAAAGCCCACACCACCAGGCACAAGTGCTTATCCCCACCTTTTCATAACTCACGGAGCTTTGGCACCCATGTCCCCTGCCTAGCGAGTGCCGTTTAGTTGAGGGTGAGTCCCTCAATCAGGGTACAAGCAGTTCTGCTGCCCTTGATTCACACAACAAAGATAACAACCCTTTATTACCCCTGTCCCAATAACAAAGAGTCTGGGGATCCAACACCAGCCAAAAGTGATCATTTGGGCAAAGAAATGCCATCATGCTGAGCCCCTAGGCAGGGGGCTTGTGCCCATGCAAACGAGATCAGCACCTGAAATCCTCTTCTCCAGCTCATCACTCGATGTCAGGGAAGAGCTCATCCAGACCTTGCTTACACTTGTTTATTTTTTCTGCAAGGGAGCATGCCAGTCTACATATGCCCGGATGTACACTTAATAGTTAAGTTGCCACAGTTATCTCAGTCGGAGACGTGAAAAAAACATACCCAGACTGCCAAAGCTGTGCTGACTTAGCCCCTGGAGCAGCTGTAGTTATGTTGTTGGAAAGCGGCTTTTGTCGATGTGGCTCCTGGTTTTTGGGCAGGTGATTTCCTCCACCGCTGGAGCAACCCCTTTGGCTGCTGCAGACTGTATTGACATGATGGGTGCTATAGCGATGCCTGTATAGTATTTGTCGCATGGACAGCCCTGGAGTTTGTGTGGCAGGGCTGGGAAAGGGCAGGCAGAGCTTTGAGATCACTGGCTACTGGCTAAAAGTCTTGTTTCCTTGAATGAGGATGGGTGTGTTTGTGGGATCACCGACATCCTGATGCGGGAAGAAGGGAATTATCCCTAACTTGTAACTAGGGGGCTCAGATTTTACCTTCTTCAAGTAAGATGAGCTCTAGGTCAGGGGCTTCACCCAAATAGATTAAGTATTTTTCAGAGGGATCCCTTCTTCCACATGGCATTGACCCGGGTCTTCCTGGAAGATGTGGACACCTGGCCACAAAGATACAGCTGCGCTCAGGGTCTGGCTCATGGGGGCAAGGGGATTCTGGGGGATTCCCTCACCTGCTTCTGGTGAACGCCGCAACATACTGCAGCACCTTCTCTTCTGGTGCCTCTGGCACTATCAGCCTCACCACCTACAGCAGCTCCTCCCAGCCGATGGAGCTGGCATTCTCCAGGTTGAAGCTGGGGGTAGCAAAAATTAGTATGTAGGAGCCTTCGTTTGAGGAGGAACCAAATCCGATTGTCATAGGCTGGTCGTGCCTGGCCTGCAGGAGTCTTGGTGGTGCATCAGGGAGAAAATCCCCATCTGGTGGTGGCACAAAGGGCAGCCCCAGCTACTTCTTGCGGTTCAAAATGGAGAACTCGTGTTTGGGGAACTCTCCGGGTTCCTTTCCCCTGCAGGCAGCCCACCAAGGCCGTGTCATCGCTATCGGTACAGTCCAGCAGCTGGCCCAGCCTCTGGCCTCTCTCCTTGGCCTCCTCAAGCAAAATCCAAGCCCATGGTGCATTCGGGGCTCTGCTCTGCAGTGCGGCCCTGGTGAAGAGGGGCCGGCTCCCTGGGGAAAGAAGGTGGAAGCCGACTGACGCAGCCCCAGCGTCCTGGCCAAAGAGTATGAAATGGGCTGGGTCCCCACCGAAGGCGGCCGCGTTGTCCCGCAGCCAGCGCATCGCCAGTCGCTGGTCCCACAAGCCGGCGTTCCCCGGGGCGGCTGGGGGCAGAGACAGGAAGCCCAGTGCCCCCAGCCGGTAGTTCATGGAGGCAACAATCACTTTCCCAGTGGCAGCTAAGAAGCGCCCATCATAGATGTCGAGTGAGGCATGAACATTATTAACGGCTCTGGGCCTGTTTGTTCCTCCTGGGGGTAGGTGGGTCTGAAATTGCCCTGAGGTCCCTGGGTTGCTTCTCATAGCCCTGGTCTACACTAGGACTTTAGGTTGGATTTAGCAGCGTTAAATCGATGTAAACCTGCACCCGTCCACACAATGAAGCCCTTTATTTTGACTTAAAGGGCTCTTAAAATCGATTTCCTTACTCCACCCCTGACAAGTGGATTAGCGCTTAAATCGACGTTGGCAGCTTGAATTTGGGGTACTGTGGACATAATTCGATGGTATTGGCCTCCGGGAGCTATCCCAGAGTGCTCCATTATGACCGCTCTGGACAGCACTCTCAACTCAGATGCACTGGCCAGGTAGACAGGAAAAGAACCGTGAACTTTTGAATCTCATTTCCTGTTTGGCCAGCGTGGCAAGTTGCAGGTGACCATGCAGAGCTCATCAGCACAGGTGACCATGATGGAGTCCCAGAATCGCAAAAGAGCTCCAGCATGGACCGAACGGGAGGTACGGGATCTGATCGCTGTTTGGGGAGAGGAATCCATGCTATCAGAACTCCGTTCTAGTTTTCGAAATGCCAAAACCTTTGTCAAAATCTCCCAGGGCATGAAGGACAGAGGCCATAACAGGGACCCGAAGCAGTGCCGTGTGAAACTGAAGGAGCTGAGGCAAGCCTACCAGAAAACCAGAGAGGCGAACAGCTGCTCTGGGTCAGAGCCCCAAACATGCCGCTTCTATGATGAGCTGCATGCCATTTTAGGGGGTTCAGCCACCACTACCCCAGCCGTGTTGTTTGACTCCTTCAATGGAGATGGAGGCAATACGGAAGCAGGTTTTGGGGACGAAGAAGATGATGATGATGAGGAGGTTGTAGATAGCTCACAGCAAGCAAGCGGAGAAACCGGTTTTCCGGACAGCCAGGAACTGTTTCTCACCCTAGACCTGGAGCCAGTACCCCCCGAACCCACCCAAGGCTGCCCCCTGGACCCAGCAGGCAGAGAAGGGACCTCTGGTGAGTGTACCTTTTAAAATACTATACATGGTTTAAAAGCAAGTATGTGAAAGGATTACTTTGCCCTGGCATTTGCGGTTCTCCTAGATGTAGTCCTAAAGCCTTTGCAAAAGGTTTCTGGGGAGGGCAGCCTTATTGCGTCCTTCATGGTAGGACACTTTACCACTCCAGGCCAGTAACACGTACTCGGGAATCATTGTAGAACAAAGCATTGGAGTGTATGTTTGCTGGCATTCAAACAACATCCGTTCTTTATCTCTCTGTGTTATCCTCAGGAGAGTGAGATATAATTCATGGTCACCTGGTTGAAATAGAGTGCTTTTCTTCAGGGGACACTCAGAGGAGCCCATTCCTGCTGGGCTGTTTGCCTGTGGCTAAACAGAAATGTTCCCCGCTGTTAGCCACAGGGAGGGGGGAAGGTTGAGGGGGTAGTCACGCGGTGGGAGGAGGCAAAATGCGACCTTGTAACGAAAGCACATGTGCTATGTATGTAATGTTAACAGCAAGGTTTACCCTGAAAGAGTGTAGCCACTATTTTATAAAATGTGTCTTTTTAAATACCGCTGTCCCTTTTTTCTTCTCCACCAGCTGCATGTGTTTCAATGATCACAGGATCTTCTCCTTCCCAGAGGCTAGTGAAGCTTAGAAAGAAAAAAAAACGCACTCGCGATGAAATGTTCTCCGAGCTCATGCTGTCCTCCCACACTGACAGAGCACAGACGAATGCGTGGAGGCAAATAATGTCAGAGTGCAGGAAAGCACAAAATGACTGGGAGGAGAGGTGGTGGGCTGAAGAGAGTAAGTGGCGGGCTGAAGAGAGTAAGTGGCGGGCTGAAGACAGGGCTGAAGTTCAAATGTGGCGGCAGCGTGATGAGAGGAGGTAGGATTCAATGCTGAGGCTGCTGCAGGACCAAACCAGTATGCTCCAGTGTATGGTTGAGCTGCAGCAAAGGCAGCTGGAGCACAGACTGCCACTGCAGCCCCTCTGTAACCAACCGCCCTCCTCCCCAAGTTCCATAGCCTCCACACCCAGACACCCAAGAACGCGGTGGGGGGGCCTCCGGCCAACCAGCCACTCCACCACAGAGGATTGCCGAAAAAAAAGAAGGCTGTCATTCAATAAATTTTAAAGTTGTAAACTTTTAAAGTGCTGTGCTTAAAGTGCTGTGTGGCATTTTCCTTCCCTCCTCCACCACCCCTCCTGGGCTACCTTGGTAGTCATCCCCCTATTTGTGTGATGAATGAATAAAGAATGCATGAATGTGAAGCAACAATGACTTTATTGCCTCTGCAAGCGGTGATTGAAGGGAGGAGGGGCGGGTGGTTAGCTTACAGGGAAGTAGAGTGAACCAAGGGGCGGGGGGTTTCATCAAGGAGAAACAAACAGAACTTTCACACTGTAGCCTGGCCAGTCATGAAACTGGTTTTCAAAGCTTCTCTGATGCGTACCGCGCCCTCCTGTGCTCTTCTAACCGCCCTGGTGTCTGGCTGCGCGTAACCAGCAGCCAGGCGATTTGCCTCAACCTCCCACCTCGCCATAAACGTCTCCCTCTTACTCTCACAGATATTGTGGAGCACACATCAAGCAGTAATAACAGTGGGAATATTGGTTTCGCTGAGGTCTAAGCGAGTCAGTAAACTGCGCCAGCGCGCCTTTAAACGTCCAAATGCACATTCTACCACCATTCTGCACTTGCTCAGCCTGTAGTTGAACAGCTCCTGACTACTGTCCAGGCTGCCTGTGTACGGCTTCATGAACCATGGCATTAAGGGGTAGGCTGGGTCCCCAAGGATACATATAGGCATTTCAACATCCCCAACAGTTATTTTCTGGTCTGGGAATAAAGTCCCTTCCTGCAGCTTTTGAAACAGACCAGAGTTCCTGAAGATGCGAGCATCATGCACCTTTCCCGGCCATCCCACGTTGATGTTGGTGAAACGTCCCTTGTGATCCACCAGAGCTTGCAGCACTATTGAAAAGTACCCCTTGCGGTTTATGTACTCGGCGGCTTGGTGCTCCGGTGCCAAGATGGGGATATGGGTTCCGTCTATGGCCCCACCACAGTTAGGGAATCCCATTGCAGCAAAGCCATCCACTATGACCTGCACATTTCCCAGGGTCACTACCCTTGATATCAGCAGATCTTTGATTGCATGGGCTACTTGCATCACAGCAGCCCCCACAGTAGATTTGCCCACTCCAAATTGATTCCCAACTGACCGGTAGCTGTCTGGCGTTGCAAGCTTCCACAGGGCTATCGCCACTCGCTTCTCAACTGTGAGGGCTGCTCTCATCTTGGTATTCATGTGCCTCAGGGCAGGGGAAAGCAAGTCACAAAGTTCCATGGAAGTGCCCTTACGCATGCAAAAGTTTCGCAGCCACTGGGAATCGTCCCAGACCTGCAACACTATGCGGTCCCACCAGTCTGTGCTTGTTTCCCGAGCCCAGAATCGGCGTTCCACAGCATGAACCTGCCCCATTAGCACTATGATGCATGCATTGGCAGGGCCCATGCTTTCAGAGAAATCTGTGTCCATGTCCTGATCACTCACGTGACCGCACTGACGTCGCCTCCTCGCCCGGTATCGCTTTGCCAGGTTCTGGTGCTGCATATAGTGCTGGATAATGCGTGTGGTGTTTAATGTGCTCCTAATTGCCAAAGTGAGCTGAGCGGCCTCCATGCTTGCCTTGGTATGGCGTCCGCACAGAAAAAAGGCGCGGAACGATTGTCTGCCGTTGCTCTGACAGAGGGAGGGGCGACTGACGACACGGCTTACAGGGTTGGCTTCAGGCAGCTAAAATCAACAAAGGGGGTGTCTGTACATCAAGGAGTATTTCAGGCAGGACTTCACAGAGGATTCCAATAAGAAATGGTGCACCTAAGTTATCGTTCTTATTGGAACAAGGAGGTTAGCCTGGCCTCTGATTGATACATGGCTAGATTTACCTCGCTGCACCTTCTCTGTGAGTGACTACAGTGTGACCTAGAGGAATGAGTCCCCTAGACAGGGGAGGAGGCAAATGAATACAAAACAAATCTGGTCTATTTCTTGTTTTGACCCACTCCATCTATCTTTTACATCTTTGGCTGGCAGCAGATGGTGCAGAAGGACTGCATGCCATCCACATCTCATGGCTGCTCGGCAGAAGATGGTACAGTACGACTGCTAGCCATCCTCATCTCTTGCCTGCCTGGCAGAAGATGGTACAATACGACTACTAGCAATCCTCATCTCTTGCCTGCCTGGCAGAAGATGGTACAGTACGACTGCTAGCAGTCCGTATCGCCTGTCCGCTCACCATAAGACAGTTCAATAGGACTGACTGCAGGACTAAAGAGAATGACCTGGTCAAGTCACTCCAAATTTAGTCCCTGCGCCCATGTCTGCCCAGGCGCTCCCAGCCGACGTGGCCAGGAGCACCTCGGACATGACGATGAGGGCTACCAGTCGTACTGTACCGTCTGCTGCCACAAGGGAAGGGGTTGCTGCTACTGTGTAGCAATGCCGTACCGCGTCTGCCAGCACCCAGGAGACATAGGGTGACGGTTACCTGAGCGGGCTCCATGCTTGACGTGGTATGGCGTCTGCACAGGTAACTCAGGAAAAAAGGCGCGAAATGATTGTCTGCCCTTGCTTTCACGGAGGGAGGGAGGGAACGGGGGCCTGACGATATGTACCCAGAACCACCCGCGACAATGTTTTAGCCCCATCAGGCATTGGGATCTCAACCCAGAATTCCAATGGGCAGCGGAGACTGCAGGAACTGTGGGATAGCTACCCACAGTGCAACGCTCCGGAAGTCGACTCTAGCCTCGGTACTGTGGAAGCGCTCCACCGAGTTAATGCACTTAATGCACTTAGAGCATTTTCTGCGGGGACACACACACTCGAATATATAAAATCGATTTCTAAAAAACCGACTTCTATAAATTCGACCTTATTCCGTAGTGTAGACATACCCCTAGTCACTCGCCAATAGGGGTTTTGTTTTTTCTAGTTGCCATCATCGGTCACAAGTTGGTCACAACTGAGCTAAGTTGGGTAAGTCAGAGCGGGACTCTGAGTGCATATTAGGTGAAAAGGTTTAGCCCAGATTTGTGGTGTGGCAGCCGGAGAGGGGGAGCTGTGCTGCGTGAGACTGAGGGACACTAACAGCTGCAGGAATGGGGGAGTCCAGGGCTGGGACAGCAGGGTCTGCGGGTTGGGGTTGAGGGTTACCGATAGAGCTGTGTGGGGAGCCCAGAGCCGGGATAGCAGAGGGCTGGAGGGCAGGACTCAGGACTGACAGGCATTGGATGAGCCATGAGGTCTGGGGGAGCTGAGGGAGGGGTTAGCAGGAGTCTGTGGGTTGGGATTGAGGGTCATTGGCAGAGCTTTGGGGGGTGGGTTCTCAGAGCTGGGTTACCAGGGGGCTGTGGATCTGCATTGAGGGGTATCAGCAGAGCTGTGGGGGATGCCTAGGGGGTGGGATAGCAGAGGGCTGGGGGTCGGGATTGAGGAGCATCAGCGGAGCTGTGGGGAGCCAAGAGCTGTGAGGGGATAGCTGGGGGCTATGAATCAGGAGTAAATAGGTGTCAGCAAAGAGTTTTCCTGGGGCTAATTTAATGTATCCTGCATCCTGTTTATTCTCCTGTTGATCCAAAAAGGGACAGTTCCTTTCCCTGTATAATTCCCCCTCTGGGAAATTCCTGCACTGGCGGTTCCCATGCCTTAGAACCAAATCTGCTCTCTCTCAGGAATCAGGAATACTGTCGGGGTATCATCTCTCCCTGGCCCCAGCGTCTGCCAGTGACCTGGAGTAGCCCAGCATGGCCTGGGCTTTGCTCCTCACAGCCACTGCCCTGCTGTTCCTTGTGCTGGGGGGTAAGTCTGGGGGAGGGGTGGCTTGGCTCGGCCTGTGCAGAGACTCGGGGACAGCTTTGGCTGGCTTAGCTCCTAGGGCCAGCTGGGGGATTCTTCTGCAGCGTGTACCCCCAGGGATAAGCTCACTGCAGATAGGGCTCTGTGTGCAGATAGGCAAGCACCTCTCTCCATCCTCCATCTCTCTATTTTCCCCCATTCTGTCCATCTCTCTGACGCTCTCTCTGTGCCCATTTGTACCCACTGCGGGGGGCCTGCAGTGCCAGGAGTGCACCATTGCGATCCCCCAGGTTGGTTGCATGCCGAATGGGGACACCTGCACCCCTGAGCCAGGCCAGTTCTGCAGTGTCATCACAGTCATCACACTATTACCAGCAGGAGAGTGGGGTGGGGGAAGAGAAAACCTTTTCTAGTGGTAAACACCCATTTTTTCATGGTTTGTCTGTATAAAAAGATCTTCTGTACTTTCCACAGTATGCATCCGATGGAGTGAGCTGTAGCTCACGAAAGCTCATGCTCAAATAAATTGGTTAGTCTCTAAGGTGCCACAAGTCCTCCTTTTCTTTTTGCGAATACAGACTGACACGGCTGCTACTCTGAAACCTTAACAGTGAAACCCAAACCCTAACACTCATTTCTTAACCGCATACCAATAGCCCTAATGCTAACACTCTTGCCTTAACCCCATATCCATAGCCCTAACCCTAACACTGAAACCCCAAACCTAACCCGCCCAATTGCTAGTGCCCAAAGCCAATCCCTTAATCCTGTCGACCAACCCTTATTCTGCAGCAGGGGTCTCAAACACATGGCCCGTGGGGTTATTTTCTGCGGCCCGCCAACTCCCCCGGCGTTTACCTACAGAGGCTCCGGCCTGGCCCAGCCTGCACTGGGGGCAGGGCAGGCTCCCTGCCTGCCTGCCCTGCCCCCTTGCCGCTCTGGAAAGTGGCCGGGACCTGGGGGAGGAGGAGGAGGATGGGAGGGGGACAGGACATAGGGGTCTGTGTGTTGCCCTGGACGCGCCTCCAGGTACCTCCCCCGAAGCTCCCATTGGCTGCGGTTCCCCGTTCCCAGCCAATGGGAGCTGCGGGGGGTGGTGCCTGGAGGCGCGGCCAGGGCAATACACAGACCCCTGTGTCCCCCCGGCCCTCCCACCAGGTTCTGGCTGCTTCCCAGAGCGGCGCAGGGGCAGGGCAGGCAGGTGGGGAGCCTGCCCTGCTCCCGGTGCATGGGCTGGAGCCTGCCCCCAGAACCCCTCCTGCAGCCGAACCCCCTGCCACACCCCACACCCGTCCTGCACCCCGACCACCTGCCCTGAGTCCCCTGCTGCACCCCGCTCTCGGACCCCCTGCCCTGAGCCCCTTGCCGTACCCCACACCCCTCCTGCACCCCAACTCCCTGCCCTGAGCCCCCTGCTGCACCCTGCACTCCTCCTGCACACCCTGGGGGCAGGGAGGGGGTGAAGTTGGGGTGGGGATTTCAGGAAAGGGGTTGGAATGGGGGCAGGGAAGGGGTGGGAAGAGGTGGGGCAGGGGCAGGGCCTCATGGAAGGGGTGGAGTGGGGTCAGTGATGCGGCCCTTGGGCCAATGTACTAGTCCTCATGTGGCCCTCGTGGTCCTTTGAGTTTGAGACCCCTGTTCTACACCCTAATTGTAACCCTATTATGCTTCTCTTATCCCACAACCCTATCACCCTGCCACCTAACCCAGCCTCCCAGCCCTCTCATCCTGTCCCCACCTCTGCACTCTACCCCATCCCCACTAATGCTAACCAAGAACCCCACCATTCAACCCCACGCCCTGTCCTACTTTACAAGCCTGTTGCCTCTCCTGTAACCTTATCTGCATCACCCTAACCCTGAACGTAACAGTTCCAGCCACCCTACCACTTAACCCTAACATCCAACTGGAATTGGATCCGCCAAGCTCCAAAAACTGACCCTAACACCCTAATTATAACTCTGGTCCCAACATTTGACCACCTGACTCTAACTCTTAAACTTTTAACCCTTAAATCTACCCCGAGACACCCCTCCTGCCAGTTCTTCTCAACCCCCTCTCAACTATAGCTGGCTTTAGACCCCAAATTTTAGGTCTGAGCCAGCTCCAATCCCACCCTACTTCCTTCCTTGCCTATCCACACTGTAAACCCATCCCAGCACAGCCCATCTGATTCACCCCACTTGCCCTTTCAAAGCCAGAGAAATAATAATAAAGGCAGCAGTGAATGATGAGAGAAATGGTGGTTTGATGCTGCTTCAACTGAGATCCGAGGAGATCTGAGAGAACTGAGCCATAGGGCATTCTAGAAGTGGGGATCTGGAGGGCTTGCCCTTCTAAGGTGGTCTGAGCCTCTTTCCCTGCTCTCTTTGCCTCTGACAGTCTGTCCCCTATCCCACTAGGGGGTGTCTGAGCCCCTCTCCCTGCCCCCCAAAGGGGAATCATCTGCCTCAGGAGGATGGGGAAAGGGACATGGGGTCTTTGCCCTCGGGGGAGTGGGGACTCTGGTTCCGGAGTTGATCATTCCCACAATGAGTTGTGGAGGCTCAGCCCTCAGGTGGGCAGGTGCCCCTGTGCCAAACCCCACAAGCCCCTGAGCAGGGAGGCTAAGGGCTGAGCAAGAACCTGTCTCTGTGGCTTGTATCATATAATGGCCCACAAGTGTTATAAATAAACCACTGATTTGCTGAGACTTGCTGGTGTGTACGGCTCTTCCTCACTATCCACTGATTACCAGCAAGGAGGGGAAGGGGTTCAGTGGGTTAGATCATGAAGGCTGGGAGAGAGGACTTCTGAGTTCTATCCCAAGAAATGGGAGGGGAGTGGTTAGAGCAGAGGGGGTGCTTGGAGTTAGGACTC
Source organism: Lepidochelys kempii (assembly GCF_965140285.1). Lineage (NCBI taxonomy): Eukaryota > Metazoa > Chordata > Testudines > Cheloniidae > Lepidochelys > Lepidochelys kempii. Next base: position 46,391,331 of record NC_136393.1, on the reverse strand, counting down.
CGGGGTATTATCTACTCCTGGAGGAATTCTGTGTTATTGCACATGCGCAGAATTCATGTGCCACGCAGAATCCACCCCCATCCCCGCAACAGAAAATGCCTTCTGCTGCAGTTGTGCATTTTGCCCACTAGGATCCTCTGTGGTGCCAGAACAGAAAGCATCCACTCATTGGCCAGCCCCAGGTGGGGAGAGGGAAGAGAAGAGGCTTCCTTCCTCACAATGCCCTGCCAGTGGGGCCAGGTCAGGAGGCATGGTATATGTGGGGACAGACAGCGAGGGGCACATGGAACTTCTTGGGGGGGGCACAGACAGGGGTTCATAACAGCTGGAAGGGGGGAGAAACTGGAGCAGGGGCTGAATTGGAGTAGGGGTGCAAGGCCACAAGGGGATGCGGGGAGGGTGTTCAAGGATACATTGGGATGGGGAGGGTGTGCAGGGCCACATGGAGGAAGGAGGTGGCTGAGAGGGGGCACAGGGCCTCATGGGGACAGGGGGGAGGGTGTACAGGGAAACATGGGGGAGGGGATGGCTGAATGGGGGCACAGGGCCAAATGGGAACAGGGGGAGAGGGTGTAGGAACACATGGGTGGAGGACAGTGGCTGAGTGGGGATAGAAGGACACGTGGGGATGGGGGGATGGGGTGCAGGGACATATGGGGACAGGGGCAGATGTGCCTGACTACATGAGAGAGCCAAGGGGTCAGCCAGGCTCTGCATGGGGGAGGCTCCCTAACTCCCTAACAATCCCTCCCTGCCCCCCAAAACACTTGTCCAATATTTCTCCCACCCACTCCCAACAATCCTTTACAAGTCCTTTACAGGCTCCTTTCCAGCAATTACTTCACTCTCCCTTAGCTCTTCTGTTACCCCTGATTCCCCCAAGCCTTTCAACTGCTTCTGGGGGTGGGCGGGAAATTTGTTTCTGCGTTGTAGTTTAAATGAATTATTACTCAAAGTTCTGCATTAATATGCTTACTAAGGAAATGATTTGTCAAAAAACATTTCCTGAATCTTTTTTGTTGTCTGTATTGTTTCAGACATACTTGCTGACAGGTATTTTGAGATAAATTACCAAAATAATTGAAACACGTCTGATTATATTGTGTTACTTTGACAAATAAAATATGCAGAATTTTGCAGAATTTTAAAATAATGTGCACAGAATTTTTAATTTTTTGGCACAGAACTCCCCAAAGAGTAATTATCTTCAGCTTGGGGACGAGAGTGGGATTTGGTGGATTAGACAAGTGTGAGCTGGAAGCCAAGATGCCTGGGTTCTATTTCAGCTCTGGGAGGGGATCGGGGTCTAGTTGGTTAGACCAGCGGAGGCTGGGAGTCAGGACTCTTGGGATTCATTTCTAGCTCTGAATGCACAGTGTGATCTCTGGGCTTTGTCATTTGCCTTGTGAAAACCCAGAGCATCATTTAACCTCCTCACCCTCCCCACCAATGTAATCTGTGTAACTCATTATTTCAACATTTAACCCCAAAACACACACACACAAACACACACATACACAAACACACTCACTCTCTCTCCCCTGCTCAGGATCAGCTAATCAACATCACACACCAGGGTTTTGTCTCTAGACTGAATATCTTTAATGCACTGTATATGGAAGAGTTGCAGAAGGAGGGTCAATCCATGGATTCCAAGGGAGTTTATTAGCAGGAGCCTCGTTAATGAATCAACAGATACTAACAGGCACTGGATGCTCTTGTCTGCAGGGAGGGTTCCGCCTGTCAGGGGATTGTAAGTGCTCAGCTCTTCATTCACAGCCCCCTGAACCGGACATGTCTTCTTGGGTCTGCTCCTGCAGGACACAGAGCGAGTGGGGTTAACAGCAGTGGGGATGAGCTCAGACTATGCAGGGTTTGGTCTAGTCGCAGATGGGAGGGAAGACCTGCAGGGGAAACCAGGTGCTGCACGGGCTCAGTATGGGATACTCACCCCTTGCAGTCGGTGCAAATCCCTGTGCACTTGCGGGCGCTTTGCTGCAAAGAGCAGCATGGGGGGATCATCAGAGGGCTGTCCCCGCACAGACAGTGCTCCCCCACTGCTATATTTTAGCAGTATGGGATGCTGTGCTGGTGGAGGTCCTGTGTTTCCCAGCATCTGTGATCCCCACTGTCCAATGTGCAACATTCTGCTCTACCTCCCATAAGAGCCCCTCCGCCTCTGGCATAAAAGATTCCTAGCCTCTTTTGGATCCTCCTTCACTTCCTGTGCTGCACAGTTACACAATGGCCATGCCCCTCCCCAGAGCCAGCTGTGTGTTATTTTTTCACTGCCTCTTTTCTCTTCAGTGCCATTATGGGCCACCTGCCCCTAGCCCCCTCTGTCCTTGGATCCATTCCTCCATCCTCACCCACCCCTGTTAGGCATCACCCTGTCTTAGCTCATGCCTCCTCCACTGGAAAGGGGTGTGTATGGAGTTTGGCTGGTACAGGAAACACGGGTGTTATTGTCCTGCTCAGAGGGGTTGAGCAAGTGAAGATGGGGCCGAACCTGGGGCTGCCCCATAGTAGATGGATTCTGGAGTTCCCAGGGGACAAGAGATCTACCCCAGGCAGGAAAAAGGGGCATCTCTAGCAGGCCAGAAGATCCCATGGAAGTGTGAATATGATTCAGAGTCTTTCTCCTCTAGGACTGGCTGGGTCATGTTACGAATTACACCTTGTAGGACACGCACATAACTGCTGCGAATTATACCTTGTAGGACACGCACACAAGTGCTACGAATTACACCTGGTAGGACACGCACACAAGTGCTACGAATTACACCTTGTAGGACACGCACACAAATGCTGCGAATTATACCTGATAGGACACGCACACCAGTGCTGCGAATTATACCTGATAGGACACGCACAGTTCGAATCTAGGCTGAGGCACAGAAACAAAGTCCACAACTGCAGAGTTCCCAAAAGACACTAAGTTTATTACGCTCGAGCGTGGTGCCCCCCTGCTAGCCAGGAGGGGACCCTGAATGCAGATTATACAAAGGTTATATACTTTTTAGCAAAGCATGTTGCTCTCGTGCATCGGAAACCTTAGCTAATAAACAAACCCTTGTCTTATCTACCACCTATCCCTGCTTGGTGCATTCCTCGTGCTATACCAGTATGTTAATTACACAGCATGGTCCTAAAGCTATGCATCAGTAACTTTTATTATCAGGATGGGAGGCCTCACATCAAGGCCAAGAGACAGGGAGTTAGAGACTGACAAAAACCAGATACTGGGAGTCAAGGCAGGCTGGAGACAAGGAGGAGGATTTTCACAGGGATTCAATATCTGAGGATTACTCCTCCTGGTGTATGATGTGCTGGCATTTAAACAATGGTGGGCCCCAAACCAAAATGGAGTCACATGTGCTAACTTTTCCTTAACAGTCAGAGGGGTGGGGAGACATGAGGACTTTCCCCTCTAGGGCCGCTGTCCTTTCAGCCCTCTGATACTCACCAATAGAGCTCGGCTTCTATGTGAGCAGTGTTGCCAAGAACGTGCAGTGGTGGGCAGGGGCTGTCTCCTTGACTTGGGGCGGCTCCAGTCCGATGCGAAAGAAGTTCTGCTTTGTGGGGTTGTAGGGGTGCCATTGCCTCCCACTGACCCCTATCTCTTTGAGGATCCTGTGGGGAAATTCAACACACTCTGCAGAGATTAGTACTAGGCCTGGGCAGGGATGGGAACATGCTCTGACTTGAGTCTGACATCCCAGTTGCAGGGGTCATTAGGAGCCAATTTGGCCACTTTCCAAAATGGCTGCCATCCCTTATTCCCAATAAGAGTGAAGCCAGAGGCTGCCCTGAGTTAAGATGGCTGCTGCCTTGTACTTTCTTTATATGGGGTGACTCTACAGGTTGCCCATTATAAAGCTGAGTAATGTCCCCATTGATCTTGTTGACATGGAAGTCACAGGCTGCCCTGATTTATGATTGTTGCCATTGGGCTACGGCTCTTTGTAAAGTGAGACTGACCCTAGGAAAGATGACCACTGTTCCCCATTGTTTCTAATGGGACTGAAGCCAGGCTTCCCCCAGGGAAGATGGGCATCCTTTGTGCTCATAGACATAGGAAGGGACAGTGTGGGGAGCAGAGTAACATGCGTGTGTGTGTGTGTGTGTGGGGAGACAGGGAATTACACTGGGATGTCAGGGAACATAGGGGCATAGATAGGAGGATCTGAACTGGAAGGAAATCTGAAGCCACCATTTGTCCTCACTTAAGATGGCGCCTCTCAGTTGTCCGTCCAACTAGGATGAGGTCACATGCTACCCTAACCAAAAATGGCCACCATCTCCCAATGTGGTCAAAGAGATTGAAGCCACAAGCTGTCCTGAGTCAGCTGCCTTTTGCCTACAGCCCTTTCACGTGGCAGCCAGGGTGTCCCTAGGAAAGATGGCCACCACCTGCCATTGTTCTTAAAGGAGCCAATAGCCACAGGCTGCCCTAAGTTTAGAAGGTTTCCCTCTGCTTGAAGGCCTGCAAGTAGCAGGGACGTGGCCTGGAGGAAAGATGGTGGAGGTGGCCTGTGGGAATAGCTGCTCTCTGGCTCCCTCTGGAGGCAAAGTAGGGGAACAGAGGCCAGCTTCCTGGACTAATCTGCATATGCAGCTCCCCCGCTCCCCCTGTGGGGTAGATGGGGAAGTAGAAGGGGCACCATCCTGCTAGTAGGTGTAATTTGCAGATGTCCCAGGCACTCCATGCAGTGCCCAATGCTGCACAGTTGGGGATTTTCCCATGTGTAGAGCTCACAATATGTGTCACATTGGCTGTGTTACTGCAGGGATGGGAACAGGGTGGCAGGTGTGAGAACACATGGATAAAGGGTAGACAATGGCCCTTCCTAGATTCATAGATTCCAAGCCCAGAAGGGACCATAGTGATCATCTCATCTGACCTCCTCTATAACACAGGCTACAGGAGTTTCCCCAAACAATTCCTAGAGCAAATCTTTTAGAAAAAGATGCAAGCTTAATTTAAAAATCATCAGTGATGGAGAATCTACCATGACCCTTAGAAAATTGTTCCAATCATTAATTCCTCTGTATATCTTATTTGAAGTCTGAATTTATCTTGCTTTGACTTCCCACCTTTAGATCATGTCAGACCTTACTCTGCTAGACTGAAAAGCCCATTACTAAATATTTGGTTCCTAGGTAGGTATTTATAGACCTCTTCACCTTCTCTCAGTAAAGCTACATAGATTGAGATCCTGGATTCTGTCACTATAAAACAGGTTTTCTAATCCTTTTGTCATTCTTATGGCTCTTCTCTGGACCCTCTCCAATTTATCAACACCCTATAATTGCCCAGGTGATCTCATTTACCCCTTTTATAAATTGGCATGACATTATCTTTCTTCCCATCTTCTGGAACTTCCCCTGTGCTCCAAAATATTTTGAAAATCAACATTAATGAGCCAGAGAGCTCCTTAGTCAGCTCTTTTAAAACTCTTGGATTCAGATTATCTGGACCTGCTGATTTAAAAATGTCTAATTTTGGTAGCTTCTGTTTAACATCCTCCAGAGATACTAGTGTAATGGAAAGAGTGTTGTCATCCCCATATGATGAGACTATATCATCTGTTTTTCCCCCAAATACAGAACAGAATTATTTATTGTAGACTTCCACCGTTTCTGCATTACTATTGATAATTCTGCCATTTCCACCTAGTAATGGACTAATCCCATTATCAGGATTCTTTTTGTTCTTACTATCATTTTAAAAAATCCTTATTGTCCTTAACTCCACTGGTCATAGATTTCTCCTTGTGACTCTTTGATTCCCTCCTCAATTTTCTACAATTGCTAATGTCTGATTTATATTCATTGCTATCAAATTCTCATTTCTTCCATGTGTGGTATATTGTTATTATTGTTATTTTTTTGTATAGCTGCCGTCCCTTCCCTAATCTAGGAAACAACGGACCCAAGATGCGTGGATAGGACTAGAATGGGGAATGTTGAAGAGATTTTTTTTTGGAGTTTTGCTTGCTTATTTTTGACATAAGGGAGTGTATCTTTGTATCTATGCCCTGGTGTACGCTTAAAAGTTAAGTTGCCACTCTTAACTCAGTCAGAGATGTGAGAAAACCCACAAATATGACTGCTGCTCCACTGCTGGAAAAACCCTTTTGGCTGGTGCAGGCTGCATCTACTTGATAGTTGGTGTAGCCATGCCCGTATAGTCTCCGTAGCAGAGACATCCCCTGAGTTTGTGTGGCAGGGCTGGGAAAGAGCAGGCAGAGCTTTGAGAGTACTAGCTCCTAGCTAAAAACCTTGTTTCCTTGAACGAGGATGGTTGTGTTCATGGGATCACGGACATCCTGGTGAGGGAAGAAGGGAATTAGCCCTACCCTGGAATCAGGGGGTCAGATTTTACCTCCCTGAAGTAAGTTCAGCTCTCGATCAAGGGCTTCAACCAAACAGATTAGCTATGTTTCAAAGGGACCCCTTCTTTGCCATGGCTCTGAGTCGGGTCTTCCTGTATGTTACGGACACTTGGCCAAAGAGTTACAGGCTAGCTGTTTTCCCGGGCTGCCTCAGGGGCACAAGAAGATTCCCTTACTTGCTCCCGGCAAACTTCCCGCAGTACTGCATCATCGTTTGGCTCATCGTTGCCTCGGCCTCCGTGTGTGTGTGGTTGGCTTCTCCCACGGACGCCAGGGTCCCGAACAGGTAGGGCAGCCCAGAGCCGTATGGCACCCCCGTCCACTCAGGTGTAGATAAGCCGCTCGTGCGGTGGGTGAAGTAGTAGGCGTACACAGGACTTCGGGCCTCTGCCTCTCGCCTAGCCACCTCGGCTACCGGGCACACAAAAGGGTAGTCGCCAGCAATTTCATCCGTGGCCCATCGGTATCGTGCCTCGCCCTGCCCCTCCCCTTCCTTGCAGTACCGCTCTGCCACGGCTCGGATGGCCAATTCTGGGGCTTCTGGCACCATCAGCCTCACCACCTGCAGCAGCTCCTCCCAGCCAACATTGCTGGCGTTCTCCAGGTTGAGGTTGGGAGCACCATAGATAAGCATGTAGGAGCCTTCATTGGCGGTGAAACCGGCCACGATGGGCATAGGCTGGTTGTGCCTGGCCTGCAGGAGTCTTGGTGGTGTATCAGGGAGGAAATCCCAGTCTGGTGTCGGCACAAAGGGGAACGCCAGCAGGTCCTTCTGGAGCAACACAGAGAACTGGTGTTTGGGGAACTCCCTTGCTTCCTTCCCCTGCAGGCAGCCCACCAGGGCCGTGTCTCAGCGCAGCCCAGCAGATGGCCCAGCCTCTGGCCTCTCTCTTGGGCCTCTTTGAGTGAAATCCAAGCCCATGGTGCATTTGGGGCTGTGCTCTGCAGCGCTGCGTGGGTGAAGAGGGGCCGGCTTCCTGGGGAGAGGTGGCGGAAGCTAAGTGACGCAGCCCCAGCGCCCAGGCCGAAAAGGAGGAAGCTGGCTGGGTCTCCACTGAAGGCAGCTGCGTTCTTACACAGCCAGCACATCGCCAGTCGCTGGTCCCACAGGCCGGTGTTCCCCGGGACGGCCGGGGGCAGGGACAGGAAGCCCAGTGCCCCCCAGCTGGTAGTTCATGGAGGCCACGATCATGTTCCCGGTGGCGGCTAACAAGCACCCATCATAGATGTCGAGGGAGGCTGCACCTGAGAAGAACCCCCCGCCATGGATCCAGACAATCATGGAGAACATATCATTGGTCCGGGGATGGGGCACCCAGATGTTTAGGAAGAGGCAGTCCTCGGACTGTGGCATTTTGGGTGTCCATGTTTCTGCCTCAGGGTAACCAGTAAGTGGAGACTGCAGGCAGTCATTGCTGAAGCTGGTGGCCTCCAGGATCTGGCTCCAGGGCTGGTGGGGTATTGGCTTCTGAAAGCGCAAGGCTCCCACGGGGGGCTCGGCGTAGGGGATGCCCAGGAAGGCCGTCACTGTGCTGGAGCCGACCTGGAGGAGCTTGCCCCGGATGGGGCCACTGGTGGTGAGCACCACGGTGCCATCGTCATCGGAGCCAGAGCTGGGGCCCAAGAGGGAGAGGAGGAGCAGGTAGGGGAAAGCGAGGAGGAGTGCCAGCATCGCGGCAGCTAGAAGGGAAACCCCCTCCCAGAGGGAGTTATAGGGAACGAGATACGTGGCCTCTCCCCTCTACAGGGTGCTGGGTCCCCTCCAGTCCCAGCCACCTAAATCCAGATAGCAGGAGGATGCTCCCTACATCAGCATGGATCCGCTTTAGCAAATAGAACCCCCTGGTCCTTTCCACCCATGCTCTGGCTCCCTGCTGTATTCCCTGCTCTGCATCAATCCTGATTCCCATTCTGGGAGAGGACTGGGATCTAGTGGTTCAAGTTGGGAGGGAGGCTGGGATTGAGGACTCCTGAATTCTATCCTCAGCTTTGGGAAGGCAGGGCTAGTGGGCTAGAGCGTCGGGCTCTGGGAGCCAGGGCTCCTGGGTTCTATCCCCAGGTCTGGGAAAGGAATGGGGTATGGTGGGTTATACCACTGTGGGACCGGAGTCAAGAGTCCTGGTACTGGGCAAACTGGTTGAAATTATAATCAAGAACAATATTGTCAGACATAGAGATGAATATAATTTGTGGAGGAAGAGTCAGCATGGTTTCAGTAAAGGGAAATCATGCCTCACTAATCTACTAGAATTCTTTGAGGTGGTCAACTCAGGTCGACCACTAGATCCCAGTGGTTAGATCGCCGGTTCAGCAGGCCTTGATAGCCCTACCCAGCATGGCTAAGTGCCGTAGGAGGGATCGTCATTAGTAACCCTGTTGAGGCCACTCGGTGCTTCTGTCCCGGGAGCTGCAATGTCCTTCGAAGATACTGCAGCATGTTCATTCAGCAGAGCTCGATGTTACTCGCAAACGAAGACCACAGGCTCAGTCCGGTGGCGAAGGCGCTCAGCCAGGTTTATTGTCCACGAAGCCCGGTCCTGGCTCCCTGGGTCAATGCCTGGGTCAAGGAATCCCTGTTGAGGTTACAGGGACAAACCATCCCGATGAGTCGAAAGAATAGTAAATATGGCAGGCGACCAGCTTGGCTTAATGGTGAAATCCTAGCGGATCTTAAACATAAAAAAGAAGCTTACAAGAAGTGGAAGGTTGGACATATGACCAGGGATGAGTATAAAAATATTGCTCGGGCATGTAGGAATGTTATCAGGAGGGCCAAATCGCACCTGGAGCTGCAGCTAGCCAGAGATGTCAAGAATAACAAGAAGGGTTTCTTCAGGTATGTTGGCAACAAGAAGAAAGCCAAGGAATGTGTGGGCCCCTTACTGAATGAGGGAGGCAACCTAGTGACAGAGGATGTGGAAAAAGCTAATGTACTCAATGCTTTTTTTGCCTCTGTTTTCACTAACAAGGTCAGCTCCCAGACTGCTGCGCTGGGCATCACAAAATGCGGAAGAGATGGCCAGCCCTCTGTGGAGATAGAGGCGGTTAGGGACTATTTAGAAAAGCTGGACGTGCACAAGTCCATGGGGCCGGACGAGTTGCATCCGAGAGTGCTGAAGGAATTGGCGGCTGTGATTGCAGAGCCACTGGCCATTATCTTTGAAAACTCGTGGCAAACCGGGGAAGTCCCGGATGACTGGAAAAAGGCTAATGTAGTGCCAATCTTTAAAAAAGGGAAGAAGGAAGATCCTGGGAACTACAGGCCAGTCAGCCTCACCTCAGTCCCTGGAAAAATCATGGAGCAGGTCCTCAAAGAATCAATCCTGAAGCACTTGCATGAGAGGAAAGTGATCAGGAACAGCCAGCATGGATTCACCAAGGGAAGGTCATGCCTGACTAATCTAATCGCCTTTTATGATGAGATTACTGGTTCTGTGGATGAAGGGAAAGCAGTGGATGTATTGTTTCTTGACTTTAGCAAAGCTTTTGACACGGTCTCCCATAGTATTCTTGTCAGCAAGTTAAGGAAGTATGGGCTGGATGAATGCACTATAAGGTGGGTAGAAAGCTGGCTAGATTGTCGGGCTCAACGGGTAGTGATCAATGGCTCCATGTCTAGTTGGCAGCCGGTATCAAGTGGAGTGCCCCAAGGGTCGGTCCTGGGGCCGGTTTTATTCAATATCTTCATAAATGATCTGGAGGATGGTGTGGATTGCACTCTCAGCAAATTTGCGGATGATACTAAACTGGGAGGAGTGGTAGATACGCTGGAGGGGAGGGATAGGATACAGAAGGACCTAGACCAATTGGAAGATTGGGCCAAAAGGAATCTGATGAGGTTCAATAAGGATAAGTGCAGGGTCCTGCACTTAGGACGGAAGAACCCAATGCACAGCTACAGACTAGGGACCGAATGGCTAGGCAGCAGTTCTGTGGAAAAGGACCTAGGGGTGACAGTGGACGAGAAGCTGGATATGAGTCAGCAGTGTGCCCTTGTTGCCAAGAAGGCCAATGGCATTTTGGGATGTATAAGTAGGGGCATAGCGAGCAGATCGAGGGACGTGATCGTTCCTCTCTATTCGACATTGGTGAGGCCTCATCTGGAGTACTGTGTCCAGTTTTGGGCCCCACACTTCAAGAAGGATGTGGATAAATTGGAGAGAGTCCAGCGAAGGGCAACAAAAATGATTAGGGGACTGGAACACATGAGTTATGAGGAGAGGCTGAGGGAGCTGGGATTGTTTAGCCTGCAGAAGAGAAGAATGAGGGGGGATTTGATAGCTGCTTTCAACTACCTGAAAGGGGGTTCCAAAGAGGATGGCTCTAGACTGTTCTCAATGGTAGCAGATGACAGAACGAGGAGTAATGGTCTCAAGTTGCAGTGGGGGAGGTTTAGATTGGATATTAGGAAAAACTTTTTCACTAAGAGGGTGGTGAAACACTGGAATGCGTTACCTAGGGAGGTGGTAGAATCTCCTTCCTTAGAGGTTTTTAAGGTCAGGCTTGACAAAGCCCTGGCTGGGATGATTTAACTGGGAATTGGTCCTGCTTTGAGCAGGGGGTTGGACTAGATGACCTTCTGGGGTCCCTTCCAACCCTGATATTCTATGATTCTATGACTCTATACACTGCCACTCACACATGTATTAATACTTACCCCTAACAGCCCACGGGACCTGCAACCCCTGGGCTCCATTGCCCAACCCTAACACCCTAATTATAACCTGGCTCCCCAAATCTGACTACCTGACTCTAACTCTTAAGCCTGTAACCCTTAAACCTACTCCTCGTCAGCCCGCCCCTCAGCTCTCCTCACAGCCATAGCTGGCTTCAGACCCCAGATTTTAGGTCTGAGCCAGCCCCAAGCCCAACCCCACTTCCTTCCTTGCCTATCCAGATTGTAAACCCAGCACGACCCAGTCCAGCCCGCGTGCAAAGTGCCACTCACCCTGTCAGAGCAGGAGAAATAATAATAGATACAGCAGTTAACGATGGGAGAAATGATGGTTCAATGCTTCTTCAACTGAGGTCTGAGTTGAACTGAGAGAACTGAGCCATAGGGCATGCTGGAAGTCAGGATCTGGCGGGCTTGCCCTTCCAGGGGATGGGCGTTTTGCAAGAGTTGTGCCAAGCCCATGTGCTCTAGGGGTTTGCGACACCACCCCGGTTACTGGGACAATGATTAGGTGGTTGAACAGGGGCCTTTCTCCTCTAGGGGAGGCTGGATCTGATGTGGGGAGGGGCAGGGAAGGGGGAACCAGCTGGTTCAGGGGATGGGGAAAGGGACATGGGGCCTTTACTCTCTCTCTCGAGGGCACTGGTTCCAGATTTTGTCATTCCCATCAGTGTGCACTGAGTTGTGGAGGCTCAGCCCAACCCCCAGGTGGGCCAGGGCCCCTGTCCCAAACTCCACCAGCTCCTGAGCAGGGAGGCTGAGGAATGACTGGACCACAGAGTCCCTGCCCCTCAGAGGAGATCTGTGCAGGGAATGGGGTCATGGGGAGTGGGTGATGTGTGCATTTGGGGCACTCTCCCCATACCCTGCCAGCTGGCTGAGAAAACATCTGTCTCTGTGGCTTGTATTGTATAGTGGCCCACAAATGTCATCAATAAACCACCAATTTCCTTCGACTCCTTGGTGTGTACAGTTCTTCCTCACAGTCCAGTGAGCACCATCCAGGAGAGGATTGGGGCTAGTGGGTTAGAGCAGAGAGGCCGGGGGTCAGGATTCCTGGGTTCTCTCCCAAGGACTGGGAGGAGAGTGGGATCTAGTGGTTAGAGCAGAGGGGGGCTGGGAGTTAGGACTCCTGGGTGTTATCCCCTGTCTGAGGACGAGAGGGGGTCTAAGGGTTAGAGACATGTGAGCTGGAAGTCAAGACGCCTGGGTTCTATCGCAGACCTTGGAGGGCATTGGGGTCTAGTTGGTTAGACCGGAGAGGCTGGGAGTCAGGACTCCGGCGTTCCATATCTCTGGGTGCAGAGTGTGATCTCTGCACTTTGTCATTTGCCTCTTCAAACACCAGAGCAGCATTTACCCCCGATGTAATCTTTGTTCCCCATTATCTCAACACAACTCCCATCGCACCAACACGCTCTCTCTCTCCTACTCAGGAGGAGCTAATCAACCTCACACACCAGGGCTCTGTCTCCAAACTGAATACGCTTTAATGCACTGGGGGTGGAGGAATTGCAGAGGGAGGGTCAATCCATGGATTCCCAGCTGGTTCATTAGCAGGATCCTCGTTAATGAATTGGCAGGCACTAACAGGAACTGGATCCTCTGGTCTGCATGGAGGGTTCCCCCCATAAGGGGATTGTAATTGCTCAGCTCTTCATTCATGGCCCCCCAGGCTGGGCAGGTCTTCTCCTGTGGAACACACAATGAGTGCGGTTAACAGCAGTGGGGAGGAGCTCAGACTCTGCGGGGGTTTGTCTACTTGTAAACAGGAGAGGAGATCTGCAGAGGAAACCAGGTGCTGCAAAGGCTCAGTATGGGATGCTCATCTCTTACGGTCAGTGCTAATCTCTGTGCACTAGGGGGTGCTTTTCTGCAAAGAGCGGCTTGGGGGGGAGTCAGGAGGGAGCTGTCCCCCCACATTTAGTGCCCCCCAGTAATATATTCTAGCAGTGGGGAACGCTGTTCTGCTAGAGATCCCGAGTTTTGCAGCATCTGTGACCCCAGGGTCCAACGTGGAAGCTTCTGTTCTGCCTCCCATAAGCGGCCCCCTGGCACACGGGATTCCCAGTGACTATTCGATTCTCCTTCAATCCCTGTCTTACACAGTTACACAGTGGCTGCATCCCTCCCGAGAGCCAGCTGTATGTCATTCTTTCTTTGCCACCTTTCTCTTCTGTGTCATTACAGGCCACTTACCCTCAGCCCGCAGTGTCCTCAGATCCATCGCTTCATCCCCAGCCACCCTACCGGGAATCCCTCTGTCTGAGCTCATGCCTCCTCCCCTGAAATGGGGGCTACGTGGGGAGCCGATGGAGAGGAAACAAGGTTGTCATCTTCCTACCCAGAGGGGCTGAGGAAGAGAAGATGGGGTAGAGCCTGGGGCTGCCCCACAGCAGATGGGATCTGGAGTTCCCAGGATATGCAAGTTCTCCCCCAGACAGGAGAATCTAGGAGACCAGAAGATCCCATGGAAAAGGGAATGTGAGCTGGGATCTTTTGCTGCTGGAGGGGAGCCATCTCCAATCCAGCCCAAGGGTTGGGGGCCTGGATGGCTGAGAGGGGTGGGGAGAGACGGGGCCTTTCCCCTCTAGGGCTGCCATCCTCTCATCCCGCTGATGCTCACCTGGGACTTTTGGTTTCTCTGACAGCAATGATGCCAAGAATTCACAGCGTGAGACGGGTAATGCCCTCTCAGGTTTGGGCGGCTTCAGGCTGATGCGCTCAAAGTTCTCCTTTGCGGGGTCGTAGGTGGGCCACTGCTTCCCGCTATCCTCTCCCACCATGGGTTTCCTGCATGGAAAATGAACATGCCTCACTTAGGTTAGTATTGTGGCTTGGTGGGGACAGGAATGTGCCCCAGCTGGTGTCTAACATCCCAGATGCAGGGGTTTGGCCTCTTTCCAAAATGGCTGCCATCCCATGTTGCTGCAAATGAGAGTGGAGCCAGAGGCTGCCCTCAGTTAAGATGGGTGCTGCCTCCCAGTCTTTTCATATGGGGTGATGCTACAGGTTGCCCTTTATAAACTTGGCCACTTTATTTCGTTGTTCTCCATGAAATTGAAGCCACAGGCGGCCCTGAGTAATAATGGCTGCCATTGTAAAATGAGACTTCCTCTAGGGAAGATGGCCACTGTTTTCCATTGTTTGCAATGGGTCTGAAACCAGCCTTCCCTCAGCAAAGATGGACATCCTTTGTGCTCACAGACAGGTCAGAGTAGTGTGGGGAGCAGAGCAACATACGGGGTGCAGGGGGACATGGCCAGGGAATGTGGGGGCATAGATAGGAGGATCTGAACTGGAAGGGAGTGTCTAGTTTTGCTCTTACTTAAAATGGCATCTCTCACTTGTCCTTTCAACGAGGATGCCGCCCTATCAGGGTAAGCTGCCACCACCAAGTTATTTAACAAAGAATTAGGGAAAGGGCCACTTGGAGTTCCTATTCCCCCAAAATATCCCCCCCAAGCCTTACACCCCCTTTCCTGGGGAGGCTTGAGAATAATATCCTGACCAATTGGTTACAAAGTGATCACAGACCCAAAGCCGTGGGTCTTAGGACAATAGAGAAATCAGTCAGGTTCTTAAAAGAAGGATTTTATTTAAAAAAAAAGAAGGTAAAAATCACCTCTGTAAAATCAGGATGGAAAATAATTTTACAGGGTAACAAAAGATTCAAAAACACAGAGGATTTCCTTCTGGGCCAAACTTTTAGGTTACAAAAAGAAAACCAGAAATACACTTTCCTCTCAGAACAGAGAAAATCACAAGCCAAAACAAAAATAAGCTAATGCATTCCCTTGCTTGTACTTACTGATTCTGATGGAGTTGGATTGCTTGCTTCCAGCCAGGTTACCTGAGCTTCTTAACCCTTTGCAGGGAAAAGGATTTTGTGCCTCTGGCCAGGAGGGATTTTATAGTACTGCATACAGGAAGGTTGTTACCCTTCCCTTTATATTTATGACAGGCCCCTTAACCTTCTCCTAGTTAAACTACATAGATTGAGATCCTTGAGTCTATCGCTATAAGGCAAGGTTTCTAATCCCTTAGACATTCTCGTGGCTCTTCTCTGGACCTTTTCCAATTTATCAAGACCCTATAATTACCCAGGTGATCCCATTAAACCTTCTTATAAATTGGCATGGCATTAGCTTTCTCCCAGTCTTCTGGATCAGGGGGACAAGAGGATTGTGGGGGATTGCCTTACCCGCTCCAGGCGTACACCGCAAGGTACTGCATCACTCTGCGGCTCAGCGCTACCTCAGCCTCTGTGTGGTTGGATCCTACCACGGATGCCAGGGTCCCGAACACGTAGGGGATCTCAGAGCCGTGTGGCACCCCCATCCATTCAGGTATAGACAAGCCACTGCTGCGGTGGGCGAAGTGGTAGGTGTACACAGGATTTCCAGCCTCTGCCTGTTGCCTTGCCATCTCCAGTACCGGGCACACAACTACATAGTCACCAGCGATTTGTTCCATGGCCCATCGGTACTGTGCCTCTCCCTGCTTCTTCCCTTCCTGGATGTACCACCGTGCCATGGCTTGGATGGCCTTGTCTGGCACCCCTGGCACTATCAGCCTCACCACCTGCAGCAGCTCCTCCCAGCCGATGGAGCTGGCGTTCTCCAGGTTAAAGCCGGGGGCAGCAAAGTATAATATGTAGGATCCTTCGTTGGTGACGAAACCAAGCCCGATGGGTATTGGCTGGCCGTGCCTGCCCTGCAGGAGTCTTGGTGGTGTATCAGGGAGGAAATCTCCATCTGGTGTCGGCACAAAGGGGAGCCCCAGCTGCTTCTTGCGGTTCAAGATGGAGAACTGGTGTTTGGGGAACTCCCCGGGTTCCTTCCCCTGCAGGCAGGCCACCAGGGCCGTGTTGTTACCATCGGAGCAGCCCAGCAGCTGGCCCAGCCTCTGGCCTCTCGCCTTGGCCTCTTCAAGTGAAATCCAAGCGCATGGTGCGTTCGGGGCTCCGCTCTGCAGTGCGGCCCTGGTGAAGAGGGGCCGGCTCCCCGGGGAGAGGAGGTGGAAGCCGACTGATCGAGCCCCAGCATCGTGGCCGAAGAGTAAGAAATGGGCCGGGTCCCCACCGAAGGCGGCCGCGTTGTCCCGCAGCCAGCGCATCGCCAGTCGCTGGTCCCATAGGCCGGCGTTCCCCGGGGCGGCCGGGGGCAGGGACAGGAAGCCCAGCGCCCCCAGCCGGTAGTTCATGGAAGCCACGATCAGGTTCTCAGTGGCGGCTAAGAAGCGCCCATCATAGATGTCGAGTGAGGCTGCCCCTGTGAAGAACCCACCACCGTGGATCCAGGTGACGATGGCGGCTGGCGGAGAGGGACGGGGATGGGGCACCCAGACATTGAGGAAGAGGCAGTCCTCAGACTGTGGCACTTTGAATGTCTGTGTTTCAGTCTGAGGGTAACCAGTGAGCAGAGGCTGGTGGCACATATTGCCAAAGCTAGAGGCTTCCAGGACGTGGCTCCAGGGCTGGTGGGGAATTGGCTTCTGGAAACGCAAGGCCCCCACGGGAGGCTCGGCGTAGGGGATGCCCAGGAATGCCGTCACTGTGCTGGAGCCGACCTGGAGGCGCTTGCCCCGGATGGGGCCGCTGGTGGTGAGCACCACGGTGCCATCGTCATCGGAACCAGAGCTGGAGCCCAGCAGGGAGAGGAGGAGCAGGCAGGGGAAAGTGGGGAGGAGTCCCAGCATCGCGGCAGCTGGAAGGGAAACCCCCGCAGAGGGAGTTATAGGGAACTGGATACATGGTCTGTCCCCTCTACGGGGTGCTGGGTCCCATCCAATCCCAGCCACCTAAATCCAGACAGCAGGAGGATGCTCCCTATGTCAGCATGGATCCCCTTTAGCAAATAGAACCCCCTTGTCGGTTCCACCCATGCTCTGGCTCCCTGCTGTGTTCCCTGCTCTGCATCAATCCTGACTCTCATTCTGGGAGGGGAGTGGGATCTAGTGGTTAGAGATGGGAGGGAGGCTGGGATTGAGGGCTCCTGGGTTTTATCCTCAGCTTTGGGAAGGGAGTGGGGTCTAGTGGGCTAGAGTGTCGGGCTCTGGGAGCCAGAGCTCCTGGGTTCTATCACTGGTTCTGGATAGGGAATGGGGTATGGTGGGTTATACCACTGTGGGACCGGAGTCAAGAGTCCTGCTACCGGGCAGAAATAGGACAGAAAATATCATGTTGCCTTCATATAAATCCATGGTATGCCCACATCTTGAACACTGTGTGCATATGAGGTCGCCCCATCTCAAAAAAGCGATACTGGAATTGGAAAAGGTTCAGAGAAGGGCAAGAAAAATGATTCGGGGTATGGAACGGCTTCCGTATGAGGAGAGATGAATAAGACTGGGACTTTTCAGCTTGGAAAAAAGATGGCTAAGGGGAGATATGATTGAGGTCTGTAAAATCATGACTGGTGTAGAGAAAGTAGATAAGGAAGTGTTGTGTACTGCTTCTCATATCACAAGAACTAGGGGTCCCCCAATGAAATTAATAGGCAGCAGGTTTAAAATGAATAAAAGGAAGTATTTCTTCACACAGCGCACAGTCACCCTGTGGAACTCCTTGCCGGAGGATGTTGTGAAGGGCAAGACCGTAACAAGGTTCAGAAAAGAACTAGATAAATTCATGGAGGATTGGTCCATCGATGGCTGTTAGCCAGGATGATCAGGGATGGTGTCCCTAGCCTCTGTTTGCCAGAAGCTGGGAATGGGCGACAGGGGATGGATCACTTGATGATTCCCTGTTCTGTTCATTCCCTGTGGGGTACCTGGTATTGGCCACTGTGCAAAGACAGGATCCTGGGCTAGATGGACCTTTGGTCTGACCCAGTAGGGCCATTCTTATGTTCTTATGCTCTGGGAAGGCAGTGGGGACCAGTGAGTGAGAGCAGGGGGTGCTGGGAGGCAGGACTCTTTGGGTTCTCTCCCCAGTTCTGAGAATGGGGTCTGTAGAAAGGGTATTAGGTGGGTAACTGCCTAGACTGATCCCAATTCCTGCTGTTCTTCCACTTCATTCACTCCCTGGTCCCCTCTGTCCCTATCTTTGAGCCAGTGGGGCCCCGGGTAGCACAGACTCACCTGCCCTTCTCCTTGGCACACTCACAGTCGTGTCTTGCGTCTCAGCAGGAATGGGAGCTGGGTGGATGCCTCAGATAGCAAGATTAACAGTCAGGGAGCAGCCACGGGGACTTATTTATCCTCAAATCCATGTTCTCATTGGGCTGTGCACACACGGGGGAAGGAGGATTGGGGCCGACTGGGTGGAGCTGCAGGGGAGGAGTCAAGGGCTTTGGGAACAGAGATCCAGTTGGGTTCACAGGGTGAGAGGTCTAGGGCCTGAAGGGCCGTGATCCCTGAATTGCAGCCACCTCTGCGGAGGGGCAGCTGGGTAACAGGAAATGAACTGGGGATCCTGTGTCCAAAGAAAGCACAGTGTTGATTTTTGGGTAGGGGGCAAAATGGAAGAAGTAAAGGGGGTGTTTAGCCAGGGGACCCAGGCGCATTCCCCACCCTGGAAGGATAGTGCCTGGGGATGTTCAGTGACAAGCGGGGCTTATGGCTAATGAGCAGGTGAGCACTTGCTGTAGCCCAGCACCAGTCCGGGGCATTTGGGTCTGCACTGACTCCAAGGGGAGGGCGCCCCCTAGTGAGTCCCCACACCCCTCCCTGCTGCATTGATTCCCCTAATGCCACGCTGGGGTATGGAGGTCAGCACAGATTGTGAGGGGAGAGGACCCTAGTGAGTGAATGCGTCCCTGTGGTAGGGCACATCCAAATGCCAGACGCCTTCTTGTCAACTTGATTGAATTGGCCTCGTTGGTACTGACCCCGCGCTTGCTAAGGCAACTCCTATCTTTTCAGGTGCTGTATATTTATACCTGCCTACTGTATTTTCACTCCATGCATTGATAAAGTGGGTTATAGCCCACGAAAGCTTATGCCCAAATACATTGGTTAGTCTCTAAGATGCCACTAGGACTCCTTGTTGTTTTTGCTGATACACATCTGAAAGCTACCCCTCTGAAATCTGTCTGGGGACAGCACCGCTGCCCAGCTCCCTGTAGCATCTGCAGATTTTCCGAGGTCTCCCTTTCAAATCCTGCCCTTGCTGCAGCCCTCTTAGCTTGGGAGAGCCGCTCCAGGTGAGATCCTGGTTCTGACATCATGTGATTGAGTCAGGATCATTAATGACAGCTCTGGGCATCTTTGTTCCTCCTGGGAGGGTGGGAGTAGGTCTGAAATTGCCTGAAGGTGCTGGGCTGCTTCTTAACCTCATTTGGCAATAGGGGTTTTGTTTCTTCTAGTTGCCACCACTAGTCACAAGTTGGTCACTGTTGACCCAAGTTGGGTGAGTCATGGCAGAATGCTGACTGCATATTACTTTGGCGTGGCAGAAGTCAACGTTTATTTCTTTATAATTTTGATGGATAATATCAAAGTTCGTTTTAAAGGATTTTTTTTCAATTTTTATTAATTTCAGCTTTTGGGAAATTCTGGGGGCAGGTCAGACAATTATTTAATGGCAGGTGAGAGCCAATAAGTTAAAGTTTCATGCACTGTAAAACATCAATTGTCAACCCCCCCCTCTCAAAAGATATAAAGTAAGTTGAACTTCAATACATTTTCAAGCGGGATTTTCCTTATTTTGAGTATCTGTACATTTCATTGATTATCAATGGAAATATTTTTCCATCAGATTGTGTGTGCGCAGTGAAATCGATGTATTATGAAGTGTACCGATGTATTGTAATCTTTCCAAGCCTAATATCGCTAAGGAGATTTAGCATAGATATCTGGGGCAGCAAGAGAGCAGGGGAGTTTCTGCTGGGTGGGATTGCGGAGAACTGGCAGAGCTGTGGAGGGGGGAAGCCCACAGCTGGGAAATCAAGAGGCTGTGGCTCAGGATCTGTGGGGAGTGGGGAGAAGTGAGGGCTTGGATGGGGCAGGGTTTGCAGGAGGAGACTGATGGTGATCGGCAGAGCTGGGGGAGAGGGATGGAGCCCAGAGCCGTGATAGCAGGGGGATCAGATTGGGATTGAGGAGTGTCGGTGGAGCTGTGGGGAGAGGGGAAGCCCAGGGCAGTGAGGGGATAGCCAGGGGCTTGTGTGTCAGGAGTGAATAGAGATTAGGTGAATTTTTCCCCTGCGGCTAATTAATGCATCCTCGTCCTGTTCGTTCTTCTGTTGATCCAAACAACTCACACGTTGGGTAATCAGTCGACTTGTGTGTGCGTGTTCTTTCCGTGCCCTGTGCAGCTCTGTGCAGATCGCCGGTTCAGCAGGCCTCGAGAGCCCTACCCAGCATGGCTAAGTGCCGTAGGTGGGATCGTCATTAGTAACCCTGTTGAGGCCACTCGGTGCTTCTGTCCCGGGAGCTGCAATGTCCTTCGAAGATACTGCAGCATGTTCATTCAGCAGAGCTCGATGTTACTCGCAAACGAAGACCACAGGCTCAGTCCAGTGGCGAAGGCGCTCAGCCAGGTTTATTGTCCACGAAGCCCGGTCCTGGCTCCCTGGGTCAATGTCTACACTGCCACTCACACATGTATTAATACTTACCCCTAACAGCCAACGGGACCTGCAACCCCTGAGCTCCATTGCCCAACCCTAACACCCTAATTATAACCTGGCTCCCCAAATCTGACTACCTGACTCTAACTCTTAAGCCTGTAACCCTTAAACCTACTCCTCGTCAGCCCGCCCCTTAGCTCTCCTCACAGCCATAGCTGGCTTCAGACCCCAGATTTTAGGTCTGAGCCAGCCCCAAGCCCAACCCCACTTCCTTCCTTGCCTATCCAGATTGTAAACCCAGCACGGCCCAGTCCAGCCCGCGTGCAAAGTGCCACTCACCCTGTCAGAGCAGGAGAAATAATAATAGATACAGCAGTTAACGATGGGAGAAATGATGGTTCAATGCTTCTTCAACTGAGGTCTGAGTTGAACTGAGAGAACTGAGCCATAGGGCATGCTGGAAGTCAGGATCTGGCGGGCTTGCCCTTCCAGGGGATGGGTGTTTTGCAAGAGTTGTGCCAAGCCCATGTGCTCTAGGGGTTTGCGACACCACCCCGGCTACTGGGACAATGATTAGGTGGTTGAACAGGGGCCTTTCCCCTCTAGGGGAGGCTGGATCTGATGTGGGGAGGGGCAGGGAAGGGGGAACCAGCTGGTTCAGGGGATGGGGAAAGGGACATGGGGCCTTTACTCTCTCAAGGGCACTGGTTCCATATTTTGTCATTCCCATCTGTGTGCACTGAGTTGTGGAGGCTCAGCCCAACCCCCAGGTGGGCCAGGACCCCTGTCCCAAATTCCACCAGCTCCTAAGCAGGGAGGCTGAGGAATGACTGGACCACAGAGTCCCTGCCCCTCAGAGGAGATCTGTGCAGGGAATGGGGTCATGGGGAGTGGGTGCTGTGTGCATTTGGGGCACTCTCCCCATACCCTGCCAGCTGGCTGAGAAAACATCTGTCTCTGTGGCTTGTATTGTATAGTGGCCCACAAATGTCATCAATAAACCACCAATTTCCTTCGACTCCTTGGTGTGTACAGTTCTTCCTCACAGTCCAGTGAGCACCATCCAGGAGGGAATTGGGGCTAGTGGGTTAGAGCAGAGAGGATGGGGTCAGGATTCCTAGGTTCTCTCCCAAGGACTGGGAGGAGAGTGGGATCTAGTGGTTAGAGCAGAGGGGGGCTGGGAGTTAGGACTCCTGGGTGTTATCCCATGTCTGAGGACGAGAGGGGGTCTAAGGGTTAGAGACATGTGAGCTGGAAGTCAAGACGCCTGGGTTCTATCGCAGACCTTGGAGGGCATTGGGGTCTAGTTGGTTAGACCGGAGAGGCTGGGAGTCAGGACTC
Organism: Lepidochelys kempii; assembly: GCF_965140285.1. Taxonomy (NCBI): domain Eukaryota; kingdom Metazoa; phylum Chordata; order Testudines; family Cheloniidae; genus Lepidochelys; species Lepidochelys kempii. The sequence continues at coordinate 46,369,402 of NC_136393.1, read as the reverse complement.
CGGCGTTCCATATCTCTGGGTGCAGAGTGTGATCTCTGCACTTTGTCATTTGCCTCTTCAAACACCAGAGCAGCATTTACCCCCGATGTAATCTTTGTTCCCCATTATCTCAACACAACTCCCATCGCACCAACACTCTCTCTCTCTCTCCTACTCAGGAGGAGCTAATCAACCTCACACACCAGGGCTTGGTCTCCAGACTGAATATGCTTTAATGCACTGGGGGTGGAGGAATTGCAGAGGGAGGGTCAATCCATGGATTCCCAGCTGGTTCATTAGCAGGATCCTCGTTAATGAATTGGCAGGCACTAACAGGAACTGGATCCTCTGGTCTGCATGGAGGGTTCCCCCCATAAGGGGATTGTAATTGCTCAGCTCTTCATTCACGGCCCCCCAGGCTGGGCAGGTCTGCTCCTGTGGAACACACAATGAGTGGGGTTAACAGCAGTGGGGAGGAGCTCAGACTCTGCGGGGGTTTGTCTACTTGTAAACAGGAGAGGAGATCTGCAGAGGAAACCAGGTGCTGCAAAGGCTCAGTATGGGATGCTCATCTCTTACGGTCAGTGCTAATCTCCGTGCACTAGGGGGTGCTTTTCTGCAAAGAGCGGCTTGGGGGGGAGTCAGGAGGGAGCTGTCCCCCCACATTTAGTGCCCCCCAGTAATATATTCTAGCAGTGGGGAACGCTGTTCTGCTAGAGATCCCGTGTTTCGCAGCATCTGTGACCCCAGGGTCCAACGTGGAAGCTTCTGTTCTGCCTCCCATAAGCGGCCCCCTGGCACACGGGATTCCCAGTGACTATTGGATTCTCCTTCAATCCCTGCCTTACACAGTTACACAGTGGCTGCATCCCTCCTGAGAGCCAGCTCTATGTCATTCTTTCTTTGCCACCTTTCTCTTCTGTGTCATTACAGGCCACTTACCCTCAGCCCGCAGTGTCCTCAGATCCATCGCTTCATCCCCAGCCACCCTACCGGGAATCCCTCTGTCTGAGCTCATGCCTCCTCCCCTGAAATGGGGGCTACGTGGGGAGCCGATGGAGAGGAAACAAGGTTGTCATCTTCCTACCCAGAGGGGCTGAGGAAGAGAAGATGGGGTAGAGCCTGGGGCTGCCCCACAGCAGATGGGATCTGGAGTTCCCAGGATATGCAAGTTCTCCCCCAGACAGGAGAATCTAGGAGACCAGAAGATCCCATGGAAAAGGGAATGTGAGCTGGGATCTTTTGCTGCTGGAGGGGAGCCATCTCCAATCCAGCCCAAGGGTTGGGGGCCTGGATGGCTGAGAGGGGTGGGGAGAGACGGGGCCTTTCCCCTCTAGGGCTGCCATCCTCTCATCCCGCTGATGCTCACCTGGGACCTTTGGTTTCTCTGACAGCAATGATGCCAAGAATTCACAGCGTGAGGCGGGTAATGCCCTCTCAGGTTTGGGCGGCTTCAGGCTGATGCGCTCAAAGTTCTCCTTTGCGGGGTCGTAGGTGGGCCACTGCTTCCCGCTATCCTCTCCCACCATGGGTTTCCTGCATGGAAAATGAACATGCCTCACTTAGGTTAGTATTGTGGCTTGGTGGGGACAGGAATGTGCCCCAGCTGGTGTCTAACATCCCAGATGAAGGGGTTTGGCCTCTTTCCAAAATGGCTGCCATCCCATGTTGCTGCAAATGAGAGTGGAGCCAGAGGCTGCCCTCAGTTAAGATGGGTGCTGCCTCCCAGTCTTTTCATATGGGGTGATGCTACAGGTTGCCCTTTATAAACTTGGCCACTTTATTTCGTTGTTCTCCATGAAATTGAAGCCACAGGCGGCCCTGAGTAATAATGGCTGCCATTGTAAAATGAGACTTCCTCTAGGGAAGATGGCCACTGTTTTCCATTGTTTGCAATGGGTCTGAAACCAGCCTTCCCTCAGCAAAGATGGACATCCTTTGTGCTCACAGACAGGTCAGAGTAGTGTGGGGAGCAGAGCAACATACGGGGTGCGGGGGGACATGGCCAGGGAATGTGGGGGCATAGATAGGAGGATCTGAACTGGAAGGGAGTGTCTAGTTTTGCTCTTACTTAAAATGGCATCTCTCACTTGTCCTTTCAACGAGGATGCCGCCCTATCAGGGTAAGCTGCCACCACCAAGTTATTTAACAAAGAATTAGGGAAAGGACCACTTGGAGTTCCTATTCCCCCAAAATATCCCCCCCAAGCCTTACACCCCCTTTCCTGGGGAGGCTTGAGAATAATATCCTGACCAATTGGTTACAAAGTGATCACAGACCCAAAGCCGTGGGTCTTAGGACAATAGAGAAATCAGTCAGGTTCTTAAAAGAAGGATTTTATTTAAAAAAAAAGAAGGTAAAAATCACCTCTGTAAAATCAGGATGGAAAATAATTTTACAGGGTAACAAAAGATTCAAAAACACAGAGGATTTCCTTCTGGGCCAAACTTTTAGGTTACAAAAAGAAAACCAGAAATACACTTTCCTCTCAGAACAGAGAAAATCACAAGCCAAAACAAAAATAAGCTAATGCATTCCCTTGCTTGTACTTACTGATTCTGATTCTGATGGAGTTGGATTGCTTGCTTCCAGCCAGGTTACCTGAGCTTCTTAACCCTTTGCAGGGAAAAGGATTTTGTGCCTCTGGCCAGGAGGGATTTTATAGTACTGCATACAGGAAGGTTGTTACCCTTCCCTTTATATTTATGACAGGCCCCTTAACCTTCTCCTAGTTAGACTACATAGATTGAGATCCTTGAGTCTATCGCTATAAGGCAAGGTTTCTAATCCCTTAGACATTCTCGTGGCTCTTCTCTGGACCTTTTCCAATTTATCAAGACCCTATAATTACCCAGGTGATCCCATTAAACCTTCTTATAAATTGGCATGGCATTAGCTTTCTCCCAGTCTTCTGGATCAGGGGGAGAAGAGGATTGTGGGGGATTGCCTTACCCGCTCCAGGCGTACACCGCAAGGTACTGCATCACTCTGCGGCTCAGCGCTACCTCAGCCTCTGTGTGGTTGGATCCTACCACGGATGCCAGGGTCCCGAACACGTAGGGGATCTCAGAGCCGTGTGGCACCCCCATCCATTCAGGTATAGACAAGCCACTGCTGCGGTGGGCGAAGTGGTAGGTGTACACAGGATTTCCAGCCTCTGCCTGTTGCCTTGCCATCTCCAGTACCGGGCACACAACTACATAGTCACCAGCGATTTGTTCCATGGCCCATCGGTACTGTGCCTCTCCCTGCTTCTTCCCTTCCTGGATGTACCACCGTGCCATGGCTTGGATGGCCTTGTCTGGCACCCCTGGCACTATCAGCCTCACCACCTGCAGCAGCTCCTCCCAGCCGATGGAGCTGGCGTTCTCCAGGTTAAAGCCGGGGGCAGCAAAGTATAATATGTAGGATCCTTCGTTGGTGACGAAACCAAGCCCGATGGGTATTGGCTGGCCGTGCCTGCCCTGCAGGAGTCTTGGTGGTGTATCAGGGAGGAAATCTCCATCTGGTGTCGGCACAAAGGGGAGCCCCAGCTGCTTCTTGCGGTTCAAGATGGAGAACTGGTGTTTGGGGAACTCCCCGGGTTCCTTCCCCTGCAGGCAGGCCACCAGGGCCGTGTTGTTACCATCGGAGCAGCCCAGCAGCTGGCCCAGCCTCTGGCCTCTCGCCTTGGCCTCTTCAAGTGAAATCCAAGCGCATGGTTCGTTCGGGGCTCCGCTCTGCAGTGCGGCCCTGGTGAAGAGGGGCCGGCTCCCCGGGGAGAGGAGGTGGAAGCCGACTGATTGAGCCCCAGCATCGTGGCCGAAGAGTAAGAAATGGGCCGGGTCCCCACCGAAGGCAGCCGCGTTGTCCCGCAGCCAGCGCATCGCCAGTCGCTGGTCCCATAGGCCGGCGTTCCCCGGGGCGGCCGGGGGCAGGGACAGGAAGCCCAGCGCCCCCAGCCGGTAGTTCATGGAAGCCACGATCAGATTCTCAGTGGCGGCTAAGAAGCGCCCATCATAGATGTCGAGTGAGGCTGCCCCTGTGAAGAACCCACCACCGTGGATCCAGGTGACGATGGCGGCTGGCGGAGAGGGACGGGGATGGGGCACCCAGACATTGAGGAAGAGGCAGTCCTCAGACTGTGGCACTTTGAATGTCTGTGTTTCAGTCTGAGGGTAACCAGTGAGCAGAGGCTGGTGGCACATATTGCCAAAGCTAGAGGCTTCCAGGACGTGGCTCCAGGGCTGGTGGGGAATTGGCTTCTGGAAACGCAAGGCCCCCACGGGGGGCTCGGCGTAGGGGATGCCCAGGAATGCCGTCACTGTGCTGGAGCCGACCTGGAGGCGCTTGCCCCGGATGGGGCCGCTGGTGGTGAGCACCACGGTGCCATCGTCATCGGAACCAGAGCTGGAGCCCAGCAGGGAGAGGAGGAGCAGGCAGGGGAAAGTGGGGAGGAGTCCCAGCATCGCGGCAGCTGGAAGGGAAACCCCCGCAGAGGGAGTTATAGGGAACTGGATACATGGTCTGTCCCCTCTACGGGGTGCTGGGTCCCATCCAATCCCAGCCACCTAAATCCAGACAGCAGGAGGATGCTCCCTATGTCAGCATGGATCCCCTTTAGCAAATAGAACCCCCTTGTCGGTTCCACCCATGCTCTGGCTCCCTGCTGTGTTCCCTGCTCTGCATCAATCCTGACTCTCATTCTGGGAGGGGAGTGGGATCTAGTGGTTAGAGATGGGAGGGAGGCTGGGATTGAGGGCTCCTGGGTTTTATCCTCAGCTTTGGGAAGGGAGTGGGGTCTAGTGGGCTAGAGTGTCGGGCTCTGGGAGCCAGAGCTCCTGGGTTCTATCACTGGTTCTGGATAGGGAATGGGGTATGGTGGGTTATACCACTGTGGGACCGGAGTCAAGAGTCCTGCTACCGGGCAGAAATAGGACAGAAAATATCATGTTGCCTTCATATAAATCCATGGTATGCCCACATCTTGAACACTGTGTGCATATGAGGTCGCCCCATCTCAAAAAAGCGATACTGGAATTGGAAAAGGTTCAGAGAAGGGCAAGAAAAATGATTCAGGGTATGGAACGGCTTCCGTATGAGGAGAGATGAATAAGACTGGGACTTTTCAGCTTGGAAAAAAGATGGCTAAGGGGAGATATGATTGAGGTCTGTAAAATCATGACTGGTGTAGAGAAAGTAGATAAGGAAGTGTTGTGTACTGCTTCTCATATCACAAGAACTAGGGGTCCCCCAATGAAATTAATAGGCAGCAGGTTTAAAATGAATAAAAGGAAGTATTTCTTCACACAGCGCACAGTCACCCTGTGGAACTCCTTGCCGGAGGATGTTGTGAAGGGCAAGACCGTAACAAGGTTCAGAAAAGAACTAGATAAATTCATGGAGGATTGGTCCATCGATGGCTGTTAGCCAGGATGATCAGGGATGGTGTCCCTAGCCTCTGTTTGCCAGAAGCTGGGAATGGGCGACAGGGGATGGATCACTTGATGATTCCCTGTTCTGTTCATTCCCTGTGGGGTACCTGGCATTGGCCACTGTGCAAAGACAGGATCCTGGGCTAGATGGACCTTTGGTCTGACCCAGTAGGGCCATTCTTATGTTCTTATGCTCTGGGAAGGCAGTGGGGACCAGTGAGTGAGAGCAGGGGGTGCTGGGAGGCAGGACTCTTTGGGTTCTCTCCCCAGTTCTGAGAATGGGGTCTGTAGAAAGGGTATTAGGTGGGTAACTGCCTAGACTGATCCCAATTCCTGCTGTTCTTCCACTTCATTCACTCCCTGGACCCCTCTGTCCCTATCTTTGAGCCAGTGGGGCCCCGGGTAGCACAGACTCACCTGCCCTTCTCCTTGGCACACTCACAGTCGTGTCTTGCGTCTCAGCAGGAATGGGAGCTGGGTGGATGCCTCAGATAGCAAGATTAACAGTCAGGGAGCAGCCACGGGGACTTATTTATCCTCAAATCCATGTTCTCATTGGGCTGTGCACACACGGGGGAAGGAGGATTGGGGCCGACTGGGTGGAGCTGCAGGGGAGGAGTCAAGGGCTTTGGGAACAGAGATCCAGTTGGGTTCACAGGGTGAGAGGTCTAGGGCCTGAAGGGCCGTGATCCCTGAATTGCAGCCACCTCTGTGGAGGGGCAGCTGGGTAACAGGAAATGAACTGGGGATCCTGTGTCCAAAGAAAGCACAGTGTTGATTTTTGGGTAGGGGGCAAAATGGAAGAAGTAAAGGGGGTGTTTAGCCAGGGGACCCAGGCGCATTCCCCACCCTGGAAGGATAGTGCCTGGGGATGTTCAGTGACAAGCGGGGCTTATGGCTAATGAGCAGGTGAGCACTTGCTGTAGCCCAGCACCAGTCCGGGGCATTTGGGTCTGCACTGACTCCAAGGGGAGGGCGCCCCCTAGTGAGTCCCCACACCCCTCCCTGCTGCATTGATTCCCCTAATGCCACGCTGGGGTATGGAGGTCAGCACAGATTGTGAGGGGAGAGGACCCTAGTGAGTGAATGCGTCCCTGTGGTAGGGCACATCCAAATGCCAGACGCCTTCTTGTCAACTTGATTGAATTGGCCTCGTTGGTACTGACCCCGCGCTTGCTAAGGCAACTCCTATCTTTTCAGGTGCTGTATATTTATACCTGCCTACTGTATTTTCACTCCATGCATTGATAAAGTGGGTTATAGCCCACGAAAGCTTATGCCCAAATACATTGGTTAGTCTCTAAGATGCCACTAGGACTCCTTGTTGTTTTTGCTGATACACATCTGAAAGCTACCCCTCTGAAATCTGTCTGGGGACAGCACCGCTGCCCAGCTCCCTGTAGCATCTGCAGATTTTCCGAGGTCTCCCTTTCAAATCCTGCCCTTGCTGCAGCCCTCTTAGCTTGGGAGAGCCGCTCCAGGTGAGATCCTGGTTCTGACATCATGTGATTGAGTCAGGATCATTAATGACAGCTCTGGGCATCTTTGTTCCTCCTGGGAGGGTGGGAGTAGGTCTGAAATTGCCTGAAGGTGCTGGGCTGCTTCTTAACCTCATTTGGCAATAGGGGTTTTGTTTCTTCTAGTTGCCACCACTAGTCACAAGTTGGTCACTGTTGACCCAAGTTGGGTGAGTCATGGCAGAATGCTGACTGCATATTACTTTGGCGTGGCAGAAGTCAACGTTTATTTCTTTATAATTTTGATGGATAATATCAAAGTTCGTTTTAAAGGATTTTTTTTCAATTTTTATTAATTTCAGCTTTTGGGAAATTCTGGGGGCAGGTCAGACAATTATTTAATGGCAGGTGAGAGCCAATAAGTTAAAGTTTCATGCACTGTAAAACATCAATTGTCAACCCCCCCCTCTCAAAAGATATAAAGTAAGTTGAACTTCAATACATTTTCAAGCGGGATTTTCCTTATTTTGAGTATCTGTACATTTCATTGATTATCAATGGAAATATTTTTCCATCAGATTGTGTGTGCGCAGTGAAATCGATGTATTATGAAGTGTACCGATGTATTGTAATCTTTCCAAGCCTAATATCGCTAAGGAGATTTAGCATAGATATCTGGGGCAGCAAGAGAGCAGGGGAGTTTCTGCTGGGTGGGATTGCGGAGAACTGGCAGAGCTGTGGAGGGGGGAAGCCCACAGCTGGGAAATCAAGAGGCTGTGGCTCAGGATCTGTGGGGAGTGGGGAGAAGTGAGGGCTTGGATGGGGCAGGGTTTGCAGGAGGAGACTGATGGTGATCGGCAGAGCTGGGGGAGAGGGATGGAGCCCAGAGCCGTGATAGCAGGGGGATCAGATTGGGATTGAGGAGCGTCGGTGGAGCTGTGGGGAGAGGGGAAGCCCAGGGCAGTGAGGGGATAGCCAGGGGCTTGTGTGTCAGGAGTGAATAGAGATTAGGTGAATTTTTCCCCTGGGGCTAATTAATGCATCCTCGTCCTGTTCGTTCTTCTGTTGATCCAAACAACTCACACGTTGGGTAATCAGTCGACTTGTGTGTGCGTGTTCTTTCCGTGCCCTGTGCAGCTCTGTGCAGATCGCCGGTTCAGCAGGCCTCGAGAGCCCTACCCAGCATGGCTAAGTGCCGTAGGTGGGATCGTCATTAGTAACCCTGTTGAGGCCACTCGGTGCTTCTGTCCCGGGAGCTGCAATGTCCTTCGAAGATACTGCAGCATGTTCATTCAGCAGAGCTCGATGTTACTCGCAAACGAAGACCACAGGCTCAGTCCAGTGGCGAAGGCGCTCAGCCAGGTTTATTGTCCACGAAGCCCGGTCCTGGCTCCCTGGGTCAATGTCTACACTGCCACTCACACATGTATTAATACTTACCCCTAACAGCCAACGGGACCTGCAACCCCTGAGCTCCATTGCCCAACCCTAACACCCTAATTATAACCTGGCTCCCCAAATCTGACTACCTGACTCTAACTCTTAAGCCTGTAACCCTTAAACCTACTCCTCGTCAGCCCGCCCCTTAGCTCTCCTCACAGCCATAGCTGGCTTCAGACCCCAGATTTTAGGTCTGAGCCAGCCCCAAGCCCAACCCCACTTCCTTCCTTGCCTATCCAGATTGTAAACCCAGCACGGCCCAGTCCAGCCCGCGTGCAAAGTGCCACTCACCCTGTCAGAGCAGGAGAAATAATAATAGATACAGCAGTTAACGATGGGAGAAATGATGGTTCAATGCTTCTTCAACTGAGGTCTGAGTTGAACTGAGAGAACTGAGCCATAGGGCATGCTGGAAGTCAGGATCTGGCGGGCTTGCCCTTCCAGGGGATGGGTGTTTTGCAAGAGTTGTGCCAAGCCCATGTGCTCTAGGGGTTTGCGACACCACCCCGGCTACTGGGACAATGATTAGGTGGTTGAACAGGGGCCTTTCCCCTCTAGGGGAGGCTGGATCTGATGTGGGGAGGGGCAGGGAAGGGGGAACCAGCTGGTTCAGGGGATGGGGAAAGGGACATGGGGCCTTTACTCTCTCTCTCTCTCGAGGGCTCTGGTTCCAGATTTTGTCATTCCCATCTGTGTGCACTGAGTTGTGGAGGCTCAGCCCAACCCCCAGGTGGGTCAGGGCCCCTGTCCCAAACTCCACCAGCTCCTGAGCAGGGAGGCTGAGGAATGACTGGACCACAGAGTCCCTGCCCCTCAGAGGAGATCTGTGCAGGGAATGGGGTCATGGGGAGTGGGTGCTGTGTGCATTTGGGGCACTCTCCTTATCCCTATACCCACTTCGCCTCCTCCCCATACCCTGCCAGCTGGCTGAGAAAACATCTGTCTCAGTGGCTTGTATTGTATAGTGGCCCACAAATATCATCAATAAACCACCAATTTCCTTCGACTCCTTGGTGTGTACAGTTCTTCCTCACAGTCCAGTGAGCACCATCCAGGAGGGGATTGGGGCTAGTGGGTTAGAGCAGAGAGGCCGGGGGTCAGGATTCCTGGGTTCTCTCCCAAGGACTGGGAGGAGAGTGGGATCTAGTGGTTAGAGCAGAGGGGGGCTGGGAGTTAGGACTCCTGGGTGTTATCCCCTGTCTGAGGACGAGAGGGGTCTAAGGGTTAGAGACATGTGAGCTGGAAGTCAAGACGCCTGGGTTCTGTTGCAGATCTTGGAGGGCATTGGGGTCTAGTTGGTTAGACCGGAGAGGCTGGGAGTCAGGACTCCGGCGTTCCATATCTCTGGGTGCAGAGTGTGATCTCTGCACTTTGTCATTTGCCTCTTCAAACACCAGAGCAGCATTTACCCCCGATGTAATCTTTGTTCCCCATTATCTCAACACAACTCCCATCGCACCAACACGCTCTCTCTCTCCTACTCAGGAGGAGCTAATCAACCTCACACACACGGGCTCTGTCTCCAGACTGAATACGCTTTAATGCACTGGGGGTGGAGGAATTGCAGAGGGAGGGTCAATCCATGGATTCCCAGCTGGTTCATTAGCAGGATCCTCGTTAATGAATTGGCAGGCACTAACAGGAACTGGATCCTCTGGTCTGCATGGAGGGTTCCCCCCATAAGGGGATTGTAATTGCTCAGCTCTTCATTCACGGCCCCCCAGGCTGGGCAGGTCTGCTCCTGTGGAACACACAATGAGTGGGGTTAACAGCAGTGGGGAGGAGCTCAGACTCTGTGGGGGTTTGTCTACTTGTAAACAGGAGAGGAGATCTGCAGAGGAAACCAGGTGCTGCAAAGGCTCAGTATGGGATGCTCATCTCTTACGGTCAGTGCTAATCTCTGTGCACTAGGGGGTGCTTTTCTGCAAAGAGCGGCTTGGGGGGGAGTCAGGAGGGAGCTGTCCCCCCACATTTAGTGCCCCCCAGTAATATATTCTAGCAGTGGGGAACGCTGTTCTGCTAGAGATCCCGTGTTTCGCAGCATCTGTGACCCCAGGGTCCAACGTGGAAGCTTCTGTTCTGCCTCCCATAAGCGGCCCCCTGGCACACGGGATTCCCAGTGACTATTGGATTCTCCTTCAATCCCTGTCTTACACAGTTACACAGTGGCTGCATCCCTCCCAAGAGCCAGCTGTATGTCATTCTTTCTTTGCCACCGTTCTCTTCTGTGTCATTACAGGCCACTTACCCTCAGTGTTCTCGGATCCGTCTCTTCATCCCCGGCCACCCTACCGGGAGTCCCTCTGTCTGAGCTCATGCCTCCTCCCCTGAAATGGGGGCTACGTGGGGAGCCGATGGAGAGGAAACAAGGTTGTCATCTTCCTACCCAGAGGAGCTGAGCAAGAGAAGATGGGGTAAAACCTGGGGCTGCCCCACAGCAGATGGGATCTGGAGTTCCCAGGATATGCAAGTTCTCCCCCAGACAGGAGAATGGAGCATCTCTAGGAGACCAGAAATGGAATTTCCATGGAATTTCCATGGAAAAGGGAATGTGAGCTGGGATCTTTTGCTTCTGGAGGGGAACCATCTCCAATCCAGCCCAAGTGTTGGGGGCCTTGATGGCTGAGAGGGGTGGGGAGAGACGGGGCCTTTCCCCTCTAGGGCTGCCATCCTCTCATCCCACTGATGCTCACCTGGGACCTTTGGTTTCTCTGACAGCATTGATGCCAAGAATTCACAGCGTGAGGCGGGTAATGCCTTCTCAGGTTTGGGCGGCTTCAGGCTGATGCGCTCAAAGTTCTCCTTTGCGGGGTCGTAGGTGGGCCACTGCTTCCCGCTGCCCTCTCCCACCATGGGTTTCCTGCATGGAAAATGAACATTCCCCACTGAGGTTAGTACTGTGGCTTGGTGGGGACAGGAACGTGCCCCAGCTGGTGTCTAACATCCCAGATGCAGGGGTGATTAGGAGCCAACTTGAAAAGTTTGGCCTCTTTCCAAAATGGCTGCCATCCCATGTTGTTGCAAATGAGAGGGATGCCAGAGGCTGCCCTCAGTTAAGATGGGTGCTGCCTCCCAGTCTTTTCATATGGGGTGATGCTACAGGTTGCCCTTTATAAACATGGGTACTTTATTCCGTTGTTCTCCATGAAATTGAAGCCACAGGCAGCCCTGAGTAATAATGGCTACAATTGGTCTACGACCCTTTGTAAAATGAGACTTCCCCTAGGGAAGATGGCCACTGTTTTCCATTGTTTGTAATGGGTCCGAAGCCAGGCTTCCCTCAGCCAAGATGGGCATCCTTTGTGCTCACAGACCGATCAGGGCAGTGTGGGGAGCAGAGCAACATGCAGGGTGTTGGGGGGGGGGAGCATGGCCAGGGAGTGTGGGGCCATAGATAGGAGGATCTGAACTGGAAGGGAGCGTCTAGTGTTGCTCTTACTTAAGATGGCGTCTCTCACTTGTCCTTTCAACTAGGATGCTGCCCTTACAAATCTCACTGTGATCAGGGAGACTGAAGCCACAAGCTGCCCTGAGTCAGCTGCCATTTGCCTACAGCCCTTGCACATGGCAGCCAGGTTGTCCCTAGGAAAGGTGGCCTCCAGAGATACTAGTGGAATGGAGGGTGTTGTCATCCCCATACAATGAGACTCTATCATCTGGTTTCCCCCCAAATACAGAACAGAATTATTTATTGAACGCTTTTGCCTTTTCTGCATTTCTATCAATAATTCTGCCATGTCCACCTTCTAAAGGACCAATCCTATTGTAAGGATTCTTTTTATTCCTAATATATTCAGAGAACTCCTTATTGTCCTAAATTCTGCTGGACATAGATTTCTCTGTGTGTCTCTTTGCTTCCTTTATCAATTTTCTATAATTCCTAATGTCTGATTTATATTCATTACTGTCAATTTGTGCTTTCTTCCATGTGTGGTCTATTATGTTTTTGTTTTTTACAGCTGCCTTCCCTTCCCTAATCTGGGAAGAAATTGGCCCAAGCTAGGTGGCTATAACCAAAACGGGGAATGTTGAAGAGGTTTCTTTTGGGGTTTTGCTTGTTTATTTTTCATGCAAGGGAGCATGTCTTTTTTTATCTATGCTCTAATGTGTGCTTAACAGTTACATCACCACAGTTTCCTCAGGCAGAGATGTGAAAAAAACGCATCCCTGACTGACACAGCTGTGCTGACCTCACCCCTAGGGGAGCTGTAGTTATGATGATGGAAAGGTGCTCCAGGGTAGCTCCTGTTTTCTGGGAAGGTGATTCTTCCCAAGTACTGGAGCAACTCCGTTTGCTGCCGCAGGTTGTATCGACAGGATGAGCTGACGTAGCCATGCCCGTAGAGGGTTTGTAGCATAAACATCCCCTGCGTTTGTGTGGCAGGGCTGGGAAAGGGCAGGCAGAGCTTTGAGGTCATTCACTACAAGCTGAAAACCTTGTTTCCTTGAATGAGGATGGGTGTGTTCGTAGGACCAGCGACATCCTGATGCGGGAAGAAGAGAATTATCCCTAACCTGTAACTAGAGGGCTCAGATTTTACCTCCCTGAAGTAATTTCAGCTCTAGATCAGGGCTTATCATAGAATATCAAGGTTGGAAGGGATCTCAGGAGGTCATCTAGTCCAACCCCCTGCTCAAAGCAGGGCCAATCCCCAATTTTTGCCCCAGATCCCTAAATGGCCCCCTCAAAGATTGAACTCGCAACCCTGGGTTTAGCAGGCCAATGCTCAAACCACTGAGCTATCCCTCCCCCCAAGGGCTTCACCCAAATAGGTTAACTATTTTTCAAAGAGACCCTTTCTTTGCCATGGCATTGAGCCGGGTCTTTCCAGATGTTGCGGACACCTGGCCAAAGAGTTACAGTGGCTCTCATGGTCTGACTCAGGGGGACAAGAGGAATGTGAGGGATTTCCTTACCCGGCGCTGTCAAACACCTCAGCATACTGCATCACCTTGTGGCTCAGCAATACCTCAGCCTCCGTGTGGTTGGCTCCTACCACGGACGCCGGGGTTCTGAATGGGTAGGGCAGCTCAGAGCCGGGTGGCACCCCTGTCCACTCAGGTATAGTCAAGCTGCTAGTGCGGTGGGCGAAGTGGTAGGTGTAGACAGCACTGCCGGCCTCTACCTCTCGCCTAGCCACCTCTGCTACCGGGCACACAAAGAGGTAGTCACCAAAGATTTGATCCATGGCCCATCGGTACTGCCCTTCCCCCTGCTCCTCACCCTCCTGGCTGTATCTCTGTGCCATGGCCTGGGCGGCCTCTTCTGGTGCCCCAGGCGCTATCAGCCTCACAACATACAGCAGCTCCTCCCAGCCGATGTTGCTGGAATTCTCCAAGTTGAATCTCGGGGCAGCAAATAGCAGTATGTCGGAGCCTTCACTGGTGGTGAAACCGGCCACGATGGGCATCAGCTGGCCGTGCTCAGCCTGCAAGAGTCTTGGTGGTGTATCAGGGAGGAAATCCCGGTCTGGTGTTGTCACAAAGGGCAATCCCAGCTGCTTCTTGCGGCTCAAGACGGAGAACTCGTGTTTGGGGAATTCCCCTGCTTTCTTCCCCTGCAGGCAGCCCGCCAGGGCCATGCTGTTACCGTTGGAGCAGCCCAGTTGCCGGCCCAGCCTCTGGCCTCTCTCCTTGGCCTCCTCAAGTGAAATCTAAGCCCATGGTGTGTTTGGGGTGCCACTCATCAGCACGGTGCTGGTGAAAAGGGGCCAGCTCCCTGGGGAGAGGAGGTGGAAGCTGACTGACGCAGCCCCAGCATCCTGTTCAGCGAATATGAAATGGGCTGGGTCCCTGCCAAAGGCGGCTGCATTGTCCCTCAGTCAGTGCATTGCCAAGTGCTGGTCCCACAGGCCGGCATTCCCCGTGGTGTCCGGGGGCAGGGACAGGAAGCCCAGAGCCCCCAGCTGATAGTTCATGGAGGTCACAATCACTTTTGTTGTGGCAGCTAAGAAGCTCCCATTATCGAGGTCTAGTGAGGCTGCACCTGAGAAGAACCCCCCGCCATGGATCCAAACAATGACAGGGACCGGTGTGTGGGGCCGGGGATGGGATACCCAGATGTTGAGGAAGAGGCAGTCTTCGGCCTGCGGTGTTTTGGGTGTGAACGTTTCAGCCTCAGGGTAACCAGTAAGTGGAGGCTGGAGGCAGGCATTGCCGAAGCTGGTGGCCTCCAGGACGTGGCTCCAGGGTAGGTGAGGAAGCAGCTTCTGGAAGCGCAAGGCCCCCACAGGGGGCTCAGCGTAGAGGATGCCCAGGAAGACTGTCACTCTTCTGGAGCTGACCGGGAGGTGCTTGCCCCGGATAGGGCCAGTGGCAGTGAGCACCATGGTGCCATCGTCATCGGAGCCAGAGCTGGGGCCCGGCAGGGAAAGGAGGAGCAGCAGAGGAGCATGGGAAGGAGTCCAAGCATCACAGCAGTTGGAAGGAAACACTGCCCCGTCCCTGCGAGGGAGTTATTGGGAAAGGTATGGGGCCTTTCCCCCTTGGGTTGCTGGTTCCCATCCAGAGCCAGCTACATAAATATAGACTTGAACAGAGGGGGAAAGGGAGTGGAGGAAGTGGAATAACAGCTAGAATTGGGATCACTCTTGGTAATTACTCACTTGATACCCTCTCCACAGATCCCATTCTCAGAGCTGGGCATAGAACCCAGGAGTCCCGGTCCCCGTCCCCACCGCTCTAACCCACTAGACCCCACTCCTCTTCCAAAGCTGGGAATAGAACCCAAGAGTCCTTGTCCCCAGCCCCCCTGCTCTAACCCACTAGATCCCTCTCCTGTCCCAGAGCCAGGGACAGCAAGGGAAGGGAGCATCTGATCTGCCTTTGGTTGTTTCCTCCTGGCTGTGCAGTGAATTCTCACTACTGAACCCATTGCCTGCCTCCTCCTGGCACCCAACAGGCCCGAACCAGCAAGGATCCCCGAGAGAGCATCTGCCCAAGGAGAGCCCGGGGTCACAGCTGCTGGGCTCAGGGATACAATTCTGGCAGGCGCTGTGAAAGGCAACTTCAGGCAGGACACCTGGGTTCTATTCCCAGCTCTGGGAGGGGAGTGGGGTCAATTGGTGAGAGCAATGGGGGCTGGGAGACAGGATTTCCGGGTTTTATCCCTAGCTCCGGGAGGGGAGTGGGGTCTAGTCAATTAGAGCAGGGGTGGGCGCTGGGTTCTATCCCCAATTGTGGGAGCGGACGTTGTGGTCACCCCACAACCTCTTCCACTCCGTTCCCCAAGAACTCAGTTCCACTCCAGTCCGGTCGCTCTGGTCCCTGTATTTGGCACACAGCAAAGCTACGCTCAGTGGATCAGACTCAAGTGTAGGGGGCGGGCGTAGGGCCTACCCCACTCCCAAAGCTACGCAGCAAACCTCTTCCTTTGTAGACGTTTACACGTTACTCGGCATTCGCGACACATTGCATCCCGTATTTTGGGACTGGCTCCGTCACTTTGCAGGAACAAATCCCTCTGCAGCATGCACTGTCCATGCACTGTCATTGGACGACTTACTCTTTCCCTCATCTTACGTTCCAGGCTTCTCTTGTCCATTTTTATCATGCCCGTCGTAAATGGCTCCCTGGGGGTTCCCCCTTATTTCAGCTCAGACAGACTTTCTGCTTCCAGCCTGCTGATTTATTTACCTCCCTAATCCTGTCTCCCAAGAGATGAGGCCTCACCCATGTCCAATTATTGATGTCAAGCCAGGACTACAGGAGAATGGGGTCTAGTGGTTAGAGCAAGGGGCTGGGAGGCAGGACTCTTGGGTTTTATCCCCAACTCTGGGTGGGGAGTGAGGCCTAATGGGTTAGAGCAGGAGGCCTGGGAGTCAGGGATGACACAGATCTGGGACTGGGAGAACGGGGTGACTGACCAGATGCTGTATTTTTGAAAGGGGATCAAGACTGATATGGGGAGCTCCCACAGCTGTCTGGATTTGCGTGGCTGGGACTGGATGGGAGCCAGCGCCCCCTAGAGGGGAAAGACCCCAGATCCCGTTCCCTATAACTTCCTCGGGAGGGTTTCCCTTCCAGCTGCCGCGATGCTGGGACTCCTCCCTGCGCTCCCCTGCCTGCTCCTCCTCTTCCTGGCGGGCCCCAGCTCTTGGCTCCGATGACAACGGCACTGTGGTGCTCACCACCAGTGGCCCCATCTGGGCCAAGCGCCTCCCGGCCGGCTCCAGCACAGTGATGGCCTTACTGGGCATCCCCTAGGCCGAGCCCCCCATGAGGGCCTTGTGCTTCCAGAAGCCAAAACCCCACCAGCCCTGGAGCCACGTCTTGGAGGCCACCAGCTTTGGCGACGCCTGCCTCCAGCCTCCACTTACTGGTTACCCTGGTGCCTATATTTGCAAATCCAAGATACCGCAGTCCGAGGACTGCCTCTTCCTCAACATTTGGGTGCCCCATCCCCAGCCCTGTGAGCCAGCCCCCGTCCTCGTCTGGATCCATGGCATGGCTTTTGTCTCTGGTGTAGCCTCCCTTGACGTTTGCGATGGGCGCTTCTTAGCCGCCACCAAGAACGTGATCGTGGCCTCCATGAACTACCGGCTGGGGGCACTGGGCTTCCTGTCTCTGCCCCCAGCCACCCCAGGGAACGCCGGCCTGTGGGATGAGCGCCTGGCGCTGCGGGACAACGCGGCCGCCTTCAGTGGGGACCCAGCTCGTTTGATGCTCGTTGGCCAGTGTGCTGGCGGTTCCTCAGTGGGCTTCCACCTACTCTCCCCAAGGAGCCAGCCCCTCTTCACCCGCGCTGTGCCACAGAGCGGAGCCCCGACAGCACCATGGATTTGGAGTTCCCTGGAGGAGGCCAAGGAGAGAGGCCAGAGGCTGGGCCAGCTGCTGGGCTGCACCGATAGAGATGAGACCGGCCTGGTAGGCTGCCTGCAGGGGAAGGCAGCAGGGGAGTTCCCCAAACACGAGTTTGCCATCTTGTGCCGCAGGAAGCAGCTGGGGTTTCCCTTTGTGCCGACAGGAGATGGGGATTTTCTTCCTGATACACCATCAAGACTCCTGCAGGCTAAGCAGAGCCAGCCTATGCCCATCCTGACCGGCATCAACGCCAGCGAAGGCTCCTGTATAGTAATCTATGCTGGCTCCAGATTCAATGTGGAGAATGCCAGCTCCATCAGCTGGGATGAGCTGCTGCAGGTGGTGAGGATGATAGTTCCAGAGGCACCAGAAGAGGCCGTCCGGGCCGTGGCACTGCGGTACAGCCAGGAGGAAAAGGGGTAGGGTGAAGCACGGTACCGATGGGCCATGGATCAAATCCTTGGTGACTACTTCATTGTGTGTCCAGTAGCCAAGGTGGCTGGGCGAGAGGTGGAGACCGGCAGTCCCGTGTATGCCTACTACTTCACCAACCACAGCAGCGGTTTGTCCACACCTGGGTGGATGGGGGTACCGCAAGGCTCTGAATTTCCCTACCTGTTCAGGACCCTGGCATCTGTGGGAGGAGCCAGCCACACGCCCATGGAGGCCGAGGTGGGGCTGAGCTGCAGGGTGATGCAGTACTTTGCGGTGTACCCCTGGAGCGGGTAAGGGAATCCCCCAGAATCCTCTTGTGCCCCTGATCCAGACCGTGAGAGCAGCTCTAACTCTTTGGCCAGGTGTCCACAATATGCAGGAATATTCTCAATGCCATGGCAAAGAAGGGGTCCCTTTGAAAAATAGATAATCTCTTTGGTTGAAGCCCCTGACCTAGAGCTGAACTTACTTCAGGGAGGTAATATCTGAGCCCCTTGATTCCAGGTTAGCGATAATTCCCTTCTTCCCACATCAGGATGTCGCTGGTCCTATGAATACGCCCGTCCTCATTCAAGGAAACAAGGTTTTCAGCTCGTAGTGAATGACCTCAAAGCTCTGCCTGCCCTTTCCCAGCCCTGCCGCACAAACGCAGGGGATGTTTATGCTACAAACACTATACGGGCATGGCTATGTCAGCTCATCCTGTCGATACAACCTGCAGCAGCAAACGGGGTTGCTCCAGCTGGGGAGGAACATCAGCTGCCCAACAAATCGGGACCGACATTGACAAAAGCATCTTTCCATCAACATAACTACAGCTCCCCTAGGGGCTAGGTCAGCACAGCTGTGGCAGTCAGGTGTGTGGGTTTTTTCACATCTCTGACTGAGACAATTGTGGCAACATAACTTTTAAGCATACACCGGGGGATAGATAAGAAGACATACTCCCTTGCACTAAAAATAAGCAAGTAAAACCTCAACAAAATGTCTTCAACGTCCCCCATTCTAGTCCTAACCATCCAGCTTGGGACCATTGATTCTCAGATTAGGGAAGTGAAAGCAGTTGGGAAAATTAAAAAAATAATATCCAATACATAGAAAAAAGGGACGGTTGATAGTAATGAATATAAATCAGACATTAGGAATTGTAGACATCTGATAAAGGAAGCAAAGAGACACATGGAGAAATTTATGGTCAGCAGAGTTGGGGACAATAAGGAGTTGTTTGAATATATTAGGAATAAAAAGAATCCTGATAATGGGATTGGTTCATTTATTATTAGGTGGAAACGGCAGAATTATCAATAGTAATGCAGAAAAGGTAGACGTGTTCAATAAATAATTCTGTTCTGTATTTGGGGAAAAAAACAGATGATATAGTCTCATTGCATGGGGATGATAACACTCTTTCTATTCCACTAAAGTCTTGGGAGGATGTTAAACAGAGGCTATTAAACTTAGACATTTCTAAATCAGCAGGGCCAGATAATTTACACCCAAGTGTTTTAAAAGAGCTGGCTGAGGAGCTTGCTGGCCTGTCTATGTTGATTTTCAGTACATCTTGGAGCAGCGGGAAAGTTCCACAAGACTGGACGATAGTAAATGTTGTACCAATTTATAAAAAGGGTAAATGGAATGAACTGGGTAAGCATAGGGCTGTAGTAAAATGGCAGCCAACTCAGGGCAGCTTGTGGCAACAATTTCATTGAGCGCAGTGGGAGATGGTAGCCATTTTTAGTTAGGGCAGCATGTGACATCATCCTGTTTGGAAGGACAAGTGAGAGGGGCCATCTTAAGTGAGGGCAAATGGTGGCTTCAGACTGCCTTCCAGTTTAGACCCTCCTATCTGCACTCCCATGATCACTAACACTGCAGTGTCCTCTCTGTCGCCCTCATCCATATTGTTCAGACTGCCACACTGCTTCTTCCTATGTCTGTCAGCCCATATTCCCTGAGGGAAGCCTGGCTTCAGTCCCATTGGAAACAGTGGCCATCTTTCCTAGAGGCAGTCTCCCTTTAGAAAGGGCTGTAGGCCAATGGCAGCCATCATGACTCATGTCAGCCTGTGGCTTCAATGTCATCAAGATCAATGGGAGATAGCCACCATCTTTATTAAGGGCAACCTGTAGTGTCACCCCATATAAGGAGAACAAGTGGAAGCAGCCATCTTAACTGAGGGCAGCCTCTGGCTTCACTCTCATTGGGAACAATAGGGAATGGCAGCCATTTTAGAAAGGGGCCAAACTTTGCAAATTGGCTCCTAATGACCCCTGCCTCCAGGAGACAGACTCTGGCCAGAGCCCGTTCCTGTCTCTGTTAAGCCCGGGTACTAACTCTGTGTGCTCTGTTGAATTTCTCCCTAGGATCCCCTTCAAGAGAGAGCAGTGGCCCCTCTATGACCCCATAAAACAGAACTTCTTCTGCATTGGACTAGAGTCATTTGAGGTTGAGAAGATGGCCCTCACCCAATGCTGCAGCATCTTGGCATCACTACTTGTAAAGAAGCTGAGCCCCGCAGGTGAGCATCAGTGGGGTGAGAGACAGCAACCCCAGAGGGGAAAGGCCCCATGTCCCCCTCCCTCTGAGCCAGGCAAATCCCCCCACCCCTGGGGTTGGATTGGAGCTGGCATCCCATAGAGGGTGCCACTAGTACCCTGGAATACATTCCCATTTCCAGGGGATGTTCTGGGCTCCTCGAGATGGTCCATTCTCCTGCCTGGGGTAGTTCTCGCATCCCCTGGGAACTCCAGAACCCATCTGCTGTGGGAAGCCACAGGTTCTGACTCATCTTCACTTGCTTGACCCCTCCAGGAGGGCAATGACACCCGTGTTTCCTGTATCAGCCCAACCCAGTGTGCCCCCATTCCAGCGGAGGGGGCTTGAGCTCAGAGAGGGATTCCCAGCAGGGTAAGTGGGGGTGAAGGGATGGATCCAATGACAGTGGGGGCTCTGGGCAGGTGGCCCGTAATGGCATGGAAGAGAAAAGAGGCAATGACAGAAAGAAACACAGCTGGCTCTGGGGAGGGGCGCGGCCGCTGTGTAACTGTGTAGCACAGGGAGCGAAGAAGAATCCAATAGTTACTAGGAATCCTGTGTGCCAGGGGGCCTCTTCTGGGAGGCAGAAGAGAACCTTGCTCGTTGGGCACCGGGGTTCACAGGTGCTGGGAGACATGGGAACTCCACCAGCACAGCATCCCCTACTGCTAGAATATAGCACTGGGGGGGAGCCCTGACCGTGCCGGGACAGCCCCCTGCTGAGCCCCCCATGCCGCTCTTTGGGGCTCAGCACGGGGATTAGCACTGACTGCTGGGGGTGAGCGTCCCACACCGAGCCCACGCAGCGCCTGGTTTCCCCTGCAGGTCTCCCCTCCCGTTTGCAAATAGACCAAACCCTGCATAGTCTGAGCTCATCCCCACTGCTGTTAACCCCACTCGCTGTGTGTCTCACAGGAGCAGAGTCAGGACGTGCCCAGCCCAGGGGGCTGTGAATGAAGAGCTGAGCACTTACAATCCCCTGATGGGGGGAACCCTCCCTGCAGACAAGAGCATCCAGTTCCTGTTGGCGCCTGCCGATTCATTAACGAGGATCCTGCTAATAAACCCCCTGGGAATCCATGGATTGACCCTCCCTCTGCAACTCCTCCACCCTGAGTGCATTAAAGCATATTCAGGGGATGGATCACTTGATGATTCCCTGTTCTGTTCATTCCCTCTGGGGCACCTGGCGTTGGCCACTGTAGGAAGACAGGACACTGGGCTGGATGGTCCTTTGGTCTGACCCAGTGTGGCCGTTCTTATGTTCTTATGTTTAGTCTGGAGACAGAACCCTGGTGTGTGCGGTTGATTAGCTGCCCCTGAACAGGGGGGACAGCGTGTGTGTGTGTGTGTGTGTATGATAGAAGAGCTGTTTGTGTGTGTGTGTGTGTGTAAGGGCTCTGGATTGGAGTGCTTTATATATATATGCAGGGGTGGCAGTTGTGAAGGTGTGGGCTCTATCCCTGGGACCTGAGTCAGAGATCCCCATCCTCCCCCACCCCAATCCTGGGAGTTCACACGCTTCTGTGCAATGCAGATGCTGTTAACCTGTAGTACTCCTTGCTGCAAGATATTGCCCTTAAGGCTCATGCTCCTGCCCTCTCACACACACTGTGGCTGATTCATACTTGCCACCCACCTCCCCTCTGCCACTAATGCTCTCCGCCCCCCCGCCACTCCCAGGTGAGCCACCAGTCCCACCCTGTGCCCTTGGTCGGCCTGGCCCGCCCCCAGCTATTCCTGGCTTTGCTGAGGGTAGCGCTGGTGGATGGGATGTACTGAGACTGAGGGAGGGAATTTGGAATGTTCTTGCCCCTGGCAAGGGGATGGGAGAGATCTTGGGTGCTATCCCCTCCAGGACACCACTGACCCCAATGGCACCAGGGGGCGCTGTGCTGCAGGGACTCAGTAGGGGGCGCTCTCCCCTTGCAGTCGGTGCTGACCCCAATGGCACCAGGGGGCGCTGTGCTGCTGGGACTCAGTAGGGGGCGCTCTCCCCTTGCAGTCGGTGCTGACCCCAATGGCACCAGGGGGCGCTGTGCTGCTGGGACTCAGTAAGGGGCGCTCTCCCCTTGCAGTCGGTGCTGACCCCAATGGCACCAGGGGGCGCTGTGCTGCTGGGACTCAGTAGGGGGCGCTCTCCCCTTGCAGTCAGTGCTGACCCCAATGGCACCAGGGGGTGCTGTGCTGCTGGGGCTCAGTAGGGGGCGCTCTCCCCTTGCAGTCGGTGCTGACCCCAATGGCACCAGGGGGCGCTGTGCTGCTGGGACTCAGTAGGGGGCGCTCTCCCCTTGCAGTCGGTGCTGACCCCAATGGCACCAGGGGGCGCTGTGCTGCTGGGACTCAGTAGGGGGCGCTCTCCCCTTGCAGTCAGTGCTGACCCCAATGGCACCAGGGGGCGCTGTGCTGCTGGGACTCAGTAGGGGGCGCTCTCCCCTTGCAGTCGGTGCTGACCCCAATGGCACCAGGGGGTGCTGTGCTGCTGGGGCTCAGTAGGGGGCGCTCTCCCCTTGCAGTCAGTGCTGACCCCAGTAGCACCAGGGGGCACTGTGCTGCAGGGACTCAGTAGGGGGCGCTCTCCCCTTGCAGTCGGTGCTGACCCCAGTAGCACCAGGGGGCGCTGTGCTGCAGGGACTCAGTAGGGAGCGCTCTCCCCTTGCAGTCAGTGCTGACCCCAATGGCACCAGGGGGCGCTGTGCTGCTGGGGCTCAGTAGGGGGCGCTCTCCCCTTGCAGTCGGTGCTGACCCCAATGGCATCAGGGGGCGCTGTGCTGCAGGGGCTCAGTAGGGGGCGCTCTCCCCTTGCAGTCAGTGCTGACCCCAATGGCACCAGGGGGCGCTGTGCTGCTGGGGCTCAGTAGGGGGCGCTCTCCCCTTGCAGTCAGTGCTGACCCCAATGCCACCAGGGGGCACTGTGCTGCAGGGAGCCCTACAAAAACATCAGCAAGAAGCAATGGGCAGATTCAAGCGGTCCAAGGGCCTTTATTCACACAAAGAGGCTAGTGGCCTGATAGGTGGACTGATCCCCTCCCCTCTTAGGGCTGGGAGACCTGAACCTCCTTCTTGTGGGGGTCGTACCACACCAGCAGGATCAACTGGGCGTTTCCGACCCTGAACTCCACCCAGCACCCGTCGCTCTGCAAGACGAGCCTGCTGTCCTGACCCAGCCACATCCAGACAGGCTGGTGGCTCTTCAGCAGCTCCATGGCCCGGCTGAAGCAGGCAGCCAGCCCCTCCATCATCAGCCCCTTCTCCTCCAGCTCATTCTTCTTCCTCAGCACTTCGGTCTGGCTCAGGTCTTCACTGCAGTGAACCACGTCTTCCATGGGATGCTCTACCCGGGGGCTGTGGCGTCTCGGGCGGGGGCCATGTGCCCTCTGCTGAGTTTGGTTCTGATGGAGGTCGATGATCAATTTGCACCAGGTTTTGGGGCCAGATCAGCTGTTCGATCCCCTCCCCCTAGATGACAAGGTGGGAAATACATGGGTTTTGGATCCCCCTGGTCAGATCCATGGGCCCATCCAGCCCAGCATCCTGGCCCCATGCCACCCTAGATCAACGGGCCCGTCAATCTGGTATCACCCCTCCTCCCTGCCACCCTGGATCAGACCCATAGGCCCATCTAGCCCCGTATTCCCCCACCTCCTTTTTGCCCCAGATCAGAACCAGGGGCACATCCACCCCCACCCTCTCACACCACCCTGATATCCTCCCCCATCACCATCCTGGGTCAGACCCATAGGCCCATCTAGCCTGGTATCCCGCCTCCCTAGATCAGACCAGTGCACCCATCTAGCAACCTACGGAGAGCCAAGCTCCTAACAGATCCGATGCCCACTAGCCAGAGGCTGATGCTAGAAATCCAGGGCCAATTTGCCACCTTGTGTACATTGCAGCCTCCCTCTGCAGCCTGGGGGGGCCGGGGGGGCACTCACAGGTTTAAACCTGTGTCAGTGGTGGATTCTCTGCCACTTGAAGCCTGTCAGTCACGATTTGAGGATGCCAGGAACTGAGTCAAAGGTTCAGGTCTATCACAGGAGTGGGTTGGCAAGGTTCTGTGGCCTGCGACAGGCAGGAGGTCAGACTAGAGGATCAGGACCCGGGCTGTGGCCCCGCCCATGCTCCACGCTTGGGCCTGCGTCCTGGAAGTTGGGCCAGTGCTCAGGCCGGCCGGTAGCCCGGGGGTCAGAGCGGCTGGGGCCTCAGGCGGAAGGGGGCAGGGCCAGGGCCTGGCCTCCCCAAAATGGGGGTTCACATGCCGCCCGTGCCTTCTGACCTTAAAGTCTATGAGTCCAAGGTCAGTGGATCCGGGGCAAGTGACTCCCGTGGGGGATCTGTCCCGTCGCCTTTACACGGTAGGTGATGGAGAAATTGAGAAGAGTCGGGCAGGGGGCAGCTGAAGAGATGCAACGTCAGATGATGTGTCCCATTCCCCCCACAACTCTAATCCCACTGTGACACTCAGCTGGGATCCTCGCCCGTGGATGCCAGCTCCTTCCCCCATACCCTAGTCCAGCCTCCCCAAGGCTGGGACACCAGCTTATCTGCCTCCTCTGCCCTAAACACACAGCTCCCAGCTATTGACCTTCAGCTCCCAAGGGCTTTGGCCCTGGCCCAGACGCAAGCAGGATGGAGCAACTCCCCCCCCCACCCCCACGCACACACACAGGGCTTTGTCTCTTTCCCCTGAAACTGTCAACGGAGCAGGAGAAACTGCTTCTCAAACACACACACACACACACAGAGTGGATAAACAGGATTGTTCCCATGCTCCAGAAGGGGAAACTGAGGCACAGAGCAGGGAGAAGTACCCTGTGCCCCTCCCAGAGCTGGGGCTAGAACCCAGGAGTCCTATCTCTCAACCCCCACTGCTCTAACCCACTCGCCTCCCAGAGCTGGAGACAGAACCCAGGAGTCCTGTCTCCCAGTCCCTTCCTGCTCTAACCACTTGACACCACTCCCTCCCAGAGCTGGGCACAGAACCCAGGAGTCCTGTCTCCCAGTCCCCTCCCGCTCTAACCACTTGACCCCATTCCCTCCCAGAGCTGGGCACAGAAGCTAGGAGTCCTGGCTCCCAGCCCTCACTAGTCCAACCCAGGAGAGAATATTTACTCCTTCTCATTATTTACTCCATCTCCTAACACAAAAACTAGGGGTCACCCAATTAAATTAATAGGCAGCAAGCTTAAAACAAACACAAGAAAGTATTTCTTCACACAGTCAACCTGTGGAACTCCTTGCCAGGGGATGTTGTGAAGGACAAGACTATAACAGGGTTCAAAAAAGAACTAGATACATTCATGGAGGATGGGTCCATCAATGGCTACTAGCCAGGATGGGTAGGGATGGTGGCCCTAGCCTCTGTTTGCCAGAAGCTGGGAATGGGTGACAGGGGATGGATCACTTGAGGATTACGTGGTCTGTTCATTCCCTCTGGGGCACCTGGCACTGGCCACTGTGGGAAGACAGGATCCTGGGCTAGATGGACTTTTGGTCTCACCCAGTATGGCCGTTGTTATGTTCTTAATTCTCAAGTCTCCTGAGCTGTGTTCAGAGCACTGGGTGCATGGAGCAGAGATTAAAGGCCCGAATGGATGTTTTTCCTCCTTGTTTTTTTCCCGTATAAATAGGAGAAGGAGGGTCATATCTCAGCTCCATGGCGCTGGGGGAACGCTTGCTAGAGGACGCTCATGCAGCCTGGGACCTTTCTCAGCTATTCATTGCAGGAGGGTGGAAAGGGGTTTGAACCGTTAACAAAAGAAATTTTCCAGATGGAAAATGAGGTTAATACACCTCCCCAACCCTGTCTGTATTTAGACTGTCTCTCGCTGTGTGTCTGGGCAGCGCCCAGCACTACGGGGCCCTGATCTCAGCTGGGGTAGGGGCTGTCTCTCGCTGTGTGTCTGGGCAGCGCCCAGCACTACGGGGCCCTGATCTCAGCTGGGGTAGGGACTGTCTCTCGCTGTGTGTCTGGGCAACGCCCGGCACAACGGGGCCCTGATCTCAGCTGGGGCAGGGACTGTCTCTCGCTGTGTATCTGGGCAGCGCCCGGCACCACGGGGCCCTGATCTCAGCTGGGGTAGGGGCTGTCTCTCGCTGTGTGTCTGGGCAGCGCCCAGCACTACGGGGCCCTGATCTCAGCTGGGGTAGGGGCTGTCTCTCGCTGTGTGTCTGGGCAGCGCCCAGCACTAAGGGGCCCTGATCTCAGCTGGGGTAGGGGCTGTCTCTCGCTGTGTGTCTGGGCAGCGCCCAGCACTACGGGGCCCTGATCTCAGCTGGGGTAGGGGCTGTCTCTCGCTGTGTGTCTGGGCAACGCCCGGCACAACGGGGCCCTGATCTCAGCTGGGGTAGGGGCTGTCTCTCGCTGTGTGTCTGGGCAGCGCCCAGCACTAAGGGGCCCTGATCTCAGCTGGGGTAGGGGCTGTCTCTCGCTGTGTGTCTGGGCAGCGCCCGGCACAACGGGGCCCTGATCTCAGCTGGGGTAGGGGCTGTCTCTCGCTGTGTGTCTGGGCAGCGCCCAGCACTACGGGGCCCTGATCTCAGCTGGGGTAGGGGCTGTCTCTCGCTGTGTGTCTGGGCAGCGCCCAGAACTACGGGGCCCTGATCTCAGCTGGGGTAGGGGCTGTCTCTCGCTGTGTGTCTGGGCAGCGCCCGGCACAACGGGGCCCTGATCTCAGCTGGGGTAGGGGCTGTCTCTCGCTGTGTGTCTGGGCAGCGCCCAGCACTACGGGGCCCTGATCTCAGCTGGGGTAGGGGCTGTCTCTCGCTGTGTGTCTGGGCAGCGCCCAGCACTACGGGGCCCTGATCTCAGCTGGAGCCTCTGAGTGTTGCAAAAGCAGCTGTTTAACGGGCTCTGTAACGAAGCCAAACAGGTACATTTTAGAATA
Organism: Lepidochelys kempii; assembly: GCF_965140285.1. Lineage (NCBI taxonomy): Eukaryota > Metazoa > Chordata > Testudines > Cheloniidae > Lepidochelys > Lepidochelys kempii. The sequence continues at coordinate 46,342,452 of NC_136393.1, read as the reverse complement.
TTGCTTGTGGCAGTTTCTCCCAGAGACACCTATGTGCTTTAATTAACTAGTAATCTCCGCTCCCCCAGCTCTTTCCTCACCTGGGACCTCTGGTTTTTAATGTCTGGGATGGTTTCCCCTCCCTCCAGGATTGCTGTTGCACAAATTTCAGAGGCACCTATCGGCGGCAACCGATATCAGCACGAGACGATCCCTGCCCTGAAAACCCTACAGTCTAAATGGACACAGGCAGGTTCATTCTCCCCATTTTACAGACACGTACTGACTTGGGCAAGGTCACCCCAGTGGTGGATTGCTGCATGGGCCCACGGGGCCCCAGCCAATTTGGGGCCCCGGGAAAAATCTCTCCCCCACCCGCTGTGGCCCCGTGGCCGGAGGAGCTCTCACTCCCCACTGTGGCTCCAGGGAACAGAGCTTCTCTGGTGAGCAAGCTGCCGGGGGGGGGGGAGGGCGCAGCGGAAAGGAGCGAGCAGAAGGCAGGGCTATGGGGGAAGAGGCAGAATGGGGTGGGGCCATGGGCGGGGCCACAGGTGGAAGGAGCAGAATGGGGTGGGCTGTGGGCGAGACCGCAGGTAGAAGGGGCGAGGCTGTGGGCGGGGCTGCAAGCAGAAGGAGCGGAATGGGGGCGTGGCCGCAGGAGGAAGGGGCAGGGCCCCACTTGCTCCGTCCCAGGGCCCCAGGAGACCTTACTCTGCCTTTAATGGGGTCACGCAGAGAGTCTACGGCAGAGCCAGGGTTTGAGGAGCCACACTTCCGGCCTCCCTTCTGCCTCAGAGCCGCCCCCCGAGTGCGTCTGTGGAGCCTGATTCTTCACCCTGGGAGGCGAAGGGAGCGGATCTGAAATGCTCGGCGGAACAAGGAGAAAGGAGCGAGATCTGGGTGGCAGGGTGTTTTATTTTGCCATGGCGCTAGGAGGCGCAGGACAGAAGCCCCAGCGCGGGGCTCCCATGCGGTGTTCCCTCACGGTGCCGGTGTGGGGGTCGTACCAGACCAGCAGCGTCTGCTTGATCTGGCCGGCGCGGAGCTCCAGCCACTTCCCGTCACTCTGCAGGACGAGCCGGATGTTGGTCCAGGGCTCCACGGGCCGCTTCTGCACCACTTCCATGGCCCGGCTGAAGCAGGCGGCCAGCCCCTCCGTCATGGGCCCCAGCCTCTCCGCCCCGTTCTTCAGCCGCAGCAGCTCCAGCGCGTTCAGGCCGTGGGTGCACACCCCGGCCAATGTGCCGCCCCCCTCTGGGAGAGCTTCCTCACTCTGCATGAGTGGGTGTGGCGTGGGCAGCGCCTCCTGCAGGGGGAGAGGGTGAAGCGCAGGAGCTGAGGACACGCGGAGGGTCCGATCCTCACCCAGCATGGGATCGGCCTCTGTGATTGCACACAGCGCCCCCCGGCTGGTGCTCCTCAGCTCTGCCCTTGCAAAGGATTCCCCCTCCAGGGGGCAGAGGTGAGGTTTGTCTCCAGGGCCTGTCTGGTCCCAAATCCCTCCCCGGTGTCCCATGAAAGGTGGCTCCACTCCTGGCAGCATCTGGGACTGTTCTCTGCGGGGAATCAGGCCCACGTGTTGTTCTCCAGTTCACGAACCAGAGAGAGAAAGAGAGACGCAGAAACAGAGAATGTACCAGAGACCCCGTCCCCTATGCCCCACTGACCCCAAGAATTCTGGCTCCCAGGCCCCCCTGCTCTAACCACTAGGCCCCACTCCCCTCCCAGAGCTGGGGATAGAACCCAAGAGTCCTGGCGCCCAGCCCCCCTGCTCTAACCACTAGGCCCCACTCCCCTCCCAGAGCTGGGGATAGAACCCAGGAGTCCTGGCTCCCAGACCCTCCCCCTGCTCTGACCCCAATTCTAGGGACACTCATCTGCAGCACTCAGGTGACCTGAGGTTGGCTAATGCATGTGGTTGCCAGCTCCTTCCCCAGGGCTTGGGGAGAGCCCCCACCGGTCACCTTATCCCAGCCCCCAAAGGGCCAGGATACCAGTGTATGTGGCTCAGTTCTATCCAGCCCATACCCCTCTTCCCACTGCGGTCCGGCTGGCTGCCTCTGGGCCCTGGAGCAGTGCAGGGCGGGGGAGATGGTTACAAGGATTCTGTGACCATCTTCTTTAAGGGAAGGGAAAGGCGCAGCTCTCTCTGTAAGCAGAAGTTGGGTCTGGGGCTGTGGGGAGAGGCCAGGCCTGCAAGGTCACTCCTCTAATGGAAGGGTTTGTCTCAGTGGTTGGCCTACGAGGCTGAGCGTCCAGATTCCAGGATTCTGTCCCTGTTTCTGTGAGAAGAGTGGGGTGTAGTGGGTTAGAGCAGGGGGGCTGGGAGCCAGGGCTCCTAGTTTCTCTTCCCAGGTCTGGAAGATCCAGCGGGTTAAAGCAGGGGGGGTAAAGATCCAGCACACCTGGGTTCTAGCCCCAGCTTGGGGAGGTGAGTGGGGTTCAGTGGGTTAGAGCAAAGGGAATTAAATTCCATATGCTACTGAGACTTTCTTTCATTCTCGCGTGTTTCCTCTCACATTCATTTCTCTTCCCAACACACATTCCTCTCTTCCAATCTCTCCCCTTCCTTACTGCCCCTTTTCCCCTTAGGATAGGAACTAGACCCGAGTCCTGCATGGCCTCCCGTCCTGAGCGGTGTTGCAGAAAGCTGAGGCTGATGGGACGACAGAGAAACAATGGGATCCCCCTTTTCGGGCTGCTCAAGCAACCAGGCCTGCATGAGACATTTCAAACATCACCTGAAGCTCGGGAAGGAAGACCACACCTCAGGCTCTGCGGAACTGTCTGATAGGGGGACAGCTGCTCCAGGCAGGAGACGGGGCTTTCTCAGGTGGCTGGTCCCAGACTGTGGATCAAACTCCCCCAGGAAGGAAGAGCCACCCCAATCCTACCTCCCCTTCTGCTCCAGGGGCCAGGTATATGTCTTTGACCCACCTTCTCTGACACACATATATAGCAACATGTGTATTTAAAGGGGGCACGCTTCCCTCACAGTCAGTGGTGACCCCAATGCCCCAGGGCACTGCTAGGGGGTGCTGTGCTGCAGGGAATGGGGTGGGATATGCAGTAGAGGACACTTGCCCCTCAAGGTCAGTGCTAACCCCAATTTCCCAGAACAGTGCTAGGGGGCACTGAACTGCAGGTAGCTGGGGATTCAGTAGGAGGCACTCTCCCCTCACAGTCAGTGCTGACCTCAAAACCCTAGAACAGTGCTAGGGGATGGTGGCCTGCAGGAGGCAGGGGCCCTCTCCCCTTGCAACAGACTACCCCTGTATTCACCCCTTGCACACTGTTATAATAATCTTTGTACAAAGTACACCTTGTGAGGTATCATTTGTAAACTCATAATTTGCTGGACATTATTGTCCTGATAAAATATGTGTGGCAACAGCGTATGTGAAGTTATAAGATGTTGGTGTATGGTCTTGTTAACACATTTTTCCAAACCACAGCCCTGCCCAAACAGAAGTTGGGAAAAAGGTCTGTCCTAAACAAAGGAACGTATGCTCTGCTTCATTTGCATTTAAGCAGCAATCAGAGGCATCAAGCAGGAAGGGTAGAAAAGGAACCACAAGCAGGTGAGGAAGAACAGCAGGAAACATCCTTTCTTGCACTCTCTTTGTCTCCTGCATCTCAGCTGGAAATGTTTTCTAACAGAGGGGCTGACACTATGAAAATGAGGGACAAATACCCCTTCTCTTTCCTTTCTCTCTGTCCATGGATTCACTGCACCACGCGGAACAAAGGAAGCAGCTGTTGAACTGGGGCTGGGGTCCTGACCTAAGAAGTTTGGCCAGTAAGACTATTGAGAGCATGTGATGAGCTTCAAATTTAACAAAGTTTGTTAAGTTAGGCATTTAGTTGAGTTTTATCTATATTTTTCTTGTAACCATTTCTCACTTTTATGCCTCATGACTTCTACTCCCTGAAAATCTCTCTCTTTGTAATTAATAAACTTGTATTGTTTTATCTAATCCAGTGTGTTTAAATTGAAGTGTCTGGGAAACTCCATTTGGGATGGCAAGTTGTGTGCATATTATTTCTATTAAAGAAAAACTGACTTTGTATTAGCCAGGAGAGGGCTGGGCAGTACAGGACATACATTTCGGGGGAAAGGGGGACGGAATCTAAGACTGGGAGTGCATTGGGGTCATCCTGCAGTACAACCCAGGTTGGTGAGAGCCAGAGTGTAACCCAAGTGTGGCTGGCAGGCTGCAGTTACACACACAGAAGCCAATTCCAGTTTGGAGGTGTCATGGGCATTTATTTAGGGGCAGCAAGGAGAGGGACCAAGGCCCGGGGACCATCCAGCACGATTGTTTCCCAGCCTAGGACGGGGAGGAGACTTGAACCTCCTTTTTGTGCTGGTCGTACCACACCAACAGGTGTTGGCTGGCGTCTCCTGTCCTGAACTCTAGCCAGCGTCCATCTCCTTGGATGATGATCCTGGCATTCTCCCAGAGCCAGTACTGCCTGGGGTCCTGCTGGGCCACCAGATCTATAGCCTGGCTGAAGCAGGCAGCCAAACCCTCCGTCATCAGCCCCTTCTCCTCCAGCTCATTCTTTTTCCTGAGGACGTCTATTGGGGTCACTTTCTTGCCGCATTCAACAGTGAATTCCATGCTGAGGCCAAAGGTTCCTTCCCTGACCTCCTGGTTGAAGGCTGCCAAGAACTGAAATAAATCGATGCATTGTGGATTAAGGGAGTGGCGGGTGGGGGTGGAGTCCCACTGTGCTGCAGTATCTCAGCTTTCATGCAAAAGAAAAAAGTTTGTTTCTAGCCCTCACAGCAGTGAAGAAAACATCCCAAACGTGGAGTTGGTGTAACCAAAGCAGTGATGCCTGAGTCTGCAGGCAGCCTGGGCCAGTCGCTCTGAGAGGCTGCCGCCTTCACCATGGTGGAACGTTGACTCTGAACCCTAATGACTACCTTTCAAACACATTGGTGATCAAAGCATGTAAGAACAGAAAGGAACTAGCATGGTCTGACGATCCACACGTCCCTCTGCAAGAAGCAGTTTTTACTGGTGTTGTGAGTGGATGGGGTTTTGGTTGTGGGTGGAGCCTGGGAAATACCACTACCCATTTGGGGGGAGAAGGGTGTGAAGGGACAGCATGTTGATAAGGAATCCCATTATCCTCCAATTTCTTGTATTCTCTATACCTGCAGCACTGCCTACAGACCCCACCCAAGAGGGAGGGCTTATTTGACTAAGCACTGTACATGCATATAGTGCAGTGGTTCTCAAACTTTTGTCCTGGTGACCCCTTTCGCAAAGCAAGCCCCTGAGTGCAACCCCCCCCCCCTTACACATTAAAAACACTTTAAAATATATTTAACACCATTATAAATGCTGGAGGCAAAGCGGGGTTTGGGGCGGAGGCTGACAGCTCGCGACCGACCCCCCCCTCCATGTAATAACCTCGCGACCCCCTGAGGGGTCCCGACCCCCAGTTTGAGAACCCCAGTTATAGTGTATATCTCTTACTATTAGAACCTAATCTAGCCCCAGAGCTGAAGCTAGAACCCAGGAGTCCTGACTCCCAGTCCCCCTTGCTTTAACCAGTAGGCCTCACTCCCCTCCCAGAGCCAGGAAGGTGGGAGGAGGGCAGACAGGAGATGGGAGCGTGGAAATTCTCACATTTGGGGGTGAAGGAGGAAAGGTAATTTTCTCAGGGGAGTTGGGAGGGGGCTGGAGAGATGTGGGGTTGTGGGGGGCGGGGACAGGGTACAAGCCCCGTGACCAACCAGCTCCTTCGCCGCCGGGAAACCTGGCGTCTGTTGCTCTGTCCGCTTAGCCTGTGATTTGCTGCCAGCGACGCAGCACCTGTGCCAGGCCGGGGCAGGCCCTGAACACGTGGGACGTGCAGCCAGATGCGACTGAGTAACCGGGCAGGGCGTGGAGCCAGGCGATAAGGGTAAAACTGATCTGGGCGGGAGCCAGAACTTTTCCAAGGGCCAGGCCCTGACTCTGGACTGAGTGCCCCCAGGAACAAAAGGCAAGGCCAGCCCAGCCCCCTGTTGTCCGCTCCGTGTGCCAGCTGCATTCGTTGACCTGCCTTCTCTAGCAATATGTGGATTAGTGGGAAGGGGGGGCACGCTCCTGGAGCTCCATTCCTCCCCCGCCCCCAGCTTCCTCTATTTCCCTGCTGCTCACCCAGATCTTCCCCCTGTGTCACCCTTATTCCCCCCTCCCCGACTTCCAGCTCCCCCCATTCTCAGCTCAATGCTAGGGGCTCACTGTGTCCCATCCCCCCTCGGTCCCCATGCCACAGGCTCCATCTGCCCCCATCCCTCCTCACTCCCCGTGCTATGGGCTCGCTGCCCCCATACTCCCCTCGCTTCCCATGCCATGGGCTCTGGCTGCCCCCATCTGCCCTCGCTCCCCATGCCATGGGCTCTGTGTGCCCTGCCATCACCCCTCCCCCCAATGCCCAGGGATCTGTCTGCCCTGCATTCTTCATACCAGAGTCCCCCACTTTCCCTCCACCAGGGATGCTGTGTACTGCACTCCCCCATCCCATAGCAGGGTACCCCATTATCCCCTGCATGCCAGAGGCTGAGTGAACTCCTGCTTTGCTGCCACACCCATTATTTGTCCGGGAGATAAATCATTCAAGGTGCCAACAGGTTCATCTCCACTGGGAGGCTGGGCAGGGGTATGTTTAAGCTGGAAAGCATTGGCTTGTCGCTCTGGCACAGGTGCTTGATGTTGGGCTGCGCTAATCCCGGGCGGGGCAGAATTCGATGTTTTATTTTTAAATTTTTGAATTTCGATAGGGAAAAAAATTGGTTTTTATTTTTTAACCTGTTCGTCCCAATTATGATTGATTTTAATTTAAGTTCTTACAGGTGACAGTGGCCAGGACGAGCGCCCCTCCCCCCCCCCCAAATGCCGGGGGAGGCCACCCCTCTGCTGAGTTTCCCCCCTCCTCACAGGCCTGGCTGGGGGGGCGGGGTGTGTGACACTCTGTACCTCAAAGCAGCACCCTGGAACCCCCATATTCACTCCTGTCATATAATTATGTCCTATTTCATACAAAGCATGTCACATAAGATAGTGATTCTCAACCAGGGGCTCTTCCAAGGATTACATCAACTCCTCTGGATATTTGCCACATTTTACAAGAGGCTAATTAAAAAGCCCTAGTGAAGTCAGTGCAAACTAAAATTTCAGACAGACCATGACTTGTTCATACTGCTTCATATGCTACACACTGAAAGGGAAGTACGATATTTATCTCCCAATTGCTTTATTTTATAATTCTATGAGAAAGGCAGCAATTTTCCAGTGCGAGCGGCTGTGACAGGTCTGTATTGTTATGTCTGATTCTATAAGGACGTCGTTTTTAAGTGAGGTGAAACTTGGGGGTAGGCAAGACAGATCAGACTCCTGGAAGGAGGACAGTCGTCTGGAAAGGTTGAGGTGCTGTAGGAAATGAGCAATCCTGTAAGCGATTGGCTTTGCCTCGCCAGCCTCAAGGGGAAGGAATAGCGAAGGCTCATGAATGTCTCCTCACGGGTCACTTGGGAGAGGAGGCCCAGGACCGAATGGCTAATTCAACATCTGTGCACTCAGGCACCCAGCCTGGGACTCAGGTTTTGAGAGGGACCTGTGTAACTGACCACCCAGAGGGGAGCAGGCACACAGCTGACTTCTTGGGGACAGAGATTGGGGTGACAGAGGGTACCCCAATCCAGGTCCCACCTTTTCAGGACGCGGGTCCTGATAGGCGTTTGGAAAGGAACCGTGTCTCTTTAAATCAAGGAGAAAAAATGTGGTCAAAGGCTGTATTGTCGTGTTCAGAAATAGTATGGAAATCAGTGGTTTTCAAACTTTTTGTATTAGTGATCCCTTTCACACAGCAAGCCTCTGACCCCCTCCTTATAAATTAAAAAGGGGGGAGGCAATTTAATTTAATGGGGGCTCGGTGCTGTCAGCCCCACAGAGCTGACAGCTCATGACCCCTATGTAACTACCTTGTGACCGCTGAAGGGTCACGACCCCCAGTTTGAGAACCCCTGATAAATAGACCTGACCTGACATTATCATGTTTATACAGAAGAAAAAGTCCGGCTATATAGCCAAACTGTATAGCAATGTCACCAGATTCTTTAATCGTGCATTATCGTCATACCTACAGTAAGTGCTGTGACTGCAGACAAAACTAGCCATCCTATGAACCAGTATAATGTAACTTAAACAGCTGCTGTTTTCTTGGAAAGGCTAGCATACCTCAAGATTTTCCCTCTTCTTCCACTGTTAATTCTTAGAATAACTATTTTATGTAACATTTTCTTTTCGATTGCCCCCAAATTTCCAATTCTCCCACATGTCAGGAAAAAAATGGACCCCCTTCTATTTTTTCCCAGACGTTTACAGGTTTTTTTCTCCTAGACCTTCACATCTCTAATCTCAGCTTTCATTCAGAACAAAAAGAAAGTGTCTAGCCCTAATGATTGCGAAGAAACCCTCCCAAATGTGTCCTCTGTGTATGTCTGCCTGAGTTTGTCCAGAGCCTGAGCCCATTGATCTGAGAGGGAGAGATGCTTTCTCAGGTGCAACTGATGCAGTGACTTCTGCCTGAGTCTGCCGAGAGTCTGAGCCGAATGCTCAGACAGCAGGAAGCTGCCCCTTGTATCTCTATAGGGCATTAAGTACCTGGGGCCGGGGTGCTGTGAGGAAGAGCACAGCTGACCCAACCCCCTATCCAAGCAGGAACACCCTAACTGCTGCATTCAGTACTGCGGGAGAGGGGCTCCTGTCACCCCTGTGGTGCAGAAGGGGGGCCTTGTACCACTGCCTCTTGGGAAGGTTGGGAGAGGTAGTGGAGCAGGTTCTGCCTCTCAGTCTCACTCCAACTGGGTGCAGGGCCAGTGGGAAGGATGCTGGGCATGTCCCTGGGGCTGGAGCGGGGAGGGTCCTGCAGTGGGGGAACAGAAAAAGAAGGGGGGCACAGGAAGGGGAGACAAGGACAGAGGGGGTAGGATCCAGACCAGGGGAGGAAGTGGGAAATCCCCACACCTTGGGGAGGAGGAAAGCTATTTTTCTTAGTGCGAGGAGAAGACAGGAGAGAAGCAGGATGGTGGGGGTAGGGGGTACGAATCCCAGACCTACCAGTTCTGATGCTGCTCCTGGGTCCCTGATGTGCAGCTTAGCAGCAAGCAGAGAAGAAGCTGGCTTTCCCCTCTGCTTAGCTTTCGCTTTCCTTTCCTCCCTGTGACGCACTGCCCAAATGGGAAAGGGAGGGGCAGAGATTCTGCCAGGCTTTATAAGCATGACAAACCAATTAGCCAGGTTTCAGAGTAGCAGCCGTGTTAGTCTGTATTTGCAAAAAGAAAAGGAGTACTTGTGGCATCTTAGAGACTAACGAATTTATTTGAGCATAAGCTTTCGTGAGCTACAGCTCACTTCATCGGATGCATACTGTGGAAAGTACAGAAGATCTTTTTATACACACAAACCATGAAAAAATGGGTGTTTACCACTACAAAAGGTTTTCTCTCCCCCCACCCCATTCTCCTGCTGGTAATAGCTTATCTAAAGTGATCACTCTCCTTACAATGTGTATGATAATCAAGGTGGGCCATTTCCAGCACAAATCCAGGGTTTCACAAGAACGTCTGGGGGGGGAGGGGGTAGGAAAAAACAAGGGAAAATAGGTTACCTTGCATAATGACTTAGCCACTCCCAGTCTCTATTCAAGCCTAAGTTAATTGTATCCAATTTGCAAATGAATTCCAATTCAACAGTCTCTCGCTGGAGTCTGGATTTGAAGTTTTTCTGTTGTAATATCGCAACTTTCATGTCTGTAATCGCGTGACCAGAGAGATTGAAGTGTTCTCTGACTGGTTTATGGATGTTATAATTCTTGACATCTGATTTGTGTCCATTTATTCTTTTACGTAGAGACTGTCCAGTTTGACCAATGTCCATGGCAGAGGGGCATTGCTGGCACATGATGGCATATATCACATTGGTGGATGTGCAGGTGAACGAGCCTCTGATAGTGTGGCTGATGTTATTAGGCCCTGTGATGATGTCCCCTGAATAGATATGTGGGCACAGTTGGCAACGGGCTTTGTTGCAAGGATAGGTTCCTGGGTTAGTGGTTCTGTTGTGTGGTATGTGGTTGCTGGTGAGTATTTGCTTCAGGTTGGGGGGCTGTCTGTAGGCAAGGACTGGCCTGTCTCCCAAGATCTGTGAGAGTGTTGGGTCATCCTTCAGGATAGGTTGTAGATCCTTAATAATGCGTTGGAGGGCTTTTAGTTGGGGGCTGAAGGTGACGGCTAGTGGCGTTCTGTTATTTTCTTTGTTGGGCCTGTCCTGTAGTAGGTGACTTCTGGGAACTCTTCTGGCACTGTCAATCTGTTTCTTCACTTCAGCAGGTGGGTATTGTAGTTGTAAGAATGCTTGACAGAGATCTTGTAGGTGTTTGTCTCTGTCTGAGGGGTTGGAGCAAATGCGGTTGTATTGCAGAGCTTGGCTGTAGACGATGGATCGTGTGGTGTGGTCAGGGTGAAAGCTGGAGGCATGTAGGTAGGAATAGTGGTCAGTAGGTTTCCGGTATAGGGTGGTGTTTATGTGACCATTGTTTATTAGCACGGTAGTGTCCAGGAAGTGGATCTCTTGTGTGGACTGGACCAGGCTGAGGTTGATGGTGGGATGGAAATTGTTGAAATCATGGTGGAATTCCTCAAGGGCTTCTTTTCCCTGGGTCCAGATGATGAGGATGTCATCAATATAGCGCAAGTAGAGTAGGGGTATTAGGGGACGAGAACTGAGGAAGCGCTGTTCTAAGTCAGCCATAAAAATGTTGGCATACTGTGGGGCCATGCAGGTACCCATAGCAGTGCCTCTGATTTGAAGGCATACATTGTCCCCAAATGTAAAATAGTTATGGGTAAGGACAAAGTCACAAAGTTCAGCCACCAGGTTAGCTGTGACATTATCAGGGATAGTGTTCTTGACGGCTTGTAGTTAGCCAGGGTGAGCCAGACCCCCTTAGGAGACTCACCTCCTCTTCTAAAGGGACTCCTGGGTTCTCTCCCCAGCTCTGGGAGGGGAGTGGTGTGGGCCTCGTGTTTAGAAGCAGGAGGGGGCTGGGATTCAGGACTCTTGGGTTCTCTCCCCAGCTCTGGGGAGTGGGGTCTAGTGGTTAGAGCATAGGGAAGCCAGGACTCTTGGGTTCTATTCCTATTTCTGGGAGGCTGTTTATCCCGCACTGGGGGGTTGTGTTGAGCATGGGGACCAGATCTGAATGGGTGGGGGGGGGGTGAGTGTGACTCAGTGGCTGGGTTGACACTGGGTTTGTGGGGTGTGTGGCCCCAGTTGTTAATGGGGTAGCTGCATCTCCCACCAGCACTGCCCAGCCCCCCGGGGTTAGTGGACTCAGCAGGGTGGTTGAGAGCAGACCCGGTCCCAGAGCCCCAACTCCCTTCTGACCCCTAGAGGGGATCCCTGCAGGTGCAAGGCTGAAGTCCATGTGTGTATGAGTGTGTATGTCTAGGGTCAGTCCCCAGTGCGGGTGCAGCAGCTGGGCAAGTTCCTCTTGCCCACACAGTGCCCACTGCTGGTACACCTCAGCCTCGCACCTGCAGTTACCCCCCTGCCTCCAGCCTGACCTCCCCTTACTGTGAGAGTGGGGCCCGCAACTGGCTCTTAAAAAAATCATAGTCTCTAGCAAAATGTGGTGGGAGCCAAATCTTAATAACTGTCTCTGCATCTCCGTTTGGGATGTGACACACACACACTGTTTCTGTCTCATGGGGCTCTTCTCCGCATGTCTTAGCGGAAGGCATAATTAAAGACAAGCAAACAAACAACTACTTTATTATTAAATAAATGAAAAATATATGAAACAAACCCAAACAGTAAACAGTCCCAATCTCTGCTCTCCGGTTCTCTCTGGGGAGCGTTTTCAACAGATTGTGTGACATGGGGACACTGAGGAAAAAAAATAATCCAAATTCACTTTTAAAATGGATTAGTAGAACCTCATTAAATCCCTGTGTGGATGCTCTTATTAAGAATTAGAGCCCTGGTCTACACTAGGACCTTAGGTCGAATTTAGCAGCATTAAATCGATGTAAACCTGCACCCGTCCACACGATGAAGCCCTTTATTTAGACTTAAAAGGGCTCTTAAAATCAATTTCCTTACTCCACCCCTGACAAGTGGATTAGCGCTTAAATCGGCCTTGCTGGCTTGAATTTGGGGTACTTGGGACACAATTCGACGGTATTGGCCTCCGGGAGCTATCCCAGAGTGCTCCATTGTGACCGCTCTGGACAGCACTCTCAACTCAGATGCACTGGCCAGGTAGACAGGAAAAGAACCGCGAACTTTTGAATCTCATTTCCTGTTTGGCCAGCGTGGCAAGCTGCAGGTGACCATGCAGAGCTCATCAGCACAGGTGACCATGATGGAGTCCCAGAATCGCAAAAGAGCTCCAGCATGGACCGAACGGAAGGTACGGGATCTGATCGCTGTATGGGGAGAGGAATCCGTGCTATCAGAACTCCGTTCCAGTTTTCGAAATGCCAAAACCTTTGTCAAAATCTCCCAAGGCATGAAGGACAGAGGCCATAACAGGGACCCGAAGCAGTGCCGCGTGAAACTGAAGGAGCTGAGGCAAGCCTACCAGAAAACCAGAGAGGCGAATGGCCGCTCCGGGTCAGAGCCCCAAACATGCCGCTTCTATGATGAGCTGCAAGCCATTTTCGGGGTTTCAGCCACCACTACCCCAGCTGTGTTGTTTGACTCCTTCAATGGAGACGGAGGCAATACGGAAGCAGGTTTTGGGGATGAAGAAGATGATGATGATGATGAGGTTGTTGATAGCTCACAGCAAGCAAGCGGAGAAACCGTTTTTTGTGACAGCCAGGAACTGTTTCTCACCCTGTACTTGGAGCCAGTACCCCCCGAACCCACCCAAGGCTGCCTCCTGGACCCAGCAGGCGGAGAAGGGACCTCCGGTGAGTGTACCTTTTAAAATACTATACATGGTTTAAAAGCAAGCATGTGAAAGGATTACTTTGCCCTGGCATTCGCGGCTCTCCTGGATGTACTCCCAAAGCCTTTGCAAAAGGTTTCTGGGGAGGACAGCCTTATTGCGTCCTCCATGGTAGGACACTTTACACTCCAGGCCAGTAACATGTACTCGGGAATCATTGTGCAACAAAGCATTGCAGTGTATGTTTGCTGGCGTTCAAACAACATCCGTTCTTTATCTCTCTGTGTTATCCTCAGGAGAGTGAGATATAATTCATGGTCACCTGGTTGAAATAGAGTGCTTTTCTTCAGGGGACACTCAGAGGAGCCTGTTCCTGCTGGGCTGTTTGCCTGTTGCTGAACTGAAATGTTCCCTGCTGTTAGCCGGGGGGAGGGGGGAGGGTTGAGGGGGTAGCCACGCGGTGGGGGGAGGCAAAATGCGACCTTGTAACGAAAGCACATGTGCTATGTATGTAATGTTAACAGCAAGGTTTACCCTGAAAGAGTGTAGCCACTATTTTATAAAATGTGTCTTTTTAAATACCGCTGTCCCTTTTTTTTCTCCACCAGCTGCATGTGTTTCAATGATCACAGGATCTTCTCCTTCCCAGAGGCTAGTGAAGCTTAGAAAGAAAGAAAAACGCACTCGAGATGAAATGTTCTCTGAGCTCATGCTGTCCTCCCACACTGACAGAGCACAGACGAATGCGTGGAGGCAAATAATGTCAGAGTGCAGGAAAGCACAAAATGACCGGGAGGAGAGGTGGCGGGCTGAAGAGAGTAAGTGGCGGGCTGAAGACAGGGCTGAAGCTCAAATGTGGCGGCAGCGTGATGAGAGGAGGCAGGATTCAATGCTGAGGCTGCTGGAGGACCAAACCAGTATGCTCCAGTGTATGGTTGAGCTGCAGCAAAGGCAGCTGGAGCACAGACTGCCACTACAGCCCCTGTGTAACCAACCGCCCTCCTCCCCAAGTTCCATAGCCTCCACACCCAGACGCCCAAGAATGCGGTGGGGGGGCCTCCGGCCAACCAGCCACTCCCCCACAGAGGTTTGCCCCCAAAAAAGAAGTCTGGCATTCAATAAATTTTAAAGTTGTAAACTTTTAAAGTGCTGTGCTTAAAGTGCTGTGTGGCATTTTCCTTCCCTCCTCCACCACCCCTCCTGGGCTACCTTGGTAGTCATCCCCCTATTCGTGTGATGAATGAATAAAGAATGCATGAATGTGAAGCAACAATGACTTTATTGCCTCTGCAAGCGGTGATTGAAGGGAGGAGGGGAGGGTGGTTAGCTTACAGGGAAGTAGAGTGAACCAAGGGGCGGGGGGTTTCATCAAGGAGAAACAAAAAGAACTTTCACACCGTAGCCTGGCCAGTCATGAAACTGGTTTTCAAAGCTTCTCTGATGCGCACCGCGCCCTCCTGTGCTCTTCTAACTGCCCTGGTGTCTGGCTGTGCGTAACCAGCAGCCAGGCGATTTGCCTCAACCTCCCACCCCGCCATAAACCTCTCCCCCTTACTCTCACAGATATTGTGGAGCACACAGCAAGCAGTAATAACAGTGGGAATATTGGTTTCGCTGAGGTCTAAGCGAGTCAGTAAACTGCGCCAGCGCGCCTTTAAACGTCCAAATGCACATTCTACCACCATTCTGCACTTGCTCAGCCTGTAGTTGAACAGCTCCTGACTACTGTCCAGGCTGCCTGTGTACAGCTTCATGAGCCATGGCATTAAGGGATAGGCTGGGTCCCCAAGGATAACTATAGGTATTTCAACATCCCCAACAGTTATTTTCTGGTCTGGGAATAAAGTCCCTTCCTGCAGCTTTTGAAACAGACCAGAGTTCCTGAAGATGCGAGCGTCATGTACCTTTCCCGGCCATCCCACACTGATGTTGGTGAAATGTCCCTTGTGATCCACCAGAGCTTGCAGCTCTATCGAAAAGTACCCCTTGCGGTTTATGTACTCGCCGGCTTGGTGCTCCGGTGCCAAGATAGGGATATGGGTTCCGTCTATGGCCCCACCACAGTTAGGGAATCCCATTGCAGCAAAGCCATCCACTATGACCTGCACATTTCCCAGGGTCACTACCCTTGATATCAGCAGATCTTTGATTGCATGGGCTACTTGCATCACAGCAGCCCCCACAGTAGATTTGCCCACTCCAAATTGATTCCCAACTGACCGGTAGCTGTCTGGCGTTGCAAGCTTCCACAGGGCTATCGCCACTCGCTTCTCAACTGTGAGGGCTGCTCTCATCTTGGTATTCATGCGCCTCAGGGCAGGGGAAAGCAAGTCACAAAGTTCCATGAAAGTGCCCTTACGCATGCGAAAGTTTCGCAGCCACTGGGAATCGTCCCAGACCTGCAACACTATGCGGTCCCACCAGTCTGTGCTTGTTTCCCGAGCCCAGAATCGGCATTCCACAGCATGAACCTGCCCCATTAGCACCATGATGCATGCATTGGCAGGGCCCATGCTTTCAGAGAAATCTTTGTCCATGTCCTGATCACTCACGTGACCGTGCTGACGTCACCTCCTCGCCCGGTATCGCTTTGCCAGGTTCTGGTGCTGCATATACTGCTGGATAATGCGTGTGGTGTTTAATGTGCTCCTAATTGCCAAAGTGAGCTGAGCGGCCTCCATGCTTGCCTTGGTATGGCGTCCGCACAGAAAAAAAGCGCGGAACGATTGTCTGCCGTTGTTCTGACGGAGGGAGGGGCGACTGACAACACGGCTTACAGGGTTGGCTTCAGGGAGCTAAAATCAACAAAGGGGGTGTCTGTACATCAAGGAGTATTTCAGGCAGGACTTCACGGAGGGTTCCAATAAGAAATGGTGCACCTAAGTTATTGTTCTTATTGGAACAAGGAGGTTGGTCTGGCCTCTGATTGATACATGGCTAGATTTACCTCGCTGCACCTTCTCTGTGAGTGACTGCAGTGTGACCTAGAGGAATGAGTCCCCTAGACGGGGGGGGGGGGGGGAAGCAAATGAGTACAAAACAAACCTGGTCTATTTCTTGTTTTGATCCACTCCATCTATCTTTTACATCTTTGGCTGGCAGCAGACGGTGCAGAAGGACTGTATGCCATCCACATCTCTTGCCTGCCCGGCAGAAGATGGTACAATATGACTGCTAGCCATCCTCATCTCTTGCCTGCCCGGCAGAAGATGATACAGTACGACTGCTAGCAATCCGTATCGCCTGCCTGCTCACCATAAGACGGTTCAATAGAACTGACTGCAGGACTAAAGAGAATGACCTGGTCAAGTCACTCCAAATTTAGTCCCTGCGCCCATGTCTGCCCAGGCACTCCCGGCCAGGAGCACCTCGGACACGACGAGGACGGCTACCAGTCGTATTGCACCATCTGCTGCCAGAAGGCAATGGGTTGCTGCTACTGTGTAGCAATGCCGTACCGCGTCTGCCAGCACCCAGGAGACATACGGTGACGGTTACCTGAGCGGGCTCCATGCTTGCCGTGGTATGGCGTCTGCACAGGTAACTCAGGAAAAAAGGCACGAAACGATTGTCTGCCCTTGCTTTCACGGAGGGAGGGAGGGAAGGGGGGCCTGACGATTTGTACCCAGAACCACCCGCGACAATGTTTTAGCCCCATCAGGCATTGGGATCTCAACCCAGAATTCCAATGGGCAGCGGAGACTGCGGGAACTGTGGGATAGCTACCCACAGTGCAACGCTCCGGAAGTTGACTCTAGCCTCGGTACTGTGGAAGCGCTCCACCGAGTTAATGCACTTAATGCACTTAGAGCATTTTCTGTGGGGACACACACACTCGAATATATAAAACCGATTTCTAAAAAACTGACTTCTATAAATTCGACCTTATTCCATAGTGTAGACATACCCAAAGTGACCTCTATCAGAAGCAAATTAAGCTAAACTGAATTAACTGAAATGAAATGAAGGTGAGAGACAAGTAAAAGATACATGATCTCTCTAACATCCTAGGACCGATACGGCTACAACAACACTGCAAATGATTAAACAAATGTCTCATTCCACCCCTTTATTTTATACCATGATCCACTTGCCTGCTGCATTATTTCCCATGTATTTGTTGTTAACCTTTTCCTGAAGACTTAAGAGGGAAAAAAACCCCAACAACCTAATTCTGGAAAAAAGCCCACACTTTTAAATACTGTTTGCCCTGCACTGTCGAACCTGAGAAGACAACAATTACAGGGGGAGTTTTTAAAAAACAATGTAGCAAATGGAGAAATATTATTTTAATGACGAATTGATAGCACAATGGTTCATTTTCTCTGACATTCCCCTTCCCCCTGAGGCCCAGCCCCCACGACACCCCTTCTCCCTGAGCTCATGCCCCCACACCGCCCCTTCCCATGAGGCCCCACCTCCATGCTGCCCCTTCTCCCTGACCCCCGCCCTGGCCTTGCATCACCCCTTCCCCCTGAGGCCCTGCTCCCGCCCTGCCTCTTCCCCCCCAAACCCCGCCCCCTGGTCACTCTTCTCTGCCCCTCCCCGGGCCAATAAAAAGTGGGAAGGCCATGGCCCCCTGACCCGCCCTGTGCTTGTGCCCCTGGAACCCAGGTGTCCTGCTACCAGAGCTCTAGCTGGAGCATGCTGCCCCCTAGGGCGGGGTACCTGTCTTGCCCGGGTCTCCTGATTTACAGACCTGCTAGGCTGCACTGTTTTCTAATAGGCAACAATTCAAATGCCCAGAGAAAGTGGAGTTCAGTAATCCAGTTGCTAGTGGGACTGGATAGGACAGCAGGTGGCCTCATCAGCAGGGGGCAAGTCATAGCAGCCTCCAGGTCTCAAAACCCAGTTGAGGCTTTTATGCCCCCCTGGGCAGGTTTGTGAGGGTGAATGGGACACAGACAGTCTCTGTCATCCCCACCCAGGACAGGTGACCAGCTGCGCTAAGTGACGGGACCCGGCCTGGATTCAGGACCCACGAAGGGGCGTCATCTCCCCCAGCTTCCTTCTCAGTTCCGCTCAGGGTCATCCCCTAAGAATTACGGGGTTACTTCTCCTGGGATGGCCTCCCAGCCCTTCCCACGCTCCAGCCGGCCCCCGAGAGATTTCCTGCCTCTCGCCCCTGCATTGAGTTAACAGTTCTCAGTCACCAGGTCCCCAAGAGCAAACCTGGTGGTGTCCCTATGTAATCCACTGGGTGAGCGTTCATTCCCAGTCCCCCTCTGTGCCAATCCACAAGGTATGAGTTGTGACAGAACCTGACTCAAAGCTTTAAATCAAGCTGTAGCAGACTACTCATGCTTTTAACTCTGGCTGTTCCTGGTTCAATCCCAGCATTTCGACCAGCTCCCGCCTCCCTCCTCCTGACTGCATCAGGAACCACTAAAGGGATCAAGATCTAGCTTCCTTCCCCCCCATTTCAGCCTCGTCTCCCAGACTCGACTACCAACGTCCGTTCTGGTGAAAATCCTGGATCCTGCTTTGAAATGTTTCCTGACACAGCAGCTCGAAGAATCGCTGAGCTAATGGGGAACGGTATAAAATGTGGTATTCTGGCTAACAGGGAATGGTGTAAACGTGACACTCCGGCTAATGGGGAATGATATAAATGTGACACTGACTAAAGGGGAATGAAATAAATGTGACACTCTGGCTAATGGTATAAACCTGGTATTCTGGCTAATGGGGAGTGGTATAAATGGGATGCTCGGGCTAATGGGGGACGACATAAATGTGGCACCCAGCCCCGCTTGCTCCTGGGACTTAGCGCCTTTAGCCTGTGAACGCTTGCCAGAAACCATCCCGAAATGGGCCCTTATCCTGCAGCAGTGAGTCCCATGGGTCCGTTCTGCCTCCCATTTCCAGGCGTTCTCCTTTTTGACCTTTGCAGCCTGGCCTCCTCTCCTCCGGAGTGCCTGAGTGCTGGGTGCTGCCCACTGAGAAGCGGTACCTCCGCCTTTCCCCAACTTCTGTCCAGTGCCTCCTCTGAAACCACCTATGGGTCATGGATTGTTCTGTGCGAAAAGTTTCTCTCTCAAGCCTTTATTTCATCCACGGACGAGCGGGAGGCAGCCCTGACGCCTGCCCAGTGGAGGGGAGATAGAGACCGGGGAGAGGGCGTGCGTGAGGGTGGACGTCAGGGGTCGATGTGGTTTAGGGAAAGTGACGGCACCTCCCCTCCCTCTGCTGCTTCCCATCCAACTTGGGTGAGAGGAGGAGATTCCTCTTCATGGCGTGCCGGCCACTAGGGGCTCACTGATCAGCGGCTGGGTGCAGCCGAACACGCGTGACGGACGAACATTAGCCCCAGTTAGTGCATGGATTGGAATTCTTGGCCCTGAGAGGATTCCCCGATGCCTAATACAGATCAAACTCAAAGGGGTTCCTCTCCCAGGTGGACTCCTTGTTATCTCATCCCTAGCAGACACCTTCCCTCTTAGTTGCACCTTTGGCAGGAAGGTTCCTGGGGTTGGTTTCCCTGTTGTCTCATTAGGGTCCCTTCCTGGTGGTCGCGTTCCCCCTTACTCAGCCCCTTGGGAGGAGGGTTTCTCTCTGGGGTGGTTCCTCTGATGCCGGTAGAGATGGGAGCTGCGCCCGAAGCATTTCCCACAGTCGGCGCACTGGAAAGGCTTTTCGCCGGTGTGGACACGCCGGTGCCGCTCCCAGTGGGAACTCCAGGCGAAGCCCTTCCCGCAGTCAGCACAGCGGAAGGGTTTCCCCCCAGCGGCGTGGAGCCGCCGGTGCCTGGCCAGCGCCGGTGCCTGGCTGAAGCTTTTCCCACAGTCCCCGCACCGGTAGGGTTTCTCCGCTGCGTGGGAAGGCCGGTGCTGGTCGAGGTCCGTGACGCAGCTGAAACTTTTCCCGCAGTCGCCGGAGCCGTGGGATGTGTCCTCTCTGCCAGCCCGGTGCTTGGCCAGCGCCGAGCTGTGCCCAGAGCTCTTCTGCTGGCCTGCGTGCACCCGTTTGTGTTTCACCAGGTGGGCGCTCTGGCTGAAGGCCTCCCCGCACTCCCCGCAGGTGTGGGACCGCTCGCCGGTGTGGACCCGCCGGTGCCGGGCCAGGTGCGAGCTCCAGGCAAAGGCTTTCCCGCAGTCTCCGCACCGGAAAGGTCTGTTGCCCCAGCGATGCTTGGTCAGCACGGCGCTCTGTGGGCACTGGTGGGGCGGACCCGCTGCGTGGAGGAGGCGCCGGTGTCTGTCCAGCTGGGAGCCTCGAGGGAAGTTTTTCCCGCAGTCGGGGCAGGGATGGGGGGAGTTGTCCCCCGCGGGGCTCGTCTGGGCTGAGCTCTCCCCACTGTCGGGCTGCCTTTCGGTGTGGCTTTTCCGGTGCCTCACCAGCGCCGCGCTCCGAGCAAAACTTTTCCCACAGTCGCTGCACTGATGGGGTCTCTCTGCCGCTGGGCGTTTCGCAGCCAGGCGGCGTCTCTCCCCGCCGGCGTGGCACCCCCGGTGTTTGGCCAGTGCCGAGCTGTCCCCAAAGCTCTTCCCGCAGTCCGGGCACCCGTAGGGCCTCTCGCCTGTGTGCACCCGCTTGTGTTTCACCAGGTGGGCGCTCTGGCTGAAGGCCTCCCCGCACTCCCCACAGGTGTGGGGCCGCTCGCCGGTGTGGACCCGCCGGTGCCGCTCCAGGTGGGAGCTCCAGGCAAAGCCTTTCCCGCAGTCCCCGCACCGGAAGGGTTTGTCTCCCCGGTGGCTCCGACGGTGCCGGGCCAGAGCGGCGCTGCGGGGGAAGCTCTCCCCGCACTCGGGGCAGCGGTGGGGCTGCCGGGGGGCTGCGTGGGCCCGCTGGTGCTTGTGGAAGAAGGCGCTGCTGTTGAAGGCCTTGCCGCAGTCCGGGCACTCCAGGGGCTTCCCGCCGGCGTGGGCCCGCTGGTGCCGGTAGAGGTGGGAGCTGCGCCCAAAACATTTCCCGCAGTCGGCGCACTGGAAGGGCCGCTCGCCGGTGTGCAGCCGCCGGTGCCGGGCGTAGTGTGAGCCCCAGTCGAAGCCCTTCCCGCAGTCGGCGCACTGGAAGGGCTTGATCCCGGTGTGGAGGCGCAGGTGAGTGGCCAGGTGGGAGCCCACCCGGAAGCGCTCCCCGCACTCCGAGCAGCGGTAACGCTTCCCGCCGGGGGCCTGGGGACGGCGGCGCGGGCCGGGCTCCTGCCCCGCGTGGGACCGCTGGTGCGTAAGGAGGGCGGAGCTCTCGATGAAGCTCTCCCCACACTCCGGGCACGGGTAGGAGCCCTGCCCCACGTGGGATCTCTGGTGGGTAAGGAGGGCGGAGCTCTCCGTAAAGCTCTCCCCGCACTCCGGGCACAGAGAGGGCTCCTCTCCTGCACTGAGCCTGGCTTCGGGGCTCTCCCCCAATCTGCCTCTCCGCGGGGCTGCCCCATCCCGGACTTTCTTGAAGCCTCCGTTGCATGGAGCTTCTCTGCCCTGTCTCTTCCCCGGCGGCTTTCCTTGCTGGCCTCCGGACCTGCCGGCCTTGCCCCCTTTGGCATTGCGGGCCACCTTCCCCCCGCTGCTTCCCGATGATGCCGTCTCAGGGCCTCCTGTCTGTGGAGCCTCCCCTTCGGTCTCGCTTGCTGTCCCTGGGGTAAGGAGAGAGTCCAGATGTAAGCCAAGCCATGTGCCGGGGGGCATTGCAGGGACTCCCCACCACCTCTCCTCACTCCTCCCTTCCCCCCATACTCCCTGTTCCCACTGTGCCAAGGGCTCTGTGTGTACCCCCAATCTTGCTGTGCCCCCTTTTCTAGAGGCTGTGAATGCCCCTCTTCTTTCTGTCTGGGAGAGAAGTCATTCCAGGGGCCAGTGGGAGGACGGGCAGAGAGGAAACCAGGCAGTAGTTATGTTAGAAAGCGCTCACGGCACCATCAACCAGCGGCTTGATCAACAGACAACTGCAGAGGTGCTGGAATCTTGGCTGGGCTCCTCAGCTGGCAGGGGCTCCGTGTGTCTTGTCTCCCCCCACCACCCCCCATTTTCGGTTGTCTGATTTTCCCCAAAGTGGATCGGGTTCTGACCGCTCGTCCCGAGAACATGCCCCGAAACTTTGGAATCGAGCGGACGTGGCATCCCAAAGTCATTGCAGACACTGTCGTGTTGAGTGGAAGGGCCCCCCAAAAAGCTTGGCCGTCAAGCCAAGGTGCTGAGCCGGAAGTGGGAGAGCTCCCAGGGGGGCTTCCTTGGGAAAGCCAGCTCCCGACTTTGCTCCCAGATGGTTTCTGAGCTGGTCGAACGGGTTTCCTCACCTGGGCTGGCGTCTCTCGGGAGGTCTCTTCCCCCAGAGCCCTGGAGATCCGGGGGGACCCACGGCTCTTCCCCTTGCTCCAGCCGGGAGATCACGTCCGGTTTAGGGATGGGATATTCTGCACATGGGTACGGGGATAAAAGAGGGGAGAGATTAGGGTTTGTCAAGCCATTCACCTGACAGCCTCCTTAATACTCTGCATCAGCCGCCACCTCCCACCCAGCGTGGGCTTTCCCAGTCCCACCGCACCCCACCTCCTGGCCTGTCTCTCCTGCCTTCTCACCAGCTGGGCCTGGTGCAGTGTGTGAGCTTGTCTCCCCATATTGGCTGGCCCCGGTACTGCTACTGGGTTGATCCCTCGGGATTTCCTGAGGCAAGCTGTGTTCCTTAGATGCATGAGCGGGGCACCTATGGCCCCTGCCACATGCAGCTGCCCCACCCGTGAAGCATCCTTGGCCCATATGCAGCACCATATGCAGAGATGGTATGATAGGATAACATGATTTTGCCAATTAATTGATCTTTAAATATTCATGGTAAATAGGCCCAATGGCTTGTGATGGGCTGTTAGATGGGGTAGGATCTGAGTTACTACAGAGAATTCTTTCCTGTGTATCTGGCTGGTGAATCTTGCCCATATGCTCAGGGTTCTGCTGATCGCCATATTTGGGGTCGAGAACGAATTTTCCTCCAGGGCAGATTGGAAGAGGCTCTTGGGGTTTTTCGCCTTCCTCTGTAGCATGGGGCACGGGTCACTTGCTGGAGGATTCTCTGCACCTTGAAGTCTTTAAACCATGATTTGAGGACTTCAATAGCTCAGACATAGGTGAGAGGTTTATTGCAGGAGTGGGTGGGTGAGATTCTGTGGCCTGCATTGTGCAGGAGGTCAGACTAGATGATCATAATGCTCCCTTCTGACCTTAATATCTATGAATCTATGAACCCAGCACTCTTAAATCCCAGCCCAAAACCCTACCCACCAATTCATTCCCTTTCTCTAATCCGTGAGCTCTATTTGCAGTTCTGTGCAAGCCGGCGAGTCGGGCAGCCTTGGTAATCGAACCTGCTTCTCCTTAAACAAAACCGAACCACAACCTCGGAAATGAAATGAAAACAAAAATCGTCGTGAATCCAGCCCTACAGCTGAGCCATGATGCGCTCACAAGCCAGACCGGGGCAGAGACGCGGTTTTGCTTTTTTCGGGTCAAAGCCTTATGGAACCTCCATGGCCTCGGTGCTTGAGCGCCCTCTTGAAGCCAGCCCTTAACTCCGCCCCTTCGTGCCCACCAATGAAGCTACAATCTTGAATGAACTGAACTGGTAGAAACGTTTTCATTGGAAAATGGGGTTCTGTCAAAACTGACATTTCCCCCACTGGGAAAATGTCGATTTCAATGGAATTTTTCCAAAGTGTTTCGTGTCCTACGAGGTAGGGCTGGCTTCTGATCTGTTACGCCCGAGGTGACACAAAATCAAATATTATTACTAATTCATCCTTGCAGTATTCACCCAACATAAGCACGGCCAAACCGGGGCAGAGCAATGGTCCATCTAGCCCAATAGCCTATCTCGGCCGCTGGCCAGTACCAGAGCTGCAGGGGGACAAGACAAAACTCCTACTGATTTCAAAGGTGCTTTGTGAGGACTGTGGGACTCCGGTCACTAGGGCAGAGCTGTTCTTTGCATCCCAGGGAGCACAGAGGTCCATGAGAAGCAAAGAGTAACTTAGAGCAGCCTTGGAGCTGCTCTTACTCATGCTGACCAGCACCGTGCACAGCCCCAGTGTATGAGACAACTTCATAGACTCATAGAATATCAGGGTTGGAAGGGACCTCAGGAGGTATCTAGTCCAACCCCCTGCTCAAAGCAGGACCAATCCGCAACTAAATCATCCCAGCCAGGGCAGACCATCCCATAACCGAAGGCAGACAGTTCCTTACTGAGGGACATCAGGGTCTCATAGCTCTCCTGCATGACATCTCTGTACAGGGCCCTCTGCCGAGGATCTAGGAAGAGCCACTTCTCCATCGGGAACACGCAGCTGGCTCCTTTAAAGCAGCTGAAAGAACAAGAGAGCCCCACTCAGCACCTGCTGCTCCTGGGGCGATCCCAGCTTCCCCCAAAACCCCATATGCCGTTCCCAGGAGTGCTGATTGGTTAGACTCCCCCTCCTGAACAGAACTGGGTGCTTTGGGGAGCTGCTCCCCCATCCCACAGATGGGGACATTTCCGCCTCCTCTGGCTTTTGTCTCTTCCAAACAATACGGCCTCAGATGAGCCGAGTCCCAGAAAGTTTGTCCCCCAAAGAGTGAGAGGATCCAGAGCGAATTGTGGCCGTTATTCGGCAGCCTGCCAGGATGGAGCAAGGCGACTGGGGTGGGGCCTGAGTCCATATCACCCCCCGAATCCCCACCACCCCCCACTCTCTCCCTGCAGACAGATGGATTGGGCCAGGCTGGGTCACTTTATCCCAGCCTAGCCCCGGCCCTTCCCAGCAGTACTGAACCCACCCAGTGACCGAGTCTTGGGACCAAACGCCAGCAAAGAGCCAAGTCAAAGGGGCCGCTTTGGGGGATCCCCGCCCGACACTGTCCCCCAGGACTCAGGCAAGACAGGACCTGGCTTTTCCTCTCCCAGCTCCTCACCTGGGTCCCAGGAAAGTCAGCTCTGCCCAGGGATGGATTTGGCCAAGGCTGGGAGCTGGGAACCTCCTTCCCCACTTATTGCTCCGGCTGCCCCTCCCACTCCCCCCCCCCCACCCACCCCCCATTTTTCTGTCTCCTTCCCCCTCTGCCTAGGAGACTGTCCTGTTCCCGGGGGCGTTCGCTCTCCCCGCGCCGGATCAGCGGCTGAGAGCCTGGGGGCGGCGGGGAGCTGAGGGGGCAGCAGCTCTGGGACTCGCAGGATCCCCGGGGAGCAGAGCTGGGGCGAGCAGGGGCCCTGGGTGCAGAGACACTGTCCTGCCCGGCCCCGGCCCTTTCCCCCGGGTCCCCCCATCACCTGCAGGCTCCGGCCCCGGGGGCTGGTGCGGGCCGAGCCCGGGGCTGGTGGCAGCCGCCGCAGACGGTCCCCACCCGGGCTGGGCACAGCGGGGGCCTGGCTCGGCGCTACGGAAGCAGCAGCCGCTAACCCGGGAAGTTCAGCCCCCGGATCTGCTGATCACAGGAAACGCCCGGCCGGGGGAGCGGGAGAGGGCTGCCGCCTCCCGTCCCTGAGCCAGAGCCAGAGCCAGAGCCCACTCGCGGGGGCAGCTCCGGGGACCCCCCCTTCCCAAGCTCCCAGAGGTGCTGGACTGGGGTGGGGTGGGGGCTGCCGCCCCCCCTGGCTTGAAGCGGTTCCCATCATATGCAGGGTTTGCAGTTTGGGTCAATGGCTCTCCGCCCCCGCTCCCCCCCCCCCACTGTACAAATTGTTGCGGCCCCCCTGTAGGACTGAAAGTCTCTATCCAGGGGAAATGGGGCCCGGCTGGGGCCAACCCTCGGCCCAGCAACCCCATGTGGAGGAGAGACACCCCCCCACACACGCACCCCATGCTCTGTCACAAGTTGCTACCCCGCCTCCAGCTGCTTGACCCCCACCCGCACCTCCACCCCGGGCCAGTCAATTTCCACCCCCTGGCCACCCGCCTCCTCCACTTTGCCCCTTTCTAACCCCTGTAAAAAGCAGTCAGAAGAATCTGGTGCCAAGTGAGGGCAGGGTGAGGGCAGCGGGCGGCTTCAGCACATGTTACTGAGCCTGCTCAGTACGCACCCTCAGTAGCAAATGATGTCAGGTAGCAATTTGGGACAGTGCACCCCCAGGAGCTAATTCTCCTTTCGACCTAGCGCTGGCCAGGCTGGGGCTTAGGTCGGTTTAACGGCATCACTCAAAGTAGTGGATTTTTCACACCCCTGAGTTATACCGACCAATTTCCTAGCTTAGACCAGCCCGATGTCTACACTCCACACTAAGCCCGGGCTCTGACCCAGGGTTGAGTCCAAGCCCCCTTTTCTGTCCACACACAAATCAGTCTGACTCGGCTCAGGAAGCGCTCTGGACCCAAGTCCTAGGACCTCGCTGTGGGGGTGGGTGAGAGCCCAAGTCCCGCTATGACTCGGGTCCAAGGCCTGTCATTTTGCAGTGTGGACGTGGCTCAAGCCGCAAATCTGAGTCAGAAGGCCTACGTCTTGGGGAGACCAGGTCTGGCAATCGTAAGGCCAGGTTTACAATGCAGCGTGGACGCTGCAAGCCCAGGTGCCACCTGTCCACAAGCAAGTCCACAAACACCAAGACTACAAGCCCGGGCTTAATTTGCCATGCAGACGTAACCCGGCCTAGCACTGTCAACCCCGGGGGCTAGGTCGGGCGAACTGTGTTGCTAGGGAGGTGGCTTTTTCACACCCTTGAGCAAAGTATCTGGGTTGACCAGACCTGAAGCTCATGACCTGCAAAGGGTTACACTGAGCCTGAGTATGGGCAGACAGAGGAGCCTACAGGACGTACAGAGTTTTAACTAAAAAGAAAAGGAGGACTTGTGGCACCTTAGAGACTAACCAATTTATTTGAGCATAAGCTTTCATGAGCTCATGAAAGCTTACACTCAAATAAATTGGTTAGTCTCTAAGGTGCCACAAGTCCTCCTTTTCTTTTTGCGAATACAGACTAACACGGCTGCTACTCGGAAACCAGAGTTTTAACTGCAGCTGCAAGAGCGTTTCAAGTGTAGACAAGCCCTAGGCGTCCCCCAAATCTGTGTGCCTACCCAGATTGTCCTGCAATTTGCTGTGCCTTACGGGGGCCCAGGAGAGGGTTGGTGACTCAAATGTCAGGTCATTTGAGCATGAGATTACTGAGATACTGCCCCCCCCCAACCAAAACAAACCCACTTTTCTTCGAGGTCACAGGTTCTACCAACACACCTGTGCATACCTGGCTTCAGAACTGCTGGTGACTAAATGGGACGGGAAAGGGAGGGTGAGCTGGAAATGGGGCAGAGGGGGGCGATATGCTGTGGGGGGGAAAGGGGAGGAGAAAGACGCAGCACAGCACTCCTCACTCACATGCTTCGTGATCAGTGACGGGAGCAGCGGAAATGCCCTAAAAGTGGGGGGCCTCATGCGTCCGAACCATGGCCCCATGCGCTGCACCGCCCCCCCTGAGGCCCCACCCCCGCACTGCCTCTTCTCCCTGGTCCCCCACCCTCACATGGCCCATTCCTCCCCCAGGCTCTGCCTTTGCACCACCCGTTCTGCCCCAGACCCTGTCCCTGCACTGTCTCTTCCCCCAAGGCACCCTCCCCTCCCCGCTCGCCCTTATGGACAGTAAAAAGTGGGAGGGCCATGGCCCTCTAGCCCCCCCTGTTCTGGTGCCCTGATTAGTGATCCAAATGTGGGGTCATTTGGGCAAGGGACTGAGGTAGGCTTGGAAGGATTAGTTAGAGGCTCACCTGTAAACATCCGTCAACGTGGATTTCACCGCCCAGGCACAAACCCATGAACCAATCTCCCCATGGATAACAACTGAAAGGTACCGCAAGGCAAAGTAAGAAACATGCCTCTTGGCAGCTTAGTCGAATTTGATTTAGGGCCATTTATTTGGCATATTACAACATGGGATGGTGACGGCTGGTGTTTTAATGGTACTAAAACTTGGACTTTTTGAATCTTCGTGTCATTCCACAATGAACCCCCCCCCCCCATTGTCTGACCCTCTGGAACCATGAAAATTTAAAGAGAGAAAACTGCTTAAAAATAAACATGGGTATTATCCATTCAAATTATAAACCAGTAAAAACCCAGTTCTACCAAGCCTGGATTGAGAAATTTAGTGCACTCCCGCGCTGAGCAACTAGAATAATTACACAACACCCAGATCTGTCTATTGGTCCACTGATCCCCCAGACAAGTCTAGCCCCGCATGTCCCCAGCTATCCATTGCCAGGCATATATACCTGTGCGAATTATAATTCTGCCTGATCATTACCTATCTCCCTGTGCTCCCGCTGTCTCTCTGGCCCTCTCATCTAGGCCACAGGTTCTCACACTTCATTGCACCGTGACCCCCCTTCTGAGCACAAAAATTAATACACGACCCCAGGAGGGGGGATCGAAGCCGGAGCCCACCCGAGCCCTGCCCGCTGCCCTGGGGCCAAAGCTGAAGCCCAAAAGCTTGTGCCCTGGCCAATGGGGCTCAGGCTTTGGCTTCGGCCCTAGGCCCCAGCAAGTCTAACACCAGCCTTGGCAACCCCATTTAAAGGGTTTAATCTTTGCGAGCTCCTGATCTAGGCCCAAGTGTCCCACCTTGGTTTAGCTGTGATGCTCTGCTTAGTTCCCCAGCCCTGAGGCAGGGCTCTGTGTAAGCTGGGAAGACTGTCTCTCTCCCCAACAGAAGCTGATCCAGTCAAAGATATCACCTCCCCCACCTTGGCTACCATCGAGCCAGGGCATTTCTAGGGCCCGCACAAGGGGGAAGTCCCGGGGGGGGGTGTGTGCTTTCCCCACAGACAGACCCGCTTGTGGGCTGCAATCTTGGGGCGAGGTTTCTGCAGCTGTCCCCACTAGATGGCTCTGGTATATTGCTCAGGGCTGGGAGCCTGCTGCCTCCCTCTCTCTGTCTCTTTCTCCCTGGGTTTCCTGTGAGCAGCAGATCTGGGGCTGAACTTCCCGGCTGAGAAGGGAGCCGCTGGGTGCTGCCGCTTCGGTAGCCACCCCGGGGGGGGGGAGCCGGAGAAACCCCTCCTCAAAGCCCCCTCTGTGCCCAGCCCGGGGTGGGGACTCTGTGCGGTGGCTGGAACCAGCCCCTGCGGCAGCCCCGAGCTCTGCCCGCTGAGCCTCCAGGGGATGGAGAGGAGAGAGAGACCAGCAGGAGCAAGAAGTGGGGAGGGAGGATCCCAGCTCCCAGCCCTGCCCGGATCCATCGCTGCAGCGTCCCTGGGCAGACTGACCCTCCTGGGATCAAGGTAAGGAGCAGAGAGAGGAGAAGCCAGTTGCTGCCCCTGCTGAGTGAGGGGAGGGATAACTCAGTGGTTTGAGCATTGGCCTGCTAAACCCAGCGTTGTGAGCTCAATCCTTGAGGGGGCCATTTAGGGATCTGGGGCAAACGTTGGGGACTGGTCCTGCTTTGAGCAGGGGGGTTGGACTAGATGAGGTCCCTTCCAACCCTGATATTCTATGATTACCACCTTTGAAAACTCCCCCCCCCCCCAAAAAAAAAAAATCCAGCATGCAGCCCCCAACCACGAGGCAACTCCGCAACCCCCACCCCCCTTCAACTGTCACTTATAGTGATTCATGCCTAGGGCCCTACCAAATTCACGGTCCATTTTGGTCAATTTCACGGTCCTAGGATTTTAAAAAATCGTAAATTTAGTGATTTCAGCTGTTTCAATCTGAAATTTCATGGTGCCGTAATTGTTGGGGTCCTGACCCAAAAAGGAGCTGTGGGGGGGGTCGCAAGGTTATTGTGGGGGGGGGGGGTTACGGTGCTGCTACCCGTACTTCTGTGCTGCCTTCAGAGCCGGGCAGCTGGAGACGGCGGCTGCTGGCCAGGAACTCAGCTCTGACGGCCACCAGCAGCAGAGCGGCTGGCAGGTACGGGATTGCCCCCCTTACTTCTGTGCTGCTTCTGGCAGGGCGCAGCCTTCAGAGCTGGGCGGCCGGCCAACGGCTGCTGCTTCCTGGCCACCCAGCTCCGAAGGCAGCAATGCAAAAGTAAGGGTGGCAATATCGTGACCCCCCCCCAAAATAACCTTGCGACCGCTGTGCAACTCCCTTGTGGGTTAGGACCCCCAATTTGAGAAATGCTGGTTCTGCCGTGAAATCTGGTCTTTTGTGTGCTTTTACCCTACACGATACAGATTTCACGGAGGGAGACCAGATTTCACGGTCCGTGACGCGTTTTTCATGGCCGTGAATTCGGTAGGGCCCTACCCGTACCCTTTCTCTCACACCTGTGCACTGCGCTTGCATATGGATGGGCAGACAGCTGCTGTATTTTCCACGGTTTTGATCTATTATTGCTTAAACTGCGGGAAATACAGATGGGAACGTTGCAGCACCTTTAGCTGGACACAGAAACTTTCAACAGTGGATAGCCCAGTGTATTGTGAGAATAAAATGAAAATCTTTAGACCCATGTACAGAAACCAAAAACCTGGCAGATTGACTTATTTTTCTGACAACTAGCAAATCCATAAAAAAAACTGGCCAGGCCAGTCAAATATGCGCCACGTGGTAACTCTATGGCTACGGAAGAGCTCTCCCTCTCGTCGGCACAGAGTGTCTTCACCGGACTAGCCCTCTAAGAACTTTCGACAGCTTTCTACAGCCGCAATTGGACTTGCTCTGCCCTGTGCTGGCTGGCTGATTGCTGCAACCCTCCCATTCCCTTCCTGCCTGGTCTACACTTAAAAATTGTCACTCCCTCAGCACTGTAGTGAGGTTGACCTAACTCCTGGTGCGGACGCGGCTAGGTCGACGGAATGATTGATCCCCCGACCTAGCTACCTCCGCCTCGGAGAGGTGGAGGGACGACAGCGATGGGGAAAAAAACAAAACAAAAAAACGTTCCAGAGATGTAGGAAGTGGCAGCTTAGCTGCAATGCCATAGCTGGATGCAGTGTAGCCATACTAGGGATGTAAATAGTGGTTTAAAAAGTTAACCAGTTAAACTATTAAAATTATATCATTTAACCGGTTAACTGTTAACCAAAGTAGCTCTGGGGGGCCTAGCACGGGGGTGGGGGAGGCTGGGGGCTTGCTCCGACCCAGCTGGGGCTGGGGTCCCACCGACGTGACCAGGGCTGGGGACCGGCCAGTGCGGCTGATGGTGTGGTCCCTCTGGCTGGCCAGCCCGACGCAGCTGGGGCTGCTCCAGCCATTGTGGCCGGGGCTGGGATCCCTCCCGCCGGCCCGGCATGGAGCGGCCAGGGTTAACGGTTAAGGTTTGTTAACCGGTAAGCCTAACGCTTACCAGTTAACCGGTTAACCTTTTACATCCCTAAGCAATGCACACAGTCTCTTCATCTCAGCATCGCTCCATACCTCTCTATTCCTCACCACCTCCCCTACCCTTTCCTTTCCATTGAGCTGATCCCCGCCTAACTGACCCCTCCTCTACAAAAAACAACCACCCACCATGGTACTAGCATGCCGTTTGCCACGACCACGTTGTTCGCTCCGCTTGTGTGTTGTACCCCTTCCACACACTGTGTCTGTCTGGGTCGTTTTAGACAGGAAGGTCTGTGGGGTAGGGAGTAGCGTTTGGTTCTGTCGTTGGACAGCACCTAACACAGGGGGGGCCCCGGTCCATGCCTGGAGTCCCCAGGTGCTATGCTAATACAAATAATAAATGTTGATAATAATAATAATTAATAACAGGTGAATTTATTTTGGAGCATTTGAGGCTAAACCTCTTAGCCTTTGTTCTGAGCAGGCGCCGTGGAGGTGGGGAGCATTACGTTTTGCCATTTGAAGAGTGTTGTCAGAGTTTGACCAATTCCAGCGCCTTTGGGGATGGAAATTTTACATTTGACAGAAAGAGAATTACTAGGTCAGGCGCTTTCCTCTCTGTCGTCTGGTGAAAATCGGTTTGGATGCAGATTTGTTATGAGAGTGGAGTGAATGTCTCTTGTGCGGGAACACGGATTATTTCCGCCCTTGATAAGGTTTGTTTCCTCACGGAGGAGCTGAGCCCGGTAACGCGCACACCCATTTGTTTGGGACTGTGCGAACAGTCCCATTAACGTTCTTAAATTTAAGGAGAGAGTTTGAAAATCTCTCAGTCCTGGTGTGGGAGCGGCATTGTGCTGAAATAAAAAGACACAGGCTGGGATCTTTCAATTCAGGAGCCTAAATTTAGGCTCCTGAATCCATATTCAGGCCCCTGGGTAAGTGGCCTATTATCAAAAGTTCTGGGCACTCAGAACTGAACCCCAGCGACGCCCGCTCGGGATTTGTAAAAACCAGGATTCTTATTCAGGATACAGATTGATGAGGTGAACTTTAGGATGGTATTTGAGGCAATCACGTCTCGTGTGTTACGTCCAAACGGCACAGTCTAGAATTTCTGTCTGCAGGGAGCTTGCGAAAGGGAAATGGGTGTGAAATGGACTCAAACCGCTGCTGAAACTTCCCCATTTGCGCTTCTCGCCTGACAGGCTGCAGAAGAACGTCCGTGTTTCACTCCAGGTTGTCCGGTCCTCCTTGGGGACAGGAAAAGGGAATGGCTGCAGCAAAAGCAGTGACCTTCGAGGAGGTGGCTGTGTATTTCACCGCGGAGGAGTGGGCTCTGCTGGACCCCGCTCAGAGAGCCCTCTACAGGGACGTCATGCAGGAGAATTATGAGAATGTGACCTGGCTGGGTAAGTCACCATGAGCATTTTCCACCTACTCGGGTTGCAGGTCCTCGCTGGCCAACGTAGGGCTGGGATCTTCCCAGTATCGTCTGTGTAACGAGGAAACCGGGAATCTGTAACCAGCCCTGATCGCTCCGGTTCTCTCTTCCCCGGGCAGGATTCCCCATCCCTAAACCTGACCGGATCTCCCGCATGGAACGAGGGGAACAGCTGTGAGTGCACCAAGCAGCTATTCCCTCCCTTCCTCTATCCTCTGTGCTATGGTATCGATGCTGAAGCTCATTAGTTGCCAGCTGTGGGGAGGAGTTTGGGGAATATTCCCCTGCTGACTGTTCAGCTGATCCAAAAGCTTCTGCCGGTGTGACAAACCCTTGCCGATCCCCTTTCCCCGGGGCCCTTTCCTCCCTCCCTAGCACAGGGCGTGACTCATGCTGGGTTCTCTCCTTCCCCCAGCAGGTGATAGGATGGCCAGGGAGACCGAGGAGGAGAATCCCCAGCAGGGAGGCCCTGAGTTGGCAGAACCACACGGGACATTCTCGGGAAGGTCCCAGGGGAACATTTGCCAGGGAGGAGCTAGCATGAGTCAGGGCAGGTCGGAGGAGCAGCGGGGAAACCTGCCCGGGGAGAGAGAGGGTAAATCCTCTCCTGAAGAGGGATGTTTCAAGAAACTCAAATTGCTGCTGGACCTTAAGGGGAAGCACAACAGGGGGACGGGAAATACAGGTGCTGAACATGGGCAGGGCTCAGGAGAGATGCTCTGTCCGGGAACCCACCCAGAAGACACATCCCACAGATGTGGGGGAAGCCCCCAGCAGAGCTCGGCGCCTCCACAACATCCAAGTGGGACCCCCCATCGATGTCTCCACTGTGGGAAAAGCTTCCGCTGGAGATCACATCTTCTGAGACATCAGACGGTGCACAAGGATGGGAAAAGCTCCAACCCCAGCGCAGCCCGCACCATCCAGCAGAGAATCCTCTCGGGGCAGAAACGCTGCCAGTGCCCCGACTGTGGGAGAAGCTTTGATCGGAGGTCGACCCTCATTGCACATCAGAGGCTCCATACAGGAGAGAGACCCTACAAATGCCCTGATTGCGGGAAAGGCTTCGCTGACAGCTCCAACCTTATGAGGCATCGGAGACTCCACTCGGGCGAGTGCCCCTATCAATGCCTCGCTTGCGGGAAAGCCTTCCGTGTCAGGTCCAAGCTCCTGGAGCACCAGGCCACGCATTTCCCAGGGGAGCCTTTTGCATGCCCCAAGTGTAGGAAATGTTTCCCCAGCAAGGCCCTCCTCCTCCGGCACCAGAGATCCCACATGGCGGAGTGGCCCTACAAGTGCCCCGACTGTGGGAAAGGCTTCGTGCAGCGGTCGCATCTGGTGCGGCACCAGGGGATCCACGCTGGGATCAAGCCCTGCGTCTGTGCTGACTGCGGGAAGAGCTTCGTCAAGACCTGGAACCTGACCAAACACCAGTGCTGCCACTTGGGGCAGAGACTCCGTCAAAGTGCTGAGGGTAGGGAAAGAGTCCGTCTGCGCTCAAACCTGGCTAACGAGGAGGGACCCGATGGTATGGCCCTGCCGGAGCGTCACACAGCAGAGAGACCCTACCGCTGCCTCGACTGCGGCAGGACGTTCAGCCGGAGCACGGACCTGCTGGCCCACCGGAGCACCCACACAGGTGAGCAGCCCTACAAGTGCCCGGACTGCGGGAAGGGCTTCCGCGTACGCTTCAACCTGATGGTGCACCGGAGAGTCCACACGGGCGAGCGACCCTATGCGTGCCCCGACTGCGGGAAGGGCTTCAGCCAGAGCTCCAGCCTCACGGCTCACCGGAGAGTCCACACGGGCGAGCGACCCTACCTGTGTCCCGACTGTGGGAAGGGCTTCAGCCGGAGCTCCCACCTCAAATTGCACCGGAGAGTCCACACGGGTGAGCGACCCTACCCGTGTCCCGACTGCGGGAAGGGCTTCAGAACCAAAACGGCCCTGAGCACTCACCACCGGAGCCACACGGGCGAGAGACCCTACAAATGCACCGAGTGCGGGAAGAGCTTCAGCCAGAAGGCGCATCTGGTGCAGCATGAGAGGACCCACCTGCGAGGCAGACCCTACAAATATGCCGAGTGCGGGAAGAGCTTCAGCCAGAACGCCCACCTGGCCAAGAACAGCCGGACCCACTGCACGGAACGGCCCTGCGTCTGCACATACCGCGGGAAGGACTTCGGCGACACTTTAACCCTGATCCAACACCAGCGCACCCACACGGGGGAGCGTCCCTACCAGTGCACCGAGTGTGGGAAAGGCTTCAGATGGCGGGCGCACCTGGTGCGGCACCAGAGGACACACTCCGGGGAAAAGCCCTATGTCTGTGCCGACTGTGGGAGAAGATTCACGGAGAGCTCCACCTTGATCAAGCACCGGCGGATCCACACCGGGGAGAGACCCTACAAATGCAAGGAGTGTGGGAAAAGCTTCCGCCAGCACTCCAACCTGGCCCAGCATGCCTGGGTCCACTCAGGAGAGAAACCCGGCCAAGACCACGGGGGCAGCTGCACGGACCTCACGGCCCTGCCGGAGCGCCGCATGGCGGAGAGACCCTACCGCTGCCTCGACTGCGGCAGGACGTTCAGCCGGAGCACGGACCTGCTGGCCCACCGGAGTAACCACACAGGTGAGCAGCCCTACAAGTGCCCGGACTGCGGGAAGGGCTTCAGCATACGTTTCAACCTGATGGTGCACCGGAGAGTCCACACGGGTGAGCGACCCTATGCATGCCCCGACTGCGGGAAGGGCTTCAGCCAGAGCTCCAGCCTCACGGCTCACCGGAGAGTCCACACGGGTGAGCGACCCTACCTGTGTCCTGACTGCGGGAAGGGCTTCAGCCGGAGCTCCCACCTCAAATCGCACCAGAGAGTCCACACAGGCGAGCGACCCTACCCGTGTCCCGACTGCGGGAAGGGCTTCAGCCGGAGGTCCAATCTCACCGCTCACCAGAGAATCCACACTAGGCCAGCTGATTAAGGGCTGGGCAATAACTTGGATACAGGCGACGACCTCTGAAATCCCGGACAAACCTTACTGAATTTCTGTTTAACACCTCTGGGGTTTATGCAAATAGAGTTACAAATGCAAATGTTTCTGTGCTAAAGTGGGATTGTTTGGAACTCCATTATCAAGAAGACAGGATTAATACAACTGCTGGGACATATGCTGCACATGGAAGGAACTTTTTGCAATGGGTGTAAAGCAGATTTTCAGGAAATCCCTGTGGGTGAGGGAAGTGCATGCCTCCCTTTGGAAGGTAAGCCCTGGGGAGAGAAACCAGTTGTCTGCTAATTACCCACACCTGGAAACTCCAGCTGGGCAACCCCTGGACTGTATAAAGGGTGAACTAAATGTGGCAGAAGCGGGCTTGTTGTGAGCCGAAGCTATGATGAACTTGAAGCCCCTGAGACCCCTTGGGTGGGGCTCTGAAGGACTTCTCCTACCAGACCCATATGAGAGTGGGGGGTCAAATCTGTGGAGCTTATTTGCACGCGTGCAGAGCTCTGTGATTGGTTTGACTGTTTCCTCTGCAGTGGAATAAAATAGGCTTACACAGGAAGTGCGGTGTGGTACCTTTTATAGCTGGGCAATTCCATTGCGTACGATCCTGGAGGGGGAAACCAAGCAGGCCCCCCAGCCTGGGTGGAGCCTCTGTCTGCCCCTTCTGCCCCACCCCCCTGGCCTGGAGGAGCCCCTCCCCCACCATGTGGCCAGAGAAGCCCTGGGCCAGCGGTAGCCCTGAGCCCCTCTCCCGCGCCCAGAAGAGCCCCCCCCAGCTGCGCCACACGTCCCCAGACCCCAAGCTGCCCCATGGGAAAAGCTCTCGTCTCTTCTCTTCTGGATGAAGAACCTGAGCTTTTGATAGGTGCCATGTAGGTTCCCGGGGCGGCCGAGGAGGCGGTCTGTGTTCATCAGTAACCTCTCTGGAGTCCAGGGCCATTGCTGATGAACCCAGCAAGCTGAATAGCACATTCCTCCACCGCCTCGGAACCTGCATGGGGCCTAATAAGAAGCAAAAACGTCCCCTGCCGAACCCCGTAACTGGCGTTCGGCAGCAGCCTCCCCGGTGGATTAAACCCACCGCACATGTTCGGCAGTCTGACTTTTCTGGGAATTACACAGGGAAGTGTTTGGCCTGGGAACACGGGCTCCGGCTTTTGGGTTTGCCGGCAGGTGCTTCTCTCTGCCCCTCCCACCCTGTGCAAGCGGTGAGCGGGGCCTGTGGGGGAAGAGGCTGAGTGGGGCAGGGCCGTGGGGCAAAGGAGCGGAGCAGGGGCTGGGGCCTCAGGGGAAGGGGCAGAAGAGGGGCAGGGCGCCAGGGCCCACAAAAGACTAATCCGGCCCTGCTTGAGTCTTGGAGCACCCACAGAATCGGCACCTATGTCTGGGAACATCCCAGTCAGAAGGGAGAGAGACATGGACCCCAGACAGGGACCGGCGGGGGGGAGGGGGCAGAAGGTTGAATGTGGGGGCCCTTGCCGAACTGCTAAGGGGCAAGACAGGTGCAGTTGCCCCGAGCTGCGACAGCTGGCTCTTCGACTGCTGTCCCTTTGGGGGTTGGGGGCTCTTTGTTTTGTGCCTGTACAGCGCCTAGCACAGTGGGGTGCTACTCCATGAGACAGGCTCCTTGGTGCTCTAATTAGCTCCCCTGGGAGGTGGTGGGTGGCGGCAGGGATCAGGGAGGGGATGGATAACCAAGCGGGGAAGATGGGGCGTCACATTGAGGGCTAAGCCGCAGGGTCTGGTGGTCAGAGCATTGGGTTGGCCCCAGGACAGCTGGGCTCCGTTCCTGTTCGGCTGCTGACCTCCATGATGGCCAGGTGGGCCCTTAATTGGCTGAGCACAGCACGGTCTAAGGTTCGACTGGCTGGCATTTGTCTGCCTATGGGAATGGCAGGAAGGGGGTGGGGAGCCTCCAGAGACCCGGGATAGGGGGTGCATACAGATTTCCTGGCACGGGGGGAATGAGGGTACACGGAGCATGAGGAGGAGGGGAGCTCATGGGGAGCTTGGAGCTATGCAAGAGGCCTGCAGCAGGTGCTTTTCGCTTGGCCGAGAGGAGCAACAAAACATGCAACCAAATGGATCCCTAGTGCTGTCTCTACGCTGCAATGGAAGCCCTGGTGCAGACTCAGGTTTGAGCCCCAACCCTTCTGTCTACACACAAGTCTCTCAGGCTCGGACCTAGGGTACTAGGGCCCTGCAGGGTGGGAAGGGCCGAGCCCAGCCAGGATCCAGGGTTCGAGACTCTGATCCCAGAGGCCCTGTTTCAGCCAGGCCCATTGGGGTGACCCCTCTTCCTTTAGGGCACAGGACTCCAGGAGTGTGAGGACCCCAATGACCCATCGCCCCCCCGCCCCCAACTCGCAGCCCACAGCCTGGCTCAGCCCGGCCCATTTCAGGCAGAACCAAGCCCATGGGGCCACCCCAACCATCAGCCTTATTAAGGGGATGGAAAAGCACGGATCCACTGGGGGGAGGAGACACTGCAATCCCGCTACTCAAGGAAATCCCGGGATCAGGGTTTAGCGGGAGCCGTGGTTACAGGGTGTCATCGTGTTAACCCCTTCTCTACTGGCAGCCACCCTCCCAGGAAAAGATTGGTTTCT
The DNA here is from genome assembly GCF_965140285.1 of Lepidochelys kempii. Taxonomy (NCBI): domain Eukaryota; kingdom Metazoa; phylum Chordata; order Testudines; family Cheloniidae; genus Lepidochelys; species Lepidochelys kempii. The sequence goes on along the minus strand of NC_136393.1, from coordinate 46,304,293 downwards.
GCAGGGTCAGGGGTGCTGATCCCAGCTGAGACTTTAATTATCTTCTTGTGGGAGGGGACGGGGGTGCATGGTGGATGGGGGCAGACAGTCTGTCATCCCCTTGCAGGACAAGGCAGATAAAGGGGATGCCCAGTGGGGTGACAGAGTCCTCTTCACACTCTGGCTTCAGTGATGGTGGCTGCGGGGGGCATCTGGATTCCCAGCCCATTGGGTGGGGCTTGTCTCATGCAGGTTCCTTCCTGGGTACGGTCAGCTGCAGCATTTCAGGGTGGTAGGGGCTGAATCAAATGTAAAGTCAATCCAACCTGTCCCAACTGGCCATGAGCTGGGTGAGGTTCCACCTGGCCACAAGAAAGCCTAGGTTTAGACCCCCTCTCTGCTGGGCTACGCCCCTGCTTACGGTGGCTGTATCAGTCACTGGAACCCCCAGGGCGGTCGTTAGCAGCCAGCCCCTGAATTTTCTCCCTGGAGGGGAGAAAATTTTCTTAATTGTGCTTGGTCTCCTGCCATCCCTCGCAAGTGGGGAAAAGTTCCCAGCAGTGATCTACAAAGCCACCGGCTCGCCCTGACTCACGCCTCTCCTCTGCCGTGGTGGAGATAGGTGACTGCAGCCTGGCAGCTGTGAGCTCTGCTCCCAGCTGGCTGAGGACCATGTGCATCCCGTTAGATTTCTCACCCGCCCCATCCGACCTGCTGGTTTGCCTCATCCAGCTGTTACCCCTGGTCTTTTGAACTGCAACCTCTTTGTCAGCTCCTAAGGACCTCAAGATACAGATTGTGGTGCATCAAGGACTGTGCTGGGAGGGCAAGCTATCACTTCAGATGTGGTGGGGGTTTCTGGTCCTGCAAGCAGGCTAGGGGCTCTAGGGAAGCAAGCAGTCAGAGTCAGTCTGGAGAAAGCCAGCTTAGCGCAAGGGTAAGTTGTTCCTCTCTGTCTCAGAGAGCAGCCTGCTTTGTCTCTCTCTGTTTTTGGTTTGTGGTGTGTGAGCGTACTGAATTCTACAAAATGTAGTTGTGTTACAGGGCAACCTTCCACTGAGAGGATTTATGCTTTTATTGAAGGTCTTGCCGTGTATGCCTAGAGTATAACGCAGAGAAGTGCCTACATCCCATTGAAATCAAGAGGGGAGACCATGGTGTATCATGGGAGAGGCAGGCTGACGAGGGAGACGGGCCTAGAGAGGAGAATGGGAGCATAAGTAAACCACAACTCCATGACACCGAGGCACCGCAGCAAATATTTCCGTTGTTGGCCAAAATGTTTTAGCGTTAGAAATTTCCCTGAAAAGTTAAAATTTTCCATGGAGGGAAAAATAACCCAAAAGAAAACCCTATTTTCCAACCTGCTCTTCTGAAGACTGATTGACGTGGAGTCTCCAGTGCACCATAAGGTCGGATCTCTGCTTGAAGCTGCTGCCTCAGTGGGGGCATGAATTGCATCACTTGCCAGCATGGACTCTCCCATGCATTGCAAGGTTGAAACGCAGGCCAAAGCCTTTCCCGCAGCATGAGCACATGTAGGGCTGCTCGCCCGTGTGGCCACGCTGGTGGGCGAGCAGGTTAGAGCGTCTGCTGAAGGTCCTGCCGCAGTCGAGGCAGCGGTAGGGTCTCTCTGCCACCCGGTGTTTTGGCAGGGCTGTACCTTTGCTGCGGGGCCTCTCCTCTGGGGCCGGAGAGCGCTGGGCCAGGTCGGAATGCCGGCCAAAGCTTTTCCCACCCTTGTGGCGTTTGTCGGGCCTCTCTCCCATGTGGCCCCGCCAGTGTTTGATTAGGGCCGAGGCGTTGAATCTTTTCCCAGAGCTGGTGCAGACACGGGGCTTTTCCCCGCAATGAGCCCTCCCGGGCTGCCCCAGGGGTGCCTGCCGGCCGAAGCTTTTCCTGCAGTTGGGTTGCTCCCCCTCATGGGCCCTCTGGTGCATGGTGAGCTTGGCTCTCTGGTTGAAGCCCATTCCACAGTCAGGACACAAAAAGGGGCGCTTGCCTGTGTGGACCCTCCGGTGCATCGTGAGGCTGAATCCTTTCCCGCAGTCTGGGCACGCGTAGGGACTCTCTCCGGGGTGGAATTGCTGGTGCTTCGTCTGGGCCGAGTTCTCAGCAAAGCATTTCCTGGATTCTGGACACTGGAATGGGTTCCTCTGCAGGTCGGGGTATTTGTAGAGCCTCTCTCCTGTGTGGAGCCTCTGATGTGCCATGAGGGTTGAGCTCCAAACAAAACTTCTTCCGCAGTCGGGGCACTGGCGAGGTTTCTGCCTCGAGAGGATTCTCTGCTGGATGGCGAGGGCTATGCTCTGATGTTGTGGAAGCACTGAGTTTTGCTGGGGGCTTTCCCCACATCTACGGGATGCCTCTTCCAGTTGGGTTTCCAGATGGAGCATCTCTTGTGAGCCCTGCCCACGTTCAGTGCCTGCTTTTCCTGTTCCTCTGTTGTGCCTCCCCTTAAGGTCCAGGAGCTCTTTGAGTTTCTTGAAACATCCCTCTTCAGGAGAGGATTTATCCTCTCTCTCCCCGGGCAGGTTTCTCCGCTGCTACTCCGACCTGCCCTGACTCGCACTAGCTCCTCCCTGGCAAATGTTCCCCTGGGACCTTCCCGAGAATGTCCCGTGTGGGTCTCCCAACTCAGGGCCTCCCTGCTGGGGATTCTCCTCCTCGGTCTCACTGGCCATCCTATCACCTGCTGGGGGAAGGAGAGAACCCAGCATGAGTCACGCCCTGTGCTAGGGAGGGAGGAAAGGGCCCCGGGGAAAGGGGATCGGCAAGGGTTTGTCACACCGGCAGAAGCTTTTGGATCAGCTGAACAGTCAGCAGCGGAATCTTCCCCAAACTCCTCCCCACAGCTGGCAACTAACGAGCTTCAGCATCGATACCATGGCACAGAGGATAGAGGAAGGGAGGGAATAGCTGCTTGGTGCACCCACAGCTGTTCCCCTCGCTCCATGCGGGAGATCCGGTCAGGTTTAGGGATGGGGAATCCTGCCCAGGGGAAGAGAGAACTGGAGCGGTCAGGGCTGGTTACAGATTCCCGGTTTCCTCGTTACACAGACGATACTGGGAAGATCCCAGCCCTATGTTGGCCGGCAAGGACCTGCAACCCGAGTAGGTGGAAAATGCTCATGGTGACTTACCCAGCCAGGTCACATTCTCATAATTCTCCTGCATGACGTCCCTGTAGAGGGCTCTCTGAGTGGGGTCCAGCAGAGCCCACTCCTCCGCGGTGAAATACACAGCCACCTCCTCGAAGGTCACTGCTTTTGCTGCAGCCATTCCCTTTTCCTACCCTCATGGAGGACCGGACAACCTAAAGTGAAACACGGACGTTCTTCTGCAGCCTGTCAGGCGAGAAGCGCAAATGGGGAAGTTTCAGCAGCGGCTTGAATCCATTTCACACCCATTTCCCTTTCGCAAGCTCCCTGCAGACAGAAATTCTAGACTGTGCCGTTCGGACATAATGTACGAGACGTGATTGCCTGAAATACCATCCTATAGTTCGCCTCCTCGAGCTGTATCCTGAATAAGAATCCTGGTTTTTACAAGTCCCGAGCTGGCGTCGCTGGGGTTCAGTTCTGAGTGCCCAGAACTTCTGATAATAGGCCACTTACCCAGGGGCCTGAATATGGATTCAGGAGCCTAAATTTAGGCTTCTGAATTGAAAGATCCCGGCCTGTGTCTTTTTATTTCAGCACAACGCCGCTCCCACACCAGGACTGAGAGATTTTCAAACTCTCTCCTTAAATTTAAGAACGTTAATGGGACTGTTCGCACAGTCCCAAACAAATGGGTGTGCGCGTTACCGGGCTCAGCTCCTCCGTGAGGAAACAAACCTTATCAAGGGCGGAAATAATCCGTGTTCCCGCACAAGAGACATTCACTCCACTCTCATAACAAATCTGCATCCAAACCGATTTTCACCAGACAACAGAGAGGAATGCGCCTGACCTAGGAATTCTCTCTCCTTCAAATGTAAAATTTCCATCCCCAAAGGCGCTGGAATTGGTCAAACTCTGACAACACTCTTCAAATGGCAAAACGTAATGCTCCCCACCTCCACGGCCCCTGCTCAGAACAAAGGCTAAGAGGTTTAGCCTGCATGTGGGACCCTTGATGTGCTTAGAATCAATCTGTAGGTGAGTGTTCACAGAACTGACCCTTAAGTGAGGAAACAATTCTGATCAAAGGGGGAAAGAAGCTCAGTGTGTCTGCACATTAATCTTTTATTCACCTCTGACGACAAAGCTGTAGCAGAACCGGTGTTTATGAGCCTACAGCGAGAAGCGTGTCTGACTTGGAAATTCTCACCCTGCCATAAAAATTCTCACCATAAAATTCGTTGTCCAAAGGTAACGGAAGTGTTGAAAAACTGACACAGGTTGTAACTTGCGCCTCCCCTCTGGCCGCTTCTCAGGAAAAGGCTCAGAGGTTTTATCCTCAAACTTTGCCAAACTAAATTCACCCCCTGGGCAGAGACCTTCAGCCCAAAAGATGAACCTAAGCAGTGCCAGCCTGGATCAGAGCTGAGGCCCAGCTAGTAGCGTTGAGCGTGGTGTAAGCCTGTGGCTCTCAACCTTTCCAGACTACTGTACCCCTTCCAGAGTCTGATTTGTCTTACGTACCCCAAGTTTCACCTCACTGGAAAATGACTTGCTTACAAAATCAGACACAACAATACAAAAGGGTCACAGCATGCTAGTACTCTAAAATTGCTGACTTTCTGATTTCTACCATATAATTATAAAATGAATCGACTGGACTATAAATATTGTCCTTACATTTCAGTGTATCGTCTATAGAGCAATATGAACAGGTACATTGTCTGTCTGAAATTTTAGTTTGCACTGACTTCACTAGTGCTTTTTATGCAGCCTGTTGTAAAACTAGGCCAATATCTAGAGGAGCTGACATCCTCCCTGAAAGATCTCGGAGTACCCCTAGGCGGGGCACGTACCCCTGGTTGAGACCCACTGTTGTAAGTAACTGGACAACTGGCTTCACAATTTCAACCCAACCCTACCTGTCTGTTCCCCTGTGCGCTCCAGCTAGAGCAGGTTCCAAGGAGTAGCTTTGGAGGAATTCCTTTCCCTGCGGCCCAGCCCCTGACAAATGAGAGCCAGAACGGATTTGTCCTCTCTCTGCTCAGACACCTCATCCCCAGGAAAGCCAGTAGGGCCAGGGATGACGCAGGGAGCAGATCTGGGCGGGTCGGGCAGCTGGGAACCACCCTCTCCACTTATTGCTCCTGCTGCCCGGTCAGATCTCTCTCCCTTTCCCCTCTGGCCGGGAGATTTGGTCCCTGGCCCATGCCCTTGGGGTGTTTGCTCTCCCGTAGCTGAGACCCAGAGTGGGTCAGGGAGGGCAGCAGCCCTGGGACTTGCAGAGGGGGGAGCAGAGATGGGGCTGTTGGTGCAGAGTCACTTTCCTGCCCAGCCCCAGCCCTTTCCCCCAGGTCTCCCCATCACCTGCAGCAGTTAGAATCATAGAATCATAGAATATCAGGGTTGGAAGGGACCCCAGAAGGTCATCTAGTCCAACCCCCTGCTCAAAGCAGGACCAATTCCCAGTTAAATCATCCCAGCCAGGGCTTTGTCAAGCCTGACCTTAAAAACCTCTAAGGAAGGAGATTCTACCACCTCCCTAGGTAACGCATTCCAGTGTTTCACCACCCTCTTAGTGAAAAAGTTTTTCCTAATATCCAATCTAAACCTCCCCCACTGCAACTTGAGACCATTACTCCTCGTTCTGTCATCTGCTACCATTGAGAACAGTCTAGAGCCATCCTCTTTGGAACCCCCTTTCAGGTAGTTGAAAGCAGCTATCAAATCCCCCCTCATTCTTCTCTTCTGCAGGCTAAACAATCCCAGCTCCCTCAGCCTCTCCTCATAACTCATGTGTTCCAGTCCCCTAATCATTTTTGTTGCCCTTCGCTGGACTCTCTCCAATTTATCCACATCCTTCTTGAAGTGTGGGGCCCAAAACTGGACACAGTACTCCAGATGAGGCCTCACCAATGTCGAATAGAGGGGGACGATCATGTCCCTCGATCTGCTCGCTATGCCGCTACTTATACATCCCAAAATGCCATTGGCCTTCTTGGCAACAAGGGCACACTGCTGACTCATATCCAGCTTCTCGTCCACTGTCACCCCTAGGTCCTTTTCCGCAGAACTGCTGCCTAGCCATTCGGTCCCTAGTTTGTAGCTGTGCATTGGGTTCTTCCGTCCTAAGTGCAGGACCCTGCACTTATCCTTATTGAACCTCATCAGATTTCTTTTGGCCCAATCCTCCAATTTGTCTAGGTCTTTCTGTATCCTATCCCTCCCCTCCAGCGTATCTACCACTCCTCCCAGTTTAGTATCATCCGCAAATTTGCTGAGAGTGCAATCCACACCATCCTCCAGATCATTTATGAAGATATTGAACAAAACCGGCCCCAGGACCGACCCCTGGGGTACTCCACTTGATACCGGCTGCCAACTAGATATGGAGCCATTGATCACTACCCGTTGAGCCCGACAATCTAGCCAGCTTTCTACCCACCTTATAGTGCATTCATCCAGCCCATACTTCCTTAACTTGCTGACAAGAATACTGTGGGAGACCGTGTCAAAAGCTTTGCTAAAGTCAAGAAACAATACATCCACTGCTTTCCCTTCATCCACAGAACCAGTAATCTCATCATAAAAGGCAATTAGATTAGTCAGGCATGACCTTCCCTTGGTGAATCCATGCTGGCTGTTCCCGATCACTTTCCTCTCATGCAAGTGCTTCAGGATTGATTCTTTGAGGACCTTCTCCATGATTTTTCCAGGGACTGAAGTGAGGCTGACTGGCCTGTAGTTCCCAGGATCCTCCTTCTTCCCTTTTTTAAAGATTGGCACTACATTAGCCTTTTTCCAGTCATCCGGGACTTCCCTGGTTCGCCACGAGTTTTCAAAGATAATGGCCAATGGCTCTGCAATCACAGCCGCCAATTCCTTCAGCACTCTCGGATGCAACTCGTCCGGCCCCATGGACTTGTGCACGTCCAGCTTTTCTAAATAGTCCCTAACCACCTCTATCTCCACAGAGGGCTGGCCATCTCTTCCCCATTTTGTGATGCCCAGCGCAGCAGTCTGGGAGCTGACCTTGTTAGTGAAAACAGAGGCAAAAAAAGCATTGAGTACATTAGCTTTTTCCACATCCTCTGTCACTAGGTTGCCTCCCTCATTCAGTAAGGGGCCCACACATTCCTTGGCTTTCTTCTTGTTGCCAACATACCTGAAGAAACCCTTCTTGTTACTCTTGACATCTCTGGCTAGCTGCAGCTCCAGGTGCGATTTGGCCCTCCTGATAACATTCCTACATGCCCGAGCAATATTTTTATACTCTTCCCTGGTCATATGTCCAACCTTCCACTTCTTGTAAGCTTCTTTTTTATGTTTAAGATCCGCTAGGATTTCACCATTAAGCCAAGCTGGTCGCCTGCCATATTTACTATTCTTTCGACTCATCGGGATGGTTTGTCCCTGTAACCTCAACAGGGATTCCTTGAAATACAGCCAGCTCTCCTGGACTCCTTTCCCCTTCAAGTTAGTCCCCCAGGGGATCCTGGCCATCCGTTCCCTGAGGGAGTCGAAGTCTGCTTTCCTGAAGTCCAGGGTCCGTATCCTGCTGCTTACCTTTCTTCCCTGCGTCAGGATCCTGAACTCAACCAACTCATGGTCACTGCCTCCCAGATTCCCATCCACTTTTGCTTCCCCCACTAATTCTACCCGGTTTGTGAGCAGCAGATCAAGAAAAGCGCCCCCCCTAGTTGGCTCCTCTAGCACTTGCATCAGGAAATTGTCCCCTACGCTTTCCAAAAACTTCCTGGATTGTCTATGCGCCGCTGTATTGCTCTCCCAGCAGATATCAGGAAAATTAAAGTCACCCATGAGAATCAGGGCATGCGATCTAGTAGCTTCCGTGAGCTGCCGGAAGAAAGCCTCATCTACCTCATCCCCCTGATCCGGTGGTCTATAGCAGACTCCCACCACTACATCACTCTTGTTGCACACACTTCTAAACTTAATCCAGAGACACTCAGGTTTTTCTGCAGTTTCGTACCGTTGTTTCAGGGCTGCCCTAGGAGGCCAGTTCCCTACTCTCAGCTAGGCCTAGTGCTTGCTTCAATCTCTCTCCGGCTGCTCCCCAGCTGTACGGGCTCTGTCCAACCCAGGAAGTTTAGTCATCTCTTGATCAGTTCACAGCAGAAAACTCGTGGCCAAGGGAGAGTCAGGAATTAGCCCAGGAGAGAGTCAGGAATTAGCCCAGCCTTGCTTTGAGCTGTAACCCAGAGCCCTCTAGTGGGGTCAGAAAGGAAAACCCTCTTCCCTCGCTCCTCCTAGGGGTGCCCAGATGTCCTGGCTTTATAGGGAAAGTCCCAATATTTGGGGCTTTGTCTTATAGAGGCACCTATTACCCCACCCCCGTCCCCATTTTTCACACTTGCTATCTGCTCGCCCTATCCCCTCCCCGGGCCAGACCACGGCCCAAAAGGGTTCCCGTCCATGAGCGTTAACAGCTCTGTGCCCCCCGCCCCGTGACTTCCTTTCAACACAGATGGGGTCCCAGCCCCTGCCCCGGAGCCATCCCTGCAGGTGCAAACTCTCAGATTGCTGCCACTCCTGACTCCGGGGGGGCCCACGTGGTGCAGGCTCCATCACCCACCTGTTCCACTCGCAAACCATCTCCTGGGTTAGTGTGTTCACACTGTTAACACCCACTGAGCCACCGCCTTACCCTCCTGCAAAACCCTCCCTGAGCCTCTCATGTGCCCTGGGACCTGCAAAACGCTTGCCAGCAATGAGGCTGCAGGCGTGCGGAGACCACGGCCTATCACGCTGAGCAGTGGCGTTCCCTTGGGCTCCCTGGTCGGTCTGTCACGGATACGGATACAGAGATCAAGAGTAGCCAGTGCTATGATGGTTCTGGCTTAGAAAACGGGACATCCCACGGTGTTGGCCCAAGGGTCCCCTCCCCCCTGTGTGCGGCGCTGGTCTGAGCCCCCCCCCCATCAACCCCTGCAGGTGGGGGTGGCCCGAGGCCCCCTCTCCCGATGTGCAGGGCCAGCCTGAGACCCCCTGCTGCCCGCGGGGCCATCCCGTCCCAAGCCACTCTCCTAAGCCCGCCCTGCCACATGGGGCTGGTGTTGCTGCTCTCCCCCCACCCCACCCCGTTCCTCCACACCCCGCTAGGGGTTGTGCCCCATTTGGGGGGGCCAAACTATGCATTTGTCCAGTTTGCTCTTTCCAACTGACGGCAAATGCCCAGTTTTGCCCCCCAAAAAGTGTCAAAATGGCTGGGACAGGGCCTCTAACTATTAAGAGACCAAGATGACCGGCCACAGAAAAGAGTGATTTAGGAGCATGGTATTATTATTACCTCGCATCTGCTCCTGCAGGTTTCTGAGCCCTTCCTCTGACGCATCTGGGACCAGCCACTAGCAGAGACCGAACTAGAAGGACCTCAAGGCTGAGCCAGTCTGGCGATGCCTGGGCTCCTCTTAGGAAAAGCATCACCTGTTGGCTCATAAGAATGTGCCTTGTCATTCAGAGGTGGCTTCAATACAGTCCCTACTTCCACAGCATTAGGGTTTCTGTCTGCAGCTCCAAAGCTGTCCCCACCAGAGGGCTCTGGCTGTGCTAAGGGGAAGCGGCTCCCTCTCTCCTTGTCTCTCTTTCTCCTCGGTTCAGCACAAGTTTCCTGGCTGACACAGATGCAGCTGCGACTGAGCAGCTCCTGCCCCCTCAGTGGGGTGTGGACCAGGGGGAGACCTTCATCTAAGCCCCTCTGTGCCCAACCCGGGTGGGTACCTTCTCCGGTGGCTGGAACCAACCCCCAGGCTCTGCCGACACCAGCTCTTGAGCTGGATCCTGCAGGTGATGGGGAGACCTGGGGGAAAGGGCTGGGGCCAGGCAGGAAAGCGACTCCTCATCTCACTCCCCCACCCCTGTATCTCTGCTCTCCATGTCTCTGCCAGTTCCAGATCTGTGGCCATCACTGACACACATTCCCAGTCCTGCAAGCAAAGAGCCATGGGAATGGGTCAACCAGTGCTTAATTTGCACTGGGGTGAGCCCTAGCACCTCGAGCCTGGCAGTTCAGACCCCTGGCACCTCTGAGCCTGGCAGTTCAGACCCCTGGCACCTCTGAGCCTGGCAGTTCAGAGCCCCGGCACGGCATCTCTGGGCTTAGCAGTTCAGAGCCCTGGCACCTCTGGGCTTGCCACGTCAGTTATGCATGTAAAAAAACTGCTTGAGTCCTGGCACCTGTTTCATTACAAATTAGCCTCCCAGGCAAGGGGGAGGAGAGACCAGAGCAGGAGCCATAAATGGGGAGAGGTTCCCAACTCCTAGATCCATTCTCTTGTGTCTTTCTCTAAATCCTTATTGATTGGTGATGACAAATCCATCACTCTATAATTATTTTCCATAGATCCTAGTCTGCTAATTTATCTGTGTACCACCCCCCTAGAGCAATGGATCTCAACCTATTTACCACTGTGGGCTGTATATGCAGCTCTGTGTGTATTACGTTAAGTGGGCCGCATCCACACTATATACTACCTGTATGGCCCGGAGGATGTCACAACTGATTGGCTGTCAGCAGCCCACAGGTTGAGACCCAGCGCTCTCCAGTGATTATCTCCTTGGTGTCTAAGCACTGTACATCAGGTGACCAGCTAGCAAGTGTGAAAAACTGGAACAGGGGTGTGCGGGTAATAGGTGCCAATATAGGAGAAAACCCCCAAATATCAGGATTGTCCCTATAAAATCAGGACAGCTGGTTACCCTACCTGCACAAATGCATAAAGCATCAATGAGAAAATGTGTCCTTTTTCTCTCTCTCCTCCTAATGCCCAGTGGCAAGGGAGGTGGTAAGCCACCATTTGAATTACTTGTGCTATGGTCAGTTAGGGCTCCGTCGTGGGAGGCACCACATAAACTCCAGCCCTACACCTGTGAAGACTCTGGCCCCAGCACCTGTTAACTCAGGCGAGGTGTGCTTGTTGAAATCAACGGACATCTGCTGTTTATTTACGTGAGTCTTCACAGGATCAGGGCCAGAGTTTGTACAGTGCCTAGCGTACGGGCCCCTCCGATGTAGCGTGGTGCAAATTGTGGCCCCAGTGAGTTTGCAATCGGAGAGGATGACAGGCAGGAGACAGATGAACGGAGGCCGTGGAGCAGGCTGAGTCAGGTACAAGCAGAGTTGTGTCACACGTGGCTAGATGGTTTTGTCAAAGAGCTGATTTTTCAAAGTGCTCTAAAATCCGCACGTGTGCTCAGGTTGTCTTGAAAATCAGCAGGAGAGTGAATTTCTGTGGGGGGGTGGAGGGTGAGAAAACCTGGATTTGTGCTGGAAATGGCCCACCTGATGATCACTTTAGATAAGCTATTACCAGCAGGACAGTGGGGTGGGAGGAGGTATTGTTTCATATTCTCTGTATATATATAAAGTCTGCTGCAGTTTCCACGGTATGCATCCGCTGAAGTGAGCTGTAGCTCACGAAAGCTCATGCTCAAATAAATTGGTTAGTCTCTAAGGTGCCACAAGTCCTCCTTTTCTTTTTGCGAATACAGACTAACACGGCTGTTACTCTGAAACTTGAAAATCGCTGTGCATCATGAGGGCTGAGGGTAGAGTTAGCAGTGTGAATCTGGGGACAATTGATCCAGCGGTTCCAGAGATTAGGGGGAGCAGAGAGAGGAGGAGAATTAGGACACGAGGAAGGGTGGCCCAGTGGTTAAAGCACCAGTTTGGGGCTCAGGAGTTCCCTGCTCCGTCATAGGCTGCATGTGACCTTGGGAATTAGATGCCTAAATTCCTTTACAAATCTTGCCCACCTCCCAGGGGTGTAGCAATGGGAAATACACAGGGCCTAAATTCTCCGAGTATTTCCCAGAGCCCCAGGGCTTCTGCTCCACAGAAGGTGCTGGGGAGGGGGTTGAGCCTTTAGTCCCATGGGAGGTGCTGGGACTCCCACTGATTTGAAAATAATTACCAGAGCTCTGTTCCGGTCAGCTCCAGCTGAATGTAAGCCCTGGCAATGCATTAAAGTTTGTGAGGTGCTTATATATGAGGGCAATGGGACCCTATTAAGAGCTAAGAGTCACTCCAAATGCTGGGGGAAGAAAGGAAGTTGCAGAGAAGCTGAATTGAATCACCCTAACTTTTGTGCAGCCCCTGATTTCTCCAAACATTTCCTCGGATGCGGGGATCAATTCTGTGTTGACACTGAGAGAAAAGAAGGGGGGATAGATACATGGCCAGGTGGCAACTTGTACTAGGTATGCACCTGCCTTGGAACATCATCTTGTCATTGCAGGTGTTGCCCTTTGAGGGTCCTTGACAAGAAAACTCTTGGTCCAGTGCATGATCTGACTTGGTCTGGAGAGACCCCTCAGCAGGGAGTACCCTGCTCCAAGCTCCCCCTGAGCTTGTCTTAGGGCACTGTTAGAACATGATCTTGGACTACTCTGTAGTCAGTGCGGACAGGGACAAGATGTGATCAGTATCAGGTCAGCAGGCTGTGGTTAAGGGTTTGTTTATGTGAGGAATTTGACCAGAATAAATACCCCAGAATAGCTTCCTGTGTGGAGACGCTTATCCTGGGAGAATTATCTGGTACACTTCTTCCAGTGTAGACTAGGCCTGCGTATAAGACAAGAGACAAACAGATGAATACAAGGAAACAATGAGACAAAAGCGGCCAGCACGATCGGTGGTGTTCTCAGCACACCAGCAGCCTAAACCGTGTTAAGTTTGTATCCTGGGAAGGGACCATAAGGGATAGCCTTTACAACCATGTGAATAACGTTGTGCTAATTAGCAATCGATTAACTAACTCTAATATAGACAAGTCTTTACACAGGCTGGGCCTGTGTAGTACTTGGGGCCTGATTCTGATCTCAACTGCACGGATGTAAATTGGGGATATGTCATTACATCATTGTAGCTAAACAGGCATAACCCTGTAGCATAGACGCAGCCTGCAACAATGGAAGGGAGTTTTCCATCAGTGTAGGAACCCCCCCTCCCACCATTACATCACCAGAAGCATTCTTCCATTGACAGCTGTGTCTACACAGGGCGTTAGGTTGGCATAGGGTTTTTTTCCACACCCCTGACCGACAAAGCTACACCAAACTAACTCTTAAGTGTAGTCCAAGCCATGGAGTGGTTCCATTGAAGTTGGTGTGAACAGAGAGCAAAGGCAGAAGCAAATCATGGCATTCAAGTGTCGGGGGTGGGCGGCAATTCCTTTTAACAACCTGAGGCACTGAGGGTATGTCTCCACTGCAAAAAAGAGTTGTGTTCTTAATTTGGATTCACTCACAAAAATTCAATTAAAACCCAACAACCTCTCTCTGTCTGTGACACTTTTGGGTTAACTGGGTAGCTATATGGTGTTATACACTCCCAGAACACAAAAGGGAAACCAGTTTTCAAGCATGGCCCTAGTCAAACATAGCTTGTTTGCCGTTCCCATGAGTAACGGCAACGGAGAACATCCTGTTCCTAAAGCCTGGGGTGCAACTTGAACTGCTAACCCCAGTCAAAGGCCGAGTTGCTGCATCTGCACTGTTTTAACCCCAGTTACGAACACATCTCTTTTTTTAACTCTGAGGACATACCCAGGGAGAGCAGTAGGCCAGGCTTCTAGGGACCTCTTGTCGGTCTGGGCAGGGGGTTAGAAACGGCCAAGAGATTTAATCCTTGTGCTGGGCTGAATCGCTAACTCCCAACCGTGTGTGGCAATCCCTGAATCCCTTACTTGGACCATTGTACATCAGCCCCCGCATGCGGCGCTTTGCCAAAGGGCATCTCCATGGGCATTTCCCATCTGCTTCATGTTACATGTTCCCTCTGACAAACATAGGGGCAAGGCTTAAAATCCTGGCACCTTCTGTGTAATGGACCCCAGGAATCTGTAACCAACCCTGATCTCACCTGTTCTCTCTCCCTGGAGCAGGATTCCCCATCCTTAAACCTGACCTGATCTGCATGGAACCAGGGGAAGAGCTGTGGGCACTGGATCTCCAGGGGAGGCACCCGCCCAGGTGAAGAACCAGTTAAACCAGCTCAGAGACCATCTGGGAGAGAAGGCCAGCGCTGGGATTCGCCTTGAGCCCTTGTGAGCTTTTCCAGATCTGCCCTTCTCAGGTAGCTCATCATAGAACTGGAAGGGACCTCGAGAGGTCATCTAGTCCAGTCCCCTGCACTCATGGCAGGACTAAGTATTATCTAGACCATCCCTGACAGGTGTTGCAAACAACACCTGTCCTCGCTTCAGGGCAAATGTTGTACCCTTTCTGCCTGAAAGCAGCTACCAACCCTCGCTCTGCCTATTGAGATGGGAAGGGAAGGGAAGCAGGATGGGTCCCCTCCAGTGAAGGACTGGAAGGTGGTTTTGTCCAAGTTCCCCAATACATTATTTCAGTATAACAGATTCTAAAGCCAGAAGGGATCATCTAACCTGACCTGCATAGCACGGGGCAGAGAATTCCACACAGGAATTGTTTCCCCCCCCCCCCCTTTTCCTCCCCCAGTTGGCGGGGAATGTCTTATATGTGGATTCTCTCCATAAACCAGGGATGGCAACAAGTGTGAACGAGGAGGCAAATCTGCTGTGGGGAAGCCCTGAGTCAGCAGAAGCTGAGAAAGCAGAGGGGCACATTTGCCTGAGAGAAGCCAGCGAGAGTCAGGGCGGGTGGGAGAAAGAGGAGGAAGGAAATCTTCCAGGGGGGAGAGAGGATAAATCGTTTCCCCCAGAAGATGTAAGGCAACTCTGGGTGCAGCAGAGAGAAGGGGAAGGTAATGGGTCTAGGGAAGGCTTCATCGAGAGTGCCCAACCTGATGTCCAGTGGAGCGCCTGCAAGGGAGAGAAATGCCACCGGTGCCCTGACTGTGGGAAAACCTTCAACCGGAGCTCAACCCTTAGGGCCCACCTGAGGATCCACACGGGGGAGCGCCCCTATATATGCCCTGACTGCGGGAGAGGCTTCACGCAGCTGGCTCACTTGACCCAGCACCGGGGGACACACTCGGGAGAGGAACCCTATCGCTGCGCTGACTGCGGGAAGGGCTTTGGGGTCAGTTCCCGCCTGGTGGCGCATCAGAGGAGCCACACAGGCGAGCGCCCCTACAAATGCCCTGAATGCGGGAAGAGCTTCCGGGTCAGCTCAGTCTTGGTGGTACATCAGCGGATCCACTCTGGAGAGAGACCCTATAAATGCACCGATTGCGGGAAGAGCTTTAACGTCAGCTCCAACCTCATTAAACATCAGAGGATCCACACGGGGCAGAAGCCCTACAAATGTACTGAATGCGAGAGGAGCTTCAATGAGAGCTCAGCCCTGATTGCCCACCAGCGGCTGCACAAAGGGGAGCGGCCCTACAAATGCCCTGACTGCGGGAAGAGCTTCAATGTCAGCTCCAACCTCCTGGAGCATCAGGGCACCCACAGGGGCCAGAAACCCTACAAATGCCCTGAGTGTGGGAAAGGATTTGCCCGCAGTGCCCACCTCTCTCAGCACAGCCGGACTCACACAGGCGAGCGACCCTACAAATGTGCCGAGTGTGGGAAAGGATTCGCTGTGAGGTCCCATCTGGCCCAGCACTGCCGGGTCCACACCGGGGAGAGACCCTACAAGTGTGCTGACTGCGGGAAGGGCTTCACGGCCCGTTCGTCCCTGACCACCCATCGCCGGACTCATACAGGAGAGCGACCCTATAAATGCCCCGAGTGTGGGAAAAGCTTCAATCAGAACTCGCACCTGGCTCAGCACTGGAGAACCCACTCGGGAGAGAAGCCCTATCACTGCCCTGACTGCGAGAGAAGCTTTGGGGACAGCTCTGCTCTCATTAAGCATCAGAGGATCCACCTGCAAGAGAAACCTTGTTAATGCCACCCCCCAGCTACTGGTAAAGCTTTGCTTGGAGCTCAGCACTTATGACTGGAACGGGGCAGGTAAGGGCTTTTTCAGTGAGGTGGCAATTCAAAAAAACCAAACAAACAAACCATGTTGAGTGCCCCCAAAACACAATGTTTCAAAAATGGGGGGGGGGAATAGAAAAGTTTAAAATAAAAATCATCTTGAGTTGAACTCTTTTGTGCTACATGAAATCTTTCATCAGGATTTGGAACAGCTTTAACATCCTTTTAAAAATTAAATGGAAGGAAAGGTCAAAACCAAAAATAATTCTGATTTGAAGATGTTCAATCTTTTGGCTTCCAGATTTTGGGGGGGGGGGGCACGAGGGAATCAGCTGGAACAATTCAATGAAACAGAAAAAATTGCGAAACATTTTGAAGTTAGTGGATCTGCATTTTTCACAGAGAAAAGAAGTTTCCAACAAAAAATGTTGCCCAGGTCAGCTCATGACACTTCAGAGACTCCATGTGGGGATAACCCTGACTGATGGGAGTGATATTGGTGACATTCAGCTCCTCCCACTGGGTGGGTCCCAATGTAGCAGCAGCCCATCTCTAGCTGATCTGTGACTCTGGTCGGCCGCTGAGACCTTGCTGCAGCCCTGCAGGCTAAGCATAGGATGGAGAAGAGAAAATACCCACAACCAAGGTTGTTCCCTCTTCTGGGACTCAAGATCCCTCCCCTCCCCAGGGGAGATTCATTCCCTGGGCTGCCCCCTTTGGTATCAGAGGTGGGTAGGAAATTAGGTCCAATTCCATCCCCAGCACTGCTTCGCCACTGCAGAAGTTGGATGCTTAATCAGTGCTCCAGGTCTCAACCCCCTTCAAGCAACCTTAAAACTGAAGGTGCCCTAGACTCCCTCCCTTAGCAAGAGCAATTTCCTGGGGTGAGGGACTCACCTGCTTTACTAATCCCACCCACCATCACCACCAGCTAGCCCTAACTTCTCCCCATCCCAGGTCTTCTCAGGGTATGTCTACACAGTTGCAAAACACCCAGCTCAGGCTCATAGGACTGTTTCATTGCTGTGTAGCCTTCTGGGCTCAGGCTGGGACCTGAGCTCTGGAACCCTCCCATTCATCAGGGTCCTAGAGCCCAGGCTCCATCCTGAGCCCAGAAGTCTACACAGCAATAAAATAGCCCTGCAGTCTGAACCAGACAGCATAGGCCAGCCACAGATGTTAAGCTGCTGTGTAGACATACCCACAGAAATTTGGCCCTCTAGTTTGATGTCACCTTGCTGCACTGGGTGGGGATGGTGAGGGGTGGGGCTAGATAATACAGAGTAGCATGATTAATTTGTGACTGGCCTCAGCAGTAAAAGTATCGAACTTGGTTTTCCACCTGTCCAGAGTCCTTTGCTGGGGGAGAGGACAAGTGAAATGAAGTGGAAGGCACTCTACTACATTTATGATACGAGAACCTGAACAGAATTTAAAGCCAGAATTTGACAGAGATTAAAGATTGGAATGGTTCAGTGTAGGGCTTTTCTGCAGCTGGAGTTATTCTAGAATAGCTATGCTTGAATTCCTTCATGTGTGGACACACTGAATCTGGAATAAGCACGCCTTTTTCTGGTTTAGTTTAATCCACTTTCGAGGGGGATTTGAATTAGCTTAATCCATTTTGGAAGTAGATTAAACTAAACCAGAAAAACGTACTCTTCTTCTGGAATAAGTGTCCACACACAGCAATTTGGGAACAGCTATTGTGAATTTTAAAATTCACTCCTTACCTTATGCCAGAGTAGCTTTCACATGTAGACAAAACCTTAGAGGAAAAGAATAAGAGGGAACATGATAAAAAGCTATAGCAATATGACTAAAATGGAGAAGGGAAAGAGCAGGTGAGCAAGGGGACACTGAGGGCAGGTCTGCCTTTAAAACATTGCACACATGCAGCTGTGCTGCTGTAGCATTCAGAGAAGCTGCTCCCATGCCAACAGGAGAAGGCTCCTGTTGGCATAGTTAATCCACCTCCCCAAGAAGTGGTAGCCATGTCAATGCCAGAAGCTCTCCCATCGACATAGCGCTGACTATACACAGGGTTAGATCAATATAACTATGTTACTCAACAGTATGGATTTTTCATACCCCTGAGCAATGTGGTTATACTGATATAGGTCTGTAGCATAGACTAGATGTCAGGCTGGTCTACATGAACCCGTTAATTTACAGTAAGAGAGTGTGTGTACACACCCCACATTAACCTGCTAGGAACTCTTCATGTAGACCATGCTGATATGCGTTAAGTTTGTTGATGTGTTTTCAACTAGTCCTCTTTGAAACAGTACTAATCAAAGCACATTAACTACTAATGCACATCAGCTGGGTCCACATGGACATAGTCCATGGCAGGCTAGCATGGGGTAGATTCACACCCCACCTTACTGTGAACTAAATATTAGTGCCTTCACTAAAATTAAAATGTAGGAAATCCAAAACGGATCAAAGGAAATACTTTTAATCATGTGTGAAAGACTGTGGAATTCATTGCCACAGGAAGTAATTCAGGCCAAAACTTAACAAGAGTCCCATCTCATTATAGATTAAGGGTCAGCATACCCTGCCTGTGAATTACAGCTAAGAGCTTTCATCGCAGTGTCCCTATTCCCATATTACAGAAAGGGAAAGTGACTTATCCAAGGTTATGCAGCAAATCACTGGAAGACCTGGCTCTGTCAGTCCTGAATCATATCTACTGGACAGTGATGTTTTCATGAAGGTTCTTAACTCTTCCCTGGCTACACAGACAAAATTATGCACCAGGGCTCACTGACTTAATGGGCTTAAACTACAGAACTTGCTGAAAATTGAAATTTTCAGCAGTTGTTTAGCTGGACTTTTTTCCTTGGGGCTTGTCTGGACAGGAAGTTACACCAATTTAACTACATCAGTGTAACTGCCAGTGTGGACACTTATTCTGGTATAAAAAAGTGTCCACACAGGGATTTATACCAATTTAGCTACACTGGTTTAAATTCACACCTTAGCCTATAATGCCATAGCTTCCCAAACAAGGAAATCTTAAATGTCATGTACCCCAGCTGATGCCATGACTACTTCTATCCAAACTCTCCCCAGTCAATGGTAGTGGGGTTACCTCCTGTTGGTAGGAATTGCAGAACAACAGGGGCTGTTGCACCCCAAGAATCTACTTTGCTTGCTAGGAAGCGCGAGAGAGAAATCAAATGACTCAATTTTTTTCCATCAGCTGAACATTTACTAAGGTGCAGTGAATGTGATCATGGTCCAATTTAGTTATGCAAACATAAAACACACATCACTTTCTGTCCAAAAGCATCAGAACAAGAGAAAGGGAATAAATACATTCAGATAAATAGAAAAGTGCAGACTTTTCTGCCAGGCAAGAACCACCAGCCTCCGCTCCTCTTCAGAGCCACCCATCCCAAACTTTCTCTTAGAGAAACCAGAGACTGGGGCTTGCGTCTAAAACAAGCCTTTTTTTAAAAATGTACTCTTAAGATAGTAGGGCAGATCCTCATCTAGTATAGGCTACCAGAGCTACATTAAGCCATGAAAATTTACACCAGCTGATCTGTGCCCCTAGATCTCATTAAATGTGGTTTACTAATAAAGCAATCAATTTATCCTCATACATTTTATTGTTTTAAATTCATCAGCTACTTCTATCGCTGGCCTAATATCAATGGACTAGCATGTTTTATAAATTCCCAAAAATCAGTTACTGACCAAGGAATTTTAACTAGTATTTGATCTGCTATAAACAATTCAGGTTACCAGAAGCAGAGCAGGTATTAGTGGAAATACAGACTAAAATATGTAGTAGCAGTGAAAGTCTGTTACACTGGTAATATGCCAAGGCTGCTTGAACTGACTTACGGTCAGACAAAAAATTATCCAGCCTTCCAATCCAGAATAGTTGAATATTCCACCCCCATGAGCATTTCAGGTGCATCTACATTCCATGCCTGAATGCTAAAAAAACTGAACAGAGCCCCTGATCAAATAGAGATTAACGGCCACTGCTTTATTTCTAGGTATCCATCTGTAGGGATCTTTAAGCGAATGTGAAAGTGGTCAACAGAGCTGGAACGTGCACAAATCCCTCGTGTTTGTTATTGATAGGAGACTAAAAGCTTCCTTTATTATAAAAATCTGCAAAAGTTCATGAGAACATAAATAGATTTGTTCCTTTAATGCAGCCCACTGTTTGTTCATTGTGCATCAGGATATTTAGACCGAGGCAGGATTCCAAGAGACCAGATCAGTTGATGTCTATGTGAGAGGAAGAATAATCTACCCAGTGAGGGAATGGTTTTGCTTTGGGGACAATAAGCTTTGTTAGGGAACCCATCAATATCTTGGCAACTAGGGAAAAGGAGAAGCAACTGACTCCGAAGCTCTACAACATAGAGGCTTCTAAGTCTACCAATGGAGAGAATGGAGATTTCAGCATTTTCAAAACCTGCACACATCTTAAAAAAAACCAATTAATTTGTTAAGGTAAGTGCTTTTGCAAAATCACTTTGCATCTTAGCTGCCTCACTCCCATAAAAACTGGTTAACAACTTCTCTAGATCCTTCACAAAAACTCATCCCTAACACACAGATTGAAGAGTCAATAAAGAACTATTATAGCCCAGATCAACGGCCATGGGGGCTGTAGTGAAATGTGGAACAGGGCAGTTAGTTTTGTACCTGACCCGAGGCAAGTCATGAGCACCTTCAAGTCCAGTTGTCTTCACCCAATTCATTTAGCTCCTGGGTGAATCTAGTGATCAGCCCCATCTCTTGCTCTATGTTACGGATCCTCTGCTCCACAGCGCCCAGGCTTTGCACCAGCTCAGCCATCAGCGACCTCATTGCCTCCTGGTTTTTCACAATAGTTTCTAAACAAAAGGAAGAACACCCATATCTAATAGAACACAAGTTTCCCCTTTGCCAAAGAAAATCTAGTAGAATATGTTACTGTTCAGTGAAAAACACACACCCCTTGTAGAGCTCATTGGAAAATGGGCTCCGCCCTCCCTGAAATTTTTGACAAAAGGTCAAGAACCAAACTACTTTGATTTAGAAATGCTGGCAGTGCCTCAAGAGAGCTGTACTTCAGTTTTCTCATATCCCCATTCTCCTCTACGAGTCAAGCTACTTTTCCCAGGATGCACCACAGCACAGGACTCCCATGATGGAAGACTAGTGCCTCGTGGGAAAAAGAAGTTTGGCCAGAGATCCGGACCCACACGGACCATAATCTTCTCAGCTTGACAAGGACTTCTTACCAGTCCTTTTTGCCCCACCACCAATCTTATCTTCTACTTAATTTGAAAGCACCTAGAGGCAGGAATCGTCTTTTTGCTGTTTGTATAGCAACTAGCAAAGGAGGGTCATAATCAGCGCCTCTAGTCTAGGGACTCCTAGACTACAGACAGAGCGAGTGTTCTCACTTTGCTTTCAGCAGACAGGAGTAGCTGCACTTCCTCGCCCTCCTTCCATTAATCTGAACCCCTTTAAACAGCATAAATTCAGTTTTTTGTACAGCTCACCTAGTGCCAACATGCCCATCTCTTGGTTCATGTCTTGCTGGATGGTAGAGGGAGCCTCCAAGGCAAACACCTCCTCCCACTGCCGGGGTGCAGGAGTGGTTGCTGGGATAAGTTCCTCTTGGGGCTTGCTTTTATCATCTTCCTGCTTAGCAGATCTGCAGGCTGCAAGGAAACCCAAGCTGAGACACTCATTAGAGAATCCACAGCAGTCAAAACAAGGCTCCTACAGCAGCCAAAACTATTTTTTTTCAGGGAGCAACCACTACAGAGCAAATCACATACTGAAGAGTATTGTACCTTTGAGTACCCTGGACTCTCACTGACCAGATGCTGAGCTGCTAATTCCTCCTAATTCTCCTGGGCTGAAACAAACTTAGAATACAGAATTTTTTGTGTGTGGAAACAAAATCTATTTAGGAAGACTCCCTCAAGGTCCATTTTAATCAAAAGTGCAACTTACATCACTATATGCTTCTATTACAAACAAACAGAAATGTGTGCAAAGCAAAAACGGGAGACAGGAATAAGGTACTAAACTGCTGCACACCAACCATACTAATCCACAGAGCAGGAACAGCTCTTGTTCCAGAATCTCCACCCCACAGCTCAGAACCAACAGTCCCAGATTGTCTACCTCAGTAGTTCTCAGATTGTGGGTCAGGACCCCCTTTTAATGGGGTCACCAGAGCTGATTTAGGCTTGCTGGGGCACAGGGTCGAAGCCCAGTCCCCACCACTAGGGTTACCAATTTTGGTTGGATATATTCCTGGAGATGTCATCACATGACAATCTCTAATTAAAGATTTATCTTTAATTCCGGGAGACTCCAGGCTACTCCTGGTGGTTTGGCAACCCTATCCACTGCCCAGGGCCAAAGCAGAAGCTGCCCTAGGCCGAGGGGCTCAGCTTATAGGCACCCTGGGGCTGAACCTCTGGGACTTTGTCCCCTCCCACACGGCAGCAGAGCTTGGGTGGGCTCAGGCTTCAGTCCCCTCTCCTGGGGGTCACACAGAAATTTTTGTTGTCAGAAGGGGGTTGTGGCGCAGGGAAGTTTGAAAATCCCCAGTCTACTTTCAATATGTTTTTATTTAGTACCTGAAAAATACTGTCATGAAACCCCACCTAAGCTGTAAATCCCTAGGAGCAGAAAGATCAGAATGTTTCTTTACAAAACAATGTTAAAGAACAGAAAAGTCAACCCACTTCTATTCTCCCCCCCCCCAAAAAAAAGAGTAAAAGAAAAAACACACAGAATTAAGATATAGGTGTTTGGTGAAGGGCTGATCCTAACTGCAAAAAAATGAACCAAACATAAATAAAACAAACTAAACCCAAGATGACAATCTATTCAGAATTATACTGACGAGCTGCATAAAGAGAAGCAACACTTACCAAACCACGTTTTCTTTAAAACTCCCCTAGCAATCTAGAGAGCCCTACCCTACTAAACTGCCTCTATCGTGTACTTCACTGTACCCTAATCCCCAGGAGAAACCCTCGAGTTTTCCCCGACCCCCTTTAAGTACCTGGGCCCCGCTCTGCGCCCCCACTCCTCAGCGGTTTCAGCCTGAGCTCACCCAGCCTAGCCAATACGGACGAGCTTGCCCCAATCTTCTCCGGCTGCAGCACCTGGCCGCCTTCAGGCGCCGCCGCTGCAGCTACTGCCGCCGGTCCTTCCTCCTGCAACGCGGCTCGCAGCTCGACTCCCGCCGCCACCGCGCAGCGGGCAATCGCCGCCAGCCGCTCCCCTACCGCGGCCAAGCGACCCCGCCTCTCCCCGCTCATCCTCACTACTACACTCGCTCCCGGCCCACCAGGGCTTTATGTAAAGCAGAGCCGGACGCCACCGAATCAACCTGCTCTCCGCCAGACCTCACCGGAGCAGTTTTCACACAGGTCCGCTCCAACTAACATTCGAAATACCTCCCCCCCGTTAATAGCCTCGTCTAGTCCAGCTTCATCAGTTCTGTTCTCATCCACCTGTTTCCGCCCCAGCCTTGCGGTTTGAGCCCAATATAAGTAGTTTCCTTTTCAGGCAGCTCATCTGCTCACAAACTTCTCTTGCTCTGCTCCCAGAACCAACCTACCTACCTGGGCCCGTTCAGTTTCCCCTTGCCAACCAGCAAACCTACAGGAAATTCAGGTAACCTTATTTGCTGAGTTGCTTCATCTTTATTGAGAGCATTGGTAGGAAAGGAGCGTGAGGTACCCAAAATTAATACCCTAAATTATTCTACCAAATATGCTGTAGGAATTATTCTGGGAGAATACTCTGGCCTGTGGTATAAAAGGAGGTTAGATTAGATTATCCCAATGGTCCCTTCTGGCCAGAGAAACTATGAATCGTATTTATTTGTAGGGGAATACACACAGGTATAGATTTACACATCTCACATCTATACTTGATGTCGTAGGTTGATACCCTATGATGGCATTTTATTCTCATCAAAAATCTGAGTTAACATCAAGTTAAAGTTGCTCCTTCCTGTTTAAAAAAAAAACCTCGGCAGCCAATTAAAACCATAGAGATTTAAAACAATGGCATGGAAGGATGAAAAGAAGAGCAGCTAAATAGTGAAATATCCACATGGCTCAGAGAGTCACTCAAATCAAATATTGCGTATTGCACATTGAAACTAACAAGCCACCTTAACCCTGACTTCGGCAGGAGAAAAATTAACTTTGATCTTAGTAACTCCAAAGAGGAGAAAAGAAAAACAACCTTAACTCTGGCCTCAGAATGTCCAAGAGGAGGAGAAAAAAAATAGAACCTTAACTCAAACGAGTTAAGGATTTGTTTTTCCATATGCAACTTTTCTCATTCTCTAATTGAAATCAAATTAATACTATCATTGATTATTTATATTATTACAGTGCCTGTGAACCTCAGTCACGGACCACGACCCCGCTGTGCCTGGTGCTGTACAAAATAGAGACCAGATAGTCTCTGTCTCAAGGAGTTTACAATCTAAGTATAAAGTCTTGACTTTTTGGGAGACTCCTGCACCCCATCTAAGGCCCATTGTGACTCAAGTTTTTTCAGAACAGAGGACTCCGGACTCTGGGAATGTTGGAAACGTAAGTGCTACTTTATTACAGCTAGTGAAAAGCAAGAAATAAAATTAAAGTACCCTTCTGCCCAAGCTGAATGCACTGATCCCGATCCAGGCAGGCTGCATTTACAGGGGAAAGATATCAGAGTCCATGGCTGATCCTAGGTCCTGTCACCCCAAACAGTAAAGAGCATTACTAAGTTAAAAGGAATGACAAGCAAACAGACAGACAAATGAATCCAGTTCTAAAAGCAAATGTCCCAGCCCCAGGAAATCCCAGGATCTGGGTTTAGTGAGAGGTAAGGAATCCGTTGTTACAGTTACAGGATATTGTAATGTTAACTCCTTCTCTGCTGGCAGCCGCTCTCTCAGACAGGGGACAGGTTCCAGCAGAGTCTCTGTCTTCAATCCCAGTTCTAGTCCCTTGCTGCGAGTGTACCTGTGGGGGTGAGTGTGACAGACAGGGTCTCTGTTGTCCCCACCTGGACAACAGCTGGGCTGTCAGGCCTTTCTGCAGCTTCAGTGGAGGGGATTGGCCTGCATTCTGATGCGGCCTGGACTATTATCTCTTCTGGCTCCCTTCTCAGGTCAGATTTGCCATCTTGAGGAACTGGGGGAGACACCCCCCTTTAGTCCTTCTGCAGCATCATTTGTAGACACAGAGATCGGCACCTGCCGCCCCAGATATTTCTGGCTTCTCACCCGTGCAACGAGTGCTCAGACACTGACTTCCAAAGAGCAAACCTGGACTTGTCCCAAATCCAGCCTCCCTACCTCTCCTCCTTTCACTCCTGACGGTATCTCATGTTGGTAATGGGATCGGAGTCTCACTTGCCTCCCCCGTGGGGGTCTCTGCCTTACTTGCTCAATTGTCAGTGTTGGTGCTGGCGAAAATCCTGGAGCCTCCTGTGAAACGTTCCCTGAATCAGAAATGTGAATGATCACTCGCCTAACGGTACAAATGTGACAGGGTGGGGGGTTATTGGGGAACGGTATAAATGTACCACTCAGGATTTTGGGGAATCATATAGAAGAGGCACTCAGGTTGGGGGGCTGGTTGATGGGGAATGGTATAAATGTGACGCTCAGCTGAGTGTGGAGATGAGATTCTTCCTTCCCACAATGCTCAGTCAGAGGCAGGCTCCCCTTGGCCCTGCTAGCACCCCAGTCGCCTGCACCCCTCATCAACCATCCCCCCCAGTTCCCCAAATACAAGTCCGCACCTCTGCCAGCCCCCCCCAATAAGTTGACCACCTTTCTAATGGCTGGTAACTGGACCCCTGAAGCCCCTCCCCTTTCTCCGTCTCTTCCCCCAAGGCCCCTCCCCTTTCTCCGTCTCTTCCCCCAAGGCCCTGCCCACTTCTTCACCTCTTTCCTTGATGTCCCACACCCCTGCTCCGCCTCTTCCCCCCACCCTTAAAAAAAACGGCCATCAGGGCCTGTCAAATGGCACCCAGACACACAAGCCAAAAGCCAGACTGTCTAGGTGAAAACCGGACTGGTGGAAACCCTACCCCCCAAATGCACAATGCAGCCCCCTCCCAGCACCTGGTCCTCACCTCCTCCTTTGTGCTCCAGGTGCTTAATTCACCCCCCATCCCCTGCAAATTCTCACCCCCCACGCCTCCCTGCTACTCAAGTGACCTCCTCCCCTCTGGCTCTGGTTCCCATCCCCCTCAGGCATGGGATCCGGGGGTGAGCCTGGTGCTCTCTGGGGTGACACATCCTCAGGCCAGGGGCGGCCATGGGACAGGGAGTGGGTGGGTGCGCGCGTGGCGGGAGACCACCTCTCGTTGGTCAGGCTGTCTCCCTGCCCTGTGGGGTGGCTGGGTTAGCGCCCAACAGCTGCCAGGAGCACCCACTGTCTGTCCCCTTCCTGGGGGCCTGCCAGTCTAGAGAGGAGGGCCTGCTGTCCGTCCCCCGTTTTGGGAAGGGGGCGGGGAGCCACTGGCCCCGGTAAACAGCTCCGGAGAAGGACGGGAGGCTGGTTAGGAAGTGGGCGGCAGCTGGGGCCAGGCCTCCTGGGGCAGGGCGGAAGTCCAGCCTGAGCTGCCATCCCCCAGCCGCCATGGGGCGGGAGCCACGTCTGGGGCAGGGAAGGCTTTCATGCCCCACCCCCGCAGCCCCCCGGCAGCGTGGGGGAAGGGCACGGATGCTGCTGTGGCATCCTCCGCCCAGGCCGGGGGCTGGCTGCTCCTTCTCTCCCCTTCCCCCCACCAGGTTGGCAGGAGGGAGAGGGCAGCCTCGGCACCGGCGGCGGCGGCTGGGCCTCTCTGTGGTTTGGTCGGGACAGTGGGGGCGGAGCCTTTCTCCGCCTCAGCCACGCCCCCTCCCTTAAAGGGCCGGTGTTGGGCGGCGGTGGCGTGGGCACGCTGGTGGCGGTTGCGGTGGGAGCTGCGGCTGAAGGCCTTGCCGCAGTCGGGGCACTTGTACGGCTTCTCGCCGGTGTGGACACGCTGGTGCCGCTCCAGGTGGGAGATGAAGCCGAAGCTCTTGCCGCAGACACCACAGGGGTAGGGCTTTTCGCCCCGGTGGGCCCGCTGGTGGGCCAGCAGCTGGGCCCCTGCCGCGAACCGCTTCCCGCAGTCCTTGCAGCGGTGGGGCCGGCCGCCGGAGTGGACCCTCTGGTGCTGGGCCAGGGTGGAGCTGACGGCAAAGGCCTTGCCGCACTCCTCGCATTTGTAGGGCCGCTCGCCGGTGTGGACCCGCCGGTGCCGCTCCAGGTGGGAGCTGACGCTGAAGCCCTTCCCGCAGTCCCCGCACTCGTAGGGCCGCTCGCCTGTGTGGACCCGCCGGTGCCGCTCCAGGTGGGAGCTCCAGGCGAAGCCCTTCCCGCAGTCCCCGCACTGGAAGGGCTTCCCGGCGGCGTGGGACTTCTGGTGCTTGGCCAGCGCCGCCGGCTCGCCATAGCCTTTCCCACACTCAGGGCAGCGGTGTGGCTTGTCGCCAGCGTGGACGCGCCGGTGCCGGTCGAGGTGGGAGCTGACACTGAAAGCCTTCCCGCAGTCCCCGCAGCGGTACGGCCGCTCCCCGGTGTGGATGCGCCGGTGCTTGATGAGGGCCGAGCACCAGCCGAAGCGTTTGCCACACTCGCCGCACTGGAAGGGCCGCTCGCCGGTGTGAATCCGCTGGTGCTTCACCAGCGAGGAGCTCTGTCCGAAGCCCTTCCCGCACTCGGGGCACTTGTGGGGCTTATTTGCGCAGCCCAAAGGCGCCGGGGGGGGCTCCGGCACGGGGACCGGGGGCGGCACGCGCCGGCGCCCGCAGTCGGCGCACTTGGTGGGATCCCTCCCGCTGCCGGCGGGCGCGGCCTGGAGCTGGGCCACGGTGGCGGCACCGAGGTGGTAGCTCTTCCCGCAGTCGGCGCATTTCCGCGGCTTCTCCCCGGTGTGGACACGCCGGTGCCGGTAGAGGTGGGAGCTGCGGCTGAAGCTCTTCCCGCAGTCGTCGCACTGGAAGGGCCGCTCCCCGGTGTGGACCCGCCGGTGCCGCTCCAGGTGGGAGGTGAAGCTGAAGGCTTTGCCGCACTCGGGGCACTGGAAAGGCTTCTCCCCCCGGTGCTTCCGCTGGTGGGCCAGGAGGGCAGCGCCCAGCCCGAAAGCTTTGCCGCAGTCCTGGCACCGGTGAGGCTTGTCGGCGGCGTGGACCCGGCGGTGCTGGGTCAGGGTGGAGCTGACGGTGAAGCGCTTGCCGCACTCCTCGCATTTGTAGGGCCGCTCGCCGGTGTGGACCCGCCGGTGCCGCTCCAGGTGGGAGCTGACGCTGAAGCCCTTCCCGCAGTCCTCGCACTCGTAGGGCCGCTCGCCGGTGTGGACCCGCCGGTGCCGCTCCAGGTGGGAGCTCCAGTTGAAGCCCTTCCCGCAGTCCCCGCACTGGAAGGGCTTCCCGGCGGCGTGGGACTTCTGGTGCCTGGCCAGCGCCGCCGGCTCGCTGAAGCTCTTCTCGCACTCGGGGCACTTGTGGGGCTTGTCTGTGGCATGGAGGCGCTGGTGCCGGATCAGGTTGGACCGCTGGCTGAAGGTCTTCCCGCACTCGGCGCAGCGAAATGCCTTGTCCACCCCTGCGGGTGCCGGCAGCTGCTTGGGGACTACCGTCTGGCCTGCAGGTTTGTCCTGATTCTTCCCCTCCAAGTTCTGGAGCTTCCCATCCGGCCCCGGGCTGGGATTCTCCACCTCCTCTTTGTCCGGGGATGTCCCCTGCGGCTCTGTTTTCCCAGGAGATCCTGGTGGCTCCTCCTCCTCTTCCTCTTCCTCCTCCTCTTCGCTCGCTGACCCTTCGCCTACAGGGAAAGAGAATCCAGATGTGAGTCACGAGGGAGGAGGATCTCCCCACTGCAGAACCTAGAGAAACTGAGTGAGATCAGGGCCCCGTTGTGCCCGGTGTCGCACAGACACACAGTGAGAGACTGTCCCTGCCCCCAAAAGCTCACAGTCTAAATATTTCACTCGTATGTGGTTTTTCTCCTTGGCTTTACTCCTGTTCACCTGGGCTGCTACTTCTCGGGATCTCCCCGTCCTCAGAGGCCTGGAGATCTGGGACCCATGGTTCTTCCCCTCGTTCCATCCAGGAGAGCAGGTCAGGTTTAGAAATCGGAAATCCCGCTGGCAGGAGGAGAGAAGAGGACAGATTAAGTTTTGATGGGATACTAATCAGGCTGGGTTGATTGTTTTACAGCAGTACATAAAGGCTCTAACTGAGATCAGGGCCCCATTGTGCCGGGCGCTGCACAGACAAACAGCGGGAGACAGTCCCTGCCCCAGCTGGGATCAGGGCCCCATCGTGCCAGGCACTGCACAGAGACACAGTGAGAAACATGGATTGATTCCAGCACATGGTCCATGATTAGAAGGGGATTGGACCATCTCCACGACATGCATTTGACACCTTGACCTAGGTAGACGGATCAGAAAGATACAAAGGGAAAATGATACAAATCCAGTATCTTTTCCCTAACTCCCTTTCAAAGCCCAAGGCAGCAGATGATCATTGTGGGCCCAAATCCTGTGGGATCTGGACACAGGAATCCGTCAGGATTTTTTGGAAATTCCAGGCTGAATTATTCAGCTGGGTGAATGCCTTCCCCATGGAAGCCCCTCAGCCAATAGATCAAGTACAAAATCCCGTTGGCTTGAAGTAGCAAGAGCCACTCGTCATTCCATTACTGGGACAACCAGAACCTGACATCCCTTAAAGGGCAGAGGGCGGCTGGGTGAATACAGATATTTTGGTTCACCGGCTGTTCCAAAGAAATTGAGGGGGGAAACATAGTCTCGGGTCGAACCAAAAATTATTTACTTTTTTTTTTTTAATTTTGGGGAAACCAAAACGGTAAAAACCCATTCATTTGGGGTCGAACGCAACATTTCCTTTTGACCAAATGCCAACCCTTGGGTTTGGATTTTGACCGTTCTGGAACGATTTTGCTGGCTCATTTTGTTTACTTAAGGAAAAGGAGACGTTTGAAACAAAATGTCCTCTCGAAGCGGAAAATTGAACAGTTTTGTTTGGGAAAAAGTCAAAACGCTTCAATTTTCCAGAATTTTTTTTATTTTTTTTTCGGCCGCAACAAGCACCAATTCTCACAATGCTTCGGGGTCGCTGTAGTTTTCCTCCACAAAAAAGTTAATCTGAGACATTTAATCCAGCTCTGCTCAGGGCTTTCAGGCCTCCTGGAGAGGTGGCTCAAATTGGGGCCTCCACCCTCCTAAGTCACTAACGACTTTTGCAAATCTCTCGTCGCCTCTGACTTGCAGGGACTTACCCGACACCAGCTCCCTGCGGTGGGATTCGGCCATCGCGGTGATCCGTGGCATGCTGATGGCCATCTCTTCTGCTAACAAGAAACGGATGAGACGGCGATTAGACGCACTGCAGGCCAGGGTGGTCTTGCCTGGGACAACCACCAGCCCAGCTCCCCCTCCCTTAGCAAAAGCAGCGCAAGGCGAAATAAGATCGATCAACAGTGCAGGGTCTGCTGCATGACCACTGACTTTCCATGGACTTCAGATCTCTCTTACGTGGCTCCTTATTGCCACAGCATCTGAGCTCCTTTCAGTCTCTAGTTAGGCTTTGGGAGAATTCAATTTTTATTTTGGTATCATTTTGATGGAGAACACCCAGGTTTATTTTTAAGCATTTTTAAAAATTATCACCAATTTCAGTGCCCACGGTTGTGGGAAATTATAGGGGGTGACCCCCGATAATAATTCTCTAATGACAGTAGACATTGCGATTCAGAAAGTTAAAGTTTTATAATGGTTAACACACAAATGGTCAACCTCACATCAGATCTTGCTCTAGGAATTATTTCGGGGAGTTCTCTGGCTTGTATTAGACAAGAAGTCAGACGAAATGTTTATAGTGGTCTCGTCTGGCCTAGGAATCTACCAAGTAAATTGCCTTAAATCAAACTCTACTAAGTTCTCCAGCAGCATTTTCCTTGCTTTGTCCAGCCGCGAATTTTGATGATTATCACTGGAAATCCTCTGTTTGCCAGACGCTGGGAATGGGTGACAGGGGATGGATCATTTGATGATGACCTGTTCTGTTCATTCCCTCTGGGGCACCTGGCATTGGCCACTGGGGGAAGACAGGACACTGGGCTAGATGGACCTTCGCAGATCAGGACACTGGGCTAGATGACCCAGTAGGGCCGTTCTTATGTTCTTATGAAATAGATTTTCCTTGCTTTGTGCATGTGCGATGAAATTGATGTTTTCCGACATAGACAGGATTTGACTGCTGTCGGTGAATAACATATTGTCCTCTATATCGGTAGGGCCCTGCCAAATTCATGGCCCATTTGCGTAAATTTCACGGCCATAACATTTTAAAAATCTTGCACGTCACGGTTTCAGATATTTAAATCTTAAATTTCACGGTGCTGTAACCAAACATGACTAGGTAGTTAAAAACGGCAAAATAGAAACACTCAAAGCCCTTCAGGTTCAGCGTTTCTCAAACTGGGGGTCCCGACCCAAAAGGCGGTCGCAAATCTATTGTAGGGGGGTCACGGTATTGCCACCCTTCCTTCTGTGCTGCTGTCAGAGCTGGGGGGCCGGAGAGCAGCAGCTGTTGGCTGGGTGCTCAGCTCTGAAGGCAGCGTTGCAGTCAGCAGCAGCACAGAAGGAAGGGTGGCAATACCGTGACCCCCCCCCCCACAATAGCCTTTTGGGTGGGGACCCCCAGTTTGAGAAACGTTGTGTACTTTTGTATACTTTTACCCAACAGTATAGAGTAAAAGCACACAGAAGTCCAGATTTCATGGTCCGTGACATATTTTTCATGGCTGTGAATCTGGTGGGCCCTAAATATAGGGCAGAGCTGTTATCCCCGTGTTACAGCCCAGAACCTGAGGTCCAGAAACACTAAGGGTGTGTCTACACTGCAAGCAGCAGTCCGTGGCAGTGAGTCCCAGAGCCCATGCTGACAGACTTCACTCCGGCACTGAAAATAGCCATGTAGACGTTCAGGTCGGAGCTTCGGCTCTGAAGCTTAGGGACGGGGGCGGGCTGTCGTTGGCCATGTAGATGTTCCCTAAGTGACTTCCCAAGATCACACACACACAGTCCATGGCAGAGCAGGGAATCAAAGGCTGGTTTCCCCCACCCAACGCAAAGACCCTCACCACTGCACCAGGCTTGCTCAAACAGCAAGAGCTCACGGCATATCCACATCACACTGTCAATCTGGATCCTGGCTTCTGAACATGGTGTTTCCAAGTCAGCGCTTGAGTGTCTGCACTGCATTGTAAATCTGGGCTTACAATTGCTAGCCTCGGGTCTCAGAGCCAGGGCAACACGTCCACACTGCGCTCAGGTCTGCGGCTTGAGCTGTGTCCACACTGCAAAATGACAGGGCTTGGACTCAGGCCACCCTTCTAAGTAGGGTCCTCGGTCCTGCGTGCTCACCGACCTGAGTCAGAATGATTTGTGTGCAGACAGAAGAGGGGCTTGGGCTGAAACCAGAGTCAAAGCCCAGGCTTAATGCGCAGTGTAGACGCACCCTAAAAGAACTCTGCAGGGGAAAGATCTCTGGCTTGGATTCTCCAGGTGCAGAGACCAGGGGAAATCTGTAAGGAGGCAGGGCTGGGGAAAACTGAGCGGATACTTGCTAGCCAGAGGTGCAAACCTGCTAGCCACTGTGAAGCACAAGTACCTACAGCCCTTCTGCCCCCACTGAAGTCTCTGGGGAGGTTAGGAACTTGGCTGTTTCTGAATGTCCCTCAGGGAGAAGAGGGGTGTGTTGTGTGGAAAACGGTCTCTCTCTCTCTCTGTCTCTCATGGGATCTCTAGGGGCTGATCTTCTCCCTGCAGAAATCCAAGGCGCTCACGTTTCTTCAGGCCTATTAGACAAACCACTAAGCGAGGGAGAGTGAATCCTTACCCAGAGATATCAGCGTCTCATAATTCTCCTGCATGGCGTCCCTGCGGAGGGCTCTCCGCCAGCCCGCTGCACCCTGCAGAGAGGCGCCGACTCCTCATGGAAAGCTACCAGCTCCTGGGGGAAAAAAGAAGCACCCCCCACTCAGTACCAGCTGCTCCCTGGAAAATCCCACCAGCTCAGGGTGGCAGGCTGGCTGCTTTGCTCTGGAATCTGGTGGCGGTTCCTGAAATCAGCAATTCCCCTGTTTTGGGGGGGACTAGGGCTCCGTCCCAACTCGAGCTGGGTGGGCACCAGAATTTCTGTTTCAAGGGAAATCCTGGGATTTTGAAATTTGGCTTTCATTCCGCAAGGAGAAAAATGTCCCCATGTCCTGTTTAAAAAAAAAACAAAACAAAAATCGCCTTCTGTCGGGGCAACCAAAATGTCTTATTTCAATAAAACTGAAATGTTTCATTTTGATTTGGGCTTTTTTAAATGGTATGTTCTATTGTTCTTTATAATAGAACAGAAAACCAAATAAACGTGGGAAAAAAACAGTCCTTCCGAAATGAAATTTCTGCAGAAACCAACAAGTTCCCGCAGAATGTTTTGATGTCGAAGAAATGGCATTTTCCAGTGGGAAAATGTTCTCTTGGAAATTTTTTTGGAACTACTCTGTTCCCATCCTCCCATTCTGGGATGTCTAACCCAGGAGAACACGAGGTGGGGTTTCTGTCTCCCTCTAGTGGCTGCACCGTGCAACAGCCAGTGCCTCAGTGTACCCAAGGCTAACACCACTTAAGTTTTTTGTCTCCATCTAGTGGCTGCACGGTGCAACAGCCAATGCCTCAAACCGTATATATTGCAGGCTAACAACAGGTGATTTTGCCCCATCCCCGTAACTGGCTTCACCCTGTCGGCCACAGATTATGAGCTACGGAAGCTGGGTCTTTAGGTTTATGCCATCAGATCCAGCTGTCCAGACTTCAATCTTTGTAATACTATATGCGCATTTTTATACAGTGTGGAAGGATGACCGACATAAGCCGGTGGTTGGGACGGGATCTAACCCCGAATCCTTCAGGACTTGCACTAACCCCTGGCTAAGAGGGTTAGGGAGGCACCTGTGTCCACCATTGTCTGGTAGGCCAGTGGTTCTCAGCCGGTGGTCCGCAGATCCCTGGGGCTCCACAGACTATGTCTAAGGGGTCCGCGAAAGGTTGTCGTTACCATAGGCCACTGGTTCTCAACCTGTGCTCTGCAGACCCCCAGGGGTCTGCAGACTACGCCCAAGATTTCCAAAGGGATCCACACCTGCATCTGAAACTTTTTAGGGGGTCCGCAAATGAGGAAAAGGGTCGAGCACCCAGTGCGCTAGGTGGTTTTCTGGAGCGGCTGGTGGCACCATAAAGGCCCCTGCTCCGGTTCAGCCTGGCAATTCCTTGTCTGTTCCTTGCTGGACGTTTTTAAGACCCCAACGCCGGGTCTCTTTCTTCCAGCGCAGACCCGGCCCCTCCCAGCAGGACGAAACCCACCGGGGACCCCGTGCCAAGGAACAGTGTCTCCGAGGCAAACGCTAGAAAAGGGCCGAATCAAAGGGGCGGTTCTGGGGGATTTTCCCTGGCACTGTCCCCCACAAAGCCATCCTCCCCCCCCCCCCACAATCCCCTAGATTGGGCTGGGGGCAGGAACTGGCTTTTCCTCTCTCAGCTCTTCAGCTTGTCCCCAGGAAAGTCAGTCTGTCCAGGGTGATGCCAATGGACCGGGGCAGATTTGGAGGGGGCTGGGAGTATCTTGCCCCCCTTCTGACTCCGCCCCCCCTTTTTTTTCCTGCCTCCCCCACGCTTTTCTGTCTCCTTCCCCCTCTGCCTGGGAGACTTGGGCTCTGATTCCCGGGCGGGTTTGCTGCCCCCAGCCCCAGCGCTTCCCCCCCCCGACCGCCCCCAGGTCTCCCCATCACCTGCAGGCTCCGGCTCAGGGGCTGGTGCGGGCAGAGCCCGGAGAAAGCCCCCCCACCCCCGGGCTGGGCGCGGAGGGGGCTTGGAGGCAGGGCTCCCCCCACCCCGGCCAGCAGCGGCTCAACCCCCGGCTGGCTCCCGGAACTGCAGCTGCATCCGTCTCGCCCAGGAAACTCAACCCCCGGAGGTAGCAGCGAGTGCAAGGAAGAAACGCAGCAGCGAGTGCAATAAGCAGGGCCCTCTAGTGGGGACAGCCAAGGGGGGGGGGGACACCCCCCTTCCCCCCCATCCCCAGGCTCCCCAACCCCGGGGACAGAGCCGCGAGCCAGGCAGGAGCCCAGTCCCTGGAGGAGCTTTCCCCACAGGACGTGATCCTTGGGGAACCACGAGCCTTTCGGTTCCCGGCGGCCCCAGGGCCATCCTGCAAGGGTTGGGCCCCCCCTACACCCCAGCCTCCCCCCGGGGCCAGGGCCCCGTCGGTCGGGGTCCCCTTGGAGGTGGAGAGCGATCAGGGGGAACAGGGCAGCCGCTCCCCCTGGGGTCCCGGGCCGAAGGGCGAGCCGAGGGCTGCGCCGGGCCGGCCAATCGTGGGGGGCTGTGAGCAGGTTTCAGGGGGGCCGCCAAGCAGGGCCGGCATTAGACTCGCTGGGGCCCAGGGCAGGAAGCCGAAACCCCACCGCCTGGGGCCAGTGCCGGGTTCACAATGGCGCCACGGAGCCGGGCCCATGCTCAGAAGGGGCCCCGGCCTGCTCTGCTTGCACTGCGCCCCGAGAACCCGACAACCCGCTGGCTCCCCGCCTGCCCCCCGCTTGCTCCTCTCGGCCGGCCCGCCAAGGGCTCCGCTCCCTGGCCCCACCCGCCGGCTCCTCTCTGCCCCCTGGCCGGACCCCAGTGCACCTCCGGCTCCGGGCAGTCTCTGCTTCCCGCCACCTGTGGAGCCCCCCGCCCCCCCGTCTCCCCAATGCTGAGCCACCTGGGACTGGTGCAGAAGCCTGGCCAGCCTCGGGCAGTTTGGGGGGGAGCAGTGAGGGGGGCTTGGCTGGGCCCCTCCAGGCAAGTGGGTCCTGAGGGAGCCCGGCCGGGGCAAGCCCTGGCCTGGCTGTTCTCACCACTCCCGAGGGGCCGCAGCGATTCCCGGCCCGGGAACCAGACTAGCCCTGGCCACGCTGCCGGCTGAGGCCGACGGACACAGTCGCCTCCCCAGCAGGGCGGGTGAGTGCGGCCGGGAGGCAGGGGGTGGGGACGTGGGGCTTGGGGGAGACTGGAGGGGGTGCTGGGCTGTGAGGGGGCGGGGAAGATCTGTGTGTGTCGGGGCACTAGGGAGTGGGGGTTCTGTGTGGGGTGCTGGGCAGTTGCGGTGAGGCCCGTGTGGGCAGGGGGGCGCTGGGCAGGGGTGGTGGTGTGCAGGGTGCTGTGCATTTGTGGGAGGGTGTGAGGGGGGTGCTGGGCATATTGGGTCAGGGGGAGGCCTCTGGCCATAGGGAGTCTGGGGTGGGGTATTGCGGGGGCGGGGGGCACAGCATGGGCCCACCTCCAAGGGCAAGGGGCACACTGGCAGCACAGGGCCGGGCAGGCCACTCTGCATCTGGCAACTGCCAGTTTGCCCTCGCGCTGGGCGGGGCTGGGCGGAGCGGGGACGCCCTCGCCATGCCATGCCCCATTGCTCCCGGCCGGCCCCTCGTTCCGGGGACCGACCTCTCTGCACCAGCTCCATTGCCCCCAGGGGTGCCCATATTTGGCGCCGGGCCCACAAAAGGTGAATCTGGCCCTGCCACAGGGCTGAAGCCTGGGGCCCTGAGCCCCGCCACCCGGGCTGAAGCCGAAGCCGAGGGGAACAGGTTGAGAACCCCTGCGTTGGAAAGCTGTAAAAACACCCAGGTTTTTTTTAACCTTTCCTTCTAGGTCAGGTTTTCTAAACCTCTGATCCTGTTTGTTGCTCTCGTCTGGATCCTCTCCAATTTCCCCACATCTTTCTTAAAGCACGGTGCCCAGAACTGGACACCGGATTCCAGCTGAGGCCTCCCCAATGTGGAGTAGAGCGGGACAACGACCTCCCGTGTCTTACGTACGACAGTCCT
Organism: Lepidochelys kempii; assembly: GCF_965140285.1. Taxonomy (NCBI): domain Eukaryota; kingdom Metazoa; phylum Chordata; order Testudines; family Cheloniidae; genus Lepidochelys; species Lepidochelys kempii. The sequence goes on along the minus strand of NC_136393.1, from coordinate 46,267,363 downwards.
GTTAATACACCCCAGAACGATATTAGCCTTCCTCACAGCTGCCGTCACACTGTTGGCTCATATGCAATGTGCGATCCACTAGAAATCCCAGGCCCTTGTCAGCCGTCCGGCTGCCTAGCCAGTTAGTACCCACTTTGTAGCGGTGCATTTGATTTTTCCTTCCTAAGCATTTTGCCCTTGTCTTTATTGAATTTCATCTTGCTGATTTCAGGCCAATTCTCTCATTTGTCAAGGTCCTGTATTTTAAAACAGGTTTAAAACAAACAAAAGGAAGTATTTCTTTATACAATGCACAGTCAATCTGTGGAACTCTTTGCCAGAGGACGTTGTGAAGGCCAAGATTATAACAGGGTTAGAAAAAGAACTAGATAAGGTTATGGAGGATAGGTCCGTTGATGGCCTCTGTTTGCCATAAACTGGGAATGGACAACAGGGGAAGGATCACTTGATGTGTCCCTGTTCTGTTTATTCCCTCTGAAGCAGGAAGACAGGACACCGGGCTAGATGGACCTTTGGTCTGACCCAGTGTGGCCGTTCTTATGTTAATATAATATAATATAATTATAATTTTATAATTTAATTTAATTAATCATATAAATGAACAGAATGTTTTTATTGGCCTGAAACAATTTTTCCATTTGACAGGAAATGTTGAAATTTTTTTGGTTGTTTTCATTTCAGAACAGCAACAAATTTCAAACTCACGGCATTTCCCCTGAAACGGTAAATTGGATTCCCACCCAGCTTTATTCATCAGCCAGCCCCTTCTATTGCATTATGCACTGCAGCCACTAGGGGGTGCCGCTTTCACATGTAGTCACCAGTGAATCACAGAGATGAAGGAATTTGGGAAGAAATTGGGATGGAAATCTCCCCCTCCAGCCACCACCCAAGTTGGGCTCTGGGTTTGGGTCAGTTCTGATGATCTCTGATCAGCATATGAGAGATTCTTTTTCTAAGAAATCCCACAGCGTGCTTGAACCTACGATCATTAGCAATGCGGCACCGACCTCTGCCACTCCAGCTAAAGGCTGGGCTCCATTAGGTGGTAGTAGTAGTAGGCTGTTATCCTGTATGTGTAGCCATCACTAGCGGAGAGGCATGCAGCATAAGTGTGTTTTTGACAATGTCTTACACTGGAAATTCTGTCTGGTGAACCCACCCACCCCCATTTCTCCCTCCTCTACCTACAGAATCGTTCGGAAGTATGTCAGAAAACTTGTCCTGGCATTGAACCATTACTCCGACAGGAATGGCGAGGCCTGGTACCTGGTGAATAACATCCGGGAAAGGGTCAGCGAAGTGGAGAGGAACCCGGACGTTCTGGCCTATCCTGTGCGACTCTCCAAGCGAGGGAAATCATCCGTGGAGCTGTTCTACGAGGCTCTGAGAGATGCGAGGCCTTCGTCCCATTATACAACACAGTGCTGCCCCATTCTCCGGGTCTCTGACGTACCCCCTTTTCCTGCTATCTGAGCACCCCCGGGAGGTCGGGCGTGCCATTATCCAGAAGGGAAACACAGAGAGGCTTAAGTGACTTGCCCAAGGTCATCTGTGGTGGAGCAGGAATTGAACCCACATTCCCCAAATGTAACAGGGGTGTTTCCAATGGGGTTCTGCTGGGGTTGGTTCTTGGGCTGCTCTAATGACTTTTATCAATGAGCTGGAAGAAAACATAAAATCATCATGGATCAGGATTACAAATGACACAAACAGTGGGGGTGTGGTAAATAATGAAGTGGACCGGTCACTGATACGGAGCGATTTGGTAGACTGGGCCCAAGCAAACAATGTATATTTTAATACAGCAAAATGTAAACATCTAGAAACAGGGGTGCAGGCCGTGCTTACAGGATGGGGGACTCGAACCTGGGAAGCAGGTCGTGGTGGATAACCCGTTGAACACAAGCTCCTGGTGCGACCCAGTGGCCAAAAGGGGTAATGCGAACCTAGGCTGCGTAAACAAAGAAATCTTAGTAGGGTTATCGCTCCGGCTCTGGGAGGGGAGTGGGATCTACTGGTTGGAGCAGGGGGCAGGGCTGGGAGCCAGGACTCCTCGGCTCTGTATCTAGCTGTGGGCGGGGAGTGGAGTCTAGTGGGTTAGAGTGGGGGTGGGGTAGGAGGCAGGACTCCTGGGTCATATTCCCAAAGCTGTCATCCAATTAACATCTCAGTTTCCCCATCCTGAGCCCTTTCCTCCCTGGTAAGGCTGCACCGTGCTAATTGGCTTAATGAGCATTTGTAAAACTATGGGCGATCCCGAGACTGAAAGGTTCCGTAGCAGCGCAAGGGGTTATTATTAATCAGCATAATTGCTTCCTGAACCGCATGAGCGTCTGGGGCGTGGGACACCTGGCAGCCCGGGACGCGAAGCCAGGATGGACGTGCAGTCCCGAGCACGCAGGGCCGTCCCGGTCTGTCGGGCCCATCTTTCCGGTTCCTTTACGGAAGATGGCGCTGGGCGGGGAAGGGGGGACTGAAGAGAATAAAAACCACCAGATGCTCAAGTGGGAACGAGTCCAGATGGCCCCAGGCCTGTTATTGTTAGAAGGAGGCTTGGGGTAATTTATGTACCTTCCGTGTTTAGGGTCCAGTGCATGGATAGTCCATTATTTTTTGTCAAGGTCCAAATGTTTTGGTCAAGGTCCAGGCAAGAGCCAGGCTCCAGGGAAAATAATACAAAAAATAACAATAAAAATGGTAGTAAGACGAAATAAAAACATTTTGCCGCCCGTTCTAAAGCATCTTGACAGGTCTGGATTTGGCCCACGGTCCTCCTGCTGGTCTAGTGATATGTGTGTTATGGTAGCACTTGGACTGGGCTATGCGTGGGGAGTGGGGTCTAGTGGTTGGGGGGCTGGGAGTCAGGACTCGGGGTTCTATCCTCAGGGCACTCCACGGACCCTGACCAAGATCGGGGTTGCTGCTGGGCTGGGCATTGCATGGACCCCGACCGAGATGGGGGCCCCCGTTGGGCTCAGCACTGCCCTGACCCCGACCGAGATGGGGGCCCCCGTTGGGCTCAGCACTGCCCGGACCCCGACCGAGATGGGGGCCCCCGTTGGGCTCAGCACTGCCCGGACCCCGACTGAGATCGGGGCCCCCGTTGGGCTCAGCACTGCCCTGACCCCGACTGAGATCGGGGCCCCCGTTGGGCTCAGCACTGCCCGGACCCCGACTGAGATCGGGGCCCCCGTTGGGCTCAGCACTGCCCGGACCCCGACTGAGATCGGGGCCCCCGTTGGGCTCAGCACTGCCCGGACCCCGACTGAGATCGGGGCCCCCGTTGGGCTCAGCACTGCCCGGACCCCGACTGAGATCGGGGCCCCCGTTGGGCCAGGCACTGCACTGACCCCAACCGAGATTGGGGTCCCTATTGGGCCAAGTGCTACACAGACCCCGTCCGAGATTGGGGTCCCCATTGGGCCAAGTGCTACACAGACCTTGGCTGAAATCAGCAGCCCCCAAACCTTTTGTTTTCATCACACACAAAACCAAACAAATTTATCCCTCCCCCCAAAAAACCAACAACAACAAAACCCACAACTTTTCAGCCAAAACAAATATTTTGTTTTCAATTGCCGGAAAGCTGAACAACGGTTGCCATTTGGGTTTGCAATTTTGACGTTTCGATGAAATCCGGCATTTCCCTCCTGTGTGTCAAACTGCCCCCCCTTTCTCCCCACCCCCGTTTTCAACCTGCTCTTCAGCAGCCATGACCCTGCTCTCAGGTATGACCTGGCATTGCTCGTACGACTCCCGTCCTGATGGCAAACGGGCAAGCCAGGGGAAGGCTGTGCCCCCCTTCTGGAGCGGGGAGCTAGCCAGAGGGCCTTGGTCTCAGGGCGGGGTCTGATTTGTCACTGTATTATTTCACTGAGATGGGATCAGTCTTGGGGTAGCTCCGTGATGCAAACTGGGCATGCAGCTGCAGATGGCGGGGGGCAAGGGGAGGGTGAGCAGGCCAGATAGCAAATGTGACAAAATCGGGACACTTTGGGGAGGGGGGTATAGGTGTGTATATAAGACAAAGCCCCTAATATTGGGATGGTCCTAATAATATCGGGATGCCAGGTCACGGGGAGGCGGGGGGAATCTCCCCAGAGCAGGACAAAGAGGGGTGGGGACCTGTCCCAGGCAGGGGCCCCCTCTAAACTGGTTGGCCTGGGCTGGTCACGTCTGAAAGCCGCTCTGCGTGTTTTTCCTGGCCCTGCCCCACCGGTCGGGCGGGAGGAAGAATTCAAGGAACGCGTGGGGAGCTGGCATGGACCAGACACCCCCGCGGCCTTCGTCACGCTCCGGGACTGATTAGGAAATCGGCCCTGGCAGCGTCTAGCGTGTTACAACGTCCCCCCTGGATGCCTGGCGCTGGACGCTGCTAACGAGGAACGACGGGGTTGGGTCGAGGGGGGCGGCTTTCCCCTCTAGGGGGCACTGGCTCTGTTCTGGCCCCAGAGCCGGGCACCTGGCTGGCTGGGGGAGGGGGGGGGGGGCGGGAGAGGGGATGGGGGCCTCTCCCCTCTAGGGGGCGCTGGCTCTGTTCTGGCCCCAGAGCCGGGCACCTGGCTGGCTGGGGGAGGGGGGGGGGGGCGGGAGAGGGGATGGGGGCCTCTCCCCTCTAGGGGGCGCTGGCTCTGTTCTGGCCCCAGAGCCGGGCACCTGGCTGGCTGGGGGAGGGGGGGGGGCGGGAGAGGGGATGGGGGCCTCTCCCCTCTAGGGGGCGCTGGCTCTGTTCTGGCCCCAGAGCCGGGCACCTGGCTGGCTGGGGGGGGGGGGGGGGGGGGCGGGAGAGGGGATGGGGGCCTCTCCCTTCTAGGGGGCACTGGCTCTCTCTGTATCAGCAAATGCGTGTGTGTTGCTGTCTCATAGGCTCACGTTGACACAATCACTGCGGGGGTCTCTGTGTGTGTGTGTCGTGGTCGCTGTGTCTGTGGCAGCATGTGTGAGTGAGAATTGCCTGTGCATTACGCTGTGCGTGTGCACCGCTGCCCGAGTGTGTGTGGCTAGCGTGCTCTGTCTCTCCGGGGAAACGTGTGTGTGCGCAACGGCCTGGCTGCGTAGTGCCATCTCTGTGCCAACGTGGGTTGCTAATTGTGTGTGTGTGTGTGAGTGTGTGCATTGCTCTGTGTGTGTGTCAGTGCGTGTGTGTGTCAGTGTGTGTGTCAGTGTGTGTGTGTGTCAGTGTGTGCATTGCTCTGTGTGTGTGTGTCAGTGTGTGTGTGTCAGTGTGTGCATTGCTCTGTGTGTGTGTGTCAGTGCGTGTGTGTGTCAGTGTGTGTGTGTGTCAGTGTGTGCATTGCTCTGTGTGTGTGTGTCAGTGCGTGTGTGTGTCAGTGTGTGTGTGTCAGTGTGTGCATTGCTCTGCGTGTGTGTGTGTCAGTGTGTGTGTCAGTGTGCGTGTGTCAGTGTGTGCATTGCTCTGTGTGTGTGTGTCAGTGTGTGTGTGTCAGTGTGTGTGTCAGTGTGTGCATTGCTCTGCGTGTGTGTGTCAGTGTGTGTGTGTGTCAGTGCGTGCATTGCTCTGCACGTGTCAGTTTGTGCGTTGCTCTTTCTGTGTATGTCAGCGTGCCTTGCTCTCTGTGTGTGTTTGTCGGTGTACACGTCGCTGTGTGTGTGTGTGTGTGTGTCAGTGTGTGCGTTGCTCTGCGCGTGTGGTGCCCTGTCTGTGTGTCAGTGTGTGCATCGCTGTGTGTGTGTGTCAGTGTGTACACAGGAGTATGTGTGTGCGTCGCTCTGTTTGTTTTCCAGTGTGTGTGTCAGTGTGTCACTGTGGGTGTCGCTCCTTGTGTGTGTCAGTGTGGGCGTCGCTCTGTGTGTCGGTGTGGGCACTGCTGTGTGTTCTGTGTGTGCAAGTTGCCCTGTGCGTGTCCGCGTCGCTTCTTGTGCTTTTCCACGGGTGCATTCCTCAGCACGCGCGTGTGTGACTATTGCCAGCTCCGCGTGCCGTTGTCTCGGTGTGTGTCTAGCTGCCTCTGTTGCAGGGAGACGCGGGGCCCCTATTGCTCCGCGTGTGCTCGCCTCCCGCCCCCCCCTTCTCCCTGCAGCAGCTTCAGCCCCCAAATCCCCTCCGGCAAAACAGGACCCCGCTCTCCTTCGAGCCGGAATCGAACCAGCGACCTAAGGATGACTCTGTTCACGCTCTACAGTCCTCCGCTCTACCAGCTGAGCTATCGAAGGGAGGTGCCTGGAGTGGTGAATGGCACCTCTTAGTGTGCACGCCTGGCAGGGCTGGCCAGGAGAGGGTGTGTCTGGGTCCAAGGTCTGCGGGTGTAAGAGAGCCCCAGCCCTTCACTCCCGCCGGCCTAGCAGACCAAGGATCAGAAGGAGCTCCTGGGTGTGCGTGTCACCGTCTGTGTCTCTCACCCGGTCTGCCCCCTTCCCTCTCTTTCTCTATGTCCTCTGTCCTTCCATCTCTAGGGTGACCAGAGAGCAAGTGTGAAAAATCAGGGCCCTTTTTTCAGTGTGGGTGTGTGGGGGCGGGGTATAGTTGCAAATATAACACAAAGCCCCTGATATAGGGGGACATCTGGGCACCCTGCTCTCCTCTTTCACCATCTTCCGCCCACTGAGGGGACCGGACACTGTGCTTTGTAATCTGGCCCCGCTGTGTGGCCCGCGGTGCATCCGCCCGGAGGTGGAGTTGCCGGAATTGGCTGCGGTGAGCCCAGTGTGTTCCTCCGTTGAGTTCATCCTTTCGGGGTGTGCGGTTTCCGTCGCAGACCCCCCTCAATCGTTTCGAATAAAGGGGCGGGGAGCCCTTTGGGAATCTTAGACATAGCCCACAGGCAGCCGATTACCCACCACTGTAGAATGGTCATGACAACCATTCGCAGAGCCCTTAGACATCACCGGGGTCCACGGACGACAGGGTTGCAAATGGATCGTTTCTAAAGCGTGCTGCTGGGAGCGTGTTCGACGGGATTCGATGGGGAAGGAAGGTGTTTGTTTGCCACATCTCTCTCTGGGAAAGATGTTCTTTTTACACAGTCATGGGACGTCTGGAAGGGACCTCGAGGGGTCATCTAGTCCGGTCCCCTGCACTCAAGGCAGGACTAAGTATTATCTAGACCATCCATGAGAGGGGTTTGTCTAACCTGCTCTTAAAACCTCCAATGATGGAGATTCCACAACCTCCCTGGGCAATTTATTCCAGTGCTTAAACACCCTGACAGTTAGGGCGTTTTTCCTAATGTCCAACCTAAACCCCCTTTGCTGCAATTTAAGCCCATTGCTTCTTGTCCTAGCCTCAGAGGTTAAGAACAATTTTTCTCCCTCCTCCTTGTAACAACCTTTTATGTACTTGAAAACCGTGATCATTTGCTTTCTGCCTCTGTGTCTCCCAAGGGATGGAGGGAAGGAAGAGAGACAGATGAGGAGGAAGGGGAGCAGGATCGGAACCAAAAGCCAGGCAAAGAAGTTAGTGCCTAGGTGGACAGGCAGACACCATGAAGAAGAGCGACAGAAAAACCTGTGCCTATTCCTTCGATAGCTCAGCTGGTAGAGCGGAGGACTGTAGAGTGTGAACAGAGTCATCCTTAGGTCGCTGGTTCGATTCCGGCTCGAAGGAGGGAACTTTTTTTCCTGCGCGTTTTGAATACGATATCATCTAAGAGCGTTGGGATCGGGGGAGGGCAATAGCCCCTCTGTCAGAGGGTGGGTGTGCTTCTCTTCCCACATCTCCCTGCTTTCTGGATGCCCTCCAAGTCATTCCCTCAACTTCAGTTGCTCGCTATAGATGGGAAGATCTTTGTCGTCTCTGCAGCGCCCAGCGCAACGGGGCCCTGATCTCAGCCGGGGCAGGGACTGTCTCTCCCTGTGTGTCTGGGCAGCGCCCGGCACAACGGGGCCCTGATCTCAGCCGGGGCAGGGACTGTCTCTCCCTGTGTGTCTGGGCAGCGCCCGGCACAACGGGGCCCTGATCTCAGCCGGGGCAGGGACTGTCTCTCCCTGTGTGTCTGGGCAGCGCCTGGCCCAACGGGGCCCTGATCTCAGCCGGGGCCCCAACAGTGCTTTCATAAATCACATATTCATCACCATATTGAAATAGCAGCTGGCCTTAATAGGAACAAAATTAGGGTAATAACGTAGCTCTCTGTGCCTGCGCCTCTTTAAAATTTGTCTCCCAAGACTGGCTTATTAAGAACAGACAATGGTTGTAGCATGGGGGCAAGGCCTGGATGTCAGGACTCCTGGGTTCTGTCCCCAGCTCTGGCACGGGTGTGGGGGTCTCGTTACTAGAGCTGGTGGGGGCTGGGAGTCAGGACTCCTGGGTTCTATCCTCAGTTCTAGCAGGGGCAAGCTGGTCTAGTGGTTAGAGAGCATGATGGGCATCAGGATCCTTGGGTTCTACTTCCCCTCCTCACTGTTTAACAAGCAGCTAGACATCTGTGACTCAGTTTCTCCTTTGGTACAGTGGGGCAAACACTCCCCTCCCTCTTGAGGAATGTAATTAACAAGCATCTGCCCAGAGCAGAGATGAGGTGCCTTTCATGAGCTCCACCTTGCTGTCAAGCTTTGATCTGTCTCTTCCTCTCCAGGGTTGGCTGGAGCTTGCTGGATTCTCCCCAGCTCTTTGCCCGGCTTGGCATTTCCTGGCCTGAAGGCTTGGCCCTTTCACTAGTTACAGTGCTGGCCTCCGGGCTCTTTGCCCTGCCTGTGCCCCAGACAGCCATTGTACATTTGGGCTGGGCCTAGCAGGTCCCCAAGATCAGTGCAGCGTCTACCCACTACGTGGGGCAGCATCATGATAAGCCTCTTTTCACTGAGGAAACTGAGGCATCGGAACTTGCCTAAAGTCACACAGCGAGTTAGCAGCACAGCCAAAGATAGAACCCAGGAATCCTGACTCTCAACCCCCTGCCAGTTCTATCCCACTAGCGTGCAAGCCCTTCTTAGTGCTGGGGACAGAACCCAGGAGTCCTGGCTCCCAGTTGCCTGCCGGTGGGGGGCTCATGACTAGAGCTGGTGGGGGGCTGGGTGTCAGGACTCCTGGGTTCTATCCCCAATTCTAGCAGGGGCAAGCTGGTCTAGTGGTTAGAGCACGGTGGCACATGGGAGTCAGGACCCTTGGGTTCTACTTCCCCTTCTCACTGTTTACCAAGCATCTAGGCACCTGTGACTCAGTTTCTCATCTATCCCATTAGATTGCACTCCCTTCTCAGGGCTGGGCACAGAACCCGGGAGTCCTAACTCCCAGCCTCCCCTGCTCTAACCCACTAGACCCCACTCCACTCCCCTCCGCTCCCCAAGCTGGGGATTGAACCAAGAATCCTGGCTTCCAGCCTCCTCCCCTCCCCCCAAGATCAAAACACCTTTGCAGAACCAGTCAAGCCCACATGCTCCCGGTGGCACATTCCTGCCAGGGAGAGAAGCTGGCGGAGTGGAAGAACCAGCCGGTTACGCAAGGGGATGTTTACCTGGAGCCTCTCCATCCCCGGGGGGATGCTCCTCCCTCTCCGCCCGCACCCCGCATAAAGGGGAAGGATTCGCCCGAGCGAAGGGAAAGGAGCCATGGAAGGCCGGGGACCGGTGGCAGAGTTGCAGCGTTCCATCATCTGTCCTATCTGCAGGGGTCCCTTCAAGGACCCGGTGCTGCTGGACTGTGACCACAGCTACTGCCGAGCCTGCATCACGGGCCAGTGGGAACGGGAGAGGGCGGGGGTGCTGTCCTGCCCCCAGTGCCAGCAGGTCTTCGAGCGGCGCAGCCTGCGCACCCATGTCAAACTGGCCGTGGAGGTCAAGATCGCCCAGAACCTCAAAGCCAAGATGGCCCAGGAGGCCCTGGTGCCCAAGCGCCGCCGGCAGCGCGGCGGCTGGATCCCGGTGTCGGTCATGCCAGAGGGGCAGGTAGGTGGCTGGTTAACCCGCGGGACGCCCTGCTGCAGGATTCTAATCTGTGCACGGGAGGATGGCCTGGGAGACAAAGCACTGGGCTGGGCCGCAGGACCCCTGGGCTTTTTTTCTGGCTCTGCCAGTGGCCTTGGGCATGCCCCTCTCCCGAGCCTCAGTTTCCCCAGCTCTAAAATGGAGCTAATGATCCTGACCTCCTTTGCGAAGCACTTTGAGCTCTGAAGCTGAAAAGCACACATGCAAGGGGTTATTAGGATTATAATATAGGGTCCAGTACAGCTCTCATTGCTGGGGAGCGGAGCACCTAACCGTCGTGCATGACTCAACGCACCGACACATCTGTCACCAGCTGTTCATTCTCCCAGCCACCGCCCCGCCCCGCCCCCCAACAGGGGAGACGTTTGTGCAGGGGAGTGTCTTGTTTTGGTAGGGCTGCTGTGTTGTTTTCTTTAATCATACAGGCATGGAAAGACTGGGGGACCCTGGGATGGTGGGTAAGGGGGGTCCACAGAGACTGCTATGGAGGGTGGGGGGAGAATGGGAGACTCTGGCAAGGGGGAAGGGGGGGCACGCAGAACTCCTGGTGTGGGCGGGGGGAAGCTGGGGGGAGACGTGACTCTTTGATTCCAAGGTCAGAAGGGGTCATTGTGATCAGCTGGTTTGAGCTTCTGTAGAGCACAGGCCGGAGAACTGCCCCCCAATAATTCCTAGAGCGGCTCCTGGTCTGAGGGGCAGGGAGAGGAGAATGAAGGGCGCACAACATCCTTGCCATGGGGTGGGGGAGAAGAGGGTGCCAAGAACTCCTGTTTTCGGGGGGGGGAGGATTGGAAGCATCTGGTATGGGGACACACAGAGCTCCAACCATGTAGGGGAGAATTGGGGGCATAAAAGCCCTTGCCATGGGGGTGGGAAATGAGGGAACAGGTGCCCCCAGAGCCACCAGTACGCGGGGGGAAGGGGGGCGGGCAACTGGGAACCTTGCTGTGGGGAGAGGGAGCGTAGAGCTCCCCTCCATGGTGGTTGCTGATATGGAAGAAGAGGAGGCACCCAGAGACCCTGGGAGGGGAAAGACAGAGGTTTTGGGGGCGGGTGGGGGGAAAGCTAGGAGCCCCTGCCAGGGGGCTGATCCGCGTGCAACGGGCCAATGCTGGGGATTGAACCAAGAACCTTCAGGGCTAAAGGTAGGAGCTGTTACAGCTGGGTCCCCTGTGAGGGCTGTAACAGTTACCGCCCCGCCCCGCCCCACCCCCCTGGCTCGGGAAGCAAGGGGGCTCTGTCCCACTCTGAGCAGTGGGGCTGGCTTGGCTCCAGCTCGTGTCCGTCCTCCAGTTCCACCCGTCCCCGCCCCTGTGCTGTGGTTCTGCCTGGAGGTCTCACCCATCCCCCTGCATCGCGCCAGGCGCTGCACAAAGCAAATAGAGGCTCCCAGTTTCCCCAGGGGCTGGTCTTGCGCTGTGAGGTGCACTGGGGGGTTGGGGGAGGTTTCGACAGCTCCCTCGGAGGCACCCACTGCAGGGCCGCTAACGGATGCTGAATGGGCCCTGTTGGTCTGATGTGGATGGCAGGGAGGAGGGATACCGGGCTAGATGGGCCCCATATGATAGGCCGATTCCCATGCAGGGTGTCCATTATGTGGCGGGCAGGCTGGGAAGGTTACGGGTCTGTTATTTCAGTGCTCCCTACACACAGGACCCCTTTCACTGCCTCCCAGAGTAGCCCAGCAGCCACCCCGGTCCCTGGGGAAATGGAAATATAGCCAGGGGGGCCTGACCCATCCAAGATCCTGACTGCCCAGCCCGACCCCCTTCATTTCTAACCCACTCACCCAGTGGCTCTCAACCAGCGGTATGCGTAACCCTCGGGGTACGCCGAGGTCTTCTAGGGGGTACATCAGCTCCTCTAGATATAAACCTAGTTTGACAACAGGCTGCATAAAAAACACTAGCGAAGTCAGGACAAACGGAAGTGTCATACAGACAGTGACTGGTTTATCCTGCTCTATAGACGATACACTGAAAGTTTCTATTCCCATTGATTTCTTACGGTAAAAATGAGAGCGTCAACACTCACATTTTTACGTCTGATTTTGTGACCACGTCGTTTTGAAGTGAGGGGAGACTTGGGGGTACGCCAGACAAATCAGCCTCCTGAAAGGGGGACAGTCGCCTGGAAAGGTTGAGAGCCACTGGGCTAGTCAACAAGTCTCTAGCTGTGGTTTCCATTTGGGTACTGGGGCTCCCCCCTCGGCCATCCAGCCTTAAAGGTGATGGGACAGCGCCACACCACTAGACCTCACTGCCCACCCAGGGCTGAGGCTAGAACCCAGGAGTCCTGGCTCCCGGCCCCACTCATGCCAACCCGCTCACCCCTGCTCCTCTCCCAGAGCTGGGGATAGAACCCAGGAGTCCTGGCTCCCAGCCCTCCCCCGCTGTAAGCACGTGATTGCACATGCAGCTGGGCTCGGTGCCCACGTGCTGTTCACCTGGCAGTGGCAGCGGGCCAGGCCAAGGCGCTGACTGTAAACACACGCCACGCCGTGGGGCCCTGTCCTCGTGAATTAATCAGCAGCCCCCGGGGCATGTGGGAATCCTGTCCTCAGCCACCGCGACCCGCCTGCGCAACTGTCCCGGCTAGTCCCACCGCATCCTTCCCCGGCTCATCACAGACCTCACGCACGAGCCGTTCCAGCCCCACTCAGCCTCCTGGAATTTACGAGCTGGCCACGTCAATATCTCCTCCTGGCACCAGCCAACCTGGGCACACCAGCCTCAACCACGTGCCGTGGGCGGCTTGGGCTGGGCCCAGCAAGCCCAGCCCTTCTTCCCCGGCCAAGCTTTCCCCTCGCCCCCTTCCCCTGCGGGCTCATTTCCACTCTGCCGTCTTCCTGACCCTGTTCCAGGGCATGGAGCCTGATTGGACCCAGCCCCACACACTGTTACCGCCTGGGTCTATGGCATCCAGATAGCAAGTGTGAAAAATAAGGACGGGGGTAGGGGGTAATGGGCGCCTGTAGAAGATAAAGCCCCCATGGGCCACACGTGAACCTCCCCTTTGGGGAGGCTAGCCCCCCAGCCCCTCCTCTTCCACCCAAGGCCCCACCCCTACCCCGCCGCTTCTGGCCCCCTGGCCTATTATACCTGCCGTCCATGAAACCCCAGTCCCTAGCATGGAGGTGGGATGACACCATGGCTTGTTCTTGATGGCCTCCTGGGCAGACACCACTGCGACCTGCATAGCTTGAAGCTGGCCTCCAAGCCCTCCTGGCATCTTTGAGGGTGGCCGGCTCGCTGCTTGGCTTCATCTGCAGGTCTCAGGGGCTGAGTCCCATGGGTGGATTTGGTTTTTGTGTATAAGGCCCTGGGTGGAGGAGGGAAGCTATGGTCTCTCCACCCCTCCACTTGCTCTATGGGCAAAAAGGGGGGCTCTGGGTAGGCCCTGGGCTACCACACAACCTCCCTTAGCCTGGATGTTGCTTATATGCCTGAACACTGCCTCCAGGTGGGTGGAAATGGAGCTGTGTTGCATACTCCCCATACAGCTGGGAGTGAAGAGGGGATTCTTCTGCAGCTGAGGATCTGAGCTGTAAAATATCTAGGCAGCCTCCTTTGGGCTCAGCTCTTCCTCAGCCCTCAGCCCCGTCCCATTGGCTTTTCCCCTGGGTGCCTTTCCTAGGGGGACTAGAGCTGGTATCCTAGGATCCACCAATATGCCCCAACTGCCAGCCCCAGAAAGAGGAATTAATGGGGCATGGCCCTTGCTTGGCTCTAGCCTTTGGTTGGGGAGCCAGAATTCCTGCGTTCTATCCTCAGCTGTGGGAGGGGACTGCGGTCTTGTAGGTTATAGCAGAGGAGCTGCGAGTCAGGAGTCTTGGGGGTCTACCCCCAGCTGTGGGAGGGGAGTGGGGTCTAGTGGTTAGAGTGTGTGTGGGGGGGGGAAGGGGGGATTCTCTTCCTTCACTTCCCCTTTCTGTGCCTCAGTTTCTCCAGAGCGGTTATGAGACTTCATCACTGAGCTGGTTCAGAGTCGAGACCCATCTGGGGGTTGTGCTAGGTGCTTTCTCTGTGGGCGCCCAGGCTGTGCCCCCTCTTGGTCAATACAGAGACCTCCGGTCTCCAGGGGCTGCTGGTCTGGGGCTCTGAGCTCCTGCGGATTCACGGGGTGTGTGCAGCATCCTTGGGGGACGTGGCGTCCCAGCAGCAGAAATGGAGAATAGACAGGAGGGGACAAGCCAGCCCTAGCCCTGGTGGAGTTGTCCTGCCTCAGGTTCGTCCCCCGAGTGGATGAGGTCCTGGAGAATAAACCGTAGGAAACATTCTTGGCTAACAGGCCGAGATCCAATGGCAGAGCTGGGCGAATAATGGAGTTTGCAATTCATGAGCAAATTCAAACAGTCCACCAAAAAATGGTTTCAGGGCAAGTGGAAACCGAAAGTTTTTTAAATGTTCGGTGAAGCAAAAAGTGTGTCTGAGGGGAGGGGACGGAAATTCATTTTGAGCAAACCATTTTGTTTTCATCTTGACCTTTTTAAACCTTGGTTTGGAATTTTTTTTAAAAAAAGAAAAGGAAAGGAACAGATTAAATGAAACGTCGTTTCCAACCCAAACGCTGAAACGTAGAGTTTATGGCTTTTTGGTGTGGATTTGTTTCTTTTTTTGAATTTGGTTTTTGAAATTCTGAAGTGAACAAGTCAGCTAAATTGGCACCCCTTTTAGCCCTTTTGAAAAGTTAAAAAATCATGTGTTTCGGGTGGTGTGGAAACCAAAAGTTTTTGAAATGTTCGGTGAAGCGAAAAGTGTGGGGGGGGATCATTCTGAGGAAAACAAAACATTATGTTTCAATTATGACCCTTTTAAAACTAGTCTTGAATTTTATTAAAAATAAAAGGAAAGAAACGTAAGAAGTGAAAAGTTATTTCCTACCAAAAAATTGACACTTTTTTTTGAAATTTGTTTCTCCCCCTCTCCCCCCAAAATAAACAGTCCAGCTAAACTGACACAATTGGGGCGTGGGGGGGGGGAATTACTTGTTTTTCTTTGGACACAAACAATTCAGCGAAATTGACGTGAATTTTGACTTTAGTTTCCAAAATGAAGAATTTGGTGAAACACTTGCAAATCCACCACGCGTTAGTTTTGCCAAATCTGCATTTTCCCCCCCGCAAAAGTTTCTACCGGAAAATATCCCCCAGCTCTGTCCAACAGCTCCTGTCCCATGGCCGATGGCCCACTCTACCCTGAGTCTAATGACGTCTCTCTCTGTCTTCTCTCCACCAGGGTGTCGGGAAAATCTGCAGATAGTGAGTGCCCCTTTCTTCTCCTGCATGGTGTAAGTTGGCGGGCACAGGGCCTGGCACGGATGGCACTTTCACCGGCCACCATTCACCGGCCCCCAAGGCCCCGATCTATGATTTCCCCCCAGGTGTGAGCGTGACAGGGAGGAATGGCCACAATCCAAGCACACCCTCCATGGGGGGACCTCCGGCCCTAGAGAATAGGGCAGGGAGCTTAATAGGGGAGGTGCCAACAGCTGATGGTCCCAGGGCCAGTGATGGAGTGTGGTGAGAGTGGCACAAGCAATGCCTGTGCCACGGGGAGTGGACAGAAGCCCAGTAGGGGGCGCTTTCCTCTCCCACTCAGCGCAGACCCCAATTCCGCAGTGCGACGCTAGGGGGCGCCCTGACACCGTTCGGCCAGAAAGCCGCTCGGGGTTATTAAAGCTGCTTTCCCCTCAAAGCCGGGCCACTGATACTGGATTCCAGCCGATTTAATTCCACCGCCAGGAATTCTCCCAGCTGTTGCCGTGACATACAAGATCCTTCTGCGCTCCCTGGCCTCAATGGCCGCGCCGCGCTTAACCAGCGGCAGCCCCCCGCCCCAGAAGTAGCTGCATCTCAACTGTAAAGAAGCGATCCCGCTGTGGATTGTCACGGGGCAGCTACCTCCCACCCCAGAGATGGCTGCATCTCCGTGCTGGTGAGTGACCCCAAGGAAGCATTTCTGTGCGGCTGTTCCCACCCATCCACCCAGGGGTGGCTGCAGCTCAGCGCTGGGGGCACAATCCCTGTGCAGCATTGCTGTGGGGCTGTTCCCCAGCTGCCCCACCCCAGAGGTGGCTGCATCTCAGCACTGGGCAAGCGTCCCTAGCATAACAAGCCTATAGGTCCCTTTGGGATGATTATCGTCCATACCCTCCCTCTCTCTCTGCAGCTAACGTGACGCCGGACCCTCCCCAAACCGTCCACTCTGACCTGAGCCTCTCAGACAATATCAGGACCGTCCACCTGGGCCTTGGAGAGCAGCCCTGGCTCCCGGACCACCCCTGAGAGATTCAACTTGCTCCTGGGCCATGCCAGGCAGCTAGGGTGTCTCCTCCAGCCACATGTAGCAGAGCTAGGCCCATACAGTGGCTCCCTGCGGATAGGCCTCAGTCCCGTGCCTGCAGGGGTCCCCCCTCTGGGGGACTGGGACAAGCTGAATGTTGGTGGATCAGCCCTGGGGACAGATGCAGAAGAAATGGGACCCACTGGCCCATCTTACGGAGCACAGCTGGGAGGAACAGTCTGGGGTAACGATCGGAGCCGGCGCCCCATACAGGGGAAAGGCCCCATGTCCCATTCCCCACCAACCCCCCGATCCAGCTGGTCTCCCTGTCCTGGGCCAGATCAGATCCTGGGACAGGATTAGAGGGGAAAGGTTCCATGTCCCACTCCCTGCCCCCCTGAGCCAGCCAGCCCCGGTCCAGATCTGAGCCAGTGTCCCATATCGGGGAAAGGCCCTGTATCCTAGTCCCCAAACCAGCCAGTCCCCACTGCCGCAGCTTGGGGCTAGATGAGGTCGGCCCGTATCCCCGTCCCCTACTGAGTATTTTCATGCCGTCTGCTCTCTCGTCTCACCAGAGTTTTCCCTGCTGCTCTCTGCCACAGCTGTGTTGTATTCTTGTGTGGCTGCCCCTGGAGTTTGTTTTGCTAACTTTGTATTTAGTCCAGTGGAGGCCTCTATTGTGATGAATTATTATTAATATTATTGAGCACAAGGGGAAAAAATAAAGTCTTCCGGGAAACATGAGCCAGCCAGTCCTTTGCTCTTAGGTTTTCTTTTGAAGACCGTGGCGTGCCCCCGAAACCCCTCTATGCCAGCGGGCAAGAGAATTTCCCACGCCTGGCATGTGCCACCTGGCTCACCCAAGGCTGTCATGGGAGGTGTTAAATGAAAACGCGAGCCACGCTGGTCATGAATAGCAGCGTGACGTATTGGCACAGACACTCGCTGAGGCGTTTCGGATGGCTGCCGACAATCTGTCCTGACCGTCGGTGGCAAAGCAGAGCTCACAAGCTCAATGCCGGCAAAATCACCTCTCTGCGGTCAGCCCACACAACGAGCGCTCCCCTTACATACAAAGGCCACAGGGAGAGGTGGCACTGGAGAATGGACAGGGAAGGGGGGATTCCGCCTAGGGGCCGACATTGAACTTTGGGGGATATTAGGGGATGCCACCCCTTTACCATGCACCTAGGAAATAACGGAGCAGTGTGATTCGTCATGAAAAAACAGAATCATCCTGAAATTTGGGCAAAAGTCCTTCGGGGCAAGGGAAACGCGGTTGGTTGGTTAAGTCTGGTCGCTAGACAGCATGGTTATGATTTTGTTGAGTATGTAGCCGGGCAGATCCATTTGCTGTACTCGCTGGCTCTTGGATCCGCTAAACCGGCTGTTTTCACTATCAACACCCCTCGGTGCCGCGGTACGGAGTTGCGTGCTGGAGTCCAATCAGACAAGCTGGTGCCTCCGCTGTCCCCAGACGGAGACAGCAGGGCTGGGATTGCTGCAAGCAGTCAGCAGCTGCACGGGAACATGGCAACGAGCATGGCCCCTAACTCTCATTGGTTTCAGTGGGAGAGAGGGGCCCCAAACCCCTGAAGCTCTGGGCCTAAGTATTTACAGCTAGGGGTGAGTCACTAACAAGAGAGCCAACTGAGAGAGAGGAAATGACTAACAGTAAATGGAACCCAGGCATCCTGGCTCCCAGCCCCCCTGCTCTAACCCACTAGACCCCACTCCCCTCCCAGAGCCAGGAATAGAACCCAGGCATCCTGACTCCCAGCTCCGCCCGCTCTAACGTACTAGACCCCATTCCCCTTCCCGAGCTGCGGAGAGAACCCAGGAGTCCTGAGTCTCTCGGACCTCCCCAACCGCTTGGCAAATCAAACTCTCGGGGAATTCCTCCATAAAAGGCAACTCTTTGCTGCACGCACAGAATCCCGTCCCTGGGGGCCGGCTCATGCCAGGATGATGACAGCTTCCCTCTTCCAGGCTGTTTTTCCTGGGAGTTCCCATCAGCCTGGCTGCGGGCAGATGGGCAGCCCCACCTGGCTTGTTCCTGTTACCCCAGGCTTGTATCAGCAGGAGCTGAGGTGAGAGGGGCTGGGACGAAGCCAGGTCTGGGGCAGGGCTCCAGCTCCTTCCAGCTAGTGTTGGGATTCCCCTCCGCATCCCGGGTGCGGAACAACGATCCGGGAGCCTCTGCTGCTCCAGGAGGAAAGCGGCCGCTCATTCGCGCTCCCTCCAACGCCCAAGCCGCTGACCCAGCTCCAAGAAGCTGGTATAGGGGGCAGGCACTAGAGGGCGACAAAGCTGACGTGGAGGAGAGCTACCCCTGCCCCAGTGCATTGTGCGATCCTGCCTCTGTTATCCCCTTCTGCCCCAAGGCTGGACACAACGGCTCTCCGGGTCGGTGGGCACCTGGGAGCGCCCGACGGCTCCAGCCCTGGCCCAGACACTGCGTACCAGTGTCTTCCTCTTTGCACCTTTCCACTTCCCAAGCAAGGAGTCAGATCCTGGGAGCACAGCGTCCCCAGGTGGGGCCCGCCAGCCCTCATTCAGCTGCCCACCAGCCACACAGAGGCGACTGCCAAGGGGACGGAGTGGGGGCACCCAGGCCCGCGCTGCCCTGGTCTTTCTGGGATCGCCAGTGGGTTGGGTGCGGCCATCCCTGTGTGCTGGCTGAGATTTCAGCAGCAGACTCTGGTATGAAAGAGAACCCAGGAGTCCTGACACCCAGCCCGCTCTGCTCTAATCTACTAGACCCCATTCCCTTCCTGGAGCTGAGGATAGAACCCAGGAGTCCTGCCTCCCAGCCCCCCCACCCAGCCACTGAAGAAAGCTGACCAAACACTCCTGTTCAACGCTGCCCCAAACCCCCCACTCTGCCTGGAGGGGGCGCTGTTCTGCTTCAGGCTGTAGTTATTTAATGAAGCAAAACCACGGCCCTTAGCGCCTGTGACAGAAGTCCCACATCAGGGCCTCGGCCCACTATCAGCTTGGGCCATGGCATCTGTCTCTCCTCGCTGTTGCAGAGAGGCAGCGTGAGCCAGTTGCCTTTGAGGGCAGGGTGTCAATTCCTCTTGTGTACTGCTGCCTGGCTGTCACCCAGCTGCCATCTCCTACCCCAGAGTGGGCTGCATTTCCACATTGGCCAGCGACCCCTGCACAGTGCTGCTGCTACAGCGCGGCTGTGCTCCACTCCAGAGGTGGCTGCATTTCCACTGCAGATGTATGATCTGCTGGAGGCCTTTGAATTGAGAATAGAGGCATATTAGCAGTGACATTCCACCTTTGGGGGACACAGTGTCTAACTGTCAGAGCTGGCAGGAAGTTCAGGTAGAGGCAGCCCCAACACCAGCTGATCAGGGAAAGAAGAGATGCAGAGATGGGAGGGTTAAGTGAGGCATTTACAAGCACAAAAAGGGCTAAATGAAAACATGCTGCTCTTACTCCGAGACCCACTCCCCTCCCAGAACTGGGTAAAGAACCCAGGAGTGCTAGATCCCAACCTCTATGCTCTAACCACAAGACCTCACTCCCGGCTCTGGGAGATTACACCCAGAGTCACTGCACACATGACAGCAGCATCGAAGGAAAGGAAATACCACCACATATGACACACAGTGGAACTGCGTAACTCATTGCTGCAGGACTGTTTCACTGGGACGGATATTTATTGAAGGTAAACAACAGAGCGTGGGTATGTGGAAATCAAGCGTCAAGTTCATGCCCATTATGAGGTACACAGAAAGCTTTCGAGGTCAGGGGTTTATTTGGCGGGGGACAGGTGATAATTTTTCTTATTAATTTAGAAAATAACAGGATGTCCACATCTTGTCTTCCCGGTTTTGCTGGAGGTTACCTCGAAGGAACCAGGAGGCAGCTCAGGAGAGGTCATAAGGGAAAGGGATTCAGAAACAGGGACTCTTTCACGATGACCGTTTTTCTCTCAGCTGTTTAGGGGGTGTTTGAGATAAATGCGAAGAAAGAGTGTTCACTTGAACACAAATCAATGTAGCGCGTTTGTCTTCCGGGGAATCTGCATTGCTGTAAACACCCCAGTTCTTTAGTCACCTAGAGAGACTTCCAGGACAGACGACACCTAGATTTCTAGTATTAAAAAAATCAAGCAGGAAAAAAAAACACCTTTTCCAGGTAAAATCCGACAAGCCTCCTTTATACATCAGGAAGAAGCATGGAAGGAAACAAGGCCACAGCCAAAGATTGTTTGTCCTCTTACCAGGACACTGTAAACGTTTTATGTTCAACACCATTTGCAGCTATGAAAGGGAAAATAAGGGTGATTAAAGCTTCTATTTCAGGGCCTTGGCAGAGCTGTGTCTGTGATGGGGGGGAGAATACCAGTAGGTGAGGATTGAGGGGCACTGGCAGAGCTGTGGGGAGGGAAGAGAAACCGAGGGCTGGGCTAGCAGGGGGCTGTGGGTCGGGAGGGAGGGTCACCGGTAGGGCTGGGGGAGGGAGGGGCGGGGCTGACAGGGGGCTGCAGGTCAGGAGTGAGGGGCATCAGCAGGGCTGGAGGAGGGAAGGACAGGGCTGACAGGGGGCTGTGGGTCAGGAGTGAGGGGCACCGGCAGAGCTGGGGGGGGAGCCCAGGGCTGGGCTGGCTGGGGGTCAGGAGTGATGGGCACCGGCAGAGCTGGGGGGGGAGAGCCCAGGGCTGGGCTGGCCAGGGGCAGCGCGTCAGGAGTGATGGGCACCGGCAGAGCTGCGCCCGCCCCCCCCAGCAGAAAGCAGCAGGCCGTGGCCGCTCGTGGTCACCGACACAGACGTTTAATGGAGAAGCACAGAGACGCAGCCGGCCTGGGGCTCGGTACATTCCACACCGGGGCACTGGGCGGGACGGCCGACGACAGCAGCTCGCAGGCCAGCAGGCTCACGGACAGACGGACAGGCCCGCGTCCCCCGGTCAGTCCGGCGGGGTGGAGGGGCTCAGTGCTGCATGGCTGCAGCGTGGTCCTGGCCCGGCGCCTCGGCCTTGCGGGGGCTGCCCTTGCCCCCCCCGGAGCCGCCGCCCCCCCGGCCCCCGTGCTCCCCCTTCCTGTGGCCCCGGATGCAGTGGGCGTTGCCGCAGCCCTCGTCCTCCTCGTCCTCGCTCTCTGTGGAGCTCTCGCCGAAGGCCCGCGGCTTCTCGTAGATGCAGCAGCCTGGGCGGGGCAGGGAGGTTACATGGGGGGTGGGTGCGATGGGGGAGGGGAGGTTAGAAGGGGATGTGGGGGGGACCAGGGGGGAAGGGGAGGTTAGAAGGGGATGTGAGGGGGCACGGGGATTAGAAGGGGAGGGCCATGGGGAGAGGGGAGGTTAGAGGGGGATGTGGGGGGACACAGGGGAGGAACAAGGGGGTGGGGGAGGGGAGAGCGAGGGGCGTGATGCCGGGGCGGGGGGGGGGGGAGGTGGAGAGAGACAGAGGGAGTCAGAAGCCCCCCAGCTGTCAGCCTGCACCCAGCCCCGTGGCCCGGCCTGGGGCCTGGGGGGCGGGGTGGGGGCCAGTCCAGGCTGTCAGTGTCTCCACCATTTGCCTGGGGCTCTCAGAGCGGAGGCCGAGAGACCTGGGGGTCCTTTACTGACCTCTCCCGCGCCTGAGCCGTGCCACCGCCCCCCCCGGTTAAGTCCCAGGTGGCCATGTCCCTCTGCAAAACAGCTGAGCCCAGCAAGTCACGGGCTCCATTCCGCGGGGAGGGGACGTCATCACCCCGTTAGCAGGAGCCGCTGACGGTGTAATTCTGGCCTTTGGGAGATTCGAGAGGATCAGTCGGAATGGGGCCTTTCTCTTCCCATCGGGCCCCAGGGTGGGGACTGGCTGGCTCAGGAGGGGGAAGGGGGGTGAGGAGAGGGCACAGAGCACTTTCCCCTCTGGGGGGCGTGGGCTCCGATCCAGCCCCAGGGCTGGGGACTGGCTGGCTCAGAGAGTGGGATCCATCAGCAATGCTCAGGCGAAGAGTTTGGCGTTGAGCATGTGGAAGCAGGAAGCGGAGGGATGGAGAACCCAGGAGTCCCGACTCCCAGCCTCCCCCGCTCTAACCACTAGCCCCCACTACGCTCTCCATTCTGAATGATGTGGCGAACGGCTCTGTACCTGGATGGGGGCGGGGGGGGGGGGAAGGAGTCTCGGAAGGGGAGAGCCGACTACTCACATTTAGACGACCTACGGCCCAAGTGCTCGTTGTCCACAGTGTCGCTCGACCATTCCACCTTCTTATCTGGCTTTCGCTTCCTCAGCTTGATGGTCAGGCTGCGGTTCTCCTGCGGGCCGTGGGGTGGGGGGGTGGAGCGAGAGTGGGGGATCAGACCACGGCCGGTCACAGATGACCCATGGAGAAAGACCTCGGATGGCTCGGCTGGATTAGTACGGCCAGACCTGGGACAGCCGGGGGCGCTATGCTTCAGGGAACGGGGTGGGGAGCTCAGTAAGGGGGCGCTCTCCCCTGGCAGGCGGAGCTGGCCCCAGTACGGCACTAGGGGGCGCTGTGCTGCAGGGAGCGGGACGGGGGCACAGTAGGGGGCGCTCTTCTATGACACTCAGGCAAACCTCTCACAATGCCTCCGGCTGCTGCCCGGCTCCACAGCGTGTCCCTTCCACCACCGCCTTGGGGGCACCGTGGCTCCCACGCCCTGCTGTTTCCATGGCTACCGTGCCCTGGTCCAGCTGTGGCGGTCACCAGGGTTACCATGTTCCGTGGCTGCCAGGACAGACATGTTCCCTGTGTCCCTCGCCCTGTGCTGTCCGATGGACACCACAAGTGCCACACCCGGCTGCTGCTGCCATAGCTACAACAGACAGTCATCGCTGTGACGGCCACCACGAGCGTCACCATGGGTACCACGCCCCATTCCTACTAGGATGGTTGCCCCACTTCCTGCAGTCGCCATAACGATGGCCGTGTCACCCTGGGTACCACGCCCTCTTGTCGCTGGGATGGTTGCCGTGGCAACCGCCAACCCCCCTTTCACAGCAACCGTTGCTGTGACTCCCACACCCTGCAGTTACCGTGGCTTCCCTGGCATCATGGTCGCTGTGACAACCAATACCGTGGCGCCCACGATGGGTACAGAGCGCACAGAAGGGCCAGCGAGGGCACATGCGGGTGGGGACAGGGGGCCAGTTTGGGGGCCTCTGAATGAATTTTTTAACTAATGCTCCCCACTGCTAGTTAACACCTGGCATCTAAAAGAGAGAACCAGGGGGCTGCTTAATCAAAACCGGATTTGATTTTAATGGTGAAAATCCAAGCCACACGAAAATGCGTCGTTTCCCCTCAAATCCTCATTTTCCCTCCATGGTCCCCCCACCCTGTGATCCCACAGACTTGCAAAGTCTCCAAGCCCAAATGCCCATGATTTTATATTAAGTCTCCCCACGTTCTTGTGATTTAATATTTAACCCCCCAAAATAAAATATAAAAAACCCCACATCCCTCTGATTCGATCTTTTAAAAAACCATCAAATTAAAACACCCAATTTCCCATGATTTTAACCTCCAAAATAAACCCCCATATCCGTGTGATTTTATATGAAATCCCCAAAACTAAAAAAAAAAAAGCCACTCATCCCCATGATTTTATACTAAGCACCCCCAAATGTAAATAAAACGCACACAGCCCGTTGATTGTGTGTTAACCCCCCCAAATTTATAGAACCTCTAAATCCCCATGATTTTCTATTAGCCCCACAAATGTTTAATCTCTCAAATTGCTGTGATTTTACAATCACCCCACTCCCCAAAATTAAAACAAATGGACAGGCAACCCCCACTTTTCAAGCCTTCAGGATTTTACTTTATTATTGTTAAAAAAAAAAATTCCTGTGTTTTTTGTGTTATTCCCCCCCTTTACAAAACCTTCAGTTTTTTATAAAAAGAAAAGGAGTACTTGTGGCACCTTAGAGACTAACCAATTTATTTGAGCATGAGCTTTCGTGAGCTACAGCTCACTTCATCTGATGAAGTGAGCTGTAGCTCACGAAAGCTCATGCTCAAATAAATTGGTTAGTCTCTAAGGTGCCACAAGTACTCCTTTTCTTTTTGCGAATACAGACTAACACGGCTGTTCCTCTGAAACCTGTCAGTTTTTTATGTTAAGCTTTCCAAAAATATTTATAAAACCCCCAAATACTTGGGATTATTTATTAAATCCTCCCCAAAATTTACAACCCCCCAAATCCCTGAGATTTCATAACCCTAAAATTACCAAAAAAAAAAAATACCCCAAACAAACCCCAAATCCGGGGATTTTACATTTTTTAAAAACACAAATTTACAAAAGCCTCAAATCCCTGAGATTTTATATTTACCCTTCCCCCATGTTACAAACCCTTCCAAACTCCAGTATTTTATATTGCCCCCCATCAAATCTCTGGGGTTTTATATTAACCCGCCCCCAAATATATACAAACACCCCAATCCCTGGGATTTTACATCCCCCATCCCAATTTTTTTTTTTTATAAACCTGCCCCAAACCCCTGGGATTTTATATTAACTTCTGCAAAATTTGCAACCCCAAATCCTGGGATCTTTCATTAACCAGCCCCCCCGCCCAAAATCCTGGGATCTTTCATTAACCAGCCCCCCCGCCCAAAATCCTGGGATCTTTCATTAACTGCCCGCCCCCCAATTATTGTAGCCCCCCCCCAATTATTGTAGCCCCCCCAAATCCGGGGATTTTATATTGACCCCCGCCCCCCGATCCCGGCCCCGCTCACCGGCTCGACGGTCACGGTCTCGGTGACGGTGGTGCTGGCGGCCCCCCCACCGGCCGCCGCTGTCGCCGTCGCCGTCGCCTCCGCCATGGCGCTGCCCGGCCCCCGCCCGCCGCGGCCCCGGTTGCCGGGGGGAAGAGTCTGCGCCGCGGACCGCCCCTGCCTCTTTCCCGCCGGCGGCTGCTGCGGCTGCCCCCGGCTCTCCCAGCAGCCCGCGGCGAGCGACCGCCGGGCTCCCACCCCCAGCCGCGCGCCACTTCCGGCCAGCGGCCCGCTACTTCCCGCTTCCGGGTGCGAGTTCCCGGAACACTGTCCCCCGCCCCCGCTCCTCTGGCTCTGGGAGGGAATTCTCCGCGCCGCGCTTCCGCCGTACGGGGGCGCGGCGCGCATGCGCGGCCAGAAAAAGGGGGCGGGAGAGAATTCTAGCCTGAGTCATGTCCAAGGCAGGGAGGGGCTGGTGTGAGGTCCCCTGGGGCGGCAGCCTGAGCTGTCACGTGGTGGGTCAGTGGGGGGGGGTGTCAGTAGGACTGTGGGGGGGCACATGCGCGGGGGATGGGGAAAGAGGATGCAGTGGGGGGCTCAGTGGGACTATGGGGGACACGTGGGGGCACAGGGGAAGGGGGATGCAGTGGGGGGCTCAGTGGGACTATGGGGGACACATGGGGGCACAGGGGAATGCAGTGGGGGGCTCAGTGGGTCTGTGCGGTATAGGGGAAGGGAAACACCCTGTGGGGGTCAGTGGCACTATAGGGGCACATGTGGGTGGCATAGGGGAAGTGGGGGGCTCAGTGGAACCACTGGGAGCACATGGGGGGGAAGAGGGATACTGGGGGGGGGTCAGTGAGACTCGGGGCCCAATGGAGGGACCAGGGCTGAGTGGGGGGGACATATGCGGAAAGGGGGGGGCTCAGTGGGGGGGAAAAGACTGAGATAGGCACAGGAGGAAGGGGGATGCAGTTGGGGGGCAAGTACTGACTGGGGAGGCCGTGGCGGATCAAAAAGGGAAGAGGGACTCAATGGGGCCAGGCCTCTGTGAGGGGGCACTTGGGGAAAGGGGGGCTTAGTGAGGGGGCACCAAGCTTGAGGGGGGGGGGCAAGAGGATACAGCTGGGGGGGAGGAACCGAGTGGGGCAGCCATGGGGGAAGCTAGGGGGGAAAGAGGGACAGTGGAGAGAGCGAAAAGGATGGGGCTCTATAGGAGTTGTGAGAGGACAGTGACTGAGGGGCATGGGGGAAGTGTAAATACAGCTGGGGGCAGGGCTTGAGAGGCCATGGGGGGGCTCAGTGGGGCAGCCATAGGGAAAGGAGGAATTCATGAGGGGGCAGTATGGGAGATACAGTAGGGGGAACACAGACGGATCATAGAGAGAGCGGGACTGTGAGGGGAGGACTGAGTGGTGGGCATAAGGGGAGGGGCATACAGTTGGGGGTCTTGCGGGAGCAAAAGGGGGAAGTGGGCAGGCTCAGAGGGGGAGATACAGGGGGCAGGGCTAAGTAGGACTATGTGGGGAAGGGAGGCTCTGGGGCGGTCACGGGGAGGGAAAAGGGGGGGTCTGATGCAGTGGAAGACCATGGGCTGAGAGGCCCGATCATGTGGGGAAAGGCTGGGGAGGGGGCAGAAGGAGGAGAGATTCAGGAGAGGGGTGCACTTGGCAGCTGTGAGGTGGAACAAGGCCTGTGTGGGGCAAAAGGGGGGGCTGAGGAGGGAGAAGGGGATATTTGGGGGGATAGGGGGTTTCAGTGGGAACAGGGAGATGGAAAATGGGGAGCTGTGGGAGGGGGAGTTAAGTGAAGAGGGGATACGGGAGGGGAAGGCCATGGGGGGCTGAGGGGAAAAGTGGGGGCAAGGGGTGTGGAGGCGTAAGCGGGGAGCCATGTGAGGGAGTGTGAATGGGGCAGGGCTGGGGAGGAATCCCTGAGGATCTCTGATGTGGAGCAGCGTGGGGGGAACGGATGCCCACAGCCAGCACATGGGCGGGAGAGGCAGCTGTTGCCCACCACTGTCTCCAGCCCTTTCTAGACAGTCCTGAATGGAGGGGGTGGCGGGAGGAAGGACTGAGTGGGGGGCCAGTCCTGAAGGGCCAGGCTCTGCCAGCCTCAGCACCAGAGACAGTAGCAGGGACAGGGGGTGGCATTGGGGGAAGCAGGAAGGTGCAGTCAATGTTTTAACAGGGAACTCAGGACACCTGGGTTCAATTCACGCCTCTGCCCCTGACTCTATGTGGGACCTTAGGCAAGTCCTTTTACTTTTCTGTGCCCCCCCCCCCCCAATTGGCTGCTATTTGGGGCAGGGACTGTCTCTCCCTGTGAGTCTGGGCAGCACCCGGCACAACGGGGCCCCCATATCTGTGATTCTAGACCCAAGAGGAGAGTGACACACACAGGGTTCATGTACAAAATAGGGTTTTATTTACTTCTCCTAGGAGGAGGGGGTTGTTGCCTTGGCCGGAAATATGCACCCAGGACTCCCCAGCTGGTCTGTCCTCCAGAGCCCATGATCCTGAAAGAGGGGAGAAACCCCCCCTTGTCGTCCCCCCCAAAGCACAATACACCAACAGGCTCTCCCCGGAGAACACAGCAGCTGGGGTCCGGCATCGGAACTGCCAGAGCAGCCTTAAATAGTCTTGAGTTCTCCACAAATGGATCTACATCCCCTGGGGCTCATGACTTGGGGTTCCCCTAGGGGGTGTGGAAGGGGGATGGGGTATCCCCAATGGTTACACCCTTGGGAGTCACCTCCACAGGGCCGGGGTTGCGTTCATGCACCACCTTTGCTTCATTGTGCTGCAGACACCAGTGCAGTGAATGCTGAGTGGTGGTGGCTGTCAGCCCATAGGTCGACCCGGGCCTGAGCCAAGAAAAGGATCTTGTTAGGAGGTGAGGCAAGTTGTTCTGGGTAAAGGAGGGGTGGGTGTTACACCTAGTCTTCTCTTGTCCGTGGCCCCCTGCCCCCTGCTGCTCCATCATGAGTCTTCCTTCTCCTGGAACCTGTGCACAACAAAAGCCAAGCATCAATCCTTTGCAGAAGCTTTTACTTTTTTATTTCTTTTTTGATCTGTGGAACTGCCTGCTGCAGGATGCTGCTAAAGTCACAGGGAGACCACACACCTGCTGTGGGAAAGCTTTCCTCCCCTCCAGTATCCCTAATCCCTCTGGGGATGGAGATCCCCCATAAGCTGCTCTTTGGGCATGACCGGTGGTTCCATTTAAGAGAAGATAGAGGATGCCAGCCCCATCCCGACCCACTTTATTCCTTTTCTCCACTTTGGTTGATGAGTTACGTCACACGAAAGGCAGGGCATGTGGCTAAGAAGGGCCACTCCAGGAAGGAAGCCAGGAGAAGACTCAAAGGTGGGGCCAGCAGGAATACACGAACTGCTCCACGCTGGAAAATTAGATCTACTCAGCTACATCGCCCAGAGATGTGAAAAATATCCCCCTGAGCAGCCTGGTTAAGCCGACCTAAGTCCCAGCGTAGACAGCGCTTCAGTGATGGACGAATTCTTCACTTCAACTAGCTACCCGCCTCTCGGGGAGTGGATTCCCTGCGCCGATGGGAGAACCCCTCCTGCAGCGTAGGCGTTTCAAGTGTAGACAAGTCCAAAGACTCCCCCAAGCTCCCAGGGGTGGAAAGGCTGCAGGGAGCAGCAGCCAGCTAGGAAGGTTGGAGCGTGAAGGGCGTGTCTGCCAGAGGGAAGCCTTAGCCGGGACAGGGAGAAGAACCCTGCACAGAGGTGGGATTCAGCTAGGCAGGGGCTGTGTGGGGGAGTTCTTGCATTTCCCTCTGCACTTCTTGACCACACAAGAAGCCTCCATCCAAGTTCTTAGGCCACTTTGGTTTTTAATCAGTAAATCTCGGTTGCCCCGTACGCACCCAGTCCGACGTCAGCCAACGCACAGATGTTAGGTGAGTGTGCACCACATTATACGAAGGCCTGGGCGTAGCGTGAGTGAACAGCACTCTGGGAAAAATCTAAGCTACATCCCACAATACTCTGCAGTAATACCACCCTAGCGTTTGGCATCAGCAGATAGGAAAAATCAAGATACACGCCTAGTGTGCAAGCCAGGGAGGCCCCTTCACGGACCGGTACCTGGAATGCCAGTATCCACAACAAAGATAAGGAAAGGTACAGAACAAAAGGAACTGGGACAAACGGGTGGGTTGGATTTTAGTGAAGAGTTTTGTAACGTATAAAATCATCCCATAAATATGACTAGCTGAAATGCTTGGGAGCACATTGTGTACACCTTGTACAACAAGAAACCACAGTTAACTATTATTTTTCTGGCTGTTCCCTTTGGTTTTTTGGGGGGGTTGGGCTAACCATGAGGTCTCATTTTAAGGGAACAACCTGGATCAGTTTAGCTGATGAGGAAATACAGCTGAGATCTAGGTCACCTGGGGACGGGTCTCTTCCCCTGTGGGCAATAACTTTCCCGTCTTTCCCCTCTCACGTGGGCAGTAGGGAAGGGACGGCGCCTTACTTGCACTGGCCACAGGTGTAGAAGACGGTCTGTCCTTCGTCCGCTGATCTCATCTGCCGGGTGTGATAGACCATGCCCTCGTGACCACACTGGGGGCACTTCCTATCGATCTGAAAGGATCGCCAAGGCAGAGTCAAATCCATGGAATGAAGATTCCCTCCCACTCCCACAAAAAACTCCTCCACTGGGATAAAAGGGAAATAAGTCAAGGTCAGGTGATAATGTACCAGTGGGACTTCCTGCTGCAGGATGTTAGGAGACTCTTGACGTGTGTTTTCCTTCCCGCCCACCCACAGAAATCCCCACTCACCATGGGTCCCTTGACCTCCTGCCCGTCGTCCATGATCATCAGAGCCACAGAGCCCGGCCGGTTGAACTCGACACACGACTGGACCACCTTCCCTTCGAAATCTGTGCAGGGAGAGGAAGAGCGTTATCGAGGGATGTGAGCGTCAGACAGAGGAACTAATGCACTTCAGAGACTTGTCTCTCAGAGGGCCAGCACTGGACCCCACTCCTCTCCCAGAGCTGGGGACAGAGCCCAGGGAGTCCTGACTTCCAGCCTGCTCTGCTCTAACCCACTGCCCGCCCCCCCCCGTCCTCTCCCCGAGGGATTTCACTAGTGGACAGAGGGGAATCCAGCCCCCCTAGATAAATGCCAGTAGGTGTGTGGGGTGTGATGCTGCCGCCCTCACCGCGTACGTCCATGGAGAAGGAGCAGCGCACGCAGGTCACCTTGTCCTGGAAGCCTGGCAGGGGCAGGATGGTCCCACACTCCGGGCAGAAGTCCAGGTCCGACTGGAAGCAGGAGGTGCCCAGCTCCATGGCTGCCTGCGAGAAAAGCCACCGGACTAGCTGGGTGGCCAGCGGCACCGTGACCAGCGCTGCTCTGAGCTACCACAGGCCTCAGCCAGGCCCCCAAGCCCCTCCGGCACCGGGACGGGTGGGGGGCATGTTTACTTCCATCAATTTACAACCCCCAGTACCCATAACTCCTACCCCCGCCCCGGTGCCTCCCATAACCACACCCGCAACCCTCCTCCCACCCAGCCCCCTCCCACCTCACCCCACCCCTGCCCCCCAACCCTCTCCCCCACCCCATCCGTGCCCCCTCAGCCCTCCAGGGGACGCCTCAATAAATCTTCCACCCCTGATTATTCCCCCCCCCGCCCAGCATCCCATAACCACGCCCGCAACCCTCCTCCCACCCAGCCCCCTCCCACCTCACCCCGCCCCCGCCCCTGCCCCCCAACCCCATCCGTGCCCCCTCAGCCCTCCAGGGGACGCCTCAGTAAATCTTCCACCCCTGATTATCCCCCCCCCGGTGCCTCCTTCAAAAGGGCTGATTCCTGTCCCTTAATCAAGTCTCCTTGTGCCCCCCTCACCCCACAGC
Source organism: Lepidochelys kempii (assembly GCF_965140285.1). Lineage (NCBI taxonomy): Eukaryota > Metazoa > Chordata > Testudines > Cheloniidae > Lepidochelys > Lepidochelys kempii. The sequence goes on along the minus strand of NC_136393.1, from coordinate 46,236,599 downwards.
GGCGCGGCGCGGCTCCCCCTCCACCCCGGCCCCCCCACGTGTGCGAGCGTTCGGAGCAGACAACTGCGGCCCGGCCGGGGATAGAGCGTCTTCTAGTCCTCCAGAGGAGTAGAGGGGAAGCGGGAGGCAGAGTGTCGCCGGCCCAGCCCCTGCCCCGCCCCCGGTGCCCCTCACTCCCGACCCGCAGCCCCCCGCCAGCCCAGCCCCCCCCCGCTGTCCCGGTGCCCCTCACTCCCGACCCGCAGCCCCCCGCCAGCCCATCCCCCCCCCCCGCTGTCCCGGTGCCCCTCACTCCCGACCCGCAGCCCCCCGCCAGCCCAGCCCCACCCCCCACGCTCTCCCGGTGCCCCTCACTCCCGACCCGCAGCCCCCCGCCAGCCCAGCCCCCCCCCACGCTCTCCCGGTGCCCCTCACTCCCGACCCGCAGCCCCCCGCCAGCCCAGCCCCCCCCCCCGCTCTCCCGGTGCCCCTCACTCCCGACCCGCAGCCCCCCGCCAGCCCAGCCCCACCCCCCACGCTCTCCCGGTGCCCCTCACTCCCGACCCGCAGCCCCCCGCCAGCCCAGCCCCCCCCCACGCTCTCCCGGTGCCCCTCACTCCCGACCCGCAGCCCCCCGCCAGCCCAGCCCCCCCCCCCACGCTCTCCCGGTGCCCCTCACTCCCGACCCGCAGCCCCCCGCCAGCCCAGCCCCACCCCCCACGCTCTCCCGGTGCCCCTCACTCCCGACCCGCAGCCCCCCGCCAGCCCAGCCCCACCCCCCACGCTCTCCCGGTGCCCCTCACTCCCGACCCGCAGCCCCCCGCCAGCCCAGCCCCACCCCCCACGCTCTCCCGGTGCCCCTCACTCCCGACCCGCAGCCCCCCGCCAGCCCAGCCCCACCCCCCACGCTCTCCCGGTGCCCCTCACTCCCGACCCGCAGCCCCCCGCCAGCCCAGCCCCACCCCCCACGCTCTCCCGGTGCCCCTCACTCCCGACCCGCAGCCCCCCGCCAGCCCAGCCCCACCCCCCACGCTCTCCCGGTGCCCCTCACTCCCGACCCGCAGCCCCCCGCCAGCCCAGCCCCACCCCCCACGCTCTCCCGGTGCCCCTCACTCCCGACCCGCAGCCCCCCGCCAGCCCAGCCCCACCCCCCACGCTCTCCCGGTGCCCCTCACTCCCGACCCGCAGCCCCCCGCCAGCCCAGCCCCACCCCCCACGCTCTCCCGGTGCCCCTCACTCCCGACCCGCAGCCCCCCGCCAGCCCAGCCCCACCCCCCACGCTCTCCCGGTGCCCCTCACTCCCGACCCGCAGCCCCCCGCCAGCCCAGCCCCCCCCCCACGCTCTCCCGGTGCCCCTCACTCCCGACCCGCAGCCCCCCGCCAGCCCAGCCCCCCCCCCACGCTCTCCCGGTGCCCCTCACTCCCGACCTGCAGCCCCCCGCCAGCCCAGCCCCCCCCCCCCGCTCTCCCGGTGCCCCTCACTCCCGACCTGCAGCCCCCCGCCAGCCCAGCCCCCCCCCCCCCGCTCTCCCGGTGCCCCTCACTCCCGACCTGCAGCCCCCCGCCAGCCCAGCCCCCCCCCCCCGCTCTCCCGGTGCCCCTCACTCCCGACCTGCAGCCCCCCGCCAGCCCAGCCCCCCCCCCCCGCTCTCCCGGTGCCCCTCACTCCCGACCTGCAGCCCCCCGCCAGCCCAGCCCCCCCCCCCGCTCTCCCGGTGCCCCTCACTCCCGACCTGCAGCCCCCCGCCAGCCCAGCCCCCCCCCCCGCTCTCCCGGTGCCCCTCACTCCCGACCTGCAGCCCCCCGCCAGCCCAGCCCCCCCCCCCGCTCTCCCGGTGCCCCTCACTCCCGACCTGCAGCCCCCCGCCAGCCCAGCCCCCCCCCCCGCTGTCCCGGTGCCCCTCACTCCCGACCTGCAGCCCCCCGCCAGCCCAGCCCCCCCCCCGCTGTCCCGGTGCCCCTCACTCCCGACCTGCAGCCCCCCGCCAGCCCAGCCCCCCCCCCACGCTCTCCCGGTGCCCCTCACTCCCGACCTGCAGCCCCCCGCCAGCCCAGCCCCACCCCCGCTCTCCCGGTGCCCCTCACTCCCGATCTGCAGCCCCCCGCCAGCCCAGCCCCCCCCCACGCTCTCCCGGTGCCCCTCACTCCCGACCTGAAGCCCCCTGCCAGCCCAGCCCCCTGCCCTCCCCCCGCTCTCCTGGTGCCCCTCACTCCCGACCCGCAGCCCCCCGCCAGCCCAGCCCCCCCCCCCGCTGTCCCGGTGCCCCTCACTCCCGACCTGCAGCCCCCCGCCAGCCCAGCCCCCCCCCCGCTCTCCCGGTGCCCCTCACTCCCGACCTGCAGCCCCCCGCCAGCCCAGCCCCCCCCCCCCCCGCTCTCCCGGTGCCCCTCACTCCCGACCTGCAGCCCCCCGCCAGCCCAGCCCCCCCCCGCTCTCCCGGTGCCCCTCACTCCCGACCTGCAGCCCCCCGCCAGCCCAGCCCCCCCCTCCCGCTCTCCCGGTGCCCCTCACTCCCGACCTGCAGCCCCCCGCCAGCCCAGCCCCCCCCCGCTCTCCCGGTGCCCCTCACTCCCGACCTGCAGCCCCCCGCCAGCCCAGCCCCCCCCCCACGCTCTCCTGGTGCCCCTCACTCCCGACCTGAAGCCCCCTGCCAGCCCAGCCCCCTGCCCTCCCCCCGCTCTCCTGGTGCCCCTCACTCCCGACCCGCAGCCCCCTGCCAGCCCAGCCCCCCCCCCCCCCCCCGCTCTCCCGGTGCCCCTCACTCCCGACCTGCAGCCCCCCGCCAGCCCAGCCCCCTGCCCTCCCCCCGCTCTCCTGGTGCCCCTCACTCCCGACCCGCAGCCCCCTGCCAGCCCAGCCCAGCCCAGCCCAGCCCCCTGCCCTCCCCCCGCTCTCCTGGTGCCCCTCACTCCCGACCCGCAGCCCCCTGCCAGCCCAGCCCCCGCTCTCCCGACTCCTTCCCCAAATCCTCGCCCCGGCCCTGCCTCTTCCCCACCTTCTCCCCTGAGTGTGCCATGTTTCCGCTCCTCCTCCTCCCTCCAAGCACACCGCCAAACAGCTGTTTGGCAGTGGCAAGGCGGGAAGCACTGGGAGGTAGGCGGAGGATTGGGGACACGGCGCGCTCAGGGGAAGAGATGGGTTGCGGAGCTTGGCTGCCGGTGGGTGCAGAGCACCCACTAATTTTTCCCCATGGGTGCTCCAGCCCTGGAGCACCCATGGCGTCGGCACCTATGACCTGAAATGTAGGGAGGAGGTAACGGGGGAGACACAGAGCCCCTGGTGTGAGTTGCAGAGAGTCCCTGAAACAGAGGGAGAGGAGAGGGGTACACACAGGGAACTTGTGGGAGGGAATAGAGGGAGCCCCTGGTGGGAGCAGGGACCTCAGCCCGCACAAGCCATGATGTGTGTGAATGTCTAGGACAGATGGGGAGACTGAGGTGCAGAGTGGTTAAGTGACTTGCCCAAGGTCAGACAGCAACTCTGTGGCAGGGCCAGGTTTCGCATCCAGGACGAATATGCTGCTCTAACTCATTAGACCCCACTCCCACCCCCTAAAGCTGGGATAGAACCCAGAAGTCCTGGCTCCTCACCCCATTGACTAGCTGTCTCTGCAGGGAGGCTAAAGGATCTAGCAGCAGGACAGCTCTTCTATAGGTCAGTTGGTCCTGTGTGTTTAGTGCTGCAGGACAGGGGTTCTATTCCTGGCTCCCCAGAAGCGTGTATAGCTGGGATTGCATTTCCTGACTGATCAGTGGGGATTCCAGTGCAGCTTTGCCACTGCCATCCACTCCCTGGTTTGTGGGAAAATCACGGGACAAGTGTCCGAGTCGTTGCCTGGCAGGTTCTCCGCTCAGGGAGGCAGCTCCTCCTTATCCAAGCGTCCAACCCATTGCGCTGAATCCTCAGTGCAGATCAGAGAAGACACCCCAGCCCGTTGTCTGAGCCTCAATCTCTTCTCTTGGAAGCACCAGGTCCTTCATGAGGTCCCTCTGCTCCTCCTCCGAGCTGACCAGCCAGTACTCAAAGACCTCCATGGCTGGCTTGCAGATCTCCTGCACCTGGTGGAAGGTAAGCTGGTGCCTCCAGGCCTGCGAGACCTTGCTGGCATCCCTCCACACTGGGAGGACCTCGGGGTCCAGAGGCCCGGACCAGTGGGTGATGTTGGGCACCCAGGCCTTGAGCCGGGGGGAGGAGGCCAAGCTGGCGTAGCGGTACCGATCGGCCACCTAGCCCAGCAGATCCCAGACCAGGTCTTCATAGCGAGTCAGGAGGTAGCATCCACACAGGGCAGGAGGTGGGTGGTACAAGGCGGCCACGTACATGCTGGCTTGGCTGTGGCAGACTTTGCGCATGGCCAGCCGGGCGTTGGGCGTCGCGTTGTGGGACAGCTGGTGAGCAAGTTGTCCGGGTACAGTGAGATGAGCTGGTGGGAGGTGTAGATGGTCTGGGGGTCCCGCACCAGGTGGGTGATGCTGAGGTTGAGGGCTGGGTCGGCCAAGGATGGGTAGAGCGCCTCCAGCTGGAAGAACCTGATGACCTTCAGCGCCACGTGGCTGTAGGTGATGCAGGCCTCTGCCACCTTCCCGAAGGGGCTGGCATCGCAGTGGACCTGGCAATCCGCCGGCCTCACAATGTCCCCACGCCGGAAGGCCTCGCAGGTGGGTGGGGAGCAGAGGGCCTGACTCGTGGGCCACATGAAGATCTGGGATGCCTGGCGGGGCTGCAGCACAAAGTCCTGTAGCGCGGCCATCTCACACCGGAAGAGGGCACAGAGCAGGTCCCAGACGGGCCCCTGCAGCATCTCCAGGCTGCCTCCGGGCAGGCGGTGCCAGACATGCTTGGCCGGCTCCATCAGGTGGAAGACGTTGGGGTGCTGGCTGAAGAGCTGGCCAGCGAAGGGGGAGCCCGTGTGCCGGCTGGAGAGGAGGAGCACGTGGGTCCTGCCGGGAGGGGGTGGCGCGGTGCCATGGAGGCGCCAGGTGGTGACTCTGGCGAACATCCTGCCCAGATGGAGGAACCTACCGCAGACAGAACGAGGTTTAGCGGGGGCATGTCCTCTCATCCCTCTCCTCCCCCAGAAGCCTCTTGGGCAAAGCTCTATGCTGTCATGTAATGGACACCACCTTGGCCAACGCACAGGGGATTGACTGGGGAACCTCCGTACATAAGAACGGCCATACTGGGTCACACCAAAGGTCCATCTAGCCTAGTATCCTGTCTTCCATGCCAGGTGCCCCAGTGAGAATGAAAGGAACAAGGAATTATCAAGTGATCCATCCCCTGTCGCTCATTCCCAGCATCTGGCAAACAGAGGCTAGGGACACCATTCCTGCCCGTCCTGGCTAATAGCCATTGATGGACCTATCCTCCATGAACTTATTTAGTTCTTTTTTTAAACACTCTTATAGTCTTGGCCTTCACAACATCCCCTGGCAAGGAGTTCCACAGGTTGACTGTGCGTTGTGTGAAGAAATAGTTCTTCTTTCATGTAAATTCCAATCAGATGTATGTGCTTGTGCGCATGGCAGCCGGAAGATTTTTCCCCCAGCAGTGTCTATTAAGTCAGTCCGGGCGCCCCCTGGAGTGGCACCATCATGGTGCTTAATATAGGGCCCTACCCACCGACCACCCCCTCAATTCCTTCTTACCGCCAGTGACAGTTAGCTGGAACTTCCCCTTTGGCAGTCTGTATATAGTTCTCATTAGTTTTGTAAAAACAATGAGTAGTCCTTGTGGCACCTTAGAGACTAACAAATTTATTTGGGCATAAGCTTTCGTGGGCTAGAATCCACTTCATCAGATGCAGTTAGTGTTAAGTAGGTTAGTAGGTACTTTACTTAGTTCTTAAGTTTCCTTTGGAGGAGTTTCTCCTCCTGCGGTATCCCAGTGCTGGGGCATGCCGTGGTCTCCTGTCTTCAAAGCCTGTGAAGTCTGTGGCAAGTGTATGCCCAGAAGCGATCCTCACGCTTCGTGTTTGAAGTCTTTGGGGAAGAGCCATCAAAGGGGTCGCTGTAGGATCTGCAGGGGGTTTCATCCCAGGACACTGAAAGATAGAGATCAGCTCCTGAAGATCCTACTAATGGAAGTGGCACTCCAGACCCAGTCTGACCCTGGGTCAGCGGACCTGGCGCTGAGTACCTCCTCCTTGGTACGCAGTGCCCCGGCACTGTCGGCATGGGGATCAGTGCCGAGTAAAGGCAAGGTCTCTCAGCACCATCATGGCTCCACTCGTGGCTCACAGGCTGCAGGTAGGCACCGGTCTCAGTCGCCGATGCCGCAGAAGAAGAGGAGGCCAGAGAAGGGTCGTTTCCCCCGGGCTAGACCCAAGGAGCCAGCCGTTGTGAGACTCGAGTTGGGCACACTACTTCGGCCCCACTGCCAGAGATGGTCGTGTCAACTCCTGCCCCCAAGGAAGGGCGGTCAAGTCTGGACCCTTCTTGCTCACCGAGGCTGAGCCGACACCTACACCTCTCATCGACCCTGGAGGCATTTGAGGCAGCATGGGACCCGCTCCAGCTCACGGCACTGTTCTCCCTGCCTAGACGGGAGAGGTCACTTGCACAAGTCGCTCCCTGGGCACCGCCAAGGGGAAAGCCTGCAATGATGGCCTGGCAGTCTCCATCCCCGGAGCACCGCTCCCCAGCATCAGAACAGGGTCAGCAACCTCATCGGTCCCTGAGCCCTCGGTGTGGACCCTTGGCACCTCCCAGTACAGGTCCTCCTCAAGATATGGAGTCTTCAGTGATATTGATAGCTCCAGCCTGGTCCCGCCAACAGTGGTCCACATCTCTCCTGGAAATGTCCGTGGAAGCCCCAGTTACCTTGCCGCTCCTTCCGGGCTTAATAACTCAGGATCACAGCCGTCTCCAGCACCCGAGCCTTGAGTTGTTGCACCTCACGGCGTGGAAGCTCCATGGCTGAACCCCACAGAGCTCTCCTGCTTGGACCTGTTTAGACAAGCCCTCCTTGGCAGTAGGAAACCCTCCACCAGAGCAACCTACCTGGCCAAGTGGAAGAGATTCTCAATCTGGTTGGTGCAGCATCACTCATCCCCGACGCTCACCTCTATACCACTTATACTGGACTGTCTTCTCCATCTCAAGCAGCAGGGACTGTCCATGTCGTCAATAAGGGTTAACTTGGCCACCATCTCTGCCTTCTATCCAGGCTCAGAGGGCCGGTCGGTGTTTGCCAACCCTATGGTCAGCCGTTTCCTGAAGGGTCTCGACAAGCTATATCTGCACATCCAGCAACCAACCCTGACCTGGGACTGCAATCTGATCCTTTCCAAATGGATGGGTCTGCCCTTTGAACCACTGGCGACGTGTTCCCCGCTCTACCTGTCATACAAGGTGGCATTTCTGGTAGCGATAACCTCAGCCAGGAGGGTGTCAGAGCTCAAAGCCCTGACATCAGAGCCCCGGTACACCGTGTTCTATAAAGGACAAGGTTCAGCTCAGGCCCCACCCGTCTTTCCTCCCGAAGGTTGTCTCCCATTTTCACATCAACCAGGACATCTTCCTCCCACTGTTCTATCCTAAGCCGCACTCGAGCGGCGGAGAGCAGAGGTTGCACTCATTGGATGTCCACAGAGCGCTAGCCTTCTACATGGAGAGAACAAAGCCGTTCCGAAAGTCCATTCAACTGTTTGTGGCCGTGGCAGACAGGATGAAGGGTCTTTCAATCTCCCAACTAATTTCCTCATGGATCACGTCCTGCATCGATGAATGCTATTACCTGGCAGAGGTGCCCGCCTCTCCACTCGCAAAGCACTCCACTAGGGCACAAACTTCTTCAGCAGCATTCCTGGTGCAAGTCCCAACTCAGGAAATCTGCAGAGCAGCGACATGGCCCTCCATGCACACTTTCACTATGCTCTACACGATTACCCAGCAGGCCAGAGACGATGCGGCCTTTGGACAAGCAGTTCTCCAGTCAGTGGACAGCTCCCACCCTGCCTCCATAACTTAGGCTTGTGAGTCCCCTGATTGGAATGGACATGAACAATCACTCGAAGAAGAAAAAATGGTTACTCACCTTCTCGTAAGTCTTGTTCTCCAATACCCACCCACCTATCCCTCTGTCGGAGTAGCCAGCAAGAAGGAACTGAGGCGGTTCAGTAGGGCCCTATATTGAGCGCCAGGAAGGCGCCACTCCAGGGGGCGCCCACACCGACCCGACGGATATTGCTAGGAGGAAAAACTCCCGGCTGCCGTGCACACACGCACACACACCTGATTGGAATGGACAAGAACAAGAGTTACGAGAAGGTGAATAACTTTTTTTTCCTTTTGTTTGTTTTAAACCTGCTGCCTATTAATTTCATTGGGTGACCCCTAGTTCTTGTGTTATGAGAAGGAGGTAACAACACTTCCTTATTTACTTTCTCCACACGTGTCATGATTTTATAGACCTCTATCACATCCCACTTTAGTCATCTCATTTCCAAGCTGAAAAGTCCCAGTTTTACTAATCTCTCCTCATATGGAAGCTGTTCCAGACCCCTAATCATTTTTGTTGCCCTTTTCTGAACCTTTTCCGATTCCAATATATCTTTTTTTGAGATGGGGCGACACATCTGCACACAGTATTCAAGATGTGGATGTACCATGGATTTATATAGAGGCAACATGATATTTTCTGTCTTATTATCTATCCCTTTCCTAATGATTCCCAATATTCAGTTTACTTTTTTGACTGCTATTGCACATTGAATGGATGTTTTCAGAGAACTCTCCACAATGACTCCAAGATCTCTTTCTTGAGTGGTAAAAGAGGGGGTGAACAGACTTCATCATTTTATATGTATAGGTGGGATTATGTATTCCAGTGTGCATTACTTTGCATTTATCAACAGTGAATTTCATCCGCCATTTTGTTGCTCAGTCACCCAGTTTTGTGAGATTCATGAGTCTGTGTTTGAAAACTCCAGCTGCTCCCCAGCTTGCTGTGACTTTGCAGAAACACTTGCCAGAGATCCAGTGCATTTATGAACCGACTGCCATCCAATGTGCTGATGAGGGCTTTGTTATTATGACTGTTTCTTTCTTTTTCTTGCTAAAAACAAGAACAGTTTCAAAGAACAGTTGAGTTGTGCAGCCATCTGACAACCATCACTGACTTTGTCTTTCTAGCCATGGTCTGTCTCTCTTTAGATTTCTCTTCTCCCCCTCTCCTCCCTTCCAAATTTTATATGTGTGGATGGGATAATTTATTTGTATGGATGCAAAATAAAAGTTTTAAATGTGGCATTGTGAAGAGAAGGGACTGAATGAGGATGTCAGATACATACAGTGCTTGGTATCACACCAACGGGTGTGATAGATAGAGAGATAAAGGGACGCCACCCAAAGCACTATCTGGCAGCAGGTCCCAGCGTGACAAGCACTCTTACCTCAGTTTCCCTTCTCAGGTAACGTACGGACGCTATACCAGGCTCTGTTGATGAAATCATACCCCTCCTGGGGACCCATCTGTGATGGGTTTACCCACAGGGTGCCACCTGGAAATGGGGTACCACTGAGCCCTCTGACCCACCAGCCTGGGCTCCCTCTCAGACTGTGTTGCTGTGACAAGTTTCAAAACCCTCCAAGCTTGCACTTTCACCAGCGTTCACACGGGTGGGGACACACCCAGCTGCAATTATATGCAGACTCTCTAACCACCAGCCTCCCACCTAAGACCCCAGAGCAGTACCATCCTGCCTGGTCAAATCTGGCCAGTACATGGGTTTAATACCTGGTCTGCTTCTCTCTCAATGTGAAGAGGTCCATACACACTTGTGGTAACCAGGCCAAGATTTTCCCCAGACACCTTAGTCAAACACACATTGGTTTGGATTAAAACATAAAATAAGTTTATTAATTACAAAAGATAGATTTTAAGTGATTCTAAGTGATGGTAAACAGATCAAAGCAGATTACCTAGTAAATAAACAAAACCGCAAACTGAGCTTAACACACTAGATAGGTAGAATATGAATTAGCAAATTCTCCCCCTGAGTGATAAAAAGACTGGCATATTTTTAAGGCACAAGCTGCCTTGGCTTTGTAGCTTGGGTTTCCCAGGTTTTCATACAGAGGCTAGAAATCCCTTTAGCTTGAGACCATCACTTCCCACAGTCCAGTCTTTGTTCCTCAGGTGTTTCCAGGCGTGTTGTTGTAGGGGGAGTGAGGTCCCCTCATGATGTCATTTCCCCCTTTTATTTCTTCTTCCCACTTGCTGGAAAGCTCTTTTGCTGTGACCTGGGACAAACAGTTCCTGTTGTGTAGTGCTAGCTCGGAGAGGTTTCTGTTGTCCACAGTTCCTGGGGTCATCCTCGTGCTTGTGTGTGTTTCCTCAATAAGCCAGTCACATTGTTTGGCCTTTTGACTGTTGTACCTGAAAGGCTTCTTGTGGGTGTTTTCAACCTCACGTCAGGTTTCAGTAACACACACATCGCCAAACTTCATCACTTCACACGCAACGACAGCACACATCATCCAACGAGATATTACTGTCTAGCAGATCAGGACTTTTAGAATGACACCTCACAAGGCATCCTTTGTACAAAGCACATCCTAAATACATGACAGTGGTGAATATGCGGGTGCCAGGGTGTCACACCGTTTATTACAAATCATAATGTAAATAGTCTATACAAACTACCCCAACCATGGTCTATATCACCCCTACTTTTCCACAGCCTCTCTTCTGGGCGTTTCATGCCCTTAGCGCTCGCTCTGTTCCCTGGGTTCCAGCTCTCAGGCCCTGGAGATGTCAGTGGGGGATCTCCTCTGCTGCTCACCTGCCACCCGCTGTATCCAGCCCTTGGGGAGGTCAGCCGGCAAACCCCTCTGGCTGATCTCCTCCCTTTAGCCTTTAAGTCTCTATCTCACTGGGTCTCTCTTCTCTCATATCCTCCGTGATCCTCTCCACCCCTCATGAGCTGCCCTGAACTCTTAATTGGCCAAACTGAGAGCACCGGCCCAGGGGAGCAGGGTCTGCTTCATTGCTGGGGCCAGCTACCCTGTGACAGACCTGCAGGCAGACAGACAGATTTCCCTGCCATTGGCACATGCCCTTCCTAAGCCACAAAATATACTTCAGCTTATTTGATCTGCATCCTCTTATTAAGGATTAGCTGGCCGCATGGTATTTGGGTAAGATCTGAGACTCATATTGACCTGGGGATAAGTGTCTGGGCCTTTGGGATTGGTGAGCTTCCCATACGGTAAATCAGGTTTTCAGTAACCTCCCACTCTATTAGACCTGTTTGTCTAGATGGGAGCCAAGGGCTGAAATTTCTTAAGGGGACTAAGCTGGCTTCTTGTTAGCCAGTGTGGTACTACAGAAGCTCTTTTGTTACTGGCTAATTATAGAATAAACCAGCATTTTGTGGCAAGGGTCTGCCCTATTTCTTGCAGTCTGCCCTGAGTGTGGCATCCTCAGTGTGGCCCATCCAGCCATCCGGTCACAGTCAGCAAGGTAAAATAGCTACTGCATAGACAGGTATGGCACTTCGGAATCCTGCAGATAACACCAGGAGCTCCTTGCTCTGTTTATGTGTAGTTCTTCTCAGGAGCCAAGGCAATGGGTTTCTCCCAGCCACCTGGAAAAAGAGGCGGGAAAGAACTGTTCCCACCCTCTACTGTGAAGCATCGCAAGCCAATTACAGCAGTAGCGAGGCGTCAAAGTGCGTAAGAACTTCAGATGAGATCAGCAATTTCCGTCCGATGCAAACTCAGTCTTTAGTCCATTTCGGGTTTTTTTTTTTTTTGCTTGTAAGGGTTCATGTAAAGATGTCGATACTGTTGCCAAATTAGGCAGAAATTTACCATCGTCATTGAGCAGTCTTAAGAATATAAGAACGGCCATACTGGATCAGACCAAAGGTCTGTCTAGCCCAGTGTCCTGTCTTCTGACAGTGGCCAATGCCAGGTGCCCCAGAGGGAATGAACAGAACAGGGAATCATCAAGTGATCCATCCCCTGTTGCCCATTCCTCTGCAATGTATGAGGCCATTGGCCCTTCTAGCCCTGTAGGTCCACTCCCTCCACCCTCCACCCAAATTCACAGGCTCACAAACCCCTCCCCACAATAATAGATCAGATTTCCTCTCCACTCCCTGTCAGAGAGCACCTGATGAAGGAATATGCAAATATTCTGCTCTCCCTTGCACACATGGGGAAACTGAGGCTCAGCGGGCAGACAAGGCTTGCCCAAAGTCAGTGCTGGAAGTAGGAATGGAACCGAGGGGCCCAGTCCAGTGGGCAAACCACTACACCATGCTGCTTGCAGAAGGAAATGCTTATTGGACTAGCCAATGTGAACTAGGTGCACTTGCATGGGCCCCCCTGCAACTCCATGCACCAGGTCGCAACATCACTCACTCAGATTTGGCCCGTCCAACCACCCCACATCACCTCTGTCAGAATGGAGGGTTTGGCGCGGGATCGTGCGAGTGAGGGCAGGGTGGTGGGAGGGAGCGGAGTGGAGTTGGGTGGTCAGGGTTGGGAGAAGCTGCCTTCATTTGGGATGGGAGCAGACTGCCGAGCCAGGGGGTGTGCCAGTGAGTGGCCAGGAGGGGCCCGGTGGTGGGGATGAAGTGCTGAGGGTGAGTTTTAGGGTGAGTTAGGGAGGTGCGGGGGAAGGGTTGTGGGTGAGTGGGGAATGCTGGGAGGAGGGGTGAGTTGGGAGAAATGGGGATATTGGGGGGAAGGGGTGGGGGGCTGGGATTTTGCAGACTGCGCCCAGGGGGACTGAGGTGTTGGGGGCTGCAGTGAGCTGGGTGTATATCAAGGCTGCTGGGATATGTGGGGTGTGGGATGGGAGGGATATCCAGGGGTCTGTGTGGAGTTGGGGCCTTTTGCTGTCTAGTTTATAGAAGGTGGGGGGACCCCCAAATTCCACGGTGCACAGAGCCCTCAAAATCTTTAATCCAGGCCTGCCTGGACTCCACCCCAAACAGCCCTTAGCTGAGTTTCAGCCTATTCTCACTTTCCCCAGGATCCCCACACACATTCTTCTCCCACTTGGTGGCAGGGGGCTGGTAGCTTTCGCACACCCCTAGATGGTCCTCCAGGTTCCCATACATGTTAGCAAAGGGAATTCTGGATGCCTGGGGGTGCCTTGTTCCCACCCACCCATTTCTGTGCCTGATATTAAGTCACCGAGTATTGCTCGGAATCGATAGCTGAAGAGAATCCAGGAGTCCTGCCTCCCAGCTCCCTGCTCTAACCCACACCCCTCCCAGAGGTGGGAAGAGAACCCAGGCGTCCTGGGGGTCGGGGCTGTAACTTCCAGACGTTGCTGCCGTGCACTAACCCCAGCGTCCTGCTCTCGACGCTGACTCACTCTGAGAACTGTCTCAGCTCAACTCACCCCATGGGAAGGGAGAATCCCTGCTCCATGGCTCAGCGCACCGCAGGGTTTGGGCTGGGGTCACAATGCCAGCGATGGGTCTGAGGGCTGGGAGATGAGACCTGGGGTCTAGGGGAGCCCTCGGTATAGATGGGGCTGTGACTAGAGCAGGGGTTGTGGCCCCAATCCTGGTGCAGTGCTCAGGGGCTGGGGTTACTCCTCCCCAGGCGACTCTCCCCTAGACGGCATTGCTGGAGGAGTCTCCTGGCCAATTTGGTGCACGGAGTCCCTGGGGCAGTGCAAACCTCAGCAGCCAAGTCCCAGCCCTTTGGGAGGCTTCAGGGAGTCACAGCCCCCGGCCTCTTCCTGGCTCCAACGTCCATAAGGGCCCTGCCTGCTCCCTCTCCTCCACCCATGGCCATGTGCAGTCAGCGACAGCACACGGAGGAGCCTCCCACAATCACAGAGACACAGGGCCCTTCTCAGCTGTGCTTTGGAGCTGGGGCAGCTCGGGCATAGTGTGAGACCGTGCTCACGAGCCCAGAGAGAGACCCCAGGGCTGGGGTAGGTCAGGGAGCAGGGACACAGGCTGGGGATCCTACCTCCTTCCAGCCATCCACTGTACTTCTCCAGCTCAGTCCAGCTCTCTGGGTGTCTCTCCCCAACTCGCTATCCTTCTGCCAGTCTGTCTCTCTTTCGCTCCCTCTCTATCCTTCTACCTCTCCTCCATCCATCTCTCTGCAGATCTCTCTGCTCTTCTATCTGTCTCTGTATTGCTCCTTTTATCCATCCTTCTCTCTGCCTTTCGTTCTGTCCTAACAATTCACCTCTCGCTCCCTCTCTCTCTCCTCCATCCTCTCCTCTCTTGGACTCTCCCTCTCTTTTCCCGTCCGTGCTCGTCTGGCATCCATCAGTCCATCCACACTCTCTCTCCATTCCTTTCCTTCTATCCATCTCTCTCTCTCCTCCCCATCTCTGGGATTTCTTTCATTCCTTCACTGTGGTCTCCGGGCTTCTAGGAGACCCTGCCAGCTGAGAGAGGTTCAGGATATCTCTCCCAGCCTGGGGCAACCTGCCCACTGGTACTTCACTCACACACCGAGCAGACTTGGTTCCATGGATCGGGGGGGAGCTACCCTGTGACCATGCAACACTGGCTCTGAGCATCCAGTTTGCCACATTCCCCTCCTTTTGAGACCCGCCCCAGGAATGTGTGTGTGTGTGTGGGGGGGCAACACTTGCAGCCTCTGGGCTTCCAGAGCCAGATGCAGATGGTGCTGCCCCACAGCAGGGGACAAACTTAGCTGCCCTCCCTGACCCCGGAGCATCCTTTGACATTCAGCTCCACAGCTCGGGGCGGCCTCGTCCCAGGGACTGGGGGGCTCAGCACAGGGGAGCAGGGACTCCAGACTCTGTCCTGGCATCGGAGCATCTGAGCCGCCTGGAGCTGCCCGGGCAGGAGGCACCTGGGCAGAGCAGAGCCGGAGGTGAATGGAGGTGAGTCCGGGTTTTTCTCCACCTCTAGTTCATGCTTATTCCTGGGGAGGGTCCAAGGGCTGGGGAGCATGTGGGATGGTTAGATTTGTTAGCTCTGTGCAATGGGTCTGATAAAACTTCCCTGCGTCCCAGGGGTGCTGTGAGGATAAACCCATAAGAGATTGTTAGGTGCTCAGATACTGTGGTTCTGCAGAGCAGACAAGTGCCATTGATTGGTAGATTTGGTTAGGGTTGAAATCTTATCCAGGGCCCCCAACCCACAAACATGCAGGGATAACTTTGCACAGGTGAGTCGTTAATCACCTGGGTGAGTGTCTGAAGGACGGGGTTTGTAAAATGCCATGTAAACCTGTTGTCCCGTGAGGGGCCCTGATCCTGCAAAGATCTATGCACGTGCTTAACTTAAGCCCACAGGCAACCCCACTGTAAGTGGTTTGGGTGAAGGAGATTAGGGCAAGTAGAAAGCATGGGCCACATTTACAAAGGGATTTAGATGCCCTCAGATGCAGATGGGGGCTAGGTGCCTAACTCCTATTGGCACCAATGGGAGTTAGAAAATCTTTTCAGAAAATCCCACTTGGTGCCTATCTGCATATTTAGCCCTATATGAGCCCATAATCCCCCTGAAAATCAGTGGGATTTGGGTGCATCATTCCTTAAAGCTGCTTTGTAAACCCCAGCTCTAACTGCTCATAGGATCAGGGTCTACACCATTATTAGTGGTATTGGGGTTATTTTATTCTCACCCTCAGTGTTTAGATTGTGGCCCCTGTCCGTTGCACAGAGAAGTACATAAACATAATAGATTCAAGTTAAAGTGGCAGTAGAATCCTAGACTCCTAGACATGTAGGTCTAGAGGGTACCTCCAGAGGTCATCTGGGCCATACCCCCACACTGAGGCAGGAATAAGATTACCTAACCATACTTGACCAGTATTTGCCCAACCTCTTCTTAAAAACCTCCCAGGACAGTATGGCATTCCGGGGTGCAATCCAGACTAATGGGAGGTTGGGTCACCCCTGCCCTGCT
Organism: Lepidochelys kempii; assembly: GCF_965140285.1. Lineage (NCBI taxonomy): Eukaryota > Metazoa > Chordata > Testudines > Cheloniidae > Lepidochelys > Lepidochelys kempii. The sequence continues at coordinate 46,220,751 of NC_136393.1, read as the reverse complement.
ACCTTGGCTGCCTCACAATATTTTGTTGTTGTAGCTTCCAATGTGGGTCGCTCACAAGCAGCCTGCCAGCATGCAGGACACACCCTGAGTGTCCGTGCATAGCCACAGCCATGGTCCAGCAACTCTGACCCCAGCAGCCTGTCCGCAAACACCAGCCACACTCTGGCTTCCTGCAGCCATGGTTACCACTTGCAGGGTGACTGCAACAAACTCCCAGTTCCAAATTCCCGCCCAAGACCTGGGTTCTGCACTGCCCGGTCCCCTCCTGGACAGTTCAGATATTGTAGGTCCGTTGCCTCTCTAAGGAGATCAATATCCAACAGTTTGCTACTTTAAATGGAGTTACCCACACAATTCAGTTTCCATGCAGTTTGTATGATGGAATAAAACATGTTTATTTAACTACAAAGAGTTAGGTTTCAAGTGAGTAAAAGCATAAAACATTCAACTAAGAAATGGTTACAGAAGAAGTAAAGGTAAAACACTTCCTAGTACTAAAATTAACAAACTAGACTTGGCTCAAGGTGAAATCCCTTCCACATGTTCCCAGTAACATTGCTGAGCCAATTCTCAGACCAGGATCTGCTCCCAAAGTCCAAACGCTGTTTCTTTTGTCTTCTTAGGGGAAAGAGAGAGAGATGGATAGGGAGTGATACCTTGGGGTGTTTCTACCCCTCACTTTTATAGTCCAGTCACCCTTTGATATGCGTTTTATTGAGGGTTCTGCCTAGATAAAGTTCATTCCTGCTGCAAGTACAGAGACAAGGAGTCTAATGGTGAAGGAGATGCCATGCTGTTGTTTGCTTCAATGCAGATGGGGTTGTTCCTGCCCCCCTTCCTTGCCAAAGACTGGCCACTTGGTAAGTGATTGCCCATCAACTTTGATGACACCTGGCTAGACTCCTTTGTGTTTAAGAAACTGATTTTCCCAGACTTGTCTAGTAAATGCATTTCCGACCTAATGGACATGGAGAACAATTCATCACCATCCTCTTTACAACCTCTTTACAACAATTGATCACCATCCTCTTTACGACAAATTTTCACATATTTGAAGACTGTTGCCAGGTCCCCCTTCAACTTTCTCTCCTCTAGACTAAACATGCCCCGTTCTTTGACCCATAAGAGGGGCAGTTAGCAGTGCAAATTTGGGATCATAGTTAGGAGCCCCAGTCGCAACCAGGATCTATACAAATACGGAATAAAAGGAACAAAACAAAACAGCCTCTGTCCCAAGACCTTATAATCTAAGCATCCATTTATCTATCACATCCTATTGCTCCCACCAACTGCAACAGATCCAGTTTTCTAGGTCACTTTAATTCCCTGATATATGGATCCTCCTTTGTCACTAAGTGCCACAGAACCACTTTTCTGTGACAAAGCCATTCCCTGGCAGAAGGATCCTACCTGCCCCCCAACTGGCCCAGATTTTCTTTGACAAAGTCACAAGTGGGCATGGTTCATTCAGAGCAAATGGGGCTCCCCTTGAATGTGTAAATGGGGCTCCTTTCATCCTTATCTTTGTCCCTTCTCCCTGCAGGAGGAAAGAGGGAATGGGAGCTCCCAGTGGGAGTTCATCCTTTTGGGGGTCTCTGACCAACCACGCCTGGAGATGCTGCTTTTCATTGTCTTTCTGGTCTTGTACATCCTGAACTTGCTGGGGAACCTGGTCATCATTGTGGTCTTGTGGCTGGAACCCATTCTCCATACCCCTATGTATTTCTTCCTCAGCAACCTCTCTTTCCTGGACCTTTGCTACACCACTAGCACCATTCCTCAGATGCTGGTGAACTTCCGCAGCACCCACAAGTCCATCTCCTGGGCTGGCTGTGTGGCCCAGCTCTATGTCTTCCTCTCTCTGGGCTGCACCGAGTGCCTCCTGCTGGCCGTCATGGCCTACGACCGCTATGTCGCCATCTGCCAGCCGCTGCGCTACACAATTATCATGAGCCGCCGACTCTGCCTGCAAATGGCGGCCACCATCTGGTTGAGCGGCTTCGGCAACTCCATGCTGCAGGTCATCCTGACCATGCGGCTGCCCCGGTGTGGGCGGAACCGGGTGGACCACTTCTTCTGAGAGTTGCTGGCCCTGTTCAAGCTGGCCTGTGTCGACACCTCTGCCAACGAGGCCGAGGCTTTTGCTGTCAGTGTGATCTTCCTGCTGTTACCGCTGGGCCTCATCATGGTCTCCTACGGCTACATCGTCGCTGCCGTGTTGAGGATTTGCTTGGCCCAGGGCAGGCTCAAGGCCTTCAACACCTGCACCTCCCACCCAGTTGTGGTGTCGCTCTTCTACGGCATGGCCATTTTCATGTATCTACAGCCTCCGTCCAGCTACTCCCAGGACCTGGGCAAGATGGTCTCCCTCTTCTATGGCATCATCGCCCCCATGCTGAACTCGCTGATCTACACGCTGAGGAAGAAGGATGTGCACAGGGCTCTAAGGAGGGTGCTGGGGAGGCTATTCTGGATTAAGAGGACATGAGCCAGAGAAATGAGTTGGGACTGGCTGGCTTGGTTCTCTATGGGGCAGCAGCTCCGATCCAGCCTCAGGTCAGGGGACCAGGCAATGGGCTATGGAGCCTTTCCCATCTAGGAGGTCTGCATTTCAATCTCTCTGTTCATGTCCACACTGGGATTGGGAAACCAGAGGTCACTCACCATGAGCCCCAGAAGGCAGAAGAGCACATCAAGGCCTGGTGGACGGTGTTGGGCACCTCACTATGTCCTTCCTTGGCTCCATCCATGAACAAAGCTGGCCCTGCATGGAGGAGATGGAGTGATGTGGGCATCTGAGAGTCATCTCTCTGCACCAGATCCAGCCTGTACAGACCACACCCCTGCCCCCCCCCAATATAAAATACCTCAGATTCTCTCTTATTGGATATTGATCTAAAAAAAACCCACCAATGTTCCCCCTTTTCTATTTAATTCTCTGATATGGATAGTTTAGGGGCTTCTTCCCCCTTCTCAGGTTAAACCACAGCTACTTCGGCATTGGGAGGGAAACAGCTGGCGCCGATCATTGCTCCAAATTGTGGATGGGGTTAATGAAGGTGTTAAACTCATTAGAATCAACTTTCCCCTCAGATTTTGCCTCTTTTCTCTCTAATTACCAGATAGTGATCTAAAATCTCCTCAGACTTTCTCTTTATTGAATATCAATAGAAATTTCCCTCCATTTTGGGACTCCTCAAGTCAGGCACCATTCCCGCTAAATTATGGAATATTGATCTAAAATCCCCCCGAATTTGGCCATTTTTCTCTTTAATTGCTGAATATAGGGAAAGAAACTCTCTCACTTTGGGGTCTTTTTCCCCCCTCCCATTTTAAATTGCAGCAACATCTGCTTTTGGAGGGAACCAGCTGGCTTGAGTTCTCGTCCCACATGGTGGATGAAGAAAAAGAGGATGTTAACCCCCCTCTGATCAACTTTCTTCTCAGATTTGACCCCTTTACTCATTCTCAGAGATCTCGCACCTTCTCAAATGTTGTCCCTTTTCTCTCAGCTGTTGGATGTTCATATGAAATGGCTGCAGATTTGGGGTTCTCCCCTCCATTTTATGCTGCAAGAAATTCTCCTAGTCTTGGGAAGAAGTGATTAGGCCAAATCATTACCCTATGGGGTGAATGAGTGGGGGGAGGAGGTTAAACATCCCAATGAACAATTTCCCCCCCCCCCCTTTTCTCTTGTGTAAATCAAAACCAGTGTGTTTGCTGATTCGAGTGACTTGCGCAATTCTTAGCATGCATCAAGGCTAGAAACCTTCACGCCTCCAGCTGGTAGTTGACCTGACAGAGGCTGTCCATCACAGTTACCCATATGAGCACCATCTCTGAGCTGTCCATCTTCAGCTTCCGCCCACTCCCAATTGCCATGAAATCTTCATATTTTGGGTCCAACCTCCCCTCCCGTCTCTCCTGCTAGAGCAGAAAACCCATAGGGACTCTGGAGTTGTACTGTGGGCAGCAATGCGTCTTGGGAAACGGGGCATAGATATTAAAGAGCTGCTTCCTTTCCAAGAAGACAGAGACCAGGGAATCGATGAGATTAAGGCCTGGTCTATCATGGAGGATAGGTCCATTGATCACTATTAGCCAAGATGGCCAGGGATGCAACCCCAACCATGCTTTGAGTGTCCCTAGCCTCTGACTGCCAGAAGCTGAGAATGGACAACAGGGAATGGATCACTTGATGATTGCCCTGTTCTGTTCATTCCCTCTGGAGCACCTGGCATTGGCCACTGATAGAAGACAAAATACTGGGCTAGATGGACCATTGGTCTCACCCAGTATGGGCGTTGTTATGTTCTTATATACTAAAAATTAGATTGACCTAGCTACATTGCTCAGGGATGTGAAAATGTTTTTGCCCTGAGCACCGTAGTTAGCTCAACCTAACCCCGGTGTAGACACAGCTAGGTCGAAGGAAGAATTCTTCTGTCAACCTAGCTACTGCCTCTCAGAGAGGTGAATTAATGACATCAATGGAAAAACCCCTTCCATCGATGTAGGAAGAGTCTACAGATACCAGCTCTGTGTCAGGGATGGCCACTAACAGAGCTGTCCTTAGGATTTATGGGGCCCTACATAGTATTATTAAACTGGTGCCCCTATGCCTGACTGGGGACAGACACCACCCCTGCCTGTGGACCCCCAGAAGGGAACCCCCCCCCCATTGCTGACACACACCGAGCTTCGTAGTTAGTAGATGCTGCGGCAGCCCGGGCTCACAGCCCTGAGGGGTGGGACGAGGCAGGAAAGGATACCAAACCGCCCGGCCCCAGTCACAGTTATGCACAGAGACCCCTGTACCCCCTCCCTCCCAGTGGTGCCTCAAATTTTCAGGTGTCCTAAGCAGCCGCGTATACCATGTATGGCTAAGGACAGCCCTGGCCACTAATCTCTGAGGCTTGCGGAGCAGGATCTTAGAGCATGGGAATTTGTGACTCTTTCTTTTTGCGATGACTTTTAATATTTGCCTGAATAATCTTCTTTAAACAGCAGCTCCGGAGAGAATAAAGTCCCTGCCCAAAAAAGAGCTTAGCAAAGGATATTTGGCTGATGTGTAACCTTGTACTATTTGTTAAAGGACTTGAGGATCATTTGGGTTGAAAGGGGCTGTACACCATTCTCAGCGGCTCCATTCAAGATGTAGCTGGGAGGCAGCAATGTCCAGTGGTTAGAGAGGGGCTGCTCAAGAAGGGAACGGAGAAGAAGGGAATTTGAAGCCAGTGGGAGTCTGGACTCCTGGCTTCTGTTCTGAGCTCTGGGAAGGGAATGGAGTCTAGTGAGTCAGAGCAGTGGGGAGAATGGGAGTCAGGGTTGATCCCTGGCTCTAGGCAAAAAAACCAAAAATTTGTTTGTATGTAATTAATTATAAAGCAATGAATGATAATAAAATAATGACTGTAATAAAACAATGATGACCATAAAATAAAAACATACATGGGCAGGCAGACTGAGTAAGACAGCGACATGAGGCACTTGTGGAGCCTCTAGGGGGCAGCTGGGGAGATTGTCAATATCGCTTCAGTTTAACAGGTGTATAAGGAGACTTGGCAGCATTCAAGTTTTATTTTTTCCATGTTTCGATGTTTATTTTTAAGCATTTTTTAATTTGCTCCATTTAAATCGTTGCAGTTGCGGGAATTAAGCAGGCTCAGCCACAAGGGGGTCAGACAATAATTAACGAGTTAATAGGCGTTGAGATTCAAAAAAGTTAAAGCTTTATTGGTGTTAAAACACATCATCCCCATCACATGTCTAAATATACAATGGAAATATCCCTAACATCAAACTGGAATAAATTCTCAAGCAGCCTTTTCCGTGGGTTGCCCAGCTGTTAATGTTGATTATTACTGATGTGGAAATGTTTTTTGTGGGGCTGTGTGTGTGCATGGTGAAATCGACATTTTTACTGATCAAAACCTAATCCTTCCAAGCCCAGTGTATAACTGGGAGGTGGGGGGAGGTTGATTTGGCTCCCCACTGATGCCACATACACCAGACGTGTGGCCCTGTGTGCACATGGGTGCAGGCAGGGACATAGGCCAGGGGCTGAATTACACTCCAGTCGAGGCAGGAGCATCTGCGGCAGATCCAGGGGTTTGGGAATAATGGGGGCGGGGCTAAGGGGATTGGAAGCAGGGGGAGGAGCCAGCGGGGAGGAGCTAGAAGCATGGGGCGGGGCCAGGAATCAGGGGGAGAGGTCAAGAGGGCGCGGCCAAGGCGGGGTAGAGGGAGAGACGGCCAGGAGGCAGGGGCGGGGCCAGGAAGTAGGTTCGGGGCCATGGGAGCTGGGAAGGAGACATGGGGAGGAACCATTATCCAGTCCCTAAGGTTCGCACTGAGGTTATATGGTACATTCCAACACTCACCCCACACCCCCGCCAGGGCCTAGTTTGGTTTCTCCCTCCCGATCCCACTGCCCAACAGAAAAGGTTCTCTTCACCTCCCCTCCCTCGGGCTGTACCACTGCCCCCAGTATAGGGGAATCGGAAGGGAAGAAACCAACTCTCAGCGCTTCCCCCTCCCGGACACACCAACATGATAGGCACGGCGGGGAAAGGGTTGTAACCGCGCTGCAAGAGGGGAGGTGGAATCCTCCCCCTCCTCCTGTAGGAGTATTCACCCCCCCCGTGTGGGATTGGACTGTTCCAGACCCCTCTCTCGGTGGGGAGTTGGGCGCGTCCATTCCTGGTGGGGCGTTGGGCGCGTTCTAACGTGGGGGGAGACATTGATAGTTACGTCAAATCCCTCTGAAAAAGGGGTGTGTGTGTATGGGGGGTGAATCCCATAGAGAGAAAGGGGGTCGTTACAGGATGGAGCCTCAGCCTGGGGGTAATTTTAACCACAATGGAAGCAGAGTTCTCGTTCCCCCCTGCTTGCGATCCGAATGGTTTGCTCCGCAGGAAACCCAGATCCTGCTGCGCCGCCAGGATCGAGCTCGTGGGGGTGGGCGGAGGGGGCGGAGTTCCGCCTGTGGGCGTGTCGAGGTTCCAGCGGGCCGCAATGAGCCGTTAGAAAGGGGGATGGGGGGTTTCTCACTGGGGGCGTGGCCCGAGGAAAATTCGAAAGGGGGCCTGACTCCCGGCCGCGCGGGGGAGGGAGGGTGAAGGAACGGGGCGTGGTCAGCCTAAAGCGTGGGGCGGGGCTAGGCTGGGGCGACGCGGGGCGGGCCGAGCGGTTGCTATGGGTTCGCTTCCGGCGCTGGCAGGCGGAAGTGGCTGGAACCTGGGGGCTGCTGCTGCTGTTGCCGAGGCGGCTCTGGGTCAGTGGGGAAGGGGCGGGGGGGGAGGCAGGAGCAGCCTCCCGTCCCCCCATATCTCCAGGCGGGGAGGAGTAAGGAGCTGCCCCCCATATCTCCAGGCGGGAAGGAGTAAGGAGCTGCCCCCCATATCTCCAGGCGGGGAGGAGTAAGGAGCTGCCCCCCATATCCTCGGGGGGGAGGAGCTGCCCCCCATATCTCCAGGCGGGAAGGAGTAAGGAGCTGCCCCCCATATCCTCGGGGGGGGGAGCTGCCCCCCATATCTCCAGGCGGGGAGGAGTAAGGAGCTGCCCCCCATATCCTCGGGGGGGGGAGCTGCCCCCCATATCTCCAGGTGGGGAGGAGTAAGGAGCTGCTCCCCATATCCTCAGGAGTGGGGGGAGCTGCCCCCATATCTCCAGGCGGGAAGGAGTAAGAAGCTGCCCCCCATATCCTCAGAAGGGGGGAGGGGCTGCCCCCCATATCTCCAGGCGGGAAGGAGCAAGAAGCTGCCCCCCATATCCTCAGGAGTGGGGGGAGCTGCCCCCCATATCTCCAGGCGGGGAGGAGTAAGGAGCTGCCCCATATCTCTTCAGGTGGGGGGGGGAGGAGCTGCCCCTCCCCCCCCCCCATCCTGGGCAGAGGGCGCAGAGCTGGAAAGGAGTCTAGGAGCTGCGGAGAGGGGTAATCTGAGGAGATTGTCCGAGGAGGGAAAAGAGAGGCCGCTGTGCCTCTGTCCCCCAGGTGCAGGTGGACCTGGGAACTCAAGGATGAATAAATATACTACTATGTGGAGGGAAGAGAGAGGTTTCCAATGGGCAAAGGCGCCATCGGGCTGGAGCTCTGTATTAGGGTGACTGTCCCATGGGATTGGAGGGGTTGTTGGGGTGAACGTCCTTTGGGAGCAGAGTGAGGCAAAAGATTCTGCAGGGTGGACAGGGCAGAGTGAATGTACCATGGGGCATGGACAGGAGGTGAGACCAGATGGAAATCCCACAGGAGCAGTGGGCAAGCGGCATAGTGGGTGGATGGGAGGAGAGGGGGGCATTGGTCAGATATAGTACAGGAGGGTAGGTGGAGACAGCATACCATGGGAGCAGTGTGTGGGGGACCTTTGGGGAGGGGCATATTGGGCAAGCATATCACAAGAGTGGAAGTGAAGATATTGTGAAGACATGATTGGAGCATAGTTGGGGAGGCATTATTGGGTGGATATACCACAAGAGAGGAAATGGAGCTATCCATAGGAGCAGAGTGTGCGTGGGATAATAGGTGGCTATATTCCAGGAGAGGAGGAGGTTGATTGACTGTAATAGGGTTGTAGGGCCCTGGCTGTGTGATAGATGCTGTTAACATTGGGATTACAGAGCAGGAAACTAACCTTGTCCTTAGAAGCAGGTTTTTGTGTGAGGGGGCAGAACTAGGGAAGTAGGGCTCAGTGGTACTTATCAGTATGGAGGTAAAGTGGTAAAGTCAGTATGGAGACTGATCCTGTTGGCATTAATACTAAAGAGCGGAGGTGGAAGCCAGTGTCTAATACAGCTGTGTGTCTGTTACACAGAGCCAAGGGGGAATTGAAAGGAGACGAGGATGGCACGCCTTACCCTCCTCCCGGATATGAGACTGGCTGGGATCTGGCGGGACTTTAGGAGATGGGATGCCGGGGCTTTGGTTTGTCCCTGAAACTGGTGGTCCGCCAACTTGTTCCTGGGGAGTGAGAGCTCACCAGGAGACACGGATGAGCAGAGAGCTGCCGGACGATAACAGCAATGAGGCGACGCGACCTGTGGGCTATCTGCAGCAGCGCTGATCGGGAGCGGTGAAAACCAGACTCTTGTGTATGCTGCCGCCCTCCTCCCCAGAGACCCGAGGAGCTGTAATGGCTTGATTTCCTAGGAGTCTTGAAGGACACTTGAGGAGAGACGGGGAGTTATCTCAAGGATTGGAGAGACCAGTACAGAACTTGCCTGCTCCTTTCAGTGAGGGAAGCTTGGCGTGTGTTTATTAGTTTTGAACCGGGATAGGGGGAGCTGCGTGGCCCATTCAGGAGGTGGAGAGGCTCTTTCCTGCTGTTCCTCCTGCACTGAGTCCTCGAGTGAGGTCCTGAAAGGGGGAGGGGGGAGCCCAGAGACCCCCCTCCCCCGGGAGAGAACCAGCGGCCAGGAGTCCACCAGCAACACTGAGCCGACACCAATCAGGTGAGATTTATTTATGACGTGCCTGTCAAAATTGGTGAAGAAGCTAGGCTTTCCTGCTGTTCTTTCCATTGTCCTCTTGTTTCTGTTGCCCACTGGAAGATGATTTCCTTCTGCCTTGAGTCCATCCTACAGATGAAGTGCCGGGGAAAAGAGAATGCATGTTGCAGGTAAAGAAACAAAATTGGATGGTTAACCGGTGGAACTCATTGGCGCAGGATTTTGAGGTAGTTCAGTATGAGGCCTATAGCTTGGCAAGCTAAAAGGCTGGGACTTCTGTGAATACATATAGTGTCTCTGGGCTAGGGCTACAACGGTGATGGTCCTTGCTGGGGTTCGAGGTATAAGATGATCAATAGCTGGGGTTACCAACAAACTTCCTTCCTGCCCTGGGATCACGTTGTCTGTGTGTTGCCTTTGGAGCATCTGGTGCTGGCTGGCATGTGACAGTGGAACAGATGCTTCTGTTCCCTGAGTGATGGTCCCATTGAGGTGATAGAGGGGGTTGGATGCTGGGAAGTGACTTGCCCAAGTTCAGAAGGCCCCATATCCCATTCCCTGAGCCTTCCAATCCTCTTCGACCTGGGATCTCTTAGAAGTAAAAAATCCCTGTAATCCCATTCTCTGAGCCAGCCACTCAGCGACATAGGGCTGGATTGAATTTGACCCTGCTGGAGTGTTTGTAATGAGTGGTGGTTGTGGGCTCCAGAGCTCTGGTACTAGTCCTGCTTACCATCCTTTTGGTGTTCTCTGTTCTGAGACAATGATCGTTGGCAGACAGGCTGGGGGCTGATGGGTGTTTTACAGCTGATAGGACACTGTGGTATACACATTCCTATCTCTTCCCAATACCAGAAAAAAGCCAAGACATGTTTTTTTGTTTGTTCTGGAATGCAAACTTGAATGCAACCCATCTTCAGCGAGAGAGTGACAGGACTTTTCTGTGCAGTGCTCGATAGCCAGCACCTAGATATTGCCTTTGCTCTTGGGCTCATCTCTATCCTGTGCTCAATCCCTGCCCCGCGTCCCCCCTCTATCTGGCTCTGGGGCCCCAAGCTTTAACAGGGCCCGAAGGTGCTCAGAGCAACTGAAAATGAAGTTGCTGTGCCCTGATACCGTGTGTTTTGGGCTGGGGGACCTGTTTTTATTTACATCAATGCATTTCTTCAGTGTTGACACTGACATGAGCAGTAGTGTTCCCAGCACGTTAGTAAGGGTTTGTCCACACTGCAGTCATAGGGCTTGAGCCATTGAGCAAGCCTTGATCTAAGGTAGTTCAGGTCCCGGAGTGATCTAGCTGCAGCAGCATGAGCTAACCTCACAAGTGATTACCCAGGTTCCAGATAGGCTTGTATAGTCAGTGTTGCCGATGCTTTACAGCTCTGGAACCTGAGTGTAGCTAAACTGAAGTGAGCCCAAGTACGTCTACGTGCGCTGCAATCGCACCCTGCGATTGCAGTGTAGACATACCAAGGCAGCTACCTAAGGTGTCTTGCAAAAGGAGGTGGACAGATCAGACAGCATAAAGTTAACCTGTGAGGGAAAAACAAGTTGGTTGAATTTCATTTTAAAGAAGGGGCAGGTCTAGACTGTTTGTAATTCAGGTGATTCTTCTGTGCCTCCCTGAAAATCCAACCTCTCCACAGTTTCAACCAATTATAGGATTCTTTTCTACTTCCTGTATTTTTGTTCTGAGTTTGTACAGCCCCTAGCACGCTGGGGTCCTGATCCATGACTGAGGCTCCTAGATACTATGGTAATAGAAATTACTACTACTAACAATTATTGTTTGTGGTGTTGTGAGCTGTTAAACAGCTGCCATGCCACACCCCAGAGGTGGCTGCAGTTCAGCACTGTGTGAAATGTTTTGTATATCAGTTACAGTGCTTTGGGTTCTCTTGCTGCTGAGCCTGATGTAGCTGCTGAGCCAGCTCTGTCCTTTAGGATGATGGGTCCTACATAAACACAAGTTGGTTTATTTCTAGTAGGGTAGTGCCTGGAGGGCCCATCGTTCTGGGTTCTGCACATACACAGAGCTTGAGCGCTCAGGAGGCTTATTGGGGAAACTGAGGCTTGGCAAGATGCAGGGCCTTGCCCAAGCTCCGAGAGTCAGTGGCAGAACTGAGAATTGAACTCAGGTCTCTGGAGTCCCAGCCCACAGGCTTAACCACACAGGCGCTTTTACGATGTTCAGTCTAATGGACTCGAGAGTTCTCGACTGGGATATTTCTTGTGCTCTCTGAACACTTTGGCAGCTAGATACGAAACACACTTAGCATATCACGACCACAGCAAGGGCAATTAGCTTAAATTGTTATCTCAAAAGGCTGGAGTGAGTTCATGTCCCTCCATCTGTTATTTAAAAGGGAGACGCTTGCAGCCGAGGTTGGATAATAAATGGAGGCAGTGAGATGGGGGGGTAGGGGGGAGGCTCTCCCAGATGATGGGAACTGTAGAGGGGAAGGTTCTTGTGTCCTCAGTGGGGCAATTGTGGGAAAGGGCAAGGAGGGGATGGATGCTAGCAGAAGGGAGTAAAGAGACTAGATCTGCTGGTACTCTCCTCCCCGCCCCCACTGGTGGTCTAGCTCTGGCTCCCTCACACACACAGCTCTACTGAGGCCTCTCAATCCTGACTCTCCGCCACCCCACTATTCCAGCGCTGGGCTATCCTCTCCAGTACTACAAATCCATGGTGGTGCTGTACTCGAGGGGATGAATCTGAACTGGATCTTGACATGGATGGGGACGTAGAGCAGGGTTGATATGAGCTACACGGCCAGTCTGCAGTTCCTGGTCGTATGTGCAGTTCTAGTGGAAACTCGTTTTTTGTGGCAGAGCTGGGGGGAGGGCAGCCAACGGCTGGGATAGCAGGGAGCTGCAATCAGGATTGAGGGGTATCAGTAGAGTTGTGTGTGGGAGAGCCCAAGGCTGGGATCTCCAGAATTGGAGATGTTCTCAGCCCCCAACCCAGTGATGGTGCTGCTTTCTAAACTAGAGATGGCTGCATTTCAGAGATGGCGTGGGTGAGAGAAGCTAGTGTGTTAGAGCACTGGGGACTGGGAGTCAGGACTCCTGGGTTCTGGGAGCTGAGTGGGGTCTAGTGGCTAGTGTGAGGGGCAGGAGTCAGGGTTTGGCATATGTTCCTAAACCTGTCAGTCTCCCTATGTGACCTTGGCCAAGTCACTGAATCTCTGTGCCTCAGTTTCCCCCTCCATACTATGCATGGTAGTGCAACGTGCCTGCCTTGGTAAAGTGCTTTGAGATCAAGGAATGAAAAGTGTGATAGGTGCTTATTATGTCTGATAGTACTGTGTAATCAGACAGAGCAATCATCATAAGTGCCAGATAGCAGCCGCCCTTCCCCGTCTCCTGAGATTGGGGGGGCTGAGCTGATGGCAAACTCACCCGCATCTCTTCTCTTGTCTGTAACTGGTTAGTGACATAATCAGCTCTGGAAGTGGCTTTTGTCTGCATGCCATGTGGTTGATCCTTGGTTAGCAGCACTTGCAGGAATCTTGGCATAGGCTGGCACCTGTCTATCTTGGGTGTGTAGACCAGTTCACACCCCGATGCTACTGGTATAACCAGGTAGGCTGGTTCACCTTCCTCTGTAGCACATCCAAGAATGCATCACTCCATGCGGGGCTGAAGCACCGTGGGATAGCTGACTAGATTTTTCCAGAATGCACCAGTACAGAGCCAGACAATTCCCTGCCAAACCCAGATGTGTGCCTGGTTAGGTTGTAATATGGTCTTCTGTGGCAAGGTCCCAAGGGTGCGTGAGGGGGATTCCAGCCTCTCACATACACTGGTCAGAAGATAGGATCTACCAACCTCTTGGGAGATGCTTTTGCCGCTGGATCCCTTCTCTCCCCACTGTCCTGGGCTGAGGGTGTATCTCTGTCTCTGGGCTCCTCAGGAAGAAAGACAGCGGGTGGTGTGGAAGGCGCTTAGTTATCGGGTTCCCCTGGGCAGCCACGGAAGAGATTTCTCTCCCTGGATTGCGCTGGCCTCTCTGAGCGTTGCCCCTGCCAATGTGCCAGAGCCCAGTGCCCTTTTAGAGGCAGATGAGGGTGTTCAGTCTCCATAAGCCATTTGCCCCTGACCACCTCTCCCCATTTCGTATACGACGGACCCCTGTCTGCTCTGAATTTGATTGAGACCCCCCAATTCACTTCACGCAGGGTAGACTGGATGAAAATGACTACCGCTACTCTGACCACTAAACTCCCCTCCCAGAGCTGGCAGCAGATCCCAGGGGTGCTGATCCCCTAACCGGCCTCTCCTATGCTGGAAGTGGGGGGCTGAGGGTGGGGAATCAGCATGGCTGCTCTGTAGCGAGATTGGAACCGGCGCAGCCTAGGGGGAGGACCTCTGAGCCAGCCAGTCCTACCCTGCCTTGGTTTGGGATTGTATCACAGCTAGTGCCCCCTAGTGGAGAAGGGTCCCATGTCCCAGGCCTCACCTGCTTGAGTCAGCCTTTCCCCCTGCCTTGGGGCTGGATCAGAGCCAACATCTCCCCTGTCCATCCATCCCTGCCTCCCTGAGCCAACCCTGGGGCCAGGATAGGAGCTGGGACCTCAGAGGGGCAATGCCCCGTATCCCGTTCCCTGAGTTAGCCAATCCCCACGATTTTCCCCTTCTCTCTGTGAGTATTGGCTGTCAGTTTGGCAATAGGCGGGACCCAGCTGGAACCGATCAGGGCCATCTGCATGCTTGAAGTGTGTGTGAGTGGAGTTGTTTTCACTGCCCTCCACCAGGATTAGCCCTACCCTGGTGTAAGATCAGAGGTTGGGCTCCTGATTGTGTTTGTTTTGCCCAGAAGATTATTCTCATTAGGGACTGACCTAGATTCGGATGAGTGTAACAGAGAGGAGAGGCTGGCAGAAGTTCAGGCCTCCAGCCTGCCATGTGTGCAGGGCTGGGGCGCAGTGACATCCCATCCCTCCTGTGGGGACCCTGTGTCTGTCACTGTCAACCACTGGGGCGTTACTACCTTATGCCAGCTGTTGAGGCTTCCCCTTAACTTAATTGGAGATGCTGGGCTGGGCAACTCCTGCCCAGCTTTTGGTCATCTGTGTTCTTGAGTGTCACCACCCCCCTTCCTCCAGGAGTACTTAATGATTTTATTAGATGGGGAAATGGAGGCACAGATTTGAGAAGTGACCGGTCCAGGATTCCAGTGGGTGAATGGCAGAGCCACAAATACAGCCTGGGCGGCCTGACTCCCAGCCCTCTGCTCTAACCACTAGACCCAACTCCCTTTCCAGAACTGGGACTAGAACTGGGTCCTGCTCTGACCGCTAAACTCCCCTCCCAGAGCTGGCAGCAGATCCCAGGGGTGCTGATCCCCTAACCGGCCTCTCCTATGCTGGAAGTGGGGGGCTGAGGGTGGGGGATCAGCATGGAAGTGGGCTGGATGGGTTGCTAAGTTATTGTGGGGGCTGGGGGAGATGCAGGAGCAACTGGCCTTGGTTTTAACCCTTAGTGACCTGACCCCATGCACTTAGCACCCTGAATGTTATTGCTGACCCTTGCAATGTCTTTTCCTTCCCCGCCCCGTCCCTTTGGGTTGCTGACTTGATTGGCGCACAGGAGACGCCTTCCCCTTATCCTGGGACCTGCTGTGCTGGCTGGTTTCCTGTTTGCCTTCTGTGCACCCCCTGCACACCTCCCCCCTTCACAGAGAACCCCCTCCCACCCTCTACTGCTCTGTGAT
The DNA here is from genome assembly GCF_965140285.1 of Lepidochelys kempii. Lineage (NCBI taxonomy): Eukaryota > Metazoa > Chordata > Testudines > Cheloniidae > Lepidochelys > Lepidochelys kempii. The sequence continues at coordinate 46,205,585 of NC_136393.1, read as the reverse complement.
GGCTGCCAGCTGTTTCCCATTAGAGAGCAGGCAGCAGAGGAAGGGAGGACAGGCTGTTCCTCACGTCTCCCTGTGTTTGCGTCTGGCTCTGATCTACCTTTGTAAGTGAACTAGATCAGTAGACAGCAGGGCTCTGAGCCCTCCCCGCAGTGGGCTAGCTCCCCATGCACAAACCACCATCCCAATGGGGTTTGCCCTATAGGTGCCCCCCACTGGAGGTGGATAAGGGCGGTCAGGAAGGCCAAGGGATAGAGGCTGCCAGCAAGCTACGGGTGGGGGTCGAACCAGTCCTGTGTAGCTAAGGGTCCGTGTTCACTGCAGAGGTAATTCAGGGGGTCAATAACCGGATGTGAGCAGCCCCACAACAAAGCCCTATCCGGGTTACCGCTCTGATTCCTTCCCCATGAATTGTGGGAGTGCTTGTCCGCTCTTCTGGGCGCACAGGGGAATTGTGGGAAAGCATTGGAGGACTATCAGCACTCGAATGGTTTAGCCTGTGTCCTCACTGCAAAGTCAGCAGGCTGAGTGGAAATGGATCCTAAGCACTAACCCACACCCCCAGCCAGGCCCCATTAGCACCACCAAGTTCAGCTGAGAAGGTTTTGGGAGGGGGGATGGGGCAGCTCCTGGGTAGGAGCCTGGGCTAATTGCAGTGAAGAAAGACCCTGAAAGCGTGAACCTCTACTGCCCGAGCATGGAAGCAACAGCGGCGTCCTAAACCTTTATGTGGGCCGGCCAGAAGAGGGGGTAGAGAGCCCGGCTCTGCCTGCCAGGGTTACCCCAACCCGGGGGCTCCTGGCTGTGAGCGGAACCCGGTTCCAGGGAGGAATTGGGCTGAGAACCTCCAGCTGGTTTCACGCATCCCTCTCTTCACGGGTGCATGCTGGGAAGCGAAGAGCTGTGGCATAAACCCTGCGAGAGCTCCAGTGGAGGAGAGAGATGGCGACCCACATGGCGGGTGTGGGGGTGACTGTACCGCTTCATCCGTGTCTTGAGCCAGTCCCGATGCCAATGCTTAGGGCAGAGTGGAATCCGGCTTGCTTTTTCATCCGCTGTGTTGGCGGGATCAGGCCTGCTGATCCAAACGGTAAGGGCTTGTGTCTCTCCCCAGTTTCCCTTTTTCACCCTGCTCCCGTAGCATTCAAATGCCCCACACCAGACCATAGCAACCACACAGCAAGATGGCACAGGGATTGCTCCCTCTGCACTGAAACGCAGCCACCTCTGGACTAGGTGTAGCATAGGGGTTCAACCCCCTTAGGCGGTCATGAGGTTATTACTGGGGGATTGCGAGCTGTCAACTTCCATCCCAACCCCCGCTTTGCCTTGAGCTTTATAATGGTGTTAAATATATAAAAAAGTGTTTTTAATTCATAAGGGGGGTCACGCTCAGAGGCTTGCTATGTGAAAGGGGTCACCAGTACAAAAGTTTGAGAATCACTGGCGTAGCAGGTGCTGCTGTGTAGCCACCCGTGAGCAAGCCAAGAGGACAGGAAGTGAAATCCCCAGGTGAACCAGCGAGGGGAGCTTTCGAGAGGCAGCCAGAGTTGAGATTCAGCTGGGGCACTGGAGGAAACCGCTTAATTGTTGGGTGCTGTTGGCGAACGATCACAAGTGATCAGGGCCTGTTTGCACCGCCTCATGTGAAAAGAGAGAGCCCCCTCACTGCACCACACTGGGTCACTGCGGATGGCGCTGTCCAAGGGGGGAGGGGTGGTCCCTACTGAGACCCCCCCCACACCACCACCACCTCTCTAGGTGCCCTCTGCAGCCCCTAGATCTCCCTGGAGATCTCCCGTCCAAATGCTGACTTGGCCTGGTCCTATTTGCTTGAAATCTCCACTCTGAGGTGGAACAGCTATAAAAAATGGGGCAGATACACCTCCAATTTCCTACAGGGAGCATGTGTGTGTGAGTTCAAGAAGGGTGTTGATGCAGATCTCTTCCCTCTATCTATCCCCCCCACTTTTGTGACTGTAACTGTCTCCCCTTGGCTTTTTCCCTTGTGCTGTGATGGGAGGGCATCCGTCTTGGCCTGGGAAAGCCTGGGGTTGTGGGCACTGCACAAATGGCTGCTGAGATCCCTGGTTGGTGTCTGAACCCTGCGCTGTAATTCCTCCAGACTCCTGGGGTGGGTGAGGTGAGGACACAGCAGCTTGAATTCCTGGCTGCTTTCAAAGGCTGGGGGGGGGGGGGGGGGGGGGGAAATTCTGTTTAATTTCTTGTAAGGCCCATTTCCTGACACACCCCCCCCCCACCACCTTGAGCCAGCCATTTGCCCTCCAAGCTGGGGCTGGCTCCCACAAAAGGGGAAAGGTCCCCTTCCGCAACCCCCATTGAGCCAGTCCTTCGCCCTGGACTTGGTTCAGAGCTGGTGCCCCCTAGAGGAGAAAGACCCCGTTTCCCCCCCTGTCCCCCAACCTGGGATCAGATTTGATTGGCTCAGTTTACCTCCTGAACCCCCCCCCCCCCCATCTCTGTTTCTAAGGGAGCAGCTGCCAAGGGAACAGTTAATGGTTAACTCTCCTCTATAAGCAAACGTGGCATTAGAGATTAACTCAGTGGGGCTGTCTGGTGTTCAGGCTAATCAGCTGCAGGAAAGGGCCGGTTCCCAAAGCTTCATCAACAAAGTTTGATCCTTGGCCTGTGACCCACTCTCCAATTTCTCACCCTGTCCCCGCTAGGCTCTGGGCCAGATTCTGCTTTGTTACCCTGCTGTGTAAATGTGGAGTTCCCCTGCTGCTCTCTAGTCAGGCTGGGGTCACTGAAAGCAGGATCCGGCCTGGACTCCATTGATGGAAATGGGGTCGCTCCTGATTTACCCAGGGGCAACAACAGAGATCAGGATCCGGCCCCCTTCACCTCTCTCTTCCTGTCCCCGCTGCACAAAGATCCTGTAAGCCTTTGATTCTCCTGTTCACCTTTCTCCCAGGTCTGGGTGTGTGAGGGTTAAACTCTCCTTCCCTTTCATTGTCGGGGGAGGGGGTGTGAAGGGAGGCTGACTTCCTGATGGAGAGGGCCGCCCCATAGCAACCTCTGACCCTGCTTTCCTTCCTCCTCTCCTAGCCTACATGGGAGGGCCACGTTTCCTGGTACTGCTGAGGGGAGTGAAACCAGCTGAGCCAGCGAGAACTGTGCCGAAACTGCCGTGCGTTAAAACTTCAACAGGACACGGCTCGGTATGTTGCTGTCCCCTCTGCTCTGTACCATTGCCCAGAGCGGATCTGTCTGCTGTTTCTCCCCCCATCCCGCCCCCCACTGCAGCTGGAAATCAGATATCAGCAGAGAGAGAGAGAAGCGATTAGAGAGGTGAGTTCATAATGCTGGACTTGGGTCGCTTGCCTTGTTGAACAGCGACTGGTACAGAGAGAGGCAAGAGGTGGGGGCTAGCTAGAGAGGGGACAGAGCCAGAGTCTATAACAAGTGGGGTCCTCGAGCTGGACAGAGGGGAGACTGTCTCCTGAGCTGCAGCCTTGAAGCCAGATCTGACATTCAGCTGAGGACAGAGAGGGGGTGAGTGTGAAATGGACACAGCATCTGGAATCCAGAAACCCACCTGCCTTGTTATCCAGAGAGACAAGGGGTGTGGGAGAAAGCAGAACCCCTGTCCGAGAGCTTGCGGTGATGGCAAGATACCGGCTACTCTGGAAGGAGGGGAACTTTTTATGGCTAAAACTTTTGCCCTTTCCAGGGAAGGGGAACAAAGAAACTTTTTAGAGGGATCTAAAGCACTCATGATCTTCTAAAAGCTGTACGTAATCTGTGATCAGGTGGATGAGACCACGGCTGCTTCTGTGTGATTGTGATCATGTCTAGGGTGGTACTTATTGACTATATTACAATGTTCCCTAGAGCCCCAGCTGAGATCAGGGCCCCATTGTGCCAGACACTGCCCACACACGCAGAGACAGTCCCTGCCCTGGGGACTTTTCAGTCTAAATAAAGAAGGTGGGAGGGTGTGGGACAGAATTATTATATCTCCAATATGCTTTCCAGGAAGAAGGAATATTTAGTGTTAGTTTTCCCTCCTGTCTTCTTGGCCGGTGTTTCCTTCCCATCCCAGGAGGGTTGGACAGTGTGAGGAAAATGTTTCTAGTCTCTGGAAAGCAGCCCAGCAAGGCAGCTGTGTCTGGAGGCCCCGGTGACAATATGGTGGATCCGTGGTTTTGTGTTATGTTGTGGCGCGCTGTTCAAACAGCGTTCCTGAGTCTGCCTGGTTCTGTACGACGCCCACCACGGTAGCTGTTCTGAGTCCCAAGGCTGCAGCACATACGGGCAGTGTTATATTCTTGAGTTGGTTGCTGCCGGGTTAGATGTGGCTGTTTTGTACTGAGTGGCTGGGGAAGCTAAAGCAGTGGGGAGGTATTATCTGAATCCACTAGTGTTTGAGGGGTGTCAATCCCTGGGTGAAATTTGTGTTATGCGGGAAGTCAGATGAGATGATCGGAATGGACCCTTCTGGTCGAGGAAGAAGAGGGGTCCTTATCAGGGTTAATGCTGGAGGAAGCAGCGCCAATGCAAAATCCCCCAAAAGGCCAGAGTCTCTGTAGTTCCTCTGGCTTTTCCCCAGCTCATCAGGTTTCTGATCTCGCTTGGGGGCTGGTTTCCAGGGGAGTTGGTTTCTGGGTGGGGCTGGTTTCTGATCTCGTTTGAAGCTCTGTTCTTGCTGCTTAAAATTTGTTACAAGCTGGGTGGGCAAACTCTGTCCTTATCCCAGCATGGATATGGGGGTTGCTCTGTCTTGTGGGGAAGTTCCTTGTCAGTAGCCTGGCCTAGTATGGGGTGGGAGGTTGAACCCCGTAGATCTGGAGGATTTGAGGAATCTGGGGTGTCGGACAAGGGGGAATGCTCCAGAAGGGAGCCAGGCAACCACAGGAGCGTCCCAGGAGTTGTCAAGAAACCGGCCTGGGTGCAGTTCCCAGCTCTGCCACAAGCTCCCCATGTGACCGTGGACAAGTCACCGTGCCTCAGTTTTCCTATCTGTAAAATGAGGAGATAATCCTTCCTTTGTTCCTTGGGGCAGGGACCGTCTTGCTCTGTACGCACAGCCCCTAGTACAAGCGAGCCCCGAGCTCTGTGGGCATCTCCACGCCCTGCCACAACACACCGGTTATTAATAAGAGCCCAGGCCCCTGTTGTGCTCTACAGGCACTGTACAGACAGAACAGAAGGGCAGCCCTGCCTCAAACAGCCGACAGTCTAAGGGTAAGAAGAGACACCCGCTGGATCCAGACAGCAGGAGATCATGACCGCCAGCTGTCTCAGAGGCCTCATGGGAAAGCCCGGCCCCTGCAAGGTTGCCTGTTTTGCCTTAACCACCCACTCCCTTTCCTGAACTTGATTTGCATAAACTGCAAAGGGGGAATATGTGTTTTGACCCAGGGCTAGTTAGTCAATGTGGCTTTCATTTCAACAAGCCCTTCCCATCAGGGCGTGAGAAGGCGGTCTGGGCTGCCAGCGTTGGCAGCCCGCCCTTGAAGATGCATTACCCCCTTAACCCTTTGAGTGCTGGGTGGGGAGGAGATGATGCCAGAGACACACCCATCCCCATGCTGAGACCCCCTCCTTGTTTTCCTCCATCCACCCTGGCTCCAGGTTATGTCTGCTGACCCAGTGCTTGCTCTTGCCCACCGTGAGCAGGGTCCGGGTCCTGGAAGGGTAAGGGGTTGGAAGTTGGTAACAGGAGGGGAAGGTTTCTGGGATTATGAGATGAATGGGGAGGGAATTTAGGGAGGGCTTTTGGCATTAGTGAAGATGGGGAATAGCAGGATTGGCTGCTGCTCTCTGGCTTTGCTCCCTCCAGCCTGGGGGACACCCAGATGTGGCTTTTGTTGAACAATGGAGGCAGCTGGAGGGGAAGTGAGAGAACCCACAAGAAAACCAATGAGACTTTCCTGTCCTGGGGCTGCCCCTCTCAAACACCTTGGCTTTCGCTGACGCTGAGAACTGAGACTCCAACCTTCCAGGATTGCCACATATCCCCTGGTGCTTTCCTCCGGAGTCGGGGCCTAAACCCCAGAGGCCTGGCCAAATCCCCACTGGGGGGAGGTGTTCCTTGATTCTGAAACTGTGCCCCCTTGCAGCCCACCACTCTGCTGTTTTCCCTTCCCCTAATGTCCTAAGCTAGAGAATGGTGTCCTGTTGCGGCTGTGTTCCTCCCCAGGGGCAGCTGCATTTCAGTGGGCAACTGATCTGATTCCTCTCTGTGGCTTGTAAAAGCTGGCGTGCTCTGAGATGGCTGGCAGGGCTCTTCACACAAGAGGCCTGCACTGAAAGAGAGGGCGGGAGCTGGACTGTGGGGCGGAGGAGGAGGAGAAAGAGACAGCCAACCCAGCCCATCTGCATATCAGCCGTCTTTTCAACCTATTGCCTCTGGTCTATGGCACCTCTTGATAAGTGCTTTGAAACTGGCTTCCCTAGCCAGGTAAGCATTTGATTGTGGTGAGCTGGGTGAGAGGTCACAAGAAGTAGAGGAGATTGGACCTACCGGGCAGGGAATCTGCTGCTGCTGGGTGGCTGGAGAGGACTTCTCTGAGCTCCCGTTACCTCTCCCTTTGCCCTGGTGGAGAGCGGACCCTGTGTTGACCACGAGCTACCTACGTCCCAGCTCTCAAATGTAAACCGAGTGGTAGGTGGCTGGAGTAGATGGGACTGGCTGCAGACAGGCAGGATCTCTGGCTGCGCCGGTGTTGGCATGGGGGGGTGGCAGAATGGGATGGGCTCAGCCTCGTGCAGAGCTGCCAATGGGATGTCTCCTGTGGCCAGAGAAGTGGTTAAAAGGTTAAGCCAAGCAGGGCCTTGGCCGCGAGGCCCATCGCTGCCTCTTGAGGTTGTGAAATCACTGTGGGAGTGACCCAGAAGTCAGGCCGGGTACCCACAATGCACAGCTCTTCCTTCCCCTGGCTCTGCTCCTAACCCAATCCCTGAGCCGCGGGCCATTCTGTTGAGGTTTTTCCACTTGTTGCCAAATTCCTGACGTGACTTTTTAGCTCTTTAACAAACGAGCCTCAGCCCCGCAAAGCAATTAACCAGGACTGGGGTTGGGTGACAAGGCCTGGGGCCAGCCTTGCATAGCAGGCTCCTTTGCCCCACAGCCTAACCAGAGGGGGCACTGTGCTGCTGCAGTGGGGGAGCTGCCCTGGTTTTTTCCTTAGCAACCCAGGGGGAAGAGGTGGGGCTCTGAGATGCCCACCCTAACCGAGCTCTGTGTCCCCTCTCGCTCTGGCTTTAGAGGGTCCATTCCTCCTCAGCCTGGCCATAGAGGGTGCTGTGTTGCCTCTGGAGTGGGGTGGGGAGCTATTCTGGCTAACCTGGAACATGATCCATCCCCTTAGCCAGGCCATAGGGAGTGCTGTGCTGTCCACCCTCCTTGGGGCCGAGTACCTCCCTCATTCTGGCACTAGGGGGCGCTGTGCCTAACCTGGGATGCACTCCATCACCCTCTGGGCCCGCACTAGGGGGCGCTGTGCTGCTGTCCCTAGCCTGGCCCCTGCTCCCTGTCTCCACAGCTTGTCACTGTGGGCCGCTTGGCCTGGATAATCCAGTCCCCTCCACCTGCGGAGAGGCTGAGTGCGTAGTTGGGCTGTTTAACCCCCTGGCTGGCACATTAACAACCGAATGGCCCAATGTACAAGGACTTAGTCCCCCTTCTGCTTCTGCCTCCTGCATTCCCTGGGGGTGGAGTTTAGCCCTCCGTTCCCCACTGCTAGCTAGGAGCCAGAATAGCACCCCGCTCGCTCTTTCCCGCACCTGTGCTGGGCTAATGGGAGGAGAAGTTTCGGGCCGTCCCAAAACTCATCAGCTCTGTTTGTGAGACACACTGGGAGCAGTAGCATGCAGAGTAAGGGGAGGCTGGTTTTCTCGCCCTTCCGTGGATCTGCTTTCCCCACTTCCTTTACTGCCCTGCAACTCCCTGGACTTAACCGTCCAGGGAAGGAGCCCAAGCTGCTGGGCTGTCTGAAAGATCCCGGAGAGTTTAGAAAGAGCCTTTTCTCTGCGCTGTCAGCAGCTCCCAAACCCGCCGGCTCAATCCTCTGTGCCCTGGCAAGCCAGGTGGAAAAAATGCAACTTGCTGCTCCAGCTTGCGTCTCTGAGCCCAGACGTTGCTTTAGAACAACGGTTAGCTTGTCTGAGAGGGATGCAGGGACATCCGATGTGCTGGAGCGGGCCTCTAGTGTGGGATCGCGCCGCCCATCAGACCAGTGGGCCCTCTTGCCCCCACTGAAATCCTCAGTGGAGCCCATCTATCCTAGTGTCTTCTCCACGCACCCCGTCCTCTGCTAGATCAGACCCCAGGGCTGGAGATGCTTCAAACCAGGACTGGGTGGAGCCTGGGATTTTCTGTTCTTCAACCTCTGCGTCATGGTTTCTTCCCCTCCCTCCCCCCTGAAATGTACCCAGCTGACCTCACCCCATGCCTCAGCCCCCAATCCGTTACACCACTGGGATTCTGTGGGGCTCAGCATGGACACCAGCCGGCCTGGTCCACCCCTCCCCAAGGTGTGTGCTCCGGTGAATCCAAATGATGGACAGGCTTAAGCAGCAGTGGTGTGAATCTCTGTCAGAGTCCTGTCGAGCAGAGACAGATGGACACCCCGGTTCTTCCTCCCCAGCCCCCAGGGGCCCTCCTTCTAACTGGCCCCAGATCACAGCGGCCTGACTTTCCGGGCTCCCAACCGCCATCCCAAATCAATATTGATCAGTGAGCTCGGCTGGTCAAACAAGCCTCGTGTGTCTTGCCCTTGCGCCCCAGGCTAGGAGCCAAGCGGTGCAGGGTTGGGCTGGGGCACTTGTTTGGGTGGGAGATCTCTGAGGAAATCCCCCCCCCCCCGGGGATGTGGCTCAACAGACGGTGCTGGTCCCTCTGCGTCGGTGCTGACCCCGATGCGACACTGGGGGTCACTGGGCTGCAAGGAGCTGGGTGGAGGTGCAAGTCAGTGCTGGCCCCAGTGCAATGCTGGGGCGCTGTCCCCTCGCAGTCAGCGCTGGCCCCAGAGTTAATTCCAGATGCAAAATGTAACGGGGATAATGTGTTTTCCTCCCGGCTCTTGTTCTGAGCCACCGGCTTCGCCTTCACTTCCTGTCCCAACCTGTTGCTGGGCAGCTGTGAAATGACTGCCCCACCCCAGAGGTGGCTGCATTTCAGCGCTGGGGTGAACAGTCCATGGGCGGCGCTGCTGCACGTCTGCGAAACAACTGCCCCGCCCCACCCCAGAGGAGAGGGCTGGCTGCGTACCCAAACAATAGTGTAGCCACATGCTGCCAAAATGGCCCTGAAGCAGGGAGTTGAGATGGGGACTCGATGGTCGCCGTCCCTGGCGTCCTCCCCACTTGGGTTTGCACCAGCCTGGGGGGTGTGAACATGGCTGAGCCCTGCCTGCGATTACACACACGCCTGCCGCCGCGTTAAATATAGGGCTGGGCTCTCACTGAGGGGGATTAATGAGGCTCCTGATGCAGCCACTAAGCAAGGGTGGGATTACGGGCTTAAACCGGCGCTGTGCACAGTTACCGCCCATGGGACCAGCGGGGTCTGAGCTGAGGTTCGTGCAGCAGCTCTTGGGGGAGGGAGGGGCCTGTCGGGGCATCTCTGCACACCAGCCACTGGGCGGGGAGGAGAGGGGAGCTGCGATCCAGTGTCGATCCAGTGTTAGGCTTCATCAGCCAGTATACTCAGCTTCCTCTCCCAATGGACCCTCCTCCTCAGGCACGGGGGAGGATTACCCTTTCTGCTCACACCTGGGGTTCCCAGTCCCTCCCCTCCATGCGACTCCCCCACTCCACCCAATCTGGGAGGGGGCATTTCTGCTGCTTGGCCTAAGGCCCCCCCATCCCTGCCCTGTAGGAGAACCAATTCCTGGAGTCAGGACATGCAGGGAGGGCGTTGGCCTCTGCCCCTCCAGACAGCCGAGCCGATCATGAGTTAGCTCAGCTAAAGGATAACCAAGGGGCAGGGAAGATCTTTGGTGCAGGTAGTTGAAGGGGCTGATGCCGAAGGAGGGAAGAGAGGGGCCCAAGGGTATCCCTGGGAGGAATGGGGTGACATGAAGAATGGGGCAATATAGAGTAGTCAGTGAAAGAGTCCCGAGGGGAGGAAGTATCCAGATGGGGAATCGTTTCCCCAAGGGGTGGGCTGGGGGCCCCTTTGCTGGGGACTCGTAAATCCAGGAATGGACGGAGCCCTAGAGAACAGGCTGTAAGGGCTGGGCCCTGATGGGGCGTCTCCATGTCACTAGGGGCTGGGGCCTGATGGGGCGTCTCCATGTCACTGGGAAGAGGCTGTAGAGGACGCTCCCCAAGTGGCTCTGAACCTGATGGGCAACTGCTGGAGCTGCTCCTCTGTCCTTACTGGCTGGAGGCCTGGAGGATTGTCTAGAGGGAGTAATCCAGCCCTGGGTCCCAGGTGGGGCTTGACTAGCAGTAATGGTGACCCATTGCTAAGATTCCCTTGTACTTCACTGACTCCCTGTCCCCCTTTCTGCCCCCGCAGGTCCATGGCTGTGGAGTGACGCCTGAGGGATCGAGAGCGTACGCGAGCTGCGGGGGGGCCTCTGCCTGTGAAGGATGCTGAAGAAGAGCAGCCTGGTCCTCTGGGGCGTGGTGCTGTTTGTGGCCTGGAACGCCCTGCTCCTTTTCTTCCTGTGGACCCGGCCCCCGGCCTTCGACGACCATAGCCACTTGACCGAGGAGGTCATCCGGCTGGCCCAGGACGCTGAGCTGGAGCTGGAGCACCAGAAGGACCTGCTGCGGCAGATCCACCGGTACAGCGCCCTCTGGAGCAAGAAGAGGAAGAAGGTGGAGGAGGCGGGTCGGCTCCCGCCGCCCGCTGCCGCCTCCAACGCTGGGGCTTTGCCAGCCACGGAGGCCGTCCCGCACCGGCCCCGGGCCTCCCCGGCCGCGGTCCTGCCTGTGGTGGTGATCGCCTGTGACCGCAGCACGGTGCGCCGGTGCCTTGACAAGCTGCTGCACTACCGGCCGTCCCGGGAGCGCTTCCCCATCATTGTGAGCCAGGACTGCGGGCACGAGGAGACAGCGCGGGTCATCGCATCCTACGGCGAGGCGGTGATGCACATCAAGCAGCCGGACCTGAGCAACATCGCGGTGCCCACGGACCACCGCAAGTTCCAGGGCTACTACAAGATCGCCCGGCACTACCGCTGGGCCCTGAGCCAGGTTTTCCGCACCTTCCAGTACCAGGCGGCCATTGTGGTAGAGGACGACCTGGAAGTGGCTCCAGATTTCTTCGAGTACTTCCAGGCGGCCTTCCCGCTCCTGTTGGCCGACCCCAGCCTCTGGTGCGTCTCGGCCTGGAATGATAACGGCAAGGAGCAGATGGTGGAGGCTGGCCGGCCGGAGCTGCTCTACCGTACGGACTTCTTCCCCGGCCTGGGTTGGCTGCTGCTGTCAGAGCTGTGGGACGAGCTGGAGCCCAAGTGGCCCAGGGCCTTCTGGGACGACTGGATGAGGCAGCCGGAGCAGCGGCGCAGCCGTTCCTGCATTAGGCCCGAGGTCTCCCGCACCATGACCTTCGGCCGCAAGGGCGTGAGCCATGGGCAGTTCTTCGACCAATACCTGAAGTTCATCAAGCTCAACGACCGCTTCGTGCCTTTCACCCAGCTGGACCTCTCCTACCTCAAGAAGGAGGAGTACGAGCGCTCATTCCTGCCCAAGGTCTACGGCGCCCCTGAGCTGCGGGTAGAGGAGCTGCAGGGCAACCAGCGCCGGGAACTGGGCACCGTCCGCGTGCAATACAGCAGCCGCGACTCCTTCAAGGCCTTTGCCAAGGCCCTGGGTGTTATGGATGATCTCAAGTCAGGGGTGCCCCGCGCCGGCTACCGCGGCATCGTCAGCTTTCTCTACCGTGGCCGGCGGGTCTACCTGGCGCCCCCTTCTGACTGGACGGGCTATGACCCCAGCTGGAGTTAGCACTGTCTCTCCCCGGACATTGACCCTTGAGCATGTTGGACCCATAAAGATCATGGAGCGGGTGGGTGGGGTGTGTGTGTGGGACTCAGACCTTGTATTTTTGTTTTCTGAGTGGCATTCGAGTGCATTCGGGGGAGGGGCGGTGTGTGTGTTTGTGCACTTAATACTGGGGTTGAGGGGCTGGATTATTGTGACGCCCCGATGTGGGGGGGCAGGGGACTGGGATGGGGCATGCTGAGGCTTTCCTCACTGCCCTTCCCCTCCATCCCCCCCAGTGCCTATCCCCTTTCTGACATTGTGATCTCCTCTCTACCGCGTCCCTGAAGGTTTCTCCATGGTAGGTGAGTGGGGTCAGAGCCAATGCTGAACCGAACTGACCGATCAGTGGCTACTTTCCCAGCCTCTGTGAGCTGCGGGGGAAGAATGGAGAGAGGACAGTGACCACGTCAGCCTGGGAGGGACTAATGGAGATGCCAGGACTTGCTTAGGACCTTTGGCAGTTCCCACCTCACCATCCTTAGTTGGGGGCAGAGTGGGAGGGGGCAGGGGTCACCTCTGGCTATAGCTGGGAGGGAGCGTTGGAGATGACGTGGTGCCCTTGAAGGTCCTCAAGAGCCCATCATTTGCTGTAGGGGAGCTGGCCAGGGGCAGGGATCTTTATGTCCATGATGACCTCTTTGGTGTCTCCATGGGACCATCTCTAGCAAGGCTCGAGCATCAGAACTTTCTCGCCCTTTAACCTGCTCAGTGGTCTCTGAGCAGCCCTCTGGGTCTGGGAGGTGTGAGGAGTTGTCCTGGCTTCCCTCTATCCAGCAACGTAACGTCCCCACAACGTTCCTCTGCTTGCAGTGGGCGTTCCACCACGGTGGCCCCTTCCCTTTGTCCTTCATCGCTGCTTTTCTACACTGTGCGCCGAAGAAGTTTGTTACGGAGCCGGGGCTCTGCAATCCGGTTTGTGTTACTCTCCCTGGTGAGGAAGGGAGAGACCCAAGCTTGCGGCCTGCCTTAATCCTCAGTGGGGGCCTCCATCTTTTCCTGGGTTGAAGTTTGGTTCAAAGTTGGCTCAGTCCCTGCCGGATGGTGGCTGATTCCCCTGCTGCCATGGTCATGGTGGTCATGATTCCCTTGCTACATAGTTGGTGTAGCAATGGGGAGAGACATGAGATATCACCATGAAGGAAAACCACAGGGGTGGTGGGATACAAGAGAAGGGGCTCTCTGACAATGAGCCCTGCCTTATCTGTGGGGGTAGACCCCCCTCTCCAGTCTCCTAAGAGGTGCTGCTGAGCTGTTCAAGAGCCAGTTTGGGGAGGGAGAGTTACAGTTCAGACCTTATTTGGCCAAAATGTAGACCACACCAAAGGGTAACTTTTCCCCCACTGTATTATTTTGCTGTATTGTTCTGTTTTTGTTTTAAATCCCCTTATCTTCCCCCGTCTGGGAGGTGAGCCAGGGGAGGAGGGAAACCAAACTGCCCATTGGCATTCTACATCACCCATGAAATTGCTTGGTGCCCTAGGGCAAGTTTGGCAAAGGATGGGTGGGTGCAGAAGCTTCCCTGCGATCCAAACCCTGTTGGTGAGGTCAGGCAGAGAGGAGCTCCCATGTCAACAGCCAAGAAGGAGATGGTTGTTCCAAGAGTGTATTAAAGAGTCTGAAAATGTCCTGTCTCCAAAGTGCCCCTTCCCTCCCAGCTCTGGTAAGCAATATCCAGAGCGCTGGAGGCTTTCTCAGAGTAAGGGTGCTTCAGTGTGTGTGTGTGTAACTTTCCTCCCCTCCTTGGGCCAGGATGGGGGGAATCTATCGGAAAGAAGAATCTCTGGGAGAGGGAGGTCCATTTGTAGGCAGGAACTTCAGTGGGATCCAGGCAGCTCTTCAGGGAGCCATCCAGGTGGGGTTGGATCCCTGCCATTCTCCTGGGCAGGAACTGGGAGCTGGGCAGGCTCTTCCATCACACCCTGCCTGCGGCAAAAGTCCAACCCTGTTCCGTTTGCTCTGGGCTGTGCCGCCCTCACCACACGTGGCTCCAATGTAGGGCTTTCTGCCCCATGCTGCCAAGAGGCCTTTAGACTCTGGTTGACTTCAAGGTGAGGAAGTCGATCCAGCGAAACGAAGCCCGACTACGTTGTGGCTGATGGAGCTCTCCTTGTGAGCCCTCCCTGTTCCTGGCTGAAGCAATGTGAGGTTCTGGTGGAGGGAGTTTTTCCTCTGTGGGTTTGCAAGAGAGGAGTAGATACGACCACCTGGGGTGCTCTTACCCTCTTGGAGAGGATCCCATACTCTGTCCCCTACCCCTAAACACTGAGGGTGCCTGGGAAGCCAGCTGCTCCCCTTTCAGCCTCAGATGGAGCGGGGTCTGCACTGAGGGGAGTTGGGATTGAAGCCCACCCTTTGTTCAAGGAGGTTGATTGAAACCAGTTTCCTTTCCCATAGTGGTTGCTCCCTCTACCACGGGGGTTGGGATTAGTCCACTATTACCCTCTCTGCCTGCTGCCCCCTTCCCTGGGGAGGGGGGTGGTGAGAGGTTGAACCACATGCCTGGACCAGTCTTGAAGCCATTCTCAGTGGAAGGGGAGGAGGGGAGGAAGGAATTTTGAGCAGGGGGGCTGTGGGGAGGGAGGGAGAGATGCTGTTTTTATGTCCAAACGTCATTCTGCGAAAGCGAACTTTAAGGTGCAGAAACTATTTTCCAGAATAAAATAAAAGCCAGACCTTTTTCGGCTCGACGCATCATTGCTCTCCACCCCCCTCACCTTGGATTGATCCTAGGGCGGCATTTACTTGGACCTAGTTTTGAATGGCCCAAGCAACAGCCCTTCTCTGGAAAGGACTGTCCCGTAGCACATGCCTCTCCCTACTGGTGGCATGTTCTGAACACCCTCAACTCCAGCCACCCTCACTTCAGAGCCTTGGGGTGAGACTGGCTCCCTCGCCAACCCGCATCAGCTGGGGGAAGAGTAGCAGAGCCGTTAGCCTGCTGGTGTTTAAATGCAAAGATCAGGCATGGGGAGACCCGTTGAGGGAGAGGCTGAAATGAATCTGGTCCTAACAGGGACCAATGGCTCATTGGTACCAAGTAGTTTGTCAAGGGCTGTTTGTTACCTGCGGTTGATAAGTTGCCCCATGCGCAGCCATGACGGAGTTGTGGGGTGGGTTCTCTGGCTCCCGTAATTACGCCAACATGCCAGAAGAAGGGAAGGGTATGTGACAATGTCCACGTGTGATAATCAGTGGAGCCCAAACCCCTCATGCTTTGCAAGGGGTCCAGTTGTGAAGTGAGATAGAGACCAAGACCTGTCATGTCTGAAGCAAGCCCCTTATTTAGGGGAGCATGCAATGCTCCTCTAATACAAAGGAGATCCAGGCCCTCTCTGGTGAGCTCCTGTCCTAAATGGCTTCCATTCTAAGCAGCCAATGGGTATGAGGGTAAACAGAGGCATGGTGGGGATAGGGGAGGAGAGTGACATGCCTATGGTCACACACAGCAGGTCAATGGCAGACCAGAAGCCAGCACTGCTTTACCCACAGAACGTAGCTGCCTCTGATTGCTCCTGCTCCCTCTGGGGTCCTTCGTAAAGGACCCACATTGCCAAGGTTATCACAGGGTTGATTCTACCAGAGATGTATCTGCAGTAGCCCCTCAATAATCAGGCGTCCGGGGTGAGCTCGCAGCCTTGGTGCTGGGCTGGGACAGGGTTCCATCCTGGTGGTTCTGCTGCATGGCCAAGACCAGGTTGGCCGGTCCTGTCTCCCTAGACAGGAGAAGAGGGCCGCGCTGGCCCTGCAGCTGGGTCTGGAGGGGAGGTGCAGAAAGTCCAAGGTCATGGCCACCCCATTGAGAGCCGGGAGGGGAGGGAAATGGCTGTACAGAAGTATTGAATCACGTCAATGGTAACCGTTTGGAATGGTCCCATCTCCAATCCATGGTGGGCTTGTCTTCACTGCAGAGTTAACTCACGCCTTGCTCCTAACTCAAGTCCCAACCGCATGAGCACAAGGGAGCTTTCATCTCCATCTGGCTGGCCTGGAAGAGGGTGCTGGCAACAGCAACAGAGTCCAGCTCTTCAGCTGCTAATGTGACCATGCTGTGCTGCTCAGTGGATCGCTCTGCCGAGCCTAGCTCAGGAGCAGCTGCACTGCGAACTCGAGAGGCATTAACACTGCTGGTAAGACCTAGCCAGAGACCATCAGCCCTCCAGACTTCTAACCTATCCATGGCAATTCTTGTCACAGGTAGGTAGGCAGGTGTCCAAGCCTCTTTCTCAGTGCAACTCCAGGCCAAACGTAACAAGCAATGTTTCAGTAGAGCCCCTTCCCTGTGTGTGAACATCTACGGAGGAACATCTGGAGATCTCTGAAGGGGAGGGTCCCACCCAGGATAGTCCCATCCTTACCACCAATTCCTCCATGGGGAGGTAGGGCTGAATTCCTCCTTGCCTTGGATTTTCAGAGCAGTGGGTGGGACCCGCTGTTCCTCAGTGGTAAAGACAAGTTGGGCTTGTCTCGCAGTGGAGAGGTAGAGAAGGGAAGGATGTAAATGACCTTCAAAGAGCGGATGAAGCAAGTCCTGGCTCAGTGAGTGGCATCTCTTCAGTTCTTACCTGGGGGCTGACGAAACATTCCTCAACTTGGGGGTGGGGGACGGGAAACAGAGCGAAAGTGAAGTGAAGCAGCCAATGTGGCAGAATAAGGAGTGGAAATAGCCCCCAGCAGGGCTGCTTCCCAGCCCCCTGCTGTAACCCACTAGGCCCCACTCCCCTCCCAGAGCTGGGGTTAGAACCCAGGAGTCCTGACCCACAGTCTCCCCTGCTCTAACCACTAGACTCCCCTCCCCTCCCAGAGCTGGAATCCAGGAGTCCTGACTCCCAGAGCCTTCTGGCTCTAACCCACTAGACACCACTCCCAGAGGTGTGGCTAGAACCCAGGAGTCCTGGTTCCCAGTCCCCCCTAGAATCATCCCCTTATGAGGAGACAGGTTTCATCCCAGTCTCCAGGGGGGGAAATGTTTGCATCAGCCCCTTGTTATAATACGGGCAGCATGACAAGCTTCTAGCAAATCCGACAGTCATTCTTTACTGACTGTTCCCTGAAATGGGGCAACTGAGAGGAGGCCAGGCAATGCATGGCCAACGGGAACACCCTATTGAGAGAGAGGAGTGTTGTGTTGAGTAGTGCCTGGGAACCTCTCTCCTGGCTCGGGACTCTGCTCCCTGATCCAGGAATGGATTCCCCTTCCCGCCCTCGGCCCCTCCCGCATGGAATCCTTGCAGGGCTTACAACAAATTGTATTGATGCCATTTATCTCGTAAATTAGGCCACCGTTCCCAGATGTAACCCCTGCCCCCTCCCTGTATCCCCGATGTTAGGACTATTTGTTTTACAGTAGTACATGGATGCTCTGAGATCAGGGCCCTGTTGTGCCAGGCGCTGCCCAGACACACAGGGAGAGACAGTCCCTGCCCCCAAACCAGGCAAGCCAGCCAAAGAAAGCTTGGTTGTTGTCCCATGTTTGCTGATGAGGGACCTGATGTACAGAAAGATGGGGTGATTTGCACAAGGAGCCAGAAGTTGAATCCAGCTCTCCTGAGCCCCTGTCTAGGGCCTGGCCCCCTCATTTCTTCCCCCTTCTCCTGCTGGTTCCAGGGCCAATGCCCCAGGGGCACGGGAATGCCATGGGACTTGGCAAGTCTGGCCTTGTGCTCCCCGCTCCTATGGCTCCGCAGGGCAGGAGCCACCCAGGGCCATGGGCAACAGGCACAAGGAGGGGTGGGAGCAGGGCCCTGGGAGATCTTTAATCCTCATACTTCAGGGGCACAGCCTGAGCTGGGAGCTGGGGTTTCACACCGAGAATAGAGGGGAGAATCTTGTACCCTTGGAGCATTAGAAGCAGAGGCCAGCCCTGGGGGAAGGATCGATCCTGCCTGTGACACAAGAGGTAGTCGCTGTGGGTGGAAGGAAACAGAGGTGTCATTGCTGGAGGGGAGCAGGGGTGACACCGCAATGGGGGAGCCCCTAACCCCAATGCGGTGCATCCCCACCTAGCCTCTGGCACCATCAGCCCCCTGGTGACAGGTGTCTTCAGATCTGTTTCCTGCCCCAGTGGCTATACTCTCCCATGTCCTTTCAAGAACCAGAGAATCCGCTATATACAGGCCATGCAAAGTCAGTCCGTATACGGTATAGTAGCCCCCAAGTCATGCAAAGTCAGTCCATATAAAGTAGGGCTGTGAATTAATACCAGTTAACTCAAGCAATTAATTTGTTTTGCGTTAGCGCGATTAAAAAATGAATTACAATTAATCAGTTTTAATCACACTGTTAAACAATAATACCAGTGGAAATGTATTATACATATTTTTGGGTGTTTTTTCTACATTTTCAAACATATTGATTTCAGTTGCAACACAGACTGCAAAGTGCACAGTGCTCACTTTATATGATTACAAATATTTGCACTGTAGAAAAGATAAACAACAGAAATAGTATGTTTCGATTCACCTCGTGCAACCACTGTAGTGCGAGCTCTTTACCGTGAAAGTGCGACTTACAAATGTAGAATTACTTTTCACATAATTGCACTCAAAAACAAAACCATGTAAAACTTTAGAGCCTACAAGTCCACTCAGTCCTACTTCTTATTCAGCCAATCACTAAGACAAACAAGTGTGTTTATATTTACGGGCGATCATGCTGCCCGCTTCTTGTTTACAATGTCACCTGAAAGTGAGAGCAGGTGTTCGCATGGAACTTTTGTAGCTGGCATTGCAAGCTCTTTACATGCCAGATGCACTAAACATTCGTATGGCCCTTCCTGCTTCGACTTGTAGATTGCTTATCTTATTTTCCAGTGAAAATATTTGTAATAAAATATAATCATGTAAAGTGAGCACTGCACTTTGTAGTCTGCGTTGTAATTGAAATCAATATATTTGAAAAGGTCGGAAAAACATCCAAAAAATATTTAGAACACATTTCCCTTGGTACTCTATGATTGTTTAACAGGGCGATTAAACCTGCGATGAATTTTTTAAATCTCGCGATTAAACGTGATTATTTTTTTCATCGCTTGACAGCCCTAATATAAAGCATATATAAAGCCCTAATATAAAGCATATATAAAGCCCTAATATAAAGCCCTCTGCCACTGAGTCAGTCCATATGGAACCTCCAGCTTCCCAGTCCTTAGGTTCTGCTGCCACCTTGTGGCCATTCCCTGTCATTCTAGGACCCCAAGTCCCCATTTGTCTTTTCTCTTCCATTCTTCCCCCCCACCCATCACAACAGTTTGAAACATAGGCAGCAGGTGAACACCCCTGCCCCCCCTTCAGAGAGGCTTGCCCACCAGCCCCAGCCCTTCCACCTTCCCTGGGCGAGGAGCTGGGGTGCCCGAGATTAGCCCCTGGCCCGTTTCCCTGCCCCACGGGGCGTGCTGCCCAGGGCAGGTGGAGGGTCCGGGGCTCCCCACAGGCTTCCTGGGCTGCTCTTACTACAGCCCAGCTCTCTGGTTTGGTTTATATGCGGGACCTGGAGGGGGGAAGAGGAGGAGCAGGACCTTGTGGTGAGCGGGGGGTGGGGTGGGGGGGCTAAGGCCCACCTCAGCCCAGCCCACGGGGAACTGGCTGGCACCATACCTGAGCCTTGAGCAGGTGCAGAGCGGAGCTGCAGGGAATTGGGGACAAATGCTGTCCCGGAGTCATTCAACCCAGGACTGGGACTTGAACTCTGCATTTCAGGACTGTCCTTCGCCCAATTCGGGGCGGACGGTCGCGCTAATGGCAGGTTCCTTATCTTAGGGGTGAGGGAAGGGTAAGTGGAGTCTCCGTCTGAGCGGCCCAGGGGAGGCGTATGCCTGTGCGCTGCAGGACGACTTTTCAATGGTCACGCACAGGTTGGCAGAGGAGCAGAGTGGGGTTGCCACCTCGGGCTACAAAAACCTAGGACACGCCGGCCCCCAGCCCAGCCCCAGCCCCTCCCCTCCCCACAGCCACCAGCACTCAAGCTCCAGGCCCCTCCTACTATTGCTCCGAGCCCCAGGCCACCTTGGGCCACCTGCCCCCTCATAAAGGTGGGGGGCCCAGGGGCAGTCCGGCCCCGTACTGCCCCGGCCTTCTGGCTACTGCTCTCACCCACATGGGCAGCCTTAGATTTTTATGGGTAAACATTGAATCACCACATGCACAGCCCGAGGGAGAAATATTTCCTTGCTAATCATAGAAATTTATGGATCGGCAAAGTAAGAAAAATTCTGCGTGAGAACCTCTGAATTTGCTTTAAGGCCACTGACTATGTCGGCTTTGCCGTGGGCGGTTGCAGATTATCCAATGGGGCCTGTGCCCAGGGGCCCCGGCCAATTGAGGCGGGGAGGCAGAAAAATGGACACCCCAGAAGAAATCCGCGGCAGAAGCTGTGGGGCGGATGGGGGAAGCACCCTGATCTGGGGCCCCGGCAGAAGCATCGGGAGGCCAGGGTGGGCAAAGCCGCAGTGCCCCAACCCTGGGCCTTCGCAGACGCGCGGGGTGGTGAGGGAAGCCGCAGTGCCCAGACCCCAGCTGCGGCCCCGGGACTGGAGGAGCTCTGGCTCCGTGCTGCAGACTCAGGGCTGGGGGAGCTCTCACTCCCCGCTGTGGCCCCCGGGCCCTGGTCGGGGGGACAGCGCTTCTCTGGTCTTGGGGTCTCAGTGGGGTGGGGGGCAGAAAGGAGCCAATAGGTTGCGGGACTGTGGGGGGGGGGGAGGAACGGGGGCAGGGCCACAGGCAGAAGGGGTGGGGAGGGGCCCCCACTTGGTCTGGCCCAGGGCCCCTGGAGGGGAGGGATAGCTCAGTGGTTTGAGCATTGGCCTGCTAAACCCAGGGTTGTGAGTTCAATCCTTGAGGGGGCCATTTAGGGATCTGGGGCAAAAACTGGGGATTGACCCTTCCAACCCTGAGAGTCTATGACACCTTAATCCGCCTCTGCCCACAGCAGGAAATACCCCTGGAGACTGCAGGTGAGCACGGCTTGTTATTAATGATGATATTGGGCGGAGGGGTGGGGAAGGGGTGCTAAGAAAACAGGCCTTTCTTTATTTTTGAAATACAATGTTTGCAGCCCTGCCTCTGGTTTGTTCTTTCCCAGCTGCCACCAGAGGGCCCTGGCTGTGGGGATGGGAGGGCACCGCTTTCTGTCTCTCTCCCTTTCATACTATTGAGCTTCCTGGGTCAGACCCATGCGCCGGGTGGCTGCCTCCTCCATTGTGATCTGCACCCAGCAGCTGCTGCTGCGTGGGGAGAGCCCTTCAGCCAGGCCCACGCCCCCCCTCCCCCAATCCCGTGCCCAGCCCAGCTGGGGACTTTCGCCTGTGCCTGGAACCAGCCCCTGAGCCGGAGCCTGCAGGTGATGGGGAGACCTGGGGAACAGGGCCGGGGCCAGGCAGGAAAGTGACTCTGCCCCGGGGCTGGAACTAGGGGGACTCCCGCCCCCCCTGGCTTGTCAGGGTTCCCATCATATCCAGGGTTTACAGTTGGGTTTCCAGCCCCCCCACGGTACAGATTGTTCCTGCACCCCTGGGACCTGCTGCCCTTGGGGACCATGTTCCCCTTGGATGCTGCGCTTTTCTAGCATTGGGCTCAGAGACTCTATTCCTGGGGGGGGGACCTTAGTCCCGGTGGGAGGGGCCGGATTGCCGCTGGGCTAAAGTGACCCCCTGTTTTCCCAGCCTGGCAGAGCCAGGGGTAGCCAATTCTCTAGATATTTTTGGTCAAGGTCCAGATTTCTTGGTCAGGGCATCATTAAGGTCCAGAGCCCCATTTAAGGTCTCCTGGGGACCCTGGGCCAGAACACTGGTGGGGGGAGGGGACCCTGGGCCAGAGCATTGCAGGGCGGTGCCAGCACTGTGGCCCCGCCCCCTTCCACCTGCAGCCCCGCCCTCAACCCCACCCTGTTCCGCCCCCTTCCCCATGGTCCCTCCCCCTACTCGCTCTCCCCCCCACACCCCGCTGTGGCCCTGAGACCGGAGAAGTTCTTCCAGCCCTGGAGCCGTAGCGGGGGGAGGTTTTCGGGGGGGGCCCCCAAATTGGCTGGGGCCACCGGGCACGGGTCCCGTTGGCCCGTGCGGTAATCCGCCCCTGGCAGTCACAATAAGAAGTGGATAAAAAGATTTCACGGGCTGTTCAGAAGCGCCTGGCGGTCCCGATTTGGCCCACAGTCCACCGATTGGCTACCCCTGGTCTAAAGCAGTGGTTTTCAAACTTTTTTTCTGGCGACCCAGTTGAAGAAAATTGTTGGTGCCCATGATCCAACGCAGCTGGGGATGAGGGGTTTGGGGTGTGAGAGGGGCTCAGGGCTGCGACAGAGGGTTGGGGTGCAGGAGGGGGTTAAGGCTCTGGGCTGGAGGTGCAGGTTCCGTGGTGGGGCTGGGGATGAGGGGTTTGGGGTGCAGGAGGGGACTCTTGGTTTGGGGGCGGCTCAGGGCTGGGGAAGGGGGTTGGGGTGTGGGAGGGGGTCAGGGGTCTGGGCTGGGGGTGCAGGCTCTGCGGTAGGGCTGGGGATGAGGGGTTTGGGGTGTAGGAAGGGACTCTGGGTTTGGGGGTGGCTCAGGTCTGGGGCAGGGAGTTGGGGTGCAGGCTTGCCTCGGGTGGCTCCCGGTCAGCGGTGCAGCAGGGGTGCTAAGGCAGGCTTCCTGTCTTGGCACCAGAGGCCGCGTCCTGCCCCAGAAGCGGCCAGCAGCAGCCCTGCCTCCTAGGTGGAGGTGCACAAGCACCGCCCCCCCAGCTCCCATTGGCTGGGAACTGGCCAGTGGGAGTGCAGAGCCCCGTGCTTGGGACAGGGGGCAGCACGCAGAGCCCCGTGGCCCCTCCGCCTAGGAGCTGGACTGCTGCTGGCCACTTCCGAGGCACAGCGTGGTGTCAGAACAGGCAGGAAGCCTGCCTTAGCACCCCCGCACCCCCGCCTTAGCTGGGCAGCGCCGCTGACGGGACTTTTAATGGCCTGGTTGGTGGTATTGACCAGAGCTGCTGCTACCCAGTGCCTTACATGTCGTGACCCACTACTGCTCTAAAGCATCTGTCTGCGGGGAAACAGCCTTGAGGGGACGGGGAGGGGGGAATTGGGGTGTGAAATGGACTCAAGCCACTTCTGAAATAAACCCCGTTTCGCTCCGGATTGTCATCCCCCTGGGGGACAGGGAAGGGAAATGGCTGTGGTGGAGCCGGCTCAGGTAGGGGATTTTCAGGGAGCTGCGGTGGAATGCGAAGGGAGCACCCCGCAGTGAGGCCCAGGGGAGAGGCTCCGTCCCCTCACCCCCAGCTGCTGGGAATGGGGCGGGGGTTGGGGGTTCCTGTCCCTGGACTCTGCTGAGGGGCTCCACTTCCTGTGGCAGCCTCTGGCTGGTAGGCGTGTGATAACCGGGAAGGCCCCTACCCTCCTCCACCGGCTGGGGGGGACAAGGAGCTCTCCCCATCTCCCCACCCTGAAGCCTCCTGGCTGCTCTGAGCAGGGTGGGGGTGGGATTCTGCTCCCCTGTGACACCCTCCCCCACAAGTTTCTGTTTTATCGGCCCTCCTCCCCCATGACTAGCGGGACTGTGTCTGGGGCAGCAGGTGCTGAGTGGGGGACTCTTGGTGTTTCAGATGCCGGTGACCTTCGAGGAGGTGGCTGTGTATTTCACCCAGGGGCAGGGGGCTCTGCTGGACCCCGCTCAGAGAGCCCTCTACAGAGACGTCATGCAGGAGAACTACGAGACGGGGACCTCGCCGGGTAAGGGATTCCCGTCCCCTCGGTTATTAGAAGCTGCGGCGGGTGTTGTGCCCAGTTCACCTTCTTCTCAGGTTCTTCCCTGGTCCATTAAATTTCAGGGGAATGGATCCCATAATCCCAGATTGAAGGAGAGAGATTTTCATCCTCACAGCCCCATCAGCCATCTGCTTTTCCCCAGGGGTTCAGTGACCATGTTCTCGTCCGTTCAGATCCCGTGGACCCCCAGCGCATCACAGGGTCGTGTTAAAATCAGTGTTCTTTGTGACAAAGGCTCTACCCATGGCACACCCTGATCTCATCTGATTTCACTCCCCTCGCTGACTTGACTTTCTCACTGTCGCCACAGAAGGTGGAGCTGTTCAGAGACTCGACCTCAGAACCCTTCAGCTCTTTGGTGCCAAAAGTCGGCAGTGGGTGCTGGCTCTGCAGAAGCTTCAAGCCATGTGTCTCTGGCTACTCAGGGTCCAGGCCAAGGTGAAACTTGGCAACAGGGGCCAGGAATCCTTAATTTCCTAGATGCATATCTTATAAGGTCAGACAGGACCTCTGTGATCAACTTGTCTGATATCCAGCTACACACAGGCCATAGCGGGGGTGAGAGATTCTGCCTAAAACTGGGGGGGGGGGGGCACAAGGCCCTGCCTCCTTCGTGGCCCCACCCCTCCCCTTCCTCTTTCCCCCGAAGCCACGCCCCCCTGGCCAAGTCGGAATCTAGCCCCGCCCCGTGTCCCTGCCTCCCTGGACTGCCTGCCCAGTGGAGGGTCCGTGACACCGAGCAGCTGCTCGCATGGCTCTTACCCTGACTCGGCTCCAGCTTCTGGCTGGGGGCTGGGGCCTCGGGGGCCAAAGAGCCACAGCCGGGCCATGGTAGGAGCCGCCTGGGCAGCTGTGAAGAGCCGCGGACCCACCATCTGCCCTGGCACTGGTCCTGGGGGCGGGGGCAGGGACACGGGCTGAGGGTTGCTCTCAGGGCCCCCCTGCCGTGGGCAGGTGGAGGATCTGCACCTCCGCACAGCTGCCCGGGCTCCCCGGGCCGCTCTTACCTGGGCCGGGCTCCAGCTTCTGTCCTGGCTGGGGGGCGGGACCTCAGGTGGAAGAAGAGGGGCAGGGGCTGGGCCCTTGGCAAAGAGTGGATGGGCCATGGCCCCTTCCCCCCACCCCCACCCCGTTCTGATGCCCCTGGGCCATAGGACTTTCCCGAATCAATTACTGTTTGAATTACAATAGAGCTTTCAGAACAACAAGCTGGCTTGATTTTAAAATGTCCAGTTATGGAGAACCCGAACCACCCTTGGTAAATTGTTGCAGTGGTTAATTCCCTTCACCGTTAAAATATTGTGCCGGTTTTCTAGTCGGCATTTATTTCGCTTCAACTTCCAGCCGTTAGATTTTTTTTAATATCTTTGTCAGTCACATTAAAGAGCACTCGCCTACCGCATTTCTATTCCCTACATACGCACTTCTAGACCATGATCAAGTCGCCCCTTTAAGCTTCTCTGTGTGAAGCTAAATGGCTTCCCTGATTGTTCCACCATAAGGCATGTTTTCAAATCCTTTGATCGTTGTATGGCTCTTCTCTGAACACACTCCATATTATCCGTATTCTTCTTGGACACCAGAACTGGACACAATATTCTAGCCAAGGTCGCATTGCAGTAAATTCAGAGATAAAATAATAACCTCTGTTCCTACTCCAGATTCCCCTGTTTATGCTTCCAAGCATTGCATTAGCCACTGCATTGCTCTGACAGGTTTCAGAGTAACAGCCGTGTTAGTCTGTATTCGCAAAAAGAAAAGGAGTATTTGTGACACCTTAGAGACTAACCAATTTATTTGAGCATGAGCTTTCGTGAGATGCATCTGATGAAGTGAGCGGTAGCTCACGAAAGCTCATGCTCAAATAAATTGGTTAGTCTCTAAGGTGCCACAAGTACTCCTTTTCTTTTTGCATTGCTCTGGGAACTCATGTTTAGCTGATTATCCACCATGACACCCAAATCTATGTCAGAATTATTGCCTCCTTGTATCGAGTCCCCCAGCCTGGAAGTATGGCCAATGTTCTTTGTTCCTAGATGTATACATTTACTTTTAGCTGTGTTGAAACACGTATTGTTTGCTTGGCGCCCAGTTCACCAAGTGGTCCCGATCGCTCTGTATCGGTGATCTGTTGTCTTCACTGTTTACCACTCCCCCAGTTTTTGTGTCATCGGCAAACTTTATTAGTGATGATTTTATGTTTTCTTCCAGGTCGTTAATTAAAATGTTAAATAGCGGAGGGCTGAGAACTGACTGGAAACACACTCACTTGATGGCGATTCCCTGTTTAAAATTACATTTTGAGACCTATCAGTTAGCCAGCTTTTAATTCATTCATGTGTGCCATGTTAATTTTTTATTGTTCTAGTTTGTTAATCAAAATGTCATATGGTAGCAAGTCATACACCTTACAGAAGTCTAAGTATAATTACATCAACAGTAGTATCTTTTCAACCTTCCAGGATTGTCCTGGAGTCTCCAGGAATTAAAGATTATATTAAAGAAACCTCCAGGAATACGTCCAACCAAAATTGGCAACCCTATTTTCAACCAAACATGTAATCTCGTCAAAGAAAGATATCAAGTTTGTTGGACAGGATCTATTTTCCATAAATGCATGTTAATTGGCATTAATTATGTTACCCTCCTTTGATTCTTTATTAATCAAGTACTGTATCAGCCGCTCCATTATGTTGCCCAGGATTGATGTCAAACTGACAGGCCTATGATTACCTGAGTCATCCCATTTACCCTTTTTAAATGTTGGCACAACATTAGTTTTGTTCCAGTCCTCTGGAAATTCCTTGATTTTCCAAGACTTATTGAAAATCAGCCTTAACGATCCAGTGAGCTCCTCAGCCAGTTCTTTTAAAACTCTTGGATGCAAATTATCTGGTCCTGCTGATTTAAAAATGTGTAACTTTAGTAGCTGATGTTTAACATCCTCCTGAGATAGTCATGGAATGGAAAGAGTATCATTATATAAAAGGACTACATCATCTGTATTCCCCCCAAGTATGGAACAGAAATGTTTATTGAACACATCTGCCTCATATGCATTATTATAGAAAATTCTACCATTTCCCTCTTGCAGTACCATTGTTAGGATTCTTTTTGTTCCTAATGGACTTTAAAAACTTCTTATTGTTCTTCGTAGAACCATAGATTTCTTCTTGTGTCCCTTTGCTTTCCTTACCAATTTTCTACCATGCCTAGCGTCTGATTTATATTAAATACTATAAACTTCTCCTTTTGTCATTTTTTATATATCTGTATATTTAAATTTTTATAGCTGCATTCACATCCTCTCTAAACCAGATCATTTTTTTAACCAATACATCCTTCTTCTTGGATTGTGGGGTCATAGCTTTTTGAGCATCAAGTTGTTAAACAATTCCCAATTGTCATTCACATTTTTCTGCTTCAGTTCTTTCTCCCAGCTGATTTGGCTCTTAATTGTCTTCAGCTGTGTGAAACTTGACCAAGTATATAAATGTGATTAGGTCGTGATCCCTGGTACCTAAGGTACCATTGATTTTTAGTTCTGTGGTTAGGTCCTGTTTGAGCCAGGTAATTGCCATCTATAATGCTTAGAGATTCCAAGGATGTTTTAGCACTGGCGGCATGAGACCTCCAGCGTTTGTCACTCAAACTGAAGTCCCCCATGATCACACAGCTTTTTTTCCCTATGCTTTATAGATAGGTTCTTAAGGACCCAGTCATCCTGTTCCTTAGTGAAATTTGATGGTCTGTAGCAGATACCAAGTAATACCCCATCTTGTGCTTTATCTGTTAGGACATTGATCCATAACCATTCAAGATCATTTTCTTCCAAGTCATCAATGATGCCACTGGCTCCCCACTTTTGCCCACTCCGTCCTTCCTAGATAGGTTATAATGATTTATTTTAACCTTCCAGTCATGGAAATCATCCCACCAGGGATCTGTAGTGTCAGTGAGATCAGATTTACACTCAGAAATATGTCCTTCCAATTCCTCTTGTTTCTTACCCAAGTTCCTAGCATTGACGTATGGGCAATTCAAGAATTTCTTCGCTTCGTGTCCTTTGCGTCCTTGATTAATTTTGTTTCCACCATTTTGATTTTGTGCTGAGTGCTCTGGTTGTTCCTCTTTTTACGCTACCCTTTTGTTAGTTTAATGCCCTCCTAATTACCATAGCCAACCAGACCCTGAGAAGGTTGGTCCTTCTTCTACTGAGGTAGAGGCCTTCCAAACTATACAGCCCCCTCTTCACATAAAAGGTGGACCAGTGTCCCAAAACCCCCAAACTCTCCACCTTATGCCATTTATCTAGCCAGTGATTCACTTCCAGAATTTATTGCCTTCTGTCTTCCTTTTCCCATGGGCCAGGAAGGATGTCAGAGAAGATTGCTAAACTAAAACAAAAAACAAAAAATTAAAGCAAACAAATCAAAATTCCCTCAAAGAAGAGCTGTTTCTCTTCTTGGTTCAATCTTCTTGATGTTTTACGTTTCCTTCCCATTTGTGAAGATTGGTTTTATCGCTGGCTGCTTCCCACTCATAATGGATCATGGACCACCAGGTGCCTATGGGGAGGCTAGGAGACTTTCCTTAATCCTGTCACCCTTATCCCAAGGGTTTAGGTGTGCCTCCCACCGCCTTTTCATTGCTTTTTGTAAGTCTTTCTTCTGATCGGTTTTGGTTCAAGCAGCGGCTGGGGAGGGGGGATGTCCTTCGTGAGTCAGACAGCTGGATACTGAGCCCTGATTCCCCAAGAACACATTGCTGGCAGGTAACATATGAGGCAGAATAACCCAGTTGTAATGGCTCATGTCGCACCAGGGACCCACTTCAGAGAAGTTGAAACGACAGATGGGTTAGAAATTTTACCTGTCTCAATTTCCCCAGCAGTTATCCTGCTGTGTTTCTCTCTTAGCAGTTCCCCTTTTGCCGGGCCCCGGGAACGACTCGTGTCTGGATTCTCTCTCTGTCCCAGCAGCTGGTAAGATGGGCAGTGAGAACGGGGAGGAGAATCAACGGCAGGAAGGCCTTGGACAAGCGGAACTGCGCAGAGTGTTATCAGTGACATCAGAAAGGAGCTTTCCCCAGAGTCACACACAGGACTCTGGAAATCAATGCGGGTCAGAGAGGCAGCTGGGAAACCAGCCAGGGGAGAACGTGGCTCAAGCTATTCACCGTGTGGGAGGATGCAACGATCTCAAAGAAACCACAGTCCAGCAGAGAATCCACGCCAGAGAGAGAGATAATACGTGTGTGGAGTGCGGGAAAACCTTTCATTGGCGCTCCTATCTTATTAGACATCAGAGAACCCATACAGGGGAGAAATCCTATAAATGCCTCGATTGTGGGAAAAGCTTCAGTCAGAGCTCACTTCTCATTAGACATCAGCGAACCCACACGGGAGAAAGACCCTATAAGTGCCTTGAATGTGGGAAAAGTTTCAGTGACAACTCGCACCTCATCGCCCATCACAGAATCCACACGGGCGAAAGGCCCTACAAATGCCTTGAATGCGGGAAAAGTTTCATACAGAGCTCCGTTCTTGTTGCCCATCAGAGAATCCACACGGGGGAAAGACCCTATAAATGTCCCGACTGTGGGGAAAGCTTCAGTCGGACCTCAGAGCTGATTGTGCATCACAGAATCCACACGGGCGAGGAACCCTACAAATGCCTGGACTGTGGAAAGACTTTCAATCGGAACTCCAACTTTGTGGTACATCAGAGACTGCACACGGGGGAGAGGCCCTGTAAATGCCTGCACTGTGGGAAAAGCTTCAGGCAGAGCTCCAACCTGATTGCACATCAGAGAATCCACACGGGAGAGAAACCCTACAACTGCCTAGAATGTGGGAAAAGCTTCATTCAGAGCTCACAGCTCATTACCCATCAGAGACTGCACAGGGGGGAGAAACCCTACAAATGCTCGGACTGTGGGAAAGGTTTCAACCTGAGCTCCAGCCTCATTAGACATCAGGGAATCCACACGGGAGAGAAACCCTATTACTGCCTTCACTGCGGGAAAAGCTTCAGCCAGAGCTCCCAACTCATTGTGCACCAGAGAATCCACGCAGGAGCCAAACCCTGAGTGGGGCAGAAGCGTCAGCCTGGGTCAGTTTGCGCCAGGCATCAGCAAATGCACCCAGCGAAGAGACCTCTTAAAGGTTGTTACTGTGGGAAAAGCTCCAAGCAGAGCTAACTCCATGTTGGACATCAGACACTCCACCCAGGAGAGAAATTTGGGGATCACGGGAGAAGGGCTGCGGTTAGAGAGGTGCTGCCCCATATCGTTACCCCTCTGAGAAGCACTGATTTCCATAGCGTCCCACTGTAGGATGCTTAAAAAAGCCGAAAGCCCTAGGAATCTCCCCTCAAAGCCAGTCCCATTGGCCTCTGACACTTCCGCTCGACTCGGGATTAGGTATAGCTAGCACATTTCTCCTGACGCGGACCGAACCGCCAACGCATTTCCTCATCTAGACCGACCCGGAGCTTCTCATTCACAGTGGTCCCCACCGTTAGCAGAGTGATTGTCAGAGTTGCTGAGTTCTTCCTTTGGGGACCAGCGCTGGGTTTACAATGCCACCAACCTGCTTGCTCTTCTCCACCTCCTCCCCCTGTGTGAATGGTGGATGGGGCCTCAGAGCACAGAGGCCAAGTGGGGGCGGGGCCTGAGGGCAGAGGGACCGAGCGGGAATGGGGCCTTGGGGCAGAGCTTTGGCAGGGCTTGTGGGGGAAGAGGCCAGGTGGGCCGGGGCCTCGGGGACGGAAGAGGTCAGGTGGGGGCGGGACCTCAGGGCAGAGCGGGGGCAGGGCCACGGTCTGGGCGCCGGGGCCCAAAAGAGATGAATCTGACCCTATGGGCGACAGATTGTCTCATTCCCAGTTCTTCTCACCGTGCTGTAGGTTGTGCCGAAGAAGCTGCCGGCTCTGGTTGTTTATAGAACGGAAGAGGCGATTCTCAAAGAGTTGGAGCAGGGGAGAGAAAAACGTGGTGGTGAAGCCTCCATGTGACTTGGGGTCAAGGGGGTGAGCTACAGCAATTCCCCTCCTTCACCCGTCACCCTGGTGGTCTCGCCTCATGACAGCAGCATCTGTCCAAGCCATGGAGAGTTTATCTCACCCGTTCTACCCTTCTGCCTCTCAACGTGTCACATGACTCAGTGATCTCCGCTCCCACGCTTAGGAATTGCTCTTTGAGACTCTGTGATCCTATGTCAAACTCACCAGCGTTGGAGCTGAACTTGTCACGATACCAGTGTATCCCAAATCCAGTGTGATCCTTCTGAGTTTAAACCCCACTTCATTGATAAAGCAGCTTCCGGGCATTTTCTTGTCAAGCTCAGCTTGTTTGCAGATAGGAAGGTTGGGTTTTTATAAGGTTTTGAATAATGCAAAGTAATGCACATTGGAAAACATAATCCCAACTATACACATAAAATGATGGGGTCTAAGCTGTTACCACTCAAGAAAGAGATCTTGGAGTCATTGTGGAGAGTTCTCTGAAAACATCCACTCAAAGTGCAGCAGCAGCCCAAAAAGCGAACAGAATGTTGGGAATCATTAGGAAAGGGATAGATAATAAGACAGAAAATATCATGTTGCCTCTATATAAATCCATGGTACATCAACATCTTGAACACTGTCTGCAGATATGGTCACCTCATCTCAAAAAAGAGATACTGGAATTGGAAAAGGTTCAGAAAAGGGCAACAAAAATTATTAGAGGTATGGAACGGCTTCCGTATGAGGAGAGGTTAATAAGACTGGGACGTTTCAGCTTGGAAAAGAGACGACTAAGGGGGGATATGTTTGAGATCTATAAAATCATGACTGGGATGGAGAAAGTAAATAAGGAAGTGTTATTTACTCCTTCTCATACCACAAGAACTAGGGATCACCCAATGAAATTAATAGGCAGCAGGTTTAAAACAAACAAAAGGAAATATTTCTTCACACAGCGCACAGTCAACCTGTGGAACTCCTTGCCAGAGGATGTTGTGAAGGCCAAGACTATAACAGGGTTCAAGAAAGAACTAGATAAGTTCACAGAGGATAGGTCCATCAATGGCTATTAGCCAGGATGGACAGGGATGGTGTCCCTAGCCTCCGTTTGCCAGAAGCTGGGAATGGGTGAGAGGGGATGGATCACTAGATGATTCCCTGTTCTGTTCATTCCCTCTGGGGCACCTGGCACTGGCCACTGTTGGAAGACAGGATCCTGGGCTAGATGGAACTTTGGTCTGATCCAGTATGGCCACTGTTATGTTCTTATTTTGTTTTTCATTATGAGGATGCAAAACTTTTGTAAATAATAGGTCTAAATAAGAAGGGGGCTCCGGGGGAAGTGGGTATAGGCAGTTTAGTGGAGAACACGGGTACATCCGTTTTCCTCTGCGTCAGATTGAACATGCTCATCATTGTGTGTGAACCAGAAATTGTTTTATAGCCCACCCTCAAAGTGTCAGGTTTTGTTTATATACTTGAAGGCCGTTTGGTCACACGCATCTTTCTTCGTTTAGCCTGAGGGGACGTAATGTCGATGCACTGGGGACTGCACGAGAAGCGATCGATTGCTCGACTAGCCCTTTCTTTTATTCTGTTTCCACATCCTTTTGTCGTGAATTTTTAGTGTGGTTTGAGGAATAGTCATTATAAATAACCATGGGCACGAATGCTGGTGGGGGCAGAGTAGGAGTCGCAGCCTGAGAGGCAGAGACCGAAACGGGGAAGGATGTTGCTGCCTGACCCGGGCAGTGATGTGAAATACTGTCTGGAACGGGAGAGTGTGGGAGCTGGAATATACAGAGCTAGGGAGCCCAAGAGCCAAGGCTATTCTACAAGCAATGTCCTATGAGTGTTGGATGAGGACAGCTCTGATTTCTATGTATCATGCCCCAAGGGAAGTGATGCAGAGGGTGGGCGGGAGGATCCCCAGATTCCTGGGAGGAAGAGGCAGAGAAGCCAACAGGCCTGAAGCCAGGCTGACCCTTATTACCAAAGCAGAGGGCAACGGAGCTGGTCACAGGTCACCCTCTCCCCATCTACCGCAGCACCCTACGTGGGAGCAACGGAGACTCTTGGCCACGCTGGCCCCACACACACCAGGCGTGTCCTGGGTAAATAAAAGCCTCAGCTGGGATTGGAGATGCTGCTACTTCGCCTTGTTCTCTAGCTCAGATTGAGTTGTGCTCGCTGGGTCTCTTGAAGCGCATGTGGCTATGACGGGATCCCAGGGTCTCTCACACATTCGCGCCCATGTTCTACCAAGTGCAAAATGTTGCTCTGTTTTGGTGCGTGCAGGGGCCAGGGGCAGCAATTTGCCGGGCTGGGGCTGAAATGCACCGTGCCGGGCTGGGCATCAGGCGGGTTGTCTTTTATTTCTTGCTTTGAAACAATAAAGTAGAATGCAGTTTCTCAGACTCTAGAGTCCTTTGTTTGAATAATGATTGAAAAAATGGACAGAAATGGACTGGAGGCTGGCAGGGGAGCCTTTTTGACCTGTTGTTTCCCCAAAAAGAAATTGGGATACAAAGAAAAGTACAATAAAAGTTTTGTTATCCGGCATGTTAGGGAAATGGGGGGAGCTGGTAAGTCAAAAATTCTGGTTAACTAAGAGGAAGGGAGTTTGGGTGCGGGGGGGGGCCTCAGGGCTGGGAGTTGGGGTGCAGGAGGGAATGTGGAGCACAGACTCTGGGAGGAAGTTTTGGTGTGGGAGGAGGCTCAGGATAGGGGGTTGGGGCTCAGGAGAGGGTGCTGGGTGCGGGCTCTGGGAGGGAGTTTGGGTGCCGGAGGGGGCTCGGGGCAGGGGGTTGGGGCACGGGAAGGGTTATGGGGTGCCGGATCCGGGTGGTGCTCACCTCGGGCGGCTCCCTGCAAGCGGCAACATGTCTCTGCTGCTCTTAGGCAGAGGCGCGGCTAGGTGGCTCTGCGCACTGCCTCCATCTGCAGGCACCACCCCCGCAGTTCTCATTGGCCGCGGTTCCCGGCCAGTGGGAGCTGCGGAGCCAGCACTTGGGGCAGGGGCAGTGCACAGAGCCCCCATGGCTGTTCCTGCACCTAGAAGCAGCAGGGAAATGTCGCCGCTTCCAGGGAACCATACGGAGTCAGGTGGGGAGCCTGCCGGGCCCACGCCAACTGGACGATAAACTGGACTTTCAATGAAGATCAGAAATGTCGGTTTATAGAGCTCTCCGGTTGGTAGAGTGCCGGATAACGCCGCTTTTACTGTATTTTTGTAAACTGGAAAAAGTGTTCTACAGAGTTAACCCCCAAGGCTGTTGTATGGAAAACCCGGCATGAAGGTATTTGTTCTTTTTTAGTCTCGTTCCAGTGTAGATTAGGCCTGAGAGTTTCCATGTGACACAAATATGGAATGCACACACAGTACTGACCATAGTGTAAAGCGTTGCAAACCATATTTGAAATATTCACGAATAAGGCTACGAGTTGGTCACGGTGATTTTAGGTGACTGTAACTTCAGCCCCGGGTGGCGGGACTTGGCCTCCAGCTGTCAGCCCCGCACTGCGGGGAGCAGACTTCTGTGATTTATCTGTGACCTTCCCGTGATTTTTACTAAAAATACCCGTGACAAAATCTTAGCCTTACTCATGAATACATTTGAAAGCAAATCTACCATTGTTCCTTATACCGACTTCCCCCCACCACACCCCGCCCCGTCACACATATTGCACAGGTTTTCAACACAACATTTGCATGTCTCTACTTTGGCACAAACGTGTCAGCACATTGCCCTCTGATCTTATTTAAGACACGTTTTCTCTGGCCTTTTCCTCCCAGGTAAAACCAAAGTGCCTTGTCCTCTGCTGTGTTTTTACTTTAGAATAGCTCCTGCACCTTAGTTACCCTGCGGTTAACAAAAAAACAAAACAAACAAACAAAAATCACCGTTCTTAGCAGGGTGGGAAAGACCCGGAGCTGGATTCACAAGGGAACTGGGGCGCCATGATGCTCAGGATCACAAAGTCTAGCTTTTAGGCACATAGAAAGTCTCGGGAACACCGCTGCGCCGGAGTTAAGTGCACAGGGGAGAGAGAGGTATCGCAGAATCGCATTCACAAAAGCCAGCATGCCTGGCGGGGAACCGCTTCAGCCAGCCCATGGAAGATGCCGACCAGAGGGGTGTGTGCTAAGATCCACCCTACCACAGAGCTCAGTGCCTAAGTCCCCACTGCAGATAGGCACCTAGCTCTACCTGGCGAGCCACGAACAGGAATCTTCTCCTGGAATCAGGGGAGGTAAGTGCCTGAACTGCTTCTTGTGGGAATGAGCTAGGCAGGCACCTAACTATACACAAAACAGCTGCAGGAGGAAGTGATGGTGCCCACCTTGTAACTTTTAGCCCAAGGAATAAACTTGCGTTATAAAAAAATTGAACATAAGAACAACCATACTGGCTCAGACCAAAGGTCCATCTAGCCCAGTATCCTGTCTTCCGACAGTGGGCAATGCCAGGTGCCCCAGAGCGAATGAACGGAACAGGGAATCATCAAGTGATCCATCCATTGTCACCCATTCCCAGCTTCTGGCAAACAGAAGCTAGGGACACCCTCCCTGACTATCCTGGCTCACAGCCATCGATGGACCTCTCCTCCATGAAATGAAACCAAACATGACAAACTAAATTATAATATTGCAATTAAACATTACACTAGATACACTGTAATTTGAGATGGCTGAAGTTGTGAGCAACTATTAAGAGTTTCATTGTTTAGTTGCTATTAAGAATATGTAACAAAGAGCGCGGCGACATCTGTCTGCACAGTGTTACCGAAGGTGAATGATGACGTGCTGAGAGTAATACAAATAATAATTTTAAATAAATAATGAAACTCCATTTGCAGTGGCTTACATGAAAGGGAGTCCAGGAGGGTGGCCAACCCTCCAGGATTGTCCTGGAGTCACCAGGAATTAAAGAGGAATCTTGAGTTAAAGATTACGTCATGTGATGAAACCTCCAGGAATCCGTCCACCCAAACTTGGCAACCCTACAGTGCAATTCAAGCCCGCAGAGAACACTAAATAAGACAAATGTGTGACCTGGTTTGAGGCTTTATGCAGACGCAGCTGATGAGTCTTTCAAACACCAAAAATATGTATGACAATAATAGGGTTTTTTGGAGGGAATAGATGTCAGATATTTCATTGAATCAAGCCTCTTTTAGCAGCTTGGTCCATCATATCCAATACAAAAGAGCAGGCAATGGGATGCACTGGTGCTGTTTTGAAAACATCCCTGGGAAGCGGGTGCTGAGATGCCTGGGGGAGGGGAAGAAAAAGCCCCTCTGCCCCCTATTTTTGAAACCACTGCAGCTGGCTCCTCTTTCATACGGGGCCAGATTTAGGGGCAGGCGAACAGCTAGGGTGCCGAGCTTGCAGGGGGCCGGGCACGCAGATTTACAGACCCTAGTGTGCAAATGTATCGGTTTATATGACAGGGAGGAGTCATGTCTGCAAATCGTGCATCGAAGTCGTGAAATGGGCTACAAACGCCATAAAAATAAGGTACTCAAAAGTGTAACCAATTGTGGGGGCGGGTTTTCCCCCCTCTGCCACTGCCTGGAAGTGCCTCTACCCTGACTCCTACCCCATGACCCTGATTTTGCCCTCTCTCCTTCCCCTGCCTTCAGCTGTTCACTCCACCTGTGCAGTCAGTTTGGGCCTGATGCAGACTCTGCCCATCCCTCCCCCTCCATCTGCCCCCTTTTAGCCCCTGAGACCAGCGGGAAGCTCATGGCCATCCCAAGGCAGGGCAGCGGCTTCCCCAGCTTCAGCAGTATTTACTGGGAATCCTCAGCCAAAGGGGACCAGCCGTCCCCATCTTAGGGGCTTTGTCTTATATAGCCAACTATACGCCCCCCTCCCCCCCCCACGCAAAAAAAAGGACCACAGCTGATGAACCCTCCCCATCCCAGACCCAGGAGGGACCCAGCCAGATTCCTTCTCTCTGCCCTTTAACTACAAGGACCTGCCCAGGGAATCCCATCCCACAGCCCATGTCAAGAACCAGATCCCCTCCAGCAGGAAGTGAATTGCACTGGCTACAGTAACGCTTGGTTGCTGGGTGAATTCCTGTTTCCCTGCATTGTCCCTTTGCAAGAGCCCAGAGCCCTGGCGGCTGGGGACCCCGGAGCCCCCCTGGCTGCTGCAGCTGGGAGAGGTGAATGTGGAGGAGTGACATTCCTGCTACTCCCACAAGAGACTCAGTGCAGAGACCCCAGGACATCCCATACTGGGAAGACAGAGGTTCTGTTCCACAAGAGCCGAGGACCCCAGGCCAGAGAGGGCACTGGTTGGAGTGAAGGTAAGAACCCCACCCCCCAACAGGGAACCATGTTTCCGGCTTACATCCTGTCTGCTGGGTTACGCCGATCCTGCTGGCTGAAGGTGCTGCAGAATCTGGCTACACCCTTAATCTGTGCAAAATGTGTGTGTGTTGCAACCCCCCAGCCCTCCACAGGGCCTGATCTACACCAGCTGGGGATCTGGCTTCAAAAATAACCCAACGTATTAACACCCAGGGCTGATCTGAGCCATTATTTGCACTAACTGGCTTTGGGTTACTGCAGGGTCAGCAAATGCCAGGCAAGGCGGACCACAACCGACCCACAAGAGGTGCCGGGGCTCTGAACTGCCCAGCCCAGAGGTGCCGGGGCTCTGAACTGCCAAGCCCAGCAGTGCCAGGGCTCTGAACTGCCAGGCCCAGCAGTGCCGCGGCTATGAACTGCCAAGCCCAGCGGTCCCGGGGCTCTGAATTGCCAGGCCCAGAGGTGCCGGGGCTATGAAAAGCCAGGCCCAGATGTGCCGGGGCTCTGAACTGCCCGGCCCAGAGGTGCCATGGCTCTGAACTGCCCGGCCCAGAGTTCCTGGGGCTATGAAAAGCCAGGCCCAGAGTTGCTGGGGCTCTAAACTGCCAGGCCCAGCGGTGCTGGGGCTCTGAACTGTCAGGCTCAGAGGTGCTGGGGTTATGAAAAGCCAGGCCCAGAGTTGCTGGGGCTCTGAACTGTCAGGCTCAGAGGTGCTGGGGTTATGAAAAGCCAGGCCCAGATGGGCCGGGGCTATGAACGGCCAAGCCCAGAGGTGCCGGGGCTCTGAACTGCCCGGGCCAGAGTTCCTGGGGCTCTGAATTGCCCCGCCTAGAGGTGCCGGGGCTCAGGCCCGGCAGTCCCTGGCCCAAATGAAGCCCTGCTTAGGATTCAGTAGCCAGAGTCACTGCAAGGGCCGGTGGGGAGGGACTCCGAGGGTCTGCTTGTCTTTCCTGGGGAGGGGAAAGGGGGAAGCCCGGGAAAGCTGGTGCTTTCGCCTTGCCACCAGAGGGCTCTGGGTTTGGCTCGGGGGGAGGAGGCTGGTGTCTGTCTCTCTCTGCTCAGGATATCAGCCCCCTAGGATTGAATTTCCTGGGTCAGGTGCTGCTTCCATTGTGAGCCGGGGCCGGCGGGGAGAGACCGGCACTAACCCTCCGCTCCGCCCCGGGCTCGGCCCGCACCAGCCCCCGAGCCGGAGCCCGCAGGTGATGGGGGGATCCGGGGGAAAGGGCCGGGGCCGGGCAGGGCAGTGACTCTGCACAAGCGGCCCCGTCTGTGCTCCCCGCGTGTCTGCGAGTCCCAGAGCTCACCCACCCCCAGGGAGAGGCGCAGGCTCTGACTCCGGTTAGCGCTCACCGGAGTCGATCCGGATCCGATCCGGATCCGATCCAGATCTCTCAGGCGGAGGAAGAAGGGGAAGGAGGCGGAAAAGAATCGCGGCGGGGGGGGGCGGGGAATTGGAAGCGGTTCAAAGTTCCCAGCTCTGCCCAGATCCATTCACTGCAGCACCCCAGGCAGAGCGGACTTTCCTGGGAACAAGGTGAGGAGCCGGGAGAGGAAAAGCCAGGTCCTGTCCCGCCTGAGTCCCCGGGGGCTGCCAGGGTGGGATCACTGTTCCCTCTGAGCTGTGGCGTGGGCGCTCGCACACAGATCCTAAACCCCGCGCTCACAAAAGTTTGTGCAGAAGAATTTTTTTGTGCACACGGCCTCTCAAAAATTAGAGGGAACATTGGGTGGGATCCCCCCAGTGCGTCCCCTTTGATTCTGCTCTTTGGTGGGATAAAGCAACCCAGGGGTCGGGGTGTGACATGGACTCAGGCTGCTTTTGCAACCTCCCGAGGTGCCCTGGTGGGCTGCAAAATAACATAAGAATGGCCATAGTGGGTCAGACCCAAGGTCCATCTAGTCCAGTATCCCGTACCCAGCCGTGAGGCCTATTTTTTCCAACCAGCTTCTGGGAATGGGGAGGGTGTTGGGATTCCTGTCATCATAGAATATCAGGGTTGGAAAGGACCTCAAGAGGTCATCTAATCCAACCCCCTGCTTAAAGCAGGGCCAGTCTCCAATTTTTGCCCCAGATCCCTAAATGGCCATCTCAAGGATTGAACTCACAACCCTGGGTTTAGCAGGCTAATGCTCAAACCACGGAGCTATCCCTCCCACTCAGGACCCTACTCTGTGGCTCTATCTCCCATATTAGTTGTGTGGTAAACGGGAAGGCCCTTGCCCTCCTCCATGTGCTGGGTGGGACAGGGAGCTCTCTCTTTCTCCCCACTCACAGCAGCGTCGGGGTGGGATCCTGCTAGTCTGTCTTCCCTGAGCATCAAGTTTTTATTTTCTTCCCCCTCTCCCCCCTGTGACTGGCAGGATTGTGGCTGAGGCAGCAGACGGCAAGCGGGGATTTTTGTTGTTTCAGGGTTTGGTGGCCTTCGAGAAGGTGGCTTTGTGTTTCACTGAGGGGGCAGGGGGCTCTGCTGGACCCCGGTCAGAGAGCCCTCCATAGGGACGTCATTCAGGAGAACTCTGAGACGGTGATCTCGCTGGGTAAGGGATTCCCGTCCCCTCGGTTATTAGAAGCTGTGGTATCTGTGATTTGGCCATTTTTTCTGCTCAGGTTCTTCCCTAGTCTGTTAGATTTCAGGGGACTGGATCCCAAGATCCCCAGATCCAGGGTGAGAGAGACTTTCATTTCCACGCACCCTCCCCCTGCCCCGCCACGTAAGCAGGAGATGTGTTGATTACTTATACTGTGTGTTTACGCTCGTGCCTTCTGGGTGCTTACCAAGCCTTCGTGAAGGACAGTCTCTGCTCCAAGCCGCTCACAACCTAATCTATCTAATGATTAAAACAACCTGCATTTGAGAAGAGAAGCCTATGAGTCAACTGGCTAACCAGGTGCTAGTTGGACCCATGAGAACATTGAGTGCTCAGGGAGTTTACAGACGTTAATGGTCCAGAATCTCTCAAAACCCTGTCTCTGTCAGTTCAGCATCCTTGATTCTCCTGGGCCCAGGGGAAATATCTATCCCAGGTTTCTCAATCTCCCCCAAAAGTTATTGTGTTGGGTTTGCTCTCTTTGCTGTTCCTCCTCTTCCCCAGCACGGGGAATAACTCACCTCCGGGTTCTCTCTTGTCTCTCCGTCCTTTCAGGTGATGGGGTGGCGGGTGAGACCAAACCTCAGCGGGAAGGTCTTGACCAAATGGAACTGCAGGGGGCGTTATCGGAAAGATCTGAAGGGAATGTTTGCTGGAGTTCTGTGCAGGGGAAAACCTGGGAGAGTCAGTGCGGGTCAAAGAGGCTGCAGGGAAATGAGCCTGGGGAAAAAGTGGGTGAAGCAATTCATGGTGTGGGAGGAGGCCAGGAGCTCAAGAAACCCCCTGCCCAGCAGAGAATCTCCATGAGAGAGAGAAAAAACACATGCGCCGAATGTGGGAAAAGCTTCCTTAAGAACGCACACCTTGTTGCGCACCGGCGGATCCACACGGGAGAAAAACCCTATCAGTGCCTTGAATGTGGGAAAAGCTTCAATCAGCGCTCGCACCTTGTGGTGCATCAGCGAATCCACACCAAAGAGAGACCCTATAAATGCAGCGAGTGCGGGACAAGCTTTGTCCACAGCTCCCACCTTATCGTGCATCAGAGGAACCACAAGGGGGAGAGACCCTATAAATGCCTCGAGTGCGGGAAAAGCTTCACTCAGAGCTCGAGCCTGAATGTGCATCAGAGAACCCACACAGGAGACGAACCTCAAAATGCCTCGACTGTGGGAAAAGCTTTGATTACCGATAGCACCTTGTAGTGCATCAGAGGATCCACACAGGGGAGAAACCCCATAAATGCTTCGTCTGTGGCACCAGTTTCATTCACAAATCAAACCTGAACGTGCACCAGAGAATCCACAAGGGAGAGAGACCTTACGAATGCCTTGACTGTGGGAGAACATTCAAATCCAGCTCAAACCTTAGCAGGCATCAGAAACAACACACAGGAGAGAAATCCTATACGTGCACTGAGTGTGGGGAGCGGTTTGTTGAGAACTCCGGCCTTATTAAAAATCAGAGAACCCACACGGGGGAAAACCCTATAAATGCTTTGAATGTGGGAAAAGTTTCAACTGGAGCTCAAACCTGTTTGCACATCAGAGAACCCACACCGGCGAGAGACCGTATAAATGCTTGGACTGCGGGAAAAGCTTCAATCAGAGCTCAAACCTCTTTCAACATCAGAGGATCCACACAGGAGACAAACCCTATAAATGCTCTGACTGCGGGAAAAGTTTCATTCAGAGCTCCGTTCTTATTACGTATCGGCGAATCCACACGGGAGAAAGGCCCTACCAATGCCTCGACTGTTGGAAGACATTCAGTCAGAGTTTGGAACTGATTTCTCACCGGCGAATCCACACGGGGGAGAGGCCGTATAGCTGCCTTGTCTGTGGGAAAAGCTTCAACTGGAGCTCAGCGCTTACTGCGCATCAGAGGATTCACACCGGAGAAAAACCTTATGAATGCACCGGCTGTGGGAAAAGTTTCAGCTGGAGCTCCACCCTTGCTAGACACCAGAGGCTGCACACTGGAGAGAATCCCTCGAATGTGGAAGAAGCATCAGCTGGGCTCTGACTGTATCCTGCATCAGCAGATCAGCATAGTAAAGAGACCTCTTAAATGCTCTTAGCAGGGAAAATCCTTCAGGTGGCGCGAATGCCATATTGAACATCAGAGACTCCTCCACACTGGAGGGAAAATTGTATCAGTGCCCAGGTTAGGGCTGGCCATAGTTTAAAAAAAACAACATTTCCTCATTCCTACACACATCAGGGGCGTTTGGCTCCCAAGGATCTGGCTGCCCATTGCTGGGGTGAGGATACAGCAGCAGCCGAGCAGCAGCTGGTCAGTGACCCTCTGGCTCTGCAAACCCCAGGCAGAGGAGGAGAAGCCCCGATCAGCCCCTCCTCCCTGCTGCAACCCTGGCTGCTGAGCTGATGGGCCACAGGTGGGGGAAGGGAGAGAGAGAAACTCCTCCAGACGCTCCCTCTGTCTGGGTGAAGTTTCCCCCTCTCCCTTCCCCTTCCAGCCGGGATCCCCCTGTCATGGAGATGAGGAGAACGACACTTGGGCCAGCCCCACTTTCACCCTAGACACCTGTCCCCACCCCCCATCTTCCACCAGCCCCTGGGCTGCGCTCTCCCACTTACCTGGAGCTGTTCCCTGCAGGGCGAGTGTCCTTGGGGGCTGGTAACTCCTCCCCTCCCTGAATCCCCCAGGGTGCTGGGCTCTGGGGGATCAACTGTGGAGGGACGGGTTTTGGGCAGGGAACTAGGGGATCGAATGGTTGGGGCTGAGGGAGATGGACGTGAAAGGGGACTGGGTGCTGGGGTTATTGAATGTTTGGGGATCATGGGATAAGAGGGTGCGGTTAGGGAGGTTCTGTCTCCCATCATTAACTCCTCTTCCCCTTTTCCCTGCCCACATTCACAAATTCAGAGGGACTGATTTTCACTGGGCCTCTGGTGGGGGACTTTGAAAAGCCCTGAATCTAGGAATCCCACCTCAGTCCTAGAAGC
The DNA here is from genome assembly GCF_965140285.1 of Lepidochelys kempii. Classification (NCBI taxonomy): domain Eukaryota; kingdom Metazoa; phylum Chordata; order Testudines; family Cheloniidae; genus Lepidochelys; species Lepidochelys kempii. The sequence continues at coordinate 46,162,999 of NC_136393.1, read as the reverse complement.
ATCGACCGCTGAGGGTCTGTCTAGACTAGGAAAAGCGGTCTGGGTTAGCTAGGTCGTTTCCTAGTGGCCCAGACCAAGCCTCCGCTTCTTTGCCTAGTCCCGACTCATTCAGAGCCACTCATGTTCCTCGTTTCAGTTTCCAAGTTTCCCCTCCAAGGACAGATTGGCTCCCTCCCAGCGAGTCTCAGCTCTCTCCCACTTCTCCTGAAGAGCAGTGGGGTGGATTTTTTCCTTTGTGGGTTTTGTTTGTAAATATATTTATAACACCTAATGACACAGATTATAAAAGAGTTGGAGCGGGGATGGAAGATAGGTTGTTTCAGCCTCTGTGTTTGGAGAGGGTGAGGAGATGAACTGAAAGGATTCCTGCCCTGTTCCTCAAAGGTGTTATGGCTCCTAATTGAAATCAACCTGCCCCCCATCAGGATCCTGATTCCTCTCACCACAGAAGCCTCTGGTCCAAACTCTGGAGAGTTTATCCTCCTCTTTAAGGCTGTGTCTACACTACAAAGATAAATCGACCTCTGTTAGATCGACTTACAGCTGCTTCATGAATTACTGCCACGGTGCATGTCCACACTACCCTCTTTGATCACTGGGAGTGTGCTTAAGAGGCTAGACGCTGCTGCTTTCCTGACTGCCAGATTGCCACCACGATTGGGAGTGGAGCTAGCTACATAGGTGCTGGAAGTAGGGGGCAGCCGCACGCCCTGGCTTGAAGTGGTTTCCATCATATCCAGGGTTTGCAGTTTGGTTCAATAGCTTGCAGCCCCTCCACTGTACAAATTGGTCCAGCACCCCCGGCTAGTTAGATCAAAGCGAGGGCGTGTCTACCCCTGCTGTGGTCTCCTGTTCTCTGAGTGTGGTGTAGACCAGTGGTACCCGTGGGTGGCGGGTATCACAGGCCGGGGTAGGCTGAGCCTCTCCAAAGAGCCAGGCCTAGCTCTGTCCACGCTTTGCCCCCAGATCCCTTCCTGCTCTGGCTCCCAGTTTACCTGTGCCGTGGGGCTACCTCTGGGGGCTGCACCGCCCAGCACTCCGGAGCTGGGGCCGCGCTGCCTGCCTTCCCAGTGCCCTGGGGCTTGGGGGGGGGCTGGGGCCATGCCCGGCGCTCCGGGGCTGGGACCATGCCGCCCGCCTGCCCGGTGCTCTGGGGCTAGGGCTGCGCTGCTCGGTGCTTCAGGGCTGGGGCCGCGCTGCCTGCCCTCCCGGGGCTCCGGGGTTGGGGGTGCTAGCCTGGGGTGGGGGCCGGCAGCTGCGATGGGGGGGATCTGGGCTCCCGCGGAGGGGGGAAGAAGGGGCAGGGCCTCAGGTGGAAGGGGCAGGGCTGGGGGCTAGCCTCGCCGAGGTGGTGGTTCACACACTGCCCGTGTACCCCTAGGGGTACACAGATGTCTCCTGCGGGGGGGTACGTCAACACATCTAGATATTTGCCAGGCGTTACAACAGGCTACATAAAAAGCACTAGCGAAGTCAGGACAAACTAAAATTTCAGACAGACAGTGACTTGTTTATACTGCTCTGTAGACTATACACTGAAATGTAAGGACAATATTTATATTTCAGTTGATGTCTTTTATAATTATAGGGTATAAATGAGAAAGTCAACAATTGATCAGTACTAGTGGCCGTGACATGTCTGTATTTTCATGTCGGATTGTGGAAGCAAGTGGTTCTGAAGTGAGGTGAAACTCGCGAGGCAAAGCAGCCTCCTGAAAGGGGTGTGGTAGTCTGGAAAGGTTGAGAGCCACTGGTGTAGACACGCCAATGCAGCCCCCGCCAGAGGGCTCTGGTGATTCCAATGGGAGGGGAGCTCTGGTCCCTCTCTCCCTCCTCTGCATGTCGCTGAGCTTCCTGGGTCATCGGCTGCAGCGTGAGCCATGAGCTGAGAGGCAGAGACGCTGCTGCTCCCCAGCGGGGTCTGTGCAGGGAGAGACCTGCATTAACCCCCCTCTGTGCCCAGCCCAGGTGGGGACTTTCTCCGGTGTCTGGAACCAGCCCCAGGCTCTGCTGACACCAGCTCCTGAGCCGGAGCCTGCAGGTGACGGGGAGACCTGGGGGAAAGGCCAAATTGGGGGAATCAGGCTGGGAAAACAGCGTGGAGGGACCATAAAGGGATGGGGGTTGTTCTTTGTCTCTCAGGGGTTTGCTTGTCAGGAAGGGAGAGGGTGAGAAAGAAGGCAACAATGGTGCGGGAAGGAGAGATGGGAGGGCAGAGAGGGTGACCCAAAGGAGAAGGGAGAGTCTGTTATGTTACACAGACAAGGTGGGGGAGGTGATCTCTTTTGTTGGACCGACTTCAAAAGGGACACACTTCCGAGCTTACACAGAGCTTGCCTACGAGGAGGGGTTAAAAAGACTGAGAGTGTCCAGTTTAGGAAAGAGACAACTACAGAGGCCTATAAAATCATGCCTGGTGTGGAGACAGTGAATAGAGGAATGTTATTGGCCCCTTCACGTCACACAAGAACCGTGGCGGGGGACAGGGGTCACGCAATGAACTGAATAGGCAGCAGGTTTCAAACAAACAAAAGGAAGTATTTCTTCACACGATGCGCAGTCAATCTGTGGAACTCCTTGCCAGAGGATGTTGCGAAGGCCAAAACTATAACAGGGTTCAAAAAAGAACTAGATAAGTTCCTGGAGGATAGGTCCATCAATGGCTATTAGCCAGGATGGGCAGGGATGCAACCCCATGCTCTGGGTGTCCAGCTGCTGCTGGGGGGATGCGCTGCCCTTGGGGCCAGTCCTAAGGGATACCCCTCAAACTGGCTCCTTTAATGCTGCAGACATCAAAGGTTTTTCCCAGCCTGCCAGAGTCTGAATATATGTCTTTCAAGTTGCAGTGGGGGAGGTTTAGATTGAATATTAGGAAAAACTTTTTCACTAAGAGGGTGGTGAAACACTGGAATGTGTTACCTAGGGAGGTGGTAGAATCTCCTTCCTTAGAGGTTTTTAAGGTCAGGCTTGACAAAGCCCTGGCTGGGATGATTTAACTGGGAATTGGTCCTGCTTTGAGCAGGGGGTTGGACTAGATGACCTTCTGGGGTCCCTTCCAACCCTGATATTCTATGATTCTATGCTCTTTTCTAGTGTCTGGCTCGGAGACGCTGTTCCTGGGAGAGTTTAAAGGTGTCTCGATGGGGTTAGTCATGCTGGAAGGGGCTGGGGCTGCGCTGTCTTAAAATGACCCAGGGTTTTTCCCAGCCTGCCAGAGTCTGAATATATGTCTGCAAGGACAGAGCTGGGGTGTGTGGAAATCAGGGCGTGAGAATGGAAAAGCCTCTTGAAATCTCCGGGTCGATTGCCCTTCTCGCTCTGCCAGGTGGCGGAATAACAGCCCTGTTTCTGTCCCGGGAAATGGCTGCCTCAGAGCCCATGCAGGTAGGGAATTTTCAGGGAGCTGCAGGATGGGTTTCTATTAGAGGGGGAGGGGCAGGAATTACGCAGGGGGAGGACAGGCTGGGCCTGCCCTGCTGGGCCGTGGTTAATCTGGGGCTTGTTTTTTCAGAGGAGGCCCATTGGGCGGGAGCTGGGAATTTGCCCATTTCCGGAACAGGAAACAACCCCCCTGGACAGGGCTGGGAAGGAAAACTTAACAGATCCCTGGCGCTGCAGCCTGAACCTACCAGCCAGAGGCTGCTGTGGAATACGAAGGGGGCACCCAGAGGAGAGGCCCCATCCCCTCAGCCCCAGCTGCTGGGAATAGGGGGGTGTTGGGATTCCTGTCCCTGGACCCTGCTCCGGATCTCCATTTCCTCTACCAGCCTCTGGCTAGTGGGTGTATGATAAACAGGAAGGCTCCTGCTCTCCTCCCCCGGGAATAGTGGGAATGTAGCTGGGGCAGCAGGTGCTGAGTGGGGGACTCTTGTGTCAGATGCTGGTGACCTTCAAGGAGGTGGCGGTGTGTTTCACCCAGGGAGGGGGCCCTGCTGGATCCTGCTCAGAGAGACCTCTACGGGGACGTTATGCAGGAGAACTATGAGACGGTGACCACGCTGGATAAGGAATTCCTGTGCCCTCGGTTATTTGAAGCTAGGGGAGGGGGGCTGCGATGTGGCCAGTGTGGCTTGTGGTCCCTTAGATTTTAAGGCTCCAATGTCCCCAGATCCAGTGTGAGAGAGACTTTACTCTCTTTGCCTTCTTCCATGGGGTTAGGGAGTCAGAAATACAATGGAGAGGATTATCCATTCCCATCCCAACAGCTTTCAAGGGGGCGGAAGCAGCGCATTGACCTGCCTGTATTAATTCTCACTCCCACACACAATCCCTGTCCCCCTCCCTTCCTGGAACTAGCTCCGTGTCTGTAGAGGGCTCTGAAGACTGAGGAAAAGGCAGGGGCTGAACGGCAGAGCCATGTCAGCAAATCCCCTAAGTGCACAGATGCTGGAAGCCCCCCCTCCAAACATCTGCCTCTCCCACAGGGGCTCAGTGACCATGTTCCCATCCGTTCAGAGTCTGTGGCCCCCGCAGCCCAGCACAGGGCCAGGTTAAAATCAAGGAATGTTCTTTGTAACAAATCCTCTCCCAATGCTTGACACACCCTGATCATGCCTGATTACACCCACACACACCCCGAGCAGGATTCCCCCTTCCCAAGCCTGACCTGATCTCCTACCTGGAACGAGGGGAAGAGCCATGGGTCCTGGATGCTCAGGCCTCCAAGGAAAGGGAGATCCCAAGAAGCGCCCACGCCGGTGAGTTGTCAATGAAATGGATGCAGAAACCATCTGTGAAGTGAAGGGAGAAGCTGGGAATCCCACCAATGTGTTGTGAGTGAATTTTTCCAATTCTGCCTCATCTCACCAGGTCAGGGTTGGATCCAGATCATAGAATCATAGGACTGGAAGGGACCTCAAGATGTCATCTAGTCCAGTCCCCAGCACTCGCGGCAGGACTAAGTATTTAGACCATCCCTGACAGGTGTTTGTCTAACCCGCTCTTAAAAATCTCCATTGATGGAGATTCCACAACCTCCCTAGGCAATTTATTCCAGTGCTTAACCACCCTGACTGTTAGGAAGTTTTTCCTAATGTCCAACCTAAACCTCCCTTGTTCCAATTTAAGCCCATTGCTTCTTGTCCTATCCTCAGAGGTTAACAAGAACAATTTTTCTCCCTCCTCCTTGTAACAAGTTTTTACGTACTTGAAAACTGTTATCATGTCCTCTCTCAGTCTTCTCTTCTCCAGACTAAACAAACCCAGTTTTTTCAATCTTCCCTCATAGGTCATGTTTTCTAGACTTTTCATCATTTTTGTTGCTCTCCTTTGGACTTTCTCCAATTTGTCCACATCTTTCCTGAAGTGTGGCGCCGTGAACTGGACACACTATTTCAGCTGAGGCCATATCAGCCCGGAGTAGAGCGGAAGAATTACTTCCCATGTGTTGCTTACAACTCTCCTGCTAATACATCCCAGCATGATGTTTGCATGTATCCTCATGGTGGTTTTCATTCATGGTTCCCCACCCAATATCACCGACAGCTGGCATGAGCTTGCTATCTTGTATCTTATACGCCACCATCCTCCATAACTGGATTATTCCTCCTCGTCTTCCAAGCATGCCTGGAGCCTCTTTGTAGTCTCCATGCCGGGAAGGTGAGAAAGAACAACCCACTTGATCATGGAGCATCAGATGTCCACTTTAGAAAAGCAGGAATTACAGAGGTTAATAGAATTTTACCTTTCTCGATCTCCCGAACAGTTACTGTGCTGTGTTTCTCCTCTTTGATCTTCCCCTTTCTTTCCTTCCACCATGGCACAGTGAATAACCCGTCTTTGATTCTCTCCCTCTCTCTCTCTCTCTCTCCAGCAGGTGATGGGAGGATGAGTGAGAACAAGGAGGAGAATTCTCAGCAGGAAGGTTCTGAGGAAGTGGAACTGCACAAAACTTTATCAGGAAGATCCAAAGGGAATTTTTTCCAGAGTCATAAGCAGGGAAAAGCCTGGGGGATTCCACGCAAGTCAGAGAAGCAGCAGGGAAACCAGCCAGGAAAGAAAGTGGGTAAAACCACTAATTGTAAGGGAAGTGGCAAAGACCTCGAGGAAACCACAGCCCAGCGGAGAATCCACAGAGAAGGGAGAAAAAACACATGCACCAAGTGTGGGAAAAGCTTCAGTCGTAGCTCAAACCTTGTTTCCCATTGGAGAATCCACACAGGAGAGAGGCCGTATAAATGTATTGTGTGTGGGAAAAGCTTCAGTCAGAGCTCTAACCTTGTTTCCCATCAGAGAATTCACACGGGAGAGAGACCCTATAAATGTCTGGACTGTGGGGAAAACTTCAACCAGAGCTCAGACCTTATCACACATCAGAGACTGCACACGGGAGAGAAACCGTATAAATGTATTAAGTGTGGAAAAACCTTCAATCAGAGCTCAAACCTTATTTCACATCAGCGAATTCACACACGAGAGAGGCCCTATAAATGCCTTGAGTGTGCGGAAAGTTTTGACTGGAGCACCCAACTTATTAGACACCAGATAATCCATACAGGAGACAGACCCTATAAATGCTTGGATTGTGGGAAAAGCTTCAGTGATAGCTCAGCCCTTATTACACATCAGCGAACCCACACGGGAGAGAAACCCTATAAATGCCTCGAGTGCGGGAAGAGCTTCAACCAGAGCTCCACTCTGATTAGACACAAGAGGACTCACACGGGAGAAAAGCCCTATAAATGCTCAGACTGCGGAAAAAGTTTCAATCAGAGCTCGAACCTAATTACGCATCAGAGACTCCACTTAGGAGAGAAACCTTGAATGTGGGTGATGCTTCAGTTGGACTTAATCACGTTCACCAACGGCAAATTCAGACAGGGAAGAGACCTCTTAAATGTCCTTAGCGTGGAAAAGATTTCAGCTGGAGCAAACGCTATACTGGACATCAGCGACTCCAGCAGCAGCTGAACGTAAGCTGTCAGTGGCCCTCTGGTTCTGCCTACTCTAAGCAAATCCCAGGTAGAGGAGGAGAAGACCTGGGTAGAGGCCCAGCACCTGGCCTCCAGCCTGAGCCTGAAAGTTTACACTGCAATTTTAGAGCCCCCCGAGCCTCGGAAGCCTGAGTCAGCTAACATGGGTCAGCCGCGGTGTCTGATTGCAATGTAGACATACCCTGAGGGTTTGCCAACATAAAGAAAAGAGGCCAGAGTTTGGTCAGGGATAGCTGGCACATTTCCCCCCAACACTGACCAAGCCTCCACCACTTTTCTGAGTCTAGGCCAACGCTGACCATCTCATTTATATCTGCAGTGTTGTTGTAGCCGAGTCGGTCCCAGGATATTAGGGAGACAAGGTGGGTGAAGTAATATCTTTTATTGGACCAATTTCTCCATCTCATTTATAGTGTTCTCTGCATTAGCGATTCCTGAGGGAATTCTACATCATTGTGCAAGGGCAGAATTAATGTCCCCCGCAGATTTTTTTCCCACCTCAGAATAATTGATTGTGACGGGGAGGCGAAGGGAAGTTACGAGAAGAGTCATGCAATTACACCTTTTGCCCACCATGGGGCTGATGTGGCACTAGGAGAGAGGGCAGCTGGCTCATGGGCTGGAGCAGCCAGCCACTGAGAGGAAGGAGGCAGAGGCTGCCTTCCTTACAGCACCCTATCTGTGGGGCTAGGTGAGGAGACACGGGATATGGGGAGGACAGACAGCGTGGGGCATACAGGACTGCTGGGGGCTTTCAGAGGCTGGGGTTCAGAAGGGCCAGTGGGGGGACAGATTGGGGGCACAGGAACTAGTGGGGTGACATTGAGCCAGAGGCAAATTGGGAGTGGGGGTGCAGGGACACATGGGGACAGGGAAAGATGTGTCTGACTGAATGGGAGAGGCTAGGGATCAGCCAGGGTCTGTATCGGGGAGGCTCCCCAACTCCCTAACAATCCCTCTCCCCCTTCCCTAGAAATCCCTGTTCCATATTTCTCCCACCCACACCCAACAACCCTCCAGGTTCATTCCCAGGCTCCTTTCCAGTGATTATTTCCCTCTCCCTCAGCTCCTCTGTTACCCCTGATTCTTCCCCAGCCTTTGCACTGGTTCTGAGGGGAGTGGGAAATATGTTTCTGTACTGTAGTTTAAATGAATAATTACTCAAATTTCTATATTAATATGCCTAGTAAGGAATCTATTTATCAAAAAACAAAGGGATGGAAGTTTAGCTGGTTTAGAAGAGAACACAGGGAAATCTGTTCTCCTAACTTTGTGTCAACTGCAACATGCTCCAGAATTTCACATTATCTAAGCCTCAAAGTGCATTATAACTCCCTGTGTTCTGTTTTTTCTCTTTCCTGAAGGCTGTTTTGTCACATACTTGGATATTAGTTTTTGTTTGACTGCAGGGGGTGGGGAGCAGGTTTGCATAGTTTTATTGTGGAAATTTAAGACACAAATGACTAGTTGGCACAATATCCCTTCATTATTTTTGCTTTTTTGTCCATCTCTGCCATGAGACTTTAATATTGGTTGAACAGTTCATCCATTAGTTATTAATAACTGATTTTTCAAGTAACTGCTGACACAAACACTGATGGGCACATGTGAAAGTCCCGGAGAGGTGGAGCCTGAAAAGGGGAAAGGAAGTAACTACCTGATCCCAGGGGTGAGGTGAGAGACAGATAGGAGGGGGAGAGAGCATGGGAGGCGGGGGATACAGAGCTGGGAAACTGCAGGGTTTGCTCGTGAGAGCCAGATGGCCGAGGCTGAGAACTGTGAACTTGCTGCACGGCGGCTAGAAAGAGACAGGAAGTATCTTAGAAGTTTTATGTGATGTTGTCACGTTCTCCAAAGGGAATGACAGGGCGGCCCCCGGATTCCTGAATGGATGAGGCTGAGCAGAGCCAAGAAAGAAGCCGGGGACAGCAACAGGCCAGGCCAGCCCTGAATCCAGGCTGGTCCCCATCATTGAGGCCAGCGGGCAGTAAGGAGCCTGACAGCGCTGGTCACCCCTTCCCCAACTACCGTAGTGTCTTGGGTGGGGACGATGGAGACTCTGTCTGCCCCACTCACCAGGGGTGTCCCTAGGGGGGAGAAAAGCTGCTGGGATTGAAGATACCGATGCTTCTGTAAATTCAACCCATTCTCTGACTCCCGTTAAACAGCCCTCTGGATTTCCTGCTCCTGGAGCATTTGTTTCTGGGACTGAAGCTCAGCATCGCTCATGGATTCTCTGCACTTTCCCACCATCTTTAAAAAGCTTCTGTCACCAGCACCCGCAGGAAGCGGGAGCAGCTGTGTGCTGGGATGGGGCACCGTGCTGAGCTGGGGCCCTGGGTGGAAGGTGGGGTTAGCTTTTATGTCTTGCTTTTAAATAATAAAGTAGAATTTACATTCTCAAACTCCCAGAGTCTTTTGCCTCGGATAATGAGTGAAAATGGCCTTTAAGGGATACAGAACAGAGGGCATCTGAAGGGCTATTTCCCCAGCCCCGAGCTCCATGGACTGCAGATTAGACAGCTGCCAACTCAGTGAGTTTTCAGAGCCATTTCTAGGTGTGTAAGGAGAATCTCTTGGCTCAGAGGAAATCCCTTCTGGCAGTCATTTCCCAGTCACGAGCGCCAATCAGCCTGTGGAGTGGCCACGGGGACAAATGATTGGGTGAACGAAGAGGGCGATTTGTACGGCGGAGGCACAAATCCCGCCACGTGTCTTGTTCCGACCCCAATGAAGTATGTCTCTAGAGGTGGGGTGTTGCCCCTTTCCCTCCGTAAGCATCCGCGTTGTTAGCGCTTCCGGGTTTGTGGCACACAAAGGTCCCTTGGCGGACGACCCTGGCTCATGGAGGGCTTGTAGACTAATACCGTGTTTGGAGCACCATTACTTTCTTCTTGGCTGTGGCAGCAGGGTCCAACTAGGTTTCCAAAAACGGCAGCCCCACGGGGTGATGGTTGGGAAAAGGGCCGTGGCTCTGCCCTGCCCCCTCCCACCTACCCTGCTCCACTAGTTGCCCCCCTGCCGCTCTGACCCACAGGTGCTCCCCAAGCATTGTTCCAGTATTTGCCGGATGCGCCCTCCAGAGCAGTTGAGAGGTGTTGCAGCCGCAATTTATGCCATGCCAGCCCAATGCCCAGCCCTGATGGAGGGTCTCAGAGGGTGGGAATGAAGGAGGGGGCCCGGCCTTTGAGTGTGACAACACGAGGGCTAAAGGAAGCATGGGGGTGGGACAATGGGTAGGGACTCCAAGGCGGGGGGCGTCCCAGTCTCCTTTGCTCTGGATCATCACCCTTACTCAGAGGACCTGGCTTGGTAAGTCAGCGGTGGGGAGGGGGGCTGCCCACACCATGGGGTAGTAGCCACCATTGGGGTTGTCAGATGGTAGAGCAGGGGGAAAACCCAAGCGGGTTTGGTCATCAGCAGTGGCAGTGTTGGTGCTGACCTGGCGGGGGGGTGGGGCGGTATTTCCCCTTCTTGCCAGGCCAAGGGGCAGCCCCTCGGGACACGGCTCAAGCCTTCCCTGATGAGCCTGCTCTGACCTGCTGGGACAACACCAAGGACCCCTTGGGACTCACTTCTTCACTGTCATGGGCGGCGGGTGAAGTTTCCCCTTGGGGAGGCTAGCCTCCTGCCCCACCCTCTACGCTGCCTCTTCCAGCCGACGCCCTCCCTCTTCCAGCCAAGGCCACGTCCCCACTCGCTGCTCTCCGCCCCACCTCTGTGGGGGAGAGGGGATGAGAGTTCGGTTGGGGGTACGGAGTGGGGGGCTGAGAGCTCGGCCCTGGCCAGGGTTGAGTTCTCAACCCCGGCCGGGACCATGGTGGAGCTCTCGGCCATGGCCAGACCTCCAAGGCCGGAGCCCATCCCTTGTTCCGCACCTTCCCCCCGCGGCCCCGCCAGTGGCCTCACCCCATTCCACCTCTTCCTCCGAAGGCTCCACCCCCTGTTTGCTCGTTTCCACTGTCTCCCCCCACTGGCCCTGAAACTGAGCGCCTCTAGCCCCGGGACCATGGCCGGGGGGGGAGGGGGACTTCTGGGGCCCACAAATTGGTTGGGGCCCATGGGCATGGGCACGGGGAGCCTGTGTGGTAATTCACCACTGCTCCCCCGCCCACCTCCACAGCATGCAGTTTGGGGAGGCTTAGCCTCCCCCAGCCTCCATTACCCGCCGCCCTTGCTCACTGTGGCTCCATCACGGGTGACTGGACGGTGACTTGCCAGCAAAAAAAGAAACATGTGGGACCCTGCGCTTCCTGGGGCAGATGGGGCAGGGGCCCTGACAGTCCCAGATGGACGAAGAGGAGGTTGCAGTGGGCAGAGGGGCTATGGCAGATGGTGATAATGTGGCAGGCAGCGCAGTGGCCACCTGGCACCCCCCCCCCCGAGCCGGCGGAAGGGATGCGGGGGAGAAGGGCGGTTCCCAGCTGCGTGCAATCACCACAGAAGAGGACTTCCTGACCAGGCCCCCCTCCCCTTTTTGCTTTCCTTGGCCATTTCTGCTGGCAGCAGAGGTCTCACTGGTGGCAGTCGTGTCGGCAAGAGTCCCTACCTTGGCCAGCCGCTGACAGTGGACGGATCACTGGATGAGCACCTGTTCTGTGCATTCCCTCTGGGGCACCTGGCATTGCCCACTGTCAGAAGACAGGATACTGGGCTGGCTGGTCCTTTGGTCTGACCCAGTCTGGCCGTTCTTACGCTTGCCACCAGTGTTGCTGTAGGACCAGCGATGGTGGTGGCGACCGCAGGGGAGAAAGCTGAGGGGCACCAGCAGTGGTGCTGGGGTTCCCCTCCCGCCGTCACCTCCCCTTTCCCCAGTTTCCACCCCTTGACCCTGGCCACGCCTCTCCTCCGATTTGTCCCCTTCGCCCCTTTTTAACCCCTGTAAAAAGCAGTCAGCAGAATCTTATGCCAAGTAAGGGCAGGGTGAAGGGGCAGTGGCTTCAGCAGAGGTTACTGAGCATGCTCAGTTCGTGTGAGCACCCTGCCCCTCCCCTGTCATGGGCCAACCTGAAGAGCTTTACAAGGTTTGGAATACAGAGACCTGGGCCTGCGTCGTTTCCGTGGCAACAGCCACCTTTAATGATTTTTATAACCCTTTTTTTAAAGATACGGAAAAAGAAGGGGCCAAAAACCCAGTTACCATGCAAAGTATTAAGTAACAATATCCCTTATTTGCTGGGAGAAGAGTGTTTTATAAAGAAAATCCCCTGTAGACAAGGGAAACCCCCTCCCATCCCCCCAAAACCCTCCAGGCCCATAGAAAGGTCTGAAACCCCAGAGCTCTGACAGGTCTGGAATCTGTCCTCTGCAGTGCTCAAGATTGAGCTTCCCCCCTGGCTGCTGCATCCACCGAAGGCCATTTTTACCCATTATTCAAGACAAAGGACTCTGGGAGTTTGAGAAACTCCATTTAACTTGATTATTCCCAAGTGGGAAATCAGAAGTCAAAGCCCCCCTCCCCACCCAAGGCCCAGCCTTGCTCAGCACGGTGCATTTCGACCCCAGCCCAGCCCTGCTCCCGCAGGCACCAGCAACAGTGACCTCTTACAGAAGAGGGGAGAGGATCCGAGAGACGCCCAGGCTCTGGTCACAAAAGCAAACTCTCTGCGAGCAGGAAACCCAGGAAGCAGCATCTCCAATCCCAGCTGAGACATTTGTGGTGTGTGTGGGGGGGGACAGGCAAGGTAGGGAGAGCTTCCGACATTCCCACCCCAAACCCCTGGCAACACAAGTGCCCCATTTTCCCTCTGCAGGCCAGCGATCTGCACACCCCAGCCCTTAGGCTCCCTGGGGGCAAAGCGGAGATGACCCATGTCTGCATCTATAGAAATCGTTAGCCCCCAGAGTTCTGTGCTGGCCCCAAGGCACAGGTCCCTCCAAGCTGTCTGCCCACCCCGCTTCATTACACTCAACTTCTGGACACCCGCACTGCGCGCAGATTGGCTGCAAAGCAATGCCCTCTCCTGTTCACTAGCTTCACCTCAGTTCAACGCTCTCCCTAGCACACGGCACCTAGTTGGGTCTATAGTGTCACCAAATAGAAGTTTATTTGCTAGAACTTTACAATGAAGATTCAGAGCGAAGCAAGTATAAGGATGGGAAACGTATGGTTACAATAAAGGGAATATATAAAATGCAATCTCAGGACTATGCTTATTAACAAGTTTCTTTCCCATCTCCTAAGGCATTTCTCACCCAAAAGTCAGTCTGTATAATGCTCGTCCAGAGCTGGAATCCACTTGAAGACACGCTGGCAGACTATCGCCTCCAGAATGGACACTGTCTTGTGCCTTCTTTCCCTTTCATGCGGTGCCAGACCTTGTGTCTCTTTTGAGACCCAGGATGTTTCGTTAACTCCAGTTTGTCCCCTGTTCAAGGTCTTTTTCTTGGACACTTTTGTGCTTTGTAAAGGCCCACGCCCACACCTTGTCTACACTTGGCTGGGCTGGGTTGAATGATGTCGACTGTTCTCACTCTAGGTTGACTTGGCTCCGAGAGCCACCCCGCCCCAAGTGACCAGCTTCACCTCCAGGAGCTTGGGAACGCAATATTCTACACCCTTAAAACATTTCCCATACGTACCTCCAGCAATAACAACACCCGCACGCAGCCCCCTTTGGTGAAGTATCATCCGGATGGCAATCGCAGAGAAACAGTCCTGTCTGGGTACGTCGAGGCAAGTCCCTGGGTATAGACTTGTAACTGTCTACCTGCGTCTGTTTTCAAACGTAAGGCACTTGGGTCACAGCTCTTTGTTGCCACTGGCCTCAGTGATGGGGCTCACCCTGGATTTTGGAAAGGACAGGCCTGCTGACTTCCCCCCTTTCTTCTCAGCTCCGCTCAACCTCCTGGGAATCAGGAGACACCCCCATCATTTCCTTGGAGGGCTCATTAAGAGCCCTTTAGATTCGCCTTCTTGTCTCGTTGGCCCCCATGCAGCGAATGCCGCCTCAGTTCTCTGGCTCTCAAAAGCAAACCCTGCGGGATTCCGGCTGCGTCTGTCTGCCCTCCCATAGCTGCCCCATCTGACTGTATCTTACAGCTCTGCTAGGGGTCAGACGTAACTTCCTGCCCCGTTTTAGCCTCTGCTTTTTGGATAGCGACTCTCACATTCGCCCGTCAGTGTTTGTGGCTGTTTATAGTGATCACTGTTCAAACGACGCTAACATCTCAGGGCAAAGGCTGGGGAAAATGCCTAGGTGCTGGAACTTGGGGTGCTGGCTTGAAGTGGTTTCCATCATATACAGGGTTCACAAGCTGGTTCAATAGCTCTCAGCACCCCAACTGTACAAAATTGTTCCAGCACCCCTGGGAAAATGGCAAAAAAATAAAATAAGGGCTATACTGGTATCTGGTCAGTTGCCTCATGAAGCCCCCAGTAAATCGGGTCTACATCCTGTCATACAACACTAACATCCAAGTCTGTGACCAAATGACCAACAGGAAAGAGAGAACAGGCCACCCTACGGGGGGTTATGGTACACTTCCATGTTCATATCAAGTGAAATCCAGGACATGTTGTATTTGACTCAAATGCAGAAGAAAAGCTTTACCTGAGTTCTCCTGTAAACTGCCTTTTGCCTGTTGCACTTTGTGCCTTGTGTTATGTATCAAAATTTTAGCCTCATCGTAACAAAGGGGGAAAAGAAAGAATGAAGGAAAGAAACACCTCCACCACCACGAAACCTTCCCACCTGCAAACAAACAGAGCTTGGCTGGCAAAACCCCACAAACCTCTTTACCAACAGATGGAAACTGGGATTTAGGTTCAGAATGATCATACTGTGTCTGGGATTTATTCGAATTCCCCCTCTGGGTCTGTGATGCTTTCGGCTCCAGTCCTCCTGATTTAGGATCAAAGTAATCAAAGCGCAATTCCTAAGCACGGAGACCTGAGAATACTGTGCCGTGTGCCACTTTGGGAACTACAGGGGTAGGATAAAGAGAAGATAAATTCTCCATGGCATGGACAGAAGATCCATGAAATTAAGGGGGGAAATGATGAAATTAATAGGCATCAGGTTTAAAACAAACAAAAGGAAATACTTCTTCACACAGCGCACAGTCAACGTGTGGAACTCATTGCCAAGTGATGTGAAGGCCAAAACTATAACTGGGTTCAAAAAAGAATTAGATACAAAGGATAGGTCCATCAATGGCTATTAGCCAACATGGACAGGGATGCAACTCCACGTTCTAGGTGTTCCTAAGCCTCTGATGGCCAGGAGGTGGGACTGGATGACAGGGGATGGATCATTCGATAATTTCCCCGTTCTGTTCATTCCCTCTGAAGCATCTGGCATTGGCCATTATCAGAAGACAGGATACTGGGCAAGCTGGTCCATCGGTCTGACCCAGTATGGCTGTTCTTAAGGTAAAACTGGGAAGAGGGGAATGAAGTAGTCATGGGGAAAGGCAAGAATCCCTGTTTCACCAGGTTGTCCTCAAGTAACACAGAGGCTAACACAAAATATTTTTCTATCCCTGCCCGAATCCATTTATAATCTGTTCAGTTATGCCATTCTGTTTTATTAAAAAAACAAAGAAGTCTTTGGGACGACCCCAAGCAAGATAAGAAGAACTGGGGATGAGTCACTGTGTCCCTGAAGCAGGAACTCGGTAACTAACAATCACCCTGCAAAATGAGCTCCGTGTGGGTCTGAATTAGAAAACAGGGTGAAAGTTTGGCCAGGATCAGAAGGAAATGCGCTAGCTATCCCTGTCCACACTTCCTAATCTAAGAGAACACTCAGAGGCTGAGGGTGGTGAAGCTGAGAGGGGATTCCTAGGCTTCTAGGCTTTTCTAGGGATCCTACAAGGGGTCCTAGGGAAAGTAGGCCCTGTCAATGTTTCATTGCAGGGGGAGCAGGGATGTGAACGATAGGAGAAATCATCTTCCTAACCCCATCCCTTCCACCTCCTCTTATTCCATGATCCCCAAATGCCTGATAGCCCCAGCACTCAGCTCGCTCTGCTTCCCAGCTCCAATATTTAATACTCCAGCTCTATTCCCAAAACCTGTCCCCCTTGGTCTCAACCTTTGATCCCCCAGAGCCCAGCACCCTTGTAGATTTGGGGAGATGAGGAGTTATCAGCTCCTCAGGGACACTCGCCCTGTAGGGAACAGCTCGAGGGAAATGGGGGAGCCCAGCCCAGGGGCTGGTGGAAGATGGGGGTGGGGACATGGGTCTAAGTGAAGGTGGGGCCTGACACCTTCTCCTCATCTCCATGACAGGGGGATCCCGGCTGGGTGGGAAATGGAGAGGGGGGAACTTCAGCCAGGGTGAGGGAGCATCTGGAGGAGTTTCTCTCTCTCCCGTCCCCCACCTGTGGCCCATCAGCTCAGCAGCCAGGGCTGCAGCAGGGAGGGGCTGATGGGGGCTTCTCCTCCTCTGCCTAGGGTTTGCTTAGACCAGACAGAGCCAGAGGGTCACTGACCAGCTGCTGCTCGGCTGCTCCTGGGTCCTCACCCCAGCGATGGGCTTCTGGATCCCTGAGAGCCAAATGCCCCTGATGTATGTGGGAATGAGGAAACAGATTTTTTTATTTTTTTAACACAGTAGCCAGCCCTAGTTAGGGCACTGATAGAATCTCTCTCCTGTTGTCCAATAACTGCTTTGTCTAGACTACAAAGTTTTTCCGGCATAGCTATGTTGGCTGAGAGTGTGGGGAAAAAAATCACACACACCCCAGCCATGCTGGCAAAACTCTGAGTGTAGACACAGCTAGTGCTTCTGTGGGTTTAGCTAATCTCCTTCCGGGAGGCTGTTTAGCTGTTTTGGCAGAAGATCTCTGTTGGCTTGTGCTGCTTATCCACTAGGTGACTGCCAGCAGAGCTATCCCGGCCAAGGCTCTGTAGGGTAGAGAGGCCCATTAACTCTGCTTGAAGTATTTTCCATGCTAAGGATGTTTAAGAGGTATCTTCCCTGTATGGATTTGCTGATGCCTAATATAAATCAGAGCCCCAGTTGTAGCATCTCCCCCATTCAAGGTTTCTTTCCTGCATGGAGTTTCTTGTGCACGCTAAGGTTTGATCTCCGATTAAAGCTTTTCCCGCAGTCAGGGCATTTATAGGGTTTCTCTCCTGTGTGGAGTCGCTGATGCACACTGAGGTTTGATCGCTGACTGAAACTTTTCCCACACTCAGTGCATTTATAGGGTTTTTCTCCCGTGTGGAGCCTCTTGTGTCTGTTCAGGGTTGAGTTTTGATTGAAACTTTTCCCACAGTCCACACAGGTATAGGGCTTCTCTCCTGTGTGGGTTCGCTGATGTGAAATAAGGGATGAGCTGTCACTATAGCTTTTCCCACAGTCGGGACATTTATAGGGTCTTTCTCCCGTGTGGAGCATCTGATGCTTCACAAGCTGCGTACTCCACCTGAATCTTTCCCCACAGTTAGGGCACTGATAGGGTGTCTCTCTTGTGTGGATTCTCTGGTGTAAGATAAGGGTTGAACTCCGCATGAAACATTTCCCACAGTCGAAGCATTTATAAGGGATCTCTCCTGTGTGGAGTCTCTGATGTGTAACAAGTTCTGAGCTCCACTTCAAGTTTTCTCCACAGTCCAAGCACGTATAATGTTTCTCTCTGGCATGGGTTATCATGGATGTGTCTCCTGCATGGATTATTTTGTGCGTATTAAGCTGTGATCTCTGACCGAAACTTTTTCCACACTCGGTACATTTATAGGGTCTCTCTCCCGTGTGGATTATCGTGTGTGTATTTAGGTGCGATCTCTTACTGAAGCTTTTCCCACACTCAGTACATTTATAGGGTCTCTCCCCCGTGTGGATTCTCTGATGAGAAATGAGGTTTACTCTCTGAATGAAGCTTTTCCCACACTCTGTACATTTAAAGGGTCTCTCTCCAGTGTGGATTCTCTGATGGGCAATAAGGTTTGAACTACGACTGAAGCTTTTCCAACATTCAGTGCACGTGTATTTTCTCTCTTCTGTCTGGATTTTCTGTTGGGCTGTGGTTTCCTTGGGATTACTGAGTCCTCTCCTACAATTAATGGCTTTACCCATTTCTTTCCCTTTGTGCCTCTCTGACTTGTGCTGATTCTCGCAGACTTTTCCCTGTTCAGCACTCTGGGAAAAATTCTCTTTGGATCTTTCCGATAACATTCTATGCAGTTCCTGTTGCTCAGGACTTTCCTGCTGTGGATTCTCTTCCTTGATCTCACTCACTGTACCTTCACCTGCTGAAATAGAGAATCCAGACAGGAGTCATTCTCTGTGCTTGGGGGAAAGGAAATAAAGGGGAACAGCAAAGGGGAAATACGACACAAGAACCGTTGGGAAGACTGAGAAAGGTAAAATGTATTAATCCATCTATAATTTTTCCTTCTCTGAAGTGGTTACAACTGGATTATTTCTCCTCATCTTCCAAGCACAAAGGCTCATTTTTTTCTTTAACCTCTCTGTCTTCACAACGTAGGTGGATTGGGGCAGAGAACTGACTGCCTCTCTGACTCCCCAGCCAGCTTCCCCTTTGAGAAGACAAACTATAAATGACGATGAATAATCATTAGCCATCGCCAGGCAGGATACGCTATCTACTTAGTCATCTGTTCTACAAATGATAAAGTCCCCCATCCTCTAAGTATGGCTTACATTCTTTGCTCCTAGATGTATATATTTACATTTAGATGGATTAAAACCCACATTGTTTGCTTGCACCCAGTTTACCAAGTGATCTAGATCGCTCTGTATCAGTGACCTGGCCTCTTGGTTATTCACCAATCCCCGCAATTGGCGTGTCACCGGCAAACATTACCAGTGATGATTTTATGTTTTCTTCTAGGACATTGAAAAAACATGTTAAATAGTGTAGGGACAAGAACCGATCCCTGCAGGACCACACTGGAAATAGATCCACTTGATGACAATTCCCTGTTTACAGTTACATTTCGAGATCTATCAGTTAGCCAGTTTTTAATCCATTTAACGTGTGCCATGTTAATTTGATATCATTGTCATTTTTTAATCACAGTGACATGCAGTACCAAATCAAATGCCTTACTGAAGTCTATCTTGATTTTAATAAAGCTTTTGACATTTCCCTAGTTTGCTTATGAGAATGTCTTGTGATTAGATGAAATTATTATCAGCTGGGTGCACAACTAGTTGAAAGACCATACCCAAAGTGTAGTAATCAATGCTTTGCTGTCAAACTAAGAGGGCATATCAAGTGGGGTCCCACAGGGGTCAGTCCTGGATCCTGTACTATTCAGTATTTTCATTAATGACTTGGATAATGGAGTGAAGCGTATGCTTATCAAATCTGTATATAACATCAAGCTAGGAGGGGTTGCAAGCACTTTGGAGGACAGGATTAGAATTCAAAGCAACTTTGGCAAGTTGGAGAATTGGTTTGAAATCAGCAAGATGAAATTCAGTAAGGAAAAGTGCAAAGTGCTACACTTAGGAAGGAAAAATCAAATCCACAACTACAAAATGGGGAATAACTGGCTGGGTGGTCGTACTGTTAAAAAGGATCTGGAGATTATAGTGGAGCACAAATTGAATATGAGCCAATGATGTGGCTGTGAAAAAGACTAATATGATTCTGGCGTGTGTTATCAGGAATGTTGTATGCAAGACACAAAGTAATTGTCCCACTCTACTTGACACTGGTGAGCCCTCAGCTGGAATATTTTGTCCAGTTTTGGGCACCACACTTGAAGAAAGATGGTGGACAAACTGGAAAAAGTCCAGAGGAGAGCAATAAAAATATGAGGTTTAGAAAACCTGACCTATGAGGAAAGGTAAAATAAACTGGGCATGTTTAGTCTTGAGAAAAGAAGACCGAGGGGGGACCTGATAACAGTCTTCCAATATGTTAAGGATTGTTATAAAGAGGACAGTGATGAACAGTTCTCCATGTCCACTGAAGGTCAGAGAATAAGTAATCAGCTTAATCTGCAGCAAGGGAAGTTTTGGTTAGATATTAGGAAAAGTCTTTATAACGATAAGAACAAGAACATAAGAATGGCCATACTGGGTCAGACCCAAGGTCCATCTAGCCCAGTGTGCTGTCTTCCGACAATGGCCAATGCCAGGTGGCCTAGAGGGAATGAACAGAACAGGGAATCATCAAGTGATCCATCCTCTGTTGCCCATTCCCAGCTTCTGGCAAACAGAGACTAGGGACACCATCGCTGCCCATCCTGGTCAATAGCCATTGATGGACCTGTCCTCAATGAACTTATGTAGTTCTTTTTTGAACCCTGTTATAATCTTGGCCTTCACAACATCCTCTGGCAAAGAGTTCCATGGGTTGACTGTGCGTCGTGTGAAGAAATACTTCCTTTTGTTTGTTTTAAACCTGTCGCCTATTAGTTTCATTTGGTGACCCCCTAGTTCTTGTGTTATGAGGAGTAAATAACACTTCCTTGTTTACTTTCTCCACACCAGTCATGATTTTATAGACCTCTATCATATCCACCTTAGTTGTCTCTTGTCCAAGCTGAAAAGTCCCAGTCTTATTAATCTCTCCTCATACGGGAGCCATTTCATACCCCTAATCATTTTTGTTGCCCTTTTCAGAACCTTTTCCAATAGAGAACAGTTCAGTACTGGCACAGGCTTCTGAGGGAGGCTGTGGAATCCCCATCATTGGAGGTTTTAAATAACAGGTTAGATAAATACCCGTCAGGGATGGTCCAAGTATACTTAAGAAGATAAGAACTCCCATACTGGGTCAGATCAAAGGTGCATCTAGCCCAGTATCCTGTCTTCCGACAGTGGCCAAAGCCAGGTGCTTCAGAGGGCGTGAACAGAACAGGTGATCATCAAGTGATCCATCCCCTGTCCTCAGAGCACGGGGCTCAACTAGATGACCTCTCAAGGTCTGTGCCAGCCCAACATTCCTATGTGTCTCTGAATCCCTAGAAAAGCCCAGATTTGTGGGCCGGTTCTAGATTTGCGCAGGAAGTCCACGCACTCTCCTCAATACTCACGCTCCAGAAGGGGAAAGCCTGGGAGGTTCCAGGGCAGGACACTCAGATTCAGTAGGGATGAGAGTTTGGGGAACCTGGGACAGACCTTTCCCCCATCCATAATGATCAAAGATGCTGATCTGACACATGGAGGAATATGAGAGACTTTGGGTACCTGAACCACTAATTTCTAATTACCTGCCTGAGGGGTCAATGATTTAGTTCTTATTTTTATGTATCTAATTTGCATCTGCTTAGTCAGTTGATCTAGAGACGGCACATTAGCTCAAATGGAGGTTCTTTTAATTTGTAGAAGCCTTAAGTTAGAGCCCTGCATGGGACTAGTGTGGACTCGCTGCCATAATAGTGGAAGCAGGACGGGAGTGGGTGTGATGGGTTCGGTCACAGAGATCCCCTTGGGACTGTCACCTGATGTACTGAATTTACCTCTGAGCTCATTTTCCCTGCCAGCTTGGGACTCCAGAACCCTGCCTTGTTGAGCCAGACATGCCAGCCTGCTGCAACACACACCCAGGTCTGGGCCACGCCCCCAACGCTGCAGACTTTAACCAAAAACTGCTCAGCGGTAAATTCAGCACATCAGGTGACAGTCCCAAGGGGGGGTCTCTGTGACCGAACTCGTCACAGTGCGATTAAAAAGAGTCGCACGCAGGACTCTACCTTAAAGTCATGAGCTCCTCAGAGCAGATACTGTCCTTCATGAGGGCTTAGTAAGCAACCAGCACCCAGTAAACAAATAGGACAAGTGTAGCTGGGGGGAAAACTGTTTGGTTGAATAGTTTATTCATTGGAAAATACAGTTTCATTTGACCAGAAACTATTTGTGGACTTGTATCAAGTTCGGTGAATACTTTCAACCGACACCAAACACCCGAAATGTTGTCGAATGGCTTAAAGAGAACTATTTGCTACTACAAATGACAAGGAATAGTCGCCGGGCCAGGAAAGGTGAGGGTGAATGAGTCTAGATACCAGTGGGGAGGGCATTCACGTTGGATGTGGGAGAGCAATGTTTCCGTCCCTCCTCCAATGACTGTTTTCTTTTAAGTAGAGAAGCTTCAATGGGAGAGACTGAGTGAAACCTACATCAGAAGATCCCATCATCCAGTGATTTCAGCATTTTTTCTGAGAGGCGGGAGACTCAAGTTCAAATCCCTTCTTCCTATCAGGCACAAGAAGGAATTGAACTGGTGCTGGGCGAATACCTGAGTTCAGTGGTTCTCAAACTTCATTGCACCACGACCCCCTTATGCCATGACACCTCCAGGCGGCAGGACAGTAGACCGAGCCCCAGCAGGGGACCTGAAGCCATAACCTGAGCCCCACTGCCCTAAGCAGGGCGGGCTGAAGTCTGAGCCCTGCGTCCCAGAGCAGAAGCCCTCAGGCTTCGGCTTCAGTCCAGGGTCTAACACTGGCCCGGTGACGCCATTAAAACGGGGTCGCGACCCATCGTTTGAGAACTGCTGTCCTAGTCCCTGGGCTAAAGGTTGTCAATTGTCCTCCCTTGCCCCACCCCACCAGGTGTTTTGTGCAAGAAACAGCTTAGACACCTAATCCAGGGGTTCCCGGCTGTGGATCGCCAGCAGAAATAGACGTCTCCCTTCTGCCTAGGTGCCAAAGTCCCATCATAGGATGCAGCTTAGGACACACGCCTCTCTCCTGAGCATCTCCCCCACTGGCTAATTTAGGCGGCTCCCCACCTAGAATGCGGGAGCGGAGGTGGGATGAGAGGGAGACAGAAAGGCTGTTGATGGCCTGAACAGCTTCACCGGCTGCTACTACATTTTGAAGCTAGAGGGAGAGGTTAAAAAAGGAAGAGGGACTCCGTGCTTGGATGATGAGGCAGAATAAGCCAATGGTTTGATGCAGCAGCTCCTGGCAGTTGACAGCCAGAAACAGTCAGGCAGCTTTGAGTGACATCGGTCATCAGGATACGACACTTGCTGGCTACAACCCAGACCTGGGTGCGATGAGGCAACAGCTTGTGGGGGGAGGGGGAAGTCACAGTCCCCCCCCCCCCCCCCCTTCGCTCAACAGGGGGTTTCTGTGTCCAAAACCAACAACTCACCCATATGGGTGCCTCTTGGGATCTCCCCTTCCTCAGAGGTCTGGAGATCCGGAACCCACAGCTCTTCCCCTTGTTCCAGCTGGGTGATCAGCTCAGGTTTGGGAATGGGATATCCTGCTCAGGGGGAGTGAAATCAGGCAAGATCAGCGTGTGTCAGGCATTGGGAGAGTATTTGGCACAAAGCACATTCCCCTGATTTTAACCTGTGCTGGGGGGACGTGGAATCCAAACCAACTGCGGTGCCCAGTGATCACTCAGTACTCACCGTGATTGTGAGAGCTCTGCCTTATTTCCACTCTGTGCATGTAACAAGAAGAACTTCACTGCCCCCCGCACCCCGTCCCAGATTCTGTCCAGGAAGCTCAGCCCTTAAAGGCACATCCCCTAATACCACACAGATGGGAACATGGCCTTCAAGCCTCCTTCGATGAGGCACATCTTTGTGTGTGGTGGTGCTGGTGTGGGGGATTGGGCCTGTGACACTGTTTCCACTCCTGGAAAGCTGGAGGGATGGGAGTGAACTGGCATCCTCACTGCGTGGCTGGCTCCCCTGTCCCATGGGAAGGGTGCACAGATGAAAGTCTCACACTGGATCAGGAGACTGGGAAATCTAACTGACCAGGAAAGAACCTGAGCAGAAAAACTGGGCACATCACAGACCCCACGGCTTCTAATAACCGAGGGCACAGGAATCTCTTACCCAGCGAGGTCACCGTCTCGTAGTTCTCCTGCATGACGTCCCTGTAGAGGGCTCTCTGAGCGGGGTCCAGCAGAGCCCCCTGCCCCTGGGTGAAATACACAGCCACCTCCTCGAAGGTCACCGGCCCCTGAAACAACACGAGTCCCCCACTCAGCACCTGTTGCCCCAGCCACAATCCCACGAGTCACAGGGGAGGAGGGCCGATAAAATGGAAGCTCTGGGGGGGGGGGGTCACAGAGGAGCAGAATCCCACCCCCACCCTGCTCAGAGCAGCCAGGAGGCTTCAGGGTGGGGAGAAGGGGAGAGCTCCTTGTCCCTCCCAGCTGGTGGAGGAGGGCAGAAGCCTTCCCGGTTATCACACACCCACTAGTCAGAGGCTGATATAGGAGATGGAGCCCCTCAGCAGGGTCCAGGGACAGGAATCCCAAACCCCTCCCCATTTCTCACAGCTGGGAGTGAGGGAACGGGGCATCTCCCTTGGGCCTCACCGCTGGGTGTCCCTTTCATATTCCACAGCAGCCCTGGCTAGTAGGTTCAACTTCCAGCACTGAGATTTTTCCTAGCTCTGTCCCCACCCCGGGGGAAATTCCCGCTCCCTGACCACAGGGGGGTTCTCGTCCCAGCAAGTTTTCACACCCTGCCCTGCCCCCTTTTTCATCCTGTTTCCTGCCCTGCCCCCCTGGTACCAACCCAGCGGCAGCTCCCTGAAAATCCCCTCCCTGAGCTGGAATCACTGCAACCATTCCCCTGCCCCAGGCCGTGGGGGATGGGACAAGCTGGTGGTTACTCTGCAGCCTGTCGGGGCAAGAGGAGCAATGGGGGAGGTTTCAGAAGGGGCTGGAGTCCATTTCACAACCCCGACGCTCCCCGGGCCCCTTCCCGGCAGGCAGACACTCTGGACCCTGCCCCACTGGGTCACTTTACTCCTGCGCAGACCCAGCCCCTCCTCCCAGGACCGAAACCACCGAGACTTTTAAACCCTCCCAGGAACAGAGACTTTGGCCCAAAGGCTAGAAAAGAGCAGAATCAAAGGAGCCGTGTTTTGGAGCTTACACGGAGCCCAGAAGAGCTGTTGCGTAGCTCACAAGCTTGTCTCTCTCACCAGCAGAAGTTGGTTCAATAAAAGATATCACCTCCCCAGCTTGTCTCGCTAGATTTTTTTTAAGGCCATAAGGGACTGACACAGTTCAGAGCAACGGCCCCTGTATTTTTCTCATAAGTGATCCTGCCAAGGCCCCAACTTTCAGGCTTTGCCCTTCTTGGGCGTAGACCTGCGTCCCTCTCCCTCCTGAGCGGGATATTATCTGGCTGCACGGTCCCTTGACTATACTGTGATATCCCCAGCCAAAGACAGACCGCCTCAGCATCTCCCCTCGGAGATGGTATGCGACATGACTGCCACAGGTATAACTGACTACACAGCTGTTTCTAAGCAAGCAGATTTCGAAAGCATTACAGAGAAAGCATATTAAATACAATAAAAAGAACCTACACATGTGGTAATAAGCCCACCAGAGATTACCCCCTCGCTTCAGCAAGGGCTCTGGATGGCAATTAGGCCTTCAGTTCCCACACAGGGCCTTTCCCCCTGGTCATAAGAAGCCCATCACAGCTTCAACTCAGTCTTATGGGGCTTCAGGAGGCCAAAGTCCTTCCAGTACTTTCCTAAGGACCGGGGCCCGCCTAGGACCAGAGGTCCTGTCCATTTGCTGGGTCCTGAGCCAGTTTAAAACCAGGTTGTCTCACCAAAAAATTTTTCCTTGTCTTTTGGGCCCTGGAGAACCCAGCTGGAACTAATCTAGGTGACCCTCTCTCCTAGGGGATGGCGTGTGTCTGGAGATGTGACCACCAGAGTGAATTTGCCTAATCACGCCCCCCCCGTGCTGTTGCCCTATTTGCCCTTCCCATGGTGAAAGTTCATCCAATCCCTCAATAACACACAGACCACTGCGTTTTTAGTACAATGGGCTCCAATTTATTAAACTCAGTTCCATAAGGTTTAACCGAGCACACCATGGTTTGTTCAGGATATTACAGGCTACTGTCCCAGGGACCATTAGATCAGATAGTCCAACGGTTCTCAAACTTTGAGGTGGGCCTCCCAAGGGAGGCACAGGAATGTGTCAAGGGAGGAGCGAGCGGTGTGTTTTTAGGGTGGTTGTTTTTTTTTAAAGAGCTCTGGCTGTCAGCCATCGGTGGCTGGGGCTCACGCAAAAGGGCCGTGCACACCTGGAAAGCAGGGATAAAGGGTACAGCTGGGCGCTCCTACCACCCTCCCTCATTCCCTCACCGGGAGGCAGCTGAGACTCGGGCTCTCCTTCCCTTCCCTCCCTCACCTGGAGGCAGCGGGGCACTGGCTGTCCGCCTGGGGGTGGTGGCCGCAGCATAGAAGTCAGGGTGGCAACGGGGCGCTAAGTCTGCTGTAAAAAGTGATACAGACGAATGTCAAACTTTTCACATGGCCACCCTTCACTTCTGTGCTGCTGCCGGCCCTGGTGCTGCCTTCAGAGCTGGGTGCCCAGCCAGCAGCCGCTGCTCTCCGCTCTGCCTTCAGAGCTGGGTGGCCATATATGTATTTGGAGAGGCATAAACGATGACAGACACAAAGAAGGGGGGCCCGATCAAAAAAGTTTGAGAATCACTGATATAGTCTGATGTATAAAATCTACAACACAGGACTAAGAATTTCATCCAGACACCCCATGCACTGAGCCCAATAACTTGTGTTCGACTAAAGCACACTGTCCAGAAAGGCCTCCCATCTCTTCGGAAGAGATCAGTAAAGGAAGAATCCACCTCCTTCCCTTGGTGATTTGTTCCAATAGTTAATGATTCTCCCCATTAAAAATGTGCCTTATTTCTCGTTTGAATTTGTCTGGCTCCAGTGTCCAGTTACTGGTTCTGGTTATGCCTTTCCCCACTCATAAAGTCCTTCCCAAGTTGGTATTTTCTCCCTGTGAAAGGATTTTTATATGCCATCATCAGCTCATCTCCTAGTCCTCCTTCTGCTAAAATAAATAGTTTGAGCCCTTTAAGTCTCTCACTGTGGATTGTTTTCGCCACCCCTTCAATCAATGTTGTGGCTCTTTTCTGCACCCTCTCCAATTTTTCAGAATGTGGACCCTGGAAACGTACACAGCACCACAGTACCTGTCTCACCAAGGTCATGGACAGAGGTAAAACCACCTCCTTCCTCCTATTCCTTTGCAACAGCACCACACTGGGAGCTCCTGTTCTTTGTCTGTCATGACCCCAAAATCCTTTGTGGAGTCACTGCTTTCCAGGATACGGTCCCATATTCTGAAGGTTTGGCCTGCATTCGTTAGGCCTGATTTTCCAAAGTAGGTGGCGAAAAATGCAGCACTTAAGAGGCCCCAGTCATACATCAGGATGCCACAAACACATAAGAGCAGCCATACTGTGTCAGACCAATGGTCCATCTAGCCCAGGGTCCTGTCTTCTGACAGAGGCCAGTGCCAGGTGCCCCAGATGGAACGAACTGAACAGGGAATCATCAAGTGAGCCATCCCCTGTTGCTCATTCCCAGCTTCTGGCAAACGGAGGCTAGGGACACCATTCCTGCCCAGCCTGGCTAATAGCCATTGATGGACCTATTCTCCATGAATTTATCTAGTTCTTTTTTGAACCCTTTTATGGTCTTGGCCTTCACAACATCCTCTAGCAAGGAGTTCCACAGGTTGACTGTGCATTGTGTGAAGAAGTACTTCCTTTTATTGATTTTAAACCTGATGCCTATTAATTTCATTGGGTGACCCCTAGTTCTTGTGTTACGAGAAGTAGTAAACAACACTTCCTTATCTATTTTCTCTACACCAGTCATGATTTTATCGACCTCAATCATATCCTCCCTTAGCCGTCTCTTTTTCAAGCTGAAAAGGCCCAGTCTTATTAATCTCTCCTCATACGGAAGCCATTCCATACCCCTAATAATTTTTGTTGCCCTTTTCTGAACCTTTTCCAATTCCAATATCTCTTTTTTGAGATGGGGCTTTCTGAAAATCTAAGTACACTATATCCATTAGATCCCCTTGGTCCACATGCTTGTTGACCCCCTCAAAGAATTCTAGTAGATTGCTGAGGCATGATTTCCCTTTACTAAAACCATGTTGACTCTCTCTACAAATTATGTTCATCTATATGTCTGACCATATTGCTCTTTATTATAATTTCAACCAGTTTGCCCGGTACTGAAGTCAGGCTTACAGGCCTGTAATTGCCAGGATCACCTCTGGAACCCTTTTTACAATTGGCATCACATTAGCTATCCTCCAGTCATCTGGGTACAGAAGCTGATTTAAACGATAGTTTACAGACTACAGTTAGTTCTGCAATTTCACATTTGAGTTCCTTCAGAACTCTTGGGGGAATTCCATCTGGTCCCGGTGACTTATTGCTGTTTTATCTATCAATTTGTTCCAAAACCTCCTCTTATGACACCTCAGACTGGGACAGTGCCTCAGATCTGGTGGAGGGATAGCTCAGTGGTTTGAGCTCTGGCCTGCTAAACCAGGTTTGTGAGTTTAATCCTTGAGGGGACCATTTAGGGATCTGGGGCAAAAATTGGGGATTGATCCTGCTTTGAGCAGGGGGTTGGACTAGATGACCTCCTGAGGTCCCTTCCA
Source organism: Lepidochelys kempii (assembly GCF_965140285.1). Taxonomy (NCBI): domain Eukaryota; kingdom Metazoa; phylum Chordata; order Testudines; family Cheloniidae; genus Lepidochelys; species Lepidochelys kempii. The sequence continues at coordinate 46,134,693 of NC_136393.1, read as the reverse complement.
ACCCTGAGATTCTATGATCTGTCACCTAAAAAGAATGGCTCAGGTTTGGGAATCTCCCTCACATCCTCAGCCATGAAGACCCATGCAAAGAATTCTTTTAGTTTCTCCGCAATGGCCTTATCGTCTTTGAGTGCTCCTTTAGCACCTCGATCGTCCAGTGGCCCCACTGGTGGTTTAGCAGGCTTCCTGCTTCTGATGTACTTAAAATTTTTTTTGCTACTACTTTTGAAGTCTTTGACTAACTGTTCCCCAAATTCTTTTTTGGCCTTCCTAATTGCATTTTTACACTTCATTTGCCAGAGTTTATGCTCCTTTCTATTTTCCTCACAAGGATTTAACTTCCATTTTTTAAAGGATGCCTTTTTGCCACTCACTGCTTCTTTTGCTTTGTTGTTTAGCCAGGGTGGCTCTTTTCTGGTTCCCTTACTACGTTTTTTAATTTGGGGTATACATTTAAGTTGTGCCTCTATTATGGCATCTTTAAAAAGTTTCCAGGCAGCTTGCAGAGATTTCACATTTGGGGCTGGGCCCCTTAATTTCTGATTCACTAACCTCCTCGTTTTTGTGTTGTTCTCCTTTCTGAAATTAAACGCTACCCTGGAATGGAAATACAATATTTATATTGCAATAGATTTATTATATAATTATATGGTAACAATGAGAAGGGGGTAATTTTTCAGTGATAGTGACTGGGTATTTTTTATGTCTCATTTTCAGTGATAGTGACTGGGTATTTTTTATGTCTCATTTTGTAAGCAAGTGTTTTTTTAAGTGAGGTGAAGCTTGGGGGTACGCCAGACAAATCAGCCTCCTGAAAGGGGGACAGTAGCTTGGAAAGGTTGCGAGCCACTGGACTAGATGACCATCTAAGCCTCCTATGATATGCGGAGCCGGAAGTAACCCAGAGCCAGCTTGTACCTACTGTTGCTAAAAATAGGCACTGTATGTTTCCACAACGTTTTCAAGCCAAGCTCCGCACCCATTGTAAACCGGTGTGGCTCCAACGGGGCCCGATCCCCGGCTGGCGTCAATCAGCTGTAACCGCACCGGAATCAATGAGTCCAGATTCCATCTGGAGTGAATCGGCCATAGCTCCCCTCTGCCCTGCTGGGAGCGACTCCGGTTTGCGCGAGCGGAGGGTGCAGCTGCAGGGCGGGGGAGAAGGGGGGTGCAATGCACACGCGCGCACACACACGCTTTGCACAGGTTCCCAAGGGGCGCCTGGCAATGTGAACATCCACGCCTAGCAAACAAAAGTGCCACTGGCAGGGGGAAAAAAAGCAGGAAGGCGCAGGCATGAACCAACCCCGCTGAGCTGATTTTTCAACCTCAAATCCCCAGCCAACGGCTCGGGGGCGGGATAACCAGAGTCTGCAGGGGGAGGGTGTAACCTTGGTGGGGTGCAAAGGGCAGGTCTCTCTTACCTTTGCTCCAAGGGGTGTCCTCACTGGGGAGCAGCGGGGAGCGTCCGGGGGTGTCCCCCCCCTTCCTTGCGTGGAAGTTCTGCTTCCCTAGGCGGGGGTGTCCCGGGCAGGTTGGGGTTTGCAAATTGCGGGGGGGGGGGAGCAGAGGGGGTGCGACTCCTGGATATTCACCTCGCCCGGCTGCAGCCAGAGTTCGGGGGGGGGGCTCCCGGTGCAGCAGGCTGGAGGGGTGGGGGGGAGGCTGGCTCTTGCAAGGGACAACGCGGAGCTCCCTCCCGGAGCAACAAAGAGTTACTATGTAGCGCGATTCACTTCCTGCTCCTGCGGTGGCTGGCGTGACCCCCAGCGCCCGTCAGGGTCCTAGCGACAAACCGATTGCCTTGCAAGCCAGCCTGCCCCGAGCCTCCCCGAGCCTCCCCCCCCCGCCTCTGCCTCTGCCTCTGCCTCTGCCCCTGCCCCTGCCCCTGCCCCTGCCGCTGCCGCTGCAGGGGACCCCGGCCCCGGGGGCCCGTGGAGCTGCCGTTAAGGAGCCGGGCCCGGTGCAGCTGTTGCAAGCTGCTGCCGGCCGGCGTGGCCGGGCCTGACCTGGCTCCTGCAAAAAGGGAGGAGCTTTGGTGACCAAAATTGCTTGAGCCCGGGCTTCTCTTTCATTACAAATCAAGCCCTGTCCTTGACCTCTGCAGAGGCTGCTCCCCCTCTCTCGGGAGGGCGAATACCAGTAAAGGGGGCAGATCGGAGGGGAGGGACGTGGGCAAAATCTGGGCAGGGGCTAAACTGACAGCACAGGAAGGACAGACAGCTAGGCAGGGGGGATGAGAGGGGCCTAGGGGCAAAATCAGAGGCAGGGGGTAGGGGTCAGGGTTGAGGCGCTGGCAGGCAGTGGCAGAGAGGGGGAAAAGCCCAGGATGGGGCAGGGCAGAGGGGGAAGAGTTACCCCCAAATGGGGCAAGCCAGGCAAAGAGGGTACGGGGAGCATGTTCTCCGGGCCTGCTTCCCAAGGCTGTTTTCTTGGAGGCACAGGACATCCCATTGTCTAGACTGGCAGCTCTTCCCTGCCGGACACGGTGCATTGCGCTGCTAAAGGAGGCTCGATTCAGTGATATAGTTTACCAGACAATAATAGTAATAAAGGTCACGTGTTTTTAGCATTTAAAAGAATCCATCACCAGTTTGCATTTCTGGGGGAAGCCTAGGCCAGTGGTTCTCAAACTAGGGCCACCGCTTGCTCAGGGAAAGCCCCTGGCGGGCCGGGCCGGTTTGTTTACCTGCCGCATCCGCAGGTTCGGCCGATCGCGGCTCCCACTGGCCACGGTTCTCGGCTCCAGGCCAACGGGGGCTGCAGGAAGGGCGACCAGCACATCCCTCGGCCCGCGCCGCTTCCCGCAGCCCCCATTGGCCTGGAGCAGCGAACCGCGGTCAGTGGGAGCCGCGATTGGCCAAACCAGCAGACGCGGCAGGTAAACAAACTGCCCCGGCCTGCCAGGGGCTTTCCCTGCACAAGCAGCGGCCCTAGTTTGAGAACCACTGGCCTAAGGTGACCAGATGTCCCGATTTTATAGGGACAGTCCCGAGATTTGGGGCTTTGTCTTTTATAGGCGCCTATTACACCCCTTGCCCTGTTCCGATTTTTTACACGTGCTCTCTGGTCACCCTAGTAAAGCCCCATAGCAACTCGCACATTTGTCTTTGCTGTTGTTCTGATTTCCTTGGCTGGATGGCCTTTTCCCGGGAACCCACTGCAAATGGAGTTTCGCTCCTTTCAATTATTTACTTTTTAAAATGCTCTTTTTGGCCACTATCACTGTGTTTTTCACACATCGAGAAGTTGAATCCCTACTTGAAGTGCAAAAGTTAACAGCCTCTGAAGTTGCCGGTGTGTCATAAGAATGGCCACACTGGGTCAGACCAAAGGTCCATCTAGCCCAGTGTCCTGTGTCTGACAGTGGCCAGTGCCAGGTGCCCCAGAGGGAATGAACAGAACAGGGAATCATCAAGAGATCCTTTCCCTGTTGCTCATTCCCAGCTTCTAGCAATCAGAGGGTAGGAATACCACCTTTCTAAGGGGGGTTTCAATTCTGATAGGCAGCTCCTTCATGTCTCTCATGACATGTATGTACAGCATCGAGCACAACAGGGCACTGGTCTTGGGCGGGACCTGGAGGTGTGGCTGTAAGACAAATAATCATGTTCTTAAATGAAATGTGACACGTATTCGTGGGTGGCAGGTATCACAGGCCAGGGGATGCAAAGACTCCCCAAACAGCCAGCCGTGGCCCTGCCCATGCTCTGCCCCATGGCCCCCTCCTGGGTTCCCTGCTCTCCCCCCATGGAGCCAGCCAGCCAGCAGGCTGGGACTCAGGGCAGCTGGGGCAGGGCTCCTCTGGCCACGGTGGAGGGTCTGGGGCCCTGGCGGGGAAGGGTGGTGGAAGGGGTGGGGCCTCAGGCAGAAGGGGCAGGGCTGGGGCTAGCCTCCCGGAACAAGTGGTTCACGCACCACCCGTGCCTGTATTTCATAGGCCGTAAAGGAACGGGGAACAAATTGTGGCATGAGGATCAGGCCTAATAAAGTGTACACGCACACACCATCTTAGGACACACACACAGGCACCAGCTCAGGTGGGAAAAGCACACCTCAGAGAGGCTTCCTTGACAGCCTCTGAACCTATTCAAGGCCATTTCTACTCATAATTCCAGACTAAGGACACGGGGAGTTTGAGAAACTAAAATTCTACTTTATAATTTCAAAGCAAGAAATAAAAAGCCCCCCCCCACTGCCCCTCCACCCAACGCCCAGCTCAGCATGGTGCATTTCAACCCCAGCCCAGTGCCGCTTCCAGCTCCTGCAGGCCTCAGCAACGGAGCCAACATTTTACAGTGGGCAGAAAAGTGCAGCGGCTCCGGGAGAGACGCTGGGATCTAGTCACAAATGCTCCGAGAACAGGAAACCCAGGGAATGTGGTTTCACGGGAGCCAAAGAACGGGGTAAACTGACAGCAGTGTCGGCATCTCCAGTCCCAGCCGAGGCTTTTATCTCCCTGGGGATGCACCTGGTGGGTGGGGCAGAGACAGTCTCCCCCCTAGACGGGAAGAGGTGATCAGGTGGGCTGTCAGGTTGCTTGTCTCTCTCTGGCCTCAGAGATGGAGGCAGACCTGTCTTCAAGGCTAGTCAGACCTACTGACATCCCCTGCTTCCTTCTTAGCTCCGCACAGCCTCGTCCTCTGAGGAATTAGATGCCCCCTCATCACTCAACTTGAAGCATCATTCGTTGCCCTGTAGGATTCAGGGATGGCTTCACCCGCTGCTCAGATGGCATTTCCTGTCTCTCTCTGGCCTAAGTGCAGTGAGTTAACAGTTCTCAGACTCAGCGGTCTGGCTCTCCAGAGGAAACCTTACCGTTCCCCCTGTCTTCCGCCTCCCACCCTCTCCCACCCTGACTGGATCCCATGTCACTGCAAGGATCCATCCATAGCTTCCTTCTCCATATCACTTGCTGTCTCTTGAACTGTGACCCTCACAATCACCCATCAGTGTGTATGTCGATACTTATTTATAATGTTCATTGTTCAAACAACATTAAAGTCACCTGGCGAAGGGTGGGGAAACAGTAAAAAACAAATAACAAAGGACTATTCTGGAAAATACTCAGTTGTCAGAGGCAGGTATCCAATAAATCCGCTGTACATCCCACCAAGCCAAACTAATATCCAAGTATGTGATCCAAACGTCTTCAGGAAAGAGAGAAACCCAAAAGTACAAGAGCTGAAAATCCAATTTCAAGTTCACATCCGTTGAAATCCAGGAATATGTTGCCTCTGACTCAAATTCAGGAGACCAGATTTGCCCGTGTTCCTTTTTAAACTGGCTACACCTACTTCACTTTGTGCCTCATTAGTTGTATTATTTACAAAATTTTAGCACCATCATAATGAAAGGAAAACAAACAAAAAATCCCCCAAACTTGCAAATAATCCCCCAAATAATCTGAATTTTGCAAGGAAAAAAGCCCAGAAGCAGAAGCCACTTTGCCAACAGATGGAAACCGGGATTTCAATTCAGAAGGATCACACCATGTCTGGGATTCAATTGCATTCTTCTTCCAGGTCTGTGACACTTTCCTCTCCAGCCCTCACGAGTCTGATTTAGGATCAAAGGAATCAAAGTGCATGGAGAGCCGACACTTTGGGAGGTGGAAGGGTGGAATGTGGGGAGGATAAACAATCAGTGAGCTAATGGGGGGTAGGGGGTGGGGGATCAACATGGTGATGGAGGGAATTTCTCTGACTCATCCCATCACCCTCCAGTAACCCACAGGCTGAGTCAATGCATTTTTCTGTCCCGGCTCCAGCTATTTTAGCATCTATTCAATTCTGCTTCATAAAATACAAAAGGTAGAAATATAAATGTTCCTCAGTACAAGCCAGAGCAAGGTGAGACTTGCTTGGAATGACAAAATCTGTCCCACCAAGGGGGAACTTGGTGCCTGTAACCACCACGTCTCTAAAGGAGTTGCTGCTATAAATGAGATCATAGAATCATAGAAGATCAGGGTTGGAAGAGACCTCAGGAGGTCATCTAGTCCAACCCCCTGCTCAAAGCAGGACCAACACCAACTAAAATCATCCCAGCCAGGGCTTTGTCAAGCCAGGCCTTTAAAACCTCTAAGGATGGAGATTCCACCACCTCCCTAGGTAACCCACTCCAGTGCTTCACCACCCTCCTAGTGAACTAGTGTTTTCTAATATCCAACCTACACCTCCCCCACTGAAACTTAAGACCATTGCTCCTTATTCTGTCATCTGCCACCACTGAGAACAGCTGAGCTCCATCCTCTTTGGAACCCCCCTTCAGGTAGTTGAAGGCTGCTATCAAATCACCCCTTACTCTTCTCTTCTGCAGACTAAATAAGCCCAGTTCCCTCAGCCTCTCCTCATACGTCACGTGCCCCAGCCCCCTAACCATTTTCATTGCCCTCCACTGGACACTCTCCAATTTGTCCACATTTCTTTCTGTATTGGGGGTCCAAAACTGGATGCAATACTCCAGATGTGGCCTCACCAGTGCCGAATAGAGGGGAATAATCACTTCCCTCGATCTGCTGGCAACGCTCCTACTAATGCAGCCCAATATGCCAGTAGCCTTCTTGGCAACAAGGGCACACTGCTGACTCATATCCAGCTTCTCCTCCACTGTAGTCCTCAGATGCTCAGAGTCGGTCAGGAACACTGGCTGACGTCTGACCCAGATCAGACGGAAACATGCTAGCTAACCCCAGCTGAACCCAGACCATATTTCCTAGCCTCAGAGGCTGATGCTGCCAGGGTTGAGGTGTGATTCCTATGCCTCTAGCCTTTTCTAGGCCTCTTTCAAGGGCTGTATGGAAATCAGTCCCTGTCAATGACTAAACGTGGAGGGGGCAGATCAAAGGGGCAGAAGGGGTGAACAACAGGGAGCAGAATCTCTCTAAGCCCAAACCTTCCCTCCCCTCTTACTCCATTATCCCCAAATACTAGCTAGTGCCAGCCGAGAGCCCCATCTGGTTCTCATCTACACAAGCACCAAACCTTCAGTCTCCCAGTTTCTGGGTCCCCTAATATTTCATTCCCCAGAACACAAAGCCCTGGGGGACTGGTAGAGGGGAGTGGACACATTGTCAGCTGTCAGGGACACGTCCCTTGCAGGGAACAGCTCCAGGTAGTGGAGTGGGAATGGGTGGCAAGGGATGGATCACTTGATGAGTACCCGTGCTGTTCATTCCCTCGGGGGCACCTGGCATTGGCCACTGTCGGAAGACAGGATACTGGGCTGGATGGATCTTTGGTCTGACCCAGTCTGGCTGTTCTTATATAGGCAAGTGGGGGAGCCCATCCCAGGGGATGATGGAAGATGGGGGGTGGGGACAGGTGTGTAGAGTGAAGGTGGGGCCTGGCCCAAGTCCTTCTCCTCATCTCCATGGCAGGGGGATCCCGTCTGGGAAGGGAAGGGAGAGGGGGGAACTTCAGCCAGGCAGGGGGAGTGTCTGGAGGAGTTTCTCTCTCTCCCTTCCCCCATCTGTGGCCCATCAGCTCAGCAGCCAGGGCTGCAGCAGGGAGGAGGGGCTGATGGGGGCTTCTCCTCCTCTGCCTGAGGTTTGCTTAGACCTGGCAAAGCCAGAAGGTCACCGATCAGCTCAGGTTTGGCCGCTGCTGTGTCCTCACCCCAGCGATGGGCAGCTGGATGCTTGGGAGCCAAATGCCACAGACACATGTGGGAATTAGGACACTGGTTTGGCACTGGTAGAATCCCCACTGTGTGGAATCTCTGAAGCCTGATATCAGTTAAAGTCTATGCTACAAAGTTTGCTGGCATAGCTATGAACGTAAGAACATACTGCGTCAGACCAAAGGTCCATCTAGCCCAGTATCCTGTCTTCCGATAGTGGCCAGTGCCAGGTGCCCCAGAGGGAATGAACGGAACAGGTAATCGTCAAGTGATCTATCCCCTGTCGCCCATTCCCAGCTTCTGGCAAACAGAGGCTAGGGACAGCATCTCTGCCCATCCTGGCTAATAGCCACTGATGGACCTATGTTGGCGAGGAGTGTGAAAAAAATCATACACCCCCTAGACAACATAGCTATCCCGGAAAAAATCCCAGTGTAGACGCAGCTAGTGCTTCTGTGGGCTTAGCAAATGTCCTTCCAGGAGGTAATTTAGCCATTTCAGCAGATCGCCTTCTGTTGTCTTAAGCTGTGTCTCCACTAAGAGACTTTGCCAGCAGAGATATATCCAGCCAAGGCTTTGCAGTGTAGACAAGCCCGTTAACTCTGTTTGAAGGATTTTCCATGCTAAGGACATTTAAGAGGCATCTTCCCTGTATGGATTTGCCGATGGCTGGCACAGTCAGATAGTTATAGCTGCTCTAGACAGCAAGTGTGAAAGATCGGGACAAAGGTGGGGGGTTAATAGGCGCCTATAAAATTGGGACATCTGGTCACCCTAAGCTGCTCCCACATTCAAGGTTTCTGGGCCATGTGAAGTCTCTGATGCGTAGTAAGGTTTGAGCTCTGATTGAAACGTTTCCCACAGTCGAGGCATTTATAGGGTTTTTCCCCAGTGTGGGTTCTTCTGTGCCTAATAAGGGTTGAGTTCTGATGGAAGCTTTTCCCACATTCAAGGCATTTATAGGGTCTCTCCCCCGTGTGGATTCTCCGGTGCGAAATAAGGGTGGAGCTGTCGCTGAAACTTTTCCCACAGTCCAAGCATTTGTACGGTTTCTCTCCCGTATGGAATATCTGATGTTTAATAAGCTGTGAGCTCCAGTCAAAACTTTCCCCGCAGTCTAAGCATTTATAGGGTCTCTCTCTCGTGTGGATTCTCTGATGCGAAATGAGGTTTGAGCGGCAAATGAAACTTTTCCCACAGTCCATGCATGTGTAGGGCCTCTCTCCCGTGTGCAGTCTCTGGTGAGTAATAAGATCTGAGCTCTGATTGAAGTTTTCCCCACAGTCGGGGCATTTGTAGGGTCGGTCTCCCGTGTGGAGTCTTTGATGCGTAATAAGGTTGGAGCTCTGATTGAAGCTTTTCCCACACTCAATACACTTATAGGGTCTCTCTCCCGTGTGGATTCTACGATGAGAAATAAGATTGGAAGTTTGACTGAAGCTCTTCCCACACTCTGTGCATTTATAGGGTTTCTCTCCCGTGTGGGTTCTCCGATGAGAAATCAGGTTTGAGCTCCGATTGAAGGTTTTCCCGCACTCAGTGCATGTGTTTTTTCTCTCTTCTGCATGGATTCTCTTCTGGGCTGAGGTTTCCTTGAGGCTTTTACAGCCTTCCTCACAATTAAGGGTCTTACCCACTCTTTTCCTCGGTTGGTTGCCCAGCCGCTTCTTTGACTTGTGCTGTTTCCCCCAGATTTTTCCCTGCTCGCAACTCTGGGGAAAATTCCCCTTGGATCTTTCCGACAAGGTCCCCTGAGATGCCACTTGCTCAGGACCTTCCCGCTGTAGATTCTCCTCCTTTTTGTCATTCTCCATCCCATCACCTGCTGAAATAAAGAGAAAGAATTCAGACATGCATCATTCCCCATGCTTGGGTGAAAGAAAAGAACAAGGAAAAGTGAAGAGGGGAAACACAACACAATAAGTGTTGGGGAAAATTGAGAAAGGTATAATTTACTGAACCATCTGTAATTGTTCCTTCTCTGAAGTGGGCGCCAGGAGCGCCGTGATCCATTACAACTGGGTTACATCTCCACATCATCCAAGCATAGAGGGGATGATGTGTGTGAAAGACAGAGAGAAAGTAGTAGTAGAAGAAGAAGAGCCACCACTCTTGAAAGATGAAGAAGAATAACCCTGTTGTGGTCGATCACAGAGTAGGGGGGTGAGGTCCTACATCTATCAGCCAGGGTGGGTGGGTGGGAAGCCATACGTGACATCCACCATGATGATACAACTGATTAGGTCACACTGATGACTGCCTAGGAAGGAATACTATGGAAAGGGATCTGGGGGTCAGAGGATCACAAGCTAAATATGAGTTAACAGTGTAACCCTGTTGCAAAAACACAAACATCGTTCTGGGATGTATTAGCAGGCGTGCTGTAAGCAAGACACGAGAAGTCATTCTTCCGCTCTACTCCATGCTGATACAGCCTCAACTGGAGTACTGTGTCCAGTTCTGGGTACCACATTTCAGGAAAGATGTGGACAAATTGGTGAAAGTCCAGAGAAAAGCAACAAAAATGATGAAAGGTCTAGAAAACATGACCTAGGAGGGAAGATTGAAAAAAAATGGGTTTGTTTAGTCTGGAGAAGAGCAGACTGAGAGGGGACATGTTACCAGTTTTCAAGTGCATAAAAGGTTGTTACAAGGAGGAGGGAGAAACATTGTTCTCCTTAAACTCTGAGGATAGGACGAGGAGCAATGGGCTTAAATTGCAACAAGGGCGGTTTAGGTTGGACATTAGGGAAAACTTCCTGTCAGGGCGGTTAAGCACTGGAATAAAATTGCCTAGGGAGGTTGTGGAATCTCCATCATGGGAGATTTTTAAGAGCAGGTTGGACAAACCCCTGCCAGGGATGGTCCAGAAAATACTTAGTCCTGCCTTGAGCGCAGGTCCCTTCCCGTCCTATGACCCCTCCTGGCCACAGCCCTGACGTGGGTGAGATGAGGCAGAACTGGGAAGGTTCATTCACAACATGTTTGTGGGAGTCTCCGCTTTTTGCCTCACACTCTGATGCCTTCTCTGTCAGTTTGATTGACTCCCCAGCTGTTCAGGCACCTCCCGTAATTCCCCCCCTTTCCTCAAAGCCCTGGAGATCCGGGACCCACGGCTCTATCCCTTGTTCCAGCCGGGTGATCAGGCCAGGTTGGGGGAAGGGGAATCCTGCTCGGGGCGGCGGATGAAATCAGACCAGATCAGGCATTGGGAGAGTGTTTGTCACAAAGAAGATTCCTTGATCTCAACCTGGCCCCGCGCTGGGCTCGGGGGACATGGAATCTGAACGGATGGGACCATGGTTAGGAGCAGCGCAAGGTTCCTAAAAGTGGGGGGCACCAATGCCTGACCCATGGCCCCACCCCTGAGCTGTTCCTTCCCCCTGAGGCCCCGTCCCTTCCCCTGAGACCCTGCCCCACCCCACCCCTTCTCTCCAAGTCCTCCCCCTCGCACCACCCATTCCCCCGAGTCCCTGCCCTCGCATTGCCTGCTTCTGCCTGAGCCCCCTGCCTCTTCCCCCAAGACCCCACCTCCTGCTTGCTCCTCTTCACCCCCTCCCTCCCATCGCTTGCCCTTATGGCCGGTAAAAAGAGGGAGGGCATAGCCCCCTGGCCACCTCTGTTCTGGCACCCCTGATCGTGGTCACTGAGCCCCCTTGGGATGGGAAGGGGGGAGATGTGCCTTTGACAGATTTGGAGCCACTCTGTAGTAAATTATGAATATTATATGTTCTCTTTTTCTGACAGATGTAAGGGTGGTGGCTGCAAGACTACAAGGGGTTAATTCAAGAAAGGCTTGGCTGGAGGTACACAGGAAGACAGTGACTTCAGATAACCACCCTTTGCACTCAAGATACACTTGTGCTGGAGGCTAAGGAGTGATCACTTAGGCACCCATAGGTGCTGACTTTTGGTTTTCCCAGGGCATGCCCCGCCTTGAAGCCCCGAGCCTACTCTGCCCCCCTCCCTGAGGCCCCACCCTCACTCTGCCCCTCCCCTGACACCCTCCCCTCGCTCGCCTCGGGCCTATTTCTAAACCCCAAGAGCCCAGAGCCCTGCCCAGGGATGGAGCTAATCCCGGGAAGGGAGGAGAAGTGGGATTCTGTGTGTGAATGAGAATTGAGACAGGCAGGTCAGGACCGTTCTTCTGACACCTTGAGGTCTGGAGGGGACGGGGATAATGAGCATCATAATGGGTTTCGGACTCCTCCATCCTGTGGGAAGGGGTGTGGAGATCTGAGTCTCTCACCCTGGATCTGAGGATTATCAGGCCCATGCCCCTGAAATTGAAGTGACCAGGGCAGACCCTGAGAAGAAGCTGAAATGGCCACATCCCAACTCCCTCAGCTTCCAATAACTGAGGCGACAAGAACCCCTTACCCGGCAAGGTCACCGTCTCGTAGTTCTCCTGCATGACGTCCCTGTAGAGGGCTCTCTGAGCGGGGTCCAGCAGAGCCCCCTGACCCTGGGTGAAATAAATAGCCACCTCCTCGAAGGTCACCGGCCCCTGAAACAGCAAGAGACCCCCACTCAGCCCCTGCTGCCCCAGCCACAATCCCATTAGTTGCAGGGGTGGGGGACCAATAAAACGGAAGCTCTGGGGGGCAGAGGTGAAAGTAAGCCGGTATGCCACGGTACGGTGTACTGGCAAGAGACGGTGCACCGTACTGGGGCAGCCCGGCTTCCCCAGGGGGCAATTTAAAGGGCCTGGGGCTCCGGCTGCTATTTAAAGGGTCTGGGGCTCCCCTGCTTCTACCGCCTGGGCCCTTTAAATAGCCCTTGGAGCCCCATCGCCACTACTCCAGGGCTCCGGCGGCTATTTAAAGGACTGCGGCGGTAGAAGCAGGGGAGCTGCGGGCCCTTTAAATATCCCCCGGAGCCCTGGGGCAGCAAAGGCTCCAGGGGCTATTTAAAGGGCCATGGCTCCAGCTGCCTCTGCCGCCCCGGTCCTTGAAATAGCCGCTGGAGCCCCGCCGCTTCCCCAGGGCTATTTAAAGGGCTATTTAATAGGGCGGCTATTTAAAGGGCTAGGGCAGTAGAAGAAGGGAGCCCCGGGCCCTTTAAATAGCCCCCGGAGCCCCGGGCTGCTGCTGCTACCCCAGTGGGGGGGGGCACTTACCTTACAGGGTGGGCTGGGGTTGGCTCTGACCCCCTCAACCCCGCCCCTTCCGCCCTAGGCCCCGCTTCTTCCGGGGGCCAGAGTTGGCCCCAGAGTACCGGTAAGTCACTCGACTTCCTTTCACCCCTGCTGGGGGGTCACAGAGGAGCAGAATCCCACCCCCACCCTGCTCAGAGCAGCCAGGAGGCTTCAGGGTGGGGAGAAAGAGAGAGCTCCTTGTCCCTCCCAGCCGATGGCGGAGGGCCGGGGCCCTCCCGTTTATCACACACCTGCTAGCCACAGGCTGATACAGGAAGTGGAGCCTGCAGAGAACTGGAAATACCATTCATATCATATTTCCTCTCAGACATGAGCATCTCCACTTCCTCTTATTTATCACCTCGGCTCCTCGCATTAGACTATAGAAAATATTGTTTTAAAAGTGTTACTTATATGACTCTTTGCGCTTGGATTTGCCGTACCTGTGATGACTTGAGGCTGGTTTACAAGCTTGGGTATTGGTACCATGATTGCCCTGTTATCCCCCTCCCCCCAACTGGTTAGTTTAAAACCCTCCTGGTTATTCTAGCAGCTTACCTGTCACCCGGGACTTCGGTGATCCTACCACTGAAAGAGAGGCTGTCAGAAGCATACGGCCTCCTCTCTCCATAGCCCGTGCTGTGACAGCTAGTGAGGATGCATGGGCGTGAGTTGGTATCATATAGCCTCTATATAAATCCATGGCACGCCCACGTCTTGAATACTGCGGGCAGATGGGGTCACCCCATCTCAAAAAAGAGATATTGGAACTGGAAAAGTTTCAGAAAAGGGCAACAATACCAATCAGGGGTATGGAACGGCTTCCGTATGAGGAGAGATTAATAGGACTGGGACTTCTCAGCTTGGAAAAGAGACAACTAAGGGGCAATATGATAGAGGTCTATAAAATCATGACAGGTGTGGAGAAAGTAAATAAGGAAGCGTTATTTACTCCTTCACATAACACAAGAATGAGGGGTCACCCAATGAAATGATAGGCAGCAGGTTTAAAACAAACAAAAGGAAGTATTTCTTCACACAACGCACGGTCAACCCATGGAACTCCTTGCCAGAGGATGTTGTGAAGGCCAAGACTATAACAGGGTTCAAAAAAGAACTAGATAAGTTCATGGAGGTTAGGTCCATCAATGGCTATTAGCCAGAAGCTGAGAATGGGAGACAGGGCATGGATCACTTGATGATTACCTTTTCTGTTCATTCCCGTAGGGCACCTGCCATTGGCCATTGTCGGAAGACAGGATCCTGGGCTAGATAGATCATTGGTCTGACCCAGTATGGACATTCTTATGTTCCCCCTCTCCCCTTGCATTGTTACCACCTGGGGATGGGGAAGGGATTCGCATCCTTCTTGAAATAGGACACACAATGCAGTGACTTGTGGAGGGAAGCCAGATAAGCATCAATGAACTATCAGAAACTAAAACCACTGGGGGATAATTAGTGCAAATCCCTAGGCTGGTAAATGAGTCTGTAAAAATACCACCCTTTCTTGTGAAAATTGCATACCCGAGGTTAAAGAAGCCTAGCAAGCAAAGAATTGAGACTGTAAAAAGGGGGAAGGGTTGGAAGGACTTTGAAACCAGCCAGGGTCTCCATGTGGAAGGTGGGTGAGGGCTGATAAGACAGGCCTGCGGGTCAGCTGTTTGTTACAGTGATGGGGAGTTCAGTTTAGGACCTGCTTTCTGCTTAAAGGTGGAACTCTTCTAATCACTCTAAAATCTGCATGGGTATTGGGATTGTCTTGAACTTTGCTGTGCGGCATGGAAACATGGAGGCGGCTTAGTGACCGACATTTAAGGTTGTTTGGTTATGTGGTTCCTGAGATACACCTCCCCCACCCCACCAATAAAGCTTCTCTTAAAGTTCAGGGATTCTGAGAACATTTTTTTTGCACAGCCTAGGGATCAAACCAGGGCGCTGCTTTGGCACAAAAGTCTCAATCCCTTGAGAGATACTTCAGCAAGCGCACGACACCCACTACCCCTTTGGGTCAGCAAAATTGAAACTTGTATTCACTGAAGCATTTAGCTGTCTAGTAGGCACCTACACGCTGGCTTGTGCCAGGTCCTTCAGAACAGTCGTAACCGTCACGGGGATGTGTCACTTGGGGGTGACCGGAGACTTATATTGTCAGGTGCAGCCAGCTCCTTATTGGATTATTGAATTAATAAACAATTAAGTAATTAGTAACTTCAATCTGTATCACATTCAGTCATGTTAATTTGATCAAATTTCTAAAAAAAAAAAAAAAAAGATCTGACACTGACATATTTTTAATTTTTTTTTTTTGGCCTTTGTAGACGGAATTGGGAGCCATGAATAAGGAGCTGGCAATAAGAAGCCAATTTCAGCCTCCTAACAGTTGGACCAATCAAAGACCTACCCCAGCGGCTTTTAACCTTTCCAGGCAACTGTGCCCCTTTCAGGAGGTGATTCGTCTGGTGTAACCCCCAAGCTTCACCTCACTTAAAAACGGCCTGCTCACAAAATCAGACAGGAAAATACAAAAGTGTCACAGCCCCTGAACAGTTGCTTCCTTTCTCACTGTTACCATATAATGGTAAAATAAATCCACTGGAGTAGAAATATTGGACTTCCATTTCAGTGTATAGTCTGTAGAGCAGGATAAACAAGTCATGGTTTGTATGGGATTTTAGTTTGTGCTGACTTCACTTTGTGCGATTTTTATGGAGCCTGTTGTAAACCTAGACAAACATCTAGATGAGTTTGACGTCCCTCCTGGAAGGCGTCTGGGTACCCCCAGGGGTACGTGTACCCCCATTTGTGAACCACTGGCCTAGCCCATGTGTTTGAAACCCTCTGGGCTCCGTGATTCAGCTTCTATCAGCTTTCCCAGATGTGCCTGTGGACATGGGGGCTAATTCCATTGTTTCAGCCACTCGATTACAGTGCCTTCGTCAGCGTTATTCTGAACGGAAGGCAGGGGCCAGGCCTGCCCCATAACAAGGTTTAGCCCAACCCATAACAGCATTTACACCCTAATCAACTCAAAGTCACCTCTCGATCTTCTTTTCGAGAAGCTAACAGGTTGAGCTCTGTAAGGGCAGGTCTACACTGGGAACGCTGCATAGACACCATACGCAGCAGTTTAAGGAAGATGCTCTAAGTGAGGGGCGGGCAAACTTTTTGGCCCAAGGGCCACATCTGGGTACGGAAATTGTATGGCGGGCCATGAATGCTCACGAAATTGGGGGTTGGGGTATGAGAGGGGGTGAGGGCTCAGGCTGGGGGTGCGGGCTCTGGGGTGGGGACAGAAATGGGGAGTTCAGGGTGCGGGAAGGAGCGCCGGCTGGGGCAGAGGGTTGGGGTGCGGGGGGCAGAAGGGTCTGGATGGGGATGCAAGCTCTGGGGATGAGGGGCTGGGGGTGCAGGAGGGTGCTCCAAGCTGGGACTTGAGGGCGAGAGGGGGATCAGGGATGGGGCTGGGGTTTGGGCCACGGGAGGAGGTCAGGGGTGCAGGTTCCGGGTGGTGCTTGCCTCAAGAAGCTCCAGGAAGCAGCGGCATGTCCCCTCTCCAGCACCTACGCGGAAGCGCGGCAAGGCGGCTCGGCGTGCTGACCCGTCCACCAGCACTGCCCCTGCAGCTCCCATTGGTTGCAGTTCCTAGCCAATGGGAGCTGTGGGTGCGGCGCTTGGGGCGGGGCCAGCGTGCAGAACCCCCTGGCTTCCCCTACGTGTAGGAGCTGGAGGAGGGACATGCTGCTGTTTCCGGGAGCTTTGCGGAGCCACAACACGCGTGGAGCAGGGCAAGCCCCCGACCCCACTGCCCAGCTGGAGCGGGGCAAGACCCAGACCCCGCTCCCCGATGGGAGCTCGAGGGCTGGATTAAAACATCTGAAGGGTTGGATGTGGCCCCCAGGCCGTAGTTTGCCCACCCCTGCTCTAAGTGGACAGAAGAAATATCTCCCTTCACCTTAGTTAATCCACTTCTGCAAAAGGGGGAAACCAAGAAGCTCTCCCACCGACATAGTGCTGTATTCATGGGGGTTAGGTCGTTATAACCACTTTGATTGGGGGGATGGATTTTTCAGCCTCTGAGTGATTTAGTTAAAAACATAAGAACGGCCATATGGTCAGACCAATGGTCTATCTAGCCCAGTATCCTGTCTTCCGACAGTGGCTAGTGCCAGGTGCCCCAGACAGAATGAACAGAACAGGGACTCATCAACTGATCCATCCCCTGTCGCTCATTCCAAGCTTCTGGCAAACAGAGGCTAGGGACACCATTCCTGCCCATCCTGGCTAATAGCCATTGATGGACCCATTCTCCATGAACTTATGTAGTTTTTTTTTAACCCTGTTGTAGTCTAGGCCTTCACAACATCCTCTGGCAAGGAGTTCCACAGGTTGACTGTGCATTATACTTACAGAAGTCTGTAGTGTAGACCAGACCTAAGACTCTTGCTATAAAGCACCTTCTCCAGCCCCTGAATCTTTTCTGCACACCTTTCCAATTTTGCCAACACCCTTTTTAATATGTGGACACCAGAACGGCAGGCAGTATTCCAGTACCAGTCTCACCAATGTTGCAGAAATGTAAAATCACTTTCCTATTCCTACTCACTGCTATTTAAACATGGTGCAAAATCCTGAAGCCAGGGTGGGTAGGTAATATCTGTTATTGGATAAACTTATATTGGTGAAAGAGACAGAGCTCTTCGTCAGCTCAGGCCCAGACTTAAGTTGAAGTGCTCTGTGTAAGCTTGAAAGCTTGTCTCTGTCGCCAACAGAAGTTGGCCCAAGGACAGGTATCCTCACCCACCTGGACTTATTGAGCTAGGGGACTATACAAACACAGAACAGACCTCTGCCCTTTGTGCCTTTGAAAATCAGCCCCTAAAATCCTAGTGTAGACAAGGCCTTTAAAAATATAATGACAGAATAAAATAACAAAACAAAATCTTGAGCTAGCAGGCTTTGTCCCTTTGTAGTTTGCTTATAGAAAGAAAAAGATCGTGGAGTCATTGTGGATAGTCCCCTGAAAACATCCACTCCGTGTGCAGCGGCAGTCAAAAAAGCCAACGGAATGTTGGGAATCATTTAGAAAGGGATGGATAATAGGACAGAAAATATCAGATTGCCTCTGTAGAAACCCATGGTACGCCCACACCCTGAATACTGCGGGCAGATGTGGTTGCCCCATCTCAAAAAAGATATACTGGAATTGGAAAAGGTTCAGCAAAGGGCAACAAAAATGATTAGGGGGATGGAACAGCTTCTGTATGAGGAGAGATTAATAAAACGGGGACTTTTCAGCTTAGAAAAGAGATGGGGGGGTAGGATAGAGGTGTATAAAGTCATGAGTGGATGGAAAAGTAAATAAGGAAGGGTTATTTACTCCTTCTCATACCACAAGAACTAGGGGTCACCAAATGAAATGAAATGAATAGGCAGCAGGTTTAAAACAAACAAATGTATATATTTCTACACACAACACACAGTCAACCAAACTCTTTGCCAGAGGATGTTGCAAAGGCCAAAAGACTAACAGGGTTCATAAATCAGAGGGGTAGCCATGTTAGTTTGTACCCACAAAAACAACGAGGAGTCCAGTGGCGCCTTAAAGACTAAGATTTATTTGGGCATAAGCTTTCGTGGGTAAAAAACCCACTTCTTCAGATGCAGGGTTCATAAAAGTAGTGGAGGATAGGTCCATCAATGGCTATTAGCCAGGATGGGCAGGGATGCAAAACCAAAATCGTATTCCACTTGGTTGGGCATTAGCTGACTCTGGAGGAGACTAAAGCAGCTTTGTACAAATTGTTACTCTAATAAACACTGATCATACAGTGGGTTTCTTTTCCCAAGACAGATCCCCAGCTGCTCTCAGTTGGCGGCAGCTCCATTGACTTCTCCAGAGCGATGGAAATTCACACCAGCACATGGAGTTTGCAAGGCACACGCACTTTGCACCCCTACACTGCACCGGGATGTGAAAATTCACTTGTGAAAAATACACACCCCTGGCCTAACCCTCTCCCCCCCCCCCCGCACATAGAGGCGTAGTGGATGGGAAGATTTCTTTTACCTTGGCTCCAAGACTTACTTGGGCAGAGGCGCTCAGGTGGGATCCTGCCCGGTCTGGAGGCCCAGCTCTGCGTGGGGTGGGGGAAAGGGGGTTTGGGACTCACCCAGACAGCAACAACAAAGAGTTACTGTAGCCACCAACCGGGGAGTGCAAGTCACATCACTTCCTGCTGCCGGGCCAGCGTGACCCCAGCCCTGCTCCCGTCTGGGTCCTAGCGATAAACTGCATGGCACCGCAGCCCAGAGGCGCTGGAAGGAGGGGGGCTGCCGCACCCCCCGGCTTGAAGTGGTTTCCATCATATGCAGGGTTTGCAGTTTGGTTCAATGGCTCTCAGCCCTCCACCCCCACACACACTGTACAAATTATTCCAACCCCCCAGCTGCAGCTCCCCCACCCAGCCCCAAGCCCCCCTGCCTTTTCGGGGATGCGCACCCCTGGACACGGGCAACCTCTCCCAGCCCTCCATGGACCTTAATCCAGGACTCAGAGTCTGGGGGTGATTCGCAGGATTCCGCCCCGGTCCCCCGGGGGGGTCCTGCTTTGGGGGCCAGTGTTAGGGTGACCAGACAGCAAATGTGAAAAATCGGGATGGGGGTGGGGGGTAATAGGAGCCTATATAAGAAAAAGCCCCAAATTTCGGGACTGTCCCTATAAAATCAGGACATCTGGTCACCCTAGTGTGCAGAACGGGGCTCATCCAGAGGGCTCTGGTTTTTGCACAGAGAGGGAAGCTTGCTCCCTCTGTGTCTTGTTTATCTTCCTGGGTCAGATGCCACCTCCCCGACCATTGTGAGCCGGGAGCCTGGACTGAGCAGCTGCTGCCCCCCCCAGTGGGGTCTGTGGAGGGAGAGACCCACATTAACCCCCCTCTGTGCCCAGCCCAGGGGTGACTGGAACCAGCCCCCGGGCTCTGCCAACACCCGCCCCTGAGCCGGAGCCAGCAGGTGATGGGGAGAGACTTGGGGAAAGGGCTGGGGGTAGGGATAAAATGCTATCTGGTGGGGGGAGGGATAGCTCAGTGGTTTGAGCACTGGCCTGCTAAACCCAGGGTTGTGAGTTCAATCCTTGAGGGGGCCATTTAGGGATCTGGGGCAACTACGGGGGATTAGTCCTGCTTTGAGCAGGAGGTTGGACTAGATGACCTCCTGAGGTCCCTTCCAACCCTAATAGTCTATGAATTTGCTACCAGTAGCAATTACTCATCTTAAACTGCTACTGGACCCAATCGGCTACTGGTGTGGGGTAGCCAATTGTAAGCAGCAGCAGTTTCTGATGCAGGAGGTTGTGCTTATTTGCTGACTTGTCCTAATTTGCTCAAACTTGACAGTGGCGTGGGACGCAAGCAGAAAGTCTTCAGCTTCCAAACGACCCTGCCTGGTGCACGTGTGTACTGATGAAGTGGGCTGTAGCTCACGAAAGTTTATGCTCAAATAAATTGGCTAGTCTCTAAGGTGCCACAAGTCCGCCTTTTCTTTTCGCGACTACAGACGAACACGGCTGCTCCTCTGAAACCTCTTAACAGAGTGAGGTCATTTAAAGATCATTTCTTTCGCAGCTTCGCTTCCTGCGCGGACAAAAGACAGTGAGGGCAATACTAGAAACACCGATGTCATTGCTAAAACGATGCGCCATTACTCATGCAGACTGCATTTTGAACCCGTGTTTTAAAAATATAAATTAAATAGCACACTGGTGTGCAGCTGCACAATAGCAAAGCGAAATGGTGACGTGCTAAGAGTAATTCAGGGAATCCAGCTGCAGACAAGACAAACTGGTGAACTGCTAGACTTTAGGTGGTCAGACACGCTGGTGAGGGATTCTTTGTTTCTATGGGGCGTATGTAAAATATTTCACTGATTCAGGTCTCCTGCGGCACCTCACTGGGAGGGAGAGGAGCTGCGGTGACTCCTCATCGGGGTGCCTTGCGCCTTTCAGAGCCCAGCCCTGGGAAGCCCCTGCTGTCTGTGGGAGAGGAAATAAAAAAGGCCCTCTGCCTTCTGCCCCCAGCCCCCGCACTGTTTTTGCAAACACGGGTGTCTCAGTCCCACCGGGGTAACTCTTACCTCCTCTGCCCCTGCCTGTGCAGGGGTTTTATCCTATGTCATCCCCTGGCAGCGTCTCACCCCTGGGCTTAGCCCTGTCTCCTTTCCCCCCTCCCTCCATCCCTGATTTTGCCCTTCAGCCCCTATCCTAACCCTGACTCCAGCTGCTTGACCCCCCTGCGACCAGTCAATTTCTGTCCCCTGCCCAGAACCTGGCCACCCCCCCGCTCCGATTTGCCCCCTTTTTAACCCCTGTGAAAAGCAATCAGCAGACTCTTATGGCTAATAAGGGCAGGGTGAAGGGCAGTGGCTTCAGCAGATGTTACTGAGCATGCTCAGTTTGTGTGAGCATGCTCAGTGTGCCCCAAGTAGCAAATTAAGACAGAGAGCAGTTTTTCACATTACATAGAGCAGGACAGTGACTCTGCACAGAGAGTCCCTGCTCACCCCCTTCTCTGCTCCCCCTGTGTCCCCAAGTCCCAGAGCTTCTGCTTGTACTGAGATGCACTGACCCATGGGAAGAGGACAGACATGCCCCTGGGACAAACAGCCACCAGGCAGAGGGGGAGGGAAGAAGCCGGAGACAGCAGACTAAAATAGAGAGCTGAGATGAAAGGGGCAGAAGGAGACATAAGTAGGGTCAGAGGTTCCCAGTTCCTGCTGCAGCATCCCTGGGCAGATTAACTGCCCTGGGAACAAGGTGAGCAGCAGAGACTGGAAAAGCCAGTTCCTGCCTCTGCCAAGTCGGGGCGCTGCACTGCCCTGGGGGGACAATTTCAGGGGGGACAGTGCTGTAGCTCTGTGGGCAGAACCCCGTCATGTAGACACAGCGACAGCGTCCATTGACAGAGGACCATCAACTCCCCAGCCGACAGTAGCGAGGCCAATGGAAGTATTCTCCTGTCCACCTAGCTGAGTCTATGCTGGGGGTTAGGCTGGTGTAATGTCTAGGGGTGTGGATTTTCCACACTGCACTGAGAGATGTAGGTGTCCCCAAACTTTTCAGGGTCATGCCCCCCCAAGCTGGGGCCAGGAGCAGGGCCGAGGCTTGTGGGGGGTGCAGACGGGAAAGGGGGCTGAGGCTGGGGCCGCAGCTGGGGGTGGGTCTCGGGCCAGGGGCAGGGCTGGGAATGGGGCCAAGGTTGGGGGTGGAGCTGGGGGCGGGGCTGGCTGGGTGGTACTCTCTCCCCGCCTCCCCATGGGGGGCCTCAATCGGAGCAGGAATGGGGCTGGGAGCGGACCCGCAGCCAGGCTGCAGTGGAAGCTGGCAGCTGGTCCTGCCATTAGGTACGGAGCCAGGGATGGGGCTAGGCACAGGGCCAGGAGTTGGGGCTACAGTTGCGGGCGGGGCCAGAGCAAAGCTGGGGCGGGGCTGGATGGCACTCTCTCCCCATCCCCAGAAGGCCCCATCATGCCCTCCCTGAACATTCCCCCCCCCACAGTTTGGGGACCTCTGAACTCTGTCAACCTATATTTCAAGTGTAGACCAGTCGGGTTTAAAATGTGGGTTTAGTCCTGGTGGGTCTGTGCTGGAATAAAGCGACTCCAAGTTTTCCAAGCGTGGCCGAGTCTAGAACATTTTTCGGCAGGGAAAGAAACCTGGGGGGAACCTGGCTGCGAGATGGACTCATGCCCCTCCTGAGACCTCCCCCGTTGCCCTGACAGGCTGCTTTATAATGACCACGTTTTGCTCCGGATCGACCCATCTGCTGTGTTCATTTTGAGGGAATAAACGAGCCCAGAGAGTCTTTGCCCAGCCCTGTCTCTGAGCCTTAAACAGTTAAACATGATTTGGGGTCCTGAGTACGGAGACCTGGATTTGCTTCAGCCCATGGCAAGCGGTAGACAATTCAGGCCAGAGTTCTGGGAAATTATTCATTTCCAAGAGAAAAACAAAAGAATCAAAACGTCGTGAAACTGAAATGGAGTGCTTATGCAAAATTATTTTATTCCAACCTTATCGGTGTCCCCGTTCCAGAGAGACGATACCGGTTAGAATCACTGATGTGGTCAAACAGTCCTTCTTGGCGGGGAAGAGTTTGTTCTGTGTTGGACTCGCGTGCTGGGAATGGTGGGAACTTTCCCTGCTTTGACAAAACTGGCAGAGACAAGCGGAGAAGAGAGGGGATAGGAATGGGGGGGCAAGGGGGAGGGGGGGAAGTACAGCTTTTGTTGCTGCTCTCAAGACACAAGTCCAACAACTGAGCTCCCAGTTGGGATAGGCCTGCTAGACCCCATTTAGGACAACGCGTCCTCCCCGGGGACGGGGAAGTAAAATCTTTGTCAAGATCCATTGCAGCTGTGTTCTTTCTCCTCTCCTTCGGAGCACAGAGATGCCTCTCTGTCTGTCGTTAACCTCTCTCTCCAAGGTCATGATGTAGGGTTTGTCTACACTTGAAGTGGCCGTAGACACTACCTACGCTGCTCCCATCGCTGTAGTTAATCCACCTCTGCAACAGGCAGTAGCTAGGTCAATGGAAGAATTCTTCTGTCGGCCTAGTGCTGTCTACACAGGCACTTAGGTTGGCTTAACTACATTGCTCAGGGGTGGATTTCATTACAGGAAATGAGGTGTGAGCTTTGACTGAAGCTTTTCCCACACCCGGTGCGTGTGTTTTTTCTCTCTTCTGTGGGGATTCTCTGCTGAGCTGTGGTTTTCTTGAGGTCCCGACAACCTCCCCCAAATTTAGGGGATTTAATAACTTTCTTCCCTGGCTGCTTCCCCGGCTGCCCCTCTGACCTCTCCAAGAATCTAGGAAATGTTCTCTGTGGAGCTTCCTAAAAAGGCCTCATGTGCTTCCATTTCCTTATGACCTTCCTGCTGTGGATTTTTTCCTGCCTGGTTCTCCCTTAACATCCCATCACCTGCTGGGATAGAGAGAGAATCCAGCCAGGAGTCACCGCTCATGCCGAGGAGAACTGAATAGTAAAGAGGGGCAACACAACCCAATTTTCTTGTGTAGACCAAGCGGTGGTGCCAGCAGGTGGAGGTGGTGAGAGAACCGAATGCCTGAGCTTCTCGGTATACATTTCACCTTGCTCGGTCATGCAGCAGTTATTGGGGTGTGTTTCCCCATCTTGGCTGGGTGTGACCTCCCTTCTGCCCATACCGCGGATAGCCATTCTCCCCCTCATGCTAAAGACTCTCTTTGTGTTCCCCATTCCCCCTGTCCCACTGGGGCAGAGACTCTGTGTCTCCTTTTTCCTTCATCCAGCCATGGCAGGGTCTCCCAGTCCCCTCTCCCCAATAGCAAGGGCTCAGTGTACCCTGAAACCCTCCTCACCCCATACCAGGGGCTCTGTGTGCCCCCCACTCCCTCCTCACCCCCACCAGGGGCTCTGTGTACCACCAATCTGTCCTCACCCCCACCAGGGGCTCTGTGTGCCCCCCACTCCCTCCTCACCCCATACCAGGAGCTCTGTGTGCCCCCCACTCCCTCCTCACCCCCACCAGGGGCTCTGTGTACCACCAATCTGTCCTCACCCCCACCAGGGGCTCTGTGTGCCCCCAATCCCTCCTCACCCACACCAGAGGACACTGTGTGCCCCCAATCCCTCCTCACCCCCACCAGGGGCTCTGTGTGCCCCCAATCCCTCCTCACCCCCACCAGGGGCTCTGTGTGCCCCCCACTCCCTCCTCACCCCCACCAGGGGCTCTGTGTGCCCCCAATCCCTCCTCACCCCCACCAGGGGACACTGTGTACCACCAATCTGTCCTCACCCCCACCAGGGGCTCTGTGTGCCCCCAATCCCTCCTCACCCCACACCAGGGGACACTGTGTGCTCCCCACTCCCTCCTCACCCCATACCAGGGGCTCTGTGTGCCCCCCACTCCCTCCTCACCCCCACCAGGGGCTCTGTGTACCACCAATCTGTCCTCACCCCCACCAGGGGCTCTGTGTGCCCCCAATCCCTCCTCACCCCACACCAGGGGACACTGTGTGCTCCTCACTCCCTCCTCACCCCCACCAGGGGCTCTGTGTGCCCCCAATCCCTCCTCACCCCACACCAGGGGACACTGTGTGCTCCTCACTCCCTCCTCACCCCCACCAGGGGCTCTGTGTACCACCAATCTGTCCTCACCCCCACCAGGGGCTCTGTGTGCCCCCAATCCCTCCTCACCCCACACCAGGGGACACTGTGTGCTCCTCACTCCCTCCTCACCCCCACCAGGGGCTCTGTGTGCCCCCAATCCCTCCTCACCCCACACCAGGGGACACTGTGTGCTCCTCACTCCCTCCTCACCCCCACCAGGGGCTCTGTGTACCACCAATCTGTCCTCACCCCCACCAGGGGCTCTGTGTGCCCCCAATCCCTCCTCACCCCACACCAGGGGACACTGTGTGCTCCTCACTCCCTCCTCACCCCCACCAGGGGCTCTGTGTGCCCCCAATCCCTCCTCACCCCACACCAGGGGACACTGTGTGCTCCTCACTCCCACCAGGGGCTCTGTGTGCCCCCCACTCCCTCCTCACCCCCACCAGGGGCTCTGTGTGCCCCCCACTCCCTCCTCACCCCCACCAGGGGCTCTGTGTGCCCCCAATCCCTCCTCACCCCCAACACAGGCTCTGGGTGCCCCTCAATCCCTCCTCACTCCACACCAAGGGATCTGTGTGTCTCTCCTTTCCCCACCTCCTTCCAAAGTACATTTCTTCCCCCTGGGTGGGAAGGGAGGTGTGGCTGGCTAGTATCTGCGCTCCCTGCCCCCCAGACAGAGCAGCCTCGGGGGGAGGAAGGATCCAGCTAGGAAGAAGGCCGACATCAAGCCTCGTTCACTCCCCTTCCCGCTGGCTGAGCATCCGCCCCTCAGCTGTCAGCCAGGAGAGCAAGGAGCAACTTTGTAAAGCGCAAATGGTTTTGAGGTTTGTTTCTGATGGTTTCCTCCAAATCAATAGGGCTCTGCCCAGCGATGCCTAGATCGTTCCCTGACATTTTGGAGTGGATCAGCGCGAGCTCCGATGGGCGAACAGGTGCATCGCGGTCCACGAGGCAGCAATTGCGACGGGGAAGGGAGGTCCTGCCTGACCCCTGCAGCGACAGGAGATACAGTCAGGGTGGGGGAGAGCACGTAGCAGAGGGAGACAGAGAGCTGGGAAAGTGACAGCCATTGGCAGATTACTGCCGTGCCCAAGGGCCCCAGCCAATTTGGGGCCCCTGGAAAAAATCTCCCCAGGCCGTGGCCCCAGGTCTGGAGGAGCTCTGCCACGGTGGGGTGCACAGAGCTTCGCAGGTCTCGGGGCTGCAGCGGGATGGTGGGAGGGAGCGTGGTGGGGGAAGGGGCAGAATGGGGCGGGGCCATGGGTGGAGCAGGGGATGGGCCATGGGGAAGGGGTGGAACAGGGTAAGGCTGTGGGCAGGGCTGCAGACAGAAGGGGCGGAATGGGGGCGGGGCCTCAGGCAGAAGGGGTGGAAGGGGGCGGGGCCGCAGGTAGAAGGGGTGGAAGGGGGCGGGGCCGCAGGTAGAAGGGGGCAGGCCCATGGTTTTGGCACCCGGTACCCCCACCACTTGCTCTGCCCAGAGCTCCAGGTCGGATGATCAGATGTCCTGATAGGGACAGTCCCGCTATTTAGGGTTTTTTCTTATATAGGCACCTATTACCTCCCACCCCGTCCCGATTTTTCACGCCTACTATCTGGTCACCCTAGCCACAGGAGACCTTAATCAGTCTCTGCTGGCAGCCCAAAACAGCGGAGGCTGAGAAATGTTACCAGGGCCGGAAAGAAACGAAAAAGGTCCCTAGAGCGTCAGGCGAAAAAAATCCCTAAATTCTAGAGGGCCATGAATGTTGCTGCTGTGAAGATGTGGCTGAGCCAAGTGGAGAAGGAAGGCCGGGATCTCAACAGGCGTGGAACCAAATTACCCCAATCGCTGAGGCCGGAGAGATAGAGACGAGGAAGCTTGCTGGTCACCCCTTCCCCATTTGCCCCTGTCCTGCTTGGGGACAATGGAGATTCTTTCCCCCTCCTCTCGCAGACAATTCAGGGATGTCCCCAAAAGAATAAAAGCCTCAGCTGGGAGTGGAGATGCTGGCACTGCTGTGAATTCACCCCATTCTCTAGGTCCCCCAGAGAGGGGAGGGATAGTTCATTGGTTTGAGCATTGGCCTGCTGAACCCAGGGTTGTGAGCTCAATCCTTGAGGGGGCCATTTAGGGATCGGGGGCAAAAATTGGGGATTGGTCCTGTTTTGAGCCGGGGGTTGGACTAGATGCCCTCCTGAGGTCCCATCCAACCCTGAGATTCTATGATTAACCAGAGCTTCCCTGGGTTTCGGGCTTGCGGAGCGTTTGCTTCTAGGACCGGATCCCAGCGTGTCTCCTGGATTCTTGGCACTTATTCTCCCAGCTGCAAGAGGTCGCACCGGTGCCGGGGCTGAAATGCACCAGGCTAGGCTGGGGATGGGGCTTCAACCTTTTTATTTTGCCCTTTGGCGCCATAAAGTTGAATTTAGTTTTGTCAAACTCCTTTGTCTCAAATCACCAGTAACAACGGCCTGGAATGGATCCGGGGCCACCTGGGAAGCCTCGCTGGGTTGTTATTTCCTCAGCCCTGAGCATCACAGATGGCACATTACACAGCTGCCAGAACTATGGGTTTTCACGCCCTTCTATGACTGTGCAGGGAAAAGCCGTTGTCTGCAGGGGAAATCCCCTCTGCTGGCATTTCCCTTTCAAATCGGCCAGGGGGTGGGGTGGGGGGGGATTTTTTTGAAGTCTGGTGGAATAGCCAGGAGGAGAAAATGTTTTGGAGGATGGGGGGTATTTGTAGGTGATGCCACTTCCCTTCTCCACCCCCAACTCTGCCTTGTATGTCGCTGAAGGGCAAGGTGCCAGGGGTGCCGGAACAGGGTGGGGGCCTGGGGCCACATCACATCTTACCATCCATATGGGCAAGCGACAGGGGAGAGGGAGCGGAGAGGAGCGAGTGGGGGGCGGGGTCTTGAGAGGAAGAGACAGCATGGGGGTGGGGCCTTGGGTGAAGGGGCGGGGCAGGGTGAGGGTAGAGGTTCAGGGGGAGGGACATCGCAGAGGGCGGGGCTACCATTTGGGCAGCAGCGGCCCCCCCACACTTTTAAGGAGCTTTGGCCGCTCCTGCAAGGTGCGCCTTTGTGGTTTGGCTCGGTCAAATATCTGTGGGCCCCCAGAGGATACAGGTCCCTTTGAGGAAGATCCCTTAGTCATCGAGGGGTCATTGAAAAACTATTTGCAAACCCAGTTCTTCCTCAGAGCTGTATTGATAAGTACATAAGAACGGCCATACTGTGTCAGACACAGGTCCATCTAGCCCAGTGTCCTGTCTTCCAACAGTGGCCAGTGCCAGGTGTCCCAGAGGGAATGAACAGAACAGGGAATCATCAAGTGATCCATCCCCTGTCCCCCATTCCCAGCTTCTGGCAAACAGAGGCTAGGGACTCCATTCCTGCCCACCCTGGCTAATAGCCATTGATGGACCTATCCTCCATGAATTTATCTAGTTCTTTTTTGAACCCTGTCATAGCCTTGGCCTTCACAACATCCTCTGGCAGTGAGTTTCACAGATTGACTGTGCGTTGTGTGAAGAAATACTTCCTTTTGTTTGTTTTAAACCTGCTGCCTATTCATGTCATTGGGTGGCCACTAGTTCTTGTGGTATGAGAAGGAGTTAACAACACTTCCTTATTTACTTTCTCCACACCAGTCATGACTTTATAGACCTCAACCATATCCCCCCTTAGTCATCTCTTTTCCAAACTGAAAAGTCCCAGTCTGATTTATCTTTCCTCAAATGGAAGCCGTTGCATACCCCTAATAATTTTTGCTGCCCTTTTCTGAACCTTTTCCAATTCCAAGATATCTTTTTTGAGAGGCGGCGAGCACATCTGCACACAGTATGAAAGCCAGGCAGGGAGCTCTGCCGGCTGTCAGTCAGGATGGCAAGTCCTGAGAATCGCCCAACATAAGAGTGTGACACTGGCTACTCCCACCTTGACCTGGGTGAAATGAGGCGGAACTGGGGGAGTCGCTCACAGCACAGTCGTGGGAGCCCTGGCTTTTATCCTTCCCTCCCCAGACGGTTTCCATGTCAGTGTCACTGATAACTCACCTGCCCGGGCACCTCTCGGGATCTCCCTTTCTGCAGGGCTGTTGACCTCTATCATATCCCCCCTTATTCATCGCACTGGATTTCCAGAAGCAGAGTGTATGGATGGTCCATTATCCTAACACATGTCTTTGTCTAGGGCTGTGATGGCCCCTCAGTAGCTGTGCCAGAGCACGGCCCCAAGGGGTGGAAGTTGGCAAAAGGGCAGAGCCCCCACTACATCTTCCTACACTACTCCAGTTCTCTGCTATATTCCCTCTCATTGCCTTGATCCCCCCACACCGTTCCAACACACACCACTCCAACCCTTCTCTTCCCCCCAGCAATCCCTGCATCACACCCATTGCTCTGCTTACACCACACCTAACTAAAAAAATGTCACAGCCACCATAGGAAGGGAACCCTTTTAACATTTTTATCAGTGACCTGGAAGAAAACATAAAATCATCACTGATAAAAATTTGCCAATAACACACAATTTGGGGGAGCGGTCATTACTGAAGAGGACAGGTCACTTGTACAGAGGAATCTGAATTGGGTGCAAGCAAACAATCTGTATTTTAATATGGCTAAATGTAAATGTACACATCTAGGAACAGAGACTATAGGCCATGCTTAGAGGATGGGGGACTCTATCCTGGGAAGCAGTGACTCTGAAAAAGATTTGGGGGTTGTGGCAGATAATCAGTGGAACACGAGCTCCCAGTGGGACTCTGGCCAAAAGAGTTAAAGTGATCCTGGGATGTATAAACAGGGGAATCACAAGGAGGAGCAAAGAGGTTATTTTGACCTCTGTGTTTGGCACTGGTGCGACCGTTGATGGAATCCTGCCTGTGTCCAGTTCTTGTGCCCACAATTCAAGAAGGCCGGGGATAAACTTGAGAGGGTTGAAATTAGACGAAGGTTTCTAACCATCAGAGGAGTAAAGTTCTGGAATAGCCTTCCAAGGGAAGCAGTGGGGGCAAAAGACCTATCTGGCTTCAAGATTAAACTCGATAAGTTTATGGAGGAGATGGTATGATGGGATAACATGATTTTGTCAGTTAATTTATCGTTTAACTATTCATGGTAAATAGGCCCAATGGCCTGTGATGGGATGTTAGATGGGGTGGGGTCTGAGTTACTACAGAGAATTCTTTCCCGGGTATCTGGCTGGTGAGTCTTGCCCATATGTGCAGGGTTCAGCTGATCGCCATATTTGATGTCGGGAAGGAATCTTCCTCCAGGGCAGATTGAAAGAGGCCCTGTGGGTTTTTCGCCTTCCTGTGTAGCATGGGGCACGGGTCACTTGCTGGAGGATTCTCTGCACCTTGAAGTCTTTAAACCACGATTTGAGGACTTCAATAGCTCAGACATAGGTGAGAGGTTTATTGCAGGAGTGGATGGGTGAGATTCTGTGGCCTGCATTGTGCAGGAGGTCAGACTAGATGATCATAATGGTCCCTTCTGACCTTAATATCTATGAGCCTATGAGCCTATAAGAGTCCCAAGAATGAGTAAAGGATTAGAAAACCTGCTTTATTGACTCCAGAAGCTCAGTCTATTTAGCATCACAAAGAGAAGGTTAAGGGGTGGTTTCATCACAGTCCATACATACCTACCTGGGGACCAAATATTTAATAATGGGCTCATCAGTCTAGCAGAGAAAGGTTCTACACAAGCCAAGGGCTGGAAGTTGAAGCCAGACAAATTCAGACTGGAAATACGGTGTAAATTTTTTAACAGTGAGTGTTTTTGGGATAGCCTGCAAGACATCTTTCACTCAGTTCCCCAAGAACTCAGTTCGACTTCGGTTTTGTCACTCAAGTTCCTTTATTTGGCATACAGCAAAGCTATGCTGAGTTGATCAGACTCAAACATAGGGTGTGGGTACAGGGTATATCACACATCCAAACCTCCTTCCTTTGGATACATTTACATATTACATTACATTCGGTATACATTGCACCCCACTAGACACTGCATAAGCGTGCTTTAAAAGCAAAAAGCAACCCAGCGTCAATAAAATAAATCCGTAAACATAAGGAGTGAAGCCCATGCACCAAAATTCCATTCAAAAGTGCCATCCAAATTCTGGGGTTTTTTTTTTTAAAACAGTTTATTAATTATAAATAATGAAGCTACTTTAAAGGGTGTCTATTCGACATTGGTGAGGCCTCATCTGGAGTACTGTGTCCAGTTTTGGGCCCCACACTTCAAGAAGGATGTGGATAAATTGGAGAGAGTCCAGCGAAGGGCAACAAAAATGATTAGGGGACTGGAACACATGAGTTATGAGGAGAGGCTGAGGGAGCTGGGATTGTTTAGCCTGCAGAAGAGAAGAATGAGGGGGGATTTGATAGCTGCTTTCAACTACCTGAAAGGGGGTTCCAAAGAGGATGGCTCTAGACTGTTCTCAATGGTAGCAGATGACAGAACGAGGAGTAATGGTCTCAAGTTGCAGTGGGGGAGGTTTAGGTTGGATATTAGGAAAAACTTTTTCACTAGGAGGGTGGTGAAGCACTGGAGTGGGTTACCTAGGGAGGTGGTGGAATCTCCATCCTTAGAGGTTTTTAAGGTCAGGCTTGACAAAGCCCTGGCTGGGATGATTTAACTGGGAATTGGTCCTGCTTTGAGCAGGGGGTTGGACTAGATGACCTTCTGGGGTCCCTTCCAACCCTGATATTCTATGATTCTATGATTCTATGCAGTGGGCATTCAAAAACATGTCAAAACCCGCCAACCATTCAAATCCTATCCCAAAAGTTCTGCTTAACTGTACTGTAAAATAAATTTTAGAATGAAAGTAAAAACAAAAAACTATATAGTAAAGGTTTGTAAACTAAAAAAAAAAAAAAAAAAGCAGCGAAGTGAAATGTCTGAAATGAGAAACAAGTCCAAATAATTTAGGGCTAAAGCCTATTAAAAATATTACACAAAAATGTTCAGTTTATTTGTGTGTCCGTGTTACTAAATGTTACCAATCTGCATCAAAAATTATGCCCACTAAAATTTGGGGAAATATCATTAAAAACCATTAAAAGAACGTTCTAAACATATACTTTAAAATATACTGCCAAAACATAAAATTGCCAAGGCAGGGAGGGGATGGCAAGCACACACACAAAACTGTTCAAAATGAGTATGATACTCTAAAACCAAGGTGACATAAATAGTCTGTAAAAACATAACCAATCTTTTCAACAGAAGAATACTGGAAGCAAAGTACTTGAGTCATTAAATGAGAAAAAAACCCTCCTTAATAAAGCTTTGTTATAATATACATACTGTTATTGCTTTTAAAAAAGTATAAAATTAATTCAATGTGTTCTAATCGCATGTGCCAAAGGCATGCTGTACAAAATAAAAGCAGCCTTAAGTAAAATGAAGCAAAAAACCTTGTCCTCTTTAGTCACCACAAACGTTAAAAATTTAATACAATAAAAATAACAGTTGATGCAACATAATCATAATAATAATAAAAAAATCGACAAGGGTCTGGTAGCAGGAAGTTAAATGTAAAACCACTGCAACTGATGTGGTATAAAAAAAAAGTTTCTTTTCCCTACTCAAATACTGTTAGAAAACACAAAGACTAAAAACTCCCAGACTTGTTCTGCTGTTTGCATCTGGGAAATGTACACAGGTAGGTGTAACATCTTACAGACAAAGATGCCGGCACAACGGTTCGCTTTGGGAAAAGAGGCTCCAAATTGCACAGCAGGGTTAAAACACTGAAATGTTAGTAACGTAAAAATTGCCTATGCTGGTGATAACAAACATCGTCTGGGGGCTAAAAAGGATCACTTCTGGAATGGACTCAGGAAATGTTAATTGAATTGACCTATGTTCTGTTTCACACCTAAATTTCTTGCGGTAATAAAAGGAAATACCAGGGTTTTTTTTAAATGAAATTAAAATAAAAGCAAAATCAAAACGACAAAACATGCTTTAAAGGCAAAGCAAGTTTGTAATGTGGAATTACACCCTGGTGGGCTGTACCAGAAGTAATAATCTTCCACCTCCTCGTTAGTACTTTAAGCCTAGTATTAATGGTGGTTCAAATAATTACAGCTACTGTAGCCTTAAAATTGTGTTGCTAAGTAGTCCACTGCAAAAAACAAACACAAAAATCCTAAAATATAATGCAAGTAAAACAAAGAAGTAGATAAGTTCTGGAGGTTAGGTCCATCAGTGGCTATTAGCCAGGGTGGGCAGGGATGGCGTCCCTAGCCTCTGTTTGCCAAAAGCTGGGAATGGGTGACAGGGGATGGATCACTTGATGATTCCCTGTTCTGTTCATTCCCTCTGGGGCACCTGGCACTGGTCTCTGTCGGAAGACAGGACACTGGGCTAGACGGACCTTTGGTCTGATCCACTAGGGCCGTTCTTATGTAAATACTAATATAAAAAAGAAAAACAAAAGCTGTGGAACATAGGCTTGACTTGACATGAGTAACTGAACACGGGTCAGGCCTAATTTCTCAGGAGACAGGATTAAGGAGGTAAATAAATCAGCAGGCTGGAAGCAGAATGTTTGTAAGAGCTAAAATAAGGGGGAACCCCCAGGGAACCATCTACAATGGACACGAGAAGCCTGGACCATAAGATGAGGTAAAGAGTAAGTCGTCCAATGACAGTGCGTGCATTGAGCATGCTGCGGAGGGATTTGTTCCTGCAAAGTGACCAAGCCAATTCCCAATGTGTAGCGAATGCCAGGTAACGTGTAAACGTCTACAAAGGAAGAGGTTTGCTGCGTAGCTTTGGGTGTGGGGTAGGCCCTACGCCCGCCCTCTACGCTTGAGTCTGATCCACTCGGCAGAGCTTTGGTGTGTGTCAAATACAGGAACCAAAGCGACCGGACTGCAGTGGAACGGAGTTCTTGGGGAACCAAGTGCAACAGAAGTGGCTCTAAAGGCTTTCTAGGGAAAAATGCCCGGGGTGGTCGTTGTTATCACCTGACCTCCCCTTTTCACGGTTTGTTTGATCACTAAGGATTTTACTCGGCATGACTGCACCGAGTTCTACTGCCATAACTGGGTTTTATGATTGAATCAAGGCATATTTAACACTTTAATGTATTACTTTTTAAAAGACTTTCAAACATTTTTACAATTTTTAACGGTTCAATTTTTTAAAACTCTGTAGTGTTAATTTGTGCAAACACTTTTTGACAGGTTTTATTTAATTACTTGTGTTTTTAAAGTGACACATTTTGTAGCCATTTTTTCCGGCAACTTTAAACTTTTAGATTTTTTTTAATGGTTTTTGCACTTTTTTTTTTTTTTAGCTTCGTACACTCAGCCTGCAAAGCTGTACTTACTAAATACAAAAAGAAAAGGAGGACTGGTGGCACCTTAGAGACTAACCAATTTATCTGAGCATGAGCTTTTGTGAGCTACAGCTCACTTCATCGGAATGCATCCGATGAAGTGAGCTGTAGCTCACGAAAGCTTATGCTCACATAAATTGGTTAGTCTCTAAGGTGCCACAAGTCCTCCTGTTCTTTTTACGAATACAGACTAACACGGCTGCTACTCTGAAACCTTACTAAATACAGTTTCTGAAGGACAGATGCTTTCTACCTTGGACCTAAGGCAACAGTTAACAAAGTTCTGGGGTTTTTTTGATTATTATTATTTGGGAATGTTTTTAATTTACTTTGTTTTCCCCTCCTACACCTTTGATTGGCTTGTTATGCTTTTTGCATCTAGTTGGTAAGGTGGCACCTTGTTGTTTGTGATGTTTTAGCCACTAGAAATTATCCTTGTGAAACTGCAGCCTTGATTTGGGCTTTTTTATTGTATATTTTTTTTGCTTTACAAAAAAACCAAGAAGATACTATTTTTTATGGCTGCAAATGGGTCCTATCTTTTAACATGTTAGTGGCACTCAACAGACTTCTGCTGTGCTCTGCCCGGCATTCTTTTACATACTATAAAGTACCTTTCAAATATTTTTACCACTTTTATTTTATTTTAAAACTGCTTTGCCAGGTGGCATGGCGTGCACTTTATAGATCTCTTTTTTGCTCTTTCTGCCCATTCTTTACTTCCTCCACATTTTTAACATAATGGTTAATTCTTTTACTTCTCTACGCTGGGCTTTTATTTTCAGGGTTACTCTCTGCAGTAATAAGGGGTTTTGCATTTTTTTGGTTGCATTTGTTATTTAGCACTATTCATTGACGTTCCTTTTCCACCCAGACCCAGTTTCTTCCTAATACCTATCTGGGAGTCTAGAGGGTCCCCCTTTGGATTTAACTTAGTTCCCCAGTGCCCCAGAAACCTCTTCAAATTTAAGCCCTACCAATGCCATTGCTAAAGTGCTGGGTTGCGATCCTTGACAGTAAAGCTAGACATATACTAAACGATACCTTACCTGCCCCAGATGAATAGATCCGATCCGAGGCACTGCACCACTACGTTGGAGAAGCCTTCTAAACCTCTTCCACTCGATTCCCCAAGAACTCAGTTCAACTCCGGCCTCATCACTCAGGTTTCTTTATTTGGCATAAAGCTATGCCAAATTAATCAAACTCAAACGTGGGTACACCACGCATCTGAAGTTACACCCCCCCCTTCTTTACATACACTTACACATCACATTACATTCCCTATACATTGCATTACATGCTGTAGAATTGGCTTGGTTACTTTGCAAAGACCAATCCACGTGCAGCATGCTCTGTCCACAGTCAGCTTTCCTCTTTACCTGTCTTGGCACTCCTTACTTTTCTTGTCCATGATCTTGTTTTTAGGAAATGTTTCCCTGGGTGTTCTCCCTCTTATCATAACTAGCTCAGACATTCTGTCTTTTAGCTTTGAGCAGGTCTACACTTAAACTGCTGTCCCGCACCCCGTAGTGCTTTAATGAAGACGCTCTATGCTGACGGGAGAAAGCTCTCCTGTTGGCTTAGTTAATCCACCTCCATGAAAGGCGGTAACGATGTTGGCAGGAGAAGCTCTTCCGCCAACACAGTACTGTCTACACCGGCAATTAGGTTGGTATATAACTCAGGGCATGAAATATTCACACCCCAGGACAACGTAGTTACACCGAAGTCATTCTGTAGTGTATAGACTTGCCCTTATTGACCCATTTACTTATTTTAGCCCAGACAGTCAGTTTTCAGTCTACTGATCTATTTACCTCCCTAATCCTGTCTTCCAAAAATTAAAGCCTCCCTAATGACTCATGTTCAAGCCGGGCCTACAGGAGTAACTAACCACTGGCGCAATTCACTGGCGGATTCTCCACCAATGAGAATTTTAAAATCAAGACTGGAGGTTTTTGCTAAAAGATCTGCTCTAGGAATTCTTTGGGGGAAGTTCTCTGGCTGGTGCAATACAGGAGGTCAGATGAGATGATTACAATGGTCTCTCCTGGCCTTGGAATCTATGAACCCCACTACCCAAGTCCAGGGCGTAATTTGTGCCAGGGCTGAGCCCCAGCACCTCCAGGCCTGGCAGTTCAGAGCCCCGGCACGGCACCTCCGGGCCTGGCAGTTCAGAGCCCCGGCACTTCTGGGCCTGCCGTGTCAGTAATTAAAGTAAAAACACTTGCTTGAACCCCGGCACCTCTTTCATTACAAATTAAGAACTGCCCAAGCCCCCCACATCCATGCCCCTCAGTCACATATGCGTGGAGGGGCTATGGGGCGGTGAGGAGGCGGTGGGGTTGTGAGGGATGCCTGGAGGCCATAAAGGGGAGGAGAATGGAGATTCAGAGTCCACAGCCTACACCCAGATCACAGAGGGTTCCTGGGGATCTGGAGCACTCCAGATTTAGGCACCCAAGTGGCAATTTTAAGCGCCACTGTGATCCACCAAACCCCCACCTGGCTGCCAACTAACACACACCTAAACTCACCGGGCACTGAAATTTTTGCTGTAAAATTGCACTGGGTATGCACACTGCTGCCTCAGGCAAGCCCCAGGTGCTGGTCTCACACCTAAGCCTCAATACGATCTCCCAACCAGCCAAAGATAGCTGGGGTCCTCCTGGCTCAGTTGTATAGACTCTGATTTCTAAGCCCTAAAGTTCAAGGCGTTGATCAACTCTCTGTGTCCAGCATTAAACAGCAATAGGTGGGTTCGGGGACAGTTTTAAACAGAGCCCTTGGTTTCACTCGGTGACTTGGCCAACACCTTCCATTCAAACTGAAAGTTTATTGATTAAACACAAGAAAAGAACAAGAAATCAAAATAGGCCAAAATCAAAGGCTATCAGCCAGGATGGGCAGGGATGGTGTCTCTCGCATGTTGGCCAGAAGCTGGGAATGAGCAACAGGGGATGGATCACTTGATGATTCCCTGTTCTGTTCATTCCCTCTGAGGCACCTGGCATTGGCCACTGTCAGAAGACAGGACACTGGGCTAGATGGACCTTTGGTCTGACCCAGTATGGCCGCTCTTATGTATGGCCTTTATCTGGAAACGGCAGTCGAGTGATTATGCAAAACAAACGTAGAGCTTATCGAAGGCTCTCTGCTTTTGGAGTCAAAATCTTAGAGTCTCTTGTTTTCAGGGCAACCCTTCTTTGCTGAAAAGGAGATGGTTAATTTTAGTCTCAGTCCTGATGGGAATGGCATGCATGTATCCTGTTCTGAACAGAGACAGACAGGGTGGAGGAGAGACAGGACAGAGAAGATGGGTGAAATATGGCTTTTGTGGATGTTTTTGGACTACTGGTTAGTTACAAGTGGATGCTTGATCTGGTTAGTTATGAACTGGTCAGGGCTGTCATCTGATGGCATCCTTTCTCCTTTGACAAGGCAGGTTTGGATGATTGCAATATACTTGACTTCAGGATTTGACAAGAAACCAAGAGAGCGAGGTAGGATGAGAGGAAAGAAACAGTGGGGCAGAAAATAACACAAGGGAAGGGAATACAATACAGGATCTCATGCACCTTCCTGGTGCTGGTAATTCCATCTCCCCACTGGTGGGCTGAGATCCGGACCTCACGATAATGTGATGACTTTCACTCACAGGTGAAAATAAAGTTCCCTAAACAAGAGCAAGTCCTTTAGACGAGTCGAGATGGGATGAAGTGCTGGCAGGTCGGGGGATGAGCTGGGGGAAGATGACATGAGGCGAAGCAAGCTGGGACGGGAGAAGAGAGCTGATCTTATTTCCAGTCTCTTTTTAAGATACCACTGAAGGGAAAAAAGTAAGAGGCAGGGTTCGTCTCCCTCATTATTTTGTCCACCAATTAGGCCTAATATCTGTCTCACCAATTTTGGCTTATTAACTTCCATCTCCACCTCTCCCGTTTTCACCCAGCATAATTTCAACACAGGCTTTGTATCGCATCAACTTTCCCTGTGTTGATTGGACTTAGTCTCTCTGGATGCTTCTTTTGCATCTGTTTAGAATGAATTCTGTTGAAAATAACTTGACCTACTTTTCACGGTGAACTCCTAAGTAGGCAAGAGTGATAGGCCAATTGTCACAACAGCCGTATTCATGATCAGATCTCCCCTAACTGCACCCAGAACAGCTGTTGCGAGGGGCACGACTCTCTTATAACTTTCAGCCTAGTGGTTAGAGCAGTTACCCAGGATGTGGGAGACCCCAGGCCAATTCCCCCCTCTGCCTGGGTGGGAAAAAAGGATTTGAATAGGGATCTCCCACCTTTCAGTACAGCTACCCCTAACACAGTGAGTTAGTGCAGATAATTCCCCCTGGATGCTGCCAGCTCCAGGGGGGCAGAGCTAAGGTTGCTTGGGCGTGTACCTTAACTCTGTATTGCCTGGTTTTCAGAAGGATTTTCCCCCCTGGACTCTGCCTTCTGGAAGGGCACAAGTTATCACCAGGCAGCCTTAGTCCTGTGTTAACAAAGTTTTTTGTCAGTGAATTTCCTAGCTTTTTGAACAGAAAGAGAAATATTGGAGGAGCAGTCATTTAGCGTGTTGATGTTCGCACCGATATTAACAGCGGATATGTTGCCGTTGCTAGAGAAGCACAAAAAGACCCAGCTTTTAAACAGTGCTTTACATCAGCAAACCCCAAAGAATGACCCCATTTTACAGATGGGAAACTGAGGCATGGGGAGCTGATGGGCCTTGCCCAAGGTCACCTAGCGGGCCGGGGCAGACCCAGGACTAGTCCCAGCCTGCTGGTTTCTCCACTAGGCCACATGGTCATTATGTGATTCCCAACTGCTCCGTGCATTTTGTGATAGTGGACTAGGGATAATGGTCGTGCTTTGAAATACTCGGAGTGCGTTATTGCAAACAGGGCAGGGGAGAGAAATCTCAGACATGGC
Source organism: Lepidochelys kempii (assembly GCF_965140285.1). NCBI lineage: Eukaryota > Metazoa > Chordata > Testudines > Cheloniidae > Lepidochelys > Lepidochelys kempii. The sequence goes on along the minus strand of NC_136393.1, from coordinate 46,095,492 downwards.
CTCGGTCCCCAAATCTTGGCCGCTTTATGACATGCCTCTGACGGTAACTTTAAGCATGTGAGAAAAGGCTAGTGTCTCCCCGCCTCAAGCAACATACAGATGCCCCCCCCACACGCACACTGTTTCTAGCTCATTCTCCCCTGCCTGTCCCATTAAGCCATTAGTAGATAAGAAGCTACGCGTGCACTAAAATGGTGGGTAGCATAGGTGGTGGGCATCATAGGCTTCCCCTGGGGCAGCCACTGCCGCCCTGCCACCTGGACCGTGGGGGCCCCGCCTGTGCTCCGCCTCTTTCCATCACTGCTCCGCCCCTTCCTCAAGGTCCCCACCCTCTCCGCTGCGGGGCTGACTCCCGCCTCTCCTCCACCCCCTGACCCTCCCCACACAAGGCCCCCATGGCCCATGGACAAGGCCCCTAATCCCATGCGTAGGGGCACGGAAAGGGGTTCAGGCACCCCCAAGAGACAGCCCTCGCCCCAGATACCATCTTATATATGTGGGGCAGGGATGGGGGCAGAGACATCCCCAGAGGCACAAGGGTCACATGAGGCGGAGCATGGGGTGGAAATCAGACCCACCCCCTAGGGGGACAGGGAACCCCACATCCCTGCCCACATCCAAAGGTAGGGAGCGGGGATCAGACCCCTCCATTCCCCCTCACCCCCCAAGAAAGGCAGCCCCTATAGATCACAACACACATGGGAAGAGAGAATTTGATGCTGACAGACACCCCTGACTCTATTTCCCCCAACCCTCTCATTTCCCTCCCATATCCCCCTTCCCCTTCCCAGCTCTACCTCCCCCTGGCCCTTCTCCCCATCCCTACCACTCATCCTCATTTCTCCTCTCCCATAATCCCCCCCACACCCCCATGCTGCAGCACTGAGCTATCAAACATCTTCATCAAACACACCCAGTCCACCGGGAACCGCTGCACCAGCCTGTGGCCTCAGTCAATGGCGTCATCCCAGACGTTGTGTAGTGAAGTTCCCAAATCTGGCTCAATCCTGCAAAGCAGCCAATGTCCGGGATGGCCTCGGGGGCAGCACACCCTGCTGGGGCTTTTTTGTCCATAGCGGCAAGATGGCACCGTGCCACTTTTCAATAGAACGAATGGTGGATAGAAGGCCAGATCAGTGTGGGATTGTCATGTTTTGCACAAAGTCAAGCCACTTTATGCCTGTCTCCCCCATCCCTCCCCACTCAAAAATTCTCCTCCCCTGCCAGCAAGCATTCATATGTCTAATTTCTTCCCCTGCCCCCAACAAAAAAAATACTATTGATTGCATTCCCCCATCCCCATAACATTTTCCCTTCTCAGGACATCGAGGAAGTTTCTTCCCTGTATGGATTTGCTGATTCCAAACTAAACCAAAGCCCCGACTGCAACTGCTCCCGCATTCAAGATTTCAATCTCGTGTGGACTTTCTGATGTTTAATCAGATGCGAGTTCTGACTAAAGCTTCTCCCACAGTCGAGGCATTTATAGGGTCTTTCCCCCGTGTGTATTCTCCGGTGCGTAACTAGGTTGGAGCTCAGATTGAAGCTTTTCCCACAATCCAGGCATTTATAGGGTCTCTCTCCCGTGTGGGTTCTCTGGTGTCGAATGCAGGTTGAGCTGTCACTAAACCCTTTCCCGCATTCCGGGCATTTATAGGGTTTCTGCCCTGAATGGATTCTTCGATGCTTAATCAGGGCTGAGTTGTCGCTGAACATTTTCCCACATTCTGGGCATTGACAGTTTTTTTCTCCCGTGTGGATTTTTTGGTGCGTCGTCAGGTTTGAGCTCTGAATGAAACTCTTCCCACATTTGGTGCATTTGTGGGGTTTGTCTCCCGTGTGGATTCTCTGATGCACGACGAGGCTCGAGCTCCGATTGAAACTTTTCCCGCAGTCAAGGCATTTGTAGGGCCTCTCTCCCGTGTGCGTTCGTTGGTGCAGAATAAGGTTGGAGCTCTGATTGAAACTTTTCCCGCACTCCTGGCATTTATAGGGCTTCTCTCCCTGGTGGGGGGTCTGAGATCCACCAAGCTGTTTGCTCATATTGAATCGTCTCTCGCATTCGGTGGGTGGTTTTTTTTTCTCTCTTGTATGGGTTCTCTGCTGCACTGAGGTTTCCAGGATGTCCTTTCCACCTCTACTAGAACTAATGAATTGACACCCTTTCTTCCCTGGCTGCTTTCCTGACCTGTGCTGACTCTCAGAGGCTTTTCCCTGCTCAAGACTTGATGCAATGTCTTCTTTGGAGCATCTGGATGATGCCCCATGGGGTTCTGGCTCCTTACAGCCTGCCTGCCGTGGATTCTCTTCCTCATCCTCTTTCACCATCCTGTCGCTCGCTGGAGTAAAGAGAGAGAACCCGGACAGGAGTCATCCCCTCTGCCGGGATGAAAGGAAAGAAAGGGGCATAGCAAAGAGGAGAGACACAGCACAGTAATGGTTGGGGAGACTGAGAAAGGTAAAAAAATTGACCTATGTGTAAATTTTCCTTCTCTGAAGTGTAAAGAGGGCACATGGAGCTCTCTGATTCATTACAGCCAGGATATTCCTCCTCGTCTTTCAAACATGGAGTGTCCTCTGTCCCCTCCCCACAAATCCACCCCATTATTTCTCTCTAGCTTCACAATATAGTGTCTGCAGGGGTGTGTGTGTGTAACAGAAATGAAGGCTTATCCCACCTACCAGGGATGGTCTAGGTTTACTTGGTCCTGCCTCAGGACAGGGGGCTGGACCTGATGACTTCTCGAGGTCTCCTCCAGCCCTACATTTCTCTGATTCCTTCCAGCAGCGGTGAGGCACTGGGGAGCTATAGAAGCAGTCAGTTCTCTGAACAGCGCTGCCTCATGACACTGCAGTGTGAAGCTAGTGAGAGAGATGAATAACACAGCAATGAAAAGAGAAGCCTGCAGGCCTGGAAGAGGAAGTGGAATAACCCAGTGGTAACAGATCACGGAACAGCAGGTGCACACAAGGGAGAAATAGGATTCTGTCATGCACACGCTCAGGGGGAAGTAAATTTGGGGAGGGAGATCCTGCCAGCTGTCCTTTAGGATGGGTGAGGCGCTGCGAGTGTCATGGGGCATGGGTAAGGCCCTACCAAATTCACGGTCCATTTGGTCATTTTAACGGTCATAGGATTTTTAAAATGGTAAATGTCATGATTTCAGCTATTTAAATCTGAAATTTCACGGTGCTGCAATTGTAGGGGTCCTGACCCCAAAAGGTGCAGTGAGGAGGATGGAAGGTTATTGTAGGGGGGGTTGCGGTGCTGCTACCCGCACTTCTGTGCGGCTGCTGATGGTAGGGCGGACTTCAGAGCTGGGTGCCCAGCGAACAACTGACACTCTCCAGCCACGCAGCTCTGAAGGCGTGCAGAAGTAAGGGTGGCAGAACTGCAGAGTCTCAATGCATGGATGAGATGGATGGTGTAGGGAGGAGGGGTTTAGATTTATTAGGAAGTGGGGAAACTTTGGGGAAAGGGGGAGCCTATACCGGAAGGATGGGCTCCACCTAAACCCAAATGGAACCAGATTGCTGACACTTAACATTAAAAAGGTCTTAGAACAGTTTTTAAACTAAGGGCTGGGGGAAAGCCGACAGGTGCGGAGGAGAGCATGGTTCGGACATCCCTTAGGGGAGGATCTACTCATAGAGGCTCTCTATGTCCTAGTGAGGATGAGAGGATGGAAAGTGATAAAATAAATGCAGGTTCTGATCAGAAACAGTCAAATAAAAAAGAGTCCCATTCAATTACAATGTGTAATGGCAGACAGCTAAAAGGAGATAAGTTTTTAAAGTGCTTATATACCAACGCTAGAAGTCTAAATAAGATGGGTGAACTAGAGTGCCTCATATTAAGTGAGGATATTGATCTAATAGGCATCACAGAAACTTGGTGGAATGAGGATAATCAATGGGATACAGGAATACCAGGGCACAAAATATATTGGAAGGACAGAACAGGTCGTCCTGGTGGGGGAGTGGCATTATATGTGAAAGAAAGCATAGAATCAAATGAAGTAAAAATCGTAAATGAATGAAACTGTACCATAGAATCTCTATGGATAAAAATTCCATGCTCGAATAATAAGAATATAGCAGTAGGGCAATATTACTGACCTCCTGACCAGGATGGTGATAGTGACTGTGAAATGCTCAAGGAGATTAGAGAGGCTATTAAAATAAAAAACTCAATAATAATAGTGGGGGATTTCAATTATCCCCATATTGACTGGGTACATGTCACCTCAGGACGGGATGCAGAGAGAAAGTTTCTTGACACCTTCAAGGACTGCTTCTTGGAGCAGCTGGTCCTGGAACCCACCAGAGGAGAGGCAATTCTTGATTTAGTCCTAAGTAGAGCTTAGGATCTGGTCCAAGAGGTGAATATAGCTGGACTGCTTCGTAATAGTGACCATAATATAATTCAATTTAATATCCCTGGGGCAGGAAAAACACCACAGCAGCCCAACACTGTAGCATTTAATTTAAGAAAGGGGAACTACACAAAAATGAGAAGGTTAGTTAAACAGAAATTAACGGGGCACAGCACCAAACGTGAAATCTCTGCAAGCTGCGTGGAAACTTTTTAAAGACGCCATAATAGAGGCTCAAAGTAAATGTATACCCCAAATTAGAAAACATAAAAAGAGAACCAAACAAGAGCCACCATGGCTAAACAACAAAGTAAAAGAAGGAGTGAGAGGCAAAATTGCATTCTTTAAAATGTGGAAGTTAACTCTTAGTGGGGGAAATAAAAGGAGCATAAACACTGGCAAATGAAGTGTAAAAATAGAATTAGGAAGGCCAAACAAGAATTTGAGGAACAGTTAGCCAAAGACTGAAAAATAATAGAAACATTTTTTTTTAAGTACATGAGAAGCCGGAAGCCTGCTAAACAACCGGTGGGGCCGCTGGACGATCAAGATGCTAAAGGAGCATTCAAGGACGATACGGCCATTGCAGAGAAACTAAATGAATTCTTTGCATGGGTCTTCACGGCAGAAGAGGTGAGGGAGATTCCCAAACCTGAGCCATTCTTTTTAGGTGACAGATCTGAGGAACTGTCTCAGATTGAGGTGTCATTAGAGGAGGTTTTGGAACAAATTGATCAATTAAACAGCAATAAGTCACCGGGACCAGATGGGATTCCCCCAGGTGTTCTTAAGGAACTCAAATGTGAAATTGCAGAACTACTAGGTGTGGTATGTAACTTATCGTTTAAATCTGCTTCTGTACCAGATGACTAGAGCAGTGGTTCCCAACCTTGTTCCGCGGCTTGTGCGGGGAAAGCCCCTGGCGGGCCGGGCCGGTTTGTTTACCTGTCGTGTCCGCAGGTTCGGCCGATCGCGGCTCCCAGTGGCCGCGGTTCACTGTTCCAGGCCAATGGAAGCTGCTGGAAGCAGCGTGGGCCGAGGGATGTACTTGCTGCCGCTTCCAGCAGCTCCCATTGGCCTGGAGCAGCGAACTGCGGCCACTGGGAGCCGCGATTGGCCAAACCTGCGGACGCGACAGGTAAACAAACCGCCCCGGCCCGCCAGGGGCTTTCCCCGCACAAGCGGCGGAACAAGTTTGGGAACCACTGGATGAGAGGATGGCTAATATGACGCCAATTTTTAAAAAGGGCTCCAGAGTGAGCATGTGGCCCAAGGGGATCCAGCGGATATAATGTACTTAGATTGCCAGAAAGCCTTTGACAAAGTCCCTCACCAAAGGCTCTTACGCAAAGTAAGCTGCCACAGGATCAGAGGGAATGTTCTCTCATGGATTGGTAACTGGTTAAAAGATAGGAAACCAAGGGTAGGTATAAATGGTCAGTTTTCAGAATGGAGAGAGGTAAATAGCGGTGTCCCCCAGGGGCCTGTTCTGGGACCAGTCCTATTCAGCATATTCATAAATGATCTGGAAAAAGGGGTAAACAGTGAGGTGGCAAAATTTGCAGATGATACAAAATTACTAAAGATAGTTAAGACCCAGGCAGACTGCGAAGAGCTACAAAAGGATCTCTCAAAACTGGGTGACTGGGCAACAAAATGGCTGATGACATTTTATGTTGATAAATGCAAAGTAATGCACATTGGAAAGCATAATCCCAACTATACATATAAAATGATGGGGTCGAAATGAGCTGTTACTACTCAGAAAAGAGATCTTGGAGTCATTGTGGAGAGTTCTCTGAAAACATCCACTCAATGTGCAGCGGCAGTCAAAAAAGCGAACAGAATGTTGTGAATAATTAAGAAAGGGATAGATAATAGGACAGAAAATATCATGTTGCCTCTATATAAATCCATGGTACGCCCACATCGTGAATACTGTGTGTAGATGTGGTTGCCCCATCTCAAAAAAGAGATACTGGAATTGGAAAAGGTTAGAAAAGGGCAACAAAAATGATTAGGGGTATGGAATGGCTTCTGTATGAGGAAAAGATTAATAAGACTGGGACTTTTCAGCTTAGAAAAGAGATGGCTAAGGGGAGATATGATTGAGGTCTATAAAATCATGACTGGTGTAGAGAAAGTAGATAAGGAAGTGCTGTTTACTACTTCTCATAACACACGAACTAGGGGTCCCCCAATGAAATTAATAGGCAGCAGGTTTAAAACCAATAAAAGGAAGTATTTCTTCACACAATGCACAGTTAACCTGTGGAACTCCTTTCCAGAGGATGTTGTGAAGGCCAAGACCATAAGAGGGTTCAAAAAAGAACTAGATACATTCATGGAGGATAGGTCCATCAATGGCTATTAGCCAGGATGGGCAGGAATAGTGTCCCTAGCCTCTGTTTGCCAGAAGCTGGGACTGGGTGACAGGGGATGGATCACTTGATGATTCTCTGTTCTGTTCATTCCCTCTGGGGCACCTGGCACGGGCCACTGTACGAAGACAGGATCCTGGGCTAGATGGACCTTTGGTCTGACCCAGTAGGGCCATTCTTTTGTTCTTAATGCCGTGACCCCCCCTAAAATAACCTTGTGATGCCCCCCTGTGTCAGGACCCCCAATTTGAGGAAGGCTGGTCTCCCCTGGGAAATCTGTATAATATAAGGTAAAAGCACACAAAAGTGCAGATTTCATGTCGGGAGACCAGATTTCATGGTCCGTGACGCGTTTTTCATGGCCGTGAATTTGGTAGGGCCCTACTCATGGGGATATGACACCTCCTACCTACAGCCCTGACCTGGGTGAGATGAGAAAGAACTGGGGGAGCTCGCTCACAAACCCCGCTTTTGCCTTCACTTACCAGGCTGTTTCTGTGTCAGTCTCCCTGATTCCTCACCTGGGCAGGCGCCTCTCCGGATCTGCCTTCTCTCAGGTGCTTGGAGATCTGGGACTCACGGCTCCTTCCCTTGTTGCAAACGGAAGATCAGGTCAGGTTTGGGAAGGGGCAGTCCTGCTCAAGGGGCAAAATCTGGGCGTGTCATGCATTGGGAGAGGATTTGTCACAAAGAAAATCCCTTTCATTTTTAACCTGACCCTGGGCTGTACTAGGGGGATGTGAAATCTGAACAGATGGGAACATGGTCACTGAGTCACCATGGGAGAAGCAGACAACGGTGGGAGGAACGAGTTATGTCCTCAGCAGGACTTTCCAGGATCTGTGCGCCTGGGGAGGCCTTACTGACGCACACACAGCTCTGGTGTTACAAATCTGTCTCTTTCTGAACCAGCAGAGCCCAGAGCCCCTCCCCACGGATGGAGCTAGTCCCAGGAAGGGAGGGGAACAGAGATGCTGAGTGTGTGTGAGTGAGACTTAATACAGGCAGGTCAACACGCTGCTTCAGGGCATAAATCCAAAACTAGAGGGATGAGAATGAATTAGCAGCTCCCTAGTATCTCTCAATCCCGCATTCATGGGAGGTGGCGTGGAGGTAAAAGTGTCTCTCATGCTGGATCGTGAGACCATGGAGCCCATTCCCATGAAGTCAAACTGAGCAGGAAAGAACCTGACCTGCCTGGGCAAACCATGGACCCCACGGCTTCTAATAATTGAGGGGACGGAAATCCCTTACCCAGTGAGGTCACCGTCTCATAGTTCTCCTGCATGACGTCCCTATAGAGGGCTCTCTGGGTGGGGTCCAGCAGAGCCCCCTGCCCCTGGGTGAAATACACAGCCACCTCCTCGAAGGTCACCGGCCCCTGAAACAGCAAGAGACCCCCACTCAGCACCTGCTGCCCCAGCCACAATCCCACTAGTCACAGTGGAGGAGGGCCGATAAAATGGAAGCTCTGGGGGGTCTCAGAGGAGCAGAATCCCACCCCCATCCTGCTCAGAGCAGCCAGGAGGCTTCAGGGTGGGGAGAAGGGGAGAGCTCCTTGTCCCTCCCAGCCGATGGAGGAGAGCAGGGGCCCTCCCGTTTATCACACACTTACTAGCCAGAGGCTGATACAGGAGATGGAGCTCCTCAGTGGGGTCGAGGGACATGAATCCCAACCCCTTTCCCATTCCCAGTAGCTGGGGGTGAGGGGACGGGGCCTCACCACTGAGTGCCCCCTTCGTATTTCACAGCAGCCCCTGGCTAGTAGGTTCAGGCTCCAACACCAGGACTCTGGTCCGTTTTCCCAGCCCCATCCAGAGGGGTTGTTGCCTGTTCCAGCAATAGGAGAATTTCTACCTTCCCCCCCAAAGGGCCTGTTCTGAAAATCGGGTCCCAGGCAGAACGCGTCCCAGGTGGCTTGTCACACCCTGTCCCCCTCCCTTCCTCTTCCAGCGTATTTCCTACCCCTTCCCTTCTAGCTCACACCCACCAGCAGCTCCCAGAAAACCCCGCACCTAAGCCGGCCCTGCTGCAGCCAGTTCTCCTCCTCAGGGGATGGGGAAGAGGCGGGCGACCAGCAGCAAAACCACCCCTGAGCTCGGAAACCTTACTTCCCCTTCACCCTCACCCTCACCCTGAGGATTCCTTGGGCGACACGGCCTCCAGGGACCCCTTGGAGACGGCTGCTCCGTCTGGCACCAGCGTGCCAATGCCCCTGGCAAGAAGACCCCCTCCCCCGTCTCCTGATACACCCGCTACAGAATTCGGTGCTGAAATGCTCCTTCTCCTCGTACCACAGCGAAAAGTCCTCCCCGCCCGCTCCGGCTCACCCCTCCACCCTTCAGCACAGCTGCGCCCGATGCAACGAATGCAGCTGGAGAGCGTGCAGAACACGGCTGGAACTCAAAGAGGTGGAACACCACACAAACAGTGGCATGACCGCTTAGCCCCTCCTCTTGTCCATTTATTATGGCAACATATCACTGAGCCACCCCCAGAAGCTATTTAAGAACATAAGAATGGCCCTACTGGGTCAGACCAAAGGTTCATCTAGCCCAGTGTCCTGTCTTCAGACAGTGGCCAGTGCCAGGTGCCCCAGAGGATGAACAGAACAGGGAATCATCAAGTGATCCATCCCCTGTCACCCAGTCCCAGCTTCTGGCAAACAGAGGCTAGGGACACAATCCCCGCCCATCCTGGCTAATAGCCATTGATGGACCTATCCTCCATGAATTTATCTAGCTCTTTCTTGAACCCTCTTATGGTCTTGGCCTTCACAACATCCTCTGGAAAGGAGTTCCACAGGTTGACTGTGCGATGTATGAAGAAATACTTCCTTTTATTTGTTTTAAACCTGCTGCCTATAAATTTCATTGGGGGACCCCTAGTTCTTGTGTTATGAGAAGTTGTAAACAACACTTCCTTATCTACTTTCTCTACACTAGTCATGATTTTATAGACCTCAATCATATCCCCCCCTTTAGCCATCTCTTTTCCAAGCTGAAAAGTCCCAGTCTTATTAATCTCTCCTCATACGGAAGCCACTCCATACCTCTAATAATTTTGGTTGCCCTTTTCTGAACCTTTTTCAATACCAAGGTATCTTTTTTGAGATGGGACGACCACATCAGCACACAGTATTCAAGATGTGGGCGTACCATGGATTTATATAGAGGCAACATTATATTTTCTGTCCTATTCTCTATCATTTTCTTAATTATTCCCAGCATTCTATTCGCTTTTTTGACTGCTGCTGCACATTGAGTGGATGTTTTCAGAGAACTATCCACAATGACTCCAAGATCTCTTTCTTGAGTGGGAACAGCTCATTTCGACCCCATAATTTTATATGTATAGTTGGGATTATGTTTTCCAATGTGCATTACTTTGCATTTATCAACATTAAATTTCATCTGCCATTTTGTTGTCCAGTCACCCAGTTTTGAGAGATCCTTATGGAGCTCTCCACAGTCTGCCTGGGTCTTAACTATCTTTAGTAATTTTGTATCATTTGCAAATTTTGCCACCTCACTGTTTACCCCTTTTTCCAGATCTTTTATGAATATGTTGAATAGGACTTGTCCCAGAACAGACCGCTGGGGGACACCGCTATTTACCTCTCTCCATTCTGAAAACTGACCATTTATACCTACCCTTTGTTTCCTATCTTTTAACCAGTTATCAATCCACGAGGGCAACTTCCCTCTGATCCTGTGGCAGCTTACTTTGCGTAAGAGCCTTTGGTGGGACAAAGGGACTTTGTCAAAAGCTTTCTGAAAATCTAAGTACACTATATCCACTGCATACCCTTGGGCCACACGCTTGTTGACCCCCTCAAAGAAACCTAGTAGATTGGTGAGGCATGATTTTCCTTTACTAAAACCATGTTGGCTCTTCCTCAACAAATTATGTTCATCTATATTTCTGACAAAATTGTTCTTGATTATAGTTTCAACCAGTTTGCCCGGTACTGAAGTCAGGCTTACAGGCCTGTAATTGCCGGGATCACATCTGGAGCCCTTTTTAAAAATTGGCTCACATTAGCTATCCTCTAGTCATCTGGTACAGAAGCTGATTTAAATGATACGTTACAGACTACAGTCAAAACAACGAGGAGTCCTAACAAATTTATTTGGGCATAAAATTTCGTGGGCTAGAACCCACTTCATCAAATGCATGGAGTGGAAAATACAGGAGCAGGTATAAATACACAGCACATGAAAAGATGTGCCAGCAATGCCCCTCTGCCTTGTCCATTGGCCAAACCTGACAGTCTCTATGCAAAAGAATAAATGGACACAAATCTGACATCAGGAATTATAACATTAAGAAACCAGTAGGAGAGCACTTCAATCTCCCTGGACACTCAATAGCAGACCTAAAAGTGGCAATTCTTCAACAAAAAAACTTCAAAAACAGACTCCAACGCGAAACTGCAGAACTGGAATTAATTTTCAAACTGCACACCATCAAATTAGGCCTGAATAAAGACTGGGAGTGGTTGGGTTATTACAAAACCTAATTTCCCCCATACTAATTTCCCACTACTGTTACTCACACCTTCTTGATCGACAGAGCCAGAAGAGTACCCAGAAGTCACCTACTACAGGACAGGCCCAATAAAGAAAATAACAGAACGCCACTAGCCATCACCTTCAGCCCCCAACTAAAACCTCTCCAACGCATCATCAAGGATCTACAACCTATTCTGAAGGACGACCCATCACTCTCACAGATCTTGGGAGACAGGCCAGTCCTTGCCTACAGACAGCCCCCCAACCTGAAGCAAATACTCACCAGCAACCACACACCATACAACAGAACCACTAACCCAGGAACCTATCCTTGCAACAAAGCCCGTTGCCAACTGTGCCCACATATCTATTCAGGGGACACCATCATAGGGCCTAATCACATCAGCCACACTATCAGAGGCTCATTCACCTGCACATCTACCAATGTGATATATGCCATCATGTGCCAGCAATGCCTCTCTGCCATGTACATTGGTCAAACTGGACAGTCTCTATGTAAAAGAATAAATGGACACAAATCAGACGTCAAGAATTATAACATTCAAAAACCAGTCAGAGAGCACTTTAATCTCTTTGGACACTCGATTACAGACCTAAAAGTGGCAATTCTTCAACAAAAAAACTTCAAAAACAGACTCCAACGAGAGACTGCTGAATTGGAATTAATTTGCAAACTGGATACAATTAACTTAGGCTTGAATAAAGACTGGGAGTGGATGGGTCATTACACAAAGTAAAACTATTTCCCCATATTTATCTGCCCCCCCCACCCCCACCCCCATTGTTCCTCAGACATTCTTGTCAACTGCTGGAAATGGCCCACCTTGATTATCACTACAAAAGGTCCCCCTCAACCCGCTCTCCTGCTCGTAATAGCTCACCTTGCCTGATCACTCTCGTTACAGTGTGTATGGTAACACCCATTGTTTCATGTTCTCTGTGTAGATAAATCTCCCCACTGTATTTTCCACTGAATGCATCCGATGAAGTGAGCTGTAGCTCACGAAAGCTTATGCTCAAATAAATTTGTTAGTCTCTAAGGTGCCACAAGTCCCCCTTTTCTTTTTGTGGATACAGACTAACACGGCTGCTACTCTGAAACCTGTCACACCTTCTTGTCAACTGTTTGAAATGGGCCACTCTCATTACCACTACAAAAGTGATTTTTCCTTCCTTGGTATCCTACTGTTAATTGAGTTGTCTCGTTAGACTGACCTCCCACTTGGTAAGGCAACTCCCACCTTCTCATGTGCTGTGTTTTTATACCTGCTACTGTATTTTCCACTCCATGCATCTGATGAAGTGGATTCTAGCCCACGAAAGCTTATGTCCAGATAAATTTGTTAGTCTCTAAGGTGCCACAAGGACTCCTTGTCATTTTTGCTCATACAGACTAACATGGCTACCACTCTGAAACCAGACTAGAGTCAGTGGTTCTGCAATTTCACATTTGAGTTCCTTCAGACCTCTTGGGTGAATCCCATCTGGTCCTGGTAACTTATTGCTGTTTAATTTACCAATTTGTTGCAAAACCTCCTCTAATGATACCTCAATCTGGGACAGTTCCTCAGATCTGTCACCTAAAAGAATGGCTCAGGTTTGGGAATCTCCCTCACCTCTTCTGCTGTGAAGACTCATGCAAAGAATTAATTTAGTTTCTCTGCAATGGCCGTATCGTCCTTGAGTGCTCCTTTAGCATCTTGATCGTCCAGCGGCCCCACCGGTTGTTTAGCAGGCTTCCGGCTTCTCATGTACTTAAAAAACATTTTGCTATTTCTTTTTGAGTCTTTGGCTAACTGTTCCTCAAATTCTTTTTCGGCTTTCCTAATTCTATTTTTACATTTCATTTGCCAGTGTTTATCTCCTTTCTATTTTCCTCACTAGGATTTAACTTCCATGTTTAAAGGATGCCTTTTTGCCTCTCACTGTTTCTTTTATTTGTTGTTTAGCCACGGTGGCTCTTGTTTGGTTCTCTTACTGTGTTTTTTAATTTGGGGTATACATTTACTTTGAGCCTCTATTATGGTGTCTTTAAAAAGTTTCCACGCAGCTTGCAGAGATTTCAGTTTTGGCACTGTACCCTTTAATTTCTGTTTAACTAACCTTCTCATTTTTGTGTAGTTCCCCTTTCTTAAATTAAATGCTACAGTGTTGGGCTGCTGTGGTGTTTTTCCTGCCACAGGGATGTTAAATTGAATTATATTATGGTCACTATTACGAAGCAGTCCAGCTATATTCACCTCTTGGACCAGATCCTAAGCTCTACTTAGGACTAAATCAAGAATTGCCTCTCCTCTGGTGGGTTCCAGGACCAGCTGTTCCAAGAAGCAGTCCTTGAAGGTGTCAAGAAACTTTCTCTCTGCATCCCGTCCTGAGGTGACATGTACCCAGTCAATATGGGGATAATTGAAATCCCCCACTATTATTATTGAGTTTTTTATTTTAATAGCCTCTCTAATCTCCCTGAGCATTTCACAGTCACTATCACCATCCTGGTCAAGAGGTCAGTAATATTGCCCTACTGCTATATTCTTATTATTCGAGCATGGAATTTTTATCCATAGAGATTCTATGGTACAGTTTCATTCATTTACGATTTTTACTTCATTTGATTCTATGCTTTCTTTCACATATAATGCCACTCCCCCACCAGGACGACCTGTTCTGTCCTTCCAATATATTTTGTGCCCTGGTATTCCTGTATCCCATTGATTATCCTCATTCCACCAAGTTTCTGTGATGCCTATTAGATCAATATCCTCACTTAATATGAGGCACTCTAGTTCACCCATCTTATTATTTAGACTTCTAGCATTGGTATATAAGCACTTTAAAAACTTGACTCCTTTTAGCTGTCTGCCATTACACATTGTAATTGAATGGGACTCTTTTTTATTTGACTGTTTCTGATCAGACCCTGCCTGTATTTTATCACTTTCCATCCTCTCGTCCTCACTAGGACACAGAGAGCCTCTATGAGTAGATCCTCCCCTAAGGGATGTCCGAACCATGTGCTCCTCCGCACCTGTCGGCTTTTCCCCAGCCCTTAGTTTAAAAACTGTTCTAAGACCTTTTTAATGTTAAGTGCCAGCAATCTGGTTCCATTTGGGTTTAGGTGGAGCCCATCCTTCCTGTATAGGCTCCCCCTTTCCCCAAAGTTTCCCCATTTCCTAATAAATCTAAACCCCTCCTCCCTACACCATCATCTCATCCATGCACTGAGGCGCTGCAGTTCTGCCTGTCTAACTGGCCCTGCACATGGAACTGGGAGCATCTCAGAGAATGCTACCATGGAGGTCCTAGACTTCAATCTCTTACCTAACAGCCTAAGTTTAGACTCCAGGACCTCAATCCTATCCTTGCCTATGTCATTGGTACCTACATGTACCATGACCACCGGCTCCCCCCCAGCACTACACATAAATCTATCTAGACATCTCGAGAGATCCGCAACCTTCATACCAGGCAGACAAGTCACCGTTTGGTTCTCCTGCTCATCGCAAACTCAGCTATTTATGTTTCTAATGATCAAATCACCAATTACTAATATCTGTCTCTTCCCAATAGCATGAGTTCCCTCCCCCGGAGCGGTGTCCTCAGTGCGAGAGGATACCAGAACATCATCTGGAAGGAGGGTCCCAACTATGGGATTGTTTCCCTCTGCTCCAGTTAGATGCTCTCCTTCCCTGGGACTTTCATCCTCCTCAACAGCACAGAAAGAAAGAGATTTTGGAGTCACTGTGGATAGTTCTCTGAAAACATCCACTCGATGTGCAGGGGCAGTCAAAAAAGCGAACAGAATGTTGGGAATCATTAAGAAATACTTCCTTTTGCTTGATTTAACCCCGCTGCCGATTAATGTCATTGGGTGACCCTGATTCTTGTGTTATGTGGAGGGGTAAATAACACTTTCCTGTTCACTTTCTCCATCCCAGACATGATTTGATAGATTTCTATCCTACCCCCGCCCCTCCCCTTTAGCTGTCTCTTTTTCCAACTCAACAGTCCAAGTCTTTCTAATCTTTCCTCCTAAGGAAGCTGTTCCACCCCCTAATTGCTTTTGTTGCTCTTCTCTGTACCCTTTCCAATTCTAATGTATCTTTTTTGAGATGGGGTGACCAGAACTGCACGCAGTAGTAAAACTCTGGATTTATGTAGACACAATATGATATTTTCGGTCTTGTTACCTATTCATTTTCTAATGGTTCCTACCGTTCTGCTTGCTTTTTGGACTGCTGCTGCACACTGAGCAGATGTTTCCAGAGAACTAACCACAATGACGCCAAGATCTCTCTCTTGAGTGGTAACAGCTCATTTAGACCCTATCATTTGGTAATTATAGTTGGGATTATGCTTCCAATGTGCATTACTTTGCATTTCTCAACATTGAATTTCATCTGCCATTTTGTTGCCCGGTCAGCCAGTTCTGAGAACTCCCTTTGTAACTCTTTGCAGTCAGCCTTGGAGCTAACAATCTTGAGTAATTCTGTATCGTCTGCAAACTGCCATCTCACTGTTCACCTCTTTTTCTAGATCATTTATGACTATGTTGACTGGTCCTAGTACAGACCCCTGGGGGACACCGCTATTTACCGCTCTCCATTCTGAAAACTGACCATTTATTCCTATCCTTTGTGTCCTATCTTTTAACCAGTTACTGGTCCATGAGAGGACCTTCCCTCTTATCCCTTGGCAGCTTACTTTGCTTAAGAGCCTTTGGTGAGGCACCTTGCAAAGGCTTTCTGAAAGTCCAAGTACTCTGTATCTACTGGGTCACCCTTGTTCCCATGCTTGTTGACCCCCTCAAAGGATTCTTCTAGATTGGTGAGATATGATTTCCCTTTACAAAAACCATGCTGACTCCTCCCCAACTAACCATGTTCATCTATGTGTCTGATAATTCTTAGTTTCAACCAATTTGTCCAATACTGAAGTTAGGCTTACCGGCCTGTAACTGTCAGGATCGCCTCTGGTGCCTTTCTTAAAAAAATCTGTGTTATATCAGGTTTCAGAGTAGCAGCCGTGTTAGTCTGTATCCATAAAAAGAAAAGGAGGACTTGCGGCACCTTAGAGACTAACCAATTTATTTGAGCATGAGCTTTCGTGAGCTACAGCTCACTTCATTGGATGTTACATTAGCTATCCTCCAGTCATCTGGTACAGAGGCTGATTTAAGTGATAAGTTACATTCCACAGTTAGTAGTTCTGCAATTTCACCTTTGAGTTCCTTCAGAACTCTTGGGGGAATCCCATCTGGTCCTGGTGACTTATTGCTGTTTAGTTTGATCAATTTGTTCCAAAACCTCCTCTAATGACACCTCAGTCTGGGACAGTTCCTGAGATTTGTCACCTAAAAAGAATGGCTCAGGTTTGGGAATCTGCCTCACATCCTCAGTCATGAAGACCGATGGAAAGACTTTATTTAGCTTCTCCCCACAACTTGGTCCTCCTTTAGCACCTCGATTGTCCTGCGGCCCCACTGACCGTTTGGCAGGCTTCCTGCTTCTGATGTACTCAAAAAGCTTTTTGTGTCTTTTGCTAGTTGCTCTTCAAATTCTTTTTGGCCTGCCTAAATATACTTTTACATGTGACCTGCCACAGTTTATGTTCCTTTCTGTTTTCCTGAGTCTGATTTAACTTCCAATTTTTAAAGGACACCTTTTTGCCTCTAAGCAACTCACTTATGTTGTTTAGCCATGGTGGCTTTTTTTTCTTTTTGGTTCTCTTACTGGTTTTTGTTTTTTAAAATTTGGGCACACATTTAATTTGAGCCTCTGTTATGGTGGTTTTAAAAAGTTTCCATACAGCATGCAGGCAATTCACTCTTGTGACTGTTCCTTTTATTTTCCGTTTAGCTAGCTTCCTCATTTTTGTGCAGTTCCTCTTTTTTAAGCTAAATGCTACTGTGGTGGGCTTCTTTGGTATTTCCCTCCCAAGGATGTTTCAATTTAATTACATCATGGCTGCTGTTGCCAAGCAGTCCAGCTATATTCACCTCTTGGACTAGATCCTCTGCACCACTTAGGACGAAATCAAGAATGGCCTCTCCTCTGGTGGTTCTAGAACTAGATGCTCCCAAGAAGCCGTCGTTAACGGAGTCTGGAAATTTTATCTCCGTTCAGAGGTGACATGTACCAAGTCAGTACAGGGATAGTTAAAATCCCCCATTATGAGTGAGTCTTCTATTTTTGTAGCTTCTCTAATCTCTCTGAGCATTTCAGAATCACCATCACCATCCTGGTCTGGGGGTTGGTAGTATATTCCTGCTGCTATATTCTTCTTATTCAAGCATGGAACTTCTAGCCATTGAGGCAGAAATTGGCTAACAAACTCTTATTGTATTACTTACAAGTAAACCCATGGGTGAACTCAGGTCCTGTTCATCTAGAGGTGCTTTCTCTACCCTCTCAAGCCCAGGAAAAATCTGATTATAGATCCCAGTTCAGAAATCCGTCTCAGAAGCTGCTGAGTGCTACTTCCTCTGAATGGGGTCTGAATGCCACCTTCCCTGTAACCTGGATTCCTACAGACCCCGAAGCGCTTTTCTCT
Organism: Lepidochelys kempii; assembly: GCF_965140285.1. Lineage (NCBI taxonomy): Eukaryota > Metazoa > Chordata > Testudines > Cheloniidae > Lepidochelys > Lepidochelys kempii. The sequence continues at coordinate 46,077,651 of NC_136393.1, read as the reverse complement.
GGTGCAGCAGTGTGCCATTTATGTATGCAGCACATGCCCCAGAATTCCCAAAACACGTGGTTCGATGGGCGTCCTGTGGGTTGAGGGACGATTCCGTCCAGCCCCTGTACGTGCATTGTCGAACAAAGCGGCGTCCTCCCCACATGAGACCAGGCCGCATGGAGGACTCCATTTTGTGGCACGTCACTAGGGCATGCAAGCATAGCACTGAATCAGCCGTGATAGAGCAGAGCTGGTGGACTCTTCATCAGGATGGAAAGTTTAGCGCAAAATCTGTTTGCTAAAAGTGGCCGCATGCCTTACTACAAAGGCCATGGCACGCCACTGCTCTGGTGTCTGGAGAGCCCATTCCTGGCACCTTCAGCCAGGTCCTGGAAAATTCCCCTGCTAGCTAGTAAGCCTTAATTCTCCCCCAACCTCCCTCCCCGCTCCCCTCGCCAAACTGCTAGCATTGGAAAAACATTCTACGGTGGCTTGTGGCAGCCAAATGGGCCTTTGTAGACTCCTCAGCCATTAAATAACTGTCTCATCACCAACCACAGACTTTACTTCCCACCACCCCGTACCTAAGCTAACATTAACTCACTGCATTACCTGACATTCTCCACTTAAGAATCAGCGGATGGGGAAAGGCAAGGGCAAGCAAACTGTGACGGGGCAACCAAAAAGAATGGCTAGCAACTGCTCCCGGGAGCAAGTTGTGCCAGCGAACAGTTTGTAAAACTAGAGTGAATGCCACAAATGGTTTCTGACTGGAATTGGCTACTTTGCTGTTACTGAGCTTTCTCCAGTGAATTGAATGCCCCCAGTAATGTGCCCAAGGTGCATCTGCTCACTGCTTTAAAGAGGGGCAGCAGGGGAGCGATGGGCAGAAATTGACCCAGGGATCGTAAAACAGATAGGGGCAGATGGGTTGCAAAGTGGCAGGGAGGAAAACCCCTAGAATAGGAGGGGTTGCAGAGGGGATGAAAGTTACCACAAACAGGCGAAGTAGGCTGAGGGTGGTGGATGGGCTTTTGTTCCTCTTTAGGTAGCATATCTCAGCCCTGACCCCCATGGCTGTGGTGTTGAAGTCACAATGCAGCCCACTGCCTAGATACAACGTCTCTCCTCCATCTGAAATGAGGTCTCAAGCTGTTGAAGGAGGCTGGATTCGGTGAAGGGGTTTGCACATCCACCACCCTAACTTATTTTGGAATTCTTGTTCATGTCTTTGGTGTGAAAAGAATTCCTCATTCATTTACACAGGTGTGAGCTGCCTGCATAGAGCCTCACAGATCCCTCGGGAATCTGTCTTATCTGCTCTTCTGATTGTCTCAATGGTGATCCACTGCCAATGTAGATTCATTCCATTGTTTTGTGTATTTATTTAAATGGTGGTTTTATGACTCATTGTCCTTAGCCCACCAGGTTTTAGCTTGGTTAATGTGTAGATGGATGTCACGGTGCCACTTAATGTAGGGATCACAGGAAAGGATCACTGAGGCTAGAAGCTAAGCAATCCCTTCATAACAGTGTTTTGTAGTATAACGTGTCCTATATTCTTATTCTGATCTGGTAATTTACCATTTTTAATTTCAAAATCACCTTTTTTCTTCTATTTCCCATTCCCGTTTACACCCAAGGATTGTATTAGCACTTTCTGTCACAGCATCACACCGGGAGATCGTGTTGAGTTGATCCTAGGGCCCACTAGGACTCCTAAATCCATTCCAGAGTCACTGCTTTCCAAGATACAGTCTCTCCCCCCTCCTCTCCTCCAGTCTGTAGTTATGACCTCAATTCTCTGGGATAGATCTTCAAAGCTATTTAGGGTACCTAAAAATGCAGCTCCTGTAAGTGCCACACAGTTCAGGTCACCACTGTGCTAGGAGCTGTACAAACCCCAAACAGGCCATTTGCGCCTTTGAAAATCTGCCCCAAAAATCTTAGCTTAGACAAGGTCTTAATTCTTTTTTTTAAAAAAAATCTTGATCTAACAGGCACTTTCCCTCTGCAGTTTGTATGTATTCCACTTTGTTGGGCATTTGCTGCTTCTGAAGGAACTTAAACCAGTTTGTACAAACAGTTACCCAAAAAAATACTGTATGTTGATACAAATTATTCAAGCCAGATCCCCAGCTGGTGTCAATGGATCACAGCTCCACCAGCATAAACGGGACCAGAGCCCCAGCTGGCGTCATGAGAACATAAGAATGGCCCTACTGGGTCAGACCAAAGGTCCATCTAGCCCAATGTCCTGTCTTCGGACAGTGGCCAGTGCCAGGTGCCTCAGAGGGAATGAACAGAACAGGGAATCATCAAGTGATCCATCCCCTGTCGCTCATTCCCAGCTTCTGGCAAACACAGGCGAGGGACACCATTCCTGCCCATCCTGGCTAATAGCCATTGATGGACCTATCCTCCATGAATTTATCTAATTCTTTTTTGAACTCCTCTTATGGTCTTGGCCTTCACAACATCCTCTGGAAAGGAGTTCCACAGGTTCACTGTGCGATGAATGAAGAAATACTTCCTTTTATTTTTTTAAACCTGCTGCCTATTAATTTCATTGGGTGACCCCTAGTTCTTGTGTTATGAGAAGGAGTAAATAACACTTCCTTATTTACTTTCTCTACACCAGTCATGATTTTATAGACCTCAATCATATCCCCCCTTAGCGGTCTCTTTTCCAAGCTGAAAAGTCCCAGTCTTATTCATCTCTCCTCATATGGAAGTCGTTCCATACCTCTAATCATTTTTGTTGCTCTTTTCTGAACCTTTTCCAATTCCAATATATCTTTTTGAAATGGGGCGACCAGATCTGCATGCAGTGTTCAAGGTGTGGGCGTACCAGGGATTTATATGGAGGCAACAGGATATTTTCTGTCCTATTATCTATCCTTTTCTTAATTACTCCCAGCATTCTTTACACTTTTTTGACTGCCACTGCACATGGAGTGGATGTTTTCAGAGAATTATCCACAATGACTCCAAGATCTCTTTCTTGAGTTGGTACAGCTCATTTAGACCCCATCATTTTATATGTATAGTTGGGATCATGCTTTCCAACATGCATTACTTTGCATTTATCAACATAAAATGTCATCAGCCATTTTGTTGCCCAGTCACCCAGTTTTGAGAGATCCTTTTGTAGCTCTTCACAGTCAGCCTGGGTCTTAACTATCTTTAGTAATTTTGTGTCATCTGCAAATATTGCCACCTCACTGTTTACCCCTTTTTCCAGATCATTTATGAATATGTTGAATAGGACTGGTCCCTGAACAGGCCCCTGGGGGACACCGCTATTTACCTCTCTCTATTCCAAAACCTGACCATTTATACCTACCCTTGGTTTCCTATCTTTTAACCAGTTACCAATCCACGAGGGCAACTTCCCTCTGATCCTGTGGCAGCTTACTTTGCCTAAGAGCCTTTGGTGAGGGACTTTGTCAAAAGCTTTCTGAAAATCTAAGTACACTATATCCACTGCATACCCTTGGGCCACGCGCTTGTTGACCCCCTCAAAGAATCCTAGTAGATTGGTGAGTCATGATTTCCCTTTACTAAAACCATGTTGATTCTTCCTCAACAAATTATGTTCATTTATGTCTGACAATATTCTTCTTTTTTCTTTTGCGAATAGAGACTAACCCAGCTGCTATAAAAAAGGTTTCAGAGTAGTTTCAACCAGTTTGCCCAGTACTGAAGTCAGGCTTACAGGCCTGTAATTGCTGGGATCACCTTTGGAGCCCTTTTTAAAAACTGGCGTTACATTAGCTATCCTCAAGGCATCTGGTACAGAAGCTGATTTAAATGATAGGTAACAGACTATAATTAGTAGTCCTGCGATTTCATATTTGAATTCCTTCAGAACTCTTGGGTGAATACCATCTGGTCCTGGTGACTTACTGCTGTTTAATTGATCAATTTGTTCCAAAACCTCCTCTAATGACACCTCAATCTGGGACAGTTCCTCAGATCTGTCACCTAAAAAGAATGGCTCAGATTTGGGAATCTCCCTCACATCCTCAGCCATGAAGACCCATGCAAAGAATTCATTTAGTTTCTCTGCAATGGCCGTATCGTCCTTGAGTGCTCCTTTAGCACCTCGATCGTCTAGTGGCCCCACCTGTTGTTTAGCAGACTTTCTGCTTCTGATGTATTTTAAAAAAAACATTTTGCTATTATTTTTCAGTCTTTGGCTAACTGTTCCTCAAATTCTTGTTTGGCCTTCCTAATTCTATTTTTACACTTCATTTGCCAGTGTTTATGCTCTTTTCTATTTTCCTCACTAGGATTTAACTTCCACGTTTTAAAGGATGCCTTTTTGCCTCTCACTCCTTCTTTTACTTTGTTGTTTAGCCACAGTGGCTCTTTTTCGGTTCTCTTACTATATTTTTTAATTTTTGGGTATACATTTACTTTGAGCCTCTATTATGGTGTCATTAAAAAGTTTCCATGCGGCTTGCAGAGATTTCACTTTTGGCTCTGTACCCGTTAATTTCTGTTTAACTAACCTCCTCATTTCTGTGTAGTTACCCTTTCTGAAGTTAAGTGCTACAGTGTTGGGCTGCAGTGATGTTTTTCCTGCCCCAGGGATATTAAATTTAATTATATTATGGTCACTATTACCAAACGGTCCAGCTATATTCACCTCTTGGACCAGCTCCTATGCTCCACTTAGGACTAAATCAAGAATTGCCTCTCCTCTGGTGGGTTCCAGGACCAGCTGCTCCAAGAAGCAGTCATTTAAGGCAGCAGTTCTCAAAGCCAGTCCGCTGCTTGTTCAGGGAAAGCCCCTGGCGGGTCGGACCGGTTTGTTTACCTGCCGCGTCCGCAGGTTCGGCCGATTGCGGCTCCCACTGGCCGCGGTTCGCCGCTCCAGGCCAATGGGGGCTGCGGGAAGCGGCGTGGGCCAAGGGACGTGATGGCCGCGCTTCCCGCAGCCCCCATTGGCCTGGAGCAGCGAACCGCGTCCAGTGGGAGCCGCAATCGGCCGAACCTACAGACGCGGCAGGTAAACAAACCGGTCCGGCTCGTCAGGGGCTTTCCCTGAAAAAGTGGCAGACTGGCTTTGAGGACCACTGATTTAAGGTGTCAAGAAACTTTCTCACTGTATCCCATCCTGAGGTGACATGTACCCAGTTAATATGGGGATAAATGAAATCCCCCATTATTATTATTGAGTTTTTTATTTTAATAGCCTCTCTAATCTCCCTGAGCATTTCACAGTCACTATCACCATCCTGGTCAGGTGGTCAGTAATGTATCCCTACTGCTATATTCTTATTATTCGAGCATGGAATTTCTATCCATAGAGAGAGATTCTATAGTGCAATTTAGTTCATTTTAAGATTTTTACTTCATTTGATTCTATGCTTTCTTTCACATATAATGCCACTCCTCCACCAGGATGACCTGTTCTGTCCTTCCGATATATTTTGTACCCTGCTATTACTGTATCCCATTGATTATCCTCATTCCACCAAGTTTCTGTGACGCCTATTATATCAATATCCTCATTTAAGATGAGGCACTCTAGTTCACCCATCTTATTATTTAAACTTCTAACAATGGTATACAAGCACTTTAAAAACTTGTCTCCTTTTAGCTGTCTGCCTTTACACGCTGTAGTTGATTGGGACTCTTATTTGACTGTTTCTGATCAGACCCTGCCTGTGTCAATGGATCACAGCCCCACTGGAATAAACGGGGCCAGATCCCCAACTGGTATCAATAGATCACAGCTCCACCGGAATAAACGGGACCAGATCTCTAGCTGGTGTCAATGGATCACAGCTCCACTGGAATAAATCAGGCCAGATCCCCAGCTGGGGCATATTGACCACAACACTGTTGACTTCATGGATACAACGAGGAGGACTTGTGGCACCTTAGAGGCAAACAAATTTATTTGGGCATACGCTTTCGTGGGCTAAAACCCACTTCATCCGACTAAGGCGGCTACCCCCCTGAAAACTGATTTGACACCAGCTGAGGATTTGGGCCCCTGTGGTTTTGCCCCACACAAAACACACATTTTGCACGGATTCCCCTAGTCCCTGCGAGGAGGTGACCATTCACCCATAACAAAGAAGAGCCATTAATAAATAAATAAAGCACCATAAAAATCAAGCTGAGCCGATCTTCCAAATTAAAATCCCCCGTCAAGGGCTCCGGGGGCTGGGACAGTTTAAGCAGAGTCTGCAGAGCGTTTAGCGAGCAGGATCAGCTGCGGGATGGGAAGGGATGGGATGGGATGGGATGGGAAGGGATGGGATGGGATGGGATGGGAAGGGAAGGGAAGGGAAGGGAAGGGATGGGATGGGATGGGAAGGGAAGGGAAGGGCTCTCTTACCTTCGCTCCAAGTGGAGCAGCTCGGCTCCTCCGCGGGAGGTGTCTTCCTCCTGGATCTGGGGTCCCAGCTCTTTTCCTTTGGGGGGGGCGGAAGATCCGTCTGCCCTACAGGGAAAGTCCTGGGCAGGCCGAGGTCTCTGAACTGGGATGGAAGAGCCGCTGGGGAAGCAGCAGGGATGAGACTCCCTCGGGCTGACCCTCGCCCCTCTGCAGCCGGGGGGGGGGGGATCTTGCACGGGGCCAGCGCAGGGCGCCCGCCCTGCAGCCAGCGGCGATCAGGGGCTACACTGTAGCGGCTGAACTGCACTTCCTGCTGCGGGGGCTGGGGGTGACCTCCCGTCACCGCCCCCACCCCAGCGCCTCCTGGGTCCTAGCGGGCACTCGATTGCTTTGCCGCCAGCCAGCCCCCCCCCCCCCCTCCCCGCCTGCCTCTGGGGTGCAGGCAGCGTCTCCCAGCCTTGCACTGGGGTGGATGAGCAGGAAGGGGGGCGGGGGGATTGAAGGGTGGGGAGAGAGGGTGACACAGAGGAGGGAGGGGAGCATGCTTGCGGTTGGGGGGGGGGCGGGTGTTGTTAGAAAAATGTAACCCCCGTTCCTGCCTCCTGAGGCAAGCTGTGGGTCCCCTTGAACTACAGCAGGGGCGGGCAAACTTCGTGGCCACATCTGGGCATGGGAATTGTACGGCGGGCCAGGAATGCTCACGAAACTGGGGGTTGGGGTGCGGGAGGGGGTGGGGGGTGCGGCTGGGGATGAGGGGTGGGGGTGCGGGAGGGTGCTCCGGGCTGGGATCGAGGGGTTCGGAGGGAGTGAGGGGGATCAGGGCTGGAGCATGGGAGGGGGCCAAGGGCACAGGCGCTGGGTGGTGCTTACCTCAAGCAGCTCCCAGAAGCAGCGGCATGTCCCCCCTCCGGCTCTTGCGCCGCCAGGCAGCTCTGTGCACTGCCCTGTCCACGGGTGCTGCCCCGCAGCTCTGATTGGCTGCGGTTCCTGACCAATGGGAGCTGCAGGGCAGTGCTTGGGGCAGGGGCAGTGTGCAGAGCCCCCTGGCTGCCCCTACGCATAGGAGCCAGAGCGGGGACATGCCGCTGCTTCCAGGAGCCACACAGAGTGGGGCAAGCCCCTGACCCCTCTCCCCAGCTGGAGCGCCACAGCAGGGCAAGTCCTGGACCCTGCTCCCTGGTGGGAGCTTGAGGGCTGGATGCAGTCCCTGGGCCATAGTTTGCCCACCCCTGAACTACAGAGAGATGTGGAAATCCCCCCATAACATGCTGACAAGCACATGTTTACTCCATCAGGTCTAAAAGGTCTGAGGGGACCTTGTCATGTGTTAATGAACAGTGGAGAGGGTGATCCTGTTATCATGAATCATAGTGTTAGGGTGATCCAGATAGCAAATGTGAAACATCGGGACGGGGGTGGCAGATAATAGGCACCTATATAAGAAAATATATCAGGACTGTCCCTATAAAATCGGGACATCTGGTCACCCTACATAGTGTAGATAGGCCTCGCTTGACATGAGACATTAAACACACAGGGGAAGGCCTTATTTTTTGCAAGACAGGATTGCAGGGAATAGATTATTAGGCTGAAAATAGAATGTTGATGCTAACTCAAAGAAGTGACGATGTGGGTCAGGGAAAGAGACACAATTCCTGATCGAGCTAAAGATCAGAGGGGGAACCCACAGGGGGCTATTTCTTAGGAACAAGATCACAGCGAGCAAGATAAGTTAGGAACGTACAAGCAAGGGGAGGCGTAGGGTGAACACGTGTAGTGCATGGCCAGAACGTGCGGTGCAGAGATCGGGGTTTGCAAAGTAACTGCACCAGTTTTAACATGGGCGATGCAATGTAAAGTGAAGGCAAAGAGATGGACAAATGTATATAAAGAGAGAGGGTTGCGTGTAATTTTGGATTCGCATTGTCCCCTGCATTTACTTCCTGTGTTTATACTTAATTAGCTCAGCGTAGCCTGGCTGGATGCTCAATAAAAAACGCGAGGGACGAAGTTGGGAGTTGAACTGAGTTTTTGGGAAGCTGAGTGGAAAGAGGTTTCGGAGGGAATTTCAGCACAGTGGTGCTGGGACTCCCAACTTGTAACTGATTTTGATAAAAAATCCCCTCCCATTATAATCCATTCTCTCTATTTATGCCTTATGAGTATCTGCATAAATTGCTTATTTTTCCCTCTAGGTATCCATTATTGATATACAACCCTTTTCCCGTCTACTCAGTGAAATTATGCAAACCTGAGATTTTCCTATTTTTTCTTTTAATTACCAACTACTGACATAAAAGCCTCTCAAATGTCACTAATTTTTGCTGTTGAATTATCTAAAGATACAAGATTCCCCCAAAGCAGCTCCTTTGATTCTGCTCTTTTCTTGCTTTCGTTCAGCCACCCTGTCTGTGGGAGGATTTAAAAGCATCTCAGTGGTTTTCACCCTGGTAGGAGGGGCTGCATCTGCCATGTAATAAAGTGCCCTAAAATTTTCCCTCATGCAAAGTTTAGGACCTCTGTCTGCAGCAAAAACAAAACAAAAAACACCGCAGGGGGCATCGGGGTGTGAAACGGACTCACACCCCTTCTGAAACGTTCCCCATCACCGTTCTCAGTCACCCTAACAGGCTGAAGAATAACTTCACTTTTCACACCCGATCAGCGCCTCCTCCTGACGGAGGGACGGAAATGGCTGTGGTGAAGTTGGCTCAGGAAGGGGATTTCCAGGGAACTGCTGGTGGTTTTATACTAGAGAAAGGGAGGGGCAGGAAACATGCAGGGTGAGGAAGGGAGGGAGGACAGGAGCTGACAGACTTCATGGGAGGTGGTCAATCTATTCTGGGGCATGACTTCTCCATTTCTGTAAGGGAAAACAAACCTTCTGGGCAGGGCTGGGTACACTGACCAGACTCCCAGTGCTGGAGCCCCAAGCTGGCAGCTAGAGCTGTGGTCCCCAGACTGTGGGGCGCACCCCCCTAAAAGGGCATGGAGGAATATTCAAAGGGGACATGGTGGGGCCTGGGCCACCCCCAAAGAGAGCAGGGAGGGAGCGCCACCTAGCCCTGCTCTGCCTTTAGCTCTGCTCTGACTTGTCTCCTTCCCCTGACCCCCAGCTTCAGCCCAGCCCCAGGTCTGGCTCGGCTCCCACCCCCGGGCCCAGCTCAGCCCCGGTCCCTGGATCCACTCCTGGCCCCGGCCATGACTCCACTCCTGCCCCGGTCCTGATCCAGGCCCCACTTCTGGCCCGCAGCCCAGCTCCAGCCCCAACTCTGCTCTGCCTTCATTCCTTGTCCACCCTCATCCCCCGTTCTGCCCCCCAGCTCCGCCTCCAGCCCAAGATCCCCTGCTGAGCCAACAGTGCAGTAATGGGGGGGGGGGGGGCGCAGACAGATTCCATTGCTGGTAAGGGTGAGCGTGACAGGAAAAGTTGGGACCCCACTGAGCTACAGCCTGCTTCAAAATATGAAGGGGACGACCCCAGTGAGGCCCAGGCAAGATGCCGATGATCGGTGGGGTAGTAAAAACCGAGGAGGAGAGAATAATGATGGGAGTGATCAGAATGGTTAAAGGGTCACCGGCCAAGTACCGCCCAACGCCAGGCAATACGAATGAGAGGAAAGGATGTGGGTTATTTAGGAAATAACCTAGCGGACAGCCATAGGCGCCGATGCAGATTTCTGTGAAGACCAGTGACTCCTGGGCCCCTGGAGTGACGGGTCAGGAGTCTTGTTTATCACACGCCATTAAAAGTTTAACCCAGATACTCCTATATTGAGCCCAAATAACTTGTGTCTGGCTAAAGCAGATCTTCCGGCAAGGCATCCAGTCTTGATCTGATGACACCAAGAGATGGAGAATCCATCCACAGCTTCCCTTCCAGCTCCATTTCCTCACCCACTCAATCTCCTGTCAAAGCAGCATCAGCTCTGGCTCCCTGCTACCCCCAGCAATGGCAGGGCCGGAGGGGGAATCAGCATTTTTCAATTATTTATTGAATATTAATGTAAATTCCCCTCAGATGTCACCCCTTTCATGCATCTATGTCCCCAGCCTCACACTCGCACATGCCCATGGGTCTGGGCCCCCTTCCCCACCCTGACACCAGCACAGGGCCCTGGGGTCTGGGCCCCTTCCCCATCCTGACACCAGCATATGGCCCTGGGGTCTGGGCCCCTTCCCCAGCCTCACACCCACACACGGCCCTGGGGTCTGGGCCCCCTCCCCCAGCCTGACACCCACGCATGGCCCTGGGGTCTGGGCCTCCTTCCCCAGCCTGACACCCGCACATAGCCCATGGGTCTGGGTCCCCTTCCCCAGCCTGACACCCGCGCATGGCTCTTGGGTACCCCCCAGTTCTCCTCTCTGATGATAAGGGATGGACACAAAATCCCCTCAGATTTTGCCCGTTCCTTCATTATTGAATTTTCTCAGATTTTGTCATTTCCTCTGTATTTCTGGAATATTGATATAAAACCCACCTCTGATCTGAGGGGATTTCCCCTCCTCCCTTTTTAACTGCACCAACTTCTTGTTCTGGAGGCAAATTACGGTACTGCCCTGAGTCATTCCCCCGATGGGATGGAGGAGAGGATAGTGCAGGGGACACAGGTGGGACTGAGGAGTGAGCACGGAGATGCGGCTGCCTCTGGGGTGGGACCATAGGGCTAGATCCACAAAGAGGACTTAGGGTACGTCTACGCTGCAATCAAAAACTCCACCGCAGCCAGTCTCAGAGCCCAGATCGACTGGTCCAGACTGGCAGGGCTGAGCACAGCAGTGTACATGCTGGAAAATAAAGGCACTTTGGAGAGTGAGGAGAAAAAAAAAAAAAGGAACACAGGCGTGTGGGAGGAATAACACAGAGACCCCTGTCAGGGGGGCAGAAAACGACAGTGGAAACACACAGAGTCCCCAGCCTAAAGGGCAGAATGGGGAACCTTGGTATGGGGGGAGAGAGAAATGGGGGGCACAAAGAGCCCCTGGCCGGAGAGAGAACAGGAGATCCTGGTATGGGGCAATGGGGCATGCACAACCCTTGGCGTTCTGACACCAGAGTTGCCCCTTTTGCTAGCCAGTATTATGGGCATTGACGGGCCGTTTCCATTAGCAGGATAAACTAATTATTTTAGCCCCGTTTATTTCCAAAGAGCGTACACATGGGAGCATTTCCCAGGACACAACAGGAACAAACAACGGCAGGCGGTTTCCCGGCTCAAAATCTCCAAGCCTGTCTCTCGGGCCAGTCCTGTGCCCCAAGCAGCTCTGGCCCGAATACACAAAAGAAGAGCAAGGCATTGTGTTGCTCCCTATCACAACGCCTCACTTTTAAGCGTCTGGTAAAAGCACTGTGACACCCAAAGCCCGAGTTAGACCTAAGCAACTATGGAATGAATGTAGCCTATCAGTATGTGTTAAGATAGAAATGCAATGAGCCTACAAGCCTCAAGATCTGTAAGACAATAACATAGCTAAATTAGTCCAGGCACATGACCCAGTGTGGTGGCCATCCAACATCTTGACAGATGAAAGGAGAAGCGACAAAATCAGTGGTATGCTCTATGGCCAACTTAAGAACCACCCGCAACGTAGAGGAAGGCCAAAGCTCTGATACAGCAACAAAGTCAAGCAAGGCCTCAGGAAATTCAAGCATTCCCACTGACAGCTGGGAGAGCCCTGCCTACAACCGCTCCGTTTGGAGAAGCCAGGTCAAGGCTGGTGCAGTCACTGAGGCGAGCCGCCAGAAAGCCGAGGCTGAAGCCCGCAGTCGAGCCAGGGACCAGAGTGTGCCTTGACTTCCGTCTGGCGAGTGAGGCTGTACAGAGGTGCCGACTTCCCTAATTTCCCCAGGGGTGCTCGACCCCCCGCTCCGCCCCAGACCCTGCCCCCACTCCACTCCTTCCCCCAAGGCCCCACCCGGCCTCTTCCCACCCCCACTCCATCTCTTCCTGCCTCATTCCTCCCCCTCCTCTGAGCATGCCCTGCCCTCGCTTCTCCTTTCCCTGCTCCCGCTCCTCCTCCCCCTCCACGGCAGGTGGGAAGCACAGGGGGGGAGGGAAATGGGGGGAGCTGAGCTCAGGTGGCTGGTGGGTGCTGAGCACCCACTATTTTTCCCCTAGGGTGTGGATTTTTCACACCCCTGCATGATGTAGTTATACCAAAGTAAGTATGTAGCGTAGACCAAGCATGAGATTCTACTCCCTGGGTACGTTCTCAGGTGGTCATTAAACCTGAAAAGCCATCTGGCATTTAAAAAGTTGGATAGCGCACAGAGCATGGGCTAGCTGAACAATCAAGTCAATTTAACTTCCTGAATGCAAGGCGAAAGTGAAATTGCCAAGCGCCTACCAGATGGGCAGCCAGGAAGCTGAAAAATTCCATTTTGCTCCTGAAAGACCCCTTTGGTGATCATTTTTTGAGTTTTTTTTTACTTTTTGTCCAGATTCAGGATGAAAATCTTTTCAAATCCACAAACTTTTTCACCGGAAAAGATTTTCCTGTTTCAGGCAGCTATCCCGGAGAACCAAAAGCCACTAATGTGTGTGGGAACTAGGAAATGGATACTTCATGGGGTCTCTGTGGTCCACTATGGTGTAGGTCTGCTTGAAGCATTTTCCACTCCAAGGACATTTAAAAGGTGTCTCCCCTGTATATATCTGCTGATGTCTCATGTGACCAGAGCCCCAACTGAAAGTTCTACCACAGTCAAGGTTTCTTTCTTGTATGGAGTCTCTGATGTGTAATTAGGTTTGAGCTCTGATTGAAGCTTTTCCCACAGTCCAGGCATTTATAGGGTCTCTCTCCTGTGTGGGTTCTGTGATGTGTAATAAGATGCGAGCTGCGACTGAAGCTTTTCCCACAGTCCAGGCATTTGTAGGGTCTCTCTCCCGTGTGGATAATCTGGTGTGTAATAAGGTTTGAGTTGTCATTAAACCTTTTCCCACACTCGAGGCATTTATAGGGGTTCTCGCCCGTGTGAATTCTCTGATGGGCAAGGAGCCGCGAGAGTTGAAAGAAACTTTTCCCACAGTCAGAGCATTTAAAGGGTTTATCCCCAGTGTGGAGTTTCTGATGCGCAATGAGGGCTGAACTGTCACTGAACTTTTTCCCGCACTCTAGGCATATAAAGGGTTTCTCTCCCGTGTGGGTTCTCTGATGTCTAACCAGGGTTGAGCTCCGATTGAAACTTTTCCCACAGTTGAGGCATTTATGGGGTTTAACTCCCGTGTGGATTCTCCGATGGTTAATAAAGGCTGAGCCATCGCTAAACATTTTCCCACACTCCGGGCACTTGTAGGGTCGCTCTCCCGTGTGGACTCTTTGATGTGTAATAAGCTGGGAGCTCTGAATGAAGCTTTTCCCGCACTCCAGGCATTTATAGGGCTTTTCTCCGGTGTGGAGCCTCTGATGCCTAACGAGGTGCTCCCGCTGATTAAAGCTTCTCCCACACTCAAGGCATTTAAAAGGCCTGTCTCCAGTGTGGAGTCTCTGATGTGAAATAAGGTTTGAGCTCCGATTGAAGCTTTTCCCGCACTCGGAGCATGTGTTGTCTCTCACTCCTGATAGGATTCTCTGCTGGGCTGTGGTTTCCTTGGGGTCTTTGCAAACTCCCCCATGATCAGTGGATTTACCCACTTTCTGCCCTGGATGGGTTCCCAGCTGCGTCTCTGGCCTGTGCCCATTTCCCCAGGCTTTTCGCCGCTCCTGGGTAAAATTCCCTTCAGATCTTCCCAATAACATCCTGTGTGATTCCACTTGCTCAGGACCTTCCTGCTGCAGATTCTCCTCTGTGTTTTCACTCACCCTCCCATCACCTGCTGGGACAGAGAGAGAGAGGATCCAGACAGGAGTCACTCCCAGTGCCAGAGAGAAACAACAGGAGAACAGCGAAGAGGTTTAGCAACATAATAACTAGAGGAAAGACGGAGATATTTGATGCTGCCTCCACATCCCAGCCAAACAGCAAGGGGGAAGTAAAGTCAGGGAGGGAACTCCTGCCAGCTGGAAGCCAGGGTGAGCGTGAAGCTGTGAGTGACACCTGCCAGGAGGACGTGACCCCTGCTGGCTACAACCCTGAGCTGGGTGAGATGAGGCAGAACTGAGGGCTCTTGCTCACAGCACATTTGTGGGAGTCCCAGCGTTTTCCTTCACTCCCCGGGTGGTTTGTGCTCGTTTCATCGATTCCTCACCTGTGCGGGCGCCTCTCGGGCTCTCCCTTTCCTCGCAGGCCTGGAGATCCGGGACCCACGGCTCTTCCCCTCGCTCCAGCTGGGCGATCAGCTCAGGTTTGGGAAGGGGAAATCCTGCTCAAGGGGTGAAATCAGGTGAGATTAGGGCATGTCAGGCATTGGGAGAGGATTTGTCACAAAGAACATCCCCTGATCTTAACCTGACCCCGCGCTGGGCTGGGGGGAGAGGGAATCTGAGTGGATGGGAACATGGTCACTGAGCCCCCAAATCAAAGGCAGGGGATGTGCTCGTCTCTCAGTACGAGTTTCCAGAATCTGCACCCTGGGGAATTTGCTGGTGCACACAAAAGCTGTGCTTGTCAGCCCCTGCCTACTGCTAAACCTGCAGAGCCCGGCGCCCGGCCCAGGGATGGAGCTCGTCCCAGGAAGGGCGGGGGACAGGGATTGTGTATGTGAGTGAGAATTAATACTGGCAGGTCAAGGCGCTGCTTCTACCCCTTTGAAAGCTGTGGGGATGGGAACGAATTATCATCTCCTTTATCTTGCTAACTCCCCTGTCCCATGGGAGTGGGGTGGAGAGGGACGTCTCTCTCCCAGGAGGCCTGGGGACAGTGGGGCTCATACCCCTGAAATCTAATTGATTGAGAAAGACCAGAAATGGCAACATCACAGATCTCACAGCTTCTAATAGCAGACGGGATGGGAAGCCCTTACCCAGCGAGGTCACCGTCTCGTAGTTCTCCTGCATGACGTCCCTGTAGAGGGCTCTCTGAGCAGGGTCCAGCAGAGCCCCCTGCCCCTGGGTGAAATACACAGCCACCTCCTCGAAGGTCACCGGCCCCTGGAACAACAAGAGTCCCCCACTCAGCACCTGCTGCCCCAGCCACAATCCCACTAGTCACGGCGGAGGAGGACCCATAAAATGGAAGCTGGGGGGCGGGGGGGACAACAGAGTAGCAGGAGCCCACCCCCACCCTGCTCAGAGCAGCCAGGAGGCTGCAGATTGGGGAGAAAGAGAGAGGGTGAAGGACCAATGAAAGAGGGCAGGAGCTTCATGTCCATCACATACCTACTAGCCAGAGGCTGATATGGGAGACAAACCCCCCGAAAAGGGTACAGGAAGAGAAACCCCAGCAACCCTTCCCCTTTCCTAGGAGCTAGATGTAAGCATCTGTCCCTGGACCTCCCTGTTGGCTGCCTCTGGCTAGTAGGTTCAGGCTGCAGCCCTGAGAGTCTGGTAAATTTCTCCAGCCTCGTGCAGGTGGGGTTGTTCCCTGTTCTAGAAATGGGGGGAGTTCTACCCTCTCCCAATGGCCCCTGTTCTAAAAATCAAGGCCCAAACCAAACAGTTCCAGCAAGTGAATCCACCCTGGTTCCCACCTGGACGCGTGTATTTTCCGCCCCTTCTTCTTGAGCAAAACCCTGCTGAAAATCCCCGACCTGCACCGAATCTGCTGCTGTCATTTCCCTTCCCTGCAGCCCTGTCGGGGAAAGAATGGTGCTTGGGGAGGTTTCACCAGGGGGCTTTCGTCCATTTCACGCTCCAGTTCACCCCAGGCTCTTTCCCAACAGACACACTTTCTAGAATCTGTGACGCTGGGAAAACACCAGCTCATTTTAATCCAACCCCTCCCACCAGCACTAACCCACCCCCCTCCGAGACCGTTTTAAACCCTCTCAGTAACAGAGTCCTAAGCCAAACTCCAGAAAAGAGCAAAATCAAAGGAGTGGCCCTCCTTCATTGGTGGAACTGGAAACGGTTCCCAGAAGCTTTATTTCAGTTTTCACCAAGAAGGTTGGTGGTGATTGGACGTCTAACATAGTGAATGCCAGTGAAAATGCAGTAGGATCAGAGGCTAAAATAGGGAAAGAACAAGTTAAAGTTACAAGAAAAGGAGGACTTGTGGCACCTTAGAGACTAACCAATTTATTTGAGCATAAGCTTTCGTGAGCTACAGCCCAATTCATCGGTTGCATGAAGTGAGCTGTAGCTCACGAAAGCTCATGCTCAAATAAATTGGTTAGTCTCTAAGGTGCCACAAGTCCTCCTTTTCTTTTTGCGGATACAGACTAACACGGCTGCTACTCTGAAATTAGACAAGTTAGAGGTCTTCAAGTCACCAGGGCCTGATGCAATGCATCCTAGACTACTCAAGGAGCTGACTGAGGAGATATCTGACCCATTTGCGATTATCTCTGAAAAGTCATGGAGTATGGGAGAGATACCAGAAGACTGGAAAAGGGCAGATATAGTGCCCATCTATAAAAAGGGAAATAAGGACAATCCAGGGAAATACAGACCAGTCATCTTAACTTGTGTACCCGGAAAGATAATGGAGCAAATAATTAAGCAATCAATTTGCAAACACCTAGAAGATAATGACGTGATAAGTAACAGTCAGCATGGATTTGTCAAGGACAAATCAGTGTCAAACCAACCTGATAGCTTTCTTTGACAGGGTAACAAGTCTTGTGGATAGTGGGGAAGCGATCGCTTCTTGGCTCCTTGAAGCTAAGATCAAAGTGTAGTTTCCCCAAAGTCCCAACATCTTTAACCTCACCATGGAGCCGTTGCTGTGAGCGATCTCCAATGGCACAGATGGCTTCAACCTCCACAGTGAGAGGGCGAGCGTCCTGGCTTACGCGGATGACCTGGTCCTGACCACGGACGACCCAGAGAACCTCCAACGTATGCTAGATGCCACCAGTCGAGCTGCCGATTGGATGCGGCTCCGCTTCAGTGCAAAGAAGTGCGCAACTCTCTACATTGACGACAGCAAAAGGGACTTGGCGCAGACGACAGGGTTCCAGATCCAGGGCGAGCCTGTCATCCCCCTGGCAGAGGGGCAGGTGTGCTAGCACCTAGGCATGCTGTCAAGGTTCCTTCCCCACTCTGAACTCTAGGGTACAGATGTGGGGACGTGCATGAAAACCTCCTAAGCTTACTTTCACCAGCTTAGGTTAAAACTTCCCCAAGGTACAAATTAATTTTATCCTTTGACCCTGGATCTCCACTGCCACCACCAAACTTTAACTGGGTTTACTGGGAAACGTAGTTTGGACACGTCTTTCCCCCCAAAATCCTCCCAACCCTTGCACCCCACTTCCTGGGGAAGGTTTGGTAAAAATCCTCACCAATTTGCATAGGTGACCACAGACCCAAATCCTTGGATCTGAGAACAATGAAAAAGCATTCAGTTTTCTTACAAGAAGACTTTTAATAGAAGTAAAGGAATCACCTCTGTAAAATCAGGATGGTAGATACCTTACAGGGTAATTAGATTCAAAACATAGAGAATTCCTCTAGGCAAAACCTTAAGTTACAAAAAAGACACACAGACAGGAATAGTCATTCTATTCACCACAGTTCTTTTCTCAGCCATTTAAAGAAATCAATCTAACACATACCTAGCTAGATTACTTACTAAAAGTTCTAAGACTCCATTCCTGTTCTATCCCCAGCAAAAGCAGCATACAGACAGGCACAGACCCTTTGTTTCTCTCCCTCCTCCCAGCTTTTGAAAGTATCTTGTCTCCTCATTGGTCATTTTGGTCAGGTGCCAGCAAGGTTACCTTTAGCTTCTTAACCCTTTACAGGTGAGAGGATTTTTCCTCTGGCCAAGAGGGATTTTCAAGGGGTTAACCCTTCCCTTTATATTTATGACACACGCCAACGGGTTTCCGTGTCCGGCAGACACCCGAGGACACCATCCAGGAGATCTTGCAGGATGCCGCCAAGATCGATGCCTCCCTGCTAGCACTGTGGCAGAAGATAAATGCCCTGAACACCTTCCTGATTCCCCGCATCTCGTTCGTCCTAAGGGGATCCGCCGTGGAGCAGGTACCCCTCAACAAGGCAGACAAGATCATCCGGCAGCTGGTGAAGAAGTGGCTGTTCCTTCCCCAGAGAGCCAGCAACGAGCTGATCTACATCGCTCACAGGCATGGCGGTGCCAATGTCCCCCGCATGGGCGACCTGTGTGACATCGCGGTGATCACCCATGCCTTCTGCCTGCTGATGTGTCCTGATGCCATGGTAAGGAACATCACGGCAAACGCCCTCCATGACGCAACAAAGAAGTGGATCGGCAGAGCCCCGACATCGCCACCTTCCTGAACGGCTCCCTGGATGGCGAATTTGGACGGGACGGGCGCGACATCGCTTCACTGTGGTCCCGCGCTCGCAATGCCACTCATCGCCTGGGGAAGCGCATCGGCTGCCGCTGGGAGTGGTGTGAGGAGCGCCAGGAGCTGGGAGTCCTGGTGCCGCAGATCAGGTCCGACGACAACACCATCATCACCCTGAGGGGCATGCTGGAGAGGACCCTGAAGGCAGGCATCCACTCACTGTACATGGAAACCCTCAAGCGTAAACCGGACCAGGGTAAAGCCTTCGAACTGACCAGCAAGTGGGACGCCAGCAACCACTTCCTCGCCGGGGGTGGCTTCACCCATTTCGCCGACTGGCTGTTCATCCACCGCGCCCGGCTCAACTGCGTCCTGCTCAACGGAGCCGTCCGCCATAGGAACTGAGACAAGTGTTGCAGGAAGTGCGGCTACTCCAACGAGACCCTGCCCCACGTCCTGTGCAGCTGCAAGCCCCACTCCAGAGCCTGGCAGCTGCACCACAACGCCATCCAGAACCGCCCGGTGAAAGCCATCGCACCGCGCCTGTGGGAGGTCGCCGTGGACTGCGCCATCCCTGGTACTGACAGCCAGTTGCGACCTGACGTGGTCATCACCGAGATCATCCTCGTCGATGTCACGGTCTCCTTCGAGAACAGCGCAAGCTCATAAACTGGAAAAATACGCCCCCCCTGGCCGACACCCTGAGAGCGAAGGGCTACGAGGTGCAGATGGATGCCCTGATCGTCGGAGCCCTGGGCGCTTGGGACCCCTGCCACAAGCGTGTGCTGCGGACCTGTGGGATCGGTCGACGTTACGCACGGCTCATGCGGCACCTCATGGTCTCGGACGCCATCCGATGGTCCAGGGACATCTACATCGAACACATCACCGGCACCAGGAGGTGGGAGCCAGTACGACATCGTGCACCGACTATGGGAAAGGGACTGAGAGACTTTTTCCATGGGACCATATGAACTGGAACCATAAACTCACTGAACATTAAATCCCACCAAATGAGGGTAGATTCAGCCTCATCATCGTATCCACTCATTATACTCCACACCTGAACATAGCCATTATATGAATAATATACCTCCATATCTCAATGTCTGTACTTTGACCTGTTAACCTTTTATCCCCAATCGGGGAGATTGCAGATTAGGTATTCCTTACGCCACCCATTCCTAAACCGAATTTTGCACCCCTTGATAACCTGTACCTTATTCCCTAATAACCAGAAACTTCTATGCTTAAAATCTGTACTGTTTTCTTTTTACTTCAACATCATCTTAGTAAAGCTTTTGATATTATTGTGCATGACCTTCTCGTAAACAAACTAGGGAAATGCAACCTAGATGGAGCTACTATAAGGTGGGTGCAAAACTGGTTGGAAAACCATTCCCAGAGAGTAGTTATCAGTGGTTCACAGTCATGCTGGAAGGGCATATTGAGTGGGGGCCCGCAGGGATCAGTTCTGGGTCCAGTTCTGTTCAATATCTTCATCAGTGATTTAGATAATGGCATAGAGAGTACACTTATAAAGTTTGCGGACGATACCAAGCTGGGAGGGGTTGCAAGTGCCTTGGAGGATAGGGTTATAATTCAAAATGATCTGGACAAACTGGAGAAATGGTCTGAAGTAAATAGGATGAAAATCAATAAGGACAAATGCAAAGTACTCCACTTAGGAAGGAACAATCAGTTGCACACCTACAGAATGGGAAATGACTGCCTAGGAAGGAGTACTGTGGAAAGGAATCTGGGGATCATAGTGGATCACAAGCTAAATATGAGTCAACAGTATAACACTATTGCAAAAAAAGCAAACATCGTTCTGGGATGTATTAGCGGGAGTATTGTAAGCAAGTCATGAGAAGTCATTCTTCCGCTGTACTCTGCACTGATAAGACCTGAACTGGAGTATCATGTCCAGTTCTGGGCACCGTATTTCAGGAAGGATGTGGACAAATTGGAGAAAATCCAGAGAAGAGCAACAGAAATGATGAAAGGTCTAAAAAACACAATCTATGAGGGAGGATTGAAAAAAAATGGGTTTGTTTAATCTGGAAAAGAGAAGACTGAGAGGGGACTTGATAACAGTTTTCAAGTACATAAAAGGTTGTTACAAGGAGAAATGAGAAAAATTATTCTTCTGAACCTCTGAGACTAGAACAAGAAGCAATGGGTTTAAATTGCAGCAAAGGAGGTTTAGCTTGGACATTAGGAAAATCTTCCTAACTGTCAGGGTGTTTAAGCACTGGAATAAATTGCCCAGGGAGGTTGTGGAATCTCTGACACTGGAGATTTTTAAGAGCAGGTTAGGCAAACGCCTGTCAGGGATGGTCTAGATAATACTTAGTCCTGCCATGAGTGCAGGAGGCTGGACTAGATGACCTCTCGAGGTCCTTTCCAGTCCTTATATTCTATGATAAGGGCAACAAAGATGATCAAGGGTGTGGAATGGCTTCCATATGATGAAAGACTAAAAGATTAGGGCTGCTCACCTTAGAAAAGAGACGACTAAGGGGGATATGACAGAGGTCTATAAAGCCATGAACGGTGTGGAGAAAGTGAATAGAAGAGTGTTATTAACCCTTTCCCATGGTGCAAAAACCAGGGGTTACTCAATGAAACTGATAGGCAGCAGGTTTAATGCAAACAAGAAGAAGTACTTGTTCACACAATGCACAATTAACCTGTGGAACTCCTTGCCAGAAGATGTTGTGAAGGCCAAGACTATACTAGGGTTCAAAAAAGAATTGGAAAAGTTCATGGAGGATAGGTCCACCAATGGCTAGTAGCCAAGATGGTTAAAGATGCAACCCCATGCTCGAGGGAACACTAAAGCTGTGGCTGCCAGAAGCCAGGAGGGGAAGATGGGGTGGGTTCTCATGCCCTCTGAAGCTCTGGTACTGGCCATTGCCAGAGACAGGATATCGGGCGAGATGGACCATTGCTCTATCCCAGTTTAGCAGCTCTTATGTTTTTAACCAGTCATTAGAGAAGAAAAATTGGTGACTTTTGAGAAGATTTTATGTCAGTGTTCAATAAATGAGACAGGAAACTCGGAAAAGACTTATACCACCTGGCTAGTTAGCCAGGATAAGGCAAAAGCTGAGGTGGTTTTACATCACCGGTGGATAGTTAGAGGGAAACGGGAGGAGAGCGTGCCAGGGAGGGCAGGGAAGAGTGTGTTTGGTGGGGAATAGTTAATAATTTAGAAAAACCTCACCCCTTTAGTGTCCCTGGGACAAACCGTGGGTCCCCTGGAATTCCACAGAGATGGGGAGATTTCCTTAGTATCAAAGTGCCAACGGGGACATGTTAGAGATGAGAGGGCTAAAAGCACAAAATGAGGACCGGATGACACGCGGTCCTGCGTTCATGAAGGGTGCAGCATGTGAGTCTGTCATTAGCGATTGGATCCTGATGCCCACATATCAGGGGGCGGAATTAACACGGCCCGACTGTGAGCGCTGGACTTTACAGCCTTTCACAAGTAATACTGAGATAACCCTTACTTGACTTTTTTGACTTGACCTGGTGGGGCTTTCCCCTTTGCGGTTTGTTTGTATGTCACTTTGTCTGGCATTTGCTGACTCTGAAGGAGTCCAGATTGGTACTCCAATAAGCCCTGCCTGTAAATACAAATTTGTCAGGCCAGATCCTCCCGCTGGCAGACGTATGCCATTGTGCCACACTGGAGTGGACGGGACCAGATCCCCAGCGGATGGGAATCCGGCCATAGCTCCATCGACTTCATTTACGCCAGCTGAGCCTCTGATCGGTGGGGTGTGTGGGACACACGCGTTGCACACGGATTCCCCAGTTGCTAGGACAGATGGGCAAATTCACCACCAGCAGAAAAGTACAAAAACCCAGGGACATAACAACAGGCTGGGCTGATCACTTCCACTGAACTCCTCAGGGAACAGAACAAGGGGCTGAGATAGTGTAACTGGAGAATGAGTGTAACCGCTCACCCCCTTACCTTCCCTCCAAGCGGTGCCCTCACTGAGACCAGGGGCTGCTCAGGGCGGGTGGTCTTCCCTTTATGGGGTGTCCTGGCCAGGCTGGGGGTCTCTGCACGGGGAGAGTCTCCTGGGGGAGCAGCGGGAAGGTTACTCCTTTGCAAGCCACCTCTCCCAGGTGCAGCCAGGGCTCTGGGGTCCCCAGCCGCAGCCCCCGCTAAGCCGGGGCTCTTGCAAAAGGGACAGCGCCGGGGACGTGAAACTCGTTCACACGGCCAGTGCAATTCACTTCCTGCTGCCAGGGCTGCATGACCCCAGCCATGGCTCCATCCCCAGCTCCTCCTGGGTCCTAGCGATAAACCCCCCACGCTGCAGCCACCTGGCTCCAGGCTCCCACCTCTGGGGAGGGTTTCAGGTCTCAGACGTGGGCCGCCTCTCCCAGGATTCAGGGAAGTTCGAGCCCCCAAGCCTCCGTGTCCATGGGGGATGGCAGGGGGAGACTGCAAGATCCCCAGTGAAAAGGGGGATTTTTTTGATCGAGACTTGTGATTGTTCCAGAGGCTCCCCAAAATCGAAGGGGACAGAAGGGTGCTGGGCTGCTCGGAGCCATGAGCTGCAGGGGGGGGGGGGTACATTTTCCAGGGACATGGACTTTGTGGCGGGGGCCTGGAGGGGATTTCATCAGCTGTTGTCTGCAGAGGGCTCTGTTCCTGCCCAGAGGAGGGAACCCGGAGCCTGGACTCACCAGCTGCTGCTCCCCCAAGCTGTGGAGCGAACCCTCCTGAAATCTCCCTCTGTGCCCAGCCCAGGTGGGATTTTCTCTGGTGGCTGGAACTAGCCCCCCCTGGGGCAGCCCTGGGCTCTGCTGAGATTTAACTCCTGTTCAGAGCCAAATACGCAAACCCATGGGAGTTAGGTGCCTAAATACACCTGAACATCTGGCCCTAGGTGCCTAAATCCCAGATTCAGACATTAGTGTGATCCAAAAACCCTACAGGCACCTAAAATCACTGGGTGCCTAAATTTTCACTATAAAGGCATAGGGGCTGGGACTAGGGGTGATGCCGCCCCTCCCCACGCCCGGCTTGATGTGGATTAATTCCATTATACACAGGATTTACAGTCTGTACAGCACCCCACCTGTACCGGCCAGGGAGACTAGCCCCCGGCCCCTCCCCCGCAGAACCCCCTCCCACAGCCTCAGCTCCCCGTGCCCCCAGCGCTCGGGGCGGTGGGGCTGCGAACTCCTGCCAGGCCGCGCGGCGGGGTGGGTGGCTCCAGCCGGGCGGCGCGGCTGCCAGTCCTGCTCCTCTGAGCAGCATGGTAAGGGGGAGGTGAGTGGGGGGGGGTTGAATAAGGGGCAAGGGGTTCCAGGGGGCAGTCAGAGGACAGGGAGCAGGGGGTGGTTGGGTGGGGCAGAGGTTCGGGGCGGAGGGGGCGTTCAGGGGATGGGGAACAGTGGGCGGTTGGATAGGCGTGGGAGTCCCGCGGGGGCTGTCAGGGGGCGGGGCTGTGGATAGGGGTCGGGGCAGTCAGGGGACGAGCAGGGGGGTTGGATAGGGAGTGGGGTTCTGGGGGGGTGGTTGGGGCAGGGGATCCTGGGAGGGGGCAGTCAGGGGACAAGGAGCAGGGGGGGGGTTGGATGGGTCAGGGGTTTTGAGGGGGGCCATCAGGGGGCAGGAGGTGGGAGGGGGTGGATAGGGGGCGGGGGCCAGGCTGTTTGGGGAGGCACAGCCTTCCCTACCCGGCCTGCCATACAGTTTTGGAACCCCAATATGGCCCTTGGGCCAAAAAGTTTGCCCACCCCTGGTCTACGTAGACAGGCGCGAGCTGTCTCGAGTGGTGTGTATCCACCGTGCCTCCTGCAATGGGCCTTGGCTGGGCGGCGTCTTTCCACGCTTCAGGAATAAAATCAACCACAAGACTCATCCTAATCCCATTCCAATGAATAGTCAGAGTAAGGAATGAATGGGGAACTGGGGGGTGTGGATCAGCGTTCACGTTGCCGTACCTGACCCCAGGCCAGGAAAGTGAATGATCCAACCAGCGGACCAAATTCGGGAGTAAATCCTGGTCATGAGCCGCCTGAGGCCGACTGCGCCTAGGCTAAGAAGAATGAGGAACAGGTCTAAAATCAACGCCCAGAGAGGCCCACAAACATGGAAACCGAAGGCGCCGATCCGGTATACACTGACGCTGACCTGCTTCGCTTGACTGCTGCCAGTGACCCCGCAGATTTCAAAGTAAAATGTTCATGTTGGTAGAGGCCGGCGGGTGGGTAAATTTGTAGGGGCAGGAGCCCACCTCTGAGATTTGAGTCCCTTTCAGCCTATTTGTCTTAATTTTAAAATAGAAGGCCGTGCCCTTAGCCTGGGCGATCCCGATCGAATCTGGGGCCTTTCCGTCCAAATGGATGAGCCCCCACTGGCTAAGCTATACGACCAACACCCAAGGCTACCGCAGGATCCTCAATCGCTATTGGTGACTCATTCACTACGCGAGGGGAGTAAGTGCCATATGGAGCAGGTGCAGGTTTTACAAACTGAAGCAGTGGCATATGGGGATCAGAGCAGCGGGGGGCGCCGGGTGACCCCTTTGTCGACTTTGCCCTTCTGGGCTGGGCTCTGGCATAGCTCCTGAGCTCTCCCCAACTCACCCCTTGATGCTGAGCCTTACTGGCACCAAGGATCATCCGGACCCAGTGTTTTAGAACAGGGGTTTTCCAACTTTTTGCTGGTGACCCAGTTGAAGAAAATTGTTGATGCCCACAACCCAGTGGAGATGGGGATGAGGGGGTTGGGCTGTGGGAGGGGCTCAGGGCTGGGGCAGAGGGTTGGGGCACAGGCTTACCTCGGGTGGCTCCCGGTCAGTGGTGCAGCAGCATTGCTAAGGCAGGCTTCCTGCCTGTCCTGGCACAGCAGACCATGCTGCACCCTGCAAGTGGCCAGCAGCAGGTCCGGCTCCTAGGCGGAGGTACTCAAGTGGGTCTGCACGGCTCTCGCCCACAGGCCCCATCCCCCCCAGCTCCCATTGGCCAGGAACTGGCCAATGGGAGTGCTTGGGTTGGGGGCAGTGCACAGAGCCCCGTGGCCCCCCTGCCTAGGAGCCGGACCTGCTGCTGGCCACTTCCGGGGCGCAGCGCAGTGTCGGAACAGGTAGGGACTAGCCTGCCTTAGCTGGGCAGCGCCGCTGATGGGACTTTTAATGGCCCAGTCGGTGGTGCTGACCAGAGCTGCCGTGACCCAGTGCCTTACATACCGCAACCCAGTACTGGGTCATGACCCGCAGTTTGAAAACCACTGTTTTAGAAAGCCCAGTTCACTGGCGACAGCTTTGAGAAAGACCTGGTTTTACAAAAATATATGTTTCCTATGCAACACTGGGATAATTCTAGCAGGGACCTTCGCTCTCTGGGAGTTCAGAAGAACTGACAGAGCAGAACCATAAGGGAAGAAAGTTGGGGACCTTCCCCTCCAGTGACAGGTGATAGTGTCCTGCAAAGAGAAGTGGCAACACCTGTGATGTCTCCTACAAATAGCTCCCTGTCCCCTTACCATTCCTCCCCATGGCTACTCCACCAGGCTTCAGAAACTGATTGATTCTCCTTCTGCAGAAGGCAGGTGACTGGGAAATGAAAACCAGAGGGGATTTCGCTACAGACCAGGGATTTTCCCGGCAGAAGAGTCTGAAAGCTGGGAGAGCCGGCATCAGCACTCTCTGGTGCTCGGCCTGGGGGGAAAATAGCATCTCAAAGAGGCCTCCAGATAGCCGCAGAATCTGTTAAAGGCCATTTGGACTCATTAGTCAAGGCAAAAACACGGGGAGTTTGAGAAACTAAATTCCACTTTAGTCATTTCAAAGCAAGAAATAAAAGGTAACCCACCACCCCGTCTGCCCGCAGTCCAGTTCAGCATGGTGCATTCCAGCCCCAGCCCCGCACATGGCTGTTCCCAGCTCCTGCAGGCCTCAGTGACAGAGCCATACATTACAAGCTGGGAGAAAAGCACAGAGATCCTATGAGAAAGCTGAGATCCTGCCGTAAAAGCAAATGCCGCGAAAGTGGGAACCCAGGGAGCTCAGGTTAATGGGATGCAGAGGACGGGGTGAATTTACGGCAGTGTCGGCATCTCCAAGCCAAGCTGAGGCGTTTATCCCCCTGGGAACGTCCCTGGTGAGTCAGGAAGGAAAGACGCTGTCATCCTCATACAAGACACTGTGGTAAATGGGGAGGGGTGAGCCCCTGGGCTCCTTATTGCCTTCTGGCCTCGGTTATGAGAGTCAGCTTGGCTTCAATTTAAGGCTGGCCAGGTCTGTGGACTTCCCTGGCTCTCATCTCAGATCCGCCCAGCTTTGGCCTCTTCAGAGAACGGCCCCCTCCCTATTGCTCCGCTGGTGGCATGGTTCGCAATCCTTTAGAATTCAGGGACAACTTCCCCCAGCATTCGCAGGACAATTCCTGTCTCTCTCTGGCCCCCAGTGCAGCGAGTTCACAGTTCTCAGCCTCAGCTGTCTGGCTCTCAAGAGCAAACCCAGCAGTTCCCCCAGTTCTGTTCCCCTCCATCTCCCATCTTCTCCCCTCCTGTCTGTATCTCATGTCACTGCAAAGGTCAGGCAGCAACTTCTTTCCCCAGATCAATCTTTGCCTTTCAGACTGAGACTCTCGCACCCAACCAGCCGTGTCCATGCCCAGATTATTTATAATAATCATTGTTCAAATGACACCTAAATCTCATGGCCAAAAGTGTGGACATGGTAAAACTAAAACAAAAATAAAGCACTATTAAGGCAAATGATCATTTGTCTTACAAAGTCTCCAGTATAAATCTGAGCTCATGTCAAACAAAACGAATATCCAAGTATAGATTTACAAATTATATGGCTGTCTAGTCAGATATCCCTCATACACGGCCCGTAGGACTTCCTAAATTAATTCCTGTGTAAACTAGAGCTTTTTGGGGTTGGGCAGGGGGAATCCAATCTTGATTTTTAAAATTGCCAATGATGGGGAATCCACCACAGTCCTTGATAAATTGTTGCAGTGTTTTAATTCCCCTCACTGTGAAAATATGGGGCAATTTTTCTATTCTAAATTTATCTAACTTCAATTTCCACCCACTGGATCTTGTTAGATCTTTGTCTGCTAGATTGAAGAGCCCCATATTATCAACTTTCTGCTACTCACAGAGGCACTTCTAGGGTATGACCAACTTAATTTCCTCTTTGATAACCAGAAAGAGAACTCCTTGAGTCTTTCAATATAAGGCATGTTTCTCAGTCATTTAATTATTCTTGGGTCTTTTCTCTGACCCCTCTCCAATTTATCAACATCCTTCTTGAACTGTGGACCCCAGAACTGGATAGAGTATTCCAACAGTGGTCACACCAGTGCCAAATACAGTGGCAATATAACTTGCCTACTCGTACGTGCTAGACTGGTTTATTTACCCAAGGATCTCATTAGCCTTTTTCGCTACTACATAGCACAGGGAGCTCATAGAATCATTCACTGGGAGGGACCTTGAGAGGTCATCTCGTCCAGTGCCCCGCACTCATGGCAGGACCAAGTGTTACCTAGGCCATCCCTGGATCATCATGTTCAGCTGATTATCCATCACAACCCCAAAATCGTTTTCAGAGTCACGGCTTCCCAGGATAGAGTGTCTCACCCTGTGAGTATGGCCCACGTTCTTTTTTCTGAGATGGTATTACATTGACATTGAGCCATATTAAAACGCATGTGGTTTACTTGCATCCAGTCGATCAAGTGATCTAGATCGCTCTGTGTCAGTGGCCTGTCCCTTTCATTATTTCCCACTTCCCTGAGAGTTGTGTCGTCAGCAAACTTTATCTGTTTATGTTTCCTTCCAGGTCTTTAATAAAAACATTAAATAGCGTAGGGCCAGGAACCGATCCCGGCCAGACTACATTCTAGGCCCAGCTCTACCCTGCTCAGCGTCACAACTCCCTGACTTTGAGGCACCCTGGCAAATTCCTGGAACAACCATGGCATTCATAGAACCTGACTTAAGCATGATGAATGGGGCGAGAGAGGTGCCCAAGAATGCGAGCCATGCTCCAAGGGGAGCAGCCTAAGCTAGCCAATGGGAGGTGCTGATGAGAGGGGTGTGTCCTGTCCGATAGAGACAAGGGCCTATCTCTGCTCACGATCCACAGTCTGGGTGTACCCCTTCTCCGGCAGACTCGTGGCTTAGGCTTGTGAGATTGTGTTAGACACCTGTCTCTCTCCACATATAATGGCCTGAGGAGGTGGTGCGACCCACCTATTAGCTCAGTGGTAAGAGCACTTACCTGGGATGAGGGGGACCCCGGTTGGATTTCCCCTCTCTGCCTGAGGGAGAGAGAGGATTTGAACAGGGTTCTCCCACAGGAGAGTGATCACCAACCTACGGGATATCCTGATGTGGGGCTTCCTTAGTCTCTCCTGTTGAGAGACTGGGCCTCGCAGGTCCCTGACCCATAGGCGCCAACTCCGTGGGTTTTCCCGCAAAATTAGTGGATGCTAAGCCAAGCTTCCCCCCCCCCGCCCCGCTGCACTGCCTCTCGCCTGCTGACAGCCCCACCGACCAACTCCTCCCCCTCCCTCCAAGCACCTCCCGCCCGCTGTGGATCAACTCCGGGGCGTGCACGGAGGGAGGGGGAGGAGCAGGGTCAGGGCACTCTTGGCGGAGGGGGCAGGACAGGGGTGGGAAAAGACGGGGTGGAGGTTGGGCTGGGGGAAGGGGTGGAGTGGGGGTGGAGGATTGAGGGAAGGGGTGGAGTGGGGGCAGGGCTGGGGCAGAGCCTGGGGAGGGGGTTGAGCACCCCCTTGGGTAGAGAGGAAGTTGGCACCTATGCCCTGGCCAACAGGTTACGGAGTCATTCCCTCTCACGCTATCCATTCATATTTTAGGAAAGGTACTAACCCCCCCCCAACAAAACAACAACCCACAGCAACATGAAATAACAGGGGATGAGACAATCTGCCCCAGAAGGGCGAAGTAGATGAGTGTAAAACTCAGTTTGCTAATGAATGGAGCAGTGTAACTGATATGCACACAATTGGCTGCTGCTGGGTCCTTACCCCAGACACGGGCAGCTGGATACTTGGGGGCCAAACACCCCTGATGTGTGCAGGAAATAGAAAATGTCTGGTCTCTTGACGGTGCCCTGGTAGAATTTCTCTCCTGTGTGCAGGAGTCTCTGATGTCCAGTATGGTGTGAGCTCCGCTTGACATGCTAAAGAGATGACAGAGGTCTCTTCCCTGTGTGGATTTGCTGGTGCCTCAGACTACCTGTGCCCTGAAAGATCCTTCCCCCACATTCAAGGTTTTTCTCCCCTGTGGAGTCTCTGATGTCGAGTATGGGTGGAGCTCTGACTGAAGCTTTTCCCACAGACCTGGCACGTATAGGGTTTTTCTCCAGTGTGGATTCTCCTATGTTTAATGAGGGTCGAGCTGTCGCTAAACCTTTTCCCACAGTCTGAGCACTTATAGGGTCTCTCTCCCGTGTGGGTTCTCTGATGTGAAAAAAGATCTGAGCTCTGACAGAAACTTTTCCCACAATCAAGGCATTTAAAAGGGCGTTCGCCTGTGTGGATTCTCTGGTGTGTAATGAGGTTTGAGCTCCGACTGAAACTTTTCCCGCAGTCCGCACATTTATAAGGATTCTCTCCGGTGTGACTTCTCTGGTGTATAACCAGTTGTGAGCGCCAGTCAAAACTTTTCCCACAGTCCAGGCATTTATAGGGTCTCTCTCCTGTGTGGACTCTCTGATGCATAATAAGATCTGAGTACTGGTCGAAACTTTTCCCACACTCTGGGCATTGACAGGATTTATCTCCCGTGTGGGTTCTCTTGTGTCGCATAAGGTGCGAACTCCTATTGAATCTTTTCCCACAGTCAGAGCATTTATACGGTCTCTCTCCCGTATGGATTCGCTGGTGCGAAATAAGGTTGGAGCTCTGATTGAAGCTTTTCCAACAGATGAGGCATTTGTAAGGTTTCTCTCCTGAATGGATTCTTTGATGGATAATAAGCTGTGTTCTCCGATCAAAACTTTCCCCACAGTAGGGGCATTTGTAGGGTCTGTCTCCCGTGTGGCTTCTCTGATGGGAAATAAGATCCGAGCTCTGAATGAAGTTTTTCCCGCACTCAACACATTTATAGGGTTTCTCTCCCGTGTGCGTTCTCTCATGTCTGTTGAGTTGTGAGCTCTGAATGAAGCTTTTCTCACAGATGAGGCATTTATAGGGCTTCTCTCCTGTGTGGATTCTTCTGTGTGAGATAAGGTTTGAGCTCTGATTGAAGCTTTTCCCACACACCAGGCATTTATAGGGTTTCTCGCCTGTGTGGATTCTTCTATGGGAAATAAGGTGAGAGTGCCGACTGAAGCTTTTCCCACACTCGGCACACGTATTTTTTTCTCTTTGCCATGTTGCTTCTCCGCTGGGCTGTTGTTTCTCTGAGTTCCTTGCATCCTCCGCCACATTAAACCTACCCACTTCTTTCTCTGGCTGGTTTTCCAGCTGCCTCTCTGATCTGCACTGATTTCCACAGGCTTTCGTGCACTCAGAGCTCTGGCCAAAATTCCCTTTGGATCTTTCCAGTAATGTCCCATGTGCTTCTCCTTGCTCAGGACCTTCCTGCAGTGAATTATCCTCCATGTTTTCACTCACCATCCCATCGGCTGCTGGAATAAAGAGAGAGAATCCAGACAGGCGTCGTCCCCTGTGCTGGGGAGAAGGCAGAGAAGGGGAACAGCAAAAAGGGGAAACACGACACAGTAACTGGTGGGGAGATTGAGAAAGAGAAAATTTTACTGACCCATCTTTAATTTTTCCTTCTCCAAAGCGGATCCCTGGTGCTCCATGATCCCTTACAACTGGGTTGTCCCCTCATCGGACAGGTACCAGCAGACTGGCAGTGCGGGCCATGCCGCTCTGCTGACTCATGGAGGGAAAGAGTGGGAAAAGAGTGCGAAA
The DNA here is from genome assembly GCF_965140285.1 of Lepidochelys kempii. NCBI lineage: Eukaryota > Metazoa > Chordata > Testudines > Cheloniidae > Lepidochelys > Lepidochelys kempii. The sequence goes on along the minus strand of NC_136393.1, from coordinate 46,046,043 downwards.
ATGGTCAAGCAAGACCGTGGCGCTCAAACCCACCTCCGGCTACCAGGGACAGTGTCTGAATGTGCCAGGAGGAGGTGCAGCGGGAGAAGGACAAAGCCCACTCCACCCTCACCCTCCGCCCCGCTAGTAACATGGGGCAGGGAGCGCGCAGCAGCCCTGGGCTAGGCTCAGGGCAGGGTGGGCACTGGGCCGAGGAGACACGTGTGGGGAGGTACAAGTCGTCTATGGCCATCAGGCTAACAAGGGGGGAGAAGACAATTTAATGATCACACCGGGGGACTCAATCTGCACCCAAGGGAGACTTCCTGGCTCTTGAGGTGGAGAAGTGGAGTAAGTGGAACAGGGGCGGGAAGAGACAGAGCAAGGTCTGGGGTATGCTCTGTCTCTTTGGAGGCAGAGATCGTAATAATTTCCCTGAGTGTGCAGTGAGAGGCAGCCAGGACAGGGCTCTGGGGAACTTGGGAACTAGGTTGCACCAGTTGTTACCTGAAAGCCAAGGTTTAGACTGGCAGAGTCTCAAGGAGTTTGCTGGTGAAGCAGACAGATCGGTGCCGCAAAGAGCTGCCATACACACCACAATCACCAGCAAAACTCACCCTTGTTCAGGCTGAGGGGTAACGCACTGTCTTGCAGTTTGGGGTGTCCTGAGCAGAGGACACAGGTCCATTCCCCTGAAATCCAGTCAAACCAGAGAAGAACCTGAGCAGGAGCCAAAGTGGGCACATCCCAGATCCCACCACTTCTAATAACCCAAGGGGACAGGAATCCCTTACCCAGCAAGGTCACGGTCTCACAATTCTGCATGACGTCCCTGACCAGGGTCCAGCAGAGCCCCCTGCCCCTGGGTGAAATACACAGCTAACTCCACGAAGGTCACTGGCATCTGAAACAACAAGAGTCCCCCACTCAGCACCTGCTTCCCCAGCCACAATCCCACGAATCAGGGGGGTGGGGGGGGCGGGGAGAGAATAAAACGAAAGCCCTGGGGAGGGACAAAGTGGTGGAATCCCCCACATGACCCACCCTGCTCAGAGCAGCCAGGAAATTCCAGGTGTGGGGAGAAAGAGAGAGCTCCTTGTCCCTCCCCGTGGACAGAGATGGGCTGGGTCCTTCCCACTGATCACACAACTAGTAGCCAGAAGTTGATAAGGGAGCTGGAGACCTCAAGCAGGGTCCTGGGACAGGAACCCCAACATCCTTCGCATTCCCAGCAGCCAGATGTGAGGAGATGGGGCATCTTCACTGGTGGTGTCCCCTTCATATTCCAGAGCAGTCTCTGTCTAGTACATTCAGGCTCCAGCCCTAGGGCTGTGTTATTTCTTTCCCAGCCCTGTCCATGGGTTGGTTCCTTTTCTAGAAATGGGGAAATTTCCACCTGCTCCCAATAAACTTGTGCTGAGAATCGTGCTGCAGAATGAACGCACATCCCGACAGTGCTGGCATATCCTTTACCCTGTGTATTTCCTACCCCTTCCCCATCTAGCACAGGGCCACCCAGCAAAGCCCCTACCCAAGACAGCTCCACCACAGCTGTTTCCTTTCCCCGTGCCCTGGGAGGACGTGGTGTAATCATCGGGATCTCACAGGCCTACCCCGTTTGTGAGCTCGATGGTTGGAAACGTGGTGAAAGTTCATAAGACGTTACCATCACCTATAACGATAAACACTGATCGGTAGGGCCCTGCCAAATTCACGGCCACGAAAAACACGTCACAGACCGTGAAATCTGGTCTCCCTCCATGAAATCTGGTCTTTTGTGTGCTTTTATCCTGCACTACACAGATTTCATGGGGGAGACCAGCATTTCCCAAACTGGGGCTCCTGACACAAAAGGGAGTTGCAGGGAGGGTCGAAAAGTTATTTTTTTGGGGGGGGGGGGCGGTCACGGTATTACGACCCTTATTCTGGATGGCTATATCAGACCAGGCCATCCTTACTTCTGCCCTGCTGCTGGCGGTGGGCTCCCAGCCAGCAGCCACCGCTCTCCAGCCGCCCGGCTCTGAAGGCAGAGCCACCACCAGCATCAGCGCAGAAGTAAGGATAGCAGCACCGCAACCCCCCTACAATAACCCTGTGACCCCCTTCCCCCCCTCCACAAAACTCCTTTTTGGGTCAGGACCCCTACAATTACAACACCCGCGAAATTTCAGATTTAAATAGCTGAAATCATGAAATTTACCATTTTAAAAATCATAGAATAACAGAGTTGGAAGGCCATCTAGTCCAACCCCCTGCCCAGAGCAGGACCCCCTGCCCAGCGCAGGAAAATCCTATGACTGGGAAATTGACCAGAATGAACCATGAATTTGGTAGGGCCCTATGGATAGACTAGGATGACCAGACAGCAAATGTGAAAAATCAGGATGGGGGTGGGGGGTAAATAGGAGCCTATATAAGAAAAAGACCCAAAAATCGGGACTGTCCCTATAAAATCGGGACATCTGGTCACCCTAGGATAGACAAAGGTTTGAAAGGCGATAGAGAAAACTGGATGAATCCAAACCGAAAGTCTACGGATACCACCCAAGGACTGTGTTAAACTCTGACTCGCAGACAAGAGGACAACAGAACTGGAAATTAATGGCTCAAGATTGGCTTGTTGGAATTTAGGACTGATCGGCGAAGGAAATAACCAGGGGAGGGTCTATTTGGCGGATCAGGCTTTGGAGTCCTGAAAGAGAGGCACCTTGAGGAATAAAAGGGCAGGTAGGTGGAACAGATTCCTGGGAGAAATCCCAAGAAAGATCTGGGTCTCCCGAGAACTATAAGCATTGGGACATCCAGACCAACAGGCCGGGGACAACGCCTGCCCCTCACCCCTGCACCAGTGAGACCCCAGCCCGCTACACACGAGCTCCTGCCCTGTTTCCCCTCCTGGGCTGCTTTCCAACCCCAGGGGCTGAGATCTGAGGCGGCAGGGCTGGCTGGTGCAGAGGCACGTTACCCGGGGGTGCAGGAGGGTCTCTCTCCAGCGGGCTCCGGGGTGTGGGCAGAGCCCCAGGCTGGTTCCAGCCACGGGAGAAAGTCCCCACCCGGGCTGGGCGCAGCGGGGGCTTGGATGAGTCTCTCTCCCGGCACGGACACCCCGCAGCGGCTCGGTCCGGGAGTGGGAGGCGGCGGCTCCCGACCCAGGAAGATAAACAGAGACAAAGCCAGCGCCGCTCCACCTCTTAGCAAGAACCGGTGGCCTCCGGGTACAGCCGCGAATGAACCGTGGTCCGGGCCCCGCTCCAGCCCTTCCCCTCCCCGCCAGCCGGACCCTGGAGGGATGTGGCCAGTTTCCTTCTCTGAGCTCCTTCCCTGAACGGCAGAAACCTGCGGAGCAAACCACACACCCACAGCCCCGTGTGTCCCCCCCCCCGGCCACCCCGCGGCTCAGGGCAGGCTCGCTGGGGCTCGGATCCCGTCACCCCAGGTTCTCTTCCGTCCTGGGGTGCTGGGACAATGTACACAGTGTGTGTGTGTGGGTGGGGGGGCTGACAGCCATTGACCCCCAACTGCAAACCCTGGATAGGATGGAAACCATTTCAAGCCAGGGGGTGCCGCGCCCAGCACCCGTAATTCCAGCGCCTATGCTGGGGGCCCCCCAAATCTCCATACAACCCCCCCCCTTCTGAAAGGGATCTTGCCGTTTCCGGTTTTCTCTCCCCCATGGGCACAGGCTGCCCCCGGTCTCAGGGAGGCAGCGAGCCAGGACCGTGGGGCCCAGCGGCGGCTGCGAGGCCAGGGGTTTCTCGCTAGGACCCAGAAGGGAGCTGGGGCAGGGGCGATCCCTGGGGCCCGGCCGCAGGAAGTGAACTGCGGTAACCCTTTTTGTCTGCGCCAGTTCCTGGCTCCCGGCATCGCCCCCTGCGAGACCCCAGAAAAGCCCCCTGCGGGTGGGGACCCGAACCCGGGCTGCGGCAGAGGTGACTATAGTGGGGGGGGGGGTGATCTCTTTTATTGGAGCAGCTTCTCTTGGTGCCAGGGATCAGCGTCCCCCAGCCACCCAGAGCTCCTCCGCAGGGCTGGGAAAGGTACCCCCAGGGGTCACACTGCAAGGGGGAAGGGCCTGGGTAGCATTCATAGGTAGCCCAGATGGTATTCAAGGTAAGACTGGCCCATGAACACCTCTGCAGGCGTAGGACAAAAAGAGTTGGTGGGTTAGAGACTGTCCGAAGAGGTCATAAATCCAGGGTCTCTGTTCCCTCCGTGATTTTGAGTGTCTAGCAGAGTAATAAGAAAAGGAGGACTTGTGGCACCTTAGAGACTAACCTTTTCTTTTTGCGAATACAGACTAACACGGCTGTTACTCTGAAACCTAGCAGAGTAATGAATTTCAGCTCCTGGGCTACATAAGAGCGGCCACACTGGGTCAGACCCAAGGTCCATCTAGCCCAGTGTCCTGTCTTCCCAAAGTGGCCAGTGCCAGGTGCCCCACAGGGAACTAACAGACCAGGGAATCATCAAGTGAGCCAGTCCCAGCTTCTGGCAAACAGAGACAAGGGACAGCATCCCGGCTCCTCTTCTGAAAGCGCGGGGCAGGTTCCCTTGAGGCTAAGGATGGCTAAGTCCCGTATAGACTATGCTGCATTTGGGGGCATTGCATTCCCGCTGCTCCACGTGAGACTCTGGAAATGGCCCAACCTGATGATCACTTTAGATAAGCTATTACCAGCAGGACAGTGGGGTGGGAGGAGGTATTGTTTCATATTCTCTGTGTGTATATAAAGTCTGCTGCAGTTTCCACGGTATGCATCCGATGAAGTGAGCTGTAGCTCACGAAAGCTCATGCTCAAATAAATTGGTTAGTCTCTAAGGTGACACAAATACTCCTTTTCTCTCCCTTCCGAGAGCCCAGCACATCCCCAATTGGGAAGACAGACCTTCCCAGCAATGCTCCCGTCCCTCGACACCCCACACCCAGATCCAAGGGCTCCCTGTTAAATAGGGTGACCAGATGTCCCCTTTTTATAGGGACAATCCCGTTTTTTGGGGTTTTTTCTTATATAGGCGCCTATTACCCCCCACCCCCTGTCCCGTTCTTTCACAGGTGCTGTCTGGTCACCCTACTGTTAAATCCTGTCTGGTGTGGGGGATTCAGGAGGAGAAACAGGCAAACGGGTTCAGAGACACCATGATCAGGCCCCAGTGGGGTTTCCCCTTAGTCTCTCCGGGGATGGATTGTCAGGAAGGGAAAGGGTGAAAACTCAGACAGAGATGGAGGGAAAATGGAAGAGGGAGGTGTATGCTTGTGGGATGGTGGAAATTTTTAGTTCAAAAAACCATAATCCAATATATTATCTGCCCTCTTCCCTTCCCCTGCTGCAAAAAATAAACAGGGGGGGTCCCCTTGAATTCCACAGAGAGGGGTAAATCTCCCCCGTTTTAACGTGCTTGACAGGGATGTGTTTGCACCATCAGATACATCCAGTCTGAAAGGGCTGAAGGAGGCAGGGTCCTGTGTTAATGAACGGTGCCGTGTGGGATCCTATCTGTAGAGATTATATCTGAATGCACACACACCTAATGGGGAAGAATTAACGTTGCCTGGCCACCCTTGATTCTGACCCTGTATTTACTATAAGTGCTACACTTTGCAACCTGAATAATATTAAGAACACAAGAACGGCCACGCTGGGTCAAACCAAAGGTCCATCTAGCCCAGTGTCCCGTCTTCCGACAGTGGCCAGTGCCAGGTGCCCCAGAGGGAATGAACAGAACAGGGAATCATCAAGTGATCCATCCCCTGTTGCTCATTCCCAGCTTCTGGCAAACAGAGGCTAGGGACACCATCCCTGCCCATCCTGGCTAATTGCCACTGATGGACCTATCCTGCATGAATTTATCTAGTTCTTTTTTGAACCCTGTTATGGTCCTGTCCTTCACAATATCCTCTGGCAAAGAGTTCCAGGGGTTGTGTGAAGAATATCTTTTTTGAGATGGGGCGACCAGATCTGCAGACAGTATTCAAGATGTGGGTGTACCATGGATTTTTTTTATGTAGGGTTTTTTTGTTTTTTTTTGGAATAATGTCAATTGGAGCAATTTTGCTGGTCTTCTATGTAATTATCTAATAGGTCAATATAACCCCTTTTGATCTTGTCTCTTTTCTCTCCAAATATCTAATACAGGTGAACAACTCAGGTTCTTTTGCTTTTTCTCTGGCCCGATTTTGATATAAAATCCCCTTGGGTCAATTTCTCTTGATTTTTCTATTATTGTTATATATTTTCTGGATAAATATATTATCTCCATAAATAAGATAACAGAATGTTGGGAATCATTAGGAAAGGGATAGATAATAAGACAGAAAATATCATAATGCCTCTATATAAATCCATGGCACGCCCACATCTTGAATACTGCGTGCAGATGTGGTTGCCCCATCTCAAAAAAGAGATATTGGAATTGGAAAAGTTTCAGAAAAGGGAAACAAAAATGATTAGGGGGATAGAACAGCTTCCGTATAGGACAGATTAATAAGACTGGGACTTTTCAGCTTGGGAAAGAGACGACTAAGGGGGGATATGATAGAGGTCTATAAAATCATGACTGGTTTGGAGAAAGTAAATAAGGAAGTGTTATTTACTCCTTCTCATAACACAAAAACTAGGGATCAAATAAAATGAATAGGCAGCAGGTTTAAAAACAAACAAAAGGCAGTATTTCTTCACACAGTGCACAGTCAACCTGTGGAACTCCTTGCTAGAGGACCTTGTGAAAGCCAAGACCATAAAAGGGTTCAAAAAAGAACTAGATAAATTCATGGAGAGTAGGTCCATCAATGTCTATTAGCCAAGATGGGCAGGGACGGTGTCCCTAGCCTCTGATTGCCAGAAGCCGGGAATGGGTGACAGGGAATGGATCATTTGAGCATTACGTGTTCTGTTCATTCCCTCTGGGGCACCTGGCATTGGCCACTGTTGGAAGACGGGACACTGGGCTGGATGAACCATTGGTCTGATCCGTTATGGCTGTTCATATTTGTCTCCCTAAATACCCAGATTTTGAGTCACTCCCCCGCTTTGAAACTTCTGTTTGTTGGAGGGAAGAAGTGAGTTTTTCCCACCACTGCCAATGGGACTGAAGCAACAGGCTGCTCCCAGCCAAGACTGGCTGAGATTCCCTACGTTCTGCACGGACAGCTGTCGAATCCCATTCTGTCCAATGAGGCTAAAGCCAGGCTGTTCCGTGTTTGGCACGAGACAGTGAAATATGGAAGAGAGGTGGGGAACCAGAAGGAGGCTGGAGAATTGAAGGGGGATGGGGGAGCCAGACGGTATGGAGAGGGTGGATAGGGATGTGGAGGGTGCATTAGAAGGGGAGCGAGGGGAGTAGGGAAGCGGGGATGCAGAAGGACGGGGTGCAGGGGAATCGGGCAGGGTGCTGACTGAGGGGTGTAGGGGAAAAGGGCTGGCAGAGAGGGAAAAGATGAGCGGTAGGATACTGCAGCAGGGGAAATAAAGGAGGGAGATGTTCCCAGCTCCTGTAACCACCCAGAGCCATTCCTTGCATCGTCCCTGGGCAGAGTGACTTTCCTGGGAAACAGGTGAGGAGCTGAGAGAGGAGAAGCCAGGTCCTGTCCCCGCTGGGTCCCCAGGGTGCTGGGGTGAAGTGAGGCCCTTGGGAACGATGTCAGGGCTGCTTTGATTCTGCTCTTTCCTAGCGTGCGGTTGAGAGACTCTGCTACTGGGAGGGTTTAAAGCTATCTCCATGGGTTTCGTCCTGGTGGTCGGCTCCGCGACGAAATAAAGTGACCCGCGTTTGCCCGGAACCTAGGACATCCATTTGCAGGCAAAGACCCGGGAGGGAACTGGGCTGTGAAATGCACTGAAGCCCCTTCTGAACGATCCCCAGTTGCCCTTCTCACCCCAGCAGGTCGTGGAATAACAACCCTGTGGCCGTCGCGATTGTCCCGACCTCTCAGGTGACAAGAAAGGACAATGACTATGGCAGAGCAAACTCAGGTAGGGGGTTTTCAGGGAGCTGCGGGTGGGTTTGTATGAGAGCGGGAGGGGCAGGACCAGGGGTGAAAGTAACTTAAGGGATTTACCGGTACTCCGGAGTCCTGAGCATGGGGGCGTGACCTCAACCGGAAAAGGCAGGGCCTTTAAATACCCGGCCCTTTAAATCAAGATTTAAAGTCCCCAGGGCTCCCTTTAAAGAGCCAGCCTGGGGAAGCCGGTCCTGTCCGGCACGGCATACTGGCTTTTGCCGGTACGCCGTACCGAACTGTACCGGCTTACTTTCACCTCTGGGCAGGAAACACACAGGAGGGATGGGGAGAGGGTGGGACAAACCCGCTTCTTGGACTTGTTCAGTCTAGGGCGGGATTCTGCTATCTCTCCCCACCCAGGAGCTTCCATTTTATTGGCCATCTTCGCTCAGGAATAGTGGGGTTGTGGCTGGGGCAGCAGGCGCTGAGTGGGCTCTTTCGTTCCAGATGCCGGTGGCCTTCGAGGAGGTGGCTGTGTATTTCACCCAGGGGCAGGGGGCTCTGCTGGACCCCGCTCAGAGAGCCCTCTACAGGGACGTGATGCAGGAGAACTATGAGACGGTGACCTCGCTGGGTAAGGGATTCCCGTCCCCTCAAACCCGTGGGGACTCTGAGATGCTTTTTTGGCGTTTGCTCATGTTCTTCCCTGGTCACTTAGATTTAGAGCAGGGGTGGCCAACCTGAGTCTGAGAAGGAGCCAGAATTTACCAGTGCACATTGCCAAAGAGCTACACTACCACATCAGCAGCCCCCCTTCAGCTCCTGCCCCCCACCCCCAGTGTCTCTCACCTGCCAGCAGCGCCGCTGATCAGCGCCTAACTCTCCATCCCTGCGCCTCCCAGCCATCGCGATCAGCAGGAGGCTTGGGGGGCGGGGGAGGAGGAGGAGCAAGGGCGCAGCAGACTCAGGGAAAGGGGCGGGGGCCTTGGGGAAGGGGTGGAGTGGGGCTGGGGCCTGGGGCAGAGCCAGGGATTGAGCAGTGAGCCCCCTGTAGCGCATTGGAAAGTTGGCACCTGTACCTCCGGCCCCGGAGTCAGGGCCAATGCAAGGAGCCGCATCTTAACCTCTGGGGAGCCACAAGTTGGCCACCCTTGATTTAGAGCAACAAAAATGATGAAAGGTCTAGAAAACACGACCTAGGGGGGAAGACTGAAAACACTGGGTTTGTTTAGTCTGGAGAAGAGCAGACTGAGAGGGGACGGGATAACAGTTTTCAGGTACATAAAAGGTTGTTACAAGAAGGAGGGAGAACAATTGTTCTCCTTAACCTCTGAGGCTAGGACAAGAAGCAATGGGCTTAAATTGCAGCAAGGGGGGTTTAGGTTGGACATTAGGAAAAATGTCCTAACTGTCAGGGTGGTTAAGCACTGGAATAAATTGCCAAGGGAGGTTGTGGAATCTACATTATTGGAGATTTTTAAGAGCAGGTTGGACAAACACCTGTCAGGGATGGTCTAGATAATACTTAGTCCTGCCACGAGTGCTGGGGACTGGACTAGACGACCTCTCGAAGTCCCTTCCAGTCCTACGATTCTCTGATTTCAGAGGATTGGATCCTGTATTCCCCAGATCCGGTGCTAGGTAGAAATTCCTCTCCGGATCTTCTTCCATAGAACGGAGGGCTCAGTAGCACAATGGAGATGCTAATTCATCCCCTTGTAAAGGGGAAAGTCTGGCATTTACCAGTCTGTATTAATTCTCTTACACACAGTCCCCGTTCCGCTCCATTCCTGGGGCTAGCTCCCTCTGTGTGGAGTGCTCTGAAGCTTTAGAAACGGGCAGGGGATTTAGATCTTAGTCAGCAGGTCCCACAAAGTGCACAGCTCCTGAAAACTGCCAACTGAGGGCGCAAAACGTCCCAGTCTACCTGTCCCAAGGGGGCTCAGTCACCACGTTCCGGTCCCTTCACGTTCCACATCCACGCAGCACAGCACGGGGCCAGGTTAAGATCAGGGAATGTTCTTTGTAACAAATCCTCTCCCAATGCCTGACACACGCTGATCTCACCTGGTTTCACCCCTGCCCCAGCAGGATTTCCCCTTCCCAAACCTGACCTGATCGCCCGGCTGGAACGAGGGGAAGAGCCGTGGGTGCCCGATCTCAACAGCCCTGCAGAAAGAGAGATCCTGAGAGGTGCCTGGGCAGGTGAGTTATCAGTGACACTGACATGGAAACCGTCTGGGGAGGGAAGGATAAAAGCCAGGGCTCCCACGACTGTGCTGTGAGCGACTCCCCCAGTTCTGCCTCATTTCACCCAGGTCAAGGTGGGAGTAGCCGGTGTCACACTCTTATATTGGGCAATTCTCAGGACTTGCCATCCTGACTGACAGCCGGCAGAGCTCCCTGCCTGGCTTTCATACTGTGTGCAGATGTGCTCGCCGCCTCTCAAAAAAGATATATTGGAATTGAAAAAGGTTCAGAAAAGGGCAGCAAAAATTATTAGGGGTATGGAACAGCTTCCGTATGAGGAAAGATAAATCAGACGGGGACTTTTCAGTTTGGAAAAGAGATGACTAAGGGGGGATATGGTAGAGGTCTATAAAATCATGACTGGGATGGAGAAAGTAAATAAGGAAGTGTTGTTAACTCCTTCTCATACCACAAGAACTAGGGGCCACCCAATGACATGAATAGGCAGCAGGTTTAAAACAAATAAAAGGAAGTATTTCTTCACACAACGCACAGTCAGTCTGTGAAACTCTTTGCCAGCGGATGTTGTGAAGGCCAAGACTATGACAGGGTTCAAAAAAGAACTAGATAAATTCATGGAGGATTGGTCCATCGATGGCTATTAGCCAGGATGGGCAGGAATGGAATCCCTAGCCCCTGTTTGCCAGAAGCTGGGAATGGGGGACAGGGGATGGATCACTTGTTCTGTTCATTCCCTCTGGGGCACCTGGCCTTGGTCACTGTCGGAAGACAGGACACTGGGCTAGACGGACCTTTGGTCTGACCCAGTCGGGCCGTTCTTATGTTTTATGTTCTTTATTTCTCCCTGCGTGTTTGGATGGGATGTGAAAGCAGAATTGTATTTTTCAATGTCTCCGGAAGTTATTGTGCCGTGTTTCCTCTCCCCGCTGTTCCCCTGTCTTTCCTTTCACTCCACCATTGGGAATGGTTCCTATCTGGGTTCTCTGTGTCTCAGCAGGTGAGGAGACGGTGGGTCAGAATGAGGAGAATCCTCAGCTGGAACGTCCTGAGCTAGTGGAAATGCATGAGATGTTCTCAGAGAGACCCAAAGGGAACGTTTCCCAAAACGGTGAGCAGGAAAAAACCTGGGCGAGTCAGTGCGTGTCGGATAGGCAGGTGGGAATCCAGCCAGGGAGGAAAGCAGACAGATCCAATTTTTGGGGGGGCGGATTCAAGGATCTTAAGGAAACCACAGCCCAGCAGAGAATCCACCTGGGAGAGAGAAAAAACAGTTGCACGGCCTGTGGGAAAAGCTTCAGCCGGCACTCAAACTTTATTTCTCATCAGCGAATTCACACAGGAGAGAGACCCTATACATGCTTGGTGTGTGGTAAAAGTTTCATTCAAAGCACACAGTTGATCAGGCATCAGAGAGTGCACACAGGAGAGAAGCCCTATAAATGCCTCCAATGCGGGAAAAGTTTCAATCAGAATTCACACCTCATTAGACACGAGAGACTGCACATGGGAGAGAAATTGTATAAATGCACCGAGTGTGGGAAAAGCTTCCATCGGAGTTCAGGTCTTACCTCACATCAGAGAATCCACACCGGACAGACGCCCTTCAAATGCCTGGAGTGTGGGAAAAGTTTTGACTGGAGCTCACGGCTTATTGCACATCAGAGGATTCACACAGGAGAGAGACCTTATAAGTGCCCGAAGTGTGGGAAATGTTTCATTCACAGCTCAGATCTTCTTTCCCATCAGAGAATCCACACAGGAGATAGACCCTATAAATGCCCCCAGTGTGGGAAAAGCTTCATTCAGAGCTCAGATCTTCTTTCCCACCAGAGAAACCACACAGGAGAAAAACCCTACAAATGCCAGGACTGCGGGAAAAGTTTTAATCGGAGCGCTCACCTGTTTAGACACCAGAGACTGCACACGGGGGAGGACTCTTATAAATGCCCCAGCTGTGGGGAAAGCTTCAGTCAGATCTCAGATCTTATTTCACACCAGAGAAGCCACACGAGTGAGAAATCCTATGAATGCCTCGACTGTGGGGAAAGGTTAAGTGACAGGTCGGCCCTTAATAGACATCACCGAACCCACACAGGGGAGAAACCCCATAAATGCCTCGACTGTGGGAAAAGTTTTGACTGGAGCTCGAACCTCATTGTGCATCGGAGAATTCACACGGGAGAGAAACCCTATAAATGCCCAGAGTGCGGGAAAAGCTTCAATCGGAACTCGCACCTCATTCGACATCAGAGACTTCACGTGGGAGAGAAACCTTGAATGTGTCCTCCCTGCATTCAGATCGCACCACTGCGCGGGACTGATTTCTGTAGCTCTCCATCGTGGGCAGCCTCGAAGACCTAGAAGCCTAAGAATCCCACTGCAGCCCGAGCAGCATCAGCCTCTGAGAGCTTGTCTAGACTTGGGAAGGGGGTTAGAGTTAGCTAGCACAACCCCATCTCCTACCAAACCTCCCCCACTGTTCCTAGTGTCGGCTGACTCGGAGCATCTCATTTGTACGGTTCTCCCCTATTAGCAAAGTGATTGTGAGTCCCTGAGTTCCCCCTTCAGAGACAGATGGGCTTCTTCCCAGTCATTCTGAGGATGCCCCATGCCGTTCTGAAGAGCTGCTATTTTTTGTACCTTTTTCCTTTTTTAAAACGTGAGTAGAGAGCTGGAGCAGAGAGAGACAAATGTGTTCTCACAGCCTCCGTGTTACTTAAGGCGGACAGGGTGAGCGGGGGAGGGGGGATTCCCTCCTTCCCCCCCTCCATTGTCACAGTCCCCCTTGATGCAGCAGACATGAAGAGTTGATCCTCCCCCGTTCTCCCGCTCCACTCCCCCAGTGTCTCCTGCTGTCAGCTCTCCATGCTCAGGAGTCACGCCTTGACTTGTTTGATCCCTGATCAGACCGATGAGGGCTGGAGAAGCAAGTGTAAGAGACCTGGAGGGAGAATTTGAAGGAATCCCAAAGCGAGTGTGGTTGTTCTGAGCTTAAATCCACGTGCCCAGCTATGGTAAAAGGCTAGATCCTCAAAGGGACTTTGGCACATTAAGTTCCTAAATCCAACACCTAGGCACCACTGAGATCCTCAAAAGCCCTGCTTAGCTGCTGCCTAACCCTGCAGGTACCTGCATTCCCTAGGGGCCTAAACTCCTGTCAGTAAAGTCCTCTGGGCATCTAAGTTTCAAGATGTCACACTGGAAAACATAATCCCAACTATACATATAAAATGATGGGGTCTACACTAGCTGTTACCGCTCAAGAAAGAAATCTTGGAGTCATTGTGGATAGTTCTCTGAAAACATCCACTCAATGTGCAGCAGTATTCAAAAAAGCTAACAGAATATTGGGAATCATTAAGAAAGGGATAGATAATAAGACAGAAAATACCATAATGCCTCTATATAAATCCATGGTGCACCCACAACTTGAACACTGTGTGCAGAAGTGGTCGCGCCGTCTCAAAAATGATATATTGGAATTGGAAAAGGTTCAGAAAAGGGCAACAAAAATGATTAGGGGTATAGAACGGCTTCCGTACAAGGAGAGATTATAAAGACTGGGACTTTTCAGCTTGGAAAAGAGACGACTAAGGGGAGATATGATGGAGGTCTATAAAATCATGAGTGGTGTAGAGAAAGTAAATAAGGAAGTGTTATTTACTCCTTCTCATAACATAAGAACTAGGGGCCACCAAATGAAATGAATAGGCAACAGGTTTAAAACAAACAAAAGGAAGTCAACCTGTTGCTTCTTCTTCAGGGCCATTTAGCTCAAGAGGAGGGGGAAGCCCAGCATGTAGGAGCTTGATGAGGCAGGGAACTCTGCCTCCATACCTGAACGCAGGTGGTCCCCCAAAGACTCCCAAGGATAGGGTGAACTACCGAGGGGCACTGCACTGAGAATGCTTGTTTTGTTCTGTATGATCATGTGTGCTTTAGCTGTTAAGTAAAAGAGCCATGGTGTTCCCCATGCAAAGTGTATGTGTGTGTTACATATAGGCTTGGAAGGACTTGATTTTTATCGGTAAATGTTGATTTCACTGTACACACACAAATAGATGTAAAATAGGTCAATTGAAAACAACTTGAAATTTATGACTAGGCAAAGTAAGAAAAATGCTCCTTGAGAAACTTTAGAGTCCAAATCCAGGTATTTAGACCTTTTCAATTCGGCTTATTTCAAAAGGAGCAGGGAACGAATAGTAAAAACAAGGATGATTGGTTGATGTAAGGATATGTATTCTGTATATTTGGATGTGTAACGCTGACAATTTGTGGTTTAATGGTTTATAAAAGTTTTAACTTTTCGACTCTTGACACATGCGGTCATTAAATAATTGTCGGACCTTGCAACTGTGACAGTTATTCCTGCTATGGTGAAATTGCAGTTTTCCTGCAATTGTGACAATTTTAAACGGTAAAAATCTCAAAAAAAATAAGCTTCAAAATAAACATCGCTATTATCTGGTGAAATGATTAAAAAGTAAAAATTGAATTCTGCCTAGAGTAGTTCTGTGCCTCACAACTATTACGTGGCCCCTTGAAGAGGTATCTGAGAAGTTTCACACCTTGGGGTGGATTTCTGGGTCAGGTTGTGTTTAACCGAAGGGGTGAGGGGGAATGTCTGAAGGATCAGCATTGAGCCGAGGGGCTTGCAGCTGGATAGCGGGTTCCAATTCTCGGGGTGGGGGGTGCTAGACACTTGGTCTGTGACCTGGCAGTGTGCCTCCGGACCTCAGGCGTGGGGCAGTGGCTGGATTCTGTTTAGGCTCCAGAGGCTTAAACCATCTGAGGACCCAGCTAGGTTCCCTCACAGCACTTTAGAGATGGAGCCCTCGACTCGGACTTGTGACTGAGAGATCACAGGACTTCTGCTGTTTTGCAAGGATCTGTAGCTCTACATGATGATAATGATTATAATCAATCCTGATGCTTCAGGGCTTCAGCAGGTCACTTGGCAGGGGTTAGGAGGGAATTTATTCCCCTTGATGCACAATTGGCTTGATATGTTCTATGTTCCCCACCACCACCACCACCTTCCTCTGAGGCAATCACGGCTGGAGATGGGACATTGGACAGGGTAGATCAGTTCTCTCAGGTGGTACAAAAACTCCTTTCTAGATTCTCTTGCTCAGGTGCTCAGGGTTCTGCTGATTGCCAGATTTGGCATTGGAAGGGAATTTTTCTCTAGATTAAATTAGCTGTGACCTGGGGAAGAGGGGGAGGGGTTCATCTTCCTTTATACCATGAAGCATGAATTGCCTGCTGGGATCACCTGGACATATTGCACCAGTATCAGCTGCGATTTTTGAAGCAGTTTACATAGGCACGTCGATTTCAGTGCATTTTGAAAATTGAAAGCTGCTATTCTAGGGAGAACTGTGTCTCTGGAACCCCTTCATCAAGTGACTCCCTGTTTGCACCCCTCACTCACTAAACCTGGGCAACCCCACTGGGGTCGCTGGGCCATGATCTCTTGTCACCCTGTAGCAAATCAGTGTAACTCCGTCGTAGTCACTTTGGCGGAATTGCCTCTCTTCCCTCATTTCAATCAGGAGTCGCTGGAATGGTCAGTCGCAGAGTGAAGCTACTGTGAATGGCGAATCGGGGAAAAAATCCCAGGGGGTCCTACAGCGTTGTCTATTGGAAAGGAAACAAGCGATATCAGAGATGGCGGGAAAATGGAAGACGGGAGGTTGGAGCGGGGGGTGGGGTGGTAATTCTAACCTTAACCCTAACCTCTATTACTGCCCCCAGAGACAAACCAGCAAGTCCCACCGAATTCCACCGCAATGGGGGAATCTCCCCAGCAGCGAAGTGCAGTGATCTTAATGTAATTAACACTGTGCTGGGCATCTTGATTCTGGCCCGGCCTACCTGGGTGTGCTCAAACGTGTCACTTTGCTAACTGTCTTCAAATTTTGGATTTTTGTGTGTACGATCAATATAAATCCCCTCTCATCTTCCTTCACTTGTATCTTCTAGGTAATTATCTAGTAGACAGATATGTAATATAATTATAAAATAATATAATGAATTAATTAGCAGATAGAATAGAAACGCCTTTGATATGGCCTGTTTTCTTTCCAATAGTCAGGTATTGCTGTAGGACCCCTCAGGTTTTCCCTTCTTTTCTCACTGAATTTAAAAACAAAATTCCCATCTGGTTTTGATTTATTGCCATCGATTTATGGATTATTTGCATGAATATTATTTCCCCCCTTTAATATCTACTATTTACTATTGAAAGTTTATTGAAGCACAGAAAACCTAGGAATTAAATCAAGCATTTATATCAAAACTCTGGTTGACTGATCATGCGAAACAAACTTAATTAGACTTTATGAAAGGTTGGGGTTTTTTTAGTTAACTATGATATATTATATTATTATATATTATATAACTATAATAATTTTTCATTAATACCCTTTCTTTGCTAGAAAGGAAAGGGTTCATTTTACTTTTTGTTTTGATGGGTGAAGGGCCTTTACTTGCTCTGTTTTTAACAAAAATACAGGCACAAGGCGGAGGAGAGACAGGGTAGAAATGACCAATGAAACAGGGTTTGTGTGGATGTTTTCAGAACACTGGACCGCTGGTTAGTTACCAGCGAATATTTCAGCTGGCAAATTGGGCAGAACACCGGCTGCTTGGACTCTGGTTTATGCTGTGATCAGAGACATTGTTTGATTGGATTTTTTTTTCTTTTTTTTTTTTAGTCAAAGCAGGTTTGGATGAACACAGGAGAGCTGAGAGTGAGAGACAGGGTAGGAGGGAAGGGTGTGTGGGTCAGTGTGTGAAATCTTCCCTCTCCCCCTCTCCCCTCCTCCTTTCCAGGCTTCATGGACATGGAGGCTTCTGTGCCTGAATCCTCCTTAATGCGAGGAGAGGCTGCTCCCCCAAGCAACAGCACAATGGGTATATGGCTATCATGGGGGGGAGGGAGGGGACTGGAATAATATGTACAGTGTGGGGGCTGAGAGCCATGGAACCAAGCTGTAAACCTTGGATATGACAGGTTTCAGAGTAGCAGCCGTGTTAATCTGTATTCGCAAAAAGAAAAGGAGGACTTGTGGCACCTTAGAGACTAACCAATTTATTTGAGCATAAGCTTTCGTGAGCTACAGCTCACTTCTAAGCTTTCGTGAGCTACAGCTCGCTTCATCGGATGCTGAAGTGAGCTGTAGCTCACGAAAGCTTATGCTCAAATAAATTGGTTAGTCTCTAAGGTGCCACAAGTCCTCCTTTTGTTCTTGGACATGATGGAAACCACTTCAAGCTGGGGGTGCGGCAGCCCCCCTACTTCCAGCGCCTATGATCGCTAGGACCCAGGAGGAGCTGGGGATGGAGTCATGCTGTCCCAGCAGCAGGAAGTGAATTGCACTGGCTACAGTAAGGCTTTGTAGCTGGGTGAATTCCAGTTTCCATTGTCCCTTTGCAAGATCCCCGAGCCCCGAATCTCCAGCCGGGCCCTTCCTGCTGCTCCCCAGGAGCCTCTCCCAGGGCAGAGCCCCCAGCTTGGCCAGGGCCCCCCTTCTTGGTCCAGCCCCTGCTTCCAGGGAGGGCCCCGCTTGGAGGGAAGGTAAGAGAGACCTTCCCATTGCACCGTAACAGGGAACAATGCCTCCCTTCAGCCCTGTCTGCAGGGGGAGGGTCAGGAGGATCTTGCTGGCTGGCTGCTCTCAGGCCTGTGTGCAGTGTGCTGGGGATTTGAGTTGAATTGGGTGGGATGCTCAGCCCCACCTGGTTTATTCATCTCCGCTCCTTTGGAGTGCGCTGCCGGTGGCATCCTTTGGCCCCCTGGGATTTTCCCATGATTTTAAAGCCAGTCGCCCGATTTTTCGGGAGCCTGACTCATGATTTTTGAACATTTGGGGTTGGCAAGCCCGGAGTGTCTTGCACAGTCCTCGCAGGTGAGATCCCCAAGGCAATCAGATGCTACAGCGGAGTCACACCAGCGAGGGATCTGGCTTGAAAAGTCTGTATTAACACGCCCATTTGAGTGCTGGCTTTGGGGTTCTTCAGAGTCTGTCCATCACTCACAGGTAGGCAGTGCCAGAGCCAAGGGAGGACTCACGACGACGTTAATTCTACTCACGGATGCGTGGGCAGAACGGCCAGTCCAAAACTGTGGGCCAGGACACAGTCCGGGGTGGGCCGCCGGTTTGTCCCGCTCTTAGAAAGTCAAGCGCTTCGTAAATCTTCAGCTCCACCTGACTCCTGTCACCTTGTTCAGTTTGACTAGATGATCATAATGGTCCCTTCTGACCTTCATATCTCTGAATCTGTGAAAACAGCGTGTTGGCCCGGTTTGAACCCCGAATTTGACTCTCCACTTTGTTTGTTTGTAAGTTTGGTTTTACTAAAACCGTTCGGGTTCAAAGATTTTGCAGCATTTCTCGGCGTGCAGACGGCTCGGGATTTCTCTCATTCCAGTTGCTGGCATTAAAAGGAAAAGGAAACGTGGACATGGTGTATTTACAGCATCTATAGTTTATATCGGCGGTCCCCAAACTTTTGAGTGTCATGGCCCCCCTTACCCCTGTCCGTGCCCCACATCCCCGCCTCCCTCCGGGGCTAGGGCCAGGAGCAGGGCTGTGGCTCTGTGGAGGTGGGGGGGACACAGACAGAGGTAAGGGAGCCAAGGCTGGGGGGTGTGTGTCTGGAGCCAGGAGCAGGTCCGCAGCTAGGCGCCAAGGCTGGGGATGGGGGTGGGAGCGGATCTGCAGCCGGGCTATGGTGGGGGCCAGCAGCCGGGCCCATGGCCAGGTGCAGTTCCACGCCCGGCCTCGCACCCAGCCTCGAACTTGGCCCGGGAATGGAGCCGTGGCCATCGGCCGAGGCTGGGGGCTGGCACGGGACTGGGAGCGGAGCCGCACTGAGGCTGGGGACGGGGCCAGGTGAGGAGGCAGGACTGGAGCAGAGCTGGGGGTGGGGAGGAGCTGGGTGGCGCTCCCTCCCTGTCCTTGTGGGGGCTGGCCTGGGCCCCACCACGCCTCCTTGACGTTCCTCCACTTCCCCCTGGGGGGGCATGCCCCACACTTTGGGGACCTCTCGTTTATATGGATGTAATCATTAAAATTAATACTTTTCCTCCAGAAGTGTTAATAGCTATTGCAACGATTGCACAGGTAGGCCCCAGGGGGGAAAGGTTTGGGAACCCCTGCACTGTTCATTAACACTGGCCCCCTGTCATTCAGTGCTTATAGACCTCTCGTCTATGCTGGGTTAAACACTTCCCTGTCAGCGCTTTGTATTGGGGAGCTCTACCCGGCTGTCAGACACTGGGACAGAGGTGGTCAGGCCTAATGGTCTGAGCTGGGGCAGTCATGCCCAGTGGTCGGAGCTGAAATCAGGAGTCAGGGGCAGGGGTGGAGCGAGGCTGGAGCAGGACTAGGAACAGGGCTGGAGCAAGGCTAAGGCTTGGGAAGTCTGTTGCCCCCCATCAGGCAGGAGACCATTCCAAGCCCTGGAGTGACAATGAGCTGCGCTGTTCCTCCTGTGGGGTTATATAGCCTGTCTGGGAGTCACATGACCAGTTTCTGGCTTGGGGATTGGCTGGAGCCTGGCATAGAAGGGACACGTCACATCATAAAATCTCTGTGGAATTCCAGGTTGTCTCAGGGACCCTAATGGGTTTAGATTATTTTCTTAACCATTCCCCACCAAATATCCTCCTTCTTTTCCCCTCCAAATATCTGTGTCACAAGGCAGGGCTTCTCTGCCTTTCCCAAACATGCTCGTCCACAGCCAATCTCCTCTAAGGGGGTTTATTTTATTAAAACAGGGAAGTAAACAAACTCACTCCTGTGTCTCCGGTTCAGGGCCACCCCTCCCAGGGGTCTCTGGTGCCCCTGCTCTGGGCATCTTCCCACTTTTAGTTGGCTCCACTCCGTTCCTGGAACGATGGTCCTAGATCTGCTTCTCTGAGTGCCTAGCTCTTTGCTTTTCAGAGACCCATCACTGGAGTTGGCTCCTCTCCACTGTGGGGTTCTTTCCCCCAGACGCAGCCTGTCTCAATAAAACCACCTCCGATTTAGCCTTTTCCTGTCTAACTGGTCAGGTTACATAGTTGCTTCAGCATTTCCTCATTTCCAGTCTCATTTATTGAATCCTCCTGACATAAAAATCTCTGCAAAAGTCATCAATTTTTCTTCTCTAGCAATTGGATAAGAACATAAGAGCGGCCAAACTGGGGTGGACCAATGGTCCATCTAGCCCTGTATCCTGTCTGTGAGAGTTGCCAGTACTAGAGCTTTAAGGGGAGTACAGAAAAGGGCAGAACAAATCCACTCTTGTCTTCTCCTCCCAGCTTCTAGCAGTCAGAGATTTAGGGTCACCCAGAGCACAGGGTTGCATCCCTGACCATCTTGGCTAACAGCCACTGGTGGACATATCTTCCATGAACTTATCCAGTTCTTTTTTTGAACCCAGTTATACTTCGGGCCTTCACAACATCCCCTGGCGAGGAGTTCCACAGGTTAGTTGCTCATCGTGCGACAAAGAACTTCCTCCTGTTTGTATTAAACCAGAGCTGCTGTGCCACTGATACCCAGAGGCACTCCTTCCCATTAGCGCTCGCAGGAGCCGATCTAGCTACTGGGAAAGCCAGTGCCCCTGTGAATGGACAGTAACCAAGTCTCCCTGACAGAGGGAGAGGGGACATGAAATGGAAAGGGGGAGAATGATTTAAAAGGGGCAGCAGGAGCAATAAGTGGAGAGAGAGGTTCCCAACTCCCAGACCTGCCCTGCTCCATTGACTGCATCTGTCCCTGGGCAGAATTTCCTGGGAACAAGGTGTGTGAGACCCTGTGCCTATGCCAGAAAGCAAGAAGACCCTGATACCTAGCTGTGCATTTCAGCTGGCTGACCAGTTCAGCGCACCTAAAAGATGCCTTGTAATATGTCACTGGGAAGCCAATAACTCACTGATCATTAATCTTGCAAGATGCATGTACAATCCACCCACAATGGATTATATAGATCTGCTGAAATTAGGATGGGTAATGTGTTTAAAAGGCATGCCAGGGGGAGATGATAAACTGTTTTTTTCCAGAGACGAGGAATGAGGATCTGGCTGCTTAAATGTGGCTCCCATGTAAATGAAGCAAGGTGTCTCCGGAGACAAAGAAAAGCACATTTGCATGCCAGGCTGACAAAGACATCAGGAGAGCAAAGGGGGCTTCGGGGTGTGTGTGATCACTTAATACAGAGGCTCTCAACCTTTGCAGGTTACTGGCCTCCTTTCAGGAGGCTGATTTGTCTTGCCTACCCCCAAGCTTCACCTCACTTAAAAATGACCTGCTTACAAAATTAGACCTAAAACTACAAAAGCCACTAGTACTGAAAAATTGCTTCCGTTCTCATTTTTACCATGTAATTATAAAATAAATCAACTGGATTATAAACAGTGTCCTTACATTTTGTTGTACTGGGGTCCCCAATATTCCAAGATTTGTTAATTATCAACATTATGGCTCAAACAACTCCCCAGCCAATTATTTTAAAACTCTTAGGTAAGATATCTGATTCTGCAGATTTAAAAATGTTTATGTTCAGTAGTAGCTGTTTAACCTCCTGTTTAGTTAATGTTGGAATAGAAAATATTTGTATGTATCTGAGGAGGCGGGAGGGATAGCTCAGTGGTTTGAGCATTGGCCTGCTAAACCCAGGGTTGTGAGTTCAATCCTTGAGGGGCCATTTAGGGATCAGGGCAAAAAATGGGGATTGGTCCTGCTTTGAGCAGGCGGTTGGACTAGATGACCTCCTGAGATCCCTTCCCACCCTGATATTCTATGATTGATTTCAGTGTGTCGTCTGTGGAGCAGTATAAACAAGTCAGTGTCGGTCTGAAATTTTAGTTCGTGCTGAGTTCACGAGTGCTTTTTATGGGGCTTGTTGTAAAACTAGGCAACTATCTAGATGAGTTGATGTAACCCCTGGAACGTGTACACCTGGTTGAGAACTACTCTTAATCTCAACGGGAGATGAAGGCTGTACCTTCCCACCTCCTGAAGTGGGGTTAAGGAACTCGGTTCCAGGAGAGAGCGGGACGCTGCAGGGAGACAGTGTTGGGGAAATTTGGGAGTGGCGGGGATTTTGGAGGTCATTCTGCCAACAGAACGGGCTCTGGCCTCTGTAGGTCTAGAAATAATCAGAGGTTTAACTGGGTGATGAAAGCAGAATGGCCAACCCCAACTGTTCAAAAACCATGAGTCAGGCTCACCCAGAATCATGCGATTGGCTTTGAAACCATGAGATCATGTAAAAATAAGAGATTTTTATTTGCTTTCTGCTTTTTGGGTGCACTAGGGTCACATGCTGAAGCTTTCTCTACAGCCACGAGGACTAGAAACTTGCTTTTTTCTTTAAGAATGACGGCTGAAATGATCATCTATTCACTTGACTCCAGAAGCTGGGGCTTTAAGGAAAACAATAATGATCATGAGACTCAGGACAAAATCCTGAGAGTTGGCAACACTGTGAAAGCCAGGATGTGACCGCAAGGCTTGTTTGCTGGCTGTTGGTGTCCGAGCTGCGAGCCACAGCAGTGTAACATTTAAGGCATCCAGAGTTGCAGAGCAGGTGGTGACAAAACTCCTTAATGGTCTGGGCTGAATCCCCAAATTGTGACAGTGAGGAGCAGAGAGAGGACAAGTCAGTTCCTGCCTCTTCCAAGTCCCCGTGCTGCTGGGGGGACTCTCTGCTCTTGTGGAGGGGAATCCCCCAAAGTGGGTCTGTTGATTCTGCTCTTTTCTAGCGTTTGTTACAGAGACTCTGTAACAGGGAGGGTTTAAAACTGTCTGGATGGGTTTAGTCCTGGTAGGAGGGGCCGGGTCTGCACTGGGATAAAGTGACCCAGCGTTTTCCCAGAATGGCAGGCTCCACAATGTAGGGAAAGAGCCTTGGGTGGGGGCGGGGGGCGGGAAATGGACGAAAGCCCCTTCTGAAAGCTTCCCAGTCGCTCCTCTCACCCCGACAGGCTGCAGAATAACAACCAGGTCGTCCCACTGGACCATGAAACAGGGCTGGGAAACGGCGGGAGCGGAACCTGCTCGGGTAAGGGATTTGAAGAGAGGTCGCTGCTCAAGGAGGAGGACAGAAAATAGCACATGTCGAGGGAGGATGGGGACAGTATGTCATTGACATACTGGGACTGCTCAGCCTGGGGCTGGAGTTTTAGATCAGGGCCATTGGAAGAGGGTAGAAATTCCCCCGTTTCTACAACAGGGAACAACCCCCGCCATACAAGGCTGGAGAAATTTACCAGACTCCCAGTGCCGGAGCCTGAAACTTCTAGCCAGAAGCAGCCAACAGGGCGAGATGTCCCATCCTAGAGACCCAGCTCCTAGGAACGTGAGGGGTTGGGATTTCTCTCCCTGGACCCGTTTTGGGGGTGCCATTTCGTGTATCACCTCTGGCTGGTAGGAATGTGACGAACATGAAGGCCCCTGCTCTCCTCCATCTGCTGGGATGGGAGGGACAAGAAGCTCTCTCTTTCTCCCCACCCTGAAGCCTCCTGGGTGCTGCGAGCAGGGTGGGGTGGGATTCTGCTACTCTGTCCCCCCTCCAGACCTTCCATTTTATTGGCCCCTCTCCCCTGTGACTAGTGGGATTGTGGCTGGGGCAGCAGGTGCTGAGTGGGGGTCTCTTGTTGTTTCAGGGGCCAGTGACCTTCGAGGAGGTGGCTGTGTATTTCACCCAGGGGCAGGGGGCTCTGCTGGACCCCGCTCAGAGAGCCCTCTACAGGGACGTCATGCAGGAGAACTATGAGACGGTGACCTCGCTGGGTAAGGGAGTCCCGTCCCTTCGGTTATTAAAGCCACGAGGTCCGTGAGGTGCCCAGTTCAGCTTCTGCTCAGGTTCTTTCCAGGTGGCTTAGATTTTAGGAGAATGGGCTGCACAAGTCCCCAGATCCAGTGAGACAGAGATTTTCTGCTCCACCCTCCTCCCACGTGATGGGGGAGGCAGAAACACAATAGAGCTGCTAAGTCGTCCCTATCCCCACAGCTTTCAAGGGGGCGGAAGCTTGTATTTGCCTGCCTGTGTTATTTCTCCCTGTCCCCATAGGTGCTGGAACTAGGGGTCCTGTCGCACTCCCTGGCTTGAAGTGGTTTCCCTTATATCCAGGGTTTATAGTTTGGTTCAAAGGCTCTCAGCACCCACCACTATAAAAATTGTTCCAGCACCCCTGCCTGTCCCCCTCCCTTCCAGGGACTAGCTCCAGCCCTGGGCAGGGCTCTGGCCTCTGTAGGATTACATATAGGCAGAGGCTTGACACCAGAGCTATGTCTGCATCACGAAGTCCCCCAGAGTGCACAGATCCTGGAAACTCCCACAGAACAGGCCGTCCCCCAAACAGACGCCTGCCTCTCCCATCAGGCCTCAGTGACTGCGTTTCCAGTTGTTCAGATTCAAGCCCAGCGTGGGGCCAGGTTAAAATCAGGGATTGTTCTTTGTGACAAATCCTTTCCCAATGCCTGACACGCCCTGATCTTGCCTGATTTCCCCTCCCCCCGTCCCCTAGCAGGATTCCCCCTTCCCAAACCTGAGCTGATCACCCAGCTGGAGCGAGGGGAAGAGCCGTGGGTCCCGGATCTCCAAGCCTGCGAGGAAAGGGAGAGCCCGAGAGGCGCCCGCACAGGTGAGGAATCGATGAAACGAGCACAAACCACCCGGGGAGTGAAGGAAAAAGCTGGGACTCCCACAAATGTGCTGTGAGCAAGAGCCCTCAGTTCTGCCTCATCTCACCCAGGTCAGGGCTGTAGCCAGCAGGGGTCACGTCCTCCTGGCAGGTGTCACTCACAGCTTCACGCTCACCCTGGCTTCCAGCTGGCAGGAGTTCCCTCCCTGACTTTACTTCCCCCTTGCTGTTTGGCTGGGATGTGGAGGCAGCATCAAATATCTCCGTCTTTCCTCTAGTTATTATGTTGCTAAACCTCTTCGCTGTTCTCCTGTTGTTTCTCTCTGGCACTGGGAGTGACTCCTGTCTGGATCCTCTCTCTCTCTGTCCCAGCAGGTGACGGGAGGGTGAGTGAAAACACAGAGGAGAATCTGCAGCAGGAAGGTCCTGAGCAAGTGGAATCACACAGGATGTTATTGGAAAGATCTGAAGGGAATTTTACCCAGGAGCGGCGAAAAGCCTGGGGAAATGGGCACAGGCCAGAGACGCAGCTGGGAACCCATCCAGGGCAGAAAGTGGGTAAATCCACCGATCATGGGGGAGTTTGCAAAGACCCCAAGGAAACCACAGCCCAGCAGAGAATCCCATCAGGAGTGAGAGACAACACATGCTCCGAGTGTGGAAAAAGCTTCAATCGGAGCTCAAACCTTATTTCACATCAGAGACTCCACACTGGAGACAGGCCTTTTAAATGCCTTGAGTGTGGGAGAAGTTTTAATCAGCGAGGGCACCTTGTTAGGCATCAGAGGCTCCACACCGGAGAAAAGTCCTATAAATGCCTGGAGTGCGGGAAAAGCTTCATTCAGAGCTCACATCTGATTAGACACCAAAGAGTCCACACGGGAGAGAGACCCTATATGTGCCTGAAGTGTGGGAAAATGTTTCGTGACGGCTCAGCCTTTATTAAGCATCAGCGAATCCACACGGGAGTTAAACCCCATAAATGTCTTGACTGTGGGAAAAGCTTCATTCAGAGCTCACATCTGATTAGACACCAAAGAGTCCACACCGGCGAGCAACCCTACAAGTGCCCGGAGTGTGGGAAAATGTTTGGTAACGGCTCAGTCCTTATTAACCATCGGAGAATCCACATGGGAGTTAAACCCCATAAATGCCTCGACTGTGGGAAAAGCTTCAATCGGAGCTCAACCCTGGTTAGACATCAGAGAACCCACACGGGAGAAAAACCCTTTATATGCCTGGAGTGCGGGAAAAAGTTTAGTGGAAGTTCAGCCCTTATTGTCCATCAGAGACTCCACACTGGGGATAAACCCTTTAAATGCTCTGACTGTGGGAAAAGTTTCATTCTGATCTCACGGCTCCTTGCCCATCAGAGAATCCACACGGGCGAGAAGCCCTATAAATGCCTCGAGTGTGGGAAAAGGTTTCGTGACAACTCAAGCCTTATCATGCATCAGATTAGACCCTACAAATGCCTGGACTGTGGGAAAAGCTTCAGTTACAACTCAGATCTTATTAGACATCACAGAACCCACACTGGAGAGAGACCGTATAAATGCCTGGACTGTGGGAAAGGCTTCAGTCAGAACTCAAATCTTATTATGCATCAAAGGCTGCACAAAGGGAAAAAACCTTGACTGTGGAACTTTCAGTTGGGGCTTTGAGCATACCAGGTATCAGCAAATCCACACAGGGAAGAAACCTCTTCAATTCTCAGTGTGGAAATGATTCCAGTGAAGCGAACAGCATATTGGATCTCAGAGATTCCACAAAGGAGAGAAATTCTCCCTGTGGCCTTTTTTTTTTTTTTAAAGTATCCATTTCCTCGTTCCTGCACACACTAGTGGCCTTTGCCTCTTAGGGATATCTGCCTGGACGCATGAACATCTTTTCCTGTGAAAAATGTGTTTTTAGAAACATTTTTATGATCAATCAGGACAAAAGGCCAAAACACTCAAAATTTTTCACCAAAAGGGATCTTCAGAAGGAAAGAAAATTCACTTTCAGGAGGACTAAAATGGAATTACTCAGCTTCTTGACTGTCCACCTGCAAGGCTCTTGTCAGTTTCACATTCTCCCTGTCCTGGAAAGGTGAAGTTGAATTGGTTGCTCCTGTAGGCCATGCTCTGTGCGCTATCCAACTTTTTAAGAGCCAAATGGCTTTTCAGGTTTCCTGACCACCTGAGAACGTCTCCAGGGAGTAGAATCTCATTTTGGCCACCTTTTAGAAACTGAAAAGATAGGTGTGGAAACTGAGGCTGGAAGAGTTGGAACAGGGATTAATTGCCCATTAGAACAGAAGGGGTGAAGTTTGTCCTATTTGGAAACAACAGACACTCCTCAAGACCTGTTGAAAGCAGCGTCTCCCAGGGGACTGAAAGGAAAGCATGCAGGGAGAGCAAAGCTCACAGGAGATTTGGACGGCATATAGTTGATTTGGGTGGTGAGGTGCAGATGTCCTGGCTGTGTAAATAGTGACGCTTTTGTAATTTGTTATGTTATTTCTTTCCTTTCTCTCTGGGTGATAAAGTCAGTCCAGGTGGCAACCTTTTAAACTCAAAGATTTGGTTGGGAGTGTAACTGATAGGGGAAATATCCTGACAGGGGAAACAAAACACTATGTAAATTGTTCAGTGTGTATCATTTGTTATTTGTGAAAATAATTTCTTTCTAGATGGGAGATCAGTCATTCACTGTGTCAACATCTTAGGCCTGGTGTACCCTTAAAAGTTAGGTTGACGTAGCTACATCAGTCAGGGGAGTGAAAAATCCACACCCCTGAGCAATATAGCTAGACCGAGCGAGCCCCCCTGTGTAGATGCAAAACTGTCAGTGGAAGGACGCTTCTGTTGACCTAGCTACTAACCCCTTCCATCAGTGTAGGTTGCATCTACACAATGGGGTTATACTGGTGCCAGTATGGTCTCTGTAGTGTAGACGTACCCTCAAACTCCATCAGGACGACAGCTGTTTTGCGCGGCAAGCCTAGGAGGGAGAGGGGAGCAGGGGGAACGTGGCGTGCTTGGGGGAGGAGGTAGGGCCGGGGCGGGGATTTGGGGAGGGATCCAATAGGGGCAGGGTGGGGCGGAGGCGGGGGCGAGGTTCGAGCACCCACCAGCGCTGACAGAAGTTGGCGTCTGTGCTAACTACCCCTCTTCCTGGCTAAATGGAAGGAAGAGTAAAGCCCCTCTTTGTAATAGGAGGCCGCCGCGCAAAGCACAAGGGCCCATGGCAACGCCTGAGCAGAGGTAAGCCGTGAGAATGAGGGGTTGTTTGGAGAGCTGTGTGTGCTAGAGAAGAAAAGCCAGCAGACAGCAGGAGAAGCAGTTATGAGAGTGGCTCGGAGAAGGAAAAGGGCCTGAGTTCCCCAAAGGAGTTAGGCTCCAAGGTCCCTGTTTAGGTGCCAAATCCCAGTTTCAGGACCACTACGATGCACAAAATTCGTGCTCTAGCCCAGTGGGTTCCTCGGGTCACTTGGCATCTAAGTTTTTGCAGTAGGGTTTCCCTCAGTGCCTATCTTTCCGCCTTGTAGCATCATCGAGCACTGCTGCCTAGAAGAGGTTAGATGGATCGGACCAATTACACAGCCCTGTTTAATACCATTAGTGGTAGGAAACGGGGTCAGACAGAATACCTTCTATGCAGACTGGCCCAAGCATTCCATCATGAACTAGTCTCAGAATGGCGGTGAATTTTTCTGGACAACCAAACTTACAAACTAGTTGCCATAGTCCAGGTCTTCTGATTGTGTCAAGTGCTTTAGCCAGGTTGAGGAAGACAGCGTGAAGGTCCTGTTGCTATTCTCTGCATTTCTCTTGCATCTGATGAGCTTCAAATACCATGTCTCTCATTGGCCTGAAATCACATGGTGACTCTGATAGCACGTGATTGACTATCAAAGAGTACTTTGGTCAGTGGTGGAGAGTAACGAGATAACGTGATAGTTGCCACAGTTTGACTTTTCACCTCGCCTCTTGTATATGGTGACAATGGTGGTGTCTTTAAAATCTTGTGGTATATCTTCAGTATTTCATATCTTGAGAGAGAGAGTCCAGGCAGTCGCCTTAGCAAGGTCTGGCCTCCCTATTTGAATGTTTCTGCAGGAATGCCATCAGAGGCGGTGGGGAGGGGTAGCTCAGTGGTTTGAGCATTGGCCTGCTAAACCCAGGGTTGTGAGTTCAATCCTTGAGGGGGCCATTTAGGGATCTGGGGCAAAAATTGGGGATTGTTGGACTAGATGACCTCCTGAGGTCCCTTCCAACCCTGATATTCTATGATTCTATGATCCCTGAAGTTCTTCATGGCACGGATTGCAGTGCTGACTTCGTCAAGGGACGGGGCTGCGTGCATGTTGTAATTACATGTCGGTTGACCCACTACTCTAATTAGTGCCTCACCTGGAGCGTTAGATGGTGGGTTCAGAAGATCACCAAAATGGTGTTGCCACCTCTGAAGGATTTCTCCTTTGTCAGTGATTGGTCTTAGGCCATCCATACTCTTCTAAGGCACTGTGGTCGTGTGTGTAGGACCACACACAGCTTTCAAAGCAGCATAAAAGTCTTTGGTCTTTTGACAGGTGGCATAGCCCTGGATTTCATCTGCCTTGGCAGTCCACCACTGATCCTGCACGTCTCTAAACTTAGACCAGGTTTCCTGTTGCAGACTCCTGTATATTGTTACTGTGCCTACAGGGACATGGGATGCAAGAATTCGACAGTGCATCTCATGTTGTTTAATGAGCAGCTGTTAGATGTCTGGGTCATTCTTGTTGACCTCATCTTGGTGACATCATTTTGGCAAGAGTGGCTTGATATACGGCATTGCAAAAAGTGGCCCATTCGCTATGTACCTTAGCACCAATAGTCAAACCAGTGGGGTCAGACAGAGATGCTGTGGAGTTGCAGAGCTGCACCTTGTCATCGCTTTACATTGAGCTGTCTGGTTTAGTTCAGTGTTCCTCAAATGCGGCCACCGTGGCCGCACATGACCACCAGGGGCTTTTCTTGTGGCCACAGCATTCTGGGTGGTGATGGGAGGTGTGTGTAAAGCAGCAGCCCCTCCTCTTTATTTATTTAAAAATTGTCAGAGCGGCCACCAGCAAGAGTTGGTGGCCGCACGCTGAGGCCACCAAAACATTTGTTGTGAGAACCCCTGATTTAGTTGATGACTTGCAATACATGGGTCAAATTGCCAGTAACAGTTTGGAGCAGATCATGCCCTGGTCTGTCCTGTAGATCTTATTGTTGGATGATGCAGTAGTTGATAAGATGCCATTGTTTGGATCTTGGGTGAATCCATGATGTTATCTTTATATCTGGTAGGTGGAGAAAGGTATCTGTGACCGCTAGCTGCCGTTTGATGCACTCACTGATTAGCAGAGATCCATTGCTATTCTCTTTCTGAGTCCCATGCTGTCCAAGGGCGTGTTGCCAGGTTACCCATTACTTCCATCCCTTCCATTGAAGTCTCCCATCATAATTAATTTATCTGATGCTGATGTAGACACGATGAGTTTGTCTCGGTCACTGAAGAGCTTTTCTTTCTCATTGTGGATGAGGTAAGATCTTTTATTGGACCAGCTTCTGTTGATGAGAGCAAATGGCTCTTCTTCAGAGCTCTGTGTAGTTCGAAAGCTTGTCTCTCTCACCAACAAAATTTGGTCCGATAAAAGATATCACCTCCCCCACCTCGCCTTTCTAATATCCTGGGACCAACATGGCTACAAGTACACTGCATACTTCCTCATTGTTGACATTTGTCATGGTAGGAGCATAAGCACTGATGATGGTAGTGTACCATTTACGTTTCGATGGCAACTGCAGAAGCATAAGACAATCATTTATGCCTTTAGGTAGACCTAGGTCTATAAAATCATGACTAGTGGAGAAAGTAAATAAGGAAGTATTATTTACTCCTCATAACACAAGAACTGGGGGGGGGGTCACCCAATGAAATGAATAGGCAGCAGGTTTAAAACAAACAAAAGGAAGTATTGCTTCACACTATGCACGGTCAACCCACGGAACTCCTTGCCAGAGGATGTTGTGAAGGCCAAGACTGTGACAGGGTTCAAAGAAGAACTAGATAAGTTCATGGAGGATAGGACCATCAATGGCTATTAGCCAGGATGGGCAGGTGTCCCTAGCCCCTGTTTGCCAGAAGCTGGGAATGGCGATGGGATGGATCACTGGATGTTTACTTGTTCTGTTCATTCCCTCTGGGGCACTTGGCACTGGCCACTGTCAGAGGACACGACACCGGGCTAGATGGATCTTTGGTCTGACCCAGTATGGCCGTTCTTATGTTCGAGCTTGGCAGCAAGGGAGTTGCTAATGACAAAGCCAACACTGGCTCGTAACGGCTCAGAGGTTGGGGAGCCTTGTCAGAAGAACGCGTGCCCTGCACTGATCTCCATGAGTTGCCCTTCGTCAGCAAGTCTGGTTTCACGCAGTGCAGCAATGTTGACCCTATACCTGGCCAGTTCTCTTGCAACGTGTGCTGGTGGAAGGGGTTGTTGCAGAGTCCTAGCATTCCACATAGCTATCATAACTGTGCGTTTGCTTGTTTTCTGGCCTCACAGCGTGTGACCTTCCAGAGTCAGTAGTCTGGTCAGGTTCTGGGGAAGGAGCCTTTTCTAGCCTCTTCTCCACACGGGGTGAGCAGCGTCATCCTGCATAGGACCACTCAGATGACCACGATGTTGCTGGATGGTGCTGCTCCTGCCAGGTACATCACCACTCGACCAATGTCATCGGCCTCTAACTATAATTCTCTGATCATTAATATTCTTGAGTGATGAATGGATGGGGCGTGTACAAGAACTTGCTAGACATGTGCTGCCCAGGTGCTTTTAAAATGTGTTTGACAGGCAGGGCCTAAAACATGCCTGTTCCAGACCCAGGAATATGGCTCCCCCCTGCTGGAACGTGTCTCCGATGTAAGTTAGGCCAGGTCTGACCAAAGACAAAGAAAAGCCCGTTGGCATGCAAGGTAAACAGAGCCATCAGGAGAGCAAGCAGGGGACGATGCGTACTGAAAAATCTTAATCGGGGATGCAGACTGGGCCCTGAGGAAGCCTTCCTGCCTCTTGAAGCTGGGGCAATGAACTTTGAGAGAAGACTTTTCAAAGGTTTACTGCACTATAAAGAGAGGGGCAGAGGACCCCGATGTTACCATTCACCCGAGGAAACAAGCCTTGGGCTTTGTGGGGATCCCGATGGAAAGCTAGTCAGCCATTGCTGGAACAGGAAGACTGGTGGGGAAACTACCTTGAACAAAGATGGTAACTTGTTAAGTTACATCTTTGCTATTCGAAAGCATGTCTTTCACGTTTGGTCGTTTGTAACCCTTTCTAGCTTTATCCCTTATCCTTGGGTTCACTGAAAACCTCTCTCTTTAATTAGATAAACTTGTTTGACTTTTTTATCTAAACCAACCCAGTGTTGTGATTGCATTGAAGCAATTGTTAACTCTAGGCAAGATAACCAGCTGTTGCTGCTCTCTCTTTAAAGGAGCAGCGAAAGTCCTGTCTTTTCTGTGAACGTACAGTGATGGGGCAGAGGTGGATTAAAATTTATTGGGGCCCTGGGCACAAAGAACATCTGCCCTCCCCTCCGATCTCCTGCCACAGGACCTCCCCCCCCCCCGATCTCCTGCCCCCTGCTCTTCCCCTTCCCCCCAAGACCCCACATGCTGGCCTGGCTGGAAGCTGGGAAAGTCCGATGTTCCCAATCAGTTGGGATCTGGGATCCCAGACTGAGCAGCTGCTGCTTCCTCAGAGGGATCTATGGCGGGGAGAAACCTTTATCAAAGCCCCCTCTGTGCCTAGGCCAGATGGGGACTTTCCCCGGCAGCTGGAACCAAACCCTTGGGGAAGTCCCGGGCTCTGCCGGCACCAACTCCTAAGCCGGAGCCTGCAGATGCTGGAGAGACCTGGGCTGTGGCATGGCACTTGCTCAGGTCAGGTTTTTGATGGCGCTCCTGGTGAGTTTGTCCGAGAGGGAAAGGGGCAGGAAATACACAGGGGGAGGGAGGGGAACAGGATGTGTCAAACTTGCAGGGGACGTGTGCAGTTTGCGGTTTGTTTGTCAGAGCAGGCCCATTGAGTAGGGGTAGAAATTCCCCTATTTCTGGAACAGATAACAAGCCCCTTGGCCAGGGTTTACCAGACCAGACTCCTAGCACTGGAGCCTGAACCTACTACCTAGAGGCTGCTGTGGAATATGAAGGGGGCACCCAGTAGTGAGGCCCAGGGGAGAGACCCTGTCCCTCACCCCAAGCTGCTGGGAATGGGGAGGGGGTTGGGATTCGTGTCCCTCGACCCCGTGGAGGGGCTCCATCTCCTGTACCAGCCTCTGGCTAGCAGGTGTGTGATAAAGGGGAAGGCCCCTGCCCTCCTCCACCGGCTGGGAGGGACAAGGAGCTCTCTTTCTCCCCTCCCTCAAGCCTCCTGGCTGCTCTGAGCAAGGTGGGGGTGGGTTCTGCTCCTCTGTCTCCACTAGACCTTTCACTTTATCGGCCCTCCTCCCCTGGGACTAGTAGGATTGTGGCTGGGGCAGCAGGTGCTGAGGGGGGGTCTCTTGTTGTTCCAGATGCTGGTGACCTTCGAGGAGGTGGCTGTGTATTTCACCCAGGGGCAGGGGGCTCTGCTGGACCCCGCTCAGAGAGCCCTCTACAGGGACGTCATGCAGGAGAACTATGAGACGGTGACCTCACTGGGTAAGGGATTTCTGTCCCCTCAGTTACTGTGGGGTCTGTGATGAGCCCACTTTGGCTTATACTTAGGTTCTTGCCTAGTTTTAGGTTTACCTTTCAGGGGAATGGGCCCTATTGTCCCAGATCCAATGTGAGACTTCATCACAGCGCCTCCGTTCTTTTGTGGATGTGAGCCTGGGCCCTTCGGCAGGAACCCAGCTCAGAGATTAGAATCACTTCCGCCTACTTATCTTAAAAACAAAACCGGTAAATATAAGAGCAATGTCCGTAGGTGGGTCATGGAGATTGCAGCTGGGATTTCTGGTTCTTAAATGTACAGGCCTCCTCTGACTGAGCTCCAAGATTGTCAGGCAAGGCTGTAGCAGGCTCATCCACCGTAGATGGGCCCCAGCCACCATGAGAAGGCAACAAAGTGCAAGACCGAATGGGTGGGTGTGACGGAGTGTCCACCCCACACAAGGGCCAATTAATCTTAGGCTGCACCTGGAGGAAACCTAGGGAGTGGTAGGGCCTAATTGCAGATGAAGCCCAGCTGCGGGGAAGCAGCTGGGCGGGATCTATAAAGAGAGGAAGTTGGCAGGCAGGGGGGAGGAAATCTGCAGTGGTACCCCCCAATACCAGGGGGGAAAAGCCAGAAGCTGCAAGGACAAAGTAGGAAGCAGTCCAGGGAAGGAGCAATGAGGGTTGGGAAAGTAAAAGCCCAGAGCTGCTGGGCTGAGGGTCTCTGGATTGGAACCTGGTGTAGAGGGTGGGCGTGGGTTCCCCTACCCACCCTGGGGGAAGCGGTCCACCTGGGACAGTTTGCCTCAAAGGGCTTGCAGTACCTCAGAAGGGGGGAGATCTTTAATGTGAGCTAGCTGGAGGGCTAAACTACAAAGAGGAAAGAGCGACAGGCTGCAGGAAGACAAGAGGCAGCAGAGCGAGTGAGGGGAACGCGCAGGAAGGGGCATCTGACCCGGTGGCCGAGTGCATTCCCCCGGAGGAGCCACAAGGAGGCGCCGCCGAGCGGTGAGTGGAGCAGCCCCCATCGCAGTGGGGTTACACAAACAGCACAAGGAGTCACTGTTCAGCGTCGCCTCTCACCTCGCTCCCGTGGCGGCCAGTGGGGTTACTTCTGATTTCATCGAGGGGGGAGTGAGCGGGGAATCCACGCCAGCGAGCTTACCCCGATTTAGACCCCGGGCAGTGCGAGCAGCAGGATCCCAGTGAATTTTACCTAGCTGGGAAGTTGGAAGAGCCTACCCCAGGGCAGCACGGGGCTTGGTTGACCTCACTGTGCATTTCCTGTGCCTCATTGGGTTTAAATTGACCCTGAACTCCGAATTTCCGAGGATTGTCCAGTCTGTGGCCCAGGCACTGTCTTTGAGTTGCCGGGGGGAGGAGGGCGCTCGACACCCCGCTCTGCCCCAGGCCTTGGCCCCACTCCATCCCTTCCCCCAAGCCCCTGCTCCGCCCCGTTCCGCCCCACCCTGGACAGTGCCTCCTACAGGTGGCGAAACAGCTGATCCGCGACAGGCGGGAGGCGCTGGGAGGGAGGTGGAAGAGCTGATGCGGGACTTGGGGGGGAGAGTCTGCCTGTGAGTACTGGGCACTCACTACTTTTTTTCTGCACTGGCTGAGGCCTCGCCCCTCCTGGCTGAGGCCCCGCTGCCATTAGCTGCTCTCCCTCCCTGCCCCTCCTCATGGCCCTGGCTGGGGCAGGCCGGGGGGAAGGTGAGAGCTTGGTGCTGGCTGGGGCCAAGCTCTCAGCCTCATGGTCGTTCGTTTTTCTTAAAGCCCCAGCTCCTGGAGTCAAGTGGAGATGTGATGATTTCAGCCTCCATTCTTAAAGGAAAAGTAACTTTCCAGCCCTTGAGGCTGCAGAGGAAGCTTCAAAATGTGACCCCAATGCACCCTAAAGCAGCAGTCCCCACTTTTGGGGGTTGCACCCCCACCTTACACTTATCTGCGTGTCCTCACTTCTCCAGAGCCAGGACTGAGAGCAGGGCCATGGCTCCGGGTGGGGGGATGGGACGTGGACAGCGGTAAGGAGGTCGAGGCTGGGGATGCATCTGGGGGGTGGTTCTGGGGCCGGGAGCGGGACCATGCCCAGGGTCGAGGCTGGGGGCGGGGCCAGGAGTGGAGCCGTGCTAATGGGGCCAGGAGATGAGATCGCAGCTGGGGTGGGATCAGAGCAGAGCTGGGGGTAGGGAGGGACTCCCCACCCCATACACCCCCCTAGGGGGGCATGCCCAACAGTTTGGGGACCTCTACCCTGAAGGCTCAGAAAGCAGATGGCAAATAAAAAGACTACCAAACGTCTTAGTTTTACATAATCTCTTGATTTTAAAGCCAATCTCATGATTTTGGGGGAGCCTGACCCATGGTTT
The DNA here is from genome assembly GCF_965140285.1 of Lepidochelys kempii. NCBI lineage: Eukaryota > Metazoa > Chordata > Testudines > Cheloniidae > Lepidochelys > Lepidochelys kempii. The sequence continues at coordinate 46,010,183 of NC_136393.1, read as the reverse complement.
TTGAACACGTGTGGTTGGCGCTCCTGCAGAATCTCCAGTCCCAACTGTAGCTTTTATATCTGGTGTGGGAAGTGGCAGCGGGGGGACAATCCCCACCCAGGACGCAGTGGTAGATGGGGAGGAGGTGACCAGTTGGGCTGCCTGGCTCCTCGTCTCCCGCTAGCCTCGCTGATGAGGTTTGGCCTGGCGTCAGGGCAGGACAGGCCCGTTGACTTTCCTGGGGTCCTCTTCAGCTCTGCTGAGCCTCAGCCCTTCAGGAACTCAAGGACGCCCCTCACCGCTCCCGATTGCTCCCCTCAGTGCATTAGTTCCTGCCCTTTAGCATTCAGGGATGGCTTCCCCCCAGCGCTCATAGGACATTTCCTGTCTCTCTCATGCCCCGGTGCAGCGAGTTCACAGTTCTCAGCCTCTGCTGTCTGGCTCTCGCGAGCAAACCCTACCGTTTCCTAGCTCTGTATTCCCCATGCTCCTTATTGCACCTCACGTCACCGCAGGGGTCAGGCGGTAACTTCCTTCCCCGTGTCGATGGCTGCCTTTCGGCCCGCGAGACTCGCCCATCAGTGTTTGTGCTGGTGATTATTTATAATGACCATTGTTCAAACAACACTAACAGGGTGGGCACATAGTAGAAACTAAATAAGAAGGGACTATTTTGGCAACTGCTCATTGGTCTTGTGTAGTCCCCAATAAAATCAACAGTACAGCCTGTGAAAGAAAACCAGTATCCACAGTTTTGACCTTCAGAAAAGAGAGGAAAAAACTCATGATACAGCGTGGGCTATAAAATCCTTTCAAGATTACATAAAGTGAAATCCCAGAGTGCGTTACCTGTGACCTGGAGTACAGATTTACTCATTGTCTCTGCTGAACTCATTACCTGCTTCATTCAGCACCTCCTCATTAGTTGGTCGTGTTAGTTACAAAAGTTTTAGCATCATTGCGAACAAACAAACTTCCTATCTGCACAGCTGCCAGCAATCTGAGCTTGGCAGTAAGTCAATTTACCAACACATGGAAACCTTGATTTAACGTAGAACGATCGCTGTGTGTTAGGGATTAGACATCCCACCTTCATGTCTGTGACTCACCTGCAGCCTTCTGGAGTCTGCTTTGGGATCAAATGAATCACAGTGGGATTCCTAAGCATGGAGAGCTGAGAACGCTGATCGGGGCTTCTTCTCCTCTGCCTGGGGGTCGCTTAGACCAGGCAGATCCAGAGGGTCGCTTGTCAGCTTAGGATCAGCTGTGGCTGTATCCTCACCCCAGAGATGGGTACCTGGATCCTTGGGAGTCAGAAGCCCTGGATGTGTGTGGGAATGAGGAAATAGGTTTGTTTGTTTGTTTGTTTTTTTACTATGGACACTGAGAAAATTTTTACAGGACACTGAGAAAACTTCTCTCCTGTGTGGAGGAGTCTTTGATGTCCAATATCATGTTAGTTCCACTTGAAGCATTCTCCACACTAAACATATCTAAGAAGTCTCTTCCCTATTTGCATTTGTGGTGCCTGAGAACATCTGCGTCGAAACTGAAGCTTTTCCCGCATTTGAGGTTTCTCACCTGTGTGGAGTCTTTGGTATTTAGTAAGGTGTGAGCGCTGATTGAAACCTTTCCCACAGTCCGAGCATTTGTAGGGCGTTTCTCCGGTGTGGGTTCTCTGACGCACAGGAATGGCTGAATTCTGATTGACACTTTTCCCACACTGGAGGCATTTATAAGGTTTCTCCTCTGTATGGATCCTCTGATGCACAATAAGATTTGAGCTCCGATTGAAGCATTTTCCACAGTCGATGCATTTATAGGGTGTCTCTCCCATGTGGGTTTGCTGATGCCAAGTAAGGTTTGAATGGTCAATAAACCTTTTCCCGCACTCTGTGCATTTATAGGATTTCTTTCTTGTGTCCCCTCTGATGTCTGATAAGCTGTGAGCGCCGACAGAAACGTTTCCCACAGTCCAAGCTTTTAAAGGGCCTCTCTCCGGTGTGGGTTCTCTGGCGCCTAATAAGATTAGATCTGTCATTAAACCTTTTCCCACAGTTGGGGCATCGATACGCCTCTCTTCTGTGTGGATTCTCTGATGTGAAATGAGATCTGAGCTCCGACTAAAGCTTTTTCCACAGTCGAGGCATTTATAGGGTTTGTCTCCCATGTGGGTTCTGTGATGTGAAGTAAGATCCAAGCTCTGGACAAATTTTTTCCCACACACTGTGCATTAGTAAGGTTTCTCTCCCGTATGGATTCTCTGATGCACAATAAAGTTTGAGCTCTGATTAAAACATTTCCCACAGTCGAGGCATTTATAGGGTTTTTCTCCTGTGTGGAGCCTCTGGTGTCTAATAAGGTGTGATTTCCGATGGAAGCTTTTCCCACACTCAGTGCATGTGTTTTTAATCTCTCCCATGTGCATTCTCAACTGAGCTGTAGTTTCCTTAAGATCCTTCCATCCTCCCCCATGATTAATGGATGTAACCACTTTCTTCCATGGTTGGTTTCTCTTTGACCTGCACTGTCTATCACAGGCTTTTCCCTGGCCACAGCTCTGGGAATAGGTCACTTCGGTTCTTCCCAATAGCATCCCCTGTAGTTCCATTTGCTCAAGACTTTCCTGCTGTGGATTTTCCTTCTCATTCGCCCTCGCCATCCTCTCACCTGCTGGGATAGAGAGAGAATCCAGCCAGGAGCCATTCGCTGTGGGGAGAAGGAAAGAAAGGGGAACAGAAAAAAACAGGGGCAACACAATAACTGTTGGGGAAACTGAGGAAGGGGAAATTTACTAACCTATTTATCATTTTTTCCTTCTCTAAAGCGAGTGCTCTGTGATCCATTCCACCTAGGTTATTCCTCCTCATTCTGCGAGCACGAAGGCTTCTTTTATTAAAAAACCGCTCTCTAGATTCACACTTTATCCCCAGCAGGCAGAGCTGTTCAGAGACCCAACCGCATCTCTAGCTCCCCACCGGCCAAGTGCCAAAGCTGAGAGGACAAACTCCACATTCTTATTAATAAACATTCCCAAAAGGTTACCCAGCTCCAGGCAGGAGGCTTTATCTACTGATTCTACAACAGATGGAAATGAAGACATCCAGCAAAGCAAGATCCCCAGTGTGAGGGAATACCGAGGTTTCTCCATCTCTCTGGAGGAATGTTCCGGAATGGGAAAAGCAAGGAGTGAGTGATTTGCCCTCCCAACTGGAATTTAATGCAAAATTTGGTGACATCCAGGGTGGAGTCTCGCAGAGCAGGAGGTGCCCAGAGCAGAGAAGGAAAAGCTATGTGTGGGTCACTAAATTTTATCTTTCTCCCTCGCAGGAACCTGGGGCTCCATGATCCATTAGTGACGGGTAAGAGAATACACTGCAGCACGGGTAATCATATGGCAGACTTACTTGAAGGAAGCACTGTTCTGTTCTGCATAGAAACTAGCACTCAGACCCAATCAGGATCCCATCTAGAATGAGCTCCAAATATACCCTCAGTCGTGAGACAAAACAGGATTAAAGAAGATGCAATTCTCTGATTCGCCGGAATTTGCCGGCAGTTTCTAGGGTTGAGCAGAAAGTCCGTGAGCTCTCCTGGGTATTCCTGCTCCAGCAAGTGAAACTTCTCACTCAGCTTCCAGGACAAGGTGCCTTAGGTACTACAGGAGTTTGAGTAGGAGAGGAACCTGCCCCAGACATTTCCCCTAGTCCAGGAAATGGAGCGATGCAGAACTGACACATGTAGAATTTTGAGAGACTATGGGTGCCTGGGCCATTTATTCTGTTAACTTCCTCAGAATGCAGAGCCCCCTGCCCCTGGGTGAAATACACCGCCACCTCCTCGAAGGTCACCGGCATCTGAAACAACAAGAGTCCCCCGCTCAGCACCTGCTGCCCCAGCCACAATCCCACTAGTCACAGGAGAGGAGGGCCGATAAAATGGAAGCTCGGGGGTGGAGGGAAGAGTAGCAGAATCCCAGCCCCACCCTGCTCAGGGCAGCCAGGTGTGGGGAGAAAGAGAGAGCTCCTTGTCCCCCACAACAGCTGGGGGTTAGGGGACAGGGCCTCTCCTCTGGGCCTCACTGCTGGGTGCCCCCTTCATATTCCACAGCAGCCTCTGGCTAATGGGTTCAGGATCCAGCCATGTATCACTTTAGATACAGTTTGACCAGCCAGGGAGGACCAGTCCGTTACCAACCCACAGGCTGGAATGCTGCTGGCTGTGGAGATCCCCAGACTGTCAAGGGGGGTCAGAAGTGCTTTGAAAGGGCTGAGAAGCTGTCGTTCTTCTCAAGCTGTGAAGGGTCCAGGTGACTTGAGTCCAGAGCGCCAATGTGCGGGAGGTCAGATTAGATGATCATGATGGTCCCTTCTGACCTTCAAGTCTATGAATCAATGAGACACACTCAGCACATACGACGAAATCATCTCTGCGAGACGATCAGAGGGGACTGTGTTCTGATGTGCGTGCTCAAGAACAGGAAAGTCGATATCATGTGGGAACCTTATCTTTGAATATCTGTAATAGCAACAAAATGGGGACGTCTGTATATGGAACGCCTGCAGATTTACTGCCCAACTGCTTGTCTTTAAATGATATTCACAGTATTCCAAATCCTATCTACAATGTGTTGTCCCATTTATAATCATTTCTGTGTGCATGGAATGTCTATTTCCCAGGTCACTCTGTGGGACTCTCTCTTCAAAGCCCACTGGGCAATATTACCAGCTACTTAACAGGGTTTTACATACATACAACAGCCCTGAAGTTTAACTCTGTGTCCAGCCTTATGGAAAGAGCTCTGGCCTGGGTTTCACTAGAGAGTGAAGCTGAGGTGCGGGAAGAAAGGGAGCATAATAGAGTTATACGTAATATTGTGTGAGTGACACCAGATCTCATTATGCCAGTGGGGCCGTTTACCTTTCTGGGTTGGTTTTTATTCCACTTTGCGTGGCCCTGGCTGACAATGGAGTTGCCCCAAACCAGGTAGGACAAACTCTTGCTCAGAGACGCACTGTACGTTTGTACAAATGATTCAAGGGTATGTCCACACTGCGGTAAAGGACCCCTGACATGGCAAGCCTGGCTCAGGTGGCTGGGCCTCAGAGAGCTCAGGTTGTGGGGCTATAAAATTGCAGTGCAGACGTTCGGGCTGAGGCTGGAGCCCCATGGGGGAGTGTCTCAGATCTCAGGCTCCAGCCCATGACCAACTCTCTACACAGCTCATTTTAGCCCTGCAGCCCAGGCCTGAGTGAGCTAACCTAGGCTCACACTCATTGGTGCAGAGCTTTTTAAACTCAGTGTAGACATAACTCAAGCACATCCCCAGCTGGTGTAAATTGGCCATAGTTCCATCTAAACCCATGGGGCCAGATCCCCAGCTGGTGGGAATCAGAGGGGAGGATCTGACCCATGGGACTTGCAACACACACACATTTTGCAGGCAGTCCCTAGCTGGGAGGGGGTGTGTGAAAATTCACTCCCGACGCAGCCCCCCAAGGGGCAGGGATGAATCCGCCCGGCGGAGCTGATCATTCCCACTAAAATCCCCAGCCAGCTGCTCAGGGGGCTAGGACAGTTTAACCGCAGAGCCAGGAGGATCGGGTCACCCCTGCTGCAGACAGAGCGAAACCCGGAGGCCCTGTTCCCTCGGTGTGGGGAGTGCAATGGGGAAGGTCTCTCTTACCTTCCCTCCAGGGTGTGCTGTGTCTGAGAGCAGGGGCTGCTCAGTGGGGAGCGTCTCCCTCTCAGGGCTGGGGATCCCAGATCTGGTGTGTGTGTGTGGGGGGGATCTGTCTTCCCTATGCAGGAGGGTGCTGGCCAGGCTGGGGGCTCTGCCCTGGGAGAGGCTCCCGGGGAGCAGCGGGAAGCGCCCGGCTGGAGATTCCCCTCTCCCGGCTGCAGCCCGGGCTCCGGGCTCCGGGCTCTTGCAAGGGATCTTGCAAAGGGAACCTGGAATCCACCAGCAACCAAATGTTACTGTAGCGAATTCACTTCCGTCCCCAGCTCCCTTCTGGGTCCTAGCGCTGGACCCATTGCTCGGCGGCCCCCTGCGCCTGGGGCAGCCCGGCCCAGCGCCCAGGGGGGTTCAGACCATCACACACGTGCAGGGCCGGAGGGGACCTCGACTGAGCATCCTCCGTCCCCAGGAGCCCAGCCGCAGAGTCCGGGGGCCCCGGTTTGTGTTACAGACACTGCCCACGCTCGGGCTCTGTTTATCTTCCTGGGTCAGATCCTCCATTGCGAGCCGGGGGCCGGGCCGAGCCGCTGCTGCTCCCCGGCGGGGTCTGTGCGGGGAGAGACCGGCGCTAACGCCCCGCTCCGCCCCGGGCTCGGCCCGCACCAGCCCCCGAGCCGGAGCCCGCAGGTGATGGGGGGACCCGGGGAAAGGGCCGGGGCCGGGCAGGACAGTGACTCTGCACAAGCGGCCCCGCAGCCCCGGCTCCCGCCGCCCCGGGAAGCTGCTCCCTGGCTGGGAAGCGCCCGGCGGAGGGACCGGAGCTGCGGCCCCAGCGGCGAGTCGCTGCCCGGGCTCTGCCCAGGATCTGCGCCCGGGGCCAGCGCGGGGGTTCGGGCAGGGGGGAGAGCGGCCGGGGGGGGGGCATGGGCGGGCCCCAGGGGGGGTTCCCTGTTGTGTCCCTGGGGCTGGGTTGTCGGGGAGGGGAGGGGAGAGAAATGAGACTGAAATGGAGTCGGGGGGGGGGGGGGGATTTATTGTAACCCCGTTACAAAACTCAGAGCCCCTCCCTCCCCTGAGACAGGCCCCTTCGTGCCCCAGCGGTGGGTGAATCTCCCCAGCCCTGAACGGCTGCTGGGGCCCTGTTTGCTCCGTCAGAGACACCTGCTCTGAAAGGGGGCAGGATCCTGTTCTCCTGAAGAGCCCCGAGTGTGACCCGCTCACATTGTCTCACACGTGTGCCAGGCAGCCTGAATGACCTGCTCTTGGTGTCCTGTGGGGGGGTTACAGTGAGATCAGTCTGCTCAGATTCTGTTTCTGTTCTGTATAAATAGGCTTGGACGAATTAGATTTTTTTAGGGTAAACGTCACTTTCACCCTATACACACAAACAGATGAAAAAGTATTTCCATGGATAATAATCAAAATGACCAGAGAGGCAGAGTCGGGAAAATGCTGCTTGAGAACTTCTTAAAGTTTGATTTAAGGATAGTTACTTGGTATGTTTTGACATGTGATGCTGACAGTGTGCGTTTGAATGGTTATAAAGCTTTAACTTTTTAATCCCAACATCTACAGCCATGAAATAATTATTATCTGACCCACCCTGTAATTTCCTTTGCAACTGTGAACATTTAAATCAATAAAAATAAAAAGGAACCCCTTAAAATAAACATTGATATTATCCATTGACATAATTAAAGAGAGAGAAAAAGAAATTCTGCCAGGCCTGTATATAAATATAGCAATACAATCACCACTAATCTAGTCCCTTTACTCTCCATTAATAAAATATTGCTCTATAACTTTTCAGATTTTTTTCTCTTTTTTCCACTTGCCACATTTTGATATGAAATCCTCTCAAATTTTGTTCAATTTCTCTTATTTATAGATTAATATATTATCTGCTAATTTATTTCTCTAAATACCCACAACTAAGAAAATTAATTGACTTCTCCTTTCTAATTAACTTACATGTGAATCATTTCCATATTTTCTCTCTCAGTTATCAAATAGGGATATAAAATCTCCTCAAAATTAACTGATGTTTGCACTCTAATTTTTGAATTATATAAGATTTCCTCAATTTGGGAGGAGAAATATTGCCCTGAGTCATTGATTTGATTACAAAAAGAAATTATCAGGTACTCTAAAGCCCTCTTGAATTCTAGCAGAGAAAAGTGAAAGGAGAAAGAATGGCTGAAAATGAAAGCCAGAGAAATACAAATGGAAAATTAGGGTGATTAACTTCTGAAAAAACTAACAAGGGAAGCGGTGGATTTTCCATCTCTTAAATTCAGCACTGGATGCCTTGATACATGTGTTTTAGTCCAACACAAGTGATTGGACTCAGTGCAGGAGTAACCGGATGAATTGTGATGGATTGTATCATACAGGAGGTCAGACTAGTTTTTCTAAATTCAATGGTCTCTTCCACTTCTGGCCTTAAAAATCTGTAACACCACATGGGGATTGGGTGGGTGGGAGATTAAACTCCCCAATGATAAACTTTCCCCCTGATATCTGCAAATCAAGGTGTTTCCTCCATATTTAATGAGCCTCCCTCGGCTAAGGGACCAGTGTCTCCCAGATACTGATGGGGAAATCGCCGAGGGCTAGATGTACCAAGGGATTTAGGCATTACGAGATCAGCAGAGCAGCACCTTCTGTTCAGATGCCCTGCCTCCGAGTGGAATCCACAGCCCTGAGTTAGGTTCCCTATATTCTCCCTGGGCAGAGCTAAGCACCTAAAAATGGGATCCACAAAACACAGCTTGCTGACTGGGGAGCTGCCTGAGCTAGCCAATAGGAAATGCTGAGGAGAGGGGTGGGTCATACGCCCCTACCCCTCAAAGTGATATAGGCGGCTATCTCTACTTGGTCACTCTCCGCTGTGAACCCTCTCCTGGAGTTTGGCACAAAAGGCTTTGGGGTTTTCCAGGGTACGTCTCAGTCTCTCCCGCTGAAGCTGTTCCACCATGTATAAATGGTTACACATGTGTCGGGTAAGAGGGAGTGAGACTGACTCCAGCCCTGGGGCAGGGTGCTCACCTGGATTTTAGGAGACCGAGGTTTCAGGCCCACTCCTCCAATATCTATTTAGATCTTTCTGTTTGGGCTGACCCAGCCTGTCTCCTTTGCGTATCTTTTCCTAGCAACATTTATTGTTATCCGTGGTTGTAACTGTGTAAGAATTTTCACTCTCTGTCTGAAAATGGAGCTCCCCACTGGGGTAGGACTGCCTGATCCCAGTGACTACAACACATCCTGCTGGGGGATAGGAATCCCGTTCAGAGAGTGGATTTTCAGGGGGGCTGCTGGTGGGTTTGTGTTAGAAGGGCTGGAGCAGGAAATACACAGGGCCAGGGAGGTGGTGACAGGATGGAACAAGCCTGCTGGGATGTCTTCAGTTTGTGGCATAATGTTCAGAACAGGACCTTTTGGGGGATGGAATAAAAATTCCCCCATTTCTGGAACGGGAAAGAAACCAACAGGGCTGGGAAAATTGATTGGACTTTCAGTGCTGGAGCCTGAACCCACTAGACAGAGGTTGCTCTGAAATACAAAGGGGGCACCCAGGGGTGAGGTCCCGGGGAGATGCCCTGTCCCCTCATCCCCAGCTGCTGGGAATAGGGAGGGGGTTGGGATTCCTGTCCCTGGACCCTGCTGAGAGGCTCCATCTCCTGTATCAGCCTCTGGCTAGCAGGTGTGTGATAAATGGGAAGGCCCCTGCCCTCCTCCATCGGCTGGGAGGGACAAGGAGCTCTCTCTTTCTCCACGCATGGAGCCTCCTGGCTGCTCTGAGCAGGGTGCGGGTGGGATTCTATATCTCTGGTGCTTGTTGTTTCAGGAGCTGGTGACCTTCGAGGAGGTGGCTGTGTATTTCACCCAGGGGCAGGGGGCTCTGCTGGACCCCGGTCCAAGAGCCCTCTACAGGGACGTCATGCAGGAGAACTATGAGATGGTGACCTCGCTGGGTAAGGGAGTCCTCTTGCGTTGGTTACTGGAAGCTGCGGGGGTCTGTGATATGACCAGTTTGGCTCCTACTCAGGTTCTACCTTGGTCACTTAGGTTACGTCTACACAGCATCTGGGAGGTGGGATTCCCAGCTCAGGTAGATTTACATGCACTAGTTCTGCTAGGGCTAGTGCCTAAAAATAGCCACGCAGATAGCAGCTTGGGCTAGCCTCCTGAGTACATGCCCAGAGAGAGAGCGGGATTGTACTCAGGTGACTAGTCTGAGCCACAGCCCATGGCCACACTGCTGTTATTCCATGCTCATGTTTGTCCATCTACCAAGCTGGGGATCACACCTCCCAGCAGCTGTGCAGACAGACCCTTCCATTTCAGGAGAATGACCCCATAGTCCCCCCAGCCCGTTTAAGACAGACTTTGATCTCCACTCCCCCAGACGTGGGATAGGAGAGTCGGAAACACAAGGGGAGGCCTAATTCATCTCCATCCTGCATCCTTTGAGTTGGCAGAAGCATCGTCTTCTCCCATCTATATTCATTCATGTCTCTTCCCCTCCCCTCCTGGGACTACCTCCATTCTTGGGGTAGATGTCAACCACCCACACTGACTGAGATCTGGCAGCAGCTCCCTGCCCCCGGACTTTATGACCCCCGGGGTGTTTGGAAGGGATCTGGAGGCAGAATCCAATTTCTCCATTGTGGGTCCCTGATGTTCTGTGTTGTCTGTTAGAACTAGGTTATTTCTTCCAAGCATGGAGGCTTTATTATTTTTTTAAATTTATTTTTAAAACCTCTGTTTCTGGCTTCACCCTGTGGCACCATTGTGGTACCTGGTGCAGTACACTGTGAAACTACAGTGAGAGGGCGGGCTTAAAAAACAGAGGAGATTCCATGCTTGGAAGATGAGGAGAAATATCCCAGTTCTAATGGATCCTGGCGCACCAGGGACCCACTTCACAGAAGGAAAAATTACAGATGGGTTAGTAAGTGTTCCCTTTCTCAGTCTCCTCAGTGGTGGTTGTGTTGTTTTTCCCCTCTTTGCTGTTCCCCTTTCGTTCTTTTCTCCCCGGCATGGGGGATGACTCCTGTCTGGATTCTCTCTCTGTATTCCAGGGGGTGCTGGGATGGTGAGTGAGAATGAGGAGGAGAATCCACAGCGGGAAGGTGGTGAGGACATGGGTCTGCAGGGAACAGTATTGGGAAGATCCGAGGGGAATTTTTACCAGAATCATAAACCAGGAAAAACCTGCAAAAACCAGCGCAGGTCAGAGAGGCTGCTGGGATACGACCCAGGGAAGAAAACGTGTGAACCCATAAATCATGGTGGAGATTGCGAGGACCTCAAAGAAACCACAGACCAGCGGAGAATCCCTCCAGAAGAGAGAAAAAACACATGCACTGAGTGTGGGAAAAGCTTTATGCGGAGGTCACATCTTATTTCCCATCAGAGGATCCACACTGGAGAGAAACCGTATAAGTGCCTTGTCTGTGCGAAAGGTTTCAATCAGACCGCAAATCTTATTTCACATCAGAGGATCCACACAGGGGAGAAACCCTATAAATGTCTTGACTGTGGGAAAGGTTTCAATCAGGGTTCGCATCTTATTAGGCATGAGAGAACCCACACAGGTGAGCAACCTTATAAATGTCTTGACTGTGGGAAAGGTTTCATTCAGAGCTCACATCTTATTAGGCATGAGAGAACCCACACGGGTGAGAAACCGTATAAATGCCTGGACTGTGGGAAAAGCTTTGTTCTGAGCTCAGATCTTATTTCACATCAGAGTAGCCACACGGGAGAAAAACCCTATAAATGCTTGCACTGTGGGGAAAGTTTTGATTGGAACATGCAGCTGGTTAGACATCAGAAGCACCACACGGGAGAGAAACCCTACAAATGCCTGGATTGTGGGAAAGCATTTAGTGACAGTTCTGCCCTTATTATTCATCAGAGAGTCCACACAGGAGAGAAACCCTTTAAATGCCTCGACTGTGGGAGAAGATTCAATCGGAGCGCACACCTTACTAGGCACAAGAGAACCCACACGGGAGATAAACCCTATAAGTGTCCAGACTGTGGGAAAAGCTTCAATCAGAGTGCATACCTCATTTCACATCAGAGAACTCACACAGGAGAGAAACCCTATAAATGCCTTGAGTGCGGGAAAAAATTCAGCTGGAGTTCCAATCTGATTTCACATCAAAGAACTCACACAGGAGAGAGACCATATAAGTGCCTGGACTGTGGGAAAAGGTTTATTGATAACTCTGCCCGTATTAAACATCACAAAATCCATACGGGAGAGAAGCCCTATAAATGCCTTGACTGTGGGAAAAGTTTCAGTCGGAGATCAACCCATGTTCGACATCAGAGAATCCACACAGGAGAGAAATCTTGAACGTTGGAGATGCTTCAGCTGGGGTCAGCTTGTATCAGGCATCAGGAAATCCATACAGGAAATAGACCTCTTAAATATCTTTAACTTGGAAAATGTTTCAAGTGGAATTGACATTGGAGACTCCACACAGGAGAGAAATTCTTTCAGTTCCATCACTAGGACTGGCCTTAGTTTATTTAAAAAAAAAAAAAAAATCCAGTTCCCCTACATACGTCTTTGATTTCATTCATGCTAAGTCATACTCATAAGGGCTGGAGATTTAAGTGTCACAGACCTGGAGGGAAAATTCAAATGAATCCCCAATGTTGTGTGATCGTTCTGAGCTTAAATCCCAATGTACACGTACTGGTAAAGCAGCTTCTGGTATCTTTCCTACCAACCTCCGATTATTTGCAGACAGTAATTTTGGTTTTCTCTTTTCATTAGGATGATGTTAAAACTTTTGTAACTAACGTGACTGGGTAAGAAGGCTCCAAACAGGGCAGGTGTAGAGTGTTCAGAGGAGAACATGGGTAAGTCTGTTCTCCTGATTTTGAATCATCTGAAACAAGCTCTGGGATGTCAATTATTATGAACCTGAGAGTGTCTTATAAGTCCACCCTGTATTGTGGATTGTTCTCTATTTCCTGAAGGCCATTTGGTCACCTAGTAGGATATTACTTGTGTTTTACAGGACGTAGTGCAGGTTTATTGGGGACGCCATAAGACAAATGGCCACTTGCTAGAACACTGTCTTATTTTATTGGTACCATTTTACGACCCTTTGCCATGCGGTCTTAGTGTTGTTTGAATAATGATTATTATACATCACCCTCAACATAAACGTCGGTGGGGACAGTGTGAGAGTCGCAGGCTGAGAGGCAGAGACTGAAATGGGGAAGGAAGTTCCTGCCTGATCCCTGCAGTGATGGGAGATACAGTTGGGAGAGGGAGAGCATGAAAGATAAAGAGCTGGGAAACTGCAGGGTTTTCTCTGGAGAGCCAGACAGCTGAGGCTGAGAATTGTTAACTTGCTACACAGGAGCGAGAGAGAGAAGGAAATAGCCTGTGATCACTGGGTGAAGCCGTCCCTGAATCCTAAAGGGCTACAAATAACACTGCTTGTGGAGTGATTGGGTGCATCAGTGATTCCTGGGAGGACAAGACTGAGCAGAGATAGGAAGGAAACTAGGGAAATCAACAGGCCTGGCGAGCCCTGAAGCCAGCTGACATCCATCACTGCGACTGGAGGGCAATGAGGAGTCTGTGAACCAAGATAGTCACCGCAACCCCCTCCACAGTGTCCTTTATTGGGACGATGGAGACTCTCTCTGCCACACTCTCCCCACGCATGCCAAGGACGTCCCTGGGGGATAAAACCCTCAGCCGGGATTGGAGATGCCGCACCGTTCTCCGGCTCCTGTTAACCGAAGTCCCTGGCTTTTCTGCTCTCACAGTGTTTCCTTCTGTGACTGAATCCCAGCGTCTCTAATGGATCCTCTGCATTTTTCTGCCCACTGTACAACGTTGCTCCATAGCTGATGCCCGCGGGAGCCGGGAGCAGCACCATCTTGGGCTGGGGCTGAAATGCTCCATGCTGAGCTGAGCTCTGGGTGTGAGGAGATTTTAGCTTTTATTTTTGGCTTGGAAAGAATAAAGTCAAATTTAGTTTTTCAAACTCCCAGAGTCCTTTGTCTTGAGTCATGAGTACAAATAGCCTTTAACGGACTCGGTGGCTGTCTGGGAATCTTCTTTGAGGCATTATTTCCCCAACCCTGAGCACCAGAGACGTCACATCCTGGAGCTGCCAACTCTGCGGGCTCTTCATGGCTAATAGCCATTGACGGACCTATTCTCCAGGAACTGATCTCATTCCTTTTTGAACCCAGTTATAGTTTTGGCCTTCACAGCATCCCCTGGCAATGAGACTAATAAAGAAAAAAAAAATACTGACATTATGGTTTGCATAGCCTTGCATTTTAACTGTTTAGAAGTGCTTTTCCAAATGACAACACTCCCTTTCTTTCCTTGTGTCCAAATTGCCAACAGAGCTTTCTCCATGGTAGCACATTGTGGAAATTGTGACAGGCAACCCCCATCCATCACATTTTGATACATCGGGCGGGGCAGCACGTTGTCACAGAGTAGCAGAAAAGAACACCCAGCAGATGTCAATAACTGTGACAGGTAGCAAATTATGATGGTGGCCATTTGTAAAGTTACGCCATCCTCCATCTGAGTACCAGCTCCCTGGAGACAACAGCTAATGAGCCCCTTCCCTGCACACTCACTTTTCACCGTCTCATCAAGCAGGACCCAGCAATGCCTCCTCTATGCCCTTTAACTATAGAAACCTGCAGAGCAAGTTCCACCCAGAGCCCAAGTCACTGAGATCCATGTCCCCTCACTCTGGTTAAACTGTCCTAGCCCCCTGAGCAGCCGGCTGGAGATTTTAGTGGGAATGATCAGCTCCGCCTGGCTGATTCATCCCTGCCTCTTGCGGGGCTGTGTTAGGAGTGAATTTTCACATCCCCGCTCCCAACTGGGCACTGCCTGCAAAATGTGTGTGTGTTGCAAGTCCCATGGGTCAGATCCTCCCCTCTGATTCTCACCAGCTGGGGATCTGGCCCCACAGGTTCCAATGGAGCTACGGCCAATTTACACTAGCTGGGGATGCAGCTTGGGTTACATCTACACTGAGATAAAAAAACCCTGCAGCATTGAGTCAGAGCCTGGGTTAGCTTACTCAGGCCTGGGCTTCGGGGCTAAAATGAACTGTGTAGACATTTGGTCTTGAATCAGAGCCTGAGATCTGAGACTCTCTCCCCTGGGGCTCCAGCCCCAGCCCGAACGTCTGCACTGCAATTTTATAGCCCCACAACCTGAGCCCTGTCAGCCCCCGTCAGCTGAGCCAGTCCCGGCAGTGTGGACGTACCCTTGAATCGTTTGTACAAACATACAGTGCACCTCTGAGCAAGAGTTTGTACTACCTGGTTTGCGATGACTTCATTGCCAGCCAGGGCCACACAAAGTGGAATAAAAACCAACCCAGAAAGGTAAACGGCCCCACTGGCATAATGAGGTCTGGGGTTGCTCACACAATATTACGTATAACTCTATTATGCTCCCTTTCTTCCTGCACCTCAGCTTCACTCTCTGGTGAAACCCAGGCCGGAGCTCTTTCCATAAGGCTGGACACAGAGTTAAACTTCAGGGCTGTTGTATGTATGTAAAACCCTGTTAAGTAGCTGGTAATATTGCCCAGTGGGCTTTGAAGAGAGAGTCCCACAGAGTGACCTGGGAAATAGACATTCCATGCACACAGAAATGATTATAAATGGGACAACCCATTGTAGATAGGATTTGGAATACTGTGAATATCATTTAAAGACAAGCAGTTGGACAGTAAATCTACAGGCATTCCGTATATAGATGTCCCCATTTTGTTGCTATTACAGATATTCAAAGATAAAGTTCCCACATGATATCGACCTTCCTGTTCTCGAGCACGCACATCAGAACACAGTCCCCTCTGATCGTCTCGCAGAGATGATTTCTCAGTCATTGTAGTGTGGCCTCGTATGTGCTGTGTGTGTCTCACTGATTCATAGACTTGAAGGTCAGAAGGGACCATCATGATCATCTAATCTGACCTCCCGCACATTGGCGCTCTGGACTCAAGTCACCTGGACCCTTCACAGCTTGAGAAGAATGGCAGCTTCTCAGCCCTTTCAAAGCACTTCTGACCCCCCCTTGACAGTCTGGGGATCTCCACAACCAGCAGCATTCCAGGTTGGTAGCAGACTGGTCCTCACTGGCTGGTCAAACTGTATCTAAAGTGGTACAGTTATTGGGATCAGCATATGAAGCATCTATTCCCTGGATCTCTAGAAGACTTTCACTCTAGAACGCTGTCTTCTCCCCATATGAAGTGGCTACTAACTTACTGGAGGGCTTCGCTAGTAAGTGAAGCTGGAGTAGCACTCTGCATGGGCACTGGGACTCCACCCCGCAGCAGGGCTGTTTCACCCCTTTATTTAAAACATTGCCCCTGCACCCTGATTGATTCAGCTCTGGGGCTGGTGACTGGGGAGCATTGGGGAGACCAGGACTGGCATGGGCGGTGCATATAATAGGCTAGGGAAGGCTGTACCTCCCCAAACAGCCCCGAGCCGCTCCCTCCCACCCTTGCTGCTAGTTGGCCCTAGCCCAGGCAGGCTGCTCCTCTTCCAGGAAGCCTGCTGGGGCTGGGACTTGGGGGGGCTGGGGCCGCCCAGTGCTCTGCAGCTGAGGGTGGGGGGCCTCTGGGCTTCAGCAGGGGTGGGGAAGGGCCTCAGGCAGAAGGGGTGGGCCGGGACGGGGGCTAGCCTCCTCGAACCCGTGATTCACCCACCGCCCATGAGGACTGGGATCGTAAATGCAGTTCTGGTGGCTGCATATTAAGAAGGATATTGAAAAAACAGGCTTCCAGCATGCCTGTTCTCAGCTCCTCCTCCAGTGGGTCAGGCCTTCCCCAGATGCTGGATCACATGCAGGGCAGAGAGGGGGCTCGGACATGCCCTGGAGGGGCAAGGACACCCGGATCTCAGCACACACACGGAAGGAGATTATGTGGGGCTGAGAGGTGCTCCTCTCTTGCAACTTCCCAGTGCCCCACCTCTCTCCTCCCACTTCCCTCAACCCCATCCCCCTGTGTCCTTAGCCCCCCA
This sequence comes from Lepidochelys kempii, assembly GCF_965140285.1. NCBI lineage: Eukaryota > Metazoa > Chordata > Testudines > Cheloniidae > Lepidochelys > Lepidochelys kempii. The sequence continues at coordinate 45,993,466 of NC_136393.1, read as the reverse complement.
ACCCCTGTCCCTTCCCCTACTACCCCTGCCCATTTACCCCCTGCCCTCTCTGCAGCCCCAAACCTCTCTCCCCATTTCCTCCCACTCCTTTGCCCACTAATTCCCTCTCCTTGTCCAAAAAGCATTTTATTCTCTATTTAAAAAGTCACAGAATTATAGCAGCAAATATCCCCAATGGCTGGTGATGGGACACTGGATGGGGGGGCCTCTGATTCTTTCCCAGGTGTCTGGCCAGTGGGTCTTCCCACATGTTCAGGGTCTAAACTCTCCTGCCAACATAGCACTGTCTTCACTGGGGGGTTAGGTCAATATACCTGCGTCGCTCCAGAGGGTGGATTTTCTGAGTGATGTAGTTGTACCCGTGTCCGTTTGTAGAGTAGACCTGGCCTTAGGAAGGAAAAATCAAACGCACAGCTACAAAACGGGGAATAACTGGCAAGGTATGGTCGACATGGGGCCTTAGCTTGGTTGAATTACATTGCTCAGGCGCTGGATTTTTCACACCCAGAGCTGAGGGAGGTAGCTGGGTTGACCTAATTTTTAAGTGTAGACGGGGCCTAATTCTATTACACTCCCCTTCTTCCTGAGTGGCAGCTAAACTCTCTGCTGAAGCATAGGTCAGAGTCGGGGCTCTTCTGAACTTTAGAAGGGGTTACCCAGAGTTCAACTTCAGGGCTATTGTATGTGTGTAAACCCCTGATAAGCAGGTGTCCATATTGCCCAGTAGCTAGGTGGGTGGACAGGGTCATTGCAGGGACTCTGGAATTCACCCAGCAACAAAGAGTTACTGTAGGGGGTGCAATTCCCTTCCATCCCCAGCTCCCTTTCTGGGTCCTAGACAAACCCATTGTCCGGCAGCCCCCTGCCCCAGCACTCGGGGCGGTTCTTGCACTGAAGCTGGAGAGGCTGAGGGAACTGGGATTGTTTAGTCTGCAGAAGTGAAGAATGAGGGGAGATTTGATAGCTGCTTTCAACTACCTGAGAGGTGGTTCCAGAGAGGATGGATCTAGACTATTCTCAGTGGTAGAAGAGGACAGGACAAGGAGAAATGGTCTCAAGTTGCAGTGGGGGAGGTTTAGGTTGGATATTAGGAAAAACTTTTTCACTAGGAGGGTGGTGAAACACTGGAATGCGTTACCTAGGGAGGTGGTAGAATCTCCTTCCTTAGAAGCTTTTAAGGTCAGGCTTGACAAAGCCCTGGCTGGGATGATTTAATTGGGGATGGGTCCTGCTTTGAGCAGGGGGTTGGACTAGATGACCTTCTGGGGTCCCTTCCAACCTTGATATTCTAGGATTCTATGATTAAGCCTGTCAGTGGGGGGTGGAAAGGAGGAGCCCGCAGGATCCCTGCGAAGGGGAGAAGGGGGGTTTCTATGGGGACCGGGGATTGCTGCCGAGGGTCCCCAAATCCGCGGGGGTGGCGGGTCCTGGCCTCCCAGGGAGCCTGCCCGGGCGCGTTTCTCAGTGACCCGGGCGGTGGGTGGGATTGGCCGGGCCGGTCTCTACAGGGCAGAGAGGAGGAATTTCGGGCCGGGGCGCCCCGGGCTGAGCGGGGTGTGGGCCGGGGGGGTCCTTAGCTGCTGCCCCCACAGGGCCCTGGTTCGTGCTGGGAGGGGGCGGGCTGCGCTCGCTCTGCCTCTGTTTATCTTCCTGGGTCAGCTCCTCCATTGCGAGCCGGGGGCCGGGCCGAGCCGCTGCTGCTCCCCGGCGGGGTCTGTGCGGGGAGAGACCGGCGCTAACCCCCCGCTCCGCTCCGCTCCGCCCCGCTCCGCCCCGGGCTCGGCCCGCACCAGCCCCCGAGCCGGAGCCCGCAGGTGATGGGGGGACCCGGGGAAAGGGCCGGGGCCGGGGCCGGGCAGGACAGTGACTCTGCACAAGCGGCCCCGCAGCCCCGGCTCCCGCCGCCCTGGGAAGCTGCTCCCTGGCTGGGAAGCGCCTGGCGGAGGGACCGGAGCTGCGGCCCCAGCGGCGAGTCGCTGCCCGGGCTCTGCCCAGGATCTGCGCCTGGGGCCAGCGCGGGGGTTCGGGCAGGGGGGAGAGCGGCCGGGGGGGGGCATGGGCGGGCCCCAGGGGGGTTCCCTGTTGTGTCCCTGGGGCTGGGTTGTCGGGGAGGGGAGGGGAGAGAAATGAGACTGAAATGGAGTCGGGGGTGGGGGGATTTATTGTAACCCCGTTACAAAACTCGGAGCCCCTCCCTCCCCTGAGACAGGCCCCTTCGTGCCCCAGCGGTGGGTGAATCTCCCCAGCCCTGAACGGCTGCTGGGGCCCTGTTTGCTCCGTCAGAGACACCTGCTCTGAAAGGGGGCAGGATCCTGTTCTCCTGAAGAGCCCCGAGTGTGACCCGCTCACACTGTCTCCTAACGCACGTGTGCCAGGCAGCCTGAATGACCTGCTCTTGGTGTCCTGTGGGGGGGTTACAGTGAGATCAGTCTGCTCAGATTCTGTTTCTCTTCTACATACCTAGGCTTGGAAGGACGAGATTTTACATCCGTAAATGTCGGTAAACCTCAATTTCTCCTTACACACACAAATGGATGAAAACATATTTCCACTGGAAATAGTTGAAATGTGCAGACCGGCAAAGTAAGAAAAATGCTGCTTGAGAACTTCTTAGCGTTTGAGTTTAGGAGGTTTACTGGGTATATTTTGGCCTATGATGATGCCAACGTGTGTGTAACATTTATAAAGCTTTCAGCTTGTTGAATCTCAACGTCTGCGGTCCTTGAATAATTCTTGTGTGATCCGCCCCACTAACTCCTGCGACTGTGAACCTTTAAATCGATAAAAATTGAAAATCAATCCTTCAAAAGAAACACTGATACTGTCATTGAAATGATTGGGAAAAAAAATCAATTTCTGCCAAGCCTGTGTATAAGTCTAGCAATACAATAACCACTAAGTCAGCATTTCTGAAACAGGGGTCCTCACCCCAAAAGGGGTCTTAAGGCTATTGTGTGTGTGCGTGGGGGGGGGGGGGGTCACGAAATGGTATGGTGTGGCCACCCTTACTTCTCTGGTGCTTCTGATGGAGGCGTTACCTTCCGAGCTGGGCAGCCGGAGGGTGGCAGCTGCTGGCCAGGCACCCAGCTCTGAAGGCAGGACCAGGGCCAGCAGCAGCACAGAAGTACGGGTGGCCTGGTACGGTATTGCTGTACCCCCCTACAGTTCCCCCTCCCCCCCAGCAGTGTCCTCTATTGGGGATCTGGAAATACGGTCACCCGACTTTTCCCTTTTTGCAAGGTTTCAGTGCCTTTGACTGCAGGGCTATTGATTACATGCTTCATTTAGTGCTCCTCTGAGTACACACAGCAATGTGCTATCACTTTTTCTGAGCGGGGGTCATCCCAGTCTGAAATATTTTCAAAGGGGGGGGTCAGCAAAAAAAAGTTTGAGAACCTTTGCACGAAGTTGAGCCCCTTTTCTCTCCATTAATAAGATATTGCTCAATAACCTCTCAATTCTTTTTCTTTTTTCTCACTTGCCAGATTTTGATACAAAAGCCCCTCAAAATGTGTTCAGTTTCTCTATTTAAGGATTAATATTTTGCATCTATGACGCTTACTTGTTTAGCTAAATACCAACTATTAATTTTTTTTGCCTTCTCCCTTCTAATTAGCTAAAATGTGAATCCTCTTCTATTTTCTTAATTTTTCTCTTTCTTAATGATTGTCAAATAGTCATATAAAAGCTCCTCGAAATTCACCGACGTTTACGTTCTAATTTTTGAATTATATTAGATTTCCTTAGTTTTAGAGGCAAAATAGTGTCCTGGGTCATTGATTGGATTGCAAAGAGAAAATACCAGGTTCTAAAGGCCTCTTGAATCTAGTAGAGAATATGCAGTTGTGAACCCTCTCCTGGAGTTTGGCATATAGGACTATGGGGTTTTCCTTGGTACGTCTCTCTCAGTCTCTCCCGCTGAAGCTGTTCCACCATGTATAAATAATTACACATAAGTTGGGTGAGAGAGAATGAGAATGACTCTAGCCCTGGGGCAGGGCGCTCACCTGGGTTTCAGATCCACTCCTCCAATGTCTATTTGGACCTTTCTGTTTGGGCTGACCCAGACTGTCTCCTTTGGGTACCTTTTCCTAGCAATCTTAGAGATGATTGTAACTTTGTATGAACTTTCATCCACTTTCCAAAAGATGGAGCTCTCCACTGGGGTAGGACTGCCTTATCCCAGTGACTTCAACACATCCTCCTGAGGGATGGGAAACCCCTTCAGAGAGGGCATTTTCAGGGGGCTGCTGGTGGGTTTGTGTTAGAAGGGCTGGAGCAGGAAATACACAGGGCCGGGGAGGTGGTGACCGGGAGGGACAAACCTGCTCTGACATGTTCAGTCTGTGGCATTCCTGGGGCTCTCGTGTGCCCAGTTTAGTTTCTGCTCAGTTTCTACCCCGGTCACTTAGGTTACGTCCACACAGCCCCTGGGAGGTGGGATTCCCAGCCCGGGTAGATGTATATGCACTAGTTCTGCTAGAGTTAGCACCTAAATATACGGCCTCGATAGCGGCTTGGGCTAGTCACCTGAGTATGTTCAGAAGACGCCCCTTGGGAGCGGGGTGGAAATTCTCCCATTTCTGGAACTGGAAACAACCCCCCCTGGACAGGGCTGGGAAAACGGACTGGACTCCCACTGCTGGAGTCTGAACCCACCAGGCAGAGGCTGATGTGGAATACGAAGGGGGCACCAAGCGGTGAAGGCCCAGGGGAGAGGCCCCGTCCCCTCACCCCCAGCTGCTAGGAATGGGGAGGGTGTTGGGATTCCTGTGCCTGGACCCTGCTGAGGGGCTCCATTTCCTGTGCCAGCCTCTGGCTAGTAGGTGTGTGTAAAGGGGAAGGCCCCTGCCCTCCTCCACCGGCTGGGAGGGACAAGGAGCTCTCTCTTTCTCCCTTCCCTCAAGTCTCCTGGCTGCTCCGAGCAAGGTGGGGGTGGGATTCTGCTCCTCTGTCTCCACTAGACCTTTCATTTTATCGGCCCTCCTCCCCTGGGACTAGTGGGATTGTGGCTGGGACTCTTGTTTCAGGAGCCGATGACCTTCAAGGAGGTGGCTGTGTATTTCACCCAGGGCCGGGGGCTCTGCTGGGCCCCGCTCAGAGAGCCCTCTACAGGGACGTCATGCAGGAGAATTATGAGATGGTGACCTCGCTGGGTAAGCGAGTCCTGTCCCCTTGATTATTGGAAGCCTGGGAAGGGGCTGCGGAGGGGCCGGGGGGGCGGCTGTGATGTTTTCAATTGGGCTTCTGGTGAGGTTCTTCTTTGGTCAGTTAGGTTACATCTACACAGCAGCTGGGAGGTGTGATTACCAGCTCAGATACATTTACATGTAATAGTTTTCCGAAAACTAATGCCTAAAAATAGTGGCACAGATAGAGGCTAGCGCTAGCCAAGGGGCAGGGCAGGATTGTACTCCAGTGGGTATTCCAAGCCACAGCCCATGCTGCCATGGTCATACTGCTATTGTTAGACACGAGTGCTTGTCCATCTACCAAGCTGGGAATTACACCTCTCAGCAGCCATGCAAACAGACCCTATGATTTCAGGGGAATGACCCCATAGTCCCCACAACTCATTTAAGACACATTTTGATCTCCACTCCCCCAGCCACGGGACTGAGGAGTTAGAAACACAAGGGAGATGTTAATTCATCTCCATCCCGTTGAGGTGGCAGAAGCATTGTATTGTCTTGTCTGTATTAATTAATGTCTCTTCCCCTCCCTTCCTGGGACAAGCTCCATCCATGGGGCAGATGCCACCCACCCACGCTGACTGAGATCTGGGACGAGCTCCCCGCCCCCAGACTTTACTTCCCCCTGGATCTTTTGAAGGGATCTGGAGGCAGAATGAAATTTCTCTATTGTGGGTCCCCGGTGCTCTGTGTTGTCTGTTACAACTAGTTTATTTCTTCCAAATGGATGCTCTATTTAAAAAAAAAATTATTTTGAAAACTTTATTTTGAAACTGAGCTTCACCCCGTGATGCTGTTGTTATACCAGGTGCAGTACACTATGAAATTAGAGTGAGAGAGAGGGTTTAAAAGAAAGAGGAGCCTCCATGCTTGGAGGATGAGGAGGAATATCCCAGTTCTAATGGATCATGGAGCACCAGGGACACACTTCACAGAAGGAAAAATTACAGAAGGGTTAGTAAATGTTCCCTTTCTCAGTCTCCTCAGTGGTGGTTGTGTTGTTTTTCCCCTCTTTGCTGTTCCCTTTTCATTCCTTTCTCCCCGGCATGGGGATGACTCCTTCTGGATTCTCTCTCTGTATTCCAGGGGGTGCTGGGATGGTGAATGAGAATCCACAGCGGGAAGGTGGTGAGGACGTGGATCTGCAAGGAACGGTATTGGGAAGATCCGAGGGGGATTTTTATGAGAATCGTGAACCAGGAAAAGCCTGTGGAAATCAGCGTAGGTCAGAGAGGCTGCTGGGATATGACCCAGGGAAGAAAATGTGTGAACCCATAAATCATGGTGGAGATTGCAAGGATCTCAAGGAAACCACAGCCCAGCAGAGAATCCCCACAGAAGAGAGAAAAAACACATGCACCGAGTGTGGGAAAAGCTTCAGTCGAAGTTCACATCTTATTTCCCATCAGAGGATCCACACGGGAGAGAAACCCTACAAGTGCCTAGTCTGTGGGAAAGGTTTCAATCAGAGCTCAAATCTTATTTCCCATCAGAGGATCCACACAGGAGAGAAACCCTATAAGTGCCTTAATTGTGGGAAAGGTTTCAATCAAAGTTGCCATCTTATTAGGCATGAGAGAACCCACACAGGTGAGAAACCCTATAAATGCCTGGAATGCGGGAAAAGCTTCATTCAGAGCTCAGATCTTATTTCTCATCAGAGAACCCACACGGGAGAAAGACCCTATAAATGCCTGGACTGTGGGGAAAGTTTTGATTGGAACATGCAGCTTGTTAGACATCAGATGCACCATACAGGCGAGAAACCTTACAAATGCCTGGATTGTGGGAAGGGGTTTAGTGACAGTTCAGCCCTTATTACTCACCAGCGACTGCACACAGGAGAGAGACCCTATAAATGCCTCGATTGTGGGAGAAGATTCAATCGGAGCTCACACCTGACTCGACACAAGAGAACCCATTCTGGAGACAAACCTTATAAATGCCTGGAGTGTGGGAAAAGTTTCAGTCAGAGCTCATACCTTATTTCACATCAGCGAACACATACAGGAGAGAAACCCTATAAATGCCTCGACTGTGGGAAAAGATTCAGTTGGAGCTCAGATCTGATTTCACATCAAAGAACTCACACAGGAGAGAGACCTTATAAGTGCCTGGAGTGTGGGAAAAGTTTTAGTGACAACTCAGCCCTTACTAAACATCAGAGAATCCATACAGGAGAGAGACCCTATAAATGCCTCGACTGTGGGAAAACTTTCAATCAGAGCTCCACCCATATTCGACATCAGAGAATCCACACGGGAGAAAAACCTTGAATGTGGGAGAAGCTTCAGTTGGGGTCAGCACGTATGGGGCATCAGCAAATCTATACAGGGAAAAGACCTCTTAAATATCTTAAGCATGGACAATGTTTCAAGTGGAACTGACACTGGAGACTCCACACAGAAGAGAAATTCTATCAGTTCCATCACTAGGACTGGCCTTAGTTTACTTAAAAAAAAAAAATCCAATTCCCCTGCATACGTCTTTGTCGTCTTTCATGCTAAGTCAGACTCTTGAGGGCTGGAGATGAAAATGTCTCAGACCTGGAGGGGTGATTTGTATAAATTCTAAACACAGCCTGATACCTCCGAGCTTCAATCCCTGGTTCTATCTCTTGGTAAAGCTGCTTCTGGGCTGTTTCCTATCCAGCTCAAATTGCAGAAGGGAATTTGGGTTTTCTCCTTTCATTAGGATGATGTTAAAACTTTTGTAAATAACGTGATCATATAAGAAGGCTCGAAATGAGGCAGGTTTAGGCAGTTTAGGGGAGACCAGGGGTTTACCGTCCTCTGGCTCATATTAACCTGAGCTTCCTGCTCTCAGGGCATTTGCTCCCCTGGCTGGATCCTGGAGTCTCTCATGGATTCACTGCGCTTTTTTCCCCGTTGTCAACTGTTGCTCTTTTGTCGGTGTCTGTGGGAGCTGGGAGCAGATGTGCTGGGTGGATGCTGGACTGATAAGAAGAGCTGTGAACTAGGGAAATGGGGTGAGAAGGTTGCATGAGGCTTAACAAGAACCAATGGCTGGAGATTAAAGCCAGACAAATTGTAATTAGTAACAAGGCACAATTTTAACAGTGAGGATGAGCAACCTTTGGGACAAACTACCAAGGGGAGCGGCGGGTTCTCTAGTACGTCATGTCCTCAGATTAAGACTGGATGCCTTTTCTTGAAGAATTGCTTTAGTCAAACCCAGTCAAGGAATAAATAGTTAACATTCCTCTGTGTTACACAGGTGTTCAAAGAATCGATGAGCCTAAATGGTTAGTGCAGTCCTATAATATTTGATACTGGTTTGGATTTGCAGTAATAAGTCCTTCGGTTTTCCCCTTGTAATATATATATGGGGGGGGCGGCTTGGAAGGGTTAGATTTTTATGAGTAAATGTTGGTAAACGTCGATTTCATGGCACACGCGCACAAACCAACAAAAAACAGTTCCATAGCTGATAACTGAAATTCAGAGCCAGGAAAAGTAAGAAAACTGCCCCTTGAGAACGTCTGAGAGTTTCATTTAAGGAGACTTACTTGGTATATTTTGACACGTGATGTTGAGAATTTGTGTGTCTCGATTATAAAGCTTTAACCATTAAAATCTCAACATCTGCGGTCATTAAAGATTTTAGAGTGGCCGCCGTGTTAGTCTGTATCAGCCAGAAAAAAAAAAAAAAAGAGGAGTCCTTGTGGCACCTTAGAGACTAACAAATTTATTTGGGCATAAGCTTTCGTGGGCTAAAACCCACTTCATCGGATGCATTCATTAAAGAATTATTGTCTGGCCCCGCCCATTGTCTCATGCCCCCTATAATTTCCCACGACAATGAGAATTTAAATAAATTAAAGTAAAATAAAGCTTAAACCCCCATAATTTTGCACAACTGGGAACATTGACATTGGTAAAAAAAAAAAAAGATTTAAAATAAATATCCAGCAAAATTATTAAAAAAAATCAAATTCCTCCAAGCATATCTATTTATATACCCCTCCTCCTCTCTGCCCTAGTTTCTTTAACTAATTCCCCCATTCTGCAAACATGAGAGTGCATGGTTTTCATCAATTACTTCATTAGTCATTTTACTACTGACTTGCTTATATTTCTGGATTGGCTATCTTACGTTCATGGCCCACTTGTAGGTTATATTTCCATTAGCACATTTCCACAACATTAATAGGTCTCAAAGTCAGAAGGGACCATTAGATCATCTAGTCGGATCTATAACAGAGTTCAAAGAGTTTCACCCAGTTTTTCCTCTTTATTGAGCCCAGTCACTTGTATTTGTCTAAGGTTCAGAATAGTGTCCAGCCGTGATCTGAAGACAGCTTGCTCCACTGACACTAAACTGGGAGGAGAGGTAGATACGCTGGAGGGTAGGGATAGGATACAGAGGGCCCTAGACAAATTAGAGGATTGGGTCAAAAGAAATCTCATGAGGTTCAACAAGGACAAATGCAGAGTCCTGCACTTAGGACGGAAGAATCCCATGCACCGCTACAGACTAGGGACCGAATGGCTCGGCAGCAGTTCTGCAGAAAAGGACGTAGGGGTTACAGTGGACGAGAACCTGGATATGAGTCAACAGTGTGCCCTTGTTGCCAAGAAGGCCAATGGCATTTTGGGATTTATACGTGGGGGCATTGCCAGCAGATCGAGGGATGTGATCGTTCCCCTCTATTCAACATTGGTGAGGCCTCATCTGGAGTACTGTGTCCAGTTTTGGGCCCCACACTACTAGAAGGATGTGGAAAAATTGGAAAGAGTCCAGTGGAGGGCAACAAAAATGATTAGGGGACTGGAACACATGACTTATGAGGAGAGGCTGAGGGAACTGGGATTGTTTAGTCTGCGGAAGAGAAGAATGAGGGGGGATTTGATAGCTGCTTTCAACTACCTGAAAGGGGGTTCCAAAGAGGATGGATCTAGACTGTTCTCTGTGGTAGCTGATGACAGAACGAGGAGTAATGGTCTCAAGTTGCAGTGGGGGAGGTTTAGGTTGGATATTAGGAAAAACTTTTTCACTAGGAGGGTGGTGAAACACTGGAATGGGTTACCTAGAGAGATGGTGGAATCTCCTTCCTTAGATATTTTTAAGGTCAGGCTTGACAAAGCCCTGGCTGGGACGATTTAGTTGGGGATTGGTCCTGCTTTGAGCAGGGGGTTGGGCTAGTTGACCTTCTGAGGTCCCTTCTAACCCTGATATTCTATGATTAAATTTCTCACTGTTGCAAATTTGTGTCTTATTTCTCAATTGAATCTCTCTGGCTGTAGCTTCCAGTCAGTTGTTCTTGTTATTCCTTTCGCAGCTAGATTTAAGATCCCTTCAGGACCCGGTACTTATACATCACAATCACGTCACCTCTCAATCTTCCATTTGATAAAGGGGTCCTCAAACTTCATTGCTCCGTGACCCCCTTCTGACAACAAAAATTATTACATGACCCCAGGAGAGGGGTCTGAAGCCTGAGCCTGCCTGAGCCCCACCGCCCTGGGCATGGGGGGGAGAGGGGACGGGAGCCCAAACCCTGCCACCCAGGGCTGAAAACCTCAGGCTTTGGCTTCAGCCTGGGGTACCAGCAAGTCTAATGACAGACGTGGCAACCCCATTAAAACAGGGCCGAGACCCACTTTGGGGTCCCGACCCACACTTTGAGAACCGCTGAAACAGATTGAACTTCAAGTCTCTCACTGGAATGCATTTTGTCCAGACTTCAGATCAGGTTTGCGGCTCTTTTCTGCCCTGTTTCCAGTTTTTCAACATCCCGTTTAATGTGCAAACACCAGAACTGTATTTGCGATCTCAGGCCTGGTCTACACTGCCACTTAAGTCAATGTAAGTGACATCACTCAGGGGTGTGAAAAAAATCACCCGCCGGAGCGACATAGCTTACATCGACCTAATGCGGTGGGGAGACGCTCTCCCATCGACTCATCGCGTCTTCACTAGACCCGCTAAACCAATGCCTCGTCATCGATTGCAGTGGTGCTGATTTAGCGCGCTGTATAGACAAGCCCTCCGTACTGGTCTGCCCAGTGCCACAGATAGAGGTAAAATTACCTCCCCGCCCCTGCGGTGCTGCATCACATTAGCCCCTTTTGCCCCAGCATCACACTGGGAGCTCATGCTGAGTTGCTTGTCCATCATGACCCCGAAGCCTTTTGCAGAGTCACGGCTTTTTCCCTGCCTTGAAATGCAATGCCTAGAGACCCCCGTCTCCCCCTAAAATCCTAGTGTAAACAAACCCATAGATGCCGACTCCATGGGTGCTCCGGGACTCGAGCACCCATGGGGGAAAATTGGTGGGTGTTCAACACCCACCAGCCACAGCTGTTCCAGCTGCGTCACCAATCAGCTGTTTCGTGGCTGGCAGGAGGCACTTGGGAGAGGGCGGAGAGCAGCAGGCCAGTGGGGGGCTTCAGGGGAGGGGATGGGGGGGCAGGAAGAGGCGGAGCAAGAGCAGGACCTTGGGGAAGGAGCAGAGTGGGGGGTGGGGCCTCAGGGTGGAGCACCAATGGGGAAAAATAAAAGTCAGCACCTGTGGACAAACCTTAATTATTTTTTATTTTAGGCTGATGTAATCCACGTGCCTTCCACTGCAGCCTTTGTCTTTGTTTGGCCCAAAGAAAGGGAGAAAAGCAGCGGGGAGGAGACATGGGATTTTAGTTGGGACGCTCTGGGTCTCTGCCCAGAAGGGACCAGAAACATGCAGGACTAGGGTCTGACACAGTACAAAGCGATGCTCTCCTGCCAACAGAGCATGTCTACACTGGGGATTAGGTCAAGTCGCTCAGGGGTGTGGATTTTTACGGGCGTGCGTTACGTTGACGGCTGTCAGTCTGTAGCCTAGACCTGGCCTTAGGAAGGAACAATCAAATGCAGAACTGCAAGGTGCCTTGGGTCAGTGTAACCACGTTGCTCAAGGGGGTGGATTTTTCACACCCTTGAGAGACGTAACGGGGACGACCCAATTTGTAAGCATAGACGAGGCCTAAGGGCACACGGCTATGCTACAAATTTCCAGCAGCGCAGCTGTCCCGCTGTCGTGCTTCTGGTGAAGATGCTCTAAGCCAATGGCAGAGAGCTTGCCCGTCGGCTTAATAACTCCACCTCCGCGAGAGGTGACAGCAATGTCGGCGGGAGAGGTTCCCCACTGGCCGAGCGCTGTCTACGTCGGTGCTTAGCTCGGTATAACACTCCTGAGCGACGTAAGTTATCCCAAAGTAATTCTGTAGTGTAGGCCAGGCCTAACTCTGTTCCACTCCCGTCCTTCCTAAACCTCAGCATTAGCTAGTGTAAAATCCTCACTTCCTACAGACGGAATGTCATTTTCTCCGGCGCCAGGCAAATTACCGGACATCAACTATTGTAAAGTACTGGTTTCGTGAAGGTACATCAACAGCAGATGACCCATCAGTGAGCATCACAGAACAAAAGACTCTCTTCATCGCTCTTCCTGCCCCCCTACCCCCACTCCTGCCATGAGTTGGGGATATGCAGACCTATTCCTCCTGTCGAGGGGTTGCAAAGAAAGAGGAATACCCCCCCACACACACACACAACAAGGAGGACTAAGTTATCTCTGTGTTGCTGGACTTTGCGAGGGCAAGATTTCTAAGAAAAAGCACGGGATCCCCAGCTATACAGCCTGGGATAGCCCTAAAAAACATGTAAAGTTTGATTACAATAGAAACTCTAATTACCTTTTGAAACTAAAGACTGTGACTCGTTTGTGTGTATACATTTAACTGCTTTATAAATAACTCCCATTTCTTTTCCTTAGTTAATAAATCTTTAGCTAGTTTATTACTGGATTGGCTACAAGCGTTGTCTTTGGTGTACGATCTACCGTGCAACTGACCTGGGGTACATGACCGGTCCTATGGGACTGGGATTAATTTGAATATTGTTGTGATTTTGGGTTTAAGGGACCATCTATCATGAAAGGAAGCATACCTAGATGGCAAGAAAGACGAGTGTCCAAGGAGGTTGCCTGTGACTCCATGGTTAGGCTACTGGGGCCTGAAGAGTTTACATTTAAGATCTGGCGGGTGAAATCTAAGTATAGAACTCAGCTGGGCTTTGGGCCCTGTCTGTGGTAGTCTGCCCCGAGGTTGGCATTCATGCTCTTGAGCCGCTGAAGGACAGCTTGATACTAAGCCAAATCTCCCATGCTGCAGATTGAGCCGATTAGTTCTTGTCCTACCTTCAGGGGCCATGGATAACCATTGATTCCCATACCCTCTATAGCAGTCCATAACCTATTGGAAGACTGTAAGCAGGTCCCCTCCGCAGTCTTCTTCCCTCAAGATCAAACCTGCCCAGTTGTTTTTTTTTTTAACCTTTCCTCAGAGGCCAGAGTTTCTAAACCTTTAATTTGTGCTGCTCTCCTCTGGCCTCTGTCCAGTTTATCCCCATCTTTCCTAAAGCTATTTCAGGGCCTGCTGCATTTCTGCCCAGCTTCGATTCCATTCAGCAAAAATTGGGGAAAAAAGACCCCTTTGACAGAGGCAGATTTTAGCAACACAAGTCTATTTCTCCCGAGGGCCAAACTCAGATTCCCAGGGCCTGGCTTTCACTCGGGTTCAATGGCTGTAACTTGTTGCCTTGAACCCCCAGTGTTCTTGTTTATCTTTTCTGGCTAGCAAGTCCCTTTTGACCCTCTGTCTTCACATATGCCGTGTAAACCGTTTGGCAAATGAATGTTAGACACACACCAATCGCGAGAGCTAAATTCCCCGGTGAACACTGTGCTCTGTTTTGCTCCTCCCAAGAGGCAGCGGTTGCTGTACACTAACTAGGATAAGTGTCAAATGACGGTTACCCTTGCGGTCAGGCTCAGAGACATGGTTTGACCTCCTAGGTCGGCACAAAAAAAGTTGGTAGAATCCCTCTACTTTACGAAAAGTTCTTTCTTTGGGGGACGCGGTATCTCTGGAACCCAGAGCTCAAATGACCCAAAATTTTGTTCACTGTCCCAAAGTCCACATTGAAACAGTAAGCTGGCTTTAGCGGCCAGCTGGTGCTCCCGTAGAACCATGTGCAAGAATCCTGCACAAAGGGTCCTTCTGGTCCTATGAGTGAGAAAAGGTGGAAAATACTGGAAGTGAATCATTGGCGGTGCAACAGGTCTGAACCTGAACAGGTTTGGGTTTTGTTGAATATGGGGCCACATTTCCATGGGAGAGGAGGGCTGTCTGAATGGGACAGCCTGTATCTCCCAGATAGGGGGGCTAATCTTCTCTGGAGACGAGCGGGAGCAGCTAGGCCCATGTTAAATTAGAAATGAGAGGGGAGGGTGCTAAGAAGGCAAATGCAGTACATACACAACTCAGCATGCCACAAACAAATTGAACCAATGTGGCAAAGGATGTGAAAAAGCAGTGGGGGCGGGCGGGGGAATTAGTTACTTTGTACCAAATGCTGGGAATCTGGGTGAGAGGTAGGAGTAGCTGGAGGTTCTCCCTGATGAGAAGAAATTTGATAGAATTGGCTTCACTGAAAATTGGTGGGATGATCATTATGATTGCAACATTAATATCTCTGAGGGCAAAAGAGGGGTGTGTGTGTGTGTGTTGGCAGGGGGGTGGGAGGTGGCGTTCTGTATGAAAGACACCATTACCTGTTTTAGACTTATTGATAACTTGGAACTGCAGAATCTTACATGCATATGGTTCAGTGTCTTCTCCTTTGTTTCCTGCCCATCAGCTGAGCAGCAATGATGGGTCTGGATGAAGTCTTCCCACCACCTTCTGTCTTGTATCAGAGTCTTGGCTTCCATCATCTTTAAATCTTTTTATTCTATGTTCTTCACCATGATTAGCCCATGCAGCCTTGGGCTTCCTCTATTTCTAGTTGCTTGGTACTCTGGTATGCATCACCACATGTGATTTCTGATCCATTCTTGGCCCATGTCCAAACCACGTCATGGTTTCTTATGGTTTTCTCCACTCCGGTATCAAGTGGAGTGCCCCAAGGGTCGGTCCTGGGGCCGGTTTTATTCAATATCTTCATAAATGATCTGGAGGATGGTGTGGATTGCACTCTCAGCAAATTTGCGGATGATACTAAACTGGGAGGAGTGGTAGATACGCTGGAGGGGAGGGATAGGATACAGAAGGACCTAGACCAATTGGAAGATTGGGCCAAAAGGAATCTGATGAGGTTCAATAAGGATAAGTGCAGGGTCCTGCACTTAGGATGGAAGAACCCAATGCACAGCTACAGACTAGGGACCGAATGGCTAGGCAGCAGTTCTGCGGAAAAGGACCTAGGGGTGACAGTGGACGAGAAGCTGGATATGAGTCAGCAGTGTGCCCTTGTTGCCAAGAAGGCCAATGGCATTTTGGGATGTATAAGTAGGGGCATAGCGAGCAGATCGAGGGACGTGATCGTTCCCCTCTATTCGACATTGGTGAGGCCTCATCTGGAGTACTGTGTCCAGTTTTGGGCCCCACACTTCAAGAAGGATGTGGATAAATTGGAGAGAGTCCAGCGAAGGGCAACAAAAATGATTAGGGGACTGGAACACATGAGTTATGAGGAGAGGCTGAGGGAGCTGGGATTGTTTAGCCTGCAGAAGAGAAGACTGAGGGGGGATTTGATAGCTGCTTTCAACTACCTGAAAGGGGGTTCCAAAGAGGATGGCTCTAGACTGTTCTCAATGGTAGCAGATGACAGAACGAGGAGTAATGGTCTCAAGTTGCAGTGGGGGAGGTTTAGATTGGATATTAGGAAAAACTTTTTCACTAAGAGGGTGGTGAAACACTGGAATGCGTTACCTAGGGAGGTGGTAGAATCTCCTTCCTTAGAGGTTTTTAAGGTCAGGCTTGACAAAGCCCTGGCTGGGATGATTTAACTGGGAATTGGTCCTGCTTTGAGCAGGGGGTTGGACTAGATGACCTTCTGGGGTCCCTTCCAACCCTGATATTCTATGATTCTATGATTCTTGAATCTTATGTAACAGTGTTATTTCTTGCCCTAGTCATTTTCTTATCACATTGTCATTTCTTTTCTGCAGTCCTGAGACTCTCAACATCCACCCTCATCCAGCTCAGTTCTGCAGCCAGTATCTTTCATTCATTGGCTTTCCTCATATTCCAACTCTACATGAGATGCAGGGCCAAACAGATTTGAATAAAAAATCAGCATATCTGTGAGAATGCTTCTGCCGATACTGCTGTACGGGTCAGAATATTGGTACATGGCTCCATGTGCTAACTTACCAAGTCCAGGAGAAGACACTGGTGTGGGTCTATTATAGACCATCGAATCAAATTAAAGATCAAGAGGAGTTATTCCATAAGCACCTGTCTGTAATCTCTGGAAAGAAAAATTGTGTTGATTATGGATTACTCCAGTTTGGGAGACATATGCTGGACGTTTCATGTAGCCAGGGGTAAAACATCGTTAGATTGTCTAAAAATTATCACTGTTTGCTAAAGGAAAAGATATTGCCACTCAAATGAGGTAATTATTTTGGATCTCATGATGGATAATCACTGGACTGGAAGTGGGTGATTGCCTAGGGATCAGTGATCATGACCTGATTACATTCAATATGGGCAAACAAAGGTTAGTCCCAACAAGTAACATATATATGCTTGATGCTTCAAAAGGGGAAACTTCCCAAAGCTAAGGAAAATTATGAGCAAAATTGACCAGGAAGAAAAAATTTGACAGAAAAAATATGATTGAAAATGGGGAGTTCTTTAGGAAGAGTTTATTAGATGGCAACAACAAAAATAAACAAATGAAAAAAAACCCTGTAATGATTCTACAGTCGAGAAAGAGAACAACTTTGCCTAAAAGCCCATCCTGGTTCATTGGTGAAGTGAACCAGCAATTAGAAATAAAAAAGCAACATAAAATGAAGGGAAAAAAGAGGAAATAGATAGCAAGTGATATGCATTAGAAGTTGTGAAGTGTAGAAAATGGATAAGGGAAGCTAAAGACATCAGGGAATAACCCATGGCTGACAGGGCTAAGGACAGTAAGAAGGAGTTGGTAAAGTATATTAGGAGCAAAATAGGGGTGTCCTATCACCACCTAGGGGGTGTCCTATCACACTGAGCCATAGCAGATTATGACCAAATATTCGATTTCATTTGCATTTTATTATTTTGAAATTGTGAAGAGCAGCAACTACTTAGCTCAGCCTGAAGCATCTCATCTAATGTTCTAGATCATAGTGTCTCCCCTTTGTGTACGACGAGACAGTTTAATGCACTGTGATGGACAGGAGATGCTCTTGTTTTGCAAACAAATATTTTTGCAAAGAATTTTCATCCTACTTGTTATGATTTCAAGAAACAAAGTGGTTTTGTCTGAATGGATTTTCTGACAGAAAACGGTTTCCATGAAAATGTTCACACCTTATTTCCTGGGCTCTGGAAGTGCTGGGATGTCAGGATCCTGCAGGCGCTGTCAGCTCCGCCTTAGGGCTGTGTTCTGCACCCCCCTGCTGCTGGCTGAGTTTCTCCATCCCTTGGCAATAAGACAGACACTTGTTTTCACAGGCAGTCGATCGCCCTCGTGTCATCACCCTGCCTGCTGGCTGGGCAGGGTAACTCCTGAGGTCACCACCCTCTCCAGCCTGCCTTGGGCTTGGGGAGTGAGGAGGAGGGCGAGGGACGTCTGCTGACCCTGAACATCCGCCATCCATCGGACCATCAGTGAGAGCAAGTGAGTGGCATTCGGGTTCCTCGGTGGCTTCCCCTGTCTGTGGGGAGAGGCAGAAAGAGGGGGAGAGAATATCTCCCAAGGGGGATTTCATTTGCAAACAGCCCCCAAGAGCCCCTCACTCTTAGACCGGGCAGGAGCTTCTCCAGAGCCGTCTCCAGTGTGTTTGGAAAGGTTCCAGCAATGGGGCTCCCAGCCCTTCCCTTGTGGGACACTGTTCCCCAGGCTGAGAGTCTCTGAGCTGGGCCAGAGCCTGTGAGCTGCTGAGCATGGAAATCAATGGGGAACGAGGAGGGCCCTGGTCTTCCTGTGCCTAGGGTCTTTGTGACTTTGATGTGGGGAATGGTTTCCCAGGAGAAGTCGGGACTCCTGGTTTCTCTTCCTTCTCTAGCCTGGGTGGGAGAGTGGCCTGGGATAAGAGGAGGGGGCTGCTTGTCCAGAGTAACCGATGGTCTTTGGGACTGACCCCATTGCTGGAAAAGGATGAGACTTCCTGGATATTGCAGCAGCAGGGATTACAAGGGGGAACGTTGGGAGCAGATCGTGCAACGAACTCCTGCCCGTGTGTGTAGATGGCACTCCCTGCACTCCTGTGGGGGCAGAGGGGGCGGCTGTGGTTGGAGCAGGGAGGAGGAGGGCCGGAAAAGGGCCAGGAGGGAAAGGCTGCCTTGAGCCCAGACTCACCCTTGCTCCCCGCTCGGTTCCAGGATGGCCAGGCTCCTGCGGATGTTGCGGAGGAAGGCTCTGCAGGTGGCCCCAGAGCCTGAGGGAAGCAGCTGCCGCCTTCCCGAGGGGCAGAGCAAGCCCTGCGTCCCTGCTGGCGGGGAAGCAGGTCCCGTCCAGGCCAGACGGCGGA
Organism: Lepidochelys kempii; assembly: GCF_965140285.1. Taxonomy (NCBI): domain Eukaryota; kingdom Metazoa; phylum Chordata; order Testudines; family Cheloniidae; genus Lepidochelys; species Lepidochelys kempii. The sequence goes on along the minus strand of NC_136393.1, from coordinate 45,974,743 downwards.
AGTGCCCGGCCTTCTGGAAAAGGACCCCGGCTCCCGGCGCAGGCGCCGAGCTGGGAGCGGCCCCGACCAGGCCCCGGTGGAGCTGGCCCAGGCTGCGGTTTGGCAGACAGGACCCAGCCCAGGAGGGGCGCCGGACAGGGTGGCTCTGCGGCTGGTTGTGTGGGCAGCAGCGGCCCCAGGAGCCCAGCCCTCCTTCCCATCAGGAGGCCTCGCCCTGCCCGGTCTCTGAGGACCTTCCAGCCCCCGCCGGCCAGGAGGGGGAAGGTCCGTGTCCCAGCACTGGACAGCAGCAGCCGTCACACAGCTGCCCCTTCCGCACGGGGACCTGGGGGTGGGGGCGTGAAGAGCTGCTGCCAGTTGGTCCTTGCTGCTCCGGGCGGGGGGAACAGACACCTCCCCTGGAGTCCTGGGCAGGGGAGGGGGGCTCTGCTCTGGGCTTCTGCAGCTGTTGGGGGCTGACGGCATCCCTGAGAGGGAGGTCTGGGGCCCCATCTGCCCTGGGTGCCTGAGGTGGGAAGGGGGGTCTTGAATCCTGCTCTGCCCACCACGCCCCGTCCACCCCTCAAGTGGCAGCAGGCATCACCCTGTTCCCTTCTCTCCTGGGTGCAGGGACCCCCCTGGATTCGGAGCAGGAGGAAGGGGTGGACGTGGCCAAAGATGAAGCTGCTCTCAAGGTCATCTGAGAGCAGCTCCAGTGCAGAGATAAGGTACAAATGTTCCCCACCTGGGCTGGAACCAAGATGGCCCTGTCCCTTCCCAGCATCCCCACCCCCTGCCGAAGGTCTTGTCCCTCCTGATCCACCACCCCTAATGGGGCCCCTTTACATCCATGATGTGGGACCCCCAAGATGGGGGTGTTTGTCCCACAACAGCCGAGGTCGTCTCCCCCCACAGCCACTGTCCCGGTTCCTGATCCTGCTTGCGTAGGAGTGGGGGGGGATTTGGAGAATAGGGGGGTCCCCACAATCCCCCATTGAGGCCTGAGCCCTGGAGCTGGTTTGGGTGGGGCAGGAAGGTCCCTCGCTAACAGGTTCTCTCTCGCTATCCCCCACTCCTGGTGGGTCCAGGATGAGGAGCAACAGCTCCTGTTCCTTCAGGCCATCTACCCCGCATGTCTGGCTGCACGGGAGAGAGGGGAGGACACGCTGGAGCCGCGCTGCTGCAAGGCGGCTGTGGTGAAGAGGATCGTGGTGAGTGAGACACGCCATACGGCAGCTGGCGAGAGGAGAGAGACATGGGATTGGCAGGGGTATGGCCAGGCTAATGGGTGGGGGCTGGGTGGTGTTGCAGGGGACAGCAGAGGGCAGGGATTGCTGGGGCTGAAGAGTTGGGAGAAATTCTGAGATTGGTGGGTAGTGGGTGGGGGGGAATTGTGGGGCTGGATGGCAGCTGAGAGTGGGGGACAAGGAATCCCATGGGCCCAGATCGGTCATCGGGATGGGGCTGAATGGGGGCAGTTTTGACAGGGAGGAGGAGAGAAGGGGATTGGGAGTGAGCTGGGCAGGAATCCGGGAAGGGGGACAAGTTGGATGGGCAGGAAGGAATCGGGGGAGCGGGAGGTGGTGGGGGATCCTGCTGGCCATGTGGGGCACTGGCTGTGTCATCTCCTCACTGGGAGGTGTCAGTCGGGCCTGAATCTCACACGCTCCTTTGTCTCCTTCGCGTCTCACAGGAGCTCATCGAGGAGCTTCCTGACGACTCGTCACCCAGCGCCGTCCTCGCCCACTCCCTGGCTGCAGTGGGCTACCTCTGGTACCGAGACAGCCCCACCCCCCCACCCCGCCGGCTCCCCTCACCCCAGTGCTGCTCAGGCCCAAGGCTGGGAGTCACCGTCACTGTCCCTCCCAGGTCACCTCCCAAGAGTGGCGCCTCTGGCAGAGATGGTGGGGAGGGAAGGGTCACTCCCTCCTGGCAGGGCTCTTCTTTTCACTCCCATCACATGACAGGGGCCTTGGGGAGGGGCTCTGTCCCACCCCCGTACTGCACAGTCTAATACCAGCTCCTCTCTCTTGCCAGCACCATGAAACCTGCCCTGGAGCCAGCCCTAGAGACCCACCTCTTGCGAGCTGCCCTTCACTCCGTCTTCACCCTGGGCACGGAGAAGGACACCACCGACATCCAGGTACCTCCTCCTCCTCCATCCTCCTCCTCTTCCAGAGTGCTCCTTGGTCCTGCTCCCTTGATTCGCTGGAGCTCCAGTTTTCGGGGTGGGGTAGCGGAGATGGAACAAGCTGCAGGGTTGGATCCTTCCCTCCAGCAGGGAAGAGATTACCCCTCCATGGGGGATTTCTTTCTTTCTTTCTTTCTTTCTTTCTTTCTTTCTTTCTTTCTTTCTTTCTTTCTTTCTTTCTTTCTTTCTTTCTTTCTTTTTCTTTTTCTTCCAGAAGCCCAGCTTCCATCCATAGCAACTTGGCTGTTTCATACTCTTCTGCCTACAAGGCCCTCTGCAGAGACCTGCTAAGCTCATGGATCAAAGGTCCAGGGGTCATCAATTCTTGTGAATTGCCTGCAGTGGGATGTGAAGGAGAGAGGCCAGGAGATGTGTTTGGGAGTCTCCCCAGTGCTTCCCAGAGACCCCTCTTCCCATCCTGTGGCAGGTGTAGGCCCAGGTTCCCTAACTCTGACCCATGCTTTGCAGGCTCTGCACAAAGTCATCCCAGAGGTCCTGGATGCCATGCTGGGGAATCTGCTGGCAGAATCCCCAGACACAGACAGGCTCCACTTCATCTTGGAGGTGAGTCCCATTTCACCTGAACTCTTTGGGGGACTGGTAAGGAGAGACTAGAAGATCCATTTTCTACTCTGTCCTCCTAGCTGGGTCCCCAGTGGGCCGTCCTTGGTTGGGGAGGTCAGTGCAATGCAGTGTCAGGTCCTTCCTTCTTGAGGGACAGAGAAAGGAGCTGGGACTTCAAGCCAGAGCTCTGCCTGGTTCTGCGGAGCACGAACCACAGGGCTCCTGGCTGTCTTGGGGAGTGAGAGTCTGAAAACCCACCCTTCCCCCACCCCTCCAACACACACACGCCATGAGATTTGGGAGATGGTTCTCAGAGAAGAGGCACGTGCTCCTTCCTAGAGAAACAGGAGGACCCCAGGGAATCATCCCTTCCCTCTGATCTGCTCTGAAATTCCTGGGGGGATTGTGCTCTCAGTCACTCCCTACACCCCCACAAGGATTTGCACAGCAGGGAAGGGTGAGGGTTCAGTCTCCTTTCTGGTGAACTGTTCAGGAATCAGGAGTTCTGGGAGGAGGGGACCAGCCCCGACCCCCAACATTGTCCCACTCTAGAGAGATGCTGACAAGTTGTGACCTGCAAGGTAGAAGCTGCGTCCTGCGGGAAAGAATCCCCTTCTAAAGCTCTGCCATCAAGGCCTCAGATATTCCCCCCTGCGCAGAATGTCTCAAGCCCCTGGGGCTGGGGGCGTGGGGGGCTCATTTGCAAAGCAGGTGCAGCTGGCCATTGAGTCTGACCTGCCTCCTTTCCCCACAGCATGTCAACTTCTGGGTTTTGTCCAGGGTGTCCCAGGAGCTAGTGGTGACCTAGAATCCTATTTTCGACCTCTCCGACTCAAGGAATATTTCCAAGACACCTCTTAACAACATACTAACCCACAGAGAGCTTCCTACCAAGACTACAAAAAGATGGATTCTGGGTGGACTCCTCCTGAAGGTCAAAACAACAGACTGGACTTCTACATAGAGTGCTTCTGCCGACGTGCACGGGCTGAAATTGTGGAAAAGCAGCATCACTTGCCCCGTAACCTCAGCCGTGCAGAACACAACGCCATCCACAGCCTCAGAAACAGCTCAGACATCAGAATCAAAAAGGCTTACAAAGGAGGTGCTGTCGTCATCATGAATAGGTCGGAATATGAACAAGAGGCTGCTCAGCAGCTCTCCAACACCACTTTCTAGAAGCCATTATCCTCTGATCCCACTGAGAGTTACCAAAAGAAACTACAGCATCTGCTCAGGAAACTCCCTGAAAAAGCACAAGAACAAATCTGCACAGACACACCCCTAGAACCCCGACCAGGGGTCTTCTATCTGCTACCCAAGATCCATAATCCTGGAAATCCTGGACACCCCTTCATCTCAGGCATTGGCACCCTGACAGCAGGATTGTCTGGTTCTGTAGACTCTCTCCTCAGGCCCTACGCTACCAGCACTCCCAGCTATCACTTCAATCTCTCTGATCATTCTCCAAGGAACTCCCCACTCCGAGACCCTAGACACTGTGGCCTGTAAATGCAGGTGGGGAATTAATTACTGATCTCGGTGGCGTTCAGACTATGTCCTGAAGCATGGGATTGGGCCAGAGGGACAGCTAGCGCTGGCCACAGTGTCTCGGGTTTCGGAGTGGGAAGTTCCTTGGAGAATTGCAGTGGGTGGGAGACTCAGCTGTGAATGGAGGGGGCGGGCAGGAGCATCTCATCAACCCAAGATTGGAATAACTGAAGTAATGTTCCTTTTACACGGAGCCACAGCTCTTTGGAACCTCTGCAAACGCTTTAGCCACGTGTTTTACTCCATCCGTAGGAGTAGCCTTGGATCTCAGTGGGAGGGCTCAGGTGTGTAAATGTTTGCAGGATGGGTGCTCAGGGCAGTCCCTGACGCCAGGGCAAAGTGGATGTGAAGTGCTACTGTCTGGATTTGGGAGCCTGCCTGCACACCGAACTCACTCAGTGCTGGGTGCATGACTGCAAGGCACTGGGCTGGGGAAAATCAGCCCCGGGTGGTTATTTTGAGGAGAAAACCAGAGCCACTTCTGGGGTCTTTCAGCTTCTAATGCCCTTTCCCTTCTGCACCTGGATTTCAGCGTATGATAAAATCCCTCTCAATGCCACGTCACTGCCATAAATCACTGGACTGGGTGCAGGAATCAGTAGGCGACGTTCTCTGGCCTGGGTTATGCCAGGGCTCAGACTAAATTATTGTTCCCAAGACTTTTAAATGCTGAGTCCCCTCCTCAAGGCAAAGAAACCAATCGTGCCCCTCACCCGTCAGCAATGTGTTAGCGACCCCACCCCCCATTTTCCTGGATACATCTGCAAACCCCACCCTTCCCATCGTGGCTAGCCCTTCCCCACGCTTCACGAGATGCTGGAGTAGATGATCCTAACCGTCCCCTCTAACCTTAAGACCTGAGGGACCCCATCCTGGAGCATCTTAAAAATCCCAGTTCCCAGACTCTGGAACAGGGGCTGCTTTGGCGGGCTCACCTTTCTCTCTCCGTCAGGTTGGCGGATGGGGATAATGAGCCTGGAGATCTCATTCCCGCTGCTCTGAGTGCTGCCCATGTGCGCACGACCCAACTCAGCTCTTCCTGTATCCCAGGAACGTCTTCATCTTCTGGGATCCTCATGGGAGCAGTGGGATGATTTAATGGACTCCCTTAGTCATGGGGCCTTTCTCTCTCTTTTTTTGTTTCAGAGCCAGCGTCCTGGAGTCGTCTCCTGGTGCGTGGAGTGGTGGGGGTGGTGGGGGAGCTAGTCTAACTATACCAATGTGGGTTTTGGAAAGGTAGGGGGAAAGTGTTTGCCTACTCGCGACTCGTCTTCAGGAAGCTGCTGACTCATCCCTCCCCGCAGCCTGGAAGTCCGCAGGATTCACAGGAATTTGAGCTCCCCGCAGTGTGTGACAGGGACGGGGACCAGGCCCAGGGAACCAGAAACAGGAATCGAGACCCAGCCCTGGAGAATGGGGAAGGAGACCTGCTCATGGAGGACAGACGCTTCTCCCAGGAACCCAGAGGAAGGGATCCATTAGGTGGGGACACGGGTGTGGCCCAGGAAACTGGAGTAGCATTGCCAATCCTCCAGGGTGACCGGGAGTCTGCAGGAATTCAAGATTAATTTTTAATTAAACATTATGGCATGTGATAAAATCTTCAGGAATCCGTCCAATTAAAATTGGCAACCCTAAAGCGGAGTCGGGGGGAGGGACCCATTAAATGGAGACAGACTTGGGCTGGGAAACCAGCTAGAGGAGCTGATCCCTCTTACGGTGCCCCTCAATGGTGGGGACTAGACTGGGCGAAACTTTTCATCTAAACCAATTTAAGGTGAAAAATGCAGATTCAGCAGTTTGCGAATTCGTATCCGGTCTGCTGAATTGTTCACGTCCAGCCCCTCCCCCCAGTTCTTAACAAGTCAAAGCATTTCGTTTAGACACTTTCCAAACAAACCATTTTGATTTTTCAGCTTGAAACAATTTTTTGTTTAAAAATGTCCTTCAGTTTTATTTTAAAAATTCAAAAAGTTACAAATATTGAAATGTTCCTGGGTTTTTGTTGTTGTTTTTTTTAATGATTTTTGGTTCATCAAAAATTCGGAAAAATTTTAGTTTTGTTCAACCTGAAACCAGTTTTTTTCCATCTCTTTTTTGGAATTGCCAGCGACCAAAAAATTCTGTTTGCCCAGCTCCAGGGGCGGGTGAGAATTTTAGCGGTAATATTGTGGGTCTCTGAGTCTCCTTGTTGCTCAAAGTTTTCTTACTGTAACAAACTAATTTGGGATGAAGGCAGGATGGGAAAAAGCTTCCTAAAAGTGTGGGGGCGGGGGGGGGCTGGCAGCCAAACTGTGACCCAGCCCCTGTGCCACCCCTTCTCCTTGAAGTCCTGCCCCCTCAACCCCCCCCTTCCCTGACTCCCCCCTCATACCGCCTTTCTCGTTGAGCTCCCACTTCACACTGCCCCTTGCCCCCAAAACACTCCCCCCCTCCCTTCTCTCCCCCCTCGTCCAGTCGCTCACACTTATGGACAGTAAAAAGTGGTGGGCCCTGGTCTCCCCTGTTCCGGCACCCCTGGATGAGAGTGGGAGAGGATGAAGAACTCCTTTCAAATATAACTCCCCCCCACCTCACAAAAGCACAATTTGCCAGCAACAGCAAAACATGCACCTAACCAACCCGGGCCAGTCACGCTGTGTTGTGTGTGACATCCCCATCCTGGAGCGGTTTATGTCTTTGAGAATGTGAACCCCGCAGGCCTGGGTGTTTCTCTACGTAATGTGACCTCAGTGCTCCTGATGAGAGCCATTGTTTGTAAATGTTTCAGGAGCAGACATATTTATCATTCATGGACACACAGACATTTCTTCATAATTAGAACTGGTCAAAAATAGCGGGTCATGAAAACTGAAGAAGAAACCACTTCCCCCCCCGCCCCCGATATTCTTCAAACTTATTTGCAAATGTTTTTAATTATCAAACTTTTGTTTAGTTTTGGTGGGAAAAACTCCACGTTCTCTCTCAAATGGGCAGAGAAATCCAAAATTTTTTTTTAAAAAGGGAACTTTTTTCAAATGATCAATGTAATCCAAAGTGTCATTTTAGTTAAAAGGTTGCATTGTCAGTGTAAAATCATTTTGAACCAGATCTATTACTGTATAAGAAGATGAGTTTATTTTTTCATGCTGCATTGTTTGGGCTAAGTTCCAAGTGGTATTTCAGTTTTTGCCCAGCTCTTCTTTTCTTGCGTCTGCACCTCTCATAAGCTGTGGCCTTAATCTTGGCCCTGGAAACACTTGCGTGCTGTCCTAAATATAAAGGGAAGGGTAAACATCTTTAAAATCCCTCCTGGCCAGAGGAAAAACCCTTTCACCTGTAAAGGGTTAAGAAGCTAGGATAACCTCGCTGGCACCTGACCAAAATGACCAATGAGGAGACAAGATACTTTCAAAAGCTGGGAAGAGGGAGAACATCAAAGAGTCTGTGTCTTTCTGGGGGATGTTTCTGCCGGGGACAGAACAGGAATGGAGTCTTAGAACTTCGTAAGTAATCGAGCTAGATATGCGTTGGATTTTGATTTCTTTAAACGGCTGAGAAAAGAAGTTGTGCTGAATAGAATGAATATTCCTGTCTGTGTCTCTTTTTTATAACCTAAGGTTTTGCCTAGAGGGATTCTCTATGTTTTGAATCTAATTACCCTGTAAGGAAGGTATTTACCATCCTGATTTTACAGAGGTGATTTTTTTCTTTTTACTGTTTCTTCGATTAAAATGTTTCTTTTCAAGAACTGATTGCTTTTTTCATTGTTCTGAGATCCAAGGGCTTGGGTCTGTTGTCACCTATGCAAATTGGTGAGGATTTTTACCAAACCTTCCCCAGGAAGTGGGGTGCAAGGGTTGGGAGGGTTTTTTGGGGGAAAGACGTTTCCAAACAACGTTTTCTCAGGAATCCAGAGAAATGTTTGGTGGGGGCAGTGGAAAACCAAGGGCAAGGGGTAAAATAGTTTGTACCTTGGGGAAGTTTTAACCTAAGCTGGTATAAGTAAGCTTTGGAGGTTTTCATGCAGGTCCCCACATTTGTACCCTAGAGTTCAAAGTGGGGAAGGAACCTTGACACGTGCATGTTTAACTTTAATGACTGCTGTGAATAATTCCATTTCAATGGGACAACTCTGAGGTCGGGTTTACACTACGGCCCTATATCAGTGTAACTACGTCACTCATTTATTTAATTTTCTTCCTTTTATATGTGAAAGTTATTGAGAGCTTAAAGCAGGTAAAATACATGAACAGGTTCAGACAGTCCAAGTTTGTCAGTGCAAAGAGACAGCAGAGATGTGGTATATGCGAGTTTTCCATAAGTCTCTCAGGGTTACCCAGGATAACTTTGGGGATCTCTGTCTTGCATCGGGAATGTTCCCTGAAAGTATCCAAACAGCTCAGAGATGCAGAACCATTCCCTGGATCGATTCTTATAGCTGTCTTCCCCGGAAAGCAGTCTGGCAAGTGTTCCTGTCAGCTCTTTGCTAAGTTATCTGCCAAAACACTAGAGTTTTCAGGTGCCTAAGTAGCCCCTGGAATCATGGTGAACTTATCCTCCCCGCCACCACCAAAATTTGAAATGGTGCCCTGAGTACACGGGACCCTACCGTGCTCCCCCAGAGGAGCTGCATTAACAGGCAACTCTGCAAGTTATCTGCATGCCTCTGCAAGTGACCCCCATGCCTCTCCATTTCCTTGGCCACATGTATCCTGTCCCCTTGCTGGCGGCTAATCCAGAAAAAGAGGGAAAGAGCTCATCACTGCGACCACCTGAGGAATGTGTTGGGTTGAGATCAGCTGGTCAAAGCAGGCAATAGGGACAGAATCTGAGACTTGAAGCTCCTCGAGTGACCTCTGACCTTCCCAGACCTGCCCTTCAATCAGACACAGCCATTGTAAAGTTGAATGTGATAGTAACTAGACCCATTTTAAACCCTTCACCACACAAGACAAAGCCCTTAGGATTCATCATTAATGATTTATTTCTCCTCCCCTGGATTCCTGCAGCCCCCAGCCACCTTGGAGCTTTCCCTCGTCTCTCCCAGGCTGGGCTCACTTGATGGCAGGAGCTCAGCGGAGGGTCCAGCTTTGCTCTTTCGCTTCCTTTCTTCACGTCTTTGGGTGGCTGCATTTGCAACTGAGCAGCCTGATGGAAACACTGAGTCCTCTGTCTCGGCAGGCAGGCCCAGCCACCAAAGCCAAAGACTCCCTGAGAACAGGGGGAGGTTCGCCTCAACTCTCAGGAGTGGAGGCTTAGCCCATAGGGTAGGGTTACCATTTTTGAACTTTCAAAAAAGAGGACACTCCGGGTGGGGGGGCGGAGTGGTAGCCCTGCCCCTTATCTACTCCCTCCCACTTCCTGCCCCCGACTGCCCCCCACAGAACTGTCAACCCATCCAACCCCCCCGCTCCTAGTCCCCTGATCTCCCGCTCCCAGGACCCCATCCTCTATCTAAGCCTTCCTTCTCTCTGTCTCCAACTGCCCCCTCCTGAGACCCCCCCACCCTAACTGCCCCCCTAGAACTTTCCCCCCGCCTGTCCCCTGACTGCCACACCCCCTATCCGCACCCCTGCCCCCTGACAGACCCCCGGGTCTCCCACACCGATCCAACCACTTCCTTTCCCCTGACTGCCCCCGCAGAACCTCCGACCTATCTAACCCCCCTCCGCTCCCTGCCGCTGACTTCCCCCTTGAACCTCCGCCCCATCCAATCCCCCCTGCTCCATCTCCCTTGACTCCCCCGACCCCTCTCCCTGCCCACCCCCTGACAGGCTCCCTCCAGAATCCCTGACCCATCCAACCCCTCCTGCTCCCTGTCCCCTGACTGTCCTTGGGACCCCATGCCCCTTCTCCAGCCCCCCGGCTCCCTTACCCTGCTGCTCAGAGCAGTGTGTCTGGGGTGCGGAGCCAGACACAGTGCCGTGCTCCCCCGCAGAGCACGCAGCTCCCCCCCCCCCCCCGCGCCCCCAGAGTGCTGCATTGGGAGGGAAATCCCAGCCCTTTGGAGAGTTTTACAAATTCCTCCCGGAGGGCGATTTAAAACCCAAAAAGCCGGACATGTCCGGGAAAATCCGGACGCATGGTAACCCGACCACAGGGACTCCAGGATCTGCAGCTGCTGCCACCTCTATGGTGATTCCTCCGACTCATCACCAACCAGCTCTTCCCCATTCTGCCAGCCGGCCCCACGGTCTGACCGTGCAGGAGAACAGAAACCCTTTGGGACAGCAGGAGAGTCTCCTCAATGCCGCACGCTTTGCATGGCTTCCCGCGGTCACCGGGAAACACGACTGCCCTGCCCCCAGGAGTCTCTCAAGGAGCTGCCGGCGCAGTCACTGGGCACCCACTCCTAATGGTCTCGGGCAGTGACATTGCAGAGGGAGCTGAGCAGACCGTCCCTTCTGTGACTTCCTGAATTGCTGCCAGGACGGACTCTCCTCTGCGCTAGGGAGAGTCCCCGAGGAAAAACAGCTGTGGTAGGGGAGGGGGCAAGACAAGCTCTCCCCCTGAGTCCTTGAATAGCAGGCAAGCAGGACTTTGGGAGCCAGAGATCGGTGTGTCTTTCTGGGAGAGCAGAGCTGGAGAGCAGAAAAGGGCACTGGAGGAATTGTCGAAAAGTCAGTGTCATGGCCGGGTCATGAGCAGCCAGACCTAGTGGTCAGAGGCAGAGTCCACACTCACAAGGCAGGAGTCGAGAGTCAGCTGGGTCAGGACACTGGAAGAGCAGAAGCAAAAGACCAAATTGTGTTCAGCACCTCAAGCCAGATGAGTCACCCCGAGTCCGGATGCCAGGAAATCAAGCCTGGGGAGTGGGAGCAGGAACAGCCAACACACGGTCCAGAGCCGGGGAGGAGCTCGGGTGTTCAGACAGCTCCTTGTTCCTGCTGTTGGTTTAAGGAGGTCCCGGGGGCCGATTAGCTGTTCTGGGACTTTGCCAATAGGTCCTCAGGGATGGAGCCTCAAATTGGGTCTGGACTTCGTCAGTCCTAGGTAAGCAGTTTTTCGTAGGTTTCCAGGTGGCTGCTCCCAGGAACCCTGGAGACCCGGGTTAATGATCCGGGGGTCATGACAGTGACTGATCTCTCCCCGCTCAAACCTCCTTCACGAAAGAGTCTCCAGGGTCCCGGACACATCCTCTGAGAATAAAAAAAACACAGTCATGAGGACAAATAGGCTATGGAACAGGAGCCCCCTCTTTCTTGCAACAGCTCCAAGTGCCCGGAAGAGTGGACGGTTCTTACCTCCAGGAGATGCCTGGATCTTCCATCTAAGCCTCACTGGGACCCCTGTTTCTTGGTCTGACAGGATGAGATCATCTGTCTCCACTGCTCCCTGCACTGGGCTGGCTGCAGCACACATCTGTGTAAGAGGCTGGGCCAGAGAGATGTTACAGTCAGGGTCCAGGCAGCCCAGAAGAAGACGAAGCAATCAAATCAGCGGATTCGACAGAGAAGTTTTCTACCCTACAGGGACATCAAAGAAGGTCTGTTAGGAAAGCTGAGATGTTAGTCTGGAAACTGCCAAGGCAAAGATTGTGACTTGTTAAGATTCAGTTTAAATCACTACAAAGTGTGTTGTGTTTTGTTTGTCTCTTTGAAATTTGTCTCTTTCTCTTCCTTAGTGTCACTTAAATCTCTTCTTTGTTACTGTGCTTCCAAAACCACCTCAGTGTCGTGTGTTCAAGTGAAGTGTGAATCTCCAGAGTACCCAACAGGCTGAGCTGTGCCCTGTCTCTCTGAAGGTAGCGAATAATTTCTGAGCGGTGCTGGGCTCAGAGTCCAAGGGCACTTCACCAGACACCTCCTGTGAAGCCCAAAGAGACCAAAGGAGCAGGAGAGATTCAGGCCCCACTGACCCATGGGAACTTCCCACAGAAGAGGTTACACAGGGCTCCAGACACAGCCAGCAGGATCCCTCCCACAAGCTGGGCCATGTCCTTCCCCTCCCAGCCCCACAGCTTCCTCCCCACTCCAGCCTCAGGAACCCCTCCCACCTCCCTGCTCTCCCCACCCACTCTCCAATACCAGGCTGTTTCCAGAATGGAAGCAGGTGCGTACCAGAGTTCACTCACCGCTAGATGCTGGCCAGGCCTCGTGTCACCGCTTTCTCGCTGGGCTAGCAACCCCGCTGATACTCACGCTTGCAGTTTGTTGGCTGGGAACTCAGCCCCCCAACCAGGTGACTGGCCTTTACTCCACTTCTTCCTGGGTCGTGCTCCTTCCAAACAAAGTCCAAAAATGTCTTGAACAGAAACAAGGCCTTCCACCCTCGTGGGGAGCTCTTCCTCAGCCTGATTTCGGCTTGGCCTGCCCTTCTTGGGTTTTTATGGTCTTCTGTGTCCCCTTCCTTAGGGACGGTGAGAGAACCCAGTCCTACCCTGGACTCCAGGTTTCGGCCCAAGGCTGTCTACTGAACAGCTCGCTCTGCTTCTGTACTTTTGCTGCTGTTTCCCCTTGTTTCCTCTCAGGTGGGGCTGACTTGGTCATCAACTTGGCCTAGCCCCAGGCTTGGCAGCCACAGGCCAAGTCACCCTGTTAGATACCCTCCTCTTTCAAATCTGGTCTAGCCCGGCTGACAGGTTTGCTGAGGGGATGGTGAAACCCCATTGCTGATCAGAAGGAGGTCAGTCTGTTCTCTAGGAGCTGAAGGTCCATTTGTCCTGCTGCGGGAAGTGGAGCTGGAGAGCGGAGATGTTATGTGAAAGAGACTGCATGATGGAGTTGGAGACTGAGGGATGGGAGCCTCCTCCCAGAAACGCTCCCAGGAGAACAGGTTGGAGTAGGAGTTCTCTGGGGAGCCTCTTCCTAGGAAAAAAACAAGGGTGGCACATTGATGGAGATGTCTCCGTCGCAGGGATGGGGGAAGCTCCCAGCCAGGCTATGCAGCAGGGATCCCATTTCTCCCCCAAGAAACCCATATGCCCAAAGAAGTCAATGGCTCTTACCTCCATGAGGGAGCAGGGTCTTCCCTCTCAGCCTCTTTGAGAACTACCACTGATTGGTTTCCTCGGACAAGGGACCTGTCCCCACTGTTCCCTGAGGTGGCTCAGCTTCTGACTGCAGCCATCTGGGAGGCTGTCACACACCCCAGGGCCTAGAAGTCACGGGGGGAGGAGGCTCCTCTTCATGTCACACTCTGAGAGCCCAGAGAAGGGCCAAAGGAAGAATAAAGAGCAGGAGATGAAGCTAGCCCTGAGCCTCTGTCCCATCCTCACCTCCTCAAATGTGGAGCTTCCTGAGCTTCAGTTGGGCAGACAGTCTGTAGCCCTGACCCAAAGGTACTTCTGCGCCATATGGGGCAGGAAGATCTCTGCCTGGGAGCATGGGGAATGGGCTGGGGGTGAGATGAAGGAAAGAGGGGAGGGGTATGGGTATGAGGGAAAGAGCTCCTGCCCCAGATGAAGGAATTTGGGGGGGCCGAGGGAAGGACCCAGCTCCACAGAGAGGGGAGAGAATTTCTGTGAGTGCCAGGGGCCTCCATTTCTGCTTCCACTAGCCCCGCATTTACAGTGAGACAGAGCAGTACCTGCAGCAGGGAGCGGGACTTGCTGAACAAGGAGGGGAACCTTTCAGAGCATCAGATGAGCCACAGCCCTTGCAGCGCCTCGGGCATCTGGTGCAAGTGCCTGATGATGTGAAGCTGGCCCATGACCTTGGCTGTGACATCCTCGTGCTGCAGGGGAACAAGAACATGTCAGAGACTGAGACACTCCCCAGGAATCAGGGAGGATTAAGGGCACCTGGAATCAGCACCATCATTTCCACCCAGCAGCTGCTCATGTCTGAGTGGTGGATTCACCCTCCCGACCCCCAGGATGGAGGCTTGCTGTCCTCTCTAGTGACCTCCAGTGCCAACCCCCCTCCTTGTCGGGTGAGCTCCTGCCACCTCCCCATCAGTGCCTCTGACAGCTGTTCCACCTCCAACCCACCTGGGGACACCGCTCAAGTTCGGAGAACCCTCTCCTCCACCCCCACCTCCATCCCCACCCAGGTAGGGCAGGGAGGGGGCTGTAGCAGGGTGGCGGGGGGCAGGAGGGATTCTGGCAGCAGTGAAGTGGGATGGGGAGAGGCTGAGACCTTTCCCCAAGTCACCCCAGTGACAAAAGCTGAAGCCACAGGATGGCAGCCCTGGTGAAGGGGGCAGGTCAGCAGCCCCTGCTGACTGAATCCTCCCAATCGCTCCAGAGCGGGTCCAGCCCTACCAGCAGCAAGACCCGCTTCCCACGCCCATGTGCCTCAGCTCTTCCTGGTCAGTCGCCATCTCCAGTCAGTCCTTGGCCTCCCAGGCTGCCAGGGATGGGAGCAACTCTCGATGGTGGCTCAGGTGACTTGGACACTAGGCCATGGGGAAAATGGGTGCAGCTCTGTGGGGCAGGAAAGGTTCCCAGAGGGCACTTAGGGGACTCTCCTGTCCTTCCCAGGAGTGATAGCAGAGCACCACATCCTAAGAAGAGAAGTCCATGAAGTCCAGAAGTCCCCACTAGGCTCCTTGCTACCTGGCCAGGGAATGGCGATCGGATGGGAATGAGGCCCTGGGCCCCACCCCAAGCTCCTGAGTCGATTGCAGCTGCTTACCGTGACCCCCATCAGTTGCTGGGCTTCCCCCAGGAGGGAGTAGACGAGCACCAGCCCAGCCTGGCTGACACGCAGCAGGGGGTCGTGGATGGCCAGCACTGCTGTCTGCAGAAAGGATCTTTTCTGCCCGTCGCAGAAGAATTTTCCAAAGACCTAGAAGCAAGAGGACACGAGGCTCGAGCAGATTGCCCAGAGCCAGCCTCCAAGTCCTGGCCGTACAATGCCATCACCGTCTAGTGCCCCAAAGGGCAGGGAAGAGAGCTGCTGTGGCCAAGGCAGTTCATTCCCCAGGAGGCTTTCAGGATCCCAGGGCTCAGGGAAGCCCCTTTATGAAAAGGTCGCAGGTGCTTAGGGACCAAAGCGTCCAGTGGCTCTTTCGGGAGGGCAATTTATGGCAGGGGCCAGGATGGGCTGGAAATGGATCTCTAATGTGTGTGAGCAGGCCCACTCTGCTGTGCAGGGCACAGAGACGACAGGGGACCCTGTGTTGCTTCCAGCAGAGAGATCTCCTGCACCTCAGCGGCTAGAGGAGTGTGTGTGTGTTGTGGGGGGCGAGGGGGTTGGAGCTGACAGCCAAAGGTCTCTTCACCCCAGCTTAGTGATTTCTCTCGTCGCTGGGAATGGCCTCTGCAGCTCCTTGGTTTCTTCAAGGGGAATCCAACCTGCAGCCTGACAAGGACAAGGAGACTCATAGCCCAGTCCCCATCCCAGACGCTCCTCGGAGACTTTTCTTCTGCTGCAGCAATTCAGCTTGTGGGAGGAGGGACAAGCTCACACAGTCTCTCTCACGGGGCGTCTGTGGAGCAGCGTTCTGTCGATGCCCTTGTCGATCCAGGAGTCACTCCAAGGCCTCCTCTGTGATGTTGTGGAAATCACCCATTTCACCTTTGACTCCAGTCTCGGGGCACTGTGTTACGGTGTGTTCGAAGGTTTGGATATTCTCTCCACAGTTGTGAGACGGGGGCGGGGGGTGGGGTCGATGTCTTTGATTTTCTACTCGTGCAGTAAGTAGCCGCAACTTGGGTCAGTGACAATGTGTTTCTTTGGAACAGTGGCTGAGGTCCAGATACTCTGCCATTCCCTGGCCAGGTCTGGAGACATGAGGGGGGCGCATGTGGTCCATATTGGCTCTGGAGCTCACTATGTCCCCTACCCAGATCCCAGGTTGGGGCATTCTCCTTCCTGACCGGCAATGGAATTGGGCAAAGCCCACCTCCTTTCTCTGCTTCTACAGGGTGCAGGGAATTAAACAGGGGTCTGATCAAGGAATCGTGACTGACTGACCCAGTGCTCTCCTCTCAGACACTTGGGGATCAGCCAGGGGGACAAGGAGCAGAGAGACACCCAGAGCCATAATCCTATATTAACTCACCCACCCGGGGATCCTCCTTATGCCACGGAGCAATGCAGCCATGTAAGACACTCAAATCACGGCAACTAGCGAGGTTCCAATGTGGGACCTTTAGCACCAGCCTGTCCCACTGGTTGCTGGATGAGGAACTCTGAACTGGAAATAAGGAGTGGGCTCTTCTCCTGTCTCCAGGAGGCATTCACTGCAGGGAACCCAGCCAGCCCCACTCCCCGGGCTGTGTCATGCCCTGGCACAGTGCCCTTACCTCCCCAACTCTGGCTGTATTTTTGTAGCCCAAGAGCCTGCTGTCCTGGTGCCAGTCATAGCACCAGAGATCTTCCGCGTCATGTATGGTCAGGCCTGGAAGAGAGAGAGAGAGAGAGAGACTTTTCTCCTCATTCTGGTTGCAGTTTCTGTGTCCTTCCAATCCCAATGGTGGCTCCACAGTGGAGTGGAGAAGAACAGAGGCAGAGAGAGACTTGTCCTCCAGCTGGGGTCAGTCTGAGAGAAATGGTCTGGGGTCCCATTGTCCACCTGTGGTCACTCTCAGTCCCCTGTTGGGTTCCGTGTCCCAGCTGGGTTCCTTACCCCTCTGTTGGAGCAGCAGTTGGTAGAGCCGGTAAGTCCCCTCCCTGGCCTGCCGGCTGATGTCCTTGTCTGGATCGCTGACAAATAGAGCCAGCTGGGCCACATGGTGCCCCATCCTAGGGAACTCGGCTGAGATCTAATGGAAGGGAGAGGAGAGGGGACTCCATCAGCATTTTCCTGTTAGCTCCCTGTCCTCCCTGGGCCAGAGGGCTCCTTCCCCTTAGCCCCTCTGCAGGAGATGCTGGGGGAGAGGAGCTTGAGATCGACCCTTCATTTGCTCTGCTGCCAAGGGAGCCCGGAGCTGTTTTGGGATGCCAAGCAGGGGTGGAGCATGGGCTCCTTAAAGGCCCAGGGACAACACTGAACCAGGACCAGAAGAACTTGACTCAAGCCGAGCTCAGTCCCTGCTCTGACCCTGCCTTCCCATGAAGAACCCTCCTAAGCCACAGCCCCGGCAGCAGCAGATCCTGCAGCCCGCTGGAGCCAGCCCGCCTCCGCCTGGAGCCAGCAAGCTGGGGTCGGAGGTCACTTACGTCAAACTCAGGGAGGGTGACTGTGTATCTGAGCAGGGCTGTGCTGCTCCTGATGGCCCTGGCTCGCTCCTGGGACACCCTGGACACGACCCAGAAGTTGACATGCTGTGGGGAAAGGAGGCAGGTCAGACTCAATGGCCAGCTGCACCTGCTTTGCAAATGAGCCCCCCACGCCCCCAGCCCCAGGGGCTTGAGACATTCTGTGCAGGGGGGAATATCTGAGGCCTTGATGGCAGAGCTTTAGAAGGGGATTCTTTCCCACAGGACGCAGCTTGTACCTTGCAGGTCACAACTTGTCAGCATCTCTCTAGATTGGGACAATGTTGGGGGTCGGGGCTGGTCCCCTCCTCCCAGAACTCCTGATTCCTGAACAGTTCACCAGAAAGGAGACTGAACCCTCACCCTTCCCTGCTACGCAAATCCTTAGGGGGGTGTAGGGAGTGACTGAGAGCACAATCCCCCCAGGAATATCAGAGCAGATCAGAGGGAAGGGCTGATTCCCTGGGGTCCTCCTGTTTCTCTAGGAAGGAGCATGTGCCTCTTCTCTGAGAACCATCTCCCAAATCTCATGGCGTGTGTGTGTTGGAGGGGTGGGGGAAGGGTGGGATTTCAGACTCTCACTCCCCAAGACAGCCAGGAGCCCTGTGGTTTGTGCTCCGCAGAACCAGGAAGAGCTCTGGCTTGAAGTCCCAGCTCCTTCCTCTGTCCCTCAAGGAGGAAGGACCTGACACTGCATTGCACTGACCTCCCCAACCAAGGACGGCCCACTGGGGACCCAGCTAGGAGGACACAATAGAAAATGGATCTTCCCTTCTCTCCTTACCAGTCCCCCAAAGAGTTCAGGTAAAACGGGGCTCACCTCCAAGATGAAGTGGAGCCTGTCTGTGTCTGGGGACTCTGCCAGCAGATTCCCCAGCATGGCATCCAGGACCTCTGGGATGACTTTATGCAGAGCCTGCAAAGCATGGGTCAGAGTTAGGGAACCTGAGCCTACACCTGCCACAGGATGGGAAGAGGGGTCTCTGGGAAGCACTGGAGAGACTCCCAAACACATCTCCTGGCCTCTCTCCTTCACATCCCACTGCAGGCAATTCACAAGAATTGATGACCCCTGGACCTTTGATCCATGAGTTTAGCAGGTCCCTGCAGAGGGCCTTGTAGGCAGAAGAGTATGAAACAGCCAAGTTGCTATGGATGGAGGCTCGGCTTCTGGGCACAGCACGGCTTATGGAAGAAAGAAAGAAAGAAAGAAAGAAAGAAAGAAAGAAAGAAAGAAAGAAAGAAAGAAAGAAAGAAATCCCCCAGAGAGGGGTAATCTCTTCCCTGCTGGAGGGAAGGATCCAACCCTGCAGCTTGTTCCATCTCCGCTACCCCACCCCGAAAACTGGAGCTCCAGCGAATCAAGGGAGCAGGGACCAAGGACTGCTCTGGAAGAGGAGGAGGATGGAGGAGGAGGATGTACCTGGATGTCGGTGGTGTCCTTCTCCGAGCCCAGGGTGAAGACGGAGTGAAGGGCAGCTCGCAAGAGGTGGGTCTCTAGGGCTGGCTCCAGGGCAGGTTTCATGGTGCTGGCAAGAGAGAGGAGCTGGTATTAGACTGTGCAGTATGGGGGTGGGACTGTCGCCAACACGGACACCAAGCCACAGGGATAGAGGCACAGGCTGGCGAGAATGGAAACTGAGGCACTGAGCTCGGGAATGACAAGGCCAAGGCGTCCCAGACAGACAGTGGCAGGACAGGAATAGCTCTTGTTCCCTGGAGCCTGCGGCCGCTCCTGTATCTGAGCCCAGGAGTGAGCCCCTCCCCAAGGCCCCTGTCATGTTATGGGAGTGAAAAGAAGAGCCCCGCCAGGAGGGAGTGACCCTTCCCTCCCCACCATCTCTGCCAGAGGCGCCACTCTTGGGAGGTGACCTGGGCGGGACAGTGACGGTGACTCCCAGCCTTGGGCCTGAGCAGCACTGGGGTGAGGGGAGCCGGCGGGGTGGGGGGGTGGGGCTGTCTCAGTACCAGAGGTAGCCCACTGCAGCCAGGGAGTGGGCGAGGACGGCGCTGGGTGACGAGTCATCGGGAAGCTCCTCGATGAGCTCCTGTGAGACGCGAAGGAGACAAAGGAGCGTGTGAGATTCAGGCCCGACTGACACCTCCCAGTGGGGAGATGACACAGCCAGTGCCCCACATGGCCAGCAGGATCCCCCACCACCTCCCGCTCCCCCGATTCCTTCCTGCCCATCCAACTTGTCCCCCTTCCCGGATTCCTGCCCAGCTCACTCCCAATCCCCTTCTCTCCTCCTCCCTGTCAAAACTGCCCCCATTCAGCCCCATCCCGACGACCGAGCTGGGACCATGTGATTCCTTGTTCCCCACTCTCAGCTGCCCTCCAGCCCCACAATTCCCCCACTACCCACCAATCTCAGAATTTCTCCCAACTCTTCAGCCCCAGCAATCCCTGCCCTCTGCTGCCCCCTCCAACACCACCCAGCCCCCACCCATTAGCCTGGCCATACCCCTGCCAATCCCATGTCTCTCTCCTCTCGCCAGCTGCCGTATGGCGTGTCTCACTCACCACGATCCTCTTCACCACAGCCGCCTTGCAGCAGCGCGGCTCCAGCGTGTCCTCCCCTCTCTCCCGTGCAGCCAGACATGCGGGGTAGATGGCCTGAAGGAACAGGAGCTGCTGCCCCTCATCCTGGACCCACCAGGAGTGGGGTATAGCGAGAGAGAACCTGTTAGCGAGGGACCTTCCTGCCCCACCCACACCAGCTCCAGGGCTCAGGCCTCAATGGGGGATTGTGGGGACCCGCCTATTCTCCAAATCCCCCCCCACTCCTACGCAAGCAGGATCAGGAACCGGGACAGTGGCTGTGGGGGGAGACGACCTCGGCTGTTGTGGGACAAACACCCCCATCTTGGGGGTCCCACATCATGGATGTAAAAGGGCCCCATTAGGGGTGGTGGATCAGGAGGGACAAGACCTTCGGCAGGGGGTGGGGATGCTGGGAAGGGACAGGGCCATCTTGGTTCCAGCCCAGGTGGGGAACATTTGTACCTTATCTCTGCACTGGAGCTGCTCTCGGATGACCTTGAGAGCAGCTTCATCTTTGGCCACGTCCACCCCTTCCTCCTGCTCCGAATCCAGGGGGGTCCCTGCACCAGGGAGGGAAGGACAGGGGCGTGGTGGGCAGAGCAGGATTCCAGACCCCCCTTCCCAACTCAGGCCCCCAGGGCAGATGGGGCCCCAGACCTCCCTCTCATGGATGCCTTCAGCCCCCAACAGCTGCCGAAGCCCAGAGCTTCCGTGTTCCCGCTGTCCGTGGGGTTCGTGGGGCTCAGGCCAGACACCTGGGCTGGGGACCCCCCCCCTGGATCCCTGGGAGAGCGTCTGGGCCCAGGGTGTTCACATCCCGTCCTCAGCCCTCCCGGAGCCCAGCCTGGCTCCTCACCTGGCACAAAGCAGTGGCCTCCATCGGCCTGGCTGCTGCCAGAGGCCCAGGTGCTGCCGCGGTCCCAGGCTGAGCTGCCGGTGCTGGGACAGGGACCTTCCACCTCCTGGCCGGCGGGGGCTGGAAGGTCCTCAGAGAGCGGGCAGGGCGATGCCTCCTGATGGGAAGGAGGGCTGGGCTCCTGGGGCCGCTGCTGCCCACACAACCAGCCGCAGAGCCACCCTGCCCGGCGCCCCTCCTGGGCTGGGTCCTGTCTGCCAAACCGCAGCCTGGGCCAGCTCCACCGGGGCCTGGTCGGGGCCGCTCCCAGCTCGGCGCCTGCGCCGGGAGCCGGGGTCCTTTTCCAGAAGGCCGGGCACTTCCGCCGTCTGGGCTGGACGGGACCTGCTTCCCCGCCAGCGGGGACGCAGGGCTTGCTCTGCCCCTCGGGAAGGCGGCAGCTGCTTCCCTCAGGCTCTGGAGTCACCTGCAGAGCCTTCCTCCGCAACATCCGCAGGAGCCTGGCCATCCTGGAACCGAGCGGGGAGCAGGGGTGAGTCTGGGCTCAAGGCAGCCTTTCACTCCTGGCCCTTTTCCGGCCCTCCTCCTCCCTGCTCCAACCACAGCCGCCCCCTCTGCCCCCACAGGAGTGCAGGGAGTGCCATCTACACACGGGCAGGAGTTCGTTGCATGATCCGCTCCCAACGTTCCCCCTCGTAATCCCTGCTGCTGCAATATCCAGGAAGTCTCATCCTTTTCCAGCAATGGGGTCAGTCCCAAAGACCATCGGTTACTCTGGACAAGCAGCCCCCTCCTCTTATCCCAGGCCACTCTCCCACCCAGGCTAGAGAAGGAACAGAAGCCAGGAGTCCCGACTTCTCCTGGGAAACCATTCCCCACGTCAAAGTCACAAAGACCCTAGGCACAGGAAGACCAGGGCCCTCCTCGTTCCCCATTGATTTCCATGCTCAGCAGCTCACAGGCTCTGGCCCAGCTCAGAGACTCTCAGCCTGGGGAACAGTGTCCCACAAGGGAAGGGCTGGGAGCCCCATTGCTGGAACCTTTCCAAACACACTGGAGACGGCTCTGGAGAAGCTCCTGCCCGGTCTAAGAGTGAGGGGCTCTTGGGGGCTGTTTGCAAATGAAATCCCCCTTGGGAGATATCCTCTCCCCCTCTTTCTGCCTCTCCCCACAGACAGGGGAAGCCACCGAGGAACCCGAATGCCACTCACTTGCTCT
Organism: Lepidochelys kempii; assembly: GCF_965140285.1. NCBI lineage: Eukaryota > Metazoa > Chordata > Testudines > Cheloniidae > Lepidochelys > Lepidochelys kempii. Next base: position 45,952,769 of record NC_136393.1, on the reverse strand, counting down.
CACTGATGGTCCGATGGATGGCGGATGTTCAGGGTCAGCAGACGTCCCTCACCCTCCTCCTCACTCCCCAAGCCCAAGGCAGGCTGGAGAGGGTGGTGACCTCAGGAGTTACCCTGCCCAGCCAGCAGGCAGGGTGATGACACGAGGGCGATCGACTGACTGTGAAAACAAGTGTCTGTCTTATTGCCAAGGGAGGAAGAAACTCAGCCAGCAGAAGGGGGGTGCAGAACATGGCCCTAGGGCGGAGGTGACAGCACCTGCAGGATCCTGACATCCCAGCACTTCCAGAGCCCAGGAAATAAGGTGTGAACATTTTCATGGAAACCGTTTTCTGTCAGAAAATCCATTCAGACAAAACCAATTTGTTTCTTGAAATCATAACAAGTAGGATGAAAATTCTTTGCAAAAATATTTGTTTGCAAAACAAGAGCATCTCCTGTTTGTCAGAGCGCATTAAACTGTCTCGTCGTACACAAAGGGGAGACACTATGATCTAGAACATTAGATGAGATGCTTCAGGCTGAGCTAAGTAGTTGCTGCTCTTCACAATTTCAAAATAATAAAATGCAAATGAAATCGAATATTTGGTCATAATCTGCTTTGGCTCAGTGTGATCGGACACCCCCTAGTCTGCACTGCTCCAAGTGACACTCTTCAGTGGATCCCCATCACCCACCCATGGCGAGGTAGATGGGAGAGGATTGTTATTCCTCCTTGACAGAAGGAGAAACGAAGGCTGAGAAAGGTGCAGGGACTTGTCTTTGCTGATGCAGTTGCTCTCAAATGAGCTACAGACCAACAATTGTTCATAGTAATTATTCAGCAAGTATTTCAGAAGAATTGGAATGTTCGAGAGGATCATGAACTGCTCTGAGACAATGAATGGAGAGCAGCATCCACATTAGTCAAACATCTAACTGGTTGTGACTTATTTGCTTGGTCATAAAAGAGAACAAGAAAGACCAGAGTTTCCTCCCTGTCAATAGCCCCCTCCTCAGCCAATCAAGGTTGAGACTTTGAGGGGTGGGAGGCTAAAGGGTCTCACCAAATAGCCCAAAGAATGGCCCTGGTCACCACCGAGGGGATCACTCTCGGAGCACTAGTCCAGTCTCACCTCTCTGTGAGGGCCTCCCACAATCCCCACCCCCGCTCCAGACACACAGCTCCTGGTGGTGGGAGGAGAGCAGAGGAAGAGGACAAAGGAAGCAAGAAGAGAAAGGTAGGAGGGACAGAGCAAAAGGGAAAACAAAAAGGAGAAACCCCAATGTCCCCAGTGATTCTAAGGGACAAAGTCCTAGGTCGGAAATAAAATGCTGCCCCCACAATCTAGTGTTTTCCTTTCCTAAAAATCAGCCGGCACCTGATGGATCAGACTGAACAGGTTCCAAACCTCTCCGAGGCTCTTACCTTCTCTAGAGGGACGTCTGTTTTCGAGCAAAACCAGGAAAAGAAAAGGAGAAAACTCCAAAGAGGGTCCTCCTTGCGCTCACGTACGTGCAAGTGAATGCTCTCTCAGTCCTCCAGGAGAGACCTCGAGAAGGAGACGTGCTGAAGCAAAGCCACAGGGATCTCCGAGGTGGCCCCTGTCCTGCCCCCCTGTCCTGCCTGGCTGATGTCAAGATCTCTCTGTGAGGTCATCGCCTCCCTACCACCTTTGTCCAATCGGCTGAGGTCCTGCCAAAGGCCCTTGTGATGTCACTGCCACACCCACCCCTCCCCTGCAGTGCTGATGTCCTGCCCCTGTCCAGCCACACCGGATGTTTGAGCTGCTTCCCCTGGGTCACCCCACGCAATGAGCGTTCATTGTGGGCTCAAGCCGAACACAGTAAAACATCAGAGGCTTCTCCCCATGCAAAGCTCAGTTCTTCATAAATTAGCAGACTTTATGGACAGAAGAGACAATTAGAGTATGTCATCAGACCCCCTGCAAATCACATGCCTTCTGTAGAGAATAGTAGCTAGTTTTTGACTACACACGTTCCAGAAAGCCATCTCGTCTTCATTAGAAGACATCAAGAGGTGGGGAATTCCACCACTTCCCTTTCTAGTTTGTTCCTTTGGTGATTCATTCTCAGTGTTGAATATGTATGCCCTCTTTCTCATATGAATTGGTCTTTTTTGAGTTTCCAGCCACTGCGTCTTGTTATGCTTTTCTCTGCTAGATTAATGAGCCCTTTAATACCCGATAGTTTCTCTTCAGGAAGTCACTTCAACACTTCAAATGACGTCACCTCCCGATCTTTTTTATCACCTAAACAGGCTGAGCTCTTTTTTTGCTACTTTAGCAAAGCTGTTGACACGGTCTCCCATAGTATTCTTGTCAGCAAGTTAAGGAAGTATGGGCTGGATGAATGCACTATAAGGTGGGTAGAAAGCTGGCTAGATTGTCGGGCTCAACGGGTAGTGATCAATGGCTCCATGTCTAGCTGGCAGCCGGTATCAAGTGGAGTGCCCCAAGGGTCGGTCCTGGGGCCGGTTTTATTCAATATCTTCATAAATGATCTGGAGGATGGTGTGGATTGCACTCTCAGCAAATTTGCGGATGATACTAAACTGGGAGGAGTGGTAGATACGCTGGAGGGGAGGGATAGGATACAGAAGGACCTAGACCAATTGGAAGATTGGGCCAAAAGGAATCTGATGAGGTTCAATAAGGATAAGTGCAGGGTCCTGCACTTAGGACGGAAGAACCCAATGCACAGCTACAGACTAGGGACCGAATGGCTAGGCAGCAGTTCTGCGGAAAAGGACCTAGGGGTGACAGTGGACGAGAAGCTGGATATGAGTCAGCAGTGTGCCCTTGTTGCCAAGAAGGCCAATGGCATTTTGGGATGTATAAGTAGGGGCATAGCGAGCAGATCGAGGGACGTGATCGTTCCCCTCTATTCGACATTGGTGAGGCCTCATCTGGAGTACTGTGTCCAGTTTTGGGCCCCACACTTCAAGAAGGATGTGGATAAATTGGAGAGAGTCCAGCGAAGGGCAACAAAAATGATTAGGGGACTGGAACACATGAGTTATGAGGAGAGGCTGAGGGAGCTGGGATTGTTTAGCCTGCAGAAGAGAAGAATGAGGGGGGATTTGATAGCTGCTTTCAACTACCTGAAAGGGGGTTCCAAAGAGGATGGCTCTAGACTGTTCTCAATGGTAGCAGATGACAGAACGAGGAGTAATGGTCTCAAGTTGCAGTGGGGGAGGTTTAGATTGGATATTAGGAAAAACTTTTTCACTAAGAGAGTGGTGAAACACTGGAATGCGTTACCTAGGGAGGTGGTAGAATCTCCTTCCTTAGAGGTTTTTAAGGTCAGGCTTGACAAAGCCCTGGCTGGGATGATTTAACTGGGAATTGGTCCTGCTTTGAGCAGGGGATTGGACTAGATGACCTTCTGGGGTCCCTTCCAACCCTGATATTCTATGATTCTATGATTCTATGAATAGCTCACTCGCAGGCATTTTTCTCCAGCCCTCAAAATGTTTCATTGCTTTTTGCTGCCCCATCTCCAATATTTCCAAATCTTTTTTCAAAGGTGGACGCCAAAACTGGATGCAGGATTCCATGATCAGTCTTCCTCATGGTGTGTCACCTCCCTCTGCTCCTCACTGCTCTTTTCATACATCTAATGATGGCTTTAGCCCTGTTCACCACAGCATCACCCTGGGTGCTCATGTTGAATGGCTTGCCGAGCATGGCCCCAAAATCCTCTTCACAGTCAGTGCTTTCCTGGATACACTGCCCCATTCTGTACGTGTGGCCTGCATGCTTTGTTGCTAGCAATAGGACCCTTCCTTTGGTTCTTTTCCAACTGTTTTTCTTTGAATGGGTCCAGCTTCTCAAGGGATCCGATTGCTCTGTGTTACTGCCCTCTCCTCATCATTAATTACCACTCTGCTACTATTTTATCACCCACCAATGTTAGCAGCAGTGATTTTTATTTGGGTTGCAGTTCATTGATATTTATTTTCAAGTATTAGTCCTTGAGAGCCTCTTCATATCCCTAGTGCCCAGAACCTGCTCCTCACAGCACAGCGAGAAAAGGCCGCCCAGCCCAGCTGTGCCCTAGGGGCTAAGCACAGAATTAACTTCGGAGCTTGTGCCATCCATAGCTTCTGAACAACATGTGGGGGTCATCAGCTTAGAAATACACTCTAGACCGGGAGCGTAGACAGGCCCCAAATGTATCTAAGTGTCCCGCCTTGAAAAAGAGGAGAGAAGAAAACATAACCCTGAGTAGCGTTATTTTATAGTCGTGGAAACTGAGGCACAGAGAAGCAAAGAGATTCGCTCATGGTCAGAAAGCCAGGAATAGAAAACGGCAGATCTGCTGATAGTCAGTCCCGGGCCCTAGCCGTGTTTGTCCTGGCCTCTCTGCTTCAGCTCCAGTGACAACCCAAGTCGAGGTTTTCTTCTTTTCCGTGTCCTTTAACTTCACGTCACTGCAGAAGAAAGATTGTTTCTGAGCAGCTGGCTCTAATGCGTGGAGATGTCTTTCCAGAAGACATGCTCTGGCTCAGTCCCATGTCGTAGGTTTTCTGGAGGAAGCGCTCGGTGACGTTCTAGGGCCTGTGTTACAGAGAAGATGGACAGAATGGTCCTTTCTGACCTTCATTTTTTTCTTTCGCTCGGAGGATAACGCTGGACATTTTCTCTCATTCACTTTCCTTTGGAATAATTTCAATCCAGTCCAAAGGATTTCCTCTTCTGTTGCATCTTCAGCACCTTTCCTAGCAAACAGTTACTGTTCGAGCCCAGGTTTCCAGTTTCAGGCTGTCCCAGGGTGAGATGGCCATGAAAGGGGTAGTAGCTGAACTGAACCTCTCCCCAGGTGAAGGGAATAAGTGCAGGGGTCACGTGAGAAGGAGCAGCATGTAACTAGGATCCAGCCCCGTTGGGCGATATCAGAACAGCCTGTGCTCAGCCAGGAGAGAGACCCGCAATGGGAGCAGGCCTGGGAGGGGCTTGGATAGTCCTTTCAAGGCAGTTTGGGTACACAGTACGGGATGGAACAGCCAAGCTGCTAGGGTTGGGAGCTGGGCCTCCTGGCAGTGTCCAGGAACGAAAGCACAGCATCTGCCAGGAAGGGAGTCCCCACAGAGGGACACCGTAATCTCCCAGGGAGGGAAAAGGCTCTGACTGCCATTTCTTAACCTCATGGGGTGTTCTCCTGCTCTGCCAACCCCACCCGTATTTCAGCATCTCCAGGTGCCTGAAGGAGCAGGAACCAGAGGCCATCCTGCAGCTGGGACAGAGATGGAGGTTGATGACCTACCAGCCCATGGAGACCACGGGGCAGGACAGCCGTCACGACAGGGGAATGCAGCTCCAGATCTGGGAGCAGCTTCCCTTTGCTGGCACGAGACCTTGCAGGTTGCGGGGGGGTGAGACAGGCACTAACTTTTGGTAACCCTCCGTGGGATCAGAGGGTAATGGTTTGTAGAAAGTGGTGTTGGAGAGCTTTACAAAAACTAGGCAAGCCATGTACAACACACACTTTGCTTCTCTCCAAAAGAAAAAGGACACTAAACGATCTAAACTACTACATGCCACAAGGGGCCACAACAGTGGTTCCTTTAACCCACCCGGCAATATTGTTAAACTATCCAACTATAGTCTTAGCCCAGCAGAAGAAGCTGTCCTATCTCGCGGCCTCTCCTTCTGCCCCCCTCCCACCCCCACAAGCAGGATACAGTTCTGTGGTGACCTAGAATCCTATTTTCGACCTCTCCGACTCAGGGAATATTTCCAACACACCTCAGAACAACATACTAACGCACAGAGAGCTTCCTACCAAGACTACGAAAGGAAGGATTCTGGGTGGACTCCTCCGGAAGGTCGAAACAACAGACTGGACTTTTACATAGAGTGCTTCTGCCGACGTGCACGGGCTGAAATTGTGGAAAAGCAGCATCACTTGCCCCATAACCTCAGCCGTGCAGAACACAACGCCATCCACAGCCTCAGAAACAGCTCAGACATCATAATCAAAAAGGCTGACAAAGGAGGTGCTGTTGTCATCATGAATAGGTCGGAATATGAACAAGAGGCTGCTCGGCAGCTCTCCAACACCACTTTCTACAAGCCATTACCCTCTGATCCCACTGAGAGTTACCAAAAGAAACTACAGCATCTTCTCAAGAAACTCCCTGAAAAAGCACAAGAACAAATCTGCACAGACACACCCCTAGAGCCCCGACCAGGGGTCTTCTATCTGATACCCAAGATCCATAAACATGGAAATCCTGGACGCCCCTTCATCTGAGGCATTGGCATCCTGACAACAGGATTGTCTGGTTCTGTAGACTCTCTCCTCAGGCCCTACGCTACCAGCACTCCCAGCTATCACTTCAATCTCTCTGGTCATTCTCCAAGGAACTCCCCACTCCAAGACCCTGGACACTGTGGCCTGTAAATGCTGGTGGGGAATTAATTACTGACATCGGTGGCGTTCAGACTATGTCCTGAAGCATGGGATTGGGCCAGAGGGACAGCTAGCGCTGGCCACAGTGTCCAGGGTCTCTTGGAGTGGGAAGTTCCTTGGAGAATTCCACTGGGTGGGAGACTCAGCTGTGAAGGGAGGGGGCGGGCAGGAGCATCTCATCAACCCAAGATTGGAATAACTGAAGTAATGTTCCTTTTACACGGAGCCTCAGCTCCTTGGAACCTCTGCAAACGCTTTAGCCACGTGTTTAACTCCATCCGTAGGAGTAGCCTTGGATGGCAGTGGGAGGGCTCAGGTGTGTATATGTTTGCAGGATGGGTGCTCAGGGCAGTCCCTGATGCCAGGGCAAAGTGGGTGTGAAGAGCCACTGTCTGGATTTGGGAGCCTGCCTGCACACCGAACTCACTCGGCGCAGGGTGCATGACTGCAAGGCGCTGGGCTGGGGAAAATCAGCCCTGGGTGGTTATTTCGAGTAGAAAACCAGAGCCACTTCTGGGGTCTTTCAGCTTCTAATGCCCTTTCCCTTCTGCACCTGGATTTCAGCATATGATAAAATCCCTCTCAATGCCAAGTCAGTGTAATAAATCACTGGACTGGGTGCAGGAATCAGTAGGTGACGTTCTCTGGCCTGGGTTATGCCAGGGCTCAGACTAAATGATTGTTCCCAAGACTTTTAAAAGCTGAGCCCCCTCCTCAAGGCAAAGAAACCAATCGTGCCCCTCACCCGTCAGTAATGTGTTAGCGACCCCACCCCCCATTTTCCTGGATATATCTTTAAACCCCACCCTTCCCACCCTGGCTAGCCCTTCCCCACGCTTCAGGAGACGCTGGAGTAGATGATCCTAACCGTCCCCTCTAACCTTAAGACCTGAGGGACCCCATCCTGGAGCATCTTAAAAATCCCAGTTCCCAGACTCTGGAACAGGGGCTGCTTTGCCTGGCTCACCTTTCTCCCTCCGTCAGGTTGGCCGATGGGGATAATGAGCCTGGAGATCTCATTCCCGCTGCTCTGAGTGCTGCCCATGTGCGCACGACCCAACTCAGCTCTTCCTGTATCCCAGGAACGTCTTCATCTTCTGGGATCCTCATGGGAGCAGTGGGATGATTTAACGGACTCCCTTAGTCATGGGGCCTTTCTCTCTCTTTTTTTGTTTCAGAGCCAGCGTCCTGGAGTCGTCTCCTGGTGCGTGGAGTGGTGGGGGTGGTGGGGGAGCTAGTCTAACTATACCAATGTGGGTTTTGGAAAGGTAGGGGGAAAGTGTTTGCCTACTCGCGACTCGTCTTCAGGAAGCTGCTGACTCATCCCTCCCCGCAGCCTGGAAGTCCGCAGGATTCACAGGAATTTGAGCTCCCCGCAGTGTGTGACAGGGACGGAGAGCAGGCCCAGGGAACCAGAAACAGGAATCGAGACCCAGCCCTGGAGAATGGGGAAGGAGACCTGCTCATGGAGGACAGACGCTTCTCCCAGGAACCCAGAGGAAGGGATCCATTAGGTGGGGACACGGGTGTGGCCCAGGAAACTGGAGTAGCATTGCCAATCCTCCAGGGTGACCGGGAGTCTGCAGGAATTCAAGATTAATTTTTAATTAAACATTATGGCATGTGATAAAATCTTCAGGAATCCGTCCAATTAAAATTGGCAACCCTAAAGCGGAGTCGGGGGGAGGGACCCATTAAATGGAGACAGACTTGGGCTGGGAAACCAGCTAGAGGAGCTGATCCCTCTTACGGTGCCCCTCAATGGTGGGGACTAGACTGGGCGAAACTTTTCATCTAAACCAATTTAAGGTGAAAAATGCAGATTCAGCAGTTTGCGAATTCGTATCCGGTCTGCTGAATTGTTCACGTCCAGCCCCTCCCCCCAGTTCTTAACAAGTCAAAGCATTTCGTTTAGACACTTTCCAAACAAACCATTTTGATTTTTCAGCTTGAAACAATTTTTTGTTTAAAAATGTCCTTCAGTTTTATTTTAAAAATTCAAAAAGTTACAAATATTGAAATGTTCCTGGGTTTTTGTTGTTGTTTTTTTTAATGATTTTTGGTTCATCAAAAATTCGGAAAAATTTTAGTTTTGTTCAACCTGAAACCAGTTTTTTTCCATCTCTTTTTTGGAATTGCCAGCGACCAAAAAATTCTGTTTGCCCAGCTCCAGGGGCGGGTGAGAATTTTAGCGGTAATATTGTGGGTCTCTGAGTCTCCTTGTTGCTCAAAGTTTTCTTACTGTAACAAACTAATTTGGGATGAAGGCAGGATGGGAAAAAGCTTCCTAAAAGTGTGGGGGCGGGGGGGGGCTGGCAGCCAAACTGTGACCCAGCCCCTGTGCCACCCCTTCTCCTTGAAGTCCTGCCCCCTCAACCCCCCCCTTCCCTGACTCCCCCCTCATACCGCCTTTCTCGTTGAGCTCCCACTTCACACTGCCCCTTGCCCCCAAAACACTCCCCCCCTCCCTTCTCTCCCCCCTCGTCCAGTCGCTCACACTTATGGACAGTAAAAAGTGGTGGGCCCTGGTCTCCCCTGTTCCGGCACCCCTGGATGAGAGTGGGAGAGGATGAAGAACTCCTTTCAAATATAACTCCCCCCCACCTCACAAAAGCACAATTTGCCAGCAACAGCAAAACATGCACCTAACCAACCCGGGCCAGTCACGCTGTGTTGTGTGTGACATCCCCATCCTGGAGCGGTTTATGTCTTTGAGAATGTGAACCCCGCAGGCCTGGGTGTTTCTCTACGTAATGTGACCTCAGTGCTCCTGATGAGAGCCATTGTTTGTAAATGTTTCAGGAGCAGACATATTTATCATTCATGGACACACAGACATTTCTTCATAATTAGAACTGGTCAAAAATAGCGGGTCATGAAAACTGAAGAAGAAACCACTTCCCCCCCCGCCCCCGATATTCTTCAAACTTATTTGCAAATGTTTTTAATTATCAAACTTTTGTTTAGTTTTGGTGGGAAAAACTCCACGTTCTCTCTCAAATGGGCAGAGAAATCCAAAATTTTTTTTTAAAAAGGGAACTTTTTTCAAATGATCAATGTAATCCAAAGTGTCATTTTAGTTAAAAGGTTGCATTGTCAGTGTAAAATCATTTTGAACCAGATCTATTACTGTATAAGAAGATGAGTTTATTTTTTCATGCTGCATTGTTTGGGCTAAGTTCCAAGTGGTATTTCAGTTTTTGCCCAGCTCTTCTTTTCTTGCGTCTGCACCTCTCATAAGCTGTGGCCTTAATCTTGGCCCTGGAAACACTTGCGTGCTGTCCTAAATATAAAGGGAAGGGTAAACATCTTTAAAATCCCTCCTGGCCAGAGGAAAAACCCTTTCACCTGTAAAGGGTTAAGAAGCTAGGATAACCTCGCTGGCACCTGACCAAAATGACCAATGAGGAGACAAGATACTTTCAAAAGCTGGGAAGAGGGAGAACATCAAAGAGTCTGTGTCTTTCTGGGGGATGTTTCTGCCGGGGACAGAACAGGAATGGAGTCTTAGAACTTCGTAAGTAATCGAGCTAGATATGCGTTGGATTTTGATTTCTTTAAACGGCTGAGAAAAGAAGTTGTGCTGAATAGAATGAATATTCCTGTCTGTGTCTCTTTTTTATAACCTAAGGTTTTGCCTAGAGGGATTCTCTATGTTTTGAATCTAATTACCCTGTAAGGAAGGTATTTACCATCCTGATTTTACAGAGGTGATTTTTTTCTTTTTACTGTTTCTTCGATTAAAATGTTTCTTTTCAAGAACTGATTGCTTTTTTCATTGTTCTGAGATCCAAGGGCTTGGGTCTGTTGTCACCTATGCAAATTGGTGAGGATTTTTACCAAACCTTCCCCAGGAAGTGGGGTGCAAGGGTTGGGAGGGTTTTTTGGGGGAAAGACGTTTCCAAACAACGTTTTCTCAGGAATCCAGAGAAATGTTTGGTGGGGGCAGTGGAAAACCAAGGGCAAGGGGTAAAATAGTTTGTACCTTGGGGAAGTTTTAACCTAAGCTGGTATAAGTAAGCTTTGGAGGTTTTCATGCAGGTCCCCACATTTGTACCCTAGAGTTCAAAGTGGGGAAGGAACCTTGACACGTGCATGTTTAACTTTAATGACTGCTGTGAATAATTCCATTTCAATGGGACAACTCTGAGGTCGGGTTTACACTACGGCCCTATATCAGTGTAACTACGTCACTCATTTATTTAATTTTCTTCCTTTTATATGTGAAAGTTATTGAGAGCTTAAAGCAGGTAAAATACATGAACAGGTTCAGACAGTCCAAGTTTGTCAGTGCAAAGAGACAGCAGAGATGTGGTATATGCGAGTTTTCCATAAGTCTCTCAGGGTTACCCAGGATAACTTTGGGGATCTCTGTCTTGCATCGGGAATGTTCCCTGAAAGTATCCAAACAGCTCAGAGATGCAGAACCATTCCCTGGATCGATTCTTATAGCTGTCTTCCCCGGAAAGCAGTCTGGCAAGTGTTCCTGTCAGCTCTTTGCTAAGTTATCTGCCAAAACACTAGAGTTTTCAGGTGCCTAAGTAGCCCCTGGAATCATGGTGAACTTATCCTCCCCGCCACCACCAAAATTTGAAATGGTGCCCTGAGTACACGGGACCCTACCGTGCTCCCCCAGAGGAGCTGCATTAACAGGCAACTCTGCAAGTTATCTGCATGCCTCTGCAAGTGACCCCCATGCCTCTCCATTTCCTTGGCCACATGTATCCTGTCCCCTTGCTGGCGGCTAATCCAGAAAAAGAGGGAAAGAGCTCATCACTGCGACCACCTGAGGAATGTGTTGGGTTGAGATCAGCTGGTCAAAGCAGGCAATAGGGACAGAATCTGAGACTTGAAGCTCCTCGAGTGACCTCTGACCTTCCCAGACCTGCCCTTCAATCAGACACAGCCATTGTAAAGTTGAATGTGATAGTAACTAGACCCATTTTAAACCCTTCACCACACAAGACAAAGCCCTTAGGATTCATCATTAATGATTTATTTCTCCTCCCCTGGATTCCTGCAGCCCCCAGCCACCTTGGAGCTTTCCCTCGTCTCTCCCAGGCTGGGCTCACTTGATGGCAGGAGCTCAGCGGAGGGTCCAGCTTTGCTCTTTCGCTTCCTTTCTTCACGTCTTTGGGTGGCTGCATTTGCAACTGAGCAGCCTGATGGAAACACTGAGTCCTCTGTCTCGGCAGGCAGGCCCAGCCACCAAAGCCAAAGACTCCCTGAGAACAGGGGGAGGTTCGCCTCAACTCTCAGGAGTGGAGGCTTAGCCCATAGGGTAGGGTTACCATTTTTGAACTTTCAAAAAAGAGGACACTCCGGGTGGGGGGGCGGAGTGGTAGCCCTGCCCCTTATCTACTCCCTCCCACTTACTGCCCCCCACAGAACTGTCAACCCATCCAACCCCCCCGCTCCTAGTCCCCTGATCTCCCGCTCCCAGGACCCCATCCTCTATCTAAGCCTTCCTTCTCTCTGTCTCCAACTGCCCCCTCCTGAGACCCCCCCACCCTAACTGCCCCCCTAGAACTTTCCCCCCGCCTGTCCCCTGACTGCCACACCCCCTATCCGCACCCCTGCCCCCTGACAGACCCCCGGGTCTCCCACACCGATCCAACCACTTCCTTTCCCCTGACTGCCCCCGCAGAACCTCCGACCTATCTAACCCCCCTCCGCTCCCTGCCGCTGACTTCCCCCTTGAACCTCCGCCCCATCCAATCCCCCCTGCTCCATCTCCCTTGACTCCCCCGACCCCTCTCCCTGCCCACCCCCTGACAGGCTCCCTCCAGAATCCCTGACCCATCCAACCCCTCCTGCTCCCTGTCCCCTGACTGTCCTTGGGACCCCATGCCCCTTCTCCAGCCCCCCGGCTCCCTTACCCTGCTGCTCAGAGCAGTGTGTCTGGGGTGCGGAGCCAGACACAGTGCCGTGCTCCCCCGCAGAGCACGCAGCTCCCCCCCCCCCCCCGCGCCCCCAGAGTGCTGCATTGGGAGGGAAATCCCAGCCCTTTGGAGAGTTTTACAAATTCCTCCTGGAGGGCGATTTAAAACCCAAAAAGCCGGACATGTCCGGGAAAATCCGGACGCATGGTAACCCGACCACAGGGACTCCAGGATCTGCAGCTGCTGCCACCTCTATGGTGATTCCTCCGACTCATCACCAACCAGCTCTTCCCCATTCTGCCAGCCGGCCCCACGGTCTGACCGTGCAGGAGAACAGAAACCCTTTGGGACAGCAGGAGAGTCTCCTCAATGCCGCACGCTTTGCATGGCTTCCCGCGGTCACCGGGAAACACGACTGCCCTGCCCCCAGGAGTCTCTCAAGGAGCTGCCGGCGCAGTCACTGGGCACCCACTCCTAATGGTCTCGGGCAGTGGCATTGCAGAGGGAGCTGAGCAGACCGTCCCTTCTGTGACTTCCTGAATTGCTGCCAGGACGGACTCTCCTCTGCGCTAGGGAGAGTCCCCGAGGAAAAACAGCTGTGGTAGGGGAGGGGGCAAGACAAGCTCTCCCCCTGAGTCCTTGAATAGCAGGCAAGCAGGACTTTGGGAGCCAGAGATCGGTGTGTCTTTCTGGGAGAGCAGAGCTGGAGAGCAGAAAAGGGCACTGGAGGAATTGTCGAAAAGTCAGTGTCATGGCCGGGTCATGAGCAGCCAGACCTAGTGGTCAGAGGCAGAGTCCACACTCACAAGGCAGGAGTCGAGAGTCAGCTGGGTCAGGACACTGGAAGAGCAGAAGCAAAAGACCAAATTGTGTTCAGCACCTCAAGCCAGATGAGTCACCCCGAGTCCGGATGCCAGGAAATCAAGCCTGGGGAGTGGGAGCAGGAACAGCCAACACACGGTCCAGAGCCGGGGAGGAGCTCGGGTGTTCAGACAGCTCCTTGTTCCTGCTGTTGGTTTAAGGAGGTCCCGGGGGCCGATTAGCTGTTCTGGGACTTTGCCAATAGGTCCTCAGGGATGGAGCCTCAAATTGGGTCTGGACTTCGTCAGTCCTAGGTAAGCAGTTTTTCGTAGGTTTCCAGGTGGCTGCTCCCAGGAACCCTGGAGACCCGGGTTAATGATCCGGGGGTCATGACAGTGACTGATCTCTCCCCGCTCAAACCTCCTTCACGAAAGAGTCTCCAGGGTCCCGGACACATCCTCTGAGAATAAAAAAAACACAGTCATGATGAAAATAGGCTATGGAACAGGAGCCCCCTCTTCGTTGCAACAGCTCCAAGTGCCCGGAAGAGTGGACGGTTCTTACCTCCAGGAGATGCCTGGATCTTCCATCTAAGCCTCACTGGGACCCCTGTTTCTTGGTCTGACAGGATGAGATCATCTGTCTCCACTGCTCCCTGCACTGGGCTGGCTGCAGCACACATCTGTGTAAGAGGCTGGGCCAGAGAGATGTTACAGTCAGGGTCCAGGCAGCCCAGAAGAAGACGAAGCAATCAAATCAGCGGATTCGACAGAGAAGTTTTCTACCCTACAGGGACATCAAAGAAGGTCTGTTAGGAAAGCTGAGATGTTAGTCTGGAAACTGCCAAGGCAAAGATTGTGACTTGTTAAGATTCAGTTTAAATCACTACAAAGTGTGTTGTGTTTTGTTTGTCTCTTTGAAATTTGTCTCTTTCTCTTCCTTAGTGTCACTTAAATCTCTTCTTTGTTACTGTGCTTCCAAAACCACCTCAGTGTCGTGTGTTCAAGTGAAGTGTGAATCTCCAGAGTACCCAACAGGCTGAGCTGTGCCCTGTCTCTCTGAAGGTAGCGAATAATTTCTGAGCGGTGCTGGGCTCAGAGTCCAAGGGCACTTCACCAGACACCTCCTGTGAAGCCCAAAGAGACCAAAGGAGCAGGAGAGATTCAGGCCCCACTGACGCATGGGAACTTCCCACAGAAGAGGTTACACAGGGCTCCAGACACAGCCAGCAGGATCCCTCCCACAAGCTGGGCCATGTCCTTCCCCTCCCAGCCCCACAGCTTCCTCCCCACTCCAGCCTCAGGAACCCCTCCCACCTCCCTGCTCTCCCCACCCACTCTCCAATACCAGGCTGTTTCCAGAATGGAAGCAGGTGCGTACCAGAGTTCACTCACCGCTAGATGCTGGCCAGGCCTCGTGTCACCGCTTTCTCGCTGGGCTAGCAACCCCGCTGATACTCACGCTTGCAGTTTGTTGGCTGGGAACTCAGCCCCCCAACCAGGTGACTGGCCTTTACTCCACTTCTTCCTGGGTCGTGCTCCTTCCAAACAAAGTCCAAAAATGTCTTGAACAGAAACAAGGCCTTCCACCCTCGTGGGGAGCTCTTCCTCAGCCTGATTTCGGCTTGGCCTGCCCTTCTTGGGTTTTTATGGTCTTCTGTGTCCCCTTCCTTAGGGACGGTGAGAGAACCCAGTCCTACCCTGGACTCCAGGTTTCGGCCCAAGGCTGTCTACTGAACAGCTCGCTCTGCTTCTGTACTTTTGCTGCTGTTTCCCCTTGTTTCCTCTCAGGTGGGGCTGACTTGGTCATCAACTTGGCCTAGCCCCAGGCTTGGCAGCCACAGGCCAAGTCACCCTGTTAGATACCCTCCTCTTTCAAATCTGGTCTAGCCCGGCTGACAGGTTTGCTGAGGGGATGGTGAAACCCCATTGCTGATCAGAAGGAGGTCAGTCTGTTCTCTAGGAGCTGAAGGTCCATTTGTCCTGCTGCGGGAAGTGGAGCTGGAGAGCGGAGATGTTATGTGAAAGAGACTGCATGATGGAGTTGGAGACTGAGGGATGGGAGCCTCCTCCCAGAAACGCTCCCAGGAGAACAGGTTGGAGTAGGAGTTCTCTGGGGAGCCTCTTCCTAGGAAAAAAACAAGGGTGGCACATTGATGGAGATGTCTCCGTCGCAGGGATGGGGGAAGCTCCCAGCCAGGCTATGCAGCAGGGATCCCATTTCTCCCCCAAGAAACCCATATGCCCAAAGAAGTCAATGGCTCTTACCTCCATGAGGGAGCAGGGTCTTCCCTCTCAGCCTCTTTGAGAACTACCACTGATTGGTTTCCTCGGACAAGGGACCTGTCCCCACTGTTCCCTGAGGTGGCTCAGCTTCTGACTGCAGCCATCTGGGAGGCTGTCACACACCCCAGGGCCTAGAAGTCACGGGGGGAGGAGGCTCCTCTTCATGTCACACTCTGAGAGCCCAGAGAAGGGCCAAAGGAAGAATAAAGAGCAGGAGATGAAGCTAGCCCTGAGCCTCTGTCCCATCCTCACCTCCTCAAATGTGGAGCTTCCTGAGCTTCAGTTGGGCAGACAGTCTGTAGCCCTGACCCAAAGGTACTTCTGCGCCATATGGGGCAGGAAGATCTCTGCCTGGGAGCATGGGGAATGGGCTGGGGGTGAGATGAAGGAAAGAGGGGAGGGGTATGGGTATGAGGGAAAGAGCTCCTGCCCCAGATGAAGGAATTTGGGGGGGCCGAGGGAAGGACCCAGCTCCACAGAGAGGGGAGAGAATTTCTGTGAGTGCCAGGGGCCTCCATTTCTGCTTCCACTAGCCCCGCATTTACAGTGAGACAGAGCAGTACCTGCAGCAGGGAGCGGGACTTGCTGAACAAGGAGGGGAACCTTTCAGAGCATCAGATGAGCCACAGCCCTTGCAGCGCCTCGGGCATCTGGTGCAAGTGCCTGATGATGTGAAGCTGGCCCATGACCTTGGCTGTGACATCCTCGTGCTGCAGGGGAACAAGAACATGTCAGAGACTGAGACACTCCCCAGGAATCAGGGAGGATTAAGGGCACCTGGAATCAGCACCATCATTTCCACCCAGCAGCTGCTCATGTCTGAGTGGTGGATTCACCCTCCCGACCCCCAGGATGGAGGCTTGCTGTCCTCTCTAGTGACCTCCAGTGCCAACCCCCCTCCTTGTCGGGTGAGCTCCTGCCACCTCCCCATCAGTGCCTCTGACAGCTGTTCCACCTCCAACCCACCTGGGGACACCGCTCAAGTTCGGAGAACCCTCTCCTCCACCCCCACCTCCATCCCCACCCAGGTAGGGCAGGGAGGGGGCTGTAGCAGGGTGGCGGGGGGCAGGAGGGTTTCTGGCAGCAGTGAAGTGGGATGGGGAGAGGCTGAGACCTTTCCCCAAGTCACCCCAGTGACAAAAGCTGAAGCCACAGGATGGCAGCCCTGGTGAAGGGGGCAGGTCAGCAGCCCCTGCTGACTGAATCCTCCCAATCGCTCCAGAGCGGGTCCAGCCCTACCAGCAGCAAGACCCGCTTCCCACGCCCATGTGCCTCAGCTCTTCCTGGTCAGTCGCCATCTCCAGTCAGTCCTTGGCCTCCCAGGCTGCCAGGGATGGGAGCAACTCTCGATGGTGGCTCAGGTGACTTGGACACTAGGCCATGGGGAAAATGGGTGCAGCTCTGTGGGGCAGGAAAGGTTCCCAGAGGGCACTTAGGGGACTCTCCTGTCCTTCCCAGGAGTGATAGCAGAGCACCACATCCTAAGAAGAGAAGTCCATGAAGTCCAGAAGTCCCCACTAGGCTCCTTGCTACCTGGCCAGGGAATGGCGATCGGATGGAAATGAGGCCCTGGGCCCCACCCCAAGCTCCTGAGTCGATTGCAGCTGCTTACCGTGACCCCCATCAGTTGCTGGGCTTCCCCCAGGAGGGAGTAGACGAGCACCAGCCCAGCCTGGCTGACACGCAGCAGGGGGTCGTGGATGGCCAGCACTGCTGTCTGCAGAAAGGATCTTTTCTGCCCGTCGCAGAAGAATTTTCCAAAGACCTAGAAGCAAGAGGACACGAGGCTCGAGCAGATTGCCCAGAGCCAGCCTCCAAGTCCTGGCCGTACAATGCCATCACCGTCTAGTGCCCCAAAGGGCAGGGAAGAGAGCTGCTGTGGCCAAGGCAGTTCATTCCCCAGGACTCTTTCAGGGTCCCAGGGCTCAGGGAAGCCCCTTTATGAAAAGGTCGCAGGTGCTTAGGGACCAAAGCGTCCAGTGGCTCTTTCGGGAGGGCAATTTATGGCAGGGGCCAGGATGGGCTGGAAATGGATCTCTAATGTGTGTGAGCAGGCCCACTCTGCTGTGCAGGGCACAGAGACGACAGAGGACCCTGTGTTGCTTCCAGCAGAGAGATCTCCTGCACCTCAGCGGCTAGAGGAGTGTGTGTGTGTGTTGTGGGGGGCGAGGGGGTTGGAGCTGACAGCCAAAGGTCTCTTCCCCGCCAGCTTAGTGATTTCTCTCGTCGCTGGGAATGGCCTCTGCAGCTCCTTGGTTTCTTCAAGGGGAATCCAACCTGCAGCCTGACAAGGACAAGGAGACTCATAGCCCAGTCCCCATCCCAGACACTCCTCGGAGACTTTTCTTCTGCTGCAGCAATTCAGCTTGTGGGAGGAGGGACAAGCTCACACAGTCTGTCTCACGGCACGTCTGTGGAGCAGCGTTCTGTCGATGCCCTTGTCGATCCAGGAGTCACTCCAAGGCCTCCTCTGTGATGTTGTGGAAATCACCCATTTCACCTTTGACTCCAGTCTGGGGGCACTGTGTTACGGTGTGTTCGAAGGTTTGGATATTCTCTCCACAGTTGTGAGACGGGGGCGGGGGGTGGGGTCGATGTCTTTGATTTTCTACTCGTGCAGTAAGTAGCCGCAACTTGGGTCAGTGACAATGTGTTTCTTTGGAACAGTGGCTGAGGTCCAGATACTCTGCCATTCCCTGGCCAGGTCTGGAGACATGAGGGGGGCGCATGTGGTCCATATTGGCTCTGGAGCTCACTATGTCCCCTACCCAGATCCCAGGTTGGGGCATTCTGCTTCCTGACCAGCAATGGAATTGGGCAAAGCCCACCTCCTTTCTCTGCTTCTACAGGGTGCAGGGAATTAAACAGGGGTCTGATCAAGGAATCGTGACTGACTGACCCAGTGCTCTCCTCTCAGACACTTGGGGATCAGCCAGGGGGACAAGGAGCAGAGAGACACCCAGAGCCATAATCCTATATTAACTCACCCACCCGGGGATCCTCCTTATGCCACGGAGCAATGCAGCCATGTAAGACACTCAAATCACGGCAACTAGCGAGGTTCCAATGTGGGACCTTTAGCACCAGCCTGTCCCACTGGTTGCTGGATGAGGAACTCTGAACTGGAAATAAGGAGTGGGCTCTTCTCCTGTCTCCAGGAGGCATTCACTGCAGGGAACCCAGCCAGCCCCACTCCCCGGGCTGTGTCATGCCCTGGCACAGTGCCCTTACCTCCCCAACTCTGGCTGTATTTTTGTAGCCCAAGAGCCTGCTGTCCTGGTGCCAGTCATAGCACCAGAGATCTTCCGCGTCATGTATGGTCAGGCCTGGAAGAGAGAGAGAGAGAGAGAGACTTTTCTCCTCATTCTGGTTGCAGTTTCTGTGTCCTTCCAATCCCAATGGTGGCTCCACAGTGGAGTGGAGAAGAACAGAGGCAGAGAGAGACTTGTCCTCCAGCTGGGGTCAGTCTGAGAGAAATGGTCTGGGGTCCCATTGTCCACCTGTGGTCACTCTCAGTCCCCTGTTGGGTTCCGTGTCCCAGCTGGGTTCCTTACCCCTCTGTCGGAGCAGCAGCTGGTAGAGCCGGTAAGTCCCCTCCCTGGCCTGCCGGCTGATGTCCTTGTCTGGATCGCTGACAAATAGAGCCAGCTGGGCCACATGGTGCCCCATCCTAGGGAACTCGGCTGAGATCTAATGGAAGGGAGAGGAGAGGGGACTCCATCAGCATTTTCCTGTTAGCTCCCTGTCCTCCCTGGGCCAGAGGGCTCCTTCCCCTTAGCCCCTCTGCAGGAGATGCTGGGGGAGAGGAGCTTGAGATCGACCCTTCATTTGCTCTGCTGCCAAGGGAGCCCGGAGCTGTTTTGGGATGCCAAGCAGGGGTGGAGCATGGGCTCCTTAAAGGCCCAGGGACAACACTGAACCAGGACCAGAAGAACTTGACTCAAGCCGAGCTCAGTCCCTGCTCTGACCCTGCCTTCCCATGAAGAACCCTCCTAAGCCACAGCCCCGGCAGCAGCAGATCCTGCAGCCCGCTGGAGCCAGCCCGCCTCCGCCTGGAGCCAGCAAGCTGGGGTCGGAGGTCACTTACGTCAAACTCAGGGAGGGTGACTGTGTATCTGAGCAGGGCTGTGCTGCTCCTGATGGCCCTGGCTCGCTCCTGGGACACCCTGGACACGACCCAGAAGTTGACATGCTGTGGGGAAAGGAGGCAGGTCAGACTCAATGGCCAGCTGCACCTGCTTTGCAAATGAGCCCCCCACGCCCCCAGCCCCAGGGGCTTGAGACATTCTGTGCAGGGGGGAATATCTGAGGCCTCGATGGCAGAGCTTTAGAAGGGGATTCTTTCCCACAGGACGCAGCTTGTACCTTGCAGGTCACAACTTGTCAGCATCTCTCTAGATTGGGACAATGTTGGGGGTCGGGGCTGGTCCCCTCCTCCCAGAACTCCTGATTCCTGAACAGTTCACCAGAAAGGAGACTGAACCCTCACCCTTCCCTGCTACGCAAATCCTTAGGGGGGTGTAGGGAGTGACTGAGAGCACAATCCCCCCAGGAATATCAGAGCAGATCAGAGGGAAGGGCTGATTCCCTGGGGTCCTCCTGTTTCTCTAGGAAGGAGCATGTGCCTCTTCTCTGAGAACCATCTCCCAAATCTCATGGCGTGTGTGTGTTGGAGGGGTGGGGGAAGGGTGGGATTTCAGACTCTCACTCCCCAAGACAGCCAGGAGCCCTGTGGTTTGTGCTCCGCAGAACCAGGCAGAGCTCTGGCTTGAAGTCCCAGCTCCTTCCTCTGTCCCTCAAGGAGGAAGGACCTGACACTGCATTGCACTGACCTCCCCAACCAAGGACGGCCCACTGGGGACCCAGCTAGGAGGACACAATAGAAAATGGATCTTCCCTTCTCTCCTTACCAGTCCCCCAAAGAGTTCAGGTAAAACGGGGCTCACCTCCAAGATGAAGTGGAGCCTGTCTGTGTCTGGGGACCCTGCCAGCAGATTCCCCAGCATGGCATCCAGGACCTCTGGGATGACTTTATGCAGAGCCTGCAAAGCATGGGTCAGAGTTAGGGAACCTGAGCCTACACCTGCCACAGGATGGGAAGAGGGGTCTCTGGGAAGCACTGGAGAGACTCCCAAACACATCTCCTGGCCTCTCTCCTTCACATCCCACTGCAGGCAATTCACAAGAATTGATGACCCCTGGACCTTTGATCCATGAGTTTAGCAGGTCCCTGCAGAGGGCCTTGTAGGCAGAAGAGTATGAAACAGCCAAGTTGCTATGGATGGAGGCTGGGCTTCTGGGCACAGCACGGCTTATGGAAGAAAGAAAGAAAGAAAGAAAGAAAGAAAGAAAGAAAGAAAGAAAGAAAGAAAGAAATCCCCCAGAGAGGGGTAATCTCTTCCCTGCTGGAGGGAAGGATCCAACCCTGCAGCTTGTTCCATCTCCGCTACCCCACCCCGAAAACTGGAGCTCCAGCGAATCAAGGGAGCAGGGACCAAGGACTGCTCTGGAAGAGGAGGAGGATGGAGGAGGAGGATGTACCTGGATGTCGGTGGTGTCCTTCTCCGTGCCCAGGGTGAAGACGGAGTGAAGGGCAGCTCGCAAGAGGTGGGTCTCTAGGGCTGGCTCCAGGGCAGGTTTCATGGTGCTGGCAAGAGAGAGGAGCTGGTATTAGACTGTGCAGTATGGGGGTGGGACTGTGGCCAACACGGACACCAAGCCACAGGGATAGAGGCACAGGCTGGCGAGAATGGAAACTGAGGCACTGAGCTCGGGAATGACAAGGCCAAGGCTTCCCAGACAGACAGTGGCAGGACAGGAGTAGCTCCTGTTCCCTGGAGCCTGCGGCCGCTCCTGTATCTGAGCCCAGGAGTGAGCCCCTCCCCAAGGCTCCTGTCATGTTATGGGAGTGAAAAGAAGAGCCCCGCCAGGAGAGAGTGACCCTCCCCACCCCACCATCTCTGCCAGAGGCACCACTCTTGGGAGGTGACCTGGGCGGGACAGTGACGGTGACTCCCAGCCTTGGGCCTGAGCAGCACTGGGGTGAGGGGAGCCGGCGGGGTGGGGGGGTGGGGCTGTCTCAGTACCAGAGGTAGCCCACTGCAGCCAGGGAGTGGGCGAGGACGGCGCTGGGTGACGAGTCATCGGGAAGCTCCTCGATGAGCTCCTGTGAGACGCGAAGGAGACAAAGGAGCGTGTGAGATTCAGGCCCGACTGACACCTCCCAGTGGGGATATGACACAGCCAGTGCCCCACATGGCCAGCAGGATCCCCCACCACCTCCCGCTCCCCCGATTCCTTCCTGCCCATCCAACTTGTCCCCCTTCCCGGATTCCTGCCCAGCTCACTCCCAATCCCCTTCTCTCCTCCTCCCTGTCAAAACTGCCCCCATTCAGCCCCATCCCGACGACCGAGCTGGGACCATGGGATTCCTTGTCCCCCACTCTCAGCTGCCGTCCAGCCCCACAATTCCCCCCCTGCCCACTACCCACCAATCTCAGAATTTCTCCCAAGTCTTCAGCCCCAGCAATCCCTGCCCTCTGCTGCCCCCTCCAACACCACCCAGCCCCCACCCATTAGCCTGGCCATACCCCTGCCAATCCCATGTCTCTCTCCTCTCGCCAGCTGCCGTATGGCGTGTCTCACTCACCACGATCCTCTTCACCACAGCCGCCTTGCAGCAGCGCGGCTCCAGCGTGTCCTCCCCTCTCTCCCGTGCAGCCAGACATGCGGGGTAGATGGCCTGAAGGAACAGGAGCTGCTGCCCCTCATCCTGGACCCACCAGGAGTGGGGTATAGCGAGAGAGAACCTGTTAGCTAGGGACCTTCCTGCCCCACCCAAACCAGCTCCAGGGCTCAGGCCTCAATGGGAGATTGTGGGGACCCGCCTATTCTCCAAATCCCCCCCCACTCCTACGCAAGCAGGATCAGGAACCGGGACAGTGGCTGTGGGGGGAGACGACCTCGGCTGTTGTGGGACAAACACCCCCATCTTGGGGGTCCCACATCATGCATGTAAAAGGGCCCCATTAGGGTGGTGGATCAGGAAGGACAAGACCTTCGGCAGGGGGTGGGGATGCTGGGAAGGGACAGGGCCATCTTGGTTCCAGCCCAGGTGGGGAACATTTGTACCTTATCTCTGCACTGGAGCTGCTCTCGGATGACCTTGAGAGCAGCTTCATCTTTGGCCACGTCCACCCCTTCCTCCTGCTCCGAATCCAGGGGGGTGCCTGCACCAGGGAGGGAAGGACAGGGGCGTGGTGGGCAGAGCAGGATTCCAGACCCCTCTTCCCAACTCAGGCCCCCAGGGCAGATGGGGCCCCAGACCTCCCTCTCATGGATGCCTTCAGCCCCCAACAGCTGCCGAAGCCCAGAGCTTCCGTGTCCCTGCTGTCCGTGGGGTTCATGGGGCTCAGGCCAGACACCTGGGCTGGGGACCCCCCCCCGGATCCCTGGGAGAGCGTCTGGGCCCAGGGTGTTCACATCCCATCCTCAGCCCTCCCGGAGCCCAGCCTGGCTCCTCACCTGGCACAAAGCAGTGGCCTCCATCGGCCTGGCTGCTGCCAGAGGCCCAGGTGCTGCCGCGGTCCCAGGCTGAGCTGCCGGTGCTGGGACAGGGACCTTCCACCTCCTGGCCGGCGGGGGCTGGAAGGTCCTCAGAGACCGGGCAGGGCGATGCCTCCTGATGGGAAGGAGGGCTGGGCTCCTGGGGCCGCTGCTGCCCACACAACCAGCCGCAGAGCCACCCTGCCCGGCGCCCCTCCTGGGCTGGGTCCTGTCTGCCAAACCGCAGCCTGGGCCAGCTCCACCGGGGCCTGGTCGGGGCCGCTCCCAGCTCGGCGCCTGCGCCGGGAGCCGGGGTCCTTTTCCAGAAGGCCGGGCACTTCCGCCGTCTGGCCTGGACGGGACCTGCTTCCCCGCCAGCGGGGACGCAGGGCTTGCTCTGCCCCTCGGGAAGGCGGCAGCTGCTTCCCTCAGGCTCTGGAGTCACCTGCAGAGCCTTCCTCCGCAACATCCGCAGGAGCCTGGCCATCCTGGAACCGAGCGGGGAGCAGGGGTGAGTCTGGGCTCAAGGCAGCCTTTCACTCCTGGCCCTTTTCCGGCCCTCCTCCTCCCTGCTTCAACCACAGCCGCCCCCTCTGCCCCCACAGGAGTGCAGGGAGTGCCATCTACACACACGGGCAGGAGTTCGTTGCATGATCCGCTCCCAACGTTCCCCCTTTTAATCCCTGCTGCTGCAATATCCAGGAAGTCTCATCCTTTTCCAGCAATGGGGTCAGTCCCAAAGACCATCGGTTACTCTGGACAAGCAGCCCCCTCCTCTTATCCCAGGCCACTCTCCCACCCAGGCTAGAGAAGGAACAGAAGCCAGGAGTCCCGACTTCTCCTGGGAAACCATTCCCCACGTCAAAGTCACAAAGACCTTAGGCACAGGAAGACCAGGGCCCTCCTCGTTCCCCATTGATTTCCATGCTCAGCAGCTCACAGGCTCTGGCCCAGCTCAGAGACTCTCCGCCTGGGGAACAGTGTCCCACAAGGGAAGGGCTGGGAGCCCCATTGCTGGAACCTTTCCAAACACACTGGAGACGGCTCTGGAGAAGCTCCTGCCCGGTCTAAGAGTGAGGGGCTCTTGGGGGCTGTTTGCAAATGAAATCCCCCTTGGGAGATATCCTCTCCCCCTCTTTCTGCCTCTCCCCACAGACAGGGGAAGCCACCGGGGAACCCGAATGCCACTCACTTGCTCTCAGTGATGGTACGATGGATGGCGGATGTTCAGGGTCAGCAGACGTCCCTCACCCTCCTCCTCACTCCCCAAGCCCAAGGCAGGCTGGAGAGGGTGGTGACCTCAGGAGTTACCCTGCCCAGCCAGCAGGCAGGGTGATGACACGAGGGCGATCGACTGGCTGTGAAAACAAGTGTCTGTCTTATTGCCAAGGGAGGGAGAAACTCAGCCAGCAGAAGGGGGGTGCAGAACACGGCCCTAGGGCGGAGGTGACAGCACCTGCAGGATCCTGACATCCCAGCACTTCCAGAGCCCAGGAAATAAGGTGTGAACATTTTCATGGAAACCGTTTTCTGTCAGAAAATCCATTCAGACAAAACCACTTTGTTTCTTGAAATCATAACAAGTAGGATGAAAATTCTTTGCAAAAATATTTGTTTGCAAAACAAGAGCATCTCCTGTTTGTCAAAGCGCATTAAACTGTCTCGTCGTACACAAAGGGGAGACACTATGATCTAGAACATTAGATGAGATGCTTCAGGCTGAGCTAAGTAGTTGCTGCTCTTCACAATTTCAAAATAATAAAATGCAAATGAAATCGAATATTTGGTCATAATCTGCTTTGGCTCAGTGTGATCGGACACCCCCTAGTCTGCACTGCTCCGAGTGACACTCTTCAGTGGATCCCCATCACCCACCCATGGCAAGGTAGATGGGAGAGGATTGTTATTCCTCCTTGACAGAAGGAGAAACGAAGGCTGAGAAAGGTGCAGGGACTTGTCTTTGCTGATGCAGTTGCTCTCAAATGAGCTACAGACCAACAATTGTTCATAGTAATTATTCAGCAAGTATTTCAGAAGAATTGGAATGTTCGAGAGGATCATGAACTGCTCTGAGACAATGAATGGAGAGCAGCATCCACATTAGTCAAACATCTAACTGGTTGTGACTTATTTGCTTGGTCATAAAAGAGAACAAGAAAGACCAGAGTTTCCTCCCTGTCAATAGCCCCCTCCTCAGCCAATCAAGGTTGAGACTTTGAGGGGTGGGAGGCTAAAGGGTCTCACCAAATAGCCCAAAGAATGGCCCTGGTCACCACCGAGGGGATCACTCTCGGAGCACTAGTCCAGTCTCACCTCTCTGTGAGGGCCTCCCACAATCCCCACCCCCCACCTCCCCCACCCCCGCTCCAGACACACAGCTCCTGGTGGTGGGAGGAGAGCAGAGGAAGAGGACAAAGGAAGCAAGAAGAGAAAGGTAGGAGGGACAGAGCAAAAGGGAAAACAAAAAGGAGAAACCCCAATGTCCCCAGTGATTCTAAGGGACAAAGTCCTAGGTCGGAAATAAAATGCTGCCCCCACAATCTAGTGTTTTCCTTTCCTAAAAATCTGCCGGCACCTGATGGATCAGACTGAACAGGTTCCAAACCTCTCCGAGGCTCTTACCTTCTCTAGAGGGACGTCTGTTTTCGAGCAAAACCAGGAAAAGAAAAGGAGAAAACTCCAAAGAGGGTCCTCCTTGCGCTCACGTACGTGCAAGTGAATGCTCTCTCAGTCCTCCAGGAGAGACCTCGAGAAGGAGACGTGCTGAAGCAAAGCCACAGGGATCTCCGAGGTGGCCCCTGTCCTGCCCCCCTGTCCTGCCTGGCTGATGTCAAGATCTCTCTGTGAGATCATCGCCTCCCCACCACCTTTGTCCAATAGGCTGAGGTCCTGCCAAAGGCCCTTGTGATGTCACTGCCACACCCACCCCTCCCCAGCAGTGCTGATGTCCTGCCCCTGTCCAGCCACACCGGATGTTTGAGCTGCTTCCCCTGGGTCACCCCACGCAATGAGCGTTCATTGTGGGCTCAAGCCGAACACAGTAAAACATCAGAGGCTTCTCCCCATGCAAAGCTCAGTTTTTCATAAATTAGCAGACTTTATGGACAGAAGAGACAATTAGAGTACGTCATCAGACCCCCTGCAAATCACATGCTTTCTGTAGAGAATAGTAGCTAGTTTTTGACTACACACGTTCCAGAAAGCCATCTCGTCTTCATTAGAAGACATTAAGAGGTGGGGAATTCCCACCACTTCCCTTTCTAGTTTGTTCCTTTGGTGATTCATTCTCAGTGTTGAATATGTGTGCCCTCTTTCTCATATGAATTGGTCTCTTTTGAGTTTCCAGCCACTGCGTCTTGTTATGCTTTTCTCTGCTAGATCAATGAGCCCTTTAATACCCGATAGTTTCTCTTCATGAAGTCACTTCAACACTTCAAATGACGTCACCTCCCGATCTTTTTTATCATCTAAACAGGCTGAGCTCTTTCAATAGCTCCCTCGCAGGCATTTTTCTCCAGCCCTCAAAATGTTTCATTGCTTTTTACTGCCCCATCTCCAATATTTCCAAATCTTTTTTCAAAGGTGGACGCCAAAACTGGATGCAGGATTCCATGATGAGTCTTCCTCATGGTGTGTCACCTCCCTCTGCTCCTCACTGCTCTTTTCATACATCTAATGATGGCTTTAGCCCCGTTCACCACAGCATCACCCTGGGTGCTCATGTTGAATGGCTTGCCGAGCATGGCCCCAAAATCCTCTTCACAGTCAGTGCTTTCCTGGATACACTGCCCCACTCTGTAGGTGTGGCCTGCATGCTTTGTTGCTAGCGAAAGGACCCTTCCTTTGGTTCTTTTCCAGCTGGTTTTCTTTGAATGGGTCCAGCTTCTCAAGGGATCCGATTGCTCTGTGTCACTGCCCTCTCCTCATCATTAATTACCACTCTGCTACTATTTTATCACCCACCAATGTTAGCAGCAGTGATTTTTATTTGGGTTGCAGTTCATTGATATTTATTTTCATGTATTAGTCCTTGAGAGCCTCTTCATATCCCTAGTGCCCAGAACCTGCTCCTCACAGCACAGCGAGAAAAGGCCGCCCAGCCCAGCTGTGCCCTAGGGGCTAAGCACAGAATTAACTTTGGAGCTTGTGCCATCCATAGCTTCTGAACAACATGTGGGGGTCATCAGCTTAGAAATACACTCTAGACCGGTAGCGTAGACAGGCCCCAAATGTATCCAAGTGTCCCGCCTTGAAAAAGAGGAGAGAAGAAAACATAACCCTGAGTAGCGTTATTTTATAGTCGTGGAAACTGAGGCACAGAGAAGCAAAGAGATTCGCTCATGGTCAAAAAGCCAGGAATAGAAAACGGCAGATCTGCTGATAGTCAGTCCCGGGCCCTAGCCGTGTTTGTCCTGGCCTCTCTGCTTCAGCTCCAGTGACAACCCAGGTCGAGGTTTTCTTCTTTTCCGTATCCTTTAACTTCACGTCACTGCAGAAGAAAGATTGTTTCTGAGCAGCTGGCTCTAATGCGTGGAGATGTCTTTCCAGAAGACATGCTTTGGCTCAGTCCCATGTCGTAGGTTTTCTGGAGGAAGCGCTCGGTGACGTTCTAGGGCCTGTGTTACAGAGAAGATGGACAGAATGGTCCTTTCTGACCTTCATTTTTTTCTTTCGCTCGGAGGATAACGCTGGACATTTTCTCTCATTCACTTTCCTTTGGAATAATTTCAATCCAGTCCAAAGGATTTCCTCTTCTGTTGCATCTTCAGCACCTTTCCTAGCAAACAGTTACTGTTCGAGCCCAGGTTTCCAGTTTCAGGCTGTCCCAGGGTGAGATGGCCATGAAAGGGGTAGTAGCTGAACTGAACCTCTCCCCAGGTGAAGGGAATAAGTGCAGGGGTCACGTGAGAAGGAGCAGCATGTAACTAGGATCCAGGCCCGTTGGGCGATATCAGAACAGCCTGTGCTCCGCCAGGAGAGAGACCCGCAATGGGAGCAGGCCTGGGAGGGGCTTGGATAGTCCTTTCAAGGCAGTTTGGGTACACAGTACGGGATGGAACAGCCAAGCTGCTAGGGTTGGGAGCTGGGCCTCCTGGCAGTGTCCAGGAACGAAAGCACAGCATCTGCCAGGAAGGGAGTCCCCACAGAGGGACACCGTAATCTCCCAGGGAGGGAAAAGGCTCTGACTGCCATTTCTTAACCTCATGGGGTGTTCTCCTGCTCTGCCAACCACACCCGTATTTCAGCATCTCCAGGTGCCTGAAGGAGCAGGAACCAGAGGCCATCCTGCAGCTGGGACAGAGATGGAGGTTGATGACCTACCAGCCCATGGAGACCACGGGGCAGGACAGCCGTCACGACAGGGGAATGCAGCTCCAGATCTGGGAGCAGCTTCCCTTTGCTGGCACGAGACCTTGCAGGTTGCGGGGGGTGAGACAGGCACTAACTTTTGGTAACCCTCCGTGGGATCAGAGGGTAATGGTTTGTAGAAAGTGGTGTTGGAGAGCTTTACAAAAACTAGGCAAGCCATGTACAACACACACTTAGCTTCTCTCCAAAAGAAAAAGGACACTAAACGATCTAAACTACTACATGCCACAAGGGGCCACAACAGTGGTTCCTTGAACCCACCCGGCAATATTGTTAATCTATCCAGCTATAGTCTTAGCCCAGCAGAAGAATCTGTCCTATCTCGGGGCCTCTCCTTCTGCCCCCCTCCCACCCCCACAAGCAGGATACAGTTCTGTGGTGACCTAGAATCCTATTTTCGACCTCTCCGACTCAAGGAATATTTCCAACACACCTCAGAACAACATACTAACGCACAGAGAGCTTCCTACCAAGACTACGAAAGGAAGGATTCTGGGTGGACTCCTCCGGAAGGTCGAAACAACAGACTGGACTTCTACATAGAGTGCTTCTGCCGACGTGCACGGGCTGAAATTGTGGAAAAGCAGCATCACTTGCCCCATAACCTCAGCCGTGCAGAACACAACGCCATCCACAGCCTCAGAAACAGCTCAGACATCATAATCAAAAAGGCTGACAAAGGAGGTGCTGTTGTCATCATGAATAGGTCGGAATATGAACAAGAGGCTGCTCGGCAGCTCTCCAACACCACTTTCTACAAGCCATTACCCTCTGATCCCACTGAGAGTTACCAAAAGAAACTACAGCATCTGCTCAAGAAACTCCCTGAAAAAGCACAAGAACAAATCTGCACAGACACACCCCTAGAGCCCCAACCAGGGGTCTTCTATCTGCTACCCAAGTTCCATAAACCTGGAAATCCTGGACGCCCCTTCATCTCAGGCATTGGCATCCTGACATCAGGATTGTCTGGTTATGTAGACTCTCTCCTCAGGCCCTATGCTACCAGCACTCCCAGCTATCACTTCAATCTCTCTGGTCACTCTCCAAGGAACTCCCCACTCCGAGACCCTAGACACTGTGGCCTGTAAATGCAGGTGGGGAATTAATTACTGACCTCGGTGGCGTTCAGAAGCCTGTCCTGAAGCATGGGATTGGGTCAGAGGGACAGCTAGCGCTGGCCACAGTGTCCAGGGTCTCTTGGAGTGGGAAGTTCCTTGGAGAATTCCACTGTGTGGGAGACTCAGCTGTGAAGGGAGGGGCGGGCAGGAGCATCTCATCAACCCAAGATTGGAACAACTGAAGTAATGTTCCTTTTACACGGAGCCTCAGCTCTTTGGAACCTCTGCAAACGCTTTAGCCACGTGTTTAACTCCATCTGTAGGAGTAGCCTTGGATGGCAGTGGGAGGGCTCAGGTGTGTAAATGTTTGCAGGATGGGTGCTCAGGGCAGTCCCTGACGCCAGGGCAAAGTGGATGTAGAAGTGCCGCTGTCTGGTTTTGGGAGCCTGCCTGCACACCAAACTCACTCGGCGCAGGGTGCATGACTGCAAGGCGCTGGGCCGGGGAAAATCAGCCCCGGGTGGTTATTTTGAGGAGAAAACCAGAGCCACTTCTGGGGTCTTTCAGCTTCTAATGCCCTTTCCCCTCTGCAGCTGGATTTCAGCGTACGATAAAATCCCTCTCAATGCTGAGTCAGTGTAATAAATCACTGGACTGGGTGCAGGAATCAATAGGCGACGTTCTCTGGCCTGGGTTATGCCAGGGCTCAGACTAAATGATTGTTCCCAAGACTTTTAAAAGCTGAGCCCCCTCCTCAAGGCAAAGAAACCAATCGTGCCCCTCACCCGTCAGCAATGTGTTCGCGACCCCACCCCCCATTTTCCTGGATACATCTTCAAACCCCACCCTTCCCACCACGGCTAGCCCTTCCCCACGCTTCAGGCGACGCTGGAGTAGATGATCCTAACCGTCCCCTCTAACCTTAAGACCTGAGGGACCCCATCCTGGAGCATCTTAAAAATCCCAGTTCCCAGACTCTGGAACAGGGGCTGCTTTGCCGGGCTCACCTTTCTCCCTCCGTCAGGTTGGCCAATGGGGATAATGAGCCTGGAGATCTCATTCCCGCTGCTCTGAGTGCTGCCCATGTGCGCACGACCCAACTCAGCTCTTCCTGTATCCCAGGAACATCTTCATCTTCTGGGATCCTCATGGGAGCAGTGGGATGATTTAACGGAGTCCCTTAGTCATGGGGCCTTTCTCTCTCTTTTTTTGTTTCAGAGCCAGCGTCCTGGAGTCGTCTCCTGGTGCGTGGAGTGGTGGGGGTGGTGGGGGAGCTAGTCTAACTATACCAATGTGGGTTTTGGAAAGGTAGGGGGAAAGTGTTTGCCTACTCGCGACTCGTCTTCAGGAAGCTGCTGACTCATCCCTCCCCGCAGCCTGGAAGTCCGCAGGATTCACAGGAATTTGAGCTCCCCGCAGTGTGTGACAGGGACGGGGACCAGGCCCAGGGAACCAGAAACAGGAATCGAGACCCAGCCCTGGAGAATGGGGAAGGAGACCTGCTCATGGAGGACAGACGCTTCTCCCAGGAACCCAGAGGAAGGGATCCATTAGGTGGGGACACGGGTGTGGCCCAGGAAACTGGAGTAGCATTGCCAATCCTCCAGGGTGACCGGGAGTCTGCAGGAATTCAAGATTAATTTTTAATTAAACATTATGGCATGTGATAAAATCTTCAGGAATCCGTCCAATTAAAATTGGCAACCCTAAAGCGGAGTCGGGGGGAGGGACCCATTAAATGGAGACAGACTTGGGCTGGGAAACCAGCTAGAGGAGCTGATCCCTCTTACGGTGCCCCTCAATGGTGGGGACTAGACTGGGCGAAACTTTTCATCTAAACCAATTTCAGGTGAAAAATGCAGATTCAGCAGTTTGCGAATTCGTATCCGGTCTGCTGAATTGTTCACGTCCAGCCCCTCCCCCCAGTTCTTAACAAGTCAAAGCATTTCGTTTAGACACTTTCCAAACAAACCATTTTGATTTTTCAGCTTGAAACAATTTTTTGTTTAAAAATGTCCTTCAGTTTTATTTTAAAAATTCAAAAAGTTACAAATATTGAAATGTTCCTGGGTTTTTGTTGTTGTTTTTTTTAATGATTTTTGGTTCATCAAAAATTCGGAAAAATTTTAGTTTTGTTCAACCTGAAACCAGTTTTTTTCCATCTCTTTTTTGGAATTGCCAGCGACCAAAAAATTCTGTTTGCCCAGCTCCAGGGGCGGGTGAGAATTTTAGCGGTAATATTGTGGGTCTCTGAGTCTCCTTGTTGCTCAAAGTTTTCTTACTGTAACAAACTAATTTGGGATGAAGGCAGGATGGGAAAAAGCTTCCTAAAAGTGTGGGGGCGGGGGGGGGCTGGCAGCCAAACTGTGACCCAGCCCCTGTGCCACCCCTTCTCCTTGAAGTCCTGCCCCCTCAACCCCCCCCTTCCCTGACTCCCCCCTCATACCGCCTTTCTCGTTGAGCTCCCACTTCACACTGCCCCTTGCCCCCAAAACACTCCCCCCCTCCCTTCTCTCCCCCCTCGTCCAGTCGCTCACACTTATGGACAGTAAAAAGTGGTGGGCCCTGGTCTCCCCTGTTCCGGCACCCCTGGATGAGAGTGGGAGAGGATGAAGAACTCCTTTCAAATATAACTCCCCCCCACCTCACAAAAGCACAATTTGCCAGCAACAGCAAAACATGCACCTAACCAACCCGGGCCAGTCACGCTGTGTTGTGTGTGACATCCCCATCCTGGAGCGGTTTATGTCTTTGAGAATGTGAACCCCGCAGGCCTGGGTGTTTCTCTACGTAATGTGACCTCAGTGCTCCTGATGAGAGCCATTGTTTGTAAATGTTTCAGGAGCAGACATATTTATCATTCATGGACACACAGACATTTCTTCATAATTAGAACTGGTCAAAAATAGCGGGTCATGAAAACTGAAGAAGAAACCACTTCCCCCCCCGCCCCCGATATTCTTCAAACTTATTTGCAAATGTTTTTAATTATCAAACTTTTGTTTAGTTTTGGTGGGAAAAACTCCACGTTCTCTCTCAAATGGGCAGAGAAATCCAAAATTTTTTTTTAAAAAGGGAACTTTTTTCAAATGATCAATGTAATCCAAAGTGTCATTTTAGTTAAAAGGTTGCATTGTCAGTGTAAAATCATTTTGAACCAGATCTATTACTGTATAAGAAGATGAGTTTATTTTTTCATGCTGCATTGTTTGGGCTAAGTTCCAAGTGGTATTTCAGTTTTTGCCCAGCTCTTCTTTTCTTGCGTCTGCACCTCTCATAAGCTGTGGCCTTAATCTTGGCCCTGGAAACACTTGCGTGCTGTCCTAAATATAAAGGGAAGGGTAAACATCTTTAAAATCCCTCCTGGCCAGAGGAAAAACCCTTTCACCTGTAAAGGGTTAAGAAGCTAGGATAACCTCGCTGGCACCTGACCAAAATGACCAATGAGGAGACAAGATACTTTCAAAAGCTGGGAAGAGGGAGAACATCAAAGAGTCTGTGTCTTTCTGGGGGATGTTTCTGCCGGGGACAGAACAGGAATGGAGTCTTAGAACTTCGTAAGTAATCGAGCTAGATATGCGTTGGATTTTGATTTCTTTAAACGGCTGAGAAAAGAAGTTGTGCTGAATAGAATGAATATTCCTGTCTGTGTCTCTTTTTTATAACCTAAGGTTTTGCCTAGAGGGATTCTCTATGTTTTGAATCTAATTACCCTGTAAGGAAGGTATTTACCATCCTGATTTTACAGAGGTGATTTTTTTCTTTTTACTGTTTCTTCGATTAAAATGTTTCTTTTCAAGAACTGATTGCTTTTTTCATTGTTCTGAGATCCAAGGGCTTGGGTCTGTTGTCACCTATGCAAATTGGTGAGGATTTTTACCAAACCTTCCCCAGGAAGTGGGGTGCAAGGGTTGGGAGGGTTTTTTGGGGGAAAGACGTTTCCAAACAACGTTTTCTCAGGAATCCAGAGAAATGTTTGGTGGGGGCAGTGGAAAACCAAGGGCAAGGGGTAAAATAGTTTGTACCTTGGGGAAGTTTTAACCTAAGCTGGTATAAGTAAGCTTTGGAGGTTTTCATGCAGGTCCCCACATTTGTACCCTAGAGTTCAAAGTGGGGAAGGAACCTTGACACGTGCATGTTTAACTTTAATGACTGCTGTGAATAATTCCATTTCAATGGGACAACTCTGAGGTCGGGTTTACACTACGGCCCTATATCAGTGTAACTACGTCACTCATTTATTTAATTTTCTTCCTTTTATATGTGAAAGTTATTGAGAGCTTAAAGCAGGTAAAATACATGAACAGGTTCAGACAGTCCAAGTTTGTCAGTGCAAAGAGACAGCAGAGATGTGGTATATGCGAGTTTTCCATAAGTCTCTCAGGGTTACCCAGGATAACTTTGGGGATCTCTGTCTTGCATCGGGAATGTTCCCTGAAAGTATCCAAACAGCTCAGAGATGCAGAACCATTCCCTGGATCGATTCTTATAGCTGTCTTCCCCGGAAAGCAGTCTGGCAAGTGTTCCTGTCAGCTCTTTGCTAAGTTATCTGCCAAAACACTAGAGTTTTCAGGTGCCTAAGTAGCCCCTGGAATCATGGTGAACTTATCCTCCCCGCCACCACCAAAATTTGAAATGGTGCCCTGAGTACACGGGACCCTACCGTGCTCCCCCAGAGGAGCTGCATTAACAGGCAACTCTGCAAGTTATCTGCATGCCTCTGCAAGTGACCCCCATGCCTCTCCATTTCCTTGGCCACATGTATCCTGTCCCCTTGCTGGCGGCTAATCCAGAAAAAGAGGGAAAGAGCTCATCACTGCGACCACCTGAGGAATGTGTTGGGTTGAGATCAGCTGGTCAAAGCAGGCAATAGGGACAGAATCTGAGACTTGAAGCTCCTCGAGTGACCTCTGACCTTCCCAGACCTGCCCTTCAATCAGACACAGCCATTGTAAAGTTGAATGTGATAGTAACTAGACCCATTTTAAACCCTTCACCACACAAGACAAAGCCCTTAGGATTCATCATTAATGATTTATTTCTCCTCCCCTGGATTCCTGCAGCCCCCAGCCACCTTGGAGCTTTCCCTCGTCTCTCCCAGGCTGGGCTCACTTGATGGCAGGAGCTCAGCGGAGGGTCCAGCTTTGCTCTTTCGCTTCCTTTCTTCACGTCTTTGGGTGGCTGCATTTGCAACTGAGCAGCCTGATGGAAACACTGAGTCCTCTGTCTCGGCAGGCAGGCCCAGCCACCAAAGCCAAAGACTCCCTGAGAACAGGGGGAGGTTCGCCTCAACTCTCAGGAGTGGAGGCTTAGCCCATAGGGTAGGGTTACCATTTTTGAACTTTCAAAAAAGAGGACACTCCGGGTGGGGGGGCGGAGTGGTAGCCCTGCCCCTTATCTACTCCCTCCCACTTCCTGCCCCCGACTGCCCCCCACAGAACTGTCAACCCATCCAACCCCCCCGCTCCTAGTCCCCTGATCTCCCGCTCCCAGGACCCCATCCTCTATCTAAGCCTTCCTTCTCTCTGTCTCCAACTGCCCCCTCCTGAGACCCCCCCACCCTAACTGCCCCCCTAGAACTTTCCCCCCGCCTGTCCCCTGACTGCCACACCCCCTATCCGCACCCCTGCCCCCTGACAGACCCCCGGGTCTCCCACACCGATCCAACCACTTCCTTTCCCCTGACTGCCCCCGCAGAACCTCCGACCTATCTAACCCCCCTCCGCTCCCTGCCGCTGACTTCCCCCTTGAACCTCCGCCCCATCCAATCCCCCCTGCTCCATCTCCCTTGACTCCCCCGACCCCTCTCCCTGCCCACCCCCTGACAGGCTCCCTCCAGAATCCCTGACCCATCCAACCCCTCCTGCTCCCTGTCCCCTGACTGTCCTTGGGACCCCATGCCCCTTCTCCAGCCCCCCGGCTCCCTTACCCTGCTGCTCAGAGCAGTGTGTCTGGGGTGCGGAGCCAGACACAGTGCCGTGCTCCCCCGCAGAGCACGCAGCTCCCCCCCCCACCCCCCCCGCCCCCAGAGTGCTGCATTGGGAGGGAAATCCCGGCCCTTTGGAGAGTTTTACAAATTCCTCCTGGAGGGCGATTTAAAACCCAAAAAGCCGGACATGTCCGGGAAAATCCGGACGCATGGTAACCCGACCACAGGGACTCCAGGATCTGCAGCTGCTGCCACCTCTATGGTGATTCCTCCGACTCATCACCAACCAGCTCTTCCCCATTCTGCCAGCCGGCCCCACGGTCTGACCGTGCAGGAGAACAGAAACCCTTTGGGACAGCAGGAGAGTCTCCTCAATGCCGCACGCTTTGCATGGCTTCCCGCGGTCACCGGGAAACACGACTGCCCTGCCCCCAGGAGTCTCTCAAGGAGCTGCCGGCGCAGTCACTGGGCACCCACTCCTAATGGTCTCGGGCAGTGGCATTGCAGAGGGAGCTGAGCAGACCGTCCCTTCTGTGACTTCCTGAATTGCTGCCAGGACGGACTCTCCTCTGCGCTAGGGAGAGTCCCCGAGGAAAAACAGCTGTGGTAGGGGAGGGGGCAAGACAAGCTCTCCCCCTGAGTCCTTGAATAGCAGGCAAGCAGGACTTTGGGAGCCAGAGATCGGTGTGTCTTTCTGGGAGAGCAGAGCTGGAGAGCAGAAAAGGGCACTGGAGGAATTGTCGAAAAGTCAGTGTCATGGCCGGGTCATGAGCAGCCAGACCTAGTGGTCAGAGGCAGAGTCCACACTCACAAGGCAGGAGTCGAGAGTCAGCTGGGTCAGGACACTGGAAGAGCAGAAGCAAAAGACCAAATTGTGTTCAGCACCTCAAGCCAGATGAGTCACCCCGAGTCCGGATGCCAGGAAATCAAGCCTGGGGAGTGGGAGCAGGAACAGCCAACACACGGTCCAGAGCCGGGGAGGAGCTCGGGTGTTCAGACAGCTCCTTGTTCCTGCTGTTGGTTTAAGGAGGTCCCGGGGGCCGATTAGCTGTTCTGGGACTTTGCCAATAGGTCCTCAGGGATGGAGCCTCAAATTGGGTCTGGACTTCGTCAGTCCTAGGTAAGCAGTTTTTCGTAGGTTTCCAGGTGGCTGCTCCCAGGAACCCTGGAGACCCGGGTTAATGATCCGGGGGTCATGACAGTGACTGATCTCTCCCCGCTCAAACCTCCTTCACGAAAGAGTCTCCAGGGTCCCGGACACATCCTCTGAGAATAAAAAAAACACAGTCATGATGAAAATAGGCTATGGAACAGGAGCCCCCTCTTCGTTGCAACAGCTCCAAGTGCCCGGAAGAGTGGACGGTTCTTACCTCCAGGAGATGCCTGGATCTTCCATCTAAGCCTCACTGGGACCCCTGTTTCTTGGTCTGACAGGATGAGATCATCTGTCTCCACTGCTCCCTGCACTGGGCTGGCTGCAGCACACATCTGTGTAAGAGGCTGGGCCAGAGAGATGTTACAGTCAGGGTCCAGGCAGCCCAGAAGAAGACGAAGCAATCAAATCAGCGGATTCGACAGAGAAGTTTTCTACCCTACAGGGACATCAAAGAAGGTCTGTTAGGAAAGCTGAGATGTTAGTCTGGAAACTGCCA
Organism: Lepidochelys kempii; assembly: GCF_965140285.1. Classification (NCBI taxonomy): domain Eukaryota; kingdom Metazoa; phylum Chordata; order Testudines; family Cheloniidae; genus Lepidochelys; species Lepidochelys kempii. Next base: position 45,915,828 of record NC_136393.1, on the reverse strand, counting down.
AGGCAAAGATTGTGACTTGTTAAGATTCAGTTTAAATCACTACAAAGTGTGTTGTGTTTTGTTTGTCTCTTTGAAATTTGTCTCTTTCTCTTCCTTAGTGTCACTTAAATCTCTTCTTTGTTACTGTGCTTCCAAAACCACCTCAGTGTCGTGTGTTCAAGTGAAGTGTGAATCTCCAGAGTACCCAACAGGCTGAGCTGTGCCCTGTCTCTCTGAAGGTAGCGAATAATTTCTGAGCGGTGCTGGGCTCAGAGTCCAAGGGCACTTCACCAGACACCTCCTGTGAAGCCCAAAGAGACCAAAGGAGCAGGAGAGATTCAGGCCCCACTGACCCATGGGAACTTCCCACAGAAGAGGTTACACAGGGCTCCAGACACAGCCAGCAGGATCCCTCCCACAAGCTGGGCCATGTCCTTCCCCTCCCAGCCCCACAGCTTCCTCCCCACTCCAGCCTCAGGAACCCCTCCCACCTCCCTGCTCTCCCCACCCACTCTCCAATACCAGGCTCTTTCCAGAATGGAAGCAGGTGCGTACCAGAGTTCACTCACCGCTAGATGCTGGCCAGGCCTCGTGTCACCGCTTTCTCGCTGGGCTAGCAACCCCGCTGATACTCACGCTTGCAGTTTGTTGGCTGGGAACTCAGCCCCCCAACCAGGTGACTGGCCTTTACTCCACTTCTTCCTGGGTCGTGCTCCTTCCAAACAAAGTCCAAAAATGTCTTGAACAGAAACAAGGCCTTCCACCCTCGTGGGGAGCTCTTCCTCAGCCTGATTTCGGCTTGGCCTGCCCTTCTTGGGTTTTTATGGTCTTCTGTGTCCCCTTCCTTAGGGACGGTGAGAGAACCCAGTCCTACCCTGGACTCCAGGTTTCGGCCCAAGGCTGTCTACTGAACAGCTCGCTCTGCTTCTGTACTTTTGCTGCTGTTTCCCCTTGTTTCCTCTCAGGTGGGGCTGACTTGGTCATCAACTTGGCCTAGCCCCAGGCTTGGCAGCCACAGGCCAAGTCACCCTGTTAGATACCCTCCTCTTTCAAATCTGGTCTAGCCCGGCTGACAGGTTTGCTGAGGGGATGGTGAAACCCCATTGCTGATCAGAAGGAGGTCAGTCTGTTCTCTAGGAGCTGAAGGTCCATTTGTCCTGCTGCGGGAAGTGGAGCTGGAGAGCGGAGATGTTATGTGAAAGAGACTGCATGATGGAGTTGGAGACTGAGGGATGGGAGCCTCCTCCCAGAAACGCTCCCAGGAGAACAGGTTGGAGTAGGAGTTCTCTGGGGAGCCTCTTCCTAGGAAAAAAACAAGGGTGGCACATTGATGGAGATGTCTCCGTCGCAGGGATGGGGGAAGCTCCCAGCCAGGCTATGCAGCAGGGATCCCATTTCTCCCCCAAGAAACCCATATGCCCAAAGAAGTCAATGGCTCTTACCTCCATGAGGGAGCAGGGTCTTCCCTCTCAGCCTCTTTGAGAACTACCACTGATTGGTTTCCTCGGACAAGGGACCTGTCCCCACTGTTCCCTGAGGTGGCTCAGCTTCTGACTGCAGCCATCTGGGAGGCTGTCACACACCCCAGGGCCTAGAAGTCACGGGGGGAGGAGGCTCCTCTTCATGTCACACTCTGAGAGCCCAGAGAAGGGCCAAAGGAAGAATAAAGAGCAGGAGATGAAGCTAGCCCTGAGCCTCTGTCCCATCCTCACCTCCTCAAATGTGGAGCTTCCTGAGCTTCAGTTGGGCAGACAGTCTGTAGCCCTGACCCAAAGGTACTTCTGCGCCATATGGGGCAGGAAGATCTCTGCCTGGGAGCATGGGGAATGGGCTGGGGGTGAGATGAAGGAAAGAGGGGAGGGGTATGGGTATGAGGGAAAGAGCTCCTGCCCCAGATGAAGGAATTTGGGGGGGCCGAGGGAAGGACCCAGCTCCACAGAGAGGGGAGAGAATTTCTGTGAGTGCCAGGGGCCTCCATTTCTGCTTCCACTAGCCCCGCATTTACAGTGAGACAGAGCAGTACCTGCAGCAGGGAGCGGGACTTGCTGAACAAGGAGGGGAACCTTTCAGAGCATCAGATGAGCCACAGCCCTTGCAGCGCCTCGGGCATCTGGTGCAAGTGCCTGATGATGTGAAGCTGGCCCATGACCTTGGCTGTGACATCCTCGTGCTGCAGGGGAACAAGAACATGTCAGAGACTGAGACACTCCCCAGGAATCAGGGAGGATTAAGGGCACCTGGAATCAGCACCATCATTTCCACCCAGCAGCTGCTCATGTCTGAGTGGTGGATTCACCCTCCCGACCCCCAGGATGGAGGCTTGCTGTCCTCTCTAGTGACCTCCAGTGCCAACCCCCCTCCTTGTCGGGTGAGCTCCTGCCACCTCCCCATCAGTGCCTCTGACAGCTGTTCCACCTCCAACCCACCTGGGGACACCGCTCAAGTTCGGAGAACCCTCTCCTCCACCCCCACCTCCATCCCCACCCAGGTAGGGCAGGGAGGGGGCTGTAGCAGGGTGGCGGGGGGCAGGAGGGTTTCTGGCAGCAGTGAAGTGGGATGGGGAGAGGCTGAGACCTTTCCCCAAGTCACCCCAGTGACAAAAGCTGAAGCCACAGGATGGCAGCCCTGGTGAAGGGGGCAGGTCAGCAGCCCCTGCTGACTGAATCCTCCCAATCGCTCCAGAGCGGGTCCAGCCCTACCAGCAGCAAGACCCGCTTCCCACGCCCATGTGCCTCAGCTCTTCCTGGTCAGTCGCCATCTCCAGTCAGTCCTTGGCCTCCCAGGCTGCCAGGGATGGGAGCAACTCTCGATGGTGGCTCAGGTGACTTGGACACTAGGCCATGGGGAAAATGGGTGCAGCTCTGTGGGGCAGGAAAGGTTCCCAGAGGGCACTTAGGGGACTCTCCTGTCCTTCCCAGGAGTGATAGCAGAGCACCACATCCTAAGAAGAGAAGTCCATGAAGTCCAGAAGTCCCCACTAGGCTCCTTGCTACCTGGCCAGGGAATGGCGATCGGATGGGAATGAGGCCCTGGGCCCCACCCCAAGCTCCTGAGTCGATTGCAGCTGCTTACCGTGACCCCCATCAGTTGCTGGGCTTCCCCCAGGAGGGAGTAGACGAGCACCAGCCCAGCCTGGCTGACACGCAGCAGGGGGTCGTGGATGGCCAGCACTGCTGTCTGCAGAAAGGATCTTTTCTGCCCGTCGCAGAAGAATTTTCCAAAGACCTAGAAGCAAGAGGACACGAGGCTCGAGCAGATTGCCCAGAGCCAGCCTCCAAGTCCTGGCTGTACAATGCCATCACCGTCTAGTGCCCCAAAGGGCAGGGAAGAGAGCTGCTGTGGCCAAGGCAGTTCATTCCCCAGGACTCTTTCAGGGTCCCAGGGCTCAGGGAAGCCCCTTTATGAAAAGGTCGCAGGTGCTTAGGGACCAAAGCCTCCAGTGGCTCTTTCGGGAGGGCAATTTATGGCAGGGGCCAGGATGGGCTGGAAATGGATCTCTAATGTGTGTGAGCAGGCCCACTCTGCTGTGCAGGGCACAGAGACGACAGGGGACCCTGTGTTGCTTCCAGCAGAGAGATCTCCTGCACCTCAGCGGCTAGAGGAGTGTGTGTGTGTTGTGGGGGGCGAGGGGGTTGGAGCTGAGAGCCAAAGGTCTCTTCACCCCAGCTTAGTGATTTCTCTCGTCGCTGGGAATGGCCTCTGCAGCTCCTTGGTTTCTTCAAGGGGAATCCAACCTGCAGCCTGACAAGGACAAGGAGACTCATGGCCCAGTCCCCATCCCAGACACTCCTCGGAGACTTTTCTTCTGCTGCAGCAATTCAGCTTGTGGGAGGAGGGACAAGCTCACACAGTCTCTCTCACGGGGCGTCTGTGGAGCAGCGTTCTGTCGATGCCCTTGTCGATCCAGGAGTCACTCCAAGGCCTCCTCTGTGATGTTGTGGAAATCACCCATTTCACCTTTGACTCCAGTCTGGGGGCACTGTGTTACGGTGTGTTCGAAGGTTTGGATATTCTCTCCACAGTTGTGAGACGGGGGCGGGGGGTGGGGTCGATGTCTTTGATTTTCTACTCGTGCAGTAAGTAGCCGCAACTTGGGTCAGTGACAATGTGTTTCTTTGGAACAGTGGCTGAGGTCCAGATACTCTGCCATTCCCTGGCCAGGTCTGGAGACATGAGGGGGGCGCATGTGGTCCATATTGGCTCTGGAGCTCACTATGTCCCCTACCCAGATCCCAGGTTGGGGCATTCTCCTTCCTGACCGGCAATGGAATTGGGCAAAGCCCACCTCCTTTCTCTGCTTCTACAGGGTGCAGGGAATTAAACAGGGGTCTGATCAAGGAATCGTGACTGACTGACCCAGTGCTCTCCTCTCAGACACTTGGGGATCAGCCAGGGGGACAAGGAGCAGAGAGACACCCAGAGCCATAATCCTATATTAACTCACCCACCCGGGGATCCTCCTTATGCCACGGAGCAATGCAGCCATGTAAGACACTCAAATCACGGCAACTAGCGAGGTTCCAATGTGGGACCTTTAGCACCAGCCTGTCCCACTGGTTGCTGGATGAGGAACTCTGAACTGGAAATAAGGAGTGGGCTCTTCTCCTGTCTCCAGGAGGCATTCACTGCAGGGAACCCAGCCAGCCCCACTCCCCGGGCTGTGTCATGCCCTGGCACAGTGCCCTTACCTCCCCAACTCTGGCTGTATTTTTGTAGCCCAAGAGCCTGCTGTCCTGGTGCCAGTCATAGCACCAGAGATCTTCCGCGTCATGTATGGTCAGGCCTGGAAGAGAGAGAGAGAGAGAGAGACTTTTCTCCTCATTCTGGTTGCAGTTTCTGTGTCCTTCCAATCCCAATGGTGGCTCCACAGTGGAGTGGAGAAGAACAGAGGCAGAGAGAGACTTGTCCTCCAGCTGGGGTCAGTCTGAGAGAAATGGTCTGGGGTCCCATTGTCCACCTGTGGTCACTCTCAGTCCCCTGTTGGGTTCCGTGTCCCAGCTGGGTTCCTTACCCCTCTGTTGGAGCAGCAGTTGGTAGAGCCGGTAAGTCCCCTCCCTGGCCTGCCGGCTGATGTCCTTGTCTGGATCGCTGACAAATAGAGCCAGCTGGGCCACATGGTGCCCCATCCTAGGGAACTCGGCTGAGATCTAATGGAAGGGAGAGGAGAGGGGACTCCATCAGCATTTTCCTGTTAGCTCCCTGTCCTCCCTGGGCCAGAGGGCTCCTTCCCCTTAGCCCCTCTGCAGGAGATGCTGGGGGAGAGGAGCTTGAGATCGACCCTTCATTTGCTCTGCTGCCAAGGGAGCCCGGAGCTGTTTTGGGATGCCAAGCAGGGGTGGAGCATGGGCTCCTTAAAGGCCCAGGGACAACACTGAACCAGGACCAGAAGAACTTGACTCAAGCCGAGCTCAGTCCCTGCTCTGACCCTGCCTTCCCATGAAGAACCCTCCTAAGCCACAGCCCCGGCAGCAGCAGATCCTGCAGCCCGCTGGAGCCAGCCCGCCTCCGCCTGGAGCCAGCAAGCTGGGGTCGGAGGTCACTTACGTCAAACTCAGGGAGGGTGACTGTGTATCTGAGCAGGGCTGTGCTGCTCCTGATGGCCCTGGCTCGCTCCTGGGACACCCTGGACACGACCCAGAAGTTGACATGCTGTGGGGAAAGGAGGCAGGTCAGACTCAATGGCCAGCTGCACCTGCTTTGCAAATGAGCCCCCCACGCCCCCAGCCCCAGGGGCTTGAGACATTCTGTGCAGGGGGGAATATCTGAGGCCTTGATGGCAGAGCTTTAGAAGGGGATTCTTTCCCACAGGACGCAGCTTGTACCTTGCAGGTCACAACTTGTCAGCATCTCTCTAGATTGGGACAATGTTGGGGGTCGGGGCTGGTCCCCTCCTCCCAGAACTCCTGATTCCTGAACAGTTCACCAGAAAGGAGACTGAACCCTCACCCTTCCCTGCTACGCAAATCCTTAGGGGGGTGTAGGGAGTGACTGAGAGCACAATCCCCCCAGGAATATCAGAGCAGATCAGAGGGAAGGGCTGATTCCCTGGGGTCCTCCTGTTTCTCTAGGAAGGAGCATGTGCCTCTTCTCTGAGAACCATCTCCCAAATCTCATGGCGTGTGTGTGTTGGAGGGGTGGGGGAAGGGTGGGATTTCAGACTCTCACTCCCCAAGACAGCCAGGAGCCCTGTGGTTTGTGCTCCGCAGAACCAGGCAGAGCTCTGGCTTGAAGTCCCAGCTCCTTCCTCTGTCCCTCAAGGAGGAAGGACCTGACACTGCATTGCACTGACCTCCCCAACCAAGGACGGCCCACTGGGGACCCAGCTAGGAGGACACAATAGAAAATGGATCTTCCCTTCTCTCCTTACCAGTCCCCCAAAGAGTTCAGGTAAAACGGGGCTCACCTCCAAGATGAAGTGGAGCCTGTCTGTGTCTGGGGACTCTGCCAGCAGATTCCCCAGCATGGCATCCAGGACCTCTGGGATGACTTTATGCAGAGCCTGCAAAGCATGGGTCAGAGTTAGGGAACCTGAGCCTACACCTGCCACAGGATGGGAAGAGGGGTCTCTGGGAAGCACTGGAGAGACTCCCAAACACATCTCCTGGCCTCTCTCCTTCACATCCCACTGCAGGCAATTCACAAGAATTGATGACCCCTGGACCTTTGATCCATGAGTTTAGCAGGTCCCTGCAGAGGGCCTTGTAGGCAGAAGAGTATGAAACAGCCAAGTTGCTATGGATGGAGGCTGGGCTTCTGGGCACAGCACGGCTTATGGAAGAAAGAAAGAAAGAAAGAAAGAAAGAAAGAAAGAAAGAAAGAAAGAAAGAAAGAAATCCCCCAGAGAGGGGTAATCTCTTCCCTGCTGGAGGGAAGGATCCAACCCTGCAGCTTGTTCCATCTCCGCTACCCCACCCCTAAATCTGGAGCTCCAGCGAATCAAGGGAGCAGGACCAAGGAGCACTCTGGAAGAGGAGGAGGATGGAGGAGGAGGAGGTACCTGGATGCCGGTGGTGTCCTTCTCCGAGCCCAGGGTGAAGACGGAGTGAAGGGCAGCTCGCAAGAGGTGGGTCTCTAGGGCTGGCTCCAGGGCAGGTTTCATGGTGCTGGCAAGAGAGAGGAGCTGGTATTAGACTGTGCAGTATGGGGGTGGGACTGTGGCCAACACGGACACCAAGCCACAGGGATAGAGGCACAGGCTGGCGAGAATGGAAACTGAGGCACTGAGCTCGGGAATGACAAGGCCAAGGCTTCCCAGACAGACAGTGGCAGGACAGGAGTAGCTCCTGTTCCCTGGAGCCTGCGGCCGCTCCTGTATCTGAGCCCAGGACTGAGCCCCTCCCCAAGGCTCCTGTCATGTTATGGGAGTGAAAAGAAGAGCCCCGCCAGGAGAGAGTGACCCTCCCCACCCCACCATCTCTGCCAGAGGCACCACTCTTGGGAGGTGACCTGGGCGGGACAGTGACGGTGACTCCCAGCCTTGGGCCTGAGCAGCACTGGGGTGAGGGGAGCCGGCAGGGTGGGGGTGGGGCTGTCTCGGTACCAGAGGTAGCCCACTGCAGCCAGGGAGTGGGCGAGGACGGCGCTGGGTGACGAGTCATCGGGAAGCTCCTCGATGAGCTCCTGTGAGACGCGAAGGAGACAAAGGAGCGTGTGAGATTCAGGCCCGACTGACACCTCCCAGTGGGGATATGACACAGCCAGTGCCCCACATGGCCAGCAGGATCCCCCACCACCTCCCGCTCCCCCGATTCCTTCCTGCCCATCCAACTTGTCCCCCTTCCCGGATTCCTGCCCAGCTCACTCCCAATCCCCTTCTCTCCTCCTCCCTGTCAAAACTGCCCCCATTCAGCCCCATCCCGACGACCGAGCTGGGACCATGGGATTCCTTGTCCCCCACTCTCAGCTGCCATCCAGCCCCACAATTCCCCCCCTGCCCACTACCCACCAATCTCAGAATTTCTCCCAAGTCTTCAGCCCCAGCAATCCCTGCCCTCTGCTGCCCCCTCCAACACCACCCAGCCCCCACCCATTAGCCTGGCCATACCCCTGCCAATCCCATGTCTCTCTCCTCTCGCCAGCTGCCGTATGGCGTGTCTCACTCACCACGATCCTCTTCACCACAGCCGCCTTGCAGCAGCGCGGCTCCAGCGTGTCCTCCCCTCTCTCCCGTGCAGCCAGACATGCGGGGTAGATGGCCTGAAGGAACAGGAGCTGCTGCCCCTCATCCTGGACCCACCAGGAGTGGGGTATAGCGAGAGAGAACCTGTTAGCTAGGGACCTTCCTGCCCCACCCAAACCAGCTCCAGGGCTCAGGCCTCAATGGGGGATTGTGGGGACCCGCCTATTCTCCAAATCCCCCCCCACTCCTACGCAAGCAGGATCAGGAACCGGGACAGTGGCTGTGGGGGGAGACGACCTCGGCTGTTGTGGGACAAACACCCCCATCTTGGGGGTCCCACATCATGCATGTAAAAGGGCCCCATTAGGGTGGTGGATCAGGAAGGACAAGACCTTCGGCAGGGGGTGGGGATGCTGGGAAGGGACAGGGCCATCTTGGTTCCAGCCCAGGTGGGGAACATTTGTACCTTATCTCTGCACTGGAGCTGCTCTCGGATGACCTTGAGAGCAGCTTCATCTTTGGCCACGTCCACCCCTTCCTCCTGCTCCGAATCCAGGGGGGTGCCTGCACCAGGGAGGGAAGGACAGGGGCGTGGTGGGCAGAGCAGGATTCCAGACCCCCCTTCCCAACTCAGGCCCCCAGGGCAGATGGGGCCCCAGACCTCCCTCTCATGGATGCCTTCAGCCCCCAACAGCTGCCGAAGCCCAGAGCTTCCGTGTCCCCGCTGTCCGTGGGGTTCGTGGGGCTCAGGCCAGACACCTGGGCTGGGGCCCCCCCCCCGGATCCCTGGGAGAGCGTCTGGGCCCAGGGTGTTCACATCCCGTCCTCAGCCCTCCCGGAGCCCAGCCTGGCTCCTCACCTGGCACAAAGCAGTGGCCTCCATCGGCCTGGCTGCTGCCAGAGGCCCAGGTGCTGCCGCGGTCCCAGGCTGAGCTGCCGGTGCTGGGACAGGGACCTTCCACCTCCTGGCCGGCGGGGGCTGGAAGGTCCTCAGAGACCGGGCAGGGCGAGGCCTCCTGATGGGAAGGAGGGCTGGGCTCCTGGGGCCGCTGCTGCCCACACAACCAGCCGCAGAGCCACCCTGCCCGGCGCCCCTCCTGGGCTGGGTCCTGTCTGCCAAACCGCAGCCTGGGCCAGCTCCACCGGGGCCTGGTCGGGGCCGCTCCCAGCTCGGCGCCTGCGCCGGGAGCCGGGGTCCTTTTCCAGAAGGCCGGGCACTTCCGCCGTCTGGCCTGGACGGGACCTGCTTCCCCGCCAGCGGGGACGCAGGGCTTGCTCTGCCCCTCGGGAAGGCGGCAGCTGCTTCCCTCAGGCTCTGGAGTCACCTGCAGAGCCTTCCTCCGCAACATCCGCAGGAGCCTGGCCATCCTGGAACCGAGCGGGGAGCAGGGCTGAGTCTGGGCTCAAGGCAGCCTTTCACTCCTGGCCCTTTTCCGGCCCTCCTCCTCCCTGCTCCAACCACAGCCGCCCCCTCTGCCCCCACAGGAGTGCAGGGAGTGCCATCTACACACGGGCAGGAGTTCGTTGCATGATCCGCTCCCAACGTTCCCCCTCGTAATCCCTGCTGCTGCAATATCCAGGAAGTCTCATCCTTTTCCAGCAATGGAGTCAGTCCAAAAGACCATCGGTTACTCTGGACAAGCAGCCCCCTCCTCTTATCCCAGGCCACTCTCCCACCCAGGCTAGAGAAGGAACAGAAGCCAGGAGTCCCGACTTCTCCTGGGAAACCATTCCCCACGTCAAAGTCACAAAGACCTTAGGCACAGGAAGACCAGGGCCCTCCTCGTTCCCCATTGATTTCCATGCTCAGCAGCTCACAGGCTCTGGCCCAGCTCAGAGACTCTCCGCCTGGGGAACAGTGTCCCACAAGGGAAGGGCTGGGAGCCCCATTGCTGGAACCTTTCCAAACACACTGGAGACGGCTCTGGAGAAGCTCCTGCCCGGTCTAAGAGTGAGGGGCTCTTGGGGGCTGTTTGCAAATGAAATCCCCCTTGGGAGATATCCTCTCCCCCTCTTTCTGCCTCTCCCCACAGACAGGGGAAGCCACCGGGGAACCCGAATGCCACTCACTTGCTCTCAGTGATGGTACGATGGATGGCGGATGTTCAGGGTCAGCAGACGTCCCTCACCCTCCTCCTCACTCCCCAAGCCCAAGGCAGGCTGGAGAGGGTGGTGACCTCAGGAGTTACCCTGCCCAGCCAGCAGGCAGGGTGATGACACGAGGGCGATCGACTGGCTGTGAAAACAAGTGTCTGTCTTATTGCCAAGGGAGGGAGAAACTCAGCCAGCAGAAGGGGGGTGCAGAACACGGCCCTAGGGCGGAGGTGACAGCACCTGCAGGATCCTGACATCCCAGCACTTCCAGAGCCCAGGAAATAAGGTGTGAACATTTTCATGGAAACCGTTTTCTGTCAGAAAATCCATTCAGACAAAACCACTTTGTTTCTTGAAATCATAACAAGTAGGATGAAAATTCTTTGCAAAAATATTTGTTTGCAAAACAAGAGCATCTCCTGTTTGTCAAAGCGCATTAAACTGTCTCGTCGTACACAAAGGGGAGACACTATGATCTAGAACATTAGATGAGATGCTTCAGGCTGAGCTAAGTAGTTGCTGCTCTTCACAATTTCAAAATAATAAAATGCAAATGAAATCGAATATTTGGTCATAATCTGCTTTGGCTCAGTGTGATCGGACACCCCCTAGTCTGCACTGCTCCGAGTGACACTCTTCAGTGGATCCCCATCACCCACCCATGGCAAGGTAGATGGGAGAGGATTGTTATTCCTCCTTGACAGAAGGAGAAACGAAGGCTGAGAAAGGTGCAGGGACTTGTCTTTGCTGATGCAGTTGCTCTCAAATGAGCTACAGACCAACAATTGTTCATAGTAATTATTCAGCAAGTATTTCAGAAGAATTGGAATGTTCGAGAGGATCATGAACTGCTCTGAGACAATGAATGGAGAGCAGCATCCACATTAGTCAAACATCTAACTGGTTGTGACTTATTTGCTTGGTCATAAAAGAGAACAAGAAAGACCAGAGTTTCCTCCCTGTCAATAGCCCCCTCCTCAGCCAATCAAGGTTGAGACTTTGAGGGGTGGGAGGCTAAAGGGTCTCACCAAATAGCCCAAAGAATGGCCCTGGTCACCACCGAGGGGATCACTCTCGGAGCACTAGTCCAGTCTCACCTCTCTGTGAGGGCCTCCCACAATCCCCACCCCCGCTCCAGACACACAGCTCCTGGTGGTGGGAGGAGAGCAGAGGAAGAGGACAAAGGAAGCAAGAAGAGAAAGGTAGGAGGGACAGAGCAAAAGGGAAAACAAAAAGGAGAAACCCCAATGTCCCCAGTGATTCTAAGGGACAAAGTCCTAGGTCGGAAATAAAATGCTGCCCCCACAATCTAGTGTTTTCCTTTCCTAAAAATCAGCCGGCACCTGATGGATCAGACTGAACAGGTTCCAAACCTCTCCGAGGCTCTTACCTTCTCTAGAGGGATGTCTGTTTTCGAGCAAAACCAGGAAAAGAAAAGGAGAAAACTCCAAAGAGGGTCCTCCTTGCGCTCACGTACGTGCAAGTGAATGCTCTCTCAGTCCTCCAGGAGAGACCTCGAGAAGGAGACGTGCTGAAGCAAAGCCACAGGGATCTCCGAGGTGGCCCCTGTCCTGCCCCCCTGTCCTGCCTGGCTGATGTCAAGATCTCTCTGTGAGGTCATCGCCTCCCCACCACCTTTGTCCAATCGGCTGAGGTCCTGCCAAAGGCCCTTGTGATGTCACTGCCACACCCACCCCTCCCCTGCAGTGCTGATGTCCTGCCCCTGTCCAGCCACACCGGATGTTTGAGCTGCTTCCCCTGGGTCACCCCACGCAATGAGCGTTCATTGTGGGCTCAAGCCGAACACAGTAAAACATCAGAGGCTTCTCCCCATGCAAAGCTCAGTTTTTCATAAATTAGCAGACTTTATGGACAGAAGAGACAATTAGAGTATGTCATCAGACCCCCTGCAAATCACATGCCTTCTGTAGAGAATAGTAGCTAGTTTTTGACTACACACGTTCCAGAAAGCCATCTCGTCTTCATTAGAAGACATCAAGAGGTGGGGAATTCCACCACTTCCCTTTCTAGTTTGTTCCTTTGGTGATTCATTCTCAGTGTTGAATATGTATGCCCTCTTTCTCATATGAATTGGTCTTTTTTGAGTTTCCAGCCACTGCGTCTTGTTATGCTTTTCTCTGCTAGATTAATGAGCCCTTTAATACCCGATAGTTTCTCTTCAGGAAGTCACTTCAACACTTCAAATGACGTCACCTCCCGATCTTTTTTATCACCTAAACAGGCTGAGCTCTTTTTTGCTACTTTAGCAAAGCTTTTGACACGGTCTCCCATAGTATTCTTGTCAGCAAGTTAAGGAAGTATGGGCTGGATGAATGCACTATAAGGTGGGTAGAAAGCTGGCTAGATTGTCGGGCTCAACGGGTAGTGATCAATGGCTCCATGTCTAGTTGGCAGCCGGTATCAAGTGGAGTGCCCCAAGGGTCGGTCCTGGGGCCGGTTTTATTCAATATCTTCATAAATGATCTGGAGGATGGTGTGGATTGCACTCTCAGCAAATTTGCGGATGATACTAAACTGGGAGGAGTGGTAGATACGCTGGAGGGGAGGGATAGGATACAGAAGGACCTAGACCAATTGGAAGATTGGGCCAAAAGGAATCTGATGAGGTTCAATAAGGATAAGTGCAGGGTCCTGCACTTAGGACGGAAGAACCCAATGCACAGCTACAGACTAGGGACCGAATGGCTAGGCAGCAGTTCTGCGGAAAAGGACCTAGGGGTGACAGTGGACGAGAAGCTGGATATGAGTCAGCAGTGTGCCCTTGTTGCCAAGAAGGCCAATGGCATTTTGGGATGTATAAGTAGGGGCATAGCGAGCAGATCGAGGGACGTGATCGTTCCCCTCTATTCGACATTGGTGAGGCCTCATCTGGAGTACTGTGTCCAGTTTTGGGCCCCACACTTCAAGAAGGATGTGGATAAATTGGAGAGAGTCCAGCGAAGGGCGACAAAAATGATTAGGGGACTGGAACACATGAGTTATGAGGAGAGGCTGAGGGAGCTGGGATTGTTTAGCCTGCAGAAGAGAAGAATGAGGGGGGATTTGATAGCTGCTTTCAACTACCTGAAAGGGGGTTCCAAAGAGGATGGCTCTAGACTGTTCTCAATGGTAGCAGATGACAGAACGAGGAGTAATGGTCTCAAGTTGCAGTGGGGGAGGTTTAGATTGGATATTAGGAAAAACTTTTTCACTAAGAGAGTGGTGAAACACTGGAATGCGTTACCTAGGGAGGTGGTAGAATCTCCTTCCTTAGAGGTGTTTAAGGTCAGGCTTGACAAAGCCCTGGCTGGGATGATTTAACTGGGAATTGGTCCTGCTTTGAGCAGGGGATTGGACTAGATGACCTTCTGGGGTCCCTTCCAACCCTGATATTCTATGATTCTATGATTCTATGAATAGCTCACTCGCAGGCATTTTTCTCCAGCCCTCAAAATGTTTCATTGCTTTTTGCTGCCCCATCTCCAATATTTCCAAATCTTTTTTCAAAGGTGGACGCCAAAACTGGATGCAGGATTCCATGATCAGTCTTCCTCATGGTGTGTCACCTCCCTCTGCTCCTCACTGCTCTTTTCATACATCTAATGATGGCTTTAGCCCTGTTCACCACAGCATCACCCTGGGTGCTCATGTTGAATGGCTTGCCGAGCATGGCCCCAAAATCCTCTTCACAGTCAGTGCTTTCCTGGATACACTGCCCCATTCTGTACGTGTGGCCTGCATGCTTTGTTGCTAGCAATAGGACCCTTCCTTTGGTTCTTTTCCAACTGGTTTTCTTTGAATGGGTCCAGCTTCTCAAGGGATCCGATTGCTCTGTGTCACTGCCCTCTCCTCATCATTAATTACCACTCTGCTACTATTTTATCACCCACCAATGTTAGCAGCAGTGATTTTTATTTGGGTTGCAGTTCATTGATATTTATTTTCAAGTATTAGTCCTTGAGAGCCTCTTCATATCCCTAGTGCCCAGAACCTGCTCCTCACAGCACAGCGAGAAAAGGCCGCCCAGCCCAGCTGTGCCCTAGGGGCTAAGCACAGAATTAACTTCGGAGCTTGTGCCATCCATAGCTTCTGAACAACATGTGGGGGTCATCAGCTTAGAAATACACTCTAGACCGGGAGCGTAGACAGGCCCCAAATGTATCTAAGTGTCCCGCCTTGAAAAAGAGGAGAGAAGAAAACATAACCCTGAGTAGCGTTATTTTATAGTCGTGGAAACTGAGGCACAGAGAAGCAAAGAGATTCGCTCATGGTCAGAAAGCCAGGAATAGAAAACGGCAGATCTGCTGATAGTCAGTCCCAGGCCCTAGCCGTGTTTGTCCTGGCCTCTCTGCTTCAGCTCCAGTGACAACCCAAGTCGAGGTTTTCTTCTTTTCCGTGTCCTTTAACTTCACGTCACTGCAGAAGAAAGATTGTTTCTGAGCAGCTGGCTCTAATGCGTGGAGATGTCTTTCCAGAAGACATGCTCTGGCTCAGTCCCATGTCGTAGGTTTTCTGGAGGAAGCGCTCGGTGACGTTCTAGGGCCTGTGTTACAGAGAAGATGGACAGAATGGTCCTTTCTGACCTTCATTTTTTTCTTTCGCTCGGAGGATAACGCTGGACATTTTCTCTCATTCACTTTCCTTTGGAATAATTTCAATCCAGTCCAAAGGATTTCCTCTTCTGTTGCATCTTCAGCACCTTTCCTAGCAAACAGTTACTGTTCGAGCCCAGGTTTCCAGTTTCAGGCTGTCCCAGGGTGAGATGGCCATGAAAGGGGTAGTAGCTGAACTGAACCTCTCCCCAGGTGAAGGGAATAAGTGCAGGGGTCACGTGAGAAGGAGCAGCATGTAACTAGGATCCAGGCCCGTTGGGCGATATCAGAACAGCCTGTGCTCAGCCAGGAGAGAGACCCGCAATGGGAGCAGGCCTGGGAGGGGCTTGGATAGTCCTTTCAAGGCAGTTTGGGTACACAGTACGGGATGGAACAGCCAAGCTGCTAGGGTTGGGAGCTGGGCCTCCTGGCAGTGTCCAGGAACGAAAGCACAGCATCTGCCAGGAAGGGAGTCCCCACAGAGGGACACCGTAATCTCCCAGGGAGGGAAAAGGCTCTGACTGCCATTTCTTAACCTCATGGGGTGTTCTCCTGCTCTGCCAACCCCACCCGTATTTCAGCATCTCCAGATGCCTGAAGGAGCAGGAACCAGAAGCCATCCTGCAGCTGGGACAGAGATGGAGGTTGATGACCTACCAGCCCATGGAGACCATGATGCAGGACAGCCCTCACGACAGGGGAATGCAGCTCCAGATCTGGGAGCAGCTTCCCTTTGCTGGCACAAGACCTTGCAGGTTGCTGGGGGGTGAGACAGGCACTAACTTTTGGTAACCCTCCGTGGGATCAGAGGGTAATGGTTTGTAGAAAGTGGTGTTGGAGAGCTTTACAAAAACTAGGCAAGCCATGTACAACACACACTTGGCTTCTCTCCAAAAGAAAAAGGACACTAAACGATCTAAACTACTACATGCCACAAGGGGCCACAACAGTGGTTCCTTGAACCCACCCGGCAATATTGTTAAACTATCCAACTATAGTCTTAGCCCAGCAGAAGAATCTGTCCTATCTCGGGGCCTCTCCTTCTGCCCCCCTCCCACCCCCACAAGCAGGATACAGTTCTGTGGTGACCTAGAATCCTATTTTCGACCTCTCCGACTCAAGGAATATTTCCAACACACCTCAGAACAACATACTAACGCACAGAGAGCTTCCTACCAAGACTACGAAAGGAAGGATTCTGGGTGGACTGCTCCGGAAGGTCGAAACAACAGACTGGACTTTTACATAGAGTGCTTCTGCCGACGTGCACGGGCTGAAATTGTGGAAAAGCAGCATCACTTGCCCCATAACCTCAGCCGTGCAGAACACAACGCCTTCCACAGCCTCAGAAACAGCTCAGACATCATAATCAAAAAGGCTGACAAAGGAGGTGCTGTTGTCATCATGAATAGGTCGGAATATGAACAAGAGGCTGCTCGGCAGCTCTCCAACACCACTTTCTACAAGCCATTACCCTCTGATCCCACTGAGAGTTACCAAAAGAAACTACAGCATCTGCTCAAGAAACTCCCTGAAAAAGCACAAGAACAAATCTGCACAGACACACCCCTAGAGCCCCAACCAGGGGTCTTCTATCTGCTACCCAAGTTCCATAAACCTGGAAATCCTGGACGCCCCTTCATCTCAGGCATTGGCATCCTGACATCAGGATTGTCTGGTTATGTAGACTCTCTCCTCAGGCCCTATGCTACCAGCACTCCCAGCTATCACTTCAATCTCTCTGGTCACTCTCCAAGGAACTCCCCACTCCGAGACCCTAGACACTGTGGCCTGTAAATGCAGGTGGGGAATTAATTACTGACCTCGGTGGCGTTCAGACTATGTCCTGAAGCATGGGATTGGGTCAGAGGGACAGCTAGCGCTGGCCACAGTGTCCAGGGTCTCTTGGAGTGGGAAGTTCCTTGGAGAATTCCACTGGGTGGGAGACTCAGCTGTGAAGGGAGGGGGCGGGCAGGAGCATCTCATCAACCCAAGATTGGAATAACTGAAGTAATGTTCCTTTTACACGGAGCCTCAGCTCTTTGGAACCTCTGCAAACGCTTTAGCCACGTGTTTAACTCCATCTGTAGGAGTAGCCTTGGATGGCAGTGGGAGGGCTCAGGTGTGTAAATGTTTGCAGGATGGGTGCTCAGGGCAGTCCCTGACGCCAGGGCAAAGTGGATGTAGAAGTGCCGCTGTCTGGATTTGGGAGCCTGCCTGCACACCGAACTCACTCGGCGCAGGGTGCATGACTGCAAGGCGCTGGGCCGGGGAAAATCAGCCCCGGGTGGTTATTTTGAGTAGAAAACCAGAGCCACTTCTGGGGTCTTTCAGCTTCTAATGCCCTTTCCCCTCTGCAGCTGGATTTCAGCGTACGATAAAATCCCTCTCAATGCCGAGTCAGTGTAATAAATCACTGGACTGGGTGCAGGAATCAGTAGGCGACGTTCTCTGGCCTGGGTTATGCCAGGGCTCAGACTAAATGATTGTTCCCAAGACTTTTAAAAGCTGAGCCCCCTCCTCAAGGCAAAGAAACCAATCGTGCCACTCGCCCGTCAGTAATGTGTTAGCGACCCCACCCCCCATTTTCCTGGTTACATCTTAAAACCCCACCTTTCCCACCACGGCTAGCCCTTCCCCACACTTCAGGAGACGCTGGAGTAGATGATCCTAACCGTCCCCTCTAACCTTAAGACCTGAGGGACCCCATCCTGGAGCATCTTAAAAATCCCAGTTCCCAGACTCTGGAACAGGGGCTGCTTTGCGGGCTCACCTTTCTCCCTCCGTCAGGTTGGCCGATGGGGATAATGAGCCTGGAGATCTCATTCCCGCTGCTCTGAGTGCTGCCCATGTGCACAAGACCCAGCTCAGCTCTTCCTGTATCCCAGGAACATCTTCATCTTCTGGGATCCTCATGGGAGCAGTGGGATGATTTAACGGAGTCCCTTAGTCATGGGGCCTTTCTCTCGCTTTTTTTGTTTCAGAGCCAGCGTCCTGGAGTCGTCTCCTGGTGCGTGGAGTGGTGGGGGTGGTGGGGGAGCTAGTCTAACTATACCAATGTGGGTTTTGGAAAGGTAGGGGGAAAGCGTTTGCCTACTCACGACTCGTCTTCAGGAAGCTGCTGACTCATCCCTCCCCGCAGCCTGGAAGTCCGCAGGATTCACAGGAATTTGAGCTCCCCGCAGTGTGTGACAGGGACGGGGTCCAGGCCCAGGGAACCAGAAACAGGAATCGAGACCCAGCCCTGGAGAATGGGGAAGGAGAACTGCTCATGGAGGACAGACGCTTGACCCAGGAACCCAGAGGAAGGGATCCATTAGGTGGGGACACGGGTGTGGCCCAGGAAACTGGAGTAGCATTGCCAATCCTCCAGGGTGACCGGGAGTCTGCAGGAATTCAAGATTAATTTTTAATGAAAGATCATGTCATGTGATAAAATCTTCAGGAATCCGTCCAATTAAAATTGGCAACCCTAAAGCGGAGTTTGGGGGAGGGACCCATTAAATGGAGACAGACTTAGGCTGGGGAACCAGCTAGAGGAGCTGATCCCTCTTACGGTGCCCCTCAATGGTGGGGACTAGACTGGGCGAAACTTTTCATCTAAACCAATTTAAGGTGAAAAATGCAGATTCAGCAGTTTGCGAATTCGTATCCGGTCTGCTGAATTGTTCACGTCCAGCCCCTCCCCCCAGTTCTTAACAAGTTAAAGCATTTCGTTTAGACACTTTCCAAAGAAACTATTTTGATTTTTCAGCTTGAAACAATTTTTTGTTTAAAAATGTCCTTCAATTTTATTTTAAAAATTCAAAAAGTTACAACCCTTGAAATGTTCCTGGGTTTTGTTTTATTTTTAAGCTTTTTGGTTCACCAAAAATTTGGAAAAAATTTAGTTTTGTTCAACCTGAAACCAGTTTTTTTCCATCTCTTTTTTTGGAATTGCCAGCGACCAAAAACTTCTGTTTGCCCAGCTCCAGGGGCGGGTGAGGATTTTAGCGGTAATAGTGTGGGTCTCTGAGTCTCCTTGTTGCTCAAAGTTTTCTTACTGTTACAAATGAATTTGGGATGAGGGTAGGATGGGCAAGAGATTCCTAAAAGTGGGGGGGCTGATGGCACCCAAACTGTAGCCCAGCCCCTGTGCCACCGCTTCTCCTCGAGGTCTGGTCCCCTCAAACCGCCCCTTGCCCGGAGGCCCCCCCTCATGCCGCCTTTCTCGTTGAGCTCCCACTTCACGCCGCCCCTTGCCCCCAAAACACTGCCCCCCCTTCCTTCCCCCTCATTCAGTCGCTCACACTTATGGCCAGAAAAAAGTGGTGGGCCCTGGTCTCCCCTGGATGAGAGTGGGAGAGGATGAAGAATTCCTTTCAAATATAAACCCCCCACCCCACCTCACAAAAGCACAATTCGCCAGAAACAGCAAAACATGCACCTAAGCAACCCGGGCCAGTCAGGCTGTGTTGTGTGTGACATTCCCGTCCTGGGGCGGTTTCTGTCTTTGAGAATGCGAACCCTGCAGGCCTGGATGTTTCTCTACGTAATGTGACCTCAGCGCTCCTGATGAGAGCCGTTGTTTTTAAATGTTTCAGGAGCAGACATATCTATCATTCATGGACAGACAGACATTTCTTCATAATTAGAACTGGAAAAAATAGCGGGTCTGGGGGGGGGTCATGAAAATTGACGAAGAAACCACTCCCCCCCCATGTTCTTCAAAGGTATTTGCAAATGTTTTTAATTATCAAATTTTTGTTTAGTTTTGGTGGGAAAAACTCCACGTTCTCTCTCAAGAGGGCAGAGAAATCCAAAATGTTTTTTTGAAAAAGGGAACTTTTTTCAAATGATCAATGTAATCCAAAGTGGCATTTTTAGTTCAAAGGTTGCATTGTGAGTGTAAAACCATTTTGAACCAGCTCTATTACTGTATAACAAGATGAGTTTATTTGTCATGCTGCATTGTTTGGGCCAAGTTCCAAGTGGCATTTCAGTTTTTGCACAGCTCTTCTCTTCTTGCGTCTGCACCTCTCATAAGCTGTGGCCTTAATCTCGGCCCTGGAAACATTTACGTGCATGTTTAACTTTAATGACTGCTGTGAATAATTCCATTTCAATGGGACAACTCTGAGGTCGGGTTTATACTGCGGCCCTATATCAGTGTAACTATGGCTTTTATTTAATTTTCTTTCTTTTATATGTGAAAGTTCTTGAGAGCTGAAAGCAGGTAAAATACATGAACCGGTTTGGACAGTCCAAATTTGTCAGTGCAAAGTGACAGCAGAGATGTGGGATCTGCGAGTTTTCCATAAGTCTCTCAGGGTTACCCAGGATAACTTTGGGGATCTCTGTCTTGCATCGGGAATGTTCCCTGAAAGTGTCCAAACAGCTCAGAGATACAGAACCATTCCCTGGATCGATTCTTACAGCTGTCTTCCGCGGAAAGCAGTCTGGCAAGTGTTCCTGTCAGCTCTTTGCTAAGTTATCTGCCAAAACACTAGATTTTTCAGGTGCCTAAGTAGCCCCTGGAATCATGGTGAAATTATCCTCCCCGCCACCACCAAAATTTGAAATGGTGCCCCTGAGTGCACGGTACCCTACCGTGCTCCCCCAGAGGAGCTGCATTAACAGGCAACTCTGCAAGTTATCTGCATGCCAGAAAAAGAGGGAAAGAGTTCACCACTGCGACCACCTGAGGGATGGGTTGGGCTGAGATCAGCTGGTCAAAGCAGGCAATAGGGACAGAATCTGAGACTTGAAGCTCCTCGAGTGACCTCTGACCTTTCCAGACCTGCCCTTCAATGCCCTTTACAGCCATTGTAAAGTTGAATGTGATAGTAACTAGACCCATTTTAAACCCTTCACCACACAAGACAAAGCCCTTAGGATTCATCATTAATCATTTATTTCTCCTCCCCTGGATTCCTGCAGCCCCCAGCCACCTTGGAGCTTTCCCTCGTCTCTCCCAGGCTGGGCTCACTTGATGGCAGGAGCTCAGCGGAGGGTCCAGCTTTGCTCTTTCGCTTCCTTTCTTCACGTCTTTGGGTGGCTGCATTTGCAACTGAGCAGCCTGATGGAAACACTGAGTCCTCTGTCTCGGCAGGCAGGCCCAGCCACCAAAGCCAAAGAC
The DNA here is from genome assembly GCF_965140285.1 of Lepidochelys kempii. NCBI lineage: Eukaryota > Metazoa > Chordata > Testudines > Cheloniidae > Lepidochelys > Lepidochelys kempii. The sequence goes on along the minus strand of NC_136393.1, from coordinate 45,894,926 downwards.
TCCCTGAGAAGAGGCGGAGGTTCGCCTCAACTCTCAGGAGTAGAGGCTTAGCCCATAGGGTAGGGTTACCATTTTTGAACTTTCAAAAAAGAGGACACTCCGGGTGGGGGTGGGGGGAGTGGTAGCCCTGCCCCCTATCTACTCCCTCCCACTTCCTGCCCCCGACTGCCCCCCACAGAACTGTCAACCCATCCAACCCCCCCTGCTTCTAGTCCCCTGATCTCCCCCTCCCAGGACCCCATCCTCTATCTCAGCCTTCCTTCTCTCTGTCTCCAACTGCCCCCTCCTGAGACCCCCCCACCCTAACTGCCCCCCTAGAACTTTCCCCCCGCCTGTCCCCTGACTGCCGCACCCCCTATCCGCACCCCTGCCCCCTGACAGACCCCCGGGTCTCCCACACCTATCCAACCACTTCCTTTCCCGTGACTGCCCCCGCAGAACCTCCGACCTATCTAAGCCCCCTCCACTCCCTGCCGCTGACTTCCCCCTTGAACCTCCGCCCCATCCAATCCCCCCTGCTCCATCTCCCTTGACTCCCCCGACCCCTCTCCCTGCCCACCCCCTGACAGGCTCCCCCCAGAATCCCTGACCCATCCAACCCCTCCTGCTCCCTGTCCCCTGACTGTCCTTGGGACCCCATGCCCCTTCTCCAGCCCCCCGGCTCCCTTACCCTGCTGCTCAGAGCAGTGTGTCTGGGGTGCGGAGCCAGACACAGTGCCGTGCTCCCCCACAGACCGCGCAGCTCCCCCCCCCACCCCCCCCGCCCCCAGAGTGCTGCATTGGGAGGGAAATCCCGGCCCTTTGGAGAGTTTTACAAATTCCTCCCGGAGGGCGATTTAAAACCCAAAAAGCCTGGACATGTCCGGGAAAATCCGGACGCATGGTAACCCGACCACAGGGACTCCAGGATCTGCAGCTGCTGCCACCTCTATGGTGATTCCTCCGACTCATCACCAACCAGCTCTTCCCCATTCTGCCAGCCGGCCCCACGGTCTGACCGTGCAGGAGAACAGAAACCCTTTGGGACAGCAGGAGAGTCTCCTCAATGCCGCACGCTTTGCATGGCTTCCCGCGGTCACTGGGAAACACGACTGCCCTGCCCCAGGAGTCTCTCAAGGAGCTGCCGGCGCAGTCACTGGGCACCCACTCCTAATGGTCTCGGGCAGTGACATTGCAGAGGGAGCTGAGCAGACCGTCCCTTCCGTGACTTTCTGAATTGCTGCCAGGACGGACTCTCCTCTGCGCTAGGGAGAGTCCCCGAGGAAAAACAGCTGTGGTGGGGGAGGGGGCAAGACAAGCTCTACCCCTGAGCCCTTGAATAGCAGGCAAGCAGGACTCTGGGAGCCAGGGATCGGTGTGTCTTTCTGGGAGAGCAGAGCTGGAGAGCAGAAAAGGGCACTGGAGGAATTGTCGAAAAGTCAGTGTCATGGCCGGGTCATGAGCAGCCAGACCTAGTGGTCAGAGGCAGAGTCCACACTCACAAGGCAGGAGTCGAGAGTCAGCTAGGTCAGGACACTGGAAGAACAGAAGCAAAAGACCAAATTGTGTTCAGCACCTCAAGTCAGATGAGTCACCCCGAGTCCGCATGCCAGGAAATCAAGCCTGGGGAGCAGGAACAGCCAACACACGGTCCAGAGCCGGGGAGGAGCTCGGGTGTTCAGACATCTCCTTGTTCCTGCTGCTGGTTTAAGGAGGTCCCGGGGACCGATTAGCTGTTCTGGGACTCTGCCAATAGGTCCTCAGGGATCGAGCCTCAAATTGGGTCTGGACTTCGTCAGTCCTAGGTAAGCAGTTTTTCGTAGGTTTCCAGGTGGCTGCTCCCAGGAACCCTGGAGACCCGGGTTAATGACCTGGGGGTCATGACAGTGACTGATCTCTCCCCGCTCAAACCTCCTTCACGAAAGAGTCTCCAGGGTCCCAGACGCATCCTCTGAGAATAAAAAAACACAGTCATGAGGACAAATAGGCTATGGAACAGGAGCCCCCTCTTTGTTGCAACAGCCCCAAGTGCCCGGAAGAGTGGATGGTTCTTACCTCCAGGAGATGCCTGGGATCTTCCATCTAAGCCTCACTGGGACCCCTGTTTCTTGGTCTGACAGGAGGAGATCATCTGTCTCCACTGCTCCCTGCGCTGGGCTGGCTGCAGCACACATCTGTGTAAGAGGCTGGGCCAGAGAGATGTTACAGTCAGGGTCCAGGCAGCCCAGAAGGAGAACAGAGTGTCTGAAACCAGAAGACGAAGCAATCAAATCAGCGGATTCGACAGAGAAGTTTTCTACCCTACAGGGACATCAAAGAAGGTCTGTTAGGAAAGCTGAGATGTTAGTCTGGAAACTGCTAAGGCAAAGATTGGGACTTGTTAAGATTCAGTTTTAGTCACTACAACTGTGTTGTGTTTTGTTTGTCTGTTTGAAATTTGTCTCTTTCTCTTCCTTAGTGTCACTTAAATCTCTTCTTTGTTACTGTGCTTCCAAAACCACCTCAGTGTCGTGTGTTCAAGTGAAGTGTGAGTCTCCAGACTACCCAACAGGCTGAGCTGTGCCCTGTCTCTCTGAAGGTAGCGAATAATTTCTGAGCGGTGCTGGGCCCAGAGTCCAAGGGCACTTCACCAGACAACTCCTGTGAAGCCCAAAGAGACCAAAGGAGCAGGAGAGATTGAGGCCCCACTGACCCATGGGAACTTCCCACAGAAGAGGCTACACAGGGCTCCAGACACAGCCAGCAGGATCCCTCCCACAAGCTGGGCCATGTCCTTCCCCTCCCAGCCCCACAGCTTCCTCCCCACCCCAGCCTCAGGAACCCCTCCCACCTCCCTGCTCTCCCCACCCACTCTCCAATACCAGGCTCTTTCCAGAAAGGAAGCAGGTGCGTACCAGAGTTCACTCACTGCTAGATGCTGGCCAGGCCTCGTGTCACCGCTTTCTCGCTGGGCTAGCAACCCCGCTGATACTCACGCTTGCAGTTTGTTGGCTGGGAACTCAGCCCCCCAACCAGGTGACTGGCCTTTACTCCACTCCTTCCTGGGTCGTGCTCCTTCCAAACAAAGTCCAAAAATGTCTTGAACAGAAACAAGCATGAGGAGGTAGGGTCCTTGTTTCCTCTCAGGTGGGACTCACTTGGTCATCAACTTGGCCTAGCCCCAGGATGGGCAGCCACGGGCCAAGCCACCCTGTTAGATACCCTCCTCCTTCAAATCTGGTCCAGCCCGGCTGACAGGTTTGCTGAGAGGACGGTGAAACCCCATTGCTGATCAGGAGGAGGTCAGAGTCTGTTCTCTAGGAGGCCTCCATTTCCGCTTCCATTAGCCCCGCATTTACAGTGAGACAGAGCAGTACCTGCAGCAGGGAGCGGGACTTGCTGAACAGGGAGGGGAACCTTTCAGAGCATTAGATGAGCCACAGCCCTTGCAGCGCCTCGGGCATCTGGTGCAAGTGCCTGATGATGTGAAGCTGGCCCATGACCTTGGCTGTGACATCCTCGTGCTGCAGGGGAACGAGAACCTGTCAGAGACTGAGACACTCCCCAGGAATCAGGGAGGATTAAGGGCACCTGGAACCAGCACCATCATTTCCACCCAGCAGCTGCTCATGTCTGAGTGGTGGATTCACCCTCCCGACCCCCAGGATGGAGGCTTGCTGTCCTCTCTAGTGACCTCCAGTGCCAACCTCCCTCCTTGTCGGGTGAGCTCCTGCCACCTCCCCATCAGTGCCCCTGACAGCTGTTCCACCTCCAACCCACCTGGGGACACCGCTCAAGTTCGGAGAACCCTCTCCTCCACCCCTACCTCCATCCCCACCCAGGTAGGGCAGGGAGGGGGCTCTAGCAGGGTGGCGGGGGGCAGGAGGGATTCTGGCAGCAGTGAAGTGGGATGGGGAGAGGCTGAGACCTTTCCCCAAGTCACCCCAGTGACAAAAGCTGAAGCCACAGGATGGCAGCCCTGGTGAAGGGGGCAGGTCAGCAGCCCCTGCTGACTGAATCCTCCCAATCGCTCCAGAGCGGGTCCAGCCCTACCAGCAGCAAGACCAGCTTCCCACGCTCATGTGCCTCAGCCCTTCCTGGTCAGTCGCCATCTCCAGTCAGTCCTTGGCCTCCCAGGCTGCCAGGGATGGGAGCAACTCTTGATGGTGGCTCGGGTGACATGGACACTAGGCCATGGGGAAATGGGTGCAGCTCTCTGGAGCAGGAAAGGTTCCCAGAGGGCACTTAGGGGACTCTCCTGTCCTTTCCAGGAATGATAGCAGAGCACCACATCCTAAGACGAGAAGTCCATGGAGTCCAGAAGTCTGCACTAGGCTCCTTGCTACCAGGCCAGGGAATGGCGATCAGATGGGAATGAGGCCCTGGGCCCCACCCCAAGCTCCTGAGTCGATTGCAGCTGCTTACCGTGACCCCCATCAGTTGCTGGGCTTCCCCCAGGAGGGAGTAGACGAGCACCAGCCCAGCCTGGCTGACACGCAGCAGGGGGTCGTGGATGGCCAGCACTGCTGTCTGCAGAAAGGATCTTTTCTGCCCGTCGCAGAAGAATTTTCCAAAGACCTAGAAGCAAGAGGACACGAGGCTCGAGCAGATTGCCCAGAGCCAGCCTCCAAGTCCTGGCCGTACAATGCCATCACCGTCTAGTGCCCCAAAGGGCAGGGAAGAGAGCTGCTGTGGCCAAGGCAGTTCATTCCCCAGGACTCTTTCAGGGTCCCAGGGCTCAGGGAAGCCCCTTTATGAAAAGGTCGCAGGTGCTTAGGGACCAAAGCGTCCAGTGGCTCTTTCGGGAGGGCAATTTATGGCAGGGGCCAGGATGGGCTAGAAATGGATCTCTAATGTGTGTGAGCAGGCCCACTCTGCTGTGCAGGGCACAGAGACGACAGGGGACCCTGTGTTGCTTCCAGCAGAGAGATCTCCTGCATCTCAGCGCCTAGAGGAGTGTGTGTGTGTTGTGGGGGGCGAGGGGGTTGGAGCTGACAGCCAAAGGTCTCTTCCCCGCCAGCTTAGTGACTTCTCTCGTCACTGGGAATGACCTCTGTAGCTCCTTGGTTTCTTCAAGGGGAATCCAACCTGCAGCCTGACAAGGACAAGGAGACTCATGGCCCAGTCCCCATCCCAGACACTCCTCGGAGACTTTTCTTCTGCTGCAGCAATTCAGCTTGTGGGAGGAGGGACAAGCTCACACAGTCTCTCTCACGGGGCGTCTGTGGAGCAGCGTTCTGTCGATGCCCTTGTCGATCCAGGAGCCACTCCAAGGCCTCCTCTGTGATGTTGTGGAAATCACCCATTTCACCTTTGACTCCAGTCTGGGGGCACTGTGTTACGGTGTGTTCGAAGGTTTGGATATTCTCACCACAGTTGTGAGACGGGGGCGGGGGGTGGGGTCGATGTCTTTGATTTTCTACTCGTGCAGTAAGTAGCCGCAACTTGGGTCAGTGACAATGTGCTTCTTTGGAACAGTGGCTGAGGTCCAGATACTCTGCCATTCCCTGGCCAGGTCTGGAGACATGAGGGGGGCGCATGTGGTCCATATTGGCTCTGGAGCGCACTATGTCCCCTACCCAGTTCCCAGGTTGGGGCATTCTGCTTCCTGACCGGCAATGGAATTGGGCAAAGCCCACCTCCTTTCTCTGCTTCTACAGGGTGCAGGGAATTAAACAGGGGTCTGATCAAGGAATCGTGACTGACTGACCCAGTGCTCTCCTCTCAGACACTTGGGGATCAGCCAGGGGGACAAGGAGCAGAGAGACACCCAGAGCCATAATCCTATATTAACTCACCCACCCGGGGATCCTCCTTATGCCACGGAGCAATGCATCCATTTAAGACACTCAAATCACGGCAACTAGCGAGGTTCCAATGTGGGACCTTTAGCACCAGCCTGTCCCACTGGTTGCTGGATGAGGAGCTCTGAGCTGGAAATAAGGAGCGGGCTCTTTTCCTGTCTCCAGGAGGCATCCACTGCAGGGAACCCAGCCAGCCCCACTCCCCGGGCTGTGTCATGCCCTGACACAGTGCCCTTACCTCCCCAACTCTGGCTGTATTTTTGTAGCCCAAGAGCCTGCTGTCCTGGTGCCAGTCATAGCACCAGAGATCTTCCGCGTCATGTATGGTCAGGCCTGGAAGAGAGAGAGAGAGAGAGAGAGAGACTTTTCTCCTCATTCTGGTTGCAGTTTCTGTGTCCTTCCAATCCCAATGGTGGCTCCACAGTGGAGTGGAGAAGAACAGAGGCAGAGAGAGACTTGTCCTCCAGCTGGGGTCAGTCTGAGAGAAATGGTCTGGGGTCCCATTGTCCACCTGTGGTCACTCTCAGTCCCCTGTTGGGTTCCGTGTCCCAGCTGGGTTCCTTACCCCTCTGTCGGAGCAGCAGCTGGTAGAACCGGTAAGTCCCCTCCCTGGCCTGCCGGCTGATGTCCTTGTCTGGATCGCTGACAAATAGAGCCAGCTGGGCCACATGGTGCCCCATCTTAGGGAACTCGGCTGAGATCTAATGGAAGGGAGAGGAGAGGGGACTCCATCAGCATTTTCCTGTTAGCTCCCTGTCCTCCCTGGGCCAGAGGGCTCCTTCCCCTTAGCCCCTCTGCAGGAGATGCTGGGGGAGAGGAGCTTGAGATCGACCCTTCATTTGCTCTGCTGCCAAGGGAGCCCGGAGCTGTTTTGGGATGCCAAGCAGGGGTGGAGCATGGGCTCCTTAAAGGCCCAGGGACAACACTGAACCAGGACCAGAAGAACTTGACTCAAGCCGAGCTAAGTCCCTGCTCTGACCCTGCCTCCTCATGAAGAACCCTCCTAAGCCACAGCCCCGGCAGCAGCAGATCCTGCAGCCCTCTGGAGCCAGCCCGCCTCCGCCTGGAGCCAGCAAGCTGGGGTCGGAGGTCACTTACGTCAAACTCAGGGAGGGTGACTGTGTATCTGAGCAGGGCTGTGCTGCTCCTGATGGCCCTGGCTCGCTCCTGGGACACCCTGGACACGACCCAGAAGTTGACATGCTGTGGGGAAAGGAGGCAGGTCAGACTCAATGGCCAGCTGCACCTGCTTTGCAAATGAGCCCCCCACGCCCCCAGCCCCAGGGGCTTGAGACATTTTGTGCAGGGGGGAATATCTGAGGCCTTGATGGCAGAGCTTTAAAGGGGATTCTTTCCCACAGGACGCAGCTTGTACCTTGCAGGTCACAACTTGTCAGCATCTCTCTAGATTGGGACAATGTTGGGGGTCGGGGCTGGTCCCCTCCTCCCAGAACTCCTGATTCCTGAACAGTTCACCAGAAAGGAGACTGAACCCTCACCCTTCCCTGCTACGCAAATCCTTAGGGGGGTGTAGGGAGTGACTGAGAGCACAATCCCCCCAGGAATATCAGAGCAGATCAGAGGGAAGGGCTGATTCCCTGGGGTCCTCCTGTTTCTCTAGGAAGGAGCATGTGCCTCTTCTCTGAGAACCATCTCCCAAATCTCATGGCGTGTGTGTGTTGGAGGGGTGGGGGAAGGGTGGGTTTTCAGACTCTCACTCCCCAAGACAGCCAGGAGCCCTGTGGTTCGTGCTCCGCAGAACCAGGCAGAGCTCTGGCTTGAAGTCCCAGCTCCTTCCTCTGTCCCTCAAGGAGGAAGGACCTGACACTGCATTGCACTGACCTCCCCAACCAAGGACGGCCCACTGGGGACCCAGCTAGGAGGACACAATAGAAAATGGATCTTCCCTTCTCTCCTTACCAGTCCCCCAAAGAGTTCAGGTAAAACGGGGCTCACCTCCAAGATGAAGTGGAGCCTGTCTGTGTCTGGGGACTCTGCCAGCAGATTCCCCAGCATGGCATCCAGGACCTCTGGGATGACTTTATGCAGAGCCTGCAAAGCATGGGTCAGAGTTAGGGAACCTGGGCCTACACCTGCCACAGGATGGGAAGAGGGGTCTCTGGGAAGCACTGGGGAGACTCCCAAACACATCTCCTGGCCTCTCTCCTTCACATCCCACTGCAGGCAATTCACAAGAATTGATGACCCCTGGACCTTTGATCCATGAGTTTAGCAGGTCCCTGCAGAGGGCCTTGTAGGCAGAAGAGTATGAAACAGCCAAGTTGCTATGGATGGAGGCTGGGCTTCTGGGCAAAACACGGCTTATGGAAGAAAGAAAGAAAGAAAGAAAGAAAGAAAGAAAGAAAGAAAGAAAGAAAGAAAGAAAGAAATCCCCCAGGGAGGGGTAATCTCTTCCCTGCTGGAGGGAAGGATCCAACCCTGCAGCTTGTTCCATCTCCGCTACCCCACCCCGAAATCTGGAGCTCCAGCGAATCAAGGGAGCAGGACCAAGGAGCACTCTGGAAGAGGAGGAGGATGGAGGAGGAGGATGTACCTGGATGTCGGTGGTGTCCTTCTCCGTGCCCAGGGTGAAGACGGAGTGAAGGGCAGCTCGCAAGAGGTGGGTCTCTAGGGCTGGCTCCAGGGCAGGTTTCATGGTGCTGGCAAGAGAGAGGAGCTGGTATTAGACTGTGCAGTATGGGGGTGGGACTGTGGCCAACACGGACACCAAGCCACAGGGATAGAGGCACAGGCTGGCGAGAATGGAAACTGAGGCACTGAGCTCGGGAATGACAAGGCCAAGGCGTCCCAGACAGACAGTGGCAGGACAGGAGTAGCTCCTGTTCCCTGGAGCCTGCGGCCGCTCCTGTATCTGAGCCCAGGAGTGAGCCCCTCCCCAAGGCTCCTGTCATGTTATGGGAGTGAAAAGAAGAGCCCCGCCAGGAGGGAGTGACCCCTCCCTCCCCACCATCTCTGCCAGAGGCGCCACTCCTGGGAGGTGACCTGGGCGGGACAGTGACGGTGACTCCCAGCCTTGGGCCTGAGCAGCACTGGGGTGAGGGGAGCCGGCGGGGTGGGGGGGTGGGGCTGTCTCAGTACCAGAGGTAGCCCACTGCAGCCAGGGAATGGGCGAGGACGGCGCTGGGTGACGAGTCGTCGGGAAGCTCCTCGATGAGCTCCTGTGAGACGCGAAGGAGACAAAGGAGCGTGTGAGATTCAGGCCCGACTGACACCTCCCAGTGAGGAGATGACACAGCCAGTGCCCCACATGGCCAGCAGGATCCCCCACCACCTCCCGCTCCCCCGATTCCTTCCTGCCCATCCAACTTGTCCCCCTTCCCGGATTCCTGCCCAGCTCACTCCCAATCCCCTTCTCTCCTCCTCCCTGTCAAAACTGCCCCCATTCAGCCCCATCCCGACGACCGAGCTGGGACCATCTGATTCCTTGTCCCCCACTCTCAGCTGCCCTCCAGCCCCACAATTCCCCCCCTGACCACTACCCACCAATCTCAGAATTTCTCCCAACTCTTCAGCCCCAGCAATCCCTGCCCTCTGCTGCCCCCTCCAACACCACCCAGCCCCCACCCATTAGCCTGGCCCTACCCCTGCCAATCCCATGTCTCTTTCCTCCCGCCAGCTGCCGTATGGCGTGTCTCACTCACCACGATCCTCTTCACCACAGCCGCCTTGCAGCAGCGCGGCTCCAGCGTGTCCTCCCCTCTCTCCCGTGCAGCCAGACATGCGGGGTAGACGGCCTGAAGGAACAGGAGCTGCTGCCCCTCATCCTGGACCCACCAGGAGTGGGGTGTAGCAAGAGAGAACCTGTTAGCGAGGGACCTTCCTGCCCCACCCACACCAGCTCCAGGGCTCAGGCCTCAATGGGGGATTGTGGGGACCCCCCTGTTCTCCAAATCCCCCCCCACTCCTACACAAGCAGGATCAGGAACCGGGACAGTGGCTGTGGGGGGAGACGACCTCGGCTGTTGTGGGACAAACACCCCCATCTTGGGGGTCCCACATCATGGATGTAAAAGGGCCCCATTAGGGGTGGTGGATCAGGAGGGAGAAGACCCTCGGCAGGGGGTGGGGATGCTGGGAAGGGACAGGGCCATCTTGGTTCCAGCCCAGGTGGGGAACATTTGTACCTTATCTCTGCACTGGAGCTGCTCTCGGATGACCTTGAGAGCAGTTTTATCTTTGGCCACGTCCACCCCTTCCTCCTGCTCCGAATCCAGGGGGGTCCCTGCACCAGGGAGGGAAGGACAGGGGCGTGGTGGGCAGAGCAGGATTCCAGACCCCCCTTCCCAACTCAGGCACCCAGGGCAGATGGGGCCCCAGACCTCCCTCTCATGGATGCCTTCAGCCCCCAACAGCTGCCGAAGCCCAGAGCTTCCGTGTCCCCGCTGTCCGTGGGGTTCGTGGGGCTCAGGCCAGACACCTGGGCTGGGGACCCCCCCCCGGATCCCTGGGAGAGCGTCTGGGCCCAGGGTGTTCACATCCCGTCCTCAGCCCTCCCGGAGCCCAGCCTGGCTCCTCACCTGGCACAAAGCAGTGGCCTCCATCGGCCTGGCTGCTGCCAGAGGCCCAGGTGCTGCCGCGGTCCCAGGCTGAGCTGCCGGTGCTGGGACAGGGACCTTCCACCTCCTGGCCGGCGGGGGCTGGAAGGTCCTCAGAGACCGGGCAGGGCGATGCCTCCTGATGGGAAGGAGGGCTGGGCTCCTGGGGCCGCTGCTGCCCACACAACCAGCCGCAGAGCCACCCTGCCCGGCGCCCCTCCTGGGCTGGGTCCTGTCTGCCAAACCGCAGCCTGGGCCAGCTCCACCGGGGCCTGGTCGGGGCCGCTCCCAGCTCGGCGCCTGCGCCGGGAGCCGGGGTCCTTTTCCAGAAGGCCGGGCACTTCCGCCGTCTGGGCTGGACGGGACCTGCTTCCCCGCCAGCGGGGACGCAGGGCTTGCTCTGCCCCTCGGGAAGGCGGCAGCTGCTTCCCTCAGGCTCTGGAGTCACCTGCAGAGCCTTCCTCCGCAACATCCGCAGGAGCCTGGCCATCCTGGAACCGAGCGGGGAGCAGGGCTGAGTCTGGGCTCAAGGCAGCCTTTCACTCCTGGCCCTTTTCCGGCCCTCCTCCTCCCTGCTCCAACCACAGCCGCCCCCTCTGCCCCCACAGGAGTTCAGGGAGTGCCATCTACACACGGGCAGGAGTTCGTTGCATGATCCGCTCCCAACGTTCCCCCTCGTAATCCCTGCTGCTGCAATATCCAGGAAGTCTCATCCTTTTCCAGCAATGGGGTCAGTCCCAAAGACCATCGGTTACTCTGGACAAGCAGCCCCCTCCTCTTATCCCAGGCCACTCTCCCACCCAGGCTAGAGAAGGAACAGAAGCCAGGAGTCCCGACTTCTCCTGGGAAACCATTCCCCACGTCAAAGTCACAAAGACCCTAGGCACAGGAAGACCAGGGCCCTCCTCGTTCCCCATTGATTTCCATGCTCAGCAGCTCACAGGCTCTGGCCCAGCTCAGAGACTCTCCGCCTGGGGAACAGTGTCCCACAAGGGAAGGGCTGGGAGCCCCATTGCTGGAACCTTTCCAAACACACTGGGGACGGCTCTGGAGAAGCTCCTGCCCGGTCTAAGAGTGAGGGGCTCTTGGGGGCTGTTTGCAAATGAAATCCCCCTTGGGAGATATCCTCTCCCCCTCTTTCTGCCTCTCCCCACAGACAGGGGAAGCCACCGAGGAACCCGAATGCCACTCACTTGCTCTCAGTGATGGTCCGATGGATGGCGGATGTTCAGGGTCAGCAGACGTCCCTCACCCTCCTCCTCACTCCCCAAGCCCAAGGCAGGCTGGAGAGGGTGGTGACCTCAGGAGTTACCCTGCCCAGCCAGCAGGCAGGGTGATGACACGAGGGCGATCGACTGACTGTGAAAACAAGTGTCTGTCTTATTGCCAAGGGAGGAAGAAACTCAGCCAGCAGAAGGGGGGTGCAGAACACGGCCCTAGGGCGGAGGTGACAGCACCTGCAGGATCCTGACATCCCAGCACTTCCATAGCCCAGGAAATAAGGTGTGAACATTTTCATGGAAACCGTTTTCTGTCAGAAAATCCATTCAGACAAAACCACTTTGTTTCTTGAAATCATAACAAGTAGGATGAAAATTCTTTGCAAAAATATTTGTTTGCAAAACAAGAGCATCTCCTGTTTGTCAGAGCGCATTAAACTGTCTCGTCGTACACAAAGGGGAGACACTATGATCTAGAACATTAGATGAGATGCTTCAGGCTGAGCTAAGTAGTTGCTGCTCTTCACAATTTCAAAATAATAAAATGCAAATGAAATCGAATATTTGGTCATAATCTGCTTTGGCTCAGTGTGATCGGACACCCCCTAGTCTGCACTGCTCCGAGTGACACTCTTCAGTGGATCCCCATCACCCACCCATGGCGAGGTAGATGGGAGAGGATTGTTATTCCTCCTTGACAGAAGGAGAAACGAAGGCTGAGAAAGGTGCAGGGACTTGTCTTTGCTGATGCAGTTGCTCTCAAATGAGCTACAGACTAACAATTGTTCATAGTAATTATTCAGCAAGTATTTCAGAAGAATTGGAATGTTCGAGAGGATCATGAACTGCTCTGAGACAATGAATGGAGAGCAGCATCCACATTGGTCAAACATCTAACTGGTTGTGACTTATTTGCTTGGTCATAAAAGAGAACAAGAAAGACCAGAGTTTCCTCCCTGTCAATAGCCCCCTCCTCAGCCAATCAAGGTTGAGACTTCGAGGGGTGGGGGGCTAAAGGGTCTCACCAAATAGCCCAAAGAATGGCCCTGGTCACCACCGAGGGGATCACTCTCGGAGCACTAGTCCAGTCTCACCTCTCTGTGAGGGCCTCCCACAATCCCCACCCCCGCTCCAGACACACAGCTCCTGGTGGTGGGAGGAGAGCAGAGGAAGAGGACAAAGGAAGCAAGAAGAGAAAGGTAGGAGGGACAGAGCAAAAGGGAAAACAAAAAGGAGAAACCCCAATGTCCCCAGTGATTCTAAGGGACAAAGTCCTAGGTCGGAAATAAAATGCTGCCCCCACAATCTAGTGTTTTCCTTTCCTAAAAATCAGCCGGCACCTGATGGATCAGACTGAACAGGTTCCAAACCTCTCCGAGGCTCTTACCTTCTCTAGAGGGATGTCTGTTTTCGAGCAAAACCAGGAAAAGAAAAGGAGAAAACTCCAAAGAGGGTCCTCCTTGCGCTCACGTACGTGCAAGTGAATGCTCTCTCAGTCCTCCAGGAGAGACCTCGAGAAGGAGACGTGCTGAAGCAAAGCCACAGGGATCTCCGAGGTGGCCCCTGTCCTGCCCCCCTGTCCTGCCTGGCTGATGTCAAGATCTCTCTGTGAGGTCATCGCCTCCCCACCACCTTTGTCCAATCGGCTGAGGTCCTGCCAAAGGCCCTTGTGATGTCACTGCCACACCCACCCCTCCCCTGCAGTGCTGATGTCCTGCCCCTGTCCAGCCACACCGGATGTTTGAGCTGCTTCCCCTGGGTCACCCCACGCAATGAGCGTTCATTGTGGGCTCAAGCCGAACACAGTAAAACATCAGAGGCTTCTCCCCATGCAAAGCTCAGTTTTTCATAAATTAGCAGACTTTATGGACAGAAGAGACAATTAGAGTATGTCATCAGACCCCCTGCAAATCACATGCCTTCTGTAGAGAATAGTAGCTAGTTTTTGACTACACACGTTCCAGAAAGCCATCTCGTCTTCATTAGAAGACATCAAGAGGTGGGGAATTCCACCACTTCCCTTTCTAGTTTGTTCCTTTGGTGATTCATTCTCAGTGTTGAATATGTATGCCCTCTTTCTCATATGAATTGGTCTTTTTTGAGTTTCCAGCCACTGCGTCTTGTTATGCTTTTCTCTGCTAGATTAATGAGCCCTTTAATACCCGATAGTTTCTCTTCAGGAAGTCACTTCAACACTTCAAATGACGTCACCTCCCGATCTTTTTTATCACCTAAACAGGCTGAGCTCTTTTTTGCTACTTTAGCAAAGCTTTTGACACGGTCTCCCATAGTATTCTTGTCAGCAAGTTAAGGAAGTATGGGCTGGATGAATGCACTATAAGGTGGGTAGAAAGCTGGCTAGATTGTCGGGCTCAACGGGTAGTGATCAATGGCTCCATGTCTAGTTGGCAGCCGGTATCAAGTGGAGTGCCCCAAGGGTCGGTCCTGGGGCCGGTTTTATTCAATATCTTCATAAATGATCTGGAGGATGGTGTGGATTGCACTCTCAGCAAATTTGCGGATGATACTAAACTGGGAGGAGTGGTAGATACGCTGGAGGGGAGGGATAGGATACAGAAGGACCTAGACCAATTGGAAGATTGGGCCAAAAGGAATCTGATGAGGTTCAATAAGGATAAGTGCAGGGTCCTGCACTTAGGACGGAAGAACCCAATGCACAGCTACAGACTAGGGACCGAATGGCTAGGCAGCAGTTCTGCGGAAAAGGACCTAGGGGTGACAGTGGACGAGAAGCTGGATATGAGTCAGCAGTGTGCCCTTGTTGCCAAGAAGGCCAATGGCATTTTGGGATGTATAAGTAGGGGCATAGCGAGCAGATCGAGGGACGTGATCGTTCCCCTCTATTCGACATTGGTGAGGCCTCATCTGGAGTACTGTGTCCAGTTTTGGGCCCCACACTTCAAGAAGGATGTGGATAAATTGGAGAGAGTCCAGCGAAGGGCGACAAAAATGATTAGGGGACTGGAACACATGAGTTATGAGGAGAGGCTGAGGGAGCTGGGATTGTTTAGCCTGCAGAAGAGAAGAATGAGGGGGGATTTGATAGCTGCTTTCAACTACCTGAAAGGGGGTTCCAAAGAGGATGGCTCTAGACTGTTCTCAATGGTAGCAGATGACAGAACGAGGAGTAATGGTCTCAAGTTGCAGTGGGGGAGGTTTAGATTGGATATTAGGAAAAACTTTTTCACTAAGAGAGTGGTGAAACACTGGAATGCGTTACCTAGGGAGGTGGTAGAATCTCCTTCCTTAGAGGTTTTTAAGGTCAGGCTTGACAAAGCCCTGGCTGGGATGATTTAACTGGGAATTGGTCCTGCTTTGAGCAGGGGATTGGACTAGATGACCTTCTGGGGTCCCTTCCAACCCTGATATTCTATGATTCTATGATTCTATGAATAGCTCACTCGCAGGCATTTTTCTCCAGCCCTCAAATGTTTCATTGCTTTTTGCTGCCCCATCTCCAATATTTCCAAATCTTTTTTCAAAGGTGGACGCCAAAACTGGATGCAGGATTCCATGATCAGTCTTCCTCTTGGTGTGTCACCTCCCTCTGCTCCTCACTGCTCTTTTCATACATCTAATGATGGCTTTAGCCCTGTTCACCACAGCATCACCCAGGGTGCTCATGTTGAATGGCTTGCCGAGCATGGCCCCAAAATCCTCTTCACAGTCAGTGCTTTCCTGGATACACTGCCCCATTCTGTAGGTGTGGCCTGCATGCTTTGTTGCTAGCAATAGGACCCTTCCTTTGGTTCTTTTCCAACTGGTTTTCTTTGAATGGGTCCAGCTTCTCAAGGGATCCGATTGCTCTGTGTCACTGCCCTCTCCTCATCATTAATTACCACTCTGCTACTATTTTATCACCCACCAATGTTAGCAGCAGTGATTTTTATTTGGGTTGCAGTTCATTGATATTTATTTTCAAGTATTAGTCCTTGAGAGCCTCTTCATATCCCTAGTGCCCAGAACCTGCTCCTCACAGCACAGCGAGAAAAGGCCGCCCAGCCCAGCTGTGCCCTAGGGGCTAAGCACAGAATTAACTTCGGAGCTTGTGCCATCCATAGCTTCTGAACAACATGTGGGGGTCATCAGCTTAGAAATACACTCTAGACCGGTAGCGTAGACAGGCCCCAAATGTATCTAAGTGTCCCGCCTTGAAAAAGAGGAGAGAAGAAAACATAACCCTGAGTAGCGTTATTTTATAGTCGTGGAAACTGAGGCACAGAGAAGCAAAGAGATTCGCTCATGGTCAGAAAGCCAGGAATAGAAAACGGCAGATCTGCTGATAGTCAGTCCCGGGCCCTAGCCGTGTTTGTCCTGGCCTCTCTGCTTCAGCTCCAGTGACAACCCAAGTCGAGGTTTTCTTCTTTTCCGTGTCCTTTAACTTCACGTCACTGCAGAAGAAAGATTGTTTCTGAGCAGCTGGCTCTAATGCGTGGAGATGTCTTTCCAGAAGACATGCTCTGGCTCAGTCCCATGTCGTAGGTTTTCTGGAGGAAGCGCTCGGTGACGTTCTAGGGGCTTTGTTACAGAGAAGATGGACAGAATGGTCCTTTCTGACCTTCATTTTTTTCTTTCGCTCGGAGGATAACGCTGGACATTTTCTCTCATTCACTTTCCTTTGGAATAATTTCAATCCCGTCCAAAGGATTTCCTCTTCTGTTGCATCTTCAGCACTTTTCCTAGCAAACAGTTACTGTTCGAGCCCAGGTTTCCAGTTTCAGGCTGTCCCAGGGTGAGATGGCCATGAAAGGGGTAGTAGCTGAACTGAACCTCTCCCCAGGTGAAGGGAATAAGTGCAGGGGTCACGTGAGAAGGAGCAGCATGTAACTAGGATCCAGCCCCGTTGGGCGATATCAGAACAGCCTGTGCTCAGCCAGGAGAGAGACCCGCAATGGGAGCAGGCCTGGGAGGGGCTTGGATAGTCCTTTCAAGGCAGTTTGGGTACACAGTACGGGATGGAACAGCCAAGCTGCTAGGGTTGGGAGCTGGGCCTCCTGGCAGTGTCCAGGAACGAAAGCACAGCATCTGCCAGGAAGGGAGTCCCCACCGAGGGACACCGTAATCTCCCAGGGAGGGAAAAGGCTCTGACTGCCATTTCTTAACCTCATGGGGTGTTCTCCTGCTCTGCCAACCCCACCCGTATTTCAGCATCTCCAGGTGCCTGAAGGAGCAGGAACCAGAGGCCATCCTGCAGCTGGGACAGAGATGGAGGTTGATGACCTACCAGCCCATGGAGACCACGGGGCAGGACAGCCGTTACGACATGCGAATGCAGCTCCAGTTCTGGGATCAGCTTCCCTTTGCTGGCACGAGACCTTGCAGGTTGTGGGGGGTGAGACAGGCACTAACTTTTGGTAACCCTCCGTGGGATCAGAGGGTAATGGTTTGTAGAAAGTGGTGTTGGAGAGCTTTACAAAAACTAGGCAAGCCATGTACAACACACACTTAGCTTCTCTCCAAAAGAAAAAGGACACTAAACGATCTAAACTACTACATGCCACAAGGGGCCACAACAGTGGTTCCTTTAACCCACCCGGCAATATTGTTAATCTATCCAACTATAGTCTTAGCCCAGCAGAAGAATCTGTCCTATCTCGCGGCCTCTCTTTCTACCCCCCCACCCCCACAAACAGGATACAGTTCTGTGGTGACCTAGAATCCTATTTTCAACCTCTCCGACTCAAGGAATATTTCCAACACAGCTCAGAACAACATACTAACGCACAGAGAGCTTCCTACCAAGACTACAAAAGGAAGGATTCTGGGTGGACTCCTCCGGAAGGTCGAAACAACAGACTGGACTTTTACATAGAGTGCTTCTGCCGACGTGCACGGGCTGAAATTGTGGAAAAGCAGCATCACTTGCCCCATAACCTCAGCCGTGCAGAACACAACGCCATCCACAGCCTCAGAAACAGCTCAGACATCATAATCAAAAAGGCTGACAAAGGAGGTGCTGTCGTCATCATGAATAGGTCGGAATATGAACAAGAGGCTGCTCGGCAGCTCTCCAACACCACTTTCTACAAGCCATTACCCTCTGATCCCACTGAGAGTTACCAAAAGAAACTACAGCATCTGCTCAAGAAACTCCCTGAAAAAGCACAAGAACAAATCTGCACAGACACACCCCTAGAGCCCCAACCAGGGGTCTTCTATCTGCTACCCAAGTTCCATAAACCTGGAAATCCTGGACGCCCCTTCATCTCAGGCATTGGCATCCTGACATCAGGATTGTCTGGTTATGTAGACTCTCTCCTCAGGCCCTATGCTACCAGCACTCCCAGCTATCACTTCAATCTCTCTGGTCACTCTCCAAGGAACTCCCCACTCCGAGACCCTAGACACTGTGGCCTGTAAATGCAGGTGGGGAATTAATTACTGACCTCGGTGGCGTTCAGACTATGTCCTGAAGCATGGGATTGGGTCAGAGGGACAGCTAGCGCTGGCCACAGTGTCCAGGGTCTCTTGGAGTGGGAAGTTCCTTGGAGAATTCCACTGGGTGGGAGACTCAGCTGTGAAGGGAGGGGGCAGGCAGGAGCATCTCATCAACCCAAGACTGGAATAACTGAAGTAATGTTCCTTTTACACGGAGCCTCAGCTCTTTGGAACCTCTGCAAACGCTTTAGCCACGTGTTTAACTCCATCCATAGGAGTAGCCTTGGATGGCAGTGGGAGGGCTCAGGTGTGTAAATGTTTGCAGGATGGGTGCTCAGGGCAGTCCCTGATGCCAGGGGAAAGTGGATGTGAAGTGCCGCTGTCTGGATTTGGGAGCCTGCCTGCACACCGAACTCACTCGGCGCAGGGTGCATGACTGCAAGGCGCTGGGCCGGGGAAAATCAGCCCCGGGTGGTTATTTTGAGGAGAAAACCAGAGCCACTTCTGGGGTCTTTCAGCTTCTAATGCCCTTTCCCCTCTGCAGCTGGATTTCAGCGTACGATAAAATCCCTCTCAATACCGAGTCAGTGTAATAAATCACTGGACTGGGTGCAGGAATCAGTAGGCGACGTTCTCTGGCCTGGGTTATGCCAGGGCTCAGACTAAATTATTGTTCCCAAGACTTTTAAAAGCTGAGCCCCCTCCTCAAGGCAAAGAAACCAATCATGCCACACACCCGTCAGCAATGTGTTAGCGACCCCACCCCCCATTTTCCTGGATACATCTTCAAACCCCACCTTTCCCACCACGGCTAGCCCTTCCCCACACTTCAGGAGACGCTGGAGTAGATGATCCTAACCGTCCCCTCTAACCTTAAGACCTGAGGGACCCCATCCTGGAGCATCTTAAAAATCCCAGTTCCCAGACTCTGGAACAGGGGCTGCTTTGCGGGCTCACCTTTCTCCCTCCGTCAGGTTGGCCGATGGGGATAATGAGCCTGGAGATCTCATTCCCGCTGCTCTGAGTGCTGCCCATGTGCACAAGACCCAGCTCAGCTCTTCCTGTATCCCAGGAACGTCTTCATCTTCTGGGATCCTCATGGGAGCAGTGGGATGATTTAACGGACTCCCTTAGTCATGGGGCCTTTCTCTCGCTTTTTTTGTTTCAGAGCCAGCGTCCTGGAGTCGTCTCCTGGTGCGTGGAGTGGTGGGGGTGGTGGGGGAGCTAGTCTAACTATACCGATGTGGGTTTTGGAAAGGTAGGGGGAAAGTGTTTGCCTACTCGCGACTCGTCTTCAGGAAGCTGCTGACTCATCCCTCCCCGCAGCCTGGAAGTCCGCAGGATTCACAGGAATTTGAGCTCCCCGCAGTGTGTGACAGGGACGGGGACCAGGCCCAGGGAACCAGAAACAGGAATCGAGACCCAGCCCTGGAGAATGGGGAAGGAGACCTGCTCATGGAGGACAGACGCTTGACCCAGGAACCCAGAGGAAGGGATCCATTAGGTGGGGACACGGGTGTGGCCCAGGAAACTGGAGTAGCATTGCCAATCCTCCAGGGTGACCGGGAGTCTGCAGGAATTCAAGATTAATTTTTAATGAAAGATCATGTCATGTGATAAAATCTTCAGGAATCCGTCCAATTAAAATTGGCAACCCTAAAGCGGAGTTTGGGGGAGGGACCCATTAAATGGAGACAGACTTGGGCTGGGGAACCAGCTAGAGGAGCTGATCCCTCTTACGGTGCCCCTCAATGGTGGGGACTAGACTGGGCGAAACTTTTCATCTAAACCAATTTCAGGTGAAAAATGCAGATTCAGCAGTTTGCGAATTCGTATCCGGTCTGCTGAATTGTTCACATCCAGCCCCTCCCCCCAGTTCTTAACAAGTTAAAGCATTTCGTTTAGACACTTTCCAAAGAAACTATTTTGATTTTTCAGCTTGAAACAATTTTTTGTTTAAAAATGTCCTTCAGTTTTATTTTAAAAATTCAAAAAGTTACAACCCTTGAAATGTTCCTGGGTTTTGTTTTATTTTTAAGCTTTTTGGTTCACCAAAAATTTGGAAAAAATTTAGTTTTGTTCAACCTAAAACCAGTTTTTTTCCATCTCTTTTTTTGGAATTGCCAGCGACCAAAAACTTCTGTTTGCCCAGCTCCAGGGGCGGGTGAGGATTTTAGCGGTAATAGTGTGGGTCTCTGAGTCTCCTTGTTGCTCAAAGTTTTCTTACTGTTACAAATGAATTTGGGATGAGGGTAGGATGGGCAAGAGATTCCTAAAAGTGGGGGGGCTGATGGCACCCAAACTGTAGCCCAGCCCCTGTGCCACCGCTTCTCCTCGAGGTCTGGTCCCCTCAAACCGCCCCTTGCCCGGAGGCCCCCCCTCATGCCGCCTTTCTCCCTGATCTCCCACTTCACGCCGCCCCTTGCCCCCAAAACACTGCCCCCCCTTCCTTCCCCCTCATTCAGTCGCTCACACTTATGGCCAGAAAAAAGTGGTGGGCCCTGGTCTCCCCTGGATGAGAGTGGGAGAGGATGAAGAATTCCTTTCAAATATAACCCCCCCCCCCCCCCACCTCACAAAAGCACAATTCGCCAGAAACAGCAAAACATGCACCTAACCAACCCGGGCCAGTCATGCTGTGTTGTGTGTGACATTCCCGTCCTGGGGCGGTTTCTGTCTTTGAGAATGCGAACCCTGCAGGCCTGGATGTTTCTCTACGTAATGTGACCTCAGCGCTCCTGATGAGAGCCGTTGTTTTTAAATGTTTCAGGAGCAGACATATCTATCATTCATGGACAGACAGACATTTCTTCATAATTAGAACTGGAAAAAATAGCGGGTCTGGGGGGGGGTCATGAAAATTGACGAAGAAACCACTCCCCCCCATATTCTTCAAAGGTATTTGCAAATGTTTTTAATTATCAAATTTTTGTTTAGTTTTGGTGGGAAAAGCTCCACGTTCTCTCTCAAGAGGGCAGAGAAATCCAAAATGTTTTTTTGAAAAAGGGAACTTTTTTCAAATGATCAATGTAATCCAAAGTGGCATTTTTAGTTCAAAGGTTGCATTGTGAGTGTAAAACCATTTTGAACCAGCTCTATTACTGTATAACAAGATGAGTTTATTTGTCATGCTGCATTGTTTGGGCCAAGTTCCAAGTGGCATTTCAGTTTTTGCACAGCTCTTCTCTTCTTGCGTCTGCACCTCTCATAAGCTGTGGCCTTAATCTTGGCCCTGGAAACATTTACGTGCATGTTTAACTTTAATGACTGCTGTGAATAATTCCATTTCAATGGGACAACTCTGAGGTCGGGTTTATACTGCGGCCCTATATCAGTGTAACTACGGCTTTTATTTAATTTTCTTTCTTTTATATGTGAAAGTTCTTGAGAGCTGAAAGCAGGTAAAATACATGAACCGGTTTGGACAGTCCAAATTTGTCAGTGCAAAGTGACAGCAGAGATGTGGGATCTGCGAGTTTTCCATAAGTCTCTCAGGGTTACCCAGGATAACTTTGGGGATCTCTGTCTTGCATCGGGAATGTTCCCTGAAAGTGTCCAAACAGCTCAGAGATACAGAACCATTCCCTGGATCGATTCTTACAGCTGTCTTCCGCGGAAAGCAGTCTGGCAAGTGTTCCTGTCAGCTCTTTGCTAAGTTATCTGCCAAAACACTAGATTTTTCAGGTGCCTAAGTAGCCCCTGGAATCATGGTGAAATTATCCTCCCCGCCACCACCAAAATTTGAAATGGTGCCCCTGAGTGCACGGTACCCTACCGTGCTCCCCCAGAGGAGCTGCATTAACAGGCAACTCTGCAAGTTATCTGCATGCCAGAAAAAGAGGGAAAGAGTTCACCACTGCGACCACCTGAGGGATGGGTTGGGCTGAGATCAGCTGGTCAAAGCAGGCAATAGGGACAGAATCTGAGACTTGAAGCTCCTCGAGTGACCTCTGACCTTTCCAGACCTGCCCTTCAATCAGCCACAGCCATTGTAAAGTTGAATGTGATAGTAACTAGACCCATTTTAAACCCTTCACCACACAAGACAAAGCCCTTAGGATTCATCATTAATGATTTATTTCTCCTCCCCTGGATTCCTGCAGCCACCAGCCACCTTGGAGCTTTCCCTCGTCTCTCCCAGGCTGGGCTCACTTGATGGCAGGAGCACAGCGGAGGGTCCAGCTTTGCTCTTTCGCTTCCTTTCTTCACGTCTTTGGGTGGCTGCATTTGCAACTGAGCAGCCTGATGGAAACACTGAGTCCTCTGTCTCGGCAGGCAGGCCCAGCCGCCAAAGCCAAAGACTCCCTGAGAACAGGGGGAGGTTCGCCTCAACTCTCAGGAGTGGAGGCTGGGCCCATAGGGTAGGGTTACCATTTTTGAACTTTCAAAAAAGAGGACACTCCGGGTGGGGGTGGGGGGGAGTGGTAGCCCTGCCCCCTATCTACTCCCTCCCACTTCCTGCCCCGACTGCCCCCCACAGAACTGTCAACCCATCCAACCCCCCCTGCTCCTAGTCCCCTGATCTCCCCCTCCCAGGACCCCATCCTCTATCTAAGCCTTCCTTCTCTCTGTCTCCAACTGCCCCCTCCTGAGACCCCCCCACCCTAACTGCCCCCCTAGAACTTTCCCCCCGCCTGTCCCCTGACTGCCGCACCCCCTATCCGCACCCCTACCCCCTGACAGACCCCCCGGGTCTCCCACACCGATCCAACCACTTCCTTTCCCCTGACTGCCCCCGCAGAACCTCCGACCTATCTAACCCCCCTCCGCTCCCTGCCGCTGACTTCCCCCTTGAACCTCCGCCCCATCCAATCCCCCCTGCTCCATCTCCCTTGACTCCCCCGACCCCTCTCCCTGCCCACCCCCTGACAGGCTCCCCCCAGAATCCCTGACCCATCCAACCCCTCCTGCTCCCTGTCCCCTGACTGTCCTTGGGACCCCATGCCCCTTCTCCAGCCCCCCGGCTCCCTTACCCTGCTGCTCAGAGCAGTGTGTCTGGGGTGCGGAGCCAGACACAGTGCCGTGCTCCCCCACAGAGCGCGCAGCTCCCCCGCCCACCCCCCCCCCCCCCCCCCCGCCCCCAGAGTGCTGCATTGGGAGGGAAATCCCAGCCCTTTGGAGAGTTTTACAAATTCCTCCCGGAGGGCGATTTAAAACCCAAAAAGCCGGACATGTCCGGGAAAATCCGGACGCATGGTAACCCGACCACAGGGACTCCAGGATCTGCAGCTGCTGCCACCTCTATGGTGATTCCTCCGACTCATCACCAACCAGCTCTTCCCCATTCTGCCAGCCGGCCCCACGGTCTGACCGTGCAGGAGAACAGAAACCCTTTGGGACAGCAGGAGAGTCTCCTCAATGCCGCACTCTTTGCATGGCTTCCCGCGGTCACCGGGAAACACGACTGCCCTGCCCCAGGAGTCTTTCAAGGAGCTGCCGGCGCAGTCACTGGGCACCCACTCGTAATGGTCTCGGGCAGTGACATTGCAGAGGGAGCTGAGCAGACCGTCCCTTCTGTGACTTCCTGAATTGCTGCCAGGACGGACTCTCCTCTGCGCTAGGGAGAGTCCCTGAGGAAAAGCAGCTGTCGTAGGGGAGGGGGCAAGACAAGCTCTCCCCCTGAGCCCTTGACTAGCAGGCAAGCAGGACTCTGGGAGCCAGGGATCGGTGTGTCTTGCTGGGAGAGCAGAGCTGGAGAGCAGAAAAGGGCACTGGAGGAATTGTCGAAAAGTCAGTGTCATGGCCGGGTCATGAGCAGCCAGACCTAGTGGTCAGAGGCAGAGTCCACACTCACAAGGCAGGAGTCGAGAGTCAGCTGGGTCAGGACACTGG
This sequence comes from Lepidochelys kempii, assembly GCF_965140285.1. Classification (NCBI taxonomy): domain Eukaryota; kingdom Metazoa; phylum Chordata; order Testudines; family Cheloniidae; genus Lepidochelys; species Lepidochelys kempii. Next base: position 45,871,157 of record NC_136393.1, on the reverse strand, counting down.
AAGAACAGAAGCAAAAGACCAAATTGTGTTCAGCACCTCAAGCCAGATGAGTCACCCTGAGTCCGCATGCCAGGAAATCAAGCCTGGGGAGCAGGAACAGCCAACACACGGTCCAGAGCCAGGGAGGAGCTCGGGTGTTCAGACAGCTCCTTGTTCCTGCTGTTGGTTTAAGGAGGTCCCGGGGGCCGATTAGCTGTTCTGGGACTTTGCCAATAGGTCCTCAGGGATGGAGCCTCAAATTGGGTCTGGACTTCGTCAGTCCTAGGTAAGCAGTTTTTCGTAGGTTTCCAGGTGGCTGCTCCCAGGAACCCTGGAGACCCGGGTTAATGACCCTGGGGTCATGACAGTGACTGATCTCTCCCCGCTCAAACCTCCTTCACGAAAGAGTCTCCAGGGTCCCGGACACATCCTCTGAGAATAAAAAAAACACAGTCATGATGAAAATAGGCTATGGAACAGGAGCCCCCTCTTCGTTGCAACAGCTCCAAGTGCCCGGAAGAGTGGACGGTTCTTACCTCCAGGAGATGCCTGGATCTTCCATCTAAGCCTCACTGGGACCCCTGTTTCTTGGTCTGACAGGATGAGATCATCTGTCTCCACTGCTCCCTGCGATAGGCTGGCTGCAGCACACATCTGTGTAAGAGGCTGGACCAGAGAGATGTTACAATCAGGGTCCAGGCACCCCAGAAGGAGAACAGAGGGTCTGAAACCAGAAGGCGAAGCAATCAAATCAGCGGATTCGACAGAGAAGTTTTCTACCCTACAGGGACATCAAAGAAGGTCTGTTAGGAAAGCTGAGATGTTAGTCTGGAAACTGCTAAGGCAAAGATTGTGACTTGTTAAGATTCAGTTTAAGTCACTACAAAGTGTGTTGTGTTTTGTTTGTCTCTTTGAAATTTGTCTCTTTCTCTTCCTTAGTGTCACTTAAATCTCTTCTTTGTTACTGTGCTTCCAAAACCACCTCAGTGTCGTGTGTTCAAGTGAAGTGTGAATCTCCAGAGTACCCAACAGGCTGAGCTGTGCCCTGTCTCTCTGAAGGTAGCGAATAATTTCTGAGCGGTGCTGGGCCCAGAGTCCAAGGGCACTTCACCAGACACCTCCTGTGAAGCCCAAAGAGACCAAAGGAGCAGGAGAGATTCAGGCCCCACTGACCCATGGGAACTTCCCACAGAAGAGGTTACACAGGGCTCCAGACACAGCCAGCAGGATCCCTCCCACAAGCTGGGCCATGTCCTTCCCCTCCCAGCCCCACAGCTTCCTCCCCACTCCAGCCTCAGGAACCTCTCCCACCTCCCTGCTCTCCCCACCCACTCTCCAATACCAGGCTGTTTCCAGAATGGAAGCAGGTGCGTACCAGAGTTCACTCACCGCTAGATGCTGGCCAGGCCTCGTGTCACCGCTTTCTCGCTGGGCTAGCAACCCTGCTGATACTCACGCTTGCAGTTTGTTGGCTGGGAACTCAGCCCCCCAACCAGGTGACTGGCCTTTACTCCACTCCTTCCTGGGTCGTGCTCCTTCCAAACAAAGTCCAAAAATGTCTTGAACAGAAACAAGGCCTTCCACCCTCGTGGGGAGCTCTTCCTCAGCCTGATTTCGGCTTGGCCTGCCCTTCTTGGGTTTCTATGGTCTTCTGTGTCCCCTTCCTTAGGGACAGTGAGAGAACCCAGTCCTACCCTGGACTCCAGGTTTCGGCCCAAGGCTGTCTACTGAACAGCTCGCTCTGCTTCTGTACTTTTGCTGCTGTTTCCCCTTGTTTCCTCTCAGGTGGGGCTGACTTGGTCATCAACTTGGCCTAGCCCCAGGCTTGGCAGCCACAGGCCAAGTCACCCTGTTAGATACCCTCCTCTTTCAAATCTGGTCCAGCCCGGCTGACAGGTTTGCTGAGGGGATGGTGAAACCCCATTGCTGATCAGAAGGAGGTCAGTCTGTTCTCTAGGAGCTGAAGGTCCATTTGTCCTGCTGCGGGAAGTGGAGCTGGAGAGCGGAGATGTTATGTGAAAGAGACTGCATGATGGAGTTGGAGACTGAGGGATGGGAGCCTCCTCCCAGAAACGCTCCCAGGAGAACAGGTTGGAGTAGGAGTTCTCTGGGGAGCCTCTTCCTAGGAAAAAAACAAGGGTGGCACATTGATGGAGATGTCTCTGTCGCAGGGATGGGGGAAGCTCCCAGCCAGGCTATGCAGCAGGGATCCCATTTCTCCCCCAAGAAACCCATATGCCCAAAGAAGTCAATGGCTCTTACCTCCATGAGGGAGCAGGGTCTTCCCTCTCAGCCTCTTTGAGAACTACCACTGATTGGTTTCCTCGGACAAGGGAACTGTCCCCACTGTTCCCTGAGGTGGCTCAGCTTCTGACTGCAGCCATCTGGGAGGCTGTCACACACCCCAGGGCCTAGAAGTCACGGGGGGAGGAGGCTCCTCTTCATGTCACACTCTGAGAGCCCAGAGAAGGGCCAAAGGAAGAATAAAGAGCAGGAGATGAAGCTAGCCCTGAGCCTCTGTCCCATCCTCACCTCCTCAAATGTGGAGCTTCCTGAGCTTCAGTTGGGCAGACAGTCTGTAGCCCTGACCCAAAGGTACTTCTGCGCCATATGGGGCAGGAAGATCTCTGCCTGGGAGCACGGGGAATGGGCTGGGGGTGAGATGAAGGAAAGAGGGGAGGGGTATGGGTATGAGGGAAAGAGCTCCTGCCCCAGATGAAGGAATTTGGGGGGGCCGAGGGAAGGACCCAGCTCCACAGAGAGGGGAGAGAATTTCTGTGAGTGCCAGGGGCCTCCATTTCTGCTTCCACTAGCCCGGCATTTACAGTGAGACAGAGCAGTACCTGCAGCAGGGAGCGGGACTTGCTGAACAAGGAGGGGAACCTTTCAGAGCATCAGATGAGCCACAGCCCTTGCAGCGCCTCGGGCATCTGGTGCAAGTGCCTGATGATGTGAAGCTGGCCCATGACCTTGGCTGTGACATCCTCGTGCTGCAGGGGAACGAGAACATGTCAGAGACTGAGACACTCCCCAGGAATCAGGGAGGATTAAGGGCACCTGGAATCAGCACCATCATTTCCACCCAGCAGCTGCTCATGTCTGAGTGGTGGATTCACCCTCCCGACCCCCAGGATGGAGGCTTGCTGTCCTCTCTAGTGACCTCCAGTGCCAACCCCCCTCCTTGTCGGGTGAGCTCCTGCCACCTCCCCATCAGTGCCCCTGACAGCTGTTCCACCTCCAACCCACCTGGGGACACCGCTCAAGTTCGGAGAACCCTCTCCTCCACCCCCACCTCCATCCCCACCCAGGTAGGGCAGGGAGGGGGCTGTAGCAGGGTGGCGGGGGGCAGGAGGGTTTCTGGCAGCAGTGAAGTGGGATGGGGAGAGGCTGAGACCTTTCCCCAAGTCACCCCAGTGACAAAAGCTGAAGCCACAGGATGGCAGCCCTGGTGAAGGGGGCAGGTTAGCAGCCCCTGCTGACTGAATCCTCCCAATCGCTCCAGAGCGGGTCCAGCCCTACCAGCAGCAAGACCAGCTTCCCACGCTCATGTGCCTCAGCCCTTCCTGGTCAGTCGCCATCTCCAGTCAGTCCTTGGCCTCCCAGGCTGCCAGGGATGGGAGCAACTCTCGATGCTGGCTCAGGTGACTTGGACACTAGGCCATGGGGAAAATGGGTGCAGCTCTGTGGGGCAGGAAAGGTTCCCAGAGGGCACTTAGGGGACTCTCCTGTCCTTCCCAGGAGTGATAGCAGAGCACCACATCCTAAGAAGAGAAGTCCATGAAGTCCAGAAGTCCCCACTAGGCTCCTTGCTACCAGGCTAGGGAATGGCGATCAGATGGGAATGAGGTCCTGGGCCCCAACCCAAGCTCCTGAGTCGATTGCAGCTGCTTACCGTGACCCCCATCAGTTGCTGGGCTTCCCCCAGGAGGGAGTAGACGAGCACCAGCCCAGCCTGGCTGACACGCAGCAGGGGGTCGTGGATGGCCAGCACTGCTGTCTGCAGAAAGGATCTTTTCTGCCCGTCGCAGAAGAATTTTCCAAAGACCTAGAAGCAAGAGGACACGAGGCTCGAACAGATTGCCCAGAGCCAGCCTCCAAGTCCTGGCCGTACAATGGCATCACCGTCTAGTGCCCCAAAGGGCGGGGAAGAGAGCTGCTGTGGCCAAGGCAGTTCATTCCCCAGGACTCTTTCAGGGTCCCAGGGCTCAGGGAAGCCCCTTTATGAAAAGGTCGCAGGTGCTTAGGGACCAAAGCGTCCAGTGGCTCTTTCGGGAGGGCAATTTATGGCAGGGGCCAGGATGGGCTGGAAATGGATCTCTAATGTGTGTGAGCAGGCCCACTCTGCTGTGCAGGGCACAGAGACGACAGGGGACCCTGTGTTGCTTCCAGCAGAGAGATCTCCTGCATCTCAACGCCTAGAGGAGTGTGTGTGTGTTGTGGGGGGCGAGGGGGTTGGAGCTGACAGCCAAAGGTCTCTTCCCCGCCAGTTTAGTGACTTCTCTCGTCACTGGGAATGACCTCTGCAGCTCCTTGGTTTCTTCAAGGGGAATCCAACCTGCAGCCTGACAAGGACAAGGAGACTCATGGCCCAGTCCCCATCCCAGACACTCCTCGGAGACTTTTCTTCTGCTGCAGCAATTCAGCTTGTGGGAGGAGGGACAAGCTCACACAGTCTCTCTCACGGGGCGTCTGTGGAGCAGCGTTCTGTCGATGCCCTTGTCGATCCAGGAGCCACTCCAAGGTCTCCTCTGTGATGTTGTGGAAATCACCCATTTCACCTTTGACTCCAGTCTGGGGGCACTGTGTTACGGTGTGTTCGAAGGTTTGGATATTCTCACCACAGTTGTGAGACGGGGGCGGGGGGTGGGGTCGATGTCTTTGATTTTCTACTTGTGCAGTAAGTAGCCGCAACTTGGGTCAGTGACAATGTGCTTCTTTGGAACAGTGGCTGAGGTCCAGATACTCTGCCATTCCCTGGCCAGGTCTGGAGACATGAGGGGGGCGCATGTGGTCCATATTGGCTCTGGAGCTCACTATATCCCCTACCCAGTTCCCAGGTTGGGGCATTCTGCTTCCTGACCGGCAATGGAATTGGGCAAAGCCCACCTCCTTTCTCTTCTTCTACAGGGTGCAGGGAATTAAACAGGGGTCTGATCAAGCAATCGTGACTGACTGACCCAGTGCTCTCCTCTCAGACACCTGGGGATCAGCCAGGGGGACAAGGAGCAGAGAGACACCCAGAGCCATAATCCTATATTAACTCACCCACCCGGGGATCCTCCTTATGCTACGTAGCAATGCAGCCATGTAAGACACTCAAATCACGGCAACTAGCGAGGTTCCAGTGTGGGACCTTTAGCACCAGCCTGTCCCACTGGTTGCTGGATGAGGAACTCTGAACTGGAAATAAGGAGCGGGCTCTTCTCCTGTCTCCAGGAGGCATCCACTGCAGGGAACCCAGCCAGCCCCACTCCCCGGGCTGTGTCATGCCCTGGCACAGTGCCCTTACCTCCCCCACTCTGGCTGTATTTTTGTAGCCCAAGAGCCTGCTGTCCTGGTGCCAGTCATAGCACCAGAGATCTTCTGCGTCATGTATGGTCTGGCCTGGAAGAGAGAGAGAGAGAGAGAGACTTTTCTCCTCATTCTGGTTGCAGTTTCTGTGTCCTTCCAATCCCATTGGTGGCTCCACAGTGGAGTGGAGAAGAACAGAGGCAGAGAGAGACTTGTCCTCCAGCTGGGGTGAGTCTGAGAGAAATGGTCTGGGGTCCCATTATCCACCTGTGGTCACTCTCAGTCCCCTATTGGGTTCCGTGTCCCAGCTGGGTTCCTTACCCCTCTGTCGGAGCAGCAGCTGGTAGAGCCGGTAAGTCCCCTCCCTGGCCTGCCGGCTGATGTCCTTGTCTGGATCGCTGACCAATAGAGCCAGCTGGGCCACATGGTGCCCCATCCTAGGGAACTCAGCAGAGATCTAATGGAAGGGAGAGGAGAGGGGACTCCATCAGCATTTTCCTGTTAGCTCCCTGTCCTCCCTGGGCCAGAGGGCTCCTTCCCCTTAGCCCCTCTGCAGGAGATGCTGGGGGAGAGGAGCTTGAGTTCGACCCTTCATTTGCTCTGCTGCCAAGGGAGCCCGGAGCTGTTTTGGGATGCCAAGCAGGGGTGGAGCATGGGCTCCTTAAAGGCCCAGGGACAACACTGAACCAGGACCAGAAGAACTTGACTCAAGCCGAGCTCAGTCCCTGCTCTGACCCTGCCTCCTCATGAAGAACCCTCCTAAGCCACAGCCCCGGCAGCAGCAGATCCTGCAGCCCGCTGGAGCCAGCCCGCCTCCGCCTGGAGCCAGCAAGCTGGGGTCGGAGGTCACTTACGTCAAACTCAGGGAGGGTGACTGTGTATCTGAGCAGGGCTGTGCTGCTCCTGATGGCCCTGGCTCGCTCCTGGGACACCCTGGACACGACCCAGAAGTTGACATGCTGTGGGGAAAGGAGGCAGGTCAGACTCAATGGCCAGCTGCACCTGCTTTGCAAATGAGCCCCCCACGCCCCCAGCCCCAGGGGCTTGAGACATTCTGTGCAGGGGGGAATATCTGAGGCCTTGATGGCAGAGCTTTAGAAGGGGATTCTTTCCCACAGGACGCAGCTTGTACCTTGCAGGTCACAACTTGTCAGCATCTCTCTAGATTGGGACAATGTTGGGGGTCGGGGCTGGTCCCCTCCTCCCAGAACTCCTGATTCCTGAACAGTTCACCAGAAAGGAGACTGAACCCTCACCCTTCCCTGCTACGCAAATCCTTAGGGGGGTGTAGGGAGTGACTGAGAGCACAATCCCCCCAGGAATATCAGAGCAGATCAGAGGGAAGGGCTGATTCCCTGGGCTCCTCCTGTTTCTCTAGGAAGGGGCATGTGCCTCTTCTCTGAGAACCATCTCCCAAATCTCATGGCGTGTGTGTGTTGGAGGGGTGGGGGAAGGGTGGGTTTTCAGACTCTCACTCCCCAAGACAGCCAGGAGCCCTGTGGTTCGTGCTCCGCAGAACCAGGCAGAGCTCTGGCTTGAAGTCCCAGCTCCTTCCTCTGTCCCTCAAGGAGGAAGGACCTGACACTGCATTGCACTGACCTCCCCAACCAAAAACGGCCCACTGGGGACCCAGCTAGGAGGACACAATAGAAAATGGATCTTCCCTTCTCTCCTTACCAGTCCCCCAAAGAGTTCAGGTAAAACGGGGCTCACCTCCAAGATGAAGTGGAGCCTGTCTGTGTCTGGGGACTCTGCCAGCAGATTCCCCAGCATGGCATCCAGGACCTCTGGGATGACTTTATGCAGAGCCTGCAAAGCATGGGTCAGAGTTAGGGAACCTGGGCCTACACCTGCCACAGGATGGGAAGAGGGGTCTCTGGGAAGCACTGGGGAGACTCCCAAACACATCTCCTGGCCTCTCTCCTTCACATCGCACTGCAGGCAATTCACAAGAATTGATGACCCCTGGACCTTTGATCCATGAGTTTAGCAGGTCCCTGCAGAGGGCCTTGTAGGCAGAAGAGTATGAAACAGCCAAGTTGCTATGGATGGAGGCTGGGCTTCTGGGCAAAACACGGCTTATGGAAGAAAGAAAGAAAGAAAGAAAGAAAGAAAGAAAGAAAGAAAGAAAGAAAGAAAGAAATCCCCCAGAGAGGGGTAATCTCTTCCCTGCTGGAGGGAAGGATCCAACCCTGCAGCTTGTTCCATCTCCGCTACCCCACCCCGAAATCTGGAGCTCCAGCGAATCAAGGGAGCAGGACCAAGGAGCACTCTGGAAGAGGAGGAGGATGGAGGAGGAGGATGTACCTGGATGTCGGTGGTGTCCTTCTCCGTGCCCAGGGTGAAGACGGAGTGAAGGGCAGCTCGCAAGAGGTGGGTCTCTAGGGCTGGCTCCAGGGCAGGTTTCATGGTGCTGGCAAGAGAGAGGAGCTGGTATTAGACTGTGCAGTATGGGGGTGGGACTGTGGCCAACACGGACACCAAGCCACAGGGATAGAGGCACAGGCTGGCGAGAATGGAAACTGAGGCACTGAGCTCGGGAATGACAAGGCCAAGGCTTCCCAGACAGACAGTGGCAGGACAGAAGTAGCTCCTGTTCCCTGGAGCCTGCGGCCGCTCCTGTATCTGAGCCCGGGAGTGAGCCCCTCCCCAAGGCCCCTGTCATGTTATGGGAGTGAAAAGAAGAGCCCCGCCAGGCGGGAGTGACCCTTCCCTCCCCACCATCTCTGCCAGAGGCGCCACTCTTGGGAGGTGACCTGGGCGGGACAGTGACGGTGACTCCCAGCCTTGGGCCTGAGCAGCACTGGGGTGAGGGGAGCCGGCGGGGTGGGGCTGTCTTAGTACCAGAGGTAGCCCACTGCAGCCAGGGAGTGGGCGAGGACGGCGCTGGGTGACGAGTCGTCGGGAAGCTCCTCGATGAGCTCCTGTGAGACGCGAAGGAGACAAAGGAGCGTGTGAGATTCAGGCCCGACTGACACCTCCCAGTGGGGATATGACACAGCCAGTGCCCCACATGGCCAGCAGGATCCCCCACCACCTCCCGCTCCCCCGATTCCTTCCTGCCCATCCAACTTGTCCCCCTTCCCGGATTCCTGCCCAGCTCACTCCCAATCCCCTTCTCTCCTCCTCCCTGTCAAAACTGCCCCCATTCAGCCCCATCCCGACGACCGAGCTGGGACCATGGGATTCCTTGTCCCCCACTCTCAGCTGCCGTCCAGCCCCACAATTCCCCCCCTGCCCAGTACCCACCAATCTCAGAATTTCTCCCAACTCTTCAGCCCCAGCAATCCCTGCCCTCTGCTGCCCCCTCCAACACCACCCAGCCCCCACCCATTAGCCTGGCCATACCCCTGCCAATCCCATGTCTCTCTCCTCTCGCCAGCTGCCGTATGGCGTGTCTCACTCACCAAGATCCTCTTCACCACAGCTGCCTTGCAGCAGCGCGGCTCCAGCGTGTCCTCCCCTCTCTCCCGTGCAGCCAGACATGCGGGGTAGATGGCCTGAAGGAACAGGAGCTGCTGCCCCTCATCCTGGACCCACCAGGAGTGGGGTATAGCGAGAGAGAACCTGTTAGCGAGGGACCTTCCTGCCCCACCCACACCATCTCCAGGGCTCAGGCCTCAATGGGGGATTGTGGGGACCAGCCTATTCTCCAAATCCCCCACTACTCCTACGCAAGCAGGATCAGGAACCGGGACAGTGGCTGTGGGGGGAGATGACCTCGGCTGTTGTGGGACAAACACCCCCATCTTGGGGGTCCCACATCATGGATGTAAAAGGGCCCCATTAGGGGTGGTGGATCAGGAGGGACAAGACCTTCGGCAGGGGGTGGGGATGCTGGGAAGGGACAGGGCCATCTTGGTTCCAGCCCAGGTGGGGAACATTTGTACCTTATCTCTGCACTGGAGCTGCTCTCGGATGACCTTGAGAGCAGCTTCATCTTTGGCCACGTCCACCCCTTCCTCCTGCTCCGAATCCAGGGGGGTCCCTGCACCAGGGAGGGAAGGACAGGGGCGTGGTGGGCAGAGCAGGATTCCAGACCCCCATTCCCAACTCAGGCACCCAGGGCAGATGGGGCCCCAGACCTCCCTCTCATGGATGCCTTCAGCCCCCAACAGCTGCCGAAGCCCAGAGCTTCCGTGTCCCCGCTGTCCGTGGGGTTCGTGGGGCTCAGGCCAGACACCTGGGCTGGGGACCCCCCCCTGGATCCCTGGGAGAGCGTCTGGGCCCAGGGTGTTCACATCCCGTCCTCAGCCCTCCCGGAGCCCAGCCTGGCTCCTCACCTGGCACAAAGCAGTGGCCTCCATCGGCCTGGCTGCTGTCAGAGGCCCAGGTGCTGCCGCGGTCCCAGGCTGAGCTGCTGGTGCTGGGACAGGGACCTTCCACCTCCTGGCCGGCGGGGGCTGGAAGGTCCTCAGAGACCGGGCAGGGCGAGGCCTCCTGATGGGAAGGAGGGCTGGGCTCCTGGGGCCGCTGCTGCCCACACAACCAGCCGCAGAGCCACCCTGCCCGGCGCCCCTCCTGGGCTGGGTCCTGTCTGCCAAACCGCAGCCTGGGCCAGCTCCACCGGGGCCTGGTCGGGGCCGCTCCCAGCTCGGCGCCTGTGCCGGGAGCCGGGGTCCTTTTCCAGAAGGCCGGGCACTTCCGCCGTCTGGCCTGGACGGGACCTGCTTCCCCGCCAGCGGGGACGCAGGGCTTGCTCTGCCCCTCAGGAAGGCGGCAGCTGCTTCCCTCAGGCTCTGGAGTCACCTGCAGAGCCTTCCTCCGCAACATCCGCAGGAGCCTGGCCATCCTGGAACCGATCGGGGAGCAAGGGTGAGTCTGGGCTCAAGGCAGCCTTTCACTCCTGGCCCTTTTCCGGCCCTCCTCCTCCCTGCTCCAACCACAGCCGCCCTCTCTGCCCCCACAGGAGTTCAGGGAGTGCCATCTACACACGGGCAGGAGTTCGTTGCATGATCTGCTCCCAACGTTCCCCCTCGTAATCCCTGCTGCTGCAATATCCAGGAAGTCTCATCCTTTTCCAGCAATGGGGTCAGTCCCAAAGACCATCGGTTACTCTGGACAAGCAGCCCCCTCCTCTTATCCCAGGCCACTCTCCCACCCAGGCTAGAGAAGGAACAGAAGCCAGGAGTCCCGACTTCTCCTGGGAAACCATTCCCCACGTCAAAGTCACAAAGACCTTAGGCACAGGAAGACCAGGGCCCTCCTCGTTCCCCATTGATTTCCATGCTCAGCAGCTCACAGGCTCTGGCCCAGCTCAGAGACTCTCAGCCTGGGGAACAGTGTCCCACAAGGGAAGGGCTGGGAGCCCCATTGGTGGAACCTTTCCAAACACACTGGAGACGGCTCTGGAGAAGCTCCTGCCCGGTCTAAGAGTGAGGGGCTCTTGGGGGCTCTTTGCAAATGAAATCCCCCTTGGGAGATATCCTCTCCCCCTCTTTCTGCCTCTCCCCACACAGACAGGGGAAGCCACCGAGGAACCCGAATGCCACTCACTTGCTCTCACTGATGGTACGATGGATGGCGGATGTTCAGGGTCAGCAGACGTCCCTCACCCTCCTCCTCACTCCCCAAGCCCAAGGCAGGCTGGAGAGGGTGGTGACCTCAGGAGTTACCCTGCCCAGCCAGCAGGCAGGGTGATGACACGAGGGCGATCGACTGACTGTGAAAACAAGTGTCTGTCTTATTGCCAAGGGAGGAAGAAACTCAGCCAGCAGAAGGGGGGTGCAGAACACGGCCCTAGGGCGGAGGTGACAGCACCTGCAGGATCCTGACATCCCAGCACTTCCAGAGCCCAGGAAATAAGGTGTGAACATTTTCATGGAAACCGTTTTCTGTCAGAAAATCCATTCAGACAAAACCACTTTGTTTCTTGAAATCATAACAAGTAGGATGAAAATTCTTTGCAAAAATATTTGTTTGCAAAACAAGAGCATCTCCTGTTTGTCAGAGCGCATTAAACTGTCTCGTCGTACACAAAGGGGAGACACTATGATCTAGAACATTAGATGAGATGCTTCAGGCTGAGCTAAGTAGTTGCTGCTCTTCACAATTTCAAAATAATAAAATGCAAATGAAATCGAATATTTGGTCATAATCTGCTTTGGCTCAGTGTGATCGGACACCCCCTAGTCTGCACTGCTCCGAGTGACACTCTTCAGTGGATCCCCATCACCCACCCATGGCAAGGTAGATGGGAGAGGATTGTTATTCCTCCTTGACAGAAGGAGAAACGAAGGCTGAGAAAGGTGCAGGGACTTGTCTTTGCTGATGCAGTTGCTCTCAAATGAGCTACAGACTAACAATTGTTCATAGTAATTATTCAGCAAGTATTTCAGAAGAATTGGAATGTTCGAGAGGATCATGAACTGCTCTGAGACAATGAATGGAGAGCAGCATCCACATTGGTCAAACATCTAACTGGTTGTGACTTATTTGCTTGGTCATAAAAGAGAACAAGAAAGACCAGAGTTTCCTCCCTGTCAATAGCCCCCTCCTCAGCCAATCAAGGTTGAGACTTTGAGGGGTGGGGGGCTAAAGGGTCTCACCAAATAGCCCAAAGAATGGCCCTGGTCACCACCGAGGGGATCACTCTCGGAGCACTAGTCCAGTCTCACCTCTCTGTGAGGGCCTCCCACAATCCCCACCCCCGCTCCAGACACACAGCTCCTGGTGGTGGGAGGAGAGCAGAGGAAGAGGACAAAGGAAGCAAGAAGAGAAAGGTAGGAGGGACAGAGCAAAAGGGAAAACAAAAAGGAGAAACCCCAATGTCCCCAGTGATTCTAAGGGACAAAGTCCTAGGTCGGAAATAAAATGCTGCCCCCACAATCTAGTGTTTTCCTTTCCTAAAAATCAGCCGGCACCTGATGGATCAGACTGAACAGGTTCCAAACCTCTCCGAGGCTCTTACCTTCTCTAGAGGGACGTCTGTTTTCGAGCAAAACCAGGAAAAGAAAAGGAGAAAACTCCAAAGAGGGTCCTCCTTGCGCTCACGTACGTGCAAGTGAATGCTCTCTCAGTCCTCCAGGAGAGACCTCGAGAAGGAGACGTGCTGAAGCAAAGCCACAGGGATCTCCGAGGTGGCCCCTGTCCTGCCCCCCTGTCCTGCCTGGCTGATGTCAAGATCTCTCTGTGAGGTCATCGCCTCCCCACCACCTTTGTCCAATCGGCTGAGGTCCTGCCAAAGGCCCTTGTGATGTCACTGCCACACCCACCCCTCCCCTGCAGTGCTGATGTCCTGCCCCTGTCCAGCCACACCGGATGTTTGAGCTGCTTCCCCTGGGTCACCCCACGCAATGAGCGTTCATTGTGGGCTCAAGCCGAACACAGTAAAACATCAGAGGCTTCTCCCCATGCAAAGCTCAGTTTTTCATAAATTAGCAGACTTTATGGACAGAAGAGACAATTAGAGTATGTCATCAGACCCCCTGCAAATCACATGCCTTCTGTAGAGAATAGTAGCTAGTTTTTGACTACACACGTTCCAGAAAGCCATCTCGTCTTCATTAGAAGACATCAAGAGGTGGGGAATTCCACCACTTCCCTTTCTAGTTTGTTCCTTTGGTGATTCATTCTCAGTGTTGAATATGTATGCCCTCTTTCTCATATGAATTGGTCTTTTTTGAGTTTCCAGCCACTGCGTCTTGTTATGCTTTTCTCTGCTAGATTAATGAGCCCTTTAATACCCGATAGTTTCTCTTCAGGAAGTCACTTCAACACTTCAAATGACGTCACCTCCCGATCTTTTTTATCACCTAAACAGGCTGAGCTCTTTTTTTGCTACTTTAGCAAAGCTTTTGACACGGTCTCCCATAGTATTCTTGTCAGCAAGTTAAGGAAGTATGGGCTGGATGAATGCACTATAAGGTGGGTAGAAAGCTGGCTAGATTGTCGGGCTCAACGGGTAGTGATCAATGGCTCCATGTCTAGTTGGCAGCCGGTATCAAGTGGAGTGCCCCAAGGGTCGGTCCTGGGGCCGGTTTTATTCAATATCTTCATAAATGATCTGGAGGATGGTGTGGATTGCACTCTCAGCAAATTTGCGGATGATACTAAACTGGGAGGAGTGGTAGATACGCTGGAGGGGAGGGATAGGATACAGAAGGACCTAGACCAATTGGAAGATTGGGCCAAAAGGAATCTGATGAGGTTCAATAAGGATAAGTGCAGGGTCCTGCACTTAGGACGGAAGAACCCAATGCACAGCTACAGACTAGGGACCGAATGGCTAGGCAGCAGTTCTGCGGAAAAGGACCTAGGGGTGACAGTGGACGAGAAGCTGGATATGAGTCAGCAGTGTGCCCTTGTTGCCAAGAAGGCCAATGGCATTTTGGGATGTATAAGTAGGGGCATAGCGAGCAGATCGAGGGACGTGATCGTTCCCCTCTATTCGACATTGGTGAGGCCTCATCTGGAGTACTGTGTCCAGTTTTGGGCCCCACACTTCAAGAAGGATGTGGATAAATTGGAGAGAGTCCAGCGAAGGGCGACAAAAATGATTAGGGGACTGGAACACATGAGTTATGAGGAGAGGCTGAGGGAGCTGGGATTGTTTAGCCTGCAGAAGAGAAGAATGAGGGGGGATTTGATAGCTGCTTTCAACTACCTGAAAGGGGGTTCCAAAGAGGATGGCTCTAGACTGTTCTCAATGGTAGCAGATGACAGAACGAGGAGTAATGGTCTCAAGTTGCAGTGGGGGAGGTTTAGATTGGATATTAGGAAAAACTTTTTCACTAAGAGAGTGGTGAAACACTGGAATGCGTTACCTAGGGAGGTGGTAGAATCTCCTTCCTTAGAGGTTTTTAAGGTCAGGCTTGACAAAGCCCTGGCTGGGATGATTTAACTGGGAATTGGTCCTGCTTTGAGCAGGGGATTGGACTAGATGACCTTCTGGGGTCCCTTCCAACCCTGATATTCTATGATTCTATGATTCTATGAATAGCTCACTCGCAGGCATTTTTCTCCAGCCCTCAAAATGTTTCATTGCTTTTTGCTGCCCCATCTCCAATATTTCCAAATCTTTTTTCAAAGGTGGACGCCAAAACTGGATGCAGGATTCCATGATCAGTCTTCCTCATGGTGTGTCACCTCCCTCTGCTCCTCACTGCTCTTTTCATACATCTAATGATGGCTTTAGCCCTGTTCACCACAGCATCACCCTGGGTGCTCATGTTGAATGGCTTGCCGAGCATGGCCCCAAAATCCTCTTCACAGTCAGTGCTTTCCTGGATACACTGCCCCATTCTGTAGGTGTGGCCTGCATGCTTTGTTGCTAGCAATAGGACCCTTCCTTTGGTTCTTTTCCAACTGGTTTTCTTTGAATGGGTCCAGCTTCTCAAGGGATCCGATTGCTCTGTGTCACTGCCCTCTCCTCATCATTAATTACCACTCTGCTACTATTTTATCACCCACCAATGTTAGCAGCAGTGATTTTTATTTGGGTTGCAGTTCATTGATATTTATTTTCAAGTATTAGTCCTTGAGAGCCTCTTCATATCCCTAGTGCCCAGAACCTGCTCCTCACAGCACAGCGAGAAAAGGCCGCCCAGCCCAGCTGTGCCCTAGGGGCTAAGCACAGAATTAACTTCGGAGCTTGTGCCATCCATAGCTTCTGAACAACATGTGGGGGTCATCAGCTTAGAAATACACTCTAGACCGGGAGCGTAGACAGGCCCCAAATGTATCTAAGTGTCCCGCCTTGAAAAAGAGGAGAGAAGAAAACATAACCCTGAGTAGCGTTATTTTATAGTCGTGGAAACTGAGGCACAGAGAAGCAAAGAGATTCGCTCATGGTCAGAAAGCCAGGAATAGAAAACGGCAGATCTGCTGATAGTCAGTCCCGGGCCCTAGCCGTGTTTGTCCTGGCCTCTCTGCTTCAGCTCCAGTGACAACCCAAGTCGAGGTTTTCTTCTTTTCCGTGTCCTTTAACTTCACGTCACTGCAGAAGAAAGATTGTTTCTGAGCAGCTGGCTCTAATGCGTGGAGATGTCTTTCCAGAAGACATGCTCTGGCTCAGTCCCATGTCGTAGGTTTTCTGGAGGAAGCGCTCGGTGACGTTCTAGGGCCTGTGTTACAGAGAAGATGGACAGAATGGTCCTTTCTGACCTTCATTTTTTTCTTTCGCTCGGAGGATAACGCTGGACATTTTCTCTCATTCACTTTCCTTTGGAATAATTTCAATCCAGTCCAAAGGATTTCCTCTTCTGTTGCATCTTCAGCACCTTTCCTAGCAAACAGTTACTGTTCGAGCCCAGGTTTCCAGTTTCAGGCTGTCCCAGGGTGAGATGACCATGAAAGGGGTAGTAGCTGAACTGAACCTCTCCCCAGGTGAAGGGAATAAGTGCAGGGGTCACGTGAGAAGGAGCAGCATGTAACTAGGATCCAGGCCCGTTGGGCGATATCAGAACAGCCTGTGCTCAGCCAGGAGAGAGACCCGCAATGGGAGCAGGCCTGGGAGGGGCTTGGATAGTCCTTTCAAGGCAGTTTGGGTACACAGTACGGGATGGAACAGCCAAGCTGCTAGGGTTGGGAGCTGGGCCTCCTGGCAGTGTCCAGGAATGAAAGCACAGCATCTGCGAGGAAGGGAGTCCCCACAGAGGGACACCGTAATCTCCCAGGGAGGGAAAATGCTCTGAGTGCCATTTCTTAACCTCATGGGGTGTTCTCCTGCTCTGCCAACCCCACCCGTATTTCAGCATCTCCAGGTGCCTGAAGGAGCAGGAACCAGAGGCCATCCTGCAGCTGGGACAGAGATGGAGGTTGATGACCTACCAGCCCATGGAGACCACGGGGCAGGACAGCCCTCACGACATGGGAATGCAGCTCCAGATCTGGGAGCAGCTTCCCTTTGCTGGCACGAGACCTTGCAGGTTGTGGGGGGTGAGACAGGCACTAACTTTTGGTAACCCTCCGTGGGATCAGAGGGTAATGGTTTGTAGAAAGTGGTGTTGGAGAGCTTTACAAAAACTAGGCAAGCCATGTACAACACACACTTAGCTTCTCTCCAAAAGAAAAAGGACACTAAACGATCTAAACTACTACATGCCACAAGGGGCCACAACAGTGGTTCCTTTAACCCACCCGGCAATATTGTTAAACTATCCAACTATAGTCTTAGCCCAGCAGAAGAATCTGTCCTATCTCGCGGCCTCTCTTTCTACCCCCCCACCCCCACAAGCAGGATACAGTTCTGTGGTGACCTAGAATCCTATTTTCGACCTCTCCGACTCAAGGAATATTTCCAACACACCTCAGAACAACATACTAACGCACAGAGAGCTTCCTACCAAGACTACAAAAAGAAGGATTCTGGGTGGACTCCTCCGGAAGGTCGAAACAACAGACTGGACTTTTACATAGAGTGCTTCCGCCGACGTGCACGGGCCGAAATTGTGGAAAAGCAGCATCACTTGCCCCATAACCTCAGCCGTGCAGAACACAACGCCATCCACAGCCTCAGAAACAGCTCAGACATCATAATCAAAAAGGCTGACAAAGGAGGTGCTGTCGTCATCATGAATAGGTCGGAATATGAACAAGAGGCTGCTCGGCAGCTTCCAACACCACTTTCTACAAGCCATTACCCTCTGATCCCACTGAGAGTTACCAAAAGAAACTACAGCATCTGCTCAAGAAACTCCCTGAAAAAGCACAAGAACAAATCTGCACAGACACACCCCTAGAGCCCCGACCAGGGGTCTTCTATCTGCTACCCAAGATCCATAAACCTGGAAATCCTGGACGCCCCTTCATCTCAGGCATTGGCATCCTGACATCAGGATTGTCTGGTTCTGTAGACTCTCTCCTCAGGCCCTACGCTACCAGCACTCCCAGCTATCACTTCAATCTCTCTGGTCATTCTTCAAGGAACTCCCCACTCCAAGACCCTGGACACTGTGGCCTGTAAATGCAGGTGGGGAATTAATTACTGACCTCGGTGGCGTTCAGTGTAATAAATCACTGGACTGGGTGCAGGAATCAATAGGCGACGTTCTCTGGCCTGGGTTATGCCAGGGCTCAGACTAAATGATTGTTCCCAAGACTTTTAAAAGCTGAGCCCCCTCCTCAAGGCAAAGAAACCAATCGTACCCCTCACCCGTCAGTAATGTGTTAGCGACCCCACCCCCCATTTTCCTGGATACATCTTCAAACCCCACCCTTCCCACCCTGGCTAGCCCTTCCCCACGCTTCAGGAGACGCTGGAGTAGATGATCCTAACCGTCCCCTCTAACCTTAAGACCTGAGGGACCCCATCCTGGAGCATCTTAAAAATCCCAGTTCCCTGACTCTGGAACAGGGGCTGCTTTGCCGGGCTCACCTTTCTCCCTCCGTCAGGTTGGCCGATGGGGATAATGAGCCTGGAGATCTCATTCCCGCTGCTCTGAGTGCTGCCCATGTGCGCATGACCCAACTCAGCTCTTCCTGTATCCCAGGAACGTCTTCATCTTCTGGGATCCTCATGGGAGCAGTGGGATGATTTAATGGACTCCCTTAGTCATGGGGCCTTTCTCTCGCTTTTTTTGTTTCAGAGCCAGCGTCCTGGAGTCGTCTCCTGGTGCGTGGAGTGGTGGCAGTGGTGGGGGAGCTAGTCTAACTATACCAATGTGGGTTTTGGAAAGGTAGGGGGAAAGTGTTTGCCTACTCGCGACTCGTCTTCAGGAAGCTGCTGACTCATCCCTCCCCGCAGCCTGGAAGTCCGCAGGATTCACAGGAATCTGAGCTCCCCGCAGTGTGTGACAGGGACGGGGTCCAGGCCCAGGGAACCAGAAACAGGAATCGAGACCCAGCCCTGGAGAATGGGGAAGGAGACCTGCTCATGGAGGACAGACGCTTGACCCAGGAACCCAGAGGAAGGGATCCATTAGGTGGGGACACGGGTGTGGCCCAGGAAACTGGAGTAGCATTGCCAATCCTCCAGGGTGACCGGGAGTCTGCAGGAATTCAAGATTAATTTTTAATTAAACATTATGGCATGTGATAAAATCTTCAGGAATCCGTCCAATTAAAATTGGCAACCCTAAAGCGGAGTGGGGGGGAGGGACCCATTAAATGGAGACAGACTTGGGCTGGGAAACCAGCTAGAAGAGCTGATCCTCTTACGGTGCCCCTCAATGGTGGGGACTAGACTGGGCGAAACTTTTCATCTAAACCAATTTAAGGTGAAAAATGCAGATTCAGCAGTTTGCGAATTCGTATCCGGTCTGCTGAATTGTTCACGTCCAGCCCCTCCCCCCAGTTCTTAACAAGTCAAAGCATTTCGTTTAGACACTTTCCAAACAAACCATTTTGATTTTTCAGCTTGAAACAATTTTTTGTTTAAAAATGTCCTTCAGTTTTATTTTAAAAATTCAAAAAGTTACAAATATTGAAATGTTCCTGGGTTTTTGTTGTTGTTTTTTTTAATGATTTTTGGTTCATCAAAAATTCGGAAAAATTTTAGTTTTGTTCAACCTGAAACCAGTTTTTTTCCATCTCTTTTTTGGAATTGCCAGCGACCAAAAAATTCTGTTTGCCCAGCTCCAGGGGCGGGTGAGAATTTTAGCGGTAATATTGTGGGTCTCTGAGTCTCCTTGTTGCTCAAAGTTTTCTTACTGTAACAAACTAATTTGGGATGAAGGCAGGATGGGAAAAAGCTTCCTAAAAGTGTGGGGGCGGGGGGGGGCTGGCAGCCAAACTGTGACCCAGCCCCTGTGCCACCCCTTCTCCTTGAAGTCCTGCCCCCTCAACCCCCCCCTTCCCTGACTCCCCCCCTCATACCGCCTTTCTCGTTGAGCTCCCACTTCACACCGCCCCTTGCCCCCAAAACACTCCCCCCCTCCCTTCTCTCCCCCCTCGTCCAGTCGCTCACACTTATGGACAGTAAAAAGTGGTGGGCCCTGGTCTCCCCTGTTCCGGCACCCCTGGATGAGAGTGGGAGAGGATGAAGAACTCCTTTCAAATATAACTCCCCCCCACCTCACAAAAGCACAATTTGCCAGCAACAGCAAAACATGCACCTAACCAACCCGGGCCAGTCACGCTGTGTTGTGTGTGACATCCCCATCCTGGAGCGGTTTATGTCTTTGAGAATGTGAACCCCGCAGGCCTGGGTGTTTCTCTACGTAATGTGACCTCAGTGCTCCTGATGAGAGCCATTGTTTGTAAATGTTTCAGGAGCAGACATATTTATCATTCATGGACAGACAGACATTTCTTCATAATTAGAACTGGTCAAAAATAGCGGGTCATGAAAACTGAAGAAGAAACCACTTCCCCCCCGCCCCCGATATTCTTCAAACTTATTTGCAAATGTTTTTAATTATCAAACTTTTGTTTAGTTTTGGTGGGAAAAACTCCACGTTCTCTCTCAAATGGGCAGAGAAATCCAAAATTTTTTTTTAAAAAGGGAACTTTTTTCAAATGATCAATGTAATCCAAAGTGTCATTTTAGTTAAAAGGTTGCATTGTCAGTGTAAAATCATTTTGAACCAGATCTATTACTGTATAAGAAGATGAGTTTATTTTTTCATGCTGCATTGTTTGGGCTAAGTTCCAAGTGGTATTTCAGTTTTTGCCCAGCTCTTCTTTTCTTGCGTCTGCACCTCTCATAAGCTGTGGCCTTAATCTTGGCCCTGGAAACACTTGCGTGCTGTCCTAAATATAAAGGGAAGGGTAAACATCTTTAAAATCCCTCCTGGCCAGAGGAAAAACCCTTTCACCTGTAAAGGGTTAAGAAGCTAGGATAACCTCGCTGGCACCTGACCAAAATGACCAATGAGGAGACAAGATACTTTCAAAAGCTGGGAAGAGGGAGAACATCAAAGAGTCTGTGTCTTTCTGGGGGATGTTTCTGCCGGGGACAGAACAGGAATGGAGTCTTAGAACTTCGTAAGTAATCGAGCTAGATATGCGTTGGATTTTGATTTCTTTAAACGGCTGAGAAAAGAAGTTGTGCTGAATAGAATGAATATTCCTGTCTGTGTCTCTTTTTTATAACCTAAGGTTTTGCCTAGAGGGATTCTCTATGTTTTGAATCTAATTACCCTGTAAGGAAGGTATTTACCATCCTGATTTTACAGAGGTGATTTTTTTCTTTTTACTGTTTCTTCGATTAAAATGTTTCTTTTCAAGAACTGATTGCTTTTTTCATTGTTCTGAGATCCAAGGGCTTGGGTCTGTTGTCACCTATGCAAATTGGTGAGGATTTTTACCAAACCTTCCCCAGGAAGTGGGGTGCAAGGGTTGGGAGGGTTTTTTGGGGGAAAGACGTTTCCAAACAACGTTTTCTCAGGAATCCAGAGAAATGTTTGGTGGGGGCAGTGGAAAACCAAGGGCAAGGGGTAAAATAGTTTGTACCTTGGGGAAGTTTTAACCTAAGCTGGTATAAGTAAGCTTTGGAGGTTTTCATGCAGGTCCCCACATTTGTACCCTAGAGTTCAAAGTGGGGAAGGAACCTTGACACGTGCATGTTTAACTTTAATGACTGCTGTGAATAATTCCATTTCAATGGGACAACTCTGAGGTCGGGTTTACACTACGGCCCTATATCAGTGTAACTACGTCACTCATTTATTTAATTTTCTTCCTTTTATATGTGAAAGTTATTGAGAGCTTAAAGCAGGTAAAATACATGAACAGGTTCAGACAGTCCAAGTTTGTCAGTGCAAAGAGACAGCAGAGATGTGGTATATGCGAGTTTTCCATAAGTCTCTCAGGGTTACCCAGGATAACTTTGGGGATCTCTGTCTTGCATCGGGAATGTTCCCTGAAAGTATCCAAACAGCTCAGAGATGCAGAACCATTCCCTGGATCGATTCTTATAGCTGTCTTCCCCGGAAAGCAGTCTGGCAAGTGTTCCTGTCAGCTCTTTGCTAAGTTATCTGCCAAAACACTAGAGTTTTCAGGTGCCTAAGTAGCCCCTGGAATCATGGTGAACTTATCCTCCCCGCCACCACCAAAATTTGAAATGGTGCCCTGAGTACACGGGACCCTACCGTGCTCCCCCAGAGGAGCTGCATTAACAGGCAACTCTGCAAGTTATCTGCATGCCTCTGCAAGTGACCCCCATGCCTCTCCATTTCCTTGGCCACATGTATCCTGTCCCCTTGCTGGCGGCTAATCCAGAAAAAGAGGGAAAGAGCTCATCACTGCGACCACCTGAGGAATGTGTTGGGTTGAGATCAGCTGGTCAAAGCAGGCAATAGGGACAGAATCTGAGACTTGAAGCTCCTCGAGTGACCTCTGACCTTCCCAGACCTGCCCTTCAATCAGACACAGCCATTGTAAAGTTGAATGTGATAGTAACTAGACCCATTTTAAACCCTTCACCACACAAGACAAAGCCCTTAGGATTCATCATTAATGATTTATTTCTCCTCCCCTGGATTCCTGCAGCCCCCAGCCACCTTGGAGCTTTCCCTCGTCTCTCCCAGGCTGGGCTCACTTGATGGCAGGAGCTCAGCGGAGGGTCCAGCTTTGCTCTTTCGCTTCCTTTCTTCACGTCTTTGGGTGGCTGCATTTGCAGCTGAGCAGCCTGATGGAAACACTGAGTCCTCTGTCTCGGCAGGCAGGCCCAGCCGCCAAAGCCAAAGACTCCCTGAGAACAGGGGGAGGTTCGCCTCAACTCTCAGGAGTGGAGGCTTAGCCCATAGGGTAGGGTTACCATTTTTGAACTTTCAAAAAAGAGGACACTCCGGGTGGGGGGGCGGAGTGGTAGCCCTGCCCCCTATCTACTCCCTCCCACTTCCTGCCCCCGACTGCCCCCCACAGAACTGTCACCCCATCCAACCCCCCCTGCTCCTAGTCCCCTGATCTCCCCCTCCCAGGACCCCATCCTCTATCTAAGCCTTCCTTCTCTCTGTCTCCAACTGCCCCCTCCTGAGACCCCCCCACCCTAACTGCCCCCCTAGAACTTTCCCCCCGCCTGTCCCCTGACTGCCGCACCCCCTATCCGCACCCCTGCCCCCTGACAGACCCCCGGGTCTCCCACACCGATCCAACCACTTCCTTTCCCCTGACTGCCCCCGCAGAACCTCCGACCTATCTAACCCCCCCTCCGCTCCCTGCCGCTGACTTCCCCCCTGAACCTCCGCCCCATCCAATCCCCCCTGCTCCATCTCCCTTGACTCCCCCGACCCCTCTCCCTGCCCACCCCCTGACAGGCTCCCCCCAGAATCCCTGACCCATCCAACCCCTCCTGCTCCCTGTCCCCTGACTGTCCTTGGGACCCCATGCCCCTTCTCCAGCCCCCCGGCCCCCATACCCTGCTGCTCAGAGCAGTGTGTCTGGGGTGCGGAGCCAGACACAGTGCCGTGCTCCCCCACAGACCGCGCAGCTCCCCCCCTCCCCGCCCCCAGAGTGCTGCATTGGGAGGGAAATCCCGGCCCTTTGGAGAGTTTTACAAATTCCTCCCGGAGGGCGATTTAAAACCCAAAAAGCCGGACATGTCCGGGAAAATCCGGACGCATGGTAACCCGACCACAGGGACTCCAGGATCTGCAGCTGCTGCCACCTCTATGGTGATTCCTCCGACTCATCACCAACCAGCTCTTCCCCATTCTGCCAGCCGGCCCCACGGTCTGACCGTGCAGGAGAACAGAAACCCTTTGGGACAGCAGGAGAGTCTCCTCAATGCCGCACGCTTTGCATGGCTTCCCGCGGTCACCGGGAAACACGACTGCCCTGCCCCCAGGAGTCTCTCAAGGAGCTGCCGGCGCAGTCACTGGGCACCCACTCCTAATGGTCTCGGGCAGTGACATTGCAGAGGGAGCTGAGCAGACCGTCCCTTCTGTGACTTTCTGAATTGCTGCCAGGACGGACTCTCCTCTGCGCTAGGGAGAGTCCCCGAGGAAAAGCAGCTGTGGTGGGGGAGGGGGCAAGACAAGCTCTCCCCCTGAGCCCTTGACTAGCAGGCAAGCAGGACTCTGGGAGCCAGGGATCGGTGTGTCTTGCTGGGAGAGCAGAGCTGGAGAGCAGAAAAGGGCACTGGAGGAATTGTCGAAAAGTCAGTGTCATGGCCGGGTCATGAGCAGCCAGACCTAGTGGTCAGAGGCGGAGTCCACACTCACAAGGCAGGAGTCGAGAGTCAGCTGGGTCAGGACACTGGAAGAACAGAAGCAAAAGACCAAATTGTGTTCAGCACCTCAAGTCAGATGAGTCACCCCGAGTCCGCATGCCAGGAAATCAAGCCTGGGGAGCAGGAACAGCCAACACACGGTCCAGAGCCGGGGAGGAGCTCGGGTGTTCAGACAGCTCCTTGTTCCTGCTGCTGGTTTAAGGAGGTCCCGGGGACCGATTAGCTGTTCTGGGACTCTGCCAATAGGTCCTCAGGGATCGAGCCTCAAATTGGGTCTGGACTTCGTCAGTCCTAGGTAAGCAGTTTTTCGTAGGTTTCCAGGTGGCTGCTCCCAGGAACCCTGGAGACCCGGGTTAATGACCTGGGGGTCATGACAGTGACTGATCTCTCCCCGCTCAAACCTCCTTCACGAAAGAGTCTCCAGGGTCCCAGACGCATCCTCTGAGAATAAAAAAACACAGTCATGAGGACAAATAGGCTATGGAACAGGAGCCCCCTCTTTGTTGCAACAGCCCCAAGTGCCCGGAAGAGTGGATGGTTCTTACCTCCAGGAGATGCCTGGGATCTTCCATCTAAGCCTCACTGGGACCCCTGTTTCTTGGTCTGACGGGATGAGATCATCTGTCTCCACTGCTCCCTGCGATAGGCTGGCTGCAGCACACATCTGTGTAAGAGGCTGGACCAGAGAGATGTTACAATCAGGGTCCAGGCACCCCAGAAGGAGAACAGAGGGTCTGAAACCAGAAGGCGAAGCAATCAAATCAGCGGATTCGACAGAGAAGTTTTCTACCCTACAGGGACATCAAAGAAGGTCTGTTAGGAAAGCTGAGATGTTAGTCTGGAAACTGCTAAGGCAAAGATTGGGACTTGTTAAGATTCAGTTTTAGTCACTACAACTGTGTTGTGTTTTGTTTGTCTGTTTGAAATTTGTCTCTTTCTCTTCCTTAGTGTCACTTAAATCTCTTCTTTGTTACTGTGCTTCCAAAACCACCTCAGTGTCGTGTGTTCAAGTGAAGTGTGAGTCTCCAGACTACCCAACAGGCTGAGCTGTGCCCTGTCTCTCTGAAGGTAGCGAATAATTTCTGAGCGGTGCTGGGCCCAGAGTCCAAGGGCACTTCACCAGACACCTCCTGTGAAGCCCAAAGAGACCAAAGGAGCAGGAGAGATTCAGGCCCCACTGACCCATGGGAACTTCCCACAGAAGAGGCTACACAGGGCTCCAGACACAGCCAGCAGGATCCCTCCCACAAGCTGGGCCATGTCCTTCCCCTCCCAGCCCCACAGCTTCCTCCCCACCCCAGCCTCAGGAACCCCTCCCACCTCCCTGCTCTCCCCACCCACTCTCCAATACCAGGCTCTTTCCAGAAAGGAAGCAGGTGCGTACCAGAGTTCACTCACCGCTAGATGCTGGCCAGGCCTTGTGTCACCGCTTTCTCGCTGGGCTAGCAACCCTGCTGATACTCACGCTTGCAGTTTGTTGGCTGGGAACTCAGCCCCCCAACCAGGTGACTGGCCTTTACTCCACTCCTTCCTGGGTCGTGCTCCTTCCAAACAAAGTCCAAAAATGTCTTGAACAGAAACAAGCATGAGGAGGTAGGGTCCTTGTTTCCTCTCAGGTGGGGCTCACTTGGTCATCAACTTGGCCTAGCCCCAGGCTGGGCAGCCACGGGCCAAGCCACCCTGTTAGATACCCTCCTCCTTCAAATCTGGTCCAGCCCGGCTGACAGGTTTGCTGAGAGGACGGTGAAACCCCATTGCTGATCAGGAGGAGGTCAGAGTCTGTTCTCTAGGAGGCCTCCATTTCCGCTTCCATTAGCCCCGCATTTACAGTGAGACAGAGCAGTACCTGCAGCAGGGAGCGGGACTTGCTGAACAGGGAGGGGAACCTTTCAGAGCATTAGATGAGCCACAGCCCTTGCAGCGCCTCGGGCATCTGGTGCAAGTGCCTGATGATGTGAAGCTGGCCCATGACCTTGGCTGTGACATCCTCGTGCTGCAGGGGAACGAGAACCTGTCAGAGACGGAGACACTCCCCAGGAATCAGGGAGGATTAAGGGCACCTGGAACCAGCACCATCATTTCCACCCAGCAGCTGCTCATGTCTGAGTGGTGGATTCACCCTCCCGACCCCCAGGATGGAGGCTTGCTGTCCTCTCTAGTGACCTCCAGTGCCAATCCCCCTCCTTGTCGGGTGAGCTCCTGCCACCTCCCCATCCGTGCCCCTGACAGCTGTTCCACCTCCAACCCACCTGGGGACACCGCTCAAGTTCGTAGAACCCTCTCCTCCACCCCCACCTCCATCCCCACCCAGGTAGGGCAGGGAGGGGGCTCTAGCAGGGTGGCGGGGGGCAGGAGGGATTCTGGCAGCAGTGAAGTGGGATGGGGAGAGGCTGAGACCTTTCCCCAAGTCACCCCAGTGACAAAAGCTGAAGCCACAGGATGGCAGCCCTGGTGAAGGGGGCAGGTCAGCAGCCCCTGCTGACTGAATCCTCCCAATCGCTCCAGAGCGGGTCCAGCCCTACCAGCAGCAAGACCAGCTTCCCACGCTCATGTGCCTCAGCCCTTCCTGGTCAGTCGCCATCTCCAGTCAGTCCTTGGCCTCCCAGGCTGCCAGGGATGGGAGCAACTCTCGATGGTGGCTCGGGTGACATGGACACTAGGCCATGGGGAAATGGGTGCAGCTCTCTGGAGCAGGAAAGGTTCCCAGAGGGCACTTAGGGGACTCTCCTGTCCTTTCCAGGAGTGACAGCAGAGCACCACATCCTAAGACGAGAAGTCCATGGAGTCCAGAAGTCTGCACTAGGCTCCTTGCTACCAGGCCAGGGAATGGCGATCGGATGGGAATGAGGTCCTGGGCCCCACCCCAAGCTCCTGAGTCGATTGCAGCTGCTTACCGTGACCCCCATCAGTTGCTGGGCTTCCCCCAGGAGGGAGTAGACGAGCACCAGCCCAGCCTGGCTGACACGCAGCAGGGGGTCGTGGATGGCCAGCACTGCTGTCTGCAGAAAGGATCTTTTCTGCCCGTCGCAGAAGAATTTTCCAAAGACCTAGAAGCAAGAGGACACGAGGCTCGAGCAGATTGCCCAGAGCCAGCCTCCAAGTCCTGGCCGTACAATGCCATCACCGTCTAGTGCCCCAAAGGGCAGGGAAGAGAGCTGCTGTGGCCAAGGCAGTTCATTCCCCAGGACTCTTTCAGGGTCCCAGGGCTCAGGGAAGCCCCTTTATGAAAAGGTCGCAGGTGCTTAGGGACCAAAGCGTCCAGTGGCTCTTTCGGGAGGGCAATTTATGGCAGGGGCCAGGATGGGCTAGAAATGGATCTCTAATGTGTGTGAGCAGGCCCACTCTGCTGTGCAGGGCACAGAGACGACAGGGGACCCTGTGTTGCTTCCAGCAGAGAGATCTCCTGCATCTCAGCGCCTAGAGGAGTGTGTGTGTGTTGTGGGTGGCGAGGGGGTTGGAGCTGACAGCCAAAGGTCTCTTCCCCGCCAGCTTAGTGACTTCTCTCGTCACTGGGAATGACCTCTGTAGCTCCTTGGTTTCTTCAAGGGGAATCCAACCTGCAGCCTGACAAGGACAAGGAGACTCATGGCCCAGTCCCCATCCCAGACACTCCTCGGAGACTTTTCTTCTGCTGCAGCAATTCAGCTTGTGGGAGGAGGGACAAGCTCACACAGTCTCTCTCACGGGGCGTCTGTGGAGCAGCGTTCTGTCGATGCCCTTGTCGATCCAGGAGCCACTCCAAGGCCTCCTCTGTGATGTTGTGGAAATCACCCATTTCACCTTTGACTCCAGTCTGGGGGCACTGTGTTACGGTGTGTTCGAAGGTTTGGATATTCTCACCACAGTTGTGAGACGGGGGCGGGGGGTGGGGTCGATGTCTTTGATTTTCTACTCGTGCAGTAAGTAGCCGCAACTTGGGTCAGTGACAATGTGCTTCTTTGGAACAGTGGCTGAGGTCCAGATACTCTGCCATTCCCTGGCCAGGTCTGGAGACATGAGGGGGGCGCATGTGGTCCATATTGGCTCTGGAGCGCACTATGTCCCCTACCCAGTTCCCAGGTTGGGGCATTCTGCTTCCTGACCGGCAATGGAATTGGGCAAAGCCCACCTCCTTTCTCTGCTTCTACAGGGTGCAGGGAATTAAACAGGGGTCTGATCAAGGAATCGTGACTGACTGACCCAGTGCTCTCCTCTCAGACACTTGGGGATCAGCCAGAGGGACAAGGAGCAGAGAGACACCCAGAGCCATAATCCTATATTAACTCACCCACCCGGGGATCCTCCTTATGCCACGGAGCAATGCATCCATTTAAGACACTCAAATCACGGCAACTAGCGAGGTTCCAATGTGGGACCTTTAGCACCAGCCTGTCCCACTGGTTGCTGGATGAGGAGCTCTGAGCTGGAAATAAGGAGTGGGCTCTTTTCCTGTCTCCAGGAGGCATCCACTGCAGGGAACCCAGCCAGCCCCACTCCCCGGGCTGTGTCATGCCCTGACACAGTGCCCTTACCTCCCCAACTCTGGCTGTATTTTTGTAGCCCAAGAGCCTGCTGTCCTGGTGCCAGTCATAGCACCAGAGATCTTCCGCGTCATGTATGGTCAGGCCTGGAAGAGAGAGAGAGAGAGAGAGACTTTTCTCCTCATTCTGGTTGCAGTTTCTGTGTCCTTCCAATCCCAATGGTGGCTCCACAGTGGAGTGGAGAAGAACAGAGGCAGAGAGAGACTTGTCCTCCAGCTGGGGTCAGTCTGAGAGAAATGGTCTGGGGTCCCATTGTCCACCTGTGGTCACTCTCAGTCCCCTGTTGGGTTCCGTGTCCCAGCTGGGTTCCTTACCCCTCTGTCGGAGCAGCAGCTGGTAGAGCCGGTAAGTCCCCTCCCTGGCCTGCCGGCTGATGTCCTTGTCTGGATCGCTGACAAATAGAGCCAGCTGGGCCACATGGTGCCCCATCCTAGGGAACTCGGCTGAGATCTAATGGAAGGGAGAGGAGAGGGGACTCCATCAGCATTTTCCTGTTAGCTCCCTGTCCTCCCTGGGCCAGAGGGCTCCTTCCCCTTAGCCCCTCTGCAGGAGATGCTGGGGGAGAGGAGCTTGAGATCGACCCTTCATTTGCTCTGCTGCCAAGGGAGCCCGGAGCTGTTTTGGGATGCCAAGCAGGGGTGGAGCATGGGCTCCTTAAAGGCCCAGGGACAACACTGAACCAGGACCAGAAGAACTTGACTCAAGCCGAGCTAAGTCCCTGCTCTGACCCTGCCTCCTCATGAAGAACCCTCCTAAGCCACAGCCCCGGCAGCAGCAGATCCTGCAGCCCGCTGGAGCCAGCCCGCCTCCGCCTGGAGCCAGCAAGCTGGGGTCGGAGGTCACTTACGTCAAACTCAGGGAGGGTGACTGTGTATCTGAGCAGGGCTGTGCTGCTCCTGATGGCCCTGGCTCGCTCCTGGGACACCCTGGACACGACCCAGAAGTTGACATGCTGTGGGGAAAGGAGGCAGGTCAGACTCAATGGCCAGCTGCACCTGCTTTGCAAATGAGCCCCCCACGCCCCCAGCCCCAGGGGCTTGAGACATTCTGTGCAGGGGGGAATATCTGAGGCCTTGATGGCAGAGCTTTAGAAGGGGATTCTTTCCCACAGGACGCAGCTTGTACCTTGCAGGTCACAACTTGTCAGCATCTCTCTAGATTGGGACAATGTTGGGGGTCGGGGCTGGTCCCCTCCTCCCAGAACTCCTGATTCCTGAACAGTTCACCAGAAAGGAGACTGAACCCTCACCCTTCCCTGCTACGCAAATCCTTAGGGGGGTGTAGGGAGTGACTGAGAGCACAATCCCCCCAGGAATATCAGAGCAGATCAGAGGGAAGGGCTGATTCCCTGGGGTCCTCCTGTTTCTCTAGGAAGGAGCATGTGCCTCTTCTCTGAGAACCATCTCCCAAATCTCATGGCGTGTGTGTGTTGGAGGGGTGGGGGAAGGGTGGGTTTTCAGACTCTCACTCCCCAAGACAGCCAGGAGCCCTGTGGTTCGTGCTCCGCAGAACCAGGCAGAGGTCTGGCTTGAAGTCCCAGCTCCTTCCTCTGTCCCTCAAGAAGGAAGGACCTGACACTGCATTGCACTGACCTCCCCAACCAAGGACGGCCCACTGGGGACCCAGCTAGGAGGACACAATAGAAAATGGATCTTCCCTTCTCTCCTTACCAGTCCCCCAAAGAGTTCAGGTAAAACGGGGCTCACCTCCAAGATGAAGTGGAGCCTGTCTGTGTCTGGGGACTCTGCCAGCAGATTCCCCAGCATGGCATCCAGGACCTCTGGGATGACTTTATGCAGAGCCTGCAAAGCATGGGTCAGAGTTAGGGAACCTGAGCCTACACCTGCCACAGGATGGGAAGAGGGGTCTCTGGGAAGCACTGGGGAGACTCCCAAACACATCTCCTGGCCTCTCTCCTTCACATCCCACTGCAGGCAATTCACAAGAATTGATGACCCCTGGACCTTTGATCCATGAGTTTAGCAGGTCCCTGCCGAGGGCCTTGTAGGCAGAAGAGTATGAAACAGCCAAGTTGCTATGGATGGAGGCTGGGCTTCTGGGCAAAACACGGCTTATGGAAGAAAGAAAGAAAGAAAGAAAGAAAGAAAGAAAGAAAGAAAGAAAGAAAGAAAGAAAGAAAGAAAGAAAGAAAGAAAGAAATCCCCCAGAGAGGGGTAATCTCTTCCCTGCTGGAGGGAAGGATCCAACCCTGCAGCTTGTTCCATCTCCGCTACCCCACCCCGAAATCTGGAGCTCCAGCGAATCAAGGGAGCAGGACCAAGGAGCACTCTGGAAGAGGAGGAGGATGGAGGAGGAGGATGTACCTGGATGTCGGTGGTGTCCTTCTCCGTGCCCAGGGTGAAGACGGAGTGAAGGGCAGCTCGCAAGAGGTGGGTCTCTAGGGCTGGCTCCAGGGCAGGTTTCATGGTGCTGGCAAGAGAGAGGAGCTGGTATTAGACTGTGCAGTATGGGGGTGGGACTGTGGCCAACACAGACACCAACCCACAGGGATAGAGGCACAGGCTGGCGAGAATGGAAACTGAGGCACTGAGCTCGGGAATGACAAGGCCAAGGCTTCCCAGACAGACAGTGGCAGGACAGGAGTAGCTCCTGTTCCCTGGAGCCTGCGGCCGCTCCTGTATCTGAGCCCGGGAGTGAGCCCCTCCCCAAGGCCCCTGTCATGTTATGGGAGTGAAAAGAAGAGCCCCGCCAGGAGGGAGTGACCCTTCCCTCCCCACCATCTCTGCCAGAGGCGCCACTCTTGGGAGGTGACCTGGGCGGGACAGTGACGGTGACTCCCAGCCTTGGGCCTGAGCAGCACTGGGGTGAGGGGAGCCAGCGGGGTGGGGGGTGGGGCTGTCTCAGTACCAGAGGTAGCCCACTGCAGCCAGGGAGTGGGCGAGGACGGCGCTGGGTGACGAGTCGTCGGGAAGCTCCTCGATGAGCTCCTGTGAGACGCGAAGGAGACAAAGGAGCGTGTGAGATTCAGGCCCGACTGACACCTCCCAGTGGGGAGATGACACAGCCAGTGCCCCACATGGCCAGCAGGATCCCCCACCACCTCCCGCTCCCCCGATTCCTTCCTGCCCATCCAACTTGTCCCCCTTCCCGGATTCCTGCCCAGCTCACTCCCAATCCCCTTCTCTCCTCCTCCCTGTCAAAACTGCCCCCATTCAGCCCCATCCCGACGACCGAGCTGGGACCATGGGATTCCTTGTCCCCCACTCTCAGCTGCCATCCAGCCCCACAATTCCCCCCCTGCCCACTTCCCACCAATCTCAGAATTTCTCCCAAGTCTTCAGCCCCAGCAATCCCTGCCCTCTGCTGCCCCCTCCAACACCACCCAGCCCCCACCCATTAGCCTGGCCCTACCCCTGCCAATCCCATGTCTCCCTCCTCCCTCCAGCTGCCGTATGGCGTGTCTCACTCACCACGATCCTCTTCACCACAGCCGCCTTGCAGCAGCGCGGCTCCAGCGTGTCCTCCCCTCTCTCCCGTGCAGCCAGACATGCGGGGTAGATGGCCTGAAGGAACAGGAGCTGGTGCCCCTCATCCTGGACCCACCAGGAGTGGGGGATAGCGAGAGAGAACCTGTTAGCGAGGGACCTTCCTGCCCCACCCACACCAGCTCCAGGGCTCAGGCCTCAATGGGGGATTGTGGGGACCCGCCTATTCTCCAAATCCCCCCGCACTCCTACACAAGCAGGATCAGGAACCGGGACAGTGCCCGTGGGGGGAGACGACCTCGGCTGTTGTGGGACAAACACCCCCATCTTGGGGGTCCCACATCATGGATGTAAAAGGGCCCCATTAGGGTGGTGGATCAGGAAGGACAAGACCTTCGGCAGGGGGTGGGGATGCTGGGAAGGGACAGGGCCATCTTGGTTCCAGCCCAGGTGGGGAACATTTGTACCTTATCTCTGCACTGGAGCTGCTCTCGGATGACCTTGAGAGCAGCTTCATCTTTGGCCACGTCCACCCCTTCCTCCTGCTCCGAATCCAGGGGGGTCCCTGCACCAGGGAGGGAAGGACAGGGGCGTG
Organism: Lepidochelys kempii; assembly: GCF_965140285.1. Lineage (NCBI taxonomy): Eukaryota > Metazoa > Chordata > Testudines > Cheloniidae > Lepidochelys > Lepidochelys kempii. Next base: position 45,839,054 of record NC_136393.1, on the reverse strand, counting down.
GTGGGCAGAGCAGGATTCCAGACCCCCCTTCCCAACTCAGGCACCCAGGGCAGATGGGGCCCCAGACCTCCCTCTCATGGATGCCTTCAGCCCCCAACAGCTGCCGAAGCCCAGAGCTTCCGTGTCCCCGCTGTCCGTGGGGTTCGTGGGGCTCAGGCCAGACACCTGGGCTGGGGACCCCCCCCCGGATCCCTGGGAGAGCGTCTGGGCCCAGGGTGTTCACATCCCGTCCTCAGCCCTCCCGGAGCCCAGCCTGGCTCCTCACCTGGCACAAAGCAGTGGCCTCCATCGGCCTGGCTGCTGCCAGAGGCCCAGGTGCTGCCGCGGTCCCAGGCTGAGCTGCCGGTGCTGGGACAGGGACCTTCCACCTCCTGGCCGGCGGGGGCTGGAAGGTCCTCAGAGACCGGGCAGGGCGATGCCTCCTGATGGGAAGGAGGGCTGGGCTCCTGGGGCCGCTGCTGCCCACACAACCAGCCGCAGAGCCACCCTGCCCGGCGCCCCTCCTGGGCTGGGTCCTGTCTGCCAAACCGCAGCCTGGGCCAGCTCCACCGGGGCCTGGTCGGGGCCGCTCCCAGCTCGGCGCCTGCGCCGGGAGCCGGGGTCCTTTTCCAGAAGGCCGGGGACTTCCGCCGTCTGGGCTGGACGGGACCTGCTTCCCCGCCAGCGGGGACGCAGGGCTTGCTCTGCCCCTCGGGAAGGCGGCAGCTGCTTCCCTCAGGCTCTGGAGTCACCTGCAGAGCCTTCCTCCGCAACATCCGCAGGAGCCTGGCCATCCTGGAACCGAGCGGGGAGCAGGGCTGAGTCTGGGCTCAAGGCAGCCTTTCACTCCTGGCCCTTTTCCGGCCCTCCTCCTCCCTGCTCCAACCACAGCCGCCCCCTCTGCCCCCACAGGAGTTCAGGGAGTGCCATCTACACACGGGCAGGAGTTCGTTGCATGATCCGCTCCCAACGTTCCCCCTCGTAATCCCTGCTGCTGCAATATCCAGGAAGTCTCATCCTTTTCCAGCAATGGGGTCAGTCCCAAAGACCATCGGTTACTCTGGACAAGCAGCCCCCTCCTCTTATCCCAGGCCACTCTCCCACCCAGGCTAGAGAAGGAACAGAAGCCAGGAGTCCCGACTTCTCCTGGGAAACCATTCCCCACGTCAAAGTCACAAAGACCCTAGGCACAGGAAGACCAGGGCCCTCCTCGTTCCCCATTGATTTCCATGCTCAGCAGCTCACAGGCTCTGGCCCAGCTCAGAGACTCTCAGCCTGGGGAACAGTGTCCCACAAGGGAAGGGCTGGGAGCCCCATTGCTGGAACCTTTCCAAACACACTGGGGACGGCTCTGGAGAAGCTCCTGCCCGGTCTAAGAGTGAGGGGCTCTTGGGGGCTGTTTGCAAATGAAATCCCCCTTGGGAGATATCCTCTCCCCCTCTTTCTGCCTCTCCCCACAGACAGGGGAAGCCACCGAGGAACCCGAATGCCACTCACTTGCTCTCAGTGATGGTCCGATGGATGGCGGATGTTCAGGGTCAGCAGACGTCCCTCACCCTCCTCCTCACTCCCCAAGCCCAAGGCAGGCTGGAGAGGGTGGTGACCTCAGGAGTTACCCTGCCCAGCCAGCAGGCAGGGTGATGACACGAGGGCGATCGACTGACTGTGAAAACAAGTGTCTGTCTTATTGCCAAGGGAGGAAGAAACTCAGCCAGCAGAAGGGGGGTGCAGAACACGGCCCTAGGGCGGAGGTGACAGCACCTGCAGGATCCTGACATCCCAGCACTTCCAGAGCCCAGGAAATAAGGTGTGAACATTTTCATGGAAACCGTTTTCTGTCAGAAAATCCATTCAGACAAAACCACTTTGTTTCTTGAAATCATAACAAGTAGGATGAAAATTCTTTGCAAAAATATTTGTTTGCAAAACAAGAGCATCTCCTGTTTGTCAGAGCGCATTAAACTGTCTCGTCGTACACAAAGGGGAGACACTATGATCTAGAACATTAGATGAGATGCTTCAGGCTGAGCTAAGTAGTTGCTGCTCTTCACAATTTCAAAATAATAAAATGCAAATGAAATCGAATATTTGGTCATAATCTGCTTTGGCTCAGTGTGATCGGACACCCCCTAGTCTGCACTGCTCCGAGTGACACTCTTCAGTGGATCCCCATCACCCACCCATGGCGAGGTAGATGGGAGAGGATTGTTATTCCTCCTTGACAGAAGGAGAAACGAAGGCTGAGAAAGGTGCAGGGACTTGTCTTTGCTGATGCAGTTGCTCTCAAATGAGCTACAGACTAACAATTGTTCATAGTAATTATTCAGCAAGTATTTCAGAAGAATTGGAATGTTCGAGAGGATCATGAACTGCTCTGAGACAATGAATGGAGAGCAGCATCCACATTGGTCAAACATCTAACTGGTTGTGACTTATTTGATTGGTCATAAAAGAGAACAAGAAAGACCAGAGTTTCCTCCCTGTCAATAGCCCCCTCCTCAGCCAATCAAGGTTGAGACTTTGAGGGGTGGGGGGCTAAAGGGTCTCACCAAATAGCCCAAAGAATGGCCCTGGTCACCACCGAGGGGATCACTCTCGGAGCACTAGTCCAGTCTCACCTCTCTGTGAGGGCCTCCCACAATCCCCACCCCCGCTCCAGACACACAGCTCCTGGTGGTGGGAGGAGAGCAGAGGAAGAGGACAAAGGAAGCAAGAAGAGAAAGGTAGGAGGGACAGAGCAAAAGGGAAAACAAAAAGGAGAAACCCCAATGTCCCCAGTGATTCTAAGGGACAAAGTCCTAGGTCGGAAATAAAATGCTGCCCCCACAATCTAGTGTTTTCCTTTCCTAAAAATCAGCCGGCACCTGATGGATCAGACTGAACAGGTTCCAAACCTCTCCGAGGCTCTTACCTTCTCTAGAGGGATGTCTGTTTTCGAGCAAAACCAGGAAAAGAAAAGGAGAAAACTCCAAAGAGGGTCCTCCTTGCGCTCACGTACGTGCAAGTGAATGCTCTCTCAGTCCTCCAGGAGAGACCTCGAGAAGGAGACGTGCTGAAGCAAAGCCACAGGGATCTCCGAGGTGGCCCCTGTCCTGCCCCCCTGTCCTGCCTGGCTGATGTCAAGATCTCTCTGTGAGGTCATCGCCTCCCCACCACCTTTGTCCAATCGGCTGAGGTCCTGCCAAAGGCCCTTGTGATGTCACTGCCACACCCACCCCTCCCCTGCAGTGCTGATGTCCTGCCCCTGTCCAGCCACACCGGATGTTTGAGCTGCTTCCCCTGGGTCACCCCACGCAATGAGCGTTCATTGTGGGCTCAAGCCGAACACAGTAAAACATCAGAGGCTTCTCCCCATGCAAAGCTCAGTTTTTCATAAATTAGCAGACTTTATGGACAGAAGAGACAATTAGAGTATGTCATCAGACCCCCTGCAAATCACATGCCTTCTGTAGAGAATAGTAGCTAGTTTTTGACTACACACGTTCCAGAAAGCCATCTCGTCTTCATTAGAAGACATCAAGAGGTGGGGAATTCCACCACTTCCCTTTCTAGTTTGTTCCTTTGGTGATTCATTCTCAGTGTTGAATATGTATGCCCTCTTTCTCATATGAATTGGTCTTTTTTGAGTTTCCAGCCACTGCGTCTTGTTATGCTTTTCTCTGCTAGATTAATGAGCCCTTTAATACCCGATAGTTTCTCTTCAGGAAGTCACTTCAACACTTCAAATGACGTCACCTCCCGATCTTTTTTATCACCTAAACAGGCTGAGCTCTTTTTTGCTACTTTAGCAAAGCTTTTGACACGGTCTCCCATAGTATTCTTGTCAGCAAGTTAAGGAAGTATGGGCTGGATGAATGCACTATAAGGTGGGTAGAAAGCTGGCTAGATTGTCGGGCTCAACGGGTAGTGATCAATGGCTCCATGTCTAGTTGGCAGCCGGTATCAAGTGGAGTGCCCCAAGGGTCGGTCCTGGGGCCGGTTTTATTCAATATCTTCATAAATGATCTGGAGGATGGTGTGGATTGCACTCTCAGCAAATTTGCGGATGATACTAAACTGGGAGGAGTGGTAGATACGCTGGAGGGGAGGGATAGGATACAGAAGGACCTAGACCAATTGGAAGATTGGGCCAAAAGGAATCTGATGAGGTTCAATAAGGATAAGTGCAGGGTCCTGCACTTAGGACGGAAGAACCCAATGCACAGCTACAGACTAGGGACCGAATGGCTAGGCAGCAGTTCTGCGGAAAAGGACCTAGGGGTGACAGTGGACGAGAAGCTGGATATGAGTCAGCAGTGTGCCCTTGTTGCCAAGAAGGCCAATGGCATTTTGGGATGTATAAGTAGGGGCATAGCGAGCAGATCGAGGGACGTGATCGTTCCCCTCTATTCGACATTGGTGAGGCCTCATCTGGAGTACTGTGTCCAGTTTTGGGCCCCACACTTCAAGAAGGATGTGGATAAATTGGAGAGAGTCCAGCGAAGGGCGACAAAAATGATTAGGGGACTGGAACACATGAGTTATGAGGAGAGGCTGAGGGAGCTGGGATTGTTTAGCCTGCAGAAGAGAAGAATGAGGGGGGATTTGATAGCTGCTTTCAACTACCTGAAAGGGGGTTCCAAAGAGGATGGCTCTAGACTGTTCTCAATGGTAGCAGATGACAGAACGAGGAGTAATGGTCTCAAGTTGCAGTGGGGGAGGTTTAGATTGGATATTAGGAAAAACTTTTTCACTAAGAGAGTGGTGAAACACTGGAATGCGTTACCTAGGGAGGTGGTAGAATCTCCTTCCTTAGAGGTTTTTAAGGTCAGGCTTGACAAAGCCCTGGCTGGGATGATTTAACTGGGAATTGGTCCTGCTTTGAGCAGGGGATTGGACTAGATGACCTTCTGGGGTCCCTTCCAACCCTGATATTCTATGATTCTATGATTCTATGAATAGCTCACTCGCAGGCATTTTTCTCCAGCCCTCAAAATGTTTCATTGCTTTTTGCTGCCCCATCTCCAATATTTCCAAATCTTTTTTCAAAGGTGGACGCCAAAACTGGATGCAGGATTCCATGATCAGTCTTCCTCATGGTGTGTCACCTCCCTCTGCTCCTCACTGCTCTTTTCATACATCTAATGATGGCTTTAGCCCTGTTCACCACAGCATCACCCTGGGTGCTCATGTTGAATGGCTTGCCGAGCATGGCCCCAAAATCCTCTTCACAGTCAGTGCTTTCCTGGATACACTGCCCCATTCTGTACGTGTGGCCTGCATGCTTTGTTGCTAGCAATAGGACCCTTCCTTTGGTTCTTTTCCAACTGGTTTTCTTTGAATGGGTCCAGCTTCTCAAGGGATCCGATTGCTCTGTGTCACTGCCCTCTCCTCATCATTAATTACCACTCTGCTACTATTTTATCACCCACCAATGTTAGCAGCAGTGATTTTTATTTGGGTTGCAGTTCATTGATATTTATTTTCAAGTATTAGTCCTTGAGAGCCTCTTCATATCCCTAGTGCCCAGAACCTGCTCCTCACAGCACAGCGAGAAAAGGCCGCCCAGCCCAGCTGTGCCCTAGGGGCTAAGCACAGAATTAACTTCGGAGCTTGTGCCATCCATAGCTTCTGAACAACATGTGGGGGTCATCAGCTTAGAAATACACTCTAGACCGGGAGCGTAGACAGGCCCCAAATGTATCTAAGTGTCCCGCCTTGAAAAAGAGGAGAGAAGAAAACATAACCCTGAGTAGCGTTATTTTATAGTCGTGGAAACTGAGGCACAGAGAAGCAAAGAGATTCGCTCATGGTCAGAAAGCCAGGAATAGAAAACGGCAGATCTGCTGATAGTCAGTCCCGGGCCCTAGCCGTGTTTGTCCTGGCCTCTCTGCTTCAGCTCCAGTGACAACCCAAGTCGAGGTTTTCTTCTTTTCCGTGTCCTTTAACTTCACGTCACTGCAGAAGAAAGATTGTTTCTGAGCAGCTGGCTCTAATGCGTGGAGATGTCTTTCCAGAAGACATGCTCTGGCTCAGTCCCATGTCGTAGGTTTTCTGGAGGAAGCGCTCGGTGACGTTCTAGGGCCTGTGTTACAGAGAAGATGGACAGAATGGTCCTTTCTGACCTTCATTTTTTTCTTTCGCTCGGAGGATAACGCTGGACATTTTCTCTCATTCACTTTCCTTTGGAATAATTTCAATCCAGTCCAAAGGATTTCCTCTTCTGTTGCATCTTCAGCACCTTTCCTAGCAAACAGTTACTGTTCGAGCCCAGGTTTCCAGTTTCAGGCTGTCCCAGGGTGAGATGGCCATGAAAGGGGTAGTAGCTGAACTGAACCTCTCCCCAGGTGAAGGGAATAAGTGCAGGGGTCACGTGAGAAGGAGCAGCATGTAACTAGGATCCAGGCCCGTTGGGCGATATCAGAACAGCCTGTGCTCAGCCAGGAGAGAGACCCGCAATGGGAGCAGGCCTGGGAGGGGCTTGGATAGTCCTTTCAAGGCAGTTTGGGTACACAGTACGGGATGGAACAGCCAAGCTGCTAGGGTTGGGAGCTGGGCCTCCTGGCAGTGTCCAGGAACGAAAGCACAGCATCTGCCAGGAAGGGAGTCCCCACAGAGGGACACCGTAATCTCCCAGGGAGGGAAAAGGCTCTGACTGCCATTTCTTAACCTCATGGGGTGTTCTCCTGCTCTGCCAACCCCACCCGTATTTCAGCATCTCCAGATGCCTGAAGGAGCAGGAACCAGAAGCCATCCTGCAGCTGGGACAGAGATGGAGGTTGATGACCTACCAGCCCATGGAGACCATGATGCAGGACAGCCCTCACGACAGGGGAATGCAGCTCCAGATCTGGGAGCAGCTTCCCTTTGCTGGCACAAGACCTTGCAGGTTGCTGGGGGGTGAGACAGGCACTAACTTTTGGTAACCTTCCGTGGGATCAGAGGGTAATGGTTTGTAGAAAGTGGTGTTGGAGAGCTTTACAAAAACTAGGCAAGCCATGTACAACACACACTTTGCTTCTCTACAAAAGAAAAAGGACACTAAACGATCTAAACTACTACATGCCACAAGGGGCCACAACAGTGGTTCCTTGAACCCACCCGGCAATATTGTTAAACTATCCAACTATAGTCTTAGCCCAGCAGAAGAATCTGTCCTATCTCGGGGCCTCTCCTTCTGCCCCCCTCCCACCCCCACAAGCAGGATACAGTTCTGTGGTGACCTAGAATCCTATTTTCGACCTCTCCGACTCAAGGAATATTTCCAACACACCTCAGAACAACATACTAACGCACAGAGAGCTTCCTACCAAGACTACGAAAGGAAGGATTCTGGGTGGACTGCTCCGGAAGGTCGAAACAACAGACTGGACTTTTACATAGAGTGCTTCTGCCGACGTGCACGGGCTGAAATTGTGGAAAAGCAGCATCACTTGCCCCATAACCTCAGCCGTGCAGAACACAACGCCTTCCACAGCCTCAGAAACAGCTCAGACATCATAATCAAAAAGGCTGACAAAGGAGGTGCTGTTGTCATCATGAATAGGTCGGAATATGAACAAGAGGCTGCTCGGCAGCTCTCCAACACCACTTTCTACAAGCCATTACCCTCTGATCCCACTGAGAGTTACCAAAAGAAACTACAGCATCTGCTCAAGAAACTCCCTGAAAAAGCACAAGAACAAATCTGCACAGACACACCCCTAGAGCCCCAACCAGGGGTCTTCTATCTGCTACCCAAGTTCCATAAACCTGGAAATCCTGGACGCCCCTTCATCTCAGGCATTGGCATCCTGACATCAGGATTGTCTGGTTATGTAGACTCTCTCCTCAGGCCCTATGCTACCAGCACTCCCAGCTATCACTTCAATCTCTCTGGTCACTCTCCAAGGAACTCCCCACTCCGAGACCCTAGACACTGTGGCCTGTAAATGCAGGTGGGGAATTAATTACTGACCTCGGTGGCGTTCAGACTATGTCCTGAAGCATGGGATTGGGTCAGAGGGACAGCTAGCGCTGGCCACAGTGTCCAGGGTCTCTTGGAGTGGGAAGTTCCTTGGAGAATTCCACTGGGTGGGAGACTCAGCTGTGAAGGGAGGGGGCGGGCAGGAGCATCTCATCAACCCAAGATTGGAATAACTGAAGTAATGTTCCTTTTACACGGAGCCTCAGCTCTTTGGAACCTCTGCAAACGCTTTAGCCACGTGTTTAACTCCATCTGTAGGAGTAGCCTTGGATGGCAGTGGGAGGGCTCAGGTGTGTAAATGTTTGCAGGATGGGTGCTCAGGGCAGTCCCTGACGCCAGGGCAAAGTGGATGTAGAAGTGCCGCTGTCTGGATTTGGGAGCCTGCCTGCACACCGAACTCACTCGGCGCAGGGTGCATGACTGCAAGGCGCTGGGCCGGGGAAAATCAGCCCCGGGTGGTTATTTTGAGTAGAAAACCAGAGCCACTTCTGGGGTCTTTCAGCTTCTAATGCCCTTTCCCCTCTGCAGCTGGATTTCAGCGTACGATAAAATCCCTCTCAATGCCGAGTCAGTGTAATAAATCACTGGACTGGGTGCAGGAATCAGTAGGCGACGTTCTCTGGCCTGGGTTATGCCAGGGCTCAGACTAAATGATTGTTCCCAAGACTTTTAAAAGCTGAGCCCCCTCCTCAAGGCAAAGAAACCAATCGTGCCACTCGCCCGTCAGTAATGTGTTAGCGACCCCACCCCCCATTTTCCTGGTTACATCTTAAAACCCCACCTTTCCCACCACGGCTAGCCCTTCCCCACACTTCAGGAGACGCTGGAGTAGATGATCCTAACCGTCCCCTCTAACCTTAAGACCTGAGGGACCCCATCCTGGAGCATCTTAAAAATCCCAGTTCCCAGACTCTGGAACAGGGGCTGCTTTGGCGGGCTCACCTTTCTCCCTCCGTCAGGTTGGCCGATGGGGATAATGAGCCTGGAGATCTCATTCCCGCTGCTCTGAGTGCTGCCCATGTGCACACGACCCAACTCAGCTCTTCCTGTATCCCAGGAACGTCTTCATCTTCTGGGATCCTCATGGGAGCAGTGGGATGATTTAACGGAGTCCCTTAGTCATGGGGCCTTTCTCTCGCTTTTTTTGTTTCAGAGCCAGCGTCCTGGAATCGTCTCCTGGTGCGTGGAGTGGTGGGGGTGGTGGGGGAGCTAGTCTAACTATACCAATGTGGGTTTTGGAAAGGTAGGGGGAAAGTGTTTGCCTACTCGCGACTCGTCTTCAGGAAGCTGCTGACTCATCCCTCCCCGCAGCCTGGAAGTCCGCAGGATTCACAGGAATCTGAGCTCCCCGCAGTGTGTGACAGGGACGGGGTCCAGGCCCAGGGAACCAGAAACAGGAATCGAGACCCAGCCCTGGAGAATGGGGAAGGAGACCTGCTCATGGAGGACAGACGCTTCTCCCAGGAACCCAGAGGAAGGGATCCATTAGGTGGGGACACGGGTGTGGCCCAGGAAACTGGAGTAGCATTGCCAATCCTCCAGGGTGACCGGGAGTCTGCAGGAATTCAAGATTAATTTTTAATGAAAGATCATGTCATGTGATAAAATCTTCAGGAATCCGTCCAATTAAAATTGGCAACCCTAAAGCGGAGTTTGGGGGAGGGACCCATTAAATGGAGACAGACTTGGGCTGGGGAACCAGCTAGAGGAGCTGATCCCTCTTACGGTGCCCCTCAATGGTGGGGACTAGACTGGGCGAAACTTTTCATCTAAACCAATTTCAGGTGAAAAATGCAGATTCAGCAGTTTGCGAATTCGTATCCGGTCTGCTGAATTGTTCACGTCCAGCCCCTCCCCCAAGTTCTTAACAAGTTAAAGCATTTCGTTTAGACACTTTCCAAAGAAACTATTTTGATTTTTCAGCTTGAAACAATTTTTTGTTTAAAAATGTCCTTCAATTTTAGTTTAAAAATTCAAAATTTACAACCCTTGAAATGTTCCTGGGTTTTGTTTTATTTTTAAGCTTTTTGGTTCACCAAAAATTTGGAAAAAATTTAGTTTTGTTCAACCTGAAACCAGTTTTTTTCCATCTCTTTTTTTGGAATTGCCAGCGACCAAAAACTTCTGTTTGCCCAGCTCCAGGGGCGGGTGAGGATTTTAGCGGTAATAGTGTGGGTCTCTGAGTCTCCTTGTTGCTCAAAGTTTTCTTACTGTTACAAATGAATTTGGGATGAGGGCAGGATGGGCAAGAGATTCCTAAAAGTGGGGGGGCTGATGGCACCCAAACTGTAGCCCAGCCCCTGTGCCACCCCTTCTCCTCGAGGTCTGGTCCCCTCAAACCGCCCCTTGCCCGGAGGCCCCCCCTCATGCCGCCTTTCTCCCTGATCTCCCACTTCACGCCGCCCCTTGCCCCCAAAACACTGCCCCCCCTTCCTTCCCCCTCATTCAGTCGCTCACACTTATGGCCAGAAAAAAGTGGTGGGCCCTGGTCTCCCCTGGATGAGAGTGGGAGAGGATGAAGAATTCCTTTCAAATATAAACCCCCCCCCCCCACCTCACAAAAGCACAATTCGCCAGAAACAGCAAAACATGCACCTAACCAACACGGGCCAGTCATGCTGTGTTGTGTGTGACATTCCCGTCCTGGGGCGGTTTCTGTCTTTGAGAATGCGAACCCTGCAGGCCTGGATGTTTCTCTACGTAATGTGACCTCAGCGCTCCTGATGACAGCCGTTGTTTTTAAATGTTTCAGGAGCAGACATATCTATCATTCATGGACAGACAGACATTTCTTCATAATTAGAATTGGAAAAAATAGCGGGGCTGGGGGGGGGGTCATGAAAATTGACGAAGAAACCACTCCCCCCCCCATATTCTTCAAAGGTATTTGCAAATGTTTTTAATTATCAAATTTTTGTTTAGTTTTGGTGGGAAAAACTCCACGTTCTCTCTCAAGAGGGCAGAGAAATCCAAAATGTTTTTTTGAAAAAGGGAACTTTTTTCAAATGATCAATGTAATCCAAAGTGGCATTTTTAGTTCAAAGGTTGCATTGTGAGTGTAAAACCATTTTGAACCAGCTCTATTACTGTATAACAAGATGAGTTTATTTGTCATGCTGCATTGTTTGGGCCAAGTTCCAAGTGGCATTTCAGTTTTTGCACAGCTCTTGTCTTCTTGCGTCTGCACCTCTCATAAGCTGTGGCCTTAATCTCGGCCCTGGAAACATTTACGTGCATGTTTAACTTTAATGACTGCTGTGAATAATTCCATTTCAATGGGACAATTCTGAGGTCGGGTTTACACTGCGGCCCTATATCAGTGTAACTACGGCTTTTATTTAATTTTCTTTCTTTTATATGTGAAAGTTCTTGAGAGCTGAAAGCAGGTAAAATACATGAACCGGTTTGGACAGTCCAAATTTGTCAGTGCAAAGTGACAGCAGAGATGTGGGATCTGCGAGTTTTCCATAAGTCTCTCAGGGTTACCCAGGATAACTTTGGGGATCTCTGTCTTGCATCGGGAATGTTCCCTGAAAGTGTCCAAACAGCTCAGAGATACAGAACCATTCCCTGGATCGATTCTTACAGCTGTCTTCCGCGGAAAGCAGTCTGGCAAGTGTTCCTGTCAGCTCTTTGCTAAGTTATCTGCCAAAACACTAGATTTTTCAGGTGCCTAAGTAGCCCCTGGAATCATGGTGAAATTATCCTCCCCGCCACCACCAAAATTTGAAATGGTGCCCCTGAGTGCACGGTACCCTACCGTGCTCCCCCAGAGGAGCTGCATTAACAGGCAACTCTGCAAGTTATCTGCATGCCAGAAAAAGAGGGAAAGAGTTCACCACTGCGACCACCTGAGGGATGGGTTGGGCTGAGATCAGCTGGTCAAAGCAGGCAATAGGGACAGAATCTGAGACTTGAAGCTCCTCGAGTGACCTCTGACCTTTCCAGACCTGCCCTTCAATCAGACACAGCCATTGTAAAGTTGAATGTGATAGTAACTAGACCCATTTTAAACCCTTCACCACAGAAGACAAAGCCCTTAGGATTCATCATTAATCATTTATTTCTCCTCCCCTGGATTCCTGCAGCCACCAGCCACCTTGGAGCTTTCCCTCGTCTCTCCCAGGCTGGGCTCACTTGATGGCAGGAGCTCAGCGGAGGGTCCAGCTTTGCTCTTTCGCTTCCTTTCTTCATGTCTTTGGGTGGCTGCATTTGCAACTGAGCAGCCTGATGGAAACACTGAGTCCTCTGTCTCGGCAGGCAGGCCCAGCCGCCAAAGCCAAAGACTCCCTGAGAACAGGGGGAGGTTCGCCTCAAATCTCAGGAGTGGAGGCTGGGCCCATAGGGTAGGGTTACCATTTTTGAACTTTCAAAAAAGAGGACACTCCGGGTGGGGGTGGGGGGGAGTGGTAGCCCTGCCCCCTATCTACTCCCTCCCACTTCCTGCCCCCGACTGCCCCCGACAGAACTGTCACCCCATCCAACCCCCCCGCTCCTAGTCCCCTGATCTCCCGCTCCCAGGACCCCATCCTCTATCTAAGCCTTCCTTCTCTCTGTCTCCAACTGCCCCCTCCTGAGACCCTCCCACCCTAACTGCCCCCCTAGAACTTTCCCCCCGCCTGTCCCCTGACTGCCGCACCCCCTATCCGCACCCCTGCCCCCTGACAGACCCCCGGGTCTCCCACACCTATCCAACCACTTCCTTTCCCCTGACTGCCCCAGCAGAACCTCCGACCTATCTAACCCCCCTCCGCTCCCTGCCGCTGACTTCCCCCTTGAACCTCCGCCCCATCCAATCCCCCCTGCTCCATCTCCCTTGACTCCCCCGACCCCTCTCCCTGCCCACCCCCTGACAGGCTCCCCCCAGAATCCCTGACCCATCCAACCCCTCCTGCTCCCTGTCCCCTGACTGTCCTTGGGACCCCATGCCCCTTCTCCAGCCCCCCGGCCCCCATACCCTGCTGCTCAGAGCAGTGTGTCTGGGGTGCGGAGCCAGACACAGTGCCGTGCTCCCCCACAGAGCGCGCAGCTCCCCCCCCCCCGCCCCCAGAGTGCTGCATTGGGAGGGAAATCCCGGCCCTTTGGAGAGTTTTACAAATTCCTCCTGGAGGGCGATTTAAAACCCAAAAAGCCGGACATGTCCGGGAAAATCCGGACACATGGTAACCCGACCACAGGGACTCCAGGATCTGCAGCTGCTGCCACCTCTATGGTGATTCCTCCGACTCATCACCAACCAGCTCTTCCCCATTCTGCCACCCGGCCCCACGGTCTGACCGTGCAGGAGAACAGAAACCCTTTGGGACAGCAGGAGAGTCTCCTCAATGCCGCACTCTTTGCATGGCTTCCCGCGGTCACCGGGAAACACGACTGCCCTGCCCCAGGAGTCTCTCAAGGAGCTGCCGGCGCAGTCACTGGGCACCCACTCCTAATGGTCTCGGGCAGTGGCATTGCAGAGGGAGCTGAGCAGACCGTCCCTTCCGTGACTTCCTGAATTGCTGCCAGGACGGATTCTCCTCTGCACTAGGGAGAGTCCCCGAGGAAAAACAGCTGTGGTGGGGGAGGGGGCAAGACAAGCTCTACCCCTGAGCCCTTGACTAGCAGGCAAGCAGGACTCTGGGAGCCAGGGATCGGTGTGTCTTGCTGGGAGAGCGGAGCTGGAGAGCAGAAAAGGGCACTGGAGGAATTGTTGAAAAGTCAGTGTCATGGCCGGGTCATGAGCAGCCAGACCTAGTGGTCAGAGGCAGAGTCCACACTCACAAGGCAGGAGTCGAGAGTCAGCTGGGTCAGGACACTGGAAGAGCAGAAGCAAAAGACCAAATTGTGTTCAGCACCTCAAGTCAGATGAGTCACCCCGAGTCCGGATGCCAGGAAATCAAGCCTGGGGAGCAGGAACAGCCAACACACGGTCCAGAGCCGGGGAGGAGCTCGGGTGTTCAGACATCTCCTTGTTCCTGCTGCTGGTTTAAGGAGGTCCCGGGGACCGATTAGCTGTTCTGGGACTCTGCCAATAGGTCCTCAGGGATCGAGCCTCAAATTGGGTCTGGACTTCGTCAGTCCTAGGTAAGCAGTTTTTCGTAGGTTTCCAGGTGGCTGCTCCCAGGAACCCTGGAGACCCGGGTTAATGACCTGGGGGTCATGACAGTGACTGATCTCTCCCCGCTCAAACCTCCTTCACGAAAGAGTCTCCAGGGTCCCAGACGCATCCTCTGAGAATAAAAAAACACAGTCATGAGGACAAATAGGCTATGGAACAGGAGCCCCCTCTTTGTTGCAACAGCCCCAAGTGCCCGGAAGAGTGGACGTTTCTTACCTCCAGGAGATGCCTGGGATCTTCCATCTAAGCCTCACTGGGACCCCTGTTTCTTGGTCTGACGGGATGAGATCATCTGTCTCCACTGCTCCCTGTGCTGGGCTGGCTGCAGCACACATCTGTGTAAGAGGCTGGGCCAGAGAGATGTTACAATCAGGGTCCAGGCGGCCCAGAAGGAGAACAGAGGGTCTGAAACCAGAAGACGAAGAAATCAAATCAGCGGATTCGACAGAGAAGTTTTCTACCCTACAGGGACATCAAAGAAGGTCTGTTAGGAAAGCTGAGATGTTAGTCTGGAAACTGCTAAGGCAAAGATTGGGACTTGTTAACGTTCAGTTTAAGTCACAACAAAGTGTGTCGTGTTTTGTTTGTCTCTTTGAAATTTGTCTCTTTCTCTTCCTTAGTGTCACTTAAATCTCTTCTTTGTTACTGTGCTTCCAAAACCACCTCAGCGTCGTGTGTTCGAGTGAAGTGTGAGTCTCCAGACTACCCAACAGGCTGAGCTGTGCCCTGTCTCTCTGAAGGTAGCGAATAATTTCTGAGCGGTGCTGGGCCCAGAGTCCAAGGGCACTTCACCAGACACCTCCTGTGAAGCCCAAAGAGACCAAAGGAGCAGGAGAGATTGAGGCCCCACTGACCCATGGGAACTTCCCACAGAAGAGGCTACACAGGGCTCCAGACACAGCCAGCAGGATCCCTCCCACAAGCTGGGCCATGTCCTTCCCCTCCCAGCCCCACAGCTTCCTCCCCCCCCCAGCCTCAGGAACCCCTCCCACCTCCCTGCTCTCCCCACCCACTCTCCAATACCAGGCTCTTTCCAGAATGGAAGCAGGTGCGTACCAGAGTTCACTCACCGCTAGATGCTGGCCAGGCCTCGTGTCACCGCTTTCTCGCTGGGCTAGCAACCCCGCTGATACTCACGCTTGCAGTTTGTTGGCTGGGAACTCAGCCCCCCAACCAGGTGACTGGCCTTTACTCCACTCCTTCCTGGGTCGTGCTCCTTCCAAACAAAGTCCAAAAATGTCTTGAACAGAAACAAGCATGAGGAGGTAGGGTCCTTGTTTCCTCTCAGGTGGGGCTCACTTGGTCATCAACTTGGCCTAGCCCCAGGCTGGGCAGCCACGGGCCAAGCCACCCTGTTAGATACCCTCCTCCTTCAAATCTGGTCCAGCCCGGCTGACAGGTTTGCTGAGAGGACGGTGAAACCCCATTGCTGATCAGGAGGAGGTCAAAGTCTGTTCTCTAGGAGGCCTCCATTTCCGCTTCCATTAGCCCCGCATTTACAGTGAGACAGAGCAGTACCTGCAGCAGGGAGCGGGACTTGCTGAACAGGAAGGGGAACCTTTCAGAGCATTAGATGAGCCACAGCCCTTGCAGCGCCTCGGGCATCTGGTGCAAGTGCCTGATGATGTGAAGCTGGCCCATGACCTTGGCTGTGACATCCTCGTGCTGCAGGGGAACGAGAACCTGTCAGAGACTGAGACACTCCCCAGGAATCAGGGAGGATTAAGGGCACCTGGAACCAGCACCATCATTTCCACCCAGCAGCTGCTCATGTCTGAGTGGTGGATTCACCCTCCCGACCCCCAGGATGGAGGCTTGCTGTCCTCTCTAGTGACCTCCAGTGCCAATCCCCCTCCTTGTAGGGTGAGCTCCTGCCACCTCCCCATCCGTGCCCCTGACAGCTTTTCCACCTCCAACCCACCTGGGGACACCGCTCAAGTTCGTAGAACCCTCTCCTCCACCCCTACCTCCATCCCCACCCAGGTAGGGCAGGGAGGGGGCTCTAGCAGGGTGGCGGGGGGCAGGAGGGATTCTGGCAGCAGTGAAGTGGGATGGGGAGAGGCTGAGACCTTTCCCCAAGTCACCCCAGTGACAAAAGCTGAAGCCACAGGATGGCAGCCCTGGTGAAGGGGGCAGGTCAGCAGCCCCTGCTGACTGAATCCTCCCAATCGCTCCAGAGCGGGTCCAGCCCTACCAGCAGCAAGACCAGCTTCCCACGCTCATGTGCCTCAGCCCTTCCTGGTCAGTCGCCATCTCCAGTCAGTCCTTGGCCTCCCAGGCTGCCAGGGATGGGAGCAACTCTCGATGGTGGCTCGGGTGACATGGACACTAGGCCGTGGGGAAATGGGTGCAGTTCTCTGGAGCAGGAAAGGTTCCCAGAGGGCACTTAGGGGACTCTCCTGTCCTTTCCAGGAGTGATAGCAGAGCACCACATCCTAAGACGAGAAGTCCATGGAGTCCAGAAGTCTGCACTAGGCTCCTTGCTACCAGGCCAGGGAATGGCGATCGGATGGGAATGAGGTCCTGGGCCCCACCCCAAGCTCCTGAGTCGATTGCAGCTGCTTACCGTGACCCCCATCAGTTGCTGGGCTTCCCCCAGGAGGGAGTAGACGAGCACCAGCCCAGCCTGGCTGACACGCAGCAGGGGGTCGTGGATGGCCAGCACTGCTGTCTGAAGAAAGGATCTTTTCTGCCCATCGCAGAAGAATTTTCCAAAGACCTAGAAGCAAGAGGACACGAGGCTCGAGCAGATTGCCCAGAGCCAGCCTCCAAGTCCTGGCCGTACAATGGCATCACCGTCTAGTGCCCCAAAGGGCGGGGAAGAGAGCTGCTGTGGCCAAGGCAGTTCATTCCCCAGGACTCTTTCAGGGTCCCAGGGCTCAGGGAAGCCCCTTTATGAAAAGGTCGCAGGTGCTTAGGGACCAAAGCGTCCAGTGGCTCTTTCGGGAGGGCAATTTATGGCAGGGGCCAGGATGGGCTGGAAATGGATCTCTAATGTGTGTGAGCAGGCCCACTCTGCTGTGCAGGGCACAGAGACGACAGGGGACCCTGTGTTGCTTCCAGCAGAGAGATCTCCTGCATCTCAGCGCCAGGGGAGTGTGTGTGTGTTGTGGGGGGCGAGGGGGTTGGAGCTGACAGCCAAAGGTCTCTTCCCCGCCAGCTTAGTGACTTCTCTCGTCACTGGGAATGACCTCTGCAGCTCCTTGGTTTCTTCAAGGGGAATCCAACCTGCAGCCTGACAAGGAGACTCATGGCCCAGTCCCCATCCCAGACACTCCTCGGAGACTTTTCTTCTGCTGCAGCAATTCAGCTTGTGGGAGGAGGGACAAGCTCACACAGTCTCTCTCACGGGGCGTCTGTGGAGCAGCGTTCTGTCGATGCCCTTGTCGATCCAGGAGCCACTCCAAGGCCTCCTCTGTGATGTTGTGGAAATCACCCATTTCACCTTTGACTCCAGTCTGAGGGCATTGTGTTACGGTGTGTTCGAAGGTTTGGATATTCTCACCACAGTTGTGAGACGGGGGCGGGGGGTGGGGTCGATGTCTTTGATTTTCTACTTGTGCAGTAAGTAGCCGCAACTTGGGTCAGTGACAATGTGCTTCTTTGGAACAGTGGCTGAGGTCCAGATACTCTGCCATTCCCTGGCCAGGTCTGGAGACATGAGGGGGGCGCATGTGGTCCATATTGGCTCTGGAGCGCACTATGTCCCCTACCCAGTTCCCAGGTTGGGGCATTCTGCTTCCTGACCGGCAATGGAATTGGGCAAAGCCCACCTCCTTTCTCTGCTTCTACAGGGTGCAGGGAATTAAACAAGGGTCTGATCAAGCAATCGTGACTGACTGACTCAGGGCTCTCCTCTCAGACACTTGGGGATCAGCCAGGGGGACAAGGAGCAGAGAGACACCCAGAGCCATAATCCTATATTAACTCACCCACCCGGGGATCCTCCTTATGCTACGTAGCAATGCAGCCATGTAAGACACTCAAATCACGGCAACTAGCGAGGTTCCAGTGTGGGACCTTTAGCACCAGCCTGTCCCACTGGTTGCTGGATGAGGAGCTCCGAGCTGGAAATAAGGAGCGGGCTCTTTTCCTGTCTCCAGGAGGCATCCACTGCAGGGAACCCAGCCAGCCCCACTCCCTGGGCTGTGTCATGCCCTGGCACAGTGCCCTTACCTCCCCAACTCTGGCTGTATTTTTGTAGCCCAAGAGCCTGCTGTCCTGGTGCCAGTCATAGCACCAGAGATCTTCCGCCTCATGTATGGTCAGGCCTGGAAGAGAGAGAGAGAGAGAGAGAGAGAGAGAGAGACTTTTCTCCTCATTCTGGTTGCAGTTTCTGTGTCCTTCCAATCCCATTGGTGGCTCCCAGTGGAGCCTTCCAATCCCAGTGGAGTGGAGAAGAACAGAGGCAGAGAGAGACTTGTCCTCTAGCTGGGGTCAGTCTGAGAGAAATGGGCTGGGGTCCCATTATCCACCTGTGGTCACTCTCAGTCCCCTATTGGGTTCCGTGTCCCAGCTGGGTTCCTTACCCCTCTGTTGGAGCAGCAGTTGGTAGAGCCGGTAAGTCCCCTCCCTGGCCTGCCGGCTGATGTCCTTGTCTGGATCGCTGACAAATAGAGCCAGCTGGGCCACATGGTGCCCCATCCTAGGGAACTCGGCTGAGATCTAATGGAAGGGAGAGGAGAGGGGACTCCATCAGCATTTTCCTGTTAGCTCCCTGTCCTCCCTGGGCCAGAGGGCTCCTTCCCCTTAGCCCCTCTGCAGGAGATGCTGGGGGAGAGGAGCTTGAGATCGACCCTTCATTTGCTCTGCTGCCAAGGGAGCCCGGAGCTGTTTTGGGATGCCAAGCAGGGGTGGAGCATGGGCTCCTTAAAGGCCCAGGGACAACACTGAACCAGGACCAGAAGAACTTGACTCAAGCCGAGCTCAGTCCCTGCTCTGACCCTGCCTTCCCATGAAGAACCCTCCTAAGCCACAGCCCCGGCAGCAGCAGATCCTGCAGCCCGCTGGAGCCAGCCCGCCTCCGCCTGGAGCCAGCAAGCTGGGGTCGGAGGTCACTTACATCAAACTCAGGGAGGGTGACTGTGTATCTGAGCAGGGCTGTGCTGCTCCTGATGGCCCTGGCTCGCTCCTGGGACACCCTGGACACGACCCAGAAGTTGACATGCTGTGGGGAAAGGAGGCAGGTCAGACTCAATGGCCAGCTGCACCTGCTTTGCAAATGAGCCCCCCACGCCCCCAGCCCCAGGGGCTTGAGACATTCTGTGCAGGGGGGAATATCTGAGGCCTTGATGGCAGAGCTTTAGAAGGGGATTCTTTCCCACAGGACGCAGCTTGTACCTTGCAGGTCACAACTTGTCAGCATCTCTCTAGATTGGGACAATGTTGGGGGTCGGGGCTGGTCCCCTCCTCCCAGAACTCCTGATTCCTGAACAGTTCACCAGAAAGGAGACTGAACCCTCACCCTTCCCTGCTACGCAAATCCTTAGGGGGGTGTAGGGAGTGACTGAGAGCACAATCCCCCCAGGAATATCAGAGCAGATCAGAGGGAAGGGCTGATTCCCTGGGCTCCTCCTGTTTCTCTAGGAAGGGGCATGTGCCTCTTCTCTGAGAACCATCTCCCAAATCTCATGGGGTGTGTGTGTTGGTGGGGTGGGGGAAGGGTGGGTTTTCAGACTCTCACTCCCCAAGACAGCCAGGAGCCCTGTGGTTCGTGCTCCGCAGAACCAGGCAGAGCTCTGGCTTGAAGTCCCAGCTCCTTCCTCTGTCCCTCAAGGAGGAAGGACCTGACACTGCATTGCACTGACCTCCCCAACCAAGGACGGCCCACTGGGGACCCAGCTAGGAGGACACAATAGAAAATGGATCTTCCCTTCTCTCCTTACCAGTCCCCCAAAGAGTTCAGGTAAAACGGGGCTCACCTCCAAGATGAAGTGGAGCCTGTCTGTGTCTGGGGACTCTGCCAGCAGATTCCCCAGCATGGCATCCAGGACCTCTGGGATGACTTTATGCAGAGCCTGCAAAGCATGGGTCAGAGTTAGGGAACCTGAGCCTACACCTGCCACAGGATGGGAAGAGGGGTCTCTGGGAAGCACTGGGGAGACTCCCAAACACATCTCCTGGCCTCTCTCCTTCACATCCCACTGCAGGCAATTCACAAGAATTGATGACCCCTGGACCTTTGATCCATGAGTTTAGCAGGTCCCTGCAGAGGGCCTTGTAGGCAGAAGAGTATGAAACAGCCAAGTTGCTATGGATGGAGGCTGGGCTTCTGGGCAAAACACGGCTTATGGAAGAAAGAAAGAAAGAAAGAAAGAAAGAAAGAAAGAAAGAAAGAAAGAAAGAAAGAAAGAAAGAAAGAAATCCCCCAGAGAGGGGTAATCTCTTCCCTGCTGGAGGGAAGGATCCAACCCTGCAGCTTGTTCCATCTCCGCTACCCCACCCCGAAATCTGGAGCTCCAGCGAATCAAGGGAGCAGGACCAAGGAGCACTCTGGAAGAGGAGGAGGATGGAGGAGGAGGAGGTACCTGGATGCCGGTGGCGTCCTTCTCCGTGCCCAGGGTGAAGACGGAGTGAAGGGCAGCTCGCAAGAGGTGGGTCTCTAGGGCTGGCTCCAGGGCAGGTTTCATGGTGCTGGCAAGAGAGAGGAGCTGGTATTAGACTGTGCAGTATGGGGGTGGGACTGTGGCCAACACGGACACCAAGCCACAGGGATAGAGGCACAGGCTGGCAAGAATGGAAACTGAGGCACTGAGCTCGGGAATGACAAGGCCAAGGCGTCCCAGACAGACAGTGGCAGGACAGGAGTAGCTCCTGTTCCCTGGAGCCTGCTGCCGCTCCTGTATCTGAGCCCGGGAGTGAGCCCCTCCCCAAGGCCCCTGTCATGTTATGGGAGTGAAAAGAAGAGCCCTGCCAGGAGAGAGTGACCCTTCCCTCCCCACCATCTCTGCCAGAGGCGCCACTCTTGGGAGGTGACCTGGGCGGGACAGTGACGGTGACTCCCAGCCTTGGGCCTGAGCAGCACTGGGGTGAGGGGAGCCGGCGGGGTGGGGGGTGGGGCTGTCTCAGTACCAGAGGTAGCCCACTGCAGCCAGGGAGTGGGCGAGGACGGCGCTGGGTGACGAGTCATCGGGAAGCTCCTCGATGAGCTCCTGTGAGACGCGAAGGAGACAAAGGAGCGTGTGAGATTCAGGCCCGACTGACACCTCCCAGTGGGGAGATGACACAGCCAGTGCCCCACATGGCCAGCAGGATCCCCCACCACCTCCCGCTCCGCCGATTCCTTCCTGCCCATCCAACTTGTCCCCCTTCCCGGATTCCTGCCCAGCTCACTCCCAATCCCCTTCTCTCCTCCTCCCTGTCAAAACTGCCCCCATTCAGCCCCATCCCGACGACCGAGCTGGGACCATGGGATTCCTTGTCCCCCACTCTCAGCTGCCATCCAGCCCCACAATTCCCCCCCTGCCCACTACCCACCAATCTCAGAATTTCTCCCAAGTCTTCAGCCCCAGCAATCCCTGCCCTCTGCTGCCCCCTCCAACACCACCCAGCCCCCACCCATTAGCCTGGCCATACCCCTGCCAATCCCATGTCTCTCTCCTCTCGCCAGCTGCCGTATGGCGTGTCTCACTCACCACGATCCTCTTCACCACAGCCGCCTTGCAGCAGCGCGGCTCCAGCGTGTCCTCCCCTCTCTCCCGTGCAGCCAGACATGCGGGGTAGATGGCCTGAAGGAACAGGAGCTGCTGCCCCTCATCCTGGACCCACCAGGAGTGGGGTATAGCGAGAGAGAACCTGTTAGCTAGGGACCTTCCTGCCCCACCCAAACCAGCTCCAGGGCTCAGGCCTCAATGGGGGATTGTGGGGACCCGCCTATTCTCCAAATCCCCCCCCACTCCTACGCAAGCAGGATCAGGAACCGGGACAGTGGCTGTGGGGGGAGACGACCTCGGCTGTTGTGGGACAAACACCCCCATCTTGGGGGTCCCACATCATGCATGTAAAAGGGCCCCATTAGGGTGGTGGATCAGGAAGGACAAGACCTTCGGCAGGGGGTGGGGATGCTGGGAAGGGACAGGGCCATCTTGGTTCCAGCCCAGGTGGGGAACATTTGTACCTTATCTCTGCACTGGAGCTGCTCTCGGATGACCTTGAGAGCAGCTTCATCTTTGGCCACGTCCACCCCTTCCTCCTGCTCCGAATCCAGGGGGGTGCCTGCACCAGGGAGGGAAGGACAGGGGCGTGGTGGGCAGAGCAGGATTCCAGACCCCCCTTCCCAACTCAGGCCCCCAGGGCAGATGGGGCCCCAGACCTCCCTCTCATGGATGCCTTCAGCCCCCAACAGCTGCCGAAGCCCAGAGCTTCCGTGTCCCTGCTGTCCGTGGGGTTCATGGGGCTCAGGCCAGACACCTGGGCTGGGGACCCCCCCCCTGGATCCCTGGGAGAGCGTCTGGGCCCAGGGTGTTCACATCCCATCCTCAGCCCTCCCGGAGCCCAGCCTGGCTCCTCACCTGGCACAAAGCAGTGGCCTCCATCGGCCTGGCTGCTGCCAGAGGCCCAGGTGCTGCCGCGGTCCCAGGCTGAGCTGCCGGTGCTGGGACAGGGACCTTCCACCTCCTGGCCGGCGGGGGCTGGAAGGTCCTCAGAGACCGGGCAGGGCGATGCCTCCTGATGGGAAGGAGGGCTGGGCTCCTGGGGCCGCTGCTGCCCACACAACCAGCCGCAGAGCCACCCTGCCCGGCGCCCCTCCTGGGCTGGGTCCTGTCTGCCAAACCGCAGCCTGGGCCAGCTCCACCGGGGCCTGGTCGGGGCCGCTCCCAGCTCGGCGCCTGCGCCGGGAGCCGGGGTCCTTTTCCAGAAGGCCGGGCACTTCCGCCGTCTGGCCTGGACGGGACCTGCTTCCCCGCCAGCGGGGACGCAGGGCTTGCTCTGCCCCTCGGGAAGGCGGCAGCTGCTTCCCTCAGGCTCTGGAGTCACCTGCAGAGCCTTCCTCCGCAACATCCGCAGGAGCCTGGCCATCCTGGAACCGAGCGGGGAGCAGGGGTGAGTCTGGGCTCAAGGCAGCCTTTCACTCCTGGCCCTTTTCCGGCCCTCCTCCTCCCTGCTTCAACCACAGCCGCCCCCTCTGCCCCCACAGGAGTGCAGGGAGTGCCATCTACACACACGGGCAGGAGTTCGTTGCATGATCCGCTCCCAACGTTCCCCCTTTTAATCCCTGCTGCTGCAATATCCAGGAAGTCTCATCCTTTTCCAGCAATGGGGTCAGTCCCAAAGACCATCGGTTACTCTGGACAAGCAGCCCCCTCCTCTTATCCCAGGCCACTCTCCCACCCAGGCTAGAGAAGGAACAGAAGCCAGGAGTCCCGACTTCTCCTGGGAAACCATTCCCCACGTCAAAGTCACAAAGACCTTAGGCACAGGAAGACCAGGGCCCTCCTCGTTCCCCATTGATTTCCATGCTCAGCAGCTCACAGGCTCTGGCCCAGCTCAGAGACTCTCAGCCTGGGGAACAGTGTCCCACAAGCGAAGGGCTGGGAGCCCCATTGCTGGAACCTTTCCAAACACACTGGAGACGGCTCTGGAGAAGCTCCTGCCCGGTCTAAGAGTGAGGGGCTCTTGGGGGCTGTTTGAAAATGAAATCCCCCTTGGGAGATATCCTCTCCCCCTCTTTCTGCCTCTCCCCACAGACAGGGGAAGCCACCGGGGAACCCGAATGCCACTCACTTGCTCTCAGTGATGGTCCGATGGATGGCGGATGTTCAGGGTCAGCAGACGTCCCTCACCCTCCTCCTCACTCCCCAAGCCCAAGGCAGGCTGGAGAGGGTGGTGACCTCAGGAGTTACCCTGCCCAGCCAGCAGGCAGGGTGATGGCACGAGGGCGATCGACTGGCTGTGAAAACAAGTGTCTGTCTTATTGCCAAGGGAGGCAGAAACTCAGCCAGCAGAAGGGGGGTGCAGAACACGGCCCTAGGGCGGAGGTGACAGCACCTGCAGGATCCTGACATCCCAGCACTTCCAGAGCCCAGGAAATAAGGTGTGAACATTTTCATGGAAACCGTTTTCTGTCAGAAAATCCATTCAGACAAAACCACTTTGTTTCTTGAAATCATAACAAGTAGGATGAAAAATCTTTGCAAAAATATTTGTTTGCAAAACAAGAGCATCTCCTGTTTGTCAGAGCGCATTAAACTGTCTCGTCGTACACAAAGGGGAGACACTATGATCTAGAACATTAGATGAGATGCTTCAGGCTGAGCTAAATAGTTGCTGCTCTTCACAATTTCAAAATAATAAAATGCAAATGAAATCGAATATTTGGTCATAATCTGCTTTGGCTCAGTGTGATCGGACACCCCCTAGTCTGCACTGCTCCGAGTGACACTCTTCAGTGGATCCCCATCACCCACCCATGGCAAGGTAGATGGGAGAGGATTGTTATTCCTCCTTGACAGAAGGAGAAACGAAGGCTGAGAAAGGTGCAGGGACTTGTCTTTGCTGATGCAGTTGCTCTCAAATGAGCTACAGACCAACAATTGTTCATAGTAATTATTCAGCAAGTATTTCAGAAGAATTGGAATGTTCGAGAGGATCATGAACTGCTCTGAGACAATGAATGGAGAGCAGCATCCACATTAGTCAAACATCTAACTGGTTGTGACTTATTTGCTTGGTCATAAAAGAGAACAAGAAAGACCAGAGTTTCCTCCCTGTCAATAGCCCCCTCCTCAGCCAATCAAGGTTGAGACTTTGAGGGGTGGGAGGCTAAAGGGTCTCACCAAATAGCCCAAAGAATGGCCCTGGTCACCACCGAGGGGATCACTCTCGGAGCACTAGTCCAGTCTCACCTCTCTGTGAGGGCCTCCCACAATCCCCACCCCCGCTCCAGACACACAGCTCCTGGTGGTGGGAGGAGAGCAGAGGAAGAGGACAAAGGAAGCAAGAAGAGAAAGGTAGGAGGGACAGAGCAAAAGGGAAAACAAAAAGGAGAAACCCCAATGTCCCCAGTGATTCTAAGGGACAAAGTCCTAGGTCGGAAATAAAATGCTGCCCCCACAATCTAGTGTTTTCCTTTCCTAAAAATCAGCCGGCACCTGATGGATCAGACTGAACAGGTTCCAAACCTCTCCGAGGCTCTTACCTTCTCTAGAGGGATGTCTGTTTTCGAGCAAAACCAGGAAAAGAAAAGGAGAAAACTCCAAAGAGGGTCCTCCTTGCGCTCACGTACGTGCAAGTGAATGCTCTCTCAGTCCTCCAGGAGAGACCTCGAGAAGGAGACGTGCTGAAGCAAAGCCACAGGGATCTCCGAGGTGGCCCCTGTCCTGCCCCCCTGTCCTGCCTGGCTGATGTCAAGATCTCTCTGTGAGGTCATCGCCTCCCCACCACCTTTGTCCAATCGGCTGAGGTCCTGCCAAAGGCCCTTGTGATGTCACTGCCACACCCACCCCTCCCCTGCAGTGCTGATGTCCTGCCCCTGTCCAGCCACACCGGATGTTTGAGCTGCTTCCCCTGGGTCACCCCACGCAATGAGCGTTCATTGTGGGCTCAAGCCGAACACAGTAAAACATCAGAGGCTTCTCCCCATGCAAAGCTCAGTTTTTCATAAATTAGCAGACTTTATGGACAGAAGAGACAATTAGAGTATGTCATCAGACCCCCTGCAAATCACATGCCTTCTGTAGAGAATAGTAGCTAGTTTTTGACTACACACGTTCCAGAAAGCCATCTCGTCTTCATTAGAAGACATCAAGAGGTGGGGAATTCCACCACTTCCCTTTCTAGTTTGTTCCTTTGGTGATTCATTCTCAGTGTTGAATATGTATGCCCTCTTTCTCATATGAATTGGTCTTTTTTGAGTTTCCAGCCACTGCGTCTTGTTATGCTTTTCTCTGCTAGATTAATGAGCCCTTTAATACCCGATAGTTTCTCTTCAGGAAGTCACTTCAACACTTCAAATGACGTCACCTCCCGATCTTTTTTATCACCTAAACAGGCTGAGCTCTTTTTTTGCTACTTTAGCAAAGCTTTTGACACGGTCTCCCATAGTATTCTTGTCAGCAAGTTAAGGAAGTATGGGCTGGATGAATGCACTATAAGGTGGGTAGAAAGCTGGCTAGATTGTCGGGCTCAACGGGTAGTGATCAATGGCTCCATGTCTAGTTGGCAGCCGGTATCAAGTGGAGTGCCCCAAGGGTCGGTCCTGGGGCCGGTTTTATTCAATATCTTCATAAATGATCTGGAGGATGGTGTGGATTGCACTCTCAGCAAATTTGCGGATGATACTAAACTGGGAGGAGTGGTAGATACGCTGGAGGGGAGGGATAGGATACAGAAGGACCTAGACCAATTGGAAGATTGGGCCAAAAGGAATCTGATGAGGTTCAATAAGGATAAGTGCAGGGTCCTGCACTTAGGACGGAAGAACCCAATGCACAGCTACAGACTAGGGACCGAATGGCTAGGCAGCAGTTCTGCGGAAAAGGACCTAGGGGTGACAGTGGACGAGAAGCTGGATATGAGTCAGCAGTGTGCCCTTGTTGCCAAGAAGGCCAATGGCATTTTGGGATGTATAAGTAGGGGCATAGCGAGCAGATCGAGGGACGTGATCGTTCCCCTCTATTCGACATTGGTGAGGCCTCATCTGGAGTACTGTGTCCAGTTTTGGGCCCCACACTTCAAGAAGGATGTGGATAAATTGGAGAGAGTCCAGCGAAGGGCAACAAAAATGATTAGGGGACTGGAATACATGAGTTATGAGGAGAGGCTGAGGGAGCTGGGATTGTTTAGCCTGCAGAAGAGAAGAATGAGGGGGGATTTGATAGCTGCTTTCAACTACCTGAAAGGGGGTTCCAAAGAGGATGGCTCTAGACTGTTCTCAATGGTAGCAGATGACAGAACGAGGAGTAATGGTCTCAAGTTGCAGTGGGGGAGGTTTAGATTGGATATTAGGAAAAACTTTTTCACTAAGAGAGTGGTGAAACACTGGAATGCGTTACCTAGGGAGGTGGTAGAATCTCCTTCCTTAGAGGTTTTTAAGGTCAGGCTTGACAAAGCCCTGGCTGGGATGATTTAACTGGGAATTGGTCCTGCTTTGAGCGGGGGATTGGACTAGATGACCTTCTGGGGTCCCTTCCAACCCTGATATTCTATGATTTTATGATTCTATGAATAGCTCACTCGCAGGCATTTTTCTCCAGCCCTCAAATGTTTCATTGCTTTTTGCTGCCCCATCTCCAATATTTCCAAATCTTTTTTCAAAGGTGGACGCCAAAACTGGATGCAGGATTCCATGATCAGTCTTCCTCATGGTGTGTCACCTCCCTCTGCTCCTCACTGCTCTTTTCATACATCTAATGATGGCTTTAGCCCTGTTCACCACAGCATCACCCTGGGTGCTCATGTTGAATGGCTTGCCGAGCATGGCCCCAAAATCCTCTTCACAGTCAGTGCTTTCCTGGATACACTGCCCCATTCTGTACGTGTGGCCTGCATGCTTTGTTGCTAGCAATAGGACCCTTCCTTTGGTTCTTTTCCAACTGGTTTTCTTTGAATGGGTCCAGCTTCTCAAGGGATCCGATTGCTCTGTGTCACTGCCCTCTCCTCATCATTAATTACCACTCTGCTACTATTTTATCACCCACCAATGTTAGCAGCAGTGATTTTTATTTGGGTTGCAGTTCATTGATATTTATTTTCAAGTATTAGTCCTTGAGAGCCTCTTCATATCCCTAGTGCCCAGAACCTGCTCCTCACAGCACAGCGAGAAAAGGCCGCCCAGCCCAGCTGTGCCCTAGGGGCTAAGCACAGAATTAACTTCGGAGCTTGTGCCATCCATAGCTTCTGAACAACATGTGGGGGTCATCAGCTTAGAAATACACTCTAGACCGGTAGCGTAGACAGGCCCCAAATGTATCTAAGTGTCCCGCCTTGAAAAAGAGGAGAGAAGAAAACATAACCCTGAGTAGCGTTATTTTATAGTCGTGGAAACTGAGGCACAGAGAAGCAAAGAGATTCGCTCATGGTCAGAAAGCCAGGAATAGAAAACGGCAGATCTGCTGATAGTCAGTCCCGGGCCCTAGCCGTGTTTGTCCTGGCCTCTCTGCTTCAGCTCCAGTGACAACCCAAGTCGAGGTTTTCTTCTTTTCCGTGTCCTTTAACTTCACGTCACTGCAGAAGAAAGATTGTTTCTGAGCAGCTGGCTCTAATGCGTGGAGATGTCTTTCCAGAAGACATGCTCTGGCTCAGTCCCATGTCGTAGGTTTTCTGGAGGAAGCGCTCGGTGACGTTCTAGGGCCTGTGTTACAGAGAAGATGGACAGAATGGTCCTTTCTGACCTTCATTTTTTTCTTTCGCTCGGAGGATAACGCTGGATATTTTCTCTCATTCACTTTCCTTTGGAATAATTTCAATCCAGTCCAAAGGATTTCCTCTTCTGTTGCATCTTCAGCACCTTTCCTAGCAAACAGTTACTGTTCGAGCCCAGGTTTCCAGTTTCAGGCTGTCCCAGGGTGAGATGACCATGAAAGGGGTAGTAGCTGAACTGAACCTCTCCCCAGGTGAAGGGAATAAGTGCAGGGGTCACGTGAGAAGGAGCAGCATGTAACTAGGATCCAGGCCCGTTGGGCGATATCAGAACAGCCTGTGCTCAGCCAGGAGAGAGACCCGCAATGGGAGCAGGCCTGGGAGGGGCTTGGATAGTCCTTTCAAGGCAGTTTGGGTACACAGTACGGGATGGAACAGCCAAGCTGCTAGGGTTGGGAGCTGGGCCTCCTGGCAGTGTCCAGGAATGAAAGCACAGCATCTGCGAGGAAGGGAGTCCCCACAGAGGGACACCGTAATCTCCCAGGGAGGGAAAATGCTCTGAGTGCCATTTCTTAACCTCATGGGGTGTTCTCCTGCTCTGCCAACCCCACCCGTATTTCAGCATCTCCAGGTGCCTGAAGGAGCAGGAACCAGAGGCCATCCTGCAGCTGGGACAGAGATGGAGGTTGATGACCTACCAGCCCATGGAGACCACGGGGCAGGACAGCCCTCACGACATGGGAATGCAGCTCCAGATCTGGGAGCAGCTTCCCTTTGCTGGCACGAGACCTTGCAGGTTGTGGGGGGTGAGACAGGCACTAACTTTTGGTAACCCTCCGTGGGATCAGAGGGTAATGGTTTGTAGAAAGTGGTGTTGGAGAGCTTTACAAAAACTAGGCAAGCCATGTACAACACACACTTAGCTTCTCTCCAAAAGAAAAAGGACACTAAACGATCTAAACTACTACATGCCACAAGGGGCCACAACAGTGGTTCCTTTAACCCACCCGGCAATATTGTTAAACTATCCAACTATAGTCTTAGCCCAGCAGAAGAATCTGTCCTATCTCGCGGCCTCTCCTTCTGCCCCCCTCCCACCCCCACAAACAGGATACAGTTCTGTGGTGACCTAGAATCCTATTTTCGACCTCTCCGACTCAAGGAATATTTCCAACACACCTCAGAACAACATACTAACGCACAGAGAGCTTCCTACCAAGACTACAAAAGGAAGGATTCTGGGTGGACTCCTCCGGAAGGTCGAAACAACAGACTGGACTTTTACATAGAGTGCTTCCGCCGACGTGCACGGGCCGAAATTGTGGAAAAGCAGCATCACTTGCCCCATAACCTCAGCCGTGCAGAACACAACACCATCCACAGCCTCAGAAACAGCTCAGACATCATAATCAAAAAGGCTGACAAAGGAGGTGCTGTTGTCATCATGAATAGGTCGGAATATGAACAAGAGGCTGCTCGGCAGCTTCCAACACCACTTTCTACAAGCCATTATCCTCTGATCCCACTGAGATTTACCAAAAGAAACTACAGCATCTTCTCAAGAAACTCCCTGAAAAAGCACAAGAACAAATCTGCACAGACACACCCCTAGAGCCCCGACCAGGGGTCTTCTATCTGCTACCCAAGATCCATAAACCTGGAAA
This sequence comes from Lepidochelys kempii, assembly GCF_965140285.1. NCBI lineage: Eukaryota > Metazoa > Chordata > Testudines > Cheloniidae > Lepidochelys > Lepidochelys kempii. The sequence continues at coordinate 45,809,071 of NC_136393.1, read as the reverse complement.
TCCTGGACGCCCCTTCATCTCAGGCATTGGCATCCTGACATCAGGATTGTCTGGTTCTGTAGACTCTCTCCTCAGGCCCTACGCTACCAGCACTCCCAGCTATCACTTCAATCTCTCTGGTCATTCTTCAAGGAACTCCCCACTCCAAGACCCTGGACACTGTGGCCTGTAAATGCAGGTGGGGAATTAATTACTGACCTCGGTGGCGTTCAGTGTAATAAATCACTGGACTGGGTGCAGGAATCAGTAGGCGACGTTCTCTGGCCTGGGTTATGCCAGGGCTCAGACTAAATGATTGTTCCCAAGACTTTTAAAAGCTGAGCCCCCTCCTCAAGGCAAAGAAACCAATCGTACCCCTCACCCGTCAGTAATGTGTTAGCGACCCCACCCCCCATTTTCCTGGATACATCTTCAAACCCCACCCTTCCCACCCTGGCTAGCCCTTCCCCACGCTTCAGGAGACGCTGGAGTAGATGATCCTAACCGTCCCCTCTAACCTTAAGACCTGAGGGACCCCATCCTGGAGCATCTTAAAAATCCCAGTTCCCTGACTCTGGAACAGGGGCTGCTTTGCCGGGCTCACCTTTATCCCTCCATCAGGTTGGCCGATGGGGATAATGAGCCTGGAGATCTCATTCCCGCTGCTCTGAGTGCTGCCCATGTGCGCACGACCCAACTCAGCTCTTCCTGTATCCCAGGAACGTCTTCATCTTCTGGGATCCTCATGGGAGCAGTGGGATGATTTAATGGACTCCCTTAGTCATGGGGCCTTTCTCTCTCTTTTTTTGTTTCAGAGCCAGCGTCCTGGAGTCGTCTCCTGGTGCGTGGAGTGGTGGCAGTGGTGGGGGAGCTAGTCTAACTATACCAATGTGGGTTTTGGAAAGGTAGGGGGAAAGTGTTTGCCTACTCGCGACTCGTCTTCAGGAAGCTGCTGACTCATCCCTCCCAGCAGCCTGGAAGTCCGCAGGATTCACAGGAATTTGAGCTCCCCGCAGTGTGTGACAGGGACGGAGAGCAGGCCCAGGGAACCAGAAACAGGAATCGAGACCCAGCCCTGGAGAATGGGGAAGGAGACCTGCTCATGGAGGACAGACGCTTGACCCAGGAACCCAGAGGAAGGGATCCATTAGGTGGGGACACGGGTGTGGCCCAGGAAACTGGAGTAGCATTGCCAATCCTCCAGGGTGACCGGGAGTCTGCAGGAATTCAAGATTAATTTTTAATTAAACATTATGGCATGTGATAAAATCTTCAGGAATCCGTCCAATTAAAATTGGCAACCCTAAAGCGGAGTCGGGGGGAGGGACCCATTAAATGGAGACAGACTTGGGCTGGGAAACCAGCTAGAAGAGCTGATCCCTCTTACGGTGCCCCTCAATGGTGGGGACTAGACTGGGCGAAACTTTTCATCTAAACCAATTTAAGGTGAAAAATGCAGATTCAGCAGTTTGCGAATTCGTATCCGGTCTGCTGAATTGTTCACGTCCAGCCCCTCCCCCCAGTTCTTAACAAGTCAAAGCATTTCGTTTAGACACTTTCCAAACAAACCATTTTGATTTTTCAGCTTGAAACAATTTTTTGTTTAAAAATGTCCTTCAGTTTTATTTTAAAAATTCAAAAAGTTACAAATATTGAAATGTTCCTGGGTTTTTGTTGTTGTTTTTTTTAATGATTTTTGGTTCATCAAAAATTCGGAAAAATTTTAGTTTTGTTCAACCTGAAACCAGTTTTTTTCCATCTCTTTTTTGGAATTGCCAGCGACCAAAAAATTCTGTTTGCCCAGCTCCAGGGGCGGGTGAGAATTTTAGCGGTAATATTGTGGGTCTCTCAGTCTCCTTGTTGCTCAAAGTTTTCTTACTGTAACAAACTAATTTGGGATGAAGGCAGGATGGGAAAAAGCTTCCTAAAAGTGTGGGGGCGGGGGGGGGCTGGCAGCCAAACTGTGACCCAGCCCCTGTGCCACCCCTTCTCCTTGAAGTCCTGCCCCCTCAACCCCCCCCTTCCCTGACTCCCCCCCTCATACCGCCTTTCTCGTTGAGCTCCCACTTCACACCGCCCCTTGCCCCCAAAACACTCCCCCCCTCCCTTCTCTCCCCCCTCGTCCAGTCGCTCACACTTATGGACAGTAAAAAGTGGTGGGCCCTGGTCTCCCCTGTTCCGGCACCCCTGGATGAGAGTGGGAGAGGATGAAGAACTCCTTTCAAATATAACTCCCCCCCACCTCACAAAAGCACAATTTGCCAGCAACAGCAAAACATGCACCTAACCAACCCGGGCCAGTCACGCTGTGTTGTGTGTGACATCCCCATCCTGGAGCGGTTTATGTCTTTGAGAATGTGAACCCCGCAGGCCTGGGTGTTTCTCTACGTAATGTGACCTCAGTGCTCCTGATGAGAGCCATTGTTTGTAAATGTTTCAGGAGCAGACATATTTATCATTCATGGACAGACAGACATTTCTTCATAATTAGAACTGGTCAAAAATAGCGGGTCATGAAAACTGAAGAAGAAACCACTTCCCCCCCGCCCCCGATATTCTTCAAACTTATTTGCAAATGTTTTTAATTATCAAACTTTTGTTTAGTTTTGGTGGGAAAAACTCCACGTTCTCTCTCAAATGGGCAGAGAAATCCAAAATTTTTTTTTAAAAAGGGAACTTTTTTCAAATGATCAATGTAATCCAAAGTGTCATTTTAGTTAAAAGGTTGCATTGTCAGTGTAAAATCATTTTGAACCAGATCTATTACTGTATAAGAAGATGAGTTTATTTTTTCATGCTGCATTGTTTGGGCTAAGTTCCAAGTGGTATTTCAGTTTTTGCCCAGCTCTTCTTTTCTTGCGTCTGCACCTCTCATAAGCTGTGGCCTTAATCTTGGCCCTGGAAACACTTGCGTGCTGTCCTAAATATAAAGGGAAGGGTAAACATCTTTAAAATCCCTCCTGGCCAGAGGAAAAACCCTTTCACCTGTAAAGGGTTAAGAAGCTAGGATAACCTCGCTGGCACCTGACCAAAATGACCAATGAGGAGACAAGATACTTTCAAAAGCTGGGAAGAGGGAGAACATCAAAGAGTCTGTGTCTTTCTGGGGGATGTTTCTGCCGGGGACAGAACAGGAATGGAGTCTTAGAACTTCGTAAGTAATCGAGCTAGATATGCGTTGGATTTTGATTTCTTTAAACGGCTGAGAAAAGAAGTTGTGCTGAATAGAATGAATATTCCTGTCTGTGTCTCTTTTTTATAACCTAAGGTTTTGCCTAGAGGGATTCTCTATGTTTTGAATCTAATTACCCTGTAAGGAAGGTATTTACCATCCTGATTTTACAGAGGTGATTTTTTTCTTTTTACTGTTTCTTCGATTAAAATGTTTCTTTTCAAGAACTGATTGCTTTTTTCATTGTTCTGAGATCCAAGGGCTTGGGTCTGTTGTCACCTATGCAAATTGGTGAGGATTTTTACCAAACCTTCCCCAGGAAGTGGGGTGCAAGGGTTGGGAGGGTTTTTTGGGGGAAAGACGTTTCCAAACAACGTTTTCTCAGGAATCCAGAGAAATGTTTGGTGGGGGCAGTGGAAAACCAAGGGCAAGGGGTAAAATAGTTTGTACCTTGGGGAAGTTTTAACCTAAGCTGGTATAAGTAAGCTTTGGAGGTTTTCATGCAGGTCCCCACATTTGTACCCTAGAGTTCAAAGTGGGGAAGGAACCTTGACACGTGCATGTTTAACTTTAAAGACTGCTGTGAATAATTCCATTTCAATGGGACAACTCTGAGGTCGGGTTTACACTACGGCCCTATATCAGTGTAACTACGTCACTCATTTATTTAATTTTCTTCCTTTTATATGTGAAAGTTATTGAGAGCTTAAAGCAGGTAAAATACATGAACAGGTTCAGACAGTCCAAGTTTGTCAGTGCAAAGAGACAGCAGAGATGTGGTATATGCGAGTTTTCCATAAGTCTCTCAGGGTTACCCAGGATAACTTTGGGGATCTCTGTCTTGCATCGGGAATGTTCCCTGAAAATATCCAAACAGCTCAGAGATGCAGAACCATTCCCTGGATCGATTCTTATAGCTGTCTTCCCCGGAAAGCAGTCTGGCAAGTGTTCCTGTCAGCTCTTTGCTAAGTTATCTGCCAAAACACTAGATTTTTCAGGTGCCTAAGTAGCCCCTGGAATCATGGTGAACTTATCCTCCCCGCCACCACCAAAATTTGAAATGGTGCCCTGAGTACACGGGACCCTACCGTGCTCCCCCAGAGGAGCTGCATTAACAGGCAACTCTGCAAGTTATCTGCATGCCTCTGCAAGTGACCCCCATGCCTCTCCATTTCCTTGGCCACATGTATCCTGTCCCCTTGCTGGCGGCTAATCCAGAAAAAGAGGGAAAGAGCTCATCACTGCGACCACCTGAGGAATGTGTTGGGTTGAGATCAGCTGGTCAAAGCAGGCAATAGGGACAGAATCTGAGACTTGAAGCTCCTCGAGTGACCTCTGACCTTCCCAGACCTGCCCTTCAATCAGACACAGCCATTGTAAAGTTGAATGTGATAGTAACTAGACCCATTTTAAACCCTTCACCACACAAGACAAAGCCCTTAGGATTCATCATTAATGATTTATTTCTCCTCCCCTGGATTCCTGCAGCCCCCAGCCACCTTGGAGCTTTCCCTCGTCTCTCCCAGGCTGGGCTCACTTGATGGCAGGAGCTCAGCGGAGGGTCCAGCTTTGCTCTTTCGCTTCCTTTCTTCACGTCTTTGGGTGGCTGCATTTGCAGCTGAGCAGCCTGATGGAAACACTGAGTCCTCTGTCTCGGCAGGCAGGCCCAGCCGCCAAAGCCAAAGACTCCCTGAGAACAGGGGGAGGTTCGCCTCAACTCTCAGGAGTGGAGGCTTAGCCCATAGGGTAGGGTTACCATTTTTGAACTTTCAAAAAAGAGGACACTCCGGGTGGGGGGGCGGAGTGGTAGCCCTGCCCCCTATCTACTCCCTCCCACTTCCTGCCCCCGACTGCCCCCCACAGAACTGTCACCCCATCCAACCCCCCCTGCTCCTAGTCCCCTGATCTCCCCCTCCCAGGACCCCATCCTCTATCTAAGCCTTCCTTCTCTCTGTCTCCAACTGCCCCCTCCTGAGACCCCCCCACCCTAACTGCCCCCCTAGAACTTTCCCCCCGCCTGTCCCCTGACTGCCGCACCCCCTATCCGCACCCCTGCCCCCTGACAGACCCCCGGGTCTCCCACACCGATCCAACCACTTCCTTTCCCCTGACTGCCCCCGCAGAACCTCCGACCTATCTAACCCCCCCTCCGCTCCCTGCCGCTGACTTCCCCCCTGAACCTCCGCCCCATCCAATCCCCCCTGCTCCATCTCCCTTGACTCCCCCGACCCCTCTCCCTGCCCACCCCCTGACAGGCTCCCCCCAGAATCCCTGACCCATCCAACCCCTCCTGCTCCCTGTCCCCTGACTGTCCTTGGGACCCCATGCCCCTTCTCCAGCCCCCCGGCCCCCATACCCTGCTGCTCAGAGCAGTGTGTCTGGGGTGCGGAGCCAGACACAGTGCCGTGCTCCCCCACAGACCGCGCAGCTCCCCCCCTCCCCGCCCCCAGAGTGCTGCATTGGGAGGGAAATCCCGGCCCTTTGGAGAGTTTTACAAATTCCTCCCGGAGGGCGATTTAAAACCCAAAAAGCCGGACATGTCCGGGAAAATCCGGACGCATGGTAACCCGACCACAGGGACTCCAGGATCTGCAGCTGCTGCCACCTCTATGGTGATTCCTCCGACTCATCACCAACCAGCTCTTCCCCATTCTGCCAGCCGGCCCCACGGTCTGACCGTGCAGGAGAACAGAAACCCTTTGGGACAGCAGGAGAGTCTCCTCAATGCCGCATGCTTTGCATGGCTTCCCGCGGTCACCGGGAAACACGACTGCCCTGCCCCCAGGAGTCTCTCAAGGAGCTGCCGGCGCAGTCACTGGGCACCCACTCCTAATGGTCTCGGGCAGTGACATTGCAGAGGGAGCTGAGCAGACCGTCCCTTCTGTGACTTTCTGAATTGCTGCCAGGACGGACTCTCCTCTGCGCTAGGGAGAGTCCCCGAGGAAAAGCAGCTGTGGTGGGGGAGGGGGCAAGACAAGCTCTCCCCCTGAGCCCTTGACTAGCAGGCAAGCAGGACTCTGGGAGCCAGGGATCGGTGTGTCTTGCTGGGAGAGCAGAGCTGGAGAGCAGAAAAGGGCACTGGAGGAATTGTCGAAAAGTCAGTGTCATGGCCGGGTCATGAGCAGCCAGACCTAGTGGTCAGAGGCGGAGTCCACACTCACAAGGCAGGAGTCGAGAGTCAGCTGGGTCAGGACACTGGAAGAACAGAAGCAAAAGACCAAATTGTGTTCAGCACCTCAAGTCAGATGAGTCACCCCGAGTCCGCATGCCAGGAAATCAAGCCTGGGGAGCAGGAACAGCCAACACACGGTCCAGAGCCGGGGAGGAGCTCGGGTGTTCAGACATCTCCTTGTTCCTGCTGCTGGTTTAAGGAGGTCCCGGGGACCGATTAGCTGTTCTGGGACTCTGCCAATAGGTCCTCAGGGATCGAGCCTCAAATTGGGTCTGGACTTCGTCAGTCCTAGGTAAGCAGTTTTTCGTAGGTTTCCAGGTGGCTGCTCCCAGGAACCCTGGAGACCCGGGTTAATGACCTGGGGGTCATGACAGTGACTGATCTCTCCCCGCTCAAACCTCCTTCACGAAAGAGTCTCCAGGGTCCCAGACGCATCCTCTGAGAATAAAAAAACACAGTCATGAGGACAAATAGGCTATGGAACAGGAGCCCCCTCTTTGTTGCAACAGCCCCAAGTGCCCGGAAGAGTGGATGGTTCTTACCTCCAGGAGATGCCTGGGATCTTCCATCTAAGCCTCACTGGGACCCCTGTTTCTTGGTCTGACGGGATGAGATCATCTGTCTCCACTGCTCCCTGCGATAGGCTGGCTGCAGCACACATCTGTGTAAGAGGCTGGACCAGAGAGATGTTACAATCAGGGTCCAGGCACCCCAGAAGGAGAACAGAGGGTCTGAAACCAGAAGGCGAAGCAATCAAATCAGCGGATTCGACAAAGAAGTTTTCTACCCTACAGGGACATCAAAGAAGGTCTGTTAGGAAAGCTGAGATGTTAGTCTGGAAACTGCTAAGGCAAAGATTGGGACTTGTTAAGATTCAGTTTTAGTCACTACAACTGTGTTGTGTTTTGTTTGTCTGTTTGAAATTTGTCTCTTTCTCTTCCTTAGTGTCACTTAAATCTCTTCTTTGTTACTGTGCTTCCAAAACCACCTCAGTGTCGTGTGTTCAAGTGAAGTGTGAGTCTCCAGACTACCCAACAGGCTGAGCTGTGCCCTGTCTCTCTGAAGGTAGCGAATAATTTCTGAGCGGTGCTGGGCCCAGAGTCCAAGGGCACTTCACCAGACACCTCCTGTGAAGCCCAAAGAGACCAAAGGAGCAGGAGAGATTGAGGCCCCACTGACCCATGGGAACTTCCCACAGAAGAGGCTACACAGGGCTCCAGACACAGCCAGCAGGATCCCTCCCACAAGCTGGGCCATGTCCTTCCCCTCCCAGCCCCACAGCTTCCTCCCCACCCCAGCCTCAGGAACCCCTCCCACCTCCCTGCTCTCCCCACCCACTCTCCAATACCAGGCTCTTTCCAGAAAGGAAGCAGGTGCGTACCAGAGTTCACTCACCGCTAGATGCTGGCCAGGCCTTGTGTCACCGCTTTCTCGCTGGGCTAGCAACCCTGCTGATACTCACGCTTGCAGTTTGTTGGCTGGGAACTCAGCCCCCCAACCAGGTGACTGGCCTTTACTCCACTCCTTCCTGGGTCGTGCTCCTTCCAAACAAAGTCCAAAAATGTCTTGAACAGAAACAAGCATGAGGAGGTAGGGTCCTTGTTTCCTCTCAGGTGGGGCTCACTTGGTCATCAACTTGGCCTAGCCCCAGGCTGGGCAGCCACGGGCCAAGCCACCCTGTTAGATACCCTCCTCCTTCAAATCTGGTCCAGCCCGGCTGACAGGTTTGCTGAGAGGACGGTGAAACCCCATTGCTGATCAGGAGGAGGTCAGAGTCTGTTCTCTAGGAGGCCTCCATTTCCGCTTCCATTAGCCCCGCATTTACAGTGAGACAGAGCAGTACCTGCAGCAGGGAGCGGGACTTGCTGAACAGGGAGGGGAACCTTTCAGAGCATTAGATGAGCCACAGCCCTTGCAGCGCCTCAGGCATCTGGTGCAAGTGCCTGATGATGTGAAGCTGGCCCATGACCTTGGCTGTGACATCCTCGTGCTGCAGGGGAACGAGAACCTGTCAGAGACGGAGACACTCCCCAGGAATCAGGGAGGATTAAGGGCACCTGGAACCAGCACCATCATTTCCACCCAGCAGCTGCTCATGTCTGAGTGGTGGATTCACCCTCCCGACCCCCAGGATGGAGGCTTGCTGTCCTCTCTAGTGACCTCCAGTGCCAATCCCCCTCCTTGTCGGGTGAGCTCCTGCCACCTCCCCATCCGTGCCCCTGACAGCTGTTCCACCTCCAACCCACCTGGGGACACCGCTCAAGTTCGTAGAACCCTCTCCTCCACCCCCACCTCCATCCCCACCCAGGTAGGGCAGGGAGGGGGCTCTAGCAGGGTGGCGGGGGGCAGGAGGGATTCTGGCAGCAGTGAAGTGGGATGGGGAGAGGCTGAGACCTTTCCCCAAGTCACCCCAGTGACAAAAGCTGAAGCCACAGGATGGCAGCCCTGGTGAAGGGGGCAGGTCAGCAGCCCCTGCTGACTGAATCCTCCCAATCGCTCCAGAGCGGGTCCAGCCCTACCAGCAGCAAGACCAGCTTCCCACGCTCATGTGCCTCAGCCCTTCCTGGTCAGTCGCCATCTCCAGTCAGTCCTTGGCCTCCCAGGCTGCCAGGGATGGGAGCAACTCTCGATGGTGGCTCGGGTGACATGGACACTAGGCCATGGGGAAATGGGTGCAGCTCTCTGGAGCAGGAAAGGTTCCCAGAGGGCACTTAGGGGACTCTCCTGTCCTTTCCAGGAGTGACAGCAGAGCACCACATCCTAAGACGAGAAGTCCATGGAGTCCAGAAGTCTGCACTAGGCTCCTTGCTACCAGGCCAGGGAATGGCGATCGGATGGGAATGAGGTCCTGGGCCCCACCCCAAGCTCCTGAGTCGATTGCAGCTGCTTACCGTGACCCCCATCAGTTGCTGGGCTTCCCCCAGGAGGGAGTAGACGAGCACCAGCCCAGCCTGGCTGACACGCAGCAGGGGGTCGTGGATGGCCAGCACTGCTGTCTGCAGAAAGGATCTTTTCTGCCCGTCGCAGAAGAATTTTCCAAAGACCTAGAAGCAAGAGGACACGAGGCTCGAGCAGATTGCCCAGAGCCAGCCTCCAAGTCCTGGCCGTACAATGCCATCACCGTCTAGTGCCCCAAAGGGCAGGGAAGAGAGCTGCTGTGGCCAAGGCAGTTCATTCCCCAGGACTCTTTCAGGGTCCCAGGGCTCAGGGAAGCCCCTTTATGAAAAGGTCGCAGGTGCTTAGGGACCAAAGCGTCCAGTGGCTCTTTCGGGAGGGCAATTTATGGCAGGGGCCAGGATGGGCTAGAAATGGATCTCTAATGTGTGTGAGCAGGCCCACTCTGCTGTGCAGGGCACAGAGACGACAGGGGACCCTGTGTTGCTTCCAGCAGAGAGATCTCCTGCATCTCAGCGCCTAGAGGAGTGTGTGTGTGTTGTGGGGGGCGAGGGGGTTGGAGCTGACAGCCAAAGGTCTCTTCCCCGCCAGCTTAGTGACTTCTCTCGTCACTGGGAATGACCTCTGTAGCTCCTTGGTTTCTTCAAGGGGAATCCAACCTGCAGCCTGACAAGGACAAGGAGACTCATGGCCCAGTCCCCATCCCAGACACTCCTCGGAGACTTTTCTTCTGCTGCAGCAATTCAGCTTGTGGGAGGAGGGACAAGCTCACACAGTCTCTCTCACGGGGCGTCTGTGGAGCAGCGTTCTGTCGATGCCCTTGTCGATCCAGGAGCCACTCCAAGGCCTCCTCTGTGATGTTGTGGAAATCACCCATTTCACCTTTGACTCCAGTCTGGGGGCACTGTGTTACGGTGTGTTCGAAGGTTTGGATATTCTCACCACAGTTGTGAGACGGGGGCGGGGGGTGGGGTCGATGTCTTTGATTTTCTACTCGTGCAGTAAGTAGCCGCAACTTGGGTCAGTGACAATGTGCTTCTTTGGAACAGTGGCTGAGGTCCAGATACTCTGCCATTCCCTGGCCAGGTCTGGAGACATGAGGGGGGCGCATGTGGTCCATATTGGCTCTGGAGCGCACTATGTCCCCTACCCAGTTCCCAGGTTGGGGCATTCTGCTTCCTGACCGGCAATGGAATTGGGCAAAGCCCACCTCCTTTCTCTGCTTCTACAGGGTGCAGGGAATTAAACAGGGGTCTGATCAAGGAATCGTGACTGACTGACCCAGTGCTCTCCTCTCAGACACTTGGGGATCAGCCAGGGGGACAAGGAGCAGAGAGACACCCAGAGCCATAATCCTATATTAACTCACCCACCCGGGGATCCTCCTTATGCCACGGAGCAATGCATCCATTTAAGACACTCAAATCACGGCAACTAGCGAGGTTCCAATGTGGGACCTTTAGCACCAGCCTGTCCCACTGGTTGCTGGATGAGGAACTCTGAGCTGGAAATAAGGAGTGGGCTCTTTTCCTGTCTCCAGGAGGCATCCACTGCAGGGAACCCAGCCAGCCCCACTCCCCGGGCTGTGTCATGCCCTGACACAGTGCCCTTACCTCCCCAACTCTGGCTGTATTTTTGTAGCCCAAGAGCCTGCTGTCCTGGTGCCAGTCATAGCACCAGAGATCTTCCGCGTCATGTATGGTCAGGCCTGGAAGAGAGAGAGAGAGAGAGAGACTTTTCTCCTCATTCTGGTTGCAGTTTCTGTGTCCTTCCAATCCCAATGGTGGCTCCACAGTGGAGTGGAGAAGAACAGAGGCAGAGAGAGACTTGTCCTCCAGCTGGGGTCAGTCTGAGAGAAATGGTCTGGGGTCCCATTGTCCACCTGTGGTCACTCTCAGTCCCCTGTTGGGTTCCGTGTCCCAGCTGGGTTCCTTACCCCTCTGTCGGAGCAGCAGCTGGTAGAGCCGGTAAGTCCCCTCCCTGGCCTGCCGGCTGATGTCCTTGTCTGGATCGCTGACAAATAGAGCCAGCTGGGCCACATGGTGCCCCATCCTAGGGAACTCGGCTGAGATCTAATGGAAGGGAGAGGAGAGGGGACTCCATCAGCATTTTCCTGTTAGCTCCCTGTCCTCCCTGGGCCAGAGGGCTCCTTCCCCTTAGCCCCTCTGCAGGAGATGCTGGGGGAGAGGAGCTTGAGATCGACCCTTCATTTGCTCTGCTGCCAAGGGAGCCCGGAGCTGTTTTGGGATGCCAAGCAGGGGTGGAGCATGGGCTCCTTAAAGGCCCAGGGACAACACTGAACCAGGACCAGAAGAACTTGACTCAAGCCGAGCTAAGTCCCTGCTCTGACCCTGCCTCCTCATGAAGAACCCTCCTAAGCCACAGCCCCGGCAGCAGCAGATCCTGCAGCCCGCTGGAGCCAGCCCGCCTCCGCCTGGAGCCAGCAAGCTGGGGTCGGAGGTCACTTACGTCAAACTCAGGGAGGGTGACTGTGTATCTGAGCAGGGCTGTGCTGCTCCTGATGGCCCTGGCTCGCTCCTGGGACACCCTGGACACGACCCAGAAGTTGACATGCTGTGGGGAAAGGAGGCAGGTCAGACTCAATGGCCAGCTGCACCTGCTTTGCAAATGAGCCCCCCACGCCCCCAGCCCCAGGGGCTTGAGACATTCTGTGCAGGGGGGAATATCTGAGGCCTTGATGGCAGAGCTTTAGAAGGGGATTCTTTCCCACAGGACGCAGCTTGTACCTTGCAGGTCACAACTTGTCAGCATCTCTCTAGATTGGGACAATGTTGGGGGTCGGGGCTGGTCCCCTCCTCCCAGAACTCCTGATTCCTGAACAGTTCACCAGAAAGGAGACTGAACCCTCACCCTTCCCTGCTACGCAAATCCTTAGGGGGGTGTAGGGAGTGACTGAGAGCACAATCCCCCCAGGAATATCAGAGCAGATCAGAGGGAAGGGCTGATTCCCTGGGGTCCTCCTGTTTCTCTAGGAAGGAGCATGTGCCTCTTCTCTGAGAACCATCTCCCAAATCTCATGGCGTGTGTGTGTTGGAGGGGTGGGGGAAGGGTGGGTTTTCAGACTCTCACTCCCCAAGACAGCCAGGAGCCCTGTGGTTCGTGCTCCGCAGAACCAGGCAGAGGTCTGGCTTGAAGTCCCAGCTCCTTCCTCTGTCCCTCAAGAAGGAAGGACCTGACACTGCATTGCACTGACCTCCCCAACCAAGGACGGCCCACTGGGGACCCAGCTAGGAGGACACAATAGAAAATGGATCTTCCCTTCTCTCCTTACCAGTCCCCCAAAGAGTTCAGGTAAAACGGGGCTCACCTCCAAGATGAAGTGGAGCCTGTCTGTGTCTGGGGACTCTGCCAGCAGATTCCCCAGCATGGCATCCAGGACCTCTGGGATGACTTTATGCAGAGCCTGCAAAGCATGGGTCAGAGTTAGGGAACCTGAGCCTACACCTGCCACAGGATGGGAAGAGGGGTCTCTGGGAAGCACTGGGGAGACTCCCAAACACATCTCCTGGCCTCTCTCCTTCACATCCCACTGCAGGCAATTCACAAGAATTGATGACCCCTGGACCTTTGATCCATGAGTTTAGCAGGTCCCTGCCGAGGGCCTTGTAGGCAGAAGAGTATGAAACAGCCAAGTTGCTATGGATGGAGGCTGGGCTTCTGGGCAAAACACGGCTTATGGAAGAAAGAAAGAAAGAAAGAAAGAAATCCCCCAGAGAGGGGTAATCTCTTCCCTGCTGGAGGGAAGGATCCAACCCTGCAGCTTGTTCCATCTCCGCTACCCCACCCCGAAATCTGGAGCTCCAGCGAATCAAGGGAGCAGGACCAAGGAGCACTCTGGAAGAGGAGGAGGATGGAGGAGGAGGATGTACCTGGATGTCGGTGGTGTCCTTCTCCGTGCCCAGGGTGAAGACGGAGTGAAGGGCAGCTCGCAAGAGGTGGGTCTCTAGGGCTGGCTCCAGGGCAGGTTTCATGGTGCTGGCAAGAGAGAGGAGCTGGTATTAGACTGTGCAGTATGGGGGTGGGACTGTGGCCAACACAGACACCAACCCACAGGGATAGAGGCACAGGCTGGCGAGAATGGAAACTGAGGCACTGAGCTCGGGAATGACAAGGCCAAGGCTTCCCAGACAGACAGTGGCAGGACAGGAGTAGCTCCTGTTCCCTGGAGCCTGCGGCCGCTCCTGTATCTGAGCCCAGGAGTGAGCCCCTCCCCAAGGCCCCTGTCATGTTATGGGAGTGAAAAGAAGAGCCCTGCCAGGAGGGAGTGACCCTTCCCTCCCCACCATCTCTGCCAGAGGCGCCACTCTTGGGAGGTGACCTGGGCGGGACAGTGACGGTGACTCCCAGCCTTGGGCCTGAGCAGCACTGGGGTGAGGGGAGCCGGTGGGGTGGGGGGGTGGGGCTGTCTCAGTACCAGAGGTAGCCCACTGCAGCCAGGGAGTGGGCGAGGACGGCGCTGGGTGACGAGTCGTCGGGAAGCTCCTCGATGAGCTCCTGTGAGACGCGAAGGAGACAAAGGAGCGTGTGAGATTCAGGCCCGACTGACACCTCCCAGTGGGGAGATGACACAGCCAGTGCCCCACATGGCCAGCAGGATCCCCCACCACCTCCCGCTCCCCCGATTCCTTCCTGCCCATCCAACTTGTCCCCCTTCCCGGATTCCTGCCCAGCTCACTCCCAATCCCCTTCTCTCCTCCTCCCTGTCAAAACTGCCCCCATTCAGCCCCATCCCGACGACCGAGCTGGGACCATGGGATTCCTTGTCCCCCACTCTCAGCTGCCATCCAGCCCCACAATTCCCCCCCTGCCCACTTCCCACCAATCTCAGAATTTCTCCCAAGTCTTCAGCCCCAGCAATCCCTGCCCTCTGCTGCCCCCTCCAACACCACCCAGCCCCCACCCATTAGCCTGGCCCTACCCCTGCCAATCCCATGTCTCCCTCCTCCCTCCAGCTGCCGTATGGCGTGTCTCACTCACCACGATCCTCTTCACCACAGCCGCCTTGCAGCAGCGCGGCTCCAGCGTGTCCTCCCCTCTCTCCCGTGCAGCCAGACATGCGGGGTAGACGGCCTGAAGGAACAGGAGCTGCTGCTCCTCATCCTGGACCCACCGGGAGTGGGGGATAGCGAGAGAGAACCTGTTAGCGAGGGACCTTCCTGCCCCACCCACACCAGCTCCAGGGCTCAGGCCTCAATGGGGGATTGTGGGGACCCGCCTATTCTCCAAATCCCCCCCCACTCCTACACAAGCAGGATCAGGAACCGGGACAGTGCCCGTGGGGGGAGACGACCTCGGCTGTTGTGGGACAAACACCCCCATCTTGGGGGTCCCACATCATGGATGTAAAAGGGCCCCATTAGGGTGGTGGATCAGGAAGGGCAAGACCTTCGGCAGGGGGTGGGGATGCTGGGAAGGGACAGGGCCATCTTGGTTCCAGCCCAGGTGGGGAACATTTGTACCTTATCTCTGCACTGGAGCTGCTCTCGGATGACCTTGAGAGCAGCTTCATCTTTGGCCACGTCCACCCCTTCCTCCTGCTCCGAATCCAGGGGGGTCCCTGCACCAGGGAGAGAAGGACAGGGGCGTGGTGGGCAGAGCAGGATTCCAGACCCCCCTTCCCAACTCAGGCACCCAGGGCAGATGGGGCCCCAGACCTCCCTCTCATGGATGCCTTCAGCCCCCAACAGCTGCCGAAGCCCAGAGCTTCCGTGTCCCCGCTGTCCGTGGGGTTCGTGGGGCTCAGGCCAGACACCTGGGCTGGGGACCCCCCCCCGGATCCCTGGGAGAGCGTCTGGGCCCAGGGTGTTCACATCCCGTCCTCAGCCCTCCCGGAGCCCAGCCTGGCTCCTCACCTGGCACAAAGCAGTGGCCTCCATCGGCCTGGCTGCTGCCAGAGGCCCAGGTGCTGCCGCGGTCCCAGGCTGAGCTGCCGGTGCTGGGACAGGGACCTTCCACCTCCTGGCCGGCGGGGGCTGGAAGGTCCTCAGAGACCGGGCAGGGCGAGGCCTCCTGATGGGAAGGAGGGCTGGGCTCCTGGGGCCGCTGCTGCCCACACAACCAGCCGCAGAGCCACCCTGCCCGGCGCCCCTCCTGGGCTGGGTCCTGTCTGCCAAACCGCAGCCTGGGCCAGCTCCACCGGGGCCTGGTCGGGGCCGCTCCCAGCTCGGCGCCTGCGCGGGGAGCCGGGGTCCTTTTCCAGAAGGCCGGGCACTTCCGCCGTCTGGCCTGGACGGGACCTGCTTCCCCGCCAGCGGGGACGCAGGGCTTGCTCTGCCCCTCGGGAAGGCGGCAGCTGCTTCCCTCAGGCTCTGGAGTCACCTGCAGAGCCTTCCTCCGCAACATCCGCAGGAGCCTGGCCATCCTGGAACCGAGCGGGGAGCAGGGGTGAGTCTGGGCTCAAGGCAGCCTTTCACTCCTGGCCCTTTTCCGGCCCTCCTCCTCCCTGCTCCAACCACAGCCGCCCCCTCTGCCCCCACAGGAGTTCAGGGAGTGCCATCTACACACGGGCAGGAGTTCGTTGCATGATCCGCTCCCAACGTTCCCCCTCGTAATCCCTGCTGCTGCAATATCCAGGAAGTCTCATCCTTTTCCAGCAATGGGGTCAGTCCCAAAGACCATCGGTTACTCTGGACAAGCAGCCCCCTCCTCTTATCCCAGGCCACTCTCCCACCCAGGCTAGAGAAGGAACAGAAGCCAGGAGTCCCGACTTCTCCTGGGAAACCATTCCCCACGTCAAAGTCACAAAGACCCTAGGCACAGGAAGACCAGGGCCCTCCTCGTTCCCCATTGATTTCCATGCTCAGCAGCTCACAGGCTCTGGCCCAGCTCAGAGACTCTCAGCCTGGGGAACAGTGTCCCACAAGGGAAGGGCTGGGAGCCCCATTGCTGGAACCTTTCCAAACACACTGGGGACGGCTCTGGAGAAGCTCCTGCCCGGTCTAAGAGTGAGGGGCTCTTGGGGGCTGTTTGCAAATGAAATCCCCCTTGGGAGATATCCTCTCCCCCTCTTTCTGCCTCTCCCCACAGACAGGGGAAGCCACCGAGGAACCCGAATGCCACTCACTTGCTCTCAGTGATGGTCCGATGGATGGCGGATGTTCAGGGTCAGCAGACGTCCCTCACCCTCCTCCTCACTCCCCAAGCCCAAGGCAGGCTGGAGAGGGTGGTGACCTCAGGAGTTACCCTGCCCAGCCAGCAGGCAGGGTGATGACACGAGGGCGATCGACTGACTGTGAAAACAAGTGTCTGTCTTATTGCCAAGGGAGGAAGAAACTCAGCCAGCAGAAGGGGGGTGCAGAACACGGCCCTAGGGCGGAGGTGACAGCACCTGCAGGATCCTGACATCCCAGCACTTCCAGAGCCCAGGAAATAAGGTGTGAACATTTTCATGGAAACCGTTTTCTGTCAGAAAATCCATTCAGACAAAACCACTTTGTTTCTTGAAATCATAACAAGTAGGATGAAAATTCTTTGCAAAAATATTTGTTTGCAAAACAAGAGCATCTCCTGTTTGTCAGAGCGCATTAAACTGTCTCGTCGTACACAAAGGGGAGACACTATGATCTAGAACATTAGATGAGATGCTTCAGGCTGAGCTAAGTAGTTGCTGCTCTTCACAATTTCAAAATAATAAAATGCAAATGAAATCGAATATTTGGTCATAATCTGCTTTGGCTCAGTGTGATCGGACACCCCCTAGTCTGCACTGCTCCGAGTGACACTCTTCAGTGGATCCCCATCACCCACCCATGGCGAGGTAGATGGGAGAGGATTGTTATTCCTCCTTGACAGAAGGAGAAACGAAGGCTGAGAAAGGTGCAGGGACTTGTCTTTGCTGATGCAGTTGCTCCCAAATGAGCTACAGACTAACAATTGTTCATAGTAATTATTCAGCAAGTATTTCAGAAGAATTGGAATGTTCGAGAGGATCATGAACTGCTCTGAGACAATGAATGGAGAGCAGCATCCACATTGGTCAAACATCTAACTGGTTGTGACTTATTTGCTTGGTCATAAAAGAGAACAAGAAAGACCAGAGTTTCCTCCCTGTCAATAGCCCCCTCCTCAGCCAATCAAGGTTGAGACTTTGAGGGGTGGGGGGCTAAAGGGTCTCACCAAATAGCCCAAAGAATGGCCCTGGTCACCACCGAGGGGATCACTCTCGGAGCACTAGTCCAGTCTCACCTCTCTGTGAGGGCCTCCCACAATCCCCACCCCCGCTCCAGACACACAGCTCCTGGTGGTGGGAGGAGAGCAGAGGAAGAGGACAAAGGAAGCAAGAAGAGAAAGGTAGGAGGGACAGAGCAAAAGGGAAAACAAAAAGGAGAAACCCCAATGTCCCCAGTGATTCTAAGGGACAAAGTCCTAGGTCGGAAATAAAATGCTGCCCCCACAATCTAGTGTTTTCCTTTCCTAAAAATCAGCCGGCACCTGATGGATCAGACTGAACAGGTTCCAAACGTCTCCGAGGCTCTTACCTTCTCTAGAGGGATGTCTGTTTTCGAGCAAAACCAGGAAAAGAAAAGGAGAAAACTCCAAAGAGGGTCCTCCTTGCGCTCACGTACGTGCAAGTGAATGCTCTCTCAGTCCTCCAGGAGAGACCTCGAGAAGGAGACGTGCTGAAGCAAAGCCACAGGGATCTCCGAGGTGGCCCGTGTCCTGCCCCCCTGTCCTGCCTGGCTGATGTCAAGATCTCTCTGTGAGGTCATCGCCTCCCCACCACCTTTGTCCAATCGGCTGAGGTCCTGCCAAAGGCCCTTGTGATGTCACTGCCACACCCACCCCTCCCCTGCAGTGCTGATGTCCTGCCCCTGTCCAGCCACACCGGATGTTTGAGCTGCTTCCCCTGGGTCACCCCACGCAATGAGCGTTCATTGTGGGCTCAAGCCGAACACAGTAAAACATCAGAGGCTTCTCCCCATGCAAAGCTCAGTTTTTCATAAATTAGCAGACTTTATGGACAGAAGAGACAATTAGAGTATGTCATCAGACCCCCTGCAAATCACATGCCTTCTGTAGAGAATAGTAGCTAGTTTTTGACTACACACGTTCCAGAAAGCCATCTCGTCTTCATTAGAAGACATCAAGAGGTGGGGAATTCCACCACTTCCCTTTCTAGTTTGTTCCTTTGGTGATTCATTCTCAGTGTTGAATATGTATGCCCTCTTTCTCATATGAATTGGTCTTTTTTGAGTTTCCAGCCACTGCGTCTTGTTATGCTTTTCTCTGCTAGATTAATGAGCCCTTTAATACCCGATAGTTTCTCTTCAGGAAGTCACTTCAACACTTCAAATGACGTCACCTCCCGATCTTTTTTATCACCTAAACAGGCTGAGCTCTTTTTTGCTACTTTAGCAAAGCTTTTGACACGGTCTCCCATAGTATTCTTGTCAGCAAGTTAAGGAAGTATGGGCTGGATGAATGCACTATAAGGTGGGTAGAAAGCTGGCTAGATTGTCGGGCTCAACGGGTAGTGATCAATGGCTCCATGTCTAGTTGGCAGCCGGTATCAAGTGGAGTGCCCCAAGGGTCGGTCCTGGGGCCGGTTTTATTCAATATCTTCATAAATGATCTGGAGGATGGTGTGGATTGCACTCTCAGCAAATTTGCGGATGATACTAAACTGGGAGGAGTGGTAGATACGCTGGAGGGGAGGGATAGGATACAGAAGGACCTAGACCAATTGGAAGATTGGGCCAAAAGGAATCTGATGAGGTTCAATAAGGATAAGTGCAGGGTCCTGCACTTAAGACGGAAGAACCCAATGCACAGCTACAGACTAGGGACCGAATGGCTAGGCAGCAGTTCTGCGGAAAAGGACCTAGGGGTGACAGTGGACGAGAAGCTGGATATGAGTCAGCAGTGTGCCCTTGTTGCCAAGAAGGCCAATGGCATTTTGGGATGTATAAGTAGGGGCATAGCGAGCAGATCGAGGGACGTGATCGTTCCCCTCTATTCGACATTGGTGAGGCCTCATCTGGAGTACTGTGTCCAGTTTTGGGCCCCACACTTCAAGAAGGATGTGGATAAATTGGAGAGAGTCCAGCGAAGGGCGACAAAAATGATTAGGGGACTGGAACACATGAGTTATGAGGAGAGGCTGAGGGAGCTGGGATTGTTTAGCCTGCAGAAGAGAAGAATGAGGGGGGATTTGATAGCTGCTTTCAACTACCTGAAAGGGGGTTCCAAAGAGGATGGCTCTAGACTGTTCTCAATGGTAGCAGATGACAGAACGAGGAGTAATGGTCTCAAGTTGCAGTGGGGGAGGTTTAGATTGGATATTAGGAAAAACTTTTTCACTAAGAGAGTGGTGAAACACTGGAATGCGTTACCTAGGGAGGTGGTAGAATCTCCTTCCTTAGAGGTTTTTAAGGTCAGGCTTGACAAAGCCCTGGCTGGGATGATTTAACTGGGAATTGGTCCTGCTTTGAGCAGGGGATTGGACTAGATGACCTTCTGGGGTCCCTTCCAACCCTGATATTCTATGATTCTATGATTCTATGAATAGCTCACTCGCAGGCATTTTTCTCCAGCCCTCAAAATGTTTCATTGCTTTTTGCTGCCCCATCTCCAATATTTCCAAATCTTTTTTCAAAGGTGGACGCCAAAACTGGATGCAGGATTCCATGATCAGTCTTCCTCATGGTGTGTCACCTCCCTCTGCTCCTCACTGCTCTTTTCATACATCTAATGATGGCTTTAGCCCTGTTCACCACAGCATCACCCTGGGTGCTCATGTTGAATGGCTTGCCGAGCATGGCCCCAAAATCCTCTTCACAGTCAGTGCTTTCCTGGATACACTGCCCCATTCTGTAGGTGTGGCCTGCATGCTTTGTTGCTAGCAATAGGACCCTTCCTTTGGTTCTTTTCCAACTGGTTTTCTTTGAATGGGTCCAGCTTCTCAAGGGATCCGATTGCTCTGTGTCACTGCCCTCTCCTCATCATTAATTACCACTCTGCTACTATTTTATCACCCACCAATGTTAGCAGCAGTGATTTTTATTTGGGTTGCAGTTCATTGATATTTATTTTCAAGTATTAGTCCTTGAGAGCCTCTTCATATCCCTAGTGCCCAGAACCTGCTCCTCACAGCACAGCGAGAAAAGGCCGCCCAGCCCAGCTGTGCCCTAGGGGCTAAGCACAGAATTAACTTCGGAGCTTGTGCCATCCATAGCTTCTGAACAACATGTGGGGGTCATCAGCTTAGAAATACACTCTAGACCGGGAGCGTAGACAGGCCCCAAATGTATCCAAGTGTCCCGCCTTGAAAAAGAGGAGAGAAGAAAACATAACCCTGAGTAGCGTTATTTTATAGTCGTGGAAACAGGCACAGAGAAGCAAAGAGATTCGCTCATGGTCAGAAAGCCAGGAATACAAAACGGCAGATCTGCTGATAGTCAGTCCCGGGCCCTAGCCGTGTTTGTCCTGGCCTCTCTGCTTCAGCTCCAGTGACAACCCAAGTCGAGGTTTTCTTCTTTTCCGTGTCCTTTAACTTCACGTCACTGCAGAAGAAAGATTGTTTCTGAGCAGCTGGCTCTAATGCGTGGAGATGTCTTTCCAGAAGACATGCTCTGGCTCAGTCCCATGTCGTAGGTTTTCTGGAGGAAGCGCTCGGTGACGTTCTAGGGCCTGTGTTACAGAGAAGATGGACAGAATGGTCCTTTCTGACCTTCATTTTTTTCTTTCGCTCGGAGGATAACGCTGGACATTTTCTCTCATTCACTTTCCTTTGGAATAATTTCAATCCAGTCCAAAGGATTTCCTCTTCTGTTGCATCTTCAGCACCTTTCCTAGCAAACAGTTACTGTTCGAGCCCAGGTTTCCAGTTTCAGGCTGTCCCAGGGTGAGATGGCCATGAAAGGGGTAGTAGCTGAACTGAACCTCTCCCCAGGTGAAGGGAATAAGTGCAGGGGTCACGTGAGAAGGAGCAGCATGTAACTAGGATCCAGGCCCGTTGGGCGATATCAGAACAGCCTGTGCTCAGCCAGGAGAGAGACCCGCAATGGGAGCAGGCCTGGGAGGGGCTTGGATAGTCCTTTCAAGGCAGTTTGGGTACACAGTACGGGATGGAACAGCCAAGCTGCTAGGGTTGGGAGCTGGGCCTCCTGGCAGTGTCCAGGAACGAAAGCACAGCATCTGCCAGGAAGGGAGTCCCCACAGAGGGACACCGTAATCTCCCAGGGAGGGAAAAGGCTCTGACTGCCATTTCTTAACCTCATGGGGTGTTCTCCTGCTCTGCCAACCCCACCCGTATTTCAGCATCTCCAGGTGCCTGAAGGAGCAGGAACCAGAAGCCATCCTGCAGCTGGGACAGAGATGGAGGTTGATGACCTACCAGCCCATGGAGACCACGGGGCAGGACAGCCCTCACGACAGGGGAATGCAGCTCCAGATCTGGGAGCAGCTTCCCTTTGCTGGCACAAGACCTTGCAGGTTGTGGGGGGTGAGACAGGCACTAACTTTTGGTAACCCTCCGTGGGATCAGAGGGTAATGGTTTGTAGAAAGTGGTGTTGGAGAGCTTTACAAAAACTAGGCAAGCCATGTACAACACACACTTTGCTTCTCTACAAAAGAAAAAGGACACTAAACGATCTAAACTACTACATGCCACAAGGGGCCACAACAGTGGTTCCTTGAACCCACCCGGCAATATTGTTAAACTATCCAACTATAGTCTTAGCCCAGCAGAAGAATCTGTCCTAACTCGGGGCCTCTCCTTCTGCCCCCCTCCCACCCCCACAAGCAGGATACAGTTCTGTGGTGACCTAGAATCCTATTTTCGACCTCTCCGACTCAAGGAATATTTCCAACACACCTCTGAACAACATACTAACGCACAGAGAGCTTCCTACCAAGACTACGAAAGGAAGGATTCTGGGTGGACTGCTCCGGAAGGTCGAAACAACAGACTGGACTTTTACATAGAGTGCTTCTGCCGACGTGCACGGGCTGAAATTGTGGAAAAGCAGCATCACTTGCCCCATAACCTCAGCCGTGCAGAACACAACGCCATCCACAGCCTCAGAAACAGCTCAGACATCATAATCAAAAAGGCTGACAAAGGAGGTGCTGTCGTCATCATGAATTGGTCGGAATATGAACAAGAGGCTGCTCGGCAGCTCTCCAACACCACTTTCTACAAGCCATTACCCTCTGATCCCACTGAGAGTTACCAAAAGAAACTACAGCATCTGCTCAGGAAACTCCCTGAAAAAGCACAAGAACAAATCTGCACAGACACACCCCTAGAGCCCCAACCAGGGGTCTTCTATCTGCTACCCAAGATCCATAAACCTGGAAATCCTGGACGCCCCTTCATCTGAGGCATTGGCATCCTGACAGCAGGATTGTCTGGTTATGTAGACTCTCTCCTCAGGCCCCATGCTACCAGCACTCCCAACTATCACTTCAATCTCTCTGTTTCAGAGTAACAGCCGTGTTAGTCTGTATTCGCAAAAAGAAAAGGAGTACTTGTGGCACCTTAGAGACTAACCAATTTATTTGAGCATGAGCTTTCGTGAGCTACAGCTCACTTCATGCTCAAATAAATTGGTTAGTCTCTAAGGTGCCACAAGTACTCCTTTTCTTTTTTCAATCTCTCTGGTCACTCTCCAAGGAACTCCCCACTCCGAGACCCTAGACACTGTGGCCTGTAAATGCAGGTGGGGAATTAATTACTGACCTCGGTGGCGTTCAGACTATGTCCTGAAGCATGGGATTGGGTCAGAGGGACAGCTAGCGCTGGCCACAGTGTCCAGGGTCTCTTGGAGTGGGAAGTTCCTTGGAGAATTGCACTGGGTGGGAGACTCAGCTGTGAAGGGAGGGGGCGGGCAGGAGCATCTCATCAACCCAAGATTGGAATAACTGAAGTAATGTTCCTTTTACACGGAGCCTCAGCTCTTTGGAACCTCTGCAAACGCTTTAGCCACGTGTTTAACTCCATCTGTAGGAGTAGCCTTGGATGGCAGTGGGAGGGCTCAGGTGTGTAAATGTTTGCAGGATGGGTGCTCAGGGCAGTCCCTGACGCCAGGGCAAAGTGGATGTAGAAGTGCCGCTGTCTGGATTTGGGAGCCTGCCTGCACACCGAACTCACTCGGCGCAGGGTGCATGACTGCAAGGCGCTGGGCCGGGGAAAATCAGCCCCGGGTGGTTATTTTGAGGAGAAAACCAGAGCCACTTCTGGGGTCTTTCAGCTTCTAATGCCCTTTCCCCTCTGCAGCTGGATTTCAGCGTACGATAAAATCCCTCTCAATGCCGAGTCAGTGTAATAAATCACTGGACTGGGTGCAGGAATCAGTAGGCGACGTTCTCTGGCCTGGGTTATGCCAGGGCTCAGACTAAATGATTGTTCCCAAGACTTTTAAAAGCTGAGCCCCCTCCTCAAGGCAAAGAAACCAATCGTGCCACTCGCCCGTCAGCAATGTGTTAGCGACCCCACCCCCCATTTTCCTGGTTACATCTTAAAACCCCACCCTTCCCACCACGGCTAGCCCTTCCCCACGCTTCAGGAGACGCTGGAGTAGATGATCCTAACCGTCCCCTCTAACCTTAAGACCTGAGGGACCCCATCCTGGAGCATCTTAAAAATCCCAGTTCCCAGACTCTGGAACAGGGGCTGCTTTGCCGGGCTCACCTTTCTCCCTCCGTCAGGTTGGCCGATGGGGATAATGAGCCTGGAGATCTCATTCCCGCTGCTCTGAGTGCTGCCCATGTGCACAAGACCCAGCTCAGCTCTTCCTGTATCCCAGGAACGTCTTCATCTTCTGGGATCATCATAGGAGCAGTGGGATGATTTAACGGAGTCCCTTAGTCATGGGGCCTTTCTCTCTCTTTTTTTGTTTCAGAGCCAGCGTCCTGGAGTCGTCTCCTGGTGCGTGGAGTGGTGGGGGTGGTGGGGGAGCTAGTCTAACTATACCAATGTGGGTTTTGGAAAGGTAGGGGGAAAGTGTTTGCCTACTCGCGACTCGTCTTCAGGAAGCTGCTGACTCATCCCTCCCCGCAGCCTGGAAGTCCGCAGGATTCACAGGAATTTGAGCTCCCCGCAGTGTGTGACAGGGACGGGGTCCAGGCCCAGGGAACCAGAAACAGGAATCGAGACCCAGCCCTGGAGAATGGGGAAGGAGACCTGCTCATGGAGGACAGACGCTTCTCCCAGGAACCCAGAGGAAGGGATCCATTAGGTGGGGACACGGGTGTGGCCCAGGAAACTGGAGTAGCATTGCCAATCCTCCAGGGTGACCGGGAGTCTGCAGGAATTCAAGATTAATTTTTAATGAAAGATCATGTCATGTGATAAAATCTTCAGGAATCCGTCCAATTAAAATTGGCAACCCTAAAGCGGAGTTTGGGGGAGGGACCCATTAAATGGAGACAGACTTAGGCTGGGGAACCAGCTAGAGGAGCTGATCCCTCTTACGGTGCCCCTCAATGGTGGGGACTAGACTGGGCGAAACTTTTCATCTAAACCAATTTAAGGTGAAAAATGCAGATTCAGCAGTTTGCGAATTCGTATCCGGTCTGCTGAATTGTTCACGTCCAGCCCCTCCCCCCAGTTCTTAACAAGTTAAAGCATTTCGTTTAGACACTTTCCAAAGAAACTATTTTGATTTTTCAGCTTGAAACAATTTTTTGTTTAAAAATGTCCTTCAATTTTATTTTAAAAATTCAAAAAGTTACAACCCTTGAAATGTTCCTGGGTTTTGTTTTATTTTTAAGCTTTTTGGTTCACCAAAAATTTGGAAAAAATTTAGTTTTGTTCAACCTGAAACCAGTTTTTTTCCATCTCTTTTTTTGGAATTGCCAGCGACCAAAAACTTCTGTTTGCCCAGCTCCAGGGGCGGGTGAGGATTTTAGCGGTAATAGTGTGGGTCTCTGAGTCTCCTTGTTGCTCAAAGTTTTCTTACTGTTACAAATGAATTTGGGATGAGGGTAGGATGGGCAAGAGATTCCTAAAAGTGGGGGGGCTGATGGCACCCAAACTGTAGCCCAGCCCCTGTGCCACCGCTTCTCCTCGAGGTCTGGTCCCCTCAAACCGCCCCTTGCCCGGAGGCCCCCCCTCATGCCGCCTTTCTCGTTGAGCTCCCACTTCACGCCGCCCCTTGCCCCCAAAACACTGCCCCCCCTTCCTTCCCCCTCATTCAGTCGCTCACACTTATGGCCAGAAAAAAGTGGTGGGCCCTGGTCTCCCCTGGATGAGAGTGGGAGAGGATGAAGAATTCCTTTCAAATATAAACCCCCCACCCCACCTCACAAAAGCACAATTCGCCAGAAACAGCAAAACATGCACCTAAGCAACCCGGGCCAGTCAGGCTGTGTTGTGTGTGACATTCCCGTCCTGGGGCGGTTTCTGTCTTTGAGAATGCGAACCCTGCAGGCCTGGATGTTTCTCTACGTAATGTGACCTCAGCGCTCCTGATGAGAGCCGTTGTTTTTAAATGTTTCAGGAGCAGACATATCTATCATTCATGGACAGACAGACATTTCTTCATAATTAGAACTGGAAAAAATAGCGGGTCTGGGGGGGGGTCATGAAAATTGACGAAGAAACCACTCCCCCCCCATGTTCTTCAAAGGTATTTGCAAATGTTTTTAATTATCAAATTTTTGTTTAGTTTTGGTGGGAAAAACTCCACGTTCTCTCTCAAGAGGGCAGAGAAATCCAAAATGTTTTTTTGAAAAAGGGAACTTTTTTCAAATGATCAATGTAATCCAAAGTGGCATTTTTAGTTCAAAGGTTGCATTGTGAGTGTAAAACCATTTTGAACCAGCTCTATTACTGTATAACAAGATGAGTTTATTTGTCATGCTGCATTGTTTGGGCCAAGTTCCAAGTGGCATTTCAGTTTTTGCACAGCTCTTCTCTTCTTGCGTCTGCACCTCTCATAAGCTGTGGCCTTAATCTCGGCCCTGGAAACATTTACGTGCATGTTTAACTTTAATGACTGCTGTGAATAATTCCATTTCAATGGGACAACTCTGAGGTCGGGTTTATACTGCGGCCCTATATCAGTGTAACTATGGCTTTTATTTAATTTTCTTTCTTTTATATGTGAAAGTTCTTGAGAGCTGAAAGCAGGTAAAATACATGAACCGGTTTGGACAGTCCAAATTTGTCAGTGCAAAGTGACAGCAGAGATGTGGGATCTGCGAGTTTTCCATAAGTCTCTCAGGGTTACCCAGGATAACTTTGGGGATCTCTGTCTTGCATCGGGAATGTTCCCTGAAAGTGTCCAAACAGCTCAGAGATACAGAACCATTCCCTGGATCGATTCTTACAGCTGTCTTCCGCGGAAAGCAGTCTGGCAAGTGTTCCTGTCAGCTCTTTGCTAAGTTATCTGCCAAAACACTAGATTTTTCAGGTGCCTAAGTAGCCCCTGGAATCATGGTGAAATTATCCTCCCCGCCACCACCAAAATTTGAAATGGTGCCCCTGAGTGCACGGTACCCTACCGTGCTCCCCCAGAGGAGCTGCATTAACAGGCAACTCTGCAAGTTATCTGCATGCCAGAAAAAGAGGGAAAGAGTTCACCACTGCGACCACCTGAGGGATGGGTTGGGCTGAGATCAGCTGGTCAAAGCAGGCAATAGGGACAGAATCTGAGACTTGAAGCTCCTCGAGTGACCTCTGACCTTTCCAGACCTGCCCTTCAATGCCCTTTACAGCCATTGTAAAGTTGAATGTGATAGTAACTAGACCCATTTTAAACCCTTCACCACACAAGACAAAGCCCTTAGGATTCATCATTAATCATTTATTTCTCCTCCCCTGGATTCCTGCAGCCCCCAGCCACCTTGGAGCTTTCCCTCGTCTCTCCCAGGCTGGGCTCACTTGATGGCAGGAGCTCAGCGGAGGGTCCAGCTTTGCTCTTTCGCTTCCTTTCTTCACGTCTTTGGGTGGCTGCATTTGCAACTGAGCAGCCTGATGGAAACACTGAGTCCTCTGTCTCGGCAGGCAGGCCCAGCCACCAAAGCCAAAGACTCCCTGAGAAGAGGCGGAGGTTCGCCTCAACTCTCAGGAGTAGAGGCTTAGCCCATAGGGTAGGGTTACCATTTTTGAACTTTCAAAAAAGAGGACACTCCGGGTGGGGGTGGGGGGAGTGGTAGCCCTGCCCCCTATCTACTCCCTCCCACTTCCTGCCCCCGACTGCCCCCCACAGAACTGTCAACCCATCCAACCCCCCCTGCTTCTAGTCCCCTGATCTCCCCCTCCCAGGACCCCATCCTCTATCTCAGCCTTCCTTCTCTCTGTCTCCAACTGCCCCCTCCTGAGACCCCCCCACCCTAACTGCCCCCCTAGAACTTTCCCCCCGCCTGTCCCCTGACTGCCGCACCCCCTATCCGCACCCCTGCCCCCTGACAGACCCCCGGGTCTCCCACACCTATCCAACCACTTCCTTTCCCGTGACTGCCCCCGCAGAACCTCCGACCTATCTAAGCCCCCTCCACTCCCTGCCGCTGACTTCCCCCTTGAACCTCCGCCCCATCCAATCCCCCCTGCTCCATCTCCCTTGACTCCCCCGACCCCTCTCCCTGCCCACCCCCTGACAGGCTCCCCCCAGAATCCCTGACCCATCCAACCCCTCCTGCTCCCTGTCCCCTGACTGTCCTTGGGACCCCATGCCCCTTCTCCAGCCCCCCGGCTCCCTTACCCTGCTGCTCAGAGCAGTGTGTCTGGGGTGCGGAGCCAGACACAGTGCCGTGCTCCCCCACAGACCGCGCAGCTCCCCCCCCCACCCCCCCCGCCCCCAGAGTGCTGCATTGGGAGGGAAATCCCGGCCCTTTGGAGAGTTTTACAAATTCCTCCCGGAGGGCGATTTAAAACCCAAAAAGCCTGGACATGTCCGGGAAAATCCGGACGCATGGTAACCCGACCACAGGGACTCCAGGATCTGCAGCTGCTGCCACCTCTATGGTGATTCCTCCGACTCATCACCAACCAGCTCTTCCCCATTCTGCCAGCCGGCCCCACGGTCTGACCGTGCAGGAGAACAGAAACCCTTTGGGACAGCAGGAGAGTCTCCTCAATGCCGCACGCTTTGCATGGCTTCCCGCGGTCACTGGGAAACACGACTGCCCTGCCCCAGGAGTCTCTCAAGGAGCTGCCGGCGCAGTCACTGGGCACCCACTCCTAATGGTCTCGGGCAGTGACATTGCAGAGGGAGCTGAGCAGACCGTCCCTTCCGTGACTTTCTGAATTGCTGCCAGGACGGACTCTCCTCTGCGCTAGGGAGAGTCCCCGAGGAAAAACAGCTGTGGTGGGGGAGGGGGCAAGACAAGCTCTACCCCTGAGCCCTTGAATAGCAGGCAAGCAGGACTCTGGGAGCCAGGGATCGGTGTGTCTTTCTGGGAGAGCAGAGCTGGAGAGCAGAAAAGGGCACTGGAGGAATTGTCGAAAAGTCAGTGTCATGGCCGGGTCATGAGCAGCCAGACCTAGTGGTCAGAGGCAGAGTCCACACTCACAAGGCAGGAGTCGAGAGTCAGCTAGGTCAGGACACTGGAAGAACAGAAGCAAAAGACCAAATTGTGTTCAGCACCTCAAGTCAGATGAGTCACCCCGAGTCCGCATGCCAGGAAATCAAGCCTGGGGAGCAGGAACAGCCAACACACGGTCCAGAGCCGGGGAGGAGCTCGGGTGTTCAGACATCTCCTTGTTCCTGCTGCTGGTTTAAGGAGGTCCCGGGGACCGATTAGCTGTTCTGGGACTCTGCCAATAGGTCCTCAGGGATCGAGCCTCAAATTGGGTCTGGACTTCGTCAGTCCTAGGTAAGCAGTTTTTCGTAGGTTTCCAGGTGGCTGCTCCCAGGAACCCTGGAGACCCGGGTTAATGACCTGGGGGTCATGACAGTGACTGATCTCTCCCCGCTCAAACCTCCTTCACGAAAGAGTCTCCAGGGTCCCAGACGCATCCTCTGAGAATAAAAAAACACAGTCATGAGGACAAATAGGCTATGGAACAGGAGCCCCCTCTTTGTTGCAACAGCCCCAAGTGCCCGGAAGAGTGGATGGTTCTTACCTCCAGGAGATGCCTGGGATCTTCCATCTAAGCCTCACTGGGACCCCTGTTTCTTGGTCTGACAGGAGGAGATCATCTGTCTCCACTGCTCCCTGCGCTGGGCTGGCTGCAGCACACATCTGTGTAAGAGGCTGGGCCAGAGAGATGTTACAGTCAGGGTCCAGGCAGCCCAGAAGGAGAACAGAGTGTCTGAAACCAGAAGACGAAGCAATCAAATCAGCGGATTCGACAGAGAAGTTTTCTACCCTACAGGGACATCAAAGAAGGTCTGTTAGGAAAGCTGAGATGTTAGTCTGGAAACTGCTAAGGCAAAGATTGGGACTTGTTAAGATTCAGTTTTAGTCACTACAACTGTGTTGTGTTTTGTTTGTCTGTTTGAAATTTGTCTCTTTCTCTTCCTTAGTGTCACTTAAATCTCTTCTTTGTTACTGTGCTTCCAAAACCACCTCAGTGTCGTGTGTTCAAGTGAAGTGTGAGTCTCCAGACTACCCAACAGGCTGAGCTGTGCCCTGTCTCTCTGAAGGTAGCGAATAATTTCTGAGCGGTGCTGGGCCCAGAGTCCAAGGGCACTTCACCAGACAACTCCTGTGAAGCCCAAAGAGACCAAAGGAGCAGGAGAGATTGAGGCCCCACTGACCCATGGGAACTTCCCACAGAAGAGGCTACACAGGGCTCCAGACACAGCCAGCAGGATCCCTCCCACAAGCTGGGCCATGTCCTTCCCCTCCCAGCCCCACAGCTTCCTCCCCACCCCAGCCTCAGGAACCCCTCCCACCTCCCTGCTCTCCCCACCCACTCTCCAATACCAGGCTCTTTCCAGAAAGGAAGCAGGTGCGTACCAGAGTTCACTCACTGCTAGATGCTGGCCAGGCCTCGTGTCACCGCTTTCTCGCTGGGCTAGCAACCCCGCTGATACTCACGCTTGCAGTTTGTTGGCTGGGAACTCAGCCCCCCAACCAGGTGACTGGCCTTTACTCCACTCCTTCCTGGGTCGTGCTCCTTCCAAACAAAGTCCAAAAATGTCTTGAACAGAAACAAGCATGAGGAGGTAGGGTCCTTGTTTCCTCTCAGGTGGGACTCACTTGGTCATCAACTTGGCCTAGCCCCAGGATGGGCAGCCACGGGCCAAGCCACCCTGTTAGATACCCTCCTCCTTCAAATCTGGTCCAGCCCGGCTGACAGGTTTGCTGAGAGGACGGTGAAACCCCATTGCTGATCAGGAGGAGGTCAGAGTCTGTTCTCTAGGAGGCCTCCATTTCCGCTTCCATTAGCCCCGCATTTACAGTGAGACAGAGCAGTACCTGCAGCAGGGAGCGGGACTTGCTGAACAGGGAGGGGAACCTTTCAGAGCATTAGATGAGCCACAGCCCTTGCAGCGCCTCGGGCATCTGGTGCAAGTGCCTGATGATGTGAAGCTGGCCCATGACCTTGGCTGTGACATCCTCGTGCTGCAGGGGAACGAGAACCTGTCAGAGACTGAGACACTCCCCAGGAATCAGGGAGGATTAAGGGCACCTGGAACCAGCACCATCATTTCCACCCAGCAGCTGCTCATGTCTGAGTGGTGGATTCACCCTCCCGACCCCCAGGATGGAGGCTTGCTGTCCTCTCTAGTGACCTCCAGTGCCAACCTCCCTCCTTGTCGGGTGAGCTCCTGCCACCTCCCCATCAGTGCCCCTGACAGCTGTTCCACCTCCAACCCACCTGGGGACACCGCTCAAGTTCGGAGAACCCTCTCCTCCACCCCTACCTCCATCCCCACCCAGGTAGGGCAGGGAGGGGGCTCTAGCAGGGTGGCGGGGGGCAGGAGGGATTCTGGCAGCAGTGAAGTGGGATGGGGAGAGGCTGAGACCTTTCCCCAAGTCACCCCAGTGACAAAAGCTGAAGCCACAGGATGGCAGCCCTGGTGAAGGGGGCAGGTCAGCAGCCCCTGCTGACTGAATCCTCCCAATCGCTCCAGAGCGGGTCCAGCCCTACCAGCAGCAAGACCAGCTTCCCACGCTCATGTGCCTCAGCCCTTCCTGGTCAGTCGCCATCTCCAGTCAGTCCTTGGCCTCCCAGGCTGCCAGGGATGGGAGCAACTCTTGATGGTGGCTCGGGTGACATGGACACTAGGCCATGGGGAAATGGGTGCAGCTCTCTGGAGCAGGAAAGGTTCCCAGAGGGCACTTAGGGGACTCTCCTGTCCTTTCCAGGAGTGATAGCAGAGCACCACATCCTAAGACGAGAAGTCCATGGAGTCCAGAAGTCTGCACTAGGCTCCTTGCTACCAGGCCAGGGAATGGCGATCAGATGGGAATGAGGCCCTGGGCCCCACCCCAAGCTCCTGAGTCGATTGCAGCTGCTTACCGTGACCCCCATCAGTTGCTGGGCTTCCCCCAGGAGGGAGTAGACGAGCACCAGCCCAGCCTGGCTGACACGCAGCAGGGGGTCGTGGATGGCCAGCACTGCTGTCTGCAGAAAGGATCTTTTCTGCCCGTCGCAGAAGAATTTTCCAAAGACCTAGAAGCAAGAGGACACGAGGCTCGAGCAGATTGCCCAGAGCCAGCCTCCAAGTCCTGGCCGTACAATGCCATCACCGTCTAGTGCCCCAAAGGGCAGGGAAGAGAGCTGCTGTGGCCAAGGCAGTTCATTCCCCAGGACTCTTTCAGGGTCCCAGGGCTCAGGGAAGCCCCTTTATGAAAAGGTCGCAGGTGCTTAGGGACCAAAGCGTCCAGTGGCTCTTTCGGGAGGGCAATTTATGGCAGGGGCCAGGATGGGCTAGAAATGGATCTCTAATGTGTGTGAGCAGGCCCACTCTGCTGTGCAGGGCACAGAGACGACAGGGGACCCTGTGTTGCTTCCAGCAGAGAGATCTCCTGCATCTCAGCGCCTAGAGGAGTGTGTGTGTGTTGTGGGGGGCGAGGGGGTTGGAGCTGACAGCCAAAGGTCTCTTCCCCGCCAGCTTAGTGACTTCTCTCGTCACTGGGAATGACCTCTGTAGCTCCTTGGTTTCTTCAAGGGGAATCCAACCTGCAGCCTGACAAGGACAAGGAGACTCATGGCCCAGTCCCCATCCCAGACACTCCTCGGAGACTTTTCTTCTGCTGCAGCAATTCAGCTTGTGGGAGGAGGGACAAGCTCACACAGTCTCTCTCACGGGGCGTCTGTGGAGCAGCGTTCTGTCGATGCCCTTGTCGATCCAGGAGCCACTCCAAGGCCTCCTCTGTGATGTTGTGGAAATCACCCATTTCACCTTTGACTCCAGTCTGGGGGCACTGTGTTACGGTGTGTTCGAAGGTTTGGATATTCTCACCACAGTTGTGAGACGGGGGCGGGGGGTGGGGTCGATGTCTTTGATTTTCTACTCGTGCAGTAAGTAGCCGCAACTTGGGTCAGTGACAATGTGCTTCTTTGGAACAGTGGCTGAGGTCCAGATACTCTGCCATTCCCTGGCCAGGTCTGGAGACATGAGGGGGGCGCATGTGGTCCATATTGGCTCTGGAGCGCACTATGTCCCCTACCCAGTTCCCAGGTTGGGGCATTCTGCTTCCTGACCGGCAATGGAATTGGGCAAAGCCCACCTCCTTTCTCTGCTTCTACAGGGTGCAGGGAATTAAACAGGGGTCTGATCAAGGAATCGTGACTGACTGACCCAGTGCTCTCCTCTCAGACACTTGGGGATCAGCCAGGGGGACAAGGAGCAGAGAGACACCCAGAGCCATAATCCTATATTAACTCACCCACCCGGGGATCCTCCTTATGCCACGGAGCAATGCATCCATTTAAGACACTCAAATCACGGCAACTAGCGAGGTTCCAATGTGGGACCTTTAGCACCAGCCTGTCCCACTGGTTGCTGGATGAGGAGCTCTGAGCTGGAAATAAGGAGCGGGCTCTTTTCCTGTCTCCAGGAGGCATCCACTGCAGGGAACCCAGCCAGCCCCACTCCCCGGGCTGTGTCATGCCCTGACACAGTGCCCTTACCTCCCCAACTCTGGCTGTATTTTTGTAGCCCAAGAGCCTGCTGTCCTGGTGCCAGTCATAGCACCAGAGATCTTCCGCGTCATGTATGGTCAGGCCTGGAAGAGAGAGAGAGAGAGAGAGAGAGACTTTTCTCCTCATTCTGGTTGCAGTTTCTGTGTCCTTCCAATCCCAATGGTGGCTCCACAGTGGAGTGGAGAAGAACAGAGGCAGAGAGAGACTTGTCCTCCAGCTGGGGTCAGTCTGAGAGAAATGGTCTGGGGTCCCATTGTCCACCTGTGGTCACTCTCAGTCCCCTGTTGGGTTCCGTGTCCCAGCTGGGTTCCTTACCCCTCTGTCGGAGCAGCAGCTGGTAGAACCGGTAAGTCCCCTCCCTGGCCTGCCGGCTGATGTCCTTGTCTGGATCGCTGACAAATAGAGCCAGCTGGGCCACATGGTGCCCCATCTTAGGGAACTCGGCTGAGATCTAATGGAAGGGAGAGGAGAGGGGACTCCATCAGCATTTTCCTGTTAGCTCCCTGTCCTCCCTGGGCCAGAGGGCTCCTTCCCCTTAGCCCCTCTGCAGGAGATGCTGGGGGAGAGGAGCTTGAGATCGACCCTTCATTTGCTCTGCTGCCAAGGGAGCCCGGAGCTGTTTTGGGATGCCAAGCAGGGGTGGAGCATGGGCTCCTTAAAGGCCCAGGGACAACACTGAACCAGGACCAGAAGAACTTGACTCAAGCCGAGCTAAGTCCCTGCTCTGACCCTGCCTCCTCATGAAGAACCCTCCTAAGCCACAGCCCCGGCAGCAGCAGATCCTGCAGCCCTCTGGAGCCAGCCCGCCTCCGCCTGGAGCCAGCAAGCTGGGGTCGGAGGTCACTTACGTCAAACTCAGGGAGGGTGACTGTGTATCTGAGCAGGGCTGTGCTGCTCCTGATGGCCCTGGCTCGCTCCTGGGACACCCTGGACACGACCCAGAAGTTGACATGCTGTGGGGAAAGGAGGCAGGTCAGACTCAATGGCCAGCTGCACCTGCTTTGCAAATGAGCCCCCCACGCCCCCAGCCCCAGGGGCTTGAGACATTTTGTGCAGGGGGGAATATCTGAGGCCTTGATGGCAGAGCTTTAAAGGGGATTCTTTCCCACAGGACGCAGCTTGTACCTTGCAGGTCACAACTTGTCAGCATCTCTCTAGATTGGGACAATGTTGGGGGTCGGGGCTGGTCCCCTCCTCCCAGAACTCCTGATTCCTGAACAGTTCACCAGAAAGGAGACTGAACCCTCACCCTTCCCTGCTACGCAAATCCTTAGGGGGGTGTAGGGAGTGACTGAGAGCACAATCCCCCCAGGAATATCAGAGCAGATCAGAGGGAAGGGCTGATTCCCTGGGGTCCTCCTGTTTCTCTAGGAAGGAGCATGTGCCTCTTCTCTGAGAACCATCTCCCAAATCTCATGGCGTGTGTGTGTTGGAGGGGTGGGGGAAGGGTGGGTTTTCAGACTCTCACTCCCCAAGACAGCCAGGAGCCCTGTGGTTCGTGCTCCGCAGAACCAGGCAGAGCTCTGGCTTGAAGTCCCAGCTCCTTCCTCTGTCCCTCAAGGAGGAAGGACCTGACACTGCATTGCACTGACCTCCCCAACCAAGGACGGCCCACTGGGGACCCAGCTAGGAGGACACAATAGAAAATGGATCTTCCCTTCTCTCCTTACCAGTCCCCCAAAGAGTTCAGGTAAAACGGGGCTCACCTCCAAGATGAAGTGGAGCCTGTCTGTGTCTGGGGACTCTGCCAGCAGATTCCCCAGCATGGCATCCAGGACCTCTGGGATGACTTTATGCAGAGCCTGCAAAGCATGGGTCAGAGTTAGGGAACCTGGGCCTACACCTGCCACAGGATGGGAAGAGGGGTCTCTGGGAAGCACTGGGGAGACTCCCAAACACATCTCCTGGCCTCTCTCCTTCACATCCCACTGCAGGCAATTCACAAGAATTGATGACCCCTGGACCTTTGATCCATGAGTTTAGCAGGTCCCTGCAGAGGGCCTTGTAGGCAGAAGAGTATGAAACAGCCAAGTTGCTATGGATGGAGGCTGGGCTTCTGGGCAAAACACGGCTTATGGAAGAAAGAAAGAAAGAAAGAAAGAAAGAAAGAAAGAAAGAAAGAAAGAAAGAAAGAAAGAAAGAAAGAAAGAAAGAAAGAAAGAAATCCCCCAGGGAGGGGTAATCTCTTCCCTGCTGGAGGGAAGGATCCAACCCTGCAGCTTGTTCCATCTCCGCTACCCCACCCCGAAATCTGGAGCTCCAGCGAATCAAGGGAGCAGGACCAAGGAGCACTCTGGAAGAGGAGGAGGATGGAGGAGGAGGATGTACCTGGATGTCGGTGGTGTCCTTCTCCGTGCCCAGGGTGAAGACGGAGTGAAGGGCAGCTCGCAAGAGGTGGGTCTCTAGGGCTGGCTCCAGGGCAGGTTTCATGGTGCTGGCAAGAGAGAGGAGCTGGTATTAGACTGTGCAGTATGGGGGTGGGACTGTGGCCAACACGGACACCAAGCCACAGGGATAGAGGCACAGGCTGGCGAGAATGGAAACTGAGGCACTGAGCTCGGGAATGACAAGGCCAAGGCGTCCCAGACAGACAGTGGCAGGACAGGAGTAGCTCCTGTTCCCTGGAGCCTGCGGCCGCTCCTGTATCTGAGCCCAGGAGTGAGCCCCTCCCCAAGGCTCCTGTCATGTTATGGGAGTGAAAAGAAGAGCCCCGCCAGGAGGGAGTGACCCCTCCCTCCCCACCATCTCTGCCAGAGGCGCCACTCCTGGGAGGTGACCTGGGCGGGACAGTGACGGTGACTCCCAGCCTTGGGCCTGAGCAGCACTGGGGTGAGGGGAGCCGGCGGGGTGGGGGGGTGGGGCTGTCTCAGTACCAGAGGTAGCCCACTGCAGCCAGGGAATGGGCGAGGACGGCGCTGGGTGACGAGTCGTCGGGAAGCTCCTCGATGAGCTCCTGTGAGACGCGAAGGAGACAAAGGAGCGTGTGAGATTCAGGCCCGACTGACACCTCCCAGTGAGGAGATGACACAGCCAGTGCCCCACATGGCCAGCAGGATCCCCCACCACCTCCCGCTCCCCCGATTCCTTCCTGCCCATCCAACTTGTCCCCCTTCCCGGATTCCTGCCCAGCTCACTCCCAATCCCCTTCTCTCCTCCTCCCTGTCAAAACTGCCCCCATTCAGCCCCATCCCGACGACCGAGCTGGGACCATCTGATTCCTTGTCCCCCACTCTCAGCTGCCCTCCAGCCCCACAATTCCCCCCCTGACCACTACCCACCAATCTCAGAATTTCTCCCAACTCTTCAGCCCCAGCAATCCCTGCCCTCTGCTGCCCCCTCCAACACCACCCAGCCCCCACCCATTAGCCTGGCCCTACCCCTGCCAATCCCATGTCTCTTTCCTCCCGCCAGCTGCCGTATGGCGTGTCTCACTCACCACGATCCTCTTCACCACAGCCGCCTTGCAGCAGCGCGGCTCCAGCGTGTCCTCCCCTCTCTCCCGTGCAGCCAGACATGCGGGGTAGACGGCCTGAAGGAACAGGAGCTGCTGCCCCTCATCCTGGACCCACCAGGAGTGGGGTGTAGCAAGAGAGAACCTGTTAGCGAGGGACCTTCCTGCCCCACCCACACCAGCTCCAGGGCTCAGGCCTCAATGGGGGATTGTGGGGACCCCCCTGTTCTCCAAATCCCCCCCCACTCCTACACAAGCAGGATCAGGAACCGGGACAGTGGCTGTGGGGGGAGACGACCTCGGCTGTTGTGGGACAAACACCCCCATCTTGGGGGTCCCACATCATGGATGTAAAAGGGCCCCATTAGGGGTGGTGGATCAGGAGGGAGAAG
Organism: Lepidochelys kempii; assembly: GCF_965140285.1. Taxonomy (NCBI): domain Eukaryota; kingdom Metazoa; phylum Chordata; order Testudines; family Cheloniidae; genus Lepidochelys; species Lepidochelys kempii. The sequence continues at coordinate 45,771,999 of NC_136393.1, read as the reverse complement.
ACCCTCGGCAGGGGGTGGGGATGCTGGGAAGGGACAGGGCCATCTTGGTTCCAGCCCAGGTGGGGAACATTTGTACCTTATCTCTGCACTGGAGCTGCTCTCGGATGACCTTGAGAGCAGTTTTATCTTTGGCCACGTCCACCCCTTCCTCCTGCTCCGAATCCAGGGGGGTCCCTGCACCAGGGAGGGAAGGACAGGGGCGTGGTGGGCAGAGCAGGATTCCAGACCCCCCTTCCCAACTCAGGCACCCAGGGCAGATGGGGCCCCAGACCTCCCTCTCATGGATGCCTTCAGCCCCCAACAGCTGCCGAAGCCCAGAGCTTCCGTGTCCCCGCTGTCCGTGGAGTTCGTGGGGCTCAGGCCAGACACCTGGGCTGGGGACCCCCCCCCGGATCCCTGGGAGAGCGTCTGGGCCCAGGGTGTTCACATCCCGTCCTCAGCCCTCCCGGAGCCCAGCCTGGCTCCTCACCTGGCACAAAGCAGTGGCCTCCATCGGCCTGGCTGCTGCCAGAGGCCCAGGTGCTGCCGCGGTCCCAGGCTGAGCTGCCGGTGCTGGGACAGGGACCTTCCACCTCCTGGCCGGCGGGGGCTGGAAGGTCCTCAGAGACCGGGCAGGGCGATGCCTCCTGATGGGAAGGAGGGCTGGGCTCCTGGGGCCGCTGCTGCCCACACAACCAGCCGCAGAGCCACCCTGCCCGGCGCCCCTCCTGGGCTGGGTCCTGTCTGCCAAACCGCAGCCTGGGCCAGCTCCACCGGGGCCTGGTCGGGGCCGCTCCCAGCTCGGCGCCTGCGCCGGGAGCCGGGGTCCTTTTCCAGAAGGCCGGGCACTTCCGCCGTCTGGGCTGGACGGGACCTGCTTCCCCGCCAGCGGGGACGCAGGGCTTGCTCTGCCCCTCGGGAAGGCGGCAGCTGCTTCCCTCAGGCTCTGGAGTCACCTGCAGAGCCTTCCTCCGCAACATCCGCAGGAGCCTGGCCATCCTGGAACCGAGCGGGGAGCAGGGCTGAGTCTGGGCTCAAGGCAGCCTTTCACTCCTGGCCCTTTTCCGGCCCTCCTCCTCCCTGCTCCAACCACAGCCGCCCCCTCTGCCCCCACAGGAGTTCAGGGAGTGCCATCTACACACGGGCAGGAGTTCGTTGCATGATCCGCTCCCAACGTTCCCCCTCGTAATCCCTGCTGCTGCAATATCCAGGAAGTCTCATCCTTTTCCAGCAATGGGGTCAGTCCCAAAGACCATCGGTTACTCTGGACAAGCAGCCCCCTCCTCTTATCCCAGGCCACTCTCCCACCCAGGCTAGAGAAGGAACAGAAGCCAGGAGTCCCGACTTCTCCTGGGAAACCATTCCCCACGTCAAAGTCACAAAGACCCTAGGCACAGGAAGACCAGGGCCCTCCTCGTTCCCCATTGATTTCCATGCTCAGCAGCTCACAGGCTCTGGCCCAGCTCAGAGACTCTCAGCCTGGGGAACAGTGTCCCACAAGGGAAGGGCTGGGAGCCCCATTGCTGGAACCTTTCCAAACACACTGGGGACGGCTCTGGAGAAGCTCCTGCCCGGTCTAAGAGTGAGGGGCTCTTGGGGGCTGTTTGCAAATGAAATCCCCCTTGGGAGATATCCTCTCCCCCTCTTTCTGCCTCTCCCCACAGACAGGGGAAGCCACCGAGGAACCCGAATGCCACTCACTTGCTCTCAGTGATGGTCCGATGGATGGCGGATGTTCAGGGTCAGCAGACGTCCCTCACCCTCCTCCTCACTCCCCAAGCCCAAGGCAGGCTGGAGAGGGTGGTGACCTCAGGAGTTACCCTGCCCAGCCAGCAGGCAGGGTGATGACACGAGGGCGATCGACTGACTGTGAAAACAAGTGTCTGTCTTATTGCCAAGGGAGGAAGAAACTCAGCCAGCAGAAGGGGGGTGCAGAACACGGCCCTAGGGCGGAGGTGACAGCACCTGCAGGATCCTGACATCCCAGCACTTCCATAGCCCAGGAAATAAGGTGTGAACATTTTCATGGAAACCGTTTTCTGTCAGAAAATCCATTCAGACAAAACCACTTTGTTTCTTGAAATCATAACAAGTAGGATGAAAATTCTTTGCAAAAATATTTGTTTGCAAAACAAGAGCATCTCCTGTTTGTCAGAGCGCATTAAACTGTCTCGTCGTACACAAAGGGGAGACACTATGATCTAGAACATTAGATGAGATGCTTCAGGCTGAGCTAAGTAGTTGCTGCTCTTCACAATTTCAAAATAATAAAATGCAAATGAAATCGAATATTTGGTCATAATCTGCTTTGGCTCAGTGTGATCGGACACCCCCTAGTCTGCACTGCTCCGAGTGACACTCTTCAGTGGATCCCCATCACCCACCCATGGCGAGGTAGATGGGAGAGGATTGTTATTCCTCCTTGACAGAAGGAGAAACGAAGGCTGAGAAAGGTGCAGGGACTTGTCTTTGCTGATGCAGTTGCTCTCAAATGAGCTACAGACTAACAATTGTTCATAGTAATTATTCAGCAAGTATTTCAGAAGAATTGGAATGTTCGAGAGGATCATGAACTGCTCTGAGACAATGAATGGAGAGCAGCATCCACATTGGTCAAACATCTAACTGGTTGTGACTTATTTGCTTGGTCATAAAAGAGAACAAGAAAGACCAGAGTTTCCTCCCTGTCAATAGCCCCCTCCTCAGCCAATCAAGGTTGAGACTTTGAGGGGTGGGGGGCTAAAGGGTCTCACCAAATAGCCCAAAGAATGGCCCTGGTCACCACCGAGGGGATCACTCTCGGAGCACTAGTCCAGTCTCACCTCTCTGTGAGGGCCTCCCACAATCCCCACCCCCGCTCCAGACACACAGCTCCTGGTGGTGGGAGGAGAGCAGAGGAAGAGGACAAAGGAAGCAAGAAGAGAAAGGTAGGAGGGACAGAGCAAAAGGGAAAACAAAAAGGAGAAACCCCAATGTCCCCAGTGATTCTAAGGGACAAAGTCCTAGGTCGGAAATAAAATGCTGCCCCCACAATCTAGTGTTTTCCTTTCCTAAAAATCAGCCGGCACCTGATGGATCAGACTGAACAGGTTCCAAACCTCTCCGAGGCTCTTACCTTCTCTAGAGGGATGTCTGTTTTCGAGCAAAACCAGGAAAAGAAAAGGAGAAAACTCCAAAGAGGGTCCTCCTTGCGCTCACGTACGTGCAAGTGAATGCTCTCTCAGTCCTCCAGGAGAGACCTCGAGAAGGAGACGTGCTGAAGCAAAGCCACAGGGATCTCCGAGGTGGCCCCTGTCCTGCCCCCCTGTCCTGCCTGGCTGATGTCAAGATCTCTCTGTGAGGTCATCGCCTCCCCACCACCTTTGTCCAATCGGCTGAGGTCCTGCCAAAGGCCCTTGTGATGTCACTGCCACACCCACCCCTCCCCTGCAGTGCTGATGTCCTGCCCCTGTCCAGCCACACCGGATGTTTGAGCTGCTTCCCCTGGGTCACCCCACGCAATGAGCGTTCATTGTGGGCTCAAGCCGAACACAGTAAAACATCAGAGGCTTCTCCCCATGCAAAGCTCAGTTTTTCATAAATTAGCAGACTTTATGGACAGAAGAGACAATTAGAGTATGTCATCAGACCCCCTGCAAATCACATGCCTTCTGTAGAGAATAGTAGCTAGTTTTTGACTACACACGTTCCAGAAAGCCATCTCGTCTTCATTAGAAGACATCAAGAGGTGGGGAATTCCACCACTTCCCTTTCTAGTTTGTTCCTTTGGTGATTCATTCTCAGTGTTGAATATGTATGCCCTCTTTCTCATATGAATTGGTCTTTTTTGAGTTTCCAGCCACTGCGTCTTGTTATGCTTTTCTCTGCTAGATTAATGAGCCCTTTAATACCCGATAGTTTCTCTTCAGGAAGTCACTTCAACACTTCAAATGACGTCACCTCCCGATCTTTTTTATCACCTAAACAGGCTGAGCTCTTTTTTGCTACTTTAGCAAAGCTTTTGACACGGTCTCCCATAGTATTCTTGTCAGCAAGTTAAGGAAGTATGGGCTGGATGAATGCACTATAAGGTGGGTAGAAAGCTGGCTAGATTGTCGGGCTCAACGGGTAGTGATCAATGGCTCCATGTCTAGTTGGCAGCCGGTATCAAGTGGAGTGCCCCAAGGGTCGGTCCTGGGGCCGGTTTTATTCAATATCTTCATAAATGATCTGGAGGATGGTGTGGATTGCACTCTCAGCAAATTTGCGGATGATACTAAACTGGGAGGAGTGGTAGATACGCTGGAGGGGAGGGATAGGATACAGAAGGACCTAGACCAATTGGAAGATTGGGCCAAAAGGAATCTGATGAGGTTCAATAAGGATAAGTGCAGGGTCCTGCACTTAGGACGGAAGAACCCAATGCACAGCTACAGACTAGGGACCGAATGGCTAGGCAGCAGTTCTGCGGAAAAGGACCTAGGGGTGACAGTGGACGAGAAGCTGGATATGAGTCAGCAGTGTGCCCTTGTTGCCAAGAAGGCCAATGGCATTTTGGGATGTATAAGTAGGGGCATAGCGAGCAGATCGAGGGACGTGATCGTTCCCCTCTATTCGACATTGGTGAGGCCTCATCTGGAGTACTGTGTCCAGTTTTGGGCCCCACACTTCAAGAAGGATGTGGATAAATTGGAGAGAGTCCAGCGAAGGGCGACAAAAATGATTAGGGGACTGGAACACATGAGTTATGAGGAGAGGCTGAGGGAGCTGGGATTGTTTAGCCTGCAGAAGAGAAGAATGAGGGGGGATTTGATAGCTGCTTTCAACTACCTGAAAGGGGGTTCCAAAGAGGATGGCTCTAGACTGTTCTCAATGGTAGCAGATGACAGAACGAGGAGTAATGGTCTCAAGTTGCAGTGGGGGAGGTTTAGATTGGATATTAGGAAAAACTTTTTCACTAAGAGAGTGGTGAAACACTGGAATGCGTTACCTAGGGAGGTGGTAGAATCTCCTTCCTTAGAGGTTTTTAAGGTCAGGCTTGACAAAGCCCTGGCTGGGATGATTTAACTGGGAATTGGTCCTGCTTTGAGCAGGGGATTGGACTAGATGACCTTCTGGGGTCCCTTCCAACCCTGATATTCTATGATTCTATGATTCTATGAATAGCTCACTCGCAGGCATTTTTCTCCAGCCCTCAAATGTTTCATTGCTTTTTGCTGCCCCATCTCCAATATTTCCAAATCTTTTTTCAAAGGTGGACGCCAAAACTGGATGCAGGATTCCATGATCAGTCTTCCTCTTGGTGTGTCACCTCCCTCTGCTCCTCACTGCTCTTTTCATACATCTAATGATGGCTTTAGCCCTGTTCACCACAGCATCACCCAGGGTGCTCATGTTGAATGGCTTGCCGAGCATGGCCCCAAAATCCTCTTCACAGTCAGTGCTTTCCTGGATACACTGCCCCATTCTGTAGGTGTGGCCTGCATGCTTTGTTGCTAGCAATAGGACCCTTCCTTTGGTTCTTTTCCAACTGGTTTTCTTTGAATGGGTCCAGCTTCTCAAGGGATCCGATTGCTCTGTGTCACTGCCCTCTCCTCATCATTAATTACCACTCTGCTACTATTTTATCACCCACCAATGTTAGCAGCAGTGATTTTTATTTGGGTTGCAGTTCATTGATATTTATTTTCAAGTATTAGTCCTTGAGAGCCTCTTCATATCCCTAGTGCCCAGAACCTGCTCCTCACAGCACAGCGAGAAAAGGCCGCCCAGCCCAGCTGTGCCCTAGGGGCTAAGCACAGAATTAACTTCGGAGCTTGTGCCATCCATAGCTTCTGAACAACATGTGGGGGTCATCAGCTTAGAAATACACTCTAGACCGGTAGCGTAGACAGGCCCCAAATGTATCTAAGTGTCCCGCCTTGAAAAAGAGGAGAGAAGAAAACATAACCCTGAGTAGCGTTATTTTATAGTCGTGGAAACTGAGGCACAGAGAAGCAAAGAGATTCGCTCATGGTCAGAAAGCCAGGAATAGAAAACGGCAGATCTGCTGATAGTCAGTCCCGGGCCCTAGCCGTGTTTGTCCTGGCCTCTCTGCTTCAGCTCCAGTGACAACCCAAGTCGAGGTTTTCTTCTTTTCCGTGTCCTTTAACTTCACGTCACTGCAGAAGAAAGATTGTTTCTGAGCAGCTGGCTCTAATGCGTGGAGATGTCTTTCCAGAAGACATGCTCTGGCTCAGTCCCATGTCGTAGGTTTTCTGGAGGAAGCGCTCGGTGACGTTCTAGGGGCTTTGTTACAGAGAAGATGGACAGAATGGTCCTTTCTGACCTTCATTTTTTTCTTTCGCTCGGAGGATAACGCTGGACATTTTCTCTCATTCACTTTCCTTTGGAATAATTTCAATCCCGTCCAAAGGATTTCCTCTTCTGTTGCATCTTCAGCACTTTTCCTAGCAAACAGTTACTGTTCGAGCCCAGGTTTCCAGTTTCAGGCTGTCCCAGGGTGAGATGGCCATGAAAGGGGTAGTAGCTGAACTGAACCTCTCCCCAGGTGAAGGGAATAAGTGCAGGGGTCACGTGAGAAGGAGCAGCATGTAACTAGGATCCAGCCCCGTTGGGCGATATCAGAACAGCCTGTGCTCAGCCAGGAGAGAGACCCGCAATGGGAGCAGGCCTGGGAGGGGCTTGGATAGTCCTTTCAAGGCAGTTTGGGTACACAGTACGGGATGGAACAGCCAAGCTGCTAGGGTTGGGAGCTGGGCCTCCTGGCAGTGTCCAGGAACGAAAGCACAGCATCTGCCAGGAAGGGAGTCCCCACCGAGGGACACCGTAATCTCCCAGGGAGGGAAAAGGCTCTGACTGCCATTTCTTAACCTCATGGGGTGTTCTCCTGCTCTGCCAACCCCACCCGTATTTCAGCATCTCCAGGTGCCTGAAGGAGCAGGAACCAGAGGCCATCCTGCAGCTGGGACAGAGATGGAGGTTGATGACCTACCAGCCCATGGAGACCACGGGGCAGGACAGCCGTTACGACATGCGAATGCAGCTCCAGTTCTGGGATCAGCTTCCCTTTGCTGGCACGAGACCTTGCAGGTTGTGGGGGGTGAGACAGGCACTAACTTTTGGTAACCCTCCGTGGGATCAGAGGGTAATGGTTTGTAGAAAGTGGTGTTGGAGAGCTTTACAAAAACTAGGCAAGCCATGTACAACACACACTTAGCTTCTCTCCAAAAGAAAAAGGACACTAAACGATCTAAACTACTACATGCCACAAGGGGCCACAACAGTGGTTCCTTTAACCCACCCGGCAATATTGTTAATCTATCCAACTATAGTCTTAGCCCAGCAGAAGAATCTGTCCTATCTCGCGGCCTCTCTTTCTACCCCCCCACCCCCACAAACAGGATACAGTTCTGTGGTGACCTAGAATCCTATTTTCAACCTCTCCGACTCAAGGAATATTTCCAACACAGCTCAGAACAACATACTAACGCACAGAGAGCTTCCTACCAAGACTACAAAAGGAAGGATTCTGGGTGGACTCCTCCGGAAGGTCGAAACAACAGACTGGACTTTTACATAGAGTGCTTCTGCCGACGTGCACGGGCTGAAATTGTGGAAAAGCAGCATCACTTGCCCCATAACCTCAGCCGTGCAGAACACAACGCCATCCACAGCCTCAGAAACAGCTCAGACATCATAATCAAAAAGGCTGACAAAGGAGGTGCTGTCGTCATCATGAATAGGTCGGAATATGAACAAGAGGCTGCTCGGCAGCTCTCCAACACCACTTTCTACAAGCCATTACCCTCTGATCCCACTGAGAGTTACCAAAAGAAACTACAGCATCTGCTCAAGAAACTCCCTGAAAAAGCACAAGAACAAATCTGCACAGACACACCCCTAGAGCCCCAACCAGGGGTCTTCTATCTGCTACCCAAGTTCCATAAACCTGGAAATCCTGGACGCCCCTTCATCTCAGGCATTGGCATCCTGACATCAGGATTGTCTGGTTATGTAGACTCTCTCCTCAGGCCCTATGCTACCAGCACTCCCAGCTATCACTTCAATCTCTCTGGTCACTCTCCAAGGAACTCCCCACTCCGAGACCCTAGACACTGTGGCCTGTAAATGCAGGTGGGGAATTAATTACTGACCTCGGTGGCGTTCAGACTATGTCCTGAAGCATGGGATTGGGTCAGAGGGACAGCTAGCGCTGGCCACAGTGTCCAGGGTCTCTTGGAGTGGGAAGTTCCTTGGAGAATTCCACTGGGTGGGAGACTCAGCTGTGAAGGGAGGGGGCAGGCAGGAGCATCTCATCAACCCAAGACTGGAATAACTGAAGTAATGTTCCTTTTACACGGAGCCTCAGCTCTTTGGAACCTCTGCAAACGCTTTAGCCACGTGTTTAACTCCATCCATAGGAGTAGCCTTGGATGGCAGTGGGAGGGCTCAGGTGTGTAAATGTTTGCAGGATGGGTGCTCAGGGCAGTCCCTGATGCCAGGGGAAAGTGGATGTGAAGTGCCGCTGTCTGGATTTGGGAGCCTGCCTGCACACCGAACTCACTCGGCGCAGGGTGCATGACTGCAAGGCGCTGGGCCGGGGAAAATCAGCCCCGGGTGGTTATTTTGAGGAGAAAACCAGAGCCACTTCTGGGGTCTTTCAGCTTCTAATGCCCTTTCCCCTCTGCAGCTGGATTTCAGCGTACGATAAAATCCCTCTCAATACCGAGTCAGTGTAATAAATCACTGGACTGGGTGCAGGAATCAGTAGGCGACGTTCTCTGGCCTGGGTTATGCCAGGGCTCAGACTAAATTATTGTTCCCAAGACTTTTAAAAGCTGAGCCCCCTCCTCAAGGCAAAGAAACCAATCATGCCACACACCCGTCAGCAATGTGTTAGCGACCCCACCCCCCATTTTCCTGGATACATCTTCAAACCCCACCTTTCCCACCACGGCTAGCCCTTCCCCACACTTCAGGAGACGCTGGAGTAGATGATCCTAACCGTCCCCTCTAACCTTAAGACCTGAGGGACCCCATCCTGGAGCATCTTAAAAATCCCAGTTCCCAGACTCTGGAACAGGGGCTGCTTTGCGGGCTCACCTTTCTCCCTCCGTCAGGTTGGCCGATGGGGATAATGAGCCTGGAGATCTCATTCCCGCTGCTCTGAGTGCTGCCCATGTGCACAAGACCCAGCTCAGCTCTTCCTGTATCCCAGGAACGTCTTCATCTTCTGGGATCCTCATGGGAGCAGTGGGATGATTTAACGGACTCCCTTAGTCATGGGGCCTTTCTCTCGCTTTTTTTGTTTCAGAGCCAGCGTCCTGGAGTCGTCTCCTGGTGCGTGGAGTGGTGGGGGTGGTGGGGGAGCTAGTCTAACTATACCAATGTGGGTTTTGGAAAGGTAGGGGGAAAGTGTTTGCCTACTCGCGACTCGTCTTCAGGAAGCTGCTGACTCATCCCTCCCAGTAGCCTGGAAGTCCGGAGGATTCACAGGAATTTGAGCTCCCCGCAGTGTGTGACAGGGACGGGGTCCAGGCCCAGGGAACCAGAAACAGGAATCGAGACCCAGCCCTGGAGAATGGGGAAGGAGAACTGCTCATGGAGGACAGACGCTTCTCCCAGGAACCCAGAGGAAGGGATCCATTAGGTGGGGACACGGGTGTGGCCCAGGAAACTGGAGTAGCATTGCCAATCCTCCAGGGTGACCGGGAGTCTGCAGGAATTCAAGATTAATTTTTAATGAAAGATCATGTCATGTGATAAAATCTTCAGGAATCCGTCCAATTAAAATTGGCAACCCTAAAGCGGAGTTTGGGGGAGGGACCCATTAAATGGAGACAGACTTAGGCTGGGGAACCAGCTAGAGGAGCTGATCCCTCTTACGGTGCCCCTCAATGGTGGGGACTAGACTGGGCGAAACTTTTCATCTAAACCAATTTAAGGTGAAAAATGCAGATTCAGCAGTTTGCGAATTCGTATCCGGTCTGCTGAATTGTTCACGTCCAGCCCCTCCCCCCAGTTCTTAACAAGTTAAAGCATTTCGTTTAGACACTTTCCAAAGAAACTATTTTGATTTTTCAGCTTGAAACAATTTTTTGTTTAAAAATGTCCTTCAATTTTATTTTAAAAATTCAAAAAGTTACAACCCTTGAAATGTTCCTGGGTTTTGTTTTATTTTTAAGCTTTTTGGTTCACCAAAAATTTGGAAAAAATTTAGTTTTGTTCAACCTGAAACCAGTTTTTTTCCATCTCTTTTTTTGGAATTGCCAGCGACCAAAAACTTCTGTTTGCCCAGCTCCAGGGGCGGGTGAGGATTTTAGCGGTAATAGTGTGGGTCTCTGAGTCTCCTTGTTGCTCAAAGTTTTCTTACTGTTACAAATGAATTTGGGATGAGGGTAGGATGGGCAAGAGATTCCTAAAAGTGGGGGGGCTGATGGCACCCAAACTGTAGCCCAGCCCCTGTGCCACCGCTTCTCCTCGAGGTCTGGTCCCCTCAAACCGCCCCTTGCCCGGAGGCCCCCCCTCATGCCGCCTTTCTCGTTGAGCTCCCACTTCACGCCGCCCCTTGCCCCCAAAACACTGCCCCCCCTTCCTTCCCCCTCATTCAGTCGCTCACACTTATGGCCAGAAAAAAGTGGTGGGCCCTGGTCTCCCCTGGATGAGAGTGGGAGAGGATGAAGAATTCCTTTCAAATATAAACCCCCCACCCCACCTCACAAAAGCACAATTCGCCAGAAACAGCAAAACATGCACCTAACCAACCCGGGCCAGTCAGGCTGTGTTGTGTGTGACATTCCCGTCCTGGGGCGGTTTCTGTCTCTGAGAATGTGAACCCTGCAGGCCTGGATGTTTCTCTACGTAATGTGACCTCAGTGCTCCTGATGAGAGCCGTTGTTTTTTAATGTTTCAGGAGCAGACATATCTATCATTCATGGACAGACAGACATTTCTTCATAATTAGAACTGGTCAAAAATAGCGGGGGTGGGGAGCGTCATGAAAATTGAAGAAGAAACCACTCCCGCCCCCATATTCTTCAAAGGTATTTGCAAATGTTTTTAATGATCAAATTTTTGTTTAGTTTTGGTGGGAAAAACTCCACGTTCTCTCTCAAGAGGGCAGAGAAATCCAAAATGTTTTTTTTAAAAAGGGAACTTTTTTCAAATGATCAATGTAATCCAAAGTGGCATTTTTAGTTCAAAGGTTGCATTGTGAGTGTAAAACCATTTTGAACCAGCTCTATTACTGTATAACAAGATGAGTTTATTTGTCATGCTGCATTGTTTGGGCCAAGTTCCAAGTGGCATTTCAGTTTTTGCACAGCTCTTCTCTTCTTGCGTCTGCACCTCTCATAAGCTGTGGCCTTAATCTCGGCCCTGGAAACATTTACGTGCATGTTTAACTTTAATGACTGCTGTGAATAATTCCATTTCAATGGGACAACTCTGAGGTCGGGTTTACACTGCGGCCCTATATCAGTGTAACTACGGCTTTTATTTAATTTTCTTTCTTTTATATGTGAAAGTTCTTGAGAGCTGAAAGCAGGTAAAATACATGAACTGGTTTGGACAGTCCGAGTTTGTCAGTGCAAAGTGACAGCAGAGATGTGGGATCTGCTAGTTTTCCATAAGTCTCTCAGGGTTACCCAGGATAACTTTGGGGATCTCTGTCTTGCATCGGGAATGTTCCCTGAAAGTGTCCAAACAGCTCAGAGATACAGAACCATTCCCTGGATCCATTCTTACAGCTGTCTTCCGCGGAAAGCAGTCTGGCAAGTGTTCCTGTCAGCTCTTTGCCAAAACACTAGAGTTTTCAGGTGCCTAAGTAGCCCCTGGAATCATGGTGAAATTATCCTCCCCGCCACCACCAAAATTTGAAATGGTGCCCCTGAGTGCACGGTACCCTACCGTGCTCCCCCAGAGGAGCTGCATTAACAGGCAACTCTGCAAGTTATCTGCATGCCAGAAAAAGAGGGAAAGAGCTCACCACTCCGACCACCTGAGGGATGGGTTGGGGTGAGATCAGCTGGTCAAAGCAGGCAATAGGGACAGAATCGGAGACTTGAAGCTCCTCGAGTGACCTCTGACCTTTCCAGACCTGCCTTTCAATCAGACACAGCCATTGTAAAGTTGAATGTGATAGTAACTAGACCCATTTTAAACCCTTCACCACACAAGACAAAGCCCGTAGGATTCATCATTAATCATTTATTTCTCCTCCCCTGGATTCCTGCAGCCACCAGGCACCTTGGAGCTTTCCCTTGTCTCTCCCAGGCTGGGCTCACTTGATGGCAGGAGCTCAGCGGAAGGTCCAGCTTTGCTCTTTCGCTTCCATTCTTCACGTCTTTGGGTGGCTGCATTTGCAACTGAGCAGCCTGATGGAAACACTGAGTCCTCTGTCTCGGCAGGCAGGCCCAGCCGCCAAAGCCAAAGACTCCCTGAGAACAGGGGGAGGTTCGCCTCAACTCTCAGGAGTGGAGACTGGGCCCATAGGGTAGGGTTACCATTTTTGAACTTTCAAAAAAGAGGACACTCCGGGGGGGGAGTTGTAGCCCTGCTCCCTATGTACTCCCTCTCACTTCCTGCCCCCCACAGAACTGTCAACCCATCCAACCCCCCCTGCTCCTAGTCCCCTGATCGCCCCCTCCCAGGACCCCATCCTCTATCTAAGCCTTCCTTCTCCCTGTCTTCAACTGCCCCTCCTTAGACCCCCTCCAGTCTAACTGCCCACCTAGAACTCCACCCCGTACCTGTCCCTTGACAGCCCCGCCCCCTATCCGCACCCCCGCCCCCTGACGGACCCCCGGGTCTCCCACACCTATCCAACCGCTCCCTTTCCCCTGACTGCCCCCCCAGAACCCCTGACCCATCTAACCCCCCCTGCTCCCTGTCCCTGACTTGCCCCCTGAACCTCCGCCCCATCCAACCCCCCCTGATCCCTCTCCCTTGACTCCACCGACCCCTCTCCATATGCCCACCCCCTGACAGGCTCCCCCCAGAAACCCTGACCCATCCGACCTCTCCTGCTCCCTGTCCCCTGACTGTCCCTTGGGACCCCATGCCCCTTCTCCAGCCCCCCGGCCCCCTTACCCTGCTGCTCAGAGCAGTGTGTCTGGGGTGCGGAGCCAGACACAGTGCCGTGCTCCCCCACAGTGCGCGCAGCTCCCCCGCCCCCGCCCCCAGAGTGCTGCATTGGGAGGGAAATCCCAGCCCTTCAGAGAGTTTTACAAATTCCTCCCGGAGGGCGATTTAAAACCCAAAAAGCCGGACATGTCCGGGAAAATCCGGACGCATGGTAACCCGACCACAGGGACTCCAGGATCTGCAGCTGCTGCCAACTCTATGGTGATTCCTCCGACTCATCACCAACCAGCTCTTCCCCATTCTGCCAGCCGGCCCCACGGTCTGACCGTGCAGGAGAACAGAAACCCTTTGGGACAGCAGGAGAGTCTCCTCAATGCCGCACACTCTGCATGCCTTCCCGCGGTCACCGGGAAACACGACTGCCCTGCCCCAGGAGTCTCTCAAGGAGCTGCCGGCGCAGTCACTGGGCACCCACTCCTAATGGTCTCGGGCAGTGACATTGCAGAGGGAGCTGAGCAGACCGTCCCTTCTGTGACTTCCTGAATTGCTGCCAGGACGGACTCTCCTCTGCGCTAGGGAGAGTCCCCGAGGAAAAACAGCTGTGGTGGGGGAGGGGGCAAGACAAGCTCTCCCCCGAGCCCTTGACTAGCAGGCAAGCAGGACTCTGGGAGCCAGGGATCGGTGTGTCTTGCTGGGAGAGCGGAGCTGGAGAACAGAAAAGGGCACTGGAGGAATTGTCGAAAAGTCAGTGTCATGGCCGGGTAATGAGCAGCCAGACCTAGTGGTCAGAGGCAGAGTCCACACTCACAAGGCAGGAGTCGAGAGTCAGCTGGGTCAGGACACTGGAAGAGCAGAAGCAAAAGACCAAATTGTGTTCAGCACCTCAAGTCAGATGAGTCACCCCGAGTCCGCATGCCAGGAAATCAAGCCTGGGGAGCAGGAACAGTTAACACACGGTCCAGAGCCGGGGAGGAGCTCGGGTGTTCAGACAGCTCCTTGTTCCTGCTGCTGGCTTAAAGAGGTCCCGGGGCCGATTAACTGTTCTGGGACTCTGCCAATAGGTTCTCAGGGATGGAGCCTCAAATTGGGTCTGGACTTCGTCAGTCCTAGGTAAGCAGTTTTTCGGCTTCCAGGTGGCGTGCTGGAGGGTGCCTGCTCCCAGGAACCCTGGAGACCTGGGTTAATGACCCGGGGGTCATGACAGTGACTGATCTCTCCCCGCTCAAACCTCCTGCACGAAAGAGTCTCCAGGGTCCCAGACGCATCCTCTGAGAATAAAAAAACACAGTCATGAGGACAAATAGGATATGGAACAGGAGCCCCCTCTTTGTTGCAACAGCCCCAAGTGCCCGGAAGAGTGGATGGTTCTTACCTCCAGGAGATGCCTGGGATCTTCCATCTAAGCCTCACTGGGACCCCTGTTTCTTGGTCTGACGGGATGAGATCATCTGTCCCCACTGCTCCCTGCACTGGGCTGGCTGCAGCACACATCTGTGTAAGAGGCTGGACCAGAGAGATGTTACAGTCAGGGTCCAGGCAGCCCGGAAGGAGAACAGAGTGTCTGAAACCAGAAGACGAAGCAATCAAATCAGCGGATTCGACAGAGAAGTTTTCTACCCTACAGGGACATCAATGAAGGTCTGTTAGGATAGCTGAGATGTTAGTCTGGAAACTGCTAAGGCAAAGATTGTGACTTGTTAACGTTCAGTTTAAGTCACTACAAAGTGTGTTGTGTTTTGTTTCTCTGTTTGAAATTTGCCTCTTTCTCTTCCTTAGTGTCACTTAAATCTCTTCTTTGTTACTTTGCTTCCAAAACCACCTCAGCGTCGTGTGTTCGAGTGAAGTGTGAATCTCCAGACTACCCAACAGGCTGAGCTGTGCCCTGTCCCTCTGAAGGTAGCGAATAATTTCTGAGCAGTGCTGGGCCCGGAGTCCAAGGGCACTTCACCAGACATCTCCTGTGAAGCCCAAAGAGACCAAAGGAGCAGGAGAGATTCAGGCCCCACTGACCCATGGGAACTTCCCACAGAAGAGGCTACACAGGGCTCCAGACACAGCCAGCAGGATCCCTCCCACAAGCTGGGCCATGTCCTTCCCCTCCCAGACCCACAGCTTCCTCCCCACTCCAGCCTCAGGAACCCCTCCCACCTCCCTGCTCTCCCCACCCACTCTCCAATACCAGGCTCTTTCCAGAATGGAAGCAGGTGCGTACCAGAGTGCACTCACCGCTAGATGCTGGCCAGGCCTCGTGTCACCGCTTTCTCGCTGGGCTAGCAACCCCGCTGATACTCACGCTTGCAGTTTGTTGGCTGGGAACTCAGCCCTCCAACCAGGTGACTGGCCTTTACTCCACTCCTTCCTGGGTCGTGCTCCTTCCAAACAAAGTCCAAAAATGTCTTGAACAGAAACAAGGCCTTCCACCCTCCTGGGGAGCTCTTCCTCGGCCTGATTTCGGCTTGGCCTGCCCTTCTTGGGTTTCTATGGTCTTCTGTGTCCCCTTCCTTAGGGACGGTGAGAGAACCCAGTCCTACCCTGGACTCCAGGTTTCGGGCCAAGGCTGTCTAGTGAACAGCTGGGTCTGCTTCTGTACTTTTGCTGCTGTTTCCCCTTGTTTCCTCTCAGGTGGGGCTCACTTGGTCATCAACTTGGCCTAGCCCCAGGCTTGGCAGCCACAGGCCAAGTCACCCTGTTAGATACCCTCCTCTTTCAAATCTGGTCCAGCCCGGCTGACAGGTTTGCTGAGGGGATGGTGAAACCCCATTGCTGATCAGAAGGAGGTCAGTCTGTTCTCTAGGAGCTGAAGGTCCATTTGTCCTGCTGCGGGAAGTGGAGCTGGAGAGCGGAGATGTTATGTGAAAGAGACTGCATGATGGAGTTGGAGACTGAGGGATGGGAGCCTCCTCCCAGAAACTCTCCCAGGAGAACAGGTTGGAGTAGGAGTTCTCTGGGGAGCCTCTTCCTAGGAAAAAAACAAGGGTGGCACATTGATGGAGATGTCTCTGTCGCAGGGATGGGGGAAGCTCCCAGCCAGGCTATGCAGCAGGGATCCCATTTCTCCCCCAAGAAACCCATATGCCCAAAGAAGTCAATGGCTCTTACCTCCATGAGGGAGCAGGGTCTTCCCTCTCAGCCTCTTTGAGAACTACCACTGATTGGTTTCCTCGGACAAGGGACCTGTCCCCACTGTTCCCTGAGGTGGCTCAGCTTCTGACTGCAGCCATCTGGGAGGCTGTCACACACCCCAGGGCCTAGAAGTCACGGGGGGAGGAGGCTCCTCTTCATGTCACACTCTGAGAGCCCAGAGAAGGGCCAAAGGAAGAATAAAGAGCAGGAGATGAAGCTAGCCCTGAGCCTCTGTCCCATCCTCACCTCATCAAATGTGGAGCTTCCTGAGCTTCAGTTGGGCAGACAGTCTTTAGCCCTGACCCAAAGGTACTTCTGCGCCATATGGGGCAGGAAGATCTCTGCCTGGGAGCACGGGGAATGGGCTGGGGGTGAGATGAAGGAAAGAGGGGAGGGGTATGGGTGTGAGGGAAAGAGCTCCTGCCCCAGATGAAGGAATTTGGGGGGGCCGAGGGAAGGACCCAGCTCCACAGAGAGGGGAGAGAATTTCTGTGAGTGCCAGGGGCCTCCATTTCCGCTTCCACTAGCCCCCCATTTACAGTGAGACAGAGCAGTACCTGCAGCAGGGAGCGGGACTTGCTGAACAAGGAGGGGAACCTTTCAGAGCATCAGATGAGCCACAGCCCTTGCAGCGCCTCGGGCATCTGGTGCAAGTGCCTGATGATGTGAAGCTGGCCCATGACCTTGGCTGTGACATCCTCGTGCTGCAGGGGAACGAGAACATGTCAGAGACTGAGACGCTCCCCAGGAATCAGGGAGGATTAAGGGCACCTGGAACCAGCACCATCATTTCCACCCAGCAGCTGCTCATGTCTGAGTGGTGGATTCACCCTCCCGACCCCCAGGATGGAGACTTGCTTTTCTCTCTAGTAACCTCCAGTGCCAACCCCCTTCCTTGTACGGTGAGCTCCTGCCACCTCCCCATCAGTGCCCCTGACAGCTGTTCCACCTCCAACCCACCTGGGGACACCGCTCAAGTTCGTAGAACCCTCTCCTCCACCCCTACCTCCATCCCCACCCAGGTAGGGCAGGGAGGGGGCTCTAGCAGGGTGGCGGGGGGCAGGAGGGATTCTGGCAGCAGTGAAGTGGGATGGGGAGAGCTTGAGACCTTTCCCCAAGTCACCCCAGTGACAAAAGCTGAAGCCACAGGATGGCAGTCCTGGTGAAGGGGGCAGGTCAGCAGCCCCTGCTGACTGAATCCTCCCAATCGCTCCAGAGCGGATCCAGCCCTACCAGCAGCAAGACCCGCTTCCCACGCCCATGTGCCTCAGCCCTTCCTGGTCAGTCACCATCTCCAGTCAGTCCTTGGCCTCCCAGGCTGCCAGGGATGGGAGCAACTCTCGATGGTGGCTCAGGTGACTTGGACACTAGGCCATGGGGAAAATGGGTGCAGCTCTGTGGGGCAGGAAAGGTTCCCAGAGGGCACTTAGGGGACTCTCCTGTCCTTCCCAGGAGTGATAGCAGAGCACCACATCCTAAGAAGAGAAGTCCATGAAGTCCAGAAGTCCCCACTAGGCTCCTTGCTACCAGGCCAGCAAATGGCAATCGGATGGGAATGAGGCCCTGGGCCCCACCCCAAGCTCCTGAGTCGATTGCAGCTGCTTACCGTGACCCCCATCAGTTGTGGGGCTTCCCCCAGGAGGGAGTAGACGAGCACCAGCCCAGCCTGGCTGACATGCAGCAGGGGGTCGTGGATGGCCAGCACTGCTGTCTGCAGAAAGGATCTTTTCTGCCCGTCGCAGAAGAATTTTCCAAAGACCTAGAAGCAAGAGGACACGAGGCTTGAGCAGATTGCCCAGAGCCAGCCTCCAAGTCCTGGCCGTACAATGGCATCACCGTCTAGTGCCCCAAAGGGCGGGGAAGAGAGCTGCTGTGGCCAAGGCAGTTCATTCCCCAGGAGGCTTTCAGGGTCCCAGAGCTCAGGGAAACCCCTTTATGAAAAGGTCGCAGGCGCTTAGGGACCAAAGCGTCCAGTGGCTCTTTCGGGAGGGCAATTTCTGGCAGGGGCCAGGATGGGCTGGAAATGGATCTCTAATGTGTGTGAGCAGGCCCACTCTGCTGTGCAGGGCACAGAGATGACAGGGGACACTGTGTTGCTTCCAGCAGAGAGATCTCCTGCATCTCAGCGGCTAGAGGAGTATGTGTGTGTTGGGGGAGGCGAGGGGGATGGAGCTGACAGACCGAAGGTCTCTTCACCCCAGCTTAGTGATTTTTCTCGTCGCTGGGAATGGCCTCTGCAGCTCCTTGGTTTCTTCAAGGGGAATCCAACCTGCAGCCTGACAAGGACAAGGAGACTCATGGCCCAGTCCCCATCCCAGACACTCCTCGGAGACTTTTCTTCTGCTGCAGCAATTCAGCTTGTGGGAGGAGGGACAAGCTCACACAGTCTCTCTCACGGGGCGTCTGTGGAGCAGCGTTCTGCAGATGCCCTTGTCGATCCAGGAGTCACTCCAAGGCCTCCTCTGTGATGTTGTGGAAATCACCCATTTCAGCTTTGACTCCAGTCTGGGGGCACTGTGTTACGGTGTGTTCGAAGGTTTGGATATTCTCTCCACAGTTGTGAGACGGGGATGGGGGGTGGGGTCGATGTCTTTGATTTTCTATTTGTGCAGCAAGTAGCCGCAACTTGGGTCAGTGACAATGTGTTTCTTTGGAACAGTGGCTGAGGTCCAGATACTCTGCCATTCCCTGGCTAGGTCTGGAGACATGAGGGGGGCGCATGTGGTCTATATTGGCTCTGGAGCTCACTATGTCCCCAGGTTGGGGCATTCTCCTTCCTGACTGGCAATGGAATTGGGCAAAGCCCACCTCCTTTCTCTTCCTCTACAGAGTGCAGGGAATGAAACAAGGGTCTGATCAAGCAATCGTGACTGAATGACCCAGGGCTCTCCTCTCAAACACTTGGGGATCAGCCGGGGGAAAAGGAGCAGAGAGACACCTATAGCCGTAATCCTATTTTAACTCACCCACCCGGGGATCCTCCTTATGCCACGTAGCAATGCATCCATGTAAGACGCTCAAATCACGGCAACTAGCGAGGTTCCAATGTGGGACCTTTCGCACCAGCCTGTCCCACTGGTTGCTGGATGAGGAGCTCTGAGCTGGAAATAAGGAGTGGGCTCTTTTCCTGTCTCCAGGAGGCATCCACTGCAGGGAACCCAGCCAGCCCCACTCCCTGAGCTGTGTCATGCCCTGGCACAGTGCCCTTACCTCCCCCACTCTGGCTGTATTTTTGTAGCCCAAGAGCCTGCTGTCCTGGTGCCAGTCATAGCACCAGAGATCTTCTGCGTCATCTTCTGCGTCATGGAAGAGCGAGAGAGAGAGATCTTCTGCGTCATCTTCTGCGTCATGGAAGAGCGAGAGAGAGAGAGAAAGAGACTTTTCTCCTCATTCTGGTTGCAGTTTCTGTGTCCTTCCAATCCCATTGGTGGCTCCACAGTGGAGTGGAGAAGAACAGAGGCAGAGAGAGACTTGTCCTCCAGCTGGGGTCAGTCGGAGAGAAATGGTCTGGGGTCCCATTATCCACCTGTGGTCACTCTCAGTCCCCTCTTGGGTTCCGTGTCCCAGCTGGGTTCCTTACCCCTCTGTCGGAGCAGCAGCTGGTAGAGCTGGTAAGTCCCCTCCCTGGCCTGCCGGCTGATGTCCTTGTCTGGATCGCTGACTAATAGAGCCAGCAGGGCCACATGGTGCCCCATCTTAGGGAACTCAGCTGAGATCTAATGGAAGGGAGAGGAGAGGGGACTCCATCAGCATTTTCCTGTCAGCTCCCTGTCCCTGTCCCTGTCTCTTCTTGCGTCTGGACCTCTCATAAACTGTGGCCTCAATCTCGGCCCTGGAAACATTTACGTGCATGTTTAACTTTAATGACTGCTGTGAATAATTCCATTTCAATGGGACAACTTTCAGGTCGGGTTTACGCTACGGCCCTATATCGGTGTAACTACGTCACTCATTTATTTAATTTTCTTTCTTTTATTTGTGAAAGTTCTCGAGAGCTTAAAGCAGGTAAAATACATGAACAGGTTCAGACAGTCCAAGTTTGTCAGTGCAAAGTGACAGCAGAGATGTGGGATCTGCGAGTTTTCCATAAGTCTTTCAGGGTTACCCAAGATAACTTTGGGGATCTCTGTCTTGCATCGGGAATTTTCCTGAAAGTGTCCAAACAGCTCAGAGATGCAGAACCATTCCCTGGATCCATTCTTATAGCTGTCTTCCCTGGAAAGCAGTCTGGCAAGTGTTCCTGTCAGCTCTTTGCTAAGTTATCTGCCAAAACCCTAGAGTTTTCAGGTGCCTAAGTAGCCCCTGGAATCATGGTGAAATTATCCTCCCCGCCATCAGCCAAAATTTGAAATGGTGCCCCTGAGTGCACGTTACCCTACTGTGCTCCCCCCAGAGGAGCTGCATTAACAGGCAACTCTGCAAGTTCTCTGCATGCCTCTGCATCATCATGAAGATGATGAAGTACTTTCCAGTCCATTAGTAACTAAGGAGGATGTTCAACACCATTTGCTAAGGATAAACTTTTTTCCATCAGCAAGTCTGAATAACTTCCAACCCAGAGCTCTTAAAGAGCTTCCTGAGGAGATCTCCACCCCAAATATTAATTTTTAATAATCGTGGAATAACAGTGAAATTCCAGAAGGCAAGTGTGATGACCTGGGTAGCTATAGGCCACTTAGTCTGACATCAATACTGGGCAAAATTACAGAAAAAATTGTTAATATAATAAATAAAGAATTAAAGAATAGGAACATAATTAATGCCAGTCAACATGGCTTTATGGAAACTAGGTCTTGTAAAAAAACAAACAACCCTGATTTCATTCTTTGAAGAAATTAAATATTTAGTTGATAAAGATAACTGGGTATATGTAATATGCTTAACACTTTTTAACTGCCTGGTATTCTGGTAACATTTTACTGCATGACAGTCTGGTAAAAAATTAGCACTATACAATATCAATAAAGCACACATTAAATAAATAAAGAACTGGCTAAATGACAGATCTCAGGAAGTAGTTGTCAGTCGGGAAATCGTCATCAAATGGAGGTGTTTCTAGTGCGGTTCCTCGGGGATTGGGTCTAGAGCCCTCACAATACTCAACATTTTCATCAGGGATCTGGAAGTCAGTATAAAATCACTGCTGATCAAATTTGAAGATGGCACAGACATTGACCGAGTGGTCAAGAATGATGAGGACAGGGTCGTCATCCAGAGTCATCTTGATCGCTTGGTAACCTGGGCCCGTTCAAACGTAATGCATTTTAATAAGGCCAAATACCAGGTTGTACATTGAGGACTGAGGAATGCAGGGCATAACTAAGGAAAAGGTGGCCCAGAAAGCAGTGATTCTGAAAAGGATTTAGGGGTCATAGTGGAGAAACAACTCAACATGAGCTCCCAATGCGAGGCTGTGGCAAAAAAAGCGAATGGGATGCTTCATGCATAAATGAGGCAGGGGCGGCGAGTTGTATGGGCCCATGGTGACCGTGCTCTAGGAATATTCAGAGCACGGGGGCCCAGCTCCACCAATGTTCGGGGCTGGGTCTCTCCCCCTGCCCTGCCTGCCGCTCCCGCCGCCACCACCAGAGGCACAGCAGGGCTAAAGCGGCTTCCTGCCTGCCCTCACTCCACATGACGCACCACTCCTGGAAGCGGCTGGCACGTCCCTGCGGCCCCTTGGCAGGTGGTGGTGTCTCCGCACGCTGCCCCTGCCCCAAGTGCCAACTCTGCCATCGGAACTGTGGCCAATTGGAGCTGCGGGGGTGGTGCCTGTGGGCAGAGGCGCACGGAGACCCCTGGCCCCCCTGCCTAGGAGCCGCTGCCAGAGGGGTGTGGGGGTCACTTTATGGAGCCGCCAGAGGTAAGCACCACACCCCTCTCCTGCATGCCAATCCCATGCCACAGCCCTCACCCCCTTCCCCACCTCAACCCCCTGCCCCAGCCCGGAGCCCACACTCCGCACCCAAACTCCCTCCCAGAGCCTGAACCCCAAACCCCCTCCCGCACCCAACCTCCCTCCCAGAACCTGCACCCCAACTCCCTCCCAGAGCCTTAGGCAGGTATGTGTGTGGGGGGGGAGAGACTTGGACCCTTCCTGGGCACCACCAAAAATTATACAAACCTGCTGCCCCTGAGCATCAGCATGGAGATGAATTTACCTCTGCATACGGCATTGGGGAGGCCAATCCCCGAATATTGGGTCCAGTTCTGGTAGCCACATTTTTAAAAGGATGTTGAAAAATGGGATCAGAGCCATAAAAATAATTTGAGGGTTGAAGAAGGTGCCTTGCAATGAGAGATGTTACAGTGGCAGGGGTTCTAGGAGGTGGTGTGTTTATGCTATGGTGGATTTTAGGGGGTCGCCACTGATTCTGGGAGCTGGGCAGTTGGACTGTGTGGTTACAACTCTCAGAAGATGGTGGTAGATAGGAGGCAGGTGAACGGGAAATGACAGACAGAGGGGATTTTCCCTCCTAGACAAGGGATTTTTGCCACAGACACAAAGAGTTGGCAGTTCCGGGATGTGCTCCCTGTGGCACACAGGGTTGGGGAAAGAACACCTCAAAGAAGATTCCCAGGTGGACTCAGAGTCCGTTAAAGGCTATTTTTACTCATGACTCAAGACAAAGGACTCTGGGAGCTTGAGAAACTAAATTTGACTTTATTCTTTCTAAGCCAGAAATAAAAGCTAAACTCTCCTCCCCACACCCAGTACCCAGCTCAGCACGGAGCATTTTGGCCCCAGCCCAGCACGGTGCTGTTCCCACTTCCCGCAGGCATCAGAAACGGAGCAATGTTGTACAGTGGGCAGAAAAATGCAGAGGATCCATTAGAGATGCCGGGATTCAGTCACAGAGAAGCAAACGCTTTGAGAGCTGGAAAGCCAGGGAGCTCGGGTTAACGGGAGCCAGAGAACGGCGCGGCACCTCCAATCCCGGCTGAGGGTTTTATCCCCCTGGGATGTCCTTGGCATGCGTGGGGTGAGTGTGACAGAGAGAGTGAGTCTCTGTCATCTCAGTAAAGGACACTGTAGAGAGGGGGTATTTGTGAGAAGCTTGGTTCACGGACTCCTCATTGCTCTCCAGTCTCAGTGATGGACGTCAGCTGGCCTCAGGACCAGCCAGGCTTGTTGACTTCACTAGTTTCTTTCCTGTCTCTGCTCAGTCTCATCCTCCCAGAAATCACTGATGCGCCCAAATCACTCCACAAGCAGTGTCATTTGTAGCCCTTTGGGATTCAGGGACAGTTTCACCCAGTGATCACAAGCTAGTTCCTGTCTCTCTCTGGCTCCTATGTAGCAAGTTAACAATTCTCAGCCTCGGCTGTGTGGCTCTCCAGAGAAAACCCTGTAGTTTCCCAGCCCTTTATCTCTCTCCTGACTGTATCTCCCGTCACTCCAGGGATCAGGCAGGAACTTCCTTCCCTGTTTCAGTCCCTGTCTCTCAGCCTGCAACTCTCACACTGGCCCCATCAGTGTTTGTGCTGATGGTGATGTATAATAATCATTGTTCAAATAACACTAAGATCTCATGGCAAAGGGTCGGAAAATGGTACAAATAAACCAAGAGCATTCTGGCAAATGGTCATTTGTCTTTTGGAGTCCCCACTAAATCTGCACTACATCCTGTAAAACAAAACTAATATACTACTAGGTGACCAAACGGCCTTCAGCAAATAGAGAACAATCCACAATACAGGGTGGACTATAAGAAACTTTCAGGTTCATATATAGTGACATCCCAGAGCATGTTCCAGTTGATTCAAAATCAGGAGAACAGACTTACCCATACTCTCCTCTGAACTATCGACACCTGCTTCATTCGGCGCCTTCTTATGTTGTCATGCTGGTTACAAAAGTTTTAACACCATCCTAATGAAAGGAGAAAACCCAAATTCCCATCTGATGGAAACTGGAATTTAAGCTCAGAACAATCACACAGTGTGGGGGATTCATTTGAATTCTCCCCCCAGGTCTGCAGCCCACATGAGTCTGACTTAGCATGAATGAAAGCAAAGATATGTGCAGGGGCATTGGATTTTTTAAAATAAACTAAGGCCAGTCCCAGGGATGGAATTGATAGAATTTCTCTCCTGTGAGGAGTCTCTAATGTCAATTCCACTTGAAGCATTTTCCACATTAAAGATATTTAAGAGGTCTATTCCCTGTCTGACTTTCCTGATGCCTGATACAAGCTGACCCCAGCTGAAGCTTCTCCCATATTCAAGGTTTCTTTCCTCTGTGAATTCTCTGATGTCCAATATGGGTTGATTTCCGACTGAAACTTTTCCCACAGTCAAGGCATTTATAGGGTCTCTCTCCTGTGTGCATTCTCTGATGTTTAATAAGGGCCGTGTTGTCAATAAACCTTTTCCCACAGTCCAGGCACTTATATGGTCTCTCTCCTGTGTGAGTTCTTTGATGTGAAATTAGATTTGAGTTCCAGCTGAATGTTTTTCCACACTCGAGGCATTTATAGGGTTTCTCTCCTGTATGCGTTCGCTGATGTGAAATTAGGTATGAACTCTGATTGAAACTTTTCCCACAGTCCAAGCACTTATAGGGTTTATCTCCTGTGTGAGCACTCTGATGTGAAATAAGATCTGAGCTCAGAACAAAGCTTTTCCCACAGTCAAGACATTTGTAGGGTTTCTCACCTGTGTGGGTTCTCTCATGCCTAATAAGATCTGAGCTCTGAATGAAGCTTTTCCCACATTCCAGGCATTTATAAGGTTGTTCTCCTGTGTGGGTTCTCTGATGCCTAATAAGGTTTGAACCCTGATTGAAACCTTTCCCACAGTCAAGGCATTTATAGGGTTTCTCCCCTGTGTGGATCCTCTGATGTGAAATAAGGTTTGCGGTATGACTAAAACCTTTCCCACAGACAAGGCACTTATAGGGTTTCTCGCCAGTGTGGATCCTCTGATGGGAAATAAGATTTGAGCTCTGACTGAAAACTTTCCCACAGACAAGGCACTTGTAGGGTTTCTCTCCAGTGTGGACCTTCTGATGTGAAATAAGATGTGACCTCCGAATAAAGATTTTCCCACACTCGGTGCATGTGTTTTTTTTCTGCTCTCTGGGCATTCTCTGCTGGGCTGTGGTTTCCTTGAGGTCCTTGCAATCTCCACCATGATTTCTGGGTTCACACGTTTTCTTCCCTGGGTTGCATCCCAGAAGCCTCTCTGACCTGCGCTGATTTCCACAGGCTTTTCCTGGTTTACGATTCTCATAAAACTCCCCCTCAGATCTTCCCAATACTGTTTCCTGCAGACCCACGTCCTCACCACCTTCCCACTGTGGATTCTCCTTCTCATTCACCATCTCAGCACCCCCTGGAATACAGAGAGAGAATCCAGACAGCAGTCATCCCTCGTGCCGGGGAGAAAGGAACGAAAGGGGAACAGCAAAGAGGGGAAACAGAACACAACAACTGCGGGGAGACTGAGAAAGGG
Source organism: Lepidochelys kempii (assembly GCF_965140285.1). Taxonomy (NCBI): domain Eukaryota; kingdom Metazoa; phylum Chordata; order Testudines; family Cheloniidae; genus Lepidochelys; species Lepidochelys kempii. The sequence goes on along the minus strand of NC_136393.1, from coordinate 45,746,376 downwards.
AACATTTACTAACCCTTCTGTAATTTTTCCTTCTGTGAAGTGGGTCCCTGGTGCTCCATGATCCATTAAAACTGGGATGTTCCTGATCATCGTCTGAGCATAATGGAGCTTCATTCTTTTACACCCTCTCTCTCTCTCACTCTAGCTTCACATTGTGCTGCACCAGGGACAACAACGGCACCCCAGGGTGAAGCCAGGAACAGAGGTTTTAAAAATAAAGAAAAAATGGAGCCTCCATACTTGGACGAAATAACCTAGTTCTAACAGACAACACAGAGCACCAGGGGCCCACAAAGGAGAAACTGGATTCTGCCTCCACATCCCTTCCAAACACCCTGGGGGAAGTAAAGTCGGGGAGGAAGCTCCTGACAGATTTCGGTCAGCATGGGTGAGTGACATCTGCCCCAAGAATGGAACTGGTCCCAGGAGGGGAGGGGAAGAGAAGAGACATGAATGAATACAGACAGGACAATACAATGCTTCTGCCACCTCAAAGGATGCAGGGATGGAGATGAATTAGGTCTCCCTTGTGTTTCAGACTCTCCTATCCCATGGCTGGGGGAGTGGAGATCAAAGTCTGTCAAACAAATTGTCAGGACTATGAGGTCATTCCCCTGAAATCACAGGGTCTGTCTGCACAGCTGCTGAGAGGTGTAATTCCCAACTTGGTGGATGGACAAGAACTAGCCTCTAACAATGGCAGGGTGGCCAAGGCAGCATGGGCTGTGGCTCGGATTAGCCACCTGAGTACAATCCTGCCCTGACCCTGGGCATGTACTCAGGAGGCTAGCCCTAGCCACTATCTTCCTGAGCTGGGAATCCCACCTCCCAGATGCCGTGTAGACGTAACCTAAGGGACTTGGGAAGAACCTGAGCAGAAGTCAAACTGGCCACATCATAGACACCCCCCCCCCCAGCTTCTAATAACCATGGGGACAGAAATCCTTTACCCAGCGAGGTCACCGTCTCGTAATTCTCCTGCATGACGTCCCTGTAGAGGGCTCTCTGAGTGGGGTCCAGCAGAGACCCCTGCCCCTCACTGAAATACACAGCCACCTCCTCGAAGGCCGGTGCTCCTGAAACAACAAGAGTCCCCCACTCAGTACCTGCTGCCCCAGCCACAATCCTACCAGTCATGGGGCTGAAGGGTTAATAAAAAGTAAGTTCTGTGGGGGCCAGAATAGCAGCATCCCACCTCCAGCCTGCTCAGAGCAGCCAAGAGGCTTCAGAAGGGGAGAGATTTCCTTGTCCCTCCCAGCCGGTGCAGGAGGGCAGGGTCATCTCATTTATCACACACCTACTAGCCAGAGGCTGATACAGGAGGCAGAGCTCTCGAGCAGGGTCCAAGGACAGGAATCCTAACCCCTTCCCCATTCCCAGCAGCTGGGGGTGAGGGGACAGGGCCTCTCCCCTGGGCCTCACTGGTATGTGCCCCCTTCAAATTCCAGAGCAGCGTCTGGCTAATGGGTTCAGGCTCCAGCACTGGGAGTCTGGTCAGTTTTCCCAGCCCTGCCCAGGGGGTTTCTTTCCCATTCCAGAAATGGGGGAATTTCCATCCCCACAAAGGGCCTGTTCTGAACATTATGCCACAGACTGAACGTGTCCCAGCAGGTTTGCCCCACTCTGTCACCACCTCCCTGACCCTGTGTATTTCCTGCTCCAGCCCTTCTAACACAAACCCACCAGCAGCCCCCTGAAACTCCCCTCTCTGAAAGGGTTTCCCATCCCCCAGCAGGATGTGTTGTAGTCACTGGGATCTGGCAGTCATACCCCAATGGGGAGCTCCATTTTCAGAAAAGAGTGAAAGTTCATACAAAGTTACAATCACCTCTAAGAACAAATGTTGCTAGGAAAAGGTACCCAAAGGAGACAGTCTGGGTCAGCACAAACAGAAAGGTCCAAATAGTCATTGGAGGAGTGGACCTGAAACCTGGGTTTCCTAAAACCCAGATGAGCACCCTGCCCCAGGGCTGGAGTCAGTCCCACTCTCTCTCACCCACCACATATGTAACCATTTATACATGGTGGAACAGTTTCAAAGGGAGAGACTGGGGGATGTACCCCATAGCCTTATGCGCCAAACTCCAGGAGAGGGTTCAGGGCTAGGAATCACTCAGCGGAGATAGCCATCTAAGTCCCTTTGCGGGGCAGGGGCATATGACCCACCTCTCTCCACAGCATTTCCCATTGGCTAGCTCAAGCAGCTCCCCGGTCAGCAAGCTGTGTTTTGTGGATCCCATTTTATGTGCTTAGCTCTGCCCAGGGATAATATAGGGAGCCTAACTCAGGGCTGTGGATTCACACCTAAAAGTAATACTGACATCTCTCAGGTTTCAGAGTAGCAGCCGTGTTAGTCTGTCTTCGCAAAAAGAAAAGGAGGACTTGTAGCACCTTAGAGACTAACCAATTTATTTGAGCATGAGCTTTCGTGAGCTACAGCTCACTTCATCGGATGCATACCGTGGAAACTGCAGAAGACATTATATGCACACAGAGACCATGAAACAATACCTCCCCCCACCCCACTCTCCTGCTGGTAATAGCTTATCTAAAGTGATCATCAAGTTGGGCCATTTCCAGCACAAATCCAGGTTTTCTCACCCTCTGCCCCCCCCCCCCACAAACTCACTCTCCTGCTGGTAATAGCCCATCCAAAGTGACCACTCTCTTCACAATGTGTGTGATAATCAAGGTGGGCCATTTCCTGCACAAATCCAGGTTCTCTCACTGACATCTCTGTACATCTAGCCCTCAGTGATTTTCCCCATCAGTATCTGGAAGACACTCGTACCCTAGTTACAGAGGAAACACTTGGATTCTCAGATATCATGGGGACATTTGATCATTGGGGAATTTAATCCCCCACCCACCCACTCTCCATTTGGTGTCACGGATTTTTAAAGCCAGAAGGGGGAGAGACCATTGAATTTAGAAAATCTAGTCTGACCTCCCGAACTCAAGAATTGGAGAACCCACGGCTTCCCTTAGTAGTTTTTTTCCAGTGGTTAATCACCCTAATTTTCCATTTGAATGTCTCTGACTTTCAGCCATTCTTTCTCCTTGTGTCTTTCTCTGCTAGATTCAAGGAGCTTTTAGAACCTGAGATTTTCTTTTCATAATCAAGTCAATGACTCAGCTCAATATTTCTCCTTCAAAACGGAGGAACTCTTATCTAATTTTAAAATTAGAATGCAAGTATCAGTGAATTTTGAGATTTGATATTACTATTTGACAACTGAGACAAAATTAGGGAAATATGAGAGGATTCACATGTCAGCTAATTAGAAGGGAGAAGGCAAAAAAAATTTTCTTAATAGTGGTTATTTAGAGAAATAAGTAAGCACATTTATACAGATAACATATTAATCTATAAATAGAGAAACTGAACACATTTTGAGGGGATTTTATATCAAAATCTGGCAAGTGAGAAAAGAGAAAAACCAGCGGAGGGGTTCCAGAGCAATAGTTTTCTAATAGAGGGAAAACGGGCTAGATTAGTGGTGACTGTATTGCTATATTTATACACAGGCTTGACAGAATTTGATTTTTTTAATCATTTCAATGGATAATATCAATGTTTGTAAGTAGAAAAGGAGGACTTGTGGCACCTTAGAGACTAACCAATTTATTTGAGCATGAGCTTTCGTGAGCTACAGCATCCGATGAAGTGAGCTGTAGCTCACGAAAGCTCATGCGCAAATAAATTGGTTAGTCTCTAAGGTGCCACAAGTCCTCCTTTTCTTTTTGCGAATACAGACTAACACGGCTGTTACTCTGAAATCAATGTTTGTAAGGATTTCTTTTTGATTTTTTTTTTATTTGAATGTTCCCAGTTCCAGGAAGTTATGGGGTAGGTCAGACAATAATAATTTCATGACTGTAGACATGGGGACTCAAAGAGTTAACTCTTTATAGTAATTAAAACAGAAATAGTCAGCATCACATGTCAAAATATACCAATATATATATATTTATCTCTCTCCTTAAATCACACTGCAAGACATTCTCAAGCAGCTTTTTCCTTATTTTGCCTAACTGTACATTTTGATTATTATTCATGGAAATGCTTTTTCATCCATTTGTGTGTGTAGGGTGAAACTGACGTTTACCCCCCAAAATCTCATCCTCCCAAGCCTATCAATATAACCCACACAAACTACACTAAAAGCATGTCATTAAGCCTGTCTTGCACTCATACATTAGTGCTGTCGTCATCATGACTAGGTCAGAATATGAACAAGAGGCTGCTCGGCAGCTCTCCAACACCACTTTCCACAAGCCATTACCCTCTGATCCCACTGAGGGTTACCAAAAGAAACTACAGCATCTGCTCAAGAAACTCTCTGAAAAAGCACAAGAACAAATCCGCACAGACACACCCCTGGAACCCCGACCAGGGGTATTCTATCTGCTACCCAAGATCCATAAACCTAGAAATCCTGGACGCCCCATCATCTCAGGCATTGGCACCCTGACAGCAGGATTGTCTGGCGATGTATTAGAGTAGCAGCCATGTTAGTCTGTATTTGCAAAAAGAAAAGGAGGACTTGTGGCACCTTAGAGACTAACCAATTTATTTGAGCATAAGCTTTCGTGAGCTACAGCTCACTTCATCGGATGCTGTAGCTCACGAAAGCTCATGCTCAAATAAATTGGTTAATCTCTAAGGTGCCACAAGTACTCCTTTTCTTTCTGGCTATGTAGACTCCCTTCTCAGGCCCTAAGCTACCAGCACTCCCAGATATCTTCGAGACACCACTGACTTCCTGAGGAAACTACAATCCATCGGTGAACTTCCAGAAAACACCATCCTGGCCACTATGGATGTAGAAGCCCTCTACACCAACATTCCGCACAAAGATGGACTACAAGCCGTCAGTATCCCCGATAATGTCACGGCAAACCTGATAGCTGAACTTTGTGACTTTGTCCTCACCCGTAACTATCTCACATTTGGGGACAATGTATACCTTCAAATCAGCGGCACTGCTATGGGTACCCGCATGGCCCCACAGTATGCCAACATTTTTATGGCTGACTTAGAACAACGCTTCCTCAGCTCTCGTCCCCTAATGCCCCTCCTCTATTTGCGCTACATTGATGACATCTTCATCATCTGGACCCATGGAAAAGAAGCCCTTGAGGAATTCCACCATGATTTCCACAATTTCCATCCCACCATCAACCTCAGCCTGGACCAGTCCACACAAGAGATCCACTTCCTGGACGCTACGGTGCTAATAAGCGATGGTCACATAAACACCACCCTGTACCGGAAACCTACTGACCACTATTCCTACATGCCTCCAGCTTTCATCGAGACCACACCACATGATCCATTGTCTACAGCCAAGCTCTACGATACAACCGCATTTGCTCCAACCCCTCAGACAGAGACAAACACCTACAAGATCTCTATCAAGCATTCTTACAACTACAATACCCACCTGCTGAAGTGAAGAAACAGACTGACAGAGCCAGAAGAGTACCCAGAAGTCACCTACTACAGGACAGGCCCAACAAAGAAAATAACAGAATGCCACTAGCCATCACCTTCAGCCCCCAACTAAAACCTCTCCAATGCATCATCAAGGATCTACAACCTATCCTGAAGGACGACCCACCACTCTCAGATCTTGGGAGACAGGCCAGTCCTTGCTTACAGACAGCTCCCCAACCTGAAGCAAATACTCACCAACAACCACACACCACACAACAGAACCACTAATCCAGGAACCTATCCTTGCAACAAAGCCCGTTGCCAACTGTGTCCACATATCTATTCAGGGGACACCATCATAGGGCCTAATCACATCAGCCACACTATCAGAGGCTCGTTCACCTGCACATCTACCAATGTGATATATGCCATCATGTGCCAGCAATGCCTCTCTGCCATCGACATTGGTCAAACTGGACAGTCTCTACGTAAAAGAATAAATGGACACAAATCAGACGTCAAGAATTATAACATTCAAAAACCAGTCGGAAAACACTTCAATCTCTCGGTCACTCGATTACAGACCTGAGAGTGGCAATTCTTCAACAAAATAACTTCAAAAACAGACTCCAACGAGAGACTGCTGAATTGGAATTAATTTGCAAACTGGATACAATTAACGGAGGCTTGAATAGAGACTGAGAGTGGATGGGTCATTACACAAAGTAAAACTATTTCCCCATGTTTATTCCCCACCCCCATTGTTCCTCAGATGTTCTTGTCAACTGCTGGAAATGGCCCACCTTGACTATCACAACAAAAGGTCCCCCCCCCCCCACTTTGCTGGTAATAGCTCACCTTGAGTGATCACCCTGGTTACAGTGTGTATGGTAACACCCATTGTTTCATGTTCTCTGTGTATATAAATCTCCCCACTGTATTTTCCAAGGCATGCATCCGATGAAGTGAGCTGTAGCTCACGAAAGCTTATGCTCACATAAATTTGTTAGTCTCTAAGGTGCCACGAGTCCTCCTTTTCTTTTTACATTAGAACAAAGGTTCTCAAGCAGGGGTCTGGGGCCCCATGGGTGGCCACCAGCCGGTTTCAGGGGGTCCACCAAGCAGGGCCAGTGTTAGACTCCCTGGAGCCCAGGGCAGAAAGCCGAAGCCCCATTGCATGGGGCTGAAGCTGAAGCCTGAGCAACTTAGATTTGCGGGGACCCCTGTGGCGTGGGGCCCTGAACAATTGCCCTGCTTGCAACCCCCTAATGCTGGCCCTGGCTTTGTTGTGGCACAGCTGGGCCGGGGAGTTTTTATAGCAAGTTGGGAGGTGGGGGGGGGGCTTCAGAAAAAAAAGGTTGAGACCCCCTGTAGTAGGAGACAGTGTGAGCGGGTCACACTCGGGGCTCTTCAGGAGAACAGGATCCTGCCCCCTTTCAGAGCAGGTGTCTCTGACGGAGCAAACAGGGCCCCAGCAGCCGTTCAGGGCTGGGGAGATTCACCCACCGCTGGGGCACGAAGGGGCCTGTCTCAGGGGAGGGAGGGGCTCCGAGTTTTGTAACGGGGTTACAATAAATCCCCCCCCCCACGACTCCATTTCAGTCTCATTTCTCTCCCCTCCCCTCCCCGACAACCCAGCCCCAGGGACACAACAGGGAACCCCCCCTGGGGCCCGCCCATGCCCCCCCCCGGCCGCTCTCCCCCCTGCCCGAACCCCCGCGCTGGCCCCGGGCGCAGATCCTGGGCAGAGCCCGGGCAGCGACTCGCCGCTGGGGCCGCAGCTCCGGTCCCTCCGCCAGGCGCTTCCCAGCCAGGGAGCAGCTTCCCGGGGCGGCGGGAGCTGGGGCTGCGGGGCCGCTTGTGCAGAGTCACTGTCCTGCCCGGCCCCGGCCCCGGCCCTTTCCCCGGGTCCCCCCATCACCTGCGGGCTCCGGCTCGGGGGCTGGTGCGGGCCGAGCCCGGGGCGGAGCGGAGCGGAGCGGGTGGTTAGCGCCGGTCTCTCCCCGCACAGACCCCGCCGGGGAGCAGCAGCGGCTCGGCCCGGCCCCCGGCTCGCAATGGAGGAGCTGACCCGGGAAGATAAACAGAGGCAGAGCGTGGGCAGGCTCCTAGGAAGGGAGGATGCTCAGTACCAGCTGCTGAAGCTGCTGCCGGGACTCTGCCCGCCCTTGGCATGACACTGAGTTTTTTATTCCTTGTAGAGCCTCATCATTCCCCTTCATGAACACCCTGCCGATGGATGCCGCTGTGCTACTTAACTGATATTTTTAACAGCAAATAATCATTGAAAGTATTAATAGTTCCTAGCAGCTTCAGTATTCATGACTCACCATGTTTCTAGCAGAGCACTCCCTGTTTGCATTGCAACATTCGTTTTAGTTCTATACTTTTGTTCCTTTTTTTCTTTTTTTCTTTTAAATACACAGGTTTATCCTTTGGGATCATGTGATATTCAGGCTGACGGATTTCCAGGTTTGTTGTCTCCGATGAAGCGGGCTGTAGCTCACGGAAAGCTCATGCTCAAATAAATTGGTTAGTCTCTAAGGTGCCTCAAGTCCTCCTTTTCTTTTTGCGAAAACTTCTTCAGTTTCCTCCCATGCGGATTCCCTTTCTTACCTGTTATTTTGCCTCCCTGTCCAGCACCAGCACCCAAGTGCTTTTCCATGTCAACAATGGTGTGAAGAACCTGGTTCCCAAATATTCACTGCAGGCCAGATTTTTAAAGGATGAAAGCACCTGGATGCTTCTGAAAATCCCAGTTGCCTAATTACCTTTAAAAATCTGGCCCAAAGGACACTATAGTATCTGTATCTTGTATGAAATCCTAATCAAAGGCAAATTTCTACTGTATTTTTTTTTTACTAAATATAGGCACACCACCCTGAGATAAATTGATAACCAGGAGTATTCAAAAATCCATACACCTAAGATGGTGCACATTCCTAGAGCATTCAATACCACTTTGGACTTCCAGGAACACGATTTCCCCCTCCCTTTGTAATTGAAAACTTACTAAAAATCCTTAGTTTTAAGAATAATTCCTTATCTTGCAAACACTGAAGTGTCCACTTTACTCTTCTGTTACTTTGCTGTCATGACTGCTATCATGTCCCCTTTCAGTTGTTAGGCAAAAAGATTCTTTTCCCCAAGAATCAGGCAACCACAGACAATACTGAAGGGGGGGGTTATTCACAGTACTGGGAAGACTGACAAGCCACTTCAAAAATATGGTGCCATATTATATTATATTATGGCCAGTTATATACATTCTCTTATCAATTCATTTGCATTTATCTGTACATACGGAGACAGACATTGTTACAAATCAAGAGAAAACCCTGAACAAAGATAAAAATAAGAATGGTACGTACATATAGAGGTCATCCTAATTGCATCAAACATCTATAACTACCTTGTGGGGGAAGGAGGTGGGGTGGGAGTGGGTAGGGATGAGTGCTTACAGACATCCTGTGGGCTGTGAAAGGGCGGTTAGCATTGGTCTAAAAACTGAGTTACTGGGCGGGCATTGACCATATAAGCTGAGCTAAGGTATCAGGTATTGACAGAAACTATGTTCTTGCTTTTCAGCAGTTTCTGTCTTTTCGGCTGGCTGAATTTTAACTCTTTCCAGGCTGCCAGCTGCTGGTGTAGGCGACATGGTCATGGCTACTGTAAAGAAGGGCAAGCCTGAGCTCAGGAAGAAGGTGTACCTGGCAGTGGTAATTTGGCAGCGGAAATCGTATCGGAGAAAAGACGGGGTGTTCCTCTGTTTTGAAGACAACATGGGAGTGATAGTAAATAACAAAGGGGAAATGAAAGGCTCCACAATCACAGGCCCTGTGGCTAAGGAATGCGCAGATCTGTGGCCCAGGATAGCCTCCGATTGCTGGCAGCATCGCATAAACCTGCTCCATCCTCGTTGTAAAGATAAAATAAAAGTGGTTGCACCAAAAAACAAAACAAAACAAAGCAAACAAACAAAAAAACCCCACAGTCTTCTCTTCTCCAAAGTAAACAAAGTCCATTTTTTTCAGTCTTCCTTGCACATCACGGTTTTCTAGCCCTCTAACCATTTTTGTTGCTCTCCTCTGGACTTTCTCCAGTTTGTCCACATCTTTCCTGAAGTGTGGTGCCCAGAACTGGACACAGTACTCCACTTGAGGCCTTATCAGTGCTGAGTAGAGAGGAAGAATTACTTCTTGTGTCTTACTTATAAAACTCCTGCTAATACATCTCTGACACTGAGCGCTCTTGTATTCACACCCTACACACTATTGTAATAATCTTTGTACAAAATAGGCCTTGTGAGATAGCATTTGAAAACAAATAACTCACTGATCATTAATCATCATGCATCATGTATGTATGTGTTGGGTATTAAGAGTTATGGACATATGCTGGAATGAGAATTAAAATGTCTGCAAACAAGGTGTGTCAGGTGGAGTTGATAAACAGGTCTATCCTAAACAAAGGAATGTGTGTTCACCTCAATTTACATATAAGCAATAAAGAGACACATCAAGCTATCAAGAGGGTGGAGGCAAACCTCACACAAACAAGTGGGGGAGAAGACAGCATGGCCTCTGCACCAAGGAGATGGAAGCTTGGTCTGGGTTTTACTCTTCAGAAGAAGGCATTTCAAAGGTTTACTAGGCTATAAAGACAGAGGGGCTGAACCTCATGTGATAAACAATTGAATCAACTGATTGTATGCAATATTACTGTGTTATAAGAGAGTCTAGAGTGAGGTCTTTTCTGAAAGCTAGTGACACATTGATTAATATTATTGTGAATTAACACTGTGAAAGGAATCATGGATACTCATTTATATTAGGCTGTGGAGTCTGCCCAGAGAGGAGGGAATGTCACAGCTATCTACCCAAGATCCATAAACCTGGAAATCCTGGGCGCCCCATCATCTCAGGCATTGGCACTCTGACAGCAGGATTGTCTGGCTGTGTAGACTCCCTCCTCAGGTCCTACGCTACCAGCACTCCCAGCTATCTTCGAGACACCACTGACTTCCTGAGGAAACTACAATCCATCGGTGACCTTCCAGAAAACACTATCCTGGCCACTATGGATGTAGAAGCCCTCTACACCAACATTCCGCACAAAGATGGACTACAAGCCGTCAGGAACACTATCCCCGATAATGTCACGGCAAACATGGTGGCTGAACTTTGTGACTTTGTCCTCACCCATAACTATTTCACATTTGGGGACAATGTATACCTTCAAATCAGCGGCACTGCTATGGGTACCCGCATGGCCGCACAGTATGCCAACATTTTTATGGCTGACTTAGAACAACGCTTCCTCAGCTCTCATCCCCTAATGCCCCTACTCTACTTGCACTATAATGATGACATCTTCATCATCTGGACCCGTGGAAAAGAAGCCCTTGAGGAATTCCACCATGATTTCCACAATTTCCATCCCACCATCAACCTCAGCCTGGACCAGTCCACACAAGAGATCCACTTCCTGGACACTACGGTGCTAATAAGTGATGGTCACATAAACACCACCCTATACCGGAAACCTATTTTTTCCCCTTGTTTATTCCCCCCCCCCACTGTTCCTCAGATGTTCTTGTTAACTGCTGGAAATGGCCCACCTTGATTATCTCTACAAAGGGTTTTCTCCGCCTCCCCCCACTGCCCACTCTCCTGCTGGTAATAGCTCATCTTAAGTGATCACTCTCCTTACAGTGTGCATGATAAACATCTATTTTTTCATGTTCTGTGTGTATATAAATCTCCTCATTGTATTTTCCACTGAATGCATCCGATGAAGTGAGCTGTAGCTCGCGAAAGCTTATGCTCAAATAAATTGGTTAGTCTCTAAGGTGCCATAAGTACTCCTTTTCTTTTTGCGAATACAGACTAACAGGGCTGCTACTCTGAAATGAGCTATCTACTTGTCTCCTATTTAAATTAAGCATGGTGGAATCGAACAATGGAAGCCCCATTTACATAGAAATCACACAGGAGGATGGCAAAAATAAGGAGTTTTAGCCCACGAAAGCTTATATTCAAATAAATTTGTCAGTCTCTAAGGTGCCACAAATACTCCTTGTTCTTTTTGCTGATACAGACTAACACAGTTACCACTCTGAAACGGGAGGATGGGAAGCTCACAGGAAGGAAAGAACAGCCTGAGGTCCTCCTGCCCCTTGAAACAAGTTAATTGAACTTTGGGAGATATCTTTAGTATCCATTACTAGACAGATACAAGAGGGCAGAACTCCCAATCCCGTATTGTCCCCAAATCCAGTGCTCTCCAACGTCCAGCTCAGAGAAATAATATGGTTCCTTTGTTCCTCTAAAGACACAAAAACACATCACAGTGTGTCATTAGCTTTCAGAAAAGACCTAACTTAAGCTTCTCCTGCTGGGTGTAGACTCTGTGCTGTCTTCTCCCCCACTTGTTTGTGTGAGGTTTGCCTCTATGTGATAGCTATATGTAAATTGAGGTGAACACACATGCCTTTCTTTAGGATAGACCTATTTATCAACTCCCCCTGCATACCTGGTTTGAAGACTTTTTAATTAACATTCCAGCATATGTCCATAACTCTTAATACCCACCACATACATACATGATGCATGATTATTAATGATCAGTGAGCTATTTTTTTCAAATGCTTGTACAAAGATTATTACAATAGTGTGTAGGGTGTGAATACAAGGGTGATTAGTGTCAGAGGAGTGTTAGCAGGAGTGTTATAAGCAAGACACAAGAAGTCATTCTTCCACTCTACTCAGCACTGATAAGGCTTCAGGTGGAGTACTATGTCCAGTTCTGGGCGCCACACTTCAGGAAAGAAGTGGACAAATTGGACAAAGTCCAGAGGAGAGCAACAAAAATGGTTAGAGGGCTAGAAAACCGTGACCTGTGAGGAAGATTGAAAAAAGTGGGTTTGTTTAGTCTGGAGAAGAGAAGTCTGAGAGGGGACATGATAACATTCTTCAAGTAGGGAAAAAGTTGTTATAAAGAGGAAGGTGGTAAATATTCCACTGACTCAAGTCTCCTTTAGCAGCTCAATACATCCTATTGGCTAGGCAATGGGATGCCCTGGGCCTTCAAGAACACAGCCCTGGGAAGAGGGGGCTGAGATGTACCCTTCTGCAAAGGGAGGGAAGAAGCCCCTTTGACCCACAACACCTTATTTTTGCAACCACTCCTGCTGGCTCAGCCTATCTGGGGTGACTTTCATCCCTTCCGCCCCTCCTTATCTCTGGCGTCTCCCCTCTGCCACCATCTGGCAGAGCATCTGCCCCATTCTTAACCCCCCTGGCTCCTACCCCCGCCACCATCCCTGATTTTGCCCCTGGGCCCCTCTCCTCCCCCTGCTGCCAGCTGCCTGACCCTCCTGGGCAGTCAGTTCTCCCCCTGCAGAGATTCTGCCCCTTCCTCCCCTCCGATTGCCCCCTCTTAGCCCCTGGGAACAGCAGGGAGACTCAGTGTCATGCCAAGGGCGGGCAGAGTCCCGGCAGCAGCTTCAGCAGCTGGTACTGAGCATCCTCCCTTCCTAGGAGCCTGCCCACGCTCGGGCTCTGTTTATCTTCCTGGGTCAGCTCCTCCATTGCGAGCCGGGGGCCGGGCCGAGCCGCTGCTGCTCCCCGGCGGGGTCTGTGCGGGGAGAGACCGGCGCTAACCCCCCGCTCCGCTCCGCCCCGGGCTCGGCCCGCACCAGCCCCCGAGCCGGAGCCCGCAGGTGATGGGGGGACCCGGGGAAAGGGCCGGGGCCGGGGCCGGGCAGGACAGTGACTCTGCACAAGCGGCCCCGCAGCCCCAGCTCCCGCCGCCCCGGGAAGCTGCTCCCTGGCTGGGAAGCGCCCGGCGGAGGGACCGGAGCTGCGGCCCCAGCGGCGAGTCGCTGCCCGGGCTCTGCCCAGGATCTGCGCCCGGGGCCAGCGCGGGGTTCGGGCAGGGGGGAGAGCGGCCGGGGGGGGGCATGGGCGGGCCCCAGGGGGGTTCCCTGTTGTGTCCCTGGGGCTGGGTTGTCGGGGAGGGGAGGGGAGAGAAATGAGACTGAAATGGAGTCGGGGGGGGGGGGATTTATTGTAACCCCGTTACAAAACTCAGAGCCCCTCCCTCCCCTGAGACAGGCCCCTTCGTGCCCCAGCGGTGGGTGAATCTCCCCAGCCCTGAACGGCTGCTGGGGCCCTGTTTGCTCCGTCAGAGACACCTGCTCTGAAAGGGGGCAGGATCCTGTTCTCCTGAAGAGCCCCGAGTGTGACCTGCTCACACTGTCTCACACGTGTGCCAGGCAGCCTGAATGACCTGCTCTTGGTGTCGTGTGGGGGGGTTACAGTGAGATCAGTCTGCTCAGATTTTGTTTCTCTTCTACATACCTAGGCTTGGAAGGATGAGATTTTAGGGGGTAAAGACCAGTTTCACCTTACACACACAAACGGATGAGAAAGTACAATAAGGGCTTTATTATCCGGCATGTTGGGGGAATGGGGGGTGCCGGTTAATCAAATATTCCCGTTCACTGGGAGTAATACTTACCCACGGAATACTAATTTTCAAAGAATTAGAATACAATAAAACGAATACCGTATAAAACAGTAGACAGGTACTCAACAATCCAGTCATGGTACTGCACTGCAGAGTGGTCGGTTTCTTGAAGCACGTAGGTGTATACAGAGAAAGTTTTCTATACAGCAGGTTATCTAATGACACTGCCTATCACTCTGGGCAGCGCATGGCCTACACCCAGATCACTAAAAATACACAACACTAAAACGATACTGAACAGAATTTAATCTTTCTGGGATGATTCAGAAGGCACTTCAGGATCTTGCAGTGCCTCAAGGTCATCATCATCGACATCAATTATCATTGTAGACGTAGAAGGTGTAGGAGATTGGGCTGAATCTGTTATGACACACCCTGGAAGCTGCTTTTTTGAATAAATCCCTGATATCCTCTTGCTGACTTGTCTTCTGCCTCTTTGGCATAAAAACAGAATGCAAAATGTGCAATTGCATAACCTCCTGGGCAGTATACTTGACCCGGTTACTAGATTGAAGATTTGTATTGGGAGAGATCAGAAATGCCAGTTAATAGAGCTTGCTGGTTGATAAAAGTGCCGGACAACACAGCTTTTACTGTATTTCCATTAATAATAATCAAAATATACAGCTAGACAAAGTAAGAAATATGCTGCTTGAGAACTTCTTACAGTGTGATTTAGGGATATATAAGATTTCCTCAGTTTTGGAGGGGAAATATTGCCATGGGTCATTGATTTGATTACAAAAAGAAATATCGGGTTCTAAAAGCTTCTTGAATCTAGCAGAGCCAGGCAGAAAGAAGAAGAATGGCTGAAAACCAGATGAAATTCAAATTGAAAATTAGGCTGATTGACCATTGGGAAAATCTATCACGAGAAGTGGTAGATTTTCCATCTCTTGAGGTCAGCACTGGGTGGATTTCTGGTAGAGGCGTCTGAGTCAAACACAAGGAACTACTCGGTGCAGGAGTAACTGGATGAATTGCTGTGGCTTGTGTTGTTCAGGAGGTCAGACTAGACTTTCTAAATTCAATGGTCTCTTCCCCTTCTGGCCTTAAAAATCCATGACACCAAATGGAGATTGGGTGGATGGGGAATTAAACTCCCCAGTGATCAACTTTCCCCCTGATATCTGAGACGCAAATTGTTTCCTACATATTTAAGGAGCCTCCCTCATCTAGGGGACTAGTGTCTCCCAGAGAGTGATGGGAAAATCACCCAGGGCTACATGTACAAAGGGACTTAGGTATTACAATGATCAGCGTAGCAGCACCTAAGGTTTAGGTGCCTTGAATCACAGTGGGAACCACAACCTGAGTTTGGCTCCCAGGCTCCCTCTATTATTCCTGGGTAGAGCTAAGCACCTAAAAACGGGATCTACAAAACACAGCATGCTGACTGGGGAGTGCCTGAGCTAGCCAATAGAAAATCATAGAATCGTAGGACTGGAAGGGACCTCGAACGGTCATCTAGTCCAATCCCCTGCACTCGGGGCAGGACTATGTATTATCTAGACCATCCCTGACAGGTGTTTGCCTAACCTACTCTTAAAAATCTCCAACGATGGAGATTCCACAACCTCCCTGGGTAATTTATTCCAGTGCTTAACCACCCTGACAGGAAGTTTTTCCTAATGTCCAACCTAAACCTCCCTTGCTGCAATTTAAACCCATTGCTTCTTGTCCTAAAATGCTGAAGAGAGGAGCGAGTCAGATGCCCCACCCCCCAAAGGGACTTAGGTGGCTATCTCTGCTTGGTCATTCTCAGCTGAGAACCCTCTCCTGGAATTTGATGCATAAAACTATGGGGTTTTCCAGGGTACGTCTCTCCGAGGGCATGTCTACACTACAAAATTAAATCGACTTAAATTAGGTCGACCTACAGCTACCGCAGTAATTAAACCGGCTTTTCACGTCCACATTACACTCCTTCTGTCGGTGGTGCTGGAGCACTCCCTGGGCAGTGGGGCTCCGGCTGTCAGTCCCACACAGGCACTGCAGCTGTTAGCCCCGCGCGGCAGGGCTCAGGCTGACGAAGGCAGCAGCAGGTGATGTAAGCAAAGCAGTGTCTGCATGAACACTGCATTAACCTAAATACATTGACCTGAGAGATGCCCCTTTCATGGAGGTGGAGTTATTAACTCCATATACTGGGCGACCTACATCGGTGGGAGCAACATTTCAGTGTAGATGCTCACAGAGTTAGCTCAATGTCAGCACCTCACGTCGATCTAACTCTGTAGTGTAGACCAGGCCTCAGTCTCTCCCGTTAAAGCTGTTCCACCATGTATGAATAAATACATATGCATTGGGCGAGAAAGAGTGAGATTATCTTCAGCCCTCTGGTAGAGCCCTCACCTGGGTTTTAGGAGATCCAGGTTTCAGATCCACTCCTCTCATGTCTATTTTGACCTTTCTGTGTGGGCTGACCCAGTCTGTCTCCTTTGTGTATCTTTTCCTAGAAACATTTGTTGTTGTCGGTGGTTGTAACTTTGTGTGAATTTTCACTTGCTTTCTGAAAATGGAGCTCCCCATTGGGGTAGGACTGCCAGAACCCCAGTGACTACAACACATCCTGCTGGGGGATGGGAAACCCTTTCAGAGAGGGGAGTTTCAGGGGGCTGCTGGTGGGTTTGTGTTAGAAAGGCTGGAGCAGGAAATACACAGGGTCAGGGAGGTGGTGACAGAGTGGGGCAAACCTGCTGGGACATGTTCAGTCTGTGGCATAATGTTCAGAACAGGCCCTTTGTGGGGATGGAAATTCCTCCATTTCTGGAATGGGAAAGAAACCCCCTGGGCAGGGCTGGGAAAACGGACCAGACTCCCAGTGCTAGAGCCTGAACCCACTAGCCCGACGCTGCTCTGGAATTTGAAGGGGGCACATACCAGTGAGGCCCAGGGGAGAGGCCCAGGGGAAAGGCCCCGTCCCCTCACCCCCAGCTGCTGGGAATGGGGAAGGGGTTGGGATTCCTGTCCTTGGACCCTGCTCGAGGGCTCTGCCTCCTGTATCAGCCTCTGGCTAGTAGGTGTGTGATAAATGAGATGACCCTGCCCTCCTCCACCGGCTGAGAGGGACAAGGAACTCTCTCTTTCTCCACTTCTGAAGCTTCCCGGCTGCTCTGAGCAGGTTGGGGGTGGGATTCTGTTACTCTTCCCCGCCCCAAGCTTCCATTTTATCCGCTCTCCTCGACCATGACTAGTGGGATTGTGGCTGGGGCAGCAGGTGCTGAGTGGGGGACTCTTGTTGTTTCAGGGGCCGGTGACCTTCGAGGAGGTGGCTGTGTATTTCACCCAGGGGCAGGGGGCGCTGCTGGACCCCACTCAGAGAGCCCTCTACAGGGACGTCATGCAGGAGAACTACAAGACGGTGACCTCGCTGGGTAAGGGAGTCCTGTCACCTTGGTTATTGGAAGCTGGAGGGGACCGTGATGTGGCCAGTTTAGCTTCTGCTCAGGTTCTTCCCTGGTCACTTAGGTTACATCCACACGGCATCTGGGAGGTGGGATTCCCAGCTCAGGTAGATTTACATGCACTAGTTCTGCTCGAGCTAGCGCCTGAAAAGAGCGGCATTTGTAGCATATTGGGCTAACCACCAGAATATGTGCCCAGGGGCAGGGCAGGATTGTACTCAGGTGGCTAATCCGAGCCACAGCCTGTGCTGCCATGGCCACATTGCTATTGTCAGACACTAGTGCTTGTCCCATCTACCAAGCAGGGGATCACTCCCTCAGCCACAGGAGAGGGGAGTCGGAAACACAAAGAGGTGACAAGCATCAGATTGTCCTGTCTGTACTAATTCATTATTTTTAAAACTTCTGTTTCTGGCTTCACCCTGTGAGGCCGTTGTTATACCTGGTGCAGTACACTGTGAAATTAGAGGAAGAGAGAGGGTTTAAAAGAAAGAGGAGCCTCCATGCTTGGAGGATGAGGAGGAATATCCCAGTTCTAATGGATCATGGTGCACCAGGGACCCACTTCACAAAAGGAAAAAATTAGAGAGGGGTTAGTAAATGTTCCCTTTCTCAGTCTCCCCAGCAGTTACCATGTTGTGTTTCCCCTCTTTGCTGTTCTCCTTTCGTTCCTTTCTTCCCTGGCACAGGGGATGACTCCTGTCTGGATTCTCTCTCTGTATTCCAAAGGGTATTGGGATGGTGAATGAGAAGGAGAATCCAGAGCAGGAAGGTGGTGAGGATGTGGGTCTGCAGGGAATGGTATTGGGAAGATCTGAGGGGAATTTTTATGAGAATCACAAACGAGGAAAAACCAATGGAAATCAGCACAGGTCAGAGAGGCTGCTGGGGTATGACCCAGGGAAGAAATCGTGTGAACCCATAAATGATGGTGGAGATTGCAAGGACCTCAAGGAAACCACAGCCCAGCAGAGAATGCCCATAAAAGAGAGAAAATACACATGCACCAAGTGTGGGAAAAGCTTCATTCAGAGGTCACATCTTATTTCCCATCAGAGGATCCACACTGGAGAGAAACCCTACAAGTGCCTTGTCTGTGCAAAAGGTTTCAATCAGACCACAAACCTTATTTCCCACCAGAGGATCCACACGGGAGAGAAACCCTATAAATGCTTTGACTGTGGGAAAGGTTTCAATCAGGGTTCGCATCTTATTAGGCATGAGAGTACCGACAGAGGTGAAAAACCCTATAAATGTATGTACTGTGTGAAAAACTTCATTCAGAGCGCAGATCTTATTAGGCATGAGAGATCCCACATGGGTGAGAAATCCTATAAATGTCTGGACTGTGGGAGAAGCTTTGTTCTGAGCTCAGTTCTTATTTCACATGAGAGAACGCACACAGGAGAGAAACCCTATAAATGCCTTAAGTGCGGGAAAAGATTCAGCTGGAGCTCAAATCTGATTTCACATCAAAGAACTCATACAGGAGAGAGATCGTATAAGTGCCTGGACTGTGGGAAATGGTTTATTAACAACTCAGCCCTTTGTAAACATCAGAGAATCCATACAGGAGAGAGACCCTATAAATGCCTCGACTGTGGGAAAAGTTTCAGTTGGAGATCAACCTATATCCGACATCAGAGAATCCACATGGGAGAGAAACCTTGAATATGGGAGAAGCTTCAGCTGGGGTCTGCTTGTATCAGGCATCAGCAAACCCATATAGAGAATAGACCTCTTAAATATCTTTAACATGGAAGATGCTTCAAGTGGAATTGAAATTGGAGACTCCACACAGGAGAGAAATTCTATCAATTCCATCCCTAGGACTGGCCATAGTGTCTTAAAAAATAAATCCAATTGCCTTGAACATATCTTTGACTTCTTTCATGCTAAGTCAGACTTGTGAGGGCTGCTGATGAAAATGTTGACAGGTTCCAGAGGGGTAGCCGTGTTAGTCTGTGTCAGCCAGAATAACGAGGAGTCCTTGTGGCACCTTACAGACTAACAAAAGGACTCCTCGTTGTTTTTGATGAAAATGTTGCGGACTTGGAGGGGAGTTTCAGTGAATCCTCGATACTGTGCGATCGTTCTGAACTTAATTCCAGGATTCCATCTATGGGAAAAGCAGCTTGTGGGCTTCTTCCTGCCCAGCTCAGGTTGTTTGCAGATGGGAATTTGAGTTTTCTCCTTTCGTTAGGATGATGTTAAAACTTTTGTAACTAACGTGCTCATATAAGAAGGCTACTTTCTGAGATCTGTCATTTAGCCAGTTCTCAATCCATTTAATGTGTGCTTTATTGATATTGCTATTTTTTTAACCAGAATGTGATGCAGTAAAATGCCTCAAAAAAGTCTTAAGTGTATTCCATCTACCCAGTTATCTTTATCAACCAAATGTTTAATCTCCTCAAAGAATGAAATCAGATTTGTTTGACAAGACCTATTTTCTATAAAGCATATTGCCTGGCATTAATTATGGTCCTATTCTTTAATTAAGTATTAATTATATCCCAAACTACCTTTTCCATTATTTTACCCAGGATTGATATCAGGATAAGTGGCCTATAGTTATCCAGGTCATCCCACTTGCCTTTCTGGAATTCTTCAGGAATGTCCCTGTTATTCCACGATTTTTTAAAAATTAATATCTTTGGGGCAGAGTTCTCCTCAGAAAACTCTTTTAGAGCTGTGAGGTGGAAGTTATTCAGGGCTAGCTGATGGGAAAATGTTATTCCTTAGTAAATGTTGTTGAACATCCTCCTTAGTTACTAATGGACTGAAAAGTATTTCTTCATCTTCATGTGATACAAGCACATCATCCTGTTTCTTTCCAAACACAGAACAGAAATCTTTATTAAAAACACTTCTGCCATTTTTGCATCCCTATTAACAATTTTACTATCTCCAGATAGTAATGGGCCTATACCATTGTTAGGATTTCTTTTGTTCCTAATACACTTTACCAACTCCTTCTTACTGCCCTCAGCCCTGCCATCCATGGGTTATTCCCTGATGTCTTTAGCTTCCCATATCAATTTTCTACACTTCACAATTTCTAATGCATATCAATTGCTATCTATTTCCTCTTTTTTCCCTTCATTCTGTGTTGCTTTTTCATTTCTAATTGCTGCCTTTACTTCACCATGGAACCAGGATGGGCTTTTAGTCAAAGTTGTCCTCTTTCTCAACTGTAGAATCATGTTGGATTTTTGTTTGTTTGTTTATGCTGTTGCCATCTAATAACTCTTCTTACAAAAATCCCCATTTTCAATCACATTTTTTCTGTCCAATTTTTTCTTCCCAGTCAATTTTGCTCATAATTTTCCTTAGCTTTGGGAAATTTCTCCTTTTGAAGCACCAAGCATATACATGTTACTGGTTGGGACTAACCTTTGTTTGCCCATATTGAATGTAATCAGGTCATGATCACTGATCCCTAGGCAATCACCTACTTCCAGTCCAGTGATTATCTATCGTGAGGTCCAAAATAATTACCTCATTTGAGGGGCAATATCTTTTGTTTTAGAAAACTGCCATTTATAATTTTTAGACAATCTCATGATGTTTTACCCCGGCTACATGAAACCTCCAGCATATGTCTCCCAAACTGGAGTAATCCATAATCAACACAATTTTTCTTTCCAGAAATTACAGACAGGTGCTTATGGAGTAACTCCTCTAGTTTGATTCAATGGCCTATCACAGACCCACACTAGGATCTTCTCCTGGGCTTTGTAAGTTAGCACATTGAGCCATGCACCAACATTCTGACCCGTACAGAAAGTATCGGCTCAACAGTTCTCTCATATGTGCTGATTTTTATATTAAAATGTTTTTGGCCCTGCATACCTTGTGGAGTTGGAGTACGAGGAAAGCTAATGGGTGAAAAGATATTGACTGCAGAAATGAGCTGGTTGACGGGACTATTGAGAGCTTCAAGACTGCAGAAAATAAAAGATGAAGTGGTAAGAAAATGTGTAAGGCAAGAAATAATGCTTTTACAGAAGATTAAAAAAAGACAACTTGCAACTGGGTCAAAAATGGACCAGAAATCACACATGGCGCTTGTGACAGTCTGTAACCTAACGTTCACCCCTTTTACAAGACTCGGATACATTTTGTACAAAGTATGCCTTGTGAGGTATTATTTGAAAACTCATAATTTGCTGAACATTATTGCCCTGGTAAAATATGTGTGGCAACATTTTATGTAAAGTTATAAGATTCTACTGTATGACGTGACTGAGACATGTTCCAAGTTTAGAAAAGCAGGCACAAACCAGTTCCTCAGAGGCATAGGGCAAACTGATGCTTTAGCCAGGTGTCAGTGAAATCAAATGGACTGTCACTTGGCTAAGCGGCCATTCTTTGGTAGGAAAAAGGGTGCGAGTGAGAAATTGATATCTTGGCTAAGAAACAGCTGGAGGTTCCCGTCCCCACAGATTTTTTTCTGTCTCCTGAGCCCCAGCTAGAGTTCATTCTCAAAGAGCAGAAAAATGGATAAGCGTCAGAACAGACACCCCAAGTGATCTCCCCTTTCTGTCCACAGCAGCCACAACACCTGAAGAAAAGACACCACTTTGAAGTGGGGGAGGGGTCCTGGCTGAAAGGATTCCAGCCGGCCAGACTGCTAAAGCATGTGGTGAGAGAGATTTTTTGCTTTACATTCATTTCACTTGTTAAGTTAGGTATTAGTTGCGTTTTACCTTGTATTTCTTTGTAACCAACTCTGACTTTTATGCCTCGTTACTTGTAATCATTTAAAATCTACCTTTCTGGAGTTAATAAACCTTGTTTTATTGTTGTATCTCAACCAGTGTGTTTGGATTGAAGTGTTTGGGAAACGCCACTTGAGATAACATGATTTGTACGTATCATTCTCTATTCAGGAATTAACGGGCTTTATATGAGCTTGTGTTGTCCAGGAGGCAAGTCTGGGACTAGGAATTTGGTGGTGTTACTCCGCAGTGTCATTCAGGAGTAGTCGGCTATAGCACTCCTACAATAAGCTGGAGGCACTGTGCATGCTTGAAGCCGTGTGTCAGCAGACCAGAAGTGGCTGCCGTCAGACTGAAGCAGTGTAAAGGCATCCCAGGCTGGAGAATTGAGGGGACGCAGCTGTTCAACAGTCCAGATTGCTGTGACATTACTCAGGGTACAATGCAAACCGGAGTACCAAGCAATGAGAAATAGGGGAAGACTGAGGCTGCGTTGACTAGACATGGTGAAGAATGTCATAGAATAAAATGGACTAAAGAGGACGGAAGCCATGATCGGATATAAGACAGAAGGTGGTGGGAAGACCAACTGCTGCTGAGCTGGTGGATAGGAAACAAAGAAGGAGAAAAAGACACTGAACCACATGCATTCAAGGTCCTGCAGTTCCGACTTACCAATCACTCTAAATCAAGTAATGCCCACTCCGTCTTTCCGAAACAGGTTGTAAACAGAGATTTTAATGTTGCAATCATAAGGATCCTCCCACCAATTTTCAGTAAAGCCAATTCTATCACATTTCTCCTCATCAGGGAGAACCTCCAGCTCCTTCCTGCCTGTCACCCAGATTCCCAGTGTTTGGTACAAAGCAGCTGATTTCTTTCCCCCTCTTCACATCCTTTGCCACATGGGCTCAATTTGTTTGTGGCACGCTAAGTTGCATTTGTACTGCATGTGCCTTCTTAGCACCCTCCCCTGTCACTGCTAATTTAACATGAGCCTAGCTGCTCCCGCTCGTCTCCAGAGAAGATTAGCCCCCCTCTCTGGGAGATGCAGGCTGTCCCATTCAGACAGCCCTCCTCTCCCACAGGAACATAGCCCAGTATTCAACAAAACCCAAACTCCCAGGTTCAGACCTGTTGCACAGCTAATGATTCACCTCCAGTATTTTCCACCTTTTCTCACTCATGGAACCAGAAGGATCCTTTGCGTAGGATTCTAACACACCATTCTACTGGAGTACCAGCTGATGGTTAAGTGAGGGCCAGCTTACTGTTTCAATGTAGACACTTTGGGTCAGTGACCAAAATTATGGTCATTATAGCTCTGGGTTCTGGAGATACAGCACCCCCCACAGAAACAGCTTTTCGTAGAGTAGAGGGATTCTACCAACGTTTTTTTGTGCTGCCCGCGGGGTCAAACCGTGTCCTTCATCCTGACCACAATGGTCACAGTCGTTCGACACTTACCCTACTTAGTGTACGGCAACTGCTCTCCCTTGGGATAAGCAAAACAAAACACAATATTCGCCAGAGACTTTAGCTCTCTTGATAGGTGAGTGTCGGACAGAGTGTCTGTTGCTAGCCAGAAATTATAAACAAGACCTCAAGGGGTTCAAGGCAACAGGTTACAGCCACCGAACCTGAGTAACAGCCAAGCCCTGGACGTTTGAGTCTGGCCCTGGGGAGAAATAGAAGCATGTTGCTAAAATCTGCCTGTCAAAGGGTTCTTTTTTGGGGGAATGGAATCGAAGCTGAGCAGAAATGCACAGGCCCTGAAATAGCTTTAGGAAAGATGGGGATAAAATGGAGAGAGGCCAGAGGAGAGCAGCACAAATGAAAGGTTTAGAAATCCTATGAGGAAAAGTTAAAAAAAAACCGGGCAGGGATATTTGGCTTAGTGTCAAGCTGTCATTCAGCAGCTCGAGCACGAATGCCAACCACGGGGCAGACTGCCGCAGACAGGGCCCAAACCCCAGCCGAGTTCTATACTTAGATTTCACCAACCAGATATTATGTCTAAACTCTTCAGGCCCCAGTAGCCTAACCATGGAATCACAGACAGCCTCCTTGGACACTCATCTTTCTTGCCCTCTAGGTGAGCTTCCTTTGGTGATAGATGGTCCCTTATACCCAAAATCACAACAATATTCACGTTACTCCCAGTCCCATAGGACCGGTCACTTACCCCGGGTCAATTTCACCGTAGATCTTACACCAAAGACAACACTTGTAGTCAATCCAGCAAGATTTATTAACTAAGGAAAAGAAATGGGAGTTATTTACAGGGTTAAAGCAATTAAGCATATACATGTGAATGAGTTACAATCTTTAGTTCCAAAAAGTAAGAAGAGTTTCTATCATAAGTAACCTTTACAAGTCTTTTAGGGCTATCCCAGGCGGTATAGCTGGGGATCCCATGCTTTTGCGTAGAAACCTTGCCCTTGCAAAGTCCAGCAACGTAAAGACAATTTAGTACTTCTTTTCAGGGGATTTTTTTTATTCCTCTTTCTTTGCGACCCCCCTAACAGTAGAAATTTGCCTGCATAGCCTCACCTCATGTTGCTGGGGGCAGGGCAGGAAGAGCAATTAACAGAGTCTTTTGTTTTATGGTGTCCAATGGGTCATCTGCTGCTGATGTGCCTTCCCGAGACCAGTATTTTACCATAGTTGATGTCCGGTAATTTGCCCGGCACCAGAGAAAATGCCATTCCTTCTGTAGGAAGTGAGGTTTTTACACCAGATGATGTTTCTTTCCTGTTTGCTGACTTACACAATTACAGAGCAGACACTTTAGATCCCCTTATAACAAGATTAATGCCTGCACCAGCATCTTACAAGCAGCTTATAAAATCTAAACACACTCTTATAAATTCTACATCTATTTAAGAATACTAACACACAGGGAAGGCAGCCTGATTCCAGTGGGCTTCTTGCCATGAGGACTGTCAGCAGGTAGGTGGGGGATGAGTGTGGTCCATGGGCTATGGGTAAACGAAAGTGTAGTGTTGGATCCTCCTCGGCATGAGCGGGAAGGGGCTGTAAAATTTCACAAGTGTAGGTTGTTTCTATTCAGCAGGCTCTGTGTTTGCAGCTCACCTAAAAACAAGATCTGCCGAAGCAAAAAGAAGAGGATAGATTCTGTCCTACCATTGTCATGTGCCCTTGTCTCTCAGTGCTAGCACGCTCCACACAAGCCGAGTGGAAGTGCGTGTGCGCACTGGACGTACGGGGGCATAGCCCAAATGACTGACATTGTTTTGGTGTGTTTCAGGCTTTTCAGAGGTTTGCGGAACTCCAAGCTCTGGAATGGCCTGAGATACCACCAGGCAGTCTTCACTTGCAATTAACAAAGTTCATTGGTCAGTGAAATTCCTAGATTCTTTTCTAGTGGAAAGGGAACATGTTCTGGTGGGCGTTAGTGGTCCTTTGGGCAATTGTCATCAGTTCAGGCACTGCTGTAGCTAGCTGAAGGCCAAGGATGCTCTGATTCCTAAGCGGTCCTCCCCCCGCCCCCTCCTGGACACATTGTGACGGTGGAATTGGGATGATGGCCGCGCCTCAAAATGGTTGGAGAGTGGAGCTGCTGACAGGGCAGGGAGAGAAATCCCAGATAACGGCCTTTGGCCCAGCACCTTTACAGTTTTAGCCACGCAGGCTACAGTAACTTTAAACTCCTTCTCCACGCCCCACCAAGGGTTCCCTCTAATTTTTCCCATCCACGTGTGCAATGAATTTTGTTATGTGCACCAGTACGGAGGTGATGTGTGACTGGCCCCATCAGTGGTCGTGCTGCTGGTGATTTATAATAATCCATTGTTCAAACAAACTAAAATCTCATGGCAAAGTGTCGGAAAATGGTACAAGTAAAGTAAGAGAGTGTCCTGGCAAATGGTCCTTTGTCTTATGAAGTCTCCAATAAATCTGCACTACGTCCTGTAAAACAAAACTAATATCCTACTATGGGATCAAACAGCCTTCAGCAAATAGAGATTAACCCACAATACAGGACGGGCTGTAAGACACCCCAGGTTCATATAAATGAACATCCCAGAGCATGTTCCAGATGATTCAGAATCAGGAGAACACACTTACCCATTTTCTCCTCTGAACTGTCTACACCTGTCCCATTCGGAGCCTCCTTCTATGGTCATGTTACTTACAAAAATTTTAACGACATCCTAATGAAAGGAGAAAACCCAAACTCCCATCTAAAAACAATCTGAGCTGGGCAGGAAAAAGGCCAGAAGCTGCTTTACCCAAAGATGGAAACTGAGATTTAGGGTCAGAACAATCACACTGTTTGGGATTGAGTCAAATTCCCCCTCCAGGTCTGCAATGCTTTCATCTCCAGCCCTCAGGAGTCTGATTTGGTGGGGGTTGAGATCAGTGTTCCCTCTAATTTTTTCCATCCATGCGTGGAATGAATTTTGTTATGTGCACCAAATTACCGAAGTAATGTGCGGCTGTGTGCCACTAATAGAAACAAAAAACCTAGATATAATATATATTTTTAATAAGATACCATAGGGATAATTACTCCAGCCAGGACAGGCTAGGCATTTTAGAAATCACTGCTCAAAGAATTAAACTTAAGCGAAAGAGAGAAATAAAAATTATGAAATGCATAGACCAGTCAAAAAACTCAAATAACAGCACTTTGAAAGAATAAAATTACAGAGAATATATGTGCATTGCAGGAAGTCTCAAGAAGGAACAACAACAACAATACAAGTATATGTTGGGAGGTGTGTGAGTGTGAGAGAGACACACAACATGTGTGTGTGAGAGAGAGACATGCATTGTCCCTTTAAGTATGTGGTCTTGTAGGTAGACCGGCACTCAAAACAGACACAGCAGCAGCCACCAGAAAGCTCCCTCCATCCCACTCCTGAGCCCTGTCGCGTTCCCCCCGCTCCCCCTCTGCAGAGATGGGGTACAGGGGCAGGGGATACCCTGACATCAGCACCCCCCCTTCCCACCCGCTCTGCATAGCAAGCGGGAGGCTCCTGGGAGCAGTTCCAAGACAGAGGCCAGGAGCAGCGTGGCAGTGGAGGGAGGGGCATCTGAACTGTGCGGCACTTGATAGCTTGCTGGGTGGCTGCTTGGCCGCGCAGCTTACAGGGAACTTAGATTGGGACCACTGTATAACTGAGATGCTCAGGGTTGGTCTAGACTAGAAGTGGTAGAGGTTTGGTCCAGGTCAGGGCTAAACGTGGCAGCTACCAACCCCAACCAGTTTTCCTGCTCTAGACAACCCTCAGAGGCAGAAAGGCCCCTTGGCCCAGCAGCCACGGCTGCAGCAGGGAGGGGCTGATCGTATTCTCTGCCGTGTAAAAAGTTGTGAGTTCTGAATGAAACATTTCCCACATTCAAAGCATCTCTGTGTTCACCATGGATCCTTTGCTGTGAAATAAGAACTGAACTCTGAGTGAAACTCTTCCCACAATCCAGCCATTTATAGGACCCATCTCCAGTGTGGATTCACTGATGTATATTAAGTGGTGACTTGTCACTCAACTTTTTCCCACAGTCGAGGCATTGATGGCGATTTCTCCTACGTGGATTCTCTGGTGCCTAGTCAGGTTTGAACTCTGAGGGAATTTTTTCCCACAGTCAGGGCATTAATAGGGTATTTCTCCTGAATGGATTTGGTGATGCACAATAAGATGTGAGAAATGAATAAAGCTTTTCCCACAGTCAAGGCATTTATAGGGTCTATCTCCCGTGTGGATTTTCTGATGTCCCATAAGGCATGACTTGTCACTAAACTCTTTCCCACACTCAAGGCATTTATAAGGTGTCTCTCCTGTATGGATCCTCTGATGTCGAATTTGGTTTGACCTATGATGGCAATTTATCCCACAGTCCTGGCATTTATATGGTTTCCCTCCCATATGGATGCTGTGCTGTGAAGTAAGATCTGAGTTCTGAAAAAAAGTTTTCGCACAGTAAAGGCATTTATAGGGCTTCTCTCCCGTAGGGGTTCTCTGATGTGTAATAAGGTATGCTTTGCCATTAAATTTTCGCCCACAATCAATGCACTTATAAGGTCTCTCTCCAGTGTGGGTTCTCTGATGTGTACTAAATTGTGATTTGTCACTAAACATTTTTCCACAGTCGAGGTTTATGAGGTTTTTCCTGCCATGTGGGTGTTCTGGTGTCTAGTCAGGTTTGAACTCTGACTGAAGTTTTTCCCACAGTCGGGGCATTTATAGGGTGTTTTTCCTGTATGGATTCTCAGATGCACACTAAGATTTGAACTTTGAAGGAATCTTTTCCCACATACCAGGCACTTATAAGGTCTCTCTCCTGTGTGGGTTCTCTGATGTGCAGTCAGATCTGAGCTCCAACTGAAACTTTTCCCACACTCGAGGCACATATAGGGTCTCTCTCCTGTGTGAGTTCTCTGATGTGCAATTAGATATGAGCTCTGATTGAAACTTTTCCCACATTCCAGGCACTTATAGGGTTTGTCTCCAGTGTGGGTTCTCTTGTGTCTAGTAAGGAGTGAGTTCTGATTGAATCTTCTCCCACAGTCAAGGCATTTATAGGGTTTCTCTCCCGTGTGGAGTCTCTGGTGAATAATAAGGGCTGAACTGTCACTAAATGCTTTCCCACAATCCAGGCATTTGTAGGGTTTCTCTCCTGTATGGAGCATCTGATGTCTAACAAGCTGCATGTTCCAATCAAAACTTTCCCCACAGTCAAGGCACTTATAGACTCTTTCTCCTGTGTGGGTTCTCTGGTGTGAAATAAGATCTGAGCTCTGAATGAAGCTTTTCCCGCATTCCAGGCATTTATAGGGTTTCTCACCTGTGTGGGTTCTCTCATGCCTAAGAAGATGTGAACCTTGAATGAAACCTTTCCCACAGTTAAGGCACTTATAGGGTTTCTCTCCCGTGTGAATCCTCTGGTGTGAAATAAGGTGTGCGGTCTGGCTGAAACCTCTCCCACAGACAAGGCACTTGTAGGGTTTCTCTCCAGTGTGGATCCTCTGATGGGAAATAAGATGTGACCTCCGAATAAAGCTTTTCCCACACTCGGTGCATGTGTTTTTTCTCTCTTCTGTGGTGATTCTCTGCTGGGCTGTTGTTTCCTTGAGGTCCTTGCAATCTCCACCATCATTTATGGGTTCACAAATTTTCTTTCCTGGGTCGTATCCCAGCAGCCTCTCTGACCTGCGCTGGTTTCTGCAGGTTTTTCCTCGTTTATGACTCTCATGAAAATTCCCCTTGGATTTTCCCAATACCGTTCCCTGCAGACCCACGTCCTCACCACCTTCCTGCTCTGGATTCTCCTTCTCATTCACCATCCCAACACGCTCTGGAATACAGAGAGAGAATCCAGACAGGAGTCATCCCCCGTGCCGGGGAAGAAAGGAACAAAAGGGGAACAGCAAAGAGGGGAAACACAACATGGTAACTGCTGGGGAGACTGAGAAAGGGAACATTTACTAACCCCTCTCTAATTTTTCCTTCTGTGAAGTGGGTCCCTGGTGCACCATGATCCATTAGAACTGGGATATTCCTCCTCATCCTCCAAGAATGGAGGCTCCTCCTTCTTTTAAACCCTCTCTCTTCCTCTAATTTCACGGTGTACTGCACCAGGTATAACAACGGCACCACAGGGTGAAGCCAGAAACAGAGGTTTTAAAAATAAATTAAAGAAAAAATGGAGTCTTCATGCTTGGAAGAAATAACCTTTTTGTAACAGATAACACGGAGCACCAGGAGAAATTGGATTCTGCCTCCAGATCCCTTCCAAACACCCAGGGGGAAGTAGAATCTTGGGGCAGGGAGGTCCTACCAGATCTCAGTCAGCGTGGGTGGGTGACATTTGCCCCATAGATGGAGCTATTCCCAGGAAGTGAGGGGAACAGACATGAATGAATACAGACAGGACAACACAATGCTTCTGCCACTCTTTTTAGGCAGGTTTCAGAGTAGCAGCCGTGTTAGTCTGTATTTGCAAAAAGAAAAGGAGTACTTGTGGTACCTCAGAGACTAACAAATGCTCAAATAAATTTGTTAGTCTCTAAGGTGCCACAAGTCCTCCTTTTCTCTTTTTAGGCACTAGCTCTAGCAGAGTTAGTGCATGTACATCTACCTGAGCTGGGAATCCCACCTCCCAGATGCCGTGTAGACGTAACCTAAGGGAATTGGGAAGAACCTGAGCAGAAGCCAAACTGGCCACATCAGAGACTCCCCAGCTTCCAGTAACGCAGGGGACGGGAATCCCTTACCCAGCGAGGTCACCGTCTTGTAATTCTCCTGCATGACGTCCCTGTAGAGGGCTCTCTGACTGGGATCCAGCAGAGCCTTCGGCCCTGGGTGAAATACACAGCCACCTCCTTGAAGGTCACCGGCCCCTGAAACAACAAGAGTCCCCCACTCAGCACCTGCTGCCCCAGCCACAATCCTACCAGTCACGGGGCTGAAGGGTCAATAAAAAGTAAGCTCTTGGTGGGAGGGGGGAGAAAGGGTAGCAGAATCCCACCCTCACCCTGCTCAGAGCAGCCAGGAGGCTGCAGGGAGGGGAGAAAGAGAGAACTCCTTGTCCCTCCCAGCCAGTGGAGGAGGGCAGGGGCCTTCCCCTTTATCACACACCTACTAGCCAGAGGCTGATAGAAGAGGGGGAGCCCCTCAGCAGGGTCCAGGGACAGGAATCCCAACAACCTCCCCATTCCCAGCAGCTGGGGGTGAGGGGACGGGGCCTCTCCCCTGGGCCTCACTGCGGGGTGCCCCCTTCGTATTCCACATCAGCCTCTGCCTGGTGGGTTCAGACTCCAGCAGTGGGAGTCCAGTCCGTTTTCCCAGCCCTGTCCAGGGAGTTTGTTTCCAGTTCCAGAAATGGGAGAATTTCCACCCCGCTCCCAAGGGGCGTCTTCTGAACATACTCAGGTGACTAGCCCAAGCCGCTATCGAGGCCGTATATTTAGGTGCTAACTCTAGCAGAACTAGTGCATATACATCTACCCGGGCTGGGAATCCCACCTCCCAGGGGCTGTGTGGACGTAACCTAAGTGACCGGGGTAGAAACTGAGCAGAAACTAAACTGGGCACACGAGAGCCCCAGGAATGCCACAGACTGAACATGTCCCAGCAGGTTTGTCCCTCCCTGTCACCACCTCCCCGGCCCTGTGTATTTCCTGCTCCAGCCCTTCTAACACAAACCCACCAGCAGCCCCCTGAAGCTCCCCCCTCTGAAGGGGTTTCCTGTCACACAGCAGGATGTGTTGTATTGCTATATTTATGTACAGGATTGGCAGGATTTGATTATTTTTCATCATTTCAATGGTAATGTGAATGTTTAGTTTTAAGGATTTATTTTCAATTTTATTGATTTACATTGTGGGAACTTATGGAGTGGGTCAGACAACAATTATTTAACAACTGTAGATATTGAGAATTTAAGCTTTACAAATGTTAAACACACACAGTCATTATCACATGTCAAAATACACCGAGTAAATATCTTTAAATCAAACTGTAAGAAATTCCTGAGCAGCATTTTATTCCTTTCCCTATCTGTACATTTCGATTATTTCTGATGGAAATATTTTTTCACCCACCTTTTCTGTGTATAGGGAGAAACTGACATTTACGACAAAAATCTCATCCTTCCAAGCCTAGGTATGTAGAAGAGAAACAGAATCTGAGCAGACTGATCTCACTGTAACCCCCCCACAGGACACCAAGAGCAGGTCATTCAGGCTGCCTGGCACACGTGCGTTAGGAGACAGTGTGAGCGGGTCGCACTCGGGGCTCTTCAGGAGAACAGGATCCTGCCCCCTTTCAGAGCAGGTGTCTCTGACGGAGCAAACAGGGCCCCAGCAGCCGTTCAGGGCTGGGGAGATTCACCCACCGCTGGGGCACGAAGGGGCCTGTCTCAGGGGAGGGAGGGGCTCCGAGTTTTGTAACGGGGTTACAATAAATCCCCCCCCCCGACTCCATTTCAGTCTCATTTCTCTCCCCTCCCCTCCCCGACAACCCAGCCCCAGGGACACAACAGGGAACCCCCCCTGGGGCCCGCCCATGCCCCCCCCGGCCGCTCTCCCCCCTGCCCGAACCCCGCGCTGGCCCCGGGCGCAGATCCTGGGCAGAGCCCGGGCAGCGACTCGCCGCTGGGGCCGCAGCTCCGGTCCCTCCGCCAGGCGCTTCCCAGCCAGGGAGCAGCTTCCCGGGGCGGCGGGAGCCGGGGCTGCGGGGCCGCTTGTGCAGAGTCACTGTCCTGCCCGGCCCCGGCCCTTTCCCCGGGTCCCCCCATCACCTGCGGGCTCCGGCTCGGGGGCTGGTGCGGGCCGAGCCCGGGGCGGAGCGGAGCGGAGCGGGGGGTTAGCGCCGGTCTCTCCCCGCACAGACCCCGCCGGGGAGCAGCAGCGGCTCGGCCCGGCCCCCGGCTCGCAATGGAGGAGCTGACCCAGGAAGATAAACAGAGGCAGAGCGAGCGCAGCCCGCCCCCTCCCAGCACGAACCAGGGCCCTGTGGGGGCAGCAGCTAAGGACCCCCCCGGCCCACACCCCGCTCAGCCCGGGGCGCCCCGGCCCGAAATTCCTCCTCTCTGCCCTGTAGAGACCGGCCCGGCCAATCCCACCCACCGCCCGGGTCACTGAGAAACGCGCCCGGGCAGGCTCCCTGGGAGGCCAGGACCCGCCACCCCCGCGGATTTGGGGACCCTCGGCAGCAATCCCCGGTCCCCATAGAAACCCCCCTTCTCCCCTTCGCAGGGATCCTGCGGACTCCTCCTTTCCACCCCCCACTGACAGGCTTCAGTGCAAGAACCGCCCCGAGTGCTGGGGCAGGGGGCTGCCGGGCAATGGGTTTGTCCAGGACCCAGAAAGGGAGCTGGGGACGGAAGGGAATTGCACCCCCTACAGGAAATGATTACACAGTATAATGTTCAAAACAGTGTTCTAGGGGAAGCAGAAAAATACAGTAGCAACAGTATTCAACTAGAAGAGCACCCAGAGTCCAATTTGTGTACAAAAATGAGGTTACTCCACATGATCCTGATGTAGACAGTTTCTCTTTACTTTGTTGCTGGGTGAATTCCAGGTTCCCTGCACTGTTCCTATCCAGCCACCTGGCTACTGGGCAATAGGGACGCCTGCTTATCAGAGGTTTACACAGGGTTACCATATTTCAGGTTCCCCAAAAGAGGACGCTGCTGGAAGGGGGGAGGCTGGAAGTGAAGGGAGGGTGCAGCAGGGGAAGGGTGTGTGTGTGTGTGGGGGGGATATTTGGCAGGGAGGCTGTAGCATTTCAAGTGTAGCCAAGCCCCAAGTGAAGTGCTTTGTACTGTGTCAGACCCTAGCCCTGCATGCTTCTGGGCAGAGAGACCCAGAGCATTCCAACTAAAATCCCATGTTTTCTCCCCACTGCTTCTCTCCCTTTCTTCAGGCCAAAGACAAAGGCTGCAGTGGATTATATCAGCCTAAAATAAAAAAAAACCACTCCTTAAGGTTTGTTTACGCTAGGATTTTAGGTGGAGACGAGGGTTTCTAGGCATTGCATTTCAAGGCCCCTAAATACCCTTGAAAAAGCAATGACTCTGCGAAAGGTTTAAGGGTCATGATGGACAAGCGACTCAGCATGAGCTCCCAGCAGGATGCTGGGGCAACAAGGGCTAATGTGACCCTTGGATGTACAAACACAGGAGTGGGGAGGTCATTTTACCGCTGTCTATGGCACTGGGGAGATCAATACTGAGATAGCAAATACAGTTCTGGTAGCTTCATGTTAAAAAGGATGTTGAAAAATTGGAAATAGTGCAGAAAAGAAATGCACACCTGAAGTCTGGCCAAAATGCACACCAGCTTATGCTGCTCGCGGAGGTGGATTTATTATGCCAACAGGAGAACTCTCTCCTGTCCGTGGTGATGGGATTCGGCCTGACTTCAGGGCTGAACGGGTCTGTGGAAGAGTTCCCTGCCTGGCTTCCTTCTTGGCCATGATCTGCTCCTCTGTTTGCACAGTGCTGAGCACAAGGAAAACCCTTTCTTAGTGGGCCCTTAAGCTGTAATGAACACGATTCATAATAATAGTCAGCCTGGTCCTTTCAGCCTGATCCTTCTGTAGCTCTTTACTATTCATAAGAACATAAGAGCAGCCATACTGGGAAAGACCAAAGGTCCACCTAGCCCAGTAGCCTGTCTTCCCACAGTGGCCAATGCCAGGTGCCCCAGAGGGAATGAACAGAATAGGTAATCATCAAGTGATCCATCCCCTGTCACCCATTCCCAGCTTCTGGCAAACAGAGGCTAGGGCCACCATCCCTGCCCATCCTGGCTAATAGCCATTGATGGACCTGTCCTCTGTGAATTTATCTAGTTCTTTTTTGAACCCTGTTATAGTCTTAGCCTTCACAACGTCCTCTGGCAGAGAGTTCCACAGGGTTTATCCTCCATGTGGATTCTCTGATGTCCCATAAGTTGTGACTTTTCAATAAATTCTTTTCCACACTCAGAGCATTTATAAGGTGTTTCTCCTGTATGGATTATCTGATATCGAATTAGGTTTGACCTACGATTGAAATTCCCACAGTCCTGGCATTTATATGGTTTCTCTCCCATGTGGATTCTGTGATGTGAAATAAGATCTGAGATCTGAAAAAAAGTTTTCCCACAGCAAAGGCATTTATAGGACTTCTCTCTTGTATGGGCAGTAAGGTGTACTTTACCATTAAAATTTCTACCACGGTCAGGGCATTTCAAGGGTCTCTTTCCAGTATGGCTTCTCCAACATGTATTAAATTGTGCTTTATCACTAAACATTTTCCCCCAGTTGCGGCATTTATGAGGTTTTTCTCCCATGTGGATTCTCTGCTGTCTAGTCAGGTTTGAACTATGATTGAAGTTTTTCCCGCAGTCGGGGCATTTATAAGGTGTTTCTCCTGTATGGATTCGCTGATGCACAATAAGATTTGAGCTCTGAAAAAAAGCTTTCCTACAGTAAAGGTATTTATAGAGCTTTCCCCTTGTATGGATTCTCTGATGTGTATTAAAGTGTGCTTTGCCATTAAACTTTTTCCCAGAGTCAATGCATTTCTAAGGTCTGTCTCCTGTGTGAATTCTTTGCTGTCCAATGAGGTGTGAGTTGTCACTAAATCTTTTTCCACACTCAAAGCATTTATAGGGTGTCTCACTCGTGTGGGTTTTCTGGTGTCTAAATAGCTGCGATCTCAAACTGAAGCTTTTCCCACACTTTGTGCTTGTGTTTTTTCTCTCTTGTGTGTGGATTCTCTGCTGGTCTGTGGTTTCCTTGGGGTCTGTGCATCCTTCTCCACAATTAATGGATTTAATCACTTCCTTCCAAAGCTGATTTCTCTCAGACTTGCTACCCTGACTCTCACAGGATCTTCCCTGGTCAACACTGCAGGAAACGTTACATTCATATCTTCCTGATACTATCCCGTAGAGTTCCATT
Organism: Lepidochelys kempii; assembly: GCF_965140285.1. Classification (NCBI taxonomy): domain Eukaryota; kingdom Metazoa; phylum Chordata; order Testudines; family Cheloniidae; genus Lepidochelys; species Lepidochelys kempii. Next base: position 45,710,849 of record NC_136393.1, on the reverse strand, counting down.
TATTCTGGACTTTCCTGCTGAGAATTCTCCTCTTCATTCTCACTCATCTTCCTTTCACCTGCTGGGATAGAGAGAGAATCCAGACAGGGGTCATTCCCCAAGCCAGGATGAAAGGGGAACAGCAAAGAGGAGAAAGATGACACAGTAACTGTTAGGGAGATTGAGAAAGGTGAAATAGACTTACCCATTGTCTCAGTTTCAGGGCCGCTGAAATTGTACTCCCCCTCTGCAGTCCACCAAGGTCACACACTTTTAGGCTTCAGGCTCCCAACCGTCAGCTCCCGTGGGTGCAGAATGATGCGAGACCTGGGGTTTCACATTGAGCAATGTGCCAGACAAGAATGGACTTTGGGGGGGAAAAGTGTTACGTGGTTTTCCTGGGGGATACATAGTGGGGGTGAATGCAAATTCCCCACCTCCAGTCATGAAGCTATGGCCTGAGAAGGGGACCATGGTCTGCCAATTAAAGGCCCAACCTGTATAAAGGAAAGATTGAATGATTTGTAGATTCCAAAGCCAGAAGGGACCACTGTGATCATCTAGTCTGACCTCCCGTATTGCACAGGCCACGGAACTGCCCCCAAATAATTCCTAGAACAGATCTTTTAGAAAAACAGCTAATCTGGATTTAAAAATTATCAGTGAAGGAGAATCCACGACACTTGGTAAATTATTCCAGTGGTTAATTATTCTCGCTGCTAAATATTTACACCTTATTTCCAATCTGAATGCCTCTAGCGTCAACTTCCAGGCATTGGATCTTGTTAGACCTGTCTCTGCCTGATTGAAAAGCCCAATATTAAATATTTGTTCCCCAGGCAGATACTTATAGACTAATAGACTTTCAAGTACATAAAAGGTTGTTACAAGGAGGAGGGAGAAAAATTGTTTTTAACCTCTGAGGCTAGGACAAGAAGCAATGGGCTTAAATTGCAGCAAGGCCGGTTTAGGTTGGACATTAGGAAAAACTTCCTGTCAGGGTGGTTAAGCACTGGAATAAATTCCCAGGGAGGTTGTGGAATCTCCATCATTGGAGATTTTAAAGAACAGGTTAGACAAATACCTGTCAGGGATGGTCTAAATAATACTTAGTCCTGCCATGAGTGCAGGGGACTAGACTAGATGACCTCTTGAGGTCCCTTCCAATCCTATGATTCTATGATAATCAAGTCACCCTTTAAAATTCTCTTTGTTAAGATAAATAGATTGAGTTCCTTGAGTCTATCACTAGCAGAGAACCGGGACTGAGAGCAGCATGCCAGGCGGGAAAACCTTCATCAACGCCCCCCCTGTGCCCAGCCTGGGTGGGGACTTTCTCCGGTGGCTGGAACCAGCCCCTGGGGCAGCCCCAGGCTCTGCCCACACCAGCCCCTGAGCTGGAGCCTGCAGGTGACTGGGAGAGACCTGTGGAAAAGGGATGGGGATCGGCAAAGTGACTCTGCCCTGAGGGCTGCCGCACCCCCTCGCTTGAAATGATTTCCATCATATGCAGGGTTTGGTTCAATGGCTCTCAGCCGCGCCCCCCCCCCCACTATACAAATTGTTCCAGCTCCCCTGGACTCTGCACAAATGATTCCCTGGATCCTCAGATCTTGCAGCTCCTGGGAATCTGCTCCCAGGGATCTGAGCTGTGTTAAGGGGGGGCGGGCATAATTTCAGAAAAATTCGGGTAGAGGCTGAGGATAAACTATTATCTAGTATATGAAATCCTGCAAACTCCAGGTGTGGGTGGGGAGGGGTGGAAAACATCATGAAGCATACAATGCTATGAAAAGTCTAGGGTGCGGGGGGCTACCCCACAGCAAATGACACCCGAGATGCCAATGAGTTGCTGCTATCTCTTCCCAGGATCTGTTCTAGGGTCCAGACCGGAGAGATTGCACACCAAACCCAACCAGCCAAATTAGACCACAGTGTTACAGCTCTCAGGAGACTAAACTGTGGCAATCCATGGGCAGAGAACCGGTGCCACTGAACCAGCAGTATCTGCCATGGCAGGGATTTGATTGAGATATACCCAGCGGATCCCTGCAGGTGACCCACTCCCCATGCTGCACAGGAATTAGAAAGAAAGAAAGAAAGAAAGAAAGAAAGAAAGAAAGAAAGAAAGAAAGAAAGAAAGAAAGAAAGAAAGAAAGAAAGAAAGAAAGAAAGAAAGAAAGAAAGAAAGAAAGTCCCTGCCAATCTGATCTGGGGGAAAATTCCTTCCTGACCCCAAATACAGTAATCAGTTAGACCCTGAGCATGTGAGCAAGACCCACCAGCCAGACACCTGGGAAAAAGAATTTCCAGTACCACCTCTGAGCATTGCCCCATCCTACCAATGTCCCCACCCTCTGATCCTTTAGAGGAAGGAGAAAGTGTCGGGGGAGGAAGAATACATTGGGGTGGGGGGATGGGTGGCGGGAGGTTAGCCCCCTCCCCCCCCGACCCCGCCCCTTCTGCCTGAATCCCAGAAACATCAGAGATGTCAGGCCTCAAAGGACTGAATGAGGCAGGGTCCTGTGTGAACGTACAGTGCAGTGTGTGACCCCGTCATTAGAGGTTAATGTTCCTAAGGCCCAGACACGTGATGGCAGAAGTAACAGTGCCCGGGCTCCCCTGGATCCTAGGACCGCTACCACCCGTGTCTTTCAGACAGTGAATTCATCACCCACACACTGCACTTCCCCGCTGTACAGTTTATTGTTCACAGGTACACCGTGACGGAGGCGATTTGTACGGTGTGGTGTCTGAAAACGGAAGGCAATATCTGGTTCTTATATTTAACCCCCCAGCACATCTTTGTAGGAACTTGCAGGTATTCTAGTAAATCAGTAATGTGAAAAGTTTGTTTCCCTGGTGGTTGCGCTTCCCGGTCTCCACTTTGAATTCCATGGGTCGGGGGGTGTAGGTATGTGTGGGGTGAGGATTAAGACGCTGGTGTACATTTTGTCATTAGTGGGTACATGCTGCTTCCCGCAGCTTGTAATAAACAGCGCGTTGGGTCATATACCAGAAACCCCTCTCTCCCCATTCGTACATTCGTCCCCACCAAATGTGGAGCCAAAAATCTACCAGGCTCTAAGGATACGTCTGACCCCCTCTGTTTCTGCTGCCACTTCCGCAGCTGGCTGCTCCTCCCAGGGGTCATCAGACAGCTCCCGCCAGTGTGGACCCAGGACGTGCTGCAGCTTCTCCAGCAACGAAACCATCTCAAGACCTGGCGTGAGCCAGGAAGGCCGGAATAAGGGAGGCCCCATCACTTTTTACCAGTCTTAAGGGCTAACGACGGGGAGGGGGGAGTGGGGAGAGTAAGGGGCATGGGCCCGGGGAAGAGGCGTCGTGACGGCGGGGCCTCGGGGAAGAGGTGGAGTGGGGGTGGAGCCTCAGGGAAGGGGCGGAGTGGGTGGCGGGGCCCCGGTTCGTGCGCCGGTGGCTCCCCCACTTCTAGGGAGCTTCTGGCGGTCCTGGTGCAAGCACGGGAGTGGCCGCACTAACCTCCTCCGGCAGCTGCTGGCTCCCCACCGATGTTATCCTAAATTCGGAGGTAAGAAGGTGGCCATCCCGGCTGAACAGGCTGGGGGGGCTCAGGGCTCAGTGCCGTGCCTGGAAAAAGCAGCAGGGGGATGGAGAATTCCCAAAGGTGCGGTTCTCATCCCTGGCTTTCCAGGATTGGCTCTGGAGCTGTTTACCCTGCTCCCTGCGGGGCCGGCCTGAGGGCAAATGGTGCCCTGGGCAAACTTGTAATTTGGTGCCCTGGCTCCCGCGGGCACCAGACCCCGGTGGGTTTCCCCCCTCCGTTCTTCCTTGGCGCCCACAGCTCCCCCCCGTTCACCCCCACTGTCACAGGCCCCCCCGGGTCCCCACCCCACCCCACCGTGAACTCCAGACCCCGCTGCCTCCCCTGCCGTGCCTAGTTTGTATCGAAAGAGGTGCCGGGGCTCACCCCCAGCCCAAATTAAGCACTGGCTGGGTGGCCAGTGCTGGTCGGGCGCCCAGCTCTGAAGGCCACACTGCCGCCAGCAGCAGTGCCATAGGCACCGACTCTGGACAGCCACCTCCCTCCCTCCCCCCAGCGCCTCCCGCCCGCCAGCGGCCCCGCCGATCAACTCCTCCCCCTCCCTCCCAGGGCCTCCCGCAATCAGCTGTTCCGCGGCGGGCAGCAGGCCCTGGGAGGAGGGGGAGGAGCGGGGACGGGGCGCGCTCAGGGGAGGGGGCGGGAACTGGGTGGACAGAGGCGGGGTGAGGGCTTGGGGAAACTGGGTGGGTGGGAGCCCATGGCCATCTTGCAGCTCTCTGGCCATGCCTGGCTCCCCCGGGCTGCCGTTTCAGACTTTGGTGGGGGGTGCAACTTTAACCAGAAAACTAGATTTTTTGCAGATAATAACTTAGGCATTAGCTGACAGGAGCACTGTATCTAAGTCCTAGATAAAGAAAGAAAATAAAATGTATACAGACACCACTTAAAGCCACATTTTAAGTTTATATGGAAGTTTAGAAAAACCAGGAGACAATACAGCAAGATATTCCCAATCCCAAACCTTGAGGGATTAGTTCTGGAGCTTTAACACAGGGATCAGAAACACATGTGTGATACTTTGCAGACTATCTTTAGGAGAGAGAAATAAAAATAAATGAAATCTGCTTAAAATCTGCTTACTTTCTCTAACAGACACACTGTGTTACAGCCATTATCTACTCTATTTTAGTCAATTGTTATATACTCCACTAAACACTTATTTACTTAATTTTAACATATGCGAGTAAGGTTTTTATTTCTCCTTTATTAAGAACAGGAATTTATTTTTCTAATTATTTTGGAGTTTATGTTTACCAATCACAATCACGTACGTGACTCACGAACATTTGACCCCATCATGGCTATTCGGTATCAGACGTGGAACCGCATTTATTGTCCTACTAATTCGAAGTTATTTCACGGGTATAACTAAAAATACCATTTGAAAATAAGTGACCTGCATCTGCACAGTGTCTACAGTTATGTGCTAATTTTTTTTGAACTGGCATTGCTAAGGTGACTACAAGTTAAATTTACATTCTAGGAGGATACTATTATTTGATTGGACCACTTTAAATAATGAAGGACAATGCACACTATGGTAATAAAAGTAATAACAATAATTACTCCAGCCAGGACAAGTTAGGCATTTTAGAACTCACTACTCAAAGAATTAAATGTAAGCATAAGAGAGAAATAAAATGATGAAATGCGCAGACCAGTTGAAAAACTAAAATAACAGCACTGTGACCCTTAACGAACTTGGAAAGACTAAAATGACAAAGAATATATGTGCCTTGAAGTACCAACTATAACAACACTAATATGCGTGTGTGTGTGTGCGTGTGCGTGTGCGAGAGTGTTGGGGGAGTGAGAGAGAGCGTGTGTGCTGGGGGAGTGTCTGAGAGACTGTCTGTGAGACAGTGTGTGAGTGTGTATTGGGGAAGTGTGAGTGTGCCGGAGTGAGTGTGTCAACGCTCGGTCTGTTTAAGCAGAGCATGCACCCAGAGTCACCAGCAGATACATGCTCCCCCGTGACCCCAGCTCAGCAGAGCCTGGGTACGCAGGTGTGGGGAGGGGGACCCCCTGAGATCAGAGCCCCCCAGCCCCACCCCCACTCTGTACAGCAGACAGGAGGCAGGCTCCAGATCCCGAGCTTGGCTGGGGTGGCTCCATGGGGGTGGGAGTGGGGGTGGCAGGAGCAGTGGTGGCTGCAGACCTAGTGGAGCAGGGCAGTGGGGGAGATGGGGCAGCCCCGCGTGGGAGGAGTTACCAGGCTGGGTCCAAATGCCCCCCGCTGCAGCTCTGTCTGTCTGCCCTCTCCTTGCACAGCTGCGCCTACCTGGCTGCCTCTAAGCCCACTTGCTGCCGGCAGGTCAGGTGGGTGGGACCAGCACGGCGCCCCCCTTAAGCACAGTGCCCAGCCCGCCCACCCACCCCTAAAGCGGGCCCTGGCTCCCTGCGCTGGTCATGGGTCTGTTTAATCCCCAACTCTGCCAGGTTGCCCATTATTTTCTGGTACACTGGGTCATTTCCGGTGCTCCGACTGACGTCAAATGTCTGGCTCGCCTCACACCGCAGATTGATCAGAATCTGAGGTGATCCCATGACCAGCGCACTGGGCTAAGGCCTTCTTCTTACCGGTGGCCGTAGCTAACGCAGAAGACGGATCTCTCTGTTTGCAGCTCAGGGGTCAGAACACAACAGCAGGGTCAAACGCCAAGCGGCCCATGGGATTGTGGGATAGCAGTAGTGGACTCTCAGAACACGAGTCTGAAGACCTGAGCCGCAGTTAAGTCCACACTGCAAAATGATGCAGTGTGAACCATGAGTTCCAATAGGACTTGGGCTCAGAGCCACCCACCCCACTTTTTGGGTCCTAGGGCATGGGTCTCAAGGGCTTACTGGCCTGAGTCAGGCAAATTTGTGTATAGATGGAAGCGGGGGGGTTGGGAGAGGATGTGCTTTTATGTTCGATTTTGTAAGCAAGTTGTTTTTAAGTGAGGTGAAACTTGGGGTATGCAAGACAAATCAGGCTCCTGAAAGGGGTAGAGTTGTCTGAAAAGGTTAAGAACCACTGATTTATAGGGTCTCTCTCCTGCATGGACTAGCTGATGTATACAAAGCTGTGAGCTGTGAATGAAACATTTCACACATTCGGAGTATGTATACAGTTGCTCTGCCATGTGGATCCTTTAATGTGAAATATGAACTGAACTCTGACAGAAACTTTTCCCATAGTCCAGGGATTCATAAGGGCTTTCTTCAACATGGGTTCTCCAGTGTGTGGTAAGATGTGATTTGTTACTAAACCTTGCTCACAAGGGGAGGCTTTTATGTTTTTTCCCCTCTCTTGTGGATTCTCTGATGCACAATAAGATCTGAACTCTGAATGAAACTTTTTCCACACTCCAGGCACGTATGGGGTTTTTCGCCTGTGTGGATTCTCTGATGTCTAGTAAGGTTGGAACTCCGAGTGAAGTTTTTCCCACAGTCGAGGCATTTATAGGGTGTTTCTCCTGTATGGCTTCTCTGATGCACAATTAGATCTGAGCTCTGAATGAAACTTTTCCCACAGTCCAGGCATTTATGGGTTTTTTCCCCCCTGTGGGTTCTCTGATGTCTAGTAAGTGTTGAACTTCGAGTGAAGTTTTTCCCACAGTCGGGGCATTTATAGGGTGTTTCTCCTGTATGAACTCTCTGATGCACAATAAGATCTGAGCTCTGAATGAAACTGTTCCCACAGTCCTTGCATACGTAGGGTTTCGCTTCTGAGTGGCTTCTGTGATGTGTAGTAAGTTGTGACTTATCACTAACTTTTTCCCCAGAGTTGAGGCTGGTAGGCACTTTTTCTCCTATATGGATTCTCTGGTGTCTCATAAGGTTTGCACTTCGATTGAAGCCTTTCCCGCAGTCAGGGCATTTATAGGGCGTTTCTCCTGTATGGATTCGCTGGTGCACGAGAAGATTGTAACTTTGAAGGAATTTTTTCCCACAGTCAAGGCATTTATAGGGACTCTCACCCATGTGTGCGCTTTGATGTGTAATAAGTTGTGAGTTGTCACTATAGCTTTTCCCACTATCAAGGTATTTATAGGGTTTATCTCCTATTTGGGTTCTCTGAAGTCCCATAAGGCATGACTTATCACTAAATTCGTTTCCACACTCAGTGCATTTATAGTGAGTCTCTCCTGTATTGGACTCTCTGATATCAAACTAGGTTTGACCTCCGATTGAAATTTTTCCCACAAGCCTATATGGTTTATCTCCTGTGTGGATTCGGTGATGTGAAATAAGATGTGAGCTCTGAAAAAAAGTGTCTCACAGTAAAGTCATTTCTCTCCTGTGTGTGGGTTCTCTGATGCATAATAAGGTTTGCTTCTGCCACTAAACTAACTCCCAGAGTCAATGCATTTATAAGGTCTCTCCTGTGTGAATTCTTTGATGTCCCATAAGGTGCGAGTTGTCACTAAATCTTTTTCCATACTGAACTGAAGTTTTTGCTGCGTGTTGTGCGTGTTTTTTTTCTCTTTTGTGTGGATTCTCTGCTGGGCTGTGGTTTCCTTGAGATCGTTGCACCTCTTCTCACAAATAAGGGATTTAATTACTTCCTTCCACAATTGGTTTCTCTGCTGTCTCTCTGACCTGCAATGACTCTTACGTGATTTTCCCTGATCAACGCTCCAGGAAACATTCCATTTAGATCTTCCTGATAACGTCCCATGCAGCTCCACTTGCTTAGGGGTTCCCTACTGGAGATTCTCCTCTTCATTCTCACTCAGCATCTCTTCACCTGCTAGGATATAGAGAGAATTCAGACTAGAGTCAGTCCCACTGCTACAGTCAAAGGAAACAAAGGGGAATAGCAAAGAGGAGAAAGAAAACACAAGAACTGTTGGGGTTTTGAGAAAGAGAAAGTTTAGTTACCCATCTGTAAGTTTTCCTTCTCTGAAGTGAGCCCCTGGTTCTCAGTGACCCATTACAACTGGGTTACTCCACTTCATCTTAGGAACATGGAGATCAAATAAAATACATTTTTCTAGGATCCCAATGTTGTGCCAGAAGATGGAGGTGTTCTGTGACCATTTTGCCTCTCTAGCTCTCAAGACAACTGCCCAAGTTGAGAAGACAAGCTATAAGTTCTGATGAATAAACTTTACAGAAGGTTAGCCATCTCCAGGCAGAACACTTTTCCTACTTATTCATTTGGTATACAAAAAATGGAAATGAAGGTTTACAGGAAAGCAAGATTCTCAATGGGTGGGAATCCTAAGTTTTCTCCATCTCTCTGTTGGAGAGCTTCATAGGGCAAATAAAGAAGGTTTGAGATTGTGACGTTATGAGTGTAATATAATATCTCATTGAAAGGTGACAGATCTGCTTTGGGTTTCAAGAGGGGGAAACCTTAAGCCATAAGGATTGAGATCCCCAGTTATTGAGTGGAGTCACCCTGAACATGGACATTGGACTGTAACCTCTGGACTATTTCTAAAAGGACTTTTGGCCACTACAAACTCATGTCTGCTATGTATCTGAACCTCAAGAATTGAACACAAGTCTGTATGTATATTGATCTTCTAACCAACACGCTCTCTCTTTTCTTTTTTAATAAATTTTAGTTTAGTTAATCAGAATTGACTGTAAGCATGTATTTGGGGTAAGATCTAAGTTATTATTTGACCTGGGTCTCGGGCTTGGTCCTTTGGGGTCAGGAGAACCTTTTCTTTTATATGATGAAATAAGATTTTCAGAATTTATCATCGTATGTTTGACATGTGTGTCTGGATGGAGGCCTGAGGCTGCGTACTTTAAGGGAACTGCGTTGTTTGGACTTCTGAGTAAGCAGTGAGGTAATAGAGAAGCTGGTTTGTGCTTGGTAAGTCTAAATATTGGAATATCCACCAGCATTTGGGGTTTGTTTGCCCCGTTCTGTTTGCAGTTCACCCTAATTGAGTGACCTCAGCTGGCTCCCACAGGCAGCATCGTCACAGAGATATATCCCCTTCAACTGGAATTTAATGCAAAATGTATGTGGCATCTCCCATTGAGCATCAGAGTCCACTTCAGAGAAGGGAAAACAATGATGGGTAGATAATTTTTACCTTTCTTCTTCTTAGGTACCTGGTGATCTATGATCCATTACAGCAGGAAAGCAGCCAATACTAAAACCAATCTCCACGAAGAAGAGGGAAACTTAAAACGTGAATAAAATTGAGCCAACAGGAAAAACAGCTCTTATTTGAGGGTTTCTTTTTCTTTTCTTCCTTTCCCCAAGATATGACGAAAAACCAAGAGAGAGAGCGCAGAACTCTTTGTCCAAATGCATTTCGGACAAACACCACCACATCTCTTCCCAGTGTCAGGAAAGAGAATACATTGAAGACCAGGGATATATAGCAAAATTACCTGAATGAAGCATTTGTGCTGTTCTGCAAAGGAAATGACCTAAGCTAGCACTCTGACCCAATCAAGAACCTGTCTAGAAAGAGATCCTATATCTCCCTGGTTGTGAGACAAAATAGGATTCTTGTCCTGTCAAGAGCACCATGAAGATCCAATTATCTGAATCGCTAGAAAAGCCCAGTTTTGTGGGCAATTTCTAGATTTGAGCAGGAAGTCCATGAGTTCTCCTGAACATTCATGCTCCAGAAGGGAAAACCTCCCAGGTTCCAGGGGAAACGGCTGAAGTGCTGTGTACCTGGGAGTCCGAGCAAAGGGTATCCTTTACCAGGAGCAAGAGAATATGAGACAAAGCACAATATGGTGATAAAAGTACTAATGAGAATTACTCCAGCCGGGATAGGTTAGGCATTTTAGAACTCACCACTCAAAGAATTAATCTGAAGCGAAAGAAAGAAATAAAATTATGAAATGCACAAACCAGTCAAAAAACTAAAAGAACAGCACTGTGATCCTTAATGAACTTTGAAAGGATAAAATTACAGAGAATATATGTGCCGTGCACATTCTGACAGGAAGTACCAAGAAGTAACAATAATAATGTGGGTGTGTGAGAGAGTGTGTGCTGGGGGGACTGTGTGAGGGAGAGTATGTGTGTGTTGGAGGAGTGTCTGAGAGAGAGTGTGTGTGTGTGTGTTTGTGTGTCAGAGAGTGTGTGTGAGAGAGAGGGAGTGTATGTATGAGGGATTGAGAGTGTGTGTGAGTGTGTGTGTGGGAGAGAGTGAGCGTGACTGTGTGTGTGTGCAACAGTACGCATGTGTGTTTGTGCATGTAGGAGGGAGTGTGTGTGTGACAGAGGGCGCATGTGTGTGTGTGTGTGTTGGGAGGAATCTGAGTGTGCCGGAGTGAGTGTGTCAGGGCTCTGTCTCTTTAAGCAGACCATTCAAGAGCCTGAACACAGCAGCACTGCCCCCCCCCCTGCTCAGTGGAGACCGGGTACACGGTGGGGGGAAGGGGACACCCCACACCAGGGCCAAACACCAAGCAGCCCAGGGGATGGTGGGAGAGCTCGGGTGGACTCTCCGAGCATGACTCTGAAGACCTGGGCCCCAGCTAAGTCCACACTGCAAAATGATGCAGTGTGAACCTCAAGTTCCAACAGGACTTGGACTCAAACACCCCCCCACACACACCCTTTTCAGGTCCTTGGGCCCAGGTCCCGAGGGCTTACCGGCCTGAGTCAGACAAATTTGTGTCCAGATGGAAGGCGAGCGGGGGGTTGGGCACGAACATGAGCCAAGACTTACACTGCCGTGTAAACGTACCCCCACAGGATCTATCTACACTGCAAAGAAAACCCCATGGCAGTGAGTCTCTGAGCCCAGGTCTACTGACTCAGACTACGGGGCCGAAAATAGCAGTGTAAACATTCCCGCTGTAAGAGGGGTGAGTCTCAGACCAGCCTGAGCAGGAACATATATACCGGTATTTTCAGCCCTGTAGCGTGATCCCAAATCAGTGAACCTGAGCTGACACTTGCTGCCGGAGTTTCTCTTTTGCCAGTGTCGATGTACCTTAAGGCTATTATCCAGTACTCATCAGCCTCTCTATATGGCCCAGCCACCAATATAGGGGGGACAAAGTGCCCTACTGAGTGGGCATGGGTTAGACAAGCAGCAGCAGAAAGGGCAGGGATGGTGTCCCTAGCCTCTTGTTTGCCAGAAGCTGGGATTGGGTGACAGAGGATGGATCACTTGATCATTACCTGTTCTGTTCATTACCTTTGGGGCACCTGCCATTGGCCACTGTCAGAGGACAGGATACTGGGCTAGATGGACGTTTGATCTGACCTAGTATGGCCGTTCTTATGTTCAGAAGTCAGCATCTGATTCTCCCTACAAGTGCTTCACACTGCTGTAGACCGTTCCAGGCACTGCCATGGGTTGACTCTGGATTTGTACCAGGCTGAGAGAGAGGGCAATTAGCCTACGTGACACCAAAGTTACTCCTGATTTACACTGGGGCAGATGAGAATCAACCCCATGTGACGCCAAGGGGGGTCACTCCAGATTTACACACGGTTGAGTGAGGGGAATGGGGCCCAAGTGACTCCGGTGGGATCTCGCCCGATTTAAACTGGGCTCAGCAAGAGGCGCACAGTGAGTTTCGACTCTAGGGGAAGTCCGAGAGCGTATGACGAGGCACATCTAAGACACTTTGGGTGACCTCCCTGCATTCCCTCAGCCTACCCGGCCTGGATGGTGTGTGTAACTTTAACAACACATTGTGTGGGTTTGTAATGCTCGCGTGACTCCCCACTTACTGTGCACCTCACGCTTGATTTAGTCAATACCTAGCTTTGACACAGCACTGTACATCAGCCCACGTCAGAGTATTTTGCAAAACTGGTCACTGTTTCTCTCCACGACTGCTCTACCGGCTTTTAAAAAAACATGCAGCAGAGTGACTGTCTGCCTCTGCAAGAGACAGGTGAACTGAAATGCCGGCCAGAAAAAGATTTCCCCTGTACACAAGGGTTTTTCCGTCACAGACTCCTGGAAGGGTCTGAAAAGCTCTGGAATCTGCAGCGCTCAGGGTTGGGGAATTAACACCTGAAAGAGGCTTCCTAGTCAGCCTCCGAGTCCACCAAAGGCCATTTGTTAGTCATTATACTAGACAAAAGATTCTGGACGGTTAAGAAACTGAAGTCTACTTTAATTATTCCAAAGACAGAAATGAAAAGCTCCCGCCCCAGGGCCCTGCTCAGCAAGGTGTGTTTCAGCCCAGCACATTGCTGCTTATGGCTCCAGCAACAGAATTCCCTTCTACCGCTGGCAGAAAAGGGAAGAGAATTCGAGAAAGACGCTGTGCCCTGAGACAGGCAGTTGGATGCTAGGTCGTCAAATGCCCCTGATTTCGGAATTAGGATATGGATGGTTTGGGGTTTTTTTTACTACGGCCCGCCCTAATCAAGGCACGGGGAGACTGTCCTTCCAGCGTGCAGGAGGAGCCTACACTGTCCCAGGTGGTGTTAGCTCCCTGCTAAGAAGATCTAAGAGGTCTCTTCTCTGTGTTCATTTGTTCACACTTGATATGGTCAGAGCCCCGTTGAAGCTTCCCTGTCACTCAAATTCTCTCTCCAGTGTGGTCTTTAACAGAGCGTGAGCTGTGATTGAAACTTTTCCTGCCATCAAGGCATTTACTGCCGTGGTTCGCTGGGGGACCGCAGAGGTCCTCAAGGGGGTATGTGAACTCATCCAGAGAGTTGCCTAGTTTCACAACAGGCTACATGAGAAGCACTAGTGAAGTCAGGACACACTAAAGTTTCATACAGATAATGACTTGTTGACACTGCTGTATATGTTATACCCATACCTGACGTGTTGGGGGGGGAGGTCATGCTGGGTCACATGCCCCCCCCCCCCAGATTTATGCCAGGGTGGGCGGTAGGCTGAGAGGGACGTGCCTGGGTGGCACCCAGAGCAGGGAAGCGAGACCAGGCTGGCAGCACTGGGGGCGTGGGGAAGGCGGCTGAATCTGTCCCTTCCATGCCAGCAGCCACCGTTACCTGCTCTGGTAGCCTGCCTGGGGTGTGCAGAAGGGCGCTCTAGGGGTCAATGGGGCCCAGGTGAGCTGGGGGTGGGATAGGGAGGCAGCGGGGGCCGGGGGTGATGGGTGGGGGCCGGGGGGAGGCAATAGGAACCTGGGGGACCAGGGGAGGCAGCGGGAGGCCAGGGCAATGGGGGGATGGGTGGTGGGACGGAGGAGAAAGCAGGGATCGGGGGGATGGGTGGAGGGCTGGGGGAGGCAGTGAGGGCCAGGATGGGTAGAGGAGGCATCAAAGGCCAGGGGGGGATGGGTGGGAGGACAGGGGAGGCAGCAGGGGCCAGGGCGATGGGTGGTGGGCCGGAAGAGGGGGATGGGGGCGGGGGAGGCAGCGAGGGCTGGGGGGGATGGGTAGGGGAGGCATCAGGGGCCAGGAGTGGTGGGCGGGAGGACAGGGGAGACAGCAGGGGCTGGGGGGATGAGGGATGGGCTGGAGGAGGAAGCAGGGACTGGAGGGGATGGGTAGGGGTCCGGGGGAGGCAGCGGGAGCCGGGGTGATGGGAAGGTTGGAGGGAGGTAGCAGAAGCCAGAGAGTACTGGAGGGCTGGAGGAAGCATCAGAGGCCAGGGGTGATGGTGGAGGGGTTGGGGGAGGCAGTGGGGGCCAGAACACCAAAATACCAGTTCCCCTGGAGTGCCATTTTCCATAATGCTGGCCCTAGGAGGGCCGCCCTTAAGGGTGGGTGACATGGGTGACCGCCCAGGGTGCTGCGGTCGGAGGGGCCCTGTGGTCAAGAGGGGGTTGACTGTGGTGGTGGTGGCGGCAAGGGGGGGGCTGCCATTGTGCCCCCACCCTCAGTAGTTACTAGTCGCCTATGCATCTGTATCAGTGTCTCTCAATCTACAGTTGATGTTTTATAATTATAGGGTAAAAATGAGAAAGGAAGCCATCTTTCAGTACTAGTGGTTGTGACCCTTTTGTATTTTGATGTCTGATTTTGTAAGCAAGTCATTTTTAAGTGAGGTGACACTTGGGGGTAGGCAAGACAAATCAGCCTCCGGAAAAGGGTACAGTCGTCTCGAAAGGTCGAGAGCCACTGATTTATAGGGTCTCTCTCCTGCATGGACTAGCTGATGTATACAAAGCTGTGAGCTGTGAATGAAACATTTCACACATTCAGAGTATGTATACAGTCACTCTGCCATGTGGTTAATGTGAAATGTGGACTTAACTCTGACGGAAATTTTTCCCACAGTCCAGGGATTCATAAGGGCTTTCTCCAACATGGGTTCTCCAGTGTGTGGTGAGATGTGACTTTTACTAAACTTTTGCTCACAAGTGGAGGCTTTTATGGTGTTTTTCCTCTCATGTGGATTTTCTGATGCACAAGAAGATCTGAGCTCTGAATGAAACTATTCCCACAGTCTAGGCACGTATGGGGTCTTTCCCCCGTGTGGATTCTCCGATGTCTAGCAAGGTTGGAACTCCGACTGAAGTATCTCCCACAGTCAGAGCATTTAAAGGGTGTTTCTCCTGTATGGCTTCTCTGATGAACAATAACATCTGAGCTCTGAATGAAACTTTTCCCACAGTCCAGGCATTTATGGGTTTTTTCCCCTGTGTGGGTTCTCTGATGTCTAGTAAGGTTGGAACTTCGACTGAAGTTTTTCCCACAGTCGGGACATTTATAGGGTGTTTCTCCCGTATGAACTCTCTGATGCACAATAAGATCTGAGCTCTGAATGAAACTGTTCCCACAGTCCTTGCATACGTAGGGTTTCGCTTCTGAGTGGCTTCTGTGATGTGTAGTAAGTTGTGACTTATCACTAAACTTTTCCCCAGAGTCGAGGCATTTATGTGGTTTTTCTCGTATGTGGACTATCTGGTGTCTCTCCAGGTTTGAACTTCGATTGAAGCTTTTCCCACAGTCGGGGCATTTATAGGGCATTTCTCCCGTATGGGTTCGCTGATGCGCAATAAGATGTGCACTCTGAAGGAACCGTTTCCCACAGTCAAAGCATTTATAGGGTCTCTCACCCATGTGGGCACTTTGATGTGTAATAAGTTGGGAGTTGTCAATAAAATTTTTCCCACAGTCAAGGTATTTATAGGGCTTCTCTCCTGTATGGACTCTCTGATATCAAACTAGGTTTGACCTCCGACTGAAATTTATCCCACAGACCTGGCATTTATATGGTTTCTCTCCTGTGTGGATTCTGTGATGTGAAATAAGATGTGAGTGCTGAAAAAATGTTTCTCACCGTAAATTCATTTGTAGGCTCTCTCTCCTGTGTGGGGGTTCTCTGATGTGTAATAAAGCGTGCTTCTGTCACTAAACTAACTCCCAGTCAATGCGTTATAGGGTCTCTCCTGTGTGAATTCTTTGATGTCCAATAACGTGCCAGTTGTCATTAAATCTTTTTCCACACTCAATGCATTGATAGAGTTTCTCTCTTGTGTAGGTTTTCTGGTGTCTAATAAAGTGCAATGGCAAACTGACGTTTTTGCCGTGCGTTGTGCGTGTGTTTTTTCTCTCTTGTGTGTGGATTCTCTGCTGGGCTGTGGTTTCCTTGAGATCGTTGCACCTTTTCCCACAAATAAGGGATTTAATTACTTCCTTCCACAGTTGGTTTCTCTGCTGTCTCTCTGACCTGCAATGACTCTCACAAGATTTTCCGTGGTCAACGCTTCAGGAAACGTTCCATTTAGATCTTCCCAATAATGTCCCATGCAGCTCCACTTGCTTAGGGGTTCCCTACTGGAGATTCTCCTCTTCATTCTCATTCAGCATCTCTTCACCTGCTAGGATACAGAGAGAATTCAGACTAGAGTCAGTCCCAGTGCTAGGGTCAAAGGGAAAGAACGGGGAACAGCAAAGAGAAGAAAGAAAACACAAGAACTGTTGGGGTTTTGAGAAAGATAAAAGTTACTTACCTGTCTGCAAGTTTTCCTTCTCTGAAGTGAGCCCCTGGTGCTCAGTGATCCATTACAACTGGGCTACTCCTCTTCATTTTAGGAGCATGGAGATAAAATAAAATAAACTTGTCTAGCGTCACAATGTCGTGCCAGAAGATGGAGGTGTTCCGTGAACATTTTGTCTTTCTAACGCTCAAGACAAATGCCCAAGTTGAGAAGACGAGCTATAAGTTCTACTCCTGTGGGAATTCTGAGCATCTGCGGATGTGCAGAATTCATAGCTCCTGTAGATTCCCCCCCGCCCTGCCCCGGAAAAATACTTTTCTGCCCAAGAACTGCTGCAGTTGAGCCTTTCGCCCACCAGAGGCTGCTGTGGTGCCAGAAAGGCAACCAGCATGAATGCAGCCGGCTGCTCTGGCGCTACAATGATCTCTGGTGGGCAAAAGGCTCAACTGCAGAACATCGGGGGCAGAATGTATTTTCTGTGGGGGGAAAAAGTTCTGTATTAATACAATAACTCCTCACTTAATGTCGTTCCGGTTAACATTGTTTTGTCCCTGACCTATTAGAGAACATACTCATTTAAAGTTGCGTGATGTTTCCTTATAAAGTTTTTTGACCATGGGGGCTTGGAACCAGGGTGGGCTGGCAGCCCTTCCATCAGCTCCCCTCTACCCCAACAATGCCTCCCGCCCCACAGATCAGCAACTCCCTCCTCCCTTCCTGCGCTTCCTGCCCACAGCAATCAGCTGTTTTACAGCATTCAGGTGGCTCTGGGGGGAAAAGGAGGGAGGAGCGATGATGCGCTCGGGGGAGGGGGTGGAGTGGGGGCGGATCGGAGGCAGAGCTGGGGGTTGAGCACCCCTTCCCCCCGCCCCCAGTACTTTGGAAAGTTGGCACCTGTGCAGCCGTGCATGCAGCGTCTGGAGAAGGGAGTGGTGCGCTCCAGAGGGATAGCGTGGGTTCATCGTCACATTCAGTTTCCCCAAGGAGCAGTTCCAGCCGCTGCTCTGCATCTATTGTGTCTCCTCCCTCCTGCCTCCCTCGGTGCTGCCTTGTAGTGTGAGGCTACATTAACAGCGTATTAACCCTTCAGGGCGCAGCCAAGTGCTAGTTCATCATTTAACAGCAAGGAATTCCCTGGGAAATATCCCACCTGATATCAACATGGTTGCTTTAGGAAAAGCTCAGGGAACACATGAGCAGGTCCCCAGACAATCCTCTGATGAGAACTTGTTTAAAACTTATACTGTATATGTATATAATGTCTTTTGTCTGGTGAAAAAAAAATCCCTGGAACCTAACCCCCCACCCCCGCCATTTACATTCGTTCTTATGGGGAAATTGGATTCGCTTTACATCATTTCGCTTAAAGTCACATTTTCGAAGAACATAACTACAACATTAAGCGAGAAGTTACTGTATGCTTAGTAGGGAATCTACTTGTCAGAAACAATTACCAGAATCTTTTTTTTTCTTTTTGTCTTTATTGTTACAGACATACTTGCCGAGAGACATTTTGAAATAAATTACCAAAATAATTGAAACTGGCATAATTATATTGTGTTATTTTGACAAACAAAATATGCAGAATTTTGCAGAATTATAAAATAATGTGTGCAGAATTTTAAATTTTTTGGCACAGAATTCCCCCAGGAGTAACGTTTTGATGAATAAATTTTACAGAAGATTAGCCATCTCCAGGCAGGATATTTCATCTACTTATTCATTTGTTACACAAAAATGGAAATGAAGGTTTTCAGCAAAGCAAGGTCCCAAAAGGTGGGAATCCTAAGTTTTCTCCATCTCTCTGTCGGAGGGTTCCATGGGGGAAATAAAGAAGGATTGAGACATTTCCCCTTCAACTAGAATTTAATGTAAAATTTGTGTCGGGTCTCATGGAGCACCAGAGCCCACTTCAGAGAAGGGGAAACAATGGATGGGTGGATAATTTTTACCTTTCTCCTTCTTAGGTACCTGGTGGTCAATGATCCATTACGGCAAAGAAGTAGCCAATACTAAAACCAATCTCCACAAACAAGAGGGAAACTTAAAAGATCAAGAAAATTGAACCAACAGGAAAAACATAATAGAGGGCTTGTTTTTTTCTCTTATTCCCCCAAGATACGATGAAAAACTAAGAGAGAAAGAGCGCAGAACTCTTTGTCCAAATGCCATTTCAGACAAACACCACCACATCTCTTCCCAGTGACAGGTAAGAGAATATACTGAAGACCAGGTAGTCACATGGCAAAATTATCTGAATGAAGCATTGTGCTGTTTTGGAAAGGAAATTACCTAAGCTAGCACTCAGACCCAACCAAGAACCTGTCTAGAAAGAGATCCTAGATCTCCGTGGTTGTGAGACAAAATAGGATTCTTGTCCTGTCAAGAGCACCATGAAGATCCTGTTATCTGAATCCCTAGAAAAGCCCAGGTTTGTGGGAAGCTTCTAGATTTGAGCAGGAAGTCCATGAGTTCTCCTGAACATTCATGCTCCAGAAGGGAAAACCTTCCAGGTTCCAGGGCAAACGCCTGAGGTGCTGCGTACCTGGGAGCTTGAGGGACACCTGGAACAGACATTTCCTCCAGCCCAGGAAGATCAAGGATGTTGAACTGCCATATCTAGGAATCTGAGAGACCAGTACTGAAAGTGGTCTGAGAAAGGGTGGGTGTGGGTGTGGTCCATCATTTTCAACCAAAATGAAAATGATGCCACATCTGCCTGTCTCCTCCGCCCCCTCCAACCCCTGCATGCATTCTCCCCCATCTCCCACATCAGTTCAGTCCCCGCCCATCAATTTTGCCTCCCCACCTCTTTTCCTACAGCTCCAGAGGTTCTTTGCCCTGTGAGGCACTGTACCTCAAAATAGCAACCTGTATCCCCCATAAGCACCAAAATCATGTAATTGTGATATTTCACACAGAGCATGCCATGTAAGATATGAAAGGTCATGATCTTCTGAAACCCACTGTTCTGTCCAAATATGTGTACCATTAGTGTTTATAAAGTTATGAGATTGTGATATGGCTGTGTGAGTGAGAGGTAACACAGACAGGACAATACACTGCTGTTGCCCCCTTGAAAGCTATGGGGATGAATCCACATCTCCAATATGTTTCTGTCTCCCCGAACTCAGGTTTGGAGTCTCAACTCTGTCTCCCACTGGAGCTAAGGAAGACGGAGCCCACTCCCGCAAAATTGAAGCAAGCAGGGAAGAACCTGAGCAGATGTCCAACAGGGCACATCAGAGATGTGGCAGTTTCCAATAACCAAGGGAAAAAGTAATCCCTTACCCAGTGAGGTCACCGTCTCGTAGTTCTCCTGCATGACGTCCCTGTAGAGGGCTCTCTGAGCGGGGTCCAGCAGAGCCCCCTGCCCCTGGGTGAAATACACAGCCACCTCCTTGAAGGTCACCGGCCCCTGAAACAACAAGAGTCCCCCACTCAGCACCTGCTGCTCCTGCCACAATCCCACTAGTCATGTGCGAGAAGGCTGATAAAATGGAAGCTCTGGGAGGTCACGGAGGTGCAGAATCTCAACCCCACCCTGCACAGAGCAACCAGGAGGCTTCAGGGTGGAGAGAAAGAGAGAGCTCCTTGTCCCTCCCAGCCAATGGAGGAGGGCAGGGGCTTTCCCGTTTATCACACGCCTACTAGCCAGAGGCTGGTATGGGAGGGCAGAGCCCTCGAGCAGGGTCCAGGGACAGGAATCCCAACCCCATTCCCAGCAGCTGGGTGTGAGGGGACAGGGCCTCTCCCCTGGACCTCACTGCTGGGTGCCCCCTTTGTATTTCAGAGCAGCCTCTGCCTGGTGGGTTCAGACTCCAGCACTGGGAGTCTGGTCTGTTTTCCCAGCCTTGTCCGGTGGGGCTGTTCCCTGTTCCACAAATGGGGGAATTTACCTTCCCCATGGGCTTGCTCCAAAAATCAGGCCCCAGATTGAACACATCCCAGCAGTTTATCCCATCCTATAACCCCCCCACACTTTCTCCCTCTGTGTATTTCCTGCCTCTGCCCCTCTAGACTCTTCCCCCCGCACCCCAGCAGCTTCCTGAAAATCCCAGCTTCAGCCAGTCATTTTCCTTCCCCATCCTCTGGGAGGATGGGACAACCTCGAGCAAAACGCGGACATGATTCTGCAGCCTGTCAGGATGAGCAGGGCAACTGGGGATATTTCCAAAGGGGCTTGCGTCCATTTCACACCCACTTCCCTCTCGGTTCTTTCCCTGCAGACAGAGGCTCTAGACTCTGGCAGACGGGGAGAATGCTGGGTCACTTTATTCCAGCGCAGACCTGGCCCCTCTCACCAAGACTAAACCCACCATGACATTTTTAGCAGCTCCCAGTAACAGAGACTCAGAGCCAAATGCTAGAAAAGAGCAAAATCAAAGGGGCTGCTTTGGAGGATTCCCCTAGACAATGTCCCCCTGGGGCAGTGCGTCCGCCCAGCAGTGCGGGTATGGGGCAGAGACAGAAACTGGCTTTTCCTCCCTCTGCTCCTTGCCTTGCTCCCAGGAAATCAATCTGCTCAGGGATGATGCAGGGAATAAATCTGGGCCGGCCTAGGAGCTGGGAACCTCTCTCCTCATTTACTGCTCCTGCTGCCCTGCTCAGTCTCTCTGTCCCTTTCTGTCTCCTTTCCCCTCTGGCTGGGGGGAGATCCTGTTAGTATCCCCTTCACTGTGGCCTGCTCTTCCTGCTCTCATAACCAGATCAGCTCCCATGAGTGCTAACTGGTGTGTGTCGCCAGTGACAGCAGCATCTCTGGGACTCTCAGACACACGGGGAGCAGAGATTGGGGGGGGGGGGGGACACGCACAAGTGGCAAACTCAGACAAAAAAGAGGTGGGAAAAATCCAAGTTGTGAGGAGATTTTTACACCAATAATCAAGAAATAGAGGGCAAAAGGCAGAGTGTGGGGAGATTTGATAG
The DNA here is from genome assembly GCF_965140285.1 of Lepidochelys kempii. Taxonomy (NCBI): domain Eukaryota; kingdom Metazoa; phylum Chordata; order Testudines; family Cheloniidae; genus Lepidochelys; species Lepidochelys kempii. The sequence goes on along the minus strand of NC_136393.1, from coordinate 45,689,551 downwards.
GAGAGTAGAAGAATTAAGGAGAAAGGGGTAGAAAGCAGTGGTTTTAGATCAATATGCCATCAAGATGAAGTTGAGAATGTCTGAGGATATAGTGTTTTAAATTAGAATCATAGAATAACAGAGTTGGAAGGGACCTCTGGAGGCCATCTAGTCCAACCCCCTGCCCAGAGCAGGACCAATCCCAACTAAATCATCCCAGCCAGGGCTTTGTCAAGCCTGACCCTAAAAACTTCTAAGGAAGGGGATCCCACCACCTCCCTAGGTAACGCATTCCAGTATTTCACCACCCTCCTAGTGAAAAAGTTTTTCCTAATATCCAACCTAAATCTCCCCCACTGCAACTTGAGACTATTACTCCTTGTCCTGTCATCTGCTATCACTGAGAATAGTCTAGATCCATCCTCTTTGGATCCACCTTTCAGGTAGGTAAAAGCAGCTATCAAATCCCCCCTCATTCTTCTCTTCCGTAGACTAAACAATCCCAGTTCCCTCAGCCTCTCCTCATAAGTCATGTGTTCCAGACCCCTAATCATTTTTGTTGCCCTTCGCTGGACTCTTTCCAATTTCTCCACATCCTTCTTGTAGTGTGGGGCCCAAAACTAGACACAGTACTCCAGATGAGGCCTCACCAATGTCAAATAGAGGGGAACGATCATGTCCCTCGATCTGCTGCCAATGCCCCTACTTATATACCCCAAAATGCCACTGGCCTTTTTGGCAACAAGGGCACACTGTTGACTCATATCCAGCTTCTCGTCCACTGTCACCCCTAGGTCCTTCTCTGCAGAACTGCTGCCTAGCCATTCGGTCCCTAGTCTGTAGCGGTGCATTGGATTCTTCCGTCCTAAGTGCAGGACTCTGCATTTGTCCTTGTTGAACCTCATCAGATAATTAATTAATTAATTAATTAATATCAGATAATGAGAGAAAACGGGCAAAACATAAAAGGGGTATTAAATCCATTCTAGATAATTAGACCCTGTCTCCCACATCCCTTCTGGGGAGTGAATCAGAGAAATAATTTCCCTCCAAAACACGAAGCTGGTACAGTCAAAAAAGGGTGGGGAAACCCGCTCAAATCTGAGAAAGGGCTTATATCAATATTTGAGAACTACAGGGGAGGAAATGGACTAGATGACCTTCTGGGGTCCCTTCCAACCCTGATATTCTATGATTCTATGATTCTATGAAATGGCAAAAATGGAGAGGATCTGATATTAATATTCAATAAAGGGGAGACAAAGGAGAAAATCTAAGGGAATTGTATACAATCATTTGATAACTAGACGAAGAAAAAGGGGTCCAATTTGCAGGGATTTTATAGAGTATCTGATCATTCAAGAGCGAAAAAGGTCAAAAGGTGAGAGATTTTTATATGATTATTTTACAATTAAAGAGAGAAAAGGGCAATACGTGAGGTGGGTTGTTATGATAATTGGGCCCACAGATTTACGCTAAGTGGGATCTCAACTGTAAAAAGCATGTGAAAGTTCATAGAATATAATGACCTATAATAACAAATGGTGATGGCAAAAAGGTACGAAAGGGAGACAGAGTGATGATGGCAAAAAGGTACGAAAGGGAGACAGAGTGAATTAGTCTCCAAAAAAGGCCTCCTGATATAACTCAAGGACTGTGTTGAAATCCTGCTTGGTGAAAACAGAAGACGTGGAATCAGAAATTAATTAACTAAATGGACATATATTAGGCCTCATTGGTGGAAAAATAATAAAGGGATGTGTCCACCCATCACTCCCTTTTTGGGTCCTTAAAGAAAGAGGCTTTGAGAAGAAAAGATGGAAGAACAGATAGAGGCTACTGGGGCAATGCTTCACCATCATGGTTGCCACCCTCGCCATCTCTTGGGACTCTAGACCTTCTTCGTCCTAATCCTGAGACCAGGGCCAGCCCTAGACCAAATTGCACCCCAAGCGAGGAGTGTCTTTGGTGCCCTCCACTCCCCAATTGTTAAACTTTATTGCACTTGTAGCCCATTTCACACTCTTCAAGTCTTAAAACACAAGTACACATTCACAATGACACAATAAAACAAGGTACACAATATCGCAGCTGGGCTCTCACTTCAGTTGGTTCTTATATCTCACAGACTGACTAGCGATGCCCCGCCCCCTTATCTACCGGCAAGGGCCCGGCTGACAACATTCTAGGAGGCTGCAGGAAAATTCTCAGAACGTCTGGAAGGTTCCACAAGATTCTACAAAGGTCCAGAACATTCTAGGTGGTTAGTGAAAAATGAATCCACATACGGAATACCTGAAACATGTTACTTCAAACATTCTATTTTCCCTTTTGTCGCTAACAAGAAAAACAGCACACCCAAGCCTGGTGTCCCCCAAACCCAGCACCCCAGGCGGCCACCTGCCCCCAGATCCGGCCCTCCTGAGACGTGTCCTGACCAGCCCATACCAGAAAGAGGGATCCCAATGACATTGTCACCCCTACAAGCTCCAAACAGCCACTGAGATTAAACGGGATTGGATTTTAACAGCAGTAGTAACAACTAACTTCTTCTCTTTTACCCATAAGACCAATTATTACCATCTTTGATACTATCTAAGAAACTATCAAACCAGGGGATTTTTCCTTCTAAAAACTGTCCCCAACTAAAGGGAAAGGGAACAAGGAATCTTGTTAAAATGAAAGCCTTAATTAATACTTTAAACATTTCAAATGCTTTAACTTTTTTCCTTCTTTTATCTTTTACAGTAGAACCTCAGAGGTATGAACACCAGAGTTACAAAGTGACCAGTCAACTGCACACCTCAGTTGGAACCGAAAGTATGCAATCAAGCAGCAGCAGAGACCGAAAAAAAAAAAGCAAATACAGTACAGTGTTGTGTTAAATGTAAACTACTAAAAAAAATAAAGGCACAGCAGCATTTTTCTTCAGTACAGTAAAGTTTCGAAGCTGTATTAAGTCAATGTTCAGTTGTAAACTTGAAAAAAACCACACCACGTTTTGTTCAGAGTTACAAACACTTCAGAGTGACGAACAACCTCTGTTTCCGAGGTGTTTGTAACTCTGAGGTTCTACTGTACAAAAGGATAAAATGATTTTTTAATGGTGTGTTTGCCAAGGTACTAAACAAGCGGAGGACTCTGTATTTCAGACCCCGGATTATGTTTAACACAATTTCAGGTTAGACAGTAACGGGGTTACGTTAGCACTTTTAACCCATATTTTCCATGTAAATTAATACAACAGCCCCTTAGGACAATCCCAGGTACGTAGAGAATCCCCTCCTTTTCTATGGGTCCCAGAGGCTCCTCATTTCTATCCTGTAGGCCTGGCTTGACACAAGTAACTACCCTCATTTCTTAGTGGGCGTAATTGGGACAGTGAATGGAAGGTTAAGTTGTAAATAGGGGCTTGACAAACACTATGCTGGGAGTCAGGATGTCTGTGCTAGCAACATCTTGATGAGAGAGACTATGGAAAGATAAACCTGGAAGGTAAAGATCTGGTTGCACCCGAACACCACATGGACAGAGCATGCTGTACAGGGATTGGCTCCTGCAAAGTAACCAAGCCAATCAAAAAATGTGCAGTGTAATGTATAGCAAATGCAATGTAAGGTTTAAATGTCTATAAAGGAAGAGGCTGACCACGTAAACTTTGGATGTGTGGTATGCCCTATACCCACCCCCTACGCTTGTCGCTGTAGGCCAAACAAAGGAACCTGCGTCAGGAAATCCAGAGTCAAACAGAGTGTTTTCAATCCCAGAGAACTGGAGGAACTGGACAATGTGTTCTGGATAAGCCAAACGGAAAAGGTCTTGGAGTGCATCCCAACAATCCCCACCTGCTCTGTAACAGGAGGCGGGAGGCCAATACTAATCCAGCTACATTCTCCCCTTTAGATCCCCCCCATCAGACAATAATTAGAGAGCAAACTCAGTAACTTTTAAAGAGATTTTTGTATCAGTATATAACTGAGAAAGAAAATGAGGAAAATCTGAAAAGATTTACATAAATTGGCTAACTAGACTGGAAGAAAGGCAGTTATATATTATCTAAGGGGTTATATATTAATAGTAACTATTTAGAGAAACAAATAACATTTATGCAGCTAATATATTAATAATCCATAAAGAGAAATGGATCAAAGTCTGAGGGGATTTTATACCAAAATCTTGTGACAAAAGGGAAAAAATCTGAGGGGTGGAACAACAACAACTGATATTGGGAAGAAAAGGGGCAAAATCAGAGAGGATTACAGTATATTGCTACATTGGATAATTATAACAAACAGCAAAACTGGAGGGGATTTATATTAATGTTACCTACAAAATCCACATTAAAAGAACGTTATTAAGGTTGCAAAGTCCAGCACTCAGAGTTAGGCAGGGTCAGAATCCAGGGAGCACGGGCAGTGTTAATTCTGCCCCTTTGTGCGAGTGCCTTATGAATAATCTCTAATGACAGGATCACACATTGCACTGTTCAATAACACAGGATCTTGCCTCATTCAGTCCTTTAAAACCTTACATCTCTGATGTAACAAACATGTCCCTGAGAGCACGTTAAGATTGAAGAAATTTTTGGCCTCTGTAGAATCCCTTTCCATTCATGTCTTAAATTTGTAAAATCTCATGCTTCAGGGCCAGTCACCTGCAGGGGCCAGGAAGGAATTACCCCCCTACTTATTTTAGGATTTTTGGGGGGTGTTCTTTTCTTTTTCCTCTCCTTCTTTTGAAGCAATGGTTCTCAACCAGGGGTATGTGTACTCCTGGGAGTACGCAGAGGTTTTCCAGTGGGTACATCAACTCATCTAGCTATTTGCCTAGTTTTACAATGGGCTACATAAAAAGCACTACCGAAGTCAGTACAAACTAAAATTTCATAAAGACAATGACTTGTTTGTACTGCTGTATAGACTATACACTGAAAAGTACAAGATTTATGTTCCCATAGATTTATTTTATCATTATATGGTAGAAAGGACACAATTTTTCCATACTAGTAGCTGTGACACTTTTGTATTTTTATGTCTGATTTTGTGAGCAAGTCGTTTTTAAATGAGGTGAAACCTGGAGGAACGCAAGACAAATCAGCCTCCTGAAAGTGGTACAGTAGCCTGAAAAGGTTGAGAGCCACCACTCTGAAGCATCAGAGAATTGGAGATGGGACACTGGGCAGGATGGGACAGTCCTCAGAGATGGTACTGAGAATTCTCTTTCTCAGGTGCTTGCTCACATGCTCCAGGTCTAACAGTATTCAGGGTCAGGAAGGAATTTCCCCCAAGTCAGGTTGGCAGGCATCTTCATTTTTGTTTTTTTTTAAACCTTCCTGTGCAGGGCAGGGAGCAAGTCGCCTGCAGGGTTCATCTGGATATATCTCAAGTCAATTCACTAAAACAACGAGGAGTCTGGTGGCACCTTAAAGACTAACAGATTTATTTGGGCATAAGCTTTCGTGGGTAAAAACCCAGTTCTTCCAAATAAATCTGTTAGTCTTTAAGGTACCACCAGACTCCTCGTTGTTTTTGTGGATACAGACTAACACAGCTACCCCTCTGATAGACAATTCATTGCCACTGCAGGGCCCTCCTGTTCTCGGCCCATAGCTTGGTCTCCTGAGGACTGTAATACTGTGGTCTAATTCTGGTTTGGCGTGGAGGTGGCTGGGTGGGGTTCAGTGGCCTGTGAGAGACAAGAGGTCTAATGGGATGATCTGGCAGTCCTTTCTGCCCTTAAACTCCATCAGTCTAGGAGTATTCCACATCTCCCAGGAAATTATGGGGAATATCGCAAAGGCACTAAAGGAGTTAGATTTTTAAAAGAAATAACAACCTCCAGCGAAACTCCTTTGTCACCGATGAAGTGAGCTGTAGCTCACGAAAGCTTATGCTCAAATAAATTGGTTAGTCTCTAAGGTGCCACAAGTCCTCCTTTTCCTTTGTCACCCTTTCTCCACTCACTCCTTTTTCTCTACACCTCTTACGTTTCATCCATCCCCTCCCTAACAACCCATCCTCCGAGGCACAGAGACAGACTGGGACCTGTTCATGGTCCCATACCCATTTCTCCTCCTGAGTTGGGACCCTGGAGCAGATGCTAGGCAGAATGACAGGAGCCACTCATTGCTGTCAGGAGCTTAATATCATCCGCCTCCCGCCATCCCGACTTTGCACTACGTAGTATACACCAGAACCTCAGAGTTACGAACACTTCAGGAATGGAGGTTGTTCGTAACTCTGAAATGTTCGTAACGCTGGTGGCTCTTTCAAAAAGTTTACAACCGAACATTGACTTAATACAGCTATGAAACTTTAGTGGGGAGAAGGAAAACGCTGCTTTTCACCATCTTCATTTAAACGAACCAAGCCCAGAAACAGTTTCCTTACCTTGTCAGAGCTTTTATTTAAACCCCCCCCCCTTTTTTTTTAGTAGTTTAAGTTTAAACACAGGACTGTCGTGGATTCGCTTTTTATGTTTGGCTCTGCTGCTCCTTGATGGCGTATTTCCGCTTCCAAATGAGGCGTGCGGTTGATGGGCCAGTTCGTAACTCCGAGGTCCTACGGCAATCACTTGTACAACGAGGAGTCCGGTGGCGCCTTAAAGACTAACAGATTTGTTTTTGTGGCTACAGACTAACACGGCTACCCCTCTGATACTTAGTCACATATAATGCTCCATCAGCTGACAGGACTTTGCCCCCCCCCCCTGATTTTTTTCCAAACTGATGCTCCTGATTGCTACGAACAAACTCAGATCCTGTTTGTGCAGAGTCACTTTCCTGCCCCCCACCCCAGCACCCCCTTCCCCACCCCACTTCTCTCTCATCACCTGGAGTCTCCGGCTGGTGTCAGGGGCTGCCTCCACACCAGAGAAAGTCCCCACCCAGGCTGGGCACAGGGTGGGGTTAATGCCGGTCTCTCCCCAGCACAGACCCCACTGGGTGGGGGGGGGGGGCAGCAGCTGCTCAGTCCCGGCTCCCGGCTCACAATGGAGGATCTGACCCAGGAAGAGAAGCAGACACAGATCGGTGCCGCCTTCCCCCGTCTGAACGAGAACCAGAACTCTGCGGATAGGCCAGCTAATGACTCGCCCCCTCCCTACACTCCACCCCCCCCCACCCCCCAGATGACACACACAACCCTGCCCTAATACTTCTCTCTCTGTCCTCTCACTCCAGAAGTCTGCAAAACAAAGCACCCGTAAAATCAGTGCCCCTGAGAAAGGTGTCCCCTGCGTCAGGAAGTGAATTCTGGGAGAGGCTGCCCATGGGTAGGGAAAGCAGACCCCCTTCCCCTCCTCTGCCGTCTGCCCCACACAGGGTGGGTGGCTGCCATGCAATGGGTTAATGACTGGGAAACACGTGCATTGAGAACTGGCAGTCCCAGGGAATCCCCACCACCCAGCTACAGACAGGTCCTTATATCTGCCAAATGCATTTATTTAAAAAAGGGGAGAAAATAGTCTAGATCAGTGGGTCTCAACCATTTTCCACTGAATGCATCCGATGAAGTGAGCTGTAGCTCACGAAAGCTTATGCTCAAATAAATTTGTTAGTCTCTAAGGTGCCACAAGTCCTCCGTTTCTTTTTGTGAACCAGGGGTACGTGTACCTTTGGGGGTACATAGTGGTCCTCCAGGGGGTACATCAACTCATCTAGATATTTGCCTAGTTTTCCAACGGACCACATAAAAAGCACTAGTGAAGTCAGGACAAACTAAAATTTCCTACAGACAATGACTTGTTTATCCTGCTCTATAGACTATACACTGAAATGGAAGTCCAATATTTATATTCCAGTTGATTTATTTCATAATTATGTGGTAGAAAGGAAGCAATTTGTCAGTACTAGTGGTTGTGACACTTTTGTATTTTTATGTCTGAGTTTGTAAGCCGGTAGTTTTTTAAGTGAGGTGAAACCTGGGGGTACGCAAGCCAGATCAGACTCCTGAAAGGGGCACAGTCATCTGCAAAGGTTGAGAGATACTAGTCTAAAGTGATTCTAATCCCTGAGCTGGGTTCCTGCCTAAGGGACCTGACCCAGATCCACAAAAGGACGTAAGGGGTGTTGGGATGTGGAGATGAAAGTCTTTCTCACACTGCAGTTTGGGACTTACCTTCTCATTTAGATTGCCCCATAACTTTAAATGACTAAGTAAGAATCTGAGCATAAGTCGAAGTGGGCTCATCAGAGACCCCACCCTAACTAGGGCACGGGAATCCCTTACCACAGTCTCATAATTTTCCTGCATGACATCCCTGTAGAGCCTTTAGTCATGGAGGTTTGTGATAATGATTGTTTTCCTTAAAGCCTCAGCTCCTGGAGTCAAGTGATTATTTCAGCCTTTATTCTTAAAAAAAAAAAAGTTTCTAGCCCTCGTGGCTATAGAGAAAGCTTCAAAATGTGACCCCAGTACACCCTTATAGCTCAAAAAGCAGAAGGCAAATGAAAAGATCCCCAAAGCTCTTATTCTTATATAATCTCGTGATTTTAAAGCCAATCTCGTGATTTTTTGGGGAGCCTGATTCATGATTTTTGAACATTTGGGGGTTGGCAATACTGGCAATTTAATATTTGGGACATTTACCCATCTATGTGGAAATCAAGGGGACTTGTCTTGTCAATAATGGGGTTCAATTTTAATATAACTAATGCCCCCCCAAACATACTTACCCCTCTCCTGTGTGTCACTCTCTTTCCTCCCCTCTCTCCATCTCTGTCTTACTTTTCACCCTTCCCTTTCTGCAAATCCATCCCCAGACAGACAACGGGGAAACTCCACAGGGACCCATCCATGTTCCCCCTGAACCCCATCTCCCTCCCCCTCTATTTCCCTCCTGAATCTCCCAGTTAGGCCCCTGGAAGAGATCCCGGGCAGCGTGAGAGCAGGGACTTGTCCCCGGTAATGCAAGATCAGATTATCCCTCCCTCAGGTGCATTCACAGCCCAGGGAGCAGATACTCCAGGGGGGCTGTGACATCGGAAACTCCTGGGACCATTTGTGCAGAGTCACTTCCCTGCCCGTCCCCAGCACTTTCCCCACACATTCTCACAATCAGCTGGAATCTCCGGCTCAGGAGCTATTGTTGTCAGAGCCCGGGGCTGCCTCAGGGGGCTAGTTCCAGACAAAGTCCCCTCCTCGGCTGTTGACATAGGGTGCGCTGATGTCCCTGGCATAGCCACACTGCTGGGGAACCAGCAGCTGCTCACCAGGGCAGGGGTCCCAGGCCCAGATCACAGTGGAGGCAGCAGTGTTTGACCCAGAAAGATAAACAGAAAGAAACAGAGCTCGTGCTGCCAGGGGGGCTGGAACAATTTGTATAGTGGCGGGTGGGGGGGCTGAGACCCACTGAACGAAACTGAAAACCCTGTATATAATGGAAACCACTTCAAGCCAGGGGGTGCAGGAGCACCCCTACTTCCAGCACCTATGAGTGCAACCTCCCCCCTATGAGCAAGAACCCACCGTAGCCCTCTAAATCAGTGGTTCTCAAGCAGGGGTGTGTGTGCCCCAGGGGTACGCAGAAACAAACAAAAAACCAGGCAAACAAAGACTGTCTTCACCAGGATTTTAGGGGGAGATTTTCAAAGGCACAAATGGCACGTAGACAATGCCTTTTCAGATGCTGAAACTACTTGAAAATCAGAGAATGCAGGCCGTACTTCCGGAATGGGGGATTATATCCTAGAAAGTAGTGACTCAAAGGGATTTAGGGGTCACAGTGGACAAGCAACTCAACCTGAGCTCCCAGTGTGATGCTGTGGCAAAAAGGGCTTATGTGATCCTACAGGGGCGTAGGAGGTGATTTTACCCCTGTACGTGGCCTTGGTGAGACCGCTATTGGAATCCTGTTTACAGGTCTGGGGTCCACATATTTAAAAAGGAGGCTGAAAAATTGGAGAAGGTGCAAAAAAAGAGCCACAGAAGTGATTCAAGGGCTGGAGAAAATGCCTTACTGTGAGAGTTGTAAAGAGCTGGTGCTGATTAGTTCACCAGGTGGAAGATCCAGGGTTGTGTGCTGATTCAGTGCATGTAGGGAGAAAACATGGGGTAGTAAAATGCTCTTTAATCGAGATGAATAAGGTATAACAAAAAACATACCTGGAAGTTATAGCCAGACAAATACAGACGAGAAAAAAGAAAGCACAAATTTGTAAGAGGGAGTGTGATTAAGCATTGGAACAAACTACTGAGGGATTCTGCATTTTTTTGGTATGTCTTCAAACTAAGACCGGAGGACTTTTTTGCAAGATATACTTCAGTCAAACCCAAGATATTGATCTCAATCTGGGGAGCAGTGAGTGAAATTCTCCAGCCTGAGCTGTAAAGCAGGTCATACTGGAGAAGTGTTATGATCCCTTCTGGCTTAAACTCTAAGGATTGATGAATGAATTAACCCCCTCCCTCCATGGGAATTAAACTCCTCCATGATCAACTTTCTCCCTGACATCTGAGATCCAAAGGGTTGCCTCCATATTTAAGAAGACTCCCCCATTTAAAGAAACAGTGGCTCCCACGTGTTAATAGGAAAACCAGTCAGCTCTTAACTGACTGGTTTTTGCTCCAGATAAAGCAGGATAAGGAGTTGGAGTTATTCCCCATTCTCTATGTGCGATCGGGTCTCTTTCCCTAAGCAGAATCCAGGGTGGCTAAAAAGCTCCGTCCTTTCTAGTAATCTTACGGTGTTAACTCCTTGCCTTCCCACCCCTGCCTTCACCCCAAAGGACAACAAATGGGGTGAAACTGTGGCTATACGTTCTCTGCCAACAACAGGGCAGGGGCACAGATGGGTAAGCGAAAGAAAAGATTGACTTGAGATTGTCCAATCCCATTTTCCCCCAGCCCAGCTGTTGCCCCCTCCCTGCTGCTACCCCCTCCAAAGTGCCACAGAAACTTCTGGCTCTAGCTCCCCACCCCTTCCCCTGCATGACCCTGGTCCCCTGGGACTGGCAGGGCCAGGGGATATACAGTTTTCTAGTTATTTATTGAGTATTGATGTAAATTCCCCTCATCTTTTGCTGCTTTCTCTTATGATTATATATCGAATCAAAATCTCCACACATTCCGCTCTCCCTCTGTTTATAAAGGATGGATCTACAATCCCCTTACATGGTGCCCTTTTCCCTCTCCCATTATTCAATATTAATATCAAATCCCTTCAGATTTTGTCATTGTGACCTTTAATTCTCAAATATTGCTTTAGCATCTCCCACCCTCTGACTGGAGGGGCTCCCCACCCTGGGTCACGGCACCAGTTGTCTCGGATGCCAGATGAGATGAGGCAGTGCAGAGCAAATGGGTAGGGTTGGGAAGAGAGCCCTGAAGCGTTCATGTGGCGGGAACACAGGAGCTGTTCTCTTCCAGCATGAGGGCACAGATGGACTGGAGGAGAGGAATGGCACAGCATGTGTCCCAGGTGGAAATTACACAGCCCAGTCCAGCCCTCTCCAACCACCCACCAGTGACCAACAAAATGTCCAGCCCATGCATTAGTCCTTTTCTGTCTTCCTTTTCCCTTCCCCTTTCTCTGCCAAAGCTACATCACCGCTGGCTTCCTGCTGGTTGTGTGACAGGCAGGACAGGGTAAATCAGTACTCTCTGTTCACTGATTGAATATGGGTAAGGAATGCCCCCAGATCTTCCTGCTTTTCTATTACGTTATGAAATATTCAGTGTAGTCTCTGTTTGAGCCCCATTTATCAAAGATTGATGTAAGGTCCCCTAAAAATGTTGCCACGTTTTCTGCCGTATTGCCCCCTGATCATGGGAAGACAGGCTTAAAATTATTCACAGTGAGAAATCTCTTGCGCTCAAATGGGACTCTTCACCATGCATAAAATGAAGCATTAGCCTAAATCTTTGAAGGACTGGGACCTAATTATCTATAATTGATTTAATATCCCCTCAGATGTTTGTCCCTTTTCTCTCATTATCCAATGTTAATGTCTCTCCTCTGATTTTCCCAACTTCCTTTCTCATTACATGTCGATCTAAAAACACTCCTAGCTCTTTCATTATTGAACCCGGATCTTAAATCTCCTCAAACTTTGCCATTTTTACCGCTAATGATTGAATATCGGCATAAAAATTTCCTCCGATTCTAGATTCTTCTCCACACCCATTCTTTTTTAATTACAGAGATTTCTCTTATTCTGGAGGAAAATTATAGGAGTCAGTACACCAGACAGGAGATATTCTGGTGGGGGGAGGACAGGAACTGAAGGTTGTTTGGTCACATCCTTGGATTTTAATTTTTTTGGACAGGACCTAGAGCAGGTATCTTGAAAATGTCACAAGATGCATGATCACTTACCAGAATAATCCTTTCTTACTTTATCTTTACCTTTCCCTCCCCCTTTGCCATCAGATTTTAGTGTTCGAGCAGTGGGAAAATTATGAATAACATTCTGCATGGCTGGACCCCAGTGTGAGAGTCACAGGGTGAGAGGCAGAGGCAGAAATGGGGAAGGAAGTTACTGCCTGACCCTTGCGATGATGGGAAATACAGTCAGGAGGGGGAGAAAGCATATAATGGGAGGTGAGAACTGTTAACTCACTGCCCTGAGGGCAGAGACAGGAAATCTCCTATGAACATTGGGTGAAGGACTACAAATGACACTCCAAGGGGAGTGATGGGCGGGAGGGGTAGGGGTCATCCCCTATTCATAAGAGGACAAGGCAGTGCAGAGTTGAGGAGGAATCTTTGGACATCAACAGGCTTGGCCAGCCCTGAAGTCCAGCCAACCCCATCACTGATTTGAGGATCACGATAACCCATCTGGTGACCCCCCTCGCCATCTACGGCATCAGCTTGAGTGGGAATGAGGGAGACACTCCCTGTCCTCTGGCTACCGTTCAACCTGAGCGCCCGGATTTCCTGTGCTTGGAACGTTTGTTGGGGTGACGGGATCCCGGCATCTCCCATGGATTCTCTGCACTTTTCTACCAACTCTGAAACTTGGCACTAGTGCGGGAGGGACCAGGGGACGCAGTTTGCTGGGCTGGGCGTTCTATCTGATTTCTTACTTTGAAATAATAAAGTAGAATTTAGTTTCTCAAACTCCCAGAGCCCCTTGTCTTGAATAACTGAATAAAAAAGGCCTTGAAAGCCACCTGGGAAATCTCATTGAGGGGGGATTTCCCCTGTCTTGAGGACTGCAGATTCCCCAGCTGCCAGCTCTGTGGGGTTGCAGATCTTTCTGTGAGTCTGTGTGGGGGAAAATCCTCGTCTACAGGGGTAATCTGCCCCGACTGTCATTTCATTACGTGACATTGCTCCAACCCCTCCACCTTTCCCTCCAGGGTGGGTTGGAGGCAGAACGTGGCAGGAGTGTGGAGATCCAAGATTCCTATTGAAAATCCGGGTTTAGTATATGGGGAAGGGCAGAGGTGCCGACTACCTGAGTTTCCGAGGTGGGGAGGGGGCTCGATTCCCGCTTCGCCCCAGGCCCTGCCCCCACTCCACCCCTTCCTCCAAGCCCCTCCCCTGCCTCTTCCTGCCCCCTCCACCCCAGCCCCTCCTGCATGCCCCTGAACAGCTGATCACCAGCAGGCCGGAAGCGCTTGGGGGCAGAGAGGGGAGCTGATTGGCAGGGCTGCTGTGGGGTGCTGAGCACCCACTTTTTTTCCCCCCCACATGCTCCAGGCCTGGAGCACCCATGGAGTCAGTGCCTATGGGGAAGGGGCACTACACCTCCACCTGAAGCCTATGATGCTCTGAGAGGTGAGACATGGGCTCTGTTCTAGGGGAACGCCAGGGAACCTGTAACCTGAGCCCCACCACCCAGGGCTGAAGCCCTCGGGCTTTGGCTTCGGCCCTGGGCAGTGGGGCTCAGGCTTCCACCCCGGATCCCAGCAAGTCTCAGCCAGCCCTGGTGACCCCCTATCAAAGGGGGCCGCGACCCACTTTGGGGTCCTGACCCACCGTTCTGAGAACCGCTGCCTTAGTTAAAACAGCAGCAAAGACACTTAACTGGGGTGAACCGCTCAAATTCAACCCCTGGCTCCCCTACAGGCTTTCACGCCAGCTGCTGAGCAGAGTTAAAAGCTGAGTTGCCTTCTCTTCACTGCTATTTTAACCCAAACTAAGAACACCTTTTGGGGTTTTCTGCCAGGAAAGTAGCTTGCCAAAGGACCTCGCTTTCTCCTGAGGGCAAGGAAAGGCAGCAAAACAAAGCAGTTTTGTTGGGAGCACCCTCGCCTCCCCCACAAAAACTTGAGCAATATGTTACAGGCATGGCAACGCCCTGTCATTAACAAAGCGCTCAGTCCTTTTCTGGGAAGAAGGAAATGAAACAAATTCTCTCTGGCACTCGGAGTCATGGCTGCTGCCGATCCAGCAAAAGCTCTTGAGGATGAAGCTTCTTGTCCCATCTGCCTGGAGTATTTTAATGATCCGGTGACGCTAGACTGCGGGCACAATTTCTGCCAAGCCTGCATCACCCAGTGCTGGGGGAGATCAGATACAGACTACTTCTGCCCCTGCTGCATGGAGATCTTTCCCCAGGGGAACTTCCGAGCCAACAGGCAGCTGGGGACCCTCATAGACCTAATCATCCGACAGCTGAAGGATGAGCAACAACAGGCCAAGCTGGGAGGAGAGAGGGTGTGCTGGAAACACCAGGAGGCTCTGAGACTGTTCTGCGAGGAGGATCAAACCCCCATCTGCCTGGTGTGTGACAGATCCAGGGAACACAGAGCTCACACTATAGTTCCCATTCAAGAGGCTGCCCAGGAGTACAAGGTGAGATGAAATCTGTCTAGTGTGGATCACTCGATGATGACCTGTTCTGCTCATTCCTTCTGGGGCACCTGGCATTGGCCACTGTCAGAAGACAGGACACTGGGCTAGATGGACCTTTGGTCTGACCCAGTTTGGCCGTTCTTTTGTGACCGATTATAGCTGTTTGTGGCGGTGGTGTAGCCGTGTTGGTCCTAGGATAATAGAGAGCCGAAGGCATGAGGTGATCTCTTTCATTGGACCAACTCTTGCTGGCGAGAGACAAGCTTCCAAGAGTACGCAGACCTCTTCTTCAGAAGCTTGAACGCTTGTCTCTCTTGCCAACAGTGGTTCTCAACCAGGGGTACGCAGAGGTCTTCCAGGGGGAACAGCAACTCATCTAGATATTTGCCTAGTTTTACAACAGGCTCCAGAAAAAGCACTAGCGAAGTCAGGACAAACTAAAATTTCAGACAGACAATGACTTGTTTATAGTGCTCTGTAGACGATACACTGAAATGTAAGGACAATATTTATATTCCAATGGATTTATTTTATCGTTATAGGGGAACAAGGAGAAAGTCAGCCCTTTTTCAGGACTAGTGGCTCTGACACTTTTGTATTTTCATGTCTGATTTTGTGAGCAGGTTGTTTTTAAGTGAGGTGAAACTTGGGGGTCCACCAGACAAATCAGCCTCCTGAAAGGGGTACGGTAGTCTGGACAGGTTGAGAGACACTACAACAAAAGATATTACCTCACCCACCTTGTCTCTCAGATTATAGCTGGGAAGTTAACAGATGTCTGCTGTAAGGAGGAATGGGGTGTGTGTGTGTCACTTTGGTTCCCTGTGTTGTGGAATTCAGAACTAGGATGGAGTGACGGGATGGTCAGAACCCAAGTGTTTGTTACTGGAAATGAGAACATCCCCAAAGGGCAACTGAAGTTTCATCCCACAAACCAGACCACAGAGCTACTGGTCTGGGTCATATTTTCCAGTTGTTCTCACTAAGTGTCTTTAAACAGGGCGGAGGGGAGGAGCCCCACAAACTTCTGTTCTCCAATTCTTTCAGGAGCAAATCTGGAGGCGGCTGGATGTTTTGGAGAAGGGGAAAGAAGAGATTCTAGCTCTCATAGCGTGTGAGGAAGAGCAAAGCCAGGAACTGCTGGTAACTGCCGCTGGTATCCTGTAGCCAGGAAATTCACACAGGGAAGTTCCCATGTGAGAAGATAAAGGATGATTCAGTGGTTAGGATGCTAAGCCTGGAATACAGTAGAGCTGGGTTCATTGACCTGCTCTGCCCCAACTCCCTGGGTGGTTTTGGACAAGTTATTGAGTAGCTCTGTGCCTCAGTTTACAAATCTATAGCCTGGGGAGAATAGAACTTCCCTGTTCTGGGAGGGGAGTGGCATCTAGTGGGTAGAGCAGGGGAGGTCTGGGAGTTAGGACTCCTGGGTTCATTTTTAGCTGCAGAGGGGAACAGTGTTTTGTGGCTAGAAAGCATGCGAGCTGGGAGTCAGGACTCCTGGGTTCCATCCTTACAGGAGTACTGTGAACATAAATACAACAAAGACTGTGTGTTCTTCAAATACTACAGTGATGGCAACCGTATAAGTAAATTGTGACATTGAAGCACTAAGGATGGGTTGCCTATAGATATTAAATATTTCCTCTTTGTAAAGCAAAGATCATCTTTTGCTTTAAAGGAACTGAGACTGATCCAGGAAATGGAGAACGAGGGGAAAGGGTTTTCTTGAAATATCTGAATCACATTCATTAAACAGTGACTGGTTATCTCAGTTTTCAGAGGCCCAGTTTGAGACAAAGAGGAACATAAATTCCATTTTTCTTCCTTGAAAGTTACTTTTACAATTACCCTGAAGAACACTTCAGACATTGGACAGTTTGCATGACTCTCTCTCTCTATGTTCCCGGTCTTTCTGTGTCCATCACAGAGACAAATAGAAATTGACAGGGAGACGATGGAGTATCGGTTTGAGCAACTGCAGACATTCCTGCAAGAACAAGAGTGCCTCTTGCTGGCCTGGCTGGATGAACTGGAGAAAGAGGTCACCGCCAGAAAGGATGAAAACGTCCGCCGACTCACTGAGGAGGTTTCCCGTCTCAACACCCTGATCGGGCAGATGGAGGAGAAGTGCGAGCAGCCCGCGAGTGAATTCATGCAGGTGAGACTGTGCGAGAGACACCCCAGGCTCCGGTGCAAGGAATGGAGGGCTCCCGAAGCCACCGTGGCAGGGCCCCGGGCATCACTGATCCCAAAAGCACTCTGCATCTGCACAGCCCAAAAGGGAAATGATTTGGTTCTTTGAGGGCAGAAAAATCTTCCTTTGTCCTGAAATGGAGGGGAAAAAAATTCCCCCCAAGGCCAAACCCCAAACTCTGGTCTCCACCAGAGAGCCCCTGATGGGAACTGAGAGATGAAGTCCTGCAGGGAGCTGCCTTCAGGGAGTATGGATCCAGAATGCAGAGACTGGGCATCAGACTGATTGTGATGCAAAGCAAGTCCCCTCCAGAGCGGGGTCGTGGGTACCCAGCATATGGCACTGAGCTCCTGTTTCTCTCTCTCTCCCCTCTAGGATGTCAGAAGCACTTTGAGCAGGTAGGCCGCTCCTTCTCACTCTCCCTCATGCTTCCCGATGCTGGGAAGGGGCTCAGGCACCAGGAGAGGGAAATGTGTCCTCAGGTCCCAGCAGAGAGAGCGTGGGACGGTCTCCCCGTGCAGCTACTAACCTTCCCTCCATCCCCAACGTCCTGGGGCTGCTGCCATTTCCCCAGAGTCCAGACCGGCCCAGACCTTAGGGTCAGGTGACTCTGAGAACTCAGCTCCAGTCCCATCCGTTCTCCCTGGTGCCGACACTGGGCCATCAGCTGGGAACACCGTGTGTGTGTGTCTGTCTGTCTCTCTAGATGTGAGATGGGGACGTTCCAGCCTCCAGCACCTGCTTCTCCTGAACTGAAATGGAGACTCTGGTTGTTTTCTCAAAATTTCGCTTTCCTCCAGGATGCGCTGAGGAAGCTGAAAGGTAACAGAGAGATCGAAAAGTTCAGGAGGTGTGAGAGCGTTTACACAGGGGCTGATCTAATTCGGATTTCACTGACAGCTGGTTTCACAGCATCCTAATTCTAGTGACTCCGGTGGGGTTAGTCTTGATTAACACCCGTGGGGGAAATCAGCCCCAGGGTCACTTTCTTGCTGGGTGAGAATGAAAGAGCTAAACCACCCTAAATGAGTGTAGCCTTTTATTTTACTTACAGTGAATTTAGTAACGTGGGATTACACCGCCGTAGGTTAGGCTCTGGTGGCTACAGTGTTAAGCTTAACAGAGTGAAAGTCACCTCTGCTACTTGCTCCAGATTTAGAGTCTCTAGGAACACGTAATGACCCAGGGCAGTGACCACACAGACATTCACAAGTACAAGGTCTAGTCTGTTTTACAAGTTTTATTAAAGTTACCATTAAAGTTATGAGTACCCAGGCATATAGAAATTCCATACAGACCTATGCACAAGTTACAAACATAGTTATACTCACATCCTCCTCGATAGTGTTAGGGTCTGATGGGTCTCTCATGGACTGATCGTCAGTGGAGCGATGGCTCCTGCTGGAGTTTCCCAGAGGGAGCTCAATTTTCCTAATGTAGGCAACCCCCTTTTATAATGTGATTCTTTCTTTACCTCATTAGCATTTCTGCACATCATGCACTCTGCGGTTAGAAAAATGTGACCACCAAGTATCTTGTAAGCAAAAAATTACTTTTACTGTTAATTTTTTGCAATATCACTCGTCTTTTCCCGTAACCTTAGGGAATCGGGTTATTCTTTGGTCACTTACTTATATCCGCATTCCTTAACTCTATGGCCTAGTATGGTTAAGCTAAAGTCTGAGAGGCCTGAGCTGGTAGGCCTTGTGTTTCAGCCCTACTTACTTAGATAAAACAGAATTATCCCTTCTAACTACTAATCAATCTATCTTATACGTCTATAATCCTACAATTTAACTCTAATATACAATGATTATATATAACATGTTAGTTATACCATCACACAATAAATGAACAATAAACTAAAATCACTGGCTACATGCTGTTTCTTAACTAGCCATATAAAATTCTAAGTTACTAGAAAGATCTGACTGTGGGTTTTCTGACCAGCCCCTCATTCCCCTCTTGTGACTAAGTCCATGATAGTCATCGACAAAATCTGATTTCCTCTCCGTGCTCTTCTTCCTTTAGTGAATCTGTTGCCTGAACCGAAACTGGAAAGAGGTAAATTTCTAAGGGGTCGTTGGGAGACTGGCATTATTGATGGGACTGTTTTCCTGATGTGAGGAGAACACGTTTGGTTTGGGACAACAGAAGCAGCAGGAATCAAATTAATTGCTGGAGTCAGGGCTACAAAAAGGACCTCACACTGCCAGAGCCTCTAGAAAGTTCTGTCATTGGAGATTTTTAAGAGCAGGTTGGATAGACACCTGTCAGGGATGGTCTAGATAATGCTTGGTCCTGCCTTGAGTGCAGGGGACTGGAGTAGAAGACCTGTTGAGGTCCTTTCCAGTCCCACTATTCTGTGATTCTATGCAATGCCCACTGCAGGGAGTTATTACTAGGTACTATGGTATTGTCAACGCCTGTGATTTTAATCTCAAGTCTCATGATGTCAGTGTTTGGGTTTTTTTTTGGTTTTGTTTTTTTTTAAAGACCCAGCTCTTGGACTCAAGTGATTATGGGAAAATCTCACTTTCATTTACTATTTTTAAAAAAACATCTAGCCCTTGTGGCTGCAGAGAACACCCTCCTCCCCAAAAATATGACCACTGGGTATCTTAAAGGCTCAGAAAGAAGGAGAAAGATAGCAAAAACCCAATGATTATTTTAAAAGAAAATCCATTTGATTGGGGTTGGGCTGATTCATAATGTCTACATGCTTGGGTTTGGTGATGCTTCCAGACAGGCAGGGCCCACCTTACGACTGACTCAGTCACTGTTTAACAATCAGATCGGATGGGTGACTAAATTTTATCTGTGATTTGAAGGACAGAAGTTGATCAGAGCAGAAAATGCATGAGGGGGGAATTAAAAATAGGCTTGGAGAGGGGCTGTAACAAATTACTGCAAGTAGCCACAAGATGGCAGCAGAACCTAAGGGATGAGCCACAGGCCCTTGCTGTGCTGTATGTTAAAGCAAACCTTGCCCCAGGGCTGAGCTCTGCCTCTAACACGGATTTTTTTCATCCTCTCTCTCTGTGCAGCTGAAGTGACACTGGATCCAGACACGGCAAATCCCTGGCTCGCCATGTCCGCAGATGGCAAAAGCGTGCACTGGGGAGTCGCCCGGCAGGATCTGCCCGACCATCCCGAGAGATTTGATCCTGCTCCCTGCGTGCTGGCCTCTAAGGGCTTTGACTCTGGGAGGCATTTCTGGGAGGTGGAAGTTGGAGAAGGGGCAGTCTGGGTTGTGGGAGTAGCCCTGGAGTCTGTTAAGAGGAAAGGAGTGAGCAGGTTTACACCGGAGCAGAGGATCTGGGCTGTGCGGAAATACTGGGAACGGCATTGGGCACTCACCTACCCTGAAACTCCTTTGTATTTACATGGGGTCCCTAGGAGGATCCGGATTTATGTGGACTATGAAGGGGGGTTGGTGGCGTTTTATGATGCTGGCAACGAGGCCCCGATCTTCACTTTCCAACCAGCCCCTTTTGTTGGGGAGAAAATCTGCCCTTTCTTTGAGCTGCTGAGTACAGGCTCCCAGATCAAACTGTGCCCCTGAGACACAGGATAAACCATCCTTGATTGGCCTTGGTCCTACATATGTTAGTAATAGTGCTTTTCCATAGAAGCAACAAGGAGTCAGGTGGCACCTTAAAGACTAACAGATTTATTTGGACATAAGCTTTCGTGGGCTAGAACCCACTTCATCAGATACATGGAGTGAAAATTACAGATGCAGGCATTATTATACTGACACGTGAAGAGAAGGGAGTTACCTCACAAGTGGAGAACCAGTGTTGACAGGGCCAATTCGATCAGGGTTCAATTCAATTCCATAGAAGCAATCATTGTGGTTGCCTCAGGGATGGTTTTGTTGCCAGCGGGGGAGAAGATGGTCCTCAGAATGATAAATAAGAAGCTGGTGAAGTAAACAATCAGTTAGGATGTGCTCGGCACTATGAGAGAAGTTTGGAGGAGCCCTGGCATGCAGATCACAGGGGGAGATTTAAAGATGAATATCTACATGTTCACAGTATGTTAGCACCTAGAGGTCCCAACTAAAATCAGGGCCCCATTGTGCCGGGCGCTCCACAGACACACAGCGGGAGACAGCCCCTGCCCCAGCTGAGATCAGGGATCCATTGTACAGAGTATGAAACAGTCTATGCCAGTAGTTTTCAAACTTTTGTACTGGTGACCCGTTTCACACAGCAAGCCTCTGAGTCCGACCCCCCCCCCTTATAAATTAAAAACACTTTTTAATATATTTAACACCATTATAAATGCCTGAGGCAAAGCAGGGTTTGGGGTGGAGGCTGACAGCTTGTGACCCCCTCCATGTAATAACTTCACGACCCCCTGAGGGGTGCCAACCCCCAGCTTGAGAACCCCTGGTCTATGCCCTGAAGAGTCTGCAATCAACAACATAAAGAGTGGGGGAAAGGCCATTTGTTAGGTGGGGCACCATCTTCTATCTTAGATACTTATCTGGACCCCCCATTATCTCATTGCAATGGAGCTACACTGATTTACACCAGTTGGGGACCTGCCCTTTAACTTCTATCTGTGGTACTTATGGGGACCCCCTTACAATACTACCTGAGCACGTCACAACATTTAATGCACTTATCCTCAGAGAACCCGTCCTTTAGAGAAGTGAAAATATCCCCATTTTACTGAGGTGGAACTGAGGCAGAGCTATATTTGACTACGCAGGGACATCGACTGGCAGGACTACACCAGCGTGGATGCTTTATTCCTGAATAAAAGTGATTTTATTTTGCTTCCCCAAACAATTACACCTCTGCGGTCCTGTCAGTCCATTTCACCACCCTGACAAGCCTGGAGTCGCTTGCCCAAGGTCAGACACATAGTCTATGAGAGAGCAGAGAACTGATCCCAGGTCTCCCTAGACTAATGCCCTGACCATCGGTGCACCCCATCTCTCCGAGCACTTAAGTGACTTTTCATACATAGAGGGAAACCTGGAGCAGGGCTAAGCCCTGAACCCAGATGCACTGCCTTGACTACAGAACCGTCCTCTCTCTTGCTATATTTTTTCCCCTTCCTATCACTAAGCTTCCCTTTTGCATTCTACTCTTA
The DNA here is from genome assembly GCF_965140285.1 of Lepidochelys kempii. Taxonomy (NCBI): domain Eukaryota; kingdom Metazoa; phylum Chordata; order Testudines; family Cheloniidae; genus Lepidochelys; species Lepidochelys kempii. The sequence continues at coordinate 45,667,521 of NC_136393.1, read as the reverse complement.
AATTTACATCTTGCTAAATGGAAGCAGAGGAAGGCATTTCTCTACGAATTTATTACCTAATAAACATTGCATTGGCATAGAATTTTTGAATGTTTGGTGGCTATTTATTTGGGAGGAGAGGAAGAGCAAAGCATCATTTGGTCTTATATAAATAAAGGTTCAGACGGGAGAACACAGTACAGGAGTAACTGCACCAGTCCAGGTGGGAGGGCGTACTGCACTCTGTAGCAAAGCGGCTCAGACCCATAACCCTCCAGCAACCCCTGCTTCCTAAGACCCTCACCTTTGCTGATAAGGATTCACAGATGGTGCGTTAGGGACCTCATCCTCCCTCCCCCGCTAGCCTGATCTAAGATCTCATTCAGCTCCATCTTCTGCTCACATAAGCACAAAGCACAGAAACCCCCCCGTTAGAGGAGCATGGGTAGAACTTCAGCATTGCCCCTGCTTTCCCCTTTCTAGACATAAGGCACACCTACTGAGAGCAGCAATCCTTCATCCTCACATAATCACAGATGGGCAGAGCCGAGCCCTTTTATACTCCTCTGGGCTGAAACCCGCCCCTTCTATTGTGATAAGTGAAATAATAGAATTAATAGGATGCACAAGAATCCCTTTTGTCCTGTGGAAATAGGGGATTTTGATTCCCATCTTTGGACCAGAAAGGCTGGGTGTATTTCTTGGGTTTCTGTCAAAGTGAGTTGAATTGACACAAAATTAAATGGATTTCTTTGCTCTGCACGCTGATCCTATTTCAAGGACTTCTCAAAAGCAAGCACGGGAAGGCTTTTCTTTTTAATTCAATGTTAAAACAAATTGTCCTCATCTGTGGGGCAGAGACGTGCCTGCTGAGTTTATCATTTATAGAGTCAGCCACGAGCCTGAGAGAGTAGTGTGTCCTATAGCGCGTACGCTCACATCACCATCTACTATTCTTAAACAGGACATTAGTAGACTGCTCAATACAAAGAATAGCACAGTTAACTGCTTGTAAAAAGCCAAATGTAGAAAATTTCAGTCCCTCATTTCTTCAGCTTCTTCCATCCTCACCTCTGTTGGGGACACTGGGGCATAGCCACTAGGTAACTCGAGGGGATGGAAGACCACGAGTGTCAATGAAGCCCCCTCGCACTAGGCCCAAGTGTCCTTGCCCCCCCCCCTTGCCTGGAGGCACTCGCAGCAGTTATGCTGAGAATCTGCAACAATATGTTGCAGAGTCAGACTGCCTGAAACTAAGCAAGGGCAAACAGGGCAGATATGGAAGAACAATGCTGAATAAAGCAGCTTTATGTACGGTTTAAAAAATGATACCGAGAACAAGGGAACTAGCTGGGCTGGCTATATGGATACTTAGGGCAGCTTGCTATTGGATAAGTATGCTGAAGAAAGGATGTATAAAAGCCTGTGTAACTTCCTGCTCTGTGTACAGGATTTGAGATTCTATTCTCCCTGTATCTTTTTGCAGCTGCAAATAAACTTTTCTGCTTCTCCACCCCATTGTGATTATTGGGTGTAGCACACCAGGTAGCGAACCAACCCCAGCTGTTGTGTAGCCTCTCGGCACTGGGTGCCAGCAACACCTCCAAGGGGATAAACAAACAAACTTACATAGCCCCCCCAAAAAACCTTTACAAGAAAATACAAAATTTAAGGGAATAGTATTTGTTTTATGAAATTTTCATTCAAATTGTTCCTACTTTTAAAGCCACTAATTATCATCATATCTTTCTGTACAAGTTTGTAGAGCAATTTTTCAGAGGAAAGACAGGTAGCTCTTAAAGTGGCCTTTAAGTCTGATTACTTAAAAAAGTAATTAATCTCTAATCTACAGAAACAAGAAACTTTACTTAAATCTGGTATATTTAGTAACAACCTTGGTACCTTCAGACACAGCATGTTTTGCCTGGTCAGAACTATCTGAAGCTCCCTGGAGCAAATAGTTAAAAAGCTTGTTGCACAGAGCCCAACACAACATTGCTACAACTACGCATTCAAATAGGTTAATCACAGAAAAATTCCTGAAGTCCACAGTTCCAAAAGAAATACTAGCATTAGGGCCATCCTACTTCAAGACCCCATACATGTAAATAAGCTTAAGATTCTTTCCTACTCCTCCTTTGCTTTTTGTCATCTTTTTTCCTCTAATCAGCAACAAACCCCCTCAAATTCTCCTTAGAAATCACCCATACCCCCACAACCCCTTTTTTAACTAAACATGAAAGGACTCACATGTCCTCCTTATAGTGCCTATATTCGGACCTGAGTGAGGACCTAGATAGCCTGCTCCTCCCCCTCCCCTCGGCTAGCACTGACCCCAATCTTGTTCAAGTCAACACAGAACAACCCCCCCCTTTGCTACGGCGATATGCAAATTAAGGATTCCAACATTCCACTTTTCATTGGCTCCCTTGGGAAACCAATCAACTAGCGGCAATGTTTGAAAGAAAACAGAAAACATGGAGAAGTGACTTTGCGCCCACTATTAATTAGAAGCTATTGCTTAGATTGTGAACTCCCAGGAGTAAGGCTGGTGTATTCCTACAGCGCCTAGCACAGTGGGGCTTCATTCCTGAGTGGGGTTTGTTTGATACCGCAATACAACTCAATATTTGTTAAAATAATCCTTCAATTTAATCCTTTATCCATTCATAAGGTGTCTATACTATAGACCAGTGGCTCTCAACCTTTCCAGTCTATTGCCCCCCTTTCAGGAGTCTGGTTTATCTTGCGTACCCCCAAGTTTTCACTTCACTTCAAAACTACTGGCTTACAAAATCAGACATGAAAATACAAAAGTGTCAGAGCCACTAGTCCTGAAAAAGTGTTGACTTTCTCGTTTGTACCAATTATAAAATAAATCAGTCAGAATATAAATATTATACTTACATTTCAGTGTTTAGTCTATAAAGCAGGCTAAACAAGTCCTTGACTGTCTGAAATTTTAGTTTGTCCTGACTTCGCTAGCGCTTTTTATGTAGCCTGTTATAAAACTAGGCAAATACCTAGATGAGTTGCTGTACCCCCTGGAAGATCTGCATACCCCTGGTTGAGAACCACTGCTGTAGACCACTATGGGGGAGAAGGGGCATGGTGGTTGTAGACTATTTCACACAATGTCCCTTCTCCATTCCTGTTCAAATCAGAGTCCTTGTCATAATAAAGCAGGGTGGGGAAGAGAAGTGCGTGGCCCAGAAAAGGCCCTTTGAAGAAGGCCAAGAAGCGGAGCAGAAGCTTAAGAGCAAGAACAAAGCAACGAAGAAAAAAAGCCAGGAAGAAACCAAAGGACCTTGTAAAATCAGGAGCCACTTCTGTATTTCTTATGCAGTGGGAAGCATCTAGGGAAAGTCCTCAGAGTCATACTATTGATTCACCGTAAAGAAAGAATCGGAAGGCTCTTTTAAGAGCTAATCCACAACGTTCTCAAGATGAGCTTTAACAGAGATGTCCCCGGTTTTGTTTGATTTCATTGCACGTGTATCGAGCCAAAATCCCCTGTGTGAGATCTCAGCCCTGCGGTGAATGGGAAGAAAGAAGGCACGTAGGGGCTGTGGGAAATCGTGTTTTAGAAAACCTTGCGTTGTTTACCAGGACTAAAAACCTGTTTTGACACCAGCATTAGGGTAATCTTAAAAGTCCTCGGGCTTTGTCAGGCCGTCGGCTTTCCCAAACGGCGTATCATAAACTACATTGCTCATCGCTGCGAGCACTTCAATGAGCAGGGTTTTCTTTGCAACGCTAAATAAGTTTTCTTGATCACCAGGGGTTGTCACTTAAACTCTTCCTTATGACACACTGCACACAACAGTTCGCATACAGAATTTGCTCTTTTGATGAACCCTGGGGGATGGTTCTGAAAAGAACCGTTTTGATTTCCTTCCCCCCCCCCCCCGGCCTGAGCCCTCACTCCATAAGGAAAGTGCCCTTAATAATCTCCTCTAAAATTTGCTTCCTGCGGGTTGCCACCGTCCCCCTGATTTTGCCCGGGCTCCTGCTGACCCTCTTGGGCTGTGCACCAGCCGGTTTCGTTTCCCCGCTGGGGTCATTTGGCCCTGGGGCAGCTGTTCCTGTCTTCGCCGAGCTCTGGCACCTCTTGGCCGCGGCTGATTCCCTCTTTTCCGCTTTCGGGGAGCCGCCTCCCCGCGGGAGCCTGAAAGAGCCCGAGGCGCCGCTGCCGCTGACCCGACGCAGAGCCCCGCGGCTCAGGAGATAACGGAGCACAGTCTTGATGCGGCCCTTGTTCTTCCGCACGTCGTATCCCTCGCCCTCCAGCGTCTTCTTGATGGCGGCCAGAGAGGCGCCTCTGCCGGCGGCGGGGACATCAGCCGCCCGGAGAATGACCTGGCTGAGAGTCGGTTTCTTCCTTCCCTTGCGCGGGGGATTCTCCCCAGCCGGACGGGAGGCTGCAAAAGCCGCGGGGAGAGGACGCGAACCGGGCATGTCCCTGCGAGTCAATCCCAGCTGCTGCCACCCAGACCCGCACGTCGGGCCGCCGCCCTGACACTGAGCCCAGCGGCCGCCGCTGAGGCCAGATAACGAGCAGAGCCCGACGCAGCCGAATCAATCCCCTGCTTTATTCCTGCCCCTGCGCCCTCTCCCCAGCCGGTGTTTCTTCTGCCCCACTCAAGTTGCCCGCAAAAAAGCGCCAGCCCCGATTTGCACAATCGTTTCATCCTCCCCGTTCCAGGACACTGAGCTAGTTCCCCCGCTGGCGTTGTCTGAAGTATTCATGAGTTGCTGTGTGGGATAAGTCACAAAACTGAGCTGTGGCCGCCCATTTGGCTCCTCTACTCAGGAGAGAATTCGTGCTTATCTAATTTTAATCCACATTCCCGCAGCTGCCACCTCTGGAGTTCACTGGGACAGGCTGGGGGGTGTGCGGGAGAATAAAAGAGCAAAGCAATTAGCCTGTTTCTCGGGCTTTGTTGTTGTCTAACTCGTTGTTAAAGAAATCTAAGAAACACACCCAAACACTTGCAAACACCTGGGGATTAACACTCCTTTCTTCCTATTGGACAAAAGAAAAACCTCGCTTCCGATTGGCTCTCATTCTTTACCAATCAGGGCAGGGGTCTTCACATTGTTTTCCTACAAGATTAGGATTGGAAGGGTCTGCTTCATATTGGCTTTGTTGGTTTTTTTATTGGTGGAAGAGGGTCTGGTTATATCAGGAGTTATTTTCGATGCTTACTTCAGAAGCTGATTTTCCTGTGTACTGTGTCTCCTCGTTTACAGTTTAATAACAACCCCATGAACTCGATCCTCACACGTCCCTTCTAAACTAGTTTGAAGGAAACAATTAGTGACAAATTGAGTTACTGGAGAGGTTTCTTTATGGCATTTGAAAGATGGTTATAATGGCTCCAGGAATCAAAGGGATGTAATTCCTGTTCTGGCCCAGCGTCCCCAGATTGTAAATACTTCAGAACATATTTTTAAAGGCAGGTCAGGTTTTTGAAAATAGGATTCTTCAGTAGTAAAGTGGAGTTTGATTTCCTTCTTCCAGGAGTAGTGTTAGGCCTGGTCCTGGATCCTGTTCCACTAAAGTTAATTAGAGCTTTGCCCTTTACTCACATGGGAGAAGGATCCAGCTCTTGAGTCCGCAGTTACAGAGTTAGGATTGCACTGGAAGGAGGTGGAAAAAAGTCTAGGGAATAGAGAAAAGAAAGGAGACCCCTATGCAACATCTGTCCCTACACGTTATTTAATGCTAATTTCTGGCCAATTTATAATAATTCTGCTTCAATAGACTTGGTGCCTTTTTCTAGGGTATATTTTCCCTTTAACGCTTATTTTTTCTCTCTAACGTAATGGGGGACACACAAAAGATTTACAATATTCCTATCACTGATTCTGAGATCAGAATGAAATTTGTTCATTTTTTCTAATAGTTTGTTTTGAGAGGAGAGGAAAATGTTCGAAAGGGCTGGAACCGGAGCAATCTCCCTTGCCTGTTTCCTACCATGGATGTATTTGGAGGTGGTCGCTTAAAAAAAGGCTTGTTTTTCCTCCAACCAGAGTCTAGGACTCCGTGTCGTCCTATCAGTGCCTGCCTTTCCTTCTGAGCCAATCAGCGCTCACTCGTGCCTTTATAAAGATCCCCTAGCAGGCTTTTTTTTTTTTTCTTCACTGTGTGGAGAGAAAAAGTGAATAAAGAATCACTGTTGTGGGTTTTTTTCCCCTTTCTCTATGGTTAGAGCAAAGCAGATGGCTTCTAATCTGTCCCTGCAGAGAGCCCAGTGGAGTAAGCAAGCTGAGAAAAAGGGTTGCACAAGTGCCTATTCCTATGCACCAGCGAAGAGGAAGAAACCCCCCCATGATCATCCTCATACCGAAGTGCAATGGCAGAACCGAGGGTCTCTGAAATCTTCCGAGATGTTGCTTCCTAAACGGCCTTTTCAGCGCCTGAGCAAGGTGGTTTTTCAGAGCTCTGGGGGGAGCCGCCTGCGTGTCCAGTCTCCCACCTACCTGGCCTTGCAGGAGGCCACGGAAGCTTTTCTGGTGCAGTTGTGCGAGGACTGGAAGTTATGCGCTCTGCATGCGAAGAGAGTCACTGTCGCGTCCAGCGATGTACACCTCGTGCGATGCCTGCGCGGGGGAAGACCCTGAAGGCTGTTAATGCGGATCTGTGTGACTGCAGCACCCGGGCGCGAAGCGACTTCAGATTGGTTTAAAAAATTGGTCATTATGATCAAGTAGCTAACGGTTTCTGTTATGTAAAACTAAGGGGGTGTAACTTTCATTTTTTAAATGCGCGACAGTGTCCCATGTCTTATGTCCTTTTGTTTTGTTGAATGACTTTCGAAGTTTTTTTTTTTTTTTTTTTTTTGAATCACGGACAGTGAAAATTAAGCTGCTTTTCTTTATAGGGAGAGGGGGGGATTGATTAGTTTTCTAAAACACTGCCATAGAGAACGGCGTGAAGTCTTTCTACCTCCCTCGCCCACCTCTTTCCCTGTCTCTCCCTCGCCGTAATAATTTAATGCGGAGGTTAAAGGGGTTGGTTTGTGCTTCGAGTAAATATTTCACAGAATGAGCACGTGTGTAGACGCACAATTCTGTAGCAAATATTCCTAAAACGGCGATGGACGCGCCCTTAATCCCTCCTGACACGTTTTAGGGGCGGTGCGCTAAATTCTCAATCAATTAGGTCCTCTGCTGCCGCAAGATTTGATCTGCCACATAGAAGAGTGGTGCGCTCCTGCAGGGCTTTCCTCGTGATTTCAGTACTGCTGCTGTAACATTGCAGCCCTGCGGGACCCTTCACAATGCTACACCCCACGTGCTGTTAGAGTGCAGTTTATCGGTGTTGTGATGCGAAAAAATCGTTTCAGCCTTGTGGTGCGGCTATCACGCCCCCCCTCCCCCGCCACTCTAAGAGGGTGATCATGTCTAAATGATAGCTTGCCTTTTCTGAAGCCCTTCAGCTGGAGTATCTCAAGATTGTAAGAGCTAATCAAGGGTTACAACAGCAAAAACCAAGTGCTGTTACGCCAGCTGTTAAATGCTGTTAAGGATTAAGCGAGAGAGGATAATGGATTTGCTCAGGGCTACCCTCAAACCGGAACGACAACCGTAAACACCCGACTCCCCTTCCCACAATGCTATTAATTTCCATCCCATAGAGCGGAAATTATAAAGTAAGATCCCTTCGCACCGGATTTGGCCACCCTGGAAGTCATTCCTCACTGGTTTGTGTCCCCTGGAGTCATTTCAATGTAAAGCGAAGTGACTGCAAAATCCTACCAAGGTGGTTTGAACTGACGCAAATAAATCATCCTCTCATGACTTTCCCTTTCGTGGGCGTGTAGTACTCCGAAACGGACACACGAGGGCACCCAGTCCTCATAAATGAGAAAACGCTCTGTGTAAATATTTAAATAAAAAGAAAAGGAGGACTTGTGGCCCCTTAGAGACTAACCAATTTATTTGAGCATGAGCTTTCGTGAGCTACAGCTCACTTCATCGGATGCATACTGTGGAAACTGCAGCAGACTTTATATACACACAGAGAATATGAACCAATACCTCCTCCCACCCCACTGTCCTGCTGGTAATAGCTTATCTAAAGTGATCATCAGGTTGGGCCATTTCCAGCACAAATCCAGGTTTTCTCACCCTCCACCCCCCCACACAAATTCACTCTCCTGCTGGTGATAGCCCATCCAAAGTGACCACTCTTTACACAATGTGCATGATAATCAAGTTGGGCCATTTTCTGCACAAATCCAGGTTCTCTCACCCCCTCACCCCCCTCCCAAAAACCACACACACAAACTCACTATCCTGCTGGTAATAGCTCATCCAAAGTGACCATTCTCCCTACAATGTGCATGATAATTAAGGTGGGCCATTTCCAGCACAAATCCAGGTTTTCTCACATCCCCCCCACCCCCATACACACACAAACTCAGTCTCCTGCTGGTAATAGCTCATCCAAACTGACCACTCTCCAAGTTTAAATCCAAGTTAAACCAGAACATGGGGGGGGGGTAGGAAAAAACAAGGGGAAATAGGCTACTTTGCATAATGACTTAGCCACTCCCAGTCTCTATTTAAGCCTAAATTAATAGTATCCAATTTGCAAATGAATTCCAATTCAGCAGTTTCTCGCTGGAGTCTGGATTTGAAGTTTTTTTGTTTTAAGATAGCGACCTTCATGTCTGTGATTGCGTCACCAGAGAGATTGAAGTGTTCTCCGACTGGTTTATGAATGTTATAATTCTTGACATCTGATTTGTGTCCATTTATTCGTTTACGTACTCTGAAAGCTGTCAATATTTAAATAGTGATTCGGGAGTCGGATCCTGGGTCTCCCACCTCCACGGTGGGTGCTCAAACCACCAGGCTGCAGGGTCAGTTTCTCGCTTGCTTAAGAACTAAGTGTTTCTACCCCTGGAACAGCTTCAAGAGGAGAGATTGAGGGAGCCTCACACCAGACTATCCCATAGCTCAGTGGTTCGCGCCCTCCCCTAAGGGGTAGGCAGGTTCAAATTCTTTCTCCCCCCTATGGCAGAGGGGGGAATTGAGCCTATGTCTCCCACATCCTGGAGGAGTGGTTTTAAGCTCTGGGCTAAAGATTATAAAGTGGGTAGCAGTAGCAAAGGAGTTATGGTGGGGTGGGGTGTCGATCACTGACACTGCAAAGGAGTTATGGGGGGGTCAATCAGTGAGGCACTGCAAAGGAGTTATGGGGGAGGGGGGGGTCAATGCCTGTCCTCTGCTGTTCCTGGCTTGTTTGGATCAACAGGAGAACAAACAGGATGGGGATAAATGAAATTAGCTCCAGGAAAAACCTCACCAGACACCTACTCGCTCCTAACCCGCAGCCCCCTGCTATCCCAGCCCTCAGCTTCCCGCTACTCCCCACAGCTCCGCCGCTGTCCCTCAAACCTGACCCGCAGCCCCCTGCTAGCCCCGTTCTCAGCTCGCCCCCTTTCCCCCCCCCCAGCTCTTCTGATCCCCCTCAATCCTGACCCACAGGCCCCCACTATCCCAGCCCTGGGCTTCTCACTGCCCCCCTCTCCACAGCTCTGCTGGTTCCCGCCGCTGTCCCTCCTCTGCCACACCAGATACCTAGGCTAAATCTTTTGGTGCAAGGCACTCAGGGTCTCGCTGTGCCTCACCCAACTCAGGTCAACTGTGATCAGCTTGTGACCAATGGGGAGCGGGGTGTGGGGGGGCAACTAGGAATAACAAAACCCCTGTTGGCAAGTGACTGTGAGAAGCAACTCAGGGGCTTGAGAGCAATTTCAGACACCCTCCCTCCTAGCTTCCACGAGGAATCAACACGGCCACGTGTGTCAATAATGATCATGACCCACCCGCATGTTCTCAGAACCAGGATCTTGCCCGGAGTGGCTCTTGCAAGCTAAGCGGGTCCGGGCAGAATTTCGAAAGGAGACACCAAGAAAGCTGCAGTTGCTACAGGGGGCGGGATAGGGGGCTTCTTTCCCCTGTCAGAGCTTACCCCAATGCCCCAGTGTGACGCCAGGGGGCGCTGTGCTGCAGTGATCAGGGTTGGGGGCTCGGTTGGGGGCGCGTGCCCCTGGCAGTCCCCTCCCAATGCCCCAGCACAATGCCATGCTGCACCAGGTGCTGACTTGCACTTTAGAGATAACCAACTCACCCGCCCCACTTTGCCATTAAAGGCATCCTGGTGCTTTCTCTCCTAGATCGGGTCTGAACCGTGGGGTCTTGGCTAAATACCCCCTTGAATGATTCCATTCTGCCTCCCTCCTCTAAAATCCATGTGTGCCTTATTTGGACCCAGGATTCACCATTCACTTCCTGGTACCCAGCTGCCCCACCCCCAGAGGTGGCTGCAATTCAGTGTTCACAGCCTTACCGTTCTGGTAAAACACAGGCTGTTTACTGCACTGGGTCCCTGTTTCTGAAACCCTTCGCTGCTGCTCTGTATCCCCTCTGGCCAGCGCACAACCATGCCCCCCTGTTACTATACCTCGGGGCATCAGAAGAACATGAAGGAGGGTTGCTTCCAAAATGAATGAATAGTTCAACCAGCTTTAATTTATATCTAATATCTGCACCGGGATTTCATAAAATCAGAGGAATGTAGGGTAGAAGGGGCCTTGAGAAGTCATCAAGTCCAGCCCCTTGCGCTGAGGCAAGACCAAACAGACCTAGACCAGGAGAGTTAGTTTGTGTGTGTGGTTTTTGGAGGGAGGTGGGGGGGGGTGAGAAAACCTGGATTTGTGCTGGAAATGGCCCAACTTGATTATCATACACATTTTAAAGAGAGTGGTCACTTTGGATGGGCTATTACCAGCAGGAGAGTGAGTTTGGGTGGGGGGGGGTGAGAAAACCTGGACTTGTGCTGGATATGGCCCAACTTGATGATCACTTTAGATAAGCTATTACCAGCAGGAGAGTGGGGTGGGGGGAGGTATTGTTTCATGGTCTCTGTGTATATAATGTCTTCTGCAGTTTCCACGGTATGCATCCGATGATGTAGCTCACGAAAGCTTATGCTCAAGTAAATTGGTTAGTCTCTAAGGTGCCACAAGTCCTCCTTTTCTTTTTGCAAATACAGAGTAACACGGCTGCTCCTCTGAAACCTGAAACATAAGAGCGGCCATACTGGGTCAGACCAATGGTCTCTCTAGCCCAGTATCCTGTCTTCCGACAGTGGCCAAGGCCAGATGCTTCAGAGGGAATGAACAGAACAGGGCAATTATCGAGTGATCCATCCGATGTCGTCCACTCCCAGCTTCTGGCAGTCAGAGGCTAGGGCAGAGGTGGGCAGACTATGACCAGCAGGCCACATCCGGCCTGTGGGACCGTCCTGCCAGGCCCCTGAGCTCCTGGCCAGGGAGGCTAGCCTCTGCCCGGCGCCTCCCCTCTCCTGCTGTCCCCCCTCCCTCGCAGCCATGCTGCAGCGTGGGCAGCACAACTGGCTCTGTCTGGGCAACGGGGCTGCGAGCTCCTGCCGCTCTGAGCGGCATGGTAAGGGGGCCGCGGTGGCGCACATGATGGCAAAGGAAGGTTGGGTAGGGGGTCCCGGGGGGCAGTCAGGAGACAGGAGGCGGTTGGATGGGGCGGACGTTCTGAGGAGGGGCGGTCAGGTGTCGGGGAGCAGGGGGCTGTTGGACAGGGGGTGGGAGTCCCAGGGGGCCTGTCAGAGGGCGGGGGTGTGGATAGGGGTCGGGGGGACAGGGAGCGGGGGGGTTGGATGGGGGTGGAGTCCCGGGGGTCAGTTAGAAGTGGGGGGTGCCAGGAGGGGGTAGTCAGGGGACAAGGAGGTTGGATGGGTCAGAGGTTCTGAGGGGGGCAGTCAGGGGGCGGGAAGTGGGAAGAGGTGGATAGGGGGCAGGGGCCAGGCTGTTTGGGGAGGCATACCCTTCCCTACCCGGCCTTCCATACAGTTTTGCACCCGATGTGGCCCTCAGGCCAAAAAGTTTTGCCCACCCCTGGGCTAGGGGCACTCAGAGCATGGTTTTTCATCCCTGCCCATCCTGACTAATAGCCACTGATGGATCTATCCTCCATGAACTTATCTAGTTCGTTTTTGAACTCTGTTATAGTCTTACATCCTCTGGCAAAGAGTTCCACAGGTTGGCTGTGTGTTGTGTGAAGAAATACTTTCATTTCTCCTCATATGGAAGCTGTTCCATACCCCTAATAATTTTTGTTGCCTTTTTCTGTACCTTTTCCAATTCCAATATATCTTTTTTGAAATGGGGCGACCAGATCTGCACGCAGTTCTGCACAAACGGAGAAGACCGTGCGCGCCTTTAGAGGATGCCAAAACTATTTAGGGGGATACTGCCCAGGATGGTCCAGTGGTTAGAGCACTGGCCTAGAAGTTGGGAGACTGGGGCATAATTCTGTGCTCTGCCACAAACTTCTTGTGTGACCTTGGGCACATCAGTTAGTGTCTCTGGGCCCCAGCTTCCCACCCGGTGTTGTGAGGCTTAATATATTACAGCCTGCCTGTGAAATGCTTTGAGATCTACTGGTGAGAAAAGTGTTGTATAAGAATGGGGCGTTATTATTATTAACAGCTCCTTCCCTTGTAGTGTGAAAGTCCATCAAACAAACAAACAGAAAAATCTACAAATGTGCTACTCTTTAGCAGAACCTCAGGGCTACAAACACCTTGGAAATGGAGGTTGCTCTGAACTCTGAAAAGTGCAGAACTCTGAACAAAACTTTATGGTGGTTCTTTCAAAAGTTTACAACTGAACATTGACTTAATACAGCTTTGAATCTTTACTTTGCAGAAGAAAAATGCTGTTTTCCGTTTTTTGGGTTTTTTTTGTCTCTGCAGCTGCCTGAATGCATACTTCCGGTTCCAAATGAGGTGTGGGGTTGACTGGACAGTTCGTAACTCTGGTGTTCGTAACTGTGAGATTCTACTGTAACTCAATATACAGCATGATACAAAGTAAGTCTGAAAGGTGGCATATGACTTCTACCCCTTGATTAGCTCATTCGGTATGTTAGTTTGGAAGCAGTAGCAGGCTCATGATTCTCTGTGTGTTTTCTGGCCGCTAGAAGAGGCCAGAAGCAGACCGACATACCCACAAGCAGAATTTTAAACTGGATTACACTAAATTTGAAGTACCAACTATGGCATGATCCAGCCAGTGGGTGAGTGGGACAAAGAACCACACTGTGTTTGCAGAGCTTGCAACAGCATGAAACCAAGGAAGGAAAAGTTGAGGGTAATTGTCAGGGAAAACTTCCTAACAGTGAGGTGTGCTAGGCTGTGGAATGTTCTTCCCAGGAACAACAGTGAGAGCTCCCAATTCTTGAGATATTCTGGCCAAAATCCTGGGACATGTGGTAAAGGGCATGAATGAATAACACAGCTGGTTTTTGCAGCGTCGTCGTAGAGCGCCGTGTGTGGTGCAAAAGGATTATCTCTCCCCAACAGAAGTTGGTCCAATAAAAGATTCCCCCCCACACACACACACACACCCCTTTTCCCAGCTGATCTTTGACACCCATCACTTCCGTGAATCCGTGACTCAGCTTTCAAAGAGCTAAATAACAACACAAAGATCAGCAGCACACAGACTGTGCAGGAATCTGGGGGGTGTGGGGTAGCTAACACAGTCTCACCTGCAAGAATTCACTCGCTGGCTGCTGGCGCTTCCCCTCCATCTCGCAGACCAGATCGCTGAGGCAAGAGAGCGCCTTAGAGTATTTGGTGGCATTTTCATCCCTCACCTTCACAATCGCCTTGTCCAGCTCGCCCAGCCGGCCCAGGTGGTATCTTTCTTGTTCCTCCAGAAACACGCACAACTGCTGAAATTCAGACACAACCTTCTGCCTCTCGGCTTCCACTTCTTTCTGCAGCAAACATGCACACAGACAGGGAAAAGATCAGGTCAGGGACACACAGAGAGTGGTTGGGACATTTCATAGACTCTTCTGTAGCTCTCTGCAGGATAATTACAGTAAAGGCTTTGTTATCCCGCATGTTGGGGCAACGGGGGCTGTCGCTTAGTCAAAAACTCTGGTTAACGAAAAATTATACTTACCAACGGAATACGAATTTTCAAAGAATTAGAATACAATAAAACGAATACCGTATAAAACAGTAGACAGGTACTCAACAATCCAGTCATGGTACTGCACTGCAGAGTGGTCGGTTTCTTGAAGCACGTTGGTGTATACAGGGAAAGTTTTCTATACAGCAGGTTATCTTATGACACTACATATCACTCTGGGCAGCGCATGGCCTACACCCAGATCACTAAAAATACACAACACTAAAACGATACTGAACAGAATTTAATCTTTCTGGAATGATTCAGAAGGCACTTCAGGATCTTGCAGTGCCTCCGGGACAGCATTATCAACATCAATTATCGTTGTAGACGGAGAAGGCATAGGAGATTGGGCTGAATCTGTTACGATACACCCTGGAAGCTGCTCTTTTGACTAAATCCCTGATATCAGCTTTCTGACTTGTCTTCTGTCTCTTTGTCATAAAAGCAGAGTGCAGAATGGGCAATTGCATAACCTCCTGGGCAGTATACTTGACCCAATTTCTAGATTGAAGATCTGTATTGGAAGAGATCAGAAATGCCAGTTAATAGAGCTTGCTGGTTGATAAAGTGCCGGATAACACAGCTTTTACTGTGTATGGCAACCCATAACAATACAAGTGCAGACATTTCCTGTTGTGAGTTTGTGTGTGTGGTTTTTGGAGGGGGGTGAGGGAGTGAGAGAACCTGGATTTGTGCAGGAAATGGCCCACCTTGATTATCATACACATTGTGAAGAGATTTCAGAGTAACAGCCGTGTTAGTGAGTGGTCACTTTGGATAGGCTATTACCAGCAGGAGAGTGAGTTGGGGGGGGGGGGGCGGAGAGTGAGAAAACCTGGATTTGTGCTGGAAATGGCCCAACTTGATGATCACTTTAGATAAGCTATTACCAGCAGGACAGTGGGGTGGGAGGAGGTATTGTTTCATGGTCTCTGTGTGTATATAATGTCTTCTGCAGTTTCCACAGTATGCATCCGATGAAGTGAGCTGTAGCTCACGAAAGCTCATGCTCAAATACATTGGTTAGTCTCTAAGGTGCCACAAGTCCTCCTGTTCTTTTTGCGAAGACAGACTAACACGGCTGCTCCTCTGAAACCTGTTGACAGAGAATTTTCTGATCGCTTCCCCAGTAGCAAAAGTGCCTCCTCTGGTCAGCAGCCTCCTTAAGCCAGATCCTCTGAATAGCAAGAAGGGGAGGAGGCTGGCCTCAGAAGGAGGGACTTCGGAGAGCAGGCATGGCAGAGAACAAGCATTATTAACCTCATTGTTTGGATGATGCATTTTTCTGCAGTCTCCGTTGTCCTTCTTAGGCTCCATGTACATTTGTGTTAGCACCTAGAGCACAGGCGCTGACTTTCCGAAGTGCTCGACCCGCGGCTCTGCCCCAGGCCCCGCCCCCACCCCACCCCCAAGCCTCACCCCACCCCATCTCTGCCTGCCCCATCCCGCCCCGCCTCTTCCTGCCCCTGCTCCACCCCCACCCCACCTCTTCTTGCCCAGTTCAACCCCCTCCCCCAAGCATGCTGCATCCTCACTCCACCCCCTTCCCCTCCAGAGCCTCCTGCACGCCTCAAAACAGCTGATCTCGGCGGGCCAGAGGCGCAAGGAGGGAGGGGGAGGTGCTGATTGGCAGGGCCTGCCAGTGGGCAGGCAACACTGGGGGGTGGGGTGGGAGCTGATGGGGGGCTGCTGGTGGGTGGTCAGCACCCACCATTTTTCCCCCATAGGTGCTCCAGCCCCAGAGCACCCACGGAGTCTGCGCCTATGCCAAGAGGCCCAGACCCATATAAGTGTATGCAGTACCTATCACAAACAAAGAATCTCTGAACCAGAAGAGAATTTGCAAAAGACAGCAGAGTAAGTAAGTACTGATCTCACTCCAAGTATCAGTGATGTCCTGGAGCTGATAAGCAATAACGGCACCTACCAGAAGTTCCTGGCTTTTCATTTCCCCACTCGATTGAAACGCTAGAATCTCAGCTCTCTCTTTCTTCAAAATCTCCAGGTGGCTCTGAATTTGCACCTAAGAAGTTGGGAGATGAACAAAAATAAAAATGTTTTATGAGCTCTGTTTAAACATACAACATATTTTTGAGGCTTTGCCATCAACAATAACTAATAGATTATTTTTTAGCCCTGTTGCTTATTAATATGGTGTATTCATTACTGTGTTTTAAACCGGGTGCTAATGCCTACAATATTATTAGTTAGAATGTGGTAGCAGCCATAGGCAGTGACTTCTGCAGGCGCCAGTGGGTGCTTGACCTCTGCTGCCCAGCCCTGCCTCCACCCCAGCCCTGCTCCTTCCCACCCCCATTCTAACCCTTTCCCCAAAGTCCCCGCCCCAACTCTGCCCCCTTCCTGCCCCTATTGGACTCCTTCCCCAAATCCCTGCCCCAGCCCCGCCTCCTCCCCTGAGTGCGCCGTGTTCCCGCTCCTCCCCCCTCCCTCCCACAGCTTGTTACGCCGCGAAACAGCTGTTTCACGGCGGCAAGTGCTGGGAGGAGATGCAGGGACACTGCACGCTCAGGGGAAGAGGCGGAGCTGGAGATGAACTGGGGTGGGAGGGCAGGATGCTTGGCTGCCAGTGGGTGCAAAGCACCCACCAATTTTTCCCCGTGGGTGCTCCAGCCTACGGAGTCTGTGCCTATGCTCCCGTCGACGTCTATAATCCACCTCAATGAGCGGCAGAAGTTCTGTTGCCGGGAGCACGTCTCCCATCGACATTGAGTAGTGTGGACATGGCTGTAAACTAACCTAAGGTACATCAACTTAAGTTACGTTACATAACTTAACTAGTTCAACTTAGATTGATTTACAGCACTAGTGTAGACCAGGTCTAAGTCAGTGATACTCAGACATGAGCGGTTCAGGAGCCAAATGAGCGATCAACGTGACCCAAAAGAGCCACAGTCATGTGAATTCATTGTTTCATTTACTACAATATTATTCATATTTAAACAGTAGGACAGGGGAAAGATTTCGTTTGAGCATTGGCCTACTAAACCCAGGGTTGTGAGTTCAATCCTTGAGGGGGCGATTTAGGGATCTGGGGCAAAAATTGGGGATTGGTCCTGCTTTGAGCAGGGGGTTGGACTAGATGACCTCCTGAGATCCCTTTCAACCCTGATATTCTATAATTCTCACAGCAAATAAATTAATAATCTGGTGCAAGTTAATAATTTACTTGGTTAATAAGATAGTAAAAAGCATGCTGATTGATTTAATTGTTAACCCTACAGTGTTTTAAGATCATGTGGTAAAGGAAGACACATTAAAGAACCACTTGTGGCTTGCCAGCTGCGGTCTAACTATCACTGGTCTAAATAGCCAAGGCAGAAGGGGGAAGGGGGAGTTACTCGTCCAAGGCCACCAGCAGGGCTAGAACAAGAATACAGGTGTCCTGAACACCAGTTTCACACTTAAACGCTGCCCCGGGCTGGGTCAAGTTGAGCAGGTGCTAACAAAAAAGAGACCAAATCTTGTGACTAAAAACAAACCCCCCTCTCAGTTGTTCAGGTCTTCCTCTTCCTTATTACCGGTGACGTCATAACCCTGTCATGGGGCTTTCAGGGAAACAAAACAAAACAGGCACAATAAGACCTAAATGCAGAATGGGGCTAGTGGTGAGAAAGCTCCTTGTGAATGGGTGTGTGTGGGGGGAGACGACAGAGAAATAGGAGAGACAGCAGCTCCTGAGGCTGGTAGGGTACAGCTCGCTCCAAATTGGGAATCAGTTACTGCCTGGTTCCTGGCCCAATTCAGGGTGCCAGAGAGGCTGTTCCAGCCCCTCTGGGTCCCATTCTTATCCCCCAACCCAGCTTATGGGTGAACTGATGCAGGGACAGAGCCCCCACACTATTTCCAGTGCAGAGACTCCACCCCGCACGGCAGCCCCGGTTCACCACCCCATGCAGAGTAATCCCATGCCTATGGGGGGAAAATGAGGTTTAGATCCTTTAGTGTGTGTAAAACCGTACTTTAAAAAATTCTTAGTGTATTCCCTTTAGCTATAGAGTTTGCTATGCAAGATCTCGGTAATAATGCAGTGTTTTGCCAGTGATTTCCGCTCTACTCCGTGCTGATTAGGTCTCAGCTGGAGCATTGAGTCCAGTTCTGGGCGCCGCATTTCAGGAAAGATGTGGACACATTGGAGAAAGTCCAGAGAAGAGCAACAAAAATGATTTAAAAAATCTAGAAAACATGACCTACGGGGGAAGATTGAAAAAATTGTGTTTATTTAGTCAGGAGAAAAGAAGACAGAGAGGGGACATGATACCAGTTTTCAAGTACATAAAAGGTTGTTGTTACAAGGAGGAGGGAGAAAAATTGTTCTCCTTAACTTCTGAGGATAGGACAAGAAGCAATGGGCTTAAATTTCAGCAAGGGAGGTTTAGGTTGGACATTAGGAAAAAATTCTGAACTGTCAGGGTAGTTAAGCACTGGAATAAAGTATCTAGGGAATTTGTGGAATCTCTGTCATTGGAGATTTTTAAGAGCAGGTTGGACAAACAGCTGTCAGGGATGGTCTAGATAATACTTAGTCCTGCCACGAGTGCAGGGGACTGGACTAGATGACCTCTCGAGGTCCCTTCCAGTCCTACGATTCTATGGTTCCTACCTTGTACTCCTGGGCAGCCTCTTCTATGGGAACCACCGTGTGAGCCCTGTGCTCCTTGGATCTGTCACACACCACGCAGATGGGGGTTTGATCCTCCTCACAGAAGAGTTTCAGAGCCTCCAGGTGTTTCTCACACACCCTCCCGCCTCGGGGCTCTTTGAACAGCTGCAGGCTGAGCTGTTTGGCCACCTCTGCCACATTGGCCAGCTGCCTGTTGGGCTTGAGGTGTCTCTGGGGGAAGCTGCCCCTGCAGCAGGGGCAGGAGAGGCTGGTCTCCTGTCATCCCAAGCACTGGGTGATGCAGGCTCGGCAGAAGTTGTGCCCGCAGTCTATAATCATCACCGGCTCTTTAAAATAATCCAGGCAGATGGAACAAGTAGCTTCCTCCTGGAGCGTTTTGGCTGGATTTGCAGCAGTCTTTGTACCCGGCTGAGCAGGTGCACACAGAGTTGAGCTGCACTTATCTGCTTCCTGAAGCCCAGGGCTGGGTGGAGCTTTCATCAGCAATCAGCCCCCTTCCTGACGTTGCAAGTTGTTTTGGCCGTTGTTGCAGCAGCAGCCACTGGGCCTGCTCAAGAGAACAGAGCCTGAAGGTTTGTGTGTTTCCCAACTTCTGGCCAGCCTACACGTTTTGCTCCTGGTGGGACTGATTGGTTGCCAGTTCACTGCAGTTTGCACACACCTGGATATATGCTAGCACAGTGACACCCCAGTCATGTTTTGGTTTGCCCCAGTGCAGGGGCTCTCAAACTTTTCAGACGACTGGAGTCTGATTTGTCTTGCCTTCCCCCAAGTTTCCCCTCACTCAAAACCGACTTGCTTACGCCATCAGACATAACCATACAAAAGCGTCACAGCACGCTAGTCCTGAAAAAGGGCTGACTTTCTCCTTGTTCCCCTATAACGATAAAATAAATCCATTGGAATATAAATAGCGTCCTTACATTTTCAGTGTATCGTCTACAGAGCAGTATAAACAAGTCACTTGTCTGTCTCAAATTTTAGTTTGCACTAAACTTTGCTGCTAGTGCTTTTTCTGCAGCCTGTTGTAAAACTAGGCAAATATTTCGAGGAGTTGATGTACCCCCCCCGGGAAGATCTCTGTGTACCCCCAGTGGGACACGTATCCCCGGTTGAGAACCCCTGCCCTAGTGTGGGCCACAAAGCAACCTCAGAGGCAAATATTTATGTCCTGGGAGAAATAGTGCTGGTGTTGCTCATGGGGCTTGAGCAGTGATGAGCTGCCAAAATCTTGACAACGGGTTCCCTCCTCACCCCACGAGGGGGTCGTTGCCCACCCCCGCCCCCCCAGGACTCCTGCCCCATCCAACCCCCTCCCCTGTCCCCTGACTGCCCCCAGAACCGGGCAGGAGGGTCTTGTGGGCCACTGTAGTGGGTGCCCACCCCACCCCTAAGAGCCGGAGGGACCTGCCGGGGGGCGAGGTGGGGAGTCCCGGCGGTGCTTACCTGGGGCAGCTCCCAGGAAGCATCCGGCAGGTCCCTCTGGCTCCTAGGGGCGGGGGAGCATAGCTGGGGGGGAGCAGGGGGAGCAGCCGCTCCCCCCACTGATCACATCAAAAGTGGCGCCTTAGGTGCCGACTCCCTGGGTGCTCCGGGGCTGGAGCACCCACGGGGAAAATTGGTGGGTGCAGAGCCCCCACCGGGAGGGCTGAGAAGCAGGCCGCGGCTTCTCGCTCAGGCCGAGGGTGGTGGAGGCGAGCTGGGGCGGGGAGCGGTTCCCTTGCGCCCCCCCACCCCGGGGTTACCTGCTGCGGCACGGGCGGCCCTCCTCGCGCCCCCTCCCCCCGCCCGAGCTCACCTCCGCTCTGCCTCCCTGGGCCTGAGCGGGAAGCCACCGCCTGCTTCTCAGCCCGCCCCGGCTTCCCACCGAACAGCTGATTCGCAGGAAGCAGCGTGGGGGGGCGCGGAGAAGCGGAGCGGGGCCCCGCGTTCAGGGGAGGAGGCGGAGGCGGAGCAGAGGTGAGCTGGGGCCAGGGGTGGGGTGGGGAGCTGCCAGTGGGTGCTCTGCACCCACCAAATTTTCCCCGTGGGTGCTCCAGCCCTGGAGCATCCCTGGAGTTGGCACCTAAGGCTCCACTTTGGGCCGCTTAAATTTAAAAGCCCGTTTAGAACCGGTTCTACCTCGCGGAACAACCGGTTCTAAAAGGGCATCTAAATTTAACAACCTGCTCCAGCTCAACACTGGGCTTGAGGAGCATCTGTCTAGATTATAATATTGCCAACCTCAAAGGTTGAAAAACCATGACTCAATCCCCTCTTTCCCCCCAAAAAATGTTGAGCTTGGCCCCAAACCCATGAGATTAAAAAAAAATGGAGCAGTTTTTTGGGGGTCTGTCCTCTGATATTTGAACTCCCTCCAGTGTGTGTCAATTAATGTTGCCCCCTCTCCCAAATGTGTGACTTTGGTCTCTGCTGCAGGTGTCCATCCGCCCATCTGAATATCCCCTGCCCAGCAATGAATTCTCCCCTCCCAAAACCCAGATCAATCCTGTCCCCCACTCCCAGATCTGACTGTCACCCAACCTCCACATCTGTCCTTCTCCCTTGTCTGCCCCCCTCAGCTCCTACCTGAATTCTGCCCTCAGATCTGCTGTCATCCAGCTCCCTCCATCAGTTCTGACCCCACATCTGCCCCTCAGACCCTATATCCCCTTTGCAGCTCCTGGGGTTCTTCAACACCTGAGCCAGATGAGCAGGAGAAAGAAGTGGACTCTCAGACCTGGCGGAGCTGCTGTAGTGGGGTCCCCGTTCCCAGGCTGCATGTTGCAGGGATGGGAAGGGGTGGGAGTGGGGGGGGGGGCAAAGCAGAGGAGCCATCCCATTGTTCATAGTAGGGGAAAGGAAGAAAAATGAGGGAATGGATTTGCCTTGAGCTGCTGGGTAGAGCTGAGCAAAAAAATCAATTTTTGATACAGTGACCAAACAAGAAAAAGGAAAAGAAAAGAAAAGAAATTGTTGCGGGTCAACCTGAAATGACTGTTTGCTTGTTTTCTTCTCAGCAAATATTCCAAAGCCATCTCACTTAAAATGACAATCTTCTTGAACTTAATTTTTTTTTCCAACCTGTGTTTGGCAAGCAAGGAGCTGGGAAAGGATTGAGATGCAATGAAGTAAAAAAAGGGACTCAACGTTTATTGCAAAATCAGGGATATTTCTGCTAGTTACAGAAAAGCAGGAAGGACACATTCTGAACAGAAATCCCCTCATTAACAGGTCTGGGGCATGCCTGGCACTGGGCTTTGTTTTATTCTGTGCATCTCACTGGAGTTTCCCATTGACTCACTTCACATTTATTTCATATTCCCGTTATTGCTGGGGTAGTCCCCACCCAAGCCATTGGCTTGTTTGTTAACTTGACTAAAGCAGGGATAGAGATGAGGAAGGGCCAGCCCATGAAGGGCCTGGAGCATCATTCTCATATGCCTCATGTCTCGTTCCCTTTCTGTCACAGAGCAGAGAGAATAGACCATACGTATGTCTACACAGCAACCAGACACCCATGGCTGGCCCATGCCAGCCAACTTGGTCTTGCGGGACGCAGCCTACCAGACTGTTTCATTGCTATGTGGACTTCTGGGCTTGGGCTGGAGTCTGAGCTCTGAGACCCTCCCGCCTTGTGGGGTTTGAGTGCCCTGCCTCAAGCTGGAGCACGGAAGTCTATACCGATATTTTTAGCTCCAGAGCCAGAGCCCTGCGAGCATGAATCAGCTGATCTGGGCTCCGGACTCTCTGCCGTGGCTTTTTAATTGCTGTGTAGACATACCCTACGCTGCTAGGAGAGTCTCCGCGGGAGCATGACCACAGAGACTAGGGAGTGAGTTTCACTTCCTCAAAGCTATTTAGGTACCTATCTCTTACTGAGAATCTGGGTCTAGGAGGTTAGGAAGAGGACAAGACGAAGCTCTGAGTGAACTAGGGAGTCTTCCAGGCTCATCAAAGCTAGAAAGGAAGGGCAGATCTGCACTGCATTTTGGAGCCCAAGGGAGTGAGAGACTCAAGCTCACGGGGCTGATGCTAGTGCTCTGAATGGTGCTGTGTGGATGGGGCTTTGAAATTGAGGCGTGGGCTCTGAAGCCCCTCCTCCTCCCCTGCCTTCAGACCTGAGCTGCAACGTCTACGCACGACGTTTTGGAGCCCTCGCGCACGCCCCGCTAGCCCGAGACCCTTGACCCAGGCTGGGATGATCCACACTGGGGCGTAGACATTCCTGAAGGGCTTGTCTCCATGCAACACTGCACCTGTTTAGCCACACCTGGGATTGAAGCCGCATGTAGTTCAACCCCTTCAAATGCCTGCGCGGACCCTCTTAAATCAAGACAAACGATGCTTTTAAAGTCAATTAGGAGCAAGTTTAAGCTAAAGCCAGTCTTGCCAACCCCTAGTGTTCAAAAATCGTGAGTCAGGGCTCCTCAAAAATCAGGAGATTTTAAAAAAAGATTGTTGTAGCAGCTAGTCATGGATCAGGACCATGTTGGGCAAGGTGCTATACAGACCCAGATTAGAAAATGACCCTTTGATGCAAAGATATTACAGTAATAAATGTTTTAATTTGTTGGAGACTTTAGGAGTCACATTTTCAATCTTTCCTCTGCAACTCGGAGGGCTGAAAACTTCTTTTAGGTATTGAATGAATCTTCTTATTCTGTTTGTGTTATTAACAGTTAATTAATAATTACCATCACTATTATTATTTTAACGGACTGATTTAATAAGAGCGCAGATCCGGATGGAATCATAAGAAAAAAAACACCAAATATCATGACAATCACAAGAAAACCACTTGTGCTGGCAACGCTTAAAATTGAGTCACACCGCTCTTAAGCCAAATTAAGATCATCCAGACTGGTGTTTGCTCCAGGTTCAAATTAAATCAGACCCTGGTGCAAAGCCTGCATGTAGACAAGGCTGCAGAGGCTCGGGGAGGCGGTGCAGGAAATGGCTAGAGAGAGGGGCACATTTCATGGGGGGGGGGTCCCAGTGGGATGTTTCCCCCCTAAGCCTCAAGGGATCAGTGTGAGGTGGACCCCTCCGCCCAAGTAGAAGAAGGGGAACATTTTTTCCCCATTGAAGGAGGCCAACATTATAGTCGTATGGTCATCTTCATAAAATTCCACCTGCCCCCCTTCATAATCAAGACAAACCCCGATTATCCCAGGCCTCCCACTATGGGGTTGGAGGGTCTCAGAGGAGCCCAATGCCTCCCTCCGAAGCCACCAGCGCCCTTGAGACCAGATCCCATCCTCAGGGCTAAGAGTGAGCCATTCCTTCCTCTGCACGGACTCTCTGGCAACCCCCACGGCCCACTCCCTCTGATCCCCAAACTCCACCTCCCAGTAATGTCTCCCTGAAGTGAACCCCTGGGTGCCCAGTACACAGGGAGCAAGATCAAATCTTTTGGGATTCTCGGGCAAGAACTCTTGTGGTATCTCTCCTGATCGCACAGATTTCCCGTCCGCAGACACGATGAGCCACGGGTTCGCGGTGTCAGGATCCAGAATCACATCCTCTGAGAGGGGTGAGAGAGAATCAGAGCGTTAGATCTGGCTGTGTACAGCACATGGGGTCCGAAAGATCTACAGATGCTGGGCTTCTCTCCCGTAGACCATCCCTGGGCAGTGCTCCAAGTATCTAGAGCTGAGAGGGCATCTGGCCAATATTGCCAGCAACCAGAGCTTCATGCGTTCCTCATGTATCTAGGCTCAACAGCCACAGCATTTGGGGTGCTCACCACCTGCATCCCATCTGGGAGTGCCTGGGAACTGTCATCCTCGAGGAATTGCTTTAGGAGACTCCTCAGCCACCAGCGTACCGGGGAAAGGGCATCCGCTCCTGTAGCCCCTTAGTGGTGGGGCTGGTCAAAAGTGTTCCTTCCACTGAAACTGTTCCAGTGGCAATTGTGGGGTTTGTTGAAACGGAAAGGTTCTGCTTTCCTTTATTTATTTTTTTAATTGCTATTTTTTCATTGGAAAACTAAACAACACACATCCGTGCAAAAAAAAACCAGCCCAGACTGATTATTTTTCCGCCGTTGGCCAAAACTTCTTCCATTTTCACTCTCCCTTCCACCTTCCCCCAGCCCAAAAATGTTGCTTTCCAGGTTGTTGTTTGTTTGCTGGCTTTTAAGAAAGGTAACATTTTTCAGCGCAGGGGCGGGGGTCGTCTCCAATTTTCCAGTCATCTCTACTTAACAGCATGGGGCCCTTCCCCTCTGCCCAAGGCCCCACCCCTCCTTTTCTGCCCCCTCTCACCCGCTGGAGCCCAGAGTGGGCACACACACACACACACACACACACACACACACCCCTGTGTGCCCCCAGCCCCAGTGCACCGGCTTCAGGGAGGAGCATGGGCGGGCCATGCAAGGCTGTTTGGGGAGGCACAGCCTTCCTCAGGTTATGCTATCCACCACGCATGCAAAAGCTTCCTCAGTCACTGGAGTGCACCAGGAAACTCATCGGCACCTCCAGTGGTTGTGAGAAAGCATCACACCATGGAGTGTTTTAGGCTCAGGGTTAGGATGGATTGATTACCTTTGAATTCCTCCAGAAGCTCACTTCTCTTAGGGAAAGTCCCATGGATGAGTTTTGGATCGGGAGCAAGAGTCATCTCTGCCTGAAACTTCCCTTCTGACTGCTAGAGATAAAAACAAACCAACCAACTAACCAACCAAACCCAGAGATTGATAATGCCTCTTCATCTGATTGTTCAATCCTAACAGGCTTTATCCTTGGTCTTTGCTTTGGTGTGTAAGCGCGGCGGGGTTGGTGTAAGCTTGAGTGTGACTGGGGGTGCCATCAGGAGAGGAATTAGTAAGGGTGAGACAGGGGGTGGCAGAGGAAGATCCAGGGAGGAACATGAACGTGGTCAAGTTCAGGCTGAATATTGGACAACGTCCAGATTGTGAGATGGGAAAGTATCAGGCTGTGGAATCGTCTCCCAAGAGAACTGCCAGGAGTGGCTGCTCCATCACTTTGGAGTGTGGACACAAGACTGGACAAAAACCTAGGAAATGGCCTGCAGGGAGAAATCTTGTCCATGGGTTGAAGGTGAAACTTCCCCTGGGGAAGGCTGGCTCCCTGTCCCATCTCTTCCACCCACGGCCCTGCCCACACTCTACCCCGGGCACTGCTCAATCCCCACCCCACCAGTGGCCGTGTCCCTCCTCTCCTCCACCCTCTCCTCTGTGGAGGCATGGCGGGGTGCGGAGGGGAGAAGTCGGCGGGGGGGTCTTGTGGGGGAAGGGTGGCGGAAAGGAGGGACACGGCCGGGACCTCCAGAGTGGGGGTGGAGAGGAGGAGAGGAGGGACTCCCCAGGCAGTGGTGGGGCCTCGGGGACGGGGTGGAGCAGGGAGGGGAAGAGTTGGAGCACAGACATGGCTTAGCCTCTCCTGGCCTATTATACCCACCACCTATGATCGTGCCCTAGCCCTGGGAAGATGAAACGGATGGTCTAACCGTGCCTTCCCCCTCAAAATTTATGATTCCTTGCAGTCCCTAGACAATCCACTACCTGTTCTTTGCAGTGTTGTTGTAGCCGGGCTGGTCTCAGGATATTAGAGAGACAAGGTGGAATTGATTGGGCCAACGTCCAAAGAAGAGCCCTGTGTAGCTTGCAGGCTTGTCTCTCTCACCAACAGAAGTTGCTCCAATCAAAGATATTACCTCCCCCACCACGTCTCTCTGTTTCACAACCCAGCATTTCAGGAGAACACACTCTGCCATGGGCGGCAGGTATCGTAGGCAGGGGGAGGCAGTGCCTCCCCAAACAGCCTAGCGTGGCCCCCGCCCAGGCTCTGCCTCCAGGCCAGGCCCCCTCCTGCTGTTCTCAGCGCTCTGCCCTGGCCCAGGTTGGCTGGCCTGCCTCCCGCAGGGACTTAGAGTGGCTGGTGCTGGGGCCGTGCTGCCCAGCTGCCCGGCGCTCCAGGGCTGGCCACTTTGCACACCAGAGCTGGAAACTTGCCCCCTGGCTGCCCAGCGCTGGGGCCAGGGGCAGTGGTGAGGAGCAAAAGGGGGGGGAGGGGTGGCAGAAGGGGAGGAGCCTCAGGCACTACGGGCGGGGCCAGGGGCTAGCCTTTCCCAACGGCTGGGTCACCGGCCGCCTCTGAGCCCTGCACTTAGCGGAGGAAAATATTTTCTGTAGATTTCCATTAGCCCTAACTGCATCTAAGGGTTGGGTATCATTTTTCAAAACATGACCAGATGACTTTGTTTAGTAGTCCCTGGAAAGTCATATCCTCTCAATAGCAGGTTAGGTGGCACAAGAAGGGACTTCTTGAGACCAGCCAGGGTAGAAGAAAAGCAAACCACCACAGCTTTCATTTGAATGGTGGGACTGAGGCTCTTCACACAACACACACTGAAGTGGGCACGGTCCACACAGACGTACAAGACTTGATGGCCAGACATGCTAAGAACTCAGAGCTTCCACAGCCTCTTTGTTTATTTGCAGCTTCTTCGAGGCAATTTTTTTCATTATTTACATGAAAAAATATTTTTTTTCATAATTTTGAGCCAAAAAAAATGAGAATTTGGCAGTTTGGGGCTGATTTTTGTGTGTGGCAGTTTTGGGGCAAAACTTTTTCAAGTGTTGGCACCTTTGTGGGGGGCTGAATATTTTTGGTGTGTATCTGAAAACTGAAAAATAAATCAGGTTTTCATTTTCTTTTAAGTCAAAATTTTCTGTAGAGAAAACAGACATCCCAATTTCCAGGCAGTTCTATTATTTGATACTCTTCCCAGAAAATAAAAAAAAAAAAATAAAGTACACTCTTGTTAAAAAGCAGGAATCAGCATTCAGAGACTTCACAAACCCATCCTGAGCAGACAGATTGTAATCCCTGTTAGAGACAAACCAGACGTCTGCTCTGATCAGAGGCTGTACAGCCGAGTCAAAGGAGCCCTCGCAAAGCAGTAACAGATTGACCAAACACACAGCCCACCAGATCCCTTACCTCCAAGCACAGGGTCTGCAGCTACTTCTCCGAAACTCCCCAATAGCCTTCTCAAGGACACTGGTTTGCAACTGGCTTATATACCTAGCCTCACAAACCCTCTGTTCCCAGCTCTCTCCCAGATTGCGAAACAAAATATATGTCCAGTTCGACAGGATTCCCCGCACGCCTGTTTGAGTTGAAGTTTCTCTGGCGAAAGATCTCTCTGCGCTCAGGGGAGGAGGTGTTTCTGCCTGGTTCCTCTGAGCACTGGGTGATGCAGACTCAGCAGAATTTGTGCTCATGGTTTGTAAACACCAGATTTCATACACAATCCCAGTGGTGCTGGAATACATTGAATAGTGGGGGTGCTGAAAGCCACCCCCTTTTCCCTTGTCTGTCCCCTACCCACAGAGCTGGGGCTGAGAGCAGAGTCATTTCTCTGGAAGGGTGGGACATGGATGGGGCCACAGCCGAGGGCAGGCGCTGGGCCAGCAGCAGGACCCTGGGCACAGGGCTGACAACCAGGACCCCAGGCGCGGGGCTGGGAGCCAGCATGCGGGACTGGGACCAGAGCCTCGGGAGCAGGGCCAGCAGCCAGGACCCCACATGGGGGCCAGAAGTGGAGCCCGGCTGTGGGGCCAACAGCTGGGACCCTGGGTGGGGGTCTGGGAGCGGAGCCCCATGTAAAACCCCTGCACCCCAAATCCCGCGCCTATGTACAATCTAGACAGCTGGGTGGAACAGCTTCCTGTTGGAGTATTTTCCTCGATTCACAGAAGGCAGAACTCCTTCTGTGAAGTTCAGTTCCAATCTCCTCTTCACAGAAATTAACTGAGCCTTGAGCAAGGTTTCCTGGAATGGGCTTGTGCATGTCCTTTGGCTGATTGCATTGTGTCAATTTGAATCAGTCTGTAGGTCAGAGTTAGAGACTTTGGATGACTCAAACAAGAATACCCCATGAGGTGGGGGGGGCCTCATTGAGAGATCACTAGACTGGGCCTCAGGAGACCTGGGCTGTAGTCCGGATGACCTTCCTGCCTCAGCTTCCACACATGTCAAACAGCGATGATGCGAATAACCTCCTTTGCAAAGTGCTACATAAGAGCTAGATATTATCATTAAAGTGAGTGTGTTCCCCGAAGTTGGAAAAGCCACATTCACCCGTGGCATAACTCCTCGGCAGCCAATGGTGTTATCACTGGGATGCATCTGACCCTGAGGAAATCCCTCCATGCAGATCAGAATGCAAACTCCTTGCTTTGCCTGAGAGGTCCATTGGCCATTGACCCTTGGAAGCAAAGGGTTGATGGCCCATTGAAATCAACAGTGAGTCTTTCCACTGATCGTCACAGGTGCTGGATCTTATCAATTAAATGGCACAATGACCTGATGTAGGGTAGGGAGACACACGCTAAGCGAGTGCAATTGCTACCATGTTGGCAACACTTGTGCGCCATCGCTTGTGGACCTGAGGGGTGGCACTAACATAACACATGCTCGTGATGGTGCAGGTGTAGAAAATACCAGATCTAGTGTAGACTGACTCCAAGAGACAACTCTAGGCTTCCCCGCCTCCCCACAGAAAATGTTCCTACTAGGGAAAATCTCCACGCTATTCCAGTGCTTCTCAAACTGTGGGTCGGGTTGGGACCCCAAAGTGGGTCGCAATCCCATTTTAGTGGGGTTGCCAGGGCTGGCTTAGACTTGCTGGGTACTGGGGCAAAAGCCCAAGCTGAGCGCTTCCGCTCTGGGTGGCGGGACTCAGGTTACAGGCCCCCTGCCTGGGACTGAAGCCCTTGGACGGTGGGGCTTTGGCTTTGTTACCCACACAAAATTCTCTGTCACTTGCTCACTCTAGGGCACCCACCTTTACCCAGTTCCAGGGCTCAAGGCTTCCACCTTTACCTAGTTCCTAGGGTTCAAGGCGTAACCCTCTTAATTTAGGCACTCATTTTTATCCCGTTCCTAGGACCCAGGCGTAACCGTATGTTCTAGGGCACCCACCCTTACCCAGTTCCTAGGGCTCTGGCGTAACCCTGTCAATTTAAGCACCCATTCCCTCCGAGCTCCGGGCAGACACCAGTTCCCTCTGGGCCCCAGGCTTAATCTTTTGTGGGCTTACGGGGGTCTTTTACCAGTGAAAGAGTCTTACACAGTAATATCCTACTTAACATCTATTTATTAACAATTACCAAAACCAGAATACAATGCTACACATACAATAAGGCAGTAAGGCAGATGAACTTTTCTTGATGGCCAGTCGGGATCAGGTCCATCTGGGGGACTCCAGTTTCTGTACGGTGTCATTGCCAAAGTGTTGAGGTCTGGCAGCTCTGATCTTTGGGACTGTGTCCTGGAGTTGGTTCCCCAAAGAACTTCCTTTTGGACCCCAGTTTTTATAGTGAAACTTGAGTCCTGCTTAGCTGTACCTCAACCAATCATTTTACTAAAATTTTACTAACCAATCCTAACAAAATTCTCCAACCAATCATAACCCAAAACCTTAATTAATTTACACCTAGCAAAATTAATTATATGGCAGACAGAAACAATCAAAGGACCAGACAGAGATCATACAGACAAACAATAAGGAAGTGGGGACCATAATGACAAAACAATACAGAAATGAGGATTTCCCAACCACAACTACTGATAAGTGGTCTCTTGCCAGACAGGATGCCATCAAACTAAGTTTTCTTTAACCATCTTAAGATCTGTTTCTTTATCTGGTGATAGTAGGTGCCATTGGGTCAGGATCTCCTTCTTAACAACCTGATATTACATTGTTTTAATCTAATTTAGATGGAATGTGAGGATGTGACTTCCTGCTTCTCAGCTAACGGCGGCTGCTCTTTTAATCTGGCTGCAGACAAAGGCAGTAGGCTTTCAGCCTTACGATAAGGCTATAGGCCAAACAATATGGCATCCGATGAAGTGAGCTGTAGCTCACGAAAGCTTATGCTCAAATAAATTGGTTAGTCTCTAAGGTGCCACTAGTACTCCTTTTCTTTTTGCAATATGGCTACAGGAAAAGGCCTTATCCTTACAGTTCCACTCCCCTACCTGGGGTGGTAGGGCTCGGACAGGCTCAAGCTGCGGCCCCACTCATGGAGTCCTGTAGTAATTTTTGTTGTCAGAAGGGGGTCGTGGTGCAATGAAGTTTGAGAACCCCTGGGCTATTGTATAGCCAGAGAATAGTGATTGTGAAGGGGCAGCTAAGGATCATTCACTGAAGGGTAGAAAATAGAGTTGGTCAAGAAATGTGGCTTTTTGTTTATTTGTTTGTTCCCCTTCCCCCTCCACTTGGGTTAATTTTACACAGAAAAGGGGGGAGGTTGCCTACGTTCTGAGTGGAGAATGTTGCCTTTTTTGTAAAAACAACAGCAAAAAAACCCCCATGAAAACCAGAAAACTCACCAGGCAGCAAAACATTTCAGCTGAAAAATGCACCAAACCACACAGGATTTTGGCTAGCAGCATTGCTGCAAACTGGAAAACTTTCGATTTGGGAGTGACAAAAATAAATAAATAAATAAAGTAAATATGAGGAAAGCAAACAGCCATTTTGTGCAAGAAAAAAAAAGTGAATTTCATCAAAAATCCAATTTTCCAGTGAAAAGAGGTTTTGATGGAAATATTTGACCAACCCTAGTAAAAATCATCTCAAGAACATTGTGATTCTCATTAAAAACCTATAAAAAACCCTGGTAAAGACTGAGACTGTATTGCATAGACAGGCCAAATAAACAGGGATGGCTGATTGGGGACAGCAGCCGTAGGCCCAGTTTATAAGATGATGCAACATATTTGCATCTAGTTTCCTTCTAGGATCCAGTTCCCAGTGCAACAATACCTTATCTGGGAGGAACAATTGCATCTCTCTAGCCCTGCTAGTTTTTCCTGTCCCTAGTGCCACATACTTTCCCTGAGAGCTTTTACCAGTTTGAGGGCAGGGACCAATTGTCCTCTGAGAGATGTCAAAGGATAAGACCAAATCTCCCTCATTTGGAGCGTCTTTTCCTGTGTTTTAGGGAGCCCCCAGGGATTAGAATTAGATGAAAAATGGGGTGGGGGGGGAGTTGCATTAAAATGAAATTTCCAAGTTATTTTCATTTCAAAGTGTTTGGAAATACCCAGGTTTAGAACTCTGTTTTTCTCTCTCTCTCAGAAACTTTCTTGGAAATGATTGAGATCCAATAAAGTGAGTGGTAGGTTCTGTAAAATCCGGGGTATTTCTATCAAATACAGAAAAGCAGGGGAAAGTGACTTACACAAAGAACAAATATGACACATTTTAAACACAATTCCCCCACGAAATAAACCTCGAGTGAGATGCACACAGAGCATGTTTTTATTCTGTTGTATCTCACTCACTTCACTTTTGTTTCATGTTGTTCCCATTATTTCTGGTGTATGCACCACACCAGCTGTTGGGTCCTTTGCCTAATTGCTTAAGCAGAAACCACAAGGTATGATGGGTCGTTGGCATTTGTCCTGTGTTCTTCATGTACTTTAGTCTTTCTATCACACATTCGATTGGTCAGTGGGGAAAAAGAAAAAAAAAAGCAAAAAGCCTGGACTGAGGCTTTCAAGCATCTGCTGTGGATTAAAAATAAATGCGGAAACCAACCTTCTGCTTCCATTAATACACCGACCTCAAAAGGAGTCCCACACAGCAAACCAGAATGTGTTATAAGAACGCTTTTAATGACCAGTTTCCCAGGCATACCGTACGTCTACACTGCCATAAAAGACACGCAGCACAAGGGCTGGGTCGAGGCTTGCAGGGCTGACTGAGGCTTGCAGGGCTATACAATTGCATTGTAGACATATGGGCTTGGGCCAGAGCTTGAGCTCTGAGCTCCCACAAGAGGGGAGGGTCTCAGAGCCTGGTCCCACACATCTAGGCTGCAGTTCTAGCCCTGCAGCTCAAGCGTGTGTCAATTAACCTGGGTTCTGAGACTTGGCGTTGTGGGTTTTTATCACAGTGTAGACATAAACCATAGAGTCTAGGCACCAAGGGACTAGGAAGGGCCCATTTCTCAATTACAGTGAGGCAATTATATATAGGGGAAACTCAAGAAACTCTTGACTGTCCCCAAGTGAGCTCAGCCATGAAGGCATCTGAGTCTTGCTGCCTCCTGGGGAATTCCCCTACACACGCCCTGTCCCCGCACAGCCAGATTCCCCCTGGCTTTGTGACAGTGAGAGACTACCATGGTCTATCTCAATGACAGAGAGACATACAAGGGTACTGGTGGGATGGCTGCTGTCTTGGCCAATAGTTACACACAGCAGTGAGTGTGGATGTAACTGGTCTTTCAATATGGAGTGTAGACACACATACCCTATGCACCGCTGCAAGAGTGGGCAAGGCTGTAGTCCAGAATTAGAGCGTCTACAAAGGAGCTACTATGGAATAGTTGTTCAGGCTACTTCCCAGCGTAGACAAGCCCTTAGTCTTGGATACCAAGGAGCTGCCTTCTCTGCCACTGGGCAAGTATTTTGTGACTCATGTTAAGACAGGTTTCAGAGTAACAGTTGTGTTAGTCTGAATCCGCAAAAAGAACAGGAAGACTTGTGGCACCTTAGAGACTAATAAGTGTATTAGAGCATAAGCTTTCGTGGGCTACAGCCCACTTCATTGGATGCATATAATGGAACATATAGTAAGAAGATATATATATATATATATACATACAGAGAAGGTGGAAGTTGCCATACAAACTGTAAGAGGCTAATTAATTAAGATGAGCTATTATCAACAAGGAACAAAACTTTTGTAGTGATAATCAAGATGGCCCATTTAGACAGTTGACAAGAAGGTGTGAGGATACTTAACATGAAGAAATAGATTCAATGTATGTAATGACCCAGCCACTCCCAGTCTCTATTCAAACCCAGGTTAATTGTATCTAGTTTGCAAATTAATTCAAGCTCAGCAGTTTCTCCTTGGAGTCTGTTTTTGAAGCTTTTCTGTTGCAAAATTGCCACCCTTAAGTCTTTCGCTGAGTGGCCAGAGAGGTTGAAGTGTTCTCCTACTGGTTTTTGAATTTTATAATTCCTGATGTCAGATTTGTGTCCATTTATTCTTTTACACAGAGGCTGTCCGGTTTGGCCAATGTACATGGCAGAGGGGCATTGCTGGCACATGATGGCATATATCACATTGGTAGATGTGTAGGTGAACAAGCCCCTGATGTAATTAGGTCCTATGATGTGTGTCACTTGAATAAATATGCGGACAGAGTTGGAATTGGACTTTGTTGCAAGGATAGGTTCCTGGGTTAGTGTTTTTGTTGTGTGGTGTGTGGTTGCTGGAGATTATTTGCTTCAGGTTGGGGGGCTGTCTGTAAGCGAGGACTGGTCTGTCTCCCAAGATCTGGTCGGGGTTCTAGGCATGTGTCTGCACAGATCTGTTCCTGGGCTTTTTCAGGGAGTTTCTTGAGCAGATGGTGTAGTTTCTTTTGGTAATCCTCAGTGGGATCAGAGGATAATGGCCTATAGAATGTCGAGTTAGAGAGCTGCCTAGCAGCCTCTTGTTCATATTGCAACTTATTCATGATGATGACAGCACCTCCTTTGAAGATAGTTGGTCTTCATCTCCCTCTAGTCACTGGTCTATGTACTACACCCTTTAATAAGCCTAGTCCTTTAGTACCCAGTGTTAGCGGCTGGTGCTTTTAGAGTTGAAGGACTCAGGTTCAAACCTCACTATTTCCATAATTTAACCGCAGCTCCCTACAGTGGAAGCTTTTGTAGAAGCTGCTCTTCCATCCCTGCTTCCCTGCTAGGGCTGCTTTCAGAGCAGAGACAAAGCAGGAAAGGGAAGATGAGGAAGCCACTATATTCAGTCCCCTGCGTTGACATCACACCCAGCTCTCCAGCCGCACACAGACAGGGAGAATGGAGGAGACTGTGCCTGTGAGCGGGGATACAGAGTCCTCTACAGTCCAGAAGAGAAATGACACATTTTAGATACACTATTCAGCTGGTAGAAGAAGTAATCCTAGTATCAACTCCAGCCCTGGACGAGAAAGGAAGTGGTAGCCTTGAAGAGAGAGGGCTCAGTGGACATTTCTCTGAATGCTGGTATTTAAAACAGCACGTCAATGTCTACTGGAACTAGAGCATCAGCGTTAAGGTGTTTTGGGTGCTGTTTCTATTCAATATAGAGAGTTTCTATTCAATGTTATGTGTGTGTGAGAGAGAGAGACAGAGAGAGAGAGAAATGGCTGTTTGTGTGATCGTAGCTTGTGATTTCCTTAGTTTGGAATGTTTCTATTTGTATTTTTGTGGTGGGTTTTATTTTGATATGAACGTAGAAGCTTTAGCTGGAAAGTAATTAAAGGGGTTTGGGGTTTTTTTTTGAGGGGGATTGGAAGAAAAAGTTCCACATGGGAACTTACCCTTTTATAGGGTCCCATAGTTTTAATCATTTCTTTCTCCAGGTTAGGTGGCTGAGCATCTGGTGGCTGGAACAAGTGAAAGAGACAAAACTAGTATATTATAATTCTGTATACTGTATTGTAATAGCCCATAGAAGTCCCAGGGGCTAGATCACACAAAAAGTCCCCATGGAAAATGTTGGCTTTTTATCTCCCATTTCCCCCCATATTTTTCTTTTTGTTTTGTTTTGTTTTTCAGCAACCAAAAATTCTCAGCCAAAAACTGCTGAAAAACAAACAAACAAACAAAAAACCCAAAAGTTTGACAACAATTTTTTAAAAAAATTTTGTCTAATTTTTTTTGTTTCAGTTTCCTGATTGGAAATTGAATTTTTTTCAGTTAAATTAGACAAATTCTGATATTGAAAATAATATATTAAAAAAGTTTTGAGGGAAATTGTTTTGACCAGCCCAACTCGAGCCCCAGTGTGTTAAGCTCTTAGTACAAACATGTCAGGAAAAGACAGCCTCCACTTCTCAAAATTTACAATCTCAATAGACATCTAGAGACAAGTGGATATAGCAAAGGATTGGTGAAGGAGCACAAGTGAACCATAAGATTTCATGCTGCCTGGCCCAATTTTATGGCAATGTTTTTAAAAATGTGGTTAAGGTAGTCCCTTAAAAGGAGATTGAACATTTGCAATCAAAATCAAATATTCAATCAAAAAAAATGGAAAATTGGGTTTTGGCCAAAAAAAAAGTAGAAAAATCAAATGCCTGAAAACCAAAATATGGAAACTGAAAAATTTCCATGCAGAAACACTTCCATGGTATCTCAGATGGAGCAGTCCAGAGAGAGACTGGTTGTATAGGTGTGGAGAGGTGAACGTTAGAGTCGGTGAGACCCCCACCCACCCACTCTGGCCAGTCCCCTCTTAGCAGGAGACCATGGCCGGGAATCTCCCTCTCCCTCCAGCCACTAATTCACTAATTTCGTATTGGAGAGACCTGATGGAAAACTAGCTGAGCTGAAAGCCGACCCCAGCATGTCTTTGCTGCTCTTCTGCTGGACCTGGCTGGAAACTTACTGTATTGTCGCCAGACCTCTTTTTCTTCCATATATACTGCTCTATAGGCACACAGCCTTTCAGTCACCTGGGCTTGTGCCTATATTTGCTCCCCCCGGCAGCCTCAGAATCTCCTTTTTGGGTGAACTTTGCACCCAGGGAGCAAAGGGGCAAGAATGAAGCAGACAGCTCTTGTGTGCTATCAATGCCAAGTGAATCGCTATCAGGCAGAGCAACCAACCAACATCTTCATAGAGAGGTTGATCTCCTCTAGCTCTATGCTGGTAGATTCTCAATGATTTAAACAGAAGAACACCATATTTAAATGGTTTTGTTTAAGTTCAAACTACTTCCAACAAAGTCTGATGTCAAGCCAAAAATCTGGGAAAATGAAAAGGGAATGGGGGAAAGTATTTAGAAAAGAAGAAAGACAACAACAGGGGATCTCTCTGGTCAAAGGTTTTGAGTCCTGGGTGCCTACAGTTAAAGTCTTAAATACATAAGTAAACTCCAAAAATCTGTAGGCTCCCCATCCCCCCCCAAAAAAGTTCTAAGTTATCAGCAGCATCTATTCACCTCAGGAGTAGCTGCTGGGTGGACAGTGGTTTTAGAATCAGGACACCTGTTCAGACACCTAGGAATAGATTTAGAAACCTAATTTCAGACACATAGAGAGAGAGAGATTAGATGAAATGATTTTTCCCCCAGGCAAGTTAATTGTTTAATAAAGGACAGAGATGACAAAGGTTAAAAAAATCCATTGACCCCTGCAAAAGAAGCCACATGGCTCTTTTGTACAGATGGCAAGTGCTGATCAAAACTTCTATTTTCTGTCAACCTGAAACTGTGTACCAAGAGTCAAAAGGCCAGTGGTCAGAACTGCACGGAACTGGTTCTTGTTACATCTATGATTCACATGTAAAAAGTGAAAATAAAATGATTTTTTTTAAAATATGGGAAAACAAGATAACTTCCAACACGCTAGAAATTCTCCAATGGAAATTTAAATCGTAAATATTCTGACTTTTACAAAGCTTTGTTGGAACCGTAGAGGATCAAACTGCTTTGTTGAGAGTGGGCTAATCTAAGAAGAAAGTCTGAGACAACACTAGATTATATCAATTATGCCGCCTTCTCAGTAGCAGATAGTGAACAGAGCCGTCATGTTCAGGCGATCAGACTTGACGCGCGAACGAGCAGTGGCTAGAAAAGGTGAGGACCGAAGAGCTTTCAGTCTTCATTCAGGTCGGGCAACAATCTATATAAAGAGGAACTCCGAGGGGCTTGGTGTCTTTTTATGTTGATTAGAAGCGAGAAGGGGAGTGAAGATGTCTGCGCGTGTGCCGAAGAAAGGGGGAAAGAAGCTGATTGCGGAAAGTGCGAAGAAAGGGGATAAGAAGCGTAAGAAGAGTCGCAGAGAGTCGTATTCAATTTATGTCTACAAGGTGCTGAAGCAGGTCCATCCGGACACGGGCATTTCTTCCAAGGCCATGAGTATTATGAATTCTTTCGTGAGCGATCTTTTCGAGCGCATCGCTGCAGAGGCGTCGCGCTTGGCTTTGTACAATAAAAGGTCGACCATCAGCTCTAGAGAGATCCAGACGGCGGTCCGCCTGCTCTTGCCTGGGGAGTTGGCGAAGCATGCTGTGTCGGAAGGCACTAAGGCTGTGACCAAATATACCAGCTCTAAATAAAGTTTTGCGTGCCGTGGCTGTGTTAAGGTGAAACCATCCACCGAATTAAGACCCAAAGGCCCTTTTAAGGGCCACCCACTTTTCCCATAAAAGAGCTGCTCATAGTAAGGGAAAGTAATCTAATTAAATCAGTTACTGATTGAGGTTTCATCAATTAAATACTCATCATTTTTGATTGTAGAGATGGGATAAAAGCAATATTGGGGAAGGAAACTGGTAAAAAGGTTGTTTCTTAACCTATCCGCATAAGAATCCTTCGTGGAAATTAGGTTTGGTTTATAAAATAAGGTTTACCGTGCTATAAAGTCTTTGCGTAGTAGATATTCTGACCGTTTAATAATCTTGCCTTTTATACTGAAATACAGGAATCAAACGCAGCTAGAGAATTTTTTTTTAAATAAACTTCAACTTGTTTTTATGAATATTGCAAACTCTTGAAACGTTTTCATTCGCAAAGGACTTGGAGACCAAGGACTCTTCATTTCCCAAAGGCTGAAAAAGCAGCAGCCCCAAAGCTATAACGAAACAAAAAACACCACAAGCCGAAATGAAAGGGGATGGGGAAGGAATAAAGTATAAACTGCTTTCATCTTCCTCCAAATAACCTGAAGCCACCTGGCTCTTTCTCTCTCTATACCCCTTCTTAGCCCTATGTTAACAAAATCCCCGGATAAAATTTCAGTCTAAAATGGTTGTTTTCCTTTCCGACAATTGCAGCCTGCTGTCACTGTAAAATACCCACACTGTCTGCACGGGGCTGTCGCAGGAGCCTGGGCATAGCCGTGGAGTGATGCTAACTAAGCAGCAACCTACTTGTAAATCTACAGTTAAGGTGCAGACCGCTCGCAAATACACCAGGATTACGCGGGGCAAGATCCACTCCCTGCCTTTCCAGCTGCGGGAAAACCAACCGCGCTCAGAAATATACCGGGCGGATGGCGGCTCCTCCTGCTTGAGATCACTGGTGGTGGTTATAAAACAGCTTCATCAGGTCGGGGCGGCAGCACGCGCGTGACGATTATCTGATGGGGGAGCAGGTCCTTTGGGCTGTGGAAGTCTTTTCGAAAGGCAAATTCCTCCTAAATCTTAAACTGGAGCTTTTCTAAGACAGGGCCACCTACCTACCTCCCCTGCTCCCCCCACATGTACATATTCTAATCTGCCCTTGAAAACGCCGGAATCTTGGCCCTCCACCCCAGCTAGCCCTGGCTTCAGTGGGGGGCAGAGACAGGGCAGTCCTGTCCCGTCCTTGAACCCCTCCCCGGCCACGGGTAGCCACGGAAACCTTTCGAGCATCCTGACATGACAGTATTATGGGCAATACCAGAATGCACGTAATACGTGGGGATTTAGGTTGTTCCCAGACTATTTGTACGTTTCCTCCACCCGTTACATCACATTCTGAGATAAGGCTGTGAAGAATTCTGGGGTTTAAAATTTTCATAGTTCGATACACACAACTGCTATGATTTCTGGTCACTTGCTCACCATATCTGTTGGGGGGGGGGGTTTCCACACTCGTTCCCGTCAGACACTGAGAGAGGTTCCATCATATTTAACCGTATAGCAAACCTGATCGCATATCTCGTCTCTTTCTAAAGGGCAGGGGGCAGACCTGAAAGCCTATTTCTGGTTTCCGAGCGCACCCACTATTTTCTGTTGAAATCAAAAGGAGATTTACCGGAGTGAGCAATGCAGTATTTGGTCCTAAACAATGCACATCAGGGCCTTCGTGCTTAAAGCTCTTCTGGAAATGGTTTAGGGTGGCTCTTAAAAGAGCCGTTGTTGTTTCGTTGCGGTGAATCAATAGATCGGTTAAGATTTCCCCTGGGGAGCCATTGCCCCGCGAGCAGAGGAAACCGCAGAAGTCTTGCCAGCTCCTTTGCCTTCGGCCACGTTCCTCATCTTCCCGGGGGCCTTTGTCCCCGTGCCTTTGTTTTTCTTCTTGATCTTTTTAGCTTCCTGGTTGGCAGGCGGCTTTTTATCTGCTTGTCTCTTCTGCTTTGCCGGCTTCTTGGCCTCCTTGGTCTTGGGCAGCTGCAGAACGAGCTGCGTTTTGCCGACGCCTGGTTCTTTGCAGAGCTTGTAAGAGCCTGGAGCCCCCGTCACTCCAGGCACCTTGCACAGGATGTTGTTGGTGACCAGCTTCTTGAGCGCCGATTTGATGCGGCTTTTGTTCCTCTGGACGTCGACTCCCGTCGCCGCCAGCTCCTTCTCGATGGCCACCAGGGAGAAGCCCTTGCGGCTCTTGGAGAAATCCACGCTCCACAGGATGAGCTGGGCAAAAGCCGGCCGCTGTCTTCGAGGCGGCTTCTTCTTCCTTCTCTTCTTTTTCCTTTGGCTGGTTGGAGCTGGAACTGCAGCGGGAGCTTCCGCTGTGGTTTGCGCTGCATTCATCTCGGCCAAGAGGGGGGCGCCGCTTCTCCAGCCACCAGCACCGCTC
Source organism: Lepidochelys kempii (assembly GCF_965140285.1). Taxonomy (NCBI): domain Eukaryota; kingdom Metazoa; phylum Chordata; order Testudines; family Cheloniidae; genus Lepidochelys; species Lepidochelys kempii. The sequence goes on along the minus strand of NC_136393.1, from coordinate 45,627,333 downwards.
CGGTTCCTATTGCTTGGAAGCCTATTGGCTAGCTGCTCCAAGTCGCTGCTCTCGCCGCTCCAGCCGCAGACTAGAAGCCAGGGCTGCTGCCTGCGGCTAATTATAGCCTGGACCCGGACGCAACCGAATCAACCTCCCGGCCCTCCTGCCTCCGCAGCTCTAGGTTCCCCTCCAAAGCACCGAGAACCCGAGTTTCTAAGAGCCCAGGAGGCCTCCTGTCATTCCACAACAGACATCTTGCCGAGATCTGGAGGCTGTTTCATTTTCTGGCGATGGTGTTAAGGAATGAACCTTCTGCTGAGGGGCGGGGGGAGACAGAGAGAAAATAAAACCACCAAAGCCTCGCACACATCTCCAGCGCTACACTCAGGCGGGACCAGTGTTTGATAGGTTTTTCACTTAACGAATGTTAAAATTCGCAGCCTTACCTCTGACAGAAAGAGGAACAGGGATGAATGAACAAATCAACCTATGAAGGAATTCAATAGATGATTTTGTGGGGGTGGGGAGGAATTGTTTTTAAATTAAGCGGGTGAATTTATCAGTCAAGATGATCAGGGATCCAACACCATGCTCTGGGTGTCCCTAAACCTCTGACGGCCAGATGCTGGGACTGGTAGACTGGATAGATCTCAAGGTAATTTCCTTGTTCTGTCCATTCCTTCTGAAGCATCTGGCATTGGCAACTTCAGAAGACAGGCTATTGGGATAGATGGACCATTGGTCTGACCCACTATGCTCATTTGTGTTGATGGTAGAGCATGACAATTTTAGGAGAAAAAAAGAGATCGAGAAAGAAAAGGGGCTCTCTCACTGGTTTATTCAGGATCCTCATTCTCATTGGTTCAGGGGAGTTGGACTCCTACTAGCCAATCAGGATGGAGGAACTGCCCGGCTCTAAGGTTATAACAACAGTCACTCAGCCATTCACTTTTGTTGAGAAAAGAAAGCGGTCCAGTTGATGGGTTGTAAGGAAAGGAAGTTGCTTGGGTGGGTCTACGGTTCTCTGTGGGTAGGCTGAAAAGCTACTCCATGAGATGTAGTAGAAATGTTGCCTTTAGATAATTTGGTTGGTGTGCTGAAGTATCTGAGAACTAAGAATCTTCTATTAGCAGAGAATGAGTCCTGGGAACAGTGAGAAGAGCCCAATAGTTCTGTACCCTCCATAGTTTGCTGTCCACAAAGATTGAAGTGCTGAACAAGCTCTTGTGGGGTCTTGCCCAACATCGAAGCTGTGTTTTTGTGTGAGAAAGCACCACCTAGTAACTAACATGGAATGTAGTATCAAGAACTAAGGCTGTGTCCTGTTTTTGCCTTCCTATCACCTTTATGGGAACGGGCATAGCAAATTCTCCCTGACATAGATAGGAAGAAACTTCTGATAATACATCAGCCCCACTCTTCATTCTATCCAGCTATTGTTAGCTATTTCTTTCATTGATCTGTATGGTCTTCATGATAGAAAATACTCCAGAGGGAGCACTGATTACCGCTAATGCATATTCCACCCGATTGCAATGCATATAATGCCATAGTGGGTACACACAACAAAATAAGAATTTGTCTCAGTATGTGGCCAACTAAGAAGCATACAGCTCGACTGGGTAAATATGTATATGGCTTATGTTCATTTGCACATTTCTGAAAATTTGTTCGTTAAATGAGAAATGTTTAGATACATAAATGGGAGATTTTCAAAGGTATACGTGGCAGTTAAACTCAATCAGAGTTGGGAGTCTTCCTTAGAATTAGGCTGTTCCAGGTAGGCCTAATTGCTATTGGTGACTTTGAAACTCTTTCTTTAAAAGTCTACAAGGACAAAAGGATGCAGAGTTACAGGAGAATTAAGGAAAAACAACGAGGAGTCCTTGTGGCACCTTAGAGACGAACAAATTTTATTTGGGCATAAGCTTTTATGTGCTGGAACCCACTTCATCAGATGCATGAAGTGGAAAATATAGGAGCAGGTATAAATACATGAAAGGGTGGGGGTTGCCTTACCAAGTGTGAGGCACAATCATAAAGGATCTCAGTGCTGTAGGGCTTTTTGTAATTTTTTGGCAGGTGAATGTACTGCTTAATGTTTGTAATCTTCAATCAAGCACATTTGGCATATAGTGACACAGCCCAGTTTTGTGACCTATCCCAGACAGCAACTCATGAATACTTCAGACAACGCCAGCGGGGGAACTAGCTCAGTGTCCTGGAGCGGGGAGGGGGAAACGATTGTGCAAATCGGGGCTGGCGCTTTTTTGCGGGCAACTTGAGTGGGGCAGAAGAAACACCGGCTGGGGAGAGGGCGCAGGGGCAGGAATAAAGCAGGGGATTGATTCGGCTGCGTCGGGCTCTGCTCGCTATCTGGCCTCAGCGGCGGCCGCTGGGCTCCGTGTCAGGGCGGCGGCCCGACGTGCGGGTCTGGGTGGCAGCAGCTGGGATTGACTCGCAGGGACATGCCCGGTTCGCGTCCTCTCCCCGCGGCTTTTGCAGCCTCCCGTCCGGCTGGGGAGAATCCCCCGCGCAAGGGAAGGAAGAAACCGACTCTCAGCCAGGTCATTCTCCGGGCGGCTGATGTCCCCGCCGCCGGCAGAGGCGCCTCTCTGGCCGCCATCGAGAAGACGCTGGAGGGCGAGGGATACGACGTGCGGAAGAACAAGGGCCGCATCAAGACTGTGCTCCGTTATCTCCTGAGCCGCGGGGCTCTGCGTCGGGTCAGCGGCAGCGGCGCCTCGGGCTCTTTCAGGCTCCCGCGGGGAGGCGGCTCCCCGAAAGCGGAAAAGAGGGAAACAGCCGCGGCCAAGAGGCGACAGAGCTCGGCGAAGACAGGAACAGCTGCCCCAGGGCCAAGTGACCCCAGCGGGGAAACGAAACCGGCTGCTGCACGACCCAAGAGGGTCAGCAGGAGCCCGGGCAAAATCAGGGGGACGGTGGGAACGCGCAGGAAGCAGATCTTAGAAGATATTATTAAGGGCACCTTCCTTATGGAGTGAAGGCTCAGGCCAGGGGCGAAAAAACAAAACGGTTCTTTTCAGAACCATCCCCCAGGGCTCATCAGAAGAGCGAACGTCTTTGCTCTCTGGTGCCATATTTTGTATCGCGGCTTTTTCAGAGATAAGGGAGGGCTGTGTGTGTTGTATGTATTCATAGAATAGAAAGCAAACTGCAGCGCTACCATTGATGAATGCATTTTATGATAAGCAGGTCAGGAAAACCAACAGCAGGAAAAGGCAGGGAGCTTTCAAGATTAGTTAGATCCCGCCATTGAATGCGTGTGGCATTGAATGCGTGAAGTAACTGACTTAAAATAAAGGGGGGGGGGGTTGATAAAGAAGGCAACTGACCCATGCTTATATAGTTTTCATCTTCCCTAACGCCTGGGATCTGGTCCTATACAAATACAGGAAAAAAAAAAGTTGTTTTTTTTTAAAAGGTACATTTGTGTTAACGCTCTTTTAGGGAAAGTTTTTGGGGTGGCTCTTAAAAGTGCCTTTGGGTTTATTTATTTTTTCAGCAGAATGAACCGGTAGAATTATGCCTTTTAGGACTTCCCCTCGAGAGATGCTTCCCACTGCACAAAGGATACAGAAGCGACAGTTTCTCCAGTTTCCTCTTCCCGATCCACAAGATCCCCTGCTTTCTTCTTGGCTTTTTTCTTCGCTGCTTTTTTTTTTTTTTCCTCTTGATTTTCTCAGCCCCCTGCTTCTTTGCCGATTTGTCCTTCTTCACCGGCTGAGGGGGTAGCTTCGCTTCTGCGATAAGCTTGTAGGAGCCCGGGACCCTAAGCAAGACATTAGTGGAGACCAGCTTCCCGAGCCCCGCTTTGATATGCGCTTTGTTCTTCTTGACATCGATCCCCTCCGCCGCCAGCTCTTTCCTGATGACTCCCAGGGAGATCTCCCCGGAGTGCTTGGAGAAATCTGCGGTCTGGAGAATGAAGTGGGCAAAACCTTCCCGGTCTTTTCGAGTTATCAGCACCGCCTTCCTCTTCTTCCGCTTGGTTCTCTTGCTGGTTGGTGCCTGGGAAGGGCCAGCCGGCTGATCTGTGTTCATCTGGGTAGACTCAAGAGGCGCTGCGTTCTCTATTTTTTGATAGTTGTTCTCTACTTGCTCCGGCGCAGCCTGAAAATCAAGCTCGTCGCCTCCTGCACCTCAGGGTGCCGCAGATTGAAGCCGGGCCCGGCAGCTGCAGCCCGAGGGGTAGTTATACCCCAGTGTCTGACCCAACCGAATCAGCCTGGTTCCGTCCCCTGCTCCTCAGCACTAACAACCTGCGTGGTATGTTCTCCTGGTGAGGATGTTTCATTCACCAGAGTTTGGTGATCAGATAAACTAAAACAATAAAGCTCTGGCAGGGAAAACATACACAAATCTCGGATCTGCTCCCCGACTAAGGAAACAAAAATCGTGATTTTTGTCTTCAAATTACTGTTAAAATTCCATCATTTTCTCGGGATAGTCTCTAGAATAAGGATAAGAGAAGGGTTTACACTATGGCATTTTAATTTCATGACAGATACTTTAGAGGCGGGGAGACATTGGTTCTATTTTTGCTTGGCTTGCCGGATGAGCTAATGAAAAGGAGAAATGTTTGGATCCTTAATTGCACATCAAGAAAGCGAGGCGTGATGGGTAGATATAGAAGTGAAGAAGGGTGAGACTTGTAGTAGCGAAAGCTTAGGTGGTAGGCGGTCTCAGTCTCCCTTTCGGTCTGCCACTACTTAATAAATGGGAACTCTGCGCTCCTACCTTTCGTTTTTTTTGTAGGGAAAAGAATAGGGAGACAGGTGCTGATTGGTGATATCGCAAAGAAGTGGGTTGAAAAAGAGGAGGAAATAGTTTTATTCCGCATTCTTGTACGAGATGCTGAAGTAGGTTCACATGGGCACCCGGGAATGTTTTCTAAGGTCCTGTTTCAGAGTAGCAGCCGTGTTAGTCTGTATTCACAAAAAGAAAAGGAGGACTTGTGGCACCTTAGAGACTAACCAATTTATTAGAGCATAAGCTTTCGTGAGCTACAGCTCACTTCCTCAGATGCATATCGTGGAAACTGCAGCAGGCTGCATCTTGAATCACCGCAAATTACCTGTCTGAGCTCATTGCTACAGAATTTATCGCGCCCGTCCATATACAGCAAGCTCCAGGGAAGTCGAGGCTGCTTGGATCTTGTCCTGAAGCGTGAGTGGGTTTGTCCTTTCTAGGTCTCCCCCCCTCCCCCACTTGTCTCTTCCCTCTCCTTGTAATGCTAAGTGTAAATGATCTTGTTATTTATATAACTATCCAATCCTAAAGTCTTTTCCTCAATAATTTTGAGTCCTGCTGGGTAATTATTGCGTTAAATCATTCCTGTCCGTTTTAAAGTTATTCCTTTTCGATTATATGGTTATGCTGGATGACACTTTGGTCCTGTAATGTGAGACAACTGTAACACCTGAATTATCAACATCAATCAAACCACTACTTCCCCCCTCCCCCCAATAGTCTGGTGCTGGGAACTCGACATTTGAGGCACCCATAGCCTCTAGCCACTTTTGCAGATTACAGGTTAATACCTTTAAGCCAGAGGCATAAAACAATCGGGTTCTAAATTCTTCACAAATATGAAGGTTTTAATAAAACGAAATAAAATAAAATGTCTCTGTTGTAAAACCTAAAGTATCATATCATAGTTAGCTTCCCCTTTTACTAAAAACCTGTACCTTAAAACAAAATAATTATTTGCCAAACACATGAAAATAATTATTCTTCCTCCCTGTTACATTTTTTTCTGCATGTGTATCCTATAGTTTTCTCTAACTTTTGCACTTTCTACTGAAGTAAATGGATGTTCTGACATTAATTTCAGCCAGGTGAATGAGAGTAGGATGCATCCCTATAGAAATTAAAATAGCAGTACGTTTAAAGTACTTGGTAATGTTTTACTATGACAGAAAACTAGAGATATTTATTTCCTTTTGAAAGTAGACAAATCCTCATAGGCGAGCATGGGGAAGCCTAGGTGTGTTTCTTGTTTGTCTTTGGAAGGGCGCTGCACAAAAAGACAAAGAAGGAAACCATTTAATTTCTTTGTGTGGGATACCTCACTCCGCCTTAATACTGTTCCCTCGATATCTTGAAGGCAGGTACAAAAATTTAATTGTAATTTAAGATTAAACCCAAATTTTGTTTACTTTTGGGGGACAGGCCGATGGATAAATCGAGGGTTTTGTCGATTTCTGGCGGGGGGAGCCCATTCGGTGGATCCCAAAGATGCAGCGAATGAAAACACCTAACAGTCCTAGCCTGGGGACGTCTACATTAATTGAGCAAAAAGCCAGTCGGACTTTTAAAATTAGAGATCAGTGGAGTTTCAGAAACACAGATTTGTGGGACGCTGGGAGGCGAGTGGAGGCTCATTGATTCTGTTGCGTCCGCCGTCGGGGGGAGGTGGTGCGCGCGGCGAGCTGGTTGAGTCGGTTGCGTCGGGTTCTTCTCTATATAAAGCCCGGCAGGGGGCCAGTGAGATCAGTTTGGAGCGGAGAGTCGTGGAAGCTTCGTGGGAGGTTGTCGCTTTGCAGATAAGAGGCGGCGGCAGCAGCAGCGGCAGCCGTAGCCGTTGCAGCTGCAGCAGCAGGCAGGCGGTGGCGGTTCTTGTGGCTGTGAATACAGTGGGGAGACATGCGAGATTTGAGCTCCATCCTCCAGACTTCTTCCTCAGACGTAGCCTTAGCCGCATTTCCACCCAAGAAAAGAGGGAGGCCGTCTCTCCACGACCTCATTCTGCGGGCTGTTTGCGTCTCTACAGCCCGCAAGGGCGCCTCTCTGGCTGCCATCAAAAAGGCGCTCTTGGCCGAGGGATACGACGTGCAGAAGAACAACGGTCGCCTAAAGGCGGCTCTCAGCTCTCTCGTTAGCAAAGGGCTGCTGCAGCGGGTGACGGGCAGCGGCGTCTCGGGATCCTTCAGGATCAACAAGCACCAGAAGAAGGGGGGCGCCTTGAAAACAACGAAGAAAAAAACGGCCGTCAAGAGACCCAAAAACCAGATAGTAGCCAGGAGATCTCCGAAAAAAATTAACGTCCCAGCAGCTAGGAAAGCAAAGGGGCCCGGCAGAGAGACCAAGCTAGCTGTGAAAAAACCCAAGGCTCGCAAGAACCCGGCCAGAGCCAAGGGGAGGGCTGCCCCCCGCGGCAAAGCTGCTGTCAAGAGGCATTAAAAACACATTCCTTGTCCGCTAATATAAACTCAAAGGCTCTTTTAAGAGCCACCCTCAATACTCACTAAATGAGCTAATGTTTCGGCGGGAGAGCAGGGGCGGTGCGGCGTGAGCTTTCACCAACAAAGATGCTTCTTGGAGGGAAATCTTTGATTCGGAATTTTATTCTGAACAATGTAAAAAAAAATCCAAAATTTCCTATGGAAAAATATTCAAAGTTGATTTTTTAAATAGTTAATAAAACTGTCCTCCCCTGAAAAAAGAGTCCCGTGAAAGAAATCCTCACGTAAACACAGACTTTAAAAAGATCGTTTTACTCCGTAGTAATGATCAAAATCGCAACCTCAATACACTTTGACTAGGAAATATATATCCATGTTTGTCTCTTTAACAACGATTCTAGGGGAGAACTGGAGCCCGGGCTTCCACTGGTGCCTGTTTCCTATCAGGTCCAGCAAAGCGGTAACTTACTGCCCCAAGAGAGTGCAGGCCTCCTTCCCCTGCCCAATCCCTGTCCTCCCCCTCAAAAGCTCTACCAATGATTCCTCTTTTCATCCAATGAGCGCCCGCCCTTGCCTCTCTATATATGAGCTCACAACTGTACCGTATTTCCTGTTGTGGTTGTTTGATTGGTGTAGCAATGTTGAGACATTCACTGCCAGGTTGAGGTGAGACCAAGGCAGATTGCTCGGAAATCTACTTGGGGGGAGATGACACAGAGTCAGCAGGCACCTAACGCTGTTCGGAAGCATGATCTTGCTACAAGTGGGATGAAAAAGATTAATCGGTATCGATTTAGCACTTGTGGCGCTGCAAGTGGTTTGCTATTGCGGCTCCTCCCTAAACTGTTTTGCCAGCTAGCGCCTGGTCAGAAAAGTCGCTCCGGATTTCAAGAGCGACCTTCGTTTTCAGAGCTTCGCTGTCCTGGTCCCGTAAAAAACAAACAAACTGAAAAACAATGAAGCTTATCTCGTGGTCTTATTAGAAGACAGTAATTTGTGAGCTGTTCCACTAAGGGAGACACCTTCCCACCGGCCGCTGTCCGAGCGATTTGCTTTGTTCTCACTACAATAGCGGGATACAGTTTGGCTCCTTTAGGGACATTCATGGATTTATGAACAAGGCGCTGTGTTCTTGCTACCACCTGGGAGAAAAATGTAGGAATGAAACAAAGATCCTTTGCTGGGCCACAATACTTAATACTTCCCCTGTAGTAAGAGAAAAAAAGAAAACACCCCCCCCACACACACACACTTTTTGGGGTGCTCCTCTGTGATAAGGATTCTGGTTTCTTTCTCCATGAGCGACATGTGGCGAACAAAAACATTCCCCACCCATTCGGGCATAGCACTTGTGCTTTGAAAATGGATAGAGGTAGAATTAAGGGATTATTTCAGCAAATATTTCATTGTATTGATACATCAAACTGAAACCCCAATTAGGAACAAAGCCCAACTATGCTAGGCGCGGTCGGACCATACAGCCCCGGTCCCTGTGAGCAATGGTTTCTAAGTAAGAGAGGGAGCCATGTCCCCCACCATGAAACAAGTCTATATTTTCCTTCAAAAGTCAGTGCCGTTTGATTGGTTTCCCAAACAAACCAATGAAAAAGCGAATGGGCGAAACGCTTCCGTTTATTTCCATATCCAGGTAGCGAGGAGTTGCTGTTCGCTGCTGGAACACGCCAGGGGGCAGTGTTACCCCAGGGCCGCAGGGTAAGAGGTCTCAGTCTTCCTTCAGGTCGTTTCACGCTCTATAAAAGGAGCTCGGGCCGGGGCACTGGTTCATTGCCTGCCTAGAGAAGTAAGCAGGTGGGAGGCAAGCAAGCAAGCAAGCAAGCATGGATGGATGGATGGATGGATGGATTCATTTTGGTGGTAATGTAGAACTGAAAAGTTTTGTTGCTTATATTTTTAAGGGACCTTATATAGCTAGTTTTCCCAGTCACAGGCTTGTTTTCAATGGTTATGAGTGTAAGAATATATTTACACTGTTGCTTGTTTGAGTGTATCAGTGGAAGAATAATATTGCTGGCTTGGTACAGTAAGTACTTGGCCATGAATTCTAAGAAAGATCCTGAATGTGGTGTGCTTATTATTATGTGGGGAGTGATTTAAGTATGCTTTATTTAAAGGTACTACTAGGGTTGATGCTAAATACACCATCTCTAAGCAAAGTTTTTTAGCTAACCGTTTAAAATTATTAGATTCCGAACATACTCTTCAGGGTTGCCCGTTCTCTGTATTTTTTTTAAGTTCAGTAAAATCTTTAACTGAAGAATATTTTAATATTTATTGAATTAAAAATTGTTAAAGTATAGTGAACTTTTACATAAACTAAGCTTATAAATTTTTGGCATTTATAGGTTCTATTCCAGTAGCAGTAAGACAAAGAAGGACCACAATCTGTATCTGCAGAAAATATGAAATGGTGTAATGATTTGCTGTGGTTAGAAATTTTATGCAGGTGCTCTGCCTAAACTCATTCAATACTTTATCTTTCAGTAAGAATATTGCACAGGGGAGGTGTGAAATAATGAAAGTTTTATGAACCTGATAGCCTTCAGATACGTTAAGGGTTTCTATGAAGAGGATGGTGATCATTTTTCATGTCCATTGAGGGTACAACAAGAAGTATTTGTCTTAATCTTTAACAAGTGAAATTTAGGTTAGTTATTAAGAAAACTGTTCTAACTATAAAGATACTTCAGAAATGGAATAGCCTTACAAGGGAGGTTGTGGAATCTCTGTCATTGGAGGTTTTTAAAGAACAGGTTAGACAAACATTGTCAGGGATGGTCTGTCTAGGTCCTTTCCAGGCCCTACATTTCTATGACTCAATGAAAAAAATCTAGAGTACAAATTAAAAGGGGAAAAAAACTTAAAGGTATGAGGGGGATAAAAGCAAGATCCAAAATAAAATGAGGAAATAATTATCTCTATACTGATAACCACGTTTTTAGTTTAGGTTTCCCTTCCAGCAAATGCTATTAACATTTGTAAAATCAACTTCGAGCTAATTGCTTCCCTTCCTGGACACTCAGAGTGTTTATGGAAACCTTTTTAAAACTCAAAGCCAGGACAGCCTGAGCTACAAACCAGCCCTGTCAACCAAGAATAATAGAGAGACAAAGTGGGTGAGGTAGTATCCTTTATTGGACCAACTTCTGTTGGTGTGAGAGACAAGCTTTTGAGCAACACAGAGCTCTTTTTTGGGTCTCTGTATAAGCTCGTCTCCCTCACCAACAGAAGTTGGACCAATAAAGGATATCACCTCACCCGCCTTTTCTCTCTACTATCCTGGGACCACCACAGCTACACTACCACTGCATACAGTCAAGGCTACTGCAGTTTTATCAACCTGGGTATGTGACCCAGCCACCACTAGAGGGGGATAAAGCAGCACAGTGAGTGGAGTTGGATTACAGATCTATTGATAGGTTTCAGAGGAACAGCCGTGTTAGTCTGTATTCGCAAAAAGAAAAGGAGTACTTGTGGCACCTTAGAGACTAACCAATTTATTTGAGCATGAGCTTTCGTGAGCTACAGCTCACTTCATCTATTGATAAAGCTCAAAGTTCCTTCAGGCGATTTTATCCTTTCAGCCACTCCTAGCCCCCCATCATTTTAACTATCCCTGCCCCACAGGAGGTGGGGCCACCGTGACACCCTGGGAGCAGGCCAGAGATGGTGAGAACTAAGCAGCAAACTGGGCTCATTTTTTTTGGCTCTAAGTAAAGCTTCAAACACGTCTCCAAGAAGTTGCACAAAAAGTCTTTCTGGACATCCCTAAGAAGAGCTGGTGAACACACACACACCAAAGAAGCATCTGAAGAAGGGGGGTTTTTACCCACGAAAGCTTATGCCCAAATAAATCTGTTAGTCTTTAAGGTGCTACTGGATTTCTCGTTGTTTTTGTGGATAGAGACTAACACAGCTACTCCTCTGATACTTGACACACACCAAAGGAAGTTTGCCCTTCAGGCTTTTTCAGTGAGTGGGCGTCCAAATAAATCGCAGCCAGAGCACACGCTTAAACAGGTACCCCACGAACACCTGCCTCTCAGTCACTTCCAGCCAAAAAATGTTAGAGAATGTTCGAGAAGCCAAGAAATTCCCCATCCATGAGAAATGTTAAATTTCCCTCCAAGAGGGCAAAGCATCCTAGCAGCCAGTGAAGAGCAGCGAGAAGGCTCAAAAAGAGCAGCGAGAGTCAGAGCACCAGAACTCTCACAAACGCAGCCATAATTATTAACAAAGAGGACCTCTTGCTGTACACTGGCATAGGGCTGTGTTGGCCACCTCCCCATCTGATGCCAAGCTCTGTAAGGCGCTGACTGTCTTCGGTGTCTATTCTTAGCTTGGCTCCTGTCTCCTCAGCTCTGGCAGATTCCCAGCCAGTTCTCTCTCCTTCCTCTGGGAAGGAGCTGGACTTCCCTGCCCTTCTCCCAACTCTTGGTCAGCGGCTTCCTCTGCCACTGACAAGCCTCAGCTGCCTTTCAGTCAGTTTACCTTTCTCCCCATGGTAAAGAGTTCCTGGCCATTCCTTGGTCTGCCTCTGCTCCCAGCTGATCTGGGTTATCCCCTTCACTGGACCAGTCCCCCCTGCTTCTCAGCCAGCTCAGTAAATGATTTTTCTCTTGTTTGTCTCCCTGAGCGACATGTAATGCTGTCAATCTTTTCCCACAGGGAAGACTAACTGATTCACTCACTGCTCCCCTGCCCTGCCATTTGAGGAGCTTCTGGCATCCCTTGATGCTTGTGTCATATGTTTGATTGTGTTTTATCTTCCCCCACACACCACACTTTCTTAGCCTTTCATCACATCAGTGTGAGTGGCATTTCCCGTTTATGTTGAAGAATCCACGAATGAAACACACGGCAGCTAGGAAAAAATAATAAAGTGGTGGGGGGGAGAGAATAAAAACATACTTTTTTAATAAAAAATTTTTAATTAAATACACGTGCAGCTTAAAAGGAGTTGACTATAGCTGGTGTGAAAAAAAAATTAACCAATTGGTGTGGTGTTTTTTTGTCACACTTTTGGAAGTTTGCTGACCCACTCCAGTTCAGTCACGGTTTGCTAACCCAAGCAAAGCCAACAAACGGCCTACATTTGAGAAGATTATTTTGAAGGCAACTGCCGTGTTTCCATTTGTCCTAAATCGGGGGCTCAAAGGGATTATTATTGTTTGTTAGTTGTACAATACACAAACAATTGTATTGGACCGGTCAACCACACTCCTAAGTTGGAAACAGAAACTACTGTAAACTACTAAAAAAGTAAAGGGAAAATTAAAAAAAAATTTGAGAAGGTAAAATGCTTGTTTCATTTACATTAAGATGGTTAAAAGCATTTTTCTTCTGCATAGTAACATTTCAAAGGTGTATTCAGTCAATGTTTGGTTGTAAACTTTTGAAAGAACCATAATGTTTTGTTCAGCGTGACGAACAAGCTCCATGCCCAAGGTGTGTGCGTAACTCTGAGGTTCTGTATTTTCATAGCGCCAATCATTGATCGGGATGACCCACTGGGCTCGATGCTGTAGAGACAGAGACCAAAACCACAGTCCCTGCCCCAAAGAGCTCAGCATCCAAGTAATAGATTAGTGTCCCTTTCAATAACATTTAACATGCTTGTTTCTCTTTTCCCTTTGCCGCACGTTTCTTATACCTTCCCTTCTCCCTCCAGGTTACCCTGTTCAGTCCCTGCCTTTCTCCCTGAATCCTTCTCCCCCACCAGGTTCCCCTGTCCCGTCCCGACTGTTTTTCCCTTCACCCTGCCTCGCTCTCAGACCCCCATAAGCTGTCATCATGCTACATTGGCCTAGTGTGGGGTTTTAAACGGGCTTGGTGCAATGAGTTTGGCTTATCCAGCTTGATCCTTGGGTGCTCATCGGCAGGCGGGAAACTTTTACGGCTAAGTGACACTTTGTCCCCCTGCCATCGGCCGGGATGCGCCTCGCGTCTGTCAGAAAGTGTTGCTGTTGATTACGGACGGGGTTACGCAGCCTGTGATTGTTCTGGGCTCCATCGTTCATGCACCGCTAGAGGGGGAGGCAAGAAGCTCAATGACCAGCTGCCTTCACTGCCAAACTGCCTATAGGTCACTGGATTGAGAAGGACCCACATTATTCCTCCTAGAAACACCACCCTTGGCCATCCCCCCCCAAGACCTGAGGGGAAAGGGCTGATGAACAGCGAATTCTTACACATTGAAGGGTGCTGCACTAGAGGAGTGGTTCTCAGCCATGTACCCTGGGGGGTACACAGAGGTCTTCCAGGGGCGGCAGGTTTGTATAATTTTTGGTGGTGCCCAGAACAGGTCCAAGTCCCGACCCCCCCCCCACCTGCCTTGTAAGCTGATATATATTTTAAAATAATGTAAAAATGTGAGGGCTTTGGGGTGGGGCTGGTGATGAGGGCTTTGGGGTGTGGGAAGGGCTCAGGCGGAGAGTTGGGGTTCTGGGGTGGGGGGTTCATGATGCAGGAGGGGGCTCAGGGCTGGGGCAGAGGGTTGGGATGCGGGGGGTGAGGGCTTGGGCTGAGGGGTTTGGGGGGTGGGAGGGGCTCAGGGCTAGGGCAGAGAACTGGAGTGGAGGGGGTGAGGGCTCTGGCTGGAGGTGTGGGCTCTGGGTGGGGCAGGCCTGGGGATTAGAAGGAGTTTGGGGTGCAGGCAGGCTGCCCCAGGGTTGGGGCCAGAAAGGAGGACTACCCCCAACCCTCTCCCCCCCCGGCAGCACACTCACCCCACACCACTGTCACTGCACATGCTCCTAGGGCCCCTCTCAGGTCCAGGAAGCCCCCTCACCTCCCCTGTAGTGGGTGCAGTTTTGGGGGGGGGCTGCCATCACATGTGGGCCTCGTCCCCTGCTGCTGCTCCTCACTGGGATGGGGCTGCCCCTTGCCCAGCGTGGGGCAGGAACGGTGACGGCAGGCGGGGGGGGCCCTGTGCTGGTGGAGGGTCCTGCTGGAAAAGGGAAGGGTCCAAGGCAACACTAGTGGCAGGGGGGGCACTAGGACCCTGCGGCGGCAGTTGATGCCTCGAGCCAGGGGAAGCGCAGTGGGGGCCCAGGGGAGGCCCGCGGGCAGCATGTGGGGGCCAGGGGACACTCCGAGGAGGTGCATGGGAACGGCAGGTGGGGCCGGGGGAGAGACCCGGCCTTGAACATTGGTGGAGCCAGGCTCCCAGGCCCTGAATTTGCTGGATCCTGGACACCACGGGCCCATGTAACTCGCCGCCCCTGAGTACCTCATAGCTTTTAGCCCAGTGACTAGGGGTCTCAGCTGGGTGGGGGGGACTCAGCTTGGGCTAGGGCCCCTCCAATTTCAAGTCCCCTTCACCTGAAGGGAGAGAAGGCATTTGAACAGAGATCTCCTACTTCTCATTGACTTCTCCTAACCACTGGGCTGTGGGATGGCCTTAAGCAGGGCTCCCTCAATCTCTCCCTGCTGAAGCTGCTCCACTCTGGATAAATAATTAAAGACTAATTGGAGCAGGGGATTGTGGGTTTCCCCACGTCCCAGCCGAGTGGCCTACCCGCCAGGATGCAGAGGCATTCTCACGGTCGCTCTCTGGCCCGTGGAGCGCTCGTGCCTCCTGATACTGGGGGGGAACGATGTAAAAGGGGGGAGGACACGTCACTTCTGGAGCCCCGGAGCACCCACAGAGTCGGCGCCTGTGGCCCCACTGGTATCCCACACTGCACTGCTGTCTAGAGAGGCAGGAGGAAGAGCGGGGAGCTGCAGGGAGGGGCCACTGCTTTCTGGGGGGGGCTGCCTGGGGGAGGCATGACTCAGCTGTTCCGAGGTTGTGCCTTCTCCCCCACTGTCAGCAGGCTCGGGTCGGCTCAGCTCTGAAGGAATACCGGGGGTCCTCCAGGGACATGGAGACTCGGATTTCAGAGACTCGAGGAAGCCCATTGAGGTACTGAACCCAACGGCTCAGGGACGCAATCTGAGCCAGGATCCCCAGAGCCAGAAAAAAGGGCAAATTCGCTCCCCGGTGAAAGAGGCCAGCAGGAAAGTGAAGACCGGAGTCTTGTTACCAGCATCGAAAAATGTCACCTGCCCCCTGTTCGCACAGCGGGGGATAACGAAAACCTGTGGGTTCAGCTATCCCTGCCCTGCTGTACTTGCAGCCAATGCCAGGCCTGGAGGAAGGAGAAGAAAAGGGAGCCTGGCTCATTTGGGAGCTGACCAGGGGGCAGGCAGGAATTCTCTGCCTGCCTGCAAGGGATGGATCAGCGGCTTGCCAGCCAGCAGATAAGCCCCAAATGTGGGGTAAGTGGACTAAAGAGACTTGTAGGAAGTAACCCCGGTCTTGACCCCATCTCTCCTGTTTAGGGATTGAGCTACACAGGGTCCTGGGCTGGGACCCAGTGGAGAGGGAGGGCCTGGATCCCCCTACCACCAGCTTTGGCCTTACACACTGCAGACCAGCGATCTACCTGGCCATGGAAGACCCTATCACAGATGGCAAATCCCAGAGTCTCCTTAAACAAAAAAATCACATCAGAATTCAATTCCACACAGGAAGACTTGTATCTGAACTGTGATCCTGCTGCACATGCTGAGATGGGAGTTTTTCCTTTAACATGGTGCCCAAGGCCCTTCCTAGCATTATGACGTGTCAGGGGGAGTGAGAAAGAACCATGTACCTGCTCGAGGTGCTTCTGACGTCCTAGAGCGGAGAGAGAGAAAAGAGAGCTCCGTGCCATATACTGGGGATCCCTCCTGCTCTGGAGGGGTCTTGCTTTGCCGTCACCTAAAGTCAGCATCTTGTCAAATGATGACAGATTCAAATGCTCATGCTTCTGAAGGCCCTCTTCCCTGTGCAGGGACCTGGGGTGTCTCTAACACAGTCTCACCTGCAGGAATTCACTCGCTGGCTGCCGGCACTTCCCCTCCATCTCACTGATCAGCTCGCTGAAATAGGAATTCTCCTCGCAGAGCTGGGTGTCAATTTCATTCTGCCACTTTTCAGGCTCCTTGTCCAGCTTTCCCAGGTATACTGAACACAATCTTTCTTTGATTCAGAAGGCCCTGCAGGATCTTGCAGTGCCCCACGGTCGTCATTATCAGCATCAGTTATCACTGTAGATGTAGGAGATTGCGCTGACTAGACTGACCCTATGACACCCTGGAAGTTGCTTTTTTGAATAAAATCCCTGATTTCAGTTTGCTGACTTGTCTGCTGCCTCTTTGCACATTCTGCACTCTGCTTTTATGTCAATTGCATAACTTCCTGGGCAGTATACTTGACCCGGTTACTAGATTGAGGATTTGTATTGGGAGAAATCAGAAATGCCAGTTAATAGCACTTTCTGGTTGATAAAGTGCTGGATAACACAGCTTTTACTGTACCTTCAGTTTTCTAGAAAGTTTGCTGCTTTTTTTTTTTTCATTCAATCAATTGTTTTTTTTTTTTTACAGCCTTAAGTTATAGGGTTGTCATAATCATAGAATATCAGGGTTGGAAGGGACCTCAGGAGGTCACCTAGTCCAACGCCCTGCTCAAAGCAGGACCGATCCCCAACTAAATCATCCTAGCCAGGGCTTTGATATAATAGCAGAGGGAGAAATAAATCAGGCCCCAGAAGCAAACTGCAATGGAATTAAATGGTAGTTAAAATCCAGAACAATTAACTGTGACACTAGACAAAGATTTCCTATCTTGTACTCCTGGGAAGCCTCCTCCATGTGAGCTCAGTGAGTCCGGGATCCATCACACACCAGGCAGATGGGAGGGGTTGATCCTCCTCGTAGAACAGTTTCAGGGCCTCCTGGTGTCTCCCACACCCCCTCTCCCCTCCTGCTCCTTTGGCTGCCTGGAAATTCATTCATCTGGCTATTTCTACAACATTCGCTAGCTGCTGGTTTGGCCTGCTGCTCGTCTGCTGAGCAGTTTCCCTGCACTGGGGGCAGGAGATAGTGGTCTCCATCTCCCCCAGCCAGCACTGGGTGATGCAGGCTCAGCAGAAATTGTGCCCGCAGTTTATAATCATCACTGGGTCTTTAAAATAATCCAGAGCAGATGAAACTTGGAGTAGCCATTGGGAGGGTTTCCCTGCCTGGAACTGACTCATAGTCAGCTGATCTCCTAAGAGTTTACTTTTTTAAAGTGACAGCCCATCCAGCGAGCAAGGGAACCTGGTCTGTCTAAGGAGCACTAGTAAATACACAGCCCACAGCCTGGTTCACTTGGAGCTACTGCTGTGAGAATCTACTTGGATTGTCCTGAAGAGTCTCCAGGTATTGGAGATGAATCTTTAACTAAAGCAGGGGCATGCACCGGGATAAAAATTTGGCTGCGTTTGGAGGGGCACTTTCTATCCTCCCCCCGCCCCTCCCCGTGGCTGGCGGGGGCAGCCAGAGGAGCTGGATCTCCTGCCCCGGCCTGGGGAAGGAGGAGCTCCCACACTCTGAACTCCTCATTTCCGGCCCCACCCCAGATCCCGCACCCCTAGTTGAAGCCCTCACCCCAGGGATGGCTTTAGGGGTAGGCCACCTGGGCGACTGCAAGTGGGGGAGTGAGGAGCAACACCAAGCGCTCTGAGCATCCAGGTCCCCTTCCCCAGCTGGGCTGCTGCTCTCCTCCCCTTCCCTTTCGCAGCCCAGCTGGGGAAGGTGACCAGGATGCAGTGAGCCCTGACACTGCTCCTCGCTGCCCCCCAGGGTCGGGGGAGTGAGCAGCAGTGCCAGCTGCTTGACCTGCATGCAGGTCAGTTTCCCCACGTGGGTGCAGGAAGGGAATGCGTTAGGTTAGGTGTGAAGGAGGGGGTAGGGATTAGGGGCACAGGAGGGGAGTGTAGGGGTTCGGGGCAAAGGGGACACAATAGAGGAGTTGGGGGCAGGGTTTAGGAGCGCACGAGGAGGGTGCTGGAGTTAGAGGCAACGGGGGCACAGTGCAGGGGTTAGGAGTGAAGAGGATGGGGAGCCCATGGGGGCCAGGGGCAATGGGGGGTGCCACACCTGCAGGGGCCAGGGGCATCAACATACAAATTCGCTCAGGGCACAATTTTCCGAATGGCTGGCCCTGAGGCGCTTGCTCTCCCTGCCCCGGTGGACTTCTGGGCAAGCCATGTCCCTGTCCCCATGCCTCAGTTTCCCCACCTGTACTATGGGTATAATGCTACTGCCTTGCTTTGTAAAGAACTTCAGCTTTACTGATACAAAGTGCTAGGTAGGAACTAGATTTGGTATTGCCTGTCAGGAGCAGAAGCAGTGAGCTCTCTCCCCTGGGGAGCAGCAGGGAGCGCCTCTCCCCTACAGAAAGGCAGTATGGGGGCCCTGCTCCATACCCATACATATGCAGCTGAGATGTCTTTACTTGGTGGCGAGGGGAGGCTGTGCTCTTCCCCTCTTACCACAGACAGAATCCCCTGCTGGGGTTGGGTTGGTAACTGGCCCCCCTTCCCCGAGGACTGGGCCTGGGAGTTAACACCTCATTGAATTGCACAAGGTGGTTCCCTCTACTCAGAGCTATTCTCTCAGGTTCTCTGAAAACTTGGGCAGATGTTGCTCCATTGGTTAAACTCAGGGCAGCTCTTCCCCCACCCCCAGAGCTATTTTCTCAGGTTCACTACAAACTCAGACAGACGTCAGTGCCAAGGTGGCCACATTTTTGAGGTTTCCTCCCCCACGAGGGCTAGGTTTTTTGCAGCCTCTAGTAACTTATTCATTAATCACACCCTGCCCAAATACCACTAATGCTTCCCCCTCCCTTCCCCACCAGCCTCCTACCTTCATCAACCACTCTGTTTGCACAGAGGGTTAAAGGGAGGAAGAATTTTAAGTGAAAGAAATTTACAGAAGGACAAAAATCAGGCATCCTAAATTCTCCCCCCTCCCCATTCCCAGTCCATTTCATTTCCAGTATTTTGTATATGGCGTCTGGGGAATCCAAAGCACATGGCTTTGGGTTTGTATCTGTTTGTCTGTAGTGGGGCCTGCACAACTCCTTGTAAATTAGGTGTAAATTATCTAATAGTGGACTCTTTGGTAGGGCTTTTAGGGTATGTCTACACAGATTAAAAGACCTCTGGCACCTGACCGAGGTCAGCTGACTCAGGATCATGGGGCTCAGGCTGAGGGGCTAAAAATCTCTGTGTAGACATTCGGGTTTGGGCTGGTGCCCGAGCCAAACATCAACCCAGCAACTTTTCATCCCCAGAGCATGAGCCTGGTGATCTGGACTCAGTTGACCTGGGGCACCTGTGGGCTTTTTTATCTCTGTGTAGACATACCCTTATAGGGCTGGTTTGAAAAAAAGTAGTAAGCATTTTTTGGGGGGAAAAAACAACCAACCAAAAGCTTTCGAATGAATCAGTATAAAAACTGTGTTGGACAAGCTTGAATTTTGGTTCCATTTGAAATTTCTTCCAGGGTTTGGACAAAACTTGTTTCAGTTTTTGTTTCATACTGAAAACATTCACTTTGGTTTGTGCGTGAATGGTCATTTCATTCACGAAGCTCTCTCCGCACCCCCTTCAGCTCCAGATAAAGGGCTCTGCACAGCCAAACCTGAGCTGTCCTAGCAATTGGTCGTCATAAGGAAACGAGACGTGTGTTAGCTCAAGACACAAGGAGGGAGAAGTTTGCTGCTTCCCTGCTCTCTGGAAGGGGAGCACTTGCTCCCGCTGGGATGAGTTTAACCTACTTTCTGCCTCCAAGACAGCACCAGCTCGGGGGACAGAGAGGAGAGCCTGTACTGCATACACCACCAAAGAGATACAGTTCGCTTCCCGCTGCCGGGACCGATCGCTCCTGCCCGACCTCCCTTGGGTCCCCCAAATAAACCAGTTGTGCGACAGGTCCATTGCATCATGCTCGATCCCAGGGGTTCTCAAACTGGGGGTTGTGATCCTTCAGGGGGGTTAGACGGGGGTCAACTCCCCCTGAGCGCCCATTAAATTAAATTAACCCCCCATTTTTAATTGATACGGGGGGCGGGGGGGGTCACACTTAGAGGCTTGCTGTGTGAACCAATACAAAAAGTTTGAAAATCACTTCTAGTCGATCCCTTCTGCAGTGTGTTGGCTGTGATCCCAGCTGTGCTCTTCCCCCAGACGGATTTACACCGCTTTGGTCCTGTATCTTGCAGTCCCTGGCAGAGACAAGGCAGGCGAGGTAATATCTTTGATTGGACCAACTTCTGTTCCGTCAGCGAGACAAACTTGGGAACTGTCACCAGGAAGCTGCAGTGCTGAACCATGACTCAACTCCACAAAGCCTGTTTACAGGAAGGGAAACTCCCCTTTCTCGTTCAAGGGTCAACACATTTCAGGGAACAGGGAAGTGAAATTAAACTGCTCTTCTGCCTGGGATGAGCCATGGCTGCTGCTGCAAAGGCAAGGCAAAGCCTCCAGGATGAAGCTTCTTGTTCCATCTGCCTGGAGTATTTTAATGATCCGGTGACTATAGACTGTGGGCACAATTTCTGCCGAGCCTGCATCACCCAGTGCTGGGAGGGCTCGGATAAAGACTTCTCCTGCCCTCAGTGCAGAACGACCTTTCCCCAGAGAAACCTCAGGCTGAACAGGCAGCTGGCCAACATGGTAGAAATAGCCAAGCAGCTACATTTGCAATCGACAAAAGATGCCGGAGCCGGGAGAGCATGTGAGAAACACCAGGAGGCTCTGAAACTCTTCTGTCGAGAGGATCAGTCCCCCATCTGCGTGGTGTGTGACAGGTCCAAGGAGCACAGGGCTCACACGGTGGTTCCTGCAGAGGAGGCCGCCCAGGAGTACAAGGTAGGAAGGAATCATTGTCCAGCACAACTGTCTGATTTGACCACGCCTCATTGTGTGTGCTCTTCTGTGCAGTGGGCACAGACCAGGGGGAGAAGGGGCAGGGCCAACTTTAAATGGTGTTGTGCCCTCAGGATTCTGGGCTGGACAGAGACCCCTGGCATAGTTTAGAGCAGTAGTTCTCCACCGGGGGTACCCGTCCCCCTGGGGGCACGCAGAGATCTTGAGTTTTCGACTGAATTAAAGTGTTCATGGAAAGCAGGTGCTTTGTGCAAGGATGTTGGGTTTTTCCTCAGGGGGGAAAGGTTTTTGTTCAAAACTATTTCAGTTTTTGCTAAAAAATATTAGATTTTTTTTGTTGTTGTTTTTTTTTAATGAAAATTTTCCACAGGGGGGGAAAGTCGTTTTCTGGCCAGATCTCATTTCATGTACCTTTATTAGTTGTTAACTACATAACTGCAACATTCTTTCTTTTTCATGTTTAATAAGTTACTGGCATGTGCTCTTAACCGGAACTTCACCTTAGCAAAGTCTTTCGCCTGGGAGTTTGGTTACTTTGCATCAGTGACAGATAAGGCTGTGACCTGCTAAAGAAGACCTATGAAAAGAATCTTAAATGTGTGTATCATACTTAATGTTCCTAGTTCTGCCCAGACAAGAGACAACTGCTGATTTTACACCTTAAGACCTGATCTTGCAGGGATCCATAGCTTAGCTCTGTATTCCCATCATAGTGCCTGGACTGTAAATTCTGTGCTAATCTCAGAGATACTGCACGGAATCTCACCCATAATTTTGATAAATATTTTTGTTGCTGTTTTTATTATCTTAAACTGGCTGGGAGGAGGAGGCGTTCTGACTGGGGGTCATGTAGCTGTTCGTGAAAATTCATTTTCAAATTCTTTTCTTGCGAAATGTCATTAAGTTTTGTGTACGTACATGATCAAGTGCAATATTTAGTTTTATTCTAAACTGTGGATTTTAATACCCCATCCTATATTTACAATAATGTCTCTAGAGCCTAATATTCCTGTCTATTTAACTTGATTGGAGCATGCAGTTTGACTTAACTTTCTGTCTGTCAAATACATGTATATAATAATTATTTTGCTATTGAATGCATGGCTGATAGATGTGACGTCTTCTTCTATCCAGGGTGACATATGAACTTTGCTAGACAAAGCAGATTATCTTTATTCATATATAATTTCTGATGTGTATATACATTTATATACATTATACGGGGGGGAGGGATAGCTCAGTGGTTTGAGCATTGACCTGCTAAACCCAGGGTTGTGAGTTCAATCCTTGAGGGGGCCATTTAGGGATCTGGGGCAAAAATTGGGGATTGGTCCTGCTTTGAGCAGGGGTTGGACTAGATGACCTCCTGAGGTCCCTTCCAACCTTGATATTCTATGATTTTGAAGGACAGAGCTTGTGAGTGTTTTATAACCGAGTTAATAATTGTGAACCTATAAATAACTCTGAAAAATACCCTCAGGTGCACGTAACTTTTCTTTTCTCTAGGGACAAATTAGGAGTCGTTTGGAGATGTTGAAGAAGGAGATGGAAGGCATTGCTGCACTGAAATTGAATGGGGAAATAACAAGCCAGGAGCTGCTGGTACTTACTCATTAGCAAATGAACCTATGTGATGACTCTGAATACCACTGGAGTCGTACAGAGTAATGTGCGATGCTCTATAATGTATTATCACTTATTTATGTGTAACTCTGTAACACTTCTGCCAGTCACAGTTGGGTGCCTCTAAGAGGCAATACTTCCCCTCTCGCAAGCACAAAGTCTCAGTGTAGCAAAAAAACTTTTAATAAAAGGAGGAAAATAATGCAGCATTAATTTTGGGAAACACCGCAAACAGGGTTTATAAACCTGAACCATGAGCAAAAGACCTACCACCAAGGAAGTTGGGCAGTGTCCTTTTCCCCTCAGGTTCTTAAGTCTAGTAACCCAAAAGTCCCTTTAACTGTCCCTTTTCTGCACCCCACTCACAGTTGCTGTCCTTTGACAGTGCAGGCCCAGAGTTCAGAAGTGTATCTGCAGAGTTCACCTCCCACCCTGGGGCGGGGGTGGGAGGAGGCACCTTACTCACTCCACTGCTCAAGTACTCATTCACCGCCACTCTCTACAGGGCTCTGCTCTGGCACTCTCAGCTAGCTGCCCTGCCAGCCGCATCTCTCCACCAGCTGCCCTGCTGACTGCTCACCACACCTCTCCACCAGCTACTGTGCTGGAAGTACCAAGATGCCTTCAGGGCCCCCCACTTAACATAGGTCTTAGTGATTTCAGCTGTTAGTGCAGGGAGCCTCACTGATGATGCACACTGGGCAGTCTCTTGCATCAGAGACACTGTACCAAAGCAGGGCTAATACTTAGACCTAGGTATCAGTGATTTCAGCTCTGTAGTGTGTAACAAGACTCTCAATTGAGTCTAAATTACCTCTGTTATTACACAGTGGAGAGCTGCAGAGTCAAATGGTATCTAGGGCCCTTACACAAGGCCCACACCCTCTCTCCCACTCACTGGGCTTTGGAACCCATGTTCCCAACTTAGCGAATGCTGTTCAGTTGAGGGTGAGTCCCTCAATTGGAAAATGCGAAGTACAGCTCTGCTGCCCTTGATTCACACAGCAAGGATAACAACCCTTTATTACTCCTGCCCCAATAACAAGGAGACTTGGGCTGCCACACCAGCCAAACGTGACCATTTGGGCAAGCAATCCCATCATGCTGAGCACCTAGGCAGGGTGGGTGTGCCCATGCAAATGAGATCATCTCCACCCCTTGTCTATTTAGACTCAGATTTTCAGGATAGCTACTGTCTCACTGAGGGCGGCAGAACCGAGTGGTGGGAAGGGAGACTAGCACCCCCACAATGGAAATAATATGGGGCTCTGCCCCCATATGAACTCATGAGAGGGGAGAGAGGACAGCGCAGGACCCAGATGGGCAGAGGAGCAGGAAGCAGGGCAAAGAGGGGCTAGAACATTCCCGGGAAGCAGGTAGGAACCTCCAGGACCCTCCATCCCAGCCTGCAACCGGCTGTGTCTCCACTGCTCTGCCTCCCGAGTCTCAGTACATCCCTCTCTCCCCCCATTGTCCCTCCAACCCACAATCTCTCGCCGTGTGTTTGTACAGCATCTAGTGTGATCTGAGTTGGAGCTTCTGTAGGGTTGCCCGTGTTGGTGGGACTTGTTCCTGGAGGTTTCATCCCATGATGTAATCTTCAATTAAAAATTAATCTTTAATTCCTGGAGACTCTGGGACTGTTAACCCCCACACCTCTGAGCACTATCCTAATACAACTCATAATAATATGGCCCTGATCTAAAACCTACAGAAGTCAATACAAGTCTTTCCAATGACTTTAGTGGTCTTTGGATCGTGCCTTGGAAATGCTGATAAAGCTCATCAGGAAACATTTAGTTTACACCAGCAGGGTCTGCATGGACCAATTAATGTGTAACGCATTAGTTCACTATGGGAAATCACTCCGTGTAGATAAGCCCTTAGGCCATGTCTATGCTACACCTGTGGCACCATAGTGTAGACGCATCCTACATCGATGGAAGGTTTTTTTCCACCCATGTCGTTAATCCACCTCTCCGTGAGTCAGTGGCTAGCTCAGTGGAAGAATTCTTCCATCAAATTAGCTGTGTCTACATCCTAACCACAGCACTCAGGGAGCGACATTTTTCACAACCCTCAGAGATGTAGCTAGGTCAAGCTAATTTTTACATGCAGACCAGGTCTTATTGATTTAATTACCTAAGCCCCATTTTCAGTACTGATTTAGGCACTCATTGACTTTCCGTTAGAATTTTGGACTCAATTTTTAAAAGCGATTAACGATTTTAGTTGTGTCCTTTTTTGGACTGTGACAAATTTTGTGCACCATAGTTGACCTAACCACTGGATACAGACGTGGCTATCGGTTGAAATCACGATGGGGGATGGAGCTGACACCCCTAGCAAGCCTTCCTGCCTCTTGAAACAGTGCTAATAAAGTTTGCAGATGATACAAAGCTGGGAGGTATTGCTAATTTAGAGAAGGACAGGGATACCCTACAGGAGGATCTGGATGACCTTGTAAACTGGAGTAATAGGAATAGGATGAAATTTAATAGTGAGAAGTGTAAGGTCATGCATTTAGGGATTAATAACAAGAATTTTAGTTATAAGCTAGGGACGCATCAACTAGAAGTAACGGAGGAGGAAAAGGACCTTGGAGTATTGGTTGATCATAGGTTGACTATGAGCTGCCAATGTGATATGGCTGTGAAAAAAGCTAATGTCGTCTTGGGATGCATCAGGAGAGGTATTTCCAGTAGGGATAAGGAGGTTTTAGTACCGTTATATAAGGCACTGGTGAGACCTCACCTGGAATACTGTGTGCAGTTCTGGTCTCCCATGTTTAAGAAGGATGAATTCAAACTGGAACAGGTACAGAGAAGGGCTACTAGGATGATCCGAGGAATGGAAAACTTGTCTTATGAAAGGAGACTCAGGGAGCTTGGCTTGTTTAGCCTAACTAAAAGAAGGTTGAGGGGAGATATGATTGCTCTCTATAAATATATCAGAGGGATAAATACCAGAGAGGGAGAGGAATTATTTAAACTCAGTACCAATGTGGACACAAGAACAAATGGATATAAACTGGCCACTAGGAAATTTAGATTAGAAATTAGACGAAGGTTTCTAACCATCAGAGGAGTGAAGTTTTGGAATAGCCTTCCGAGGGAAGTAGTGGGGGCAAAAGATCTATCTTGCTTTAAGATTAAACTCGATAAGTTTATGGAGGAGATGGTATGATGGGATAACATGGTTTTGGTAATTAAATATTCATGGTAAATAGGCCCAATGGCCTGTGATGGGTTTTTAGATGGGGTAAGATCCAAGTTACCCGGGAAAGAATTTTCTGTAGTATCTGGCTGATGAATCTTGCCCATATGCTCAGGGTTTAGCTGATCGCCATATTTGGGGTCGGGAAGGAATTTTCCTCCAGGGCAGATTGGAAGGCCCTGGAGGTTTTTCGCCTTCCTCTGTAGCATGGGGCATGGGTCACTTGCTGGAGGATTCTCTGCTCCTTGAGGTCTTCAAACTACAATTTGAGGACTTC
The DNA here is from genome assembly GCF_965140285.1 of Lepidochelys kempii. Taxonomy (NCBI): domain Eukaryota; kingdom Metazoa; phylum Chordata; order Testudines; family Cheloniidae; genus Lepidochelys; species Lepidochelys kempii. The sequence goes on along the minus strand of NC_136393.1, from coordinate 45,601,258 downwards.
AATAGCACAGATATAGGTGTGAGGTCTTTTTTAGGAGTGGTGGGTGAAGTTCTGTGGCCTGCGTTGTGCAGGAGGTCGGACTGGATGATCATAATGGTCCCTTCTGACCTAGATATCTATGAATCTATGAATCTATAATGAACTTGGAGAAGATATAAGCAGAGACAAAAAGGCATTTTGTTATCCATAACAAGGCACACTAGCCACAATAGGGTACAGTGCAACTGAAGGCTCAGTAGAATACAGCACCCTTCGATTCCGGGGTGCTGAAACAATTTGTATAGTGGGAGTGCTGACAGCCATTGAACCAAACCTGTAAATCCTGGATATGACGGGAACCACTTCAGCACTCCCTGCACCCCTACTTCCAGCACCTTTGCGTTGATCCTTTGAAAGCTGTGCCTTCCTAGCCCAGAAGGCTACAGCTGCTGGAGACTTAGGCCCGGTCTACACTACAGACCTATATCAGTATAACTATGTCACTCGGGTGTGAAAAATCCGACCTACCTGTGCAGACAGCGCTATGTCGACGGGAGAGCGTCTCCCGCCGACTTAGCTCCCGCCTCTTGGGGAGGTGGATTAACTACTCCGACAGGAGAGCTCTCTCCCGTCGGCTTAGAGTGTCTTCTTTAAAGCGCTACAGTGGTGCAGCTGCATCGGTGCAGCATTTTAAGTATAGATCTGCCCTTAATGTGAGTGAGAAACCTGTTTAGACAAAGAGCAGCAACTTCCTGAAATGACGTTTTAGCCACTAAAAGCCTATTTTGTTGTGTTTTCCTTGTAACCACAATCTGTCTCTTCTAGTCTTACTCATTAGCACTTAAGTCTCAATTCTTTGTTCGCAAACGTACCCATGTTTCATTATAAAACCATCTCAGGGCTGTATATAAAGCTGAAGGGTAAAATCCACAGCTAACCTAGCAGGCTGGTGTGTATTAGCGAACTCGATAATTTTTGTGAGGTGCCAGTGATGGGAGATGGTTTCGGGGATACACAGAACTGGAAACACTTGGTGTCACCATACAAAAGTGGTCCCCAGACTGTGGGGGCGTGCCCCCCTAAGGGGGCGCAGAGGAATGTCCGAGAGGTTGTGGCAGCCTGGGCCAGCCCCCCTCCCCAGGTGCAGGAGGGAGGGAGCGCCACCCAGCCCCGCTCTGTCCCCAGTTCCATTCCAGCTCCAGCTCCTCTCCTGGCTTAGCATTGCCAGATGCCTGGTTTTCGACTGGAAGGCCAGTCGGAAACAGGACCTGGCACTATCCGGTCAGCACTGCTGACTGGACACTGAAAGTCCGGTTACTCGCAGTAACCAGCCTCCGCCACCGGGGACCAGGAAGAGCAGCAGCTGCTGCTGGAGCCTGGAGGAGCACTCAGGGAAGTCTCCGGCTAGAGAGGTATCGATGCCTCACCTATCCTGCCCTGAGCGTGGCTTCTCCTCCCCCATCCTGCCCCACTCACCCTCCCATGCCCCACCCTGGCTCTTGGGGGGTCACAGACCAAGTAAGTGGGGGGGAATTGAAGGAGTAACCGGACTGGTGGCAGGTAGGGTGAGGCCATCGTGCTCTGAGCAGGCTGCTGGAGGGCTTTGAACCAAAGACGGACAGCACAGAGACACCCAAGGTTACAGGGCAGGTGGTGAAAGAGCCCCTTGCTGGTCTGGGTGAACCCCCAAAGCGCCACAGACTCCTTTGGAAATGTTATTGTGTATGGGCCGTCACATGTTTCTCTCCACCCTTTACCTGCTTGTGTCTGCTCATCGCAGCAACAGACGGAGAGCGAGAGGATGAAGATTCTGTCGGAATTTGAGAAACTCCATCTGTTTCTAGAGGAGAAAGAATTGCTCCTGTTGGCCCAGCTGGAAGTGCTGGACAAGGAGATATTGAAGAGGCAGGATGAATTCACCACCAGGCTCACGCAGGAGAAAACTCGTCTCGGGACCCTGATCAGTGAGATGGAGGGGAAGTGCCGGCAGCCACCAAGTGAATTCCTGCAGGTGAGACTATGTGAGAGGTACCCCAGAGCCCTTAGTAAACATGTCCCTGACTCTTTGCTATCGAAGTCCAAGTTCACAATACACCGCATTGCAGAAACATACATTATTTTATTCATTGAGGTCCTGATGGTACAAGGTGCTCAACACACTGGTTCTCTGATTAAACAAACCAGTTAAACACATGAGTTTTTCCATTACTTTCGTAGATTTTATGCCCAGGAGGGATCATTTGGATCAGTTTGTCTGATCTCCTTCATTACGGGCCAGAGAATTTCACCCAGAGATTCCTGTATGTAGCTCACCGCTCTTGCTTGACTTAGAGTGTATTTTTTAGAAAGACGTCCAGTCTTGATTTAAAGGTCGCAAGTAATGGACAATCCGAGAATCTATGATTGCTCAGATTAATAGCCTGCAGACAGGGCCAAGTCAATAGCTCAGGTGAGGCTTACCTGACCTAATGTGACATCAGAGAGAACTCAACCAATCATCTCCCTTTCTCTCCAGCTAATTTGCATGCTATACTTCTATTGGTTGGAATGAGTCCGTGTCATGAGGGACACATTTCAGGAGTTCTCATTGGCAGATTAGCCCACAGCTGGATGCTAACCTGTTGTGATGCCGTGCATAACTCATGTCAACATGTGTCTTTTTTCCCCTCTAGTGGCTGTACAGGTTTATACATATACAGATTTATGAGTCTTCCACTGCGTGCCAGCTAAGGGACCTGGGAGTAAAAGTTTTAAAAGGGACCTAAGGGATGGATCCTCAAAAGTATTTAGACTTCTAAACTCCCCTTAATTTCAGTGGGAGTTAGGTGCCGAAAGCCCTTTGAGGATCTGGACCCAAGTCCCATTTTCAAAAGTCCCTCAGGCATTTTGGACCCTAAATCCCATAGACTTTCAATGAGGCTCAGAATCCTATGTGCCATGGGGCTAGATTTTCAAAGGTTTTTAGGCACCCAGAGGGATTTTCAAATAAGCAAATTAGATACCTCCGAGCAAGAGGGATCTCCAGTATATGGTGTGTGGGACTGAACTCCCTTTTCTTTCTCTCTCCTCTCTAGGACATCAGAAGCACCTTGAGCAGGTACATGGCTCCTTCTCACTCCCCCTCACACTTGAGCCTGCTGGGAAGGTGTTGGGTAAAGGACAAAGCTCCCTGCAGCTCCTAATCTACCTCCAACCCCAGAATTCTGAGCTGTCTTATGTTTCCCCAGTGTCCAGAATGCAGATTCAACTGCAGATACACTATGAATTATCCACTCCTCTGATGGTCTGGATGCCTCAGGAGATCAGAGACAGAATATGGGCTATTCACCTACCTACTTTTACCAGTTAAGGTAGCACAGGCTACCTAGCTAACAAACAACTAGCTGTCTAGTCAATAGCTACCTACCAGTATCTACCTAGGGGTGTTGTCTGCTGCCCATGACCCGAGTAACTTCTGAGTCAATGATTGCAAAACTCCACCTAGGTCAGTAATGGCGTGAAGTCATTTCCATCTGAGGACTGGTCTGTGCCCTGGTTATCCTTTCTGTTAAGCACAGTCTGCATGTTCAGGGTTGTGCCTGTCAATTTGGTGCATGTCTCAGTGAATTTAAAACGTGCCATGAGACAAGGGTGTCGTATTTATCCTCATAAATACATGACTCCTCACTCCTGTTTGCAAGGGGTCAGTGGGTCTCACTCCACCTTCTTCCAGGATGGGCAGTCCCCCCTCACAAAAGCCCTTCATGCCCCTATTGTCAACAATTTCAGCAGAGCAGCCAATGACTGAACGGAGCTGGAAAGGTTCTGTCACCTTGACAGATGTACCTCGCTACCCTCCAGGCATACATGACCCTATGGGGTGGTGGGTTGGAGAATGTCACTGAGCCAGTTCTTTGGCTCATTAGGGAACTGAAAGGCCAGATCCCGCACTGGTGTAAATCAGCAAAACTCCGTTAGTGTCATCAGAGCCAGATTCCCAGCTTGTATAATTAGCCATAACTCCATTAAAGTCATTTCAGCCAGACCCCCCCGCTACTGGGGTATGTTGACCATGACTCCATTTCAGTCAATGGGAGCAGATCCCCAACTGGTGCAAATCAAAGTCAATCCCCAGCTGGTAAAAATGAGCATTACTTCAATGGAGTTAATGGAACAATGCCAATTAACAGTTATAGATCTGAACCTAAGTCTCGACAGCCTGTCAGTTTATCGCCTTCCATTAGAACTAAATTCACTTTAAGAAAAAAGTAGAGCTGGGTGATTTGGGTGGCGTTTTTTTAAAAGAATTTCTTTGAAATTTTGAAATTTCGGATTTAGAAAAAAAGGGATTTTTTAAATCAAAAAAGTCTGATAATTCTTCCTTACCCACTACATTTTTATTGTTGTTGAAATCAGTTAACAATGACTAACAACAGGCCATTTTTCTCCCTAGATACGAGACAGGGAAGTTTCAGAGTCCACCATCCCTTCCTCTGGAACTGAAAAGGAGAGTCAAGGAATTCTCTCAGAAGCACACACTTCTGGAGCACGCTCTGAGTAAATTTAAAGGTAACAAACTCTGGGGCCGTTCTTGGCTATGATTAAAATATTGATTTACTTGTATAGGGATCAAAGCCCCATTGCTGTAGATGTTGTGCACACATATAATGAAAAGATGTCTCCAGAGAGCTCAGAGTCTTGTCACTAGCTTACAGGTTATGCATGGTCTACCTTATAGAAACCCATGAGAACCGTGGCCACCGGTTTGGGTCACTTATCTTTCCTGCCTCATATTTACAAAAGGATAATAACTTTCCTATCTCACCGGGGCAAAGGGGAAGAGGTGATGCTTAAGACAAATTTTCCAACGTTTTTTTTTTCTATGGGAGTTAGGTACCCAGTTCCCCTAAACCACTTTGAAAATTGAAGCCCAAGTAGCTAGTGGTTTGCAAAGCACTGTACAGATACCAAAATTCATTAGATTGTGGCGCCTGGTAGCCCCATGTCCCCCAGCTTATCTGGATGATTTCCCCTTGCAAAGCAATTATCTATTGGCAACAATGCTCGGATCCATCCCAGCATAGGCAACTAGGGAGCAGAGCAAGGCCAGATATAGTTGTTGTTTTTTTTCTACCCCTCCCGCCATGGAAATTTTCAGCAAAACCAAAAATGTTTGCAGTAACATTTTCTCTGGAAAAAATTGATTTTTCAGACCCTCCCCCACTCCCAAAAAATCGAACAAAATTATTTCAGTCAAATAACTAAATATTTAAATTTGGACATATTGCTGCAATGATTCCTGGGAACTGTAGTTTAGGTGACACAGGCTCCCATTCTCCTCTATGGCTTGGGCTCCCTGATTGGATTACATTTCCCATGACCCACCAGGAAGGTATGCTAGGCATCATGGAGTCCCTGACTGTGGTGCATCCTGGGTGATGTAGTCCAGTTCAAGAACCTGTCCCATAAAGGAGAATGGGAACATGAGCAAACCAAATTACAATTCCTATGAGGCACCAGGGCAGCATTTTTGGCCAAAATCTTTTCAGTTTTCAGGTGTTCAGACTGTCAACAAATAAATTGAACATTTCTTTGGAAAGTTGCCACTTTTTGTGAAAAATTTACATTTAGTCGAAAATCCAATGTTTAAGTTGAAAAGTAGTTTGGGATGGAAAATTTTTGACCAGCCTTACTGGGGGGGGTGAGTATGCTCTGTGCAGCTCGTCACTGCTAGAGGGAGAACATGTCTCTGACTCTGAGAGGAGATGCTAGTTCTGTGTTCTCAATGTGTAGCAGGTCCTACCTGTTGAGATCAGCCCAGTAAAAGCTCATATAAAACAAGCCACTTCCCAGGGAGGGTGGATTCCTGCGTCTCGAGACAAGGAAGAAATTTCTGTATCCATGCGGGAGCTCTGCAAAGCAAAGCAAACTCACTCTGGGTCCAGTTTCCAGAGCCCTGGGCCTGCTGCCACGACCATAAGGGCTTTTTCCACTTTGTCCTCTTGTCAGTGGGGGGGAGGAGGGCTCAGGGCTCCGGCCATTGGGGGAGGCCTAAGGAGGAAGGGGCGGGGCTGGGGGCTAGCTGCCCTGAAGGGGGGGTGGTTCACCCACCCATGTGCACAGGGCAAAGATTTCTGATAGCAGAGGGCTCTTTCATCTAGCAAAGGCAGGATGAGAGTCGACGGCTGCAAATTGTAGGTAGACCAATTCAGCCTGGCTATAATGCACCCATTTTTAACAGCGATAATAATTGACCACTGAGGCCCACCTACCTGTGGACATTGTGGATTCTCCATCGCTTGGAAGGTTTTAAATTAAGACTGGGTGTCTCTTTCCAAAAGATTGTAGCCAGAAATTACTGATTTCATGCAGGGTCACTGGGTGAAATTCGCTGACCTGTGTTATGCAGGAGGCCCGACTGCCCATTTTGGTCCCTGATCCAAAAATCTACAATAGACATCTCTCCCCAGTCAGAACAACCGAGATTTCACCTCTTCCATCTTTTTTTTTCCCCTCCCTTCTAGAGTCTCTGTCTGAACCAAAGCTGGACAAAGGTAAATTTCTGGAGCTAATGGGGAATCTCGTTTCAGTTGAGCTGACTCAGGGAAAGCTGATGAGGGGAACCTTCCTATAATGATGAAGTTGTATACATGTATGCATCCATAGGCGCTCACTCTGTGGGTGCTCCGGGGCTGAAGCACCCATAAAAAAAAATAGCAGCCCTGTGATCGGCCCCTCCCCCCCCCCCGAGCCTCCCTCCCACCGCAGATCAGCTGTTAGTGGCGTGCAAGAGGTGCTGGGGGAGGAGCGGGGGGCAGGGTGCACTCGCGGGAGGGGGAGGAACGGGATGGGAAGAGGCAGGGTGGAGGTGGAGCGTGGGCGGGAAGATGTGGGGTGGAACCTTGGGGGAAGGGGTGGAGTGGGTGTGGGGCTTGGGGCAAAGCAGGGGTCGAACACCCCTCAGCAATTCCCAAAGTCGGCACCTGTGTATGGATCTCTGTTTATTGATCATCTTTCTCCCACTCGATGAGAGATGGGAGATGAACACAGATTCCCTTTTATTAGTAGCATTACGGTAGCCCATAGAGGCCCCACCCAAGAACGAGGGCCCCATTGTGCTAGGTTCTGTACATACCCTTCATGCCTTGTCTACCCTGGCAGCGGTGTTTAGAGTATGTGTAGCTACATGCAGCGGTGAGAGGCTCTGGCGGAGGGAAGGCTACGGGACACTAAGTTGCTAAAAGAAAAGGAGGACTTGTGGCCCCTAAGAGACTAACCAATTTATTTGAGCATGAGCTTTCGTGAGCTACAGCTCACTTCATCGGATGCATACCGTGGAAACTGCAGCAGACTTTATATACACACAGAGATCATGAAACAATACCTCCTCCCACCCCACTGTCCTGCTGGTAATAGCTTATCTAAAGTAATCATCAAGTTGGGCCATTTCCAGCACAAATCCAGGTTTTCTCACCCTCCACCCCCCCACACACAAACTCACTCTCCTGCTGGTGATAGCCCATCCAAAGTGACAACTCTCTTCACAATGTGCATGATAATCAAGGTGGGCCATTTCCTGCACAAATCCAGGTTCTCTCACCCCCTCACCCCCCTCCAAAAACCACACACACAAACTCACTATCCTGCTGGTAATAGCTCATCCAAAGTGACCATTCTCCCTACAATGTGCATGGTAATCAAGGTGGGCCATGTCCAGCACAAATCCAGGCTTTCTCACCCCCCCCCCTTTTTTTTTTTTCCTGGGGACACACACACACACACAAACTCACTCTCCTGCTGGCAATAGCTCATCCAAACTGACCACTCTCCAAGTTTAAATCCAAGTTTAACCAGAACGTCTGGGGGGGGGGGGTAGGAAAAACCAAGGAGAAATAGGCTACCTTGCATAATGACTTAGCCACTCCCAGTCTCTATTTAAGCCTAAATTAATAGTATCCAATTTGCAAATGAATTCCAATTCAGCAGTTTCTCGCTGGAGTCTGGATTTGAAGTTTTTTTGTTTTAAGATAGTGACCTTCATGTCTGTGATTGCGTGACCAGAGAGATTGAAGTGTTCTCCGACTGGTTTATGAATGTTATAATTCTTGACATCTGATTTGTGTCCATTTATTCTTTTACGTAGAGACTGTCCAGTTTGACCAATGTAAATGGCAGAGGGGCATTGCTGGCACATGATGGCATATATCACATTGGTGGATGTGCAGGTGAACGAGCCTCTGATAGTGTGGCTGATGTTATTAGGCCCTGTGATGGTGTCCCCTGAATAGATATGTGGGCACAGTTGGCAACGGGCTTTGTTGCAAGGATAAGTTCCTGGGTTAGTGGTTCTGTTGTGTGGTATGTGGTTGTTGGTGAGTATTTGCTTCAGGTTGCGGGGCTGTCTGTAGGCAAGGACTGGCCTGTCTCCCAAGATTTGTGAGAGTGTTGGGTCATCCTTTAGGATAGGTTGTAGATCCTTAATAATGCGTTGGAGGGGTTTTAGTTGGGGGCTGAAGGTGACGGCTAGTGGCGTTCTGTTACTTTCTTTGTTAGGCCTGTCCTGTAGTAGGTGACTTCTGGGAACTCTTCTGGCTCTATCAATCTGTTTCTTCACTTCCGCAGGTGGGTATTGTAGTTGTAAGAAAGCTTGACAGAGATCTTGTAGGTGTTTGTCTCTGTCTGAGGGGTTGGAGCAAATGCGGTTGTATCGCAGAGCTTGGCTGTAGACGATGGATCGTGTGGTGTGGTCAGGGTGAAAGCTGGAGGCATGTAGGTAGGAATAGTGGTCAGTAGGTTTCCGGTATAGGGTGGTGTTTATGTGACCATTGTTTATTAGCACTGTACAGTGTAGACATGGGGGGCGCTGGTTGGACACATAGAGACTCATGTAGGGTGTATCCCCTGGGTGTATCTGGCGTGTCTGTATTCAAGTCACGTAAGCTGTGTCTCCCCATCTGCACGGCTACGTATACCCAGACTCTACGCTTCACTGCAAGTGTAGACATAGCCATAGAGAAAAACAGTCTCTGCCCCAAAGAGCTCATAGTCTGGGGCCTGGTGTACACCCAAAATTTAGGTTGACCTAGCGACGTTGCTCAGGGATGTGAAAAATCCACACCCCTGAAGGATGCAGTTAAGCTGCCTGGTCTTCTTCCATCAACCTAGCAGGGAGGTGTATTAACTACATCTATGGAAAAACCCCTTCCATCACTGTAATGTGTCTCCAGTACGACATTACAGCAGGGTAGCTGCAATGCTGCGACTGTGTCACTGTAGTGCAGACAAGCCCTAAAACAAGGGCTTTCAAAGAGGCCTAAAGGGGTTAGGCACCCAGATCTGTTTGGAAACCTCAGCCCACTGGATGAGACTGACAAAGAATAGGAAGGGAAGAAGGAAAAGATACAGACAGGGGAAGTCACTGGAGCTCGTCAGAAAATGGATTTTCCATCCCATGAAGAAAGTTGGGATTATGGGGGAAAAATTGTCCTGAATCAGGATGAAAAGCAGGATTTTATTATTAATATTATTTTGTTTTTTGTGAAATGAAATTCCGGGAAAAAAATCACTGGGGGGATCAACTGAAACGTTTCGATTCAATACGTTTGAAATGTTTCATTTTGATCTTGACCCGTTTTTTATTTCATTTATTTCAAATATAAAATGACAAATATTTTGAAACAAAAAGTGGCTTTGAAATGCAAAATGAAAACTTTTTGTTCTGAAAACGTTGAGATGGGTCATGTTGACATTTCCAGACCTTTTATTTTTTTCCTCCAAAACAAAACTTAATAAAAATTAAACCAGTTAAATTTTTAAAAATGAATCAGGATGAAAAGCAATTTTTAAAAATGACATTGCAGAAACAAAAATATTCATTTTGGGTCAGTTGAAGTGTTTTGTTTCAATACATTTGAAATGTTTCATTTTGTGTTTGACCCATTTTATTTTATTTTAATATAAAAGGGAGAACAAGAAGTAATTTCAAAATGAAAAATCAAAACTTTTTGTTTTGAAAATGTTGAAATGGGATATTTCCAGCCCCCTACTTTTCCCTCCCCAAAACAAAATTTCATCAAAATCAATACAATTTTAAAAAGTTCAATTTACTCAAAATGGAATTTTCTGACAGAAAACTATTTCAAGGAAAATTTTCCAACCGGTTCTAGAAGTGACTTTCCCAAGGTCACGCAGTTGGTCAGTGGCAGAGATAGAAATAGTACCCCGGATTCTTGACTCTGATCCAGTACCCTTGCCACTAGTTCATGCTGCCTTGCACTTGACAGAGGTGCGGGGATCAAACAAGTTAAGTAATCCTAAATACCATTTAGCTTTATCAACATTGTCTGACTAGAAAGAGCTTTGCTGGTTTCTTTGCATTTATGTCTGCCCTATTTTACATGAAATGAATCTGCAGTTATGTTTGTTAACAACAGAAATATCTTCGTAACGTTGACAGCAGCTACATTTAAAGTGTTTCACTTTTCCTCCTACTAGTGACTATCTGGAGTTGGGGCGGGGACTTCGGGGAAGGGATTGGAATGGGGGTGGGAGGGGGCGGGGCAGGGGTGGAGTTGGGGCGGGGCCAGGGGTAGAGGGGGGTCGAGCCAGTTGGACAAAGGTAAATTTTGGGGACTGATGGTGTAATTGAGTACTGTATTATACCCAGGCTAAAAACAAAAACAAAACAAAAAGAAACCTTTAAGATGGGGTTAATTTGGGATAAAAAAAAAAAACATTACAGGGATGTTGCAATGATCCCAAAACCAACTATTGTAAACCCAGGAAATTCAGAGTTAATCCTAATCCTCCTTCCCTATTTAAAACTTTTTCCCAACCCAACCCCATTTCATTCTCCTCTGTCTAAATCAATGGGTGGGGATTTAGGAGAAGGGGGAGTTTGAAATTCCACCTGAAAAGGGGACTCTAGTTTTGGGCATTTAAGAAGTGATATAAGATCCTAAAGAGCTAGTCAGTACAGTCAGTGAATCACACCATTTCTCAAACACCATTCTGCTCTAAGCAAGAAAGCCCCATGGTTTCCTCCAGGACCTCATGAATTCTCTTAACTGGTCAGATAAATGGACTCTCTAGTCCAGTATCCAATTGGACCAGTGGTCCATCTGGTCCTGTATCCAGTCTCTGATTGAAGCTGCTGGTAGTGGCTACCGAGGAAGGCTGCCAACCCTGCTCCACAGTGGAAATTTGGAATAAGATGCCCATAGGGAAAAATGACTTCCTGACCCCCACCCCCATCAGTTAGTGGTTGGCTTATGCTTGAGACAACAGGATTTATATCTCTTGTACATCTCATGGGTCAGTAACTGGTTGAAAGATAGGAAACAAAGAGTAGGAGTAAACGGTCAGTTTTCACAATGGAGAGAGGTAAACAGCGGAGTCCCTCAAGGATATGTACTGGGACCGGTGCTGTTCAACATAGTCATAAATTATCTGGAAAAAGGGCAAACAATGAGGTGGCAAAGTTTTCAGATGATACAAAACTAGTCAAGATAGTTACGTCCAAAGCTAACCGCGAAGCGTTACAAAGGGATCTCACAAAACTGGGTGACTGGGCAACAAAATGGCAGATGAACTTTAATGGTGATAAATGCAAAATAATGCACATTGGAAAACATAATCCTAACTATACACACAAACTGATGGTGTCTGTATTAGCTGTTAACACTCAAGAGAGAGATCTTGGAGTCATTGTGGCTAGTTCTCTGGAAACATCTGCTCAAGGTGCAGCGACAGTCAAAAAAGCGAACAGAATGTTGGGAATCATTAAGAAAGGGATAAATAATAAGACAGAAAATATCATAATGCCACTATATAAATCCATGGTATGCCCACACCTTAAATACTGCATGTAGTTCTGATTGCCCCATCTCAAAAGAGATACATTGGAATTGGAAAAGGTTCAGAAAAGAGCAACAAAAATGATGAGGGGTATGGAACAGCTGCCAGACAAGGAGACATTAATAAGACTGGAACTGTTCAGCTTAGAAAAGAGATGACTAAGGGGGGATATGATAGAGGTCTACAAAATCATGACTGGTGTGGGGAAAGTGAACGGGGAAGTGTTATTTACCCCTTCATATAACACAAGAACCAGGGGTCACCTGATGAAAATAATAACCAGTGGGTTTAAAACAAGGAAAAGAAAGTACTTCTTCAGACAAGGCACAGTCATCCTGTGGAACTATTGCCGGGAGATGTTGTGAAGACCAAAAGTAAAACTGGGTTCAAAAAAGAATTAGATAAATTCCTGGAGGATAGGTCCATCAATGGCTGTTAGCCAAGATAATCAGGAATGCAACCCACATGCCCTGGGTGTCCCTAAGCCTTTGACTGCCAGAAGCTGGGACTGGACAACAGAGGATCACTCAATCATTTTTTCCGTTCTGTTCATTCCCTCTGAAGCACGTCGCATTGGCCACTGCCGGCAGACAGGACACTAGGCTAGATGGACCATTGGTCTGACCCAGTCTGGCCACTCTTATGTTCTTAGGTACATTTTTTAGTGACAGAGGGGATGCCTTGCAGTCAGTGGCAGTTCTCTATCTGTAATGTGATAATTTTTGAAGACCATGTCCAATCAGTTCTAAAATTTCAGGGAACCTTCCGGGCATCGATGGGAAGAACCCTACTGATTTTGATGGCAGTCAAAAAACCCAAACACCAGAAAATCCTGATTTCCGCTCAGGGCCCATTTGGTACTGCAGGCCGAGGAGCATTGTGACATCAGAAGTATTTCAGCCCGTCATCATTCACGCTCTCCAGTTCCTTTGCAGTCCCATTGGCTGAAATGAGTCAGCAAATGAGGTCACAATGGTACAACTTGGGCTCCTCTGCCAGTAGCATCCAATGGGCGCTGTCAAGGGGAAGTTGTGAAAAGGAAGCTGATAAACCAGCAAAGAGAAGAAGGGGAGCAGTTTAGATGCCTTAACAGTAAAATGTAGGTTGGGTGGCAGGACCTTGCTACGGACTCAGGAATAGACACTCCGGCTCCTCCCACCACCTGCTGGCTGAGCCTATATCAGTGATAAAGTTGGTGACCTGCCAGTTATCCCATCTTGTGCAGCTGAAGGTTTTCCTTTTCCATTAAAGGCAGGAATTTTCAAAGGGATTTAAGGGAGTGCCCCTAACACTCTGATTCTCTCTTCCCTCCCCACCCAACCCCCAGCACACGTGACCCTGGATCCAGACACGGCTCATCCTCATCTCATCCTGTCTGAGGATGGGACAAGCGTGAGATGGGGACCTGCACGGCAGGACGTGCCCGACAACTTCAGAAGATTTGATCCTGTTCCCTGTGTGCTGGGCTGTGAGGGGTTCACCGCGGGGAGACATTGGTGGGAGGTGGAGGTGGACGGGAGCAGCTGGGCCGTGGGGGTGGCCAGAGAGTCTGTGAGGAGAAAGGGAGGGGTCAGCCTGGAGCCAGAGGAGGGGATCTGGGCTGTGGGGCAGCTGAACCCAATTCAGTATGTGGCTCTCACTTCTCCTTGGACAAGCCTGCCACTGGATAGGAGACCCAGGAAGGTCAGGGTCACCCTGGACTGCAAAAGGCGGCAGGTGGCATTTTTCAATGCTGAGAACAACACTCAGATCTTCACTTTCACTGAAGTCGCTTTTGCTGGGAGAATCTTCCCGTTCTGCTGGGTGGCAGACGAAAGCTCCCAGGTCAAAATGTGTCACTGAGCCGCGAGATCAAGTACCCCTCCCCGCCACCCCCCGGGGCCTGGATCTGGCATCTGCTCCCTAGAATCTCAGCACAGCCAGCTGGTGAAATTCTGGTCTGTCCGACCCAGCTTCTAACACTCGCTTCACAGCAGTATCTGACTGCCCACGCCACCTCTTACTGGAGCCCAGAGAGAGCGCAGTTTCTCTAATGTCTGCAGACAGTTCATAGCGCAGACAGATCATGACCCCCTATACTGCAGCATACAGGGGTCAGAGCGCGGGGACAAATCCCTCCCTGGATGAGTGGGAGAGGATCTTTTCTAAGAGGAGAGAGATCAGAGGGATTAGAGGTGGGGGAAACAAAGAGTAACTGGAGAGGATGTTTATAGAAGGAAATATGAGAGGAAAATGTACAGGAGGAAAAGGGATGAGGAAGAATATAAACTCTTTGGAGCAGGGACTGTTTTTCGCTGTATGTCCGTGCAGCGCCCTGCACAACGGGGCCCTGATCTCAGTTGGGGTTATCCTAATACATGTAATAGGCAATGATAGCTACACAAGAAACATTGAGAATCATTCAGAGGATTCATAGACTTGGGGTAGGATTTTCAGAAGTGCCTAAATCCCATTTTCAAAGGAGATGAGTGACTCTTGAGAACCCACAACTCAATGGAAGTCGACGGGACTCTGGCTTTGAAGTCACTTCGGTGCTTTTGAAAATATTAGGTACCATTCTAAACACCCATCCCATTGCTACATCAGCAGTGATTTAAGTGGGGGGGGGGTCTGTGCAGGCCCATGGCACCACCCATGTAGATTGTGGGTGTTGCAGGATGGGAGCCTTTCTTGGCTTCAGAAGGTGGAAATCGCCAAAGGATTGTCGCACGTTCCCTGGTTAGGTGAGATCAAACGGCAGCTTTCTCTATTGTCCTTGCTGCTCACGCAAATGTTCAGCGTTCAAAGCCAACTTGTGTTTATTTTAGGATTCGCATTTACCTAAGTAAGAATAAAATCCATATTTTTAAATACCCTTATTTTCTATTGTGCTTCCTCTCCCCCTATCTATATTATTGAGCATTTGTGGGGAGGAAACATAAATATAGTTCACCAGAGGGGACTGTGACATGAACACCAATGGGGAACACAGCAAACTCAGCAAGGATTGGTGGGTGGAATATGTGGCAGCGGGGGGGGGGGGGGGTTTCTGAGCAAAAGTTTGACTTTTCATCCAAAAACGAAGTTTCAGAAGCTGAAAAGCCCCTGAACATTTGGTTTTCCACTGAACATTTTCAGCTTCAATTGAACGTATTCAGGGGGTTGGTTTCCCAATAAACAACTGAAAATTTCCGAGGATAGCAGACCCTTTTTGTCAAGAATGTTATTTAGAAGAAAGTCCAAATCTGCCACAGAGGGGAAAAAAGTTTTGAGAGCAGTTTTGTGCCCTGCCCTGTTGACAAAATAGATTAGTAGATTTTAGAGGCTGAAGGAACCATTAGATTGTGTTGTCTCTTCAGCTTTCTGCAGTACACAGGCCAGAGAATTTACCCCCTGGGTCCTGCACCCGGCTAAGTTTCACAAGGCCCGACAAATACAAGTGCTCAGCTTTCACCGTCCCCCATTTCCAGCTCCACTTTCTCCCTCAGGTCCTTGCTTCTCCCCCATTCCCAAACTCCACTCCCCCATCCAAGTCCCTTCTTCACACAGTCCCCTCACCACCATGCCCCACAGTCCATGGTACAGCCGGTCCCAGTTCACTTCCCCCGGTCGCACCCAGGTGCCTCATCAGATGTCACCCCTCCCTCCTTCCCCTCACCGCCTTCCCCTTGCCCCATGGTTCCCAGTTGCTGGCCAGAGTGGGGGTGATGGGCCCGGCTGGGGAAGGGGCAGAGCTGGCCAGAAGATGGGGTGAGGGATCCAGCTGTTGGGGACCAGGCTAACACAGGGGTGAAGGGCTGGGCTGCCTGGGACTCCTGGCTGACTGAAATGGGGGCAAAGGGTCTGGTGGGAGGGTGGCTGGCTGGAGTTTAAGTGAAGCAGCTGGCTTTGGGGGGGGCCTATCCGGAGTTGAGGAGAGGGACCCTGCTGAGAGGCTGGCAGGAATGGGGGGGATAGGATGATTAAGACTGGAATTTTCCAAGACCTCTAAGGAGGCTAGGCCACGGGAGGCAGGCGGCCAACTCCCCTAAGCGACTCTGACAATTCCAGTCTGACCAGAGCTGGGGAGAGGGGACAGTCCCAGCGGGCTGAGGTGAGGGTGCAAAGGATTGGAAATTTAAATAATATTTCATTGAACAACGTCCATGCCTCAGTTTCCCCTATGTAGTAAAGAGTTAACAAGGTGGTGGGGGAAAGGGTGTTTTCTTTGCAGAAAGATCCAGGTGGGGCTGACCACTACCTGACTGGGGCTAGGCCCAGACAATGGGCCAGCGATTTGTTAACTGGCAACTGAAATAAAACCTCCAGCTGCAGTGTAAACATACCCTTGGGATGTGATTCATAAATCAGAGACGACCCTGTGCCTGCCAATAGTGGGGAGGAGGGGTGGAGTGAGGGGACAGAGTGAGGGCAGTTGGCTTCTGTGGTATTACTGAGCATGCTCATTCTGTGTGAACATGCTCAGTACAAGCCAAGAAGTAAATCTGGGGGCGGGCAGTTGACCCCTCATTCCCCCCTCCATGCATTGCCTCTGTCCCTTGTGGATCTTCATTAATGTCAGAGGAGTTACAGCGGTGGCTCTCAACCTTTCCCGACGACTGTGCCCATTTCAGGAGGCTGATTTGTCTTGCCTACCCCCAAGTTTCACCTCACTTAAAAGCAACTTGCTTACAAAATCAGACACAAAAATACAAAAGTGTCACAGTCTCACTATTACTGAAAAATTGCTGCCTTTTTCATTTTTACCATATAATTATAAAATAAAGCAATTGGAATATAAATATGGTACTGACATTTCAGTGTACGGTCTACAGAGCAGTATAAACAAGTCATTGTCTGTATGAAATTTTAGTTTGTCCTGACTTCGCTAGTGCTTTTTATGGAACCTGTCGTAAAACTAGGCAAATATCTAGATGAGTTGATGTACCCCCTGGAAGACCTCCGCGTCCTCCCAGAGATACGCGTACCCCTGCTTGAGAACCACTGAGTTACAGCAAAGGAAGATTTGGCTTTTCAGATCCACTTTTCATTCGTTTCTCTGCTGGCTCTGGCTCTGGCCCGCTGACAAAATTACACGTTGCAGCCTAAAGAAAACCCTGAAGCAAACACCAAAATAACACGCACAAACAAGCTTGCGGGGAAAGAAACATCCAGTTGCTGGATAAGACTCAAGCCATGTCTGTGATGAGGAGATTGCAGCTGATCTTCTCTCTTTTACACAGTAGGAGCGGTGGCTTCTGAGAATCCAGCCGAACCTCTCCAATAGGAGGCCGCTTGCACTATCCTTGTGACTAGCTTATAAGATCCAGTGTTCACGGTTGGAGAGAGAACGTTTGCTGTGCCTGCATTAGCCAGTGCTTGGAAGAATCACCTAGAAACATCTCTCTGCTGTGCAGAGAAACCCGGGGGAGCGTTGTAGAACTGGGCAGACCGTTCATTCTGCAATCGGCCAAAAATCCAGAAGCAAAGAGGGTGTGTGAGAACCATCAGGAGGAATTTGCTTTGTTGTCTGAAGAGGGGCCAACAGCTCACCTATGTGATCTGCACAGCGCACAAAGAAACCATGTTACAGCTTCCACAGAGACAGCCGCTGAGCAGTGCGAGGTAGGAAATTGCTGGTGAGTGAAACGTATTATAATAAAAACCACCAGTAGAAATCAAGTAACTAAATGTGAGATCTGCTGCAAGACATTTTACAACAAATCTCTAAATATTTGCTGCATTGTTTATCTTATCAGAGCTAGAATGATGGGATGGTAATTGCTAGGATCACTCTTTCACCGATAAAAAGAAAACCAGCTCCCGATGTCTCCCGAGCAGTCTAGAATTTAGAAACACTCTGCATTATGCAGTAAGTTTGTTGTTCAGTTCCCTTCAAACTGATCCTTCTCTCTTTGCAGTCAATAGCCAGTCTCCTCTTGACTACAGTAGGAACAATGCCTTTTGGGCTCCTGCTATCTGCCTTGGTTGTTTTTTATATCCTCATATTTCCTATATAGCCTTTTGTCTGTTCTTTATCCATACGTATTTTTACTTCTGTGCTAACTGCTCCAACTTCTTCTGTTTCTTTGTTGGGGAAGGAATCCAACATCTCTGCTATTTTTGAGACATCATTAATGGAGAGCAGATTGAATTATTCAACATCTAGAAATGTAACCCCTGTTTTTTCCAGTCGCGAATTATCTACATACGGGAGCTGTGCTTTTTATGAATCTGTTTGTTATTTAAACTCCATGGATTCATAAATACCCAGGAACCACTGGGATCATCAAGTCTGACTTCTGGTATAGAGGCCATAGAACTTCCCTGAAATAATTCCTGTTTGAGCTAGAGCATAGTTTTCAGAAGAAAAATAATAATCTGGTCTTAATTTTAAAATTACCAGGGTTGGAGAATCAACCACCCCCCTTAGTAAATTGTTCCAGTGGCTAATTACCCTCATGTTTAAAAACTAACACCTTGTTTCCAGTCCGAATTTGTCCAGCTTTAACTTCCCATTATTGGATCTTGTTTTTTCTTTGTCTGCTAAATTAGTTGTCTGCTAGGACTTTGACTAAAAGTTTGTGTAAATTAATTTTAGCCTCTGCATCCAGAGGCAATGCATAGAGGGTGGGGGAATGTGGGGTCCACATGCCCCACCCCAGATTTGCTGCTTGGATTGTACTGATCATGCTCACTGAGGAAGCCAGGTGCCCTCACTCTGCGCCCCCCCCTCCACACACACACACAATATCAGCTGGCACCGGTGTCTCTGCCTGGATCCATGTGTCACACCAGATCTCAGTGCAGTTCCAAGTGACCGGGCCAGCTTCCTGCGGGAGGGCGTGGTCCCAGTGCAGTTATCTCTGTGAGACACATTTTGACCGAGGCGTCAGCCCAGCATGTTAATTCCTGCAGCTCCAGTTGCAGGCACAAATTTGTAAGTGACTCCGAAACTCAGGTTTGAGCGTGCACCTGGGCCCTTAGTTTGCAGGTGGGGTATGGTTTGCTCATACACAGGCTGCTACTATGCCTATGCAATGTTCATGGTTTGCTGCTGATGCCTTGTGATTGGACGCCAAAACCACATGGTTTTGTTTCTGTTCCCTGGGTGATTTGACTTAGGGTGACCAGATGTCCCGATTTTATAGGGACGGTCCCGATATTTGGGGCTTTTTCTTATATAGAGGCCTATTGCCCCCCACCCCCGTCCTGATTTTTCACGCTTGCTATCTGGTGACCCTTTTTTTGACTTCCTATGGTTCATAAATCGGGAGTTTCTATTTTAGCGGTGGAGAAAAGGTTCCCCAAGCCCTAATCGCTGGGGTTCAGAGCGTTAACGATTAGACCTGAGAGATTAGAGACATAGATCTGAATTGACCAGCTATTGGTAACTGTGAAACTGAAGTAGTGATCAAAAAATAAGCTTATTCTGGAGCTGGAGGAGTCCCTAGTATGTGGCGTGTGGAGCTGAACTCCCTTTCCTCTCCCTCTGATTTATAGGAGGCCAGAGACACACTGAACAGGTACGTGGCTCCTTCTCACTCCCCCTCAGACTTCACAATGCAGGCCAGGGGCTTGGGCACTGGCTGAAAGACACATCTCCAATGTTACACATCTGGGTGGTGATATTTTATGGTGGGTTTTTGTTGTTTGTTTTCTTAAAGCCCCAGTTCCTGGAGTCATGTGATTACATTAAAATCTCAGCCGCTTCTTTTTTTAAGGCAATTTCTAGCTCTCACGGCTGCAGAGAGAAGCTTTCAAATATGCACCCAAAGAGCTGGAAAGCTATAAAACAGGGAATAAGCAGCTGTCAGGGATGGACATTTTGCCTAGTCCCTGTGTGGGAATGGCGGTGAAAAGACTCCCTAGTATTTATATTATCATGGTACCTATAAGTCCAGCTGAGATCAGGACCCCACTGCATATACACAAAGAGACAGTCCCTGCCCTGGAGAATGTACAGTCCAGACAAGCCAGACAGAAGGTGGGAGGGGAAGTAACTTGCCTTTAGTCACCCAGCAAGTGTGTTGCAGGACACAGGGAGCTGAAGCCTGGTGTCCAGGTTCCCAGTCCAGTGCTCTTTCCACTGCTCCACACTGCCCACCTTTGTGGGTCTTTCCCCATCACTTCCCCAACCTCGAGAGAACTTGCAGACCCATGCCAGGTCCAGGCACAAATGGGCCCCTTGATGTTTTGCTGCCACTTGATCTGAGCAATCAGGTGAAGAGTAATAAATGTGTGGTTAGTGTTTTTCCTCCTCTAGCTGTGAGAAGGGGAAGGTGCATGCTGCAATGGCTCTTTCTCCTGAACCGAGGCAGAGGACGCCGGAGTTCTCCCTCAACCTCCAAACTCTGAGGCAATTCAAAGGTAAGACACACAAATCCCTGCTCCAAAATTTCATCAGGGTGCAGTGCACTTTCCCCAGCCACTGAAGGTTCTGCTGAGTTTCCCATAGGGACCAACTCCATGGATGTTATGGGGCTGGAGCACCCAAGTCCCATGGGAAAAAAATAGTGGGTGCTCAGCACCCTCAGGCAGGTGCTCAGCACCCACTGGTGGGCCCTGCCGATCGGCTCCTCCCCTTCCCCCCAGTGCCTCCAGCCCACCACGGATCAGCTGTCCAGTGGCAAGCAGGAGGTGCTGGGTGGGAGGGGGTGGAGCAAGGGTGGGGTGGAACGGGGCAGGAAGAGGGGGGGAAGGGACAAGAAGGGGTGGGGCAGGGGTCTTGGGAGAAGAGGTAGACTGGGACAAAGACCCACACTCAGACCCATGTGGGTTACCCTGCGTTTAGCCCAGTAAGCCTTACATGGGAAGAGGGGAGCTAGGATGATAGGGCAAACACATAAAGGGTCCCGGCCCTTATCCAGGCTGTATTACAAGGGTGCTAAGGGTTCCAGGCCCAGCCCTAGGAGCCTTAAAAGGGTTACAAAGGGAGTTAGACAGCAATGATTAAATGGCATTGGTAGCTCCTCACCGTAGCTTTTAACTAGGGAAATACCCTGGTTAAAATGCCTCTGAGCAAGGCATTTACAGCTGTTCCCAAAAGCCGTTTTCATGAGCTTTAGGGAAACCATTTGTAGGGGCTGTGTTATATCTCAGACAACAACACAAAATTCAGCCAAGATAAGTGTAAGGTGCTGCACATAGGGATTTAAAACCAAACACCGAATGGGGGATAACTGGCTTGACAGCAGCACTGCAGAGAAGGATCTGGGAGCCGTGGTGGATCGCAGCCTCAGCATGTCTGCAATGCGATGCTGTTGCAAAAAAAAAAAAAAAAAAGCAAATGCAGTTTTAGGCTGCATTAACGAGCAGCATAGCATGTGTAACCCACACACCTCCTGGGTGTGGTGTTCTGTCCCATCTAGCGGCACCGATTCTAGCGGAGAACTGGAGCCCGGGCTTTCACTGGTGCCTGTTTCCTATCAGGTCCAGCAAAGCGGTAACGTACTGCCCAAAGAGAGTGCAGGCCTCCTTCCCCTGCCCAATCCCTGTCCTCCCCCTCAAACGCTTACCAATGATTCCTCTTTTCATCCAATGAGCACCCGCCCTTGCCTCTATATATGAGCTCAAAGTTGCACCGTATTTCCTGTTGTGGTTGTTTGACCGGTGTTTTTTGGTTTTTGTGGTGAAGCGATGTTGAGACATTCACTGCCTGGTTGAGGTGAGACCAAGGTAGGTTGCTCGGAAATCTACTTGCAGGGAGATGCCACAGAGTCAGCAGGCACCTAACGCTGTTCGGAAGCATGATCCTTGCTGCAAGTGGGATGCAGAAGATTAATCGGTATCGATTTAGCACTTGTGGAGCTGCAGGAGGTTTGCTATTGCGGCTCCTCCCTAGAGGGAGCGATTAATGAGTTTGCTCTACAGCCTTAGCTAACAGCCGGTTGTTTTTTAGCTCAGGCTGTAGAGGCTCATGCACTAAGCTCCAGAAGTCCCAGGTTCGATCCCGCCTGCTGACGCCCGGTGTCTGTCAGTGTTACACGCCTTACACGTCATGGGAGGTGATACTACCACTCTGTTCGGCGCTGGTTAGGGCTCAGCTGGAGGACTGTGTCCAGTTTTGGTCGCCAGTGTATAGAAAGGATGTAGAGATACTGGAAAGCAGCCAGAGGCAAGCGACAAAGATGATCAAAGGGGTGGAATGCAGCCATCTGAGCAAAGGAGGAAGGAACTGGGTGTGTTTAGTTTGGAAAAGAGGAGATTAAGGGGGGATATGGTAGCGGTCTTCAAATACTTGAAAGGCTGCCATAAAAAAGAGGGAGAAAAGTTGTTCTCTTGCCACAGAGTGCAGGACACGATTAAATCTCAAGAAAATCTTCCTAACTGTAGGAAGAGTAGGACAATGGAAATGATGCCGAGGGAGGTTGTGGAAGCTCCTTCACTGGAGGTTTTCAAATGGAGGCTGGAGAGCCATGAGTCTTGGATGGTTTAGAAACAACAAATCCTGCATCTGGGCAGGGGGTTAGAGTAGATGACCCTTCCTAACCCTATGGTTCTGTGATTCTAACCACTAGGTCAGATGACCCCAAATTTGGATCATTGACCTTAGCCAGAGCCCCCTTGAAGTGGAGCAAATTTCCAGGCAAACTGAGTAACTACATGGATTTTAGAGCGCTTAGAAGTGAACAGAAAGCTGGTCTAAACCTTAACTATAGCAGACGTGGTGGTGCAATATAACAACAAGGGGAAATCTCCTGACCAATCAACTTTCTTACCTCGAAATTGAAAGGACAAATCAGCACTTTGCAGGAACATTGGGATTTTTAAAAAAAGCACTCATTAGCAACTAGGAAATTCAGGATGAAGGGGCCAAGAAACACAAAGATACAATATTGTTTAAATAAATACATTAGGGCAGAGACAAGGTGGGGGAGGTCATATCTTTTATTGGACCAACTTCTGTTGGTGGGAGAGACATGCTTTCGAGCTACACGGAGCTCTTCTTCAGGTAAAAGATAATCCCTCACCCGCCTTGTCTCTCTAATATCCTGGGACTGACACTGCTACAACACTGCAGACATTCGGGCAGGACATTATAAGAATTACATTGCAAAAATACACAGCATGTGAAAGCAAGGAATTTCTCAGGTCAGGTCACTGATGACCGTAAGCGCCAAATTCTCCTGGCACCAGTGGGTGCTCAACCCCCGGCCCTGCCCCACCCCCATTCCAACCCCTTCCCCAAAGTCCCCGCCCCAACTCCACCCCCTCCCTGCCCCTGTTGGACTCCTTCCCCAAATTCCCACCTGGCCCTGCCTCTTCCCCACCTCCTCCCCTGAGTGTGCCGCGTTCCCACTCCTCCCCCCTCCCTCCCACAGCTCATTATGCCGCAAAACAGCTGTTTTGCGGCAGCGTGCGCTGGGAGAAGAAGCAGGATTGCGGCACACTCAGGGAAGAGGCGGAGGTGAGCTGAGCTGGGGGCGGGGAGCTTGGCTGCCGGAGGGTGCAGCACACCCACCAATTTTTTCCGTGGGTGCTCCAACGGAAGTCAGCGCCTATGCTGATGACAATCTTAACTCTTCCCCCACTGTATGAAAGACTCTGCAATATCTGTATCCATCCACACTAGGAAATATTTGGGTGTCTTGTAAGTTTAAGCTTCTTTCCAGAACTTTAGTTGGTTGATAATTATCAGTGATTTTGTTTTTGGGGGGAGGCAAGAAGGTGAGAAAATGCCTTTTCAACTAAATGGAAATTTACACACACACCCCACTGTCATTAGTTTTGTTTTATTTTATTATTGGAAAATCGAACCCCAAAATGTTTTTAGGTTTTGACAACTGTCAGTTTTATGTATAGATATAACCCCACCACCACCACCAAAAAAAAAAACCTTTACAGGGTAAAAATTTCATTCTCTTCTCATCACAAAGACTTGCTTATAGACTCATAGAAATGTGGGGCTGGAAAGGAGATGAAGTTGTCATCTAGTCCACACACCCCCGCACTGAAGCAGGCTACTCTTGACAGGCATTCTCTAACCTGTTGTTCAAAACCTCTGAGGATGGGGGATGCTAAAATCTAAAATGGTTTGGTCACATTAACCCTTCTTTAGGACCATGTGGAGTCCACAGGAGACGAGCTGCTTTGCCCATTTCTGATTCATCACGGTACATGGGCGTCAATTATCCCACCTTATTTACAAAGATCCTATGCCCCAAGAGTTGCACAAGGGTCCTCGTGCATGGAGCTGGCGTGTCTATGTAAACTTACCTCCTGTGTCTAGTTCACAGGTGTACAAAACTGGTGGGTGCAGTGAGGCAGCATATTTATTATGTATTATTGTGTATGCATGAGAGGAGCTTTTAAAATGATGGTTTATTGTTCTCATTTTCTTAACTCCACTCTCAGTGCAGTGTTCACTTCTACTCCGTCTATGGCTATGGACTAAGAACTTGTATACTTGATCCTAAAAAGACACATTTTACAGAACCAGGAGGGATGGAAGCATAGGTGCTAGAATTAGGGGTGCTGCCATACCCCCTGTCTTTAAGTGGTTTCCATCATATACAGGGTTTACAGTTTGGTTCAATGGCTCTCAGCACCCCCACTTGTTTCAGCTCCCCTGGATAGAAAAAGGGAAAGATGGAAGAGTGAGTACCTAGAGGGCAGAGTTAAGGTTATTTGAATGACCATCACTAATAATGTCCTATCTTTTCAATGTTTCTTGCTTTTAAAACATGTCCTTGTACCTTGCTTTATCCTCACCTCCGAATGTCCCAGTTTTTTAACATTGGTCGTTGATAGCTCCAGCATCCCTGCTAGGCCTTTAACATCCAAGGGTTTGGTGTGGACTTTCTGACTTACCTTTCACCTAGAGAAAAGAAGTTGTTGTCAGGGGGACACTGAGTGCACCCAATTGTAGATGATTATTTTGTACTAATGTCTAACCTCTTGAATATTCTGTCCAACCTTCCCCCCAGTGCTGAGCTCAGCGTCTAACACTCTGATTCTCTCTCTGTTATGCAGTGAATGTGACTCTGGATCCAGACACGGCAGGTCCTGAACTCATCCTCTCTGAGGACCTGAAAGGTGCCAGATGGGGAAAACCAAGTCAGGAGATGCCTGACCGTCTGGAGAGATTTGACACTGATCCCTGCGTGTTGGGCTGTGAGGGATTCACCTCGGGGAGACACTACTGGGAGGTGGAGGTGGATGGGATGTTCTGGACTGTGGGTGTGGCCAGCGAGTCTATGAGGAGGAAAGGACGTATTGTCTTTCAACCCAACACGGGGGTCTTGGGTTTGCAGAAATATCATCACCTCTGTGTGGCGCTCACCAACCCTTCCAACACCTATGTGCCCCTCAAAAAGAACAACAATGAGATCGGCGTCTATTTGGACTATGAACTGGGGCGAGTGTCATTTTACGACCTCAGCAACGAGGAGCTGCTCTTTGCTTTCCCGCCGGTCTCTTTCAATGAGGAGAGAGTTTTCCCTTACTTTTGTGTATTGTTGTCCCACATAAAACTGTCCCCCAGAGGGTGATGCATGGCTGTGATCCCAAGAAACTGGATTCTCTGGCCTGTGGTGTCATACTCTGTATGATCCTAGAAGTTCTTGCTGAACCTCTTCTAGCTTCCATTGCCCTACGCTCTATGACCCTGGAGGATTACAATGTTCTTGCTGAACCTCTTGTCACTTCCATTGCTCTAAGCTCTATGACCCTGGAGGATTACAATGTTCTTGCTGAACTTCTTCTGGCTTCCATTTCCTTAGGTTCTATGACCCTGGAGGATTACAATGTTCTTGCTAAGCCTCTTCTAGCTTCCATTTCCCTAAGCTCTATGACCCTGGAAGACAACGTCTTTCCTGTAGAGCTGCTCCGAGCTATGTTATTAGTCTCCATGCCTCAGAAGGACTCCCATGTTTCCTCACAGAAAATCCGAGGCTCTCAATCCTGGTCTCTGTAGCTCTGCAAGGAGTACAGTGTTGTTGCAGAGTCCTGTTTAGCTTCTTATTTTCTAGTCTCTATGCTCCTGTCAGGGTCCCATGTTCCTTCAGATCCCCTGCTAGCTCTCTGTCTGCAAACTGGACCATCTTGAAGTACAGAACGTGACACGTTTTAATGGCAGAAATTAAGGAAAGAAAATCCTGAGTGGGTGTCTCGATTCAGCCTGTATGACCGTTGTGACAGATATTGCAAATACATGCAGCCTCTTTGGACGCGATTGTTTCCACTTGATAAATGTGATCTGTGTGCTTGAGATGGGCCGGACGACATGGGCCTGTAGTATATTCACAGACCTATGGCTCAGTGTGTATTACAGGTAATTGTATGTTCCCGGCTCACTGGGTGGATTTTCTGGGGAAGCTGGGAAGATCAATGCAAGTTCCTGTGGTTGGTTACACAGACTCCCAGCCTTTGAGCCTGATTTTACCTGCTTCAGGAGCTTGGGAACAAATTTTGGGGTCTAAAGGGTGAGTTTAAACAGACTCTCTCATTTTGAGCCAACAAACTGACATGAACTTTTAATCAATAGGTCAAACCTTGTGAAGGAGTGGAAGGACTAGAACCTGCCAGGGTCTCCATAGGACTGATGGGGGACCTCTGGGAAGCAGAAGTCTGCTTTTCCACTTGTTATTGTTTTATTGATCTGTTTTCTCTGTAAGGCTTTTGTCCTTAAATAAATGCTCTGTGCAAAGTGCCTAATCACTGGTGCACCACTTGAGAGAGAGAGCACAAAACTGCAGTGCTGATTTAGGTCAGACGCCTGTCTTCTCTCTGCTGTGCAATGGTGCGATATAAAGGGCAAGCAGCCACGAAACACTGGCGAGATGCTAAAGATCTGCCCTTCTGGCCTCTATTTATTAAAGTAGAACAATGAGCCAATAACGGCAGTAAAAGCAACATGAAATAAATGTGAAAGGAGTGACTGGGAAATCCCAGTGAGATGCGCAGAATAAAATATGCCCAGTGTTCATCACATCACAGGCTTTTCTAGGCGGGAATTATTTATTTGGGATTTTTTTCCCCTAAAATATGTATTACATTTTGTTGTGCAATTGACTTTTCCCTGTTGCTCAGTATCTGGTAGGAAGATCCTTGATTTTGCAATAAATATTTGTTCCTATTTTTCACATTATTCTATCAGAATCCTTTCTTAGCACCACCCCTGTGACATACACATCTACAGGAACTCCTCACTTAACGTTGTCCCGGTTAATGTTGTTTCGTTGATTCATTGCTGATCAGTTAGAGAACATGCTCATTTAAAGTTGCGCAAGGCTCCCTTATTACGTTGTTTGGCAGCCGCCTGCGTTGTCCACTGCTTGCAGAAAGAGCAGCCCGATGGAGCTAGTTGGTGGGGGCTTGGATGAACTGGCAGCCCCCCATCAGCTCCCCGCTCCCCTAAGTTCCCTGTGTGGCAGCCACCCAGCAGACTATCAATTGCCAGCAGTTCAGGTGTCCCTCCCCCACACTGACCCGTGCTGCCTTGGAGCTGCTCCTGGGAGCCTCCTGCTTGCTGTGCAGGGGGGGGAAAGAGGGGTGCTAATGTCAGGGTGTCCCACTCCCCCCACACCTGCCCCCCCGTTCCTGCCCCCCATCTCAACAGAGCAGGCGGGGAGAGGACAGGGCTCAGGACTGGGAGCTTGTTGGCAGCAACTGCTGTCTCAACTTGCTGATCTACTTAAAAAGGCAATGGACTTAGAGCGCGGTCAGCGTACTTAAAGGGGCAAAGCGCGTCTCTCTCTCACACACATGATGTGTGTCTCTGTCTCTCTCTGACATGCTGTCTCCCCTCCCTCCATTCATGCCGCCTTGTAGCGTGTGAGGCAGGACATTAATAGAATTATAGAACACTTAATTCATGAATCAGGGAATCACTTATCATTCATAAGTGTCCTGCTTATGTCACGCTCCAGTCAGTGTTCTGTTGCTTAGATCCTAACTCTGCATCATTTCTACGGGGACTCCGTCTTCTCCTGACTGATCATGCTGGGGGATCCGCCTGTCTCCAGCACTCAGGACCCTGAGCTACCCCCAATACCTGGGAACCCCGACCAGTTCAAGCCTTCTGGAGTGGGTGAGATCCTTGGCCTCCATGTACTACTTCCTATATATTT
This sequence comes from Lepidochelys kempii, assembly GCF_965140285.1. NCBI lineage: Eukaryota > Metazoa > Chordata > Testudines > Cheloniidae > Lepidochelys > Lepidochelys kempii. The sequence continues at coordinate 45,573,413 of NC_136393.1, read as the reverse complement.
AATGTTGTGGGGGTTTTTGTTTGTTTGTTTGTTTTTAAAAAGGAACTAGATTGAGCCCCCTACTCCATTTCATTCCCCCCCAGGTTTCCATACACTCCTCAGGCACTAAAGCCTCTTTATGACTGCTGACCTGGTTTGAATTGTACCCAGTGCCCTACAGGTGAAAGGCCCATATACGCTGGAGGGGATGCAGCCCACAGCTGCGTAGGGCACCAGAAAATGTGGGACAATTTGGTGCCCCAAATTTCCTGGTGCCCTACGCAGTGGCGTAGTTTGCATATGGGTAAGGACAGCCCTGACAGTGGTAGGGGTCTCCAATAGCATCAACCATTGCGTGAGGGCTTCGGCCATTAACTGTAGTCCAGAGTCTGAGGAAGAAGTTGCTACGGGGGGGCTGCACTGGGGTCCTAGGCCCTGCCCACACAGTGGAAGTTAATTTCACCTCCCCTAACTTTGCCCATTTACTTGAGATTCACGCTCACTCGGCATCTTTGTATCACTCTTGCTAACGGATGATTAATTTCCGTGCCCCTCTCTGGGAGATTACAAGGATTCATTAGAGTCCATTATGTACTTTTAACCTTAGACTCACAGGGCTGGAAGGGACCTCGAGAGGTCATCCAGTCCAGTCCCCTGCGCTCAAGGCAGGGCCAAGCATTCTCAGACCGTCCCTGACAGGTGTTTGTCCCACTTACTCTTAAAACTCTCGTTTATTTTTCTGGAACTGTTGGTTCTGGCTCCATCACGAGGGTTGAGTTCTGAAATGTAGTAAATGAAGGCGAAAGTTCCTCTTTGCTTTCTAAGTACAGGTCCTTTCAGTGAGAAACTTCACATGCATTTTTTAATGCCCTTCACATTTTAGGTGCAGTTTTGTGGGTGGTGTTTGAAATTGGGCACTTGTTGAAATTCTGATGTGATGGTCTCATTTTTTTGGTTGGCGTGCATTTTTAAAAGAGCATTGTAAACCCACAGAAAAACTAGCCGACTGGTATTTTGGGTAGATCTGGCATATTGGAAAAGGTTCAGAAAAGGGCAACAAAAATGATTAGGGGTATGGAACAGCTTCCGTATGAGGAGAGATTAATAAGACTGGGACTTTGCAGCTTGGAAAAGAGACGGCTAAGGGGGGATATGATAGAGGTCTATAAAATCATGACTGGTGTAGAGAAAGTAGATAAGGAAGTGTTATTTACTCCTTCTCATAACACAAGAACTAGGGGTCACCAAATGAAATGAATAGGCAGCAGGTTTAAAACAAATAAAAGGAAGTATTTCTTCACACAATGCACAGTCAACCTGTGGAACTCCTTGCCAGAGGATGTTGTGAAGGCCAAGACCATAACAGGGTTCAAAAAAGAGCTGGATAAATTTATGGAGGATAGTTCCATCAACGGCTGTTAGCCAGGATGGGCAGGGATGGTGTCCCTAGCCTCTGTTTGCCAGAAGCTGGGAATGAGCGACAGGGGATGGATCACTTGACAATTACCTGCTCTGTTCATCCCCTCTGGGGCACCTGGCACTGGCCACTGTTGGAAGACAGGATACTGGACTAGATGGACCTTTGGTCTGACCCAGTAGCGCCATTCTTATGTTCTTATATTGGGGAGCAGTATGCAAAGAAGCAGATATAAGAAAACTTTTCTGTAAAACAAAGGCAATAATGCTTCACTGACACTGAGCATTGTTGTGCAGTTTCATTCACCCATGTTGGTAAGTTACTTTCCACAGGTGGACTGCACTCGCGTAATGCAAAATATTAATGCCGCTCTATAAAAGCTTAAAAAAATTTTTTGTGTAAATATATTCCCTCCGGTCTAGTCGCCGATTTAACAAAATCCCCCTTGAAACTTTAAACATCTGTGTATGTCGTTTTTAAAATCTGACTCTAGTAAGGACAAGTTAATTGTGATAAATCAACGTTTGCACAGAGCATTATTTTTCTCTATTAAGTGAGCTCTACATTTGTTGTGGCAGCCCGTACATTTAAATTATGTCTTTTATTCTACCTTAACTACAGGGTGGGAGCTCTGTTGTAGTGAAGGGAGAACCTTGCATTCTGCTTAACAGCCCTTGTTTCTAAGGCCCAGATCCACAAAATAGAATTCACTTTGTGGCCCCTGTTCCATTTTAATTGAAAAATGAATATGGGTTGGGCCAGAGCCAGAGTGAGAATCACGTTCTAGTCCAGTGCTTCGGGCACTCCCCTAAGACCCCTGTTCAAATCCCTTTTCCTCATCAGGCTGGAAAGTTTCCTGAAAGTTTATAAAGAAGTCCTCCTCCATCCTGGCCATTTTGTGTAGTGCTACATGGCCTCTGAAGACACTTACCGGGGTGGCCCAAGATGCGTGATAGGTGTTCCTCCACCTATCTTCCCCCAGTTCCTGTTTCACTCTGGGGCTTAGGTGGAGATAAGCATCTGCAGGGTTAGAGGGAAGCAGCTGTGTATATCCCAAGGGTGAAACAGAAGCACCTACAGACCTCCTACCGTGAAAACTTACTCACCGAGTGAGGTTAGCAGTGTCAAGCTGTCTGCAGTGACTCAGGAGAGTGAGTACCAACCTCGGGGCAGGCTGTTAGGAACCAGGGCACAAACCCCACACTGGTCATGTGTTCTGTACGTAGATTTCACCAGCCAATGATGAAGTGTAAACTCCTCAGGTGCTATAACAGCCTAACTATGGAGTCACAGACAGGCCTCATGGGTACTCTGATATGTCTCACCACCCAGGTGAGCCTGTCTTTGTGCTAGATGGTCTTTTACACCAAGAATCACAGCATTATACAGGTTTCAGAGTGGTAGCCGTGTTTGTATCAGCAAAAAGAAAAGGAGGACTTGTAGCACCTTAGAGACTAACCAATTTATTTGAGCATGAGCTTTCGTGAGATAAAACCCACTTCATCAGATGCATGCAGTGGGAAATACAGTAGGAAGATATATGTACACACAGAGACCATGAAAAAATGGGTGTTGCCATACACACTGTAACAAGAGTGTGTTATCCTGATTATCACTACAAAAGGTTTTTTTTTTCTCCTGCTGATAATAGCTCACCTTAATTGATCACTCTCGTGATAGGAGTGAAATGCAGCGTTCAGGCTAAACACCCGGGCAGCCCTAGCACAGAACAGGCACAAAGAGGGCAGGAAGCTCAGCTCAGACACGGGGTGAATTCAGCCCGTGGTGTTCAGGCAGCTGGTGTTGTCAGTTGTTGGCGGCAGGTGTGTTCTCTCTGCATGCTGCACCGGCTCTGGCCGGAGAGCCGGTACACCATTCAGTTCGGTGGCGAAGTCACTTGGCCAGGTTTATTGTTAACGAAGCATGGTCCTCGTCCCCAGCAAACTCTACGAAGACACTAAGACCTGTATGCCCATGGACTCAGCTGAATGAGCGGGGGCACTTGCCACCCCCCCCAGTAGACAAAGACACCCCCTCTGCGACCCAAGTTACGTATTGCCCCCTGACGTGGTTCGTTACTACCCTACACCTTGTACCTGCTGGTTCGAACAAAACATTTTCATCCCTCATCTTGTCCTGTCCTCCCATCTTTGTTTCACTTGGGCTTGGTGTGTTCCTGTTCCATTTCCCAGTATTGTGTTTATGCCATCCCTTTATGAGGGTTACTTGCATCTTTTTGGAATGTGCATACATGAATACCCTGCACCTAGTATTTCTTGGGAGTGCCTGTTTTTCTTGCTAACTTCATGTACCTGACTGTTGCTCAAAGCCTGAGAGATTAATAAGACTGGGATGTTTCAGCTTGGGGAAGAGACAACTAAGCGGGGATGTGATGGAGGTCTATAAAATCATGACTGGTGTGGATAAGGAAGTGTTATTTATGCCTTTTCCTAACACATGAACTAGGGGTCGCCCAATGACATGAATAGGCAGCAGGTTTAAAACAAACCAAAGGAAGTATTTCTTCCCACAATGCACAGCCAACCTGTGGAACTCTTTGCCAGAGGATGTTGTGAAGGCCAAGATTGTAACAGGGTTCAAAAAAGAACTAGATAAATTCATGCAGGATAGGTCCATCGATGGCTATTAGCCAGGATGGGCAGGGATGGTGTCCCTAGCCTCTGTTTGCCAGAAGCTGGGAATGGGCGACAGAGGATGAATCACTTGATGATTCACTGTTCTGTTCATTCCCTCTGGAGCATCTGGCATTGGCCACTGTTGGAAGAACATAAGAGCGGCCAGACTGGGTCAAACCAAAGGTCCATCTAGCCCAATATCCTGTCTTCCGAAGACAGGGTTCTGAGCTAGATGGACCATTGGTGTGACCCAGTATGGCTGCTCTTATGGTCTCTTGCTAACTTTGCTTTATATTAGCAGAGCTTGACTTTTTTGCTCACTTTAGTTCAGGCTTTGTACCAGGCCCCATGTTTCAGGCTCTCTCCTTCTACTAGAGCTGGGTCAGGCTCTAGCAAGCTGTGCACTGGGTTATTTGCTGGGTCAGTTTCATTGAGGGGGCCGCTTTTGTGCACTCAAAGGAGGGGGGCTTAGATTGGTCTGGGTTTAGCAAATGGAGAGGGCCGGTGTGGGCACACATTGGTGCAGAAGGAAGGAAGAGGAGCTCGTGACGGAGAGATACTTACAGCCCCCATTATGGAGAGACACCCAACTCTCCAGAGCGAGTGTAAAACAGGCCTTGCACATTCTCTTCTCCAATCCCAACCAGCTTTCCCTCCTCTTCTCCCTGTCATGCCCCCACCTTTCCCCCATGTGGTTCTCACTGACCTTTTTCTCCCATCCACATACAGCATAAAGGAAGAGGCCAAAAAAAACATTGGTGATCCCAACAGCCATGGCCTCAGCAGCTCCTGTACAGGGAATCCAAGAGGAAACCATGTGTCCCATCTGCCTGGAGTATCTAACGGACCCCGTGACCATGGACTGTGGGCACAACTTCTGCCAGGGCTGCATCAGTACCTACTGTGACAAATGGGAAGGATATGGCCCCTTGGAGTGTCCCGTCTGCAGAGACCGGATCCAGAAAGGGAACCTCCGGCCCAATTGGCAGCTGGGGAATATAGTAGGGAAAATTAGACAACTGGAATTAAATCCTAGCAAAGAGAATCTGTGCGAGACACACCAGGAGAAACTCAACCTGTTCTGCGAGGAGGACCGGGAAGCCGTGTGTGTGGCTTGTTGGAGATCCCCACAGCACAGATCTCACAGGGTGCTGCTCATGGAGGACACTGCTCAGAAATACAAGGTAGGAAACACTCTGACGTCCGTTAATTCAATCCTTTCCTTTTCAGACTAAATCTATCTTTTCCCCCATAGGCGCCGACTTACTCAGATCCTGGGCGGGGGCTTGACCCCTGCTCTGTCCCAGGCCCCACCCCCGCTCTGCCTCTTCCTACCCCCTCCCTCCGCCTCTTCCTGCCCCTGCTCCTCCCACTCTTCCCCCAGCGCCTCCTTCACGCCAATAAACAGCTGATTGCAGTGGGCGGGAGGCATTGGCAGGGAGGGGGAGGAGCTGATCAGCATGGCCCCCGGTGGGTGGGAGGCGCTATGGGGGAGGGGGAGGCGCTGATCTGTGGGGCCCACTGGTGAGTGTTGAGCACCCACTTTTTTTTTTTCTGTGGGTGCCCCAGCCTCACAGCACCCACGGAGTCAGCGCCTATGTTTTCCCTCAGGGGCGCTGAAGTTTCTCTGAGCCTCTTTCAGAGCAACAGATTCTCCCAGTTTCCCGGATTTCCTTTCCCAGAAGCCAGCTCCATCAATAGCCCTGCCTTACAGAGCTACTCCCTCTGTGCTGAGGTGTCCAGAAGAGGCGCTGTCTCCTTAAAGGGAATTGACGATGACGGCTGCATGGTTCCCGTCAGACCAGAGATGGAGCGGATGAGCCTGCTGCAGCCTAGATGCAGCCAGAAACGAGGTTCAGACAGAAGAGAAAGAGACAGCAGTTCTGCTGCTGGGGAGCTGAATTATGGTGGGTTGGTAGCACTGCTACCATTAAGGTTGAAACTAGTTTACTGTTTGAAAGCCAATTTTTCTAACTGCTCTGAAATCCTCGCTCTTATTCCTGTTGTCTTGAAAATTCCCATCCCTCCTGGGATTCCAGGCTGGTGTTAGTGGGCTACATTGAAGTGGCCTGAGCCAGGTACTCCTGAGATCGAGCTTTGTTACCGATGTGACGTCCTGGAAAACACATGGGGGAAAATAACCCTGGGAAAAGAGAAAAATCAAAAGTCACTTTTCTTTTGTTTAGGATCAAATTCAGCTCCATTTGCAGAGCTTGATGAAAGAGAGCGATGAGATCCCGGCCGTTAAACTGAGGGAGGAAAAGAGACTCCTGGAACTGCTGGTAGGTGCCTTTGTTAATCGCTAGCAGATATTCCCGGGGGCATTGTCAATGTTCTCCTTGCTCTGAGTGATGGGAAAGTGACAGTGGGTAACTTTCCCCTTTCCGCGATGATTAGTTAGTTACTCCTCTGTGTCAAGTAAACTCTGTTCTGGTTTAATGGCGATAAGGCAGGCAAATGGTGAAGGCAGGAGAATGTTTATTTATGAAGACAGATCCTTTCTAGGGATAATTGGAACATACATCACAGGGCTAATAGCCAAGGTGATGCTTCCTCTCAGGTCACTTGGCCCATCGCAGGCAGGCACCATGTGCAACTCTGGTGAGAATCCCTGACCCTCCAGCAAGGGATCTACAGTGAAACGGCCCGTGACTCACCGCATATCCCCAACCTGCCCTTTCCCTCCATGTCCCTTACAGGCGAAAACGGAAGCCGAGAGGCAGAAGATTGTATCTGTATTCACGCAGCTGCACCAGTTTCTGGAGGACCAAGAGCGACTCCCGCTGGCCCAGCTGGAAAAGTTGGACAAGGGGATTAGGAAGAGCCAGGATGAAAACGCCACCAGAGTGTCCAAGGAGATACCCCGTCTCAGCGAGCTGATCGGCGAGATGGAGGAGACGTGCCGGCAGCCGGCCAGCAAATTCCTGCAGGTGAGACTGAGTTAGGGACCCCCCTCGATCCCTGCACAGGTGTCATGGCAACCGAGTCCAGGAGTCAGTAAGTCAGTCGGTGCATTCCTGGGATGGGAATTATGATTGTCCTTTGGAGAGTCACAGATTCCTAGATGTTTGAGATGGAAATGCCCCCTTCGCTCAGACACTCCATGGCCCTGGGGCCAGAGCAGGGTTGCTCCCACCAACTCACTTTCTTTGGTTTTGTGCAGCCAAAGTTCAAACCTCCCAGGGGTTGTGGCTTCCACCGTTTTTCCCCTTGGGAGATGATTCACTAGCCAGATACTTCTCAGAGTGAGGAATTTCGCCCTGATATTCAGCCACAACTTTCCCTTTCGTAGTTTCTTCCCCTTGCTCCTCAGTCTGTCCCCACGTGTCGCACCTGGCAATTCCTGCCCCTCCTTGGTCTCTGGATTCTGCAGGGCAGCAGGCTGGGATACAGGAGAGCTCTGGGCTGTGACTGCAGGAATGGGCAGCATCGGGGCTGACTTTTATTTTTCCCAGGGGGGTGCTCCGCCCCCGCTCTGCCCCGAGGCCCCGCCCTCGCTCCGCCTCTTCCTGCTCCATCCCCTCCCCCCCGAGGCCCCCGCTTGCTGCTCTCCGCCCTCCCCTAGCTGCCAAACAGCTGATTTGGCAGCGCTGCTGCACAGATGTGGCCGGTGGGTGCTGAGCACCCACCTTCTTTTGTTTTTTTTCGATGGGTGCTTGAGCCCTGAAGCACCCACGGAGTTGGCGCCTAAGACGGGCAGGACTAGGGAGGTGGGGGAAGATGAGGGTGGGGGAACAAAGTTACTGGGGCTATGGGAGTGAGGGTGGGAGGAGGAGATATTGTTTCTCTTCCTTGAGCGAAAGACCTGAGTTTTATAAACAGCAGGGTGCCCTGGTCTGGTCACAAACTCTCCACGCTCCTTCATGACCGTGAGAGGAGCACGAAGAGTTAGAGAGTTTTTCCATATGGGCATGAGAGAGAGAGCGAAAGAAAGGGCCCTTCCCGTGAGAACGCTCCTGCACATTCACGCTCCCAATACCATCTCTGTGGCTTTCGTTTTCCACAGATAACTGCAAAAACCAGCTTGGGCACAGACGCCAGCTTCCTCATTTCACCGGGGGGCACTCGACCCCCTGCTGTGCCCCAGGCCCCACCCCCTCCCCCGAGCACGCTTCTCCCTCCCCCCCGGGGCCTCCTGCATGCCGCTGAACAGCTGCTGCGCGGAGAGAGGGAGGCCCTGGGAGGGGGAGGAATTGATCGGCGGGGCCACCCGGGGGCGGGAGGCGCTGGGGGGAGGGGGAGGAACTCCGCTGGTGGGTGCTGAACACCCACGATTTTATTTTTCCTGGGTGCTCCAGCCCCAGAGCACCCATGGAGTCGGCGGCTCTGCATTTGGGGAAAAAATATTTATGAATAAACCGGTCGTAGGTCCCCATCTGCACTGTGCTGAATTCAGAGCGAGCCCCCTCCAGAGCAGGAGGGGCCCTCGACATGTGGGACTGAGCTTCCTTTTCTTTATCGTCCCTCTAGGACCTCAGAAGCACCTTGAGCAGGTACATGGCTCCTCCCTGCTTTGCAGCACCGGGAAAGGACTTGGCCACTATGTTCAAACCCTGTCTCCCCAGGGCACCACAGCTCAGCACGTGGGGCTGGGTCACATTCAGCTACAAATCTCGGTTGAATTTAACATCTGGATGTTCTCACCCTTTGACACGATGCTCTGGAATTATCCATCCTGCGGGAAAGATTCTGAACCTAAAGTGTTTCCTAGAGATGTCCCATCCCTGGGGGGACTGGCTGCCCCAGGGTTCTGGGGATGGAATACAGGCCTTTCACCACTAGGGCACAGATACAATCCCGCTCGGGTTCGCGATCATCAAGAGTCTTTACTGCTTGAGGACTGTTTCACTAACAACAAATAATGGTGTGTCACTAAATGAAATACAAGAAGGTGAAATTTTTTCTCCAGGTGTGAGAAGGGGAAGTTCCAGCAGCCAGCGGAGAAGTCTTTGGAGCTGGAAAAGAGACTCGGAGAGTTGTCTCCGAATAATATTGCTCTAACGGAAACTCTGAAGAAGTTCAAAGGTACCAAGATGGGATCAAGGAGGGCAAAGTGGGACGAGTCTAGAGACTGTGGGAGAAGATGGGCTCTGACCGGCTGGTTCATAATTAAATTATGAATCCATTTACTAAGAAAAGTGAAGCAGACAACCTGAGCAAATCCAGCAAGGTCCCAAGCATCAAGATAGCTCACGCTGAGTCATTCGATCACCTTTGGTAAATTATTAAGGTCCAGATTTTAGCAAAATGGCCTAATTTTTGGAACCTCAGTGTCTCGTCCCGCTGCAGAACTGCAAGCCATGTACTTCAGAACTTCTGTCCTCCACAGCTGCAGGTGAAGTCCGTGGGAGCTGCGGGTGCCCAACCCCTATTTGAAGCAGGCCCCAGGTGCTTCAAGTTCGGCACCCAAAATGTAGACCCTCAATTAAAGGCCACTATCGAAATTGGGACCCAGCCCATCCTTGTGCTCCGGCCCTGTGTGCCAGCTAGTTTGGGCCAAAGGGGCTGTAGGAATGATGCAAACCCCTCTCCCACCCCAAGGGAATCCCTCCAGTACAGAAGCCACTTGTTCCTTCTCCACAGCAGCTGCTGGCACAAGGAGTGTGCCCGGGCACGGAGTGGATTTGGTGAGGGCACGCTGGCGCAGGAAGTGGGTGGACCGGGATAAAGAGGTGTTGTCAGGATGAAGATGTTTCTCTTATACTCTGCTAGCTGGCAAAGCCCCATAGAGGTCGCTCAGCTGACATGAGGATGCAAATCTGGCTGGATTTCAGGACTTCCCTGTGCCAAGTTTTGCATTCGTCACTGAATAGGGAAGACCCAACCTGCCTCCCCTCTATCCCTTTGCCAGTGCAGGGGTGAATCTGGCCCATTGAGCTGAACCTCTTCCTGCCTCAGTTTCTGCATGTGTAAAAGGATACCATTATGCTTTGCATTTCAGTCTATCCAGGGCGAAGACCTTGTTTGTGCTGAGCTCAGTAGAGACACTGAGTAAACAGACCTAATGTTTACAACAAAGGGCTCTGATCCTGCAAATTCTTAACCTCCCATTAATGTCAAAGTGTGTCAAGTCACTTTCATGCTAAAGTCTTTGCAGGATCTGGGTCTAGATTAGGACGAAATGCAGCAGGTGAATGTGACGCACCAGCTGGGATCTGGGGTTGGGAGGGAGCGGATGATGGAGCCATCGAGCTTTCTTACAGCTAATATCTCCTGGGGTGTGGTGAGGGTCAACAGAAGTGGATTCTGTTGATCTGAGAGGCCAGGAGGAAAGAGAAGGTTTGGGATTAGCTTTTCTTAAAGACTTGAGTGTGTGTCTGTCCCTCTCTGTCTGTTTCTCTCTTGCTATTAAACCAAAGTTATGTCAAGTCAGAGTGGGGGTTGTAGAGAGAGGTTTGTGGAAAATTATAATTTAGAGACACTCCCTCATAGGGGACAGTATTATGAATACAGGGATTTAGAGATGTGCCCTGGAAGCTGGGGTTGAGAAAAACAGTGTAGCTGTGTAGCAATCAGGGGCACTGGAACAGGGGGAGCTGGGGGGCCGTGGCCCTATTGCTTTTCACCGGCTGTAAGGGCGAGCGATGGGGACAGAGAGGCGCGAGTGGAGGTGGGGTCTTGTGGAGAAGAGGCGGAGCAGGGGCGGGGCCTCAGGGAGAATGGGCAGCGCGAGGGCGGGGGCTCGGGAAGTAGGGGCGGTGTGTAGCCCAGTGGGCTATCTTGCCTTCATGATATATAGCAGTAATGCAAAGAACCTACAGGCCTGTATCCTGTAAGACGTTAGCTTTAGCAAGTTAGCATAAGGCTTGAGGCCTGTGCCCTTTGCACAGATAAATGGCCAATGGAAAACCCCAAATATTGGGGAGCTGAAAATAGAGTGTTTAAGGGGAAGTTTTGACCACAGGTACATGGTTTAACTGCAGAAGTGTCCTGGCAATGAGCTGACATGTGTAACAGGTACATAAGCTACATTTGCAGATACCTAACCACTAACGGGCCATGGCAACGAACGGACCTATATGAGAATAAGTTGAGAAGGCATGGGATGCATTGTCCTAGGGATGGGGGTTTCACGACCACCACTCCTAAGAGGAAGAGAAGGGTGGTCGAGGACTCCCTCCTCAGGGGGACGGAGTCCTTCATCTGCCGTCCAGACCGAGGGACTCGAAGTGTGCAGCTTGCCTGGAGCTAGAATTCAGGATGTGACAGAGTGTCTGCCGAGACAGATCAAGCCCTCAGACCGCTACCCCTTCCTACTTCTCCACGTGGGCACCAATGATACTGCCAAGAATGACCTTGAGCAGGTCACTGCAGACTACTTGGCTCTGGGAAGAAGGATAAAGGAAGTTTGAGGCGCAAGTCGTGTTCTTGTCCATCTTCCCTGTTGAAAGAAAAGGCCCAGGTAGGGACCATCAAATTGTGGAGGTAAATGCGTGGTTGGGCAGGTGGTATCGGAGAGAGGGCTTTGGATTCCTCGACCATGGGATGTTGTTCCAGGAAGAAGGATTGCTAGGAAGAGATGGGATCCACTAACAAAGGGAGGGAAGAGTATGTTTGCAGACAAGCTTGCTAACCTAGTGAGGAGGGCTTTAAATTAGGTTGGCCGGGGGACTGTGATAAGCCCAGATATAAGTGGAGAAGTGAGATACCGGGAGGAAACACAAGTAGGAGGCGCAAGGGTGGAGGCTCAGGGAGAAGGGGGGCAGGGTCACGGTTTGGTCACCAGTGCCCCCCCGCACACTTTTAGGGAGCACCCTCCGCTCCTGACAGCAGTTCACCCCTGAAGCTCTCTAGGTTGTTTTAATAAAAGCTTTATTCCTTTCTCATGCACTGGTGTGTTGTTTAATGAACTCCAAAGTCGTTACAGGGGTGTTGTTTCAGACGTGAAAACATGCCATCTTATCTCTTCTCTCCTTTCCCCCTCCAGACGCTCTGCCGTCTGAACAGGAGAAAAGAAGAAGGGAATCCCTAGGATCGCACAGATGGGGTGAGATTGCTGGTGGAGATGGTCTTCAAGTGAAGACAGAAATCCCATCGAGCCACTTTCATGAACCCAGAGCTAAAGTTACAAACCAAACTAACACTGCTCGTGCCACGCATCCACACATCCCATTCACAAATAAAATAGAGAATTGTAAATACTAAGGCAACCCTAAGCTCAAGTCACATGAACAATCCTGACACCAACCTTAATACTGAGTCCATGCCCACGCCAAGGAACAGAAACACTTTCACAAACCTGCATCTGAACACTTTCCTCTGACCCTAGGGTAGGGTTGCTGTCACGAAGTCCCTGGGCGATGCTCTGGAATGGCTCCCGACGAAGCCAGGCAGGACTCTGGTGAGGTCTCCTCTCTGTGAGCAGACTGTTTTCAGGGCAAACAGCTCACACAGCTTCCACCTTCCTGGGTCTGACCTCGGAGCATTCAGCCTCCTCTGCCCCTCTGTGCGCTTCCTGCAGCAAGTCCGCCCAGGCGGGGTCCTGGGGAAGCCAGAGGGTCCTGCCCCCCAACTTCGCAGTCAGACGTGACTCTTAGCCAGCCAGTAAAATAGAGGTTTGTTAGATGACAGGAACATGGTCTAACACAGAGCTTTTAGGTGCAGAGAACAGGACCCCTCAGCCAGGTCCATTTTGGGGGGCAGTGAGCCAGACAACCACATCTGCACTTCACTCCTCGTCCCCAGCCAGCCCCAAACTGACTCACTCTCCAGCCCCTCCTCCTCTGGGCTTTGTCCCTTTCCGGGGCCAGGAGGTCACCTGATTCCTTTGTTCTCCAACCCTTTAGCTATCACCTTGCAGTGGGGGAAGGGCCCAGGCCATCAGTTGCCAGGAGACAGAGTGTCAGCCATTTATGTACCCTGGCCCTTTGCTCTGCAACAATTACACTCCCTTATTCCACAACCTAGAGACTTAAGAAATGCATAGGGGAAACTGAGGCACCCCTACAATAATCAGAGGAAACATTAAGAACACTCCCACTTCGTCACAGTTGCCAATTTGGTAATACTTAAAAATTAACCTCCCCTGCCCTGCCTCTTCCCCCTGAGGCCCCACCCCTGCCCCGCCCTTTCCCCCCAAAGCCCCACCCCACTTCTTCCTCCTGAGATCCCTCCCTGGGATCCAGGACTGTCCCATCCAGCACCAGGCTGCTAGGGAGTGTTAGAAATGGTCCCAGCCTCCCCCAGGGCCAAGCTCTGCCCCTAATGCTCCGATTCTCTCTCTCCCCAGTGAATGTGACTTTGACAGGCTCATCCCGAACTCATCATGTCGGAGGATTGGAAAAGTGTGAGATGGGGATTCACAGAGGAGGATCTACCCGACAATCCGGAGCGATTTGACATTTTGCCCTGTGTGCTGGGCTGTGAGGGATTCACCGTGGGGAGACATTGCTGGGAGGTGGAGGTGGGGGGTGGGTGATACTGGGCAGTGGGAGTGGCCAGAGAGTCTGTGAGGAGGAAGGGATGGATCAGCCATAGCCCTAAGGATGGGATCTGGGCTGTGGAGCGGTGTGGAGGTCAATACCAGGCTCTTACGTCCCCTGAGACCCCCCCTGCCCCTGAGCCAGGTCCCCAGCAGGATCCGGGTTTCTCTGGACTGTGAATGGGGGCAGGTGACATTTTTCGATGCTGAGAACCAGGGTCCGATCTTCACTTTCCCACCCGCCTCTTTCACTGGGGGGAGAATCCGACCCTAGCTCTGGGTGGGGAGATCCCAGCTCAGATTATGGCCCTAAGACACGGGGGGAATATCCCCCCCGGGGACCCTGAAATCAGCCTCTCTAGCCTCAGATGTCCTCATCTCCATGACTCCGGCGCCTCTATTGGGAACAATGGATCGTCAAACCATAGAGAGGAAGGAGCGATGGAGATGGAGACGTCAGTTTTTCCCCCTATGGACTGGGCAGCCTATTTCTCACTGCCCTCCGTAGTCAGGAAGACTCTGGGATCCCAGCTCAGATACTGAGACACTGCGGGGAATAGCCCACCAGGAATTAAAAGATGGGTTTCTTTAGCCACCATCATCCTCATCTCCATGACCTTGGAGGACTCCTGTCTCCCCATTCTCCTGGCCCCTCCTATCTCTCACCTCCTGGAAGCTCATCCCTCTCCTTGCCAGCGCTAGGGGTGAGAAGAGGGTGGGTGAAGAACCACTGAAGCTGCAGGAAGTGCAGAGGGGCCCTGAGGGACAGGGGCCGATGCGGGGGTTGCAAGGCAGTGTGGGGCAGAATTGCATGAGTGCAAACCTCAAGAGATCAACAGTTGTGAGACTGCCCTATAAAGCATGAGTTTTTAATAAACACGTTTTTTCTTCCGTCTTTTGACTATTTACCTGCCCTCTCCTCTCCTGCTAGTGTTTGTGGGATAATTTCAGATGACAAAGTTAAACTTTAATGGACAGGCACGTGCATGTCTCTCCTTGGCTGTTCCGATGGAATTCCCATTTCCTTGCTTCCTAAATTAGGGGACCTGCCATCAACCCCCCAATACGGTCTTGCCTCTCTTCCTTCTTAGGCGAAGCCTGTCTTCACAAAACACCACGGCAGCACTGCTGTAGTGCATCCAGTGTAGACGCACACTCCAGCAATAGGAAGGGTTTTCCCATCACTGTAGTTAATCCGCCTTCCAGAGAGGTGGGAAGCTAGGTCCACAGAAGAATTCTTCCACGGATCTATGCTGGGGATTAGATCTTAACTGCATCATTCAGGGGTGTGGGTTTTTCACAGTCCTAATCAACATAGAGGCATTGACCTAACATTTTAGTACAGACACGGCCTAAGCCAACTCTACTGACAGCATAGCCCCCTGGTGCAGATGCAGCCTGACAAAAGGGGTTTTGTTCCCTCTGCAAACTAATGCCACCAGCCCAAAGTTGGGTATGCCGCCAAAAGCCTTTTTCCATCAACAAAGGTGCCTCGATCGGTTACTGGCGGTTTTGTCAGCATAGCAATGCCAGTCAAGGACGTGGGTTCTTTCCCCACCCCAACCAACCCTCCTATGGCAATGTAACTTTTCACTCTAGGCCTGTCCCTAGTTTATCTTTGAGAAAAGAAAAGATGGATGGTAAACAGTGTGAGAACCACTGACCTCATCAATGCATCACGATTCACACTCGCACATAGAACCTGTAGTGTTTGGTAGGGTTGGTGAGTTATATATATATATAATTAAAGAACTTGACATCTACTCCTGCTTTCTGAAAGTAGCTGCAGAAGAACATGGGTCAGGGCAAGGGGTGGCCGACAAAAATGAGGAATGTACCTTATATGCAACAGCAGGGGAGAAAGATGCTTTCTCGCTATGGATGCCAGTGCTACTCCAGTGGGGGCCCTAAACAGGAATACCCCCCCCCATTAAAGCAGGCACGTTCTGATCATAAAAAGTGAATAGGGAGCCCCCCCTGAGCTGCCTGGGGCTCTAAGTAATTGTTTAGTCTGTTTATGGCTAGGGCTGGCTCTGGGCGTTACATCGGAGTCAATTCCTAAGTTCAGGCAGGACTGCAGTAAAAGAACAGGATGTATTCACAACCCCGTGTTGACTTGTAGACGGGAAGGGTGGAACTGGTGTGGGGACTGGGGAGGCAGAATTCATTGCTGGACAGGGGGACAAGCAGCTGTGCGGGTGGCAGGGACACAGAACTAATTAAATGGGGGGAGGGGGTGTTTGAGGAGCAGCTAGAAGCCCTGCAGCAGCCGGAAGCGATTTGTACCAATCTGTGTCACTGGATCTCATTGGGGGTCTCCCAGCTACTGCTCCTGCTGCAGGAGCCAGAATCACCTTCCCTTATAGCTATGGGGGAGAGTTGGCAAGAATCATACATGAGCTGGGCACAGAGGGGGCTTTAATGAAGGTGCCCTCCCCCCTGCACTGGCCCACCCTGCTGGGGGAGCAGCAGCTGCTCCGTTCGGGCTCCCAGATCCTAAAGGAGAAGGCAGCAGCAGCTTGTGACTTAGGCCAAAAAACGGAGACAGATGGAGCAGGGACCAGACACAACAGCTACTGAATCAACTCCCCCAACTCCCCTCCCTGCCAGACCCGCAACCCTGGAGGGATCCCGTGCAGCCAGGGCTGGATTAAGGCACTGGCAATTTAGGGTCCAGTTTGCGTACGTGTGTGTGTGAGGGGGCTCAGAGAAGCTGCCCTTGTCTAGACTGGTAGAGGCAGGGTCTGGGGCAGGGGGCTGCAGAGCTGTCGGTTTATCGCTAGGACCCAGGAGCGGCTGGGGGGCGGCTCTGCGGGGAGCGATCGCGGGGCTCAGGCCCGGCCCAGGAAGTGACTCGCAGCCGCTGCGGGGACTCTGGCTCCCGGCGAGATCCCCGCGCCCCGGCGGCTGGTGCTGGGAGCCCGGAGCCCGGGCTGCAGCCGGGAGAGGGGAACCTCCAGCCGGGCCCTGCCCGCTGCTCCCCGGGAGCCTCTCCCAGGGCAGAGCCCCCAGCCCGGCCAGGGCCCCTTCCCGGCCCGGCCCCTGCCCCTGCCCCGGGGGGCCCCGCTCGGAGGGAAGGTAAGAGAGACCCGCCCTCCCACTGGGCTGCAGGGGGCGGGTTTGGCCCCAGGCTGCTCCCCGCGGAGCCGGCTGCGATTCCCTGCCCCGGGCCCGGGAAAGCTGCCGCCAGCCCCCGGCGTGTGCGGGGCGGGGGGAGCCCGGCCGGGCCGGGCCGGGGGCTGGGACACAGACGCGGGGGGCAGACGGGGGTGGGAGCCGGGGTCACCCGCTGCCCCTCCCAATCTGGTGCTTTGTGCTCCCAGCCCCTGGCCGCGCTGGTGGGAACGGAGGCTGCTGCTCAGTGAGATCTGCTGGCACCGCCCTGGTCCCCCTTGGGCTGACAAGCAGCTCCCGGCTGTTCCTGGGGGGCGGAGGGACAGAATCTGGGCAGGGGCCAAACTGAATGCACGGGGGGGCTGCAACAGCTTGGGGAAGGAGAGAGGCCCACAGTCCAAATGAAGGACTGGGGGTAGGAGCCGGGTACAGGCACTGCCAGACAGAGCAGAGGGGGAAACCCGGAGAGGGGATAAAAGTCCCACCAGATTGGGGAGAGCCAGGTGCAGTGATTGCAAAACGAGGGAGGGGGACGCAGAGGGGCTTTTCCTGCCCCCCTTTTGCAGGATTTTAGCTCCTGCTTCCCAGGGCTGTGTCCTTAAAGGCCATGGGCATAGGGCCCCCCTCCCTTCCTCTTTATGGTGTATCCTAGGCAGATTGACTCTTCCTGGACCAGAGGCAGGGGAATGGGAAATGACAGAGGGGATTGGCCCTGCAGATGATGGATTATCCCCACAGAGCTAGAAAAGAGCCCGAAACCAACCTCCTCCCCCCACCCAGTTTTGCAATCTGCAGTCTGGGCTCAGTGTTGCAGAAATAACACTGCAAAGTGTCTTCCAAGATGGCCTCCGACTCCTTTAAAGACCCTGTTTAATCGATATTCGAGACAAAAGGCTGGGGGGGGAGGCATTGAGAAACTCAGTTCTGCTTTATTATTTCAAAGGAAGAAAGAAAAGCAATCCCCACCCTTCTTCCACCCAATGCTCAGAGCCCAGCACCCCACATATCAGCCCCAGCCCAGCCCATTGTTGGTCCCGGTTCCTGCAGGCACCAGACACAGAGCGACCTTTTAAAGCTGGGAGAAAAAATGTCACTAATCCATGTGAGACGCTGGGATCCCGTCACAAAAGCAGGCACAGAAAACGCAGGGAGCTCGGGTGAACGGGAGCCAGAGAGGAGGGTGACTTTAGGGTCAGCAGCTCCTGTCCCAGCTCGGCTTTGATTCCCCTGGGGGACATCCCTGGCACAGTCCACATTGTCCCCAGCCCATGCTATGGCCACTGGGGATGGGGCGAGCCACTGGGCTGTGTCAGGCTCCTCATCTTCCTCTGGACTCAGCAATCCAGATCAGTCTGGCGTCAGAGCTGGCTAGGCCTGTAGACATCCCCACCTTCCTGCTCAGCTCTGCTCAGCCTCTGCCTCTCAGGAATGGAGGAATACGTCCCCCACCTCTAAGTCCGCTGATGGTGTCATTCAGAGTCCTTTGTAATTGGGATCCGGGAAGTGGGCGGGCGAAGCCCGTCCACTGCTAAAGGATCCCCCCCCCAGCCTAAGAGGGGGATCCACAGGACCTGGATACCAAATAAATCCGGGGGACAACTAATGAAATAACAGGGACAGGAGTGCGATCAAAGGGTCAAACGAAGGGAAAAAATATGGAACGCTTCACGAATTTGCGTGTCATCCTTTGTAATGTAAAGCAGTGACTCTCAACCTTTCCCAACCACTGTACCCCTGGCAGGAGTCTGATTTGTCTTGCCTACCCCCAGGTTAATAATAACTTGCTTACAAAATCAGATGTAAAAATACAAAAGTGTCACAGACACTATTACTGAAAAATTGCTTCCTGTCTCATTTTTACCATATAATTATAAAAGAAATCAACTGAAATATAAATATTGTTCTTACATTTCAGTGTGTCGTCTATAGAGCGGTATAAACAGGTCATTGTCTGTCTGAAATTTTAGTTTGTCTTGACTTCGCTAGTGCTTTTCATGGAGCCTGTTGTAAAACTAGGCAAATATCTAGATGAGGTGATGTACCCCCTGCAAGACGTCTGTGTACCCCCAGGGGTAAGTGTACCCCCAGGGGTAAGTGTACCCCTGGTTGAGAACCACTGATTTAAGGAGGGCTTCTCCCGACATTCACAGGATATTTCCTATCTCTCTCGTTATTTGGCTCTGTTATTGACGAAAGTTTTAGCATCATCGCAGAGAAAGAAAGCTAAACTAGCATCCTTCCCATCAGCAAATAGTCTGCGCATGGCAGACAGAAGCCCACAGCTACTTTTACCAATAGATGGCAACTGGGATTTATCCTCAGGAAGATCACCCCCGCGGTGGGATTCATTACATTCCCTCTCCAGGTCCCGTTTCGTTCCCGGCCCTTGAGAGTCTGCTTTAGGATCCAAGAAATCAGAGTGTGGTTCCTAAGCGTGGCGAGCGGAGAACGCTGTGGAATACGAACAGTCTGGGAGTGGTAGGGATAGAACGGGGAGCGGATGAACGCTCCAACGCTGGGACAGACACCGTGGTGTCGAAGGCAGACCCTGATACTGAGGCAGAAGGAAGAAATCTCTTGGCCTCACCCCCATCATGCTCAAATAAACCAGAGGTTGAAATTGAGCTTTTTACTCTCCCTGCTCAAGCTCTTTTAGACTCTGTTTTATTCCGTTTATACGAATGAGAAAGGGCAGAGAAAATAAATGTTTTTCAGCACATCCCCAACTCAACGGGACAATAATCAGGGATGAGACAATCTACCCCAAAGGGGAAACTTAGCAGCTCTAACATTCACTCTGCTAAAGGGGGTGGGGGCCAGAGCAGACTAAATGAGATGTTCAGGGTCGATCTGGACTAGGAAAAGTGGTGGAGGGTCAGGGGGAAATGTGCGAGTTAACCCAACCACTTTTCTCAGTCGGGACAAACCCAGTTTCCTGCTGAAGCAGAGGTAGGATCCCCCAGGCCTCTGGGCCTCTCACAAAAGGCACTGTGGGAATTAGTCCCTCTCAGCAGTGCTGTCTGAATGCAGAGGGGACAGGGAGAAAGGCCAGAGGGGGTGAGTGATAAGGGTCTTATTTATGATCCCCAAATGTTCAATAGCCCCAGCACCCTGCTCCTTCTGATTCCCAGCTCCACCAGCCCCACCCATTCAATCCCGCCATTCTCTGCCCAACATCCTCCCTCCTGGTCCCTTAGCATTTAATCCCTCAGAGCGCAGCGCCCTGGGGGATTTGGGGAGGGGAGGAGTTACCAGCCCCCAGGGACACTCCCCCTGCAGGGAACAGCTCCAGGTAATTGGGGGAGCCCAGCCTAGGGGCTGGTGGAAGATGTGGGGTGGGGACAGGTGTATAGAGTGAAGGTGAGGTCTGACGCAAGTGCCCTTCTCCTCATCTCTAAAGAAGGGGGATCCCATCTGGGAGGGGAAGGGAGAGGGGGGAACTTCAGCCAGGCAGATGGAACGGCTGGAGGCGTTTCTCTCTCCCTTCCCCAACCTGTGGCCCATCAGCTCAGCAGCCAGGGCTGCAGTGGGAGGAGAGGTAATGGGGGCTTCTCCTTCTCTGCCTGGGGTTGGAAACAGGACCCCAGCACAGTGGTTCTTGGAGTTAATGCTCTATTAGGTTGCATGGGGCAGTTCTGCCCTCTGTGGTCTTAGTCTCTCTGCAGACTCAGGCAGATCTTGCTGCACCAGTTATGGTTGGGTCTCGGTTTCAAGTTTTCCGCTGCAAACGTGAGGGCTCTAAACTTGCTCCAGGGTGGTTTTATGTAATTAGTTATTTTATTTATGAAAAGCAAAATGCTGATCTAATCAGGTGACTCCAGGAGGTGGGGCCTCATTGTCTTCTCTACTTTTCCTATTCCCTCATTTTGACTCCTTTTCTTGTAATCTGCTGTAGATAAAGTTTCACTCCTTTAAATTATTTTAAAATGTTATTTTTATTCCTCTAAGCACTTCATCATTAACGTCGTGAACATTGTGCCGATGGATGTTATTGTGCTATTTAATTTGTATTTTTAATAGCAAATAATCATGGGAAATACTAATAATTGCTAGCAGCTTGAGCAACGAGATTTCACAGCGTTTCTAGTGTAACATTTCCTGTTTGTATTGCAGTCTTGTAACTGGCAGTTTTCCTTTCTAAATTTTTGTTCTTTTTTTCTGTTTTTGATAAAGCTCACTCTTTGGGATCTTTTGAGTTTGAGGCTGACTGATTTCCTGGGCTGGTGTCAAAACTGCTTCAGCAAAAAGAATGAGGAGGACTTGTGGCACCTTAGAGACTAACCAATTTATTTGAGCATAAGCTTTCGTGGGCTAAAACCCACTTCATTGGATGCATGATGTGGAAAATACAGTAGGAAGATAGATAGATATATACACACACACAGAGAACATGAAAAAATGGGTGTTGCCATACACACTATAACGAGAGTGATCAGTTAAGGTGAGCTACTATCAGCAGGAGAAAAAAAACCTTTTGTAGTGATAAACAGGATGGCCCATTTCCAACAGTTGACAAGAAGGTGTGAGTAGCAGTAGGGGGGAAAAATAAGCATGGGGAAATAGTTTTACTTTGTGTAATGACCCATCCACTCCCCATCTTTATTCAAGCCTAATTTAATGGTGTCCAGTTTGCAAATTAATTCCAATTCAGCGGTTTCTCGTTGGAGTCTGTTTTTGAAGGTTTTTTGTTGTAATATTGTGACTTTTAGGTCTGTAATCGAGTGACCAGAGAGATTGAAGTGTTCTCCGACTGGTTTTTGAATGTTATAATTCTTGACGTCTGATTTGTGTCCATTTATTCTTTTATGTAGAGACTGTCTGGTTTGTCCAATGTCCGTGGCAGAGGGGCATTGCTGGCACATGATGGCATATATCACATTGGTAGATGTGGAGGTGAACGAGCCTCTGATAGTGTGGCCGATGTGATTAGGTCCTATGATGGTGTCCTCTGAATAGGTATGTGGACACAGTTGGCAACGGGCTTTGTTGCAAGGATAGGTTCCTGGGTTAGTGGTTCTGTTGTGTGGTTGCTGGTGAGTATTTGCTTCAGGTTGGGGGCTGTCTGTAAGCAAGGACTAGCCTGTCTCCCAAGATCTGTGAGAGTGCGGGATCGTCCTTCAGGATAGGTTGTAGATCCTTGATGTTGCACTGGAGAGGTTTTAGTTGGGGGCTGAAGGTGACGGCTAGTGGCGTTCTGTTATTTTCTTTGTTAGGCCTGTCCTGTAGTAGGTGACTTCTGGGTACTCTTCTGGCTCTGTCAACCTGTTTCTTCACTGCAGCAGGTGGGTACTGTAGTTGTAAGAATGCTTGATAGAGATTTTGTAGGTGTTTGTCTGGTGCCACAAGGACTCCTCGTTCTTTTTGCTGATACAGACTAACACGGCTACCACTCTGAAAACTGCTTCAGTTTCCTTTGATCCACCAATGGGGATTGCCTTAATCCACTGTTATTTTCCATTGTGCTTTTTCACATGTCACAGCTTGTGTGTAGAAAGAACTTGGTTCTCCAATGTTCATGGAAGGCCAGAATTTGAAAAGTTGACAGCCACTAGATCCTTTTAAAAATCCTACAAGGCGCCTAAATTCTCTTAAAAATCTGACCCTTAGGGCATTTGTATAAAATCCTTCTCCAAAGGAAATTTCCACTATATTTTTTACTAAACATACAACCCCGAGATGGATTGAGAATCACAAGAACTGAAAACTCATGTTATACCCCCAAAAGTCATAAGATAAAGAAAAAATTAAATGCATTTTTTATTCTTTTTGTTTGCCTGTCCGTGCCTTTAGGGTGCATTCATACTTTTGCTGTTAGTTCTCCCAAAGGACCCATATATCTAAAGTGGTTGTACAATCCTGTACCATTTGATGCCATTTTGCACTTCCAGTAATGTGATTTCTCCCCTTTTCTAACTGAAAATTTCTGTGAGTAACCCTCCATCCTGCACACATTGAAGTACACACTTTACTCTTCTATGACTTCATTTATTGCAGATATAAAAGGCAGTTTTTCTACTGATTTCTTTAGGCTTCCAATTGTCTGTTTTAATTTCATAGCCTTGTATGTGTGTTACCTAGTTTGTTATGATACGTTTCAGGGATGTTCTTCATTCTGACACGTTTACTGATTTGTACTGCCTATATCAAAGACTTTTTCACTTTTTAAAAAAATTATCCTGTTTCTCCTCAGGTGGCGGGAATAGTGCTGACCTCACTTAGTTTGCCTTTTGGTGAAACCAAAGGGCCTTTCCTCCATTATGTTTTTGCAGTGGGATAGCTAAAGCATGTTAGTTAAAAACACCCATTGTCTTAGCACTGCAGATACAGTGACTATAATGTTGACTGTGACGTTAAATGGGTTTGCGGGCTAAAAACTCTGATACGGATTGTATGGCTACTATTCCTGCTCCTTTGGCAGGGGTTGCATCTGAATGTCTGCACCCATTTGTGTGGGTGTCCTGGAAAACCAGTTAAAGCATTTAAAACTAAAGGAATTAGTGCCCCCCCTCCCCAATTTCCCTTGTTCCTTTCCTTTTACTTATTCATGGCTTGTCTACCTGGTGTGACACTGCAGGTGTGAAGTTAATGCAAATAACTTACAGATGTTCTCATTAAGAAGTAAGGTGGCCTTAATTTTGACAGTGGCAGTCAGGGCAATCACAGAAGATTGCAGAGAAGGAGCGAAGCCGTGGGGCGCTCAGCTCATCTTCCCTGAGTGTTGCGCTCTGTAGAAAAGCCATTAGGCTATTTCACAGGTGTCAGTTTTGGCCTGGCAGAATTTCATTAAGGCTGAAATTCAAGGTGATCTCGCTCCTCCTCTCGCTCCTGCAAAGGACAGGACATCTTTCATGAGCAGGAGAATGGAAGCCGGATAGTGTCATGGATCCTGCTGTGCCCACAGAGGTTGTTGGCCTGACTGTACAGTGATCCCCTTTATAAGCAATATAGACAAAGTGGGGGCACTTTTGTCCCATGGCAGTGAACCAGTTGATCCACATATCACTTCCAAGTCTGTTACCCCTCTTACGCTATGATGGCCAGATTAGTAAGCCCACGACTGTGGTATTCATCAAGGTGTGAGGACGCCCCCAGCCAGGCATAGCAAAAGTATTTTCAGCTCACATCAAACATTGTGATGTGTCTCGGCACATATGCAGAGCACGGGGCTAATCTGGCTCAGAAGCATCCACAAATAGGGTACGGCTGCAGTTACTAGACATGCGCTGTGTTTGTTTCTGAAGCTGTGTCGGCTGTTTTCGTTGTCGGCAAACCACCTGGCGTGGCCACTCCCTGTTTTTTCACCTGATAAGGGAGGCAATCAGAGGTTAAGGCAAGGGTTGGGAAAATGTTCTAAATATATCTGCTTAGAACAGCCCTGGGATATCAGCGACTGCTCAGTGCAGGAGCATGCATGAATGCTGGGTGGGATGGGTTTGCTGACAGCGCTGAGCAGTGTTTTGAGAGGAATGAGGCACCATATTCTTCAGATCTGATGAAGCCAGGTGGCTACGCTACTTGTGGTCACGTTATAGAGACTTAGGGGTAGATTCACAATGGTACACAGGCACCCAACGCACCCACACCCACCCCGGCGAAGCTCAGAGGTCTGAGTTTAGGTATTTAAGTCCCAGTTTAGGATCCAGTGAGAGATACAAAACTCCTGACGAGCCCCAAAACCTATACTTTCAAGGTAGAATTTCCCTAAGGAGCCTTAGTTTCTGCCAATGAGCATGAGCCCTGCTGCCTTCCTGTGGGCATCTGGATGCCTGTTTCCTGCCGAAGCCCCAGAGTGATTCAGGAACAAGGGAGAGGACAGGCAGGTGAATCTCTCTCTTGCCTTCAGGACACAATCCGATAAGTGTGCTCACAGGCCCACTGACTGGATTGGGTCCCATTCAAAATCTGGCTGGAAAAGGAGGCCCTGGGGTTGTTATCCAACTTCTAGCCCAATGGTTAGTGCACTTGCCTGGGATGTGAGAGACCCAGGTTCAATTCCTGCCTCAGAGAGAGAGGAAGGCTTTGAGGAGGGGTCTCCGACATCTCAGGCGAGTGTGGTAACCACTGGGTTAAAAGTGATAAGGTGGCACCCTTCTCCTCTGGCTGTTTTAGGAGGCGCCTGCTCTAGCTTGTTCTAACAAGGAACGGCTTAGGTGCTTGAGCCGCCGGACTCCAGGAGCAGGGCACCTCCCTGCAGTGGGGACTTAGGTACCAAACTCCAGGAGATGGGCAGGGTTTAGAACATGGCCCTGTGGTCAGTATCTCCAGTTGGTTAGCTTAGGCCAGTGGTCCCCAAACTGTGGGGTGCGCCCCGCTCCGTGGCTGGAGCCAGGCCAGCCCCACAGCGGTCAGGGAGGGAGCGCCACCCAGCCATGTCCCCGCCACCAACCGTGGCTCCCAGCTCCGTTCCCAGCCCCTGACCCAGACCCATCCCCGGCTGTGGCCCCAGCCTCAGCTCCCTTACCCCGTCCTGGTTCCCCCTCCCGCCCCCCACGAGCCACGGCCCGGCTCTGGCTCCCGAGAGGGTTGGGGCCCAGACAGGAGTAATGAGCGGGCCATCACCATGAAAAGTCTGGGGACCACTGACTTAGGCGACTCCTTGCCTAGTGGGCTGGCTTTTTCGGATGCCATTCTAAGGCACCCATCTCTCCCTATTCACTGTATAGGAAGCCTAGGCACCTAACTCCGCTTTGTGGATCGCAGTGATGTTCCCGTGACTTCCTAGGTGTCTAACAGTTAGGCATCGCGACACTCAGCATCACAACACCTCAGTCCCTTCGTGAGTCTAGCCCAGAGGCCTGTCCGTCACTGCTGAGAGAGGTGGTTTTTGTTCTTTGCTTTGGGGTAACTAAGGAGCAGGAGTGATGCTGAGGTAAAAACACAGCGAGGATAAGGCAGTTTGACTTTCGCAGTGAGGAAAAGGCCTGAGGAAATAGCTGGGAAATAAGATCAGAGAGGAACTTGTTAACATAAGTGTGCCAAAGTACAGACCTGCAGATATGTGTTACAGTGACAGTAGGGGGATAAGTCAGTCTAAGGGTATGTCTACACTACAAAATTAGGTCGAATTTATAGAAGTCGGTTTTGTAGAAAGCGGTTTTATACAGTCGATTGTGTGTGTGTCCACACAAATGCTCTAAGTGCATGTCATCGGCAGAGTGTGTCCACAGTACCGAGGCAACCATCGACTTCTGGAGTGTTGCACTGTGGGTAGCTATCCCACGGTTCCTGCAGTCTCCACCACCCATTTGAATTCTGGGTAGAAATCCCAGTGCCTGATGGGGCTAAAACATTGTCGCGGGAGATTCTGGTTACATATCGTCAGGCCCCCCTTCCCTCCGTGAAAGCAAGGGCAGACAATCGTTTTGCGCCTTTTTTCTTGAGTTACCTGTGCAGACGCCATACCACGGCAAGCATGGAGCCCGCTCAGCTCACCGTCACCGTATGTCTCCTGGGTGCTGGCAGATGCGGTACTGCATTGCTACACAGCAGCAGTTTATTGCCTTTGGCAGCAGACAGTGCAGTTTGACTGGTAGCCGTCATCGACGTATTCCTGGGTGCTCTTTTAACCGACCTCGATGAGGTCAGAGGCGCCTGGGTAAACATGGGAGTGACTCAGCCAGGTCATTTCCCTTTTTAAGTTTCGTTTCATGGCGATTCAGTCCTACCGGTAGTGCACTGTCTTTTAACCTCCAGCCAGCAGAAGACGATGGCCAGCAGTCATACTGCACTGTCTTCTCCCGAGCACCCAGGAGATGACGATGGCTAGCGGTCGTACTGCACAGTCTGCTGCCAGCAAGATGTACAAAGATAGATGAATTTTCAGAGTAACAGCCGTGTTAGTCTGTATTCGCAAAAAGAAAAGGAGTACTTGTGGCACCTTAGAGACTAACCAATTTATTAGAGCATAAGCTTTCGTGAGCTACAGCTCACTTCCTCAGATGCATATCGTGGAAACTGCAGCAGGCTTTATATATACACAGAGAATATGAAACAATACCTACTCCCACCCCACTGTCCTGCTGGTAATAGCTTATCTAAAGTGATCATCAGGTGGGCCATTTCCAGCACAAATCCAGGTTTTCTCACCCTCCACCCCCCCACACAAATTCACTCTCCTGCTGGTGATAGCCCATCCAAAGTGACAACTCTTTACACAATGTGCATGACAATCAAGTTGGGCTATTTCCTGCACAAATCCAGGTTTTCTCACATCCCCCCCATCTCACCCCCATACACACACAAACTCACTCTCCTGCTGGTAATAGCTCATCCAAACTGACCACTCTTCAAGTTTAAATCCAAGTTAAACCAGAACATCTGGGGGGGGGGGGGTAGGAAAAAACAAGAGGAAACAGGCTACCTTGCATAATGACTTAGCCACTCCCAGTCTCTATTTAAGCCTAAATTAATAGTATCCAATTTGCAAATGAATTCCAATTCAGCAGTTTCTCGCTGGAGTCTGGATTTGAAGTTTTTTTGTTTTAAGATAACGACCTTCATGTCTGTGATTGCGTGACCAGAGAGATTGAAGTGTTCTCCGACTGGTTTATGAATGTTATAATTCTTGACATCTGATTTGTGTCCATTTATTCTTTTACGTAGAGACTGTCCAGTTTGACCAATGTATATGGCAGAGGGGCATTGCTGGCACATGATGGCATATATCATATTGGTGGATGTGCAGGTGAACGAGCCTCTGATAGTGTGGCTGATGTTATTAGGCCCTGTGATGGTGTCCCCTGAATAGATATGTGGGCACAATTGGCAACGGGCTTTGTTGCAAGGATAAGTTCCTGGGTTAGTGGTTCTGTTGTGTGGTATGTGGTTGTTGGTGAGTATTTGCTTCAGGTTGCGGGGCTGTCTGTAGGCAAGGACTGGCCTGTCTCCCAAGATTTGTGAGAGTGTTGGGTCATCCTTTAGGATAGGTTGTAGATCCTTAATAATGTGTTGGAGGGGTTTTAGTTGGGGGCTGAAGGTGACGGCTAGCGGCGTTCTGTTATTTTCTTTGTTAGGCCTGTCCTGTAGTAGGTAACTTCTGGGAACTCTTCTGGCTCTATCAATCTGTTTCTTTACTTCTGCAGGTGGGTATTGTAGTTGTAAGAAAGCTTGACAGAGATCTTATAGGTGTTTGTCTCTGTCTGAGGGGTTGGAGCAAATGCGGTTGTATCGCAGAGCTTGGCTGTAGACGATGGATCGTGTGGTGTGGTCAGGGTGAAAGCTGGAGGCATGCAGGTAGGAATAGCGGTCAGTAGGTTTCCGGTATAGGGTGGTGTTTATGTGACCATTGTTTATTAGCACTGTAGTGTCCAGGAAGTGGATCTCTTGTGTGGACTGGACCAGGCTGAGGTTGGTGGTGGGATGGAAATTGTTGAAATCATGGTGGAATTCCTCAAGGGCTTCTTTTCCATGGGTCCAGATGATGAAGATGTCTTCAATATAGCGCAAGTAGAGTAGGGGCTTTAGGGGACGAGAGCTGAGGAAGCGTTGTTCTAAATCAGCCATAAAAATGTTGGCATACTGTGGGGCCATGCGGGTACCCATAGCAGTGCCGCTGATATGAAGGTATACATTGTCCCCAAATGTGAAGTAGTTATGGGTAAGGACAAAGTCACAAAGTTCAGCTACCAGGTTAGCCATGACAGTATCGGGGATAGTGTTCTTGACGGCTTGTCTCAAAACAAGAAATAGACCAGATTTGTTTTGTATTCATTTTCTCCTCCCTCCCTCCGTGAAATCAACGGCCTGCTAAACCCAGTTTTGAGTTCTATCCTTGAGGTTTTGAGTTCTATCCTTGAGGGGGCCATTCTGTTTCTCGCAAAGCCACCCCTTTGTTGATTTTAATTCCCTGTCAGCCAACCCTATAAGCCATATCATCAGTCGCCCCTCCCTCTGTCAGGGCAATGGTAGACAATCGTTTCGCGCCTTTTTTCTGCGCAGACGCCATACCACGGCAAGCATGGAGCCCGTCAGATCACTTTGGCAGTTAGGAGCACATTAAACACCACACGCATTATCCAGCAGTATATGCAGCACCGGAACCTGGAAAAGCAAAACCGGACGAGTAGGCGACGTCAGTGCTGTGATGAGAGTGATGAGGACATGGACACAGACTTCTCTCAAAGCACGGGCCCTGGCAATGCGGGCATCATGATGCTAATGGGGCAGGGTCATGCGGTGGAATGCCAATTCTGGGCTCAGGAAACAAGCACAGACTGGTGGGACCGCATAGTGTTGCAGGTCTGGGACGATTCCCAGTGGCTGCGAAACTTCACATGCGTAAGGGCACTTTCATGGAACTTTGTGACTTGCTTTCCCCTGCCCTGAGGCACAAGAATACCAAGATGAGAGCAGCCCTCACAGTTGAGAAGCGAGTGGCAATAGCCCTGTGGAAGCTTGCAACGCCAGACAGCTACCAGTCAGTCGGGAATCAATTTGGAGTGGGCAAATCTACTGTGGGGGCTGCTGTGATGCAAGTAGCCAACGCAATCAAAGATCTGCTGATATCAAGGGTAGTGACCCTGGGAAATGTGCAGGTCATAGTGGATGGCTTTGCTGCAATGGGATTCCCTAACTGTGGTGGGGCCCTAGACGGAACCCATATCCCTATCTTGGCACCGGAGCACCAAGCCAGCGAGTACATAAACTGCAAGGGGTACTTTTCAACAGTGCTGCAAGCACTGGTGGATCACAAGGGACGTTTCACCAACATCAACGTGGGATGGTCGGGAAAGGTACATGACGCTCGCATCTTCAGGAACTCTGGTCTGTTTCCAAAGCTGCAGGAAGGGACTTTATTCCCAGACCAGAAAATAACCTTTGGGGATGTTGAAATACCTATAGTTATCCTTGGGGACCCAGCCTACCCCTTAATGCCATGGCTCCTGAAGCCATACACAGGCAGCCTGGACAGTAGTCAGGAGCTGTTCAACTACAGGCTGAGCAAGTGCAGAATGGTGGTAGAATGTGCATTTGGATGTTTAAAGGCGCGCTGGCGCAGTTTACTGACTCGCTTAGACCTCAGCGAAACCAATATTCCCACTGCTATTACTGCTTGCTGTGTGCTCCACAATATCTGTGAGAGTAAGGGGGAGACGTTTATGGCGGGGTGGGAGGTTGAGGCAAATTGCCTGGCCGCTGGTTACGCACAGCCAGACACCAGGGCAGTTAGAAGAGCACAGGAGGGCGCGGTGCGCATCAGAGAACCTTTGAAAACCAGTTTCATGACTGGTCAGGCTACAGTGTGAAAGTTCTGTTTGTTTCTCCTTGATGGAAACCCCCCACCCCTCCTCGGTTCACTCTACTTCCCTGTAAGCTAACCACCCTCCCCTCCTCCCTTCAATCACTGTTTGCAGAGGCAATAAAGTCATTGTTGCTTCACATTTATGCATTCTTTATTAATTCATCACACAAATAGGGGATAACTGCCAAGGTAGCCCAGGAGAGATGGTGGAGGAGGGAAGGACAAGGCCACACAGCACTTTGAAAGTTTAAAACTTTAAAACGTATTGAATGCCAGCCTTCTGTGCTTGGGCAATCCTCTGGGGTGGAGTGGCTGGGTGGCCAGAGGCCCCCCCACCGCGTTCTTGTGCATCTGGGTGAGGAGGCTATGGAACTTGGGGAGGAGACGGTTGGTTACACAGAGGCTATAGCAGCCGTCTGTGCTCCAGCTGCCTTTTCTGCAGCTCAACCATATGCTGGAGCATATTAGTTTGATCCTCCAGTAGCCTCAGCATCCTGCCTCCTCTCATCACGCTGCCACCACCTTTCAGCTTCAGCCCTCTCTTCAGCCCGCCACCTATCCTCCCGGTCATTTTGTGCTTTCCTGCACTCTGACATTGTCTGCCTCCACGCATTCGTCTGTGCTCTGTCAGTGTGGGGGGACAGCATGAGCTCAGAGAACATTTCATCGCGAGTGCATTTTTTTCACCTTCTAGTCTTCGCTAGCCTCTGGGAAGGAGAAGATCCTGTGATCCTTGAAACACATGCAGCTGGTGGAGAAAAAAAAAGGGACAGTGGTATTTAAAAAGACACATTTTATAAAACAGTGGCTACACTCTTTCACGGTAAACCTTGCTGTTAACATTACATACATAGCACATGCGCTTTCATTCCAAGGTCACATTTTGCCTCCCCCCACCGCGTGGCTAGCCCCTCATCTCTCCCCCCTCCCCATGGCTGACAGCGAGGAACATTTCTGTTCAGCTACAGGCAAACAGCCCAGCAGGAACGGGCACCTCTGAATGTCCCCTTAAGAAAAGCACCCTATTTCAACCCGGTGACCATGAATGATATCACTCTCCTGAGGATAACACAGAGAGATAAAGAACGGATGTTGTTTGAACACCAGCAAACATACACTGCAATGCTTTGTTCTACAATGATTCCCGAGTACATGCTACTGGCCTGGAGTGGTAAAGTGTCCTACCATGGTGGACAGAATAAGGCTGCCCTCCCCAGAAACCTTTTGCAAAGGCTTTAGGAGTACATCCAGGAGAGCAGCGAATGCCAGGGCAAATTAATCATTAAACATGCTTGCTTTTAAACCATGTATAGTATTTTAAAAGGTACACTCACCAGAGGTCCCTTCTCTACCTGGCAGGTCCGGGAGGCAGCCTTGGGTGGGTTCGGGGGGTACTGGCTCCAGGTCCAGGGTGAGAAACAGTTCCTGGCTGTCGGGAAAACCGGTTTCTCCGCTTGCTTGCTGTGAGCTATCTACAACCTCATCATCATCATCTTCCTCGTCCCCAAAACTTGCTTCCGTGTTGCCTCCATCTCCATTGAAGGAGTCAAACAACATGGCTGGGGTAGTGGTGGCTGAACCCCCTAAAATGGCACACAGCTCATCATAGAAGCGGCATGTTTGGGGCTCTGACCCGGAGCGGCCGTTCGCGTCTCTGGTTTTCTGGTAGGCTTGCCTCAGCTCCTTAAGTCTCAAGTGGCACTGCTTCGGGTCCCTGTTATGGCCTCTGTCCTTCATGCCCTGGGAGATGTTGACAAAGGTTTTGGCATTTCAAAAACTGGAACGTAGTTCTGACAGCACGGATTCCTCTCCCCATACAGCGATCAGATCCCGTACCTCCCGTTCCGTCCATGCTGGAGCTCTTTTGCGATTCTGGGACTCCATCATGGTCACCTCTGCTGATGAGCTCTGCACTCACCTGCAGCTTGCCACGCTGGCCAAACAGGAAATTGAAATTCAAAAGTTCACTGGCCTTTTCCTGTCTACCTGGCCAGTGCATCTGAGTTGAGAGTGCTGTCCAGAACGGTCACAATGGAGCACTCTGGGATAGCTCCTGGAGGCCAATACTGTCTAATTGTGTCCACAGTACCCCAAATTCGACCCGGCAAGGCCAATTTCAGCACTAATCCCCTTGTCGGGGGTGGAGTAAGGAAATCGATTTTAAGAGCCCTTTAAGTCGGAAAAAAAGGGCTTCGTCGTGAGGACGGGTGCAGGGTTAAATTGATTTAACGCTGCTAAATTCGACCTCAACTCCTAGTGTAGACCAAGGGACAAAGACAGACTTTCTGCCTAATGGCTTGTGTTTACAAGGTATTCCCAAGACTGTCTAGAAAGCATTACACCCTTCACAGTGTTTTGTGTGCATTAAATGTTTGTTCACTATAGAATCATAGAATATCAGGCTTGGAAGGGACCTCAGGAGGTCATCTAGTCCAACCCCTTGCTCAAAGCAGAACCAATCCCCAATTTTTGCCCCAGATCCCCAAATGGCCCCCTCAAGGATTGAACTCACAACCCTGGGTTTAGCAGGCCAATGCTCAAACCCCTGAGCAAATGCCCACGGGAACAGGACAGTAGTCAGTTCTCCACGGCAGAGGGAAGGTGATAGAAACAGAGAGTGAACAGACTGGAAGGGGCAGCAGGAACAGTAAGTGGGGAGGGAGGTTCCCAGCTCCCAGCCCTGCCCAGATCCATTCCCTGCACACCCTGGGCAGACTGACTCTCCTGGAAACAAGGTGAGGAGCTGACAGAGCAAAAGCCACTTCCTGTCCCAGACGAGTGCTGGGGGGATGCGCTGCCCTCTGGGCCAATGTCAGGGGGATCCCCAAAATGGCTCCTTTGATTCTGCTCTTTTTCCAACATTCTGCTCAGAGATGCTCTTATGAGGAGGGTTTAATGATGTCCTGGTGGGGTTAGTTCTGCTGGGAGGGGCCTTGCCTGGGTGGTAGTAAACTAACTGGGTTTCTTCCCAGCATGGCAAAGTCCGGAGAGTCTGTCTCCAGGGAGAGAGCCTGGGGGGAATCAGGCTGTGACATGGACTCAAGCCCCTTCTGAAACCTCCCCCATCGCACCTCTCGCCCCAACAGGCTAAAGAATCACATCTACATTTCGCTCCAGATTGTCCTGTCTTCCGGGAGACGAGGAAGAGAAATGGCTGTGATGGAGCCAGCTCAGGTAGGGGATTTTCAGGGAGCTGCAGCGGGGAGGGGTGCTGCAGATGAGGAGGGGCAGGAAACACACAGGGTGAGGCAGGGAGGGGACAGGGTGTCATAAACCTGCCATGATATGTTCAACCCGGGACCTGATTTTCTGAACAGGCCCATTGGCGGGGGGGAACATTCCCCCATTTCTAAACCAGGAAATGCCACCCTGGGCAGGGCTGCGAAAACTGACCAGACTCCCAGTGCTGGAGCCTAAACCAACTTGGAAGAGGCTGCTGTGAAATACAAAGGGAAGCTTTTGGAGTTCCTGTCCCCGGCTCAGAGCTCTGCTTCCTGTATCAGCCTGTGTCTGGCAGGCGTGTGGTAAATGAGAAGACCCTGCCCTGCTCCATGTGCGGGGGGAACAAGGTGTCTGGCTGGTCTGAGACCTGGGGTGAGATTCTGTCTCTGGCCTTTGTTGTTTCAGATGCCGGTGACCTTCGAGGAGGTGGCTGTGTATTTCACGCAGGGGCAGGGGGCTCTGCTGGACCCCGCTCAGAGAGCCCTCTACAGGGACGTCATGCAGGAGAACTATGAGACGGTGACCTCGCTCGGTAAGGGTTTCCTGTCCTCTCAGTTATTAGAAGATGCAGGGTCTGCATATCTGAATCTAGACAGGTTCTTCCCTGGTCAGTTAGATCGGAGGGGAATGGGCTCCATAATGCACAGCTGCTGTGTGAGAGAAACTTGCATCTCCGTGCCCTCTCCAATGGGACTAACTTAATGGACATGCTAAACCATCACCACCCCTCCAGCTTTCAAAGGGGCAGAAGCCATGTATTGTCCTATCTATATTGTTTCTCATTTCCCCACAGAATCCCTGGTCACCTCCCTCCTTGGGAATAGCTCCAGCCATGGGGAATGCTCTGCAGGTTTAGAAATAGGAATGGATTTAACATTAGAGCTCTGTGTGTATCAGCAAGGCCCACAGAGTGCACAGATCCTGGAAA
Source organism: Lepidochelys kempii (assembly GCF_965140285.1). Taxonomy (NCBI): domain Eukaryota; kingdom Metazoa; phylum Chordata; order Testudines; family Cheloniidae; genus Lepidochelys; species Lepidochelys kempii. The sequence goes on along the minus strand of NC_136393.1, from coordinate 45,539,456 downwards.
CTCCTAGTGAGGGCATGACAATTCTCCTCACCTCCCCAGACATCTGCCTCTCCCAAGGGGGTTCTGTGACCATGTTCCCGTCCTCTTGAATTGCATGATCCCCCATCACAGACACAGGTTCAGCTCATGGAATGCCCTTTGTGTCAGAAAAAGAAAAGGAGGACTTGTGGCACCTTAGAGACTAACCAATTTATTTGAGCATAAGCTTTCGTGAGCTACAGCTCGCTTCATCGGATGCATTGTGTCAGATGCTCTCTCAATCCTCTGTGCACCCTGATCTGGTCTGATTTCACCCCCTATGCAGGATTTCCCATTCCCAAACCTGAGCTGATCGCCCAGCTGGAACGAGGGGAGGAGCCGTGGGTCCCAGATCTCCAGGCCTGCAAGGAAAGAGAGATCCTGAGAGGCACCCGCACAGGTGAGGACTGACACAGAAACCATCTGGGGAATAAAGGAAAAAGCTGAGCATCCCAAAATGTGGTGTGAGTGAGTGCCCCCAGTTCTTCCTCATCTCACCCAGGGCAGGGCTGTAGTCAGCAGATATCGCTCATGACTTGCTACCCATCCTGTTAGCTGCAGGAGTTTACTTCCCAACTTTTCTTCCCTGTGAGTGTTTGGCTGGGAAGTGGAGGCAGAATCCAATTGCTCAGTCTTCACAGCATTAGCATGTTGGGTTTTCCCTCTGTGCTATTCCTCTTTCTCCCCAGCACAATGACTCCTTTCTGGATTGTCTCTCTCCCAGCAGGTGATGAGCGAGGGAGTGAGAACGAGGAGGGGAATCATCATGAGGATGTTCCTAGGGAAGTGGAATCACAAGGGACCTTTGTGGGAAGATCTGAAGGGAATTTTTCCCAGTGCTTGGAACAGGGAGAAGCCTGGGGAAATTGGCACAGGTCAGAGAGGCTGCTGGGAAACCACCCAAGGAAAAAAGTGGATGAATCTATTATATGTGGGGGAGGAGACAAGGATCCCACAGCCCAGCAGACAAATCCCAAGGAAGAGAAACCCTACCACTGCCTGCAGTGTGGGAAAGGATTCATTCTGAGATCACAGCTTGTTACACATCAAACAATCCATAACAGCTCAGACTTTAATACCCATGGGAGAATCGACACAGGAGAGAGATGCTATCAATGCCTCAAGTGTGGCAAATGTTTTAATTGGACGTCAGCACTTATTACACATCAGGCAACCCACATGGGAGAGAGACCCCATAAGTGCTTGGAGTGTGGGAAAACCTTCAGTAACAGCTCAAATCTTACTAAACATCGGAGAATCCACATGGGAGACAGACCTTATAAATGCCTCGAGTGTGGGAACTGCTTCAGTCAGAAGACCACCCTTATTATGCATCAGAAAACCCACACAGGAGAGAAACCCCATAAGTGCTTGGACTGTGGGAAAAGTTTCACACAGAGATCAGCCCTGAGTACACATCAAACAATCCACACAGGAGAGAGACCCTATAAATGCCTCGACTGTGGGAAAAGTTTCATTCAGCGCTCACACCTTCTTCGACATCTGAGAATTCATACTGGGAATAAACCTCATAAATGCCTCCACTGTGGGAAAAGTTTCATTCAGAGAACAAACCTTATTTCCCATCAGACAATCCACACAGGAGAGAAGCCCTATAAATGTTTGGACTGTGGGAAAAGTTTCAAGAACAACTCCTACCTCACTAAACATCGGACAATCCACACGGGAGACAGTCCCTATAAATGCCTCCTCTGTGGGAAAAGTTTTGTTCTCAGTTCTGACCTGATTGTGCATCAGAGAATTCACACAGGAGAGAAGCCCTACGTATGCTTGGACTGTGGGAAAAGCTTCAAGAACAACTCCTACCTTACTAAACATCGGAGAATGCACACAGGAGAGAGACCTTATAAATGCCATGATTGTGGGAAATGTTTCAGTCAGAAGTCATCCCTTAGTACCCATCAGACAATCCACACTGGAGAGAGACCCAATAAATGCTTGGACTGTGGGAAAAGTTTCACCCAGCGATCAGCCCTTGTTATACATCAGAGAATCCACACAGGAGAGAGACCCCATAACTGCTTGGACTGTGGGAAAAGTTTCACGCACAGATCAGCCCTCCTTAGACATCAGGCAATCCACACAGGAGAGAGACCCCATGAGTGCTTGGAATGTGGGAAACGTTTCATTCAGAGATCAACCCTTATTAGACATCAGGCAGTCCACACAGGAGAAAGACCCCATGGGTGCTTGGATTGTGGGAAATGTTTCACCAACAGATCATCCCTTATCAGGCATCAGGCAATCCACACAGGCGAGAGACCCCATAAGTGCTTGGACTGTGGGAACAGTTTCATTCAGAGATCGAACCTTATTATACATCAGAGAATCCACACGGGCTATAAACCTCATAAATGTCTGGCCTGTGGGAAAAGTTTCAGGAAGAGCTCGTACCTTACTAAACATCTAAGAACTCACAAAGGTGTGGGAGACCCCAGGAACAGCTTGATTGCGGAAAAAGATTCAATCCTAGCTCACACATCAGTGATCCACAAAACGGAGCGACCTTAAACATGGGGGAAGCTTCATTTGGTGCTCCCAGAGTATCAGACATCCGCGAATCCGCACAGGGAAGAAACCGCTGAGATGTTCTCAGTGTGGAAAATGCTCCGAGAGGAGCTAACACCATGTGGGACATCAGAGACGCCCCCACACAGCCAGGAAATTCTCTGAGTGCCCTGACTGGGGCTGGCCATGGAGACCAACCCATTTCCTCATTTCCCACACACATCAGGGACGTTTGGCTTCCAAGGATCCAGCAGCCCATTGCTGGGGTGAGGATCCAGCAGCAGCTGAGCATCAGCTGGTCAGTGACCTTCTGGCTCTGCCTGGTCTAAGCAAACCCCAGGCAGAGGAGAAGCTCCCATCAGCCCCTCCTCCCTGCTGCAGCCTTGGCTGCTGAGCTGATGGGCCACACGTGGGGGAAGGGAGAGAGAGAAACTCCTCCAGACACTCCCCCTGCCTGGCTGAAGTTCCCCCCCCTCCTTTCCCCTCCCAGACGGGATCCACCTGCCATGGCGATGAGGAGAAGGACACTTGGGCCAGGCCCTACCTTCACTCTAGACAGCTGTCCCCACCCCCCATCTTCCACCAGCCCCTGGGCTGGGCTCTCCCACTTACCTGGAGCTGTTCACTCCCCTGGGGGCTGGTAACGCCTCCCCTCCCCAAATCCCCCAAGGCGCTGGGTTCTGGGGGATCAAATATTGAGGGACCAGGGTGATGGATTCTGGGGTAGGAAACTGGGGATTGAATGGTTGGGGCTGGTGGAGCTGGGAAGCAGGGGGAGCTGGGTGCTGGGGTATTGAGTGTTTGGGTTTCATGGATAAGGGGCGAGGGAGAGCACAGGGGTAGAGAGGTGCCTCTCCTCACAAGCCTCCTCTGCCCCTTCCCCCTGCCCCTTCTGCATTCAGACAGCGCCGCTGAGAGGGGCTGATTCCCACAGGGCCTTTTGTGGAAGGCCTCGAGATCCCACATCTGCCTCCGCAGCATCAGCTTCTGAGCGTCTGTCTATGGTAGAAAATGTGATCGGGATCAGCCAGAGTATCTCTATGACCCTGCACCAGATTTTGTGGTGTAAACTGTGTGACACTGGCCGACCAGATGCCAGCTCCTGCCAGAGCCCTAGGCCAATTCACTTGTGTATTAGGCTAGATTAAAGAGATGGTTAAATATATAAGAGTGTATTTGGTGTTTAAACTTCATGAAAAGCAATGGGATGTTACTTGCATTGTTTTCACTTAACTATATCTTGTTATAATGTAGTAGTGAATATTTTGCATTGCGTATACCCCTGTAACGAAATAACCCATCAAATGCGGAAGAAGCCTTGTGGAATGCAAATGAACTTAAACAGAAAAAAGCTAATTTCAACGCAAGTGGGCATTGTGTGTTATGACCGGAGGTCAAAGACTCAAAATGCGTTCCTCGCTCTCTGTCATCAGAGGAAGAGCCAACGTGGGTAGTGACCCTGTCAGCCTGTTTTTTGTGAGAAGAAGCTATAAGTATGGATTTAAAGAAAGATCCTGGATCTCTGGACTGTTTGGACTCTTACAGGGAAGTGTATCAGATACAAAGCTGAGACCCCAAGGGATAATCTGGATGCTCTGAAAAGACTTTTGGGAAACTGGCAGTTTATTACATCACTGCCACCCTTTGGAGTAACAAAGTGTGACTCACCTGGGCATGCATCTTACCTGCTTTAACCTCTCCATAACTCTCACTTCCTTTTCTTAACTAATGATCCTTTACTTAATTTACTATAGAACTGGCTACCAGCGTTGTCTTTGGTGTAAGATCTAGGATACCAATTGCTCTGGGGTAAGTGCCTAGTCTCTTGGGACTGGGAGCGACGTGATGTGATTTTTGGTGTAAGTGACCTTTCATCACAAAGTCCAGTTTCTCTGAGTGGCAAGACAGACTGGAGAGTCTAAGGGGACTGTCTGTGAGTCTAGGGTAAGACTGGGATAGTGATCCAGGAGTTCACATTTGTCACTGGCTTGGTGAAATCTAATTACAGGATGAACCAGCAGCTTGGGGGGGTGTCTGCCCGGTTTTCTGCCAGTCTGCCTGGAGGTCGGCATGCCCAGTTGTGAACCACTCCAGACAGTGTGACAAACTCACCTGGAGCATTTTATCTCTTCGGATCTCTCCCCCTCGCCCTCCCTCATTAGCAGTGATCATTAGTCCCTGAGTTTCCCCTGTGGGGCTGGATTGTCTCATTCCCAGATAGTCTCACATTACTCCAGGCCCTACTGAAAAGCATTTAGTGTTCGTACATTTTCTCCCTTATGGGCCAGAATTAAAAAACATGTTTAAAGAATGGGAGCAGGGACAGTGAAATGTGGTGTTTTAGCTTCTGTGCTATTTCAGGGTGATAGGGTGAGACTGAGGGATTCCCTCCTTCCCCCAGCACCGTCACACTCCACTCTCAACAGAGCAGCCTCTGTCCCAGCAATGGAGAGTTTTATCCTGTCCCCGTTCTACCCCTCCACCTCCGACGGTGTCATTTACCACCCTGTCCCTGGCTCTCCATGCCTTGGAATCACAGTTTTGATGTCTATGATCCTAAGTCAGATCCCTGAGGGCTGGAGAAAGAAGGGTCACAGACCTGGAAGGGAATCCAAATGAACCTCAAAGCACATTTTGACCTTTCTGATCTTATATCCCCATTTGCCTTTCTTGGTAAAATTGCTTCCAGTTTTTGTCTGGGCTAGTCCAGATCATTTGTAGACGGGAAGCTGGTTTGTGAGGTTTTGGTCTATTAAGATGATGCAAAAACTTTTGTAACTAACATGACCAACTGTGGTCGTGGTCACGTGGTCATGAGGTGAGAAGTCAAGCAGGTTTAGCCCCTTTAGAAGAAAATGGGTTCACTTATTGTCTGGATTTTGAGTCTTCAGATTCTCTGGAACTTCACTTTCTGAATATGAAAGTGTGTTGTAACTCGCCCTGCATTGTGGCTTTTTCTCTGTTCCCGAAGACCTTTTGGTCACATACAGTAACTCCTCCCTTAAAGTCGTTCCGGTTAACGTTGTTTCATTGCTGATTAATTAGGGAACATGGTCGTTTAAAGTGGCTCAAGGCTCCCTTATAAAGTTGTTCGGCAGCTGCCTACTTTGTCCACTGCTTGCAGAAAGAGCAGCCCGTTGGAGCGAGCTGGTGGGGGCTTGGAACCAGGGTGGACCAGCAGCCCCCCATCAGCTCCCCGCTCCCCTAAGTTCCCTGTGTGGCAGCCGTCCAGCAGGCTATCAATTACCTGGAGTTCAGCTGTCCCTCCCCACACTGCCATGTGCTGCTCCTGCCCTCGGCCTTGGAGCTGCTCCCGGAAGCCTCCTGCTTGCTGGGGGGGGGAGGGGGTTGGGGAAGAGGGGGGCAAATGTCAGGTTGTCCCCCTCCCCCCTGTTCTTGCCCCCCGCTTACCACATCTCTACACAGCTGGGGCAGGGACACAACAGGGCTCAGGACAGAGGGAGCTTGCTGGCAGCAGTTGCTGTCTCAACTTGCTGATCTACTTAAAAAGGCAATGTACTTAGGGTTGGGTCAGTGTACTTAAAGGGGCAATGCTCATCTCTCACACACAGTGTGTGTCTCTGTCTGCCATGCTGTGTCTCTTTCCTCCACTTGTGCTGCCTTGTAGAGTGAGAGGCTACATTAACAATGTGTTAACCCTTGAGGGCTCAGCTGAGTGCTAGTTCATCATTTAGCAGTAAGGCATTCCCTGGGAAATATCCCACCCCCTTCCACCCTCTAACTTCACCACCTCAACCAAGCTTCACAATCATCGTTGCTGTGCATAATATTAAATGGTTTGTTTAAAACATATACTTTGTGTGTGTGTGTGTGTGTGTATATATATACATATAGATATATATATAGATATATATTATATAAAATACAGTCTTTTGTCTGGTGAACAAATTTTCCCTGGAACCTAAGCCCCCCCCTCCCCATTTACATTAATTCTTATGGGGAAATTGAATTAGCTTAACATCGTTTCGCTTAAAGTTGCATTTTTCAGGAACATAACTACAACATTAAGCAAGGAGTTACTGTACTTGGATATTAGATTAGTAGCTCAGATTTGCTGAAGGCTTCATGGGGCAAATTTTCATTTGCCAGAACAGTCCTTTTCAATTTAATTTTGAACTTTTTCTACCCTTATTGTGTGATTTTTTTTTCTTTGAACAATGACAGTGAACAATGGCTGAGGGTGTGAGCTAGATTCACACTCCCAGAGGCAGACACTGAAATGGGGAAGCAAGTTACTGCCTGGTCCCTGCAGTGATGTGAGACACAGTCAGGAGGGGTAGAGGGTGGCAGATGGATATGAACAGAGCTGGGAAACTGTTGGGTTTGTTCCTCAGAGCCAGGCAGCTGAGGCTGAGAACTGTGAACTTGCTGCATCAAAGCCAGAGAGACACAGGAATTATCCTGCGAGTGTCGGGTCAAGCCCTACCTGAATTGTATAATGTTGTGAGTCCTGCCCAAGAGGAATGTTGTGTGGAGGGGGCAGCATCTCCTGATTGCTGAGAAGACAAGGCTGGGCCGAGACGAGAAGGCCAGGGGTGTCAGGGGACCTGGGCAGCTTTGAAGCCAGGCAGACTCACATCGTGGAAGCCAGAGGGAGATGAGGAGCCATAGAGACCAGCTGCTCACCCCTCCCCATCTACCACTGTGCCCTGTGCGGGGACGATAGCAACTGTCTCTGCCCCACTCACCTCACACTGCATCCCTCTAACTTGAGCTCTTTGGATTCCCTGCTTTCGGGGTGTTTGCTTTTGTGATGGGTTCTCATCATTCTTCATGGCTTCTCGGCACTTTTCTCCCCATGTGTAGATGTTGCTCGTGCATGGGGGAGTTGGGTGGAGCAGTGGGCTGGGCTGGGACTGAACTGGGCTGGGCTGGGGGTGGGGAAAGGAGTCTGTCTTTTGCTTGTCTGTTTAAATAATAAAGTAGAATTTAGTTTCTCCCACTCCCGGTCTCCGTTGTTTTGCATGAAATGGCTGCCAACTGCAGAGGTAAGGTGAAAGGTTAAAGCAATGCAGACGTGGTCTGGAATGGAAATGCACAGGGAGGTCACCCAGCCAACCTCATCCCTGCCCTGTCACAGGCTCCTCAAACTCCCCTTAGAGATAAAACTCTCTTAAGTCTTGTGCCCCTCTCCCTGACCCCAGTACAAATCAGGAACACTTTGACAGCTCATGGGCTCATCCCCTTCTCCCTCACCCAGGTGCTAGGCAGGAGTAATTCCACTAGGCCACGTGACCTGTCTACACCAGTGTGAAGTTGTTGTGAGGGGAGAATCAGATACTGGCCTCTAGGTCTGTTTGCAGGAGATACAGTCACACATTGTGCGATGATGATTCTGATCGCTGAGCTGGGCTTCAGCCCAGTGCCCCTGTTCTCACAACCTCACCACCTGCCTACTTCTAGCTCAGTCCCATTGCAATCACTGGGGCTAGGGGCTGAAAGACTGGAAATGGGAGGAAATGTTATAGCTGAAACTACACACGTGTGTTTTGAAAGCTTAATGTTAATAGGATCTGCTTCACTCTCCTGCTTGGAAATTTTCTCTGGAGATCCCGGGGACGTAAAGGAGCGAGCGTTACCATCTTGGCTGCGAATCCCCACTGTGACTATCTACACCAGTGGCTCTCAAACTATGGGGTGGGCCTCCCATGGGAGGCACGACCAATGTCTCTGGTGGGGGTTTTTAAGAGCACCGGCTGTCTGCCCCGGGTGGCTGCGGCTCACGACGGAGGGCTATGCACATCTGGAAGGCGGGGATAAAAGGGACAGCTGGAGCTGTGCCACTCAGGCTCGGGCTCTCCTCCCTGCCCTATCCCTCACCTGGAGGAAGAGGGGCTCGGGCTGTCAGCTCCAGGTGGAGCAGCAGCAGAGAAGTCAGGGTGGCAAGGGGGTGATAAGTCTGCTGTGAACAGCGATATTGAGGAATATCACTTTTCACGTGGCCACCCTTCCTTCTGGGCTGCTTCTGGCGCTGATGCTGCCTTCAGAGCTGGGCGCCCGGCCAGCAGCCGCTGCTCTCCGCTCTGCCTTCAGAGCTGGGTGGCGGTATATGTACTTGGGAGGGTGGGGGCGTAATGTCCATGGACACAAAGAAGGGGGCCCGAGGAAATAAATTGGAGACCCACTGGTCTACGCTCTTATGGTCCCCACTTTTACAAAATGATGATAAATCTTGCACAAAGTATGTCTTGTGAGGAGGGATAGTTCAGTGGTTTGAGCACTGGCCTGCTAAACCCAGGGTTGTGAGTTCAATCCCTGAGGGGGCCATTTAGGGACCTGGGGCAAAAATTGAGGACTGGTCCTGCTTTGAGCAGGGGGTTGGACTAGATGACCTCCTGAGGTCCCTTCCAACCCTGATATTCTATGATCCTCTGAAAAGTCATTGTCTGTTGAATATTATTGTCCTGTTAAAATGTGTGTGTCAATGTTATGAGGTTTTGTTATATGTTTGTTACTGAAACATGCTGTAAACCAGGGGTCTCAAAGTCCCGGCCTGTGGGCCATGTGCGGCCCAAGAACCTCCCCACTGCGGCCCACGGAGGAGAGATGCCGGCAGACACGCGGCTGGCAATGTCTGCTGTAGGCACCGCCCCCTGCAGATCCCATTGGCTGCGGGAGAGGGACAGTGACACCATCACTCGTCGCCGGGCAGAGTCAGCCATGGAGGCAGCATCACTTTTCCCCACAATGAATATAAACAAGTCCAAATATCAGACACAACTCTCTGATGTCCACCTCGCTGCAGTCCTGACAGCTTCAACGGCCCGGTCACCGAGGCCAAGCAGCCACAAACTGACAGAACTGAAGCGTTGCCAGGTGTCTTGAAAACACTACAAACTCTGGCATGCGAAGAACTGTATAAAGTTGTACGACAGTTTTATTATTTCTAAGAAATTTGAAATCAAAGCCACAATACAAACGTTGTCTTTTCTGAACACCATCTTCAGTGACATTATTGGCCCGCTGGGAGGAGTTGAGGACTAGCCCTGGCCCTAAGGTAAATTGAGTTTCAGATCCCTGCTGTAAATCTTGAAAACGCCCACAGATTCGCTCCTGAGAGCCAGGTGCTAGGTGGGCATTAATTGCTTAGCCAGCCATTCACCAGTGGAGTTGGGGGAGTCGTGAACAAGAAATTTGCAATTCACCTGAAGGATGGTTGGAAGCTCACATGTGCCACAGACTGATTGTCGCCTGCCCCCTACATCTGGGGGTGAACCTCAAAGAGAAGAGTGGTATAAAAGCACAAGGGAGAATTGCCTCCATTTTCACCTCTCCTCTCCCATCTTTACAGAAGGCAACAAGATGGCTTGAAAGACAAAAACAGGAGCATTGAACTGGGGAGGGTGGACCAAGGCTGGAAGGAAGTCGGCCTGGATGCTAAGAACTGTAAACTGTCTGCAACATCGGGCGGGTTGAGAAAAGCTGTTTGGTACAAATCTTACTGAGCGTGGTAAAGTTTGGGATTTAAGATGCGTGTTTACCTTTTATTTTTGCGGTAATCAATTCCAACCTTTTACGCCTTTGTCACTTGTAACCACTTAAAATCTACCTTTCTGGGGTTGATAAACTTGTTTTATCTAAACCAGTGTGTTTTCATCGAAGTGTTTGGGGAATTTCACTTCAGAGAACAAGGCTGTTGTCTGATCAGCATCCTTTGTGGAGATGACAAACTAACTAATGAGCCTGTACAGCACAGTGAAAGGGCTGGACACTATGAGACTCATGTTTCTGTGGTGCAAGGCCGGGACTAGGGAACTGGCTGGTGTTGCTCTGTAGTTTACTTCATGAGCGGCTGTGAGCGGCTGCACTCAGTCCTGTGTAGCTGGGAGTGACTTTGAAGGCTGGTGGCTGTGTGGGAGAAGAGCCTAGAGGGGTTTCTTGTTCACACAGGGAAGCAGTGTGAAAGATGCCCTGGGGTGGAGAAATCAGCAGTTCAACAGTCCCAATTGTACCCTAGGGTATGCCTGACACCCGCTGTCCCCTGGGACTCAGCATGGCACCATTGGGCTCTCATCATCCTGATGCTGAAAGACGACCTGAGCAAGGCTAACCAGAGAGGGGGAACCAGTGGACATCCTCAACTCCACTGACTTTGGCTAAATCCTGAACTTCCCCCTGGGATATGAGACTTGGGGGTCTGCTGTCACCCTTCCCCTCCCGCATCATTTCCCTTCCCCACCTTACTTCTCCTCTCTCTCCTTTTGCTTTCTGGCTCAGCCCGTCCAGTCAACGCCACCTTTTGCACCAGTGCTGGTGGCCTGTGACCGGAGAGGCAGCTCAAAGCAAAGCCTTAACCTGCCCAAAGCGAGAAGTTTTCCAAGTCTCACAGGGACTGATCAGCTGGTGGCCTGTGCCCGGGTTTCTCCTGCAGGGAGGCTGCAAGTGAGACTGAGCCATGGCAACAGAAGCCTCTATGCAGGATGTCCCCTTAATGCTGAGAGAAGCTGGCCAAGCGCAGGCCAGGTGGGGGCCCCGGGAGGCAGTGTCTGGGGCAGGGGGCTGCAGCGCGGTGGGTTGATCGCTAGGACCCAGGAGCGGCTGGGGGGCGGCTCTGGGGGGAGGATCGCGGGGCTCAGGCCCGGCCCAGAAGTGACTCGCAGCCGCTGCGGGGACTCTGGCTCCCGGCGAGATCCCGGAGCCCCGGCGGCTGGTGCTGGGAGCCCGGAGCCCGGGCTGCAGCCGGGAGAGGGGAACCTCCAGCCGGGCCCTGCCCGCTGCTCCCCGGGAGCCTCTCCCAGGGCAGAGCCCCCAGCCCGGCCAGGGCCCCTTCCCGGCCCGGCCCCTGCCCCGGGGGGGCCCCGCTCGGAGGGAAGGTAAGAGAGACCTGCCCCCGCCCCGGGAGCGGTGCCACCCGGGCAGCAGGGGGCGGTTTTGTCCCCAGGCTGCTCCCCGCGGAGCCGGCTGCGATTCCCTGCCCTGGTTCCGGGAAAGCTGCCGCCAGCCCCCGGTGTGTGCGGGGCGGGGGGAGCCAGCCCGCACCGTGCTGGGGGCTGGGACAGCGACATGTGTGGGGCAGAGGCGGGGGAGCCGGGAGGGGACGGAAGGGGGGCGGGTGTGGGCAGAAGGGGATTGAGGGGGGAACAGGGATGCGTTAGGCGACAGAAGGTCCTGGATGGGGACGCAGGGGATAGGCTGGGGGGCAGGGAGGATGGGGCGATGCAGGGGAATCGGGGGGGGGGGATTATGGGGCTGAGGGGAACGAGGCTGGAAGAGAAGGAAAATGTGACTGGGGGGCACTGCGAGGGAAAGGGGGGAGGTGGGGAGGGGACGGTGAGAGCAACAGGAGACAGGCCTGGGGAGGGGAGCGCCCGGGGGCAGGGAGCAGGCAGAGGGGTGGGGAGAAATACAAGGCAGCTCCCCCGCCCCATGGGGTAGGACAGGGTGGGGGGCTGCCCCTCCCAGCAGCCAGACGGACATTTTTTCCTCTAAACTGGTCAAACTAACATTGTGCTGGGCGGGGGCAGGAGACTATCCTCTCACGGCTCAGAAACTACAGGGCAAATATCCAGCCTCCCCCCAGTTTGTTAAAGACACACCCGTGCTGGTGGGGTCTGTCTCCTGAGCGTTCGGGGCTGCCCAGGGCCCTGGTCTGATTTCCAGGCAGGATCCAGATCTCAACCACACCGGAGTCAGACCGGAGTCACTGCTGGCTCTGAGCGCGGTCGGGCCAGCGGGATCCGCCTCCGCCTGCATGTCCCTGGGGGCTGCAGGGGCAGGACAGGGAGGCTCAGGCATGAGCTGCTGCCACCAGAGGGCTCCCGGTCTGGCTGAGGGAGAGGAGGAGGCTGGCCCGTGGGTCTCTCTGCTCAGGATACAGCTCTGGAGTGGAGCTCCCTGGGTCAGAAGCTGCTGCCTCCTGCATTTAGACCTGGGAGCCCAGACTGAGACGCTGCTTGTTACCCAGCAGAGGAGAGACCTTTGTTAAAGCCTCTCTGTGCCCAGCCCAGGTGGGGAATTTCTCCGGTGGCTGGAACCAGCCCCTGGGGCAGCCCCGGGCTCTGACGACACCAGCCCCTGAGCTGCAGCCTGCAGGTGATGGGGAGACCCCGGGGACAGGGCTGAGGCCGGGCAGGAAAGTGACTCTGCACAAAGGGCCACTTTCCAGGACCTGCTGGTGAGTTTGGCCTATGTGGGGAGGGGGCTCCCTGTGTGTCTGCAAGTCCCAGAGCTGCTGCCCTCATGGGCACAGCCAGGTTCAAACCCCTGTTAGCCATGGCAGTGGCTGATCTGCCTAATGAGAGCAAAGGCACATGTCAATGGGGGAGTCATTTGTTCTCCCAGGGCGAGGGAAGATGATAAAAAGGGAGAAAGGAGAGACTGGAAGGGGCAGCAGGAGCAAGAAGTGGGGAGGGAGGTTCCCAGCCCTGCCCAGATCCATTCTCTGCATCCCCCTGGGAAGACTGACTCTCCTGGGAACAAGGCGAGGAGCTGAAGGAGGAAAACCAGTTCCTGACTCCGCTGAACACCACATGACTTGGGGGAAGAGTGGGAGTTAGAGGGGGTGACACGACAATGTCAGGGGGTGACATGAAAATGTCAGGAGAAATCCACCAAAGTAGCTCCTTTGAGTCTGCTCTTTTTCCAGAGTTTGGCTCAGAGATGGTGTTACGGGGAGAGTTTAAAAGTACCTCGATGGGTTTAGTTCTGCAGGGAGGGGCCTGGCCTGGGTGGTAATAAACTAGTTGGGTTTCTTCCCAGCGTGGCAGAGTCCAGAGTGCCTCGCTCCAGGGAAAGAGCCTGGGGGGAATCGGGGTGAGAAATGGACTCAAGCCCCTTCTGAAACCTCCCCCATCACCCCTCTTGCCCTGACAGGCTGAGGAATCACATCCACATTTCGCTCCGGATCGTCCCCGTCCCGTCATCTGGGAGACAGGAAAGGGAAATGTCTGTGATGGAGCCAGCTCAGGTAGGGAATTTTCAGGGAGCTGCTGGCAGCGGGAGGGAGAGGCAGGGAGGAGACAGGGTGTGAGAAACCAGCTGATTTTCTGAACAAGCCCATTGGCGGGGAACATTCCCCCATTTCTCAAACAGGAAACAAACCCCCTGGGCAGGGCTGGGAACATTTCCAGTGCCAGAGCCTGGACCCACTAGCCAGAGGCTGCTGTGAAATACAAAGGGAAGCTGTTGGGATTCCTGTCCCCTGCTCAGAGCTCTGCTACCTATATCAGCCTTTGGCTGGCAGGCATATGGTAAATGAGAAGACTCTGCCCTCCTCTGTCTGCTGGGGAGGACAAGGAGCTCTCACCTTCTCCCCACCCCCTAAAGCCTCCTGGCTGCTTTGAGCAAGGTGTGGGTGAGATTCTGCTACTCTGGTCCTCCCAGAGCTTCCAAGATGTTTTTCTTTTTCTTTCTTCCTTTCCCATGTGACTAGCTGGACTGTGGCAGGGGCAGCAGGTGCTGAGAGGGGGACTCCTGTTGTTTCAGATGCTGATGACCTTCGAGGAGGTGGCTGTGTATTTCACCCAGGGGCAGGGGGCTCTGCTGGACCCCGCTCAGAGAGCCCTCTACAGGGACGTCATGCAGGAGAACTACAAGACGGTGACCTCGCTGGGTAAGGGATTCCCGTCCCCTCAGTTATTAGAAGCTGTGAGGTCTGCTTTTCTGACTCTGGTCAGGTTCTTCCCTGGTCAGTTAGATTGAAGGGGAATGGGTTCCATAATGCACAGCTGCCGTGTGAGAGAGACTTGCACCTCCATACCCTCACCAAGGGTGTCAAAATCTAATGGACATGCTAAACCCTCCCCACCCGTCCAGCTTTCAATGGGGCAGAAGTTGTTCATCGTCCTCTCTGTATTGTTTCTTCTTCACACACAAAATCCCTCTTCACTTCCCTTCTTGAGAATAGCTCCAGCCCTGGGGAAGACTCTGGGCTCGGCAGGTTTAGAAATAGGCAGGGGTCTAACTCCAGAGCTGGGTGTGCATCAGCAAGGCCCCAGAGCGCACAGATCCTGGGAACTCCTTGTGAGGGCGTAACAATTCCACTCACCTCCCCAGACGTCTGCCTCTTCCAAGGGGGCTCAGGGACCAGATTCCTGTCCTGATGGAGTCCATGTTCCCCCAGCAGAGCATGGCCACAGGTTCCACTCACGGAATGTCCTGTGTGACAGACACTCTCCCAATCCTCCATGCACCCTGATCTGGTCTGATTTCACCCCCTGGGCAGGATTTCCCATTCCCAAACCTGACCTGATTGCCCAGCTGGAACGAGGGGAAGAGCCGTGGGTGCCCGATCTCCAGGCCTGCGAGGAAAGAGAGATCACGAGAGGCACCCGCACAGGTGAGGACTGACACAGAAACCATCTGGCAAATGAAGGAAAAAGTTGAGAATCCCAAAAATATAGTGTAAGAGCCCTCAGTTCTTCCTCATCTCAGCCAGAGCAGGGCTGTAGTCAGAAGATATCATTCACACCATTCCACCCAGCCTGTTAGCTCCAGGAGTTTCCTTCCCATCTTTCCTTCCCTGTGAATGTTTGGGTGGGAAGTGGAGGAAGAATCCAATTGCTTAGTCTTCACAGCGTTAGCGTGTTGGGTTTTCCCTCTGTGCTATTCCTCTTTCTCCCCTGCACAGTGACTCCTGTCTGGATTGTCTCTCTCCCAGCAGGTGATGAGCGAGGGAGTGAGGAGGAGGAGGGCAATCATCATAAGGATGTTCCTGGGGAAGTGGAACCACAGGGTACCTTTATGGGAAGAGCTGAAGGAAATTCATCCCAGTGCTTGGAGCAGAGGGAAGCCTGGGGAAATTGGCACAGGTCAGAGAGGCTGCTGGGAAACCAACCAAGGGAGCAAGAGGAGGAATCTATTAAATGTAGGGGAGGAGATAAGGATCCCACAGCCCAGCAGACAAACCCCAAGGAAGAGAAACCCTACCACTGCCTCAAATGTGGGAAAGGATTCATTCTGAGACCACACCTTCTTACACTTCAGACAATCCATACTGTAGAGAAACCACTTCAATTCTTGGACCATGGGGAAAGCTTTAATAACCATGGAAGAAGCCACAAGGGAGAGAAACCCTATCAATGCCTCGAGTGTGGGAACTGTTTGAATCAGAACTCAGCACTGATTACGCATCAGATAAGCAACACAGGAGGGAGACCCCATAAGTGCTTAGAATGTGCAAAAACTTTCATTCGGAGGTCAGACCTTGTTAGACATCAGGCAATCCACACAGGAGAGAGACCCCATAAGTGCTTAGACTGTGGGAAAAGTTTCATACGGAGGTCAGACCTTGTTAAACATCAGGCAATCCACACAGGAGAGAGACCCCATATGTGCTTGGACTGTGGGAAAAGTTTCACACGAAGCTCATCCCTTCTTCAACATCAGGGAATCCACACAGGAGACAACCCCCATAAGTGCTTAGACTGTGGAAAAAGTTTCATATGGAGGTCAGACCTTGTTAAACATCAGGTATTCCACACAGGAGCGAGACCCCATCTGTGCTTGGACTGTGGGAAAAGTTTCATTCAGAGGTCAGACCTTGTTAAACATCAGACAATCCACACAGGAGAGAGACCCCATAAGTGCCTGGACTGTGGGAAAAGTTTCATACGGAGATCTGACCTTGTTAAACATGAGGCAATCCACACAGGAGAGAGACCCCATAAGTGCTTGGACTGTGTGAAAAGTTTCATATGGAGGTCAGACCTTGTTAATCATCAGGCAATCCACACAGGAGAGAGACCCCATAAGTGCTTGGACTGTGGGAAAAGTTTCATACGGAGATCAGCCCTTGTTAATCATCAGGCAACCCACACTGGAGACAGACCCCATAAGTGCTTGGACTGTGGAAAAAGTTTTATTCGGAGGTTTGACCTTGTTAAACATCAGTCATTCCACACAGGAGAGAGACCCCATAAGTGCTTGGACTGTGGGAAAAGTTTCATACAGAGGTCAGATCTTGTTAAACATCAGGCAATCCACACAGGAGAGAGACCCCATAAGTGCTTGGACTGTGGGAAAAGTTTCATACGGCGATCAGCCCTTGTTAGTCATCAGGCAATCCACACAGGAGAGAGACCCCATAAGTGCTTGGACTGTGGGAAAAGTTTCACACAGATATCACACCTCACTAAACATGAGAGAATCCACACAGGATCTAAACTTCTGTGACACATGGCCTGAAAGGGTTAAGAAACTTTCAGGCTAATTGACCCAGATTCAACCTTTAGAGACACATTCGAAAAGTGTGTAAATGGTATTGATGGCTATTCCACGTTAGATAGACTGAAATGTAAACTTGTATTGTTAAAGAATTGGAAGAAGATGGT
The DNA here is from genome assembly GCF_965140285.1 of Lepidochelys kempii. Taxonomy (NCBI): domain Eukaryota; kingdom Metazoa; phylum Chordata; order Testudines; family Cheloniidae; genus Lepidochelys; species Lepidochelys kempii. The sequence goes on along the minus strand of NC_136393.1, from coordinate 45,522,618 downwards.
AACTGTAGTAGTCTATATTTACCTATATCTTGTTAGAGATTAACAGTATAATCAAACGGTTCCTGTCTAGGGCTCTATTCTGTTAATTTAGAGATCAAAGGGAAATATTAACATTTAGATGAAATTTGTGTGTCGTAATGTCATTGCCTCTTTTTTTATTTCTGGTAAACTCTCTATGAACTGCTTTATGGATAAATGTCTTACGTTAATGCCTATAATTAATTACCGTTGATGTTTAGGAACTAGACAGTTACTTCAACAGCCTATTGTTCACCCAAGGGCTGCGTGCTGACCGGAGGCTGCAAAAATCTCTTGAAAAGCTTTTGGGACCTGATCCTTTTCTCTCAGATCTTTGTTAGCTTTATTCAGGGGGGTGGGGGGGTGGGGGGCGTTTGATTCGTAAGACTGAGATCTTCCGTCCCATCCTCACTGCCCTGATAGTGAACATTTGGACATTGGACTAGAACGTGATTAAATGATTCTGAGAAGGATTCTTTGCAATTCTAAAACACCATCTCTACTATGAAACGGCCCTAAGGACTCTAGGCATGTCTGTATGTATAATGAGCTTTTAACCAATACATTCTCTCTTTTCTTCTTTTAATAAATCTTAGTTTAGTTAATGAGGATTGGCTGCAAGCGTGTATTTGGGTAAGAACTGAAGTATTCATTAACTTGGTGGGTGATGTGTCTGATCCTTTGGGATTTATAGAACTTTTTATCTGATGAACCAGATTTTCCGTAATCCCTATCATATTTCACTGGGCTGTCTGGGAGGGAACCCAAGGCGGGGTTGCTTTAAGGGAGCCGTGCTTTGGCCTCTGTGTAGCCGGTAAAGCGTTGTAGAAGCTGTTTTGTTGCTGGCTTGGTGAATTGAAGTATTGGAATATCCACCAATTTTGAGGATTGTTGGCCCCATTCTTTACAGTTTGCCTTAATTGGCTCCCAAGGATCCAGCTGTCTAAGCAAACCCCAGGCAGAGGAGGAAAAGCCCCGATCAGACTCTGCAGCCCTGGCTGCTGAAGTGATGGGCCACAGGTTGGGGAAGGGAGAGAGAGAAACTCCTCCAGCCCCTCCCTCTGCCTGGCTGAAGTTCCCCCCTCTCCCTTCCCTTCCCAGCCGGGATCCCCCTGCCATGGCGATGAGGAGAAGGACACTTGTGCCAGGCCCCACCTTCACTCTAGAGACCTGATCCCAACCCCCATCTTCCACCAGCCCCTGGACTGGGCTCCCCCACTTATCTGGAGCTGTTCCCTACAGGGGGAGTGTCCCTGGGGCTGGTAACTCCTCCCCTCCCCGAATCCCCCAGGGCGCTGGGCTCAGGGATTAAATGGGGGAGGTGATCAGCTGTTTCCTGCTGTCGAGGACTTGAACCCCAGTCGGCAGGGTTTGTTGTCTGTCTGACCGGAGAGAGACAGGCAACACCAGCAAGGTCTGAACTCAAAGCTCTTTATTGAAGAGTGCACACAACAATAGAGAGCAGCCCGTCTCCAAAGAGAACCAGCCAGCCTCGAAGTAAAACTCATAGGTTTTTATAGACAGTCCCGTCGCGACACAGATTTATTCATAAAGCAGCCCACCCCACCCCATGTTAGTTGAAATTGGTAAAAATGCTAAAGAAAAAGAAGTTTTACTTCGAGGCTGGCTGGTTCTCTTTGGAGACGGGCTGCTCTCTGTTTTTGTGTACACTCTTCAATAAAGAGCTTCGAGTTCGGACCTTGCTGGTGTTGCCTGTCTCTCTCCGGTCAGACAACGAACCGTGCCATCTTGGGTTCGAGTCCACAACAATTTGGCGACTCCGCCGGGACCCGTCTGACTCTCCGGCGTGGGGTCAGACTCTAAAGCAACGCAGCGTACATCTTCCGGTTTCGAGGAGCCTTGCCAGTGATCTGATCCCTGCGTCGGCGATAAGGCGTGTTCTGTGAACCAGCAGGAGCCCATAGAAATCCAGCAACGTCCACCTACCGGTTGACTAGGCTCCAGATTCAGGTCTTCGGGGTTTGAGTCCCTGGAGGAGATCTTCAGGGTTCGAGTCCCTGGAGAGGTAAGCGATCGCTTGATAATAAGAGTTGGGGATTGTGGGTTTGAGTCCCCTTTCCACCTAGGATGGGACAATTTGGCAGTAAATGCCAAGGGGACGTCCCGTTGTCTCTGATACTCAGAGATTGGAAGGGAATCTCTGGAACTACTGGTTTAACTAAATCAAAAATGAATAATTTATGTCAGGTTCAATGGCCAGCTTTCACCACTCATTTGTCCCTGACTAAAGATTGGCCAGCCTATGGAACTCTTTCCGCAGACAGGATGGATTCCTTAAGAGATATTTTGGTGGATCTTAGACCGGGACAAATGGATTATTTGTTTGTATGGTATAATTATAAGCCAAAAGAAGGACGTCCTCTTTCCTCCTCCTTTTCTTATTCATCTCAGGGGTCTCCAGCCCCGCTCTGTGCTATGCCTGCTTCTGCCCCTCCTCCGGCTTTCCCTCGGCTTTCTGACCTACGCCCAGGACCAGTTGCAAGCCTTAAGAAAGGACTTCCAGGCAGAAAAGGAATCACTGGCTAAGCAAGTACCAGTCCTTCAGAGACTTGTCAAAATTTAACCTTTTGTGCTCAGCATATGCCGTAACAACAGTGTGTCTGCCATAAGAGGAACTTATATAGTTAAACCGTCAATTGGCCGTGCATTCTGTCCAGGTGACAAGCCTCCCGGGGGAGGACTCGGGTAGCCCTTGTGAGTGAGAATATTTAAGAGAAGAGACCAGGAGGGCTGGGGGCTAGTTAAGAAGCCCACCCTCCTTGTGAAATTGGTAGTGGAACAAAGCTGGTGCTCATGGAAGGGACAGTTCGGAGAGAAAAACAGGATCGAGCCCAAGCGGGCAGGCAACAGATAGAGAGATTGGAAAACAGGTTAGAAACTTGGAGGGCGTAGTGAAAAAAGAGGAGTAAATAATTACAGGAATGGGAAACGTAAATCCCGAAATAATACCTGGAATGGTAAAATCTGAGTTGATTGGGGTGTCGTTTTGGAAAATAAGCAAGTGATTTAAGGAAAGAAAGTGAGAAGTGAACTCTGTAGTTGCTGGAGGGAATTATGCTAAAGAAAAAGAATTTTTGGTTTCTTTGCAGCCATTCTGAAGGGAAAATGGGCCTTTTTTTCAAAGAAATGTCTGTAAATAAATCCAGGCAAAGAGACTATGTGATTGAAATCATTTGGCTCTGAAAAATTTAGTCAAATTAGCTAAAAGAACATAAGGGGTTTTATTGGAACTTAACCGCCCAAATGTATAAAGGAATGTAAATATATAGTGCTACTTAATTAAGATCCTATTAGACTCTAAGGGGCTACAATGGTTGGTGTTTTCCTTTTTAGAGTTGTGTGTTGTGAAAACAGGAGTTAAAAGTAAAAGGCAATCAAAAGTCTGGTAAAGTTTATTGTGCCCTTTTAAAGTAAAAGTCTTTAAGCTGTGGATCCAAAAGCAAGCCGGAAAGCATTTGTTTTAATGTAAATTACCTAACTGATAAAGCCACTGAAACCTGGGCTGCCTATGAAACAAATACAAGAAAATATGGGTAATTCCTCTGTTTTGCCTGCAATTAACAAGGGTATTTGTATAAAAAGGAAATATTTTAAGCAATGACTGACTGCCCAGAAGGGGTAGATCTGTGTTCTTTTTGTCTTTCAGAAAATCAGAGAAAACTGATGCCAGCTGAAAAGCAATTCAACATCTCATGAATTTACAGGCACAATAGGAATTCTGTTCTGTGTTCTATGTCCTGTCTTGTGGTGTTTTGTCTTGTGGCCAGAATTGCTGTGTTTAATTTTTCATAGGACAGTTTAGTTTAAAACTAAACAGAAGGGTTAAATCAAAATGCAGATGCTTGTTTTATTCAACTTGGAATACAAAGTGTTTGGATAATATCAGGAAAGTGTGATATACTAAAGTTTAATACATTTGCTTAAGAAAGAAAAATAAATTTCATTGGCCAGATCTTTTAATTGAAAAAAATTGTTGTTAAAATTCACGCACCAACAGTCTTTGGAAGCAAGGACATGAAAGTTTAACCCACTCTCCATATTATACATGGGATCCTTCTGGCTGCCTCAAATTTCTAGCCAGGCTGAGGAGGGAGGAAAGCTATTGGACACCAGAGGTTGTACCAAGTGGACTCCTCAAAAGTGGGTGTGCTTGTCCTGGCTTGTTGCTCCAAAGCTCTGTAATAAAGTCATTTTCCTCGAAGGGTGTATGTGGCATACATTGAACAGTAAGACGAAAGTGCTGTATAATGGGCAATGTATATGTGTTCATTTTTGAACAAAGGTGTGTGAGTGGAAAATGAAAGTTTCCTTTGCAGGTTAATAGAAGCCAAGAAGGGGAGAAGGAAAAGAACAGAAGACAAGCTAATTCAACGCTGTAGCTGGCAGGCTCGGTCCAAAGATAAGACGCTGGCCTGCCCAAGGACACCACTCACCGCTAGGATTTGGCTGACGGCCAAGAAAGAGGGGGGCTTGAATGTGCCCAAGCAGCTGTGAGATCTGCAAAACACTGCCAGACATTAATGAAATGTGTTAGGTCTCTGTAGTTACAGGTGAAAGAAGTCCTACTCCAAGGATCCTGAGCAAACCTGCCATTTGTTAAAACCGGGTGACTGAGTCTACATAAAGGTCCATCAATGAAAGACTATTCTGGCCCCGTGCTGGAAAGGCCCTTATTAAGTCCTGCTAACTACCAACACTGCTGTGAAGTGCCAAGGACTGACTGCCTGGACCCATGCTTCTTACTGCAAAAAGACCCCTCCACCTCCAGATGACTTCACTTCGACTACTGGTCAGCCTGTCCCTCCTTCTGGGTTTTTTTCTTTCCTCCTTTTGGACAGCAGGGGAAAGGACAAGGTGAAGTGCTAGTAACCTCTCCCTTGTCCACTGACAGAGATAACCTGTATTGCACTGCTAGGGAACCTGACCTGGAAAAAGGTTCCCCAGAATCAGACAGCATCGGACTTCGAGGGAGCCACGCACGTTCACCCCACCGTGAACCGGGTGAATCAGAAGCAGACGACATCTGTGCTCAAGACAAATGGACTGCCACCCCTTTGGGCGACCTGAAGCTCCAGCTGCAGCTAAAAAAACCTTGAGTTGGTGGTGTCCTCTCAGGGAAAGATGGCCCCGTTCTCTAAGCTGTGTTCTTGTGTTTTTAATCTGTTTAGTATTTGTTACCTTTCTTTTCTGGTGGTACGGGGAGTTGAGACTATAGAATCACACAGTTCTAACACATTTATACGTCTTGCCCATGAAATGAAATCTCGTATGCCAGCCCTACAAAACACTTCATGCTGGATGTGCTCATTAATACCAGCAGATAGCCAAAAAGGTCTTCCCATGGTTTCTATTCCCTTTAGTGCAATGAATATGACCTGGACCCCGTCCTGAAAAAATTCTTCAGGTAATTGAAATATTACCTGTGCTGATACCAGCATCTCTGAAAGCAGGTATCTAATAGTTTGGAAACAAGTTAGTCAATGGTGCCTCTTGAAAGAAGGGAAAATAGCTTTGGGTAATAGTGAGTGCAAAGCCTACTTTAATGGCACTCATTTTGGGAGTAAGAGAGGTCCTAATATCTCTCTCCTGGATGGGGCAACCTCTTGTACCTCCGCGTGGCATAGTTTCACGGATGACAAATGCAGTCTGCATGGGGAAGAACACTTTTTGTATAAAGGTCACAAATTGATTGAGCATTACGTTATAAATTGTACACTTGGGTATAACCTGCCAACTCATACTATGTGTTTATGTTCCTCGAATGCCTCCGCGGCTAAATTCTCCCTCCTCCCATCTTGGACCGGATGGTACGAACTTATTAATAATACCTGGTCCAAAGTCACTCCTACCCTTTTTGGAGTATACTGGGTGTGTGGTAACAAGGCATACCTAGCCCTCCCTCCTTCATGGAGTGGATCCTGCTATTTGGCTTGGTTAGAACCACCTGTAGTTTATCGCGCACATCTTCCTACAGGGAAAATCAGATATGTAAGAGGGGCTGAGGAAGATGTTATGGACTCTCGCCCCCTTACTTGGCGTGCCCTAAATGATTGGATGGGTGCTTGTGCGGGATTCGTCTTTGCCTGTGGAGGTGCCACCTGGCATATTGGAGAAGGAGTCATGAGACTTCAGGGAGTGTTGGAGATGATGGCAAATACTACTGCCGATGCCTTGGTAGATCTGGCAACCAAACAAAAAAAACTAAGGCAGATGGTTCTCCAGAACCGCTTGGCGTTAGATATTTTGCTGGCCTCTCAGGGAGAAACATGTGCATTAATCGGACAAGAATGCTGTGTATATGTTCTGGATGTTTATAACGCCACCTGGGAAAGAGCAAACCACCTTATACAAGTTGCAAAAGACCATGGAGGAGAGCGGGTTGACTCGTGGTGGAGCAATTTGTTCAATTGGGTTCCAGACGTAGGTGGCTGGCTACATAACTTGCTTCACAGTGCTGCTGTTGTAATTGTTTGTGGCCTAATAGTTTTGTATGTTATGCTAAGATGTGGCTGTTGGATGGGTACCAAGTTGTGCCCTACCAAGCAGTGAATATTTCTAACTCACTACTCACAGTGGCCAGTGTGTCTCAAGAGTTCCCTTACAGCACTCTGGGGACAAAGGGGGGACTGTTAGGTGAGAATAATTAAACAAGAAGCAGTTATGCCAACCGAACCAAAGTCAGGCCAATAAAGGTTGCTGGGAAAGTCCCTGAACGAGATAAGTAGAATGAAAGAATACTTGTTTAAGTTGCAGGGAGTGAGATAAGGGGAGACCTGCATTCCTGCATTTTTGTACCAGATGTTCTGAGAAAAGTTTTAGATAAGGAGACACACTGTTTCCACTCACTGTTTCTGTTCTATGTCTGTTCTTAACTCCTCGTCTCCTGTTTGACAACCATACTGATAAGAAAGTTTGGTGAGGCATTATGACTTGCTAAAAGCTATATACAATAGGGGGATAGGTATGCATGCATAATAGAGAAAGAGAACTTTTAACTAACATGGGGGGGGGGCTAAATGAATAATCTGTGACGCGAGGGAACTGTCTATAAAAACCTACTAGTTTTACCTAAAGAGGCAGCTGGTTCTCATTGGAGACGGGCCACTCTCTATTGAGTAGTGCACGCAACAATAATGAGCTTGTGTTTGGACCTTGCGGCTCTCTGCGGTCAGACAACGAACCGTGCCGTCTGGGGTTCGAGTCCTCGACACTCCCAAGATATTATTTGGTTGTTTTTTTTCCTCAAGACAGACTCATGGTCTGGGGGCTCTGATTCTTGAGTGTTGGGGGCTGCCCAAGCCCCGGTCTGATTTCCATGCAGGATTCAGATCTCAGCCACACCGGAAGACACTGCTGGCTCTGAGCCTGGCAGGGGGTGAATGTGGATGGGCCAATGAGATCATAGAATCATCATAGAATATCAGGGTTGGAAGGGACCTCAGGAGGTCATCTAGTCCAGCCTCCTGCTCAAAGCAGGACCAGTCCCCAATTTCTGCCCCAGATCCCTAAATAGCCCCCTCAAGGATTGAACTCACAACCCTGGGTTTAGCTCAATGCTCAAACCACTGAGCTATCTTTCCCCCCAGGGATCCTCTTCTATATTTTCCAAGCCGTTCAGTCCTTGTTGAAAAAGAGTATAATGAAGCCAGTCTTTTTTCGTACTTTTCCAACCTATTATACTTTCAGGTACAAGTATTTTATCATTGTATATGCTTTTAAAGTGTGTATTAATGTTGCAATTTCAATTCAACTTTCCAACCAATGACTAAATTGGCAACACTGCGTGTAACTAGTTGACCACTGTGTGTGTGTGTGTGTGTGGTGGGGGGGGGGAGAACTTGGGGGTGTCTGTGTAGGGAAGTCCCTATTTCACTGAATTAAGTCTCCTGCAGCACCTTAGTACATTACACCAGACAGAAAGGAGCTGTAGTGACTCGTCATTGGGATGCCCGTGCCTTTGAGAACCCAGCCCTGGGAAGCCCATGCTGAGAGGCGCTGTCTGTGAGAGGAGAAATAAAAAAGCCCCTCTCCTCCCCCTCCCCCCCGCACCACCACCCTATTTTGCAAAAACTGGTGTCTCAGTCCACCAGGGTAAATGTTCCCCCTCTGACCCTGCCTGTGCCAGGGTTTTACCCTCTGGCAGGGCCTTACCCCTCAGCTTAATCCCAGCTCCTTCCCCCGCAGATTTTGCCCTTCAGCCGCTATCCTAACGCTGCTTCCAGCTGCTTGACACCCCCCCCCCGACCAATGAATTTTTGCCCCCTGCTCAGAATCTGGCCAACACACACACACCCTGATTTGCCCCCCTTTTTAAGCCCTGTAAAAAGCAGTCTGCAGAATCTTATGGCTAATAAAGGCTGGGTGAAGGGCAGTGACTTCAGCAGCTGTTACTGAGCATGCTCGGTTCTTGTGAACACACTCAGTACACCCTAAGTAGCAAATTCCTACAGGGAGCAGTTTCTCCTACTACATATGGCAGGAAAGTGACTCTGCACAAAGGGCCCCTTTCAGGGACCTGCTGCTGAATTTGGCCTTTGTAGGGAGGGGCTCCCCCTGTGTCTGTGAGTCCCAGAGCTGCTGCCCCCATGGATACAGCCAGGTTCAAATCCCTGTTAGCAGTGGCAGGATCTGCCTAATGAGAGCAAATGCCCACTCAATGGGGCAGTCACCAGTTCTCCCAGGGAGAAGGAAGATGATAAAAAGGGAGAGTAGAGAGACTGAACGGGGTAGCAGGAACAGTAAGTGGGGAAGAGAAGTCCCCAGACCTGCCCAGATCCATTCCCTGCATTATCCTGGGCAGACTGATACTCCTGGGAACAAGGGGAGGAGCTGAGAGAGGAAAAGCCAGTTGCTGACTATCTTGAATCACTGCGCTGCTTGTAGAGTTGGGGGACAGGCGCTGCCTTTGGGGATGGTGTCAGGGGGAATCCCCAAAACTGGCTCCTTTGATTCTGCTCTTTTTCTAACATTTGGCTCAGAGATACTGTTACTGGGAGAGTCTCAAAGTGTCCTGATGGGTTCAGTTCTGCTGGGAGGGGCCTGGCCTTGGTGGCAATAAACTAACTGGGTTTCTTCCCAGCGTGGCAAAGTCAAGAGCATCTGACTCAAGGGAAACAGCCTGGCGGAATCGGGGTGTGACATGGACTCCAGCCCTTTCTGAAACATCCCCCATCGCCCCTCTCAACCCGACAAGCTGAGGAATCATCCAGATTTCGCTCCAGATCAACTCATCTTCCAGGAGACAGGGAAGGGAAATGGCTGTGATGGAGCCAGCTCAGGTAGGGGATTTTTCAGGGAGGTGCTGGGGGCGGGAGGGTGCGGCAGGGAGGAAACAGAGTGTGATAAACCTGCTGATTTTCTGAATAGGCCCATTGGCAGGGGGGAGCTTTCCCCATTTATGAAACAGGAAACAGGGCTTGGAACATTTTCCAGATTCCCAGTGCTGGAGCCTGAACCCACTAGCCAGAGGCTGCTGTGAAATACAAAGGGACGCTGTTGGGATTCCTGTCCCGGTCCCCGGCTCAGAGCTCTGCTTCCCGTCTCTGCCTGTGGATGGCAGGTGTGTGGGAAATGAGTAGACCCTGCCCTGCTCCCTGTACTGGCTGGAGGGGCGGGACAAGGAGCTCTCACTTTCTCCTCACCCCCTGAAGCCACATGGCTGCTATAGGGTGGGAGAGGGATTCTGCTTCTCTGGCCCTCCCAGAGCTGCTGCTGCTTCTTTTTTTTCTTCCTTTCCCGTGACTAGTGGGATTGTGGCTGGGGCAGCAGGCGCTGAGTGGGGGACTCTTGTTGTTTCAGGGGCCAGTGACCTTTGGGGATGTGGCTATTTATTTCACCCAGGGGCAGGGGGCTCTGCTGGACCCCGCTCAGAGAGCCCTCTACAGGGACGTCATGCAGGAGAACTACGAGACGGTGACCTCGCTGGGTAAGTGACTCCTGTCCCCTCGATTATTAGAAACTGGGGGGCCTCCGTGTCTGAATGTGGTCAGTTTCTTCCCTGGTCAGTTAGATCAGAGGCGAATGGGTTCCATAATGCACAGCTGCCATGAGAGAGACTTGCATCTCCGTACCCTCTCCACTGGGACATGGGAGTCAAAACCCAATGGACAAACTAAACTATCCCCACACCTCCAACTTTCAAAGGGGTAGAATTCATTCATTGTCCTGTCTGTATTGATTCCCAGTCGCACACAGAATCCTTATTTACCTCCCTCCTTGGGACTAGCGCCAGCCATGGGGAGGGCTCTGGCCTCCGCAGGTTTAGAAATAGGCAGGGGTTTAACTCTAGAGCTGGGTGTGCGTCAGCAAGGCCCACAGATTGCACAGATCCTGGGAACTCCTAGTGAGGGTGTAACAATTCCCCTCACCTCCCCAGATTTCTGCCTCTCCCAACGGGGCTCAGCAACCCTGTTCCCTTTTTCTTGGATTCCACATTCCTCCAGCACAGCACCAGGACATGGAATGTCCTTTGTGCCACGCAGTCTCTCAATCCTCCATGCACCCTGATTTGGTCTGATTTCACTCCCTGTGCAGGATTTCCCATTCCCAAACCTGACCTGATCTCCCAGCTGGAACAAAGGGTGGAGCCGTAGGTCCCAGATCTCCAGGCCTGCGAGGAAAGATAGATCCTGAGAGGTACCCGCACAGGTGAGGGCTGACACAGAAACCATCTGGGGAATGAAGGAAAGAGTTGAGACTCCCCAGAATGTGGTGTGTGGAAGCACCCTCAGTTCTTCCTCGCCTCGGCCAGCGCAGGGCTGTAGTCAGCAGATATCGCTCATGCCATTCCGCCCAGCCTCTTTGCTCCAGGAGTTTCCTTCCCAACTTTCCTTCCCTGTGAGTATTTGGGTGGGATGTGGAGGCAAAATCCAATTGCTGATTCTTCGCAACTTTAATGTGTTGGGTTTTCCGTCGGTGCTATTCCTCTTTCTCCCCTGCACAATGACTCCTGTCTGGATTGTCTCTCTCCCAGCAGGTGCTAAGAGAGTGAGTGAGAATGCGGATCGTAATCCTCATGAGGATGTTCCTGGGGAAGTGGATGAATCTATTATATGTGGGGGAGGACACAAGGATCCCACAGCCCAGCAGAGAAATCCCAATGAAGAGAAACCCTATCAGTGCCTCGAATGTGGGAAAGGATTCATTCTGAGATCACAGCTTGTGACACATCAGACAATCCATACTGGAGAGAAACCCCTTCAATGCTTGGACCATGGGGAAAGCTTCAATAATCGCTCAGACCTGAATAACCATGGGAGAAGCCACACAGGAGAGAAACCTTCTCGATGCCTCGAGTGCAGGAAATCTTTCTACTGGAAGTCAGCACTAATTACACATCAGAGAGGCCACACAGGAGAGAGACCCCATAAGTGCTTGGACTGTGGGAAAAGTTTCATATGGAGGTCAGACCTTGTTAAACATCAGGCAATCCACACAGGAGAGAGACATTATAAGTGCCTCAACTGCGGGAATGGTTTATGTTGGAAGTCAGACCTTATAACACATCAGAGAATTCACACAGGAGAGGAACCCCACAAATGCTTGGACTGTGGTAAAAGTTTCACACAGAGATCTGCCCTTGTTTCATATCATACAATCCATGCAGGAGAGAGACCCCATAAGTGTTTGGACTGTGGGAAAAGTTTCAGACACAGATCAGTCATTGTTTCACATCTGAGAACCCACACAGGAGAGAAACCCCTTAAGTGCTTGGACTGTTGGAAAAGTTTCACACAGATATCGGGCCTTGTTAAACATGGGAGAATCCATACACGAGAGAGACCCCATAAGTGCCTGGACTGTGGGAAAAGTTTCACACAGAGATCACACCTCATTAAACATGACAGAATCCACACAGCATCTAAACTTCTGTGATCCATAGCCAGAAAGGGTGAAGCAACTGGCAGGCTGATTCAACCTTTAGAGCCATGCTTCGTAAGTGTGTAAATGGTATTTAGGGCCATTCCATGTTCTATAGGCTTGAGCTTTGAAATGTATATTTGTATTCCTAAAGAATTGGAAGAAGATGGTAGCTGTAGTAGTCTCTGTTTACCTATATCTTGTTAGAGGTTAACAATATAACCAAACGGTTCCTCTCTAGGGCTGTATTCTGTTAATGTGGAGATCAAAAGGAAAAATTAACATTTAAATAAAACTTGGGTGTAATAATGTCATTGTCTGCATGTCTCTGTAAAGTTTGTGGTAAACAGTCTATGAACTGCTGAATGGATAATCACCTTATGTTAATCCATGTAGTCAGTTGCCGCTGATGTTTAGGAAATATAAGGTTCCTTCAAAAGCCTATTGTTCACCCCAGGACTACGTGCTGTTGAGAGGCTGCAAAAATCTGTGTGAAAGCTGTTGGGACGTGATCCTTTTCTCTCAGATCTTCTTAAGCTTTATTCGGGAGGAGTTTGAGTCATAAGACTGAGATCTCCAGTCCCCTTTGGACTGCCCTGATATTGAACATTTTGACATTAGACTAGAACCCGATGAAATGATTCTAAAAAGGACTCTTCAATTCTAAAGCACCATCTCTGCCATGAAACTGGCCTAAGGACTCTCTTCGTGTCTGTATGTATAATGATCAAGACTCATTCTTTTCTTCTTTTAATACGTTTTACTTTTGTTAATCAGAATTGGCTGTAAGCATGTATATGGGTAAGAACTGAAGTATTCCTTAACTTCTTGGCTAATGTCTCCGATCCTTTGGGATTGGTAGAACCTTTTAGATGATGAACAAGATTTTTCACTAATCCGCATTATATTTAACTGGGCTGTCTGGGAGGGAGCCCAAGGCTGGCTTGGTTTAAGGCAGGGGTAGTCAATAGGCAGTCTGTGAGCCAAATCTAGATACCTGGATGCTTTTAAACGGAACCCTGAAAATTTAGTATTTATTATTACTGTTGTGGGTTTTTTTATTATTATTTTCTCTGGAGTGTGGACCTTGTCTATACCTTGACAAAGAAATTTTGACCTTGACAAAAAAGAATTGACTACCTGTGCTTTAAGGGAACTGTGTTTTTGGCTTTTGGGAAACCAGTAAGATATGCATAGAAGGTGTTTTATTGCTGGCTTGGTGAATGTAAGTATTGGAATATCCACCCGTTTTGGGGATTGTCTGCCCCATTCTTTGCAGTTTGTCCTAATTGATCAAGCTCAGCATGCTCCCCTAACCCCTCTGGGAGCCTGCTCAGAATTTCATAAATGCCTTGCCTCTGGGAAAAGTTTAATTCAGCTATCGCACCTCATTAAACATCAGAGAATCCGCAAAGATGTGAGAGACCCTAGGAATAGCTTGACAGTAGGAAAAGATTCAATCTGAGCTCACACACCAGTGATCCAAACAATGGAGGGAACTTGAATGTGGGGGAAGCTTCATTTGGTGCTCCTGGAGTATCAGGCATCTACAAATCCACACAGGAAAGTAACCTCTGAGATGTTCTCAGTGTGGAAAATGCTCCAAGTGACGGTAACCCCACATTGGACATCAGAGACTCCTCTGCACAGCAGGGAAATTCTCCGAGTGCCCTGACTGGGGCTGGCCATGGCGACCAACCCATTTCCTCACTTCCCACACACATCAGGGGCATTAGGCTCCCAAGGATTCAGCTGCCCGTCACTGGGGTGAGGATCCAGCAGAAGTCAAGCAGCAGCTGGTCAGTGACCCTCTGGCTCTGCCTGGTCTAAGCAAACCTCAGGCAGAGGAGGAGAAGTCTCAATCAGCCCCTCCTCCCTGCTGCAGCCCTGGCTGCTGAGCTGATGGGTCACAGAAGGGAAGGAAGAGAGAGAAACTTCTTCAGCTGCTCTCTCTGCCTGGCTAAAGTTCCCCCCTCTCCCTTCCCCTCCCAGCCAGGATCCCCCTGCCATGGAGATGAGAAGGACACTTGGGCCAGGCCCCCCTTCACTCTAGACACTTGTTCCCACCTCCCATCTTCCACCAGCCCCTGGGCTGGGCTCCCCGACTTACCTGGAGCTGTTCCCTGCAGGGGGAAGGTAACTCCTCCCCTCCCCAAATCCTCCAGGGTGCTGGGCTCCAGGGGATCAAACGTTAAGGGACCAGGCCAATGGGTTCTGGGGATTGAATGGTTGGGGCTGGTGGAGCTGGGTGCTGGGGATATCGAGTGTTTGGGGATCATGGGATAGAAGCGAGGGAGAGCACTGGGGTAGAGAGGTGCTGGCTCTCCTCACTCTCCCCTTCTGCCCCTTCCCCCTGCCCCCTCTGCATTCAGACAGCACCACTGAGAAGGGCTGATTCCCACAGGGCCCTTTGTGGGAGACCTGGAGATCCCACCTCTGCCTTCGAGGGTCTGTCTATGGTAGGAAATGTGGTCGGGATTAGCCAGCCCGTCTCTGTGACTCTCCACCAGATTTCCTATTGTAAACACTCCCTGAGCATCTTATGCGTAGGGCTAAGATTTTGTCATGGATATGTTTAGTAAAAGTCATGGACAAGTCACAGGATCAATGATCAGGGGGGCAGCTCTGAGCCACCACGGGCTGCGTGGGGACTCCAAGGCTCCGAGCCAAACGGGGTGAAGTCACGGAGGTCTCTGGTAGTCACAGATTCCGTGACTTCCGTAACAAAATCGTAGCCTTACTTATATGTTCTGACGCCCTCCCAACTATCGGAGTGATTGTTAGTCCCTAAATTCCCCCTTTGGGGCCAGATTGTCGCATTCTCAGATAGTCTCAGATTACTCCAGGCCATGCTAAAAAGCATTTACTGTTTGTACATTTTCTGTCTTATTATGGAGCAGAATTAACTAGATGCTAAATAAATGGGGAGCAGGGACAGTAAACCGTGGTGTTTTAGCTTCTGTGCTATTTGAGGGTGATGGGGTGAGTCCAAAGGATTCCCTCCTTCTCCCATCCCTCGACACTGTCCCAGCAATGGACAGTTTTATCTTCTCCTCAGTCTACCCCTCCGCCTCTCAAGGTGTCACTTACCATCATGTCCCTGGCTCTCCATACTGAGGAATCACAGTTTTGATGTCTGTGATCCTAAATCAGACTCTGGAGGGCTGGAGAAGGAAGTGTCACAGACCTGGGAGTGGGTGGGGAAATCCCAATGAACCTCAAAGCAGAATTTGACATTTCAGATCTTATAGCCCTCTTTCCACCTACTGGTAGAGTTGCTTCCAGGCTTTTTCTAGGCTGAGTCCAGATCTTGGTCCAGGTTTTTTTTTGTCTTTCTTTTTCTTTTAATACAGTGCTGCTAAAACTTTTGCAACTAATACAACCAAATAATGAGGGGAGAAGTGAAGCTGGTTTTGCTACTAAAGAAAAAATGGGTACATTTATTTTCTGGATTTGAATCTTGAAGGATTCTCTGAGAACATGAAAGTGTCTTATAGCCCACCCTGGATTGTGGGTTTTTCCCTCTTCATGAAGGCCGTTTGGTCACATGCATTGATATCAGTTGAGTTTGACAGAATGTAACTCAGATTTATTGAGAACTTCATGAGACTAATGATAATTTGCCAGAATAGTATTTTTTTAGATTTTATTTTATTTTAATCTTTATCTATCTTTATCTTTATTTATCTTTGTTATGAGGTTTTTTTGGTGGGGTTTGAACAATGATCATTATCTCACAGCACAAACGCTGAAGGTGCAAACTAGATCCACACTCCAAGAGGAAGAGATTGAAACAGAAATGAAGTTGCTGCCTGATCCCTGCAGTGATGTGAGATACCGTTGGGAGGGGGAGAAGGTTGGGGCAGGGGGAGTGGGGGAACAGAGCTGGGAAAATGCTGGGTTTGCTCCTCAGAGCCAGACAGCTGGGGCTGAGAACTGTGAACTCGCTGCATCAGAGCCAGAGAGCCACTAGACTTGGCCTGTGAGTGTCATGGGAAGCTGCCCCTGAACTCTGAAGGACCAAGAACAACACCCCAAACAAGGATTGGGGGAGGGGGCAGTGTTTCCATATTGCTGAGTTGCCGAGGTTAGGTGCAGGCAGGAAGGGAGCTGGGGATGTCAATAGACCTGGGCAGCCTTGAAGCCAGGTCGACCCCCATTGCTGAGACCAGAGGGAGATGAGGAACCTGACAGCCCAGCTGGTCTCCGCCTCCCCCTCACCGCAGTGTCCTGTGTTGGGATGACAGAGACTCTCTTTGCCCCACTCCACCCAACACTGATCCCTCTTGTGACTAACCCCTGCTCTCCATGTTCACCACTTGTGTAGGGTTCTGATATATTGTGCACAAAGTGTGCCTGGTGTGGGATCGCTGGAAAACTCATGATCTGCTGAATATTGTGCCGTTGAAATGCGTGTAACACCACTGCATGTAGGGTGAGATTTCACTGTACGTTTGTTACTAGGGTGACCATATTCCAGGTGCCCAAAAAGAGGACACCGCTGAGGGGTGGGAACTGGGGGGATGGGGAGCTGTGGGTTAGAGGGGTTGTGGTGGGGGTATTCATAAGGTGAGGGCAGTGTCAGTCACTGTCACAGTGGCAGGGTGCTTGAACAAGCCCACAACACCGTGACAGCTATCAGTCAGGGCCTATCTGCAGGCCGCCCTCCTCAGGGCGGGGGCCTGGGGGGTTGGGATCCGGCAGCAATTAATCAGCTGCAGGTGTGCAGGGGAATGGACCAATCAGCTGTGGGTGCAGGAGGGGAGCCCAGTTGGGTAGCTGACCAATCAGGGCTGTTTCTGAGCTACAGTGTGTCTGCTCTGCAAAACCCCCGGACATTGGCTGTTATGGGGAAATTGCTCGGTCAGAGAGAGCAGGCTAAATAAAGAGGCTCTGTCTGGTAAATCCCAGACATACGGTAACCCTATTTGTTACTGAAATATGTCATAGTTCTGGGGAACACCCACAGACTAGCTCCTCAGAGATGACAAAGGACTGGCCGTCGGTGTTAGAAAACTATTATCTGGCCATCCACCAAGAGGAAGAAAGGGGTAAACAAAGACACGTACAATTTATCTGTAGGGCCATAGGCGCTGACTCCGTGGAAAAATTGCTCTGCACCCACCGGCAGCCAAGCTCCCCTCACCCCACCTCGCCTCCGCCTCCTCCCCTGAGCGCGCCGCGTCCCCACTTCCCCTCCCAGCGCTTGCCGCTGCAAAACAGCTGTTTCATGGCATAACAAGCTCCGGGAGGGAGGGGAGAGGAGGCAGGGCCAGGGTGGGGATTTGGGGAAGGGGTTGGAATGGGGGAGGGGGTGGGGCAGGGGCAGAGTGGGGTCAAGCACCCACCAGCGCCAGCAGAAGTTGGCACCTATGGGTAGGATGCTTTAGAGCTCACATATGCCATGGAGTTGCCTGATTCCCTGACCCAGCAAAGACCTTGCCAGTATAAAGGGTCAGAGTATAAGAAGGGGGGCAAAGCCTCTGGCCATCTCCCCTCCCCCATCTCTACTGAGGGCAGCAAGATCCCTTGAAAGGCAATAGGAGCATCATTGAGCTGGGGGAGTGGTCCGAGCTGGAAGGCTTTCCAATGAGCATGGACTGCTGAAAGCTTTTGGGTGAGAGAAATCCTTTTGCTTGTAAGGGTACGTCTACACTCCAAACCTAAATTGACCTATATTAGGTTGACTTACAGACACCACAGTAATGACTGCTGTAGCCAATGTTCACACTATCCTGCTTGGGTCGCTAGGGTGCGTCCTCACGAGGGCCGCTTCCACGACCTAAGAGGGGCAGTGTGGGGAGCTGAGAGCCTGGTCTCTTCTGACTGTCCCACAAGCTCTGGGTGGGCTTTTCCCCCTAAAGAGTGGAGGAAGCCACCTGGGGCTTCTCCCCCTCCCCGCATCATTCCCCTCCCAGATTGACACCAGACCATTGATAACTACTCTGAGTGCAGTCTTTAGTTGTGCACCCACCTTACAGTAATTTATATAGACCAACAAATTCCTCCCTGCTGGTCAGAACTGAGTCTAACCCAGCTTTCCCATGGTTAGTTCCCCCACCATCAGAAAGCAAAAGTTGTCCCCGACGCATTCCCAGCACTTATTGCATATTGGGTGCTGTTAGGGTGGCCAGTCAAAAAGGGGACCTGACACTTGTCTGGTCAAATCTACTGACCGGACATCCAAAGTCTAGTTACTGCGGGCGGGGAGGCACCAGGTCATCACCCTCATCAGCCCCTATTCAGCCGGGCAGCTGCATCTCCCAGCCCTGACTCCACAGGCAGTCCCTCCTAACCTGGACAGGGAGGGGGGAAGAGGAATGGATGGGGGAGGAGCCCCAGGGGACGAGGCAGGACCTTGGGGAGACTAGGTAGGGTAGGGGTGGGACCTTGGGGAGAAGAAGCAGGGCAGGAGAGGTTCTGGCACCCTCCTGTAGTATCTGGTTTTAAAATATTACCTGGTTGGCAACCCATGTTGCTGGCTGAGAGGCTGTGAAAAATATTAACCAACATATAAATATAACTTTTAACAGCAGCAGAGTTACTAGCTAACAATAAATAAATTACAATTATTTTGATGTGTATCTGAGTAAGGGGAATGTTGGCCCCTCACTGAAACTTAGTTGGGGGGGCTTTGGTTGGCCCTCTCCCAAAAGAAAGAGGAAGGGCCAGTGAGAAATAAATACCTTGAGATTAGTCCCAAGGGCCAATGGGGAGAGACTAATGCTCTTGGTCAGTCTCTTTAGCAGGACAGGCCGGCCAATGAGGGAGTCAGGAGCCCATCCTCTGTGTGAGCTGGAGCTGCTTGCCAGAGAAGGGCAGAGCTAAGGGGAGAGCAGCAGCCTGAGCTGTGCCGGGAGCAGAGCAGCACCAGCTAGAAGCAGAGAGGAGCAGCCCAGGGAGCTGAGCTGGAGGCAGAGGGAAGCTGGAGCCGTCCAGAGCCAGGTGCCGTGAGCAGATGGGGAGAGTGAGGGAGACCCCAGGCAGAGGGATCAACACAGAGAGACGCCCCCAGCCAAAGGACCTTGAAGGCCAGACTGGAAGGGGGATTGTAACCCCGACAGGAGGGGCCTGACACTGGGAAGAAGGGTCCTGCCACCTAGAGCCTGAAGGCACGGGTCCACTGTCAGAGCAAATGTTGGACCCACCGCATCTCTGCAGCACAGACAGGGCCTGAGGAGGAGGCCTGGGACGTAGGAGGAACAGACTGTGAACTGCCCTGGCATTCCAGAGATGCTGGTTGTGGTTCCCCCATGCCGGGTGACGTGTTTTCCTTTAGCTTTTCCCATTTTTTCCCCTTAATTTTTTTATTACTTGCTGTTTAATAAATTGCATTTGTTCTGAACTCTATACAATGCTGAGTGGAGACATCAGGGAAGTGTCCGGAGTGAAGAGAGAACCCTGGACTGGGGATACAACACCCTAGCCCAGGGGTTCTCAAACTGCAGGTCGGGACTCCTCAGGGGGTCTCGAGGTTATTACATGAGGGGTCGCAAGCTGTTAGCCTCCACCCCAAACTGTGCTTTGCCTCCAGCATTTACAGTGGTGTTAAGTATATAAAAAAGTATTTTTAATGTATAAGGGGGGTTGCACTCAGAGGCTTGTTGTGTGAAAGGGGTCACCAGTCCAAAAGTCTGAGAACCCCCGCCCTAGCCTCTGTCCTGAGTGATGGCAACAAGATTGGGGATGTAGCCCCCCTCAGAAACCTTGGGTCCAGCATCATCAGGATTACAGAGACTAGAGTGGAAGGGGAGCCCTGGAGGTCAGACAGGCTCTGAGTGAAGGGAGTGGGAGCGAGGACTCAGATCCTTCTGCTATTTAATTCCACTGGGGTGGTGTATAAGCCAGGAAAGTGCAGGGAGGCTGCAAGCGAGACTGAATGCTGACTGAGACGTTTCTATGCAGGATGCTCCCTTAATGCTGGGAGAAGCTGCCGGAGTCCAGGAGTGGTGGGGTTCACAGGGCGCAGGGGGACTTCTGGCTAAGTCCTGGTGCGTTTATCACTAGGACCCAGGAGCAGCTGTGGGGAGCGATCGCGGGGCTCAGGCCCGGCCGCAGGAAGTGACTCGCAGCCGCTGCGGGGACTCTGGCTCCCGGCGAGATCCCCGCGCCCCGGCGGCTGGTGCTGGGAGCCCGGAGCCCGGGCTGCAGCCGCGAGAGGGGAACCTCCAGCCGGGCCCTGCCCGCTGCTCCCCGGGAGCCTCTCCCAGGGCAGAGCCCCCAGCCCGGCCAGGGCCCCTTCCCGGCCCGGCCCCTGCCCCGGGGGGCCCCGCTCGGAGGGAAGGTAAGAGAGACCCGCCCCCCGCCCCGGCACCCCTGGGCTGCAGCGGGAGGGTTTGGCCCCAGGCTGCTCCCAGCGGAGCTGGCTGCGATTCCCTGCCCCGGGCCCAGGAAAGCTGCCGCCAGCTCCCGGTGTGTGCGGGGCGCAGGGGGCAGAGGGGGGTGAGAGCCGGGGCACAGGCCCTGCCAGGCCGTGCGGAGCGGGAAACCCGGGAATAGGGTGGGGCAGAGGGGATAAAAATTCCCCCAGATGGGCTGAGCCAGCTGCAGTGGTTGGAAAAAAATAAGTGGGGGAAGAGGCGTTTTCCTGCCAAGCTTCCCTAGGATTTTAGCTCCCATTTCCCAGGGCCGTGTCCTTAAAGGCCCAGTGCATCGCAGAGCCTGGACAGGGCCGCTCTCCCCCCGGTATAAGATGTTACTGAGCTGCTAAAAGAGACTTGATCCAGTGAAATATTTACAGACACCGCCCCAGATCTCACTGTCACAGCTGCTTCAAGTGTTTAAAAAAATCCAGGTCTCAGTTCCTGTGTCTGCGTAAAGCTCCTAGCCCCTGTCCCTGTTCCCCTGAGTTTCATTCCTTTGAAATCCAGTCTGGGCAGTTTCACTCCTTTACATTAGTTCCTTCTGAAAATATTCTTTTTATTCCTCTGAGCTCTTCATCTTGCATCCGACTAAGCGAGCTGTAGCTCACGAAAGCTCATGCTCAAATAAATTGGTTAGTCTCTAAGGTGCCACAAGTCCTCCTTTTCTTTTTGCGAATACAGACTGACAGGGCTGCTACTCTGAAAACCTGTCATTAATAGTTGCGAGTAGCTTCAGCACTCACATCTCACGGTGACACCGTAAGAGTTCCTGTTTCTATTGCAATATTGTAATTTGAGGGCAGTGCTGACTGATTTAACAGGCTGGTCTCAAAACTCATCACATGAGTGAAGTGAGCTTAATGTGTGTTTGTTACACCTGCCAGACTGTGCCTCACACCTTTGTGAGCATGGCCGTCACAGCCACCCTGATATGACCATCCCCACGTACGACAGGGGTAACAGACAATGCTGTAAAAAGAACGAGGAGTATTTGTGGCACGTTAGAGATTAACACATTTATTTGGGCATAAGCTTTCGTGGGCTAAACCCACTTCATCAGATGCATGCAGTGGAAAATACAGTAGGAAGATAGATATATATACAGAGAACATGATAAAATGGGGGTTGCTATAGCAGCTTTAACAAGACTAATCAATTAATGTGGGCTATCAGCAGGAGAAAAAAAAAGTTTGTAGTGATAATCAGGATGGCCCTTTTCAAACAGTTGACAAGAAGGTATGAGTAACAGTAGGGGGAAAAATTAGCATGGGGAAATAGTTTTTAAGTTCGTGAAATGACCCATCCACTCCCAGTCTTTATTCAAGCCTAATTTAATCGTGTCTAGTTTGCAAATTAATTCCAGTTCTGCAGTTTCTCACTGGAGTCTGTTTTTGAAGTTTTTTTGTTGACGAGTTGCAACTTTTAGGTCTGAAATTGAGTTACCAGGGGGTTGAAGTGTTCTCCAACTGTTTTTTGAATGTTATAATTCTTGATGTCTGATTTGTGGTCCATTTATTCTTTTGCACAGAGACGGTCCAGTTTGGCCAATGTATATGGCAGAGGGGCATTGCTGGCACATGATGGCATATGTCACATTGGTAGATGTGCAGAGGAACGAGCCTCTGATGATATGGCTGATGTGTTCAGGTCCTATGATGGTATCCCTTGAATAGATATGTGGACAGAGTTGGCAATGGGCTTTGTTGTAAGGATAGGTTCCTGGGTTTGTGTCTTTGTTGTGTGGATGCTGGTGAGTATTTGCTTCAAGTTGGGGGCTGTCTGTAAGCAAGGACTGTCCTGTCTCCCAAGATCTGTGAGAGTGAGGGATCGTCCTTCAGGATAGGTTGTAGATCCTTGATGATGCGTTGGAGAGGTTTTAGTTGGGGGCTGAAGGTGATGGCTAGTGGCATTCTGTTACTTTCTTTGTTGGGCCTGTCCTGTAGTAGGTGACTTCTGGGTACTCTTTGGGCTCTGTCAATCTGTTTCTTCACTTCAGCAGGTGGGTATTGTAGTTTTAAGAACGCTTGAGAGAGATCTTGTAGGTGTTTGTCTCTGTCTGAGGGGTTGGAGCAAATGTGCTTGTATCTTAGAGCTTGGCTGTAGACAATGGATCGTGTGGTGTGGTCTGGGTGAAAGCTGGAGGCATGTAGGTAGGAATAGATGTCAATAGGTTTCCAGTATAGGGTGGTGTTTATGTGACCATTGCTTATTAGTACTGTAATGTCCAGGAAGTGGATCTCTTGTGTGGACTGGTCCAGGCTGAGGTTGATAGTGGGATGGAAATTGTTGAAATCATGGTGGAATTCCTCAAGGGCTTCTTTTCCACGGGTCCAGATGATGAAGATGTCATCAATGTAGCGCAAGTAGAGTAGGGGCATTAGGGGATGAGAGCTGAGGAAGCGTTGTTCTAAGTCAGCCATAAAAATGTTGGCATACTGTGGGGCCATGCGGGTACCCATAGCAGTGCCGCTGACTTGAAAGTATACATTGTGCCCAAATGTGAAATAGTTGTGGGTGAGGATGAAGTCACAAAGTTCAGCCACCAGGTTTGCCGTGACATTGTCGGGGATACTGTTCCTGATGGCTTGTAGTCCATCTTTGTGTGGAATGTTGGTGTAGAGGACTTCTACATCCATAGTGGCCAGGATGGTGTTTTCTGGAAGATCACCAATACGTTGTAGTTTCCTCAGGAAGTCAGTGGTGTCTGGAAGATAGCTGGGAGTGCTGGTAGCGTAGGGCCTGAGGAGAGAGTCCACATAGCCAGACAATCCTGCTGTCAGGGTGCCAATGCCTGAGATGATGGGGCGTCCAGGTTTATGGATCTTGTGTAGCAGATAGAAGACCCCAGGTCAGGGCTCTAGGGGTGTGTCTGTGCAGACTTGTTCCTGTGCTTTTACAGAGAGTTTCTTGGGCAGATAGTGTAGTTTCTTTTGGTAACCCGCCTGCTGATAATAGCCCACCTTAATTGATTAGTCTCATTAGAGTTGGTATGGCAACCCCCATTTTTTCATGTTCTCTGTATTCCTACTGTATTTTCCACTGTATGCATCTGATGAAGTGGGTTTAGCCCATGAAAGTTTATGCCCAAATAAATGTATTAGTCTCTAACGTGCCACAAGAACTCCTCGTTCTTTTTGCTGATAAAGACTAACACGGCTACCACTCTGAAACCTGAGACTAAGTTACATTTCCCTGGCAGTGCCTAATTACAAGGCAAATATTCACAGGCAACCCCCTCCCTTCCTGCGCACACACACACTGCTCCAAGCTTACATTGGATTTATTAAAAAAAGAGAAACTCATGATATTTGGGGCTCTGATTCCTGAGTATTAAGGGGTTGCCCTGGGTCTTGCTCTGATTTCCATGCAGGATTCAGATCTTAGCCACACCGGTGTCACTCCTGGCTCTGGCATGGTGGGGAGTGTGGATGGGCCAGTGGGATCAGCCTTTGCCTTCCTGTCTCTGGGGGCTGCCGGGGGAGTCCAGGGCAGCTCATTCTTCAGGTGTTGCCCCCAGAGGGCTCAAACTATTGCTAAGGGGGAGGGGTTTACACTGCAATGGGGGGAAATCCCCCAAAGTGGCCCCTTTGATTCTGCTCTTTTTCTAGTATTTGGCTCAGAGATGCTGTTACTGGGAGGGTCTGAAGAGCCTGGGGGGGAATCGGGGTGTGACATGGACTCCAGCCCCTTCTGTAACCTCCCCCATTGCCCCTCTCGTCCCAACAGGCTGAGGAATCACGTCCACATTTTGCTCCAGGTCGGCCCCTCTTCCAGGAGACAGGGAAGGGACATGGCTGTGATGGAGCCAGCTCAGGTAGGGGATTTTCAGGGAGCTGCTGGGCGGGGGTGGGAGAGGCAGGGAAGAGACAGGGTGTGAGAAACCTGCTGATTTTCTGAGTAGGCCCATTGGCTGCTATGAGACACAAAGGGAATCTGTTGGGATTCCTGTTCCTGTCCCCGGCTCAGAACTCTGCTTCCCGTCTCAGCCTGTGGATGGCAGGTGTGTGGGAAATGAGAAGACCCTGCCCTGCTCCGTGTGCTGGGGGGACCTTCTCCCCAACCCCTGAAGCCTCCTGGCTGCTCCGACGGGTAGGGGTCTGATTTTGCTACTCTGGCCCTCCCACAGCTTCGAGTTTTTTTTCCTTTCCCATGACTAGTGGGATTGTATCTGGGGCAGCAGGTGCTGAGTGGGGGACTCTTGTTGTTTCAGATGCCGGTGACCTTCGAGGAGGTGGCTGTGTATTTCACCCAGGGGCAGGGGGCTCTGCTGGACCCCGCTCAGAGAGCCCTCTACAGGGACGTCATGCAGGAGAACTACGAGACGGTGACCTCGCTGGGTAAGAGATTCCCCTCCCCTCGGTTATTAGAAGTCATGGGTCTGAGTGTTGGACTCTGATCAGGTTCTTCCCTGGTCAGTTAGATCAGAGGCAAACGGGTTCCATAATGCACAGCTGCCGTGAGAGAGACTTGGATCTCCGTACCCTCTCCAATGGGATACAGGTGTCAAAAGCTAATGGACATGCGAGCTCACCCCCATCCCTCCAGGTTTCAAAGGGACAGAATTCATTCATTGTCCTGTCTGTATTGATTCCCAGTCAGACACAGAATCCCTGTTCACCTCCCTTCTTGGAAATAGCTCCAGCCATGGGGAGGGCTCTGGGCTCTGCAGGTTTAGAAATAGGCAGAGGTTTAATGCCAGAGCTGGGTGTGCGTCAGCCAGTCCCCCAGAGAGCACAGATCCTGGGAACTCCTAATGAGGGTGTAAAAATTCCTGTTGCCTCCCCAGATACCTGCCTCCCCCAGGGCAGCTCAGTGACCATGTTCCTTCCTCTTAGATTCCATATTCCCACCTGCACAGCACAGGGACAGGTTAATTTCACACAGCGCCCTTTGTGACAGACACTCCCCTAATGCTCCATGAACCCTGTGCGAAGAGTTCAGTCACAGAGACCCTCTTGGGACTGTTAGTTCCAGCAGACATCTTGGGTGATAAGCAGGGGTCTCCTCACCACAACCAAAAGCTTCCTTGTATAGATTTGGCAAAAGGCGGGAGTCCTTTGTTCCAGCTTGACGCCCTTCCCTGTTCTTTATGGAAAAGTCCACCGTTTAAAATGGATTTAAAAGTCCACGGTTTAAAAGGTGACATGGTCACTGTGACAGGGTTGGGACTCACCACCTCAGCGCCTCCTGTTGTTCACTCTGGGAATTAGCTCAGTTCATGCGGAGCGCCCTCTGCTGGTGGTGTCCCGTCCATCTCTCTCCCAAGGTTGGTGTTTCAACCCGCTTTGCTCCCAGCTTGCCGGGTCCTCTTCAAGACACTGCCCTCTGGCAGTGCCCACTGCTCCACTCTCACCCCCTTTCAGGGGTTTGATGTTATCAGCAGTCCTTCTCTTCGCCCCAGCCACAATGGCCAACTCCACTCCAAAGTCTAACTTTGTTTGGCAGGGGTCTGGTGCAGTCCGTGATGGCCACTCCAAACGGCCAGGTGGAAGTGCAAGGGGGGGACCCAGGCACACCCTCTACTCTGGGTCCCGACCCAGGGACCCTTTGGCAGCAGCCTTCCTACCTGCCCTCCTTCTCTCCCTTTGCCCATCTCTCTCCCTGGGCTGTTTCCCCTTCGGCCCCTTTGCACCAGCTAGGCCCTTTTTCTCAGGGCCCGGCAGGTACCGGGCAGGAGTTCCCTTCTGTTCTGTTCTGCCCTGCCCTGCCCTGCCCTGCCCGCTAATCTCCTCATGCAGGAGATAGACCTTCACCCTCTGAAGACCTGAAAGAGATTGCCTGCTCCTATCCTGAGCAGCCTTTAAAAAGGCTTAGCCTAGCCCTGATTGGCTGGCTGTAATACTGGCCCTGATTGGCTCTCTAACAGGCCCTCCGTGGTTGGCTGCCGCCTTGCACAGCTGCTCTGGCCTGTTGTAGCTCAATCTGGCCTGGTGGTGGGGCACCACCCCACCACAGTCACATGCCTCTGTAAGACACTAGTCTCCATTTTTCATGGGCTGATCCTCACCTACACAGGAAGATTTAAAGGTAAACAAAACCATTCTCAGCCCATTGTTCTGGATAAATGGAGCAAACAAGATCCTAAAGTATCATTAATGACCCTCACTTAGAATAATCACAATAGGACCTTAGATTTGTACTTCATATTCCTAACTTTAAATATAAGAGTGATACATACATACAAATAGGAAAACTATATTCGGTAGATTACAGCGTAGATTACAGCTTTTCCAATGATGCCTTACGTGGGACCTTTTGCATAAAGCATGTTCCAGTTATCTCATGTTCATATTGATAAGCATATTTGCAGAAAGCATATGGAACACCCCGTAACACCCTGATCTGGTCTGATTTAACCCTTGCGCAGGATTTCCCATTCCCAAACCTGAGCTGATTGCCCAGCTGGAACGAGGGGAAGAGCCGTGGGTGCCCGATCTCCGGGCCTGCAAGGAAAGAGATATCCCAAGAGGCGCCCACACAGGTGAGGACTGACACAGAAATCATCTGGGGAATGAAGGAAAAAGTTGAGAATCCCCCAGTTCTTCCTCCTCTCACCCAGGGCAGGGTTGTAGTCAGCAGATATCGCTCATGCCATTCCACCCAGCCTCTTAGCTGCAGTAGTTTCCTTCCCTGTGAGTGTTTGAGTGAGAAGTGGAGGCAGAATCCAATTGCTCAGTCTTTGTGTTGGGTTTTTCCTTGGTGCTATTCCTCTTTCTCCCCAGCACAATGACTCCTGTCTGGATTGTCTCTGTCTCCCATCAGGTGCTGAGCGAGTGAGTGAGAATGAAGAGGAGAATCATGGTGCAGAAGTTCCTGGTAAAATGGAACCAAAGGAGACCTTTCTGGGAAGTGCTGCATGGAATTTTTCCCAGTGCTTGGAACAGGCAGATGCCTGGGGAAATTGTCACAGGTCAGAGAGGCTGCTGGAAAACCACCCAGGGAAGAAAGTGGATGAATCTATTAACTGTGGAAGAGGTAACGAGGACCCCAGAGTGCAGCAGACAAATCCCAAGGAAGAGACACCCTGGGACTGCCTGCAGTGTGGGAAAAGATTCATTCTGAGCTCACAGCTTGTAACACATCAAACAATCCATACTGCAGAGAAACCCTCTCAATGCTTGGACCATGTGGAAAGCTTCAATAACTCCTTAGACCTTAATAACCATGGGAGACGCCACACAGAAGAGAAACCCTCTCAATGTCTCGAGTGCAGGAAATGGTTTTTTTGGAAGTCAGAACTAATTACACATCACACAAGCCAAACAGGAGATAGAACTCATAAGTGCGTGGACTGTGGGAAAAGTTTCAGGCGGAGGTCAGCTCTTTTTAAACACCAGGCATTGCACACAGGAGAGAGACCCCATAAGTGTTTAGTCTGTGGGAAAAGTTTCATATGGAGGTCAGACCTTGTTAGACACCAGGCATTGCACACAGGAGAGAGACCCCATAAGTGTTTAGTCTGTGGGAAAAGTTTCATACGAAAGTCAGACCTTAGTAAACATCAGAGAATCCACACAGGAGAGAGACCTCACAAATGTATGGACTGTGGAAAAAGTTTCATACAGAGATCAGACCTTGATAAACATCAGAGAATCCACACAGGTGAGAGACCTCACAAGTGTATGGACTGTGGAAAAAGTTTCATACAGAGGTCAGCCCTTGTTAAACATCAGAGAATTCACACGGGAGGGAGACCCCATAAGTGCTTAGATTGTGGGAAAACATTCAGAATCACATCAGCCCTTGTTTTACATCAGAGAATCCACACAGGAGAAAGCCCCCATAAGTGCTTAGACTGTGGAAAAAGTTTCATATGGAGGTCAGACCTTGTTAAACATCAGAGAATCCACACTGGAGAGAGACCTCACAAATGCATGGACTGTGGAAAAAGTTTCACACAGAGGTCAGACCTTGCTAAACATCAGCGAATCCACACAGGAGAGAGACCTCACAAGTGTATGGACTGTGGAAAAAGTTTCATACAGAGGTCAGGCCTTGTAAAACATCAGAAAATCCACACAGGAGAGAGACCCCATAAGTGTTTGGACTGTGGAGAAAGTTTCAGAATCACATCATCCCTTGTTTTACATCAGAGAATCCACACAGGAGAAAGCCCCCATAACTGCTTAGACTGTGGAAAGAGTTTCAGACGGAGGTCAGAGCTTGTTAAACATCAGGTAATCCACACAGGAGAGAGACCCTACAAGTGCTTAGACTGTGGGAAAAATTTCGTACGGAGGTCAGACCTTATTAAACATCAGGCAATCCACACAGGAGAGAGACCCTACAAGTGCTTAGACTGTGGGAAAAATTTCATACGGAGGTCAGACCTAATTAAACATCAGGCAATCCACACAGGAGAGAAGCCTCACAAGTGTTTGGAATGTGGAAAATGTTTCACACACAGATCACATCTTCTAGCACATCATAGGATCCACACAGGAGAGAGACCCCATAAGTGCTTGGACTGTGGGAAAAGTTTCACAAACAAATCAGCCCTTGTTTCACATCAGAGAATCCACACTGGAGAGAGACCCCATAAGTGCTTGGTCTGTGGGAAAAGTTACACACAGAGATCACACCTCACTAAACATGAGAGAATCCACACAGGATCTAAACTTCTGTAACACATGGCCAGAAAGGTTAAGCTACTTGCAGGCTAATTGACCCAGATTCAACCTTTAGACACATGTTAGAAATGTGTGTAAATAATAATTAGAGCCATCCACATTAGATACGATAGAGCTTTGAAATGTAAACTTTTATGGTTAAAGAACTGGAAGAAGATAGTAATTGTACTAGTCTATGCTTACTTACATTTTGTTAGAAGGTTAACAGTGTAACCAAAGGGCTCCTGTCTAGGGCTGGTTTTTGTTCAATCTGAGATGGACAGGAAATATTAACAAATAGAGATCACTTGGGTGTAATAATGTCATTGTCTACGTCTCTGTAAAGTTTGTGGAAAACTGTCTGTTAACTGCTTTATGGATATTTACCTTATTTTAATCCATGTAATTAATTACCTTATGTTTAGGAAATAGAAGGTTACTTGAAAAGCCTATTGTTCACCTGATGAAGGGATTCTGAAACAGTCTCTCTTAATTCTAATGCACCATCTCTACAGTGAAACTGACCTAAGGACGCTATTCATCTCTGCATGATCTTTACCCAGGCACTCTGTCTTTTCTTGTTGTAAGAAATCTTAGTTTAGTTACACACTGACAGCCAGTTCCTGTTATTTCGGTCAGAACTGAAGAAATCATTAAGTTGCTGGGTGATGTGTCTGATCCTTCGGGATAACTTAGGCTTGAATAGAGACTGGGAGTGGTTAAGTCATTATGCAAGGTAACCTATTTCCCCGTGTTCCCCCCACACACACACATTCCACAGACGTTCTTGTTAAACCCTGGATTTGTGCTGGAAATGGCCCACCTTGATTATCATATACATTGTAAGGAGAGTGATCATTTTAGATAGCTATTACCAGCAGGAGAGTGGGGTGGGGGGAGAAAACCTTTTGAAGTGATAAACATCCATTTTTTCATGGTCTGTGTGTATAAAACATCCTCACTGCATTTTCCACTTTATGCATCCGACAAAGTGAGCTGTAGCTCATGAAAGCTTATGCTCAAATAAATTGGTTAGTCTCTAAGGTGCCACAAGTCCTCCTTTTCTGATTGGTAGAACTTTTATATGATGAAGAAGATTTTCAGTCTTCCCCATCACGTTTAGCTGGGCTGTCTGGGAGCGAGCCCAAGGCTGGGTTGATTTAAGGGAGCTGTGCTTTGGCCTCTGTGTAGCCAGTAAGGTATTGTAGAAGCTGCTTTGTTGGTGGCTTGGTGAATCTAAGTATTGGAATAGCCACCAGTTTTGAGGATTGTCGGCCCATTCTTTGCAGTTTGCCCTAATTGAGTAATCTCTGTGTGTCTTCCCTGCAGGACCCTGGTCACAAGTTCAGAAATGCCTTGCCTGTGGTTAAAGTTTCATTCAGCTACCACACCTCATTAAACATCAGAGAATCCACAAAGGTGTGAGAGACCCTCGGAATAGGGGCGCTGGGTGCTGGGGCTATCGAGTGTTTGGGGATCATGGGATAAGAGGCGAGGGAGAGCACCTGGGTAGAGGGGTGCTGCCTTTCCTCACTCTCCCCCTCTGCCCCTTCTCCCTGCCCCCTCAGCATTCAGACAGCACCACTGAGAGGGGCTTGTTCAGAGCTGGAAGGCCGTATATCTACTTGTGAGATGCGGGGGGGCGGTTAAATGACGACAGACACAAATAAGGGGGACCTGGTGAAATAGATTTGAGACCCACTGGTCTACGCTATTTTGGTCCCCACTGTTACAAAATGATGATAAATCTTGTACAAAGTACAAGCCCTGTGAGGTGTCCTATGGAAAGTGATGGTCTCCTGCATATTTTTGTCCTGTTAAATCGTGTGCATCAACATTGTGTTTGGAGGTGTGAGATTTTGTTATGGGTTTGTTACTGAACCATGCTGGAAATCTGGAAAATGCCCACAGACTAGTCCTCAGAGCCAGGTGCTAAGTGGCCATTAATTGCTTAGCCGGCCATTCAGCAGCAGGAGTGGGGGGTTGGGAACTAGAAATCTATAATTCACTCGAAGGACGGCTGAAAGCTCACATATGCCACAGCACAGACTGATGGTCACTATGAGAGTTTGCTCTATGTTTGCAAAGCTGGAAAACACCCACAGACTAGCTTCCCAGAGACAATGGTACTGACAAACCAGCTAGGTGCTAAGTGGCCATTTATTGCTTAGCTGGCCATTCACCAGCTGTGGAGCTGTGAACAAGAGAACTGTGAACTGCCTGCAACAGTGGGTGGGGTGAGAAAAGCTGTTTCCTTCCAGTCTTCTTTAGGGTGGTAAAGTTTGGGATTTAAAATGTGTGTTTACCTTTTATTTTTTGTTGTAACCAATTCAGACCTTTTACGCCTTTCTCACTTGTGATCCCTTAAAACCTACCTGGCTCTAGTTAATAGACTTGTTTTTATCCTAACTGGTGTGTTTTCATTTAAGTGTTGGGGGGATTTCACTTGAGATAACCAGGGTGTTTCCTAATCACCATCCTTTGTTGGGATGAGGAACTAATGAGCTTGTACCCCACAATTGATACCAGTCAGCCCTGTGTTCTTTGGGAACCAGGGCCCAGTATCCAGCCTGCCTGACTCATGAAAGGACACCCCCCATCACCACCAGCCTCTGCTTCAACCAAAACGGATCAGAGACAAGACTTGCAGAGGGCAGTGAAGGGTGGGGGGATACACACCTTGACCCCTCCTGACAAGATTAAGGCAACTTCCCTAGCCTCATCTGCATGAAAGATGGGACAGGGAGGCATCTTCATTAGCATACAGAATGGAGACCAGAGATTCCAATGCAAGAACCGCACTGAACTCTGGGACCAGAGGAGCAAGGAAGCACTGCATCATGCGGGATCTCTGCTCCATATGTTAATGATCCTACACCTGCACACACCCAGCTCCGCAGTTATTGGACCAATTCTAGTAATAAATCCTTCATTGATATCCAGAATACTGAAGCAGCCTAATTGCATTGTGAGCTCCCTGGAAGGAACACCACCCATAGCCTTGCATAATGACAGGTTTCAGAGGAACAGCCGTGTTAGTCTGTATTCGCAAAAAGAAAAGGAGGACTTGTGGCACCTTAGAGACTAACCAATTTATTTGAGCATGAGCTTTCGTGAGCTACAGCTCACTTCACTTGATGAAGTGAGCTGTAGCTCACGAAAGCTCATGCTCAAATAAATTGGTTAGTCTCTAAGGTGCCACAAGTACTCCTTTTCTTTTCACCCATAGCCAAGAGTGGTCAGCTCCTATTGTCTAGCCTAAAGAAAATGCTTGAGTCATCGGTTTGCCCATAAACAAATCTAGTGTTTTCCCTTGAACCATTGTATTTTTCCTACAAAAACCCCATCTCACGCTCCAGTCAGTGTTCTGATGCATGGATCCAATCTCTGCAACAGTTCCACTGGGACTCCGTCTTCTCCTGACTGATCGTGCTGGGGGCTCTGCCTGTCTCCAGCACTCAGGACCCTGAGCTACCCCCAACACCTAGGAACCCCAACCAGTTCAAGTTTCATAGAAATGGTGAGATTCTCTCTCTCTCTCTCTCTGTTTTCTTTTCTACCTCAGCCAGGTATAGTTTTCTGTATATAACTTTTGTAGCCTTTAATAATGTAACTGTCTGTTTGTTTAGGCTCTCTTTGTGTAGTTATCACTATTATTCAATAAATAACTTTTATGGTTAAGCTGGTTGCTTCTCTCTCTCTCTGAACTTTACTCTTTTGTGTTTTTAGCTTCCCCATTTACCCTGCAGCAACGCTCGTCTTACCTAAGCTAGGTTTCAGAGTAGCAGCCGTGTTAGTCTGTATCCGCAAAAAGAACAGGAGGACTTGTGGCACCTTAGAGACTAACCAATTTATTTGAGCATAAGTTTTCATGAGCTACAGCTCCCTTCATTGGATGCATTCATGGGTTACTACCTGTACAATAGTGATGTGAAAGTGGGGATAGGGACATGCTGAACCTGTGACATATGAGGGTGGCAGCTTGGAAGTGCGGCTTGATCTGGTCCACTCAGACTTGCTCTGTTAATGTGTGTGTGTGTGTTCATCCGGTTCTGGGGCTGGAGGAGCCCAGCCCTTGGGAACCTAGGCCCTGCAGGATAGTTCCATTGGGAGGGGACTTGCAGAAGGGAATCATAGAATATCAGGGTTGGAAGGGACCTCAGGAGGTCATCTAGTCCAGCCCAATGCTCAAAGCAGGACCAATCCCCAATTTTTGCCTGAGATCCCAAATGGCCCCCTCAAGGATTGAACTCACAACCCTGGGTTTAGCAGGCCAATGCTCAAACCACTGAGCTATCCCTCCCCACCCCATGGAGAAGTAGAACTCCATATAAAAACACAAGCAGTACATTGATAGAATTACAGAACCCCCCACCCCAGAAAAGTAACACTGATAAATAAGCATACCCCAAAGTAACGGGCACATCTGGTAACAGCGTACAGTCTGGACAGTAGAAGACGCTCAGCCGGGGTGCAAGCCTGGAAGTAGAGAACAGACTGGTGTTGCTATGGGCTTTAATTCATCCCTGGTTGGCAAGTCGCACTCAGTGCTGCATAGCTGGGAGTGACTTTGAATCTGTTGGCTGGCTGGGTGTGAGCAGAGCGTGGAGGGGTCTGTTGTTCACTCAGCGAAGCAGTGTAAAACATGTCCTGGGACAGAGAATTAAGCAGTTCAACAGTCCACACTGTACCCTGGGGTATGTCTCACCCACCATCTCCTGGGACCCAGCATGGCCCCACTGGTCTTTCGTCATTCAGCTCAACTTTCAGCATGAGAACAGGGCTAATCGGAGAGAGGGAACCAGCCAACATCCTCAACTGCACTGGCTTTGGCTAAATGCTAAACACCCCCGGGATAGGGATTGGGGCTCTGCAGTCAGCCTTCCCCTCAGGCCTCATTCTCCTTCCTCACCTTGCTTCTGTCTTTCCTGTTGCCTTCTGTCTCCTACAAGTCTCCTACCTTAGTCAGTCGAGACAGCACCACGTTTTGCAACAGTTCAGCTTGCCTGTGACTGGAGAGGCAGCTCAAAGCAAAGCCTTAAGCAGCCCAACACAGAGAGAAATTTTTCAAGTCTCAGAGGGGCTGATCAGCTGGCAGGCCGTGCCCGGGATTCTCCTGCAGGGAGGCTGCAATTGAGACTGAGCCCTGGTAGCAGAAGCTTGTACTCATGATGCACCCTTAATGCTGAGAAAAGCTGCCCACCTGTAACCGTGCCTTTGTGGGTCACAGCTGAGAATACCACATTCAGGTCACACTGCTGAGAAACAGGATAAATACACCCCAAAATGCTGTTGGTTTTTCTCCCAAAAGATATACCAAAAGAAGTTTGACTGTTAAAATAAACTCACAGTTAGTTTTCCAAACATTTTTATAGCTCTACGCATTCTTTTAACTTTGCCAGTTTCCGTAGCGAGTGGGGAACGTAGCTTCTCAAAGTTAAAATGGATCAAAACATATCTGCGTTCAACAATAGTGCAAGAGAGACTTGTTGGACTTGCCATAATGATAATAGAGCATGAAATAGCTGGAAAACTGGACCTAAAAGAACTAGTGACTGAATTTTCAAAACTTAAAGCAAGAAAAGTCATGTTTTAAGAGCACAGAGTGTTTTTTTTTGGAGTGTTTTGTAAATACAGGTTAAAGTTCATTGAAGAGTTTTCTTATTTCTTTCTATATTGGATGTGGTGGTGATGGCAGTTAAAGCAGGATAGGGCAATGGATGATTTTGAATTTGTAATAATAAAAATTATAATTAACATTTCTAATGCATTTTTATTTGAAATCGGACTGAAATATCATCTATCTCTCATGTACAAATCTATTCTGAAAATTTCGTGTCTCTGTTTTATCTGATCTCAGAAACATTGGTTGGACAGATGGACGGATGAACAAACCGAATAGTTTAAAAAAACCCCAATGCTTAAAAACATTAAAGGGAAGAAAGGGGCAAAATGTTTCCCAGTTTACCAAAAGCTGATTGCATGGTTCGCCTAGGGCACCAGTTGCTGACAGCTAGTCTAGGGCCGCTTCTGAAGAGGACACCCTGTGCTGGGTTTGCCTGATTCCCACCTGTCCTGCTGAGAGCCAGCTGGGCTGAGGTCGGGGGCAGGTAGGTGAGCAGCAGTGTCTGGAGAGACCCCAGTTGCAGGGGGCTGTTGGATGAGGAGCTGAGCCAGGTGATTCATCTGGAAGCAGGGGTACCCCACTCCGCCCCTCCCCTGCTCAACTGCTCCTGCCTTTGCCCTCTTCCTCACTGGAGCCCCTGGCCAGTCTGGGCTGGGAGCCCCTCCTGTCTGCTGTGTGTTTGAAGTCAGGGTGTCACCCCCCATCTGGGTACTGGTCTCCAATGCGCTGGGGTGACGGCACAGGGGGATCTGTGGGTGCTGCAGCCTCCCTGGGTCTGGAGCTGCTGGCAGCTGCTTGTGTCCGAAGGGGCCTTCAGGTTCCTAACTCAGACTGGTTTCTTAAAGAGACAGTGCACTCCTACACTCACTCAGGCAGACACATGCTCCCCCACCCCCCACCCCCAACACTGGGGCTCCCTGCATCCAGGTTACTTCCCACCTGGGCTGTGCTATGAGGCAACAGCAGCTGTTGCTCTGCTGCCCTCTGGGGAAAGTGACCTGGAGGCAGGGAGCCCTGAGGGGGCTCCTGGCTCCCCGGCCTCACAGGGTGGAGGAGCAG
This sequence comes from Lepidochelys kempii, assembly GCF_965140285.1. Taxonomy (NCBI): domain Eukaryota; kingdom Metazoa; phylum Chordata; order Testudines; family Cheloniidae; genus Lepidochelys; species Lepidochelys kempii. The sequence goes on along the minus strand of NC_136393.1, from coordinate 45,487,063 downwards.
CAGGTCAGCGAGCAGCGATGCCCACTGCCTTACGCATCCAGGGCAGTTTCCCCACGTGGGGGCAGGAGGGGGATGCGGGGTTAGGGTGAGGGGAGACTCAGAGTGCAAGGGTTAGGGGTGCAAGAGGGGAATGCAGGGACTGGGGTGAGGGGCACGCACAATGGAGGGATTAGGGTTGCAGGATGGGTACAGGCGTTGGGGTGGAGGGGGAAAAGTGCAGAGGTTAGCAGTACAGGAGAGGGGAGGGCTTGGGGTGAAGGGGGCATGCACAGAGCAGGGGTTGGGGTGACGGGGCACGGTACAGGGTTGAGGGCTACATTAGGGGGCAGGAGCAGGGGTTGGGGTAAAGGGGCGATTGTATAGGGGTTAGGGGCACAGGAGGGGAGTGCAGGCATTGGGGTGAAGGGGGAACGCACAGAGCGGGAGTTGGGGTGCAGGAGGGGGCAGGGGTTGGGGTGAAGGGCAATGCACGGTGCGGGGTGCACAAGTGGGGAATGCAGCCTGCATTCCCCAATTGCTGCACTGTGCATTGCCCTTCACCAGGAGTTAGGGGTACAGGAGGGGGCAGGGGTTAGTGGGGAGCCAATGGAGGGCACCAAATGCAAGTTTGCCAGGGTGTCATTTTCCGGTGCCAAGGCGGTGGGTTGATCGCTAGGACCCGGGAGCGGCTGGGGGGCGGCTCTGGGGGGAGGATCGCGGGGCTCAGGCCCGGCCCAGGAAGTGACTCGCAGCCGCTGCGGGGACTCTGGCTCCCGGCGAGATCCCCGCGCCCCGGCGGCTGGTGCTGGGAGCCCGGAGCCCGGGCTGCAGCCGGGAGAGGGGAACCTCCAGCCGGGCCCTGCCCGCTGCTCCCCGGGAGCCTCTCCCAGGGCAGAGCCCCCAGCCCGGCCAGGGCCCCTTCCCGGCCCGGCCCCTGCCCCGGGGGGCCCCGCTCGGAGGGAAGGTAAGAGAGACCCGCCCCCCCCGTCACCCCCGGGCTGCAGGGGGCGGGTTTGGCCCCGGGCTGCTCCCCGCGGAGCCGGCTGCGATTCCCTGCTCCGGGCCCGGGAAAGCTGCCGCCAGCTCCCGGTGTGTGCGGGGGGCAGAGAGGGGACTGGGACTCGCACGGGGTGGGGTGGGGTTGGGGGGCAGAGAGGGGGAGGCGGTGGGGGGACATTAGGGGATTGAGGGGGAACGGGGATGCTTTAGGGGACAGAAGGTGGGTGATGGGATGGGGGGCAGGGAGGTTGGGGCGATGCAGGGGGATCAGGGATCGGGGGGAAAGATTGTGGGGCTGAGGAACGGGGCTGGAATGGGGGGAAGATGTGAGGGAAAGGGGGGATGTGGGGAGGGAAGGCTGTGGGGAGACTGGCGGGGGAAGGGAGAACGGGGGGGGGGACGACACAAGGCAGCTCCCCCGCCTCATGGGGTAAGGGAGGGTGAGGGACTGCCCAGTCCAGCAGCCAGCTGGGAATTTTTTTCCCTGTAGCTGGTTAAGCAGCCATGGGCGGGGACTAATGTCTCAGGGCTCAGAAACTATTTGGCAAATATCCAGACCCCTGCCACGCCCCACTCCCCTCCTTCCAGTGTATTATCGTCAGACACACCCGTGCTGGTGGGGTCCGTGTCTCCTGAGTGTTGGGGGCTGCCCAGGGCCCTGGTCTGGTTTCCCTGCAGGATCCAGATCTCAGCCACACCGGAGTCAGACCGGAGTCACTGCTGGCTCTGGCAGAGGGTGAGCGCGGATGGGCCAGTGGGATCCGCCTCTGCCTGCCTGTCCCTGGGGGCTGCAGGGACAGGACAGGGAGGCTCAGACATTAGCTGCTGCTATCAGAGGGCTCCGGTTCTGGCAAAGGGAGAGGAGGAGGCAGGTGTGTGTGTCTCTCCCTGCTTGTGTGATTACTGCTCTATGGTATTTTTTACTAAGGATAGATCTACAACCCTGAGATTGATTGGCAACCCCAAGAATTCAAACCTCAAGAGTTATGTATCCAAAAGTCTATAAATAAGGAAATCAATAAATTTTGTTTCTTTTATTACCTTTTTGTGTCTGAGCCTTTGGGGTGTACTCGCTTTACAGTTTTACTGCTATCACTTCCAAGGGATCCATATACCTAGAATGGTTGTACAATCCTATAACGTTCGATGCCATTTTACACTTCTGGGAACATGTGATTCCCCACCACAGTCTTGCAATTGAAAATTGATTTTAAAACCTTATTTCCATAAGTAACCCCCTATCCTGCACACTCGGAAGTGCCCACTTGACTTTTCTATAACTTCATTTATTGCATAGATCAATGTGGATTTTTCTAGCGCATCATTTATACTTTTAATTCCCTGTTTTAAGTTCACAGCCTTTTATGGATGCTACGTTTTTGTTGTGATGCATTTCAGGGCTATTGTTCCTTCTGGCACATGTACTGATTTGTACGGCCAAAGTTAAAGAATTTTTAAACTGAATTGTTCAGTTTTTCCTTTGCATTGGTCAGGCCGAGGAACACACTGTGCTGACCTCACCCCTTCCTTTATGTTTCTGCAGTGGAATAGCTAATGCAGGTTAGTTACCCCATGGGAAAAACATCCATTTTCTTATAGACACAGACAGTGCTGCTGACTCTGATGTTAAATGACCCATTATTGTTCATGGGCTGAAAACTGTGATACTGATTGTGTCTCTCCTGCTTCTGCTCCTGTGCCAGGCACTGCATCTGCATGTCTGTGCCCATTTGTGGGGGCATCATGGAAATAAAATTAAAACATGTAAAACTAAAGGAAGTAGCAGAGACTTCTCCCCACCACCACCTATTTCCCATGTTCCCTTCCCTTTACTTCTTCAGGACTTTTCTGCATGGTTTGATGCTAAAGGTGTGAAGTTAATGCACATAAATTCCAATGCTTAAAAAGCCTCTGTGGTCACTTTCCTTCAGAAGTCAGGTGGCCTTAATTTTGAGGGTGGCAGTCAGGGCAGCCACAGACAAGTGCAGGAGACCTTCCCCTCAGCGCTGGAAATCATCAGGTCTTTGATCTCATCTTTGATCTCTTCTTAAACATTTTTAAAGTTTTGTATCGTCCTGGTGTAACCCACATGCAATTTTTCAAGTCCAAAGAGAAGGCGCGAAGCAGCAGGGCGCTCGTCTCGTCTTCCCTGAGTTTTGCCTTGTGTAGAAACGGCATGACGATATTTCACAGCTTTGTCAAAATTTCATTAAAGGGGTTCAGGTTGAAATGTAAGGTGATCTCGCTCCACCTCTCTCTCCTGCAAAGGAGAGGACATCCTTCATGAGCAGGAGAGCGAAGGCCGGATAGTTTCATGGCAGATCCTGCTGTGCTATACAGGGATCCCTTTTATAAGCAACACAGACCAAGTAGGGGCACTCTTGTCCCATGAGAATGACCTGATTGATCCACAGTTTTGGTGCTTTAAACTCTAAAGACTTCTTTGATCTCAGCCTCTCCATGCTCGCTAACCACAGGGCAGTTAAACTATATCTCTTACTAACTAGGCACTGCCAGGAAAATGTAACTTACAAAGGCAGCATTGTCTGTCGTACTTGAGGATGGTCATGTCAGTGAGACTGACTGTGATGCTCACAAAGGTGTGAGGCAGTCTGGCAGATGTAACAAAAATATACTAAACTCACTTCACACATTTTAATGTTGTGTCTTAGCACATGTGCAGAGCTCAGGGCCAATCTTCTGGTACAGAAGCATCAGAAACCGGGTGGGGCAGTTACCAGACATGCTCTGTATTTGTTTCCAAAGCTGCATTGAATGTTTTCATTGTAGGCCAGCCACCTGGCACGGCCACTCCCTCTTTACTCACCTGAGAGCGGAGGCAATTAGAGCTTGGAGGGGAGATAGGTGTTTACGACAGCCACACGTCAAAGAGTCACAGTCTCCATGCCCTGGGTCCGCTCTGAAAGAATGGAGCCAGGCAAGGCTCTGGTGCAGTGTCTTCCCCCCTTGGGGCACACTCTCACCAGGGCAAGAAGCCTCCTGGGTCTGACCTCATAGTGTTCAGCTCCGCTGTTCACACCGTGAGCTCCCCGCAGGGAGTCCACCTGGATGGGACACTTGGGGAAGCCTGAGATGCCCCTCACGGGCCTTCCAGCCTACCTCCCCCATCAGCCATGACTTTCAGCCAGTTTAGAAAACAGAAGGGTTTTTTAGTCACTGCGAGTACAGTGTAGAACAGATATTGTTAGCACGGAATTCAGGAAGACGCAGAAAAGTCCATCTTGGGGGGGAATCCAGCTTTGGGCTCTCCTTGCTGAGTCCCCAAACTGGAGACTGACCAGCTTCCCAACGCCCAGCCTCAGTCAAGCCTAGTTACCCTCCTCTGTGTTTTGCCTCTTTCCTGAGCAAACAGGTCAGCTGGCCTCCCCCCTCCTGCTGTTCTCCAACACCTTCGGCTGGCTCCTTGTAGGGGACAGGCTCCATCCATCACTTGCCAGGATACAGAGTGTCAGCCATTCTCTATGCCCAGGCAGCCAGTCTGCAGCCACCCCTGCCCTCTAGGGGTCTCCACAATGATCACACATCCTTATCCCTCCAGCTTGATATGAGAAACTGAGGCACGCACACCGTATTCAGAGAAAACATTAAGAACACTCCCATTTCCTCACAACCTGGCATATCAGTGGACTGCTTGGCACAAGAGCATGCTCGTCTCTGCTGTGTGGGAAGGGTTTGCTGACGAGGCTGAGAGGTGTTTTGAAAGGAAGGAGACCCAGATGTTCTTCACATCCGAAGGACCCTGGGTTCTTCTGCTTCATATGGCCATGTTACAGAGACTGCAGGTAGGGTGACCAGACAGAAAGGGTGAAAAATCGGGACAGAAGGTGGGGGGTAATAGGTAACTATATAGGACAAAGCCGTAAATAGTGGGACTGTCCCTATAAAATCGGGACATCTGGTCACCCTAACTGAGGGCTAGATTCACAGTGGCACACAGGCACCCAAACCCCAGGCTAAGCACATAAATCTGGCATTAGGTGCCAAAATCCCAATTTAGGCTCCACGGAAACATACAAAATTCCTGACAAACCCCGCAGATGCCAAAGCTCACTCAGCAGTAGCTATGTTTTCAGGGTAGAAGTTCCCTGGGGAGCCTTAGTTTCTGCCTCTGAGCATGTGCCCTGCTGCCTTCTCCGGGTCATCTGGACCCAGAGATTGGTCACGGCTACCATTAGGAAATTGTGCTCGTGGCCGTTTGGGATGTGATGCCAGTGGGGAGCCCCAGGGATAAGGAGGACGTGAGAGGTTTTGCCAGCAACCCAGTGGTGGGTTAACGTTGCCTGAGAAATAACTGCAGTGATTAACAGGGACAATTCCATGCACGGAAGCCTGGCTGGGGCAGACATAAGGAGACTTTGTCTAGAGACCAGTGTCGGGTGAATCGGACCCTGCAAATCACCAGAGAGAACCCGGTGGCAAAGCACTGACAAGTGACACCTCCATGACCAGGCCCAGGGCTAGTAACCAGCGAGCCTGGTGTGGAGCCAAGAGACCCTGTCTGCCAAACTCCTGCCTGATCCAATGTCTCACCAGAGCAAATCACGCACGGAGTCAGTATCACTGCAAAATGTGTCCCCTGCTGTTCTCTCTAGGACCGGGACCCCCTCACTCCTGAATCCCTGTTGGTATTGGGGACTCTCTGGAACAATCAGGGAGCTCTATAGAAATGCCCCTTCTCCCCCGTCCCCAGGATCTGGATGTCTCCTTTCTGTCCTCCCATTGGCTCGGTGGCTTTTCTGGATGATGCCCCCGTAGTGCTGTGGCCAGGGGACGTGGAGGCTCTGAGGGGCAAGGTTTGGGGCGGGGAGGTTTCAGTGCAATGGGTTTTTTGCTAGGGCACAAAAGGATCTGGAGTGGTGTGGGGAGTGTTACCTGCGCACTTTAGGGGCACCCACCTTTACCCAATTCCTCGGGCTCAGGGTGTACTTTTTGCAGGACCTTTTACCAGCCTTACAGAGTAACATCCTTATTCCCTCTTTATTGACGGCAGAATACACATGCTAAGCATACAGTGCTATACTCTCCAAACCAAGGCGAACTTTCCCTATTGGCCAGGCAAGGTCAGTCTGCTCTGGTCTGGATTCTGGTTGCAGCATGTCAGGGTCATGTGGAGGGTTCTTAGCAGCTTTGATCTTAGGCTGTGTCTTAGAGGTGAGTTCTTCTTCTTCTTCGTCTTCTTCTATATTCTTTTGTTCTTTCTCCTTCTTGGACCCCAGTTTCTACAGTGAAGCTTGAGTCCTGCTTAGCTAGACCTTAACCAATCATTTTACTAACCAATCCTAAGATATTGTAACAAAATTCTCTAACCAATCATCCTCCTTCCCCTTAATTAATTTCCACCTCGCAGAATTAACTGTTTATCAGACAGAAACAATCAAAGAACCAGACAGAGCTCATCCAGACAAACGGAAGAGAAGTGGGGACCATAAAGACAACCTGCTCCCAACCTATTGTTTGATTTAAAAGTAAAAAAAAAAAAGCACAGCCATGATCTCCGGGGGTCTGGATTCTGAGTGTTTGGGGTCTGCCCAAGGCCCTGGTCTGATTTCCTTTCAGGATTCAGATCTCAACCACACCGGAGTCACTGCTGGCTCTGGCCAGGTGTGAGTCTGGATGGGCCAATGAGATCATAGCATCCTGGAAGATTAGGGGTGGAAGAGACCTCAGGAGGTCATCCAGTCCAATCCCCTGCTCAAAGCAGGACCAACCCCAAATAAATTATCCCAGCCAGGGCTTGGTCAAGCTGGGCCTTAAAAACCTCTAATAATGGAGATTCCACCACCTCCCTAGGTAACCCATTCCAGTGCTTCACCATCCTCCTAATGAAATAGTGTTTCCTAATATCCAACCTAGACCTTCCCCATTGCAACTTGAGACCCTTGCTCCTTGTTCTGTCATCTACCACCACGAAGAACAGCCGAGCTCCATCCTCTTTGGAACCCCCCTTCAGGTAGTTGAAGGCTCCTATCAAATCCCCCCCACCCACTCTTCTCTTCTGCAGATTAAATGAGCCCAGTTTCCTCAGCCTCTCCTCGTAAGTCATGTGCCCCAACCCCCTAATCATTTTCATTGCCCTCTGCTGGACTCTCTCCAATTTGTCCGCATCCTTTCTGTAGTGGAGGGACCAAAACAGGACGCAATACTCCAGATGTGGTCTCACCACTGCCAAATAGAGGAGAATAATCACGTCCCTCGGTCTGCTGGCCATGCTCCTACTAATACAGCCCAATATGCCGTTGGCCTTCTTGGCAACACTGTTGACTTCTCCCCAGCTTCTCGTCCACTGTAATCCCCAGGTCCTTTTCTGTAGAACTGCTGCTTAGCCTGTTGGTCCCCAGCCTGTAGCAGTGCATGGGATTCTTCCATCCTAAATCCAGGACTCTGTCCTTGTCCTTGGTGAACCTCATCAGATTTCTTTTGGCCCAATCCTCCAATCTGTCTAGGTCCCTCTGGACCCTATCCTCCATCATTAGAGGTGATGCTGAGAGGGGCTCCCTGTGTCAGCGAGTCCCCGAGCTGCTGCCCTCAGTGACACAGCCTGGTTCAACCCCCTGTTAGCAGTGTCAGTGGCTGAGCTGCCTGATGAAAGCAAAGGCTCAAATCAACGGGGCAGTCACCCGTTCTCCCAGGGAGAGGGAAGATGATAGAAAAGGGAGAGAGAAGAGACTGGAGTGGGCAGCAGGAGCAAGAAGTGCAGAGGGAGATTCCCAGCTCCCAGCCCTGCCTGGGTCCGCTCCCTGCATCCCCTGGGCGCCCAGACTCTCCTGGGAACAAGGCGAGGAGCTGAGAGCAGACAAGCCAGTTGCTGACTCTGCTGAACACTGCACAACTTAGGGAGAAGGGGGAGATCTAGGGGGGGTTACACTACAATGTTGAGGGAATCCTCCAAAGCGGCTCCTTTGATTCTTGCATTTGGCTCAGAGATACTGTTACTGTTACGTAAAGATCCCAATGGGAATGGGGATGTGACATGAACTCCAGCCCCTTCTGTAACCTCCCCCATCGCCCCTCTCGCCCCCACAGGCTGAGGAATCAGGTCCACGTGTCTCTCCAGATCATCCCGTCTTCCAGGAGACGGGGAAGGGAAAAGGCTGTGATGGAGCCAGCTCAGGTAGGGGATATTCAGGGAGCTGCTGGCCGGGGGAAGGGAGAGGCAGGGAGGAAACTGGGTGTGACAAACCTGCTGATTTTCTGAGTAGGTCCATTGGTGGCAGGGAAGGAGGCGACATTCCCATATTTGTCAAACAGGACACAACCCCCTTGTCCATGGCTGGTAACATTTTCCAGACTCCCAGGGCTGGAGCCTGACCCCACTGGCCAGAGGCTGCTGTGAAATACAAAGGGAAGCTGTTGGGATTCCTGTCCCTGCCCCGGCTCAGAGCTCTGCTTCCCATCTCAGCCTGTGGCTGGCAGGCGTGTGGGAAATGAGAAGACCCTGCCCCGCTCCGTGTGCTGAGGGGGACAAGGAGCTCTCACCTTCTCCCCACCCCCTGAAGCCTCCTGGCTGCTCTGAGCAGGGTGGGGGTGGGATTCTGCTACTCTGGCCCTCCCGCAGCTTCACTTTTTTTCCCCTTTCCCATGACTAGTGGGATTGTGGCTGGGGCAGCAGGTGCTGAGTGGGGGACTCTTGTTGTTTCAGATGCCGGTGACCTTCGAGGAGGTGGCTGTGTATTTCACCCAGGGGCAGGGGGCTCTGCTGGACCCTGCTCAGAGAGCCCTCTACAGGGACGTCATGCAGGAGAACTACGAGACGGTGACCTCTCTGGGTAAGGGATTCCGTCCCCTTGGTTATTAGAAGCTGTGGGGGGTCTGCGTGTCTGAATCTGGTCAGGTTCTTCCCTGGTCAGTTAGATCAGAGCTGAATGGGTTCCATAATGCACAGCTGCCATGTGAGAGAGCCTTGCATCTCCATGCTCTCTCCAGTGGGACGTGGGTGTCAAAACCCCATGGACAAGTTAAACCATCCCCACCCCTCCAGCTTTCAAAGGGGCAGAATTCATTCATTGTCCTGTCTGTATCGATTCCCAGTCACACACACAATCCTTATTTACTTCTCTTCTTGAGAATAGCTCCAGCCATGGGAAGGGCTCTGGGCTCTGCAGGTTTAGAAATAAGCAGAGGTTTAACTCCAGACCTATGTGTGAGTCAGCAAGTCCCCAGGGTGCACAGTTCCTGGGAACTCCTGCCGAGGGCGTAACAATTCCCGTCACATCCCCAGATATCTGCCTCTCCCAGTGACCAAGTTCCCAACCCCTTTGGTTCCACGTAGCTCCAGAAGAGCACGGGGACAGGTTCCACTCACAGAATGTCCTCTGTGACAAATTTCAGAGTGGTAGCCATGTTAGTCTGTATCAGCAAAAAGAACGAGGAGTACGTGTGACACCTTAGAGACTAACAAATTTATCTGAGCATAAGCTTTCATGGGCTAAAGCCCACTTCATCAGATGCATGGAGTGGAAAATACAGTCGGCAGATAGATAAATACAGAGAACATGAAAAAATGGGGTTTGCCATACCAACTCTAACAAGACTATCGATTAAGGTGGGCTATTATCAGCAGGAGAAAAAAACTTTTGTAGTGATAATCAGGATAGACCATTTCAAACAGTTGACAAGAAGGTGTGAGTAACAGTAGGGGGAAGATTAGCATGGGAAATAGTTTTTAGTTTGTGTAATGACTCATCCACTCCCAGTCTTTATTCAAGCCTAATATAATGGTGTCCAGTTTGCAAATTAATTCCAGTTCTGCAGTTTCTCATTAGAGTCTGTTCTTGAAGTTTTTTTGTTGAATAATTGCGACTCTTAGGTCTGTAATTGAGTGTCCAGGAAGGTTGAAGTGTTCTCTGACTGTTTTTTGCATGTTATAATTCTTGACGTCTGATTTGTGTCCATTTATTCTTTTACGTAGAGACTGTGTGGTTTAGCCAATGTCCATGGCAGAGGGGCATTGCTGGCACATGATGACATATATCACATTGGTAGATGTGCAGGTGAACGAGCCTCTGATAGCGTGGCTGATGTGATTAGGTCCTATGATTGTGTCCCTTGAATAGATGTGTAGACAGAGTTGGCAGCGGGCTTTGTTGCAAGGATAGGTTCCTGGGTTTGTGTTTTTGGTGTGTGGTTGCTGGTGAGTATTTGCTTCAGGTTGGGGGCTGTCTGTAAGCAAGGACTGACCTGTCTCCCAAGATCAGTGAGAGTGAGGGATTGTCCTTCAGGATAGGTTGTAGATCCTTGATGATGTGCTGGAGATGTTTTAGTTGAGGGCTGAAGGTGATGGCTAGTGGCATTCTGTTACTTTCTTTGTTGGGTCTGTCCTGTAGTAGGTGACTTCTGGGTACTCTTCTGGCTCTGTCAATCTGTTTCTTCACTTCAGCAGGTGGGTATTGTAGTTTTAAGAATGCTTGAGAGAGCTCTTGTAGGTGTTTGTCTCTGTCTGAGGGGTTGGAGCAAATGCGGTTGCATCTTAGAGTTTGGCTGTAGACAATGGATTGTGTGGTGTGGTCTGGGTGAAAGCTGGAGGCATGTAGGTAGGAATAGCGGTCAGTAGGTTTCCAGTATAGGGTGGTATTTATGTGACCATCGCTTATTAGCACTGTAATGTCCAGGAAGTGGATCTCTTCTGTGGACTGGTCCAGGCTGAGGTTGATGGTGGGATGGAAATTGTTGAAATCATGGTGGAATTTCTCAAGGACTTCTTTTCCATGGGTCCAGATGATGACGATGTCATCAATATAGCACAAGTAGAGTAGGGATGTTAGGGGATGATAGCTGAGGAAGTGTTGTTCTAAGTCAGCCATAAAAATGTTGGCATACTGTGGGGCCATGCGGATACCCATAGCAGTGCTGCTGACTTGAAGGTATACATTGTCCCCAAATGTGAAATAGTTGTGGGTGAGGACAAAGTCGCAGAGTTCAGCCACCAGGTTTGCCTTGACATTATCGGGGATACTGTTCCTGATGGCTTGTAGTCCATCTTTGTGTGGAATGTTGGTGTATCCATAGTGGCCAGGATGGTGTTTTCTGGAAGATTACCAATGGATTGTAGTTTCCTCAGAAAGTTAGTGATGTCTCGAAGATAGCTAGGATAGCTACTGGAGTGTAGGGCCTGAGGAGAGAGTCTACATAGCCAGATAATCCTGCTGTCAGGGTGCCAATGCCTGAGATGATGGGGCATCCAAGATTTCCAGGTTTATGGATCTTGGGTAGCAGATAGAATACCCCTGGTCGGGGCTCTAGGAGTGTGTCTGTGTAGATTTGTTCTTGTGCTTTTTCATGGAGTTTCTTGAACAGATGGTGTAGTTTCTTTTGGTAACCCTCAGTGGGATCAGAGGGTAATGACCAGTAGAATGTGGTGTTGGAGAGTTGTCTAGCAGACTCTTATTCATATTCCAACCTATTCATGATGACGACAGCACCTTCTTTGTCAGCCTTTTTGATTATGATGTCAGAGTTGTTTCTGAGGCTGTGGATGGCATTGTGTTCTGCACGGCTGAGGTTACGGGGCAAGTGATGCTGCTTTTCAACAATTTCAGCCCGTGCATGTCGGTGGTAGCACTCTCTGTAGAAGTCCAGTCTGTTGTTTCAACCTTCAAGGGGAGTCCACACAGAATCCTTCTTTTTGTAGTGTTGGTAGCAAGGTTTCTGTGGGTTAGTATACTGTTCAGAGGTGTGTTTGAAATATTCCTTGAGTCGGAGATGTTGAAAATAGGATTCTAGGTCACGACAGAACTGTATCATGTTCGTGGGGGTGGAGGGGCAGAAGGAGAGGCACCGAGATAGGACAGATTCTTCTGCTGGGCTAAGAGTATAGCTGGATAGATTAACAATATTGTTGGGTGGGTTAAGGGAACCACTATTGTAGCCCCTTGTGGCATGTAGTAGTTTAGATAGTTTAGTGTCCTTTTTCGTTTGTAGAGAAGCAAAGTGTGCGTTGTAAATGGCTTGTCTAGTTTTTGTAAAGTCCAGCCACGAGGAAGTTTGTGTGGAAGGCTGTTTTTTTATGACAGTCTCCAGTTTTGAGAGCTCATTCTTAATCTTTCCCTGTTTGCTGTATAGGATGTTGATCAGGTGATTTCAGTTTCTTGTAGAGCGTGTGGCACAAGCTGTCAGCATAGTCTGTGTGGTAAGTAGATTGTAATGGATTTTTTACCTTCATACCTTTTGATATGATGTCCACCTGTTTGCATTTGGAAAGGAAGATGGTGTCTGTCTGTATCTGTACAAGTTTTTTCATGAATTCGGTGGATTTCCATTTCATACTGGTAAATGCACTGCCTTGCCTTGCTTATGGTTCAGTAAATTTGTTTGTCTCTAAGGTACCACAGGTACTCCTCGTTCTTTTCTCTGTGACAAATACTCTCTCAATCCTCCATGCACCCTGATCTGGTCTGATTTCACCCCCTGCGCAGGGTTTCCCATTCCCAAACCTGACCTGATCGCCCGGATGAAACAAGGGGAAGAGCCGTGGATGCCCGATCTCCAGGCCTGCGAGGAAAGAGAGATCCCGAGAGGCCCCTGCACAGGTGAGGACTAACACAGAAACCATCCGGGGAATGAAGGAAAAGGTTGAGAATCCCAAAAATGTAGTGTGAGTGAGTTCCCTCAGTTCTTCCTCATCTCACGCAGGGCAGGTCTGTAGTCAGCAGATATGTCTCATGGCTTTCCACCCAGCCCGTTAGCTGCAGAAGTTTTCTTCCCAACTTTCCTTCCCTGTGAAAGTTTGGGTGGAATGTGGAGGAAGAATCCAATTACTCAGTCTTTGTGTTTGGTTTTCCCTCAGTGGTATTCCTCTTTCTCCGCAGCACAATGACTCCTGTCTAGATTGTCTTTCTCCCATCAGGTGATGAGAGAGTGAGTGAGAAGGATGAAGGGAATCAAGATCAGAAAGTTCCTGAGGAAGTGGAACCACAGGGGACCTTTGTGGGAAGAGCTGAAGAGAGTTTTTCCCAGTGCGTGGAACAGGGAGAAGCCTGTGGAAATTGGCAGAGGTCAGAGAGGCTGCTGGGAAACCACCCAAGGCAGAAAGTGGATGAATCTATTAACTGTGGGGGAGGAGACAAGGATCCCACAGCCCAGCAGACAAATCCCAAGAAAGAGAAACCCTGCCACTGCCCCAGATGTGGAAAAGGATTCATTCTGATATCACAGTTTGATACAAATCAGAAAACCCATACTGGAGAGAAATCCCTTCAATGCTTTGACCGTGGGGAAAGCTTCAATAACCGCTCAGACCTTAATAACCATGGGAGAAGCCACATGGAAGAGAAACCCTATCAATGCCCTGAGTGCGGGAACTGTTTAAATTGGAAGTCAGCACTGATTACACATCACGTAATCCACACAGGAGACAGAGTCCATAAGTGCTTAGAGTGTGGAAAAAGCTTCATACAGAGGTCAGGCCTTCTTAAACATCAGGCAGTCCACACAAGAGAGAGATCCCATAAGTGCTTGGACTGTCAGAAAAGTTTCAGAAACAGATCAGCCCTTCTTAAACATCAGGCAGTCCACATGGGAGAGAAACCCCATAAGTGCTTAGACTGTGGGAAAAGTTTCATATGGAGGTCAGACCTTGTTAAACATCAGGTAATCCACACAGGAGAGAGATCCCATGAATGCTTAGACTGTGGGAAAAGTTTCATACGTAGGTCAGACCTTGTTAAACATCAGGCGATTTATACAGGAGAGAGACCGCACAAGTGCTTAGACTGTGGAAAATGTTTCATACGGAGGTCAGACCTTGCTAAACATCAGGCAATCCACACAGGAGAGAGACCCCATAAGTGCTTAGACTGTGGGAAAAGTTTCATACAGAGGTCAGACCTTCTTAAACATCAGGCAATCCACACAGGAGAGAGACCCCATAAGTGCTTAGACTGTGGGAAACGTTTCATACAGAGATCGGACCTTGTTAAACATCAGGCAGTCCACACAGGAGAGAGACCCCATAAGTGCTTAGACTGTGGAAAAAGTTTCATATGGAGGTCAGACCTTGTTAAACATCGGGCATTCCACACAGGACAGAGATCCCATAAGTGCTTAGAGTGTGGGAAAAGTTTCCTACGGAAATCAGACCTAGTTAAACATCAGGCAATCCACACAGGAGAGAGATGCCACAAATGCTTAGAATGTGGAAAAAGTTTCACACAGCGATCACATCTTATAATACATCAGAGGATCCACACAGGAGAAAAACCCCATAAGTGCTTGGACTGTGGGAAAAGTTTCACAAACAGATCAGCCTTTGTTTTACATCAGAGAATCCACACAGGAGAGAGACCACATAAATGCTTGGACTGTGGGAAAGGTTTCAAACAGAGATCACACCTCATTAAACGTGGGAGAATCCACACAGGATCTAAACTTCGGTGACACATGGTCTGAAAGTGTTAACTTTCAGAATAATTGACCCAGATTCTACTTTTAGTGCTGTGTTAGAAATGTGTGTAAATGGTAATTAGGGCCATTCCGCATTAGATAAGCTAGAGCTTTGAAATGTAAACCTGTATGGTTAAAGAACTGGAAGAAGATAGTAATTGTAATAATCTATGTTTATTTGCATCTTGTTAGAATATACTGTAACAAAGTCACCAAAAGTTTTCTGTCTTCCACTGTATGTTGTTAAATCTGAGATGAATAGGAAATATTAACATATAGATAAATCTTGGGTGTAATAATATCATTGTCTATATGTCTCTGTAAAGTTTGTGGTAAATTGTCTATGAGTTGCTTTATGAATAATTACCTTATGTTAATCCATGTAATTAATTTCCACTGAGATTTAGGTAAGAGAAGGTTACTTCAAAATCCTATTGTTCACCCAAGGGCTGTGTGCTGTCAAAAGGCTGCAAAAATCTGAATATGGGATATGATCTGGGACATGATCCTTTTATCTCAGTTGTGCTTAAGCTTTATTTGGGGTGAGTTTGAGTTATAAGATGGAGATCTCCAGTCCCAGCTGGACCGCCCTGATATCGAACATTTGGACATTGGACTATTCCTGATTAAATGATTCTGAAACAGACTCTTTGCAATTCTAATACACCATCTCTACAGTGAAACTGACCTTGTCATAAATATAAAGGGAAGGGTAAACCCCTTTGAAATCCCTCCTGGCCAGGGGAAAGCTCCTCTCACCTGTAAAGGGTTAAGAAGCTAAAGGTACCTCGCTGGCACCTGACCAAAATGACCAATGAGGAGACAAGATACTTTCAAAAGCTGGGAGGAGGGAGAGAAACAAAGGGTCTGTGTCTGTCTGTATGCTGCTTTTGCCAGGGACAGAACAGGAATGGAGTCTTAGAACTTTTAGTAAGTAATCTAGCTAGGTATGTGTTAGATTATGATTTCTTTAAATGGCTGAGAAAAGAATTGTGCTGAATAGAATAACTATTTCTGTCTGTGTATCTTTTTTTATAACTTAAGGTTTTGCCTAGAGGGGTTCTCTATGTTTTTTTAATCTAATTACCCTGTAAGATATCTACCATCCTGATTTTACAGGGGGGATTTCTTTATTTCTATTTACTTCTATTTTTATTAAAAGTCTTCTTGTAAGAAACTGAATGCTTTTTCATTGTTCTCAGATCCAAGGGTTTGGGTCTGTGGTCACCTATGCAAATTGGTGAGGCTTTTTATCCAACATTTCTCAGGAAAGGGGGGGTGCAAGTGTTGGGAGGATTGTTCATTGTTCTTAAGATCCAAGGGTCTGGGTCTGTAGTCACCTAGGCAAATTGGTGAGGCTTTTTACCAAACCTTCCCCAGGAAGTGGGGTGCAAGGTTTTGGGAAGTATTTTGGGGGGAAGGACGCGTCCAAACAGCTCTTCCCCAGTAACCAGTATTAGTTTGGTGGTGGTAGCGGCCAGTCCAAGGACAACGGGTGGAATATTTTGTACCTTGGGGAAGTTTTGACCTAAGCTGGTAAAGATAAGCTTAGGAGGTTTTTCATGCAGGTCCCCACATCTGTACCCTAGAGTTCAGAGTGGGGGAGGAACCTTGACAGAGCTAAAGACTCTATTCATCTCTGCATGATCTTTTAACCCATACACTCTCTTTTCTTGTTGTAAGAAATCTTAGTTTAGTTAATAAGAACCGGCTGTAAGTGTTTATTTCGGTCAGAACTAAATAATTCATTAACTTGCTGGGTAATGTATCTGATCCTTTGGGATTGGTAGAAAATTTTACGTGATGAAGAAGATTCTCAGTAATCCCCGTCATGTTTAACTGCGCTGTATGGGAGGAAGTCAAAGGTTGGCTTGCTTCAAGAGAACTGTGCTTTGGCCTCTGTGTAGCCAGTAAGGTATTGCAGAAGCTGCTTTGTTGGTGGCTTGGTGAATCTAAGTATTGGAATAGCCACCAGTTTTGAGGATTGTCAGCCCATTCTTTGCAATTCGTCCTAATTGAGCAATCTCAGTGTGCCCCTCACCTCCCGGGACCCTGGTCACAACTTCATAAATGCCTTACCTGTGGGGAAGGTTTCATTCAGTGACCTCACCTCATTAAACATCAGAGAATCCACAAAGAGAGACCCTAGGAACAGGCTGACTGCAGCAAAAGATTCAATTCAAGCTCACACATCAGTGATCCACACAGTAGGCCCAGCTCAGAGATCAGTGATCCACACAACAGAGAGACCTTGAATATGGTGGAAGCTTCATTTGGTGCTGCTGTAGTATCAAGCATCAGGAAATTTGGCCAGGGAAGTAACGTCTTAGATGTTCTCAGTTTGGAAAATGCTGCAAGTGGAGCTAACTTCATGTTGGACGTCATAACAACATAAGAACGGCCACAGTGGGTCAGACCAAAGGTCCATCTAGCCCAGGATCCTGTCTGCCAACAGTGGCCAGTGCCAGGTGCCCCAGAGAGAATGAACGGAACAGGTAATCGTCAAGTGATCCATCCCCTGTCGCTCATTCCCAGCTTCTGAGAAACAGAGGCTACGGACACCATCCCTGCCCATCCTGGCTAATAGCCATTGATGGAAATATCCTCCATGAATTTATCTAGTTCTTATTTGAACCCTGTTATAGTTTTGGCATTCAAAACATCCTCTGGCAAGGAGTTCCACAGGTTGACTGTGCGTCATGTGAAGAAATACTTCCTTTTATTTATTTTAAACCTGCTGCCTATTAATTTCATTTGGTGACCCCTAGTTCTTGTGTTATGAGAAGTAGTAAACAACACTTCCTTATCTGTTTTCTCCACACCAGTCATGATTTTCTAGATCTCAATCAAATTTCCCCTTACCCATCTCTTTTCCAAGCTGCAAAATCCCAGTCTTATTAATCTCTCCTCATACGGAAGCTGTTCCATACCCCTAATAATTTTTGTTGCCCTTTTCTGAACCTTGTCCAATTCCAATCTATCTTTTTTTGAGACGGGGCGACCACATCTGCCCGCAGTATTCAAGATGTGGGAGTAACATGGATTTATATAGAGGCAACATGATATTTTCTGTCCTGTTATCTATCCTTTTCTTAATTATTCCCAGCATTCTGTTTGCTTTTTTGACTGCCGCTGCACATTGAGTAGATGTTTTCAGAGAACTATCCACAATGACTGAGATCTCTTTCTTGAGTGGTAACAGCTAATTTAGACCCCCTCATTTTATATGTATAGTAGGGATTATGTTTTCCAATGTGCATTACTTTGCATTTATCAACATTAAATTTCATCTGCCATTTTGTTGCCCAGTCACCCAGTTTTGAGAGATCCTTTTGTAGCTCTTCGCAGTCTGCCTGGGTCTTAACTATCTTTAGTAATTTTGCATCATTTGCAAATTTTGCTCCATCACTGATTATCCCTTTTTCCAGATCATTTATGAATATGTTGACTAGGACTGGTCCCAGAACAGACCCCTGGGGGACACCGCTATTTACCTCTCTCTATTCAGAAAATTGACCATTTATACCTACTCTGTTTCCTATCTTTTAACCAGTTACCAATCCACAAGAGAACCTTCCCTCTTATCCCGTGGCAGCTTAGTTTGCTTCAGAGCCTTTGGTGAGGGACGTTGTCCAAGGCTTTCTGAAAATCTAAGTGCACT
Source organism: Lepidochelys kempii (assembly GCF_965140285.1). Lineage (NCBI taxonomy): Eukaryota > Metazoa > Chordata > Testudines > Cheloniidae > Lepidochelys > Lepidochelys kempii. Next base: position 45,469,026 of record NC_136393.1, on the reverse strand, counting down.
ATATCCACTGGATCCCCTTTGTCCACATGCTTGTTGACCACCTCAAAGAATTCTAGTAGATTGGTGAGGCATGATTTCCCTAGATGTTGACTCTTCTTCTATATGTCTGACAATATTGTTCTTTATTATAGTTTCAACCAGTTTGCCCAGTACCGAAGTCAGGTTTACAGGCCTGTAATTGCCGGGATCACCTCTGGAGCCCTTTTTAAAAATTGGTATCACATTAGCTATCCTCCAGTCATCTGGTACAGAAGCTAATTTAAATGATAGGTTGCAGACTACAGTTAGTAGTTCTGCAATTTCACATTTGAGTTCCTTCAGAACTCTTGGGTGAATCCATCTGGTCCTGGTGACTTATTGCTGTTTAATTTATCAATTTGTTCCAAAATCTCCTCTAATGATACCTCAATCTGGGACAGTTCCTCAGATCTGTCACCTAAAAAGAATGGCTCAGGTTTGGGAATCTCCCTCACATCCTCAGCCATGAAGACTGATGCAAAGAATTCATTTAGTTTCTCTGCAATGGCCGTATCGTCCTTGAGTGCTCCTTTAGCACCTCAATTGTCCAGCGACCCCACTGGTTGTTTAGCAGACTTTCTGTTTCTGATGTATTTAAAAAATGTTTTGCTATTACTTTTTGAGTAACTGTTCCTCAAATTCTTTTTTTGGTCTGCCTTATGTATTTTTACACTTCATTTGCCAGTGTTTATGTTGCTTTCTATTTTTCTCACTAGGATTTAACTTCCACGTTTTAAAGGATGCCTTTTTGCCTCTCACTGCTTCTTTTACTTTGTTGTTTAGCCACAGTGGCTCTTGTTTGGTTCTCTTTTTATGTTTTTAAATTTGGGGGGTATACATTTAAGTTGAGCTTCTACTATGGTGTCTTTAAAAAGTTTCCATGCACCTTGCAGAGATTTCACTTTTGGCACTGTACCCGTTAATTTCTGTTTAACTAATCTCCTCATTTTTTTGTCGTTACCCTTTCTGAAATTAAATGCTACAGTGTTGGGTGGCTGTTGTATTTTTCCTGCCACAGGGATATTAAATTTAATTATATAATGGTTACTATTACCAAGTGGTCCAGCTACATTCACCTCTTGGACCAGATCCTGTGCTCCACTTAGGACTAAATCAAGAATTGCCTCTCCTCTGGTGGGTTCCAGGACCAGCTGCTCCAAGAAACAGTCATTTAAGGTGTCAAGAAACTTGATCTCTGCATCCCGTCTTGAGGTGACATTGTACCTAGTCAATATGGGGATAATTGAAATCTCCATCAGAGACTCCTCCCCACAGCAGGGAAATTCTCTCAGGACCCTGACCGGGCCATAATGACAAACCCATTTCCTCATTCCCACACATATCAGGGGCATTTGGCTCCCAAGGATCCAGCTGCCCATCACTGGGGTGAGGATCCAGCAGCAGCTGAGCATCAGCTAGTCAGTGACCCTCTGGCTCTGCCTGGTCTAAGCAAACCCCAGGCAGAGGAGGAGGAGCCCCCATCAGCCCCTCCTCCCTGCTGCAGCCCTGGGAGAAGGGAGAGAGAGAAACTCCTCCAGAAGGTCTCTCTGCCTGGCTGAAGTTTCTCCTCCCCCCCCCACCGCCGCCCTTTCCCTCCCAGCCGGGATCCCCCTGCCATGGCGATGAGGAGAAGGACACTTGGGCCAGGCCCCACCTTCACTCCACCCCCCCATCTTCCACCAGTCAAGTCTGGGCTCCCCCACTTACCTGGAACTGTTCCCTGCAGGGGGAGTGTCCCTGGGTGCTGGGTTCTGGGGGTTGAAATATTGAGGGACCAGGGTGATGGGTTATGGGGAGGACACCAGGGATTTAATGGATAGGGCTGGGGACCTGGGACTATTGAATGTTTGGGGATCATGGGATAAGAGGAGAGGGAGAGTACAGGGGTAGAGCGGTGCTGCCTCTCCTCACTCGCCTCCTCCACCCTTTCTCTCTGGCCCTTCTGCAGTCAGCCAGCACCCTGAGAGGGGCTGATTCCCACAGGGCCTTTTGTGGGAGGCCTGGAGATCCCATGTCTGCCTATGCAGCATCAGCCTTTGAAGGTTCTCTGGTATGTGGTTGAGATTAGCTAGCCCTTCTCTTTAACAGTCCACCAGTTTTTTCTGGTGTAAACTGTGTGACGCTGACAGACCAGGTGCCAGCTCATGCCAGAACCCTAGGCCAATTCATAGAATCATAGGACTGGAAGGGACCTCGAGAGGTCATCACATCCAGTCCCCTGCACTCATAGCAGGACCAGCACCATCCAGAATATCCCTGACAGGTGCTTGTCTAACCTGCTCTTAAAAATCTCCAATGATGGAGATTCCACAGTCTCCTTAGGCAATTTATTCCAGTGCCTAACCACCCTGATAGGAATTTTTTCCTAATGTCCAACCTAAACCTCTCTTGCTGAAATTTAAGTCCATTGCTTCTTGTCCTATCATCAGAGGTTAAGGAGAATAATTTTTCTCCCTCCTCCTTACAGCAACCTTTTAGGTACTTGAAAACGGTTATCTTGTCCCCTCTCAGTCTTCTCTTTTCCAGACTAAACAAACCCAGTTCTTTCAATCTTCCCTTGGAGGTTGTGTTTTCTGGACTTTTAATCATTTTTGTTGCTCTTCTCTGGACTTTCTCCAAATCCTTCCTGAAATGTGGCACCAGAACTGGACACAATACTCCAGCTGAGGCCTAATCAGCGTAGTGTAGAGTGGAAGAATTACTTCTCATGTCCTGCTTACAAGACTCCTACTAATACATCCCAGAACGATGTTTGCTTTTTTTGCAACAGCGTTACACTGTTGACGCATATTTAACTTGTGGTCCACTATGACCCCTAGATCCCTTTCCGCACTACTCCTTCCTAGGCAGTCATTTCCCATTTTGTATGTGTGCGTCTGATTGTTCCTTCCTAAATGAAGTACTTTGCATTTGTCCTTATTGAATTTCATCCTAATTACCTCAGACCATTTCTCCAGTTTGTCCAGATCATTTTGAATTTTCATCCTATCCTCCAAAGGTCTTGTAACCCCACCCAGCTTCATATCATCCGCAAACCTTATAAGTGTACTCTCTACGCCATGATCTAAATTGTTGATGAAGACATTGAAAAGAACTGGACACAGAACTGATCCCCGCGGAACACCACTCGTTATGCCCTTCCAGCATGACCATTGATAACTACTCTCTGGGAGGTTTCAGAGTAACAGCCGTGTTAGTCTGTATTCGCAAAAAGAAAAGGAGTACTTGTGGCACCTTAGAGACTAACCAATTTATTTGAGCATAAGCTTTCGTGAGCTACAGCTCACTTCATCGGATGCGTACTGTGGAAAGTACAGAAGATCTTTTTATACACACAAACCATGAAAAAATGGGTGTTTTGTAGTGGTAAACACCCATTTTTTCATGGTTTGTGTGTATAAAAAGATTTTCTGTACTTTCCACAGTATGCATCCGATGAAGTGAGCTGTAGCTCACGAAAGCTTATGCTCAAATAAATTGGTTAGTCTCTAAGGTGCCACAAGTACTCCTTTTCTTTTTACTCTCTGGGAATGGTTATCCAACCAGTTGTTCGCCCACCTTATAGTAGCTGTATCATTTCGGTATTAGGGTAGATCAAAGTTATTGTTAAATGTACCCGAGTGTATTTGATGTTTAAACTTCATGACAATTAATGGAATGTTACTAGCATTGTTTTCACTTATCTATATCCTGTTATGATGTAGTAGTGAACATTTCCAATCTGTATACCCTGTAACTAAATAACCCATCAAACGAGGAAGAAGCCTTGTGGAATGCAAATGAAGAACTTTAACAGAAATGTGCTATTTCAAAGCAAGTGGGCATTGTGCGTGAGGATTGGAGATCAAAGACTCAAAATGCATTCCTTACTCTCCATTATCAAAGGAAAAGCTCACGTGGGTAGTGACCCTGTCAGCCTGTTTTCTGTGAGAGGAAGCCGTAAGTATGGATTCAGAGAAAGCTTGTTCATCTCCGATCTGTCTGCACTCTTACAGGGATATTTACCTGATACAAAGTAGAGATCCCTAGGGACAATCTGGATACCCTGAAAAGACTTTTGGGAAACTGGCAGTTTATTACATCACTGCCACCCTTTGGAATTACACACTGTGATTCACCTGTGTCTATATTTAACCTGCTCTAACCTCTCCATAACTCTCATTTCCTTTTCTTGGCTAACGAACCTTCAGTTAATTTACTACAGAATTGGCTACCTGCATTGTCTTTCGTGTAAGATCTAGGGTACCAATTGCTCTGGGGTAAGTGACTGGTCTCTTGGGACTGGGAGTGACATGTTGGGATGTGATTTTTGGTGTAAGTGACCTTTCATCACAAAGTCCAGTTTGGCTGGCTGGCAAGACAGACTGGAGAGTCTAAGGGGACTGTCTGTGAGTCTAGGGTAAGACTGGGATAATGATCCAGGAGTTCACATTTATCACTGGCTTGGTGAAATCTAATTACAGAACAAACCAGCTTGGGTTGTCTGCCTGGTTTTCTGCCAGTCTGCCCGGAGATCAGCACTCACAGTTGTGAGCTGCGCCAGACAGCATGACAAACCAACCTGCAGCACCTTAACTATTCTGATCACCCCCCATTACAAGAGTGAGCATTAGTCCTTGAGTTCCCCCTTTGGGGCCAGTTGTCTAATTCCCAGATATTCTCACATTACTCCAGGCCCTGCTGAAAAGCATTGAGTGTTTGTACATTTTCTCCTATATGGGCCAGAATTAAACAGATGCTAAAAAAGGTGGGAACTGGGACAGAAAAATGTGGTTGTGACATTCTATACCTTGGGGGAGCATCCTGTAACCCCTGTATTCCTCATTTATTCATCATTGTGATATTGCATGTAAAGCAGGCCATGTGAGATATCAGGGGAAAGGCTATGATCTGCTGAAAGTCACTGTTCTATCTAAATATATATACCATGAATGCAGGTGAAGTTATGAGAATTGTGTTGTATGCTTGTCAGCAATACATGCTGTAAATTTGGGAAGCGCCCAGATGCTAGCTCTCCAGAGATAATGACATGAGAGGTAACCAATACCCCAGTGGATGCTAAATAGATATGACCAGCCATTGTCCAGCAAAGGAGTTACAATTCAATGACTCACCTGCATAAGGCCACAGGAGGGGTATTGCTCAACCATGTCTGGGCCAGCAACGCCCACCAGACATGCATGTCCATGTCCATGTGCATCCGCAAATCCGCACAGGGAAGAAACCTCTGAGATGTTCTCAGTGTGGAAAATGCTCCAAGTGGAGCTAACACCATGTGGGACATCAGAGACCCCGTCTCACAGCCGGGAAATTCTCTCAGGGCCCTGACTAGGGCTGGCCATGTTCACGAACCCGTTTCCTCATTCCTGCCCACATCAGGGGCATTTGGCTCTCAGGGATCCAGAAGCCCATCGCTGGGGTGAAGACTCAGCAGCAGCCGAGCAGCAGCTGGTCAGTGACCCTCTGGCTCTCCCTAGTCTAAGCAAACCCCAGGCAGAGGAGGAGAAGCCTCAATCAGCCCTTCCTCCCTACTGCAGCCCTAGCTACTGAGCAAATGGGCCACAGGTGGAGGAAGGGAGAGAGAGAAACTCCTCCAGCTGCTCCCTCTGCCTGGCTGAAGTTCCCCCCCCTCTCCTTTCCCCTCCCAGCTGGGATCCCTCTGCCATGGCGATGAGGAGAAGGACACTTGGGCCAGGCCCCACCTTCACTCTAGACAGCTGTCCCCACCCCCCATCTTCCACCAGCCCCTAGGCTGACCTCCCCCACTTACCTGGAGCTGTTCCTTGCAGGGGGAGTGTCCCTGGGGGCTGGTACCTCCTCCCCTCCCTGAATCCCCCAGGGTGCTGGGCTCTGGGGGATCAAACGTTCACTGACCAGGGCTTTGGGTTCTGGGGAGGACACTGGGGATTGAATGGCTGGGGCTGGTGGAGCTGGGAAGCTGGGTGCTGGGGTATCAAGTGTTTGGGGATCATGGGATAAGAGGTGAGGGAGAGCACAGGGGTTGAGAGGTGCTGTCTCTCCTCACTCACCCCCTTGGCCCCCTTCCCCCTGCCCCCTCTGCATTCAGACAGCTCCACTGAGAGGGGCTGATTCCCACAGGGCCTATTTTGGGAGGCCTGGAGATCCCACCTCTGCCTCCGTAGCATCAGTCTCCGAGCACCTGTCTATGGTAGGAATCGTGGTCGGGTTTAGCCGGCGCATCTCTGTGACCCTGCACTGGGTGTCTGAGTATAAATGCACTGTGAGCATCTTATGTGTAAGGCTAAGAGATTATCCTGGATGTTTTTAGTAAAATCAGGGACGGGTCACAGGCAATAAAGCTAAATTTGCAGAAGCCTGTGATCTGTCTGTGACATATACTAATGATATCCATGACAAAATGGGGAGGGAGGAGGCTCCAGCACCCATGGCTGCTGTGGCTCTGGAGTCCCATGGTATCTGGGCAGCTGTGAGGGTCTGGTAGAGGGCTGCAGAGGCCCCATGGCTGAGAGCCTCAGAGGCCCCCAACACCACTCGTGACAGCTAGGAACTGCAGGACCCCTATGGCCTGCAACAGCCCCGAGCTCTGGTGGGCAGCTCTTGGCTGCAACAGTTGGCAGGGGGACCCTGCACCTCCTTCCTGCCATGGTCTGAAGCCACCAAGGTCTCTGGAAGTCACAGATTCCATGACTTCTGCGAGCTCCATAGCAAAATTGTAGCCTTACTTATGTGTTCTGACCCTCTCTCATTAGCACAGTGATTGCTAGTCCCTGACTTCCCCCTTTGGGGCCGGATTGTCTCATTCTCAGATAGTTTCACATTTTTCCAGGCCATGCTGAAAAGCATTTACTGTTTGTACATTTTTCCCTTTATGGGCCAGCATTAACTAGATGCTAAATAAATGGGGAGCAGGGACAGTAGAATGTGGTGTTTGGGCTTCTGTGCTATTTCAGGTCAATGTGGTGAGTCTGAGGGATTCCCTCGTTCCCCCCTCACCATCATCCTCAACTCCTGACACTGTAACATCTGCCCAAGCGATGGAGAGATTTATCCCATCCCTGTTCTACCCCCCGCCTCCCAAGATGTAACTTATCACTGGGTCCCTGGTTCTCCATGCTAAAGAATCACAGTTTTGATGTCTAGGATCCTAAGTCAGACTCCGGAGGGCTGGAGAAGAAAGTGTCATAGACCTCAGAGTGGGTGGGGAAATCCCAATGAACCTCAAAGCACAGTTAGACCTTTCAGATCTCAGAGCCCTGTTTCCACCTATTGGTAAAATTGCTTCCCGGCTTTATCTAGGCTTAGTACAGATCATTTGTAGATGGGAAAGTTTCTCTTTCTTCTTCTTTTATTATAATGATGCTAAAACTTTTGCAACTAATACAACCGAATAATGAAGTGAGAAATGAAACCGGTTTGGCCACTTCAGAAGAAAATGGGTGTTTATTTTCCTGATTTTTGAATCTTGAAGGATTCTCTGAGATTTCTCTTTATGAATGTGAAAGGTTTTTATAGCCCACCCTGGACTGTGGGTTTTTCTCTTTTCGTGAAGGCTGTTAGGTCACATACTTTGATACTAATTTAGTTTGACAGGATGTAGCTCAGATTTATTGAGGACTTCACGAGACAAATGATCATTTGACAGAATAGTCCCTTTTTAGATTTTATTTTATTTCAAGCTTTATCTAATTCTTTGTCATGAGATTCTTTTGTGTGGTTTGTACAACGACAGTGATCAGTATCTCTCAGCAGGAACACTGATGGTGCAAACTAGATCCACACTCCGAGAGGCAGAGACTGAAATGGAAATGAAGTTACTGCCTGATCCGTGCAGTGATGTGAGATACCCTTGGGACAGGGAGAAGGTGAAGGGGAACAGAGCTGGGCAATTGCTGGGTTTGCTCCTCAGAGCCAAAAGGCTGAGGCTGAGAATTGTGCACTTGCTGCACCAGTGCCAGAGAGCGACTAGACCTTGACCTGTGTCATGTGAAGCTGGACCTGAAATCTAAAGGCCCAAGAGAAATGATGGGAGGAGCGAGCAGCATCTCCCTATTGCTAAGATGCTGAGGTTGGGCGCAGGCAAGAAGGGAGCCGGGGATGTTAGGAGACCTGGGAGGTTTGAAGCCAGGCCGATCCCCATCACTGAGGCCAGATGGAGATGAGGAACCTGACAGCCCAGCTGGTCACACTCTCCCCATGTCCCGCCGTGTCCTGTGTTAGCATGACAGAGAGTTTCTTTGCCCCACTTACCCATCACTGCATCCCTCTTGTGACTAACCCCTGCTCCCCATGTTCACCACTGCGTAGGGTTTGGATATGTTGTGTACAAAGTGTGCCTGGTGAGGGATCATTGGAAAACTCAAGATCTGCTGAATATTGTGCCATTGAAATGCATGTAACACCAGTGCATGTAGAATGGTGAGATTTTAATGTATGTTTGTTTCTAGGGTGACCATCTTCCAGGTGTCCCAAAAGAGGACACTGATTGGGGGTGGGAGCTGGTGGAAGGGGGGTGTTGAGTTAGGGGTGCTGGAGGGGGTAAGGTGGGGGTACTCATGAGGTGAAGGCACTGTTGGCTGCTGTCTTAGTGAAAGGGGGCTGGCAACAGCTTTCAGTCAATGCCGACCTGCAGATCCCTCCCCTGGGTTGGGAGCCTGGGCCTGGCTGGGCGGGATCCTGCAGCAATCAATCAGCTGTAGATGCAGGGGCATGGACCAATTGGGAAGTGACCAATCAGGGCTGTTTCTGAGCTGCAGTCTGTCTGCTCTGCAAGGCCACCCCCCTCCCCCCATCCCCCTGGACATTTGCTGTTATGGGAAAACCCCGCCCAGCAGGCTCAAAGGAGAGGATCTGTCCAGAAAAACCCAGACATATGGCAATGCTTTTTGTTCCTGGAATATGTCATAGCTCTGGGGATTGTCCCACTCAAACTCCTCAGAGACGACAAAGGACCTACCGTTGGTGTTAGAAAACTCTTATCTGGCTATCCATTACCAACGGGAAGAAGGGGGTAAACAAAGAAATTTATAATTCATAAGAATGTAAGAACGGCCATACTGGGTCAGACCAAAGGTCCAACAAGCCCAGTATCCTGTTCTCTGACAGTGGCCAATGACAGGTGTCCCAAAGGGAATGAACAGACAGGTTATCATCAAATGATCCATGCCCTGTCACCCAATCCCAGTTTCTGGCAAACACAGGCTAGGGACACCATTCCTGCCCATCCTGGCTAATAGCCATTGATGGACCTATTCTCCATGAATCTATCTAGCTCTCTTTTGAATCCCATTATAGTATTGACCTACACAATACCCTCTGGTAAGGAGTTCCAGAGGTTGACAGTGTGTTGCGTGCAAAAATACTTTCTTGTGTTTGTTTTAAACCTGCTACCTATTAATTTCATTTGGTGGCCCCATGTTCTTGTATTATGAGAAGGAGTAAATAACACTTCCTTATTTACTTTCTCTACACCACTCATGATTTTATAGACCTCCATCATATCTCTCCTTAGTCACCTCTTTTCCAAGCTGAAAAGTCCCAGTCTTATTAATCTCCCCTCATACGAAACCGTTCCATACCCCTAATCATTTTTGTAGCCCTTTTCTGAACCTTTTCCAATTCCAATCTATCTTTTTTGAGATGAGACAACCACATCTGCACTCAGTATTCAAGGTGTGGACGTACCATGGGTTTATAAAGTGGCAATATGATATTTTATCTATCCCTTTCTTGATGATTCCCAACATTCTGTTGGCTTTTTTGACTGCCGCAGCACACTGAGTGGATGATTTCAGAGAACTCTCCACAATGACTCCCAGATCTCTTTCTTGAGTGGTAACAGCTAATTTAGACCCCAACATTGTATATGTACAGTTAGGATTATATTTTCCAATGTTCATTACTTTGCATTTATCAACATTAAATTTCATCTGCCATTTTGTTGCCCAGTCACCCAGTTTTGTGAGATCCTTTTGTAGCTCTTCGCAGTCTGCCTGGGACTGAACTATCTTGAGTAGTTTTGTATCATAGGCAAATTTTGCCACCTCACTGTTTACCCGTTTTTCCAGATTGTTTATGAATATGTTAAATAGGACTGGTCCCAGAACAGATCCCTGGGGAACACCACTATTTACCTCTCTCCATTCTGAAAACTGACAATTTATACCTACCCTTTGTTTCCTATCTTTTAACCAGTTACCAATTCATGAGAGAACATTCCCTCTTATCCCATGACTCCTTATTTTGCTTAAGAGCCTTTAGTGAGGGACCTTGTCAAAGGCTTTCTGAAAATCTAAATACGCTATATCCACTGGATCTCCTTTGTCCGCATGCTTGTTGACCCCACAAAGAATTCTAGTAGTTTGGTGAGGCATGATTTCCTATACAAAAACCATGTTGACTATTTCCCAACAAATTATGTTAATCTATGTGTCTGAAAATTTTGTTCTTTACGATAGTTTCAACCAGTTTGCCCAGTACTGAAGTGAGGCTTACTGACCTGTAGCTGCCAGGGTTACCTCTGGAGCCCTTTTTAAAAATTGGCAGCCCTTTTTAAAAATTGGCATCTCATTAGCTATCCTCCAGTCATTTGGTACAGAAGCTGATTTAAATGATAGGTTACAGATGACAGTTAGTAGTCCTGCAACTTCACATTTGAGTTCCTTCAGAACTCTTGAGTGAATACCATCAGGTCCTGGTGACTTATTACTGTTTAGTTGATCAATTTGTTCCAAAACCTCCTCTAATGACACCTCAATTTGGGATAGTTCCTCAGATCTGTCACCCAAAAAGAATGGTTTGGGAATCTCCCTCACATCCTCAGCCATGAAGATTGATGCAAAGAATTCATTTAGTTTCTCTGCAATGGCCGTATCGTCCTTGAGCATCCTTTAGCATCTCGATCGTCCAGTGGCCCCACTGGTTGTTTAGCAGGCTTTCTGCTTCTGATGTGTTTATTACTTTTGGAGTCTTTGGATAGCTGTTCTTCAATTTTTTTTTTTTGGTCTTTCTCATTATATTTTTACACTTCATTTGCCAGAGTTTATGCTCTCTTCTATTTTCCTCATTAGGATTTATCTTCCACTTTTTAAAGGATGCCTTTTTGCCTCTCACTGCTTCTGGAGAGAGAGCAGCAGCGGTGCTGAGGCAGAGGGAAGCTGGAGCAGTCTGGAGCTGGGTGCAGGGAGCAGCTGAGGGGTACGAAGGGGGGACCCTGGGCAGTGTGGGATGACATCATGTTTTCCTTTCCCATTTTTTCCTTAATTTTTATTACCCACTATTTAATAAATTGTATTTGTTCTGAACTCTGTACAATCAGGGAAGTGTCTGGAGTGAAGAGAGCACCCCAGACTGGGGATCCGACACCCTAGCCTCTGTTCTGAGTGATCGCAACAAGATTGGGGGTGAAGGTCCCTCAGGAATCCTGGGCCCAGCCTTGTTGGGGTTTCAGGGACTAGCGTGGAAGGGAAGTCCTCCAGGTCAGGCAGGCCTCGAGTAAAGGGAGTGGGAGCCAGGACTCAGATCCTTCTGCTATTTGATTCCATTGGGGAGGTGTATAAGCCAATAAAGTTCCCCACAATACCAGGAGTGTTCCCCAGCCTTCCTTACTTCTGTACCTATTTATTGGTTTCTCCTAAAGTTAATTAGGATTATAGGAGGAAGTGTCAGAGCGGCCACCAGGGAGAGTTGTTGGCCACACTGTGAGGCCACCAAATTTGGCCGTGAGAATCCCTGGGCTAGATGCTCATGATGGTCCCCGTCTGACCTTAGAGCCTGTGAGTCCAACAGATGCCAGACAGAGAGAGGCAAATCGCGGGTACTGGGTTTATCGCTAGGACCCAGGAGGAGCTGGGTGGGAGCGATCGCTGAAGTCCCTCATTCCCCGGCCGCAGGAAGTGACTCGCAGCCGCTGCGGGGACTCTGGCTCCCGGCGAGATCCCCGCGCCCCGGCGGCTGGTGCTGGGAGCCCGGAGCCCGGGCTGCAGCCGGGAGAGGGGAACCTCCAGCCGGGCCCTGCCCGCTGCTCCCCGGGAGCCTCTCCCAGGGCAGAGCCCCCAGCCCGGCCAGGGCCCCTTCCCGGCCCGGCCCCTGCCCCGGGGGGCCCCGCTCGGAGGGAAGGTAAGAGAGACCCTCCCATCCCCCCCTTGCAGCGGCCCCCCCCGGTCACATCTGGGCTGCAGGGGGAGGAGGATAAAGAGGGGCCGGAGGCGGGTGCAGGGGATGCCGGGGGCAGGCTGGGATGGGGGCAGGGGTGCACGGAAGGGAAGATGGGGCAATGGAGGAGGATCGGGGACTGTGGGGCTGAGGGGAGCGTGGTCGGGAATGGGGGAAGACGTGAGTGGGGGGCACAGCGAGGGAAAGGGGGGATGTGGGGAGGCGGGCGGGGGGAGATGCCCAGGCAGCTTCTCCGCCCCATGGGACACGAGGTGGGAGGGGCGGAGAGAAGCTCTTCTGGAACTGGTCAAACCAGCTTTGGGAGTGATCAGGGGACTAACCCCTCAGGGTGCAGAAGCTACAAGGAAAAAACCCAGCGTCCCGCCCCCTCCCCCACGACACACACACCCGGCTCTCAGTGTATTATTGTCAGACACCCCTGTGGTGGTGGGGGCTGCCCAGGGCCCTGGTCTGATTTCCCTGTAGGGTTCAGATCTCAGCCACACCAGAGTCAGACCGGAGTCACTGCTGGCTCAGGCAGGGGGGTGCGCAGATGGGCCAATGGGATCAGCCTCTTCCTGCCTGTCCCTGGGGGCTGCCGGGGGAGTCCAGGGCAGCTCAATCTTCAGGTGATGCCACCAGAGGGCTCCGGCTATTGGTAAGGGAGAGGGGTTTACACTGTAATGGGTGGAAATCTCCCAAAGTGGCCCTTTTGGTTCTTTCCTTTTTTTTAGCATTTGGCTCAGAGATGCTGTTACTGGGAGGGTCTGAAGAGTCCGGGGGGAATCGGGCTGTGATATGGACAGAGGACCCTTCTGTAACCTCCCTCTCGCCCTGACAGGCTGAGGAATCACGTCCACGTTTCACTAAAGATCGGCCAGTCTTCCAGGGGACAGAGAAGGGAAATGGCTGTGTTGGAGCCAGCTCAGGTAGGGGAGTCTCAGGGAGCTGCTGGGCAGGGGAAGGAGGAGACAGGGTTTGATAAACCTACTGATTTACTAAATAGGCCCATTGTGGCAGGGAAAGAAGAAAGGGACATTCCCCCATTTCTCAGGCAGGATATAACCACCTCGGCAGGGCTGGGAACATTTTCCAGGCTCCCAGTGCTGGAGCCTGACCCCACTTGCCCAGGGCTGCTGTGAAATACAAAGGGAAGCTGTCGGGATTCCTGTCCCTGTCCTCAGCTCAGAGCTCTGCTTCCTGTCCCAGTCTGTGGCTGGCAGGCGTGTGGGAAATGAGAAGATCCTGGCGTGCTCCGTGTGCTGGGGCGGACAGGGAGCTCTCACCTTCTCTGCCCCCTGAAGACTCCTGGCTGCTCTGAGCAGGGTGTGGGTGGGATTCTGCTACTCTGGCCCTCCCACATATTCACGTTTATTTTTCCTTTCCCATGAGTAGTGGGATTGTGGCTGGGGCAGCAGGTGCTGAGTGGGGGACTCTTGGTGTTTCAGATGCCGGTGACCTTCGAGGAGGTGGCTATTTATTTCACCCAGGGGCAGGGGGCTCTGCTGGACCCCACTCAGAGAGCCCTCTACAAGGACATCATGCAGGAGAACTACGAGATGGTGTCCTCGCTGGGTAAGGGATTCCTGTCCCCTCAGTTATTAGAAGCTGTGGGGTCTGCATGTCTTAATGTGGTCAGGTTCTTCGCTAGTCAGTTAGAACAGTCAAATGGGCTCCATAATGCACAGCTGCCATGTGAGAAATATATGCATTTCGGTGCCCTCTCCACTGGGACATGTGAGTCAAAACCCAATAGACAAGCTAAACCATCCCCACCCCTCCAGCGTTCAAAGGGGCATAAATCCGCATTGTCTTGTCTGTGTTGTTTCTTGGCTGCACATACAATCTCTGTTCATCTCCCTCCTTGGGAATAGCTCCAGGCATGGGGGGGGGGCTGTGGGCTCTGCAGGTTTAGAAAGAGGCAGGGTCTTAAGTGCAGACCTGTGTGTGAGTCAGCAAGGCCCCCAGAGCGCACAGATCCTGGGAACGCCTAGTGAGGGTGTAGAAATAATTCAACTCACCTCCCCAGACAACGTCCTCTGCGCAAGGGGACTCAGTGACCCTGTTCCCATCCTCTTGGATTCCACCTTCCTCCAGCAGAGCACAGGGACAGGTTCCACTCACGGAACGTCCTTAGTGACAGACCCTCCACCAATGGTCCATGCACCCTGATCCGGACTCATTTCACCTTCTGCACAGGATTTCCCATTCCCAAACCTGAGCTTATCGCCCGGCTGGAACGAGGGGAAGAGCTGTGGGTGTCCGATCTCCAGGATTTCAAGGACAGAAGGCTTCTGAGATGCACCAGCACAGGTGAGGCCTGACAGAGAAATTCCATCTAGGGAATGAAGGAAAAAGTTGAGAATCCCAAAATATGATGTGAGTAACGCCCTCAGTTCTTCTTCATCTCACCGAGAGCAGGGCTGTGATCAGCAGATATTGCTCACGCCATTCCACCCTTCCCGTCTCTCCTTCCTTGTAAGCGTTTGGGTGGGATGTGGAGGCAGAATCCAATTGCTCAGTCTTTGTGTTGGCTTTTCCCTCAGTGCTATTCCTCTTTCTCCCCAGCACAATGACTCCTCTCTGGATTGTGTCTCTCCCAGCAGGTGCTGAGCGAGGGAGTGAGAAGAAGGAGGGGAATCATCATGAGGCAGTTCCTGGGGAAGTGGAACCACTGGGGACCTTTTTGGGAAGAGCTGAAGGGAATTTTTCCCCTTGCTGGAATCAGGGAGAAGCCTGGGGAAATTGGCACAGGACAAAGAGGCTTCTGATAAACCAACCCAGGAAGAAAGTGGATGAATCTATTAATGGTGGGGGAGGAGACGAGAATCCCAGAGAGCAGCAGACAAATCCCAAGGAAGAGACACCCTGGCACTGCCTTGAGTGTGGGAAAGGATTCATTGTGAGATCACAACTTGTTACACATCAGACAGTCCATACGGGAGAGAAACCATTTCAATGCTTGGACAGTGGGGAAAGCGTCAATAAGTGCAAAGATCTTAATAATCATGGTAGAAGCCACACTGTAGACCAGCCCATTCAATGCGTTGAATGCGGGAAATGTTTCAGTTCAAAGTCAGCACTAAATTCACATGAGAAAAGCCACACAGGAGAGAGACCCCATAAATGTTTGGACTGTGGAAAAAGTTTCAGGTGGAGGTCGGCGCTTGTTAATCATCAGGCAGTCCACACAGGAGAGAGACCCCATAAGTGCTTTGATTGTGGGAAAAGTTTCATATGCAAGTCATATCTTGCTAATCATCAGGCAATCCATAGAGGAGAGAGACCCCACAAGTGCTTTGACTGTGGGAAATGTTTCATACGAAGGTCAAACCTTGTTCAACATCAGGCAATTCACACAGGAGAGAGACCCCACAAGTGTTTGGACTGTGGGAAAAATTTCATACAGCGGTCAACCCTTGTTAAACATCAGGCAATCCACACAGGAGAGAGACCCCACAAGTGTTTGGACTGTGGGAAAAGTTTCAAGCGGAAGTCAGACCTTGTTAATCATCAGGCAATCCACACAGGAAAGAGACCCCATAAGTGCTTGGAGTGTGGGAAAAGTTTCACATGGAGAGCAGGCCTTTTTAATCATCAGAGAATCCACACAGGAGAGAGACCCCATAAGTGCTTGGACTGTGGGAAAAGTTTCAAGCGGAAGTCAGACCTTGTTAATCATCAGGCAATCCACACAGGAGAGAGACCCCATAAGTGCTTAGACTGTGGGAAAAGTTTCACATGGAGGTCAGACCTTGTTATTCATCAGGCAATCCACACAGGAGAGAGACCCCATAAATGCTTGGATTGTGGGAAAAGTTTCATTCAGAGGTCACACCTTGTTAAACATCAGGGAATCCATACAGGAGCAAGACCCCACAAGTGCTTGCACTGTGGAAAAAGTTTCATAGAGAGGTCACACCTTCTTAATCATCAGGCAATCCACACAGGAGAGAGACCCCACAAGTGCTTGGACTGTGGGAAAAGTTTCATACAGAGATCAAACCTTGTTAAACATAAAACAATTCACAAAGGAGAAAGATCCCATAAGTGCTTGGACTGTGGGAAAAGTTTCAAGCGGAAGTCAGACCTTGTTAGTCATCAGGCAATCCACACAGGAGAGAGACCCCACAAGTGTTTGGACTGTGGGAAAAGTTTCACATGGAGGTCAGACCTTGTTAATCATCAGGCAATCCACACAGGAAAGAGACCCCATAAATGCTTGGACTGTGGGAAAAGTTTCATACAGAGATCACACCTTGTTCAACATCAGGCAATCCACACAGGAGAAAGACCCCACAAGTGCTTGGACTGTGGGAAAAGTTTCACTTGGAGATCAGCCCTGGGTTATCATCAGAAAATCCATACAGGAGAGAGACCCCACAAGTGCTTGGATTGTGGGAAGAGTTTCATACGGATGTCAGACCTCATTAAACATGGAAGAATCCACACAAGATGTAAACTTCTGTGATGCATGGCAAGAAAGGGTTAAGCAACTTGTATGTAATTGACTCAGATTCAACTTTTAGACAGAGATTTGAAAAGTGTTTCCGCCTTCATTAAGCTAGAGTTTGAAATGTAAACATGATAAAGACTTGGAAGAGGGGTAACTGTCATGGTCTATGTTTAGCTATATCTTTTTAGAGGTTAACAATTTATGCAAAGGGTTCCTGTATTTTGCTAATTCAGAGATTATACCCATCACCCATGTCACCTGCCCCATTCCAGCTCCCTCTCCTTGAAATCACTGAGGTTAGGGGCTGAAGGATGGAGGGAATGTTTATAGCTGAAATCACTGAAATCTGTTTTGCAAGGTTAATATCAGTGAGATCTGTTCCTCTCTCCTGCTCGGATATTTTCTCTGGGGATCCCGCAGACAGAAAGGAGCAGGTGTTACCATCTTGGGTTCCAATCACAACGGTGACTGTCTACACTAGTAATTCTGAAACTGTGGGGCACGTCCTCCCAATGGAGGCACAGGAATATGTCAAGGGAGACATGACCTCTGGCTGGGACTCTTGAAGAAGGAACTGGCCTATCTGGGAGGTGGGGATGAATGCTCAGGCTCTCAAAAGCCAGGTGGAGCAGCAGGGCAGAAGTCAGGGTGGCAATGGGGTGATAAGTCTGCTGTGAACAGTGATATTGAGGAATATCACTTTTCACTCGGTCACCCTTACTTCTGTGCTGCTGCTGGAGGCCTTCAGAGCCGGGCGCATCGCCAGCAGCGACTCTGCCTTTAGAGCTGGGTGGCCATATATGTGCTTGTGAGGGCGGGGGCGTAAATGACGACACACACAAAGAAGGGGGGGCCAATGAAACACTTTTGAGAACCACGGTTCTACACTCTTATGGTCACCACGATTACAAAAGGATAAATCTTCTCCCAAGTATGTCTTGTGAAGTATCCTAGGAAAAGTCATTGCCTGCTGAATATTATTGTCCTGTTAAAATGTGTCTATCAGCACTGTCCATGGAGCTCTGAGAGTTTGCTGTATGTTTCAGAGTAGCAGCCATGTTAGTCTGTATTCGCAAAAAGAAAAGGAGGACTTGTGGCACCTTAGAGACTAACCAATTTATTAGAGCATAAGCTTTCGTGGCTCACGAAAGCTTATGCTCTAATAAATTGGTTAGTCTCTAAGGTGCCACAAGTCCTCCTTTTCTTTTTGCTGTATGTTTTTGTTACATGCTGGAAAGCTGGAAAACGCCCACAGACTCACTCTTTAGAGACAATGGTACCTGCAGACCAGCTAGGTGCTAAGTGGCCATTAATTGCTTAGCTGGCCATTCACCAGCTGTGGAGCTGTGAACAAGAGAGTTACAATTCACCAGAAGGATGGGTGGACGCTCACTTTGGCCACAGACTGATTGTTGCCTGCCCCCTGGCTGGAGCTTGAACCTCAAAGAAGAGAATGGTATAAAAGCACAAGGGAGAATTGCCTCCATTTTCACCTCTCCTCTCCCATCTTTACAGAAGTCAAGGATATGCCTTGAAAGGCCACAGGGGCCTTGGACTGGGGAGGATGCACCAAGGCAGGAAGGAAATCCATCCTGGGTACGAAGAACTGTGAACCGCTTGCAATAGCGGGAGGGTGCGAAAACCTGCTTGCTTCGCATTTTCCTTAGATTGGTCAAATTTAGGATTTAAAATGCATGTTTTAATTGTATAGACTTAACTAGTTCTGACCTTTCACATCTTTCTCCCTTGTGATCCCTGAAAACCTCCTTGTTCCAGTTAATAAACTGATTTTAGTGTTTTGTCTGGACCTGTGTGTTTTTCTTGAAGTGTTTGGGGGGTTTGACTTGAGAGAACAAGGCTGTGGCCTAATACGACCCCTTTGTGGGGGGTGGGGGGATGACCCACTAATTATTGAGTTTGTCCAGCACAGTGAACAGAGTGAGCAGTCCAAGATGCAGATTCCCAGGGTACAAGGCTGGGAGTAGAAAAGTGGCTGATGTTGCTGAGTCCTTTAGTAACTTCATGAGTGTCTTGCTAGTCACAGTCAGTACAGTGCAGCCAGGAGTGAGTTTGAATGCTAGTGGCTGTGTGTGAGCAGAGCGTGGAGGGGTTTGGTGTTCACACAGCGATGCAGCAGGGTGGATTTGATTTAAATGATGATTTAAATCACTCGTCTGGAAGACTCGATTTAATCATTGTATTCTACAGAAAAGTGCATTCTTGGTTTTTATAATCTTAATAGATATTGTACACAACTCAGAGATAGATGTAGGTTGCATTTTTAGAAGGTACACACTGTACATTTTAAAACAGATTTATTTTGAAAACTTTTCAGGTTAGTTTTACAGCTATATCAGACAATGAATGATTGTTTGGTTATTTCATTACATTTATTTGCTTTTGGTTATTTCATTGTTTGGTTATTTCAGTCATGCCACCCTGTGGTGGAGAACATCACCAGACAGACGTTTAAATTGTTTTATTTCATTAAAACAACTACGTTAAGTATTCTGGATTTTTTTCTTCAACAGCAAAGATATAATATTTTAACAGAAAAGCATATGTCCATCATTTCTCACATTAATCTCCAGACTTCTTCTCCTTGTCCAGATCTATTCTGCCTCCAACAGTCTTCTATTCATTCAACTTTTTGAAACTTTGCACTTTTGGAGAGAGGGAAGGGATAGACTCTGTGTACACAAATTTGCAGAGGGACAATAGAGGTGAGGTCTGTTATTTCTCACCTCTCTATATTAATTTATTTTAAAACATTCTGGCTTTTAACAAGCATGTTACCTCTGGAGACACAAAGCCACAGTTTGAGAACTGGGAAATTAAGCATCTCTGATGGGATCTTCTAGACTGAGCACTGAGTCCCATGGGGTAGATGGAAAGATTAACCTAAGTAATCTATAGAGAAGCCTGTGGAACCCCATAAAATTGGGTCCCTAATCCATCAACTATTGGAACTCATGTACAAAACTTTTCTTAAACATTCCATGAATATATTGTCTCATACTATAGAATTAGAATTTACAATCCCTATTCCATGATGAGATATCTTTGAGCTACAAGAAAAGGAGTACTTGTGGCACCTTAGAGACTAACCAATTTATTTGAGCATGAGCTTTCGTGAGCCACAGCTCACTTCATCAGATGTGTACCGTGGAAACTGCAGCAGACTTTATATACACACAGAGAATATGAAACAATACCTCCTCCCACCCCACAGTGGGGTGGGAGGAGGTATTGTTTCATATTCTCTGTGTGTATATAAAGTCTGCTGCAGTTTCCACGGTACACATCTGATGAAGTGAGCTGTGGCTCACGAAAGCTCATGCTCAAATAAATTGGTTAGTCTCTAAGGTGCCACAAGTACTCCTTTTCTTTTTGCGAATACAGACTAACACGGCTGTTCCTCTGAAACCTGTCTTTGAGCTACAATGTATCTTAATTAAACGTATCTTTAGATAAGGTTTTTCCTCAAAAAGCATTTTATCAAAAAAAAAATCCAATTTAAATAAAAACACTGATTTTTGTTTAACTCATTGATTTTTATCCAGCCTGGGAAGCAGTGTAAAACATGCCCTGGGATGGAGAATTAAGCAGTTCAACAGTCCAGATTGTACCCTGGGGTACGTCTCACACCCGCTGTCTCCTGGGCCGCAGCATGGCACTGTTGGGCTTTCATCATCCTGATCTTGAAAGACACGCTAAGCAGGGCAAACCAGAGAAGGGGAGCCAGCGGACATCCTCAACTCCACTGACTTTGATTTTGGCTAAATCCTGAACTCCCCCTGGTACGTGAGCAGCTGCTGGGAGCTTCGGGCCCTTGAAATCAGGGCAGGAGCAGTAGCTGCAATGGCAGCCGGGACCCCCGGGGCTCCAGCGGCGATTTAAAGGGCCCAGGGCTCCGCTGTGGTACCGGTGGCCAGAGCCCTTCACATCACCGGCCTGGGGAAGCTGCCCCCTGCCGGTGCAGTCAGCGGTGTCCCGGCTCTTGCCGGGTCCGCCAGACTGGATCAGACCGGCTTACTTTCACCTCTGCCAGTGGTCTAAACAATTATGCCACCCCCACTTCTGCTCTCTCTCCTTTTGCCTTCCCTCGCTCCCCCCTGCAAATCTGGCCCAGTCAGCTCAAACAACCAGAGGTTTTGGGCCAGTCGCCGGTGACCAGAGAGGCGGTGAGAGCAAGGCCTCTGCCAGCCCAATATGGAGAGAAGTTTGCCGCAGACGGGCTGATCAGCCAGCGGCCGGTGCCCGGTCAGTCCTGCAGGGAGGCTGCGAGCGAGACTGAATGCTGACAGGAGAAGTTTCGAGTCGGGATGACCCCTTACTGCTGGGAGAAGCTCCCCGAGCCCAGGGGCGGTTGGGCCCCCAGGGGGCAGGGGCTGGGCAGGGGGCTGGATTATTGTGGGTTGATCGCTAGGACCCAGGAGCGGCTGGGGGGCGGCTCTGGGGGGAGGATCGCGGGGCTCAGGCCCGGCGCAGGAAGTGACTCGCAGCCGCTGCGGGGACCCTGGCTCCCGGCGAGATCCCCGAGCCCCGGCGGCTGGTGCTGGGAGCCCGGAGCCCGGGCTGCAGCCGGGAGAGGGGAACCTCCAGCCGGGCCCTGCCCGCTGCTCCCCGGGAGCCTCTCCCAGGGCAGAGCCCCCAGCCCCCTTCCCGGCCCGGCCCCTGCCCCGGGGGGCCCCGCTCGGAGGGAAGGTAAGAGAGACCCTTCCATCCCCCCTTGCAGCGGGGCCCATCCCCGTCACATCTGGGCTGCTGGGGGAGGAGGATAAAGAGGGGCCGGAGGCGGGTGCAGGGGATGCCGGGGGCAGGCTGGGATGGGGGCAGGGGTGCACGGAAGGGAAGATGGGGCAATGGAGGAGGATCGGGGACTGTGGGGCTGAGGGGAGCGAGGTCGGGAATGGGGGAAGACGTGAGTGGGGGGCACAGCGAGGGAAAGGGGGGATGTGGGGAGGCGGGCGGGGGGAGATGCCCAGGCAGCTTCTCCGCCCCATGGGACACGAGGTGGGAGGGGCGGAGAGAAACTCTTCTCAGGTTTCTGAGTGATCACGGACTAACCGCCCAGGGTGCAGAAGCTACAAGGAAAAAACCCAGCGCCCCCACAGATCTGGCTCTGAGTGTGTTATTGTCAGACACCCCTGTGGTGGTGGGGTCTGTGTGCCCTGAGTGTTGGGGGCTGCCCAGGGCCCTGGTCTGATTTCCCTGTAGGGTTCAGATCTCAGCCACACCAGAGTCAGACCGGAGTCACTGCTGGCTCAGGCAGGGGGGTGTGCGGATGGACCAATGGGATCAGCCTCTTCCTGCCTGTCCCTGGGGGCTGCCGGGGGAGTCCAGGGCAGCTCAATCTTCAGGTGATGCCACCAGAGGCCTCCAGCTATTGGTAAGGGAGAGGGGTTTACACTGCAATCGGGGCCAGACTCCCAAATTGGCCCTATTGGTTCTTCCCTTTTTTTAGCATTTGGCTCAGAGATGCTGTTACTGGGAGGGTCTGAAGAGTCTGGGGGGAATCGGGGTGTGACATGGACAGAAGCCCCTTCTGTAACCTCCATCTCGCCCCGACAGGCAGAGGAATCAGGTCCATGTTTCACTAAAGATCGGCCACTCTACCAGGGGCCAGAGAAGGGAAATGGCTGTGATGGAGCCAGCTCAGGTAGGGGATTTTCAGGGAGCTGCTGGGCGGGGGAGGGAGGAGACAGGGTTTGATAAACCTACCAATTTACTAAATAGGCCCATTGTGGCAGGGAAAGGGGGAGGGGACATTCCCCCATTTCTCAGACAGGATATATCCACCTCGGCACGGCTGGGAACATTTTCCAGGATCACAGTGCTGGAGCCTGACCCCATTTGCCTGGGGCTGCTGTGAAATACGAAGGGAAGCTGTTGGGATTCCTGTCCCTGTCCCCGGCTCAGAGCTCTGCTTCCTGTCCCAGTCTGTGGCTGGCAAGCGCGTTGGAAATGAGAAGATCCTGGCATGCTCCGTGTGCTGGGGCGGACAGGGAGCTCTCACCTTCTCCACCCCCTGAAGCCTCCTGGCTCCTCTGAGCAGGGTGTGGGTGGGATTCTGCTACTCTGGCCCTCCCACAGCTTCACGTTTTTTTTTCCTTTCCCATGAGTAGTGGGATTGTGGCTGGGGCAGCAGGTGCTGAGTGGGGGACTCTTGGTGTTTCAGATGCCGGTGACCTTCGAGGAGGTGGCTATTTATTTCACCCAGGGGCAGGGGGCTCTGCTGGACCCCGCTCAGAGAGCCCTCTACAGGGACGTCATGCAGGAGAACTACGAGACGGTGACCATGCTGGGTAAGGGATTCCCGTCCCCTCAGTTATTAGAAGCTGTGGGGTGTGTGTGTCTTAATGTGGTCAGGTTCTTCCCTGGTCAGTTGGAGCAGAGGCGAATGGGTTCCATAATGCACAGCTGCCATGTGAGAAATACATGCATTTCGGTGCCCTCTCCACTGGGACACGGGAGTCAAAACCCAATGGACAAGCTAAACCATCCCCACCCCTCCAGCTTTCAAAGGGACATAAATCCGCATTGTCTTGTCTGTGTTGTTTCTTGGCTGCACATAAAATCGCTGTTCATCTCCCTCCTTGGGAATAGCTCCAGCCATGGGGAGAGCTCTGGGCTCTGCAGGTTTAGAAAGAGGCAGGGTCTTAAGTGCAGACCTGTGTGTGAGTCAGCAAGGCCCCCAGAGCGCACAGATCCTGGGAACGCCTAGTGAGGGTGTAGTAATAATTCAACTCACCTCCCCAGACAACGTCCTCTGCGCAAGGGGGCTCAGTGACCCTGTTCCCATCCTCTTGGATTCCACCTTCCTCCAGCAGAGCACAGGGACAGGTTCCACTCACGGAATGTCCTTTGTGACGGATCCTCCACCAATGCTCCATGCACCCTGATCTGGACTCATTTCACCTTCTGCACAGGATTTCCCGTTCCCAAACCTGAGCTTATCGCCCGGCTGGAACGAGGGGAAGAGCTGTGGGTGTCCGACCTCCAGGATTTCAAGGACAGAAGGCTTCGGAGATGCACCAGCACAGGTGAGGACTGACAGAGAAACCATCTAGGGAATGAAGGAAAAAGTTGAGAATCCCAAAATATGATATGAGTAACGCCCTCAGTTCTTCTTCATCTCACCGAGAGCAGGGCTATGGTCAGCAGATATTGCTCACGCCATTCCACCCTTCCCGTCTCTCCTTCCTTGTCAGCGTTTGGGTGGGATGTGGAGGCAGAATCCAATTGCTCAGTCTTTGTGTTGGCTTTTCCCTCAGTGCTGTTCCTCTTTCTCCCCAGCACAATGACTCCTCTCTGGATTGTGTCTCTCCCAGCAGGTGCTGAGCGAGCGAGTGAGAACAAGGAGAGGAATCATCATGAGGAAGTTCCTGGAGAAGTGGAACCACAGGGGACCTTTTTGGGAAGAGCTGAAGGGAATTTTTCCCTTTGCTGGAATCAGGGAGAAGCCAGGGGAAATTGGCACAGGTCAGAGAAGCTTCTGATAAACCAAACCAGGAAGAAAGTGGATGAATCAATTAATGGTGGGGGAGGAGACGAGAATCCCAGAGAGCAGCAGACAAATCCCAAGGAAGAGACACCCTGGCACTGCCTTGAGTGTGGGAAAGCATTCGTTGTGAGATCACAACTTGTTACACATCAGACAGTCCATACGGGAGAGAAATCATTTCAATGCTTGGACAGCGGGGAAAGCTTCAATAAGCGCAGAGATCTTAATAACCATGGGAGAAGCCACACTGTGGACAAGCCCATTCAATGCGTTGAATGCGGGAAATGTTTCAGTTCAAAGTCAGCACTAAATTCACAGGAGAAAAGCCACACAGGAGAGAGACCCCACAAGTGCTTGGACTGTGGGAAAAGTTTCAAGCAGAAATCAGTCCTTGTTAGTCATCAGGCAATCCACACAGGAGAGAGACCCCACAAGTGCTTGGACTGTGGGAAAAGTTTCATACGAAGGTCAACCCTTGTTCAACATCAGGTAATCCACACAGGAAAGAGACCCCATAAGTGCTTGCACTGTGGGAAAAGTTTCACATGGAGATCAGACCTTGTTATTCATGAGGCAATCCACACAGGAGAGAGACCCCATAAATGCTTGGATTGTGGGAAAAGTTTCATAAAGAGGTCACACCTTGTTAAACATAAGGCAGTCCACACAGGAGAGAGACCCCATAAATGCTTGGATTGTGGGAAAAGTTTCATACACAGGTCAGACATTGTTAGACATCAGGCAATCCACACAGGAGCAAGACCCCACAAGTGCTTGCACTGTGGGAAAAGTTTCAAGCGGAAATCAGACATTGTAACTCATCAGGCAATCCACACAGGAGAGAGACCCCACAAGTGCTTGGACTGTGGGAAAAGTTTCACAGCGAGGTCAAACCTTCTTAAACATAAAACAATTCACAAAGGAGAAAGATCCCATAAGTGCTTGGACTGTGGGAAAAGTTTCACAGCGAGGTCAAACCTTGTTAATCATCAGAGAACCCACACAGGAGAAAGACCCCACAAGTGCTTGGACTGTGGGAAAAGTTTCACTTCGAGATCAGCCCTTGGTTATCATCAGAAAAGCCACACAGGAGAGAGACCCCACAAGTGCTTTGACTGTGGGAAAAGTTTCAAGCTGAAATCAGTCCTTGTTAGTCATCAGGCAATCCACACAGGAGAGAGACCCCACAAGTGCTTTGACTGTGGGAAAAGTTTCAAGCAGAGGTCAGTACTTGTAAAACATCGGGCAGTCCACACAGGAGAGAGACCCCACAAGTGCTTTGATTGTGGGAAACGTTTCAAGCAGAGGTCACACCTTGTTAAACATCAGGCAATCCACACAGGAGAAAGACCCCACAAGTGCTTGGACTGTGGGAAAAGTTTCAGATGGAGGTCAGACCTTGTTATTCATCAGGCAATCCACACAGGAGCAAGACCCCACAAGTGCTTGCACTGTGGGAAAAGTTTCAAGCGGAAATCAGGCCTTGTTAGTCATCAGGCAATCCACACAGGAGAAAGACCCCATAAATGCTTGGACTGTGGGAAAAGTTTCAGAGAGAGGTCAACCCTTGTTAAACATCAGGCAATCCACACAGGAGAAAGACCCCACAAGTGCTTGGACTGTGGGAAAAGTTTCACTTGGAAATCAGCCCTTGGTAATCATCAGAAAATCCATACAGGAGAGAGACCCCATAAATGCTTGGACTGTGGGAAAAGTTTCACAGAGAGGTCAACCCTTGTTAAACATCAGGCAATCCACACAGGAGAAAGATCCCATAAGTGCTTGGACTGTGGGAAAAGTTTCAAGCGGAAGTCACACTTTGTTAATCATCAGGCAATCCACACAAGAGGAAGACCCCATAAGTGCTTGGACTGTGGGAAAAGTTTCACATGGCGGTCACACCTTGTTAATCATCAGGCAATCCACACAGGAGAAAGACCCCACAAGTGCTTGGACTGTGGGAAAAGTTTCACTTGGAAATCAGCCCTTGGTTATCATCAGAAAATCCATACAGGAGAGAGACCCCACAAGTGCTTGGAGTGTGGGAAAAGTTTCATACGGACATCAGACCTTGTTAAACATGGAGGAATCCACAGAAGATGTAAACTTCTGTGACACATGGCAAGAAAAGGTTAAGCAACTTGTATGTAATTGACTCAGATTCAACTTTTAGACAGAGATTTTAAAAGTGTTTCCGCCTTCATTAAGCTAGAGTTTGAAATGTAAACATGTTAAAGACTTGGAAGAGTGGTAACTGTCGTGGTCTATATTTAGCTATATCTTTTTAGAGGTTAACAATTTATGCAAAGGGTTCCTGTATTTTGTTAATTCAGAGATTATACCCATCGCCCATGTCACCTGCCCAATTCCAGCTCCCTCTCCTTGAAATCACTGGGGTTAGGGGCTGAAGGATGGAGGGAATGTTTATAGCTGAAATCACCAAAATGTGTTTTGCAAGGTGGCCATATATGTGCTTGTGAGGGCGGGGGCGGAAATGACGACACACACAAAGAAGGGGGGGGCCAATGAAACACTTTTGAGAACCACTGGTCTACACTCTTATGGTCACCACGATTACAGAAGGATAAATCTTCTCCAAAGTATGTCTTGTGAAGTATGCTAGGAAAAGTCATCGCCTGCTGAATATTATTGTCCTGTTAAAATGTGTCGATCAGCACTCTCCATGGAGCTCTGAGAGTTTGCTGTATGTTTGTTACATGCTGGAAAGCTGGAAAACGCCCACAGACTCACTCTTTAGAGACAATGGTACCTGCAGACCAGCTAGGTGCTAAGTGGCCATTAATTGCTTAGCTGGCCATTCACCAGCTGTGGAGCTGTGAACAAGAGAGTTACAATTCACCAGAAGGATGGCTGGACCCTCACTTTGGCCACAGACTGATTGTTGCCTGCCCCCTGGCTGGAGCTTGAACCTCAAAGAAGAGAATGGTATAAAAGCAGAAGGGAGAATTGCCTCCATTTTCACCTCTCCTCTCCCATCTTTACAGAAGTCAAGGATATGCCTTGAAAGGCCACCGGGGCCTTGGACTGGGGAGGACGCACCAAGGCAGGAAGGAAATCTGTCCTGGGTACTAAGAACTAACTAGTTTTGACCTTTCACATCTTTCTCCCTTGTGATCCCTGAAAACCTACTTGTTCCAGTTAATAAACCGATTTTAGTGTTTTGTCTGGACCTGTGTGTTTTCCTTGAAGTGTTTGGGGGATTTGACTTGAGAGAACAAGGCTTTGGCCTAATCTGATCCCTTTGTGGCGGGGGGATGACCCACTAATTATTGAGTTTGTCCAGCACAGTGAACAGACTGAGCAGTTTAAGATGCAGATTCCCGGGGTGCAAGGCTGGGAGTAGAAAACTGGCTGATGTTGCTGTCTTGTTTAGTAACTTCATGAGTGTCTTGCTAGTCACACTCAGTACAGTGCAGCCAGGAGTGAGTTTGAATGCCAGTGGCTGTGTGTGAGCAGAGCGTGGAGGGGTTTGTTGTTTACACAGCGATGCAGCAGGGTGGATTTGATTTAAATCACTAGTCTGGAAGACTCGATTTAATCATGGTATTCTACAGAAAAGTACATTCTTGGTTTTTATAATCTTAATAGATCATAGAATCCTAGAATATCAGGGTTGGAAGGGACCTCAGGAGGTCATCTAGTCCAACCCCCTGCTCAAAGCAGAACCGATCCCCAATTAAATCGTCCCAGCCAGGGCTTTGTCAAGCCTGACCTTAAAAACTCCTAAGGAAGGAGATTCCACCACCTCCCTAGGTAACGCAGTCCAGTGTTTCACCACCCTCCTAGTGAAAAAGTTTTTCCTAATATCCAACCTAAACCTCCCCCACTGCAACTTGAGACCATTACTCCTTGTTCTGTCATCCACTCCCACCGAGAATAGTCTAGATCCATCCTCTTTGGAACCACCTTTCAGGTAGTTGAAAGCAGCTATCAAATCTCCCCTCATTCTTCTCTTCTGTAGACTAAATAATCCCAGATCCCTCAGCCTCTCCTCATAAGTCATGTGTTCCAGTCCCCTAATCATTTTTGTTGCCCTCCGCTGGATTCTCTGCAATATTTCCACATCCTTCTTGCAGTGTGGGGCCCAAAACTGGACACAGTACTCCAGATGAGGCCTCACCAATGTCGAATAGAGGGGAACGATCACGTCCCTCGATCTGCTGCCAATGCCCCTACTTATACATCCCAAAATGCCATTGGCCTTCTTGGCAACAAGGGCACACTGCTGACTCATATCCAGCTTCTCATCCACTGTCACCCCCAGATCCTTTTCCGCAGAACTGCTGCCTAGTCATTCGGTCCCTACTCTGTAGCAGTGCATTGGATTCTTCCATCCTAAGTGCAGGACCCTGCACTTATCCTTGTTGAACCTCATCAGATTTCTTTTGGCCCAATCCTCTAATTTGTCTAGGTCCCTCTGTGTCCTATCCCTTCCTGCCACCGTATTTACCACTCCTCCTAGTTTAGTATCATCCGCAAATTTGCTGAGAATGCAATCCACACCATCCTCCAGATCATTTATGAAGATATTGAACAAAACCGGCCCCAGGACCGATCCTTGGGGCACTCCACTTGATAACCGGCTGCCAACTAGACATGGAGCCATTGATCACTCCCCGTTGAGCCTGACAATCTAGCCAATTTTCTACCCACCTTATAGTGC
This sequence comes from Lepidochelys kempii, assembly GCF_965140285.1. Lineage (NCBI taxonomy): Eukaryota > Metazoa > Chordata > Testudines > Cheloniidae > Lepidochelys > Lepidochelys kempii. The sequence goes on along the minus strand of NC_136393.1, from coordinate 45,440,229 downwards.
ATTCGTCCAGCCCATACTTCTTTAACTTGCAGACAAGAATACTCTGGGAGACCATGTCAAAAGCTTTACTAAAGCCAAGGAACACTACGTCCACTGCTTTCCCTTCATCCACAGAACCAGTTATCTCGTCATAGGAAAGTTGTAGGAAAGGTGCGTGGCAGCCTCCTGTTCATAATTATTAGGGGAAATTAAGCTAGTTAGCATATGTGACTCCATTTTGGGTTTCCTCTCGGCCATTAACTAGAAGCGAGCACACCACGTACCAAGGAAGGAAGGAAGGATCCTTCAGGGTGGACAGCTGGACAGTTTCAAGAGAAGGGAAACAAAGGAGACAGGAACCAGCCGACATGCCTGAAATAGCTGCTAATTTAGCGTTTTTGCAGGGGGAAGGTGGCTGCAGGGGATTGGTGATAGATAAGGAGAAGGCCTGTTTTTTGGGTTAGGCCCCCCGAGGCACACAGGCAGGATGTTTTGCCAACAGTATAGAATCTTTGTGTAACCTGCAATCGGGGTCCCGCTCTGCTTAACGGAGCGGTGCCACGCTCGAGCGTAAGAAACCTACAAACTCTGAGACACTCTGCAGTCTGTCTTTATTTGGTTGCCTCAGCCTAGAAACAAACTGTACATGTCCTAACTGGAATAATTCGTAACAGTTTGGGACTCTAGGCTTGCCCTCGTAAGCGAAGCCGCACTCCTTCCCTCAGACAACTCCAGCCGGCACCAGGTGAGTTCACCTTCAAGAACTCGGAGGAACGGGCGTGTGGGCCGTCGCTTAGGCGATAAGGTGGCACCTGAGGCGTTCTTTTGGTAGCCCTAGAATGGGCTCTGGGCAGAGTGTGAGCAGGGGAACCCCTTTGGCTGAGATTCTCGGGAATTGGAAAAATATTTCTGGCACCCCTGGGTTAGGTGAAAGGAGAGCTGTAATTTTGTATAAAGTCGAGTGGCCAGCGCTGACTATTCAGACGCCCTTTGGATGGCCACCCGACGGAACTTTTGCACAGGATGAATTAACCTGCCTTAGACAACAGCTGGAGGACAAGCATCCAGCTGAAATGGATTATTGGTATGTATGGGATAATTGGGCATACGCCTGAGATAAGGGGCGCCCCTCAACTTTGGGCTCTGGTACCAGATCTAAGGTTTGCATGCCGCTTGCAGGTTCCGCTCCGCCCTATGCTGCTTTCCCTCCTCCGTCTCTTCCCGCTACTCCTCCTCCTGTTGCCCCTCTATAGCCGCCTGTAACCCTACCCCCTGTTGCGCTTCAAGTGCCCGATACAACAACCCGTTGCGACGAGCAATGACCGTGTCACTATGGTCACGTCCACCGCCCTTTTGGGCCTGGGGACCTGGTCACCTGGCAGTCACAGATGCCGAGGTTCGCGATGATCCGGAAAGAGTCCTACAGACTATCCGTTCAGTCCTTACGGCATTTAACCCTAACTGGGCAGACGTCCAGGCTATTTTGCAAACCCTATTTACCCCTGACGAGAAGTATTCTATTCTAGACGCCAATCGGCGTTGGGCGGGGGACGCTGAGAATCGCACCCCTTGGCCCGAAGCCGATCCAGGTTGGGATCCTAACGACCTCAATGGCCGGGCCAGCCTCTCAGCTGCCCGGGAAGGGCTCCTGGAGAGCATCCGTAGGGCGGGTAGTAAGACGGCAAATTGGTCAAAAATTAGAGAGTGCCAGCAAGACCTAAACGAGCATCCGTCTGCATGTTTGGCCAGCTTGTTTAAGCAGGTTAGAATGTATGGGGGAGGGGTGGAGCCAGAAGCCGAGGTTAGCCGCATGATGATGGTCTCTTACTTTGTCGATCAAGCGGCGCCGGACATAAAGAAGTATTTAACTAAACATGTTCCCGATTGGCCAGGGAAAGCCCTAAGCGAAGTAGTTCGCCTGGTCACTTTTGTGTTTAATGGTAGGGACGAGGAGAAAGCTAAGGAAAAACGTAAGCAAAAGAAGGAGGAAGTAAGTATGTTGGCAGCCGCATTGCAGGTTCTCTTGGGGAATCAGCACTGGCAGGGACACGGGAATATAAGGGGGAGGGGACGCGGACGTGGGACAGGACGGGGAGGAGGCTGTGGTGGGACAAGGAACGGGAACTGTTATTATTGTAAGCAACCGGGGCACTGGAAGAAGGAATACCCCCTGCTTCCACGAGGGGCTCCTTGGCAGGATCAGCCGGTGACCGGTTCCTCCTTTCCCCCTAACGCTTCCCAGGACTTCGATAATCCCCAGTGACGAGAGGCAGAGATTTTGGGAGCCGTGGGAGAGTTGGAATGGAATCTTGGATTGCAGTCGCATATTTCCTTGTAAATTGTGGAACGGTTTGTACCCTTTTTGGTGGATACCGGAGCCACCCTTTCCACTTGAACTTTTGTTCCGGGCTCTCTTTCTAATACCAAGGTTTGGGTGCAGGATATTGAGGGCGACCCGTGCCCAGGTCCCCTATCCTGCCCCGTCCGTCTGGAGCTGGGTTCCTTAAAGTTGTCACAGAGATTTGTTGTTATGCCAGAAGGCCCCGCTAACCTTGGGTGAGACATGCTTAGCAAGCTGGGAGCCCACATATATTATGCCCACGAGGGGCTTCACATGTCCGTCCCGGACTCGGCGGTTGCTTCTCTTATGGCCTCACTAACCCCGATTCCCGATCTCCCCACAGAATTCTCCAGCGTCCCACCCAATTTGTGGAGCGTGAGTTCCACCGACGTGGGCCTCCTTCAATCAGCCACTCCAGTCAGTCTGCAGGTAAGGGATGGGCCGCCTCCCTCCGTAAAACAATATCCCTTGCCGAAGGAGACGGAGGAAGGTATTTCCCTTCTTATCTCTAGCTACTTAACCCAGGAGGTCTTGGTTCCATGCAGTTCTCCTTGCCCTGGGCAACACAGCATGGGGAGGAGGTGACCAGCCCTCAGTGGAGAAAGAAGTGGTTAGGGACTATTTAGAAAAGCTGGACGTGCACAAGTCCATGGGGCCGGATGCGTTGCATCCGAGAGCGCTAAAGCAGTTGGCGGCTGTGATTGCAGAGGCATTGGCCATTATCTTTGAAAACTCGTGGCAAACGGGGGAAGTCCCGGACGACTGGAAAAAGGCTAATGTAGTGCCAATCTTTAAAAAAGGGAAGAAGGAGGATCCTGGGAACTACAGGCCAGTCAGCCTCACCTCAGTCCCCAGAAAAATCATGGAGCAAGTCCTCAAGGAATCAATCCTGAAGCACTTAGACAAGAGAAAAGTGATCAGGAACAGTCAGCATGGATTCACCAAGGGAAGGTCATGCCTGACTAATCTAATCGCCTTCTATGATGAGATTACTGGTTCTGTGGATGAAGGGAAAGCAGTAGATGTATTGTTTCTTGACTTTAGCAAAGCTTTTGACACGGTCTCCCACAGTATTCTTGTCAGCAAGTTAAAGAAGTATGGGCTGGATGAATGCACTATAAGGTGGGTAGAAAGTTGGCTAGATTGTCGGGCTCAATGGGTAGTGATCAATGGCTCCATGTCTAGTTGGCAGCCAGTATCAAGAGGAGTGCCCCAAGGGTCAGTCCTGGGGCCGGTTTTGTTCAATATCTTCATAAATGATCTGGAGGATGGTGTGGAATTCACTCTCAGCAAATTTGCGGATGATACTAAACTAGGAGGAGTGGTAAATACGGTGGCAGGTAGAGATAGGATACAGAGGGACCTAGACAAATTGGAGGATTGGGCCAAAAGGAATCTGATGAGGTTCAACAAGGATAAGTGCAGGGTCCTGCACTTAGGATGGAAGAATCCAATGCACCGCTACAGACTAGGGACCGAATGACTAGGCAGCAGTTCTGCAGAAAAGGACCTAGGGGTGACAGTGGACGAGAAGCTGGATATGAGTCAGCAGTGTGCCCTTGTTGCCAAGAAGGTCAATGGCATTTTGGGATGTCTAAGTAGGGGCATAGCCAGCAGATCGAGGGTCGTGATCGTTCCCCTCTATTTGACATTGGTGAGGCCTCATCTGGAGTACTGTGTCCAGTTTTGGGCCCCACACTACAAGAAGGAGAGGCTGAGGGAGAGGCTGAGGGAACTGGGATTTAGACTGCAGAAGAGAAGAAGAGGGGAGATTTGATAGCTGCTTTCAACTCCCTGAAAGGTGGTTCCAAAGAGGATGGATCTAGACTATTCTCAGTGGTAGCGGATGACAGGACAAGGAGTAATGGTCTCAAGTTGCAGTGGGGAAGGTTTTGGTTGGATATTAGGAAAAACTTTTTCACTAGGAGGGTGGTGAAACACTGGAATGCGTTACCTCGGGAGGTGGTAGAATCTCCTTCCTTAGAAGTTTTTAAGGTCAGGCTTGACAATGCCCTGGCTGGAATGATTTAATTGGGGATCGGTCCTGTTTCAGCAGGGGGTTGGACTAGATGACCTCCTGAGGTCCCTTCCAACCCTGATATTCTATGATTCTATGCTTCTATGATTCTAATGCTCCTATCCTTCCTGTGAAAAAGTCAAAACCGGGCCCAGATGGGCGCCCAGTTTATTGGTTCGTTCAAGATCTGCATGAGATAAATAGTTATGTTATAACCCCCCACCAAGTGGTCCCTGATCCGAGTACTATCCTGACACTGATTCCCCAGTCGGCCAGTGGTGTCCTATTGCAGTACCTAGGGGATCGCCCACGCCCCATAGCTTAGTATTCCCTACCTTAGGACCCGGTCATTCGGGGATCGGTCTCCTGTGTGTGGTCCATTGCCGCTGCAGCCCTTATGGTGGAACGGTCACGCCCTATTGTTCTGGGGCACCCTTTGCCTGTCTGGGTCCCCCACGAAGTTGAGGTTCTCTTAAAGCAGCATACAACGCAAGCGCTGTCTCCACAGTGGGCCCACAAATAGGAGCGGATTCTGCTGGATTCAACTATTGGGGTCTCGAGACTCCATCAGGACTTCTTGTTTTCTTGTTACTTGGACTTATATTTGTTGTCCTGTTTTGTGCGTGGTACACGGGAGGATGCAAATACTGATATGGGTGGCCTGTGAAATCCCCTCTCTATTCTCGAGTTCGGTACACGGATGGGAAAGCAACAACTTCCTGGATTTAACCCATGCTATAGCACAGGGGGTTAACCGAACACGGTGTTGGCTCTGTATTCATACCCCCACGTACATAGGTCAGGGAATCCCGTTGGTAAGGGAGCCTATCCCTCTCAACCGAACCCTCCTGGCCGGATTATGGACAGACACTCCATTTAACTGGAATGTTACAATCCAAACTTGGTCTATTGATATGGTGGCCCAGGGTAGTTATGTTTTATGTGTGTCATGACGTAAGAATTTCGAAAATACAGTTTTTGTGGATAACTTTGTAGGGTCCAGTGATAGCACCCGCATTAGCTCTGGTGCGGCAAGTCCCCCCAAGTATTCCAGGGCGCCGTGGCCGGTCCCTGAGGGATCAGGCTGGTTCTGGTTGTGCAACCGCACGGCTTATAAGGTCCTCCCGGCAGGTTGGTGTGGTACATGCACCTTAGTACCCGCTGTTACAGTACACCAGGCCCTAGCCCAGGGGGAAATTGGGAACCTGGTATGGAGGAACCGACGAAATGTCCCATCAAATCCTCTCTCTGAACGGCCTACAGGCTTTCACTCCTTTGTTCGTTGGTTTTTGCCCTGGGTGTGGGTGAGTGAATTGGAAAAGGCTACAGTTAATATTTCTGCAGCTTTAGAATTAATGGCAAATGCCACTGCAGACGCCTTGTCTACCCTTCAAATGGAGGTGACTCAGTTATCTCAGCCCACACTGCAGAACCCCTTAGCCTTAGACTATCTCCTTGCAAACCGGGGGTGGGGGGGTGGGGGGGTTGTGCTCTTGTTAACTCAAGCTGTTGTGTCTTTGTGAATCAACACAGCAGGGTAGAAGTCGATATCCACACCCTTATGCAGCAGGCCACCTCACTTCACCGTGTCACCCTTGACGACACCAGTACCGGATTCCACCACACGCTCCTCTCTCCACACCTCACCTCCAGGCTGCCAGACTTGGGGGCTTGGGGAAGGCGTATTTTGTACCTCCTTCTTATGGCTGGTTCTCTTTTTGTATTACTTTTGTATACCTACAATGCTGTAGTATGAGCTGCCGGCAAATTTTAATCTTGCATCGAGGTTATTCTGCCCTCATATAGTTTACTGACGTATATAACAAAAGGAAGGACTGTCAGGGGCAATCAACCGAGTTAGCATATGTGACTCCATTTTGGGTTTCCTGTCGGCCATTAACTAGAAGCGAGCACATCACATACCAAGGGAGGAGGATCCTTCAGGGTGGACAGCTGGACAGTGTCAAGATAAGGGAAACAAAGGAGACAGGAACCAGCCGACATGCCTGAAATAGCTGCTAATTCAGCGTTTTTGCAGCGGGAAGGTGGCTGCAGGGGACTGGTGATAGATAAGGAGAAGGCCTGTTTATTGGGTTAGGCCTCCCCCACCCCACCCCCCGCCCCGAGGCACACAGGCAGGATGTTTTGCCAACAGTATATAATCTTTGTGTAACCTGTAATCGGGGTCCCGCTCTGCTTAAGAGAACGGTACCACGCTCGAGCGTAATAAACCTACAAACGCTGAGACACTCTGCAGTCTGTCTTTATTTGGTTGCCTCAGCCTAGAAACGAGCTGTACGTGTCCTAACTGGAATAATTCGTAACAGTTGCTGTGAAATATGAAGGGAAGTTGTCGGGATTCCTGTCCCCATCCCCAGCTCAGAGCTCTGCTTGCCGACTCAGCCTGTGGCCGGCAGGCATGTGAGAAATGAGAAGACCCTCCCCTTCTCCCTGTGCTGCGGGGACAAGGAGCTCTCACCGTCTCCCAGCCCCTGGAGCCTCCTGGCCGCTCTGAGCAGGTGCCTGTGGGATTCTGCTACTCTGGCCTTCACTCTTTTCTTTCTTTGCCATGATTAGTGGGACTGTGGCAGGGGCAGCAGGTGCTGAGCGGGGGACTCTTGTTGTTTCAGATGCCGGTGACCTTGGAGGAGGTGGCTGTGTATTTCACCCAGGGGCAGGGGGCTCTGCTGGACCCCGCTCAGCATCTGATGTGTTCTGACCAGTGTTCCCTCAGTTTTTACGTCCAAGTGTGGAATGAATTTGGTTCTACGCACCAGTATGTGACACATCATCTCCATATTGGCGCACAGAACAAAATTCATGGGGTGGGGGTGGGGGTGGGGCCGAGGGATTTGGAGTGTGCGAACTGGCTCAGGACTGGGACAGGGATGAGGTGAAGGGGGTGAGGGCTCTGGATTCAGGTGTGGGCTCTGGGGTGGGGCTGCGGATCTGGAGGTTGATGTGTGAGAGGGGGTTCAGGGCTGGGACAGAGGGATGGGGTGCGGAGGGGTGAGTGCCCTGGCTAGGCATGTGGGGGTTGGGACTGGGGATGAGGGGTTTGGGGTTCAGACTGCAGTGGAGAGAGGACTCCCCCAGCCCTCTCTCACCACAGCAGTTTGGGGCCAGGTCAGAGGCAGCTCTCCCCAGCCACGGCGGCTCCTGTGGTCCTGGGCCGGGCTGAGGGAGGGGTTTCTCTCCCCAGCAGCTCCAGTGGACCTGGGCCAAACCTGGGGAGGGGCTCCTCTCCCTGCCTGCCTCCACTGCCCTCCATAGCCTGCAGTTCAGCTGCGTAGCCTGCCAGGAACACAGTTTCTGACCCCCGACCTCCCGTTAGCAGAGTGATTGCTAGTCCCTGAGTTCCCCCTTTGGGGCCAGGTTGTCTCATTCCCAGATAGTCAAGCATTTACTCTTTCTACATTTTATCCCTTATGGGCCAGAATTAACCAGATGCTAAAAAGGCGGGAGAAGGGACAGTAAAATGTGGAGTTTTCGCTTCTGTGCTATTTCAGGGCAACGGGGTGAGTGCGAGAGAGTCCCTCCTTCCCCTCTCACTGTCATGCTCCTCTCTCCACACAGCAGCCTCTGTCCCAGCCATGGAAAGTTTAACCTGCCTCCGTTCTATCCCTCCATCTCCCACGGTGTCACGTACCACCCTGTCCCTGGCTCTCCATGCTTAGGAGTCACAGCTTTGATGTCTATGATCTTAGTCAGACTCCGGAGGGCTGGAGAAGGAAGTGTCACAGACCTGGAATTGGCAGGGAAATCTCAATGAACTTCAAAGCACAGTTGGACTTTCAGATCTTATAGTCCCGTTTCCATCTATTGGTAAAATTACTTCCCAGCTTTTTCTAGGTTTGGTCCAGATCATTTGTAGATGGGAAGGTTGTTTTCTCTTTCGTTCTCTTTCTTTTATGATGATGCTAAAACTTTTGTAACTAATACAGCCGAATAATGAGGCGAGAAGTGAAGCCGGTTTAGCCACTTGAGAAGAAAATGGGTAAATTTCTTCCCCTGATTTTGAGTCTTAAAGGATTCTCTGAGATTTCCACCAACAGGAAGAAAGGGGTAAACAAAGAAACTTACAATTCATCTGTAGCACAGTGTGTAGCTCACTGATGCCACGGACTTCCCTGACCCCATGACCCAGCAAAGACTTTTCAAGTATAAAGGATCCAAGTACAAGAAGCGGGGAAAGGGGTTCTGACCCCATGTCTACTCAGGGCAGCAAGATCCCTTGAAAGACAACAGGAGCATCATTGAGCTGGGGAAGTGGTCCGAGCTGGAAGGCTTTCCAATGAGCATGGACTGCTGAAAGCTTTTGGGTGAGAGAAATCCTTTTGCTTGTAAGGGTACGTCAACACTCCAAACTTTAGTTGACCTGTATTTGGCTGACTTATAACCACTCCAGTAATGACTGAGGTAGATGATGTCCACACTGTCCTCCTTGGGTCGGTGGGGTGCGTCCTCACCAGGAGCACTTCCACTGACGGAGGAGGGGCAATGTGGGGAACTGAGAGCCCGCTCTGCCAACCAATGAATTCTTTCCTGCTGGTCAGAACTGAGTCTAACCCACCTGTCCCCTGGTTCCTTCCTCCACCATCGGAAAGCAGAACTTGTCCCTGACGCGTTCCCAGCACTTCTGGCACAGTGGGTACTGTTAGAGTAAAGTCGAGTTACTGCAGGTGGGGAGGCACTGGGTCATCACTCGCATCAGAGCCGACTCAGCCGGGGCTGCCTCCTACCTGCACTGGGCAGCTGCAGCTCCCAGCCCCGGCTCCACAGACAAGCCCTTCCTGACCTAGGCAGGGAAGGGGGAAAGAGAAGTGGAGGGCGGGTAGACCCTTGGAGGAAGAGATGGAGTTGGAGCAGGGCCTTGGAGGGAAGAGGTGGGGCAGGGATGGGACCTTGGGGGGAAGAGGCGGGGCAGGGGAGGTTGCAGCACTCCGACTTGAGTGTCCATTTTTAAAATATTCCCAAATTGGCAACCCGAGTCGCTAGCTGAGAGGTTGTGAAAATTTTTAGCAAACATAGAAATACCCTTTTTCACAGCAGCGGATTTACTAACTACCAATAAAGAAACTATGATTTTCATGTTTATAGGAGTAAGGGGATTGTTGGCCCCTTACTGAACCTTAATGGGTTGGCCATTAGTTAGGCCTTCTCCGAACACCAAAAGAAAGGGGAAGGGCCAATGAGAAATGAAGACCCTGAGACTGACAAGGGTGGGGGCGGGAGCGGAGGGGAGGCAATGCTGTAGGTCAGCCTGATTGACAGGGCAGGCAGGCCAATGAGCGAGTCAGCATCCGGAGTTCTCTCCTTTGTGTCAGCTGGGGCTGGCTGGGGGAGAGCAGAGCAGGGGGGGCTAAGGAGAGAGGAGGGCTGGGCTGGGCTGGAGGCAGAGGGAAACTGGAGCAGCCGGGAGCAGTGAGCGAAGGGGACCCTGGGCAAAGGGCCCAGGGCAAGGAGAGGCCCTCAGCCAAGAGGCCTTGCAGGCCAGACTGGGTGGGGGATCATAACCCTGACAGGAAGAGGCTGACGCTAGGAAGAAGGGTCCTACTACCTAGAGCCTGAGGGCGTGTGGCCAACACCAGAGTAAGTGTCCAACCCTGGGCATGCCTGCAGCACAGTCAGGGTCTGGGCAGGAGGCCTGGGACGTGGGAGGGACAGACTGTGAAGTGCCCTGGCATTCCAGAGAGGGTTGTTTGGGGTTCCCCCCGCACAGAGCGGGGTGACATGTTTTCCTTTCATCTTTCCCACTTTTCTCTTTATTTTTATATTACTTGCTGTTTAATAAATTGTATTTGTGCTTAACTCTGTGCAATGATGAAGGAAGCATCCAGAGTGGAGAGAACACCCCACAATGGGGACAGCTGTCCTGAGTGATCACAAGACTGGGGGTCCAGCGCCTCAGGAGCCCTGGGCCCAGCCTTGGGGTTAGGGGTCCAGAGTGGAAGCGGGCGGGCGGGGGGGGGGACGGGTCCTCGAGGTTATGCAGGCGTCTGGGTAAAGGACTCAGATCCTTTTGCTAGCCAGTATTCCCCCCTCTTGCCTCTGTGCATATTGATTGGTTTCTAGTAAAGTTAATTGGGATTATAGGGGCAAGTGTGAGAGCGGGCACCAGCGAGAGCTGCTGGCTACACTCTGAGGCCACCAAATTTGGTGGTGAGAACCCCTGGGCAAGATGCTCATGATGGTCCCTTGTGCCTTGGAGCCTGTGAGGGTAACAGGAGCCGGGCACAGGGATGCTGATCCTTCGGTGAGTTGATCGCTAGGACCCAGGAGCGGCTGGGGGGCGGCTCTGGAGGGAGCGATCGCGGGGCTCAGGCCCGGCCCAGGAAGTGACTCGCAGCCGCTGCGGGGACTCTGGCTCCCGGCGAGATCCCCGAGCCCCGGCGGCTGGTGCTGGGAGCCCGGATCCCGGAGCCCGGGCTGCAGCCGGGAGAGGGGAACCTCCAGCCGGGCCCTGCCCGCTGCTCCCCGGGAGCCTCTCCCAGGGCAGAGCCCCCAGCCCGGCCAGGGCCCCTTCCCGGCCCGGCCCCTGCCCCGGGGGGCCCCGCTCGGGGGGAAGGTAAGAGAGACCCTCCCATCCCCCCTTGCAGCGGGCCCCCCCCCCGGTCATATCTGGGCTGCTGGGGGAGGAGGATAAAGAGGGGCCGGAGGCGGGTGCAGGGGATGCCGGGGGCAGGCTGGGATGGGGGCAGGGGTGCACGGAAGGGAAGATGGGGCAATGGAGGAGGATCGGGAGACTGTGGGGCTGAGGGGAGCGAGGTCGGGAATGGGGGAAGACGTGAGTGGGGGGCACAGCGAGGGAAAGGGGGGATGTGGGGAGGCGGGCGGAGAGAAGCTCTTCTCAGCTTTGGGAGTGATCAGGGGACTAACCCCTCAGGGTGCAGAAGCTACACGGAAAAAAACCCAACCCCCCTTAACCCCCCCCCCCACGACACACACACCCCGCTCTGAGTGTATTATTGTCAGACACCCCTGTGGTGGTGGGGTCTGTGTGCCCTGAGTGTTGGGGGCTGCCCAGGGCCCTGGTCTGATTTCTCTGTAGGGTTCAGATCTCAGCCACACCAGAGTCAGACCGGAGTCACTGCTGTCTCAGGCAGGGGGGTGCGCGGATGGGCCAATTGGGTTAAGCCTCTTCCTGCCTGTCCCTGGGGGCTGCCGGGGGAGTCCAGGGCAGCTCAATCTTCAGGTGATGCCACCAGAGGTCTGCAGGTATTGTTAAGGCAGAGGGGTTTACACTGCAATGGGGGGAAATCTCCCAAAGTGGCCCTTTTGGTTCCTCTCTTTTCTTTAGCATTTGGCTCAGAGATGCTGTTACTGGGAGGATCTGAAGAGTCTGGGGGGAATCGGGGGGAGACACGGACAGAAGCCCCTTTTGTAACCTCCCTCTCGCCCCGACAGGCTGAGGAATCAGGACCACGTTTCACCAAAGATCGGCCAGTCTTCCAGGAGACAGAGAAGGGAAATGGCTGTGTTGGAGCCAGCTCAGGTAGGGGATTTTCAGGGAGCTGCTGGGCGGGGAAGGGAGGAGAGAGGGTTTGATAAACCTACTGATTTACTAAGTAGGCCCATTGTGGCAAGGAAAGGGGAAGGGGACATTCCCCCATTTCTCAGGCAGGATATAACCACCTCGGCAGGGCTGGGAACATTTTCCAGGCTCCCAGCGCTGGATCCTGAACCCACTTGCCTGGGGCTGCTGTGAAATACGAAGGGAAGCTGTCAGGATTCCTGTCCCTGTCCCCAGCTCAGAGGCGTGTGGGAAATGAGAAGATCCTGGCGTGCTCCGTGTGCTGGGGCAGACAGGGAGCTCTCACCCGCTCCGCCTCCTGAAGCCTGCTGGCTGCTCTGAGCAGGGTGTGGGTGGGATTCTGCTACTCTGGCCCTCCCACAGCTTCATGTTTTTTTTTCCTTTCCCATGAGTAGTTGGATTGTGGCTGGGGCAGCAGGTGCTGAGTGGGGGACTCTTGGTGTTTCAGATGCCGGTGACCTTCGAGGAGGTGGCTATTTATTTCACCCAGGGGCAGGGGGATCTGCTGGACCCCACTCAGAGAGCCCTCTACAAGGACATCATGCAGGAGAACTACGAGATGGTGACCTCGCTGGGTAAGGGATTCCCGTCCCCTCAGTTATTAGAAGCTGTGGGGTCTACGTGTCTTAATGTGGTGAGGTTTTTCCCTGGTCAGTTAGAGCAGAGGCGAATGGGTTCCATAATGCACAGCTGCCATGTGAGAAATACATGCATTTCGGTGCCCTCTCCACTGGGACACGGGAGTCAAAACTCAATGGACAAGCTAAACCATCCCCACCCCTCCAGCTTTCAAAGGGGCATAAATCCGCATTGTTTTTTCTTGTCTCTATTGTTTCTTGGCTGCACATACAATCTCTGTTCATCTCCCTCCTTGGGAATAGCTCCAGGCATGGGGAGAACTCTGGGCTCTGCAGGTTTAGAAAGAGGCAGGCTGAAGTCGAGACCTGTGTGTGAGTCAGCAAGGCCCCCAGAGCGCACAGATTCTGGGAACGCCTAGTGAGGGTGTAGTAATAATTCAACTCACCTCCCCAGACAATGTCCTCTGCATAAGGGGGCTCAGTGACCCTGTTCCCATCCTCTTGGATTCCACCTTCCTCCAGCAGAGCACAGGGACAGGTTCCACTCACGGAACGTCCTTTGTGACAAATCCTCCACCGATGGTCCATGCACCCTGATCTGGACTCATTTCACCTTCTGCACAGGATTTCCCATTCCCAAACCTGAGCTTATCGCCCGGCTGGAACGAGGGGAAGAGCTGTGGGTGTCCGACCTCCAGGATTTCAAGGACAGAAGGCTTCGGAGATGCACCAGCAAAGGTGAGGACTGACAGAGAAACCATCTAGGGAACAAAGGAAAAAGTTGAGAATCCCAAAATATGATATGAGTAACGCCCTCAGTTCTTCTTCATCTCACCGAGAGCAGGGCTATGGTCAGCAGATTTTGCTCACGCCATTCCACCCTTCCCGTCTCTCCTTCCTTGTAAGTGTTTGGGTGGGATGTGGAGGCAGAATCCAATTGCTCAGTCTTTGTGTTGGCTTTTCCCTCAGTGCTATTCCTCTTTCTCCCCAGCACAATGACTCCTCTCTGGATTGTGTCTCTCCCAGCAGGTGCTGAGCGAGGGAGTGAGAAGAAGGAGGGGAATCATCATGAGGCAGTTCCTGGGGAAGTGGAACCACAGGGGACCTTTTTGGGAAGAGCTGAAGGGAATTTTTCCCCTTGCTGGAATCAGGGAGAAGCCTGGAGAAATTGGCACAGGTCAGAGAGGCTTCTGATAAACCAACCCAGGAAGAAAGTGGATGAATCTCTTAACGGTGGGGGTGGAGACAAGAATCCCAGAGAGCAGCAGACAAATCCCAAGGAAGAGACACCCTGGCACTGCCTTGAGTGTGGGAAAGGATTCATTGTGAGATCACAACTTGTTACACATCAGACAGTCCATATGGGAGAGAAACCATTTCAATGCTTGGACAGTGGGGAAAGCTTCAATAAGCGCACAGATCTCAATGACCATGGGAGAAGCCACACTGTAGACAAGCCCATTCAATGCATTGAATGCGGGAAATGTTTCAGTTCAAAGTCAGCACTAAATTCACATGAGAAAAGCCACACAGAAGAGAGACCCCACAAGTGCTTGGACTGTGGGAAAAGTTTCAAGCAGAAATCAGACCTTGTTCGTCATCAGGCAATCCACACAGGAGAGAGACCCCACAAGTGCTTGCACTGTGGAAAAAGTTTCAAGTGGAAATCAGACCTTGTTCATCATCAGGCAATCCACACAGGACAGAGACCCCACAAGTGCTTGGATTGTGGGAAAAGTTTCACAGCGAGGTCAAACCTTCTTAAACATAAAACAATTCACAAAGGAGAAAGATCCCATAAGTGCTTGGACTGTGGGAAAAGTTTCATGCAGAAATCTTACCTTCTTAAACATAAAAGAATTCACAAAGGAGAAAAACCCCACAAGTGCTTGGACTGTGGGAAAAGTTTCACATGGCGGTCAGAGCTTGTTAATCATCAGGCAATCCACACAGGAGAGAGACCCCACAAGTGCTTTGACTGTGGGAAAAGTTTCAAGCAGAGGTCAGTACTTGTAAAACATCGGGCAGTCCACACAGGAGAGAGACCCCACAAGTGCTTTGATTGTGGGAAACGTTTCAAGCAGAGGTCAGACCTTGTTAAACATCAGGCAATCCACACAGGAGAAAGACCCCACAAGTGCTTGGACTGTGGGAAAAGTTTCAGATGGAGGTCAGACCTTGTTAAACATCAGGCAATCCACACAGGAGAAAGACCCCACAAGTGCTTGGACTGTGGGAAAAGTTTCACTTGGAAATCAGCCCTTGGTAATCATCAGAAAATCCATACAGGAGAGAGACCCCATAAATGCTTGGACTGTGGGAAAAGTTTCACAGAGAGGTCAACCCTTGTTAAACATCAGGCAATCCACACAGGAGAAAGATCCCATAAGTGCTTGGACTGTGGGAAAAGTTTCAAGCGGAAGTCACACTTTGTTAATCATCAGGCAATGCACACAAGAGGAAGACCCCATAAGTGCTTGGACTGTGGGAAAAGTTTCACATGGCGGTCACACCTTGTTAATCATCAGGCAATCCACACAGGAGAAAGACCCCACAAGTGCTTGGACTGTGGGAAAAGTTTCACTTGGAAATCAGCCCTTGGTTATCATCAGAAAATCCATACAGGAGAGAGACCCCACAAGTGCTTGGAGTGTGGGAAAAGTTTCATACGGACATCAGACCTCGTTAAACATGGAGGAATCCACAGAAGATGTAAACTTCTGTGACACATGGCAAGAAAAGGTTAAGCAACTTGTATGTAATTGACTCAGATTCAACTTTTAGACAGAGATTTTAAAAGTGTTTCCACCTTCATTAAGCTAGAGTTTGAAATGTAAACATGTTAAAGACTTGGAAGAGGGGTAACTGTCGTGGTCTATATTTAGCTATATCTTTTTAGAGGTTAACAATTTATGCAAAGGGTTCCTGTATTTTGTTAATTCAGAGATTATACCCATCGCCCATGTCACCTGCCCAATTCCAGCTCCCTCTCCTTGAAATCACTGGGGTTAGGGGCTGAAGGATGGAGGGAATGTTTATAGCTGAAATCACCAAAATGTGTTTTGCAAGGTGGCCATATATGTGCTTGTGAGGGTGGGGCGTAAATGACCACACACACAAAGAAGGTGGGGCCAATGAAACACATTTGAGAACCACTGGTCTACACTCTTATGGTCACCACGATTACAAAAGGATAAGTCTTCTCCAAAGTATGTCTTGTGAAGTATCAGTCACCCTTACTTCTGTGCTGCTGCTGGAGGCCTTCAGAGCCGGGCGCATCGCCAGCAGCGACTCTGCCTTTAGAGCTGGGTGGCCATATATGTGCTTGTGAGGGCGGGGGCGGAAATGACGACACACACAAAGAAGGGGGGGGCCAATGAAACACTTTTGAGAACCACTGGTCTACACTCTTATGGTCACCACGATTACAGAAGGATAAATCTTCTCCAAAGTATGTCTTGTGAAGTATGCTAGGAAAAGTCATCGCCTGCTGAATATTATTGTCCTGTTAAAATGTGTCGATCAGCACTCTCCATGGAGCTCTGAGAGTTTGCTGTATGTTTGTTACATGCTGGAAAGCTGGAAAACGCCCACAGACTCACTCTTTAGAGACAATGGTACCTGCAGACCAGCTAGGTGCTAAGTGGCCATTAATTGCTTAGCTGGCCATTCACCAGCTGTGGAGCTGTGAACAAGAGAGTTACAATTCACCAGAAGGATGGCTGGACCCTCACTTTGGCCACAGACTGATTGTTGCCTGCCCCCTGGCTGGAGCTTGAACCTCAAAGAAGAGAATGGTATAAAAGCAGAAGGGAGAATTGCCTCCATTTTCACCTCTCCTCTCCCATCTTTACAGAAGTCAAGGATATGCCTTGAAAGGCCACCGGGGCCTTGGACTGGGGAGGACGCACCAAGGCAGGAAGGAAATCTGTCCTGGGTACTAAGAACTAACTAGTTTTGACCTTTCACATCTTTCTCCCTTGTGATCCCTGAAAACCTACTTGTTCCAGTTAATAAACCGATTTTAGTGTTTTGTCTGGACCTGTGTGTTTTCCTTGAAGTGTTTGGGGGATTTGACTTGAGAGAACAAGGCTTTGGCCTAATCTGATCCCTTTGTGGCGGGGGGATGACCCACTAATTATTGAGTTTGTCCAGCACAGTGAACAGACTGAGCAGTTTAAGATGCAGATTCCCGGGGTGCAAGGCTGGGAGTAGAAAACTGGCTGATGTTGCTGTCTTGTTTAGTAACTTCATGAGTGTCTTGCTAGTCACACTCAGTACAGTGCAGCCAGGAGTGAGTTTGAATGCCAGTGGCTGTGTGTGAGCAGAGCGTGGAGGGGTTTGTTGTTTACACAGCGATGCAGCAGGGTGGATTTGATTTAAATCACTAGTCTGGAAGACTCGATTTAATCATGGTATTCTACAGAAAAGTACATTCTTGGTTTTTATAATCTTAATAGATCATAGAATCCTAGAATATCAGGGTTGGAAGGGACCTCAGGAGGTCATCTAGTCCAACCCCCTGCTCAAAGCAGAACCGATCCCCAATTAAATCGTCCCAGCCAGGGCTTTGTCAAGCCTGACCTTAAAAACTCCTAAGGAAGGAGATTCCACCACCTCCCTAGGTAACGCAGTCCAGTGTTTCACCACCCTCCTAGTGAAAAAGTTTTTCCTAATATCCAACCTAAACCTCCCCCACTGCAACTTGAGACCATTACTCCTTGTTCTGTCATCCACTCCCACCGAGAATAGTCTAGATCCATCCTCTTTGGAACCACCTTTCAGGTAGTTGAAAGCAGCTATCAAATCTCCCCTCATTCTTCTCTTCTGTAGACTAAATAATCCCAGATCCCTCAGCCTCTCCTCATAAGTCATGTGTTCCAGTCCCCTAATCATTTTTGTTGCCCTCCGCTGGATTCTCTGCAATATTTCCACATCCTTCTTGCAGTGTGGGGCCCAAAACTGGACACAGTACTCCAGATGAGGCCTCACCAATGTCGAATAGAGGGGAACGATCACGTCCCTCGATCTGCTGCCAATGCCCCTACTTATACATCCCAAAATGCCATTGGCCTTCTTGGCAACAAGGGCACACTGCTGACTCATATCCAGCTTCTCATCCACTGTCACCCCCAGATCCTTTTCCGCAGAACTGCTGCCTAGTCATTCGGTCCCTACTCTGTAGCAGTGCATTGGATTCTTCCATCCTAAGTGCAGGACCCTGCACTTATCCTTGTTGAACCTCATCAGATTTCTTTTGGCCCAATCCTCTAATTTGTCTAGGTCCCTCTGTGTCCTATCCCTTCCTGCCACCGTATTTACCACTCCTCCTAGTTTAGTATCATCCGCAAATTTGCTGAGAATGCAATCCACACCATCCTCCAGATCATTTATGAAGATATTGAACAAAACCGGCCCCAGGACCGATCCTTGGGGCACTCCACTTGATAACCGGCTGCCAACTAGACATGGAGCCATTGATCACTCCCCGTTGAGCCTGACAATCTAGCCAATTTTCTACCCACCTTATAGTGCATTCGTCCAGCCCATACTTCTTTAACTTGCAGACAAGAATACTCTGGGAGACCATGTCAAAAGCTTTACTAAAGCCAAGGAACACTACGTCCACTGCTTTCCCTTCATCCACAGAACCAGTTATCTCGTCATAGGAAAGTTGTAGGAAAGGTGCGTGGCAGCCTCCTGTTCATAATTATTAGGGGAAATTAAGCTAGTTAGCATATGTGACTCCATTTTGGGTTTCCTCTCGGCCATTAACTAGAAGCGAGCACACCACGTACCAAGGAAGGAAGGAAGGATCCTTCAGGGTGGACAGCTGGACAGTTTCAAGAGAAGGGAAACAAAGGAGACAGGAACCAGCCGACATGCCTGAAATAGCTGCTAATTTAGCGTTTTTGCAGGGGGAAGGTGGCTGCAGGGGATTGGTGATAGATAAGGAGAAGGCCTGTTTTTTGGGTTAGGCCCCCCGAGGCACACAGGCAGGATGTTTTGCCAACAGTATAGAATCTTTGTGTAACCTGCAATCGGGGTCCCGCTCTGCTTAACGGAGCGGTGCCACGCTCGAGCGTAAGAAACCTACAAACTCTGAGACACTCTGCAGTCTGTCTTTATTTGGTTGCCTCAGCCTAGAAACAAACTGTACATGTCCTAACTGGAATAATTCGTAACAGTTTGGGACTCTAGGCTTGCCCTCGTAAGCGAAGCCGCACTCCTTCCCTCAGACAACTCCAGCCGGCACCAGGTGAGTTCACCTTCAAGAACTCGGAGGAACGGGCGTGTGGGCCGTCGCTTAGGCGATAAGGTGGCACCTGAGGCGTTCTTTTGGTAGCCCTAGAATGGGCTCTGGGCAGAGTGTGAGCAGGGGAACCCCTTTGGCTGAGATTCTCGGGAATTGGAAAAATATTTCTGGCACCCCTGGGTTAGGTGAAAGGAGAGCTGTAATTTTGTATAAAGTCGAGTGGCCAGCGCTGACTATTCAGACGCCCTTTGGATGGCCACCCGACGGAACTTTTGCACAGGATGAATTAACCTGCCTTAGACAACAGCTGGAGGACAAGCATCCAGCTGAAATGGATTATTGGTATGTATGGGATAATTGGGCATACGCCTGAGATAAGGGGCGCCCCTCAACTTTGGGCTCTGGTACCAGATCTAAGGTTTGCATGCCGCTTGCAGGTTCCGCTCCGCCCTATGCTGCTTTCCCTCCTCCGTCTCTTCCCGCTACTCCTCCTCCTGTTGCCCCTCTATAGCCGCCTGTAACCCTACCCCCTGTTGCGCTTCAAGTGCCCGATACAACAACCCGTTGCGACGAGCAATGACCGTGTCACTATGGTCACGTCCACCGCCCTTTTGGGCCTGGGGACCTGGTCACCTGGCAGTCACAGATGCCGAGGTTCGCGATGATCCGGAAAGAGTCCTACAGACTATCCGTTCAGTCCTTACGGCATTTAACCCTAACTGGGCAGACGTCCAGGCTATTTTGCAAACCCTATTTACCCCTGACGAGAAGTATTCTATTCTAGACGCCAATCGGCGTTGGGCGGGGGACGCTGAGAATCGCACCCCTTGGCCCGAAGCCGATCCAGGTTGGGATCCTAACGACCTCAATGGCCGGGCCAGCCTCTCAGCTGCCCGGGAAGGGCTCCTGGAGAGCATCCGTAGGGCGGGTAGTAAGACGGCAAATTGGTCAAAAATTAGAGAGTGCCAGCAAGACCTAAACGAGCATCCGTCTGCATGTTTGGCCAGCTTGTTTAAGCAGGTTAGAATGTATGGGGGAGGGGTGGAGCCAGAAGCCGAGGTTAGCCGCATGATGATGGTCTCTTACTTTGTCGATCAAGCGGCGCCGGACATAAAGAAGTATTTAACTAAACATGTTCCCGATTGGCCAGGGAAAGCCCTAAGCGAAGTAGTTCGCCTGGTCACTTTTGTGTTTAATGGTAGGGACGAGGAGAAAGCTAAGGAAAAACGTAAGCAAAAGAAGGAGGAAGTAAGTATGTTGGCAGCCGCATTGCAGGTTCTCTTGGGGAATCAGCACTGGCAGGGACACGGGAATATAAGGGGGAGGGGACGCGGACGTGGGACAGGACGGGGAGGAGGCTGTGGTGGGACAAGGAACGGGAACTGTTATTATTGTAAGCAACCGGGGCACTGGAAGAAGGAATACCCCCTGCTTCCACGAGGGGCTCCTTGGCAGGATCAGCCGGTGACCGGTTCCTCCTTTCCCCCTAACGCTTCCCAGGACTTCGATAATCCCCAGTGACGAGAGGCAGAGATTTTGGGAGCCGTGGGAGAGTTGGAATGGAATCTTGGATTGCAGTCGCATATTTCCTTGTAAATTGTGGAACGGTTTGTACCCTTTTTGGTGGATACCGGAGCCACCCTTTCCACTTGAACTTTTGTTCCGGGCTCTCTTTCTAATACCAAGGTTTGGGTGCAGGATATTGAGGGCGACCCGTGCCCAGGTCCCCTATCCTGCCCCGTCCGTCTGGAGCTGGGTTCCTTAAAGTTGTCACAGAGATTTGTTGTTATGCCAGAAGGCCCCGCTAACCTTGGGTGAGACATGCTTAGCAAGCTGGGAGCCCACATATATTATGCCCACGAGGGGCTTCACATGTCCGTCCCGGACTCGGCGGTTGCTTCTCTTATGGCCTCACTAACCCCGATTCCCGATCTCCCCACAGAATTCTCCAGCGTCCCACCCAATTTGTGGAGCGTGAGTTCCACCGACGTGGGCCTCCTTCAATCAGCCACTCCAGTCAGTCTGCAGGTAAGGGATGGGCCGCCTCCCTCCGTAAAACAATATCCCTTGCCGAAGGAGACGGAGGAAGGTATTTCCCTTCTTATCTCTAGCTACTTAACCCAGGAGGTCTTGGTTCCATGCAGTTCTCCTTGCCCTGGGCAACACAGCATGGGGAGGAGGTGACCAGCCCTCAGTGGAGAAAGAAGTGGTTAGGGACTATTTAGAAAAGCTGGACGTGCACAAGTCCATGGGGCCGGATGCGTTGCATCCGAGAGCGCTAAAGCAGTTGGCGGCTGTGATTGCAGAGGCATTGGCCATTATCTTTGAAAACTCGTGGCAAACGGGGGAAGTCCCGGACGACTGGAAAAAGGCTAATGTAGTGCCAATCTTTAAAAAAGGGAAGAAGGAGGATCCTGGGAACTACAGGCCAGTCAGCCTCACCTCAGTCCCCAGAAAAATCATGGAGCAAGTCCTCAAGGAATCAATCCTGAAGCACTTAGACAAGAGAAAAGTGATCAGGAACAGTCAGCATGGATTCACCAAGGGAAGGTCATGCCTGACTAATCTAATCGCCTTCTATGATGAGATTACTGGTTCTGTGGATGAAGGGAAAGCAGTAGATGTATTGTTTCTTGACTTTAGCAAAGCTTTTGACACGGTCTCCCACAGTATTCTTGTCAGCAAGTTAAAGAAGTATGGGCTGGATGAATGCACTATAAGGTGGGTAGAAAGTTGGCTAGATTGTCGGGCTCAATGGGTAGTGATCAATGGCTCCATGTCTAGTTGGCAGCCAGTATCAAGAGGAGTGCCCCAAGGGTCAGTCCTGGGGCCGGTTTTGTTCAATATCTTCATAAATGATCTGGAGGATGGTGTGGAATTCACTCTCAGCAAATTTGCGGATGATACTAAACTAGGAGGAGTGGTAAATACGGTGGCAGGTAGAGATAGGATACAGAGGGACCTAGACAAATTGGAGGATTGGGCCAAAAGGAATCTGATGAGGTTCAACAAGGATAAGTGCAGGGTCCTGCACTTAGGATGGAAGAATCCAATGCACCGCTACAGACTAGGGACCGAATGACTAGGCAGCAGTTCTGCAGAAAAGGACCTAGGGGTGACAGTGGACGAGAAGCTGGATATGAGTCAGCAGTGTGCCCTTGTTGCCAAGAAGGTCAATGGCATTTTGGGATGTCTAAGTAGGGGCATAGCCAGCAGATCGAGGGTCGTGATCGTTCCCCTCTATTTGACATTGGTGAGGCCTCATCTGGAGTACTGTGTCCAGTTTTGGGCCCCACACTACAAGAAGGAGAGGCTGAGGGAGAGGCTGAGGGAACTGGGATTTAGACTGCAGAAGAGAAGAAGAGGGGAGATTTGATAGCTGCTTTCAACTCCCTGAAAGGTGGTTCCAAAGAGGATGGATCTAGACTATTCTCAGTGGTAGCGGATGACAGGACAAGGAGTAATGGTCTCAAGTTGCAGTGGGGAAGGTTTTGGTTGGATATTAGGAAAAACTTTTTCACTAGGAGGGTGGTGAAACACTGGAATGCGTTACCTCGGGAGGTGGTAGAATCTCCTTCCTTAGAAGTTTTTAAGGTCAGGCTTGACAATGCCCTGGCTGGAATGATTTAATTGGGGATCGGTCCTGTTTCAGCAGGGGGTTGGACTAGATGACCTCCTGAGGTCCCTTCCAACCCTGATATTCTATGATTCTATGCTTCTATGATTCTAATGCTCCTATCCTTCCTGTGAAAAAGTCAAAACCGGGCCCAGATGGGCGCCCAGTTTATTGGTTCGTTCAAGATCTGCATGAGATAAATAGTTATGTTATAACCCCCCACCAAGTGGTCCCTGATCCGAGTACTATCCTGACACTGATTCCCCAGTCGGCCAGTGGTGTCCTATTGCAGTACCTAGGGGATCGCCCACGCCCCATAGCTTAGTATTCCCTACCTTAGGACCCGGTCATTCGGGGATCGGTCTCCTGTGTGTGGTCCATTGCCGCTGCAGCCCTTATGGTGGAACGGTCACGCCCTATTGTTCTGGGGCACCCTTTGCCTGTCTGGGTCCCCCACGAAGTTGAGGTTCTCTTAAAGCAGCATACAACGCAAGCGCTGTCTCCACAGTGGGCCCACAAATAGGAGCGGATTCTGCTGGATTCAACTATTGGGGTCTCGAGACTCCATCAGGACTTCTTGTTTTCTTGTTACTTGGACTTATATTTGTTGTCCTGTTTTGTGCGTGGTACACGGGAGGATGCAAATACTGATATGGGTGGCCTGTGAAATCCCCTCTCTATTCTCGAGTTCGGTACACGGATGGGAAAGCAACAACTTCCTGGATTTAACCCATGCTATAGCACAGGGGGTTAACCGAACACGGTGTTGGCTCTGTATTCATACCCCCACGTACATAGGTCAGGGAATCCCGTTGGTAAGGGAGCCTATCCCTCTCAACCGAACCCTCCTGGCCGGATTATGGACAGACACTCCATTTAACTGGAATGTTACAATCCAAACTTGGTCTATTGATATGGTGGCCCAGGGTAGTTATGTTTTATGTGTGTCATGACGTAAGAATTTCGAAAATACAGTTTTTGTGGATAACTTTGTAGGGTCCAGTGATAGCACCCGCATTAGCTCTGGTGCGGCAAGTCCCCCCAAGTATTCCAGGGCGCCGTGGCCGGTCCCTGAGGGATCAGGCTGGTTCTGGTTGTGCAACCGCACGGCTTATAAGGTCCTCCCGGCAGGTTGGTGTGGTACATGCACCTTAGTACCCGCTGTTACAGTACACCAGGCCCTAGCCCAGGGGGAAATTGGGAACCTGGTATGGAGGAACCGACGAAATGTCCCATCAAATCCTCTCTCTGAACGGCCTACAGGCTTTCACTCCTTTGTTCGTTGGTTTTTGCCCTGGGTGTGGGTGAGTGAATTGGAAAAGGCTACAGTTAATATTTCTGCAGCTTTAGAATTAATGGCAAATGCCACTGCAGACGCCTTGTCTACCCTTCAAATGGAGGTGACTCAGTTATCTCAGCCCACACTGCAGAACCCCTTAGCCTTAGACTATCTCCTTGCAAACCGGGGGTGGGGGGGTGGGGGGGTTGTGCTCTTGTTAACTCAAGCTGTTGTGTCTTTGTGAATCAACACAGCAGGGTAGAAGTCGATATCCACACCCTTATGCAGCAGGCCACCTCACTTCACCGTGTCACCCTTGACGACACCAGTACCGGATTCCACCACACGCTCCTCTCTCCACACCTCACCTCCAGGCTGCCAGACTTGGGGGCTTGGGGAAGGCGTATTTTGTACCTCCTTCTTATGGCTGGTTCTCTTTTTGTATTACTTTTGTATACCTACAATGCTGTAGTATGAGCTGCCGGCAAATTTTAATCTTGCATCGAGGTTATTCTGCCCTCATATAGTTTACTGACGTATATAACAAAAGGAAGGACTGTCAGGGGCAATCAACCGAGTTAGCATATGTGACTCCATTTTGGGTTTCCTGTCGGCCATTAACTAGAAGCGAGCACATCACATACCAAGGGAGGAGGATCCTTCAGGGTGGACAGCTGGACAGTGTCAAGATAAGGGAAACAAAGGAGACAGGAACCAGCCGACATGCCTGAAATAGCTGCTAATTCAGCGTTTTTGCAGCGGGAAGGTGGCTGCAGGGGACTGGTGATAGATAAGGAGAAGGCCTGTTTATTGGGTTAGGCCTCCCCCACCCCACCCCCCGCCCCGAGGCACACAGGCAGGATGTTTTGCCAACAGTATATAATCTTTGTGTAACCTGTAATCGGGGTCCCGCTCTGCTTAAGAGAACGGTACCACGCTCGAGCGTAATAAACCTACAAACGCTGAGACACTCTGCAGTCTGTCTTTATTTGGTTGCCTCAGCCTAGAAACGAGCTGTACGTGTCCTAACTGGAATAATTCGTAACAGTTGCTGTGAAATATGAAGGGAAGTTGTCGGGATTCCTGTCCCCATCCCCAGCTCAGAGCTCTGCTTGCCGACTCAGCCTGTGGCCGGCAGGCATGTGAGAAATGAGAAGACCCTCCCCTTCTCCCTGTGCTGCGGGGACAAGGAGCTCTCACCGTCTCCCAGCCCCTGGAGCCTCCTGGCCGCTCTGAGCAGGTGCCTGTGGGATTCTGCTACTCTGGCCTTCACTCTTTTCTTTCTTTGCCATGATTAGTGGGACTGTGGCAGGGGCAGCAGGTGCTGAGCGGGGGACTCTTGTTGTTTCAGATGCCGGTGACCTTGGAGGAGGTGGCTGTGTATTTCACCCAGGGGCAGGGGGCTCTGCTGGACCCCGCTCAGCATCTGATGTGTTCTGACCAGTGTTCCCTCAGTTTTTACGTCCAAGTGTGGAATGAATTTGGTTCTACGCACCAGTATGTGACACATCATCTCCATATTGGCGCACAGAACAAAATTCATGGGGTGGGGGTGGGGGTGGGGCCGAGGGATTTGGAGTGTGCGAACTGGCTCAGGACTGGGACAGGGATGAGGTGAAGGGGGTGAGGGCTCTGGATTCAGGTGTGGGCTCTGGGGTGGGGCTGCGGATCTGGAGGTTGATGTGTGAGAGGGGGTTCAGGGCTGGGACAGAGGGATGGGGTGCGGAGGGGTGAGTGCCCTGGCTAGGCATGTGGGGGTTGGGACTGGGGATGAGGGGTTTGGGGTTCAGACTGCAGTGGAGAGAGGACTCCCCCAGCCCTCTCTCACCACAGCAGTTTGGGGCCAGGTCAGAGGCAGCTCTCCCCAGCCACGGCGGCTCCTGTGGTCCTGGGCCGGGCTGAGGGAGGGGTTTCTCTCCCCAGCAGCTCCAGTGGACCTGGGCCAAACCTGGGGAGGGGCTCCTCTCCCTGCCTGCCTCCACTGCCCTCCATAGCCTGCAGTTCAGCTGCGTAGCCTGCCAGGAACACAGTTTCTGACCCCCGACCTCCCGTTAGCAGAGTGATTGCTAGTCCCTGAGTTCCCCCTTTGGGGCCAGGTTGTCTCATTCCCAGATAGTCAAGCATTTACTCTTTCTACATTTTATCCCTTATGGGCCAGAATTAACCAGATGCTAAAAAGGCGGGAGAAGGGACAGTAAAATGTGGAGTTTTCGCTTCTGTGCTATTTCAGGGCAACGGGGTGAGTGCGAGAGAGTCCCTCCTTCCCCTCTCACTGTCATGCTCCTCTCTCCACACAGCAGCCTCTGTCCCAGCCATGGAAAGTTTAACCTGCCTCCGTTCTATCCCTCCATCTCCCACGGTGTCACGTACCACCCTGTCCCTGGCTCTCCATGCTT
This sequence comes from Lepidochelys kempii, assembly GCF_965140285.1. Lineage (NCBI taxonomy): Eukaryota > Metazoa > Chordata > Testudines > Cheloniidae > Lepidochelys > Lepidochelys kempii. Next base: position 45,414,233 of record NC_136393.1, on the reverse strand, counting down.
AGGAGTCACAGCTTTGATGTCTATGATCTTAGTCAGACTCCGGAGGGCTGGAGAAGGAAGTGTCACAGACCTGGAATTGGCAGGGAAATCTCAATGAACTTCAAAGCACAGTTGGACTTTCAGATCTTATAGTCCCGTTTCCATCTATTGGTAAAATTACTTCCCAGCTTTTTCTAGGTTTGGTCCAGATCATTTGTAGATGGGAAGGTTGTTTTCTCTTTCGTTCTCTTTCTTTTATGATGATGCTAAAACTTTTGTAACTAATACAGCCGAATAATGAGGCGAGAAGTGAAGCCGGTTTAGCCACTTGAGAAGAAAATGGGTAAATTTCTTCCCCTGATTTTGAGTCTTAAAGGATTCTCTGAGATTTCCACCAACAGGAAGAAAGGGGTAAACAAAGAAACTTACAATTCATCTGTAGCACAGTGTGTAGCTCACTGATGCCACGGACTTCCCTGACCCCATGACCCAGCAAAGACTTTTCAAGTATAAAGGATCCAAGTACAAGAAGCGGGGAAAGGGGTTCTGACCCCATGTCTACTCAGGGCAGCAAGATCCCTTGAAAGACAACAGGAGCATCATTGAGCTGGGGAAGTGGTCCGAGCTGGAAGGCTTTCCAATGAGCATGGACTGCTGAAAGCTTTTGGGTGAGAGAAATCCTTTTGCTTGTAAGGGTACGTCAACACTCCAAACTTTAGTTGACCTGTATTTGGCTGACTTATAACCACTCCAGTAATGACTGAGGTAGATGATGTCCACACTGTCCTCCTTGGGTCGGTGGGGTGCGTCCTCACCAGGAGCACTTCCACTGACGGAGGAGGGGCAATGTGGGGAACTGAGAGCCCGCTCTGCCAACCAATGAATTCTTTCCTGCTGGTCAGAACTGAGTCTAACCCACCTGTCCCCTGGTTCCTTCCTCCACCATCGGAAAGCAGAACTTGTCCCTGACGCGTTCCCAGCACTTCTGGCACAGTGGGTACTGTTAGAGTAAAGTCGAGTTACTGCAGGTGGGGAGGCACTGGGTCATCACTCGCATCAGAGCCGACTCAGCCGGGGCTGCCTCCTACCTGCACTGGGCAGCTGCAGCTCCCAGCCCCGGCTCCACAGACAAGCCCTTCCTGACCTAGGCAGGGAAGGGGGAAAGAGAAGTGGAGGGCGGGTAGACCCTTGGAGGAAGAGATGGAGTTGGAGCAGGGCCTTGGAGGGAAGAGGTGGGGCAGGGATGGGACCTTGGGGGGAAGAGGCGGGGCAGGGGAGGTTGCAGCACTCCGACTTGAGTGTCCATTTTTAAAATATTCCCAAATTGGCAACCCGAGTCGCTAGCTGAGAGGTTGTGAAAATTTTTAGCAAACATAGAAATACCCTTTTTCACAGCAGCGGATTTACTAACTACCAATAAAGAAACTATGATTTTCATGTTTATAGGAGTAAGGGGATTGTTGGCCCCTTACTGAACCTTAATGGGTTGGCCATTAGTTAGGCCTTCTCCGAACACCAAAAGAAAGGGGAAGGGCCAATGAGAAATGAAGACCCTGAGACTGACAAGGGTGGGGGCGGGAGCGGAGGGGAGGCAATGCTGTAGGTCAGCCTGATTGACAGGGCAGGCAGGCCAATGAGCGAGTCAGCATCCGGAGTTCTCTCCTTTGTGTCAGCTGGGGCTGGCTGGGGGAGAGCAGAGCAGGGGGGGCTAAGGAGAGAGGAGGGCTGGGCTGGGCTGGAGGCAGAGGGAAACTGGAGCAGCCGGGAGCAGTGAGCGAAGGGGACCCTGGGCAAAGGGCCCAGGGCAAGGAGAGGCCCTCAGCCAAGAGGCCTTGCAGGCCAGACTGGGTGGGAGATCATAACCCTGACAGGAAGAGGCTGACGCTAGGAAGAAGGGTCCTACTACCTAGAGCCTGAGGGCGTGTGGCCAACACCAGAGTAAGTGTCCAACCCTGGGCATGCCTGCAGCACAGTCAGGGTCTGGGCAGGAGGCCTGGGACGTGGGAGGGACAGACTGTGAAGTGCCCTGGCATTCCAGAGAGGGTTGTTTGGGGTTCCCCCCGCACAGAGCGGGGTGACATGTTTTCCTTTCATCTTTCCCACTTTTCTCTTTATTTTTATATTACTTGCTGTTTAATAAATTGTATTTGTGCTTAACTCTGTGCAATGATGAAGGAAGCATCCAGAGTGGAGAGAACACCCCACAATGGGGACAGCTGTCCTGAGTGATCACAAGACTGGGGGTCCAGCGCCTCAGGAGCCCTGGGCCCAGCCTTGGGGTTAGGGGTCCAGAGTGGAAGCGGGCGGGCGGGCGGGGGGGGGGGGGGGGACGGGTCCTCGAGGTTATGCAGGCGTCTGGGTAAAGGACTCAGATCCTTTTGCTAGCCAGTATTCCCCCCTCTTGCCTCTGTGCATATTGATTGGTTTCTAGTAAAGTTAATTGGGATTATAGGGGCAAGTGTGAGAGCGGGCACCAGCGAGAGCTGCTGGCTACACTCTGAGGCCACCAAATTTGGTGGTGAGAACCCCTGGGCAAGATGCTCATGATGGTCCCTTGTGCCTTGGAGCCTGTGAGGGTAACAGGAGCCGGGCACAGGGATGCTGATCCTTCGGTGAGTTGATCGCTAGGACCCAGGAGCGGCTGGGGGGCGGCTCTGGAGGGAGCGATCGCGGGGCTCAGGCCCGGCCCAGGAAGTGACTCGCAGCCGCTGCGGGGACTCTGGCTCCCGGCGAGATCCCCGAGCCCCGGCGGCTGGTGCTGGGAGCCCGGATCCCGGAGCCCGGGCTGCAGCCGGGAGAGGGGAACCTCCAGCCGGGCCCTGCCCGCTGCTCCCCGGGAGCCTCTCCCAGGGCAGAGCCCCCAGCCCGGCCAGGGCCCCTTCCCGGCCCGGCCCCTGCCCCGGGGGGCCCCGCTCGGGGGGAAGGTAAGAGAGACCCTCCCATCCCCCCTTGCAGCGGGCCCCCCCCCCGGTCATATCTGGGCTGCTGGGGGAGGAGGATAAAGAGGGGCCGGAGGCGGGTGCAGGGGATGCCGGGGGCAGGCTGGGATGGGGGCAGGGGTGCACGGAAGGGAAGATGGGGCAATGGAGGAGGATCGGGAGACTGTGGGGCTGAGGGGAGCGAGGTCGGGAATGGGGGAAGACGTGAGTGGGGGGCACAGCGAGGGAAAGGGGGGATGTGGGGAGGCGGGCGGAGAGAAGCTCTTCTCAGCTTTGGGAGTGATCAGGGGACTAACCCCTCAGGGTGCAGAAGCTACACGGAAAAAAACCCAACCCCCCTTAACCCCCCCCCCCACGACACACACACCCCGCTCTGAGTGTATTATTGTCAGACACCCCTGTGGTGGTGGGGTCTGTGTGCCCTGAGTGTTGGGGGCTGCCCAGGGCCCTGGTCTGATTTCTCTGTAGGGTTCAGATCTCAGCCACACCAGAGTCAGACCGGAGTCACTGCTGTCTCAGGCAGGGGGGTGCGCGGATGGGCCAATTGGGTTAAGCCTCTTCCTGCCTGTCCCTGGGGGCTGCCGGGGGAGTCCAGGGCAGCTCAATCTTCAGGTGATGCCACCAGAGGTCTGCAGGTATTGTTAAGGCAGAGGGGTTTACACTGCAATGGGGGGAAATCTCCCAAAGTGGCCCTTTTGGTTCCTCTCTTTTCTTTAGCATTTGGCTCAGAGATGCTGTTACTGGGAGGATCTGAAGAGTCTGGGGGGAATCGGGGGGAGACACGGACAGAAGCCCCTTTTGTAACCTCCCTCTCGCCCCGACAGGCTGAGGAATCAGGACCACGTTTCACCAAAGATCGGCCAGTCTTCCAGGAGACAGAGAAGGGAAATGGCTGTGTTGGAGCCAGCTCAGGTAGGGGATTTTCAGGGAGCTGCTGGGCGGGGAAGGGAGGAGAGAGGGTTTGATAAACCTACTGATTTACTAAGTAGGCCCATTGTGGCAAGGAAAGGGGAAGGGGACATTCCCCCATTTCTCAGGCAGGATATAACCACCTCGGCAGGGCTGGGAACATTTTCCAGGCTCCCAGCGCTGGATCCTGAACCCACTTGCCTGGGGCTGCTGTGAAATACGAAGGGAAGCTGTCAGGATTCCTGTCCCTGTCCCCAGCTCAGAGGCGTGTGGGAAATGAGAAGATCCTGGCGTGCTCCGTGTGCTGGGGCAGACAGGGAGCTCTCACCCGCTCCGCCTCCTGAAGCCTCCTGGCTGCTCTGAGCAGGGTGTGGGTGGGATTCTGCTACTCTGGCCCTCCCACAGCTTCATGTTTTTTTTTCCTTTCCCATGAGTAGTTGGATTGTGGCTGGGGCAGCAGGTGCTGAGTGGGGGACTCTTGGTGTTTCAGATGCCGGTGACCTTCGAGGAGGTGGCTATTTATTTCACCCAGGGGCAGGGGGATCTGCTGGACCCCACTCAGAGAGCCCTCTACAAGGACATCATGCAGGAGAACTACGAGATGGTGACCTCGCTGGGTAAGGGATTCCCGTCCCCTCAGTTATTAGAAGCTGTGCGGTCTACGTGTCTTAATGTGGTGAGGTTTTTCCCTGGTCAGTTAGAGCAGAGGCGAATGGGTTCCATAATGCACAGCTGCCATGTGAGAAATACATGCATTTCGGTGCCCTCTCCACTGGGACACGGGAGTCAAAACTCAATGGACAAGCTAAACCATCCCCACCCCTCCAGCTTTCAAAGGGGCATAAATCCGCATTGTTTTTTCTTGTCTCTATTGTTTCTTGGCTGCACATACAATCTCTGTTCATCTCCCTCCTTGGGAATAGCTCCAGGCATGGGGAGAACTCTGGGCTCTGCAGGTTTAGAAAGAGGCAGGCTGAAGTCGAGACCTGTGTGTGAGTCAGCAAGGCCCCCAGAGCGCACAGATCCTGGGAACGCCTAGTGAGGGTGTAGTAATAATTCAACTCACCTCCCCAGACAATGTCCTCTGCATAAGGGGGCTCAGTGACCCTGTTCCCATCCTCTTGGATTCCACCTTCCTCCAGCAGAGCACAGGGACAGGTTCCACTCACGGAACGTCCTTTGTGACAAATCCTCCACCGATGGTCCATGCACCCTGATCTGGACTCATTTCACCTTCTGCACAGGATTTCCCATTCCCAAACCTGAGCTTATCGCCCGGCTGGAACGAGGGGAAGAGCTGTGGGTGTCCGACCTCCAGGATTTCAAGGACAGAAGGCTTCGGAGATGCACCAGCAAAGGTGAGGACTGACAGAGAAACCATCTAGGGAACAAAGGAAAAAGTTGAGAATCCCAAAATATGATATGAGTAACGCCCTCAGTTCTTCTTCATCTCACCGAGAGCAGGGCTATGGTCAGCAGATTTTGCTCACGCCATTCCACCCTTCCCGTCTCTCCTTCCTTGTAAGTGTTTGGGTGGGATGTGGAGGCAGAATCCAATTGCTCAGTCTTTGTGTTGGCTTTTCCCTCAGTGCTATTCCTCTTTCTCCCCAGCACAATGACTCCTCTCTGGATTGTGTCTCTCCCAGCAGGTGCTGAGCGAGGGAGTGAGAAGAAGGAGGGGAATCATCATGAGGCAGTTCCTGGGGAAGTGGAACCACAGGGGACCTTTTTGGGAAGAGCTGAAGGGAATTTTTCCCCTTGCTGGAATCAGGGAGAAGCCTGGAGAAATTGGCACAGGTCAGAGAGGCTTCTGATAAACCAACCCAGGAAGAAAGTGGATGAATCTCTTAACGGTGGGGGTGGAGACAAGAATCCCAGAGAGCAGCAGACAAATCCCAAGGAAGAGACACCCTGGCACTGCCTTGAGTGTGGGAAAGGATTCATTGTGAGATCACAACTTGTTACACATCAGACAGTCCATATGGGAGAGAAACCATTTCAATGCTTGGACAGTGGGGAAAGCTTCAATAAGCGCACAGATCTCAATGACCATGGGAGAAGCCACACTGTAGACAAGCCCATTCAATGCATTGAATGCGGGAAATGTTTCAGTTCAAAGTCAGCACTAAATTCACATGAGAAAAGCCACACAGAAGAGAGACCCCACAAGTGCTTGGACTGTGGGAAAAGTTTCAAGCAGAAATCAGACCTTGTTCGTCATCAGGCAATCCACACAGGAGAGAGACCCCACAAGTGCTTGCACTGTGGAAAAAGTTTCAAGTGGAAATCAGACCTTGTTCATCATCAGGCAATCCACACAGGACAGAGACCCCACAAGTGCTTGGATTGTGGGAAAAGTTTCACAGCGAGGTCAAACCTTCTTAAACATAAAACAATTCACAAAGGAGAAAGATCCCATAAGTGCTTGGACTGTGGGAAAAGTTTCATGCAGAAATCTTACCTTCTTAAACATAAAAGAATTCACAAAGGAGAAAAACCCCACAAGTGCTTGGACTGTGGGAAAAGTTTCACATGGCGGTCAGAGCTTGTTAATCATCAGGCAATCCACACAGGAGAGAGACCCCACAAGTGCTTTGACTGTGGGAAAAGTTTCAAGCAGAGGTCAGTACTTGTAAAACATCGGGCAGTCCACACAGGAGAGAGACCCCACAAGTGCTTTGATTGTGGGAAACGTTTCAAGCAGAGGTCAGACCTTGTTAAACATCAGGCAATCCACACAGGAGAAAGACCCCACAAGTGCTTGGACTGTGGGAAAAGTTTCAGATGGAGGTCAGACCTTGTTAAACATCAGGCAATCCACACAGGAGAAAGACCCCACAAGTGCTTGGACTGTGGGAAAAGTTTCACTTGGAAATCAGCCCTTGGTAATCATCAGAAAATCCATACAGGAGAGAGACCCCATAAATGCTTGGACTGTGGGAAAAGTTTCACAGAGAGGTCAACCCTTGTTAAACATCAGGCAATCCACACAGGAGAAAGATCCCATAAGTGCTTGGACTGTGGGAAAAGTTTCAAGCGGAAGTCACACTTTGTTAATCATCAGGCAATGCACACAAGAGGAAGACCCCATAAGTGCTTGGACTGTGGGAAAAGTTTCACATGGCGGTCACACCTTGTTAATCATCAGGCAATCCACACAGGAGAAAGACCCCACAAGTGCTTGGACTGTGGGAAAAGTTTCACTTGGAAATCAGCCCTTGGTTATCATCAGAAAATCCATACAGGAGAGAGACCCCACAAGTGCTTGGAGTGTGGGAAAAGTTTCATACGGACATCAGACCTCGTTAAACATGGAGGAATCCACAGAAGATGTAAACTTCTGTGACACATGGCAAGAAAAGGTTAAGCAACTTGTATGTAATTGACTCAGATTCAACTTTTAGACAGAGATTTTAAAAGTGTTTCCACCTTCATTAAGCTAGAGTTTGAAATGTAAACATGTTAAAGACTTGGAAGAGGGGTAACTGTCGTGGTCTATATTTAGCTATATCTTTTTAGAGGTTAACAATTTATGCAAAGGGTTCCTGTATTTTGTTAATTCAGAGATTATACCCATCGCCCATGTCACCTGCCCAATTCCAGCTCCCTCTCCTTGAAATCACTGGGGTTAGGGGCTGAAGGATGGAGGGAATGTTTATAGCTGAAATCACCAAAATGTGTTTTGCAAGGTGGCCATATATGTGCTTGTGAGGGTGGGGCGTAAATGACCACACACACAAAGAAGGTGGGGCCAATGAAACACATTTGAGAACCACTGGTCTACACTCTTATGGTCACCACGATTACAAAAGGATAAGTCTTCTCCAAAGTATGTCTTGTGAAGTATCAGTCACCCTTACTTCTGTGCTGCTGCTGGAGGCCTTCAGAGCCGGGCGCATCGCCAGCAGCGACTCTGCCTTTAGAGCTGGGTGGCCATATATGTGCTTGTGAGGGCGGGGGCGGAAATGACGACACACACAAAGAAGGGGGGGGCCAATGAAACACTTTTGAGAACCACTGGTCTACACTCTTATGGTCACCACGATTACAGAAGGATAAATCTTCTCCAAAGTATGTCTTGTGAAGTATGCTAGGAAAAGTCATCGCCTGCTGAATATTATTGTCCTGTTAAAATGTGTCGATCAGCACTCTCCATGGAGCTCTGAGAGTTTGCTGTATGTTTGTTACATGCTGGAAAGCTGGAAAACGCCCACAGACTCACTCTTTAGAGACAATGGTACCTGCAGACCAGCTAGGTGCTAAGTGGCCATTAATTGCTTAGCTGGCCATTCACCAGCTGTGGAGCTGTGAACAAGAGAGTTACAATTCACCAGAAGGATGGCTGGACCCTCACTTTGGCCACAGACTGATTGTTGCCTGCCCCCTGGCTGGAGCTTGAACCTCAAAGAAGAGAATGGTATAAAAGCAGAAGGGAGAATTGCCTCCATTTTCACCTCTCCTCTCCCATCTTTACAGAAGTCAAGGATATGCCTTGAAAGGCCACCGGGGCCTTGGACTGGGGAGGACGCACCAAGGCAGGAAGGAAATCTGTCCTGGGTACTAAGAACTAACTAGTTTTGACCTTTCACATCTTTCTCCCTTGTGATCCCTGAAAACCTACTTGTTCCAGTTAATAAACCGATTTTAGTGTTTTGTCTGGACCTGTGTGTTTTCCTTGAAGTGTTTGGGGGATTTGACTTGAGAGAACAAGGCTTTGGCCTAATCTGATCCCTTTGTGGCGGGGGGATGACCCACTAATTATTGAGTTTGTCCAGCACAGTGAACAGACTGAGCAGTTTAAGATGCAGATTCCCGGGGTGCAAGGCTGGGAGTAGAAAACTGGCTGATGTTGCTGTCTTGTTTAGTAACTTCATGAGTGTCTTGCTAGTCACACTCAGTACAGTGCAGCCAGGAGTGAGTTTGAATGCCAGTGGCTGTGTGTGAGCAGAGCGTGGAGGGGTTTGTTGTTTACACAGCGATGCAGCAGGGTGGATTTGATTTAAATCACTAGTCTGGAAGACTCGATTTAATCATGGTATTCTACAGAAAAGTACATTCTTGGTTTTTATAATCTTAATAGATCATAGAATCCTAGAATATCAGGGTTGGAAGGGACCTCAGGAGGTCATCTAGTCCAACCCCCTGCTCAAAGCAGAACCGATCCCCAATTAAATCGTCCCAGCCAGGGCTTTGTCAAGCCTGACCTTAAAAACTCCTAAGGAAGGAGATTCCACCACCTCCCTAGGTAACGCAGTCCAGTGTTTCACCACCCTCCTAGTGAAAAAGTTTTTCCTAATATCCAACCTAAACCTCCCCCACTGCAACTTGAGACCATTACTCCTTGTTCTGTCATCCACTCCCACCGAGAATAGTCTAGATCCATCCTCTTTGGAACCACCTTTCAGGTAGTTGAAAGCAGCTATCAAATCTCCCCTCATTCTTCTCTTCTGTAGACTAAATAATCCCAGATCCCTCAGCCTCTCCTCATAAGTCATGTGTTCCAGTCCCCTAATCATTTTTGTTGCCCTCCGCTGGATTCTCTGCAATATTTCCACATCCTTCTTGCAGTGTGGGGCCCAAAACTGGACACAGTACTCCAGATGAGGCCTCACCAATGTCGAATAGAGGGGAACGATCACGTCCCTCGATCTGCTGCCAATGCCCCTACTTATACATCCCAAAATGCCATTGGCCTTCTTGGCAACAAGGGCACACTGCTGACTCATATCCAGCTTCTCATCCACTGTCACCCCCAGATCCTTTTCCGCAGAACTGCTGCCTAGTCATTCGGTCCCTACTCTGTAGCAGTGCATTGGATTCTTCCATCCTAAGTGCAGGACCCTGCACTTATCCTTGTTGAACCTCATCAGATTTCTTTTGGCCCAATCCTCTAATTTGTCTAGGTCCCTCTGTGTCCTATCCCTTCCTGCCACCGTATTTACCACTCCTCCTAGTTTAGTATCATCCGCAAATTTGCTGAGAATGCAATCCACACCATCCTCCAGATCATTTATGAAGATATTGAACAAAACCGGCCCCAGGACCGATCCTTGGGGCACTCCACTTGATAACCGGCTGCCAACTAGACATGGAGCCATTGATCACTCCCCGTTGAGCCTGACAATCTAGCCAATTTTCTACCCACCTTATAGTGCATTCGTCCAGCCCATACTTCTTTAACTTGCAGACAAGAATACTCTGGGAGACCATGTCAAAAGCTTTACTAAAGCCAAGGAACACTACGTCCACTGCTTTCCCTTCATCCACAGAACCAGTTATCTCGTCATAGGAAAGTTGTAGGAAAGGTGCGTGGCAGCCTCCTGTTCATAATTATTAGGGGAAATTAAGCTAGTTAGCATATGTGACTCCATTTTGGGTTTCCTCTCGGCCATTAACTAGAAGCGAGCACACCACGTACCAAGGAAGGAAGGAAGGATCCTTCAGGGTGGACAGCTGGACAGTTTCAAGAGAAGGGAAACAAAGGAGACAGGAACCAGCCGACATGCCTGAAATAGCTGCTAATTTAGCGTTTTTGCAGGGGGAAGGTGGCTGCAGGGGATTGGTGATAGATAAGGAGAAGGCCTGTTTTTTGGGTTAGGCCCCCCGAGGCACACAGGCAGGATGTTTTGCCAACAGTATAGAATCTTTGTGTAACCTGCAATCGGGGTCCCGCTCTGCTTAACGGAGCGGTGCCACGCTCGAGCGTAAGAAACCTACAAACTCTGAGACACTCTGCAGTCTGTCTTTATTTGGTTGCCTCAGCCTAGAAACAAACTGTACATGTCCTAACTGGAATAATTCGTAACAGTTTGGGACTCTAGGCTTGCCCTCGTAAGCGAAGCCGCACTCCTTCCCTCAGACAACTCCAGCCGGCACCAGGTGAGTTCACCTTCAAGAACTCGGAGGAACGGGCGTGTGGGCCGTCGCTTAGGCGATAAGGTGGCACCTGAGGCGTTCTTTTGGTAGCCCTAGAATGGGCTCTGGGCAGAGTGTGAGCAGGGGAACCCCTTTGGCTGAGATTCTCGGGAATTGGAAAAATATTTCTGGCACCCCTGGGTTAGGTGAAAGGAGAGCTGTAATTTTGTATAAAGTCGAGTGGCCAGCGCTGACTATTCAGACGCCCTTTGGATGGCCACCCGACGGAACTTTTGCACAGGATGAATTAACCTGCCTTAGACAACAGCTGGAGGACAAGCATCCAGCTGAAATGGATTATTGGTATGTATGGGATAATTGGGCATACGCCTGAGATAAGGGGCGCCCCTCAACTTTGGGCTCTGGTACCAGATCTAAGGTTTGCATGCCGCTTGCAGGTTCCGCTCCGCCCTATGCTGCTTTCCCTCCTCCGTCTCTTCCCGCTACTCCTCCTCCTGTTGCCCCTCTATAGCCGCCTGTAACCCTACCCCCTGTTGCGCTTCAAGTGCCCGATACAACAACCCGTTGCGACGAGCAATGACCGTGTCACTATGGTCACGTCCACCGCCCTTTTGGGCCTGGGGACCTGGTCACCTGGCAGTCACAGATGCCGAGGTTCGCGATGATCCGGAAAGAGTCCTACAGACTATCCGTTCAGTCCTTACGGCATTTAACCCTAACTGGGCAGACGTCCAGGCTATTTTGCAAACCCTATTTACCCCTGACGAGAAGTATTCTATTCTAGACGCCAATCGGCGTTGGGCGGGGGACGCTGAGAATCGCACCCCTTGGCCCGAAGCCGATCCAGGTTGGGATCCTAATGACCTCAATGGCCGGGCCAGCCTCTCAGCTGCCCGGGAAGGGCTCCTGGAGAGCATCCGTAGGGCGGGTAGTAAGACGGCAAATTGGTCAAAAATTAGAGAGTGCCAGCAAGACCTAAACGAGCATCCGTCTGCATGTTTGGCCAGCTTGTTTAAGCAGGTTAGAATGTATGGGGGAGGGGTGGAGCCAGAAGCCGAGGTTAGCCGCATGATGATGGTCTCTTACTTTGTCGATCAAGCGGCGCCGGACATAAAGAAGTATTTAACTAAACATGTTCCCGATTGGCCAGGGAAAGCCCTAAGCGAAGTAGTTCGCCTGGTCACTTTTGTGTTTAATGGTAGGGACGAGGAGAAAGCTAAGGAAAAACGTAAGCAAAAGAAGGAGGAAGTAAGTATGTTGGCAGCCGCATTGCAGGTTCTCTTGGGGAATCAGCACTGGCAGGGACACGGGAATATAAGGGGGAGGGGACGCGGACGTGGGACAGGACGGGGAGGAGGCTGTGGTGGGACAAGGAACGGGAACTGTTATTATTGTAAGCAACCGGGGCACTGGAAGAAGGAATACCCCCTGCTTCCACGAGGGGCTCCTTGGCAGGATCAGCCGGTGACCGGTTCCTCCTTTCCCCCTAACGCTTCCCAGGACTTCGATAATCCCCAGTGACGAGAGGCAGAGATTTTGGGAGCCGTGGGAGAGTTGGAATGGAATCTTGGATTGCAGTCGCATATTTCCTTGTAAATTGTGGAACGGTTTGTACCCTTTTTGGTGGATACCGGAGCCACCCTTTCCACTTGAACTTTTGTTCCGGGCTCTCTTTCTAATACCAAGGTTTGGGTGCAGGATATTGAGGGCGACCCGTGCCCAGGTCCCCTATCCTGCCCCGTCCGTCTGGAGCTGGGTTCCTTAAAGTTGTCACAGAGATTTGTTGTTATGCCAGAAGGCCCCGCTAACCTTGGGTGAGACATGCTTAGCAAGCTGGGAGCCCACATATATTATGCCCACGAGGGGCTTCACATGTCCGTCCCGGACTCGGCGGTTGCTTCTCTTATGGCCTCACTAACCCCGATTCCCGATCTCCCCACAGAATTCTCCAGCGTCCCACCCAATTTGTGGAGCGTGAGTTCCACCGACGTGGGCCTCCTTCAATCAGCCACTCCAGTCAGTCTGCAGGTAAGGGATGGGCCGCCTCCCTCCGTAAAACAATATCCCTTGCCGAAGGAGACGGAGGAAGGTATTTCCCTTCTTATCTCTAGCTACTTAACCCAGGAGGTCTTGGTTCCATGCAGTTCTCCTTGCCCTGGGCAACACAGCATGGGGAGGAGGTGACCAGCCCTCAGTGGAGAAAGAAGTGGTTAGGGACTATTTAGAAAAGCTGGACGTGCACAAGTCCATGGGGCCGGATGCGTTGCATCCGAGAGCGCTAAAGCAGTTGGCGGCTGTGATTGCAGAGGCATTGGCCATTATCTTTGAAAACTCGTGGCAAACGGGGGAAGTCCCGGACGACTGGAAAAAGGCTAATGTAGTGCCAATCTTTAAAAAAGGGAAGAAGGAGGATCCTGGGAACTACAGGCCAGTCAGCCTCACCTCAGTCCCCAGAAAAATCATGGAGCAAGTCCTCAAGGAATCAATCCTGAAGCACTTAGACAAGAGAAAAGTGATCAGGAACAGTCAGCATGGATTCACCAAGGGAAGGTCATGCCTGACTAATCTAATCGCCTTCTATGATGAGATTACTGGTTCTGTGGATGAAGGGAAAGCAGTAGATGTATTGTTTCTTGACTTTAGCAAAGCTTTTGACACGGTCTCCCACAGTATTCTTGTCAGCAAGTTAAAGAAGTATGGGCTGGATGAATGCACTATAAGGTGGGGAGAAAGTTGGCTAGATTGTCGGGCTCAATGGGTAGTGATCAATGGCTCCATGTCTAGTTGGCAGCCAGTATCAAGAGGAGTGCCCCAAGGGTCAGTCCTGGGGCCGGTTTTGTTCAATATCTTCATAAATGATCTGGAGGATGGTGTGGAATTCACTCTCAGCAAATTTGCGGATGATACTAAACTAGGAGGAGTGGTAAATACGGTGGCAGGTAGAGATAGGATACAGAGGGACCTAGACAAATTGGAGGATTGGGCCAAAAGGAATCTGATGAGGTTCAACAAGGATAAGTGCAGGGTCCTGCACTTAGGATGGAAGAATCCAATGCACCACTACAGACTAGGGACCGAATGACTAGGCAGCAGTTCTGCAGAAAAGGACCTAGGGGTGACAGTGGACGAGAAGCTGGATATGAGTCAGCAGTGTGCCCTTGTTGCCAAGAAGGTCAATGGCATTTTGGGATGTCTAAGTAGGGGCATAGCCAGCAGATCGAGGGTCGTGATCGTTCCCCTCTATTTGACATTGGTGAGGCCTCATCTGGAGTACTGTGTCCAGTTTTGGGCCCCACACTACAAGAAGGAGAGGCTGAGGGAGAGGCTGAGGGAACTGGGATTTAGACTGCAGAAGAGAAGAAGAGGGGAGATTTGATAGCTGCTTTCAACTCCCTGAAAGGTGGTTCCAAAGAGGATGGATCTAGACTATTCTCAGTGGTAGCGGATGACAGGACAAGGAGTAATGGTCTCAAGTTGCAGTGGGGAAGGTTTTGGTTGGATATTAGGAAAAACTTTTTCACTAGGAGGGTGGTGAAACACTGGAATGCGTTACCTCGGGAGGTGGTAGAATCTCCTTCCTTAGAAGTTTTTAAGGTCAGGCTTGACAATGCCCTGGCTGGAATGATTTAATTGGGGATCGGTCCTGTTTCAGCAGGGGGTTGGACTAGATGACCTCCTGAGGTCCCTTCCAACCCTGATATTCTATGATTCTATGCTTCTATGATTCTAATGCTCCTATCCTTCCTGTGAAAAAGTCAAAACCGGGCCCAGATGGGCGCCCAGTTTATTGGTTCGTTCAAGATCTGCATGAGATAAATAGTTATGTTATAACCCCCCACCAAGTGGTCCCTGATCCGAGTACTATCCTGACACTGATTCCCCAGTCGGCCAGTGGTGTCCTATTGCAGTACCTAGGGGATCGCCCACGCCCCATAGCTTAGTATTCCCTACCTTAGGACCCGGTCATTCGGGGATCGGTCTCCTGTGTGTGGTCCATTGCCGCTGCAGCCCTTATGGTGGAACGGTCACGCCCTATTGTTCTGGGGCACCCTTTGCCTGTCTGGGTCCCCCACGAAGTTGAGGTTCTCTTAAAGCAGCATACAACGCAAGCGCTGTCTCCACAGTGGGCCCACAAATAGGAGCGGATTCTGCTGGATTCAACTATTGGGGTCTCGAGACTCCATCAGGACTTCTTGTTTTCTTGTTACTTGGACTTATATTTGTTGTCCTGTTTTGTGCGTGGTACACGGGAGGATGCAAATACTGATATGGGTGGCCTGTGAAATCCCCTCTCTATTCTCGAGTTCGGTACACGGATGGGAAAGCAACAACTTCCTGGATTTAACCCATGCTATAGCACAGGGGGTTAACCGAACACGGTGTTGGCTCTGTATTCATACCCCCACGTACATAGGTCAGGGAATCCCGTTGGTAAGGGAGCCTATCCCTCTCAACCGAACCCTCCTGGCCGGATTATGGACAGACACTCCATTTAACTGGAATGTTACAATCCAAACTTGGTCTATTGATATGGTGGCCCAGGGTAGTTATGTTTTATGTGTGTCATGACGTAAGAATTTCGAAAATACAGTTTTTGTGGATAACTTTGTAGGGTCCAGTGATAGCACCCGCATTAGCTCTGGTGCGGCAAGTCCCCCCAAGTATTCCAGGGCGCCGTGGCCGGTCCCTGAGGGATCAGGCTGGTTCTGGTTGTGCAACCGCACGGCTTATAAGGTCCTCCCGGCAGGTTGGTGTGGTACATGCACCTTAGTACCCGCTGTTACAGTACACCAGGCCCTAGCCCAGGGGGAAATTGGGAACCTGGTATGGAGGAACCGACGAAATGTCCCATCAAATCCTCTCTCTGAACGGCCTACAGGCTTTCACTCCTTTGTTCGTTGGTTTTTGCCCTGGGTGTGGGTGAGTGAATTGGAAAAGGCTACAGTTAATATTTCTGCAGCTTTAGAATTAATGGCAAATGCCACTGCAGACGCCTTGTCTACCCTTCAAATGGAGGTGACTCAGTTATCTCAGCCCACACTGCAGAACCCCTTAGCCTTAGACTATCTCCTTGCAAACCGGGGGTGGGGGGGTGGGGGGGTTGTGCTCTTGTTAACTCAAGCTGTTGTGTCTTTGTGAATCAACACAGCAGGGTAGAAGTCGATATCCACACCCTTATGCAGCAGGCCACCTCACTTCACCGTGTCACCCTTGACGACACCAGTACCGGATTCCACCACACGCTCCTCTCTCCACACCTCACCTCCAGGCTGCCAGACTTGGGGGCTTGGGGAAGGCGTATTTTGTACCTCCTTCTTATGGCTGGTTCTCTTTTTGTATTACTTTTGTATACCTACAATGCTGTAGTATGAGCTGCCGGCAAATTTTAATCTTGCATCGAGGTTATTCTGCCCTCATATAGTTTACTGACGTATATAACAAAAGGAAGGACTGTCAGGGGCAATCAACCGAGTTAGCATATGTGACTCCATTTTGGGTTTCCTGTCGGCCATTAACTAGAAGCGAGCACATCACATACCAAGGGAGGAGGATCCTTCAGGGTGGACAGCTGGACAGTGTCAAGATAAGGGAAACAAAGGAGACAGGAACCAGCCGACATGCCTGAAATAGCTGCTAATTCAGCGTTTTTGCAGCGGGAAGGTGGCTGCAGGGGACTGGTGATAGATAAGGAGAAGGCCTGTTTATTGGGTTAGGCCTCCCCCACCCCACCCCCCGCCCCGAGGCACACAGGCAGGATGTTTTGCCAACAGTATATAATCTTTGTGTAACCTGTAATCGGGGTCCCGCTCTGCTTAAGAGAACGGTACCACGCTCGAGCGTAATAAACCTACAAACGCTGAGACACTCTGCAGTCTGTCTTTATTTGGTTGCCTCAGCCTAGAAACGAGCTGTACGTGTCCTAACTGGAATAATTCGTAACAGTTGCTGTGAAATATGAAGGGAAGTTGTCGGGATTCCTGTCCCCATCCCCAGCTCAGAGCTCTGCTTGCCGACTCAGCCTGTGGCCGGCAGGCATGTGAGAAATGAGAAGACCCTCCCCTTCTCCCTGTGCTGCGGGGACAAGGAGCTCTCACCGTCTCCCAGCCCCTGGAGCCTCCTGGCCGCTCTGAGCAGGTGCCTGTGGGATTCTGCTACTCTGGCCTTCACTCTTTTCTTTCTTTGCCATGATTAGTGGGACTGTGGCAGGGGCAGCAGGTGCTGAGCGGGGGACTCTTGTTGTTTCAGATGCCGGTGACCTTGGAGGAGGTGGCTGTGTATTTCACCCAGGGGCAGGGGGCTCTGCTGGACCCCGCTCAGCATCTGATGTGTTCTGACCAGTGTTCCCTCAGTTTTTACGTCCAAGTGTGGAATGAATTTGGTTCTACGCACCAGTATGTGACACATCATCTCCATATTGGCGCACAGAACAAAATTCATGGGGTGGGGGTGGGGGTGGGGCCGAGGGATTTGGAGTGTGCGAACTGGCTCAGGACTGGGACAGGGATGAGGTGAAGGGGGTGAGGGCTCTGGATTCAGGTGTGGGCTCTGGGGTGGGGCTGCGGATCTGGAGGTTGATGTGTGAGAGGGGGTTCAGGGCTGGGACAGAGGGATGGGGTGCGGAGGGGTGAGTGCCCTGGCTAGGCATGTGGGGGTTGGGACTGGGGATGAGGGGTTTGGGGTTCAGACTGCAGTGGAGAGAGGACTCCCCCAGCCCTCTCTCACCACAGCAGTTTGGGGCCAGGTCAGAGGCAGCTCTCCCCAGCCACGGCGGCTCCTGTGGTCCTGGGCCGGGCTGAGGGAGGGGTTTCTCTCCCCAGCAGCTCCAGTGGACCTGGGCCAAACCTGGGGAGGGGCTCCTCTCCCTGCCTGCCTCCACTGCCCTCCATAGCCTGCAGTTCAGCTGCGTAGCCTGCCAGGAACACAGTTTCTGACCCCCGACCTCCCGTTAGCAGAGTGATTGCTAGTCCCTGAGTTCCCCCTTTGGGGCCAGGTTGTCTCATTCCCAGATAGTCAAGCATTTACTCTTTCTACATTTTATCCCTTATGGGCCAGAATTAACCAGATGCTAAAAAGGCGGGAGAAGGGACAGTAAAATGTGGAGTTTTCGCTTCTGTGCTATTTCAGGGCAACGGGGTGAGTGCGAGAGAGTCCCTCCTTCCCCTCTCACTGTCATGCTCCTCTCTCCACACAGCAGCCTCTGTCCCAGCCATGGAAAGTTTAACCTGCCTCCGTTCTATCCCTCCATCTCCCACGGTGTCACGTACCACCCTGTCCCTGGCTCTCCATGCTTAGGAGTCACAGCTTTGATGTCTATGATCTTAGTCAGACTCCGGAGGGCTGGAGAAGGAAGTGTCACAGACCTGGAATTGGCAGGGAAATCTCAATGAACTTCAAAGCACAGTTGGACTTTCAGATCTTATAGTCCCGTTTCCATCTATTGGTAAAATTACTTCCCAGCTTTTTCTAGGTTTGGTCCAGATCATTTGTAGATGGGAAGGTTGTTTTCTCTTTCGTTCTCTTTCTTTTATGATGATGCTAAAACTTTTGTAACTAATACAGCCGAATAATGAGGCGAGAAGTGAAGCCGGTTTAGCCACTTGAGAAGAAAATGGGTAAATTTCTTCCCCTGATTTTGAGTCTTAAAGGATTCTCTGAGATTTCCACCAACAGGAAGAAAGGGGTAAACAAAGAAACTTACAATTCATCTGTAGCACAGTGTGTAGCTCACTGATGCCACGGACTTCCCTGACCCCATGACCCAGCAAAGACTTTTCAAGTATAAAGGATCCAAGTACAAGAAGCGGGGAAAGGGGTTCTGACCCCATGTCTACTCAGGGCAGCAAGATCCCTTGAAAGACAACAGGAGCATCATTGAGCTGGGGAAGTGGTCCGAGCTGGAAGGCTTTCCAATGAGCATGGACTGCTGAAAGCTTTTGGGTGAGAGAAATCCTTTTGCTTGTAAGGGTACGTCAACACTCCAAACTTTAGTTGACCTGTATTTGGCTGACTTATAACCACTCCAGTAATGACTGAGGTAGATGATGTCCACACTGTCCTCCTTGGGTCGGTGGGGTGCGTCCTCACCAGGAGCACTTCCACTGACGGAGGAGGGGCAATGTGGGGAACTGAGAGCCCGCTCTGCCAACCAATGAATTCTTTCCTGCTGGTCAGAACTGAGTCTAACCCACCTGTCCCCTGGTTCCTTCCTCCACCATCGGAAAGCAGAACTTGTCCCTGACGCGTTCCCAGCACTTCTGGCACAGTGGGTACTGTTAGAGTAAAGTCGAGTTACTGCAGGTGGGGAGGCACTGGGTCATCACTCGCATCAGAGCCGACTCAGCCGGGGCTGCCTCCTACCTGCACTGGGCAGCTGCAGCTCCCAGCCCCGGCTCCACAGACAAGCCCTTCCTGACCTAGGCAGGGAAGGGGGAAAGAGAAGTGGAGGGCGGGTAGACCCTTGGAGGAAGAGATGGAGTTGGAGCAGGGCCTTGGAGGGAAGAGGTGGGGCAGGGATGGGACCTTGGGGGGAAGAGGCGGGGCAGGGGAGGTTGCAGCACTCCGACTTGAGTGTCCATTTTTAAAATATTCCCAAATTGGCAACCCGAGTCGCTAGCTGAGAGGTTGTGAAAATTTTTAGCAAACATAGAAATACCCTTTTTCACAGCAGCGGATTTACTAACTACCAATAAAGAAACTATGATTTTCATGTTTATAGGAGTAAGGGGATTGTTGGCCCCTTACTGAACCTTAATGGGTTGGCCATTAGTTAGGCCTTCTCCGAACACCAAAAGAAAGGGGAAGGGCCAATGAGAAATGAAGACCCTGAGACTGACAAGGGTTGGGGCGGGAGCGGAGGGGAGGCAATGCTGTAGGTCAGCCTGATTGACAGGGCAGGCAGGCCAATGAGCGAGTCAGCATCCGGGGTTCTCTCCTTTGTGTCAGCTGGGGCTGGCTGGGGGAGAGCAGAGCAGGGGGGGCTAAGGAGAGAGGAGGGCTGGGCTGGGCTGGAGGCAGAGGGAAACTGGAGCAGCCGGGAGCAGTGAGCGAAGGGGACCCTGGGCAAAGGGCCCAGGGCAAGGAGAGGCCCTCAGCCAAGAGGCCTTGCAGGCCAGACTGGGTGGGAGATCATAACCCTGACAGGAAGAGGCTGACGCTAGGAAGAAGGGTCCTACTACCTAGAGCCTGAGGGCGTGTGGCCAACACCAGAGTAAGTGTCCAACCCTGGGCATGCCTGCAGCACAGTCAGGGTCTGGGCAGGAGGCCTGGGACGTGGGAGGGACAGACTGTGAAGTGCCCTGGCATTCCAGAGAGGGTTGTTTGGGGTTCCCCCCGCACAGAGCGGGGTGACATGTTTTCCTTTCATCTTTCCCACTTTTCTCTTTATTTTTATATTACTTGCTGTTTAATAAATTGTATTTGTGCTTAACTCTGTGCAATGATGAAGGAAGCATCCAGAGTGGAGAGAACACCCCACAATGGGGACAGCTGTCCTGAGTGATCACAAGACTGGGGGTCCAGCGCCTCAGGAGCCCTGGGCCCAGCCTTGGGGTTAGGGGTCCAGAGTGGAAGCGGGCGGGCGGGCGGGGGGGGGGGGGGACGGGTCCTCGAGGTTATGCAGGCGTCTGGGTAAAGGACTCAGATCCTTTTGCTAGCCAGTATTCCCCCCTCTTGCCTCTGTGCATATTGATTGGTTTCTAGTAAAGTTAATTGGGATTATAGGGGCAAGTGTGAGAGCGGGCACCAGCGAGAGCTGCTGGCTACACTCTGAGGCCACCAAATTTGGTGGTGAGAACCCCTGGGCAAGATGCTCATGATGGTCCCTTGTGCCTTGGAGCCTGTGAGGGTAACAGGAGCCGGGCACAGGGATGCTGATCCTTCGGTGAGTTGATCGCTAGGACCCAGGAGCGGCTGGGGGGCGGCTCTGGAGGGAGCGATCGCGGGGCTCAGGCCCGGCCCAGGAAGTGACTCGCAGCCGCTGCGGGGACTCTGGCTCCCGGCGAGATCCCCGAGCCCCGGCGGCTGGTGCTGGGAGCCCGGATCCCGGAGCCCGGGCTGCAGCCGGGAGAGGGGAACCTCCAGCCGGGCCCTGCCCGCTGCTCCCCGGGAGCCTCTCCCAGGGCAGAGCCCCCAGCCCGGCCAGGGCCCCTTCCCGGCCCGGCCCCTGCCCCGGGGGGCCCCGCTCGGGGGGAAGGTAAGAGAGACCCTCCCATCCCCCCTTGCAGCGGGCCCCCCCCCCGGTCATATCTGGGCTGCTGGGGGAGGAGGATAAAGAGGGGCCGGAGGCGGGTGCAGGGGATGCCGGGGGCAGGCTGGGATGGGGGCAGGGGTGCACGGAAGGGAAGATGGGGCAATGGAGGAGGATCGGGAGACTGTGGGGCTGAGGGGAGCGAGGTCGGGAATGGGGGAAGACGTGAGTGGGGGGCACAGCGAGGGAAAGGGGGGATGTGGGGAGGCGGGCGGAGAGAAGCTCTTCTCAGCTTTGGGAGTGATCAGGGGACTAACCCCTCAGGGTGCAGAAGCTACACGGAAAAAAACCCAACCCCCCTTAACCCCCCCCCCCCACGACACACACACCCCGCTCTGAGTGTATTATTGTCAGACACCCCTGTGGTGGTGGGGTCTGTGTGCCCTGAGTGTTGGGGGCTGCCCAGGGCCCTGGTCTGATTTCTCTGTAGGGTTCAGATCTCAGCCACACCAGAGTCAGACCGGAGTCACTGCTGTCTCAGGCAGGGGGGTGCGCGGATGGGCCAATTGGGTTAAGCCTCTTCCTGCCTGTCCCTGGGGGCTGCCGGGGGAGTCCAGGGCAGCTCAATCTTCAGGTGATGCCACCAGAGGTCTGCAGGTATTGTTAAGGCAGAGGGGTTTACACTGCAATGGGGGGAAATCTCCCAAAGTGGCCCTTTTGGTTCCTCTCTTTTCTTTAGCATTTGGCTCAGAGATGCTGTTACTGGGAGGATCTGAAGAGTCTGGGGGGAATCGGGGGGAGACAAGGACAGAAGCCCCTTTTGTAACCTCCCTCTCGCCCCGACAGGCTGAGGAATCAGGACCACGTTTCACCAAAGATCGGCCAGTCTTCCAGGAGACAGAGAAGGGAAATGGCTGTGTTGGAGCCAGCTCAGGTAGGGGATTTTCAGGGAGCTGCTGGGCGGGGAAGGGAGGAGAGAGGGTTTGATAAACCTACTGATTTACTAAGTAGGCCCATTGTGGCAAGGAAAGGGGAAGGGGACATTCCCCCATTTCTCAGGCAGGATATAACCACCTCGGCAGGGCTGGGAACATTTTCCAGGCTCCCAGCGCTGGATCCTGAACCCACTTGCCTGGGGCTGCTGTGAAATACGAAGGGAAGCTGTCAGGATTCCTGTCCCTGTCCCCAGCTCAGAGGCGTGTGGGAAATGAGAAGATCCTGGCGTGCTCCGTGTGCTGGGGCAGACAGGGAGCTCTCACCCGCTCCGCCTCCTGAAGCCTCCTGGCTGCTCTGAGCAGGGTGTGGGTGGGATTCTGCTACTCTGGCCCTCCCACAGCTTCATGTTTTTTTTTCCTTTCCCATGAGTAGTTGGATTGTGGCTGGGGCAGCAGGTGCTGAGTGGGGGACTCTTGGTGTTTCAGATGCCGGTGACCTTCGAGGAGGTGGCTATTTATTTCACCCAGGGGCAGGGGGATCTGCTGGACCCCACTCAGAGAGCCCTCTACAAGGACATCATGCAGGAGAACTACGAGATGGTGACCTCGCTGGGTAAGGGATTCCCGTCCCCTCAGTTATTAGAAGCTGTGGGGTCTACGTGTCTTAATGTGGTGAGGTTTTTCCCTGGTCAGTTAGAGCAGAGGCGAATGGGTTCCATAATGCACAGCTGCCATGTGAGAAATACATGCATTTCGGTGCCCTCTCCACTGGGACACGGGAGTCAAAACTCAATGGACAAGCTAAACCATCCCCACCCCTCCAGCTTTCAAAGGGGCATAAATCCGCATTGTTTTTTCTTGTCTCTATTGTTTCTTGGCTGCACATACAATCTCTGTTCATCTCCCATATTCCCTGGGAATAGCTCCAGGCATGGGGAGAACTCTGGGCTCTGCAGGTTTAGAAAGAGGCAGGCTGAAGTCGAGACCTGTGTGTGAGTCAGCAAGGCCCCCAGAGCGCACAGATCCTGGGAACGCCTAGTGAGGGTGTAGTAATAATTCAACTCACCTCCCCAGACAATGTCCTCTGCATAAGGGGGCTCAGTGACCCTGTTCCCATCCTCTTGGATTCCACCTTCCTCCAGCAGAGCACAGGGACAGGTTCCACTCACGGAACGTCCTTTGTGACAAATCCTCCACCGATGGTCCATGCACCCTGATCTGGACTCATTTCACCTTCTGCACAGGATTTCCCATTCCCAAACCTGAGCTTATCGCCCGGCTGGAACGAGGGGAAGAGCTGTGGGTGTCCGACCTCCAGGATTTCAAGGACAGAGGGCTTCGGAGATGCACCAGCAAAGGTGAGGACTGACAGAGAAACCATCTAGGGAACAAAGGAAAAAGTTGAGAATCCCAAAATATGATATGAGTAACGCCCTCAGTTCTTCTTCATCTCACCGAGAGCAGGGCTATGGTCAGCAGATTTTGCTCACGCCATTCCACCCTTCCCGTCTCTCCTTCCTTGTAAGCGTTTGGGTGGGATGTGGAGGCAGAATCCAATTGCTCAGTCTTTGTGTTGGCTTTTCCCTCAGTGCTATTCCTCTTTCTCCCCAGCACAATGACTCCTCTCTGGATTGTGTCTCTCCCAGCAGGTGCTGAGCGAGGGAGTGAGAAGAAGGAGGGGAATCATCATGAGGCAGTTCCTGGGGAAGTGGAACCACAGGGGACCCTTTTGGGAAGAGCTGAAGGGAATTTTTCCCCTTGCTGGAATCAGGGAGAAGCCTGGAGAAATTGGCACAGGTCAGAGAGGCTTCTGATAAACCAACCCAGGAAGAAAGTGGATGAATCTCTTAACGGTGGGGGTGGAGACAAGAATCCCAGAGAGCAGCAGACAAATCCCAAGGAAGAGACACCCTGGCACTGCCTTGAGTGTGGGAAAGGATTCATTGTGAGATCACAACTTGTTACACATCAGACAGTCCATACGGGAGAGAAACCATTTCAATGCTTGGACAGTGGGGAAAGCTTCAATAAGCGCACAGATCTCAATGACCATGGGAGAAGCCACACTGTAGACAAGCCCATTCAATGCATTGAATGCGGGAAATGTTTCAGTTCAAAGTCAGCACTAAATTCACATGAGAAAAGCCACACAGAAGAGAGACCCCACAAGTGCTTGGACTGTGGGAAAAGTTTCAAGCAGAAATCAGACCTTGTTCATCATCAGGCAATCCACACAGGAGAGAGACCCCACAAGTGCTTGCACTGTGGAAAAAGTTTCAAGTGGAAATCAGACCTTGTTCATCATCAGGCAATCCACACAGGACAGAGACCCCACAAGTGCTTGGATTGTGGGAAAAGTTTCACAGCGAGGTCAAACCTTCTTAAACATAAAACAATTCACAAAGGAGAAAGATCCCATAAGTGCTTGGACTGTGGGAAAAGTTTCATGCAGAAATCTTACCTTCTTAAACATAAAAGAATTCACAAAGGAGAAAAACCCCACAAGTGCTTGGACTGTGGGAAAAGTTTCACATGGCGGTCAGAGCTTGTTAATCATCAGGCAATCCACACAGGAGAGAGACCCCACAAGTGCTTTGACTGTGGGAAAAGTTTCAAGCAGAGGTCAGTACTTGTAAAACATCGGGCAGTCCACACAGGAGAGAGACCCCACAAGTGCTTTGATTGTGGGAAACGTTTCAAGCAGAGGTCAGACCTTGTTAAACATCAGGCAATCCACACAGGAGAAAGACCCCACAAGTGCTTGGACTGTGGGAAAAGTTTCAGATGGAGGTCAGACCTTGTTAAACATCAGGCAATCCACACAGGAGAAAGACCCCACAAGTGCTTGGACTGTGGGAAAAGTTTCACTTGGAAATCAGCCCTTGGTAATCATCAGAAAATCCATACAGGAGAGAGACCCCATAAATGCTTGGACTGTGGGAAAAGTTTCACAGAGAGGTCAACCCTTGTTAAACATCAGGCAATCCACACAGGAGAAAGATCCCATAAGTGCTTGGACTGTGGGAAAAGTTTCAAGCGGAAGTCACACTTTGTTAATCATCAGGCAATGCACACAAGAGGAAGACCCCATAAGTGCTTGGACTGTGGGAAAAGTTTCACATGGCGGTCACACCTTGTTAATCATCAGGCAATCCACACAGGAGAAAGACCCCACAAGTGCTTGGACTGTGGGAAAAGTTTCACTTGGAAATCAGCCCTTGGTTATCATCAGAAAATCCATACAGGAGAGAGACCCCACAAGTGCTTGGAGTGTGGGAAAAGTTTCATACGGACATCAGACCTCGTTAAACATGGAGGAATCCACAGAAGATGTAAACTTCTGTGACACATGGCAAGAAAAGGTTAAGCAACTTGTATGTAATTGACTCAGATTCAACTTTTAGACAGAGATTTTAAAAGTGTTTCCACCTTCATTAAGCTAGAGTTTGAAATGTAAACATGTTAAAGACTTGGAAGAGGGGTAACTGTCGTGGTCTATATTTAGCTATATCTTTTTAGAGGTTAACAATTTATGCAAAGGGTTCCTGTATTTTGTTAATTCAGAGATTATACCCATCGCCCATGTCACCTGCCCAATTCCAGCTCCCTCTCCTTGAAATCACTGGGGTTAGGGGCTGAAGGATGGAGGGAATGTTTATAGCTGAAATCACCAAAATGTGTTTTGCAAGGTGGCCATATATGTGCTTGTGAGGGTGGGGCGTAAATGACCACACACACAAAGAAGGTGGGGCCAATGAAACACATTTGAGAACCACTGGTCTACACTCTTATGGTCACCACGATTACAAAAGGATAAGTCTTCTCCAAAGTATGTCTTGTGAAGTATCAGTCACCCTTACTTCTGTGCTGCTGCTGGAGGCCTTCAGAGCCGGGCGCATCGCCAGCAGCGACTCTGCCTTTAGAGCTGGGTGGCCATATATGTGCTTGTGAGGGCGGGGGCGGAAATGACGACACACACAAAGAAGGGGGGGGCCAATGAAACACTTTTGAGAACCACTGGTCTACACTCTTATGGTCACCACGATTACAGAAGGATAAATCTTCTCCAAAGTATGTCTTGTGAAGTATGCTAGGAAAAGTCATCGCCTGCTGAATATTATTGTCCTGTTAAAATGTGTCGATCAGCACTCTCCATGGAGCTCTGAGAGTTTGCTGTATGTTTGTTACATGCTGGAAAGCTGGAAAACGCCCACAGACTCACTCTTTAGAGACAATGGTACCTGCAGACCAGCTAGGTGCTAAGTGGCCATTAATTGCTTAGCTGGCCATTCACCAGCTGTGGAGCTGTGAACAAGAGAGTTACAATTCACCAGAAGGATGGCTGGACCCTCACTTTGGCCACAGACTGATTGTTGCCTGCCCCCTGGCTGGAGCTTGAACCTCAAAGAAGAGAATGGTATAAAAGCAGAAGGGAGAATTGCCTCCATTTTCACCTCTCCTCTCCCATCTTTACAGAAGTCAAGGATATGCCTTGAAAGGCCACCGGGGCCTTGGACTGGGGAGGACGCACCAAGGCAGGAAGGAAATCTGTCCTGGGTACTAAGAACTAACTAGTTTTGACCTTTCACATCTTTCTCCCTTGTGATCCCTGAAAACCTCCTTGTTCCAGTTAATAAACCGATTTTAGTGTTTTGTCTGGACCTGTGTGTTTTCCTTGAAGTGTTTGGGGGATTTGACTTGAGAGAACAAGGCTTTGGCCTAATCTGATCCCTTTGTGGCGGGGGGATGACCCACTAATTATTGAGTTTGTCCAGCACAGTGAACAGACTGAGCAGTTTAAGATGCAGATTCCCGGGGTGCAAGGCTGGGAGTAGAAAACTGGCTGATGTTGCTGTCTTGTTTAGTAACTTCATGAGTGTCTTGCTAGTCACACTCAGTACAGTGCAGCCAGGAGTGAGTTTGAATGCCAGTGGCTGTGTGTGAGCAGAGCGTGGAGGGGTTTGTTGTTTACACAGCGATGCAGCAGGGTGGATTTGATTTAAATCACTAGTCTGGAAGACTCGATTTAATCATGGTATTCTACAGAAAAGTACATTCTTGGTTTTTATAATCTTAATAGATCATAGAATCCTAGAATATCAGGGTTGGAAGGGACCTCAGGAGGTCATCTAGTCCAACCCCCTGCTCAAAGCAGAACCGATCCCCAATTAAATCGTCCCAGCCAGGGCTTTGTCAAGCCTGACCTTAAAAACTCCTAAGGAAGGAGATTCCACCACCTCCCTAGGTAACGCAGTCCAGTGTTTCACCACCCTCCTAGTGAAAAAGTTTTTCCTAATATCCAACCTAAACCTCCCCCACTGCAACTTGAGACCATTACTCCTTGTTCTGTCATCCACTCCCACCGAGAATAGTCTAGATCCATCCTCTTTGGAACCACCTTTCAGGTAGTTGAAAGCAGCTATCAAATCTCCCCTCATTCTTCTCTTCTGTAGACTAAATAATCCCAGATCCCTCAGCCTCTCCTCATAAGTCATGTGTTCCAGTCCCCTAATCATTTTTGTTGCCCTCCGCTGGATTCTCTGCAATATTTCCACATCCTTCTTGCAGTGTGGGGCCCAAAACTGGACACAGTACTCCAGATGAGGCCTCACCAATGTCGAATAGAGGGGAACGATCACGTCCCTCGATCTGCTGCCAATGCCCCTACTTATACATCCCAAAATGCCATTGGCCTTCTTGGCAACAAGGGCACACTGCTGACTCATATCCAGCTTCTCATCCACTGTCACCCCCAGATCCTTTTCCGCAGAACTGCTGCCTAGTCATTCGGTCCCTACTCTGTAGCAGTGCATTGGATTCTTCCATCCTAAGTGCAGGACCCTGCACTTATCCTTGTTGAACCTCATCAGATTTCTTTTGGCCCAATCCTCTAATTTGTCTAGGTCCCTCTGTGTCCTATCCCTTCCTGCCACCGTATTTACCACTCCTCCTAGTTTAGTATCATCCGCAAATTTGCTGAGAATGCAATCCACACCATCCTCCAGATCATTTATGAAGATATTGAACAAAACCGGCCCCAGGACCGATCCTTGGGGCACTCCACTTGATAACCGGCTGCCAACTAGACATGGAGCCATTGATCACTCCCCGTTGAGCCTGACAATCTAGCCAATTTTCTACCCACCTTATAGTGCATTCGTCCAGCCCATACTTCTTTAACTTGCAGACAAGAATACTCTGGGAGACCATGTCAAAAGCTTTACTAAAGCCAAGGAACACTACGTCCACTGCTTTCCCTTCATCCACAGAACCAGTTATCTCGTCATAGGAAAGTTGTAGGAAAGGTGCGTGGCAGCCTCCTGTTCATAATTATTAGGGGAAATTAAGCTAGTTAGCATATGTGACTCCATTTTGGGTTTCCTCTCGGCCATTAACTAGAAGCGAGCACACCACGTACCAAGGAAGGAAGGAAGGATCCTTCAGGGTGGACAGCTGGACAGTTTCAAGAGAAGGGAAACAAAGGAGACAGGAACCAGCCGACATGCCTGAAATAGCTGCTAATTTAGCGTTTTTGCAGGGGGAAGGTGGCTGCAGGGGATTGGTGATAGATAAGGAGAAGGCCTGTTTTTTGGGTTAGGCCCCCCGAGGCACACAGGCAGGATGTTTTGCCAACAGTATAGAATCTTTGTGTAACCTGCAATCGGGGTCCCGCTCTGCTTAACGGAGCGGTGCCACGCTCGAGCGTAAGAAACCTACAAACTCTGAGACACTCTGCAGTCTGTCTTTATTTGGTTGCCTCAGCCTAGAAACAAACTGTACATGTCCTAACTGGAATAATTCGTAACAGTTTGGGACTCTAGGCTTGCCCTCGTAAGCGAAGCCGCACTCCTTCCCTCAGACAACTCCAGCCGGCACCAGGTGAGTTCACCTTCAAGAACTCGGAGGAACGGGCGTGTGGGCCGTCGCTTAGGCGATAAGGTGGCACCTGAGGCGTTCTTTTGGTAGCCCTAGAATGGGCTCTGGGCAGAGTGTGAGCAGGGGAACCCCTTTGGCTGAGATTCTCGGGAATTGGAAAAATATTTCTGGCACCCCTGGGTTAGGTGAAAGGAGAGCTGTAATTTTGTATAAAGTCGAGTGGCCAGCGCTGACTATTCAGACGCCCTTTGGATGGCCACCCGACGGAACTTTTGCACAGGATGAATTAACCTGCCTTAGACAACAGCTGGAGGACAAGCATCCAGCTGAAATGGATTATTGGTATGTATGGGATAATTGGGCATACGCCTGAGATAAGGGGCGCCCCTCAACTTTGGGCTCTGGTACCAGATCTAAGGTTTGCATGCCGCTTGCAGGTTCCGCTCCGCCCTATGCTGCTTTCCCTCCTCCGTCTCTTCCCGCTACTCCTCCTCCTGTTGCCCCTCTATAGCCGCCTGTAACCCTACCCCCTGTTGCGCTTCAAGTGCCCGATACAACAACCCGTTGCGACGAGCAATGACCGTGTCACTATGGTCACGTCCACCGCCCTTTTGGGCCTGGGGACCTGGTCACCTGGCAGTCACAGATGCCGAGGTTCGCGATGATCCGGAAAGAGTCCTACAGACTATCCGTTCAGTCCTTACGGCATTTAACCCTAACTGGGCAGACGTCCAGGCTATTTTGCAAACCCTATTTACCCCTGACGAGAAGTATTCTATTCTAGACGCCAATCGGCGTTGGGCGGGGGACGCTGAGAATCGCACCCCTTGGCCCGAAGCCGATCCAGGTTGGGATCCTAATGACCTCAATGGCCGGGCCAGCCTCTCAGCTGCCCGGGAAGGGCTCCTGGAGAGCATCCGTAGGGCGGGTAGTAAGACGGCAAATTGGTCAAAAATTAGAGAGTGCCAGCAAGACCTAAACGAGCATCCGTCTGCATGTTTGGCCAGCTTGTTTAAGCAGGTTAGAATGTATGGGGGAGGGGTGGAGCCAGAAGCCGAGGTTAGCCGCATGATGATGGTCTCTTACTTTGTCGATCAAGCGGCGCCGGACATAAAGAAGTATTTAACTAAACATGTTCCCGATTGGCCAGGGAAAGCCCTAAGCGAAGTAGTTCGCCTGGTCACTTTTGTGTTTAATGGTAGGGACGAGGAGAAAGCTAAGGAAAAACGTAAGCAAAAGAAGGAGGAAGTAAGTATGTTGGCAGCCGCATTGCAGGTTCTCTTGGGGAATCAGCACTGGCAGGGACACGGGAATATAAGGGGGAGGGGACGCGGACGTGGGACAGGACGGGGAGGAGGCTGTGGTGGGACAAGGAACGGGAACTGTTATTATTGTAAGCAACCGGGGCACTGGAAGAAGGAATACCCCCTGCTTCCACGAGGGGCTCCTTGGCAGGATCAGCCGGTGACCGGTTCCTCCTTTCCCCCTAACGCTTCCCAGGACTTCGATAATCCCCAGTGACGAGAGGCAGAGATTTTGGGAGCCGTGGGAGAGTTGGAATGGAATCTTGGATTGCAGTCGCATATTTCCTTGTAAATTGTGGAACGGTTTGTACCCTTTTTGGTGGATACCGGAGCCACCCTTTCCACTTGAACTTTTGTTCCGGGCTCTCTTTCTAATACCAAGGTTTGGGTGCAGGATATTGAGGGCGACCCGTGCCCAGGTCCCCTATCCTGCCCCGTCCGTCTGGAGCTGGGTTCCTTAAAGTTGTCACAGAGATTTGTTGTTATGCCAGAAGGCCCCGCTAACCTTGGGTGAGACATGCTTAGCAAGCTGGGAGCCCACATATATTATGCCCACGAGGGGCTTCACATGTCCGTCCCGGACTCGGCGGTTGCTTCTCTTATGGCCTCACTAACCCCGATTCCCGATCTCCCCACAGAATTCTCCAGCGTCCCACCCAATTTGTGGAGCGTGAGTTCCACCGACGTGGGCCTCCTTCAATCAGCCACTCCAGTCAGTCTGCAGGTAAGGGATGGGCCGCCTCCCTCCGTAAAACAATATCCCTTGCCGAAGGAGACGGAGGAAGGTATTTCCCTTCTTATCTCTAGCTACTTAACCCAGGAGGTCTTGGTTCCATGCAGTTCTCCTTGCCCTGGGCAACACAGCATGGGGAGGAGGTGACCAGCCCTCAGTGGAGAAAGAAGTGGTTAGGGACTATTTAGAAAAGCTGGACGTGCACAAGTCCATGGGGCCGGATGCGTTGCATCCGAGAGCGCTAAAGCAGTTGGCGGCTGTGATTGCAGAGGCATTGGCCATTATCTTTGAAAACTCGTGGCAAACGGGGGAAGTCCCGGACGACTGGAAAAAGGCTAATGTAGTGCCAATCTTTAAAAAAGGGAAGAAGGAGGATCCTGGGAACTACAGGCCAGTCAGCCTCACCTCAGTCCCCAGAAAAATCATGGAGCAAGTCCTCAAGGAATCAATCCTGAAGCACTTAGACAAGAGAAAAGTGATCAGGAACAGTCAGCATGGATTCACCAAGGGAAGGTCATGCCTGACTAATCTAATCGCCTTCTATGATGAGATTACTGGTTCTGTGGATGAAGGGAAAGCAGTAGATGTATTGTTTCTTGACTTTAGCAAAGCTTTTGACACGGTCTCCCACAGTATTCTTGTCAGCAAGTTAAAGAAGTATGGGCTGGATGAATGCACTATAAGGTGGGTAGAAAGTTGGCTAGATTGTCGGGCTCAATGGGTAGTGATCAATGGCTCCATGTCTAGTTGGCAGCCAGTATCAAGAGGAGTGCCCCAAGGGTCAGTCCTGGGGCCGGTTTTGTTCAATATCTTCATAAATGATCTGGAGGATGGTGTGGAATTCACTCTCAGCAAATTTGCGGATGATACTAAACTAGGAGGAGTGGTAAATACGGTGGCAGGTAGAGATAGGATACAGAGGGACCTAGACAAATTGGAGGATTGGGCCAAAAGGAATCTGATGAGGTTCAACAAGGATAAGTGCAGGGTCCTGCACTTAGGATGGAAGAATCCAATGCACCGCTACAGACTAGGGACCGAATGACTAGGCAGCAGTTCTGCAGAAAAGGACCTAGGGGTGACAGTGGACGAGAAGCTGGATATGAGTCAGCAGTGTGCCCTTGTTGCCAAGAAGGTCAATGGCATTTTGGGATGTCTAAGTAGGGGCATAGCCAGCAGATCGAGGGTCGTGATCATTCCCCTCTATTTGACATTGGTGAGGCCTCATCTGGAGTACTGTGTCCAGTTTTGGGCCCCACACTACAAGAAGGAGAGGCTGAGGGAGAGGCTGAGGGAACTGGGATTTAGACTGCAGAAGAGAAGAAGAGGGGAGATTTGATAGCTGCTTTCAACTCCCTGAAAGGTGGTTCCAAAGAGGATGGATCTAGACTATTCTCAGTGGTAGCGGATGACAGGACAAGGAGTAATGGTCTCAAGTTGCAGTGGGGAAGGTTTTGGTTGGATATTAGGAAAAACTTTTTCACTAGGAGGGTGGTGAAACACTGGAATGCGTTACCTCGGGAGGTGGTAGAATCTCCTTCCTTAGAAGTTTTTAAGGTCAGGCTTGACAATGCCCTGGCTGGAATGATTTAATTGGGGATCGGTCCTGTTTCAGCAGGGGGTTGGACTAGATGACCTCCTGAGGTCCCTTCCAACCCTGATATTCTATGATTCTATGCTTCTATGATTCTAATGCTCCTATCCTTCCTGTGAAAAAGTCAAAACCGGGCCCAGATGGGCGCCCAGTTTATTGGTTCGTTCAAGATCTGCATGAGATAAATAGTTATGTTATAACCCCCCACCAAGTGGTCCCTGATCCGAGTACTATCCTGACACTGATTCCCCAGTCGGCCAGTGGTGTCCTATTGCAGTACCTAGGGGATCGCCCACGCCCCATAGCTTAGTATTCCCTACCTTAGGACCCGGTCATTCGGGGATCGGTCTCCTGTGTGTGGTCCATTGCCGCTGCAGCCCTTATGGTGGAACGGTCACGCCCTATTGTTCTGGGGCACCCTTTGCCTGTCTGGGTCCCCCACGAAGTTGAGGTTCTCTTAAAGCAGCATACAACGCAAGCGCTGTCTCCACAGTGGGCCCACAAATAGGAGCGGATTCTGCTGGATTCAACTATTGGGGTCTCGAGACTCCATCAGGACTTCTTGTTTTCTTGTTACTTGGACTTATATTTGTTGTCCTGTTTTGTGCGTGGTACACGGGAGGATGCAAATACTGATATGGGTGGCCTGTGAAATCCCCTCTCTATTCTCGAGTTCGGTACACGGATGGGAAAGCAACAACTTCCTGGATTTAACCCATGCTATAGCACAGGGGGTTAACCGAACACGGTGTTGGCTCTGTATTCATACCCCCACGTACATAGGTCAGGGAATCCCGTTGGTAAGGGAGCCTATCCCTCTCAACCGAACCCTCCTGGCCGGATTATGGACAGACACTCCATTTAACTGGAATGTTACAATCCAAACTTGGTCTATTGATATGGTGGCCCAGGGTAGTTATGTTTTATGTGTGTCATGACGTAAGAATTTCGAAAATACAGTTTTTGTGGATAACTTTGTAGGGTCCAGTGATAGCACCCGCATTAGCTCTGGTGCGGCAAGTCCCCCCAAGTATTCCAGGGCGCCGTGGCCGGTCCCTGAGGGATCAGGCTGGTTCTGGTTGTGCAACCGCACGGCTTATAAGGTCCTCCCGGCAGGTTGGTGTGGTACATGCACCTTAGTACCCGCTGTTACAGTACACCAGGCCCTAGCCCAGGGGGAAATTGGGAACCTGGTATGGAGGAACCGACGAAATGTCCCATCAAATCCTCTCTCTGAACGGCCTACAGGCTTTCACTCCTTTGTTCGTTGGTTTTTGCCCTGGGTGTGGGTGAGTGAATTGGAAAAGGCTACAGTTAATATTTCTGCAGCTTTAGAATTAATGGCAAATGCCACTGCAGACGCCTTGTCTACCCTTCAAATGGAGGTGACTCAGTTATCTCAGCCCACACTGCAGAACCCCTTAGCCTTAGACTATCTCCTTGCAAACCGGGGGTGGGGGGGTGGGGGGGTTGTGCTCTTGTTAACTCAAGCTGTTGTGTCTTTGTGAATCAACACAGCAGGGTAGAAGTCGATATCCACACCCTTATGCAGCAGGCCACCTCACTTCACCGTGTCACCCTTGACGACACCAGTACCGGATTCCACCACACGCTCCTCTCTCCACACCTCACCTCCAGGCTGCCAGACTTGGGGGCTTGGGGAAGGCGTATTTTGTACCTCCTTCTTATGGCTGGTTCTCTTTTTGTATTACTTTTGTATACCTACAATGCTGTAGTATGAGCTGCCGGCAAATTTTAATCTTGCATCGAGGTTATTCTGCCCTCATATAGTTTACTGACGTATATAACAAAAGGAAGGACTGTCAGGGGCAATCAACCGAGTTAGCATATGTGACTCCATTTTGGGTTTCCTGTCGGCCATTAACTAGAAGCGAGCACATCACATACCAAGGGAGGAGGATCCTTCAGGGTGGACAGCTGGACAGTGTCAAGATAAGGGAAACAAAGGAGACAGGAACCAGCCGACATGCCTGAAATAGCTGCTAATTCAGCGTTTTTGCAGCGGGAAGGTGGCTGCAGGGGACTGGTGATAGATAAGGAGAAGGCCTGTTTATTGGGTTAGGCCTCCCCCACCCCACCCCCCGCCCCGAGGCACACAGGCAGGATGTTTT
The DNA here is from genome assembly GCF_965140285.1 of Lepidochelys kempii. Classification (NCBI taxonomy): domain Eukaryota; kingdom Metazoa; phylum Chordata; order Testudines; family Cheloniidae; genus Lepidochelys; species Lepidochelys kempii. The sequence continues at coordinate 45,379,770 of NC_136393.1, read as the reverse complement.
GCCAACAGTATATAATCTTTGTGTAACCTGTAATCGGGGTCCCGCTCTGCTTAAGAGAACGGTACCACGCTCGAGCGTAATAAACCTACAAACGCTGAGACACTCTGCAGTCTGTCTTTATTTGGTTGCCTCAGCCTAGAAACGAGCTGTACGTGTCCTAACTGGAATAATTCGTAACAGTTGCTGTGAAATATGAAGGGAAGTTGTCGGGATTCCTGTCCCCATCCCCAGCTCAGAGCTCTGCTTGCCGACTCAGCCTGTGGCCGGCAGGCATGTGAGAAATGAGAAGACCCTCCCCTTCTCCCTGTGCTGCGGGGACAAGGAGCTCTCACCGTCTCCCAGCCCCTGGAGCCTCCTGGCCGCTCTGAGCAGGTGCCTGTGGGATTCTGCTACTCTGGCCTTCACTCTTTTCTTTCTTTGCCATGATTAGTGGGACTGTGGCAGGGGCAGCAGGTGCTGAGCGGGGGACTCTTGTTGTTTCAGATGCCGGTGACCTTGGAGGAGGTGGCTGTGTATTTCACCCAGGGGCAGGGGGCTCTGCTGGACCCCGCTCAGCATCTGATGTGTTCTGACCAGTGTTCCCTCAGTTTTTACGTCCAAGTGTGGAATGAATTTGGTTCTACGCACCAGTATGTGACACATCATCTCCATATTGGCGCACAGAACAAAATTCATGGGGTGGGGGTGGGGGTGGGGCCGAGGGATTTGGAGTGTGCGAACTGGCTCAGGACTGGGACAGGGATGAGGTGAAGGGGGTGAGGGCTCTGGATTCAGGTGTGGGCTCTGGGGTGGGGCTGCGGATCTGGAGGTTGATGTGTGAGAGGGGGTTCAGGGCTGGGACAGAGGGATGGGGTGCGGAGGGGTGAGTGCCCTGGCTAGGCATGTGGGGGTTGGGACTGGGGATGAGGGGTTTGGGGTTCAGACTGCAGTGGAGAGAGGACTCCCCCAGCCCTCTCTCACCACAGCAGTTTGGGGCCAGGTCAGAGGCAGCTCTCCCCAGCCACGGCGGCTCCTGTGGTCCTGGGCCGGGCTGAGGGAGGGGTTTCTCTCCCCAGCAGCTCCAGTGGACCTGGGCCAAACCTGGGGAGGGGCTCCTCTCCCTGCCTGCCTCCACAGCCCTCCATAGCCTGCAGTTCAGCTGCGTAGCCTGCCGGGAACACAGTTTCTGACCCCCGACCTCCCGTTAGCAGAGTGATTGCTAGTCCCTGAGTTCCCCCTTTGGGGCCAGGTTGTCTCATTCCCAGATAGTCAAGCATTTACTCTTTCTACATTTTATCCCTTATGGGCCAGAATTAACCAGATGCTAAAAAGGCGGGAGAAGGGACAGTAAAATGTGGAGTTTTCGCTTCTGTGCTATTTCAGGGCAACGGGGTGAGTGCGAGAGAGTCCCTCCTTCCCCTCTCACTGTCATGCTCCTCTCTCCACACAGCAGCCTCTGTCCCAGCCATGGAAAGTTTAACCTGCCTCCGTTCTATCCCTCCATCTCCCACGGTGTCACGTACCACCCTGTCCCTGGCTCTCCATGCTTAGGAGTCACAGCTTTGATGTCTATGATCTTAGTCAGACTCCGGAGGGCTGGAGAAGGAAGTGTCACAGACCTGGAATTGGCAGGGAAATCTCAATGAACTTCAAAGCACAGTTGGACTTTCAGATCTTATAGTCCCGTTTCCATCTATTGGTAAAATTACTTCCCAGCTTTTTCTAGGTTTGGTCCAGATCATTTGTAGATGGGAAGGTTGTTTTCTCTTTCGTTCTCTTTCTTTTATGATGATGCTAAAACTTTTGTAACTAATACAGCCGAATAATGAGGCGAGAAGTGAAGCCGGTTTAGCCACTTGAGAAGAAAATGGGTAAATTTCTTCCCCTGATTTTGAGTCTTAAAGGATTCTCTGAGATTTCCACCAACAGGAAGAAAGGGGTAAACAAAGAAACTTACAATTCATCTGTAGCACAGTGTGTAGCTCACTGATGCCACGGACTTCCCTGACCCCATGACCCAGCAAAGACTTTTCAAGTATAAAGGATCCAAGTACAAGAAGCGGGGAAAGGGGTTCTGACCCCATGTCTACTCAGGGCAGCAAGATCCCTTGAAAGACAACAGGAGCATCATTGAGCTGGGGAAGTGGTCCGAGCTGGAAGGCTTTCCAATGAGCATGGACTGCTGAAAGCTTTTGGGTGAGAGAAATCCTTTTGCTTGTAAGGGTACGTCAACACTCCAAACTTTAGTTGACCTGTATTTGGCTGACTTATAACCACTCCAGTAATGACTGAGGTAGATGATGTCCACACTGTCCTCCTTGGGTCGGTGGGGTGCGTCCTCACCAGGAGCACTTCCACTGACGGAGGAGGGGCAATGTGGGGAACTGAGAGCCCGCTCTGCCAACCAATGAATTCTTTCCTGCTGGTCAGAACTGAGTCTAACCCACCTGTCCCCTGGTTCCTTCCTCCACCATCGGAAAGCAGAACTTGTCCCTGACGCGTTCCCAGCACTTCTGGCACAGTGGGTACTGTTAGAGTAAAGTCGAGTTACTGCAGGTGGGGAGGCACTGGGTCATCACTCGCATCAGAGCCGACTCAGCCGGGGCTGCCTCCTACCTGCACTGGGCAGCTGCAGCTCCCAGCCCCGGCTCCACAGACAAGCCCTTCCTGACCTAGGCAGGGAAGGGGGAAAGAGAAGTGGAGGGCGGGTAGACCCTTGGAGGAAGAGATGGAGTTGGAGCAGGGCCTTGGAGGGAAGAGGTGGGGCAGGGATGGGACCTTGGGGGGAAGAGGCGGGGCAGGGGAGGTTGCAGCACTCCGACTTGAGTGTCCATTTTTAAAATATTCCCAAATTGGCAACCCGAGTCGCTAGCTGAGAGGTTGTGAAAATTTTTAGCAAACATAGAAATACCCTTTTTCACAGCAGCGGATTTACTAACTACCAATAAAGAAACTATGATTTTCATGTTTATAGGAGTAAGGGGATTGTTGGCCCCTTACTGAACCTTAATGGGTTGGCCATTAGTTAGGCCTTCTCCGAACACCAAAAGAAAGGGGAAGGGCCAATGAGAAATGAAGACCCTGAGACTGACAAGGGTGGGGGCGGGAGCGGAGGGGAGGCAATGCTGTAGGTCAGCCTGATTGACAGGGCAGGCAGGCCAATGAGCGAGTCAGCATCCGGGGTTCTCTCCTTTGTGTCAGCTGGGGCTGGCTGGGGGAGAGCAGAGCAGGGGGGGCTAAGGAGAGAGGAGGGCTGGGCTGGGCTGGAGGCAGAGGGAAACTGGAGCAGCCGGGAGCAGTGAGCGAAGGGGACCCTGGGCAAAGGGCCCAGGGCAAGGAGAGGCCCTCAGCCAAGAGGCCTTGCAGGCCAGACTGGGTGGGGGATCATAACCCTGACAGGAAGAGGCTGACGCTAGGAAGAAGGGTCCTACTACCTAGAGCCTGAGGGCGTGTGGCCAACACCAGAGTAAGTGTCCAACCCTGGGCATGCCTGCAGCACAGTCAGGGTCTGGGCAGGAGGCCTGGGACGTGGGAGGGACAGACTGTGAAGTGCCCTGGCATTCCAGAGAGGGTTGTTTGGGGTTCCCCCCGCACAGAGCGGGGTGACATGTTTTCCTTTCATCTTTCCCACTTTTCTCTTTATTTTTATATTACTTGCTGTTTAATAAATTGTATTTGTGCTTAACTCTGTGCAATGATGAAGGAAGCATCCAGAGTGGAGAGAACACCCCACAATGGGGACAGCTGTCCTGAGTGATCACAAGACTGGGGGTCCAGCGCCTCAGGAGCCCTGGGCCCAGCCTTGGGGTTAGGGGTCCAGAGTGGAAGCGGGCGGGCGGGCGGGGGGGGGGACGGGTCCTCGAGGTTATGCAGGCGTCTGGGTAAAGGACTCAGATCCTTTTGCTAGCCAGTATTCCCCCCTCTTGCCTCTGTGCATATTGATTGGTTTCTAGTAAAGTTAATTGGGATTATAGGGGCAAGTGTGAGAGCGGGCACCAGCGAGAGCTGCTGGCTACACTCTGAAGCCACCAAATTTGGTGGTGAGAACCCCTGGGCAAGATGCTCATGATGGTCCCTTGTGCCTTGGAGCCTGTGAGGGTAACAGGAGCCGGGCACAGGGATGCTGATCCTTCGGTGAGTTGATCGCTAGGACCCAGGAGCGGCTGGGGGGCGGCTCTGGAGGGAGCGATCGCGGGGCTCAGGCCCGGCCCAGGAAGTGACTCGCAGCCGCTGCGGGGACTCTGGCTCCCGGCGAGATCCCCGAGCCCCGGCGGCTGGTGCTGGGAGCCCGGATCCCGGAGCCCGGGCTGCAGCCGGGAGAGGGGAACCTCCAGCCGGGCCCTGCCCGCTGCTCCCCGGGAGCCTCTCCCAGGGCAGAGCCCCCAGCCCGGCCAGGGCCCCTTCCCGGCCCGGCCCCTGCCCCGGGGGGCCCCGCTCGGGGGGAAGGTAAGAGAGACCCTCCCATCCCCCCTTGCAGCGGGCCCCCCCCCCCGGTCATATCTGGGCTGCTGGGGGAGGAGGATAAAGAGGGGCCGGAGGCGGGTGCAGGGGATGCCGGGGGCAGGCTGGGATGGGGGCAGGGGTGCACGGAAGGGAAGATGGGGCAATGGAGGAGGATCGGGAGACTGTGGGGCTGAGGGGAGCGAGGTCGGGAATGGGGGAAGACGTGAGTGGGGGGCACAGCGAGGGAAAGGGGGGATGTGGGGAGGCGGGCGGAGAGAAGCTCTTCTCAGCTTTGGGAGTGATCAGGGGACTAACCCCTCAGGGTGCAGAAGCTACACGGAAAAAAACCCAACCCCCCTTAACCCCCCCCCCCCACGACACACACACCCCGCTCTGAGTGTATTATTGTCAGACACCCCTGTGGTGGTGGGGTCTGTGTGCCCTGAGTGTTGGGGGCTGCCCAGGGCCCTGGTCTGATTTCTCTGTAGGGTTCAGATCTCAGCCACACCAGAGTCAGACCGGAGTCACTGCTGTCTCAGGCAGGGGGGTGCGCGGATGGGCCAATTGGGTTAAGCCTCTTCCTGCCTGTCCCTGGGGGCTGCCGGGGGAGTCCAGGGCAGCTCAATCTTCAGGTGATGCCACCAGAGGTCTGCAGGTATTGTTAAGGCAGAGGGGTTTACACTGCAATGGGGGGAAATCTCCCAAAGTGGCCCTTTTGGTTCCTCTCTTTTCTTTAGCATTTGGCTCAGAGATGCTGTTACTGGGAGGATCTGAAGAGTCTGGGGGGAATCGGGGGGAGACACGGACAGAAGCCCCTTTTGTAACCTCCCTCTCGCCCCGACAGGCTGAGGAATCAGGACCACGTTTCACCAAAGATCGGCCAGTCTTCCAGGAGACAGAGAAGGGAAATGGCTGTGTTGGAGCCAGCTCAGGTAGGGGATTTTCAGGGAGCTGCTGGGCGGGGAAGGGAGGAGAGAGGGTTTGATAAACCTACTGATTTACTAAGTAGGCCCATTGTGGCAAGGAAAGGGGAAGGGGACATTCCCCCATTTCTCAGGCAGGATATAACCACCTCGGCAGGGCTGGGAACATTTTCCAGGCTCCCAGCGCTGGATCCTGAACCCACTTGCCTGGGGCTGCTGTGAAATACGAAGGGAAGCTGTCAGGATTCCTGTCCCTGTCCCCAGCTCAGAGGCGTGTGGGAAATGAGAAGATCCTGGCGTGCTCCGTGTGCTGGGGCAGACAGGGAGCTCTCACCCGCTCCGCCTCCTGAAGCCTCCTGGCTGCTCTGAGCAGGGTGTGGGTGGGATTCTGCTACTCTGGCCCTCCCACAGCTTCATGTTTTTTTTTCCTTTCCCATGAGTAGTTGGATTGTGGCTGGGGCAGCAGGTGCTGAGTGGGGGACTCTTGGTGTTTCAGATGCCGGTGACCTTCGAGGAGGTGGCTATTTATTTCACCCAGGGGCAGGGGGATCTGCTGGACCCCACTCAGAGAGCCCTCTACAAGGACATCATGCAGGAGAACTACGAGATGGTGACCTCGCTGGGTAAGGGATTCCCGTCCCCTCAGTTATTAGAAGCTGTGGGGTCTACGTGTCTTAATGTGGTGAGGTTTTTCCCTGGTCAGTTAGAGCAGAGGCGAATGGGTTCCATAATGCACAGCTGCCATGTGAGAAATACATGCATTTCGGTGCCCTCTCCACTGGGACACGGGAGTCAAAACTCAATGGACAAGCTAAACCATCCCCACCCCTCCAGCTTTCAAAGGGGCATAAATCCGCATTGTTTTTTCTTGTCTCTATTGTTTCTTGGCTGCACATACAATCTCTGTTCATCTCCCTCCTTGGGAATAGCTCCAGGCATGGGGAGAACTCTGGGCTCTGCAGGTTTAGAAAGAGGCAGGCTGAAGTCGAGACCTGTGTGTGAGTCAGCAAGGCCCCCAGAGCGCACAGATCCTGGGAACGCCTAGTGAGGGTGTAGTAATAATTCAACTCACCTCCCCAGACAATGTCCTCTGCATAAGGGGGCTCAGTGACCCTGTTCCCATCCTCTTGGATTCCACCTTCCTCCAGCAGAGCACAGGGACAGGTTCCACTCACGGAACGTCCTTTGTGACAAATCCTCCACCGATGGTCCATGCACCCTGATCTGGACTCATTTCACCTTCTGCACAGGATTTCCCATTCCCAAACCTGAGCTTATCGCCCGGCTGGAACGAGGGGAAGAGCTGTGGGTGTCCGACCTCCAGGATTTCAAGGACAGAAGGCTTCGGAGATGCACCAGCAAAGGTGAGGACTGACAGAGAAACCATCTAGGGAACAAAGGAAAAAGTTGAGAATCCCAAAATATGATATGAGTAACGCCCTCAGTTCTTCTTCATCTCACCGAGAGCAGGGCTATGGTCAGCAGATTTTGCTCACGCCATTCCACCCTTCCCGTCTCTCCTTCCTTGTAAGTGTTTGGGTGGGATGTGGAGGCAGAATCCAATTGCTCAGTCTTTGTGTTGGCTTTTCCCTCAGTGCTATTCCTCTTTCTCCCCAGCACAATGACTCCTCTCTGGATTGTGTCTCTCCCAGCAGGTGCTGAGCGAGGGAGTGAGAAGAAGGAGGGGAATCATCATGAGGCAGTTCCTGGGGAAGTGGAACCACAGGGGACCTTTTTGGGAAGAGCTGAAGGGAATTTTTCCCCTTGCTGGAATCAGGGAGAAGCCTGGAGAAATTGGCACAGGTCAGAGAGGCTTCTGATAAACCAACCCAGGAAGAAAGTGGATGAATCTCTTAACGGTGGGGGTGGAGACAAGAATCCCAGAGAGCAGCAGACAAATCCCAAGGAAGAGACACCCTGGCACTGCCTTGAGTGTGGGAAAGGATTCATTGTGAGATCACAACTTGTTACACATCAGACAGTCCATATGGGAGAGAAACCATTTCAATGCTTGGACAGTGGGGAAAGCTTCAATAAGCGCACAGATCTCAATGACCATGGGAGAAGCCACACTGTAGACAAGCCCATTCAATGCATTGAATGCGGGAAATGTTTCAGTTCAAAGTCAGCACTAAATTCACATGAGAAAAGCCACACAGAAGAGAGACCCCACAAGTGCTTGGACTGTGGGAAAAGTTTCAAGCAGAAATCAGACCTTGTTCGTCATCAGGCAATCCACACAGGAGAGAGACCCCACAAGTGCTTGCACTGTGGAAAAAGTTTCAAGTGGAAATCAGACCTTGTTCATCATCAGGCAATCCACACAGGACAGAGACCCCACAAGTGCTTGGATTGTGGGAAAAGTTTCACAGCGAGGTCAAACCTTCTTAAACATAAAACAATTCACAAAGGAGAAAGATCCCATAAGTGCTTGGACTGTGGGAAAAGTTTCATGCAGAAATCTTACCTTCTTAAACATAAAAGAATTCACAAAGGAGAAAAACCCCACAAGTGCTTGGACTGTGGGAAAAGTTTCACATGGCGGTCAGAGCTTGTTAATCATCAGGCAATCCACACAGGAGAGAGACCCCACAAGTGCTTTGACTGTGGGAAAAGTTTCAAGCAGAGGTCAGTACTTGTAAAACATCGGGCAGTCCACACAGGAGAGAGACCCCACAAGTGCTTTGATTGTGGGAAACGTTTCAAGCAGAGGTCAGACCTTGTTAAACATCAGGCAATCCACACAGGAGAAAGACCCCACAAGTGCTTGGACTGTGGGAAAAGTTTCAGATGGAGGTCAGACCTTGTTAAACATCAGGCAATCCACACAGGAGAAAGACCCCACAAGTGCTTGGACTGTGGGAAAAGTTTCACTTGGAAATCAGCCCTTGGTAATCATCAGAAAATCCATACAGGAGAGAGACCCCATAAATGCTTGGACTGTGGGAAAAGTTTCACAGAGAGGTCAACCCTTGTTAAACATCAGGCAATCCACACAGGAGAAAGATCCCATAAGTGCTTGGACTGTGGGAAAAGTTTCAAGCGGAAGTCACACTTTGTTAATCATCAGGCAATGCACACAAGAGGAAGACCCCATAAGTGCTTGGACTGTGGGAAAAGTTTCACATGGCGGTCACACCTTGTTAATCATCAGGCAATCCACACAGGAGAAAGACCCCACAAGTGCTTGGACTGTGGGAAAAGTTTCACTTGGAAATCAGCCCTTGGTTATCATCAGAAAATCCATACAGGAGAGAGACCCCACAAGTGCTTGGAGTGTGGGAAAAGTTTCATACGGACATCAGACCTCGTTAAACATGGAGGAATCCACAGAAGATGTAAACTTCTGTGACACATGGCAAGAAAAGGTTAAGCAACTTGTATGTAATTGACTCAGATTCAACTTTTAGACAGAGATTTTAAAAGTGTTTCCACCTTCATTAAGCTAGAGTTTGAAATGTAAACATGTTAAAGACTTGGAAGAGGGGTAACTGTCGTGGTCTATATTTAGCTATATCTTTTTAGAGGTTAACAATTTATGCAAAGGGTTCCTGTATTTTGTTAATTCAGAGATTATACCCATCGCCCATGTCACCTGCCCAATTCCAGCTCCCTCTCCTTGAAATCACTGGGGTTAGGGGCTGAAGGATGGAGGGAATGTTTATAGCTGAAATCACCAAAATGTGTTTTGCAAGGTGGCCATATATGTGCTTGTGAGGGTGGGGCGTAAATGACCACACACACAAAGAAGGTGGGGCCAATGAAACACATTTGAGAACCACTGGTCTACACTCTTATGGTCACCACGATTACAAAAGGATAAGTCTTCTCCAAAGTATGTCTTGTGAAGTATCAGTCACCCTTACTTCTGTGCTGCTGCTGGAGGCCTTCAGAGCCGGGCGCATCGCCAGCAGCGACTCTGCCTTTAGAGCTGGGTGGCCATATATGTGCTTGTGAGGGCGGGGGCGGAAATGACGACACACACAAAGAAGGGGGGGGCCAATGAAACACTTTTGAGAACCACTGGTCTACACTCTTATGGTCACCACGATTACAGAAGGATAAATCTTCTCCAAAGTATGTCTTGTGAAGTATGCTAGGAAAAGTCATCGCCTGCTGAATATTATTGTCCTGTTAAAATGTGTCGATCAGCACTCTCCATGGAGCTCTGAGAGTTTGCTGTATGTTTGTTACATGCTGGAAAGCTGGAAAACGCCCACAGACTCACTCTTTAGAGACAATGGTACCTGCAGACCAGCTAGGTGCTAAGTGGCCATTAATTGCTTAGCTGGCCATTCACCAGCTGTGGAGCTGTGAACAAGAGAGTTACAATTCACCAGAAGGATGGCTGGACCCTCACTTTGGCCACAGACTGATTGTTGCCTGCCCCCTGGCTGGAGCTTGAACCTCAAAGAAGAGAATGGTATAAAAGCAGAAGGGAGAATTGCCTCCATTTTCACCTCTCCTCTCCCATCTTTACAGAAGTCAAGGATATGCCTTGAAAGGCCACCGGGGCCTTGGACTGGGGAGGACGCACCAAGGCAGGAAGGAAATCTGTCCTGGGTACTAAGAACTAACTAGTTTTGACCTTTCACATCTTTCTCCCTTGTGATCCCTGAAAACCTACTTGTTCCAGTTAATAAACCGATTTTAGTGTTTTGTCTGGACCTGTGTGTTTTCCTTGAAGTGTTTGGGGGATTTGACTTGAGAGAACAAGGCTTTGGCCTAATCTGATCCCTTTGTGGCGGGGGGATGACCCACTAATTATTGAGTTTGTCCAGCACAGTGAACAGACTGAGCAGTTTAAGATGCAGATTCCCGGGGTGCAAGGCTGGGAGTAGAAAACTGGCTGATGTTGCTGTCTTGTTTAGTAACTTCATGAGTGTCTTGCTAGTCACACTCAGTACAGTGCAGCCAGGAGTGAGTTTGAATGCCAGTGGCTGTGTGTGAGCAGAGCGTGGAGGGGTTTGTTGTTTACACAGCGATGCAGCAGGGTGGATTTGATTTAAATCACTAGTCTGGAAGACTCGATTTAATCATGGTATTCTACAGAAAAGTACATTCTTGGTTTTTATAATCTTAATAGATCATAGAATCCTAGAATATCAGGGTTGGAAGGGACCTCAGGAGGTCATCTAGTCCAATCCCCTGCTCAAAGCAGAACCGATCCCCAATTAAATCGTCCCAGCCAGGGCTTTGTCAAGCCTGACCTTAAAAACTCCTAAGGAAGGAGATTCCACCACCTCCCTAGGTAACGCAGTCCAGTGTTTCACCACCCTCCTAGTGAAAAAGTTTTTCCTAATATCCAACCTAAACCTCCCCCACTGCAACTTGAGACCATTACTCCTTGTTCTGTCATCCACTCCCACCGAGAATAGTCTAGATCCATCCTCTTTGGAACCACCTTTCAGGTAGTTGAAAGCAGCTATCAAATCTCCCCTCATTCTTCTCTTCTGTAGACTAAATAATCCCAGATCCCTCAGCCTCTCCTCATAAGTCATGTGTTCCAGTCCCCTAATCATTTTTGTTGCCCTCCGCTGGATTCTCTGCAATATTTCCACATCCTTCTTGCAGTGTGGGGCCCAAAACTGGACACAGTACTCCAGATGAGGCCTCACCAATGTCGAATAGAGGGGAACGATCACGTCCCTCGATCTGCTGCCAATGCCCCTACTTATACATCCCAAAATGCCATTGGCCTTCTTGGCAACAAGGGCACACTGCTGACTCATATCCAGCTTCTCATCCACTGTCACCCCCAGATCCTTTTCCGCAGAACTGCTGCCTAGTCATTCGGTCCCTACTCTGTAGCAGTGCATTGGATTCTTCCATCCTAAGTGCAGGACCCTGCACTTATCCTTGTTGAACCTCATCAGATTTCTTTTGGCCCAATCCTCTAATTTGTCTAGGTCCCTCTGTGTCCTATCCCTTCCTGCCACCGTATTTACCACTCCTCCTAGTTTAGTATCATCCGCAAATTTGCTGAGAATGCAATCCACACCATCCTCCAGATCATTTATGAAGATATTGAACAAAACCGGCCCCAGGACCGATCCTTGGGGCACTCCACTTGATAACCGGCTGCCAACTAGACATGGAGCCATTGATCACTCCCCGTTGAGCCTGACAATCTAGCCAATTTTCTACCCACCTTATAGTGCATTCGTCCAGCCCATACTTCTTTAACTTGCAGACAAGAATACTCTGGGAGACCATGTCAAAAGCTTTACTAAAGCCAAGGAACACTACGTCCACTGCTTTCCCTTCATCCACAGAACCAGTTATCTCGTCATAGGAAAGTTGTAGGAAAGGTGCGTGGCAGCCTCCTGTTCATAATTATTAGGGGAAATTAAGCTAGTTAGCATATGTGACTCCATTTTGGGTTTCCTCTCGGCCATTAACTAGAAGCGAGCACACCACGTACCAAGGAAGGAAGGAAGGATCCTTCAGGGTGGACAGCTGGACAGTTTCAAGAGAAGGGAAACAAAGGAGACAGGAACCAGCCGACATGCCTGAAATAGCTGCTAATTTAGCGTTTTTGCAGGGGGAAGGTGGCTGCAGGGGATTGGTGATAGATAAGGAGAAGGCCTGTTTTTTGGGTTAGGCCCCCCGAGGCACACAGGCAGGATGTTTTGCCAACAGTATAGAATCTTTGTGTAACCTGCAATCGGGGTCCCGCTCTGCTTAACGGAGCGGTGCCACGCTCGAGCGTAAGAAACCTACAAACTCTGAGACACTCTGCAGTCTGTCTTTATTTGGTTGCCTCAGCCTAGAAACAAACTGTACATGTCCTAACTGGAATAATTCGTAACAGTTTGGGACTCTAGGCTTGCCCTCGTAAGCGAAGCCGCACTCCTTCCCTCAGACAACTCCAGCCGGCACCAGGTGAGTTCACCTTCAAGAACTCGGAGGAACGGGCGTGTGGGCCGTCGCTTAGGCGATAAGGTGGCACCTGAGGCGTTCTTTTGGTAGCCCTAGAATGGGCTCTGGGCAGAGTGTGAGCAGGGGAACCCCTTTGGCTGAGATTCTCGGGAATTGGAAAAATATTTCTGGCACCCCTGGGTTAGGTGAAAGGAGAGCTGTAATTTTGTATAAAGTCGAGTGGCCAGCGCTGACTATTCAGACGCCCTTTGGATGGCCACCCGACGGAACTTTTGCACAGGATGAATTAACCTGCCTTAGACAACAGCTGGAGGACAAGCATCCAGCTGAAATGGATTATTGGTATGTATGGGATAATTGGGCATACGCCTGAGATAAGGGGCGCCCCTCAACTTTGGGCTCTGGTACCAGATCTAAGGTTTGCATGCCGCTTGCAGGTTCCGCTCCGCCCTATGCTGCTTTCCCTCCTCCGTCTCTTCCCGCTACTCCTCCTCCTGTTGCCCCTCTATAGCCGCCTGTAACCCTACCCCCTGTTGCGCTTCAAGTGCCCGATACAACAACCCGTTGCGACGAGCAATGACCGTGTCACTATGGTCACGTCCACCGCCCTTTTGGGCCTGGGGACCTGGTCACCTGGCAGTCACAGATGCCGAGGTTCGCGATGATCCGGAAAGAGTCCTACAGACTATCCGTTCAGTCCTTACGGCATTTAACCCTAACTGGGCAGACGTCCAGGCTATTTTGCAAACCCTATTTACCCCTGACGAGAAGTATTCTATTCTAGACGCCAATCGGCGTTGGGCGGGGGACGCTGAGAATCGCACCCCTTGGCCCGAAGCCGATCCAGGTTGGGATCCTAACGACCTCAATGGCCGGGCCAGCCTCTCAGCTGCCCGGGAAGGGCTCCTGGAGAGCATCCGTAGGGCGGGTAGTAAGACGGCAAATTGGTCAAAAATTAGAGAGTGCCAGCAAGACCTAAACGAGCATCCGTCTGCATGTTTGGCCAGCTTGTTTAAGCAGGTTAGAATGTATGGGGGAGGGGTGGAGCCAGAAGCCGAGGTTAGCCGCATGATGATGGTCTCTTACTTTGTCGATCAAGCGGCGCCGGACATAAAGAAGTATTTAACTAAACATGTTCCCGATTGGCCAGGGAAAGCCCTAAGCGAAGTAGTTCGCCTGGTCACTTTTGTGTTTAATGGTAGGGACGAGGAGAAAGCTAAGGAAAAACGTAAGCAAAAGAAGGAGGAAGTAAGTATGTTGGCAGCCGCATTGCAGGTTCTCTTGGGGAATCAGCACTGGCAGGGACACGGGAATATAAGGGGGAGGGGACGCGGACGTGGGACAGGACGGGGAGGAGGCTGTGGTGGGACAAGGAACGGGAACTGTTATTATTGTAAGCAACCGGGGCACTGGAAGAAGGAATACCCCCTGCTTCCACGAGGGGCTCCTTGGCAGGATCAGCCGGTGACCGGTTCCTCCTTTCCCCCTAACGCTTCCCAGGACTTCGATAATCCCCAGTGACGAGAGGCAGAGATTTTGGGAGCCGTGGGAGAGTTGGAATGGAATCTTGGATTGCAGTCGCATATTTCCTTGTAAATTGTGGAACGGTTTGTACCCTTTTTGGTGGATACCGGAGCCACCCTTTCCACTTGAACTTTTGTTCCGGGCTCTCTTTCTAATACCAAGGTTTGGGTGCAGGATATTGAGGGCGACCCGTGCCCAGGTCCCCTATCCTGCCCCGTCCGTCTGGAGCTGGGTTCCTTAAAGTTGTCACAGAGATTTGTTGTTATGCCAGAAGGCCCCGCTAACCTTGGGTGAGACATGCTTAGCAAGCTGGGAGCCCACATATATTATGCCCACGAGGGGCTTCACATGTCCGTCCCGGACTCGGCGGTTGCTTCTCTTATGGCCTCACTAACCCCGATTCCCGATCTCCCCACAGAATTCTCCAGCGTCCCACCCAATTTGTGGAGCGTGAGTTCCACCGACGTGGGCCTCCTTCAATCAGCCACTCCAGTCAGTCTGCAGGTAAGGGATGGGCCGCCTCCCTCCGTAAAACAATATCCCTTGCCGAAGGAGACGGAGGAAGGTATTTCCCTTCTTATCTCTAGCTACTTAACCCAGGAGGTCTTGGTTCCATGCAGTTCTCCTTGCCCTGGGCAACACAGCATGGGGAGGAGGTGACCAGCCCTCAGTGGAGAAAGAAGTGGTTAGGGACTATTTAGAAAAGCTGGACGTGCACAAGTCCATGGGGCCGGATGCGTTGCATCCGAGAGCGCTAAAGCAGTTGGCGGCTGTGATTGCAGAGGCATTGGCCATTATCTTTGAAAACTCGTGGCAAACGGGGGAAGTCCCGGACGACTGGAAAAAGGCTAATGTAGTGCCAATCTTTAAAAAAGGGAAGAAGGAGGATCCTGGGAACTACAGGCCAGTCAGCCTCACCTCAGTCCCCAGAAAAATCATGGAGCAAGTCCTCAAGGAATCAATCCTGAAGCACTTAGACAAGAGAAAAGTGATCAGGAACAGTCAGCATGGATTCACCAAGGGAAGGTCATGCCTGACTAATCTAATCGCCTTCTATGATGAGATTACTGGTTCTGTGGATGAAGGGAAAGCAGTAGATGTATTGTTTCTTGACTTTAGCAAAGCTTTTGACACGGTCTCCCACAGTATTCTTGTCAGCAAGTTAAAGAAGTATGGGCTGGATGAATGCACTATAAGGTGGGTAGAAAGTTGGCTAGATTGTCGGGCTCAATGGGTAGTGATCAATGGCTCCATGTCTAGTTGGCAGCCAGTATCAAGAGGAGTGCCCCAAGGGTCAGTCCTGGGGCCGGTTTTGTTCAATATCTTCATAAATGATCTGGAGGATGGTGTGGAATTCACTCTCAGCAAATTTGCGGATGATACTAAACTAGGAGGAGTGGTAAATACGGTGGCAGGTAGAGATAGGATACAGAGGGACCTAGACAAATTGGAGGATTGGGCCAAAAGGAATCTGATGAGGTTCAACAAGGATAAGTGCAGGGTCCTGCACTTAGGATGGAAGAATCCAATGCACCGCTACAGACTAGGGACCGAATGACTAGGCAGCAGTTCTGCAGAAAAGGACCTAGGGGTGACAGTGGACGAGAAGCTGGATATGAGTCAGCAGTGTGCCCTTGTTGCCAAGAAGGTCAATGGCATTTTGGGATGTCTAAGTAGGGGCATAGCCAGCAGATCGAGGGTCGTGATCGTTCCCCTCTATTTGACATTGGTGAGGCCTCATCTGGAGTACTGTGTCCAGTTTTGGGCCCCACACTACAAGAAGGAGAGGCTGAGGGAGAGGCTGAGGGAACTGGGATTTAGACTGCAGAAGAGAAGAAGAGGGGAGATTTGATAGCTGCTTTCAACTCCCTGAAAGGTGGTTCCAAAGAGGATGGATCTAGACTATTCTCAGTGGTAGCGGATGACAGGACAAGGAGTAATGGTCTCAAGTTGCAGTGGGGAAGGTTTTGGTTGGATATTAGGAAAAACTTTTTCACTAGGAGGGTGGTGAAACACTGGAATGCGTTACCTCGGGAGGTGGTAGAATCTCCTTCCTTAGAAGTTTTTAAGGTCAGGCTTGACAATGCCCTGGCTGGAATGATTTAATTGGGGATCGGTCCTGTTTCAGCAGGGGGTTGGACTAGATGACCTCCTGAGGTCCCTTCCAACCCTGATATTCTATGATTCTATGCTTCTATGATTCTAATGCTCCTATCCTTCCTGTGAAAAAGTCAAAACCGGGCCCAGATGGGCGCCCAGTTTATTGGTTCGTTCAAGATCTGCGTGAGATAAATAGTTATGTTATAACCCCCCACCAAGTGGTCCCTGATCCGAGTACTATCCTGACACTGATTCCCCAGTCGGCCAGTGGTGTCCTATTGCAGTACCTAGGGGATCGCCCACGCCCCATAGCTTAGTATTCCCTACCTTAGGACCCGGTCATTCGGGGATCGGTCTCCTGTGTGTGGTCCATTGCCGCTGCAGCCCTTATGGTGGAACGGTCACGCCCTATTGTTCTGGGGCACCCTTTGCCTGTCTGGGTCCCCCACGAAGTTGAGGTTCTCTTAAAGCAGCATACAACGCAAGCGCTGTCTCCACAGTGGGCCCACAAATAGGAGCGGATTCTGCTGGATTCAACTATTGGGGTCTCGAGACTCCATCAGGACTTCTTGTTTTCTTGTTACTTGGACTTATATTTGTTGTCCTGTTTTGTGCGTGGTACACGGGAGGATGCAAATACTGATATGGATGGCCTGTGAAATCCCCTCTCTATTCTCGAGTTCGGTACACGGATGGGAAAGCAACAGCTTCCTGGATTTAACCCATGCTATAGCACAGGGGGTTAACCGAACACGGTGTTGGCTCTGTATTCATACCCCCACGTACATAGGTCAGGGAATCCCGTTGGTAAGGGAGCCTATCCCTCTCAACCGAACCCTCCTGGCCGGATTATGGACAGACACTCCATTTAACTGGAATGTTACAATCCAAACTTGGTCTATTGATATGGTGGCCCAGGGTAGTTATGTTTTATGTGTGTCATGACGTAAGAATTTCGAAAATACAGTTTTTGTGGATAACTTTGTAGGGTCCAGTGATAGCACCCGCATTAGCTCTGGTGCGGCAAGTCCTCCCAAGTATTCCAGGGCGCCGTGGCCGGTCCCTGAGGGATAAGGCTGGTTCTGGTTGTGCAACCGCACGGCTTATAAGGTCCTCCCGGCAGGTTGGTGTGGTACATGCACCTTAGTACCCGCTGTTACAGTACACCAGGCCCTAGCCCAGGGGGAAATTGGGAACCTGGTATGGAGGAACCGACGAAATGTCCCATCAAATCCTCTCTCTGAACGGCCTACAGGCTTTCACTCCTTTGTTCGTTGGTTTTTGCCCTGGGTGTGGGTGAGTGAATTGGAAAAGGCTACAGTTAATATTTCTGCAGCCTTAGAATTAATGGCAAATGCCACTGCAGGCGCCTTGTCTACCCTTCAAATGGAGGTGACTCAGTGATCTCAGCCCACACTGCAGAACCCCTTAGCCTTAGACTATCTCCTTGCAAACCGGGGCGGGGGGGAGGGGGGGTTGTGCTCTTGTTAACTCAAGCTGTTGTGTCTTTGTGAATCAACACAGCAGGGTAGAAGTCGATATCCACACCCTTATGCAGCAGGCCACCTCACTTCACCGTGTCACCCTTGACGACACCAGTACCGGATTCCACCACACGCTCCTCTCTCCACACCTCACCTCCTGGCTGCCAGACTTGGGGGCTTGGGGAAGGCGTATTTTGTACCTCCTTCTTATGGCTGGTTCTCTTTTTGTATTACTTTTGTATACCTACAATGCTGTAGTATGAGCTGCCGGCAAATTTTAATCTTGCATCGAGGTTATTCTGCCCTCATATAGTTTACTGACGTATATAACAAAAGGAAGGACTGTCAGGGGCAATCAACCGAGTTAGCATATGTGACTCCATTTTGGGTTTCCTGTGGGCCATTAACTAGAAGCGAGCACATCACATACCAAGGGAGGAGGATCCTTCAGGGTGGACAGCTGGACAGTTTCAAGATAAGGGAAACAAAGGAGACAGGAACCAGCCGACATGCCTGAAATAGCTGCTAATTCAGCGTTTTTGCAGCGGGAAGGTGGCTGCAGGGGACTGGTGATAGATAAGGAGAAGGCCTGTTTATTGGGTTAGGCCTCCCCCACCCCACCCCCCGCCCCGAGGCACACAGGCAGGGTGTTTTGCCAACAGTATATAATCTTTGTGTAACCTGTAATCGGGGTCCCGCTCTGCTTAAGAGAACGGTACCACGCTCGAGCGTAATAAACCTACAAACTCTGAGACACTCTGCAGTCTGTCTTTATTTGGTTGCCTCAGCCTAGAAACGAGCTGTACGTGTCCTAACTGGAATAATTCGTAACAGTTGCTGTGAAATACAAAGGGAAGTTGTCGGGATTCCTGTCCCCGTCCCCGGCTCAGAGCTCTGCTTGCCGACTCAGCCTGTGGCTGGCAGGCATCTGGGAAATATATCCACCTCGGCAGGGCTGGGAACATTGTCCAAACTCCCAATGCTGGAGTCTGACCTTACTGGCCAGAGGCTGCTGTGAAATACGAAGGGAAGCTGTCAGGATTCCTGTCCCTGTCCCCAGCTCGGAGCTCTGCTTCCCGTCTCAGCCAGTGGCTGGCAAGCGTGTGGGAAATGAGAAGACCCTCCCATTCTCCGTGTGCTGGGGGGACAAGGAGCTCTCACCGTCTCCCAGCCCCTGGAGCCTCCTGGCCGCTCTGAGCAGGTGCCTGTGGGATTCTGCTACTCTGGCCTTCACTCTTTTCTTTCTTTGCCATGATTAGTGGGACTGTGGCAGGGGCAGCAAGTGCTGAGCGGGGGACTCTTGTTGTTTCAGATGCCGGTGACCTTGGAGGAGGTGGCTGTGTATTTCACCCAGGGGCAGGGGGCTCTGCTGGACCCCGCTCAGCATCTGATGTGTTCTGACCAGTGTTCCCTCAGTTTTTACGTCCAAGTGTGGAATGAATTTGGTTCTACGCACCAGTATGTGACACATCATCTCCATATTGGTGCACAGAACAAAATTCATGGGGTGGGGGTGGGGGTGGGGCCGAGGGATTTGGAGTGTGCGAACTGGCTCAGGACTGGGACAGGGATGAGGTGAAGGGGGTGAGGGCTCTGGATTCAGGTGCGGGCTCTGGGGTGGGGCTGCGGATCTGGAGGTTGATGTGTGAGAGGGGGTTCAGGGCTGGGACAGAGGGATGGGGTGCGGAGGGGTGAGTGCCCTGGCTAGGCATGTGGGGGTTGGGACTGGGGATGAGGGGTTTGGGGTTCAGACTGCAGTGGAGAGAGGACTCCCCCAGCCCTCTCTCACCACAGCAGTTTGGGGCCAGGTCAGAGGCAGCTCTCCCCAGCCACGGCGGCTCCTGTGGTCCTGGGCCGGGCTGAGGGAGGGGTTCCTCTCCCCAGCAGCTCCAGTGGACCTGGGCCAAACCTGGGGAGGGGCTCCTCTCCCTGCCTGCCTCCACAGCCCTCCATAGCCTGCAGTTCAGCTGCGTAGCCTGCCGGGAACACAGTTTCTGACCCCCGACCTCCCGTTAGCAGAGTGATTGCTAGTCCCTGAGTTCCCCCTTTGGGGCCAGGTTGTCTCATTCCCAGATAGTCAAGCATTTACTCTTTCTACATTTTATCCCTTATGGGCCAGAATTAACCAGATGCTAAAAAGGCGGGAGAAGGGACAGTAAAATGTGGAGTTTTCACTTCTGTGCTATTTCAGGGCAACGGGGTGAGTGCGAGAGATTCCCTCCTTCCCCTCTCACTGTCATGCTCCTCTCTCCACACAGCAGCCTCTGTCCCAGCCATGGAAAGTTTAACCTGCCTCCGTTCTATCCCTCCATCTCCCACGGTGTCACGTACCACCCTGTCCCTGGCTCTCCATGCTTAGGAGTCACAGCTTTGATGTCTATGATCTTAGTCAGACTCCGGAGCGCTGGAGAAGGAAGTGTCACAGACCTGGAATTGGCAGGGAAATCTCAATGAACTTCAAAGCACAGTTGGACTTTCAGATCTTATAGTCCCGTTTCCATCTATTGGTAAAATTACTTCCCGGCTTTTTCTAGGTTTGGTCCAGATCATTTGTAGATGGGAAGGTTGTTTTCTCTTTCGTTCTCTTTCTTTTATGATGATGCTAAAACTTTTGTAACTAATACAGCCGAATAATGAGGCGAGAAGTGAAGCCGGTTTAGCCACTTGAGAAGAAAATGGGTAAATTTCTTCCCCGGATTTTGAGTCTTAAAGGATTCTCTGAGATTTCCACCAACAGGAAGAAAGGGGTAAACAAAGAAACTTACAATTCATCTGTAGCACAGTGTGTAGCTCACTGATGCCACGGACTTCCCTGACCCCATGACCCAGCAAAGACTTTTCAAGTATAAAGGATCCAAGTACAAGAAGCGGGGAAAGGGGTTCTGACCCCATGTCTACTCAGGGCAGCAAGATCCCTTGAAAGACAACAGGAGCATCATTGAGCTGGGGAAGTGGTCCGAGCTGGAAGGCTTTCCAATGAGCATGGACTGCTGAAAGCTTTTGGGTGAGAGAAATCCTTTTGCTTGTAAGGGTACGTCAACACTCCAAACTTAAGTTGACCTGTATTTGGCTGACTTATAACCACTCCATTAATGACTGAGGTACATGATGTCCACACTGTCCTCCTTGGGTCGGTGGGGTGCGTCCTCACCAGGAGCACTTCCACTGATGGAGGAGGGGCAATGTGGGGAACTGAGAGCCCGCTCTGCCAACCAATGAATTCTTTCCTGCTGGTCAGAACTGAGTCTAACCCACCTGTCCCCTGGTTCCTTCCTCCACCATTGGAAAGCAGAACTTGTCCCTGATGCGTTCCCAGCACTTCTGGCACCGTGGGTACTGTTAGGGTAAAGTCGAGTTACTGCGGGTGGGGAGGCACTGGGTCATCACTCCCATCAGAGACTACTCAGCCGGGGCTGCCTCCTACCTGTACTGGGCAGCTGCAGCTCCCAGCCCCGGCTCCACAGACAAGCCCTTCCTGACCTCGGCAGGGAAGGGGGAAAGAGAAGTGGAGGGCGGGTAGACCCTTGGAGGAAGAGGTGGAGTCGGAGCAGGGCCTTGGAGGGAAGAGGTGGGGCAGGGATGGGACCTTGGGGGGAAGAGGCGGGGCAGGGGAGGTTGCAGCACTCCGACTTGAGTGTCCATTTTTAAAATATTTCCAAATTGGCAACCCGAGTCGCTAGCTGAGAGGTTGAGAAAATTTTTAGCAAACATAGAAATACCCTTTTTCACAGCAGCGGATTTACTAACTGCCAATAAAGAAACTATGATTTTCATGTTTATAGGAGTAAGGGGATTGTTGGCCCCTTACTGAAACTTAATGAGTGGGCCATTAGTTAGGCCTTCTCCGAACACCAAAAGAAAGGCGAAGGGCCAATGAGAAATGAAGACCCTGAGACTGACAGGTGCGGGGGGGCAATGCTGTAGGTCAGCCTGATTGACAGGGCAGGCAGGCCAATGAGGGAGTCAGCAGCCCGGTTCCTCTCCTTTGTGTCAGCTGGAGCTGGCTGGGCTAGAGCAGAGCAGGAGGGGCTAAGGAGAGAGGAGGGCTGGGCTGGGCTGGAGGCAGAGGGAAACTGGAGCAGCCGGGAGCAGTGAGCGAAGGGGACCCTGGGCAAAGGGCCCAGGGCAAGGAGAGACCCTCAGCCAAGAGGCCTTGCAGGCCAGACTGGGTGGGGGATCATAACCCTGACAGGAAGCAGCTGACGCTAGGAAGAAGGGTCCTACTACCTGGAGCCTGAAGCCAACACCAGAGTTAGTGTCCAACCCTGGGCATGCCTGCAGCACAGTCAGGGTCTGGGCAGGAGGCCTGGGACGTTGGAGGGACAGACTGTGAAGTTCCCTGGCATTCCAGAGAGGGTTGTTTGGGGTTCCCCCCCACAGTGTGGGGTGACATGTTTTCCTTTCATCTTTCCCACTTTTCTCCTTATTTTTGTATTACTTGCTGTTTAATAAATTGTATTTGTTCTTAACTCTGTGCAATGATCAAGGAAGCATCCAGAGTGGAGAGAACACCCCACAGTGGGGACAGCTGTCCTGAGTGATCACAAGACTGGGGGTCCAGCGCCTCAGGAGACCTGGGCCCAGCCTTGGGGTTACGGGTCCAGAGTGGAAGCGGGCGGGGGGGAGGGGTCCTCGAGGTCATGCAGGCCTCTGGGTAAAGGACTCACATCCTTTTGCTAGCCAGTATTCCCCCCTCTTGCCTCTGTGCATATTGATTGGTTTCTAGTAAAGTTAATTGGGATTATAGGGGCAAGTGTGAGAGCGGGCACCAGCGAGAGCTGCTGGCCACCCTCTGAGGCCACCAAATTTGGTGGTGAGAACCCCTGGGCAAGATGCTCATGATGGTCCCTTGTGACCTTGGAGCCTGTGAGTGTAACAGGAGCCGGGCACAGGGATGCTGATCCTTCGGTGAGTTGATCGCTAGGACCCAGGAGCGGCTGGGGGGCGGCTCTGGGGGGAGCGATCGCGGGGCTCAGCCCGGCCCAGGAAGTGACTCGCAGCCGCTGCGGGGACTCTGGCTCCCGGCGAGATCCCCGAGCCCCGGCGGCTGGTGCTGGGAGCCCGGAGCCCGGGCTGCAGCCGGGAGAGGGGAACCTCCAGCCGGGCCCTGCCCGCTGCTCCCCGGGAACCTCTCCCAGGGCAGAGCCCCCAGCCCGGCCAGGGCCCCTTCCCGGCCCGGCCCCTGCCCCGGGGGGCCCCGCTCGAGGGGAAGGTAAGAGAGACCCTCCCATCCCCCCCTTGCAGCGGCCCCCCCCGTCACATCTGGGCTGCAGGGGGAGGAGGATAAAGAGGGGCCGGAGGCGGGTGCAGGGGATGCCGGGGGCAGGCTGGGATGGGGGCAGGGGTGCACGGAAGGGAAGATGGGGCAATGGAGGAGGATCGGGAGACTGTGGGGCTGAGGGGAGCGAGGTCGGGAATGGGGGAAGACGTGAGTGGGGGGCACAGCGAGGGAAAGGGGGGATGTGGGGAGGCGGGCGGAGAGAAGCTCTTCTCAGCTTTGGGAGTGATCAGGGGACTAACCCCTCAGGGTGCAGAAGCTACACGGAAAAAAACCCAGCCCCCCCACCCGGCTCTGAGTGTGTTATTGTCAGACACCCCTGTGGTGGTGGGGTCTGTGTGACCTGAGTGTTGGGGGCTGCCCAGGGCCGTGGTCTGATTTCCCTGTAGGGTTCAGATCTCAGCCACACCAGAGTCAGACCGGAGTCACTGCTGTCTCAGGCAGGGGGGTGCGCGGATGGGCCAATTGGGTTAAGCCTCTTCCTGCCTGTCCCTGGGGACTGCCGGGGGAGTCCAGGGCAGCTCAATCTTCAGGTGACACCACCAGAGGTCTGCAGGTATTGTTAAGGCAGAGGGGTTTACACTGCAATGGGGGGAAATCTCCCAAAGTGGCCCTTTTGGTTCTTCCCTTTTCTTTAGCATTTGGCTCAGAGATGCTGTTACTGGGAGGATCTGAAGAGTCTGGGGGGAATCGGGGGGAGACACGGACAGAAGCCCCTTTTGTAACCTCCCTCTCGCCCCGACAGGCTGAGGAATCAGGACCACGTTTCACCAAAGATCGGCCAGTCTTCCAGGGGACAGAGAAGGGAAATGGCTGTGTTGGAGCCAGCTCAGGTAGGGGATTTTCAGGGAGCTGCTGGGCGGTGGAGGGAGGAGAGAGGGTTTGATTAACCTACTGATTTCCTAAGTAGGCCCATTGTGGCAGGGAAAGGGGAAGGGGACATTCCCCCATTTCTCAGGCAGGATATAACCACCTCGGCAGGGCTGGGAACATTTTCCAGGCTCCCAGCGCTGGATCCTGAACCCACTTGCCTGGGGCTGCTGTGAAATATGAAGGGAAGCTGTCAGGATTCCTGTCCCTGTCCCCAGCTCAGAGCTCTGCTTCCTGTCCCAGTCTGTGGCTGGCAGGCGTGTGGGAAATGAGAATATCCTGCCGTGCTCCTTGTGCTGGGGCGGACAGGAAGCTCTCACCTTCTCCGCCCCCTGAAGCCTCCTGGCTGTTCTCAGCAGGGTGTGGGTGGGATTCTGCTACTCTGGCCCTCCCACAGCTTCATGTTTTTTTTTCCCTTTCCCATGAGTAGTTGGATTGTGGCTGGGGCAGCAGGTGCTGAGTGGGGGACTCTTGGTGTTTCAGATGCCGGTGACCTTCGAGGAGGTGGCTATTTATTTCACCCAGGGGCAGGGGGCTCTGCTGGACCCCGCTCAGAGAGCCCTCTACAGAGACGTCATGCAGGAGAACTATGAGACGGTGACCTCGCTGGGTAAGGGATTCCCGTCCCCTCAGTTATTAGAAGCTGTGGGGTCTACGTGTCTTAATGTGGTGAGGTTTTTCCCTGGTCAGTTAGAGCAGAGGCGAATGGGTTCCATAATGCACAGCTGCCATGTGAGAAATACATGCATTTCGGTGCCCTCTCCACTGGGACACGGGAGTCAAAACTCAATGGACAAGCTAAACCATCCCCACCCCTCCAGCTTTCAAAGGGGCATAAATCCGCATTGTTTTTTCTTCTCTGTATTGTTTCTTGGCTGCACATACAATCTCTGTTCATCTCCCTCCTTGGGAATAGCTCCAGGCATGGGGAGGGCTCTGGGCTCTGCAGGTTTAGAAAGAGGCAGGCTGAAGTCGAGACCATTGTGTGAGTCAGCAAGGCCCCCAGAGCGCACAGATCCTGGGAACGCCTAGTGAGGGTGTAGTAATAATTCAACTCACCTCCCCAGACAATGTCCTCTGCATAAGGGGGCTCAGTGACCCTGTTCCCATCCTCTTGGATTCCAAGTTCCTCCAGCAGAGCACAGGGACAGGTTCCACTCACGGAACGTCCTTTGTTACAAATCCTCCACCGATGGTCCATGCACCCTGATCTGGACACATTTCACCTTCTGCACAGGATTTCCCATTCCCAAACCTGAGCTTATCGCCCGGCTGGAACGAGGGGAAGAGCTGTGGGTGTCCGATCTCCAGGATTTCAAGGACAGAAGGCTTCTGAGATGCACCAGCAAAGGTGAGGACTGACAGAGAAACCATCTAGGGAATGAAGATAAAAGTTGAGAATCCCAAAATATGATGTGAGTAACGCCCTCAGTTCTTCTTCATCTCACCGAGAGCAGGGCTATGGTCAGCAGATATTCCTCACACCATTCCACCCTTTCCGTCTCTCCTTTCTTGTAAGTGTTTGGGTGGGATGTGGAGGCAGAATGCAACTGCTCAGTCTTTGTGTTGGCTTTTCCCTCAGTGCTATTCCTCTTTCTCCCCAGCACAATGACTCCTCTCTGGATTGTGTCTCTCCCAGCAGGTGCTGAGCGAGGGAGTGAGAAGAAGGAGGGGAATCATCATGAGGCAGTTCCTGGGGAAGTGGAACCACAGGGGACCTTTTTGGGAAGAGCTGAAGGGAATTTTTCCCATTGCTGGAATCAGGGAGAAGCCTGGGGAAATTGGCACAGGTCAGAGAGGCTTCTGATAAACCAACCCAGGAAGAAAGTGGATGAATCTCTTAACGGTGGGGGTGGAGACAAGAATCCCAGAGAGCAGCAGACAAATCCCAAGGAAGAGACACTCTGGCACTGCCTTGAGTGTGGGAAAGGATTCATTGTGAGATCACAACTTGTTACACATCAGACAGTCCATACGGGAGAGAAACCATTTCAATGCTTGGACAGTGGGGAAAGCTTCAATAAGCGCACAGATCTCAATGACCATGGGAGAAGCCACACTGTAGACAAGCCCATTCAATGTGTTGAATGCGGGAAATGTTTCAGTTCAAAGTCAGCACTAGATTCACATGAGAAAAGCCACACAGAAGAGAGACCCCACAAGTGCTTGGACTGTGGGAAAAGTTTCAAGCAGAAATCAGACCTTGTTCGTCATCAGGCAATCCACACAGGAGAGAGACCCCATAAGTGCTTGGACTGTGGGAAAAGTTTCATGCAGAAATCATGCCTTCTTAAACATAAAAGAATTCACAAAGGAGAAAAACCCCACAAGTGCTTGGACTGTGGGAAAAGCTTTATATGGAGGTCAGACCTTGTTATTCATGAGGCAGTCCACACAGGAGAGAGACCCCATAAATGCTTGGATTGTGGGAAAAGTTTCATACACAGGTCACACCTTGTTAAACATCAGGCAGTCCACACAGGAGAGAGACCCCATAAATGCATGGATTGTGGGAAAAGTTTCATACACAGGTCAGACCTTGTTAAACATCAGGCAGTCCACACAGAAGAGAGACCCCACAAGTGCTTGGACTGTGGGAAAAGTTTCAAGCGGAAATCAGACGTTCTTAAACATAAAACAATTCACAAAGGAGAAAGATCCCATAAGTGTTTGGAGTGTGGGAAAAGTTTCACAGTGAGCTCAAGCCTTGTTAATCATCAGAGAATCCACAGTGGAGATAGACCCCACAAGTGCTTGGACTGCGGAAAAAGTTTCACTTCGACATCAGCCCTTAGTTATCACCAGAAAAGCCACACAGCAGAGAGACCCCACAAGTGCTTGGACTGTGGGAAAAGTTTCACTTGGAGATCAGCCCTTAGTTATCATCAGAAAAGCCACACAGGAGAGAGACCCCACAAGTGCTTGGAGTGTGGAAAAAGTTTCAAGGGGAAATCAGGCCTTGGTTATCATCAGAAAAGCCACACAGGAGAGAGACCCCACAAGTGCTTGGACTGTGGGAAAAGTTTCAAACTAAGGTCAACCCTTCTTCAACATCAGGCAGTCCACACAGGAAAGACGCCCCATAAGTGCTTGGACTGTGGGAAAATTTTCATGCAGAAATCTTACCTTCTTAAACATAAAAGAATTCACAAAGGAGAAAAACCCCACAAGTGCTTGGTCTGTGGGAAAAGTTTCAGATGGCGGTCAGAGCTTGTTAATCATCAGGCAATCCACACAGGAGAGAGACCCCACAAGTGCTTGGACTGTGGGAAAAGATTCACTTCGAGTTCAGGCCTTGGTAATCATCAGAAAAGCCACACAGGAGAGAGACCCCACAAGTGTTTGGACTGTGGGAAAAGTTTCACTTCGAGTTCAGGCCTTGGTTATCATCAGAAAAGCCACACAGGAGAGAGACCCCACAAGTGCTTGCACTGTGGGAAAAGTTTCAAGGGGAAATCAGACCTTGTTCGTCATCAGGCAGTCCACACAGGAGAGAGACCCCACAAGTGCTTGCACTGTAGGAAAAGTTTCAAGCGGAAATCAGACCTTGTTCATCATCAGGCAATCCACACAGGAGAGAGACCCCACAAGTGGTTGGACTGTGGGAAAAGTTTCATACTAAGGTCAACCCTTGTTCAACATCAGGCAGTCCACAGAGGAAAGAGGCCCCATAAGTGCTTGGACTGTGGGAAAAGTTTCAAGCGGAAGTCACAGCTTGTTAATCATCAGGCAATCCACACACGAGAAAAACCCCATAAGTGCTTGCAGTGTGGGAAAAGTTTCATACGAAGGTCACGCCTTGTTCGTCATCATGCAGTCCACACAGGAGAGAGACCCCACAAGTGCTTGCACTGTGGAAAAAGTTTCAAGTGGAAATCAGACCTTGTTCGTCATCAGGCAATCCACACAGGAGAGAGACCCCACAAGTGCTTGGATTGTGGGAAAAGTTTCACTTCGGGTTCAGGCCTTGGTTATCATCAGGCAATCCACACAGGAGAGAGACCCCACAAGTGCTTGGACTGTGGGAAAAGTTTCACTTCGAGTTCAGGCCTTGGTTATCATCAGAAAAGCCACACAGGAGAGAGACCCCACAAGTGCTTGCACTGTGGGAAAAGTTTCAAAGGGAAATCAGGCCTTGTTCGTCATCAGGCCGTCCACACAGGAGAGAGACCCCACAAGTGCTTGCACTGTGGTAAAACTTTCAAGGGGAAATCAGACCTTGTTCGTCATCAGGCAATCCACACAGGAGAGAGACCCCACAAGTGCTTGGACTGTGGGAAAACTTTCACTTCAAGTTCAGGCCTTGGTTATCATCAGAAAAGCCACACAGGAGAGAGACCCCACAAGTGCTTGGACTGTGGGAAAACTTTCACTTCAAGTTCAGGCCTTGGTTATCATCAGAAAAGCCACACAGGAGAGAGACCCCACAAGTGCTTGGAATGTGGGAAAAGTTTCACTTCGAGTTCAGGCCTTGGTTATCATCAGAAAAGCCACACGGGAGAGAGACCCCACAAGTGCTTGGACTGTGGGAAAAGTTTCACTTCGAGTTCAGGCCTTGGTTATCATCAGAAAAGCCACACGGGAGAGAGACCCCACAAGTGCTTGGACTGTGGGAAAAGTTTCACTTCGAGTTCAGGCCTTGGTTATCATCAGAAAAGCCACACAGGAGAGAGACCCCACAAGTGCTTGGACTGTGGGAAAAGTTTCACTTCGAGTTCAGGCCTTGGTTATCATCAGAAAAGCCACACGGGAGAGAGACCCCACAAGTGCTTGGACTGTGGGAAAAGTTTCACTTGCAAATCAGCCCTTGGTTATCATCAGAAAATCCATACAGGAGAGAGACCCCACAAGTGCTTGGAATGTGGGAAAAGTTTCATACGGACGTCAGACCTCGTTAAACATGGAAGAATCCACACAAGATTTAAATTTCTTTGACACATGGTAAGAAAGGGTTAAGCAACTTGTATGTAACTGACTCAGATTCAACTTTTAGAATGAGATTTTAAAAGTGTTTCCACCTTCATGAAGCTAGAGTTTAAAATGTAAACATGTTAAAGACTTGGAAGAGGGGTAACTGTCCTGGTCTATGTTTAGCTATATGTTTTTAGAGGTTAACAATTTATGGAAAGGGTTCCTGTATTCTGTTAATTCAGAGATTATACCCATCGCTCATGTCACCTGCCCAATTCCAGCTCCCTCTCCTTGAAATCACTGGGGTTAGGGGCTGAAGGATGGAGGGAATGTTTATAGCTGAAATCACCAAAATGTGTTTTGCAAGGTTAATATCAGTGAGATCTGTTCCTCTCTCCTGCTCGGACATTTTCTCTGGGGATCCCGCAGACAGAAAGGAGCAGGTGTTACCATCTTGGGTTCCGATCGCAACGGTGACTGTCTACACTAGTAATTCTCAAACTGTGGGGCATGTCCTCCCAATGGAGGCACAGGAATATGTCAAGGGAGGCGTGACCTCTGGCTGGGACTCTTGAAGAAGGACCTGGCCTATCTGGGAGTTGGGGATAAATGCTCAGGCTCTCAAAAGCCAGGTGGAGCAGCAAGGCAGAAATCAGGGTGGCAATGGGGTGATAAGTCTGCTGTGAACAGTGATATTGACGAATATCACTTTTCACTTGGTCACCCTTACTTCTGTGCTGCTGCTGGAGGCCTTCAGAGCCGGGCGCATTGCCAGCAGCGACTCTGCCTTTAGAGCTGGGTGGCCATATATGTGCTTGTGAGGGCGGGGGCGTAAATGACCACACACACAAAGAAGGGGGGGCCAGTGAAACACTTTTGAGAACCACTGGTCTACACTCTTATGGCCACCACGTTTACAGAAGGATAAATCTTCTCCAAAGTATGTCTTGTGAAGTATCCTAGGAAAAGTTATCAAGTGGTGAATATTATTGTCCTGTTGAAATGTGTCTATCAGCGCTGTCCATGGAGCTCTGAGAGTTTGCTGTACATTTGTTACATGCTGGAAAGCTGGAAAACGCCCAGAATGAAGACTCACTCTTTAGAGACAATGGTACCTGCAGACCAGCTAGGTGCTAAGTGGCCCTTAATTGCTTAGCTGGCCATTCACCAGCTGTGGAGCTGTGAACAAGAGAGTTACAATTCACCAGAAGGACGGCTGGATGCTCACTTTGGCCACAGACTGATTGTTGCCTGCCCCCTGGCTGGAGCTTGAATCTCAAAGAAGAGAATGGTATAAAAGCAGAAGGGAGAATTGCCTCCATTTTCACCTCTCCTCTCCCATCTTTACAGAAATCAAGGATATGCCTTGAAAGGCCACAGAGGCCTTGGACTGGGGAGGATGCACCAAGGCGGGAAGGAAATCCCTCCTGGGTACGAAGAACTGTGAACCGCTTGCAATAGCGGGCGGGGTGCGAAAACCTGCTTGCTTTGCATTTTCCTTAGATTGGTAAAATTTACGATTTAAAATGCATGTTTTAACTGTATAGATTTAACTAGTTCTGACCTTTCACATCTTTCTCCCTTGTGATCCCTGAAAACCTCCTTGTTCCAGTTAATAAACTGATTTTAGTGTTTTGTCTGGACCTGTGTGTTTTCCTTGAAGTGTTTGGGGGATTTGACTTGAGAGAACAAGGCTACGACCTAATCCGACCCCTTTGTCGGGGGGGCGGGGGGGGGTGACCCACTAATTATTGAGTTTGTCCAGCAGAGTGAACAGACTGAGCAGTCCAAGATGCAGATTCCGGGGGTGCAAGGCTGGGAGTAGAAAAGTGGCTGATGTTGCTGAGTCCTTTAGTAACTTCATGAGTGTCTGGCTAGTCACAGTCAGTACAGTGCAGCCAGTGGCTGTGTGTGAGCAGAGCGTGGAGGGGTTTGTTGTTTACACAGCGATGCAGCAGGGTGGATTTGATTTAAACCACTAGTCTGGAAGACTCGATTTAATCATGGTATTCTACAGAAAAGTGCATTCTTGGTTTTTATAATCTTAATAGATCATAGAATCCTAGAATATCAGGGTTGGAAGGGACCTCAGGAGGTCATCTAGTCCAACCCCCTGCTCAAAGCAGGACCGATCCCTAGTTACATCATCCCAGCAAGGGCTTTGTCAAGCCTGACCTTAAAAACTTCTAAGGAAGGAGATTCCACCCCCTCCCTAGGTAACGCATTCCAGTGTTTCACCACCCTTCTAGTGAAAAAGTTTTTCCTAATATCCAACCTAAATCTCCCCCACTGCAACTTGAGACCATTACTCCTTGTCCTGTCATTTTCTATCACTGAGAATAGTCTAGAACCATCCTCTTTGGAATCACCTCTCAGGTAGTTGAAAGCAGCTGTCAAATCTCCCCTCATTCTTCTCTTCTGTAGACTAAATAATCCCAGATCCCTCAGCCTCTCCTCGTAAGTCATGTGTTCCAGTCACCTAATCATTTTTGTTGCCCTCCGCTGGACTCTCTCCAATATTTCCACATCCTTCTTGTAGTGTGGGGCCCAAAACTGGACACAGTACTCCAGATGAGGCCTCACCAATGTCGAATAGAGGGGAACGATCACGTCCCTCGATCTGCTGCCAATCCCCCTGCTTATACATCCCAAAATGCCATTGGCCTTGGCTACAAGGGCACACTGTTCACTCATATCCAGCTTCTCGTCCACTGTCACCCCTAGGTCCTTTTCTGCAGAACTGCTGCCTAGCCATTCGGTCCCTACTCTGTAGCGGTGCATTGGATTCTTCCGTCCTAAGTGCAGGACTCTGCACTTGTCCTTGTTGAACCTCATCAGATTTCTTTTGACCCAATCCTCCAATTTGTCTAGGTCCCTCTGTATCCTATCACTACCCTCCAGCATATCTACCACTCCTCCCAGTTTAGTGTCATCTGCAAACTTGCTGAGGGTGCAATCCACACCATCCTCCAGATCATTAATGAAGATATTGAAGAAAACCGGCCCCAGGACCTACCCTTGGGGCACTCTGCTTGATACTGTCTGCCAACTAGACATGGAGCCATTGATTACTCCCCATTGAGCCCGACAATCTAGCCAATTTTCTACCCACCTTATAGTGCATTTGTCCAGCCGAAACTTCTTTAACTTGCTGACAAGAAGACTGTGGGAGACAGTGTCAAAAGCTTTGCTAAAGTCAAGGAACACCACGTCCACTGCTTTCCCTTCATCCACAGAGCCAGTTATCTCGTCATAGAAGGCAATTAGATTAGTCAGGCATGACTTGCCCTTGGTGAATCCATGCTGACTGTTCCTGATCACTTTCCTCTCCTCTAAGTGCTTCAGAATTGATTCCTTGAGGACCTGCTCCATGATATTCTACACAACTCAGAGATAGATGTAGGTTGCATTTTTAGAAGGTACACACTATACATTTTAAAACACCGATTTATTTGCAAACTTTTGAGGTTAGTTTTAAAGCTAAATCAGACAATGAATGATTGTTTGGTTATTTCATTTCATTTATTTGCATTTGGTTATTTCATTGTTTGGTTATTTCATTCATGCCACCCTGTGGAGGAGAACATCACCAGACAGACGTTTAAATTGTTTTATTTCACTAAAACAACCACGTTAAGTATTCTGGATTTTTTTCTTCAACAGGAAAGATATAATATTTTAACAGAAAAGCATATGTCCATCGTTTCTCACATTTATCTCCAAACTTCTTCTCCTTGTCCAGATTTATTCCGCCTCCAACAGTCTTCTATTCATTCAACTTTTTGAAACTTTGCACTTTTGGAGAGAGGTAAGGGATTGACTCTGTGTACAGAAATTTGCAGGGGGACAATAGAGGTGAGGTCTGTTATTTCTCACCTCTCTATATTAATTGATTTTAAAACATTTTGGCTGTTCACAAACATGTTACCTCTGGAGACACAAAGCCACAGTTTGAGAACTGGGAAACTAAGCATCTCTGATGGGATCTTCTAGACTGAGCACTGAGTCCCATTGGGTAAATGGAAAGATTAACCTAAATAATCTATACAGAAGGCTGTGGAATCCCATAAAATTGGGTCCCTAATCCATCAACTATTGGAACTCATGTACAAAACTTTTCTTAAACATTCCATGAATATATTGTCTCATACTATAGAATTAGAATTTACAATCCCTATTCCAGGATGAGATATCTTTGAGCTATAATGTATCTTAATTAAAAGTATCTTTAAATAAGTTTTTTCCTCAAAAAGCATTTTATCAAAAAAAAAATCCAATTTAAATAAAAACACTGATTTTTGTTTAACTCATTGATTTTTATCCAGCCTGGGAAGCAGTGTAAAACATGCCCTGGGATGGAGAATTAAGCAGTTCAACAGTCCAGATTGTACCCTGGGGTATGTCTCACACCCGCTGTCTCCTGGGCCCCAGCATGGCACTGTTGGGCTTTCATCATCCTGGTCTTGAAAGACACGCTCAGCAGGGCAAACCAGAGAAGGGGAGCCAGCGGACATCCTCAACTCCACTGAGTTTGATTTTGGCTAAATCCTGAACTCCCCCTGGTACGTGAGCAGCTGCTGGGAGCTTCGGGCCCTTGAAATCAGGGCAGGAACAGTAGCTGCAGCGGCAGCCAGGACCCCCGGGGCTCCAGCGGCGATTTAAAGGGCCCAGGGCTCCGCTGTGGTACCGGTGGCCGGAGCCCTTCACATCACGGGCCTGGGGAAGCTGCCCCCTGCCGGTGCAGTCAGCGGTGTCCCGGCTCTTGCCGGGTCCGCCAGACTGGATCAGACCGGCTTACTTTCACCTCTGTCTAAACAATTCTGCCACCCCCACTTCTCCTCTCTCTCCTTTTGCCTTCCCTCGCTCCCCCCTGCAAATCTGGCCCAGTCAGCTCAAACAACCAGAGGTTTTGGGCCAGTAGCCGGTGACCAGAGAGGCGGTGAGAGCAAGGCCTCTGCCAGCCCAATATGGAGAGAAGTTTGCCGCAGACGGGCTGATCAGCCAGCGGCCGGTGCCCGGTCAGTCCTGCAGGGAGGCTGCGAGCGAGACTGAATGCTGACAGGAGAAGTTTGGAGGCGGGATGACCCCTTACTGCTGGGAGAAGCTCCCCGAGCCCAGGGGCGGTTGGGCCCCCAGGGGGCAGGGGGCTGGATTATTGTGGGTTGATCGCTAGGACCCAGGAGCGGCTGGGGGGCGGCTCTGGGGGGAGCGATCGCGGGGCTCAGGCCCGGCCCAGAAGTGACTCGCAGCCGCTGCGGGGACTCTGGATCCCGGCGAGATCCCCGAGCCCCGGCGGCTGGTGCTGGGAGCCCGGAGCCCGGGCTGCAGCCGGGAGAGGGGAACCTCCAGCCGGGCCCTGCCCGCTGCTCCCCGGGAGCCTCTCCCAGGGCAGAGCCCCCAGCCCGGCCAGGGCCCCTTCCCGGCCCGGCCCCTGCCCCGGGGGGCCCCGCTCGGGGGCAAGGTAAGAGAGACCCTCCCATCCCCCCCTGCAGCGGCCCCCCCCCGTCACATCTGGGCTGCAGGGGGAGGAGGATAAAGAGGGGCCGGAGGCGGGTGCAGGGGATGCCGGGGGCAGGCTGGGATGGGGGCAGGGGTGCACGGAAGGGAAGATGGGGCAATGGAGGAGGATCGGGGGACTGCGGGGCTGAGGGGAGCGAGGTCGGGAATGGGGGAAGATGTGAGTGGGGGGCACAGCGAGGGAAAGGGGGGATGTGGGGAGGCGGGCGGGGGGAGATGCCCAGGCAGCTTCTCCGCCCCATGGGACACGAGGTGGGAGGGGCGGAGAGAAGCTCTTCTCCTGGAACTGGTCAAACCAGCTTTGGGAGCGATCAGGGGACTAACCCCTCAGGGTGCAGAAGCTACAAAGCAAAAACCGGGTGTCCACCCGCCCCCCCCCCCACACACACACACCCTGCTCAGAGTGTGTCATTGTCAGACACCCCCGTGCTGGTGGGGTCAGTGTCTCATGAGTGTTGGGGTCTGCCCGAGGTTCTCGTCTAATTTCCCTGCAGGATTCAGATCTCAGCCACACCAGAGTGAGACCGGAGTCACTGCTGGCTCAGGCAGGGGGATGTGCGGATGGGCCAATGGGATCAGTCTCTGCCTGCCTGTCCCTGGGGGCTGCCGCGGGAGTCCAGGGCAGCTCATTCATCAGGTGTTGTCACCAGAGGGCTCCAGCTATTGGTAAGGGAGAGGGGCTTACACTGCAATGGGGGCCAATCCCCCAAAGTGGCCCTTTGGGTTCTTCCCTTTTTTTAACATTTGGCTCAGAGATGCTGTTACTGGGAGGCTCTGAAGAGTCTGGGGGGAATCGGGGTGTGACATGGACAGAAGCCCCTTCTGTAACCTCCCTCTCGCCCCGACAGGCTGAGGAATCAGGTCCACGTTTCACTAAAGATCGGCCAGTCTTCCAGGAGACAGAGAAGGGAAATGGCTGTGATGGAGCCAGCTCAGGTAGGGGATTTTCAGGGAGCTGCTGGGCGGGTGAGGGAGAGGCAGGGAGGAAACAGGGTGTGAGAAACCTGCTGATTTTCTGAGTAGGCCCATTGCTGGAAGGAGAGCGGTGGAGGGGACATTCCCCCAATTCTCAAACAGGATATAACCCCCTTACACAGGGCTGGGAACATTGTCCAAACTCCCAATGCTGGAGTCTGACCTTACTGGCCAGAGGCTGCTGTGAAATACGAAGGGAAGCTGTCAGGATTCCTGTCCCTGTCCCCGGCTCAGAGCTCTGCTTCCCGTCTCAGCCCGTGGCTGGCAAGCGTGTGGGAAATGAGGAGACCCTCCCCTTCTCCGTGTGCTGTGGGGACATGGAGCTCTCACCGTCTCCCAGTCCCTGGAACCTCCTGGCTGCTCTGAGCAGGGTGCCTGTGGGATTGTGCTACTCTGGCCCACCCACAGCTTCACGTTTTTCTTTCTTTGCCATGATTAGTGGGATTGTGGCTGGGGCAGCAGGTGCTGAGTGGGGGACTCTTGTTGTTTCAGATGCCGGTGACCTTGGAGGAGGTGGCTGTGTATTTCACCCAGGGGCAGGAGGCTCTGCTGGACCCCGCTCAGAGAGCCCTCTACAGGGACGTCATGCAGGAGAACTACAAGACGGTGACCTCGCTGGGTAAGGGATTCTTGTCCCCTCCGTTATTGGAAGCCGTGGGGCCTGTGTATCTGAATTTGGTCAGTTTCTTCC
Source organism: Lepidochelys kempii (assembly GCF_965140285.1). Classification (NCBI taxonomy): domain Eukaryota; kingdom Metazoa; phylum Chordata; order Testudines; family Cheloniidae; genus Lepidochelys; species Lepidochelys kempii. The sequence continues at coordinate 45,344,193 of NC_136393.1, read as the reverse complement.
CTGGTCAGTGAGATCAGGGGCGAATGGGTTCCATAATGCACAGCTGCCATGAGAGACACTTGCATCTCCGTGCCCCCTCCAGGAGGACATGGTAGTCAAAACCCAACGGACCCCCCTCCCTGGGAATAGCTCCAGCTATGGAGAGGGCTCTGGGGTCTGCAGGTTTATAAAGAGGAGGGGTTTAAGTCCAGAGCTTTGTGTGAGTCAGCAAAGCCCTCAGAGTACACAGATCCTGGAACGCCTAGTAAGGGTGTAGTAATAATTCAAATCACCTCCCTAATAAAGTCCCCCTGCGCAAGGGGGCTCAGTGATCCTGTTCCCATCCTCTTGGATTTCTCGTTCCTCCAGCAGAGCACAGGGACAGGTTCCACTCACGGAATGTCCTTTGTGACAGATCCTCCACCAATGCTCCATGCACCCTGATCTGGTCTGATTCCACCCTCTGCACAGGAGTTCCCATTTCCAAACCTGAGCTGATCACCCAGCTGGAGCAAGGGGATGAGCCGTGGGTGCCCGATCTCCAGGCCTGTGAGGAAGGAAGGGATGCACCCGCACAGGTGAGGACTGACACAGAGACCATCTGGGGAATGAAGGAAAAGTTTGAGAATCCCCAAATAAGGTGTGAATAACGCCCTCAATTCTTCCTCATCTCAGCCAGGACAGGGCTGTAGTCAGCAGTTATCGCTCACGGCATTCCACCCAGCCTCTTAGCTGCAGGAGTTTGTTTCCCAGCTTTCCTTCCTTGTCAGTGTTTGGGTGGGATGTGGAGGCAGAATCCAATTGCTCAGTCTTTCTGTTGGGTTTCCCTCGGTGCTATTCCTCTCTCTCCCTTGCACAATGACTCCTGTCTCAGTTGAGTCTCTCCCAGCAGGTGCTGAGTGAGGGACTGAGAATGAGGAGGGGAATCGTCATCAGGAAGTCCCTGGAGAAGTGCAACCACAGGGGCCCTTGGTGGGAGGAGCTGAAGGGAATTTTTATGACTGCACGGAAGAGGGAGAAGCCTGGGGAAATTGGCACAGGTCAGAGAGGCTTCTGGGAAACCTCCCCAGGAACAAAGTGGATGAATCTCTTAACAGTGGAGGAGGAGATGAAGATCCCAGAGCGCAGCAGACAAATCCCAAGGAAGAGACACCCTGGCACTGCCTTGAGTGTGGGAAAGGATTCATTGTGAGATCACGGCTTGTGACACATCAGACAATCCATACTGGAGAGAAACCCCTTCAATGCTTGGACTGTGGGAAAAACTTCAATAAACTCTCAGATCTTAATAACCATGGGAGAAGCCACACTGGAGAGAAGCCCATTCAGTGCCTCGAGTGTGGGAAACGTTTCAGTTAAAGGCAGCATGAACATCACATAAGAAAAGCCACACAGGAGAGACACCCCACAAGTGCTCTGACTGTGGGAAAAGTTTCATGCAGAGGTCACACCTTGTTAAACATCAGGCAATCCACACAGGAGAGAGACCCCATAAGTGCTTGGACTGTGGGAAAACTTTCAGAAGAAGTTCAGAGCTTGTTTATCATCAGATAATCCACACAGGAGAGAGACCCCACAAGTGCTTAGACTGTGGGAAAAGTTTCAGACAGAGATCATACCTCATTAAAAATGGGAGAATCCACACAGGATGGACGTGGTCCACTCCCAATGACTGATGAGGAGGGGTCAATACCAAGAGAGGGAAATTGGTTTTGTAGTGAGCCAGCCACTCCCAGTCCCTATTCAGGCCCAAATTGATGGTGTTAAGTTTGCAAATGAATTGTCGCTCTGGAGTTTCTCTCTGAAGTCTGTGTTTGAAGTTTTTTGGTTGAAGGATGGCTACTTTTAAATCTGTTATTGAATGTCCAGGGAGAGTGAAATGTTCTCCTACTGGCTTTTGTACGTTACCGTTCCTGATGTCGTATTTGTGTCCATTTATTCTTTTACATAGAGACTGTCCGGTTTGGCCAATGTACGTGGCAGAGGAGCATTGCTGGCCCATGATGGCATAGATCACATTGGTAGATGTGCACGTGAATGTGCCCCTGATGGTGTTAGGGAAAAAGGGTTTCACTTTTTAGGTGGTCACTTTCCAAACGAGTCATTACTCCAAAGCGGGGAATAATATCCTTGAGGAGACACTTTGCTACGGATACTGCATCTGCTTTTCAGTATCCGTAGCAAAACGGATGTGGGGAACGCCTCAACCCACCCTGAAAAAAGGTCAACCAGGACAAGCAAGTGTTTTCGTCCTGTCACTGGTGGTAAATCCATGAAGTCCATCTGGACCACAGCAAATGGGTACTCAGGTAGTTTGCTATGTCCCATAACTTGTGGTTTGATTGCTCCCTGATGATTATATCGTTGACACAACCCACACTGTGCAATGACGGCCTTTGCAGCTGCATGGACCCCCGGAGCGAAAAACAATTTCTCCGTCTGAGCCACCAATGCCTATAGCCTTTACAGTTGCAGAAGTAGTAGGGAGGTTGGGGTCCTGTAGAGTACTTCTATCTGCTCCGGTGTCAACTAACATTGAATAAGTTTTTCCTCCCACCACAACGGGAAGTTCCAGATGGTTTGCATCCAGCTGCACTGTCCAAGAAGTGGAGGGGGTTTCCGGCGGGGGGAGCGAGGCATTGTGGGCAGCTAGCTTTCAATCAGTACCTCCTTCTTCTTGCCCCTTTTCCTGAACCCTTTGGTAGGCTTGCATAAGAGGGTCAGCTGACTCAGGGGGGTAATTCGGACACTGGGCAGCCCAGTGTCCCTTTTGCCAGCACCGCCGGCACTCATCTGGCCCTGCCCTCCCGGGCTGTGGCTGGAAGTTCTGACCTTATGGTTCCCATCCCTGGGTAGAGCTGCCTCCCCTTCCGCCTCTTCCTCGAAAGCCTCCCCTCCTACGGCTGGCGTCTCGTCCCCGAGAGCTGTCTTGGAACCCTTGCAACTGCAGATCAAGAAGCTTTTCGGACCTCCTAGTGTCCAATTCCTTTCTATTCCTCCAAGCATGGGCTGCTAAACCCACCACCTCCTCCAGCGTTTTGTTTTCATAAGCTGGTTGACTACACACATACTTCCGAGCGAATGGTAATAAGTTTTTTACATACTGGCTGATCACTTGTGTTTTTGCTACAGGGGAGGCTGGATCTAAACCGCCATGGTTTTTTGAAACCTTACTCAGGCAGTGGAAAAATTCCCCTGGGTGTTCATCGTGCTTCTGAACACATGCATCCACCTTTCCCCAATCATAAACAGGCTTAGACTTCTCCTCTAATGCTTCTAAAATTCGCTTTCTCATATTATCCCACACACAAATGTTTTCCGGAACATCCCAATCCATTTCAGGTTTCCCTTGCGGATATGTCTCCTTGCCTTGTACCATCTCTCTGGCTTTCTTATACACCGTTGCCTTCTCACCCTCACTTAGTACTTGATTCAAAACCATCTCCACATCATCATAGTTACAATTATACATTGTGAAAATACCCTTCAACTTTTTAATAAATTCTTCCGGACACTTTCGAAATGGGGGGAAAGTAGCTGACCAATTCATTAGATCCGTGCTGGTAAAAGGGACATACACCATTTGTGTTCCCCCCACACCACTTGGTAGTTGTCGCATAGGCATTTGGACTGCACTAGCCATCACAGCACCAATAACTTTTGCCTGAGGTGTCTCTTGAGAGCGGGTTTTAGCAGGCGTCGCATCACTGAGGTGTCGCGGATCAAGATTTGCCACCTCCCTTGTAGAGGTGCCAGCCTCCTGAGCATCCCCCTGCTCTGTGTCGGATGTGGGTGCATCAGTAGCTAGCGGGAGAGCGGGGCCGCTCCTCTCTCTGTAGTGCGCCCGGTCACTCTCCGGGGACGTGGGTGCGTCGGGGCCGGGCGGTGGTATCCCACCCCATATCCAGGTACATTCTTCCAGTGGTATAGGATCCCCTGCTTCTTTCAATGGGAGTTGGGGATAAATAGACTTTGGCGTTTTTGGCTTCCGGTCAGCATCACCGGATCCTGGATTATAGGGTGGAGGCCGCATGCTTTAAGTTTTTCTTCCTCAATTCGTAAACTAGTAGTTCCACTGGTGCTTTTGCGCCGTTCGGCCTCTCTTATCCATACATCTGAATACTTTAGTTGCTGCGGTTTCAAATCATACAGTGCTTTCCGTAGTTGAACAACAGTATGTAACTCAAATGTTCCTTCCCCCGGCCAGCGATTTCCTGGCTCTGGGTCGTCTTGCGTCATTCCCACCCAGGGACCTTGACACAAAAATATAAACTTATACACAGCTTTGTTGCTATCCGATTGTAAGGCCTTGATATCCCTATCATAATGTTTTAACATATAGCCCAGGGGCGTAGAAGGATCGACAATTCTACTGGACCCTCCTTCCGTCTTTTCCAAAAGACAGAACCCCTGACTGTTGTCTAGACAATCACAAAGGAAAAATTCAGAACTCACCAAGTTCCCACCGGCCGGTGTTCACCAATAGGTTTGGACCCTAGTGCCTTTAGGGATGCCTTATTTAGCCGAAGCAGTGGGTGGAAGCGAGACGGGAAGCCTTCAGGGTTAAAGCAACCCAGGTGCCAGCAAGAAGGATTCAGAGTCCCAACCGTCCACCGGTCCGGAGAAGCGGCAATCCCGGACGAGCCCCCAATTTTGTTAGGGAAAAAGGGTTTCCCTCCCGTCTAGGGTTGGGAGGGTAGCCTTCCCTGGACTTCTGTATTAGCCAAACAAACACAGAGTCAGGACTCTTAGATAAAAAGAGGCACTTTAATGCTAGCAAGTACAACAGCTGAAGGGCTCACCAATTCCTACACAGAGGAATATGGCGAAGCCCAGAACAAAGAACAAGGTAGAGCTTTGATAGCTTGGTTCAACATACTTTGTGATATCTCTTCCAGTTCAAACCGGTCAACCCCTGTTGGTCTGAGTCTTGAGGTATGAACATGGAGGCCCATCTGTATAAGGAATTCCTTCCCCAAACGGGGAGTACAGGTTACACATAGTTCAAATTCTTTCTACCCATAAACATAGGGAAAGGACAGATAAGCATAGAAAAAAGACAGAAGCCTAGCTTTACATGATTATAGGGTTGTTTTCTGGTTCTTTATCAATGGCGTGGCTGTTATGGTTGGGTCCTATGATGGTGTCGCTAGAGTAGATACGGGGACAGATTTGGCAATGGGATTTGTTGCAGGGATTGGTTCCTGGGTTAGCATTTCTGTGGTATGGTGTGTAGTTGCTGGTGAGTATTTGGTTCAGATTGGGAGCTGTCTGTAAGCGAGGACTGGCCTGCCTCCTACTGTCTGTGAGAATGAGGAATCGTTTTCCAGGATAGGTTGTACATCGTTGATGATGCGGTGGAGAGGTTTTAGCTGGGGGCTGTACATGATGGCCAGTGGTGTTCTGTTATTTCCCTTGTTGGGCCTGTCCTGTAGAAGGTGACTTCTGGGTCTCCATCTTGCTTTGTCAGTCTGTGAGTATTGTAGTTTTAAGAATGCTTGATAAAGATCTTGTAGGTGTTTGTCTCTGCCTGAGGGATTGGAGCAAAAGTGGTTGTATCTTGGGGCATGGCTGTAGACAATGGATCGTGTGATGTGTCCTGGATGGAAGCTGGAGGCATGTAGGTAAGTATAGAGGTCAGTAGGTTTCCAGTATAGGGTGGTATTTATGTGACCATCACTTATTTGCACTGTAGTGTCCAGGATCTCTTGTGTGGACTGGTCCAGGCTGAGGTCGATGCTGGGGTGGAAATTGTTGAAATCCAGGTGGAATTCTTCAAGGGCCTCCTTCCCATGGGTCCATATGATGAAGATGTCATCAATGTAGCGCAAATAGAGGAGGGGGCGCTCTGGGACGAGAGCTGAGGAAGCGTTGTTCTAAGTCAGCCATAAAGATGTTGGTATGCTGTGGGGCCATGCAGTGCTGCTGACTTGAAGGTATAAATAGTCCCCAGATCTGAAATGGTTGTGGATGAGCACAAAGTCACAAATCTCAGCCACCAGGTGTGCCGTGGCCTCATCAGGGATAATGTTCCTGACAGCTTGTAGCCCATCCTTGTGTGGAATATTGGTGTAAAGAGCTTCTACATCCATGGTGGCCAGGATGGTGTTTTCAGGAAGATCACCAATACGTTGTAGTTTCATAGAATCATAGAATCAAAGAATATCAGGGTTGGAAGGGACCTCAGGAGGTCATCTAATCCAACCCCCTGCTCAAAGCAGGACCAATCCCCAATTAAATCATCCCAGCCAGGGCTTTGTCAAGCCTGGCCTTAAAAACTTCTAAGGAAGGAGATTCTACCACCTCCCTAGGTAACGCATTCCAGTGTTTCACCACCCTCCTAGTAAAAAAGTTTTTCCTAATATCCAACCTAAACCTCCCCCACTGCAACTTGAGACCATTACTCCTTGTCCTGTCATCCGCTACCACTGAGAATAGTCTAGATCCATCCTCTTTGGAACCACCTCTCAGGTAGCTGAAAGCAGCTATCAAATCCCCCCTCATTCTTCTCTTCTGCAGACTAAACAATCCTAGTTCCCTCAGCCTTTCCTCATAAGTCATGTGTTCCAGACCCCTAATCATTTTTGTAGCCCTTCGCTGGACTCTCTCCAGTTTTTCTACATCCTTCTTATAGTGTGGGGCCCAAAACTGGACACAGTACTTCAGATGAGGCCTCACCAATGTCGAATAGAGGGGAACGATCACGTCCCTCGATCTGCTGGCTATGCCCCTACTTATACATCCCAAAATGCCATTGGCCTTCTTGGCAACAAGGGCACACTGTTGACTCCTATCCAGCTTTTCATCCACTGTCACCCCTAGGTCCTTTTCCGCAGAACTGCTGCCTAGCCATTCGGTCCCTAGTCTGTAGCGGTGCATTGGATTCTTGCATCCTAAGTGCAGGACCCTGCACTTATCCTTGTTGAACCTCATGAGATTTCTTTTGGCCCAATCCTCCAATTTGTCTAAGTCCCTCTGTATCCTGTCCCTACCTGCCACCATATCTACCACTCCTCCTAGTTTAGTATCATCCACAAATTTGCTGAGAGTGCAATCCACACCATCCTCCAGATCATTTATGAAGATATTGAACAAAATCGGCCCCAGGACCGACCCTTGGGGCACTCCACTTGATACCGGCTGCCAACTAGACATGGAGCCATTGATCACTACCCGTTGAGCCTGACAATCTAGCCAACTTTCTACCCACCTTATAGTGCATTCATCCAGCCCATACTTCTTTAACTTGCTGACAAGAATACTGTGGGAGACTGTGTCAAAAGCTTTGCTAAAGTCAAGAAACAATACATCCACTGCTTTCTCTTCATCCACAGAACCAGTAATGTCATCATAGAAGGCGATTAGATTAGTCAGGCATGACCTTCCCTTGGTGAATCCATGCTGACTGTTCCTGATCACTTTCCTCTCATGCAAGTGCTTCAGGATTGATTCCTTGAGGACCTGCTCCATGATTTTTCCGGGAACTAAGGTAAGGCTGACTGGCCTGTAGTTCCCAGGATCCTCCTCCTTCCCTTTTTTAAAGATGGGCACTACATTAGCCTTTTTCCAGTCGTCCGGGACTTCCCCCGATCGCCATGAATTTTCAAACTAATGGCCAATGCCTCTGCAATCACAGCCGCCAACTCCTTTAGCACTCTCAGATGCAACGCATCCGGCCCCATGGACTTGTGCACGTCCAGCTTTTCTAAATAGTCCCTAACCACTTCTTTCTCCACAGAGGGCTGGCCACCTACTCCCCATGCTGTGTTGCCCAGCGCAGCAGTCTGGGAGCTGACCTTGTTCGTAAAGACAGAGGCAAAAAAAGCATTGAGTCCATTAGCTTTTTCCACATCCTCTGTCACTACGTTGCCTCCCTCATTCAGTAAGGGGCCCACACTTTCCTTGGCTTTCTTCTTGTTGCCAACATACCTGAAGAAACCCTTCTTGTTACCCTTAACATCTCTTGTTAGCTGCAGCTCCAGGTGCGATTTGGCCCTCCTGATTTCATTCCTACGTGCCCGAGCAACATTTTTATACTCTTCCGTGGTCATTTGTCCAATCTTCCTCATCTTGTAAGCTTCTTTTTTATGTTTAAGATCCGCAAGGATTTCACCGTTAAGCCAAGCTGGTCGCCTGCCATATTTACTATTCTTTCGACACATCGGGATGGTTTGTCCCTGTAACCTCAAGAGGGACTCTTTGAAATACAGCCAGCTCTCCTGGACTCCTTTCCCCCTCATGTTATTCCCCCAGGGGATTCTACCCATCAGTTCCCTGAGGGAGTCAAAGTCTGCTTTCCTGAAGTCCTGGGTCCGTATTCTGCTGCTTACCTTTCTTCCCTGTGTCAGGATCCTGAACTCGACCAACTCATGGTCACTGCCTCCCAGATTCCCATCCACTTTTGCTTCCCCTACTAATTCTTCCCGGTGAATTGTGAGCAGCAGGTCAAGAAAAGCTCTCCCCCTAGTTGGCTCCGCCAGCACTTGCACCAGGAAATTGTCTCCTACATTTTCCAAAAACTTCCTGGATTGTCTATGCACCGCTGTAGTGCTCTCCCAGCAGATATCAGGAGGATTAAAGTCGCCCATGAGAACCAGGGCGTGCGATCTAGTAGCTTCTGCAAGCTGCCGGAAGAAAGCCTCATCCACCTCATCCCCCGGGTCCGGTGGTCTGTAGCAGACACCCACCACGACATCACTCTTGTTGCTCACACTTCTAAACTTAATCCAGAGACACTCAGGTTTTTCTGCAGTTTCGTACCGGAGCTCTGAGCAGTCATACTGCTCCCTTACATACAGTGCTACTCCCCCACCTTTTCTGCCCTGCCTGTCCTTCCTGAACAGTTTATAACCATCCATGACAGTACTCCAGTCATTGAGTTTTCCCACCGAGTCTCTGTTATTCCAATCACGTCATAATTCCTTGCCTTCACCAGGACCTCCAGTTCTCCCTGCTTGTTTCTAAGGCTTTGTGCATTTGTATATAGGCACTTGAGATAACCTGCTGATGGCCCCTCATTCTCAGTTTGAGGTAGGAGCGCTCCCCGCACAGACGTTCCTGCCTGTGCTTCCTCCCGGTATCCTGCTTGCTCACTTACCTCAGGGCTTTGGTCTCCTTCTCCCGGTGAACCTAGTTTAAAGCCCTCCTCACTTCCTCAGGAAGTCGGTGGTGTCTCGAAGACAGCTGGGAGTGCTGGTAGCATAGGGTGTGAGGAGAGAGTCCACATCGCCAGATAATCCTGCTGTAAGAGTGCCGATGCCTGAGATGATGGGGTGTCCCGGGTTTCCAGGTTTATGGATCTTGGGTAGCAGATAGAATACCCCTGGTCGGGGCTCTAGGGGTCTGTCTGTGTAGATTTGTTCCCGTGCTGTTGCAGGGATTTGTTCCCGTGCTGTTGCAGGGAGTTTCTTGAGCAGTTGATGTAGTTTCTTTTGGTACTCCTCAGTGGGATCGGAGGACAGTGGCCTTTAGATTGTGGTGTTGGAAAGTTGCCTGGCAGCCTCCTGTTCATAATTGTTAGGGGAAATTAACCCTGTTAGCATATGTGACTCCATTTTGGGTTTCCTGTCGGCCATTAACTAGAAGCGAGCACACCACGTACCAAGGGAGGAGGATCCTTCAGGGTGGACAGTCTGGACAGTTTCAAGAGAAGAGAAACAAAGGAGACAGGAACCAGCCGACATGCCTGAAATAGCTGCTAATTCAGCGTTTTTGCAGCGGGAAGGTGGCTACAGGGGACTGGTGATAGATAAGGAGAAGGCCTGTTTATTGGGTTAGGCCTCCCCCACCCCACCCCCAGCCCCGAGGCACACAGGCAGGATGTTTTGCCAACAGTATATAATCTTTGTGTAACCTGTAATCGGGGTCCCGCTCTGCTTAAGAAAACGGTACCACGCTCGAACGTAATAAACCTACAAACTCTGAGACACTCTGCAGTCTGTCTTTATTTGGTTGCCTCAGCCTAGAAACGAACTGTGTCTGTCCTAACTGGAATAATTCGTAATAGTTGCTGTGAAATATGAAGGGAAGCTGTCGGGATTCCTGTCCCCATCCCCAGCTCAGAGCTCTGCTTGCCGACTCAGCCTGTGGCCGGCAGGCATGTGAGAAATGAGAAGACCCTCCCCTTCTCCCTGTGCTGGTGGGACAAGGCGCTCTCACCGTCTCCCAGCCCCTGGAGCCTCCTGGCCGCTCTGAGCAGGTGCCTGTGGGATTCTGCTACTCTGACCCTTCACTCTTTTCTTTCTTTGCCATGATTAGTGGGACTGTGGCAGGGGCAGCAAGTGCTGAGCGGGGGACTCTTGTTGCTTCAGATGCCGGTGACCTTGGAGGAGGTGGCTGTGTATTTCACCCAGGGGCAGGGGGCTCTGCTGGACCCCGCTCAGCATCTGATGCGTTCTGACCAGTGTTCCCTCAGTTTTTACGTCCAAGTGCGGAATGAATTTGGTTCTACGCACCAGTATGTGACACATCATCTCCATATTGGTGCACAGAACAAAATTAATGGGGTGGGGGTGGGGCCGAGGGATTCGGAGTGTGGGAACTGGCTCAGGACTGGGACAGGGATGAGGTGCAGGGGGTGAGGGCTCTGGATTCAGGTGCAGGCTCTGGGGTGGGGCTGGGGATGTGGAGGTTGACGTGTGAGAGGGGGTTCAGGGCTGGGACAGAGGGATGGGGTGCGGAGGGGTGAGTGCTCTGGCTAGGCATGTGGGGGTTGGGACTGGGGATGAGGGGTTTGGGGTTCAGACTGCAGTGGAGAGAGGACTCCCCCAGCCCTCTCTCACCACAGGAGTTTGGGGCCAGGTCAGAGGCAGCTCTCCACAGCCACGGCGGCTCCTGTGGTCCTCGGCCATGCTGAGGGAGGGGTTCCACTCCCCAGCAGCTCCAATGGACCTGGGCCAAGCCTGGGGAGGGGCTCCTCTCCCTGCCTGCCTCCACGGCCCTCCATAGCCTGCAGTGCAGCTGCGTAGCCTGCCGGGAACACAGTTTCTGACGCCTGACCTCCCTTTAGCAGAGTGATTGCTAGTCCCTGAGTTCCCCCTTTGGGGCCAGGTTGTCTCATTCCCAGATAGTCAAGCATTTACTGCTTTTACATTTTATCCCTTATGGGCCAGAATTAACCAGATGCTAAAAAGGTGGGAGAAGGGACAGTAAAATGTGGAGTTTTCGCTTCTGTGCTATTTCAGGGCAACGGGGTGAGTGCGAGAGATTCCCTCCTTCCCCTCTCACTGTCACGCTCCTCTCTCCACACAGCAGCCTCTGTCCCAGCCATGGAAAGTTTAACCTGCCTCCGTTCTATCCCTCCATCTCCCACGGTGTCACGTACCACCCTGTCCCTGGCTCTCCATGCTTTGGAGTCACAGCTTTGATGTCTATGATCTTAGTCAGACTCCGGAGGGCTGGAGAAGGAAGTGTCACAGACACTTGGAGTTGGCAGGGAAATCTCAATGAACTTCAAAGCACAGTTGGATCTTCAGATCTTAGAGCCCCATTTCCATCTATTGGTAAAATTGCTTCCCGGCTTTTTCTAGGTTTGGTCCAGATCATTTGTAGATGGGAAGGTTGTTTTCTCTTTCGTTCTCTTTCTTTTATGATGATGCTAAAACTTTTGTTACTAATACAGCCGAATAATGAGGCGAGAAGCAAAGCTGGTTTAGCCACTGGAGAAGAAAATGGGTAAATTTCTTCCCCGGATTTTGAGTCTTAAAGGATTCTCTGAGATTTCCACCAACAGGAAGAAAGGGGTAAACAAAGAAACTTACAATTCATCTGTAGTACAGTGTGTAGCTCACTTATGCCACGGAGTTCCCTGACCCCATGACCCAGCAAAGACTTTTCAAGTATATAGGATCCAAGTACAAGAAGTGGAGAAAGGGGTTCTGGCCCCATCTCTACTCAGGGCAGCAAGATCCCTTGAAAGACAGTAGGAGCATCATTGAGCTGGGGGAGTGGTCCGAGCTGGAAGGCTTTCCAAAGAGCATGGACTGCTGAAAGCTTTTGGGTTAGAGAAATCCTTTTGTTTGTAAGGGTACGTCAACACTGCAAACTTAAGTTGACCTGTATTAGGTTGACTTATAACCACTCCAGTAATGATTGCGGTAGATGATGTCCACACTGTCCTCCTTGGGTCGGTGGGGTGTGTCCTCACCAGGAGCACTTCCACCGACCTAGGAGGGGCAATGTGGGGAACTGAGAGCCCGCTCTGCCAACTCCAGCAGCATCTCTCTCCCAGGAACGTGGCTGCGGTACAAGCTCTGTGTGAATTGCTCCCCATCTAGACCCCGTTCCCTGCTGGGCTGCCCCCCCCCCACTCCCTCTTCCCCATAAAGAGCGAGGGAGGCCACCTGGAGCTTCTCCCTCCTCCGCCCCCCCCGCACCATTCCCCTCCCAGTTTGACACCAGACCATAAATAACTACTCTGAGTGCAGTCTTTAGTTGTGCACCCACTTTACAGTAGTTTCATCTCGACCAATGAATTCTTCCCTGCTGGTCAGAACTGAGTCTAACCCACCTGCCCCCTGGTTCCTTCCTCCACCATCGGAAAGCAGAACTTGTCCCTGACGCGTTCCCAGCACTTCTGGCACAGTGGGTGCTGTTAGGGTGACCAGGTGCCCGGTTTTCAACCATGAAGTCCAGTGGAAAAGGGGACCTGACAGTGTCCGATCACATCTACTGACCGGACAGCCAAAGTCGAGTTACTGCGGGTGGGGAGGCACTGGGTCATCACTCCCATTAGACCCAACTCAGCCGGGGCTGCCTCCTACCTGCACTGGGCAGCTGCAGCTCCCAGCCCCGGCTCCACAGACAAGCCCTTCCTGACCTAGGCAGGGAAGGGGGAAAGAGAAGTGGAGGGCGGGTAGACCCTTGGAGGAAGAGGTGGAGTCGGAGCAGGGCCTTGGAGGGAAGAGGTGGGGCAGGGTTGGGACCTTGGGGGGAAGAGGCGGGGCAGGGGAGGTTGCAGCATTCCGACTTGAGTGTCCATTTTTAAAATATTTCCAAATTGGCAACCCGAGTCGCTAGCTGAGAGGTTGAAAAAATTTTTAGCAAACGTAGAAATACCGTTTTTCACAGCAGCGGATTTACTAACTGCCAATAAAGAAACTATGATTTTCATGTTTATAGGAGTAAGGGGATTGTTGGCCCCTTACTGAAACTTAATGGGTTGGCCATTACTTAGGCCTTCCCCGAACACCAAAAGAAAGGGGGAGGGCCAATGAGAAATGAAGACCCTGAGACTGATGGGGGTGGGGGTGGGGGAGGGGCAATGCTGTAGGTCAGCCTGATTGACAGGGCAGGCAGGCCAATGAGGGAGTCAGCAGCCAGGTCCTCTCCTTTGTGTCAGCTGGAGCTGGCTGGGCTAGAGCAGAGCAGGAGGGGCTAAGGAGAGAGGAGGGCTGGGCTGGGCTGGAGGCAGAGGGAAACTGGAGCAGCCGGGAGCAGTGAGCGAAGGGGACCCTGGGCAAAGGGCCCAGGGGAAGGAGAGGCCCTCAGCCAAGAGGCCTTGCAGGCCAGACTGGGTGGGGGATCATAACCCTGACAGGAAGCAGCTGATGCTAGGAAGAAGGGTCCTGCCACCTAGAGCCTGAGGCCAACACCAGAGTTAGTGTCTAACCCTGGGCATGCCTGCAGCACACCCAGGGCCTGGGCAGGAGGACTGGGACGTGGGAGGGACAGACTGTGAAGTGCCCTGGCATTCCAGAGAGGGTTGTTTGGGGTCCCCCCCCACAGAGCGAGGTGACATGTTTTCCTTTCATCTTTTCCACTTTTCTCTTTATTTTTATATTACTTGCTGTTTAATAAATTGTATTTGTTCTTAACTCTGTGCAATGATCAAGGAAGCATCCAGAGTGGAGAGAACACCCCACAGTGGGGACAGCTTTCCTGAGTGATCACAAGATTGGGGGTCGAGCACCTCAGGAGCCCTGGGCCCAGCCTTGGGGTTACGGGTCCAGAGTGGAAGCAGGCTGGCGGGGGAGAGGGGAGGGGTCCTCGATGTCATGCAGGCCTCTGGGTAAAGGACTCAGATCCTTTTGCTTGCCAGTTCCTCTGGTGCTCGGTAGAAGGCAGAAAAGTTCCCCACACTAGGGGGAGTGTTCCCCCCTCTTACCTCTGTGCATATTGATTGGTTTCTACTAAAGTTAATTAGATTATAGGGGCAAGTGTGAGAGCGGGCACCAGCGAGAGTTGCTGGCCACACTCTGAGGCCACCAAATTTGGTGGTGTGAACCCCTGGGCAAGATGCTCATGATGGTCCCTTGTGACCTTGGAGCCTGTGAGTGTAACAGGAGCCGGGCACAGGGATGCTGATCCTTCGGTGAGTTGATCGCTAGGACCCAGGAGCGGCTGGGGGGCGGCTCTGGGGGGAGGATCGCGGGGCTCAGCCCGGCCCAGGAAGTGACTCGCAGCCGCTGCGGGGACTCTGGCTCCCGGCGAGATCCCCGCGCCCCGGCGGCTGGTGCTAGGAGCCCGGAGCCCGGGCTGCAGCCGGGAGAGGGGAACCTCCAGCCGGGCCCTGCCCGCTGCTCCCCGGGAGCCTCTCCCAGGGCAGAGCCCCCAGCCCGGCCAGGGCCCCTTCCCGGCCCGGCCCCTGCCCCGGGGGGCCCCGCTCGGGGGGAAGGTAAGAGAGACCCTCCCATCCCCCCCTTGGAGCGGCCCCCCTCGTCACATCTGGGCTGCTGGGGGAGGAGGATAAAGAGGGGCCGGAGGCCGGTGCAGGGGATGCCGGGGGCAGGCTGGGATGGGGGCAGGGGTGCACGGAAGGGAAGATGGGGCAATGGAGGAGAATCGGGAGGCTGAGGGGAGCGAGGTCGGGAATGGGGGAGGATGTGAGTGGGGGGCACAGCGAGGGAAAGGGGGGATGTGGGCAGGCGGGCGGAGAGAAGCTCTTCTCAGCTTTGGGAGTGATCAGGGGACTAACCCCTCAGGGTGCAGAAGCTACAAGGAAAAAACCCAAACCCCCCACCCGGCTCTGAGTGTGTTATTGTCAGACACCCCTGTGGTGGTGGGGTCTGTGTGCCCTGAGTGTTGGGGGCTGCCCAGGGCCGTGGTCTGATTTCCCTGTAGGGTTCAGATCTCAGCCACACCAGAGTCAGACCGGAGTCACTGCTGTCTCAGGCAGGGGGGTGCGCGGATGGGCCAATTGGGTTAAGCCTCTTCCTGCCTGTCCCTGGGGGCTGCCGGGGGAGTCCAGGGCAGCTCAATCTTCAGGTGACACCACCAGAGGTCTGCAGGTATTGTTAAGGCAGAGGGGTTTACACTGCAATGGGGGGAAATCTCCCAAAGTGGCCCTTTTGGTTCTTCCCTTTTCTTTAGCATTTGGCTCAGAGATGCTGTTACTGGGAGGATCTGAAGAGTCTGGGGGGAATTGGGGTGAGACACGGACAGATGCCCCTTTTGTAACCTCCCTCTCGCCCCGACAGGCTGAGGAATCAGGACCACGTTTCACCAAAGATCGGCCAGTCTTCCAGGGGACAGAGAAGGGAAATGGCTGTGTTGGAGCCAGCTCAGGTAGGGGATTTTCAGGGAGCTGCTGGGCGGTGGAGGGAGGAGAGAGGGTTTGATTAACCTACTGATTTACTAAGTAGGCCTATTGTGGCAGGGAAAGGGGAAGGGGACATTCCCCCATTTCTCAGGCAGGATATAACCACCTCGGCAGGGCTGGGAACATTTTCCAGGCTCCCAGCGCTGGATCCTGAACCCACTTGCCTGGGGCTGCTGTGAAATATGAAGGGAAGCTGTCAGGATTCCTGTCCCTGTCCCCAGCTCAGAGCTCTGCTTCCTGTCCCAGTCTGTGGCTGGCAGGCGTGTGGGAAATGAGAATATCCTGCCGTGCTCCTTGTGCTGGGGCGGACAGGGAGCTCTCACCTTCTCCGCCCCCTGAAGCCTCCTGGCTGTTCTCAGCAGGGTGTGGGTGGGATTCTGCTACTCTGGCCCTCCCACAGCTTCATGTTTTTTTTTTCCTTTCCCATGAGTAGTTGGATTGTGGCTGGGGCAGCAGGTGCTGAGTGGGGGACTCTTGGTGTTTCAGATGCCGGTGACCTTCGAGGAGGTGGCTATTTATTTCACCCAGGGGCAGGGGGCTCTGCTGGACCCCGCTCAGAGAGCCCTCTACAGAGACGTCATGCAGGAGAACTATGAGACGGTGACCTCGCTGGGTAAGGGATTCCCGTCCCCTCAGTTATTAGAAGCTGTGGTGTCTTAATGTGGTGAGGTTTTTCCCTGGTCAGTTACAGCAGAGGCGAATGGGATCCATAATGCACAGCTGCCATGTGAGAAATACATGCATTTCGGTGCCCTCTCCACTGGGACACGGGAGTCAAAACTCAATGGACAAGCTAAACCATCCCCACCCCTCCAGCTTTCAAAGGGGCATAAATCCGCATTGTTTTTTCTTCTCTGTATTGTTTCTTGGCTGCACATACAATCTCTGTTCATCTCCCTCCTTGGGAATAGCTCCAGGCATGGGGAGGGCTCTGGGCTCTGCAGGTTTAGAAAGAGGCAGGCTGAAGTCGAGACCATTGTGTGAGTCAGCAAGGCCCCCAGAGCGCACAGATCCTGGGAACGCCTAGTGAGGGTGTAGTAATAATTCAACTCACCTCCCCAGACAATGTCCTCTGCATAAGGGGGCTCAGTGACCCTGTTCCCATCCTCTTGGATTCCAAGTTCCTCCAGCAGAGCACAGGGACAGGTTCCACTCACGGAATGTCCTTTGTGACAAATCCTCCACCGATGGTCCATGCACCCTGATCTGGACACATTTCACCTTCTGCACAGGATTTCCCATTCCCAAACCTGAGCTTATCGCCCGGCTGGAACGAGGGGAAGAGCTGTGGGTGTCCGATCTCCAGGATTTCAAGGACAGAAGGCTTCTGAGATGCACCAGCAAAGGTGAGGACTGACAGAGAAACCATCTAGGGAATGAAGGAAAAAGTTGAGAATCCCAAAATATGATGTGAGTAACGCCCTCAGTTCTTCTTCATCTCACCGAGAGCAGGGCTATGGTCAGCAGATATTCCTCACACCATTCCACCCTTTCTGTCTCTCCTTTCTTGTAAGTGTTTGGGTGGGATGTGGAGGCAGAATGCAACTGCTCAGTCTTTGTGTTGGCTTTTCCCTCAGTGCTATTCCTCTTTCTCCCCAGCACAATGACTCCTCTCTGGATTGTGTCTCTCCCAGCAGGTGCTGAGCGAGGGAGTGAGAAGAAGGAGGGGAATCATCATGAGGCAGTTCCTGGGGAAGTGGAACCACAGGGGACCTTTTTGGGAAGAGCTGAAGGGAATTTTTCCCATTGCTGGAATCAGGGAGAAGCCTGGGGAAATTGGCACAGGTCAGAGAGGCTTCTGATAAACCAACCCAGGAAGAAAGTGGATGAATCTCTTAACGGTGGGGGTGGAGACAAGAATCCCAGAGAGCAGCAGACAAATCCCAAGGAAGAGACACTCTGGCACTGCCTTGAGTGTGGGAAAGGATTCATTGTGAGATCACAACTTGTTACACATCAGACAGTCCATACGGGAGAGAAACCATTTCAATGCTTGGACAGTGGGGAAAGCTTCAATAAGCGCACAGATCTCAATGACCATGGGAGAAGCCACACTGTAGACAAGCCCATTCAATGCGTTGAATGCGGGAAATGTTTCAGTTCAAAGTCAGCACTAGATTCACATGAGAAAAGCCACACAGAAGAGAGACCCCACAAGTGCTTGGACTGTGGGAAAAGTTTCAAGCAGAAATCAGACCTTGTTCGTCATCAGGCAATCCACACAGGAGAGAGACCCCATAAGTGCTTGGACTGTGGGAAAAGTTTCATGCAGAAATCATGCCTTCTTAAACATAAAAGAATTCACAAAGGAGAAAAACCCCACAAGTGCTTGGACTGTGGGAAAAGCTTTATATGGAGGTCAGACCTTGTTATTCATGAGGCAGTCCACACAGGAGAGAGACCCCATAAATGCTTGGATTGTGGGAAAAGTTTCATACACAGGTCACACCTTGTTAAACATCAGGCAGTCCACACAGGAGAGAGACTCCATAAATGCCTGGATTGTGGGAAAAGTTTCATACACAGGTCAGACCTTGTTCAACATCAGGCAGTCCACACAGAAGAGAGACCCCACAAGTGCTTGGACTGTGGGAAAAGTTTCAAGCGGAAATCAGACGTTCTTAAACATAAAACAATTCACAAAGGAGAAAGATCCCATAAGTGTTTGGAGTGTGGGAAAAGTTTCACAGTGAGCTCAAGCCTTGTTAATCATCAGAGAATCCACAGTGGAGATAGACCCCACAAGTGCTTGGACTGCGGAAAAAGTTTCACTTCGACATCAGCCCTTAGTTATCACCAGAAAAGCCACACAGCAGAGAGACCCCACAAGTGCTTGGACTGTGGGAAAAGTTTCACTTGGAGATCAGCCCTTGGTTATCATCAGAAAAGCCACACAGGAGAGAGACCCCACAAGTGCTTGGAGTGTGGAAAAAGTTTCAAGGGGAAATCAGGCCTTGCTTATCATGAGAAAAGCCACACAGGAGAGAGACCCCACAAGTGCTTGGACTGTGGGAAAAGTTTCAAACTAAGGTCAACCCTTCTTCAACATCAGGCAGTCCACACAGGAAAGACGCCCCATAAGTGCTTGGACTGTGGGAAAATTTTCATGCAGAAATCTTACCTTCTTAAACATAAAAGAATTCACAAAGGAGAAAAACCCCACAAGTGCTTGGTCTGTGGGAAAAGTTTCAGATGGCGGTCAGAGCTTGTTAATCATCAGGCAATCCACACAGGAGAGAGACCCCACAAGTGCTTGGACTGTGGGAAAAGTTTCACTTCGAGTTCAGGCCTTGGTAATCATCAGAAAACCCACACAGGAGAGAGACCCCACAAGTGCTTGGACTGTGGGAAAAGTTTCACTTCGAGTTCAGGCCTTGGTTATCATCAGAAAAGCCACACAGGAGAGAGACCCCACAAGTGCTTGCACTGTGGGAAAAGTTTCAAGGGGAAATCAGACCTTGTTCGTCATCAGGCAGTCCACACAGGAGAGAGACCCCACAAGTGCTTGCACTGTAGGAAAAGTTTCAAGCGGAAATCAGACCTTGTTCATCATCAGGCAATCCACACAGGAGAGAGACCCCACAAGTGGTTGGACTGTGGGAAAAGTTTCATACTAAGGTCAACCCTTGTTCAACATCAGGCAGTCCACAGAGGAAAGAGGCCCCATAAGTGCTTGCAGTGTGGGAAAAGTTTCAAGCGGAAGTCACAGCTTGTTAATCATCAGGCAATCCACACACGAGAAAAACCCCATAAGTGCTTGCAGTGTGGGAAAAGTTTCAAGGGGAAATCAGGCCTTGTTCGTCATCAGGCCGTCCACACAGGAGAGAGACCCCACAAGTGCTTGGACTGTGGGAAAAGTTTTACTTCGAGTTCAGGCCTTGGTTATCATCAGAAAAGCCACACAGGAGAGAGACCCCACAAGTGCTTGGACTGTGGGAAAAGTTTCACTTCGAGTTCAGGCCTTGGTTATCATCAGAAAAGCCACACAGGAGAGAGACCCCACAAGTGCTTGGACTGTGGGAAAACTTTCACTTCAAGTTCAGGCCTTGGTTATCATCAGAAAAGCCACACAGGAGAGAGACCCCACAAGTGCTTGGACTGTGGGAAAAGTTTCAAGGGGAAATCAGGCCTTGTTCGTCATCAGGCCGTCCACACAGGAGAGAGACCCCACAAGTGCTTGGACTGTGGGAAAAGTTTCA
Source organism: Lepidochelys kempii (assembly GCF_965140285.1). Classification (NCBI taxonomy): domain Eukaryota; kingdom Metazoa; phylum Chordata; order Testudines; family Cheloniidae; genus Lepidochelys; species Lepidochelys kempii. Next base: position 45,324,477 of record NC_136393.1, on the reverse strand, counting down.
CTTCGAGTTCAGGCCTTGGTTATCATCAGAAAAGCCACACAGGAGAGAGACCCCACAAGTGCTTGGACTGTGGGAAAACTTTCACTTCAAGTTCAGGCCTTGGTTATCATCAGAAAAGCCACACAGGAGAGAGACCCCACAAGTGCTTGGACTGTGGGAAAAGTTTCACTTCGAGTTCAGGCCTTGGTTATCATCAGAAAAGCCACACAGGAGAGAGACCCCACAAGTGCTTGGACTGTGGGAAAAGTTTCACTTCGAGTTCAGGCCTTGGTTATCATCAGAAAAGCCACACGGGAGAGAGACCCCACAAGTGCTTGGACTGTGGGAAAAGTTTCACTTCGAGTTCAGGCCTTGGTTATCATCAGAAAAGCCACACGGGAGAGAGACCCCACAAGTGCTTGGAATGTGGGAAAAGTTTCACTTCGAGTTCAGGCCTTGGTTATCATCAGAAAAACCACACAGGAGAGAGACCCCACAAGTGCTTGGAATGTGGGAAAAGTTTCATACGGACGTCAGACCTCGTTAAACATGGAAGAATCCACACAAGATTTAAATTTCTTTGACACATGGTAAGAAAGGGTTAAGCAACTTGTATGTAATTGACTCAGATTCAACTTTTAGAATGAGATTTTAAAAGTGTTTCCACCTTCATGAAGCTAGAGTTTAAAATGTAAACATGTTAAAGACTTGGAAGAGGGGTAACTGTCCTGGTCTGTTTAGCTATATGTTTTTAGAGGTTAACAATTTATGGAAAGGGTTCCTGTATTCTGTTAATTCAGAGATTATACCCATCGCTCATGTCACCTGCCCAATTCCAGCTCCCTCTCCTTGAAATCACTGGGGTTAGGGGCTGAAGGATGGAGGGAATGTTTATAGCTGAAATCACCAAAATGTGTTTTGCAAGGTTAATATCAGTGAGATCTGTTCCTCTCTCCTGCTCGGACATTTTCTCTGGGGATCCCGCAGACAGAAAGGAGCAGGTGTTACCATCTTGGGTTCCGATCGCAACGGTGACTGTCTACACTAGTAATTCTCAAACTGTGGGGCATGTCCTCCCAATGGAGGCACAGGAATATGTCAAGGGAGGCGTGACCTCTGGCTGGGACTCTTGAAGAAGGACCTGGCCTATCTGGGAGTTGGGGATAAATGCTCAGGCTCTCAAAAGCCAGGTGGAGCAGCAAGGCAGAAATCAGGGTGGCAATGGGGTGATAAGTCTGCTGTGAACAGTGATATTGACGAATATCACTTTTCACTCGGTCACCCTTACTTCTGTGCTGCTGCTGGAGGCCTTCAGAGCCGGGCGCATTGCCAGCAGCGACTCTGCCTTTAGAGCTGGGTGGCCATATATGTGCTTGTGAGGGCGGGGGCGTAAATGACCACACACACAAAGAAGGGGGGGCCAGTGAAACACTTTTGAGAACCACTGGTCTACACTCTTATGGCCACCACGTTTACAGAAGGATAAATCTTCTCCAAAGTATGTCTTGTGAAGTATCCTAGGAAAAGTTATCAAGTGGTGAATATTATTGTCCTGTTGAAATGTGTCTATCAGCGCTGTCCATGGAGCTCTGAGAGTTTGCTGTACATTTGTTACATGCTGGAAAGCTGGAAAACGCCCAGAATGAAGACTCACTCTTTAGAGACAATGGTACCTGCAGACCAGCTAGGTGCTAAGTGGCCCTTAATTGCTTAGCTGGCCATTCACCAGCTGTGGAGCTGTGAACAAGAGAGTTACAATTCACCAGAAGGACGGCTGGATGCTCACTTTGGCCACAGACTGATTGTTGCCTGCCCCCTGGCTGGAGCTTGAATCTCAAAGAAGAGAATGGTATAAAAGCAGAAGGGAGAATTGCCTCCATTTTCACCTCTCCTCTCCCATCTTTACAGAAATCAAGGATATGCCTTGAAAGGCCACAGAGGCCTTGGACTGGGGAGGATGCACCAAGGCGGGAAGGAAATCCCTCCTGGGTACGAAGAACTGTGAACCGCTTGCAATAGCGGGCGGGGTGCGAAAACCTGCTTGCTTTGCATTTTCCTTAGATTGGTAAAATTTACGATTTAAAATGCATGTTTTAACTGTATAGATTTAACTAGTTCTGACCTTTCACATCTTTCTCCCTTGTGATCCCTGAAAACCTCCTTGTTCCAGTTAATAAACTGATTTTAGTGTTTTGTCTGGACCTGTGTGTTTTCCTTGAAGTGTTTGGGGGATTTGACTTGAGAGAACAAGGCTACGACCTAATCCGACCCCTTTGTCGGGGGGGCGGGGGGGGTGACCCACTAATTATTGAGTTTGTCCAGCAGAGTGAACAGACTGAGCAGTCCAAGATGCAGATTCCGGGGGTGCAAGGCTGGGAGTAGAAAAGTGGCTGATGTTGCTGAGTCCTTTAGTAACTTCATGAGTGTCTGGCTAGTCACAGTCAGTACAGTGCAGCCAGTGGCTGTGTGTGAGCAGAGCGTGGAGGGGTTTGTTGTTTACACAGCGATGCAGCAGGGTGGATTTGATTTAAACCACTAGTCTGGAAGACTCGATTTAATCATGGTATTCTACAGAAAAGTGCATTCTTGGTTTTTATAATCTTAATAGATCATAGAATCCTAGAATATCAGGGTTGGAAGGGACCTCAGGAGGTCATCTAGTCCAACCCCCTGCTCAAAGCAGGACCGATCCCTAGTTACATCATCCCAGCAAGGGCTTTGTCAAGCCTGACCTTAAAAACTTCTAAGGAAGGAGATTCCACCCCCTCCCTAGGTAACGCATTCCAGTGTTTCACCACCCTTCTAGTGAAAAAGTTTTTCCTAATATCCAACCTAAATCTCCCCCACTGCAACTTGAGACCATTACTCCTTGTCCTGTCATTTTCTATCACTGAGAATAGTCTAGAACCATCCTCTTTGGAATCACCTCTCAGGTAGTTGAAAGCAGCTGTCAAATCTCCCCTCATTCTTCTCTTCTGTAGACTAAATAATCCCAGATCCCTCAGCCTCTCCTCGTAAGTCATGTGTTCCAGTCACCTAATCATTTTTGTTGCCCTCCGCTGGACTCTCTCCAATATTTCCACATCCTTCTTGTAGTGTGGGGCCCAAAACTGGACACAGTACTCCAGATGAGGCCTCACCAATGTCGAATAGAGGGGAACGATCACGTCCCTCGATCTGCTGCCAATCCCCCTGCTTATACATCCCAAAATGCCATTGGCCTTGGCTACAAGGGCACACTGTTCACTCATATCCAGCTTCTCATCCACTGTCACCCCTAGGTCCTTTTCTGCAGAACTGCTGCCTAGCCATTCGGTCCCTACTCTGTAGCGGTGCATTGGATTCTTCCGTCCTAAGTGCAGGACTCTGCACTTGTCCTTGTTGAACCTCATCAGATTTCTTTTGACCCAATCCTCCAATTTGTCTAGGTCCCTCTGTATCCTATCACTACCCTCCAGCATATCTACCACTCCTCCCAGTTTAGTGTCATCTGCAAACTTGCTGAGGGTGCAATCCACACCATCCTCCAGATCATTAATGAAGATATTGAAGAAAACCGGCCCCAGGACCTACCCTTGGGGCACTCTGCTTGATACTGTCTGCCAACTAGACATGGAGCCATTGATTACTCCCCATTGAGCCCGACAATCTAGCCAATTTTCTACCCACCTTATAGTGCATTTGTCCAGCCGAAACTTCTTTAACTTGCTGACAAGAAGACTGTGGGAGACAGTGTCAAAAGCTTTGCTAAAGTCAAGGAACACCACGTCCACTGCTTTCCCTTCATCCACAGAGCCAGTTATCTCGTCATAGAAGGCAATTAGATTAGTCAGGCATGACTTGCCCTTGGTGAATCCATGCTGACTGTTCCTGATCACTTTCCTCTCCTCTAAGTGCTTCAGAATTGATTCCTTGAGGACCTGCTCCATGATATTCTACACAACTCAGAGATAGATGTAGGTTGCATTTTTAGAAGGTACACACTATACATTTTAAAACACTGATTTATTTGCAAACTTTTGAGGTTAGTTTTAAAGCTAAATCAGACAATGAATGATTGTTTGGTTATTTCATTTCATTTATTTGCATTTGGTTATTTCATTGTTTGGTTATTTCATTCATGCCACCCTGTGGAGGAGAACATCACCAGACAGACGTTTAAATTGTTTTATTTCACTAAAACAACCACGTTAAGTATTCTGGATTTTTTTCTTCAACAGGAAAGATATAATATTTTAACAGAAAAGCATATGTCCATCGTTTCTCACATTTATCTCCAAACTTCTTCTCCTTGTCCAGATTTATTCCGCCTCCAACAGTCTTCTATTCATTCAACTTTTTGAAACTTTGCACTTTTGAAGACAGGTAAGGGATTGACTCTGTGTACAGAAATTTGCAGGGGGACAATAGAGGTGAGGTCTGTTATTTCTCACCTCTCTATATTAATTGATTTTAAAACATTTTGGCTGTTCACAAACATGTTACCTCTGGAGACACAAAGCCACAGTTTGAGAACTGGGAAACTAAGCATCTCTGATGGGATCTTCTAGACTGAGCACTGAGTCCCATTGGGTAAATGGAAAGATTAACCTAAATAATCTATACAGAAGGCTGTGGAATCCCATAAAATTGGGTCCCTAATCCATCAACTATTGGAACTCATGTACAAAACTTTTCTTAAACATTCCATGAATATATTGTCTCATACTATAGAATTAGAATTTACAATCCCTATTCCAGGATGAGATATCTTTGAGCTATAATGTATCTTAATTAAAAGTATCTTTAAATAAGTTTTTTCCTCAAAAAGCATTTTATCAAAAAAAAAATCCAATTTAAATAAAAACACTGATTTTTGTTTAACTCATTGATTTTTATCCAGCCTGGGAAGCAGTGTAAAACATGCCCTGGGATGGAGAATTAAGCAGTTCAACAGTCCAGATTGTACCCTGGGGTATGTCTCACACCCGCTGTCTCCTGGGCCCCAGCATGGCACTGTTGGGCTTTCATCATCCTGGTCTTGAAAGACACGCTCAGCAGGGCAAACCAAAGAAGGGGAGCCAGCGGACATCCTCAACTCCACTGAGTTTGATTTTGGCTAAATCCTGAACTCCCCCTGGTACCTGAGCAGCTGCTGGGAGCTTCGGGCCCTTGAAATCAGGGCAGGAGCAGTAGCTGCAGCGGCAGCCGGGACCCCCGGGGCTCCAGCGGCGATTTAAAGGGCCCAGGGCTCCGCTGTGGTTCCGGTGCCTGGAGCCCTTCACATCACCGGCCTGGGGAAGCTGCCCCCTGCCGGTGCAGTCAGCGGTGTCCTGGCTCTTGCCGGGTCCGCCAGACTGGATCAGACCGGCTTACTTTCACCTCTGTCTAAACAATTATGCCACCCCCACTTCTGCTCTCTCTCCTTTTGCCTTCCCTCGCTCCCCCCTGCAAATCTGGCCCAGTCAGCTCAAACAACCAGAGGTTTTGGGCCAGTAGCCGGTGACCAGAGAGGCGGTGAGAGCAAGGCCTCTGCCAGCCCAATATGGAGAGAAGTTTGCCGCAGACGGGCTGATCAGCCAGCGGCCGGTGCCCGGTCAGTCCTGCAGGGAGGCTGCGAGCGAGACTGAATGCTGACAGGAGAAGTTTCGAGTCGGGATGACCCCTTACTGCTGGGAGAAGCTCCCCGAGCCCAGGGGCGGTTGGGCCCCCAGGGGGCAGGGGCTGGATTACTGTGGGTTGATCGCTAGGACCCAGGAGCGGCTGGGGGGCGGCTCTGGGGGGAGCGATCGCGGGGCTCAGCCCGGCCCAGAAGTGACTCGCAGCCGCTGCGGGGACTCTGGCTCCCGACGAGATCCCCGAGCCCCGGCGGCTGGTGCTGGGAGCCCGGAGCCCGCGCTGCAGCCGGGAGAGGGGAACCTCCAGCCGGGCCCTGCCCGCTGCTCCCCGGGAGCCTCTCCCAGGGCAGAGCCCCCAGCCCGGCCAGGGCCCCTTCCCGGCCCGGCCCCTGCCCCGGGGGGCCCCGCTCGGGGGCAAGGTAAGAGAGACCCTCCCATCCCCCCCTGCAGCGGCCCCCCCCGTCACATCTGGGCTGCAGGGGGAGGAGGATAAAGAGGGGCCGGAGACGGGTGCAGGGGATGCCGGGGGCAGGCTGGGATGGGGGCAGGGGTGCACGGAAGGGAAGATGGGGCAATGGAGGAGGATCGGGGGACTGCGGGGCTGAGGGGAGCGAGGTCGGGAATGGGGGAAGATGTGAGTGGGGGGCACAGCGAGGGAAAGGGGGGATGTGGGGAGGCGGGCGGGGGGAGATGCCCAGGCAGCTTCTCCGCCCCATGGGACACGAGGTGGGAGGGGCGGAGAGAAGCTCTTCTCCTGGAACTGGTCAAACCAGCTTTGGGAGCGATCAGGGGACTAACCCCTCAGGGTGCAGAAGCTACAAAGCAAAAACCGGGTGTCCACCCGCCCCCCCCCCCACACACACACACCCTGCTCAGAGTGTGTCATTGTCAGACACCCCCGTGCTGGTGGGGTCAGTGTCTCATGAGTGTTGGGGTCTGCCCGAGGTTCTCGTCTAATTTCCCTGCAGGATTCAGATCTCAGCCACACCAGAGTGAGACCGGAGTCACTTCTGGCTCAGGCAGGGGGATGGGCCAATGGGATCAGTCTCTGCCTGCCTGTCCCTGGGGGCTGCCGCGGGAGTCCAGGGCAGCTCATTCATCAGGTGTTGTCACCAGAGGGCTCCAGCTATTGGTAAGGGAGAGGGGCTTACACTGCAATGGGGGCCAATCCCCCAAAGTGGCTCTTTGGGTTCTTCCCTTTTTTTAACATTTGGCTCAGAGATGCTGTTACTGGGAGGCTCTGAAGAGTCTGGGGGGAATCGGGGTGTGACATGGACAGAAGCCCCTTCTGTAACCTCCCTCTCGCCCCGACAGGCTGAGGAATCAGGTCCACGTTTCACTAAAGATCGGCCAGTCTTCCAGGAGACAGAGAAGGGAAATGGCTGTGATGGAGCCAGCTCAGGTAGGGGATTTTCAGGGAGCTGCTGGGCGGGTGAGGGAGAGGCAGGGAGGAAACAGGGTGTGAGAAACCTGCTGATTTTCTGAGTAGGCCCATTGCTGGAAGGAGAGCGGTGGAGGGGACATTCCCCCAATTCTCAAACAGGATATAACCCCCTTACACAGGGCTGGGAACATTGTCCAAACTCCCAATGCTGGAGTCTGACCTTACTGGCCAGAGGCTGCTGTGAAATACGAAGGGAAGCTGTCAGGATTCCTGTCCCTGTCCCTGGCTCAGAGCTCTGCTTCCCGTCTCAGCCCGTGGCTGGCAAGCGTGTGGGAAATGAGGAGACCCTCCCCTTCTCCGTGTGCTGTGGGGACATGGAGCTCTCACCGTCTCCCAGTCCCTGGAACCTCCTGGCTGCTCTGAGCAGGGTGCCTGTGGGATTGTGCTACTCTGGCCCACCCACAGCTTCACATTTTTCTTTCTTTGCCATGATTAGTGGGATTGTGGCTGGGGCAGCAGGTGCTGAGTGGGGGACTCTTGTTGTTTCAGATGCCGGTGACCTTGGAGGAGGTGGCTGTGTATTTCACCCAGGGGCAGGAGGCTCTGCTGGACCCCGCTCAGAGAGCCCTCTACAGGGACGTCATGCAGGAGAACTACAAGACGGTGACCTCGCTGGGTAAGGGATTCTTGTCCCCTCCGTTATTGGAAGCCGTGGGGCCTGTGTATCTGAATTTGGTCAGTTTCTTCCCTGGTCAGTGAGATCAGGGGCGAATGGGTTCCATTATGCACAGCTGCCATGAGAGACACTTGCATCTCCGTGCCCCCTCCAGGAGGACATGGTAGTCAAAACCCAACGGACCCCCCTCCCTGGGAATAGCTCCAGCTATGGAGAGGGCTCTGGGGTCTGCAGGTTTATAAAGAGGAGGGGTTTAAGTCCAGAGCTTTGTGTGAGTCAGCAAAGCCCTCAGAGTACACAGATCCTGGAACGCCTAGTAAGGGTGTAGTAATAATTCAAATCACCTCCCTAATAAAGTCCCCCTGCGCAAGGGGGCTCAGTGATCCTGTTCCCATCCTCTTGGATTTCTCGTTCCTCCAGCAGAGCACAGGGACAGGTTCCACTCACGGAATGTCCTTTGTGACAGATCCTCCACCAATGCTCCATGCACCCTGATCTGGTCTGATTCCACCCTCTGCACAGGAGTTCCCATTTCCAAACCTGAGCTGATCACCCAGCTGGAGCAAGGGGATGAGCCGTGGGTGCCCGATCTCCAGGCCTGTGAGGAAGGAAGGGATGCACCCGCACAGGTGAGGACTGACACAGAGACCATCTGGGGAATGAAGGAAAAGTTTGAGAATCCCCAAATAAGGTGTGAATAACGCCCTCAATTCTTCCTCATCTCAGCCAGGACAGGGCTGTAGTCAGCAGTTATCGCTCACGGCATTCCACCCAGCCTCTTAGCTGCAGGAGTTTGTTTCCCAGCTTTCCTTCCTTGTCAGTGTTTGGGTGGGATGTGGAGGCAGAATCCAATTGCTCAGTCTTTCTGTTGGGTTTCCCTCGGTGCTATTCCTCTCTCTCCCTTGCACAATGACTCCTGTCTCAGTTGAGTCTCTCCCAGCAGGTGCTGAGTGAGGGAGTGAGAATGAGGAGGGGAATCGTCATCAGGAAGTCCCTGGAGAAGTGCAACCACAGGGGCCCTTGGTGGGAGGAGCTGAAGGGAATTTTTATGACTGCACGGAAGAGGGAGAAGCCTGGGGAAATTGGCACAGGTCAGAGAGGCTTCTGGGAAACCTCCCCAGGAACAAAGTGGATGAATCTCTTAACAGTGGAGGAGGAGATGAAGATCCCAGAGCGCAGCAGACAAATCCCAAGGAAGAGACACCCTGGCACTGCCTTGAGTGTGGGAAAGGATTCATTGTGAGATCACGGCTTGTGACACATCAGACAATCCATACTGGAGAGAAACCCCTTCAATGCTTGGACTGTGGGAAAAACTTCAATAAACTCTCAGATCTTAATAACCATGGGAGAAGCCACACTGGAGAGAAGCCCATTCAGTGCCTCGAGTGTGGGAAACGTTTCAGTTAAAGGCAGCATGAACATCACATAAGAAAAGCCACACAGGAGAGACACCCCACAAGTGCTCTGACTGTGGGAAAAGTTTCATGCAGAGGTCACACCTTGTTAAACATCAGGCAATCCACACAGGAGAGAGACCCCATAAGTGCTTGGACTGTGGGAAAACTTTCAGAAGAAGTTCAGAGCTTGTTTATCATCAGATAATCCACACAGGAGAGAGACCCCACAAGTGCTTAGACTGTGGGAAAAGTTTCAGACAGAGATCATACCTCATTAAAAATGGGAGAATCCACACAGGATGGACGTGGTCCACTCCCAATGACTGATGAGGAGGGGTCAATACCAAGAGAGGGAAATTGGTTTTGTAGTGAGCCAGCCACTCCCAGTCCCTATTCAGGCCCAAATTGATGGTGTTAAGTTTGCAAATGAATTGTCGCTCTGGAGTTTCTCTCTGAAGTCTGTGTTTGAAGTTTTTTGGTTGAAGGATGGCTACTTTTAAATCTGTTATTGAATGTCCAGGGAGAGTGAAATGTTCTCCTACTGGCTTTTGTACGTTACCGTTCCTGATGTCGTATTTGTGTCCATTTATTCTTTTACATAGAGACTGTCCGGTTTGGCCAATGTACGTGGCAGAGGAGCATTGCTGGCCCATGATGGCATAGATCACATTGGTAGATGTGCACGTGAATGTGCCCCTGATGGTGTTAGGGAAAAAGGGTTTCCCTCCCGTCTAGGGTTGGGGGGGAGCCTTCCCTGGACTTCTGTATTAGCCAAACAAACACAGAGTCAGGACTCTTAGATAAAATGAGGCACTTTAATGCTAGCAAGTACGACAGCTGAAGGGCTCACCAATTCCTACACAGAGGAATTTTCCCAGAGTGGAGGTCTTTGGGTATTTTCCCAGAGTGGTTTTACCTTGGGAGTGCAGTGACCTCTTCTCTACGCACAAGGGGGCCTTAACAAGCAAGTCTGGGCGATGGTTTGGGATCCACTTCCTAAAATCCATGGGTCCCCTGCCCCTTTTTCCCTTTTGGCCGTACCACGCCAAACCATTTTGCCAAGAATCAAGGAGTACTGGAACCGGCAAAATGGGGAACCCTTGCAATGAATGTGAGGAGAAGTCGGAACGCACCCAACAGTCACTAACATTCCAGGAGTTGGTTAGATTTTGGGCTAATTGTAAAAACGTGTTTTTGTCCCAACTCCCTAGGGCAAGGTTCCAGGTTAATGCCCGTAACCGTACATACATTGTAAACACTAACAACTACAAACAAAACACAAGGCAGTACAATTTGTAACAGTATAACCAATGTCCCAGAATTCTGTAACTGCTTCTGATCCCGCTGACCGACCGGTACACAGTTCATGTAGGAGCGGCGGTTGTGATGGCAGTCGTTGGAGACGTTGGAGCAGGAACCTTTTTACAGTGGCTGCAGTGCACCCATCTATCAATGCCCTCGATCTTTACCGCAGTCGGAGTAGTCAGAAGGACTTGAGCAGGGGCCGACCACCGTGGTTCCAGGCAATGCTTCCTTCGATGGATTTTAACACAGACAAAGTTACCTGGAAAAAGAGTGTGTCCACAAGTATCAAGTGGTAAAGGTTGGGCATCCTTTACTTTGGCCCACGCGTCACTTAACGCATCTTGCAACATGCGACAGTAACCCGCCAACTTATCTTGTCCCGCCATTAACGACGTTTTCGCTGGGACAAATCCGTTTGTATTGGTTAGGGGGATTGGCAAGGGTCGGCCAAATAGAATTTCAAACGGTGTCAGCCAGTGTTTCCTATGGGCTGTATTATACTGGTTGGTTAACACTATGGGTAACACTTCAGGCCACTGTAATCCAGTTTGCTCACATAGCTTTGCTAATTGGGTTTTGATCAGCCCATTCACCCTTTCCACTTTTCCTGAGCTTTGTGGATGATAGGGGGTATGCAAGGCCTGTTTTATGCCTAAGGCTTTCGCTATATGCTGAATAATTTGGGAAGTGAAATGGGGTCCTTGGTCACTTTCCAAACGAGTCATTACTCCAAAGCGGGGAATAATATCCTTGAGGAGACACTTTGCTACGGATACTGCATCTGCTTTTCAGTATCCGTAGCAAAACGGATGTGGGGAACGCCTCAACCCACCCTGAAAAAAGGTCAACCAGGACAAGCAAGTGTTTTCGTCCTGTCACTGGTGGTAAATCCATGAAGTCCATCTGGACCACAGCAAATGGGTACTCAGGTAGTTTGCTATGTCCCATAACTTGTGGTTTGATTGCTCCCTGATGATTATATCGTTGACACAACCCACACTGTGCAATGACGGCCTTTGCAGCTGCATGGACCCCCGGAGCGAAAAACAATTTCTCCGTCTGAGCCACCAATGCCTATAGCCTTTACAGTTGCAGAAGTAGTAGGGAGGTTGGGGTCCTGTAGAGTACTTCTATCTGCTCCGGTGTCAACTAACATTGAATAAGTTTTTCCTCCCACCACAACGGGAAGTTCCAGATGGTTTGCATCCAGCTGCACTGTCCAAGAAGTGGAGGGGGTTTCCGGCGGGGGGAGCGAGGCATTGTGGGCAGCTAGCTTTCAATCAGTACCTCCTTCTTCTTGCCCCTTTTCCTGAACCCTTTGGTAGGCTTGCATAAGAGGGTCAGCTGACTCGGGGGGGTAATTCGGACACTGGGCAGCCCAGTGTCCCTTTTGCCAGCACCGCCGGCACTCATCTGGCCCTGCCCTCCCGGGCTGTGGCTGGAAGTTCTGACCTTATGGTTCCCATCCCTGGGTAGAGCTGCCTCCCCTTCCGCCTCTTCCTCGAAAGCCTCCCCTCCTACGGCTGGCGTCTCGTCCCCGAGAGCTGTCTTGGAACCCTTGCAACTGCAGATCAAGAAGCTTTTCGGACCTCCTAGTGTCCAATTCCTTTCTATTCCTCCAAGCATGGGCTGCTAAACCCACCACCTCCTCCAGCGTTTTGTTTTCATAAGCTGGTTGACTACACACATACTTCCGAGCGAATGGTAATAAGTTTTTTACATACTGGCTGATCACTTGTGTTTTTGCTACAGGGGAGGCTGGATCTAAACCGCCATGGTTTTTTGAAACCTTACTCAGGCAGTGGAAAAATTCCCCTGGGTGTTCATCGTGCTTCTGAACACATGCATCCACCTTTCCCCAATCATAAACAGGCTTAGACTTCTCCTCTAATGCTTCTAAAATTCGCTTTCTCATATTATCCCACACACAAATGTTTTCCGGAACATCCCAATCCATTTCAGGTTTCCCTTGCGGATATGTCTCCTTGCCTTGTACCATCTCTCTGGCTTTCTTATACACCGTTGCCTTCTCACCCTCACTTAGTACTTGATTCAAAACCATCTCCACATCATCATAGTTACAATTATACATTGTGAAAATACCCTTCAACTTTTTAATAAATTCTTCCGGACACTTTCGAAATGGGGGGAAAGTAGCTGACCAATTCATTAGATCCGTGCTGGTAAAAGGGACATACACCATTTGTGTTCCCCCCACACCACTTGGTAGTTGTCGCATAGGCATTTGGACTGCACTAGCCATCACAGCACCAATAACTTTTGCCTGAGGTGTCTCTTGAGAGCGGGTTTTAGCAGGCGTCGCATCACTGAGGTGTCGCGGATCAAGATTTGCCACCTCCCTTGTAGAGGTGCCAGCCTCCTGAGCATCCCCCTGCTCTGTGTCGGATGTGGGTGCATCAGTAGCTAGCGGGAGAGCGGGGCCGCTCCTCTCTCTGTAGTGCGCCCGGTCACTCTCCGGGGACGTGGGTGCGTCGGGGCCGGGCGGTGGTATCCCACCCCATATCCAGGTACATTCTTCCAGTGGTATAGGATCCCCTGCTTCTTTCAATGGGAGTTGGGGATAAATAGACTTTGGCGTTTTTGGCTTCCGGTCAGCATCACCGGATCCTGGATTATAGGGTGGAGGCCGCATGCTTTAAGTTTTTCTTCCTCAATTCGTAAACTAGTAGTTCCACTGGTGCTTTTGCGCCGTTCGGCCTCTCTTATCCATACATCTGAATACTTTAGTTGCTGCGGTTTCAAATCATACAGTGCTTTCCGTAGTTGAACAACAGTATGTAACTCAAATGTTCCTTCCCCCGGCCAGCGATTTCCTGGCTCTGGGTCGTCTTGCGTCATTCCCACCCAGGGACCTTGACACAAAAATATAAACTTATACACAGCTTTGTTGCTATCCGATTGTAAGGCCTTGATATCCCTATCATAATGTTTTAACATATAGCCCAGGGGCGTAGAAGGATCGACAATTCTACTGGACCCCCCTTCCGTCTTTTCCAAAAGACAGAACCCCTGACTGTTGTCTAGACAATCACAAAGGAAAAATTCAGAACTCACCAAGTTCCCACCGGCCGGTGTTCACCAATAGGTTTGGACCCTAGTGCCTTTAGGGATGCCTTATTTAGCCGAAGCAGCGGGTGGAAGCGAGACGGGAAGCCTTCAGGGTTAAAGCAACCCAGGTGCCAGCAAGAAGGATTCAGAGTCCCAACCGTCCACCGGTCCGGAGAAGCGGCAATCCCGGACGAGCCCCCAATTTTGTTAGGGAAAAAGAGTTTCCCTCCCGTCTAGGGTTGGGAGGGTAGCCTTCCCTGGACTTCTGTATTAGCCAAACAAACACAGAGTCAGGACTCTTAGATAAAAAGAGGCACTTTAATGCTAGCAAGTACAACAGCTGAAGGGCTCACCAATTCCTACACAGAGGAATATGGCGAAGCCCAGAACAAAGAACAAGGTAGAGCTTTGATAGCTTGGTTCAACATACTTTGTGATATCTCTTCCAGTTCAAACCGGTCAACCCCTGTTGGTCTGAGTCTTGAGGTATGAACATGGAGGCCCATCTGTATAAGGAATTCCTTCCCCAAACGGGGAGTACAGGTTACACATAGTTCAAATTCTTTCTACCCATAAACATAGGGAAAGGACAGATAAGCATAGAAAAAAGACAGAAGCCTAGCTTTACATGATTATAGGGTTGTTTTCTGGTTCTTTATCAATGGCGTGGCTGTTATGGTTGGGTCCTATGATGGTGTCGCTAGAGTAGATACGGGGACAGATTTGGCAATGGGATTTGTTGCAGGGATTGGTTCCTGGGTTAGCATTTCTGTGGTATGGTGTGTAGTTGCTGGTGAGTATTTGGTTCAGATTGGGAGCTGTCTGTAAGCGAGGACTGGCCTGCCTCCTACTGTCTGTGAGAATGAGGAATCGTTTTCCAGGATAGGTTGTACATCGTTGATGATGCGGTGGAGAGGTTTTAGCTGGGGGCTGTACATGATGGCCAGTGGTGTTCTGTTATTTCCCTTGTTGGGCCTGTCCTGTAGAAGGTGACTTCTGGGTCTCCATCTTGCTTTGTCAGTCTGTGAGTATTGTAGTTTTAAGAATGCTTGATAAAGATCTTGTAGGTGTTTGTCTCTGCCTGAGGGATTGGAGCAAAAGTGGTTGTATCTTGGGGCATGGCTGTAGACAATGGATCGTGTGATGTGTCCTGGATGGAAGCTGGAGGCATGTAGGTAAGTATAGAGGTCAGTAGGTTTCCAGTATAGGGTGGTATTTATGTGACCATCACTTATTTGCACTGTAGTGTCCAGGATCTCTTGTGTGGACTGGTCCAGGCTGAGGTCGATGCTGGGGTGGAAATTGTTGAAATCCAGGTGGAATTCTTCAAGGGCCTCCTTCCCATGGGTCCATATGATGAAGATGTCATCAATGTAGCGCAAATAGAGGAGGGGGCGCTCTGGGACGAGAGCTGAGGAAGCGTTGTTCTAAGTCAGCCATAAAGATGTTGGTATGCTGTGGGGCCATGCAGTGCTGCTGACTTGAAGGTATAAATAGTCCCCAGATCTGAAATGGTTGTGGATGAGCACAAAGTCACAAATCTCAGCCACCAGGTGTGCCGTGGCCTCATCAGGGATAATGTTCCTGACAGCTTGTAGCCCATCCTTGTGTGGAATATTGGTGTAAAGAGCTTCTACATCCATGGTGGCCAGGATGGTGTTTTCAGGAAGATCACCAATACGTTGTAGTTTCATAGAATCATAGAATCAAAGAATATCAGGGTTGGAAGGGACCTCAGGAGGTCATCTAATCCAACCCCCTGCTCAAAGCAGGACCAATCCCCAATTAAATCATCCCAGCCAGGGCTTTGTCAAGCCTGGCCTTAAAAACTTCTAAGGAAGGAGATTCTACCACCTCCCTAGGTAACGCATTCCAGTGTTTCACCACCCTCCTAGTAAAAAAGTTTTTCCTAATATCCAACCTAAACCTCCCCCACTGCAACTTGAGACCATTACTCCTTGTCCTGTCATCCGCTACCACTGAGAATAGTCTAGATCCATCCTCTTTGGAACCACCTCTCAGGTAGCTGAAAGCAGCTATCAAATCCCCCCTCATTCTTCTCTTCTGCAGACTAAACAATCCTAGTTCCCTCAGCCTTTCCTCATAAGTCATGTGTTCCAGACCCCTAATCATTTTTGTAGCCCTTCGCTGGACTCTCTCCAGTTTTTCTACATCCTTCTTATAGTGTGGGGCCCAAAACTGGACACAGTACTCCAGATGAGGCCTCACCAATGTCGAATAGAGGGGAACGATCACGTCCCTCGATCTGCTGGCTATGCCCCTACTTATACATCCCAAAATGCCATTGGCCTTCTTGGCAACAAGGGCACACTGTTGACTCCTATCCAGCTTTTCATCCACTGTCACCCCTAGGTCCTTTTCCGCAGAACTGCTGCCTAGCCATTCGGTCCCTAGTCTGTAGCGGTGCATTGGATTCTTGCATCCTAAGTGCAGGACCCTGCACTTATCCTTGTTGAACCTCATGAGATTTCTTTTGGCCCAATCCTCCAATTTGTCTAAGTCCCTCTGTATCCTGTCCCTACCTGCCACCATATCTACCACTCCTCCTAGTTTAGTATCATCCACAAATTTGCTGAGAGTGCAATCCACACCATCCTCCAGATCATTTATGAAGATATTGAACAAAATCGGCCCCAGGACCGACCCTTGGGGCACTCCACTTGATACCGGCTGCCAACTAGACATGGAGCCATTGATCACTACCCGTTGAGCCTGACAATCTAGCCAACTTTCTACCCACCTTATAGTGCATTCATCCAGCCCATACTTCTTTAACTTGCTGACAAGAATACTGTGGGAGACTGTGTCAAAAGCTTTGCTAAAGTCAAGAAACAATACATCCACTGCTTTCTCTTCATCCACAGAACCAGTAATGTCATCATAGAAGGCGATTAGATTAGTCAGGCATGACCTTCCCTTGGTGAATCCATGCTGACTGTTCCTGATCACTTTCCTCTCATGCAAGTGCTTCAGGATTGATTCCTTGAGGACCTGCTCCATGATTTTTCCGGGAACTAAGGTAAGGCTGACTGGCCTGTAGTTCCCAGGATCCTCCTCCTTCCCTTTTTTAAAGATGGGCACTACATTAGCCTTTTTCCAGTCGTCCGGGACTTCCCCCGATCGCCATGAATTTTCAAACTAATGGCCAATGCCTCTGCAATCACAGCCGCCAACTCCTTTAGCACTCTCAGATGCAACGCATCCGGCCCCATGGACTTGTGCACGTCCAGCTTTTCTAAATAGTCCCTAACCACTTCTTTCTCCACAGAGGGCTGGCCACCTACTCCCCATGCTGTGTTGCCCAGCGCAGCAGTCTGGGAGCTGACCTTGTTCGTAAAGACAGAGGCAAAAAAAGCATTGAGTCCATTAGCTTTTTCCACATCCTCTGTCACTACGTTGCCTCCCTCATTCAGTAAGGGGCCCACACTTTCCTTGGCTTTCTTCTTGTTGCCAACATACCTGAAGAAACCCTTCTTGTTACCCTTAACATCTCTTGTTAGCTGCAGCTCCAGGTGCGATTTGGCCCTCCTGATTTCATTCCTACGTGCCCGAGCAACATTTTTATACTCTTCCGTGGTCATTTGTCCAATCTTCCTCATCTTGTAAGCTTCTTTTTTATGTTTAAGATCCGCAAGGATTTCACCGTTAAGCCAAGCTGGTCGCCTGCCATATTTACTATTCTTTCGACACATCGGGATGGTTTGTCCCTGTAACCTCAACAGGGACTCTTCGAAATACAGCCAGCTCTCCTGGACTCCTTTCCCCCTCATGTTATTCCCCCAGGGGATTCTACCCATCAGTTCCCTGAGGGAGTCAAAGTCTGCTTTCCTGAAGTCCTGGGTCCGTATTCTGCTGCTTACCTTTCTTCCCTGTGTCAGGATCCTGAACTCGACCAACTCATGGTCACTGCCTCCCAGATTCCCATCCACTTTTGCTTCCCCTACTAATTCTTCCCGGTGAATTGTGAGCAGCAGGTCAAGAAAAGCTCTCCCCCTAGTTGGCTCCGCCAGCACTTGCACCAGGAAATTGTCTCCTACATTTTCCAAAAACTTCCTGGATTGTCTATGCACCGCTGTAGTGCTCTCCCAGCAGATATCAGGAGGATTAAAGTCGCCCATGAGAACCAGGGCGTGCGATCTAGTAGCTTCTGCAAGCTGCCGGAAGAAAGCCTCATCCACCTCATCCCCCGGGTCCGGTGGTCTGTAGCAGACACCCACCACGACATCACTCTTGTTGCTCACACTTCTAAACTTAATCCAGAGACACTCAGGTTTTTCTGCAGTTTCGTACCGGAGCTCTGAGCAGTCATACTGCTCCCTTACATACAGTGCTACTCCCCCACCTTTTCTGCCCTGCCTGTCCTTCCTGAACAGTTTATAACCATCCATGACAGTACTCCAGTCATTGAGTTTTCCCACCGAGTCTCTGTTATTCCAATCACGTCATAATTCCTTGCCTTCACCAGGACCTCCAGTTCTCCCTGCTTGTTTCTAAGGCTTTGTGCATTTGTATATAGGCACTTGAGATAACCTGCTGATGGCCCCTCATTCTCAGTTTGAGGTAGGAGCGCTCCCCGCACAGACGTTCCTGCCTGTGCTTCCTCCCGGTATCCTGCTTGCTCACTTACCTCAGGGCTTTGGTCTCCTTCTCCCGGTGAACCTAGTTTAAAGCCCTCCTCACTTCCTCAGGAAGTCGGTGGTGTCTCGAAGACAGCTGGGAGTGCTGGTAGCATAGGGTGTGAGGAGAGAGTCCACATCGCCAGATAATCCTGCTGTAAGAGTGCCGATGCCTGAGATGATGGGGTGTCCCGGGTTTCCAGGTTTATGGATCTTGGGTAGCAGATAGAATACCCCTGGTCGGGGCTCTAGGGGTCTGTCTGTGTAGATTTGTTCCCGTGCTGTTGCAGGGATTTGTTCCCGTGCTGTTGCAGGGAGTTTCTTGAGCAGTTGATGTAGTTTCTTTTGGTACTCCTCAGTGGGATCGGAGGACAGTGGCCTTTAGATTGTGGTGTTGGAAAGTTGCCTGGCAGCCTCCTGTTCATAATTGTTAGGGGAAATTAACCCTGTTAGCATATGTGACTCCATTTTGGGTTTCCTGTCGGCCATTAACTAGAAGCGAGCACACCACGTACCAAGGGAGGAGGATCCTTCAGGGTGGACAGTCTGGACAGTTTCAAGAGAAGAGAAACAAAGGAGACAGGAACCAGCCGACATGCCTGAAATAGCTGCTAATTCAGCGTTTTTGCAGCGGGAAGGTGGCTACAGGGGACTGGTGATAGATAAGGAGAAGGCCTGTTTATTGGGTTAGGCCTCCCCCACCCCACCCCCCGCCCCGAGGCACACAGGCAGGATGTTTTGCCAACAGTATATAATCTTTGTGTAACCTGTAATCGGGGTCCCGCTCTGCTTAAGAAAACGGTACCACGCTCGAACGTAATAAACCTACAAACTCTGAGACACTCTGCAGTCTGTCTTTATTTGGTTGCCTCAGCCTAGAAACGAACTGTGTCTGTCCTAACTGGAATAATTCGTAATAGTTGCTGTGAAATATGAAGGGAAGCTGTCGGGATTCCTGTCCCCATCCCCAGCTCAGAGCTCTGCTTGCCGACTCAGCCTGTGGCCGGCAGGCATGTGAGAAATGAGAAGACCCTCCCCTTCTCCCTGTGCTGGTGGGACAAGGCGCTCTCACCGTCTCCCAGCCCCTGGAGCCTCCTGGCCGCTCTGAGCAGGTGCCTGTGGGATTCTGCTACTCTGGCCTTCACTCTTTTCTTTCTTTGCCATGATTAGTGGGACTGTGGCAGGGGCAGCAAGTGCTGAGCGGGGGACTCTTGTTGCTTCAGATGCCGGTGACCTTGGAGGAGGTGGCTGTGTATTTTACCCAGGGGCAGGGGGCTCTGCTGGACCCCGCTCAGCATCTGATGCGTTCTGACCAGTGTTCCCTCAGTTTTTACGTCCAAGTGCGGAATGAATTTGGTTCTACGCACCAGTATGTGACACATCATCTCCATATTGGTGCACAGAACAAAATTAATGGGGTGGGGGTGGGGCCGAGGGATTCGGAGTGTGGGAACTGGCTCAGGACTGGGACAGGGATGAGGTGCAGGGGGTGAGGGCTCTGGATTCAGGTGCAGGCTCTGGGGTGGGGCTGGGGATGTGGAGGTTGACGTGTGAGAGGGGGTTCAGGGCTGGGACAGAGGGATGGGGTGCGGAGGGGTGAGTGCTCTGGCTAGGCATGTGGGGGTTGGGACTGGGGATGAGGGGTTTGGGGTTCAGACTGCAGTGGAGAGAGGACTCCCCCAGCCCTCTCTCACCACAGGAGTTTGGGGCCAGGTCAGAGGCAGCTCTCCACAGCCACGGCGGCTCCTGTGGTCCTCGGCCATGCTGAGGGAGGGGTTCCACTCCCCAGCAGCTCCAATGGACCTGGGCCAAGCCTGGGGAGGGGCTCCTCTCCCTGCCTGCCTCCACGGCCCTCCATAGCCTGCAGTGCAGCTGCGTAGCCTGCCGGGAACACAGTTTCTGACGCCTGACCTCCCTTTAGCAGAGTGATTGCTAGTCCCTGAGTTCCCCCTTTGGGGCCAGGTTGTCTCATTCCCAGATAGTCAAGCATTTACTGCTTTTACATTTTATCCCTTATGGGCCAGAATTAACCAGATGCTAAAAAGGTGGGAGAAGGGACAGTAAAATGTGGAGTTTTCGCTTCTGTGCTATTTCAGGGCAACGGGGTGAGTGCGAGAGATTCCCTCCTTCCCCTCTCACTGTCACGCTCCTCTCTCCACACAGCAGCCTCTGTCCCAGCCATGGAAAGTTTAACCTGCCTCCGTTCTATCCCTCCATCTCCCACGGTGTCACGTACCACCCTGTCCCTGGCTCTCCATGCTTAGGAGTCACAGCTTTGATGTCTATGATCTTAGTCAGACTCCGGAGGGCTGGAGAAGGAAGTGTCACAGACACTTGGAGTTGGCAGGGAAATCTCAATGAACTTCAAAGCACAGTTGGATCTTCAGATCTTAGAGCCCCATTTCCATCTATTGGTAAAATTGCTTCCCGGCTTTTTCTAGGTTTGGTCCAGATCATTTGTAGATGGGAAGGTTGTTTTCTCTTTCGTTCTCTTTCTTTTATGATGATGCTAAAACTTTTGTTACTAATACAGCCGAATAATGAGGCGAGAAGCAAAGCTGGTTTAGCCACTGGAGAAGAAAATGGGTAAATTTCTTCCCCGGATTTTGAGTCTTAAAGGATTCTCTGAGATTTCCACCAACAGGAAGAAAGGGGTAAACAAAGAAACTTACAATTCATCTGTAGTACAGTGTGTAGCTCACTTATGCCACGGAGTTCCCTGACCCCATGACCCAGCAAAGACTTTTCAAGTATATAGGATCCAAGTACAAGAAGTGGAGAAAGGGGTTCTGGCCCCATCTCTACTCAGGGCAGCAAGATCCCTTGAAAGACAGTAGGAGCATCATTGAGCTGGGGGAGTGGTCCGAGCTGGAAGGCTTTCCAAAGAGCATGGACTGCTGAAAGCTTTTGGGTTAGAGAAATCCTTTTGTTTGTAAGGGTACGTCAACACTGCAAACTTAAGTTGACCTGTATTAGGTTGACTTATAACCACTCCAGTAATGATTGCGGTCGATGATGTCCACACTGTCCTCCTTGGGTCGGTGGGGTGTGTCCTCACCAGGAGCACTTCCACCGACCTAGGAGGGGCAATGTGGGGAACTGAGAGCCCGCTCTGCCAACTCCAGCAGCATCTCTCTCCCAGGAACGTGGCTGCGGTACAAGCTCTGTGTGAATTGCTCCCCATCTAGACCCCGTTCCCTGCTGGGCTGCCCCCCCCCCACTCCCTCTTCCCCATAAAGAGCGAGGGAGGCCACCTGGAGCTTCTCCCTCCTCCGCCCCCCCCGCACCATTCCCCTCCCAGTTTGACACCAGACCATAAATAACTACTCTGAGTGCAGTCTTTAGTTGTGCACCCACTTTACAGTAGTTTCATCTCGACCAATGAATTCTTCCCTGCTGGTCAGAACTGAGTCTAACCCACCTGCCCCCTGGTTCCTTCCTCCACCATCGGAAAGCAGAACTTGTCCCTGACGCGTTCCCAGCACTTCTGGCACAGTGGGTGCTGTTAGGGTGACCAGGTGCCCGGTTTTCAACCATGAAGTCCAGTGGAAAAGGGGACCTGACAGTGTCCGATCACATCTACTGACCGGACAGCCAAAGTCGAGTTACTGCGGGTGGGGAGGCACTGGGTCATCACTCCCATTAGACCCAACTCAGCCGGGGCTGCCTCCTACCTGCACTGGGCAGCTGCAGCTCCCAGCCCCGGCTCCACAGACAAGCCCTTCCTGACCTAGGCAGGGAAGGGGGAAAGAGAAGTGGAGGGCGGGTAGACCCTTGGAGGAAGAGGTGGAGTCGGAGCAGGGCCTTGGAGGGAAGAGGTGGGGCAGGGTTGGGACCTTGGGGGGAAGAGGCGGGGCAGGGGAGGTTGCAGCATTCCGACTTGAGTGTCCATTTTTAAAATATTTCCAAATTGGCAACCCGAGTCGCTAGCTGAGAGGTTGAAAAAATTTTTAGCAAACGTAGAAATACCGTTTTTCACAGCAGCGGATTTACTAACTGCCAATAAAGAAACTATGATTTTCATGTTTATAGGAGTAAGGGGATTGTTGGCCCCTTACTGAAACTTAATGGGTTGGCCATTACTTAGGCCTTCCCCGAACACCAAAAGAAAGGGGGAGGGCCAATGAGAAATGAAGACCCTGAGACTGATGGGGGTGGGGGTGGGGGAGGGGCAATGCTGTAGGTCAGCCTGATTGACAGGGCAGGCAGGCCAATGAGGGAGTCAGCAGCCAGGTCCTCTCCTTTGTGTCAGCTGGAGCTGGCTGGGCTAGAGCAGAGCAGGAGGGGCTAAGGAGAGAGGAGGGCTGGGCTGGGCTGGAGGCAGAGGGAAACTGGAGCAGCCGGGAGCAGTGAGCGAAGGGGACCCTGGGCAAAGGGCCCAGGGGAAGGAGAGGCCCTCAGCCAAGAGGCCTTGCAGGCCAGACTGGGTGGGGGATCATAACCCTGACAGGAAGCAGCTGATGCTAGGAAGAAGGGTCCTGCCACCTAGAGCCTGAGGCCAACACCAGAGTTAGTGTCTAACCCTGGGCATGCCTGCAGCACACCCAGGGCCTGGGCAGGAGGACTGGGACGTGGGAGGGACAGACTGTGAAGTGCCCTGGCATTCCAGAGAGGGTTGTTTGGGGTCCCCCCCCACAGAGCGAGGTGACATGTTTTCCTTTCATCTTTTCCACTTTTCTCTTTATTTTTATATTACTTTCTGTTTAATAAATTGTATTTGTTCTTAACTCTGTGCAATGATCAAGGAAGCATCCAGAGTGGAGAGAACACCCCACAGTGGGGACAGCTTTCCTGAGTGATCACAAGATTGGGGGTCGAGCACCTCAGGAGCCCTGGGCCCAGCCTTGGGGTTACGGGTCCAGAGTGGAAGCGGGCTGGCGGGGGAGAGGGGAGGGGTCCTCGATGTCATGCAGGCCTCTGGGTAAAGGACTCAGATCCTTTTGCTTGCCAGTTCCTCTGGTGCTCGGTAGAAGGCAGAAAAGTTCCCCACACTAGGGGGAGTGTTCCCCCCTCTTACCTCTGTGCATATTGATTGGTTTCTACTAAAGTTAATTAGATTATAGGGGCAAGTGTGAGAGCGGGCACCAGCGAGAGTTGCTGGCCACACTCTGAGGCCACCAAATTTGGTGGTGAGAACCCCTGGGCAAGATGCTCATGATGGTCCCTTGTGACCTTGGAGCCTGTGAGTGTAACAGGAGCCGGGCACAGGGATGCTGATCCTTCGGTGAGTTGATCGCTAGGACCCAGGAGCGGCTGGGGGGCGGCTCTGGGGGGAGCGATCGCGGGGCTCAGCCCGGCCCAGGAAGTGACTCGCAGCCGCTGCGGGGACTCTGGCTCCCGGCGAGATCCCCGCGCCCCGGCGGCTGGTGCTAGGAGCCCGGAGCCCGGGCTGCAGCCGGGAGAGGGGAACCTCCAGCCGGGCCCTGCCCGCTGCTCCCCGGGAGCCTCTCCCAGGGCAGAGCCCCCAGCCCGGCCAGGGCCCCTTCCCGGCCCGGCCCCTGCCCCGGGGGGCCCCGCTCGGGGGGAAGGTAAGAGAGACCCTCCCATCCCCCCCTTGCAGCGGCACCCGCCCCCGTCACATCTGGGCTGCAGGGGGAGGAGGATAAAGAGGGGCCGGAGGCCGGTGCAGGGGATGCCGGGGGCAGGCTGGGATGGGGGCAGGGGTGCACGGAAGGGAAGATGGGGCAATGGAGGAGGATCGGGAGACTGTGGGGCTGAGGGGAGCGAGGTCGGGAATGGGGGAGGATGTGAGTGGGGGGCACAGCGAGGGAAAGGGGGGATGTGGGCAGGCGGGCGGAGAGAAACTCTTCTCAGCTTTGGGAGTGATCAGGGGACTAACCCCTCAGGGTGCAGAAGCTACAAGGAAAAAACCCAAACCCCCCACCCGGCTCTGAGTGCGTTATTGTCAGACACCCCTGTGGTTGTGGGGTCTGTGTGCCCTGAGTGTTGGGGGCTGCCCAGGGCCGTGGTCTGATTTCCCTGTAGGGTTCAGATCTCAGCCACACCAGAGTCAGACCGGAGTCACTGCTGTCTCAGGCAGGGGGGTGCGCGGATGGGCCAATTGGGTTAAGCCTCTTCCTGCCTGTCCCTGGGGGCTGCCGGGGGAGTCCAGGGCAGCTCAATCTTCAGGTGACACCACCAGAGGTCTGCAGGTATTGTTAAGGCAGAGGGGTTTACACTGCAATGGGGGGAAATCTCCCAAAGTGGCCCTTTTGGTTCTTCCCTTTTCTTTAGCATTTGGCTCAGAGATGCTGTTAGTGGGAGGATCTGAAGAGTCTGGGGGGAATTGGGGTGAGACACGGACAGAAGCCCCTTTTGTAACCTCCCTCTCGCCCCGACAGGCTGAGGAATCAGGACCACGTTTCACCAAAGATCGGCCAGTCTTCCAGGGGACAGAGAAGGGAAATGGCTGTGTTGGAGCCAGCTCAGGTAGGGGATTTTCAGGGAGCTGCTGGGCGGTGGAGGGAGGAGAGAGGGTTTGATTAACCTACTGATTTACTAAGTAGGCCTATTGTGGCAGGGAAAGGGGAAGGGGACATTCCCCCATTTCTCAGGCAGGATATAACCACCTCGGCAGGGCTGGGAACATTTTCCAGGCTCCCAGCGCTGGATCCTGAACCCACTTGCCTGGGGCTGCTGTGAAATATGAAGGGAAGCTGTCAGGATTCCTGTCCCTGTCCCCAGCTCAGAGCTCTGCTTCCTGTCCCAGTCTGTGGCTGGCAGGCGTGTGGGAAATGAGAATATCCTGCCGTGCTCCTTGTGCTGGGGCGGACAGGGAGCTCTCACCTTCTCCGCCCCCTGAAGCCTCCTGGCTGTTCTCAGCAGGGTGTGGGTGGGATTCTGCTACTCTGGCCCTCCCACAGCTTCATGTTTTTTTTTTCCTTTCCCATGAGTAGTTGGATTGTGGCTGGGGCAGCAGGTGCTGAGTGGGGGACTCTTGGTGTTTCAGATGCCGGTGACCTTCGAGGAGGTGGCTATTTATTTCACCCAGGGGCAGGGGGCTCTGCTGGACCCCGCTCAGAGAGCCCTCTACAGAGACGTCATGCAGGAGAACTATGAGACGGTGACCTCGCTGGGTAAGGGATTCCCGTCCCCTCAGTTATTAGAAGCTGTGGGGTCTACGTGTCTTAATGTGGTGAGGTTTTTCCCTGGTCAGTTACAGCAGAGGCGAATGGGATCCATAATGCACAGCTGCCATGTGAGAAATACATGCATTTCAGTGCCCTCTCCACTGGGACACGGGAGTCAAAACTCAATGGACAAGCTAAACCATCCCCACCCCTCCAGCTTTCAAAGGGGCATGAATCCGCATTGTTTTTTCTTCTCTGTATTGTTTCTTGGCTGCACATACAATCTCTGTTCATCTCCCTCCTTGGGAATAGCTCCAGGCATGGGGAGGGCTCTGGGCTCTGCAGGTTTAGAAAGAGGCAGGCTGAAGTCGAGACCATTGTGTGAGTCAGCAAGGCCCCCAGAGCGCACAGATCCTGGGAACGCCTAGTGAGGGTGTAGTAATAATTCAACTCACCTCCCCAGACAATGTCCTCTGCATAAGGGGGCTCAGTGACCCTGTTCCCATCCTCTTGGATTCCAAGTTCCTCCAGCAGAGCACAGGGACAGGTTCCACTCACGGAACGTCCTTTGTGACAAATCCTCCACCGATGGTCCATGCACCCTGATCTGGACACATTTCACCTTCTGCACAGGATTTCCCATTCCCAAACCTGAGCTTATCGCCCGGCTGGAACGAGGGGAAGAGCTGTGGGTGTCCGATCTCCAGGATTTCAAGGACAGAAGGCTTCTGAGATGCACCAGCAAAGGTGAGGACTGACAGAGAAACCATCTAGGGAATGAAGGAAAAAGTTGAGAATCCCAAAATATGATGTGAGTAACGCCCTCAGTTCTTCTTCATCTCACCGAGAGCAGGGCTATGGTCAGCAGATATTCCTCACACCATTCCACCCTTTCTGTCTCTCCTTTCTTGTAAGTGTTTGGGTGGGATGTGGAGGCAGAATGCAACTGCTCAGTCTTTGTGTTGGCTTTTCCCTCAGTGCTATTCCTCTTTCTCCCCAGCACAATGACTCCTCTCTGGATTGTGTCTCTCCCAGCAGGTGCTGAGCGAGGGAGTGAGAAGAAGGAGGGGAATCATCATGAGGCAGTTCCTGGGGAAGTGGAACCACAGGGGACCTTTTTGGGAAGAGCTGAAGGGAATTTTTCCCATTGCTGGAATCAGAGAGAAGCCTGGGGAAATTGGCACAGGTCAGAGAGGCTTCTGATAAACCAACCCAGGAAGAAAGTGGATGAATCTCTTAACGGTGGGGGTGGAGACAAGAATCCCAGAGAGCAGCAGACAAATCCCAAGGAAGAGACACTCTGGCACTGCCTTGAGTGTGGGAAAGGATTCATTGTGAGATCACAACTTGTTACACATCAGACAGTCCATACGGGAGAGAAACCATTTCAATGCTTGGACAGTGGGGAAAGCTTCAATAAGCGCACAGATCTCAATGACCATGGGAGAAGCCACACTGTAGACAAGCCCATTCAATGCGTTGAATGCGGGAAATGTTTCAGTTCAAAGTCAGCACTAGATTCACATGAGAAAAGCCACACAGAAGAGAGACCCCACAAGTGCTTGGACTGTGGGAAAAGTTTCAAGCAGAAATCAGACCTTGTTCGTCATCAGGCAATCCACACAGGAGAGAGACCCCATAAGTGCTTGGACTGTGGGAAAAGTTTCATGCAGAAATCATGCCTTCTTAAACATAAAAGAATTCACAAAGGAGAAAAACCCCACAAGTGCTTGGACTGTGGGAAAAGCTTTATATGGAGGTCAGACCTTGTTATTCATGAGGCAGTCCACACAGGAGAGAGACCCCATAAATGCTTGGATTGTGGGAAAAGTTTCATACACAGGTCACACCTTGTTAAACATCAGGCAGTCCACACAGGAGAGAGACCCCATAAATGCCTGGATTGTGGGAAAAGTTTCATACACAGGTCAGACCTTGTTCAACATCAGGCAGTCCACACAGAAGAGAGACCCCACAAGTGCTTGGACTGTGGGAAAAGTTTCAAGCGGAAATCAGACGTTCTTAAACATAAAACAATTCACAAAGGAGAAAGATCCCATAAGTGTTTGGAGTGTGGGAAAAGTTTCACAGTGAGCTCAAGCCTTGTTAATCATCAGAGAATCCACAGTGGAGATAGACCCCACAAGTGCTTGGACTGCGGAAAAAGTTTCACTTCGACATCAGCCCTTAGTTATCACCAGAAAAGGCACACAGCAGAGAGACCCCACAAGTGCTTGGACTGTGGGAAAAGTTTCACTTGGAGATCAGCCCTTGGTTATCATCAGAAAAGCCACACAGGAGAGAGACCCCACAAGTGCTTGGAGTGTGGAAAAAGTTTCAAGGGGAAATCAGGCCTTGCTTATCATCAGAAAAGCCACACAGGAGAGAGACCCCACAAGTGCTTGGACTGTGGGAAAAGTTTCAAACTAAGGTCAACCCTTCTTCAACATCAGGCAGTCCACACAGGAAAGACGCCCCATAAGTGCTTGGACTGTGGGAAAATTTTCATGCAGAAATCTTACCTTCTTAAACATAAAAGAATTCACAAAGGAGAAAAACCCCACAAGTGCTTGGTCTGTGGGAAAAGTTTCAGATGGCGGTCAGAGCTTGTTAATCATCAGGCAATCCACACAGGAGAGAGACCCCACAAGTGCTTGGACTGTGGGAAAAGTTTCACTTCGAGTTCAGGCCTTGGTAATCATCAGAAAACCCACACAGGAGAGAGACCCCACAAGTGCTTGGACTGTGGGAAAAGTTTCACTTCGAGTTCAGGCCTTGGTTATCATCAGAAAAGCCACACAGGAGAGAGACCCCACAAGTGCTTGCACTGTGGGAAAAGTTTCAAGGGGAAATCAGACCTTGTTCGTCATCAGGCAGTCCATACAGGAGAGAGACCCCACAAGTGCTTGCACTGTAGGAAAAGTTTCAAGCGGAAATCAGACCTTGTTCATCATCAGGCAATCCACACAGGAGAGAGACCCCACAAGTGGTTGGACTGTGGGAAAAGTTTCATACTAAGGTCAACCCTTGTTCAACATCAGGCAGTCCACAGAGGAAAGAGGCCCCATAAGTGCTTGCAGTGTGGGAAAAGTTTCAAGCGGAAGTCACAGCTTGTTAATCATCAGGCAATCCACACACGAGAAAAACCCCATAAGTGCTTGCAGTGTGGGAAAAGTTTCAAGGGGAAATCAGGCCTTGTTCGTCATCAGGCCGTCCACACAGGAGAGAGACCCCACAAGTGCTTGGACTGTGGGAAAAGTTTCACTTCGAGTTCAGGCCTTGGTTATCATCAGAAAAGCCACACAGGAGAGAGACCCCACAAGTGCTTGGACTGTGGGAAAAGTTTCACTTCGAGTTCAGGCCTTGGTTATCATCAGAAAAGCCACACAGGAGAGAGACCCCACAAGTGCTTGGACTGTGGGAAAACTTTCACTTCAAGTTCAGGCCTTGGTTATCATCAGAAAAGCCACACAGGAGAGAGACCCCACAAGTGCTTGGACTGTGGGAAAAGTTTCAAGGGGAAATCAGGCCTTGTTCGTCATCAGGCCGTCCACACAGGAGAGAGACCCCACAAGTGCTTGGACTGTGGGAAAAGTTTCACTTCGAGTTCAGGCCTTGGTTATCATCAGAAAAGCCACACAGGAGAGAGACCCCACAAGTGCTTGGACTGTGGGAAAACTTTCACTTCAAGTTCAGGCCTTGGTTATCATCAGAAAAGCCACACAGGAGAGAGACCCCACAAGTGCTTGGACTGTGGGAAAAGTTTCACTTCGAGTTCAGGCCTTGGTTATCATCAGAAAAGCCACACAGGAGAGAGACCCCACAAGTGCTTGGACTGTGGGAAAAGTTTCACTTCGAGTTCAGGCCTTGGTTATCATCAGAAAAGCCACACGGGAGAGAGACCCCACAAGTGCTTGGACTGTGGGAAAAGTTTCACTTCGAGTTCAGGCCTTGGTTATCATCAGAAAAGCCACACAGGAGAGAGACCCCACAAGTGCTTGGAATGTGGGAAAAGTTTCACTTCGAGTTCAGGCCTTGGTTATCATCAGAAAAACCACACAGGAGAGAGACCCCACAAGTGCTTGGAATGTGGGAAAAGTTTCATACGGACGTCAGACCTCGTTAAACATGGAAGAATCCACACAAGATTTAAATTTCTTTGACACATGGTAAGAAAGGGTTAAGCAACTTGTATGTAATTGACTCAGATTCAACTTTTAGAATGAGATTTTAAAAGTGTTTCCACCTTCATGAAGCTAGAGTTTAAAATGTAAACATGTTAAAGACTTGGAAGAGGGGTAACTGTCCTGGTCTGTTTAGCTATATGTTTTTAGAGGTTAACAATTTATGGAAAGGGTTCCTGTATTCTGTTAATTCAGAGATTATACCCATCGCTCATGTCACCTGCCCAATTCCAGCTCCCTCTCCTTGAAATCACTGGGGTTAGGGGCTGAAGGATGGAGGGAATGTTTATAGCTGAAATCACCAAAATGTGTTTTGCAAGGTTAATATCAGTGAGATCTGTTCCTCTCTCCTGCTCGGACATTTTCTCTGGGGATCCCACAGACAGAAAGGAGCAGGTGTTACCATCTTGGGTTCCGATCGCAATGGTGACTGTCTACACTAGTAATTCTCAAACTGTGGGGCATGTCCTCCCAATGGAGGCACAGGAATATGTCAAGGGAGGCGTGACCTCTGGCTGGGACTCTTGAAGAAGGACCTGGCCTATCTGGGAGTTGGGGATAAATGCTCAGGCTCTCAAAAGCCAGGTGGAGCAGCAAGGCAGAAATCAGGGTGGCAATGGGGTGATAAGTCTGCTGTGAACAGTGATGTTGACGAATATCACTTTTCACTCGGTCACCCTTACTTCTGTGCTGCTGCTGGAGGCCTTCAGAGCCGGGCGCATTGCCAGCAGCGACTCTGCCTTTAGAGCTGGGTGGCCATATATGTGCTTGTGAGGGCGGGGGCGTAAATGACCACACACACAAAGAAGGGGGGGCCAGTGAAACACTTTTGAGAACCACTGGTCTACACTCTTATGGCCACCACGTTTACAGAAGGATAAATCTTCTCCAAAGTATGTCTTGTGAAGTATCCTAGGAAAAGTTATCAAGTGGTGAATATTATTGTCCTGTTGAAATGTGTCTATCAGCGCTGTCCATGGAGCTCTGAGAGTTTGCTGTACATTTGTTACATGCTGGAAAGCTGGAAAACGCCCAGAATGAAGACTCACTCTTTAGAGACAATGGTACCTGCAGACCAGCTAGGTGCTAAGTGGCCCTTAATTGCTTAGCTGGCCATTCACCAGCTGTGGAGCTGTGAACAAGAGAGTTACAATTCACCAGAAGGACGGCTGGATGCTCACTTTGGCCACAGACTGATTGTTGCCTGCCCCCTGGCTGGAGCTTGAATCTCAAAGAAGAGAATGGTATAAAAGCAGAAGGGAGAATTGCCTCCATTTTCACCTCTCCTCTCCCATCTTTACAGAAATCAAGGATATGCCTTGAAAGGCCACAGAGGCCTTGGACTGGGGAGGATGCACCAAGGCGGGAAGGAAATCCCTCCTGGGTACGAAGAACTGTGAACCGCTTGCAATAGCGGGCGGGGTGCGAAAACCTGCTTGCTTTGCATTTTCCTTAGATTGGTAAAATTTACGATTTAAAATGCATGTTTTAACTGTATAGATTTAACTAGTTCTGACCTTTCACATCTTTCTCCCTTGTGATCCCTGAAAACCTCCTTGTTCCAGTTAATAAACTGATTTTAGTGTTTTGTCTGGACCTGTGTGTTTTCCTTGAAGTGTTTGGGGGATTTGACTTGAGAGAACAAGGCTACGACCTAATCCGACCCCTTTGTCGGGGGGGCGGGGGGGGTGACCCACTAATTATTGAGTTTGTCCAGCAGAGTGAACAGACTGAGCAGTCCAAGATGCAGATTCCGGGGGTGCAAGGCTGGGAGTAGAAAAGTGGCTGATGTTGCTGAGTCCTTTAGTAACTTCATGAGTGTCTGGCTAGTCACAGTCAGTACAGTGCAGCCAGTGGCTGTGTGTGAGCAGAGCGTGGAGGGGTTTGTTGTTTACACAGCGATGCAGCAGGGTGGATTTGATTTAAACCACTAGTCTGGAAGACTCGATTTAATCATGGTATTCTACAGAAAAGTGCATTCTTGGTTTTTATAATCTTAATAGATCATAGAATCCTAGAATATCAGGGTTGGAAGGGACCTCAGGAGGTCATCTAGTCCAACCCCCTGCTCAAAGCAGGACCGATCCCTAGTTACATCATCCCAGCAAGGGCTTTGTCAAGCCTGACCTTAAAAACTTCTAAGGAAGGAGATTCCACCCCCTCCCTAGGTAACGCATTCCAGTGTTTCACCACCCTTCTAGTGAAAAAGTTTTTCCTAATATCCAACCTAAATCTCCCCCACTGCAACTTGAGACCATTACTCCTTGTCCTGTCATTTTCTATCACTGAGAATAGTCTAGAACCATCCTCTTTGGAATCACCTCTCAGGTAGTTGAAAGCAGCTGTCAAATCTCCCCTCATTCTTCTCTTCTGTAGACTAAATAATCCCAGATCCCTCAGCCTCTCCTCGTAAGTCATGTGTTCCAGTCACCTAATCATTTTTGTTGCCCTCCGCTGGACTCTCTCCAATATTTCCACATCCTTCTTGTAGTGTGGGGCCCAAAACTGGACACAGTACTCCAGATGAGGCCTCACCAATGTCGAATAGAGGGGAACGATCACGTCCCTCGATCTGCTGCCAATCCCCCTGCTTATACATCCCAAAATGCCATTGGCCTTGGCTACAAGGGCACACTGTTCACTCATATCCAGCTTCTCGTCCACTGTCACCCCTAGGTCCTTTTCTGCAGAACTGCTGCCTAGCCATTCGGTCCCTACTCTGTAGCGGTGCATTGGATTCTTCCGTCCTAAGTGCAGGACTCTGCACTTGTCCTTGTTGAACCTCATCAGATTTCTTTTGACCCAATCCTCCAATTTGTCTAGGTCCCTCTGTATCCTATCACTACCCTCCAGCATATCTACCACTCCTCCCAGTTTAGTGTCATCTGCAAACTTGCTGAGGGTGCAATCCACACCATCCTCCAGATCATTAATGAAGATATTGAAGAAAACCGGCCCCAGGACCTACCCTTGGGGCACTCTGCTTGATACTGTCTGCCAACTAGACATGGAGCCATTGATTACTCCCCATTGAGCCCGACAATCTAGCCAATTTTCTACCCACCTTATAGTGCATTTGTCCAGCCGAAACTTCTTTAACTTGCTGACAAGAAGACTGTGGGAGACAGTGTCAAAAGCTTTGCTAAAGTCAAGGAACACCACGTCCACTGCTTTCCCTTCATCCACAGAGCCAGTTATCTCGTCATAGAAGGCAATTAGATTAGTCAGGCATGACTTGCCCTTGGTGAATCCATGCTGACTGTTCCTGATCACTTTCCTCTCCTCTAAGTGCTTCAGAATTGATTCCTTGAGGACCTGCTCCATGATATTCTACACAACTCAGAGATAGATGTAGGTTGCATTTTTAGAAGGTACACACTATACATTTTAAAACACCGATTTATTTGCAAACTTTTGAGGTTAGTTTTAAAGCTAAATCAGACAATGAATGATTGTTTGGTTATTTCATTTCATTTATTTGCATTTGGTTATTTCATTGTTTGGTTATTTCATTCATGCCACCCTGTGGAGGAGAACATCACCAGACAGACGTTTAAATTGTTTTATTTCACTAAAACAACCACGTTAAGTATTCTGGATTTTTTTCTTCAACAGGAAAGATATAATATTTTAACAGAAAAGCATATGTCCATCGTTTCTCACATTTATCTCCAAACTTCTTCTCCTTGTCCAGATTTATTCCGCCTCCAACAGTCTTCTATTCATTCAACTTTTTGAAACTTTGCACTTTTGGAGAGAGGTAAGGGATTGACTCTGTGTACAGAAATTTGCAGGGGGACAATAGAGGTGAGGTCTGTTATTTCTCACCTCTCTATATTAATTGATTTTAAAACATTTTGGCTGTTCACAAACATGTTACCTCTGGAGACACAAAGCCACAGTTTGAGAACTGGGAAACTAAGCATCTCTGATGGGATCTTCTAGACTGAGCACTGAGTCCCATTGGGTAAATGGAAAGATTAACCTAAATAATCTATACAGAAGGCTGTGGAATCCCATAAAATTGGGTCCCTAATCCATCAACTATTGGAACTCATGTACAAAACTTTTCTTAAACATTCCATGAATATATTGTCTCATACTATAGAATTAGAATTTACAATCCCTATTCCATGATGAGATATCTTTGAGCTATAATGTATCTTAATTAAAAGTATCTTTAAATAAGTTTTTTCCTCAAAAAGCATTTTATCAAAAAAAAAATCCAATTTAAATAAAAACACTGATTTTTGTTTAACTCATTGATTTTTATCCAGCCTGGGAAGCAGTGTAAAACATGCCCTGGGATGGAGAATTAAGCAGTTCAACAGTCCAGATTGTACCCTGGGGTATGTCTCACACCCGCTGTCTCCTGGGCCCCAGCATGGCACTGTTGGGCTTTCATCATCCTGGTCTTGAAAGACACGCTCAGCAGGGCAAACCAAAGAAGGGGAGCCAGCGGACATCCTCAACTCCACTGAGTTTGATTTTGGCTAAATCCTGAACTCCCCCTGGTACCTGAGCAGCTGCTGGGAGCTTCGGGCCCTTGAAATCAGGGCAGGAGCAGTAGCTGCAGCGGCAGCCGGGACCCCCGGGGCTCCAGCGGCGATTTAAAGGGCCCAGGGCTCCGCTGTGGTTCCGGTGCCTGGAGCCCTTCACATCACCGGCCTGGGGAAGCTGCCCCCTGCCGGTGCAGTCAGCGGTGTCCTGGCTCTTGCCGGGTCCGCCAGACTGGATCAGACCGGCTTACTTTCACCTCTGTCTAAACAATTATGCCACCCCCACTTCTGCTCTCTCTCCTTTTGCCTTCCCTCGCTCCCCCCTGCAAATCTGGCCCAGTCAGCTCAAACAACCAGAGGTTTTGGGCCAGTAGCCGGTGACCAGAGAGGCGGTGAGAGCAAGGCCTCTGCCAGCCCAATATGGAGAGAAGTTTGCCGCAGACGGGCTGATCAGCCAGCGGCCGGTGCCCGGTCAGTCCTGCAGGGATGCTGCGAGCGAGACTGAATGCTGACAGGAGAAGTTTCGAGTCGGGATGACCCCTTACTGCTGGGAGAAGCTCCCCGAGCCCAGGGGCGGTTGGGTCCCCAGGGGGCAGGGGCTGGATTACTGTGGGTTGATCGCTAGGACCCAGGAGCGGCTGGGGGGCGGCTCTGGTGGGAGGATCGCGGGGCTCAGGCCCGGCCCAGAAGTGACTCGCAGCCGCTGCGGGGACTCTGGCTCCCGACGAGATCCCCGAGCCCCGGCGGCTGGTGCTGGGAGCCCGGAGCCCGGGCTGCAGCCGGGAGAGGGGAACCTCCAGCCGGGCCCTGCCCGCTGCTCCCCGGGAGCCTCTCCCAGGGCAGAGCCCCCAGCCCGGCCAGGGCCCCTTCCCGGCCCGGCCCCTGCCCCGGGGGGCCCCGCTCGGGGGCAAGGTAAGAGAGACCCTCCCATCCCCCCCTGCAGCGGCCCCCCCCGTCACATCTGGGCTGCAGGGGGAGGAGGATAAAGAGGGGCCGGAGACGGGTGCAGGGGATGCCGGGGGCAGGCTGGGATGGGGGCAGGGGTGCACGGAAGGGAAGATGGGGCAATGGAGGAGGATCGGGGGACTGCGGGGCTGAGCGGAGCGAGGTCGGGAATGGGGGAAGATGTGAGTGGGGGGCACAGCGAGGGAAAGGGGGGATGTGGGGAGGCGGGCGGGGGGAGATGCCCAGGCAGCTTCTCCGCCCCATGGGACACGAGGTGGGAGGGGCGGAGAGAAGCTCTTCTCCTGGAACTGGTCAAACCAGCTTTGGGAGCGATCAGGGGACTAACCCCTCAGGGTGCAGAAGCTACAAAGCAAAAACCGGGTGTCCACCCGCCCCCCCCCCCCACACACACACACCCTGCTCAGAGTGTGTCATTGTCAGACACCCCCGTGCTGGTGGGGTCAGTGTCTCATGAGTGTTGGGGTCTGCCCGAGGTTCTCGTCTAATTTCCCTGCAGGATTCAGATCTCAGCCACACCAGAGTGAGACCGGAGTCACTGCTGGCTCAGGCAGGGGGATGTGCGGATGGGCCAATGGGATCAGTCTCTGCCTGCCTGTCCCTGGGGGCTGCCGCGGGAGTCCAGGGCAGCTCATTCATCAGGTGTTGTCACCAGAGGGCTCCAGCTATTGGTAAGGGAGAGGGGCTTACACTGCAATGGGGGCCAATCCCCCAAAGTGGCCCTTTGGGTTCTTCCCTTTTTTTAACATTTGGCTCAGAGATGCTGTTACTGGGAGGCTCTGAAGAGTCTGGGGGGAATCGGGGTGTGACATGGACAGAAGCCCCTTCTGTAACCTCCCTCTCGCCCCGACAGGCTGAGGAATCAGGTCCACGTTTCACTAAAGATCGGCCAGTCTTCCAGGAGACAGAGAAGGGAAATGGCTGTGATGGAGCCAGCTCAGGTAGGGGATTTTCAGGGAGCTGCTGGGCGGGTGAGGGAGAGGCAGGGAGGAAACAGGGTGTGAGAAACCTGCTGATTTTCTGAGTAGGCCCATTGCTGGAAGGAGAGCGGTGGAGGGGACATTCCCCCAATTCTCAAACAGGATATAACCCCCTTACACAGGGCTGGGAACATTGTCCAAACTCCCAATGCTGGAGTCTGACCTTACTGGCCAGAGGCTGCTGTGAAATACGAAGGGAAGCTGTCAGGATTCCTGTCCCTGTCCCCGGCTCAGAGCTCTGCTTCCCGTCTCAGCCCGTGGCTGGCAAGCGTGTGGGAAATGAGGAGACCCTCCCCTTCTCCGTGTGCTGTGGGGACATGGAGCTCTCACCGTCTCCCAGTCCCTGGAACCTCCTGGCTGCTCTGAGCAGGGTGCCTGTGGGATTGTGCTACTCTGGCCCACCCACAGCTTCACGTTTTTCTTTCTTTGCCATGATTAGTGGGATTGTGGCTGGGGCAGCAGGTGCTGAGTGGGGGACTCTTGTTGTTTCAGATGCCGGTGACCTTGGAGGAGGTGGCTGTGTATTTCACCCAGGGGCAGGAGGCTCTGCTGGACCCCGCTCAGAGAGCCCTCTACAGGGACGTCATGCAGGAGAACTACAAGACGGTGACCTCGCTGGGTAAGGGATTCTTGTCCCCTCCGTTATTGGAAGCCGTGGGGCCTGTGTATCTGAATTTGGTCAGTTTCTTCCCTGGTCAGTGAGATCAGGGGCGAATGGGTTCCATAATGCACAGCTGCCATGAGAGACACTTGCATCTCCGTGCCCCCTCCAGGAGGACATGGTAGTCAAAACCCAACGGACCCCCCTCCCTGGGAATAGCTCCAGCTATGGAGAGGGCTCTGGGGTCTGCAGGTTTATAAAGAGGAGGGGTTTAAGTCCAGAGCTTTGTGTGAGTCAGCAAAGCCCTCAGAGTACACAGATCCTGGAACGCCTAGTAAGGGTGTAGTAATAATTCAACTCACCTCCCTAATAAAGTCCCCCTGCGCAAGGGGGCTCAGTGATCCTGTTCCCATCCTCTTGGATTTCTCGTTCCTCCAGCAGAGCACAGGGACAGGTTCCACTCACGGAATGTCCTTTGTGACAGATCCTCCACCAATGCTCCATGCACCCTGATCTGGTCTGATTCCACCCTCTGCACAGGAGTTCCCATTTCCAAACCTGAGCTGATCACCCAGCTGGAGCAAGGGGACGAGCCGTGGGTGCCCGATCTCCAGGCCTGTGAGGAAGGAAGGGATGCACCCGCACAGGTGAGGACTGACACAGAGACCATCTGGGGAATGAAGGAAAAGTTTGAGAATCCCCAAATAAGGTGTGAATAACGCCCTCAATTCTTCCTCATCTCAGCCAGGACAGGGCTGTAGTCAGCAGTTATCGCTCACGGCATTCCACCCAGCCTCTTAGCTGCAGGAGTTTGTTTCCCAGCTTTCCTTCCTTGTCAGTGTTTGGGTGGGATGTGGAGGCAGAATCCAATTGCTCAGTCTTTCTGTTGGGTTTCCCTCGGTGCTATTCCTCTCTCTCCCTTTCACAATGACTCCTGTCTCAGTTGAGTCTCTCCCAGCAGGTGCTGAGCGAGGGAGTGAGAATGAGGAGGGGAATCGTCATCAGGAAGTCCCTGGAGAAGTGCAACCACAGGGGCCCTTGGTGGGAGGAGCTGAAGGGAATTTTTATGACTGCACGGAAGAGGGAGAAGCCTGGGGAAATTGGCACAGGTCAGAGAGGCTTCTGGGAAACCTCCCCAGGAACAAAGTGGATGAATCTCTTAACAGTGGAGGAGGAGATGAAGATCCCAGAGCGCAGCAGACAAATCCCAAGGAAGAGACACCCTGGCACTGCCTTGAGTGTGGGAAAGGATTCATTGTGAGATCACGGCTTGTGACACATCAGACAATCCATACTGGAGAGAAACCCCTTCAATGCTTGGACTGTGGGAAAAACTTCAATAAACTCTCAGATCTTAATAACCATGGGAGAAGCCACACTGGAGAGAAGCCCATTCAGTGCCTCGAGTGTGGGAAACGTTTCAGTTAAAGGCAGCATGAACATCACATAAGAAAAGCCACACAGGAGAGACACCCCACAAGTGCTCTGACTGTGGGAAAAGTTTCATGCAGAGGTCACACCTTGTTAAACATCAGGCAATCCACACAGGAGAGAGACCCCATAAGTGCTTGGACTGTGGGAAAACTTTCATAAGAAGTTCAGAGCTTGTTTATCATCAGATAATCCACACAGGAGAGAGACCCCACAAGTGCTTAGACTGTGGGAAAAGTTTCAGACAGAGATCATACCTCATTAAAAATGGGAGAATCCACACAGGATGGACGAGGTCCACTCCCAATGACTGATGAGGAGGGGTCAATACCAAGAGAGGGAAATTGGTTTTGTAGTGAGCCAGCCACTCCCGTCCCTATTCAGGCCCAAATTGTTGGTTTTAAGTTTGCAAATGAATTGTCGCTCTGGAGTTTCTCTCTGAAGTCTGTGTTTGAAGTTTTTTGGTTGAAGGATGGCTACTTTTAAATCTGTTACTGAATGTCCAGGGAGAGTGAAGTGTTCTCCTACTGGCTTTTGTACGTTACCGTTCCTGATGTCGTATTTGTGTCCATTTATTCTTTTACGTAGAGACTGTCCGGTTTGGCCAATGTACGTGGCAGAGGGGCATTGCTGGCCCATGATGGCATAGATCACATTGATCGATGTGCAGGTGAATGTGCCCCTGATGGTGTTAGGGAAAAAGGGTTTCCCTCCCGTCTAGGGTTGGGGGGGAGCCTTCCCTGGACTTCTGTATTAGCCAAACAAACACAGAGTCAGGACTCTTAGATAAAATGAGGCACTTTAATGCTAGCAAATACGACAGCTGAAGGGCTCACCAATTCCTACACAGAGGAATTTTCCCAGAGTGGAGGTCTTTGGGTATTTTCCCAGAGTGGTTTTACCTTGGGAGTGCAGTGACCTCTTCTCTACGCACAAGGGGGCCTTAACAAGCAAGTCTGGGCGATGGTTTGGGATCCACTTCCTAAAATCCATGGGTCCCCTGCCCCTTTTTCCCTTTTGGCCGTACCACGCCAAACCATTTTGCCAAGAATCAAGGAGTACTGGAACCGGCAAAATGGGGAACCCTTGCAATGAATGTGAGGAGAAGTCGGAACGCACCCAACAGTCACTAACATTCCAGGAGTTGGTTAGATTTTGGGCTAATTGTAAAAACGTGTTTTTGTCCCAACTCCCTAGGGCAAGGTTCCAGGTTAATGCCCGTAACCGTACATACATTGTAAACACTAACAACTACAAACAAAACACAAGGCAGTACAATTTGTAACAGTATAACCAATGTCCCAGAATTCTGTAACTGCTTCTGATCCCGCTGACCGACCGGTACACAGTTCATGTAGGAGCGGCGGTTGTGATGGCAGTCGTTGGAGACG
This sequence comes from Lepidochelys kempii, assembly GCF_965140285.1. NCBI lineage: Eukaryota > Metazoa > Chordata > Testudines > Cheloniidae > Lepidochelys > Lepidochelys kempii. The sequence goes on along the minus strand of NC_136393.1, from coordinate 45,285,311 downwards.
TTGGAGCAGGAACCTTTTTACAGTGGCTGCAGTGCACCCATCTATCAATGCCCTCGATCTTTACCGCAGTCGGAGTAGTCAGAAGGACTTGAGCAGGGGCCGACCACCGTGGTTCCAGGCAATGCTTCCTTTGATGGATTTTAACACAGACAAAGTTACCTGGAAAAAGAGTGTGTCCACAAGTATCAAGTGGTAAAGGTTGGGCATCCTTTACTTTGGCCCACGCGTCACTTAACGCATCTTGCAACATGCGACAGTAACCCGCCAACTTATCTTGTCCCGCCATTAACGACGTTTTCGCTGGGACAAATCCGTTTGTATTGGTTAGGGGGATTGGCAAGGGTCGGCCAAATAGAATTTCAAACGGTGTCAGCCAGTGTTTCCTATGGGCTGTATTATACTGGTTGGTTAACACTATGGGTAACACTTCAGGCCACTGTAATCCAGTTTGCTCACATAGCTTTGCTAATTGGGTTTTGATCAGCCCATTCACCCTTTCCACTTTTCCTGAGCTTTGTGGATGATAGGGGGTATGCAAGGCCTGTTTTATGCCTAAGGCTTTCGCTATATGCTGAATAATTTGGGAAGTGAAATGGGGTCCTTGGTCACTTTCCAAACGAGTCATTACTCCAAAGCGGGGAATAATATCCTTGAGGAGACACTTTGCTACGGATACTGCATCTGCTTTTCAGTATCCGTAGCAAAACGGATGTGGGGAACGCCTCAACCCACCCTGAAAAAAGGTCAACCAGGACAAGCAAGTGTTTTCGTCCTGTCACTGGTGGTAAATCCATGAAGTCTATCTGGACCACAGCAAATGGGTACTCAGGTAGTTTGCTATGTCCCATAACTTGTGGTTTGATTGCTCCCTGATGATTATATCGTTGACACAACCCACACTGTGCAGTGACGGCCTTTGCAGCTGCATGGACCCCCGGAGCGAAAAACAATTTCTCCGTCTGAGCCACCAATGCCTATAGCCTTTACAGTTGCAGAAGTAGTAGGGAGGTTGGGGTCCTGTAGAGTACTTCTATCTGCTCCGGTGTCAACTAACATTGAATAAGTTTTTCCTCCCACCACAACGGGAAGTTCCAGATGGTTTGCATCCAGCTGCACTGTCCAAGAAGTGGAGGGGGTTTCCGGCGGGGGGAGCGAGGCATTGTGGGCAGCTAGCTTTCAATCAGTACCTCCTTCTTCTTGCCCCTTTTCCTGAACCCTTTGGTAGGCTTGCATAAGAGGGTCAGCTGACTCGGGGGGGTAATTCGGACACTGGGCAGCCCAGTGTCCCTTTTGCCAGCACCGCCGGCACTCATCTGGCCCTGCCCTCCCGGGCCGTGGCTGGAAGTTCTGACCTTATGGTTCCCATCCCTGGGTAGAGCTGCCTCCCCTTCCGCCTCTTCCTCGAAAGCCTCCCCTCCTACGGCTGGCGTCTCGTCCCCGAGAGCTGTCTTGGAACCCTTGCAACTGCAGATCAAGAAGCTTTTCGGACCTCCTAGTGTCCAATTCCTTTCTATTCCTCCAAGCATGGGCTGCTAAACCCACCACCTCCTCCAGCGTTTTGTTTTCATAAGCTGGTTGACTACACACATACTTCCGAGCGAATGGTAATAAGTTTTTTACATACTGGCTGATCACTTGTGTTTTTGCTACAGGGGAGGTTGGATCTAAACCGCCATGGTTTTTTGAAACCTTACTCAGGCAGTGGAAAAATTCCCCTGGGTGTTCATCGTGCTTCTGAACACATGCATCCACCTTTCCCCAATCATAAACAGGCTTAGACTTCTCCTCTAATGCTTCTAAAATTCGCTTTCTCATATTATCCCACACACAAATGTTTTCCGGAACATCCCAATCCATTTCAGGTTTCCCTTGCGGATATGTCTCCTTGCCTTGTACCATCTCTCTGGCTTTCTTATACACCGTTGCCTTCTCACCCTCACTTAGTACTTGATTCAAAACCATCTCCACATCATCATAGTTACAATTATACATTGTGAAAATACCCTTCAACTTTTTAATAAATTCTTCCGGACACTTTCGAAATGGGGGGAAAGTAGCTGACCAATTCATTAGATCCGTGCTGGTAAAAGGGACATACACCATTTGTGTTCCCCCCACACCACTTGGTAGTTGTCGCATAGGCATTTGGACTGCACTAGCCATCACAGCACCAATAACTTTTGCCTGAGGTGTCTCTTGAGAGCGGGTTTTAGCAGGCGTCGCATCACTGAGGTGTCGCGGATCAAGATTTGCCACCTCCCTTGTAGAGGTGCCAGCCTCCTGAGCATCCCCCTGCTCTGTGTCGGATGTGGGTGCATCAGTAGCTAGCGGGAGAGCGGGGCCGCTCCTCTCTCTGTAGTGCGCCCGGTCACTCTCCGGGGACGTGGGTGCGTCGGGGCCGGGCGGTGGTATCCCACCCCATATCCAGGTACATTCTTCCAGTGGTATAGGATCCCCTGCTTCTTTCAATGGGAGTTGGGGATAAATAGACTTTGGCGTTTTTGGCTTCCGGTCAGCATCACCGGATCCTGGATTATAGGGTGGAGGCCGCATGCTTTAAGTTTTTCTTCCTCAATTCGTAAACTAGTAGTTCCACTGGTGCTTTTGCGCTGTTCGGCCTCTCTTATCCATACATCTGAATACTTTAGTTGCTGCGGTTTCAAATCATACAGTGCTTTCCGTAGTTGAACAACAGTATGTAACTCAAATGTTCCTTCCCCCGGCCAGCGATTTCCTGGCTCTGGGTCGTCTTGCGTCATTCCCACCCAGGGACCTTGACACAAAAATATAAACTTATACACAGCTTTGTTGCTGTCCGATTGTAAGGCCTTGATATCCCTATCATAATGTTTTAACATATAGCCCAGGGGCGTAGAAGGATCGACAATTCTACTGGACCCCCCTTCCGTCTTTTCCAAAAGACAGAACCCCTGACTGTTGTCTAGACAATCACAAAGGAAAAATTCAGAACTCACCAAGTTCCCACCGGCCGGTGTTCACCAATAGGTTTGGACCCTAGTGCCTTTAGGGATGCCTTATTTAGCCGAAGCAGCGGGTGGAAGCGAGACGGGAAGCCTTCAGGGTTAAAGCAACCCAGGTGCCAGCAAGAAGGATTCAGAGTCCCAACCGTCCACCGGTCCGGAGAAGCGGCAATCCCGGACGAGCCCCCAATTTTGTTAGGGAAAAAGAGTTTCCCTCCCGTCTAGGGTTGGGAGGGTAGCCTTCCCTGGACTTCTGTATTAGCCAAACAAACACAGAGTCAGGACTCTTAGATAAAAAGAGGCACTTTAATGCTAGCAAGTACAACAGCTGAAGGGCTCACCAATTCCTACACAGAGGAATATGGCGAAGCCCAGAACAAAGAACAAGGTAGAGCTTTGATAGCTTGGTTCAACATACTTTGTGATATCTCTTCCAGTTCAAACCGGTCAACCCCTGTTGGTCTGAGTCTTGAGGTATGAACATGGAGGCCCATCTGTATAAGGAATTCCTTCCCCAAACGGGGAGTACAGGTTACACATAGTTCAAATTCTTTCTACCCATAAACATAGGGAAAGGACAGATAAGCATAGAAAAAAGACAGAAGCCTAGCTTTACATGATTATAGGGTTGTTTTCTGGTTCTTTATCAATGGCGTGGCTGTTATGGTTGGGTCCTATGATGGTGTCGCTAGAGTAGATACGGGGACAGATTTGGCAATGGGATTTGTTGCAGGGATTGGTTCCTGGGTTAGCATTTCTGTGGTATGGTGTGTAGTTGCTGGTGAGTATTTGGTTCAGATTGGGAGCTGTCTGTAAGCGAGGACTGGCCTGCCTCCTACTGTCTGTGAGAATGAGGAATCGTTTTCCAGGATAGGTTGTACATCGTTGATGATGCGGTGGAGAGGTTTTAGCTGGGGGCTGTACATGATGGCCAGTGGTGTTCTGTTATTTCCCTTGTTGGGCCTGTCCTGTAGAAGGTGACTTCTGGGTCTCCATCTTGCTTTGTCAGTCTGTGAGTATTGTAGTTTTAAGAATGCTTGATAAAGATCTTGTAGGTGTTTGTCTCTGCCTGAGGGATTGGAGCAAAAGTGGTTGTATCTTGGGGCATGGCTGTAGACAATGGATCGTGTGATGTGTCCTGGATGGAAGCTGGAGGCATGTAGGTAAGTATAGAGGTCAGTAGGTTTCCAGTATAGGGTGGTATTTATGTGACCATCACTTATTTGCACTGTAGTGTCCAGGATCTCTTGTGTGGACTGGTCCAGGCTGAGGTCGATGCTGGGGTGGAAATTGTTGAAATCCAGGTGGAATTCTTCAAGGGCCTCCTTCCCATGGGTCCATATGATGAAGATGTCATCAATGTAGCGCAAATAGAGGAGGGGGCGCTCTGGGACGAGAGCTGAGGAAGCGTTGTTCTAAGTCAGCCATAAAGATGTTGGTATGCTGTGGGGCCATGCAGTGCTGCTGACTTGAAGGTATAAATAGTCCCCAGATCTGAAATGGTTGTGGATGAGCACAAAGTCACAAATCTCAGCCACCAGGTGTGCCGTGGCCTCATCAGGGATAATGTTCCTGACAGCTTGTAGCCCATCCTTGTGTGGAATATTGGTGTAAAGAGCTTCTACATCCATGGTGGCCAGGATGGTGTTTTCAGGAAGATCACCAATACGTTGTAGTTTCATAGAATCATAGAATCAAAGAATATCAGGGTTGGAAGGGACCTCAGGAGGTCATCTAATCCAACCCCCTGCTCAAAGCAGGACCAATCCCCAATTAAATCATCCCAGCCAGGGCTTTGTCAAGCCTGGCCTTAAAAACTTCTAAGGAAGGAGATTCTACCACCTCCCTAGGTAACGCATTCCAGTGTTTCACCACCCTCCTAGTAAAAAAGTTTTTCCTAATATCCAACCTAAACCTCCCCCACTGCAACTTGAGACCATTACTCCTTGTCCTGTCATCCGCTACCACTGAGAATAGTCTAGATCCATCCTCTTTGGAACCACCTCTCAGGTAGCTGAAAGCAGCTATCAAATCCCCCCTCATTCTTCTCTTCTGCAGACTAAACAATCCTAGTTCCCTCAGCCTTTCCTCATAAGTCATGTGTTCCAGACCCCTAATCATTTTTGTAGCCCTTCGCTGGACTCTCTCCAGTTTTTCTACATCCTTCTTATAGTGTGGGGCCCAAAACTGGACACAGTACTCCAGATGAGGCCTCACCAATGTCGAATAGAGGGGAACGATCACGTCCCTCGATCTGCTGGCTATGCCCCTACTTATACATCCCAAAATGCCATTGGCCTTCTTGGCAACAAGGGCACACTGTTGACTCCTATCCAGCTTTTCATCCACTGTCACCCCTAGGTCCTTTTCCGCAGAACTGCTGCCTAGCCATTCGGTCCCTAGTCTGTAGCGGTGCATTGGATTCTTGCATCCTAAGTGCAGGACCCTGCACTTATCCTTGTTGAACCTCATGAGATTTCTTTTGGCCCAATCCTCCAATTTGTCTAAGTCCCTCTGTATCCTGTCCCTACCTGCCACCATATCTACCACTCCTCCTAGTTTAGTATCATCCACAAATTTGCTGAGAGTGCAATCCACACCATCCTCCAGATCATTTATGAAGATATTGAACAAAATCGGCCCCAGGACCGACCCTTGGGGCACTCCACTTGATACCGGCTGCCAACTAGACATGGAGCCATTGATCACTACCCGTTGAGCCTGACAATCTAGCCAACTTTCTACCCACCTTATAGTGCATTCATCCAGCCCATACTTCTTTAACTTGCTGACAAGAATACTGTGGGAGACTGTGTCAAAAGCTTTGCTAAAGTCAAGAAACAATACATCCACTGCTTTCTCTTCATCCACAGAACCAGTAATGTCATCATAGAAGGCGATTAGATTAGTCAGGCATGACCTTCCCTTGGTGAATCCATGCTGACTGTTCCTGATCACTTTCCTCTCATGCAAGTGCTTCAGGATTGATTCCTTGAGGACCTGCTCCATGATTTTTCCGGGAACTAAGGTAAGGCTGACTGGCCTGTAGTTCCCAGGATCCTCCTCCTTCCCTTTTTTAAAGATGGGCACTACATTAGCCTTTTTCCAGTCGTCCGGGACTTCCCCCGATCGCCATGAATTTTCAAACTAATGGCCAATGCCTCTGCAATCACAGCCGCCAACTCCTTTAGCACTCTCAGATGCAACGCATCCGGCCCCATGGACTTGTGCACGTCCAGCTTTTCTAAATAGTCCCTAACCACTTCTTTCTCCACAGAGGGCTGGCCACCTACTCCCCATGCTGTGTTGCCCAGCGCAGCAGTCTGGGAGCTGACCTTGTTCGTAAAGACAGAGGCAAAAAAAGCATTGAGTCCATTAGCTTTTTCCACATCCTCTGTCACTACGTTGCCTCCCTCATTCAGTAAGGGGCCCACACTTTCCTTGGCTTTCTTCTTGTTGCCAACATACCTGAAGAAACCCTTCTTGTTACCCTTAACATCTCTTGTTAGCTGCAGCTCCAGGTGCGATTTGGCCCTCCTGATTTCATTCCTACGTGCCCGAGCAACATTTTTATACTCTTCCGTGGTCATTTGTCCAATCTTCCTCATCTTGTAAGCTTCTTTTTTATGTTTAAGATCCGCAAGGATTTCACCGTTAAGCCAAGCTGGTCGCCTGCCATATTTACTATTCTTTCGACACATCGGGATGGTTTGTCCCTGTAACCTCAACAGGGACTCTTTGAAATACAGCCAGCTCTCCTGGACTCCTTTCCCCCTCATGTTATTCCCCCAGGGGATTCTACCCATCAGTTCCCTGAGGGAGTCAAAGTCTGCTTTCCTGAAGTCCTGGGTCCGTATTCTGCTGCTTACCTTTCTTCCCTGTGTCAGGATCCTGAACTCGACCAACTCATGGTCACTGCCTCCCAGATTCCCATCCACTTTTGCTTCCCCTACTAATTCTTCCCGGTGAATTGTGAGCAGCAGGTCAAGAAAAGCTCTCCCCCTAGTTGGCTACGCCAGCACTTGCACCAGGAAATTGTCTCCTACATTTTCCAAAAACTTCCTGGATTGTCTATGCACCGCTGTAGTGCTCTCCCAGCAGATATCAGGAGGATTAAAGTCGCCCATGAGAACCAGGGCGTGCGATCTAGTAGCTTCTGCAAGCTGCCGGAAGAAAGCCTCATCCACCTCATCCCCCGGGTCCGGTGGTCTGTAGCAGACACCCACCACGACATCACTCTTGTTGCTCACACTTCTAAACTTAATCCAGAGACACTCAGGTTTTTCTGCAGTTTCGTACCGGAGCTCTGAGCAGTCATACTGCTCCCTTACATACAGTGCTACTCCCCCACCTTTTCTGCCCTGCCTGTCCTTCCTGAACAGTTTATAACCATCCATGACAGTACTCCAGTCATTGAGTTTTCCCACCGAGTCTCTGTTATTCCAATCACGTCATAATTCCTTGCCTTCACCAGGACCTCCAGTTCTCCCTGCTTGTTTCTAAGGCTTTGTGCATTTGTATATAGGCACTTGAGATAACCTGCTGATGGCCCCTCATTCTCAGTTTGAGGTAGGAGCGCTCCCCGCACAGACGTTCCTGCCTGTGCTTCCTCCCGGTATCCTGCTTGCTCACTTACCTCAGGGCTTTGGTCTCCTTCTCCCGGTGAACCTAGTTTAAAGCCCTCCTCACTTCCTCAGGAAGTCGGTGGTGTCTCGAAGACAGCTGGGAGTGCTGGTAGCATAGGGTGTGAGGAGAGAGTCCACATCGCCAGATAATCCTGCTGTAAGAGTGCCGATGCCTGAGATGATGGGGTGTCCCGGGTTTCCAGGTTTATGGATCTTGGGTAGCAGATAGAATACCCCTGGTCGGGGCTCTAGGGGTCTGTCTGTGTAGATTTGTTCCCGTGCTGTTGCAGGGATTTGTTCCCGTGCTGTTGCAGGGAGTTTCTTGAGCAGTTGATGTAGTTTCTTTTGGTACTCCTCAGTGGGATCGGAGGACAGTGGCCTTTAGATTGTGGTGTTGGAAAGTTGCCTGGCAGCCTCCTGTTCATAATTGTTAGGGGAAATTAACCCTGTTAGCATATGTGACTCCATTTTGGGTTTCCTGTCGGCCATTAACTAGAAGCGAGCACACCACGTACCAAGGGAGGAGGATCCTTCAGGGTGGACAGTCTGGACAGTTTCAAGAGAAGAGAAACAAAGGAGACAGGAACCAGCCGACATGCCTGAAATAGCTGCTAATTCAGCGTTTTTGCAGCGGGAAGGTGGCTGCAGGGGACTGGTGATAGATAAGGAGAAGGCCTGTTTATTGGGTTAGGCCTCCCCCACCCCACCCCCCGCCCCGAGGCACACAGGCAGGATGTTTTGCCAACAGTATATAATCTTTGTGTAACCTGTAATCGGGGTCCCGCTCTGCTTAAGAGAACGGTACCACGCTCGAGCGTAATAAACCTACAAACGCTGAGACACTCTGCAGTCTGTCTTTATTTGGTTGCCTCAGCCTAGAAACGAACTGTGTCTGTCCTAACTGGAATAATTCGTAATAGTTGCTGTGAAATATGAAGGGAAGCTGTCGGGATTCCTGTCCTCATCCCCAGCTCAGAGCTCTGCTTGCCGACTCAGCCTGTGGCCGGCAGGCATGTGAGAAATGAGAAGACCCTCCCCTTCTCCCTGTGCTGGTGGGACAAGGCGCTCTCACCGTCTCCCAGCCCCTGGAGCCTCCTGGCCGCTCTGAGCAGGTGCCTGTGGGATTCTGCTACTCTGACCCTTCACTCTTTTCTTTCTTTGCCATGATTAGTGGGACTGTGGCAGGGGCAGCAAGTGCTGAGCGGGGGACTCTTGTTGCTTCAGATGCCGGTGACCTTGGAGGAGGTGGCTGTGTATTTCACCCAGGGGCAGGGGGCTCTGCTGGACCCCGCTCAGCATCTGATGCGTTCTGACCAGTGTTCCCTCAGTTTTTACGTCCAAGTGCGGAATGAATTTGGTTCTACGCACCAGTATGTGACACATCATCTCCATATTGGTGCACAGAACAAAATTAATGGGGTGGGGGTGGGGCCGAGGGATTCGGAGTGTGGGAACTGGCTCAGGACTGGGACAGGGATGAGGTGAAGGCGGTGAGGGCTCTGGATTCAGGTGCAGGCTCTGGGGTGGGGCTGCGGATCTGGAGGTTGATGTGTGAGAGGGGGTTCAGGGCTGGGACAGAGGGATGGGGTGCGGAGGGGTGAGTGCTCTGGCTAGGCATGTGGGGGTTGGGACTGGGGATGAGGGGTTTGGGGTTCAGACTGCAGTGGAGAGAGGACTCCCCCAGCCCTCTCTCACCACAGGAGTTTGGGGCCAGGTCAGAGGCAGCTCTCCCCAGCCACGGCGGCTCCTGTGGTCCTCGGCCATGCTGAGGGAGGGGTTCCACTCCCCAGCAGCTCCAATGGACCTGGGCCAAGCCTGGGGAGGGGCTCCTCTCCCTGCCTGCCTCCACGGCCCTCCATAGCCTGCAGTGCAGCTGCGTAGCCTGCCGGGAACACAGTTTCTGACGCCTGACCTCCCTTTAGCAGAGTGATTGCTAGTCCCTGAGTTCCCCCTTTGGGGCCAGGTTGTCTCATTCCCAGATAGTCAAGCATTTACTGCTTTTACATTTTATCCCTTATGGGCCAGAATTAACCAGATGCTAAAAAGGTGGGAGAAGGGACAGTAAAATGTGGAGTTTTCGCTTCTGTGCTATTTCAGGGCAACGGGGTGAGTGCGAGAGATTCCCTCCTTCCCCTCTCACTGTCACGCTCCTCTCTCCACACAGCAGCCTCTGTCCCAGCCATGGAAAGTTTAACCTGCCTCCGTTCTATCCCTCCATCTCCCACGGTGTCACGTACCACCCTGTCCCTGGCTCTCCATGCTTAGGAGTCACAGCTTTGATGTCTATGATCTTAGTCAGACTCCGGAGCGCTGGAGAAGGAAGTGTCACAGACACTTGGAGTTGGCAGGGAAATCTCAATGAACTTCAAAGCACAGTTGGATCTTCAGATCTTAGAGCCCCGTTTCCATCTATTGGTAAAATTACTTCCCGGCTTTTTCTAGGTTTGGTCCAGATCATTTGTAGATGGGAAGGTTGTTTTCTCTTTCGTTCTCTTTCTTTTATGATGATGCTAAAACTTTTGTTACTAATACAGCCGAATAATGAGGCGAGAAGCAAAGCTGGTTTAGCCACTGGAGAAGAAAATGGGTAAATTTCTTCCCCGGATTTTGAGTCTTAAAGGATTCTCTGAGATTTCCACCAACAGGAAGAAAGGGGTAAACAAAGAAACTTACAATTCATCTGTAGCACAGTGTGTAGCTCACTTATGCCACGGACTTCCCTGACCCCATGACCCAGCAAAGACTTTTCAAGTATATAGGATCCGAGTACAAGAAGTGGAGAAAGGGGTTCTGGCCCCATCTCTACTCAGGGCAGCAAGATCCCTTGAAAGACAGTAGGAGCATCATTGAGCTGGGGGAGTGGTCCGAGCTGGAAGGCTTTCCAAAGAGCATGGACTGCTGAAAGCTTTTGGGTGAGAGAAATCCTTTTGTTTGTAAGGGTACGTCAACACTGCAAACTTAAGTTGACCTGTATTAGGTTGACTTATAACCACTCCAGTAATGATTGCGGTCGATGATGTCCACACTGTCCTCCTTGGGTCGGTGGGGTGTGTCCTCACCAGGAGCACTTCCACCGACCTAGGAGGGGCAATGTGGGGAACTGAGAGCCCGCTCTGCCAACTCCAGCAGCATCTCTCTCCCAGGAACGTGGCTGCGGTTCAAGCTCTGTGTGAATTGCTCCCCATCTAGACCCCGTTCCCTGCTGGGCTGCCCCCCCCGCACTCCCTCTTCCCCATAAAGAGCGAGGGAGGCCACCTGGAGCTTCTCCCTCCTCCGCCCCCCCCGCACCATTCCCCTCCCAGTTTGACACCAGACCATAAATAACTACTCTGAGTGCAGTCTTTAGTTGTGCACCCACTTTACAGTAGTTTCATCTCGACCAATGAATTCTTCCCTGCTGGTCAGAACTGAGTCTAACCCACCTGCCCCCTGGTTCCTTCCTCCATCATCGGAAAGGAGAACTTGTCCCTGACGCGTTCCCAGCACTTCTGGCACAGTGGGTGCTGTTAGGGTGACCAGGTGCCCGGTTTTCAACCATGAAGTCCAGTGGAAAAGGGGACCTGACAGTGTCCGATCACATCTACTGACCGGACAGCCAAAGTCGAGTTACTGCGGGTGGGGAGGCACTGGGTCATCACTCCCATTAGACCCAACTCAGCCGGGGCTGCCTCCTACCTGCACTGGGCAGCTGCAGCTCCCAGCCCCGGCTCCACAGACAAGCCCTTCCTGACCTAGGCAGGGAAGGGGGAAAGAGAAGTGGAGGGCGGGTAGACCCTTGGAGGAAGAGGTGGAGTCAGAGCAGGGCCTTGGAGGGAAGAGGTGGGGCAGGGATGGGACCTTGGGGGGAAGAGGCGGGGCAGGGGAGGTTGCAGCATTCCGACTTGAGTGTCCATTTTTAAAATATTTCCAAATTGGCAACCCGAGTCGCTAGCTGAGAGGTTGAAAAAATTTTTAGCAAACGTAGAAATACCGTTTTTCACAGCAGCGGATTTACTAACTGCCAATAAAGAAACTATGATTTTCATGTTTATAGGAGTAAGGGGATTGTTGGCCCCTTACTGAAACTTAATGGGTTGGCCATTACTTAGGCCTTCCCCAACACCAAAAGAAAGGGGGAGGGCCAATGAGAAATGAAGACCCTGAGACTGACGGGGTGGGGGTGGGGGAGGGGCAATGCTGTAGTTCAGCCTGATTGACAGGGCAGGCAGGCCAATGAGGGAGTCAGCAGCCAGGTCCTCTCCTTTGTGTCAGCTGGAACTGGCTGGGCTAGAGCAGAGCAGGTGGGGCTAAGGAGAGAGGAGGGCTGGGCTGGGCTGGAGGCAGAGGGAAACTGGAGCAGCCGGGAGCAGTGAGCGAAGGGGACCCTGGGCAAAGGGCCCAGGGGAAGGAGAGGCCCTCAGCCAAGAGGCCTTGCAGGCCAGACTGGGTGCGGGATCATAACCCTGACAGGAAGCAGCTGATGCTAGGAAGAAGGGTCCTGCCACCTAGAGCCTGAGGCCAACACCAGAGTTAGTGTCTAACCCTGGGCATGCCTGCAGCACAGCCAGGGCCTGGGCAGGAGGACTGGGACGTGGGAGGGACAGACTGTGAAGTGCCCTGGCATTCCAGAGAGGGTTGTTTGGGGTTCCCCCCCACAGAGCGAGGTGACATGTTTTCCTTTCATCTTTTCCACTTTTCTCTTTATTTTTATATTACTTGCTGTTTAATAAATTGTATTTGTTCTTAACTGTGCAATGATCAAGGAAGCATCCAGAGTGGAGAGAACACCCCACAGTCAGGACAGCTGTCCTGAGTGATCACAAGATTGGGGGTCGAGCACCTCAGGAGCCCTTGGCCCAGCCTTGGGGTTACGGGTCCAGAGTGGAAGCGGGCGGGCGGGGGAGAGGGGAGGGGTCCTCGATGTCATGCAGGCCTCTGGGTAAAGGACTCAGATCCTTTTGCTTGCCAGTTCCTCTGGTGCTCGGTAGAAGTCAGAAAAGTTCCCCACACTAGGGGGAGTGTTCCCCCCTCTTACCTCTGTGCATATTGATTGGTTTCTACTAAAGTTAATTAGATTATAGGGGCAAGTGTGAGAGCGGGCACCAGCGAGAGTTGCTGGCCACCCTCTGAGGCCACCAAATTTGGTGGTGAGAACCCCTGGGCAAGATGCTCATGATGGTCCCTTGTGACCTTGGAGCCTGTGAGTGTAACAGGAGCCGGGCACAGGGATGCTGATCCTTCGGTGAGTTGATCGCTAGGACCCAGGAGCGGCTGGGGGGCGGCTCTGGGGGGAGCGATCGCGGGGCTCAGGCCCGGCCCAGGAAGTGACTCGCAGCCGCTGCGGGGACCCTGGCTCCCGGCGAGATCCCCGAGCCCCGGCGGCTGGTGCTGGGAGCCCGGAGCCCGGGCTGCAGCCGGGAGAGGGGAACCTCCAGCCGGGCCCTGCCCGCTGCTCCCCGGGAGCCTCTCCCAGGGCAGAGCCCCCAGCCCGGCCAGGGCCCCTTCCCGGCCCGGCCCCTGCCCCGGGGGGCCCCGCTCGGAGCGAAGGTAAGAGAGACCCTCCCATCCCCCCCTTGGAGCGGCCCCCCTCGTCACATCTGGGCTGCAGGGGGAGGAGGATAAAGAGGGGCCGGAGGCGCGTGCAGGGGATGCCGGGGACAGACTGGGATGGGGGCAGGGTTGCACTGGAGGGAAGATGGGGCAATGGAGGAGGATCGGGGAACTGTGGGGTGAGGGGAGCAAGGTCGGGAATGGAAAAATATTTCTGGCACCCCTGGGTTAGGTGAAAGGAGAGCTGTAATTTTGTATAAAGTCGAGTGGCCAGCGCTGACTATTCAGACGCCCTTTGGATGGCCACCGGACGGAACTTTTGCACAGGATGAATTAACCTGCCTTAGACAACAGCTGGAGGACAAGGATCCAGCTGAAATGGATTATTGGTATGTATGGGATAATTGGGCATACGCCCGAGATAAGGGGCGCCCCTCAACTTTGGGCTCTGGTACCAGATCTAAAGTTTGCATGCCGCTTGCAGGTTCCGCTCCGCCCTATGCTGCTTTCCCTCCTCCGTCTCTTCCCGCTACTCCTCCTCCTGTTGCCCCTCTATAGCCGCCTGTAACCCTACCCCCTGTAGTGCTTCAAGCGCCCGATACAACAACCCGTTGCGACGAGCAATGACCATGTCACTATGGTCACGGTCCACCGCCCTTTTGGGCCTGGGGACCTGGTCACCTGGCAGTCACAGATGCCGAGGTTGCGCGACGATCCGGAAAGAGTCCTACAGACTATCCGTTCAGTCCTTAATGGCATTTAACCCTAACTGGGCAGACGTCCAGGCTATTTTGCAAACCCTATTTACCCCTGACGAGAAGTATTCTATTCTAGACGCCAATCGGCGTTGGGCGGGGGACGCTGAGAATCGCACCCCTTGGCCCGAAGCCAATCCAGGTTGGGATCCTAACGACCACAATGGCCGGGCCAGCCTCTCAGCTGCCCGGGAAGGGCTCCTGGAGAGCATCCGTAGGGCGGGTAGTAAGATGGCAAATTGGTCAAAAATTAGAGAGTGCCAGCAAGACCTAAACGAGCATCCGTCTGCATGTTTGGCCCGCTTGTTTAAGCAGGTTAGAATGTATGGGGGAGGGGTGGAGCCAGAAGCCGAGGTTAGCCGCATGATGATGGTCTCTTACTTTGTCGATCAAGCGGCGCCGGACATAAAGAAGTATTTAACTAAACATGTTCCTGATTGGCCAAGGAAAGCACTAAGCGAAGTAGTTCACCTGGCCACTTTTGTGTTTCATGGTAGGGACGAGGAGAAAGCTAAGGAAAAATGTAAGCAAAAGAAGGAGGAAGTAAGTATGTTGGCAGCCGCATGGCAGGTTCCCTTGGGGAATCAGCACTGGCAGGGACACGGGAATACAAGGGGGAGGGGACGCGGACGTGGGACAGGACGGGGAGGAGGCTGTGGTGGGACAAGGAATGGGAACTGTAATTATTGTAAGCAACCGGGGTACTGGAAGAGGGAATACCCCCTGCTTCCACGAGGGGCTCCTTGGGAGGATCAGCCGGCGATCGGTTCCTCCTTTCCCCCTAACGCTCCCCAGGACTTCGCTAATCCCCAGTGACTAGAGGCAGATATTTTGGGAGCCATGGGAGAGTTGGAATGGAATCTTCAATTGCAGTCGCATATTTACTTGTAAATTGGGGAACGGTTTGTACTCTTTTTGGTGGATACCAGAGCCACCCTTTCCACTTTAACTTTTGTTCCGGGCTCTCTTTCTAATACCAAGGTCTGGGTGCAGGATACTGAGGGTGACAAGTGCCCGGCTCCCCTATCCTGCCCCGTCCCTGTGGAGCTGGGTTCTTTAAAGTTGTCACACAGATTTGTTGTTATGCCAGAAGGCCCCGCTAACCTTGGGTGGGACATGCTTAGCAAGCTGGGAGCCCACAAATTTTGTGCCCCCGAGGGGCTTCACATCTCCATCCCGGACTCGGTGGTTGCTTCTCTTATGGCCTCGGTTACCCCGATTCCCGATCTCCCCACAGAATTGTCCAGCGTCCCACCCAATTTGTGGAGCGTGAGTTCCAGCGACGTGGGCCTCCTTAAATCAGCCACTCCAGTCAGTCTGCAGGTAAGGGATGGGCTGCCTCCCTCCGTAAAACAATATCCCTTCCTGAAGGAGGCGGAGGAAGGTATTTCCCTTCTTATCTCTAGATACTTAAGCCAGGAGGTCTTGGTTCCATGCAGTTCTCCTTTCCCTGGGCAACACAGCATGGGGAGGAGGTGACCAGCCCTCAGTGGAGAAAGAAGTGGTTAGGGACGATTTAGAAAAGCTGGACGTGCACAAGTCCATGGGGCCGGATGTGTTGCATCCGAGAGTGCTAAAGGAGTTCGCGGCTGTGATTGCAGAACCATTGGCCATTATCTTTGAAAACTCGTGGCAAACGGGGGAAGTCCCGGACGACTGGAAAAAGGCTAATGTAGTGCCAATCTTTAAAAAAGGGAAGAAGGAGGATCCTGGGAACTACAGGAAGTCAGACTCACCTCAGTCCCCAGAAAAATCATGGAGCAGGTCCTCAAGGAATCAATCCTGAAGCACTTACACGAGAGGAAAGTGATCAGGAAAAGTCAGCATGGATTCACCAACGGAAGGTCATGCCCGATTAATCTAATCGCCTTCTATGACGAGATTACTGGTTCTGTGGATGAAGGGAAAGCAGTGGATGTATTGTTTCTTGACTTTAGCAAAGCTTTTGACTCGGTCTCCCACAGTATTCTTGTCAGCAAGTTAAAGAAGTATGGGCTGGATGAATGCACTATAAGGTGCGTAGAAAGTTGGCTAGACTGTCGGGCTCAACGGGTAGTGATCAATGGCTCCATGTCTAGTTGGCAGCCGGTATCAAGTGGAGTTCCCCAAGGGTTGGTCCTGGGGCCGGTTTTGTTCAATATCTTCATAAATGATCTGGAGGATGGTGTGGATTGCATTCTTAGCAAATTTGCAGATGATACTAAAATAGGAGGAGTGGTAGATATGGTGGCAGGTAGGGATAGGATACAGAGGGACCTAGACAAATTGGAGGATTGGGCCAAAAGAAATCTGATGAGGTTCAACAAGGATAAGTGCAGGGTTCTGCACTTAGGATGGAAGAATCCAATGCATCGCTACAGACTAGGGACCGAATGGCTAGGCAGCAGTTCTGCGGAAAAGGACCTAGGGGTGACAGTGGATGAGAAGCTGGATATGAGTCAGCAGTGTGCCCTTGTTGACAAGAAGGCCAATGGCATTTTGGGATGTATAAGTAGGGGCATAGCCAGCAGATCGAGGGACATGATCGTTCCCCTCTATTCGACATTGGTGAGACCTCATCTGGAGTTCTGTGTCCAGTTTTGGGCCCCACACTACAAGAAGGAGAGGCTGAGGGAGAGGCTGAGGGAACTGGGATTTAGTCTGCAGAGGAGAAGAATGAGGGGAGATTTGATAGCTGCTTTCAACTACCTGAAAGGTGGTTCCAAAGAGGATTGTTCTAGACTATTCTCAGTGGTAGAAGATGACAGGACAAGGAGTAATGGTCTCAAGTTGCAGTGGGGGAGGTTTAGGTTGGATATTAGGAAAAACTTTTTCATTAGGAGGGTGGTGAAACACTGGAATGCGTTGCCTAGGGAGGTGGTAGAATCTCGTTCCTCAGAAGTTTTTAAGGTAAGGCTTGACAAAACCCTGGCTGGAATGCTTTAATTGGGGATCGGTCCTGCTTTGAGCAGGGGGTTGGACTAGATGACCTCCTGAGGTCCCTTCCAACCCTGATATTCTATGATTCTATGATTCTAATACTCCTATCCTTCCTGTGAAAAAGCCAAAACCGGGCCGAGATGGGAGCCCAGTTTATCGGTTCGTTCAAGATCTGTGTGCAATAAATAGTTAAGTTATAACCGCCCACCAAGTGGTCCCTGATCCGAGTACTGTCCTGACACTGGTTCCCCAGTCGGCCAGTGGTGTCCTATTGTAGTACCTAGGGGATCGCCCACGCCCCATAGCTTACTATTCCGTACAATGAGACCCGATCATTCGGGGGTTGGTCTCCTGTGTGTGGTCCATTGCCGCTGCAGCCCTGATGGTGGAACGGTCATGCCCTATTGTTCTGGGGCACCCTTTAACTGTCTGGGTCCCCCACGAAGTTGAGGTTCTCTTAAAACAGCATACAACGCAAGCGCTCTCTCCGCAGTGGGCCCACAAATACGAGCGGATTCTGCTCGATTCAACTATTGGGATCTCGAGACTCCATCAGGACTTCTTGTTTTCTTGTTACTTGGACTTATATTTGTTGTCCTGTTTTGTGCGTGGTACACGGGAGGATGCAAATACTGATATGGGTGGCCTGTGGAATCCCCTCTCTATTCTCAAGTTCGGTACACAGATGGGAAGGCAACAGCTTCGTGGATTTAACCCATGCTATAGCACAGGGGGTTAACCGAACGCGGTGTTGGGTCTGTATTCATACCCCCACGTACATAGGTCAGGGAATCCCGTTGGTAAGGGAGCCTATCCCTCTCAACCGAACCCTCCTGGCCGGATTATGGACAGACACTACATTTAACTGGAATGTTACAATCCAAACTTGGTCTATTGATATGGTGGCCCAGGGTAGTTATGCTTTATGTGTGTCATGATGTAAGAATTTCGAAAATACAGTTTTTGTGGGTAACTTTGTAGGGTCCAATGATACCACCCGCATTAGCTCTGGTGCGGCAAGTCCTCCCAAGTATTCCAGGGCGCCGTGGCCGGTCCCTGAGGGATCAGGCTGGTTCTGGTTGTGCAACCACACGGCTTATAAGGTCCTCCCGGCAGGTTGGTGTGGTACATGCACCTTAGTACCCGCTGTTACAGTACACCAGGCCCTAGCCCAGGGGGAAATTGGGAACCTGGTATGGAGGAACCGAGGAAATGTCCCATCAAATCCTCTCTCTGAACGGCCTACAGGCTTTCACTCCTTTGTTCGTTGGTTTTTGCCCTGGGTGGGGGTGAGTGAATTGGAAAAGCCTACAGTTAATATTTCTGCAGCCTTTGAATTAATGGCAAATGCCACTGCAGACGCCTTGTCTCCCCTTCAAATGGAGGTGACTCAGTTATCTCAGCCCACATTGCAGAACCCCTTAGCCTTAGACTATCTCCTTGCAAACCGGGGGGGGGGGGGGGGGTTGTGTCTTGTTAACTCAAGCTGTTGTGTCTTTGTGAATCAACACAGCAGGGTGAAAGTCGATATCCACACCCTTATGCAGCAGGCCACCTCACTTCACCGTGTCACCCTTGACGACACCAGTATCGGATTCCATGAGGCCTGGAGCTGGCTCACCTCCTGGCTGCCAGACTTGGGGGCTTGGGGAAGGCGTATTTTGTACCTCCTTATTATGCCTGTTTCTCTTTTTGTATTACTTTTTGTATGCCTAGAATGCTGTAGTATGAGCTGCCGGCAAATTTTAATCTTGCATCGAGGTTATTCTGTCCCGATATAGTTTACTGACGTACATAAGAAAAGGAAGGACTGTCAGGGGCAATCAACCTAGTTAGCATATGTGACTCCATTTTGGGTTTCCTCTCGGCCATTAACTAGAAGCGAGCACATCACGTACCAAGGGAGGAGGATCCTTCAGGGTGGACAGCTGGACAGTTTCAAGAGAAGGGAAACAAAGGAGACAGGAACCAGCCGACATGCCTGAAATAGCTGCTAATTCAGCCTGTTTGCAGCGGGAAGGTGGCTGCAGGGGATTGGTGATAGATAAGGAGAAGGCCTGTTTATTGGGTTAGGCCTCCCCCCCACCCCCCCGCCCCAGCCCCGAGGCTCACAGGCAGGATGTTTTGCCAACAGTATATAATCTTTGTGTAACCTGTAATCGGGGACCCGCTCTGCTTAAGAGAACGGTACCACCCTTGAGCGTAATAAACCTACAAACGCTGAGACACTCTGCAGTCTGTCTTTATTTGGTTGCCTCAGCCTAGAAACAAGCTGTACGTGTCCTAACTGGAATAATTCGTAACAGTTGCTGTGAAATATGAAGGGAAGCTGTCAGGATTCCTGTCCCCATCCCCGGCTCAGAGCTCTGCTTCCCGTCTCAGCCTGTGGCTGGCAGGCGTGTGGGAAATGAGAAGACCCTCCCATTCTTCGAGTGCTGGGGGGACAAGGAGCTCTCACCGACTCCCAGCCCCCGGAGCCTCCTGGCTGCTCTGAGCAGGTGCCTGTGGGATTCTGCTACTCTGGCCCTTCACTCTTTTCTTTCTTTGCCATGATTAGTGGGACTGTGGCAGGGGCAGCAGGTGCTGAGCGGGGGACTCTTGTTGTTTCAGATGCCGGTGACCTTGGAGGAGGTGGCTGTGTGTTTCACCCAGGGGCAGGGGGCTCTGCTGGACCCCGCTCAGCATCTGATGTGTTCTGACCAGTGTTCCCTCAGTTTTTACGTCCAAGTGCGGAATGAATTTGGTTCTACGCACCAGTATGTGACACATCATCTCCATATTGGCGCACAGAACAAAATTAATGGGGTGGGGGTGGGGCCGAGGGATTTGGAGTGTGGGAACTGGCTCAGGACTGGGACAGGGATGAGGTGCAGGGGGTGAGGGCTCTGGATTCAGGTGCGGGCTCTGGGGTGGGGCTGGGGATGTGGAGGTTGACGTGTGAGAGGGGGTTCAGGGCTGGGACAGAGGGATGGGGTGCGGAGGGGTGAGTGCTCTGGCTAGACATGTGGGGGTTGGGACTGGGGATGAGGGGTTTGGGGTTCAGACTGCAGTGGAGAGAGGACTCCCCCAGCCCTCTCTCACCACAGGAGTTTGGGGCCAGGTCAGAGGCAGCTCTCCCCAGCCAGGGCGGCTCCTGTGGTCCTGGGCCGGGCTGAGGGAGGGGTTCCACTCCCCAGCAGCTCCAGTGGACCTGGGCCAAGCCTGGGGAGGGGCTCCTCTCCCTGCCTGCCTCCACGGCCCTCCACAGCCTGCAGTGCAGCTGCGTAGCCTGCAGGGAACACAGTTTCTGACCCCCGACCTCCCGTTAGCAGAGTGATTGCTAGTCCCTGAGTTCCCCCTTCGGGGCCAGGTTCTCTCATTCCCAAATAGTCTCGCATTGCTCCAGGCCGTGCTGAAAAGCATTTAGTGTTTGTACATTTTATCCCTTATGGGCCAGAATTAACTAGATGCTAAAAAGGTGGGAGAAGGGACAGTAAAATGTGGTGTTTTCTCTTTTGTGCTATTTCAGGGCAATGGGGCAAGTACAAGAGATTCCCTCCTTCCCCTCTCACTGTCCCTCCTTCCCCTCTCATTGTCACGCTCCTCTCTCCACACAGCAGCCTCTGTCCCAGCCATGGAAAGTTTAACCTGCCTCCGTTCTATCCCTCCATCTCCCACGGTGTCACGTACCACCCTGTCCCTGGCTCTCCATGCTTAGGAGTCACAGCTTTGATGTCTATGATCTTAGTCAGACTTCGGAGGGCTGGAGAAGGAAGTGTCACAGACCTGGAATTGGCAGGGAAATCTCAATGAACTTCAAAGCACAGTTGGACCTTCAGATCTTAGAGCCCCGTTTCCATCTATTGGTAAAATTGCTTCCCGGCTTTTTCTAGGTTTGGTCCAGATCATTTGTAGATGGGAAGGTTGTTTTCTCTTTCGTTCTCTTTCTTTTATGATGATGCTAAAACTTTTGTAACTAATACAGCCGAATAATGAGGCGAGAAGTGAAGGCAGTTTTGCCACTGGAGAAGAAAATGGGTAAATTTCTTCCCCGGATTTTGAGTCTTAAAGGATTCTCTGAGATTTCCACCAACAGGAGGAAAGGGGTAAACAAAGATACTTACAATTCATCTGTAGCTCAGTGTGTAGCTCACTTATGCCGCGGAGTGCCCTGACCCCATGACCCAGCAAAGACTTTTCAAGTATATAGGATCCGAGTACAAGAAGTGGGGAAAGGGGTTCTGGCCCCATCTCTACTCAGGGCAGCAGGATCTCTTGAAAGACAACAGGAGCATCATTGAGCTGGGGGAGTGGTCCGAGCTGGAAGGCTTTCCAAAGAGCATGGACTGCTGAAAGCTTTTGGGTTAGAGAAATCCTTTTGTTTGTAAGGGTACGTCAACACTGCAAACTTAAGTTGACCTGTATTAGATTGACTTATAACCACTCCAGTAATGATTGCGGTAGATGATGTCCCCACTATCCTCCTTGGGTCGGTGGGGTGTGTCCTCACCAGGAGCACTTCCACCGACCTAGGAGGGGCAATGTGGGGAACTGAGAGCCCGCTCTGCCAACTCCAGCAGCATCTCTCTCCCAGGAACGTGGCTGCCGTACAAGCTCTGTGTGAATTGCTCCCCATCTAGGTCCCGTTCCCTGCTGGGCTGCCCCCCCCCCCCCACTCCCTCTTCCCCATAAAGAGCGAGGGAGGCCAGCTGGAGCTTCTCCCTCCTCCGCCTCCCCGGCACCATTCCCCTCCCAGTTTGGGACCAGACCATAAATAACTACTCTGAGTGCAGTCTTTAGTTCTGCACCCACTTTACAGTAATTTCATCTCGACCAATGAATTCTTCCCTGCTGGTCAGAACTGAGTCTAACCCACCTGCCCTCTGGTTCCTTCCTCCTCCATCGGAAAGCAGAACTTGTCCCTGACGCGTTCCCAGCACTTCTGGCACAGTGGGTGCTGTTAGGGTGGCCACGTGCCCGGTTTTCTACCATTAAGTCCGGTGGAAAAGGGGACCTGACAGTGTCCGATCACATCTACTGACCGGACAGCCAAAGTCGAGTTACTGTGGGTGGGGAGGCACTGGGTCATCACTCCCATCAGAGCCGACTCAGCCGGGGCTGCCTCCTACCTGCACTGGGCAGCTGCAGCTCCCACCCCCAGCTCCACAGACAAGCCCTTCCTGACCTAGGCAGGGAAGGGGGAAAGAGAAGTGTAGGGCGGGTAGACCCTTGGAGGAAGAGATGGAGTCAGAGCAGGGCCTTGGAGGGAAGAGGTGGGGCAGAGATGGGACCTTGGGGGGAAGAGGCAGGGCAGGGGAGGTTGCAGCACTCCGACTTGAGTGTCCATTTTTAAAATATTCCCAAATTGGCAACCCGAGTCGCTAGCTGAGAGGTTGTGAAAATTTTTAGCAAACATAGAAATAGCTTGGCACCGCTGGAATCGAGAGATGCGAGGAGGGTAAGAAGCACCCACATTTTTTAAGCACATGATTAGAATCTAGTTTAATAAATGTTGGTAACCATTTGTGCATAAGCCTGACTTGTTTCTCTGGTTTACTGTAAAGCAGCCAACACAATTAAAGAACCTCAGCCGTTTTGGCTATAAAGCCTGGCCATTAGGTAAGAGTACTAAGAGCCTAGTGTTGAGTTGTGCCGCCTCCACGGGGCAAACTCTTGGGGCGCCTGTCAGTCAATCCTGACTGCCCACTGCGAGCTCTGAGCTCTAGCAGTTAAAGTCACGGGTGTTTAGGTCCTTGGGGCATCCGTCAGCCTAGTCCGGGCTGCCCGCCGCGAAGGGACAGTGCGTACTAGCAGTTAAAGTCATGGATGGTATAAAACGGGCATAGCTGGCACCTCACCAAACATCCTTGGCCATCGGCTAACAAAGGGCCAATGAGAAATGAAGATCCTAAGACTGACAAGGGGTGTGGGGGGCAATGCTGTGGGTCTGCCTGATTGACAGGGCAGGCAGGCCAATGAGGGAGTCAGCAGCCGGGGTCCTCTCCTTTGCGTCAGCTGGAGCTGGCTGGGCCAGAGCAGAGCAGGAGGGGCTAAGGAGAGAGGAGGGCTGGGCTGTGCTTGAGGCAGAGGGAAACTGGAGCAGCAGGGAGCAGTGAGCGAAGGGGACCCTGGGCAAAGGGCCCAGGGCAAGGAGAGGCCCTCAGCCAAGAGGCCTTGCAGGCCAGACTGGGTGGGGGATCATAACCCTGACAGGAAGCAGCTGACGCTAGGAAGAAGGGTCCTACTACCTGGAGGCCAACACCAGAGTTAGTGTCCAACCCTGGGCATACCTGCAGCACAGTCAGGGTCTGGGCAGGAGGCCTGGGATGTGGGAGGGACAGACTGTGAAGGGCCCTGGCATTCCAGAGAGGGTTGTTTGGGGTTCCCCCCCACAGAGCGGGGTGACATGTTTTCCTTTCATCTTTCCCACTTTTCTCCTTATTTTTGTATTACTTGCTGTTTAATAAATTGTATTTGTTCTTAACTCTGTGCAATGATGAAGGAAGCATCCAGAGTGGACAGAACACCCCACAGTGGGGACAGCTGTCCTGAGTGATCACAAGATTTGGGGTCGAGCACCTCAGGAGCCCTGGGCCCAGCCTTGGGGTTAGGGGGGTCCGAGTGGAACCGGGCAGGGAGGGGTCCTCGATGTCATGCAGGCCTCTAGGTAAAGGACTCAGATCCTTTTGCTTGCCAGTTCCTCTGGGGCTTGGTAGAAGCCAGAAAAGTTCCCCACACTAGGAGGAGTGTTCCCTCCTTTTACCTCTCTGCATATTGATTGGTTTCTAGTCAAGTTAATTGGGATTATAGGGGCAAGTGTGAGAGCGGGCACCAGCGAGAGTTGCTGGCCACCCTCTGAGGCCACCAAATTTGGTGGTGAGAACCCCTGGGCAAGATGCTCATGATGGTCCCTTGTGACCTTGGAGCCTGTGAGTGTAACAGGAGCCGGGCACAGGAATGCTGCAGTGTCGTGGGTTGATCGCTAGGACCCAGGAGCGGCTGGGGGGCGGCTCTGGGGGGAGCGATCGCGGGGCTCAGGCCCGGCCCAGGAAGTGACTCGCAGCCGCTGCGGGGACTCTGGCTCCCGGCGAGATCCCCGAGCCCCGGCGGCTGGTGCTGGGAGCCCGGAGCCCGGGCTGCAGCCGGGAGAGGGGAACCTCCAGCCGGGCCCTGCCCGCTGCTCCCCGGGAGCCTCTCCCAGGGCAGAGCCCCCAGCCCGGCCAGGGCCCCTTCCCGGCCCGGCCCCTGCCCCGGGGGGCCCCGCTCGGGGGGAAGGTAAGAGAGACCCTCCCATCCCCCCCTTGCAGCGGCCCCGCCCCGTCACATCTGGGCTGCAGGGGGAGGAGGATAAAGAGGGGCCGGAGGCGGGTGCAGGGGATGCCGGGGGCAGGCTGGGATGGGGGCAGGGGTGCACGGAAGGGAAGATGGGGCAATGGAGGAGGATCGGGGGACTGTGGGGCTGAGGGGAGCGAGGTCGGGAATGGGGGAGGATGTGAGTGGGGGGCACAGCGAGGGAAAGGGGGGATGTGGGCAGGCGGGCGGAGAGAAGCTCTTCTCAGCTTTGGGAGCGATCAGGGGACTAACCCCTCAGGGTGCAGAAGCTACACGGAAAAAAACCCAGCCCCCCCCCCCCCACCCGGCTCTGAGTGTGTTATTGTCAGACACCCCTGTGGTGGTGGGGTCTGTGTGCCCTTGAGTGTTGGGGGCTGCCCAGGGCCCTGGTCTGATTTCCCTGTAGGGTTCAGATCTCAGCTACACCAGAGTCAGACCGGAGTCACTGCTGGCTCAGGCAGGGGGGTGCACGGATGGATCAATGGGATCAACCTCTTCCTGCCTGTCCCTGGGGGCTGCCGGGGGAATCAGAGTGTGACAGGACAGAAGCCCCTTCTGTAACCTCCCTCTCGCCCTGACAGGCTGAGGAATCAGGTCCACGTTTCACTAAAGATCGGCCAGTCTTCCAGGGGACAGAGAAGGGAAATGGCTGTGATGGAGCCAGCTCAGGTAGGGGATTTTCAGGGAGCTGCTGGGTGTGGGAGGGAGGAGTCAGGGTTTGATAAACCTACTGATTTACTAAGTAGGCCCGTTGTAGCAGGGAAAGGGGAAGGGGACATTCCCCCATTTCTCAGGCAGGATATAACCACCTCGGCAGGGCTGGGAACATTTTTCAGGCTCCCAGTGCTGGAGCCTGACCCCATTTGCCCGGGGCTGCTGTGAAATACGAAGGGAACCTGTCGGGATTCCTGTTCCTGTCCCCGGCTCAGAGCTCTGCTTCCTGTCCCAGTCTGTGGCTGGCAGGCGTGTGGGAAATGAGAAGATCCTGCCGTGCTCCGTGTGATGGGGTAGACAGGGAGCTCTCACCTTCTCCGCCCCCTGAAGCCTCCTGGCTGCTCTGAGCAGGGTAGGGGTGGGATTTTGCTACTCTGGCCCTCCCAGAGCTTCACATTTTTTTTCCTTTCCCATGAGTAGTGGGATTGTGGCTGGGGCAGCAGGTGCTGAGTGGGGGACTCTTGGTGTTTCAGATGCCGGTGACCTTCGAGGAGGTGGCTATTTATTTCACCCAGGGGCAGGGGGCTCTGCTGGACCCCGCTCAGAGAGCACTCTACAGGGACGTCATGCAGGAGAACTACGAGACCGTGACCTCACTGGGTAAGGGATTCCCGTCCTCTCAGTTATTAGAAGCTGTGGGATCTGCATGTCTTAATGTGGTCAGGTTCTTCCCTGGTCAGTTCGAGCAGAGGCGAATGGGTTCCATAATGCACAGCTGCCATATGAGAAATACATGCATTTCGATGCCCTCTCCACTGGGACACGGGAGTCAAAACCCAATGGACAAGCTAAACCATCCCCACCTCTCCATCTTTCAAAGGGACATAAATCCGCATTGTCTTGTCTGTATTGTTTCTTGACTGCCCATACAATCCCTGTTCATCTCCCTCCTTGGGAATAGCTCCAGGCATGAGGAGGGCTCTGGGCTCTGCAGGTTTAGAAAGAGGCAGGGGCTTAAGTGCAGACCTGTGTGTGAGTCAGCAAGGCCCCCAGAGCGCACATATCCTGGCAACGCCTAGTGAGGGTGTAGTAATAATTCAACTCACCTCCCCAGACAACGTCCTCTGCGCAAGGGGGCTCAGTGACCCTGTTCCCATCCTCTTGGATTCCACGTTCCTCCAGCAGAGCACAGGGACAGGTTCCACTCACGGAACGTCCTTTGTGACAAATCCTCCACCGATGGTCCATGCACCCTGATCTGGACTCATTTCACCTTCTGCACAGGATTTCCCATTCCCAAACCTGAGCTTATCGCCCAGCTGGAACGAGGGGAAGAGCTGTGGGTGTCCGATCTCCAGGATTTCAAGGACAGAAGGCTTCGGAGATACACCAGCACAGGTGAGGCCTGACAGAGAAATTCCATCTAGGGAATGAAGGAAAAAGTTGAGAATCCCAAAATATGATGTGAGTAACGCCCTCAGTTCTTCTTCATCTCACCGAGAGCAGGGCTCTGGTCAGCAGATATTGCTCACGCCATTCCACCCTTCCCCTCTCTCCTTCCTTGTAAATGTTAGGGTGGGATGTGGAGGCAGAATGCAATTGCTCAGTCTTTGTGTTGGCTTTTCGCCCAGTGCTATTCCTCTTTCTCCCCAGCACAATGACTCCTCTCTGGATTGTGTCTCTCCCAGCAGGTGCTGAGCGAGTGAGTGAGAAGAAGGAGGGGAATCATCATGAGGCAGTTCCTGGGGAAGTGGAACCACAGGGGACCTTTTTGGGAAGAGCTGAAGGGAATTTTTCCCATTGCTGGAATCAGGGAGAAGCCTGGGGAAATTGGCACAGGACAGAGAGACTTCTGATAAACCAACCCAGGAAGAAAGTGGATGAATCTGTGAATGGTGGGGGAGGAGATGAGAATCCCAGAGAGCAGCAGACAAATCCCAAGGAAGAGACACCCTGGCACTGCCTTGAGTGTGGGAAAGGATTCATTGTGAGATCACAACTTGTTACACATCAGACAGTCCATACGGGAGAGAAACCATTTCAATGCTTGGCCAGTGGGGAAAGCTTCAATAAGCGCACAGATCTTAATAACCATGGGAGAAGCCACACTGTAGACAAGACCATTCAATGCGTTGAATGCGGGAAATGTTTCAGTTCAAAGTCAGCACTAAATTCACATGAGAAAAGCCACACAGGAGAGAGACCCCATAAATGTTTGGACTGTGGGAAAAGTTTCACATGGAGGTCGGCACTTGTTAATCATCAGGCAATCCACACAGGAGAGAGAACCCATAAGTGCTTGGACTGTGGGAAAAGCTTCATACAGCGGTCAACCCTCGTTAAACATCAGGCAATCCACACAGGAGAGAGACCCCACAAGTGCTTGGACTGTGGGAAAAGTTTCACTTGGAGATCAGCCCTTGGTTATCATCTGAAAATCCATACAGGAGAGAGACCCCACAAGTGCTTGGACTGTGGGAAAAGTTTCATATGCAAGTCAGATCTTGCTGATCATCAGGCAATCCACACAGGAGAGAGACCCCACAAGTGCTTGGACTGTGGGAAAAGTTTCATACGAAGGTCACGCCTTATTCAACATCAGGCAATCCACACAGGAGAGAGACCCCACAAGTGCTTGGATTGTGGGAAAAGTTTCATACGAAGATCACGCCTTGTTCAGCATCAGGCAGTCCACACAGGAGAGAGACCCCACAAGTGCTTGGACTGTGGGGAAAGTTTCATTTGCAAGTCAGATCTTGCTGATCATCAAGCAATCCACACAGGAGAGAGACCCCACAAGTGCTTTGACTGTGGGAAAAGTTTCAAGCGGAAATCAGTCCTTATTCGTCATCAGGCAATCCACACAGGAGAGAGACCCCACAAGTGCTTTGACTGTGGGAAAAGTTTCAAGGAGAGGTCAGACCTTGTAAAACATTGGGCAGTCCACACAGAAGAGAGACCCCACAAGTGCTTGGACTGTGGGAAAAGTTTCATACGAAGGTCACGCCTTGTTCGTCATCAGGCAATCCACACAGGAGAGAGACCCCACAAGTGCTTGGATTGTGGGAAAAGTTTCATAAGAAAGTCACACCTTGCTCAACATCAGGCAGTCCACACAGAAGAGAGACCCTACAAGTGCTTGGACTGTGGGAAAAGTTTCAAGCAGAGGGCATACCTTGTAAAACATCGGGCAGTCCACACAGAAGAGAGACCCCACAAGTGCTTTGACTGTGGGAAAAGTTTCAAGCAGAGGTCATACCTTGTAAAACATCGGGCAGTCCACACAGAAGAGAGACCCCAGAAGTGCTTTGACTCTGGGAAAAGTTTCATGCAGAGGTCACACCTTGTTAAACATCAGGCAATCCACAAAGGAGAGAGACCCCACAAGTGCTTTGACTGTGGGAAAAGTTTCATGCAGAGGTCACACCTTGTTCAACATCAGGAATTCCACACAGGAGAGAGACCCCACAAATGCTTGGATTGTGGGAAAAGTTTCATCAGAAAGTCACACCTTGTTCAACATCAGGTAATCCACACAGGAGAGAGACCCCACAAGTGCTTGGACTGTGGGAAAAGTTTCATACGAAGGTCAGAGCTTGTTTATCATCAGGCAGTCCACACAGGAGAGAGACCCCACAAGTGCTTGGACTGTGGAAAAAGTTTCATACAGAGATCAGCGCTGGTTAAACATCAGAGAATCCACACAGGAGTGAGACCCTATAAGTGCTTGGACTGTGGGAAAAGTTTCACATGGAGACCGGCGCTGGTTAAACATCAGAGAATCCACACAGGAGAGTGACTCTATAAGTGCTTGGACTGTGGGAAAAGTTTCAGACAGAGATCATACCCCATTAAAAATGGGAGAATCCACACAGGATGAACGTGGTCCACTCCCAATGACTGATGAGGAGGGGTCAATACCAAGAGAGGGAAAATTGCTTTTGTAGTGAGCCCGCTTCAGGCCCAAATTGTTGGTTTTAAGTTTGAAATGAATTGTCGCTCTGGAGTTTCTCTCTGAAGTCTGTGTTTGAAGTGTTTTGGTTGAAGGATGGCTACTTTTAAATCTGTTATTGAATGTCCAGGGCGAGTGAAATGTTCTCCTACTGGCTTTTGTACGTTACCGTTCCTGATGTCGTATTTGTGTCCATTTATTCTTTTACATAGAGACTGTCCGGTTTGGCCAATGTACGTGGCAGAGGGGCATTGCTGGCCCATGATGGCATAGATCACATTGATCGATGTGCATGTGAATGTGCCCCTGATGACATGGCTGATATGGTTAGGTCCTATGATGGTGTCGCTAGAGTAGATATGGGGACAGATTTGGCAATGGGATTTATTGCAGGGATTGGTTCCTGGGTTAGTGTTTCTGTGGTGTGGTGCTGGTGAGTATTTGCTTCAGACTGGGAGCTGTCTGTGAGGAAGGACCTGCCTGCCTCCCATGGTCTGTGAGAATGAGGAATCCTTTTCCAGGATAGGTTGTAGATCGTTGATGATGTGCTGGAGAGGTTTTAGCTGGGGGCTGTACATGATGGCCAGTGGTGTTCTGTTATTTCCCTTGTTGGGCCTGTCCTGTAGAAGGTGACTTCTGGGTATCTATCTTGCTTTGTCAGTCTGTTTCCTCAGGAGCTGGAGGCATGTAGGTAAGTATAGAGGTCACTAGGTTTCCAGTATAGGGTGATATTTATGTGACCATCACTTATTTGCACTGTAGTGTCCAGGATCTCTTGTGTGGACTGGTCCAGGCTGAGGTCGATGCTGGGGTGGAAATTGTTGAAATCCAGGTGGAATTCTTCAAGGGCCTCCTTCCCATGGGTCCATACGATGAAGATGTCATCAATGTAGTGCAAATAGAGGAGGGGGCGCTAGGGGACGAGAGCTGAGGAAGCGTTGTTCTAAGTCAGCCGTAAAGATGTTGGCATGCTGTGGGGCCATGCGGGTACCCCTAGCAGTCCCGCTGACTTGAAAGTATAAATTGTCCCCAGGTCTGAAATGGTTGTGGGTGAGGACAAAGTCAGAAAGCTCAGCCACCAGGTGTGCCGTGGCCTCATCAGGGATAATGTTCCTGACAACTTGTAGCCCATCCTCATGTGGAATATTGGTGTAAAGAGCTTCTACATCCATGGTGGCCAGGATGGTGTTTTCAGGAAGATCACCAATACGTTGTAGTTTCCTCAGGAAGTTGGTGGTGTCTCGAAGATAGCTGGGAGTGCTGGTAGCATAGGGTGTGAGGAGAGAGTCCACATCGCCAGATAATCCTGCTGTAAGAGTGCCAATACCTGAGATGATGGGGTGTCCAGGATTTCCAGGTTTATGGATCTTGGGTAGCAGATAGAATACCCCTGGTCGGGGCTCTAGGGGAGGGTCTGTGTAGATTTGTTCCCGTACTGTAGCAGGGAGTTTCTTGAGCAGTTGGTGTAGTTTCTTTTGGTACTCCTCAGTGGGATCGGAGGACAGTGCCCTTTAGAATGTGGTAGAATCCTAGAATTCTAGAATATGAGGGTTGGAAGGGACCTCAGGAAGTCATCTAGTCCAACCCCCTGCTCAAAGCAGGACCGATCCCCAATTAAATCGTCCCATCCAGGGCTTTCTCAAGCCTGACATTAAAAACTTCTTAGGAAGGAGATTCCACCACCTCCCTAGGTAACGCATTCCAGTGTTTCACCACCCTTCTAGTGAAAAAGTTTTTCCTAATATCCAACCTAAACCTCCCCCACTGCAACTTGAGACCATTACTCCTTGTCCTGTCATCGCTACCACTGAGAATAGTCTAGATCCATCCTCTTTGGAACCACCTTTCAGGGAGTTGAAAACAGCTTTCAAAACTCCCCTCATTCTTCTCTTCTGTAGACTAAATAATCCCAGTTCCCTCAGCCTCTCCTCGTAAGTCATGTGTTCCAGTCCCCTAATCATTTCTCTTGCCCTCCGCTGGACACTCTCCAATATTTCCACATCCTTCTTGTAGTGTGGGGCCCAAAACTGGACACAGTACTCCAGATGAGGCCTCACCAACGTCGAATAGAGGGGAACGATCACGTCCCTCGATCTGCTGGCAGTTCCCCTACTTATTCATCCCAAAATGGCATTGGCCTTCTTGGCTACAAGGGCACACTGTTGACTCATATCCAGCTTCTCGTCCACTGTAACCCCTAGGTCCTTTTCTGCAGAACTGTTGCCTAGCCATTCGGTCCCTAGTCTGTAGCAGTGCATTGCATTGTTCCGTCCTAAGTGCAAGACTCTGCACTTGTCCTTGTTGAACCTCATCAGATTTCTTTTGGCCCAATCCTCCAATTTGTCTAGGTCCCTCTGTATCCTATCCCTACCCTCCAGCATATCTACCTCTCCTCCCAGTTTAGTGTCGTCTGCAAACTTGCTGAGGGTGCAATCCACACCATCCTGCAGATCATTAATGAAGATATTAAAGAAAACCGGCCCCAGGACCGACCCTTGGGGCACTATGCTTGATACCGTCTGCCAACTAGACATGGAGCCATTGATCACTACCCGTTGAGCCCGACAATCTAGCCAATTTTCTACCCACCTTATCGTGCATTCGTCCAGCCCATACTTCTTTAACTTGCTGACAAGAATACTGTGGGAGACCGTGTCAAAAGCTTTAATACAGCCAAGGAACACCACGTCCACTGCTTTCCCTTCATCCACAGAATCAGTTATCTCGTCACAGGAAAGTTGTAGGAAAGGTGCCTGGCAACCTCCTGTTCATAATTGTTAGGGGAAATTAACCTAGTTAGCATATGTGACTCCATTTTGGGTTTCCTCTCGGCCATTAACTAGAAGCGAGCACACCACGTACCAAGGAAGGAAGGAAGGATCCTTCAGGGTGGACAGCTGGACAGTTTCAAGAGAAGGGAAACAAAGGAGACAGGAACCAGCCGACATGCCTGAAATAGCTGCTAATTCAGCGTTTTTGCAGGGGGAAGGTGGCTGCAGGGGATTGGTGATAGATAAGGAGAAGGCCTGTTTGTTGGGTTATGCGCCCCGAGGCACACAGGCAGGATGTTTTGCCAACAGTATAGAATCTTTGTGTAACCTGTAATCGGGGTCCCGTTCAGCTTAAGAGAATGGTACCACGCTCGAGCGTAATAAACCTACAAACTGTAAGACACTCTGCAGTCTGTCTTTATTTGGTTGCCTCAGCCTAGAAATGAACTGTACATGTCCTAACTGGAATAACTCGTAACAGTTTGGGACTCTAGGCTCGCCCTCATAAGCGAAGCCGCACTCCTTCCCTCGGATAACTCCAGCCGGCACTGGGTGAGTTCACCTTCGAGAACTCGGAGGAACGGGTGTGTGGGCTGTCGTTTAGGCGATAGGCTGGCACCTTCGTCGTTTTTTTGGTAGCCCTAGAATGGGCTCTGGGCAGAGTGTGAGCAGGGGAATCCCTTTGGCTGAGATTTTCGGGAATTGGAAAAATATTTCTGGCACCCATGGGTTAGGTGAAAGGAGAACTGTAATTTTGTATAAAGTCTAGTGGCCAGCGCTGACTATTCAGACGCCCTTTGGATGGCCACCCGATGGAACTTTTGCACAGGATGAATTAACCTGCCTTAGACAACAGCTGGAGGACAAGCATCCAGCTGAAATGGATTATTGGTATGTATGGGATAATTGGGCATACGCCCGAGATAAGAGGCGCCCCTCAACTTTGGGCTCTGATACCAGATCTAAAGTTTGCATGCCGCTTGCAGGTTCCGCTCCGCCCTATGCTGCTTTCCCTCCTCCGTCTCTTCCCGCTACTCCTCCTCCTGTTGCCCCTCTATACCCGTCTCTAACCCTACCCCCAGTTGCGCTTCAAGCACCCGATACAACAACCCGTTGCGATGAGCAATGACCGTGTCACTATGGTCACGGTCCACCGCCCTTTTGGGCCTGGGGACCTGGTCACCTGGCAGTCACAGATGCCGAGGTTGCGTGACGATCCGGAAAGAGTCCTACAGACTATCCGTTCAGTCCTTACGGCATTTAACCCTAACTGGGCAGACGTCCAGGCTATTTTGCAAACCCTATTTACCCCTGACGAGAAGTACTCTATTTTAGACGCCAATCGGCGTTGAGCGGGGGACGCTGAGAATCGCACCCCTTGGCCCGAAGCCGATCCAGGTTGGGATCCTAACGACCTCAATGGCCGGGCCAGCCTCTCAGCTGCCCGGGAAGGGCTCCTGGAGAGCATCCGTAGGGCGGGTAGTAAGACGGCAAATTGGTCAAAAATTAGAGAGTACCAGCAAGACCTAAACGAGCATCCATCTGCATGTTTGGCCCGCTTGTTTAAGCAGGTTAGAATGTATGGGGGAGGGGTGGAGCCAGAAGCCGAGGTTAGCCGCATGATGATGGTCTCTTACTTTGTCGATCAAGCGGCACCGGACATAAAGAAGTATTTAACTAAACATGTTCCCGATTGGCCAGGGAAAGCCCTAAGTGAAGTAGTTCGCCTGGCCACTTTTGTGTTTAATGGTAGGGGCAAGGAGAAAGCTAAGGAAAAACGTAAGCAAAAGGAGAGGAAGTAAGTATGTTGGCAGCTGGGATGCAGCACTGACAGGGACACGGGAATACAAGGGGGAGGGGATGCGGACGTGGGACAGGATGTGGAGGAGGCTGTGGTGGGACAAGGAACGGGAACTGTAATTATTGTAAGCAACCGGGGCACTGGAAGAGGGAATACCCCCTGCTTCCACGAGGGGCTCCTTGGGAGGATCAGCCGGCGACCGGTTCCTCCTTTCCCCCTAACGCTCCCCAGGACTTCGATAATCCCCAGTGACGAGAGGCAGAGATTTTGGGAGCCGTGGGAGAGTTGGAATGGAATCTTGGATTGCAGTCGCATATTTACTTGTAAATTGGGGAACGGTTTGTACCCTTTTTGGTGGATACCGGAGCCACCCTTTCCACTTTAACTTTTGTTCCGGGCTCTCTTTTTAATACCAAGATCTGGGTGCAGGATATTGAGGGCGACCCGTGGCCGGCTCCGCTATCCTGCCCCGTCCCTGTGGAGCTGGGTTCTTTAAAGTTGTCACACAGATTTATTGTTATGCCAGAAGGCCCCGCTAACCTTGGGTGGGATATGCTTAGCAAGCTGGGAGCCCACATATTTTGTGCCCCTGAGGGGCTTCACATGTCCATCCCGGACTTGGCGGTTGCTTCTCTTATGGCTTCGGTTACCCCGATTCCCAATCTCCCCACAGAATTGTCCAGCTTCCCACCCAATTTGTGGAGCGTGTGTTCCACCGACGTGGGCCTCCTTAAATCAGCCACTCCAGTCAGTCTGCAGGTAAGGGATGGGCCGCCTCCCTCTGTAAAACAATATCCCTTGCCGAAGGAGGCAGAGGAAGGTATTTCCCTTCTTATCTCTAGCTACTTAAGCCAGGAGGTCTTGGTTCCATGCAGTTCTCCTTTCCCTGGGCAACACAGCATGGGGAGGAGGTGACCAGCCCTCAGTGGAGAAAGAAGTGGTTAGGGACTATTTAGAAAAGCTGGACGTGCACAAGTCCATAGGGCCGGATGCATTGCATCCGAGAGCGCTAAAGCAGTTGGCGGCTGTGATTGCAGAGGCATTGGCTATTATCTTTGAAAACTCGTGGCGAACGGGGGAAGTCCCGGACGACTGGAAAAAGGCTAATGTAGCAATCTTTATAAAAGGGCTAATGTAAAGGCAATCTTTATAAAAGGGAAGAAGGAGGATCCTAGGAACCACAGGCCAGTCAGCCTCACCTCAGTCCCCGGAAAAATCATGGAGCAGGTCCTCAAGGAATCAATCCTGAAGCATGTAGACGAGAGGCAAATGTAAAGGCAATCTTTATAAAAGGGAAGAAGGAGGATCCTAGGAACCACAGGCCAGTCAGCCTCACCTCAGTCCCCGGAAAAATCATGGAGCAGGTCCTCAAGGAATCAATCCTGAAGCATGTAGACGAGAGGAAAGTGATCAGGAACAGTCAGCATGGATTCACCAAGGGAAGGTCATGCCTGACTAATCTAATCGCCTTCTATGATGAGATTACTGGTTCTGTGGATGAAGGGAAAGCAGTGGATGTATTGTTTCTTGACTTTAGCAAAGCTTTTGACACGGTCTCCCACAGTATTCTTGTCAGGAAGTTAAAGAAGTATGGGCTGGATGAATGCACTATAAGCTGGGTAGAAAGTTGGCTAGATTGTCGGGCTCAACAAGTAGTGATCAATGGCTCCATGTCTAGTTGGCAGCCGGTATCAAGCGGAGTGCCCCAAGGGTCGGTCCTGGGGCCGGTTTTGTTCAATATCTTCATAAATGATCTGGAGGATGGTGTGGATTGCACTCTCAGCAAATTTGCGGATGATACTAAACTAGGAGGAGTGGTAGGTACGGTGGCAGGTAGGGATAGGATACAGAGGGACCTAGACAAATTGGAGGATTGGGCCAAAAGGAATCTGATGAGGTTCAACAAGGATAAGTGCAGGGTCCTGCACTTAGGATGGAAGAATCCAATGCACTGCTACAGACTAGGGACCGAATGGCTAGGCAGCAGTTCTGCGGAAAAGGACCTAGGGGTGACAGTGGACGAGAAGCTGGATATGAGTCAGCAGTGTGCCCTTGTTGACAAGAAGGCCAATGGCATTTTGGGATGTATAAGTAGGGGCATAGCCAGCAGATCGAGGGACGTGATTGTTCCCCTCTATTCGACATTGGTGAGGCCTCATCTGGAGTACTGTGTCCAGTTTTGGGCCGAACACTACAAAGAGGATGGTTCTAGACTATTCTCAGTGGTAGAAGATGACAGGACAAGGAGTTATGGTCTCAAGTTGCAGTGGGGGAGGTTTAGGTTGGATATTAGGAAAAACTTTTTCACTAGGAGGGTGGTGAAACACTGGAATGCGTTGCCTAGGGAGGTGGTAGAATCTCGTTCCTCAGAAGTTTTTAAGGTGAGGCTTGACAAAGCCCTGCCTGGAATGATTTAATTGGGGATTGGTCCTGTTTGAGCAGGGGGTTGGACTAGATGATCTCCTGAGGTCCCTTCCAACCCTGATATTCTATGATTCTATACTTCTATGA
The DNA here is from genome assembly GCF_965140285.1 of Lepidochelys kempii. Lineage (NCBI taxonomy): Eukaryota > Metazoa > Chordata > Testudines > Cheloniidae > Lepidochelys > Lepidochelys kempii. The sequence goes on along the minus strand of NC_136393.1, from coordinate 45,249,502 downwards.
TTCTAATGCTCCTATCCTTTGAAAAAGCCAAAACCGGGCCTATATGGGTGCCCATTTTATCGGTTCGTTCAAGATCTGCGTGGGATAAATAGTTATAACCCCCCCACCAAGTGGTCCCTGATCCGAGTACTATCCTGACACTGATTCCCCAGTCGGCCAGTGGTGTCCTATTGCAGTACCTAGGGGATCGCCCATGCCCCATAGTTTACTATTCAGAACAATAGGACCCGGTCATTCGGGGATTGGTCTCCTGTGTGCGGTCCATTGCCGCTGCAGCCCTGATGGTGGAACGGTCACACCCTATTGTTCTGGGGCACCCTTTGCCTGTCTGGGTCCCCCACGAAGTTGAGTTTCTCTTAAAACAGCATACAACGCAAGCGCTCTCTCCGCAGTGGGCCCACAAATACGGGCGGGTTCTGCTGGATTCAATTATTGGGGTCTCGAGACTCAATCAGGACTGTTTGTTTTCTTGTTACTTGGACTTATATTTGTTGTCCTGTTTTGTGCGTCGTACACGGGAGGATGCAAATACTGGTATGGGAGGCCTGTGGAATCCCCTCTCTATTTTTGAGTTCGGTACACAGATGGGAAGGCAACAGCTTCCTGGATTTAACCCATGCTATAGCACAGGGGGTTAACCGAACACGGTGTTGGCTCTGTATTCATACCCCCACGTACATAGGTCAGGGAATCCCGTTGGTAAGGGAGCCTATCCCTCTCAACCGAACCCTCCTGGCCGGATTATGGACAGACACTCCATTTAACTGGAATGTTACAATCCAAACTTGGTCTATTGATATGGTGGCCCAGGGTAGTTATGCTTTATGTGTGTCATGACGTAAGAATTTCGAAAATACAGTTTTTGTGCGTAACTTTGTAGGGTCCAATGATACCACCCGCATTAGCTCTGGTGTGGCAAGTCCCCCCAAGTATTCCAGGGCGCCGTGGCCGGTCCCTGAGGGATCAGGCTGGTTCTGGTTGTGCAACCACACGGCTTATAAGGTCCTCCCGGCAGGTTGGTGTGGTACATGCACCTTAGTACCCGCTGTTACAGTACACCAGGCCCTAGCCCAGGGGGAAATTGGGAACCTGGTATGGAGGAACCGAGGAAATGTCCCATCAAATCCTCTCTCTGAACGGCCTACAGGCTTTCACTCCTTTGTTCGTTGGTTTTTGCCCTGGGTGGGGGTGAGTGAATTGGAAAAGCCTACAGTTAATATTTCTGCAGCCTTAGAATTAATGGCAAATGCCACTGCAGACGCCTTGTCTCCCCTTCAAATGGAGGTGACTCAGTTATCTCAGCCCACACTGCAGAACCCCTTAGCCTTAGACTATCTCCTTGCAAACCAGGGGGCATTTGTGCTCTTGTTAACTCAAGCTGTTGTGTCTTTGTGAATCAACACCGCAGGGTGGAAGCCGATATCCACAGCCTTATTCAGCAGGCCACCTCACTTCACCTCACTTGACGACACCAGTACTGGATTCCGTGAGGCCTGGAGCTGGCTCACCTCCTGGCTGCCAGACTTGGGGGCTTGGGGAAGGCATATTTTGTACCTCCTTCTTATGGCTGTTTCTCTTTTTGTATTACTTTTTGTATGCCTACAATGCTGTAGTATGTGCTGCCGGCAAATTTTAATCTTGCATCGAGGTTATTCTGTCCCGATATAGTTTACTGACGTACATAAGAAAAGGAGGGACTGTCAGGGGAAATCAACCTAGTTAGCATATGTGACTCCATTTTGGGTTTCCTCTCGGCCATTAACTAGAAGTGAGCACATCACATACCAAGGGAGGAGGATCCTTCAGGGTGGACAGCTGGACAGTTTCAAGATAAGGGAAACAAAGGAGACAGGAACCAGCCGAGGTGCCTGAAATAGCTGCTAATTCAGATTTTTTGCAGGGGGAAGGTGGCTGCAGGGCATTGGTGATAGATAAAGAAAAGGCCTGTTTGTTGGGTTATGCGCCCCGAGGCTCACAGGCAGGATGTTTTGCCAACAGTTTATAATCTTTGTGTAACCTGTAATCGGGGTCCCGTTGAGCTTAAGAGAACGGTACCACGCTCGAGCATAATAAACCTACAAACTCTGAGACACTCTGCAGTCTGTCTTTATTTGGTTGCCTCAGCCTAGAAACGAAGTGTAAGTGTCCTAACTGGAATAATTCGTAACAGTTGCTGTGAAATATGAAGGGAAGCTGTCGGGATTCCTGTCCCCATCCCCGGCTCAGAGCTCTGCTTCCCGTCTAAGCCTGTGGCTGGCAGGCGTGTGGGAAATCAGAAGACCCTCTCCTTCTCGGTGTGCTGGGGGGACAAGGAGCTCTCACCATCTCCCAGCCCCTGGAGCCTCCTGGCTGCTCTGAGCAGGTGCCTGTGGGATTCTGCTACTCTGGCCCTTCACTCTTTTCTTTCTTTGCCATGATTAGTGGGACTGTGGCAGGGGCAGCAAGTGCTGAGCGGGGGACTCTTGTTGTTTCAGATGCCGGTGACCTTGGAGGAGGTGGCTGTGTATTTCACCCAGGGGCAGGGGGCTCTGCTGGACCCCGCTCAGCATCTGATAGGTTCTGACCAGTGTTCCCTCAGTTTTTACATCCAAGTGCGGAATGAATTTGGTTCTACGCACCAGTATGTGACACATCATCTCCATATTGGTGCACAGAACAAAATTCATGGGGTGGGGGTGGGGCCGAGGGATTCGGAGTGTGGGAACTGGCTCAGGACTGGGACAGGGATGAGGTGCGGGGGGTGAGCACTCTGGATTCAGGTGCGGGCTCTGGGGTGGGGCTGGGGATGTGGAGGTTGACGTGTGAGAGGGGGTTCAGGGCTGGGACAGAGGGATGGGGTGCGGAGGGGTGAGTGCCCTGGCTAGGCATGTGGGGGTTGGGACTGGGGATGAGGGGTTTGGGGTTCAGACTGCAGTGGAGAGAGGACTCCCCCAGCTCTCTCTCACCAGAGCAGTTTGGGGCCAGGTCAGAGGCAGCTCTCCCCAGCCACGGCGGCTCCTGTGGTCCTGGGCCAGGCTGAGGGAGGGGTTCCACTCCCCAGCAGCTCCAGTGGACCTGGGCCAAGCCTGGGGAGGGGCTCCTCTCCCTGCCTGCCTCCACGGCCCTCCATAGCCTGCAGTGCAGCTGCGTAGCCTGCAGGGAACACAGTTTCTGACCCCCGACCTCCCGTTAGCAGAGTGATTGCTAGTCCCTGAGTTCCCCCTTTGGGGCCAGGTTGTCTCATTCCCAAATAGTCTCGCATTGCTCAAGGCCGTGCTGAAAAGCATTTAGTGTTTGTACATTTTATCCCTTATGGGCCAGAATTAACTAGATGCTAAAAAGGTGGGAGAAGGGACAGTAAAATGTGGAGTTTTCGCTTTTGTGCTATTTCAGGGCAATGGGGCGAGTGCGAGAGATTCCCTCCTTCCCCTCTCACTGTCACGCTCCTCTCTCCACACAGCAGCCTCTGTCCCAGCCATGGAAAGTTTAACCTGCCTCCGTTCTATCCCTCCATCTCCCACGGTGTCATGTACCACCCTGTCCCCGGCTCTCCATGCTTAGGAGTCACAGCTTTGATGTCTATGATCTTAGTCAGACTTCGGAGGGCTGGAGAAGGAAGTGTCACAGACCTGGAGTGGGCAGGGAAATCTCAATGAACTTCAAAGCACAGTTGGACCTTCAGATCTTAGAGCCCCGTTTCCATCTATTGGTAAAATTACTTCTCGGCTTTTTCTAGGTTTGCTCCAGATCATTTGTAGATGGGAAGGTTGTTTTCTCTTTCGTTCTCTTTCTTTTATGATGATGCTAAAACTTTTGTAACTAATACAGCTGAATCATGAGGCGAGAAGCAAAGCCGGTTTAGCCACTTCAGAAGAAAATGGGTAAATTTCTTCCCCTGATTTTGAATCTTAAAGGATTCTCTGAGATTTCCATGAACAGGAAGAAAGGGGTAAACAAAGAAACTTACAATTCATCTGTAGTAGAGTGTGTAGGTCACTTATGCAATGGAGTTCCCTGACCCCATGACCCAGCAAAGACTTTTCAAGTATAAAGGACCCAAGTACAAGAAACGGGGAAAGGGCTTCTGGCCCCATCTCTACTCAGGGCAGCAAGATCTCTTGAAAGACAACAGGAGCATCATTGAGCTGGGGGAGTGGTCCTAGCTGGAAGGCTTTCCAATGAGCTTGAACTGCTGAAAGCTTTTGGGTGAGAGAAATCCTTTTGCTTGTAAGGGTACGTCAACACTGCAAACTTAAGTTGACCTGTATTAGGTTGACTTCTAACCACTCAAGTAATGATTGCGGTAGATGATGTCCACACTGTCCTCCTTGGGTCGGTGGGGTGTGTCCTCACCAGGAGCACTTCCACCGACCTAGGAGGGGCAATGTGGGGAACTGAGAGCCCGCTCTGCCAACTCCAGCAGCATCTCGCTCCCAGGAACGTGGCTGCCGTACAAGCTCTGTGTGAATTGCTCCCCATCTAGGCCCCGTTCCCTGCTGGGCTGCCCCCCCCCACTCCCTCTTCCCCAAAAAGAGCGAGGGAGGCCAGCTGGAGCTTCTCCCTCCTCCGCCCCCCCCAGCACCATTCCCCTCCCAGTTTGACACCAGACCATAAATAACTACTCTGAGTGCAGTCTTTACTTGTGCACCCACTTTACAGTAGTTTCATCTCGACCAATGAATTCTTCCCCGTTGGTCAGAACTGAGTCTAACCCACCTGCCCCCTGGTTCCTTCCTCCACCATCGGAAAGCAGAACTTGTCCCTGAAGCGTTCCCTGCACTTCTGGCACAGTGGGTGCTGTTAGGGTGGCCAGGTACCTGGCTTTCAACCATGAAGTCCAGTGGAAAAGGGGACCTGACAGTGTCCGATCACATCTACTGACCGGACAGCCAAAGTCGAGTTACTGCGGGTGGGGAGGCACTGGGTCATCACTCCCATCAGAGCCGACTCAGCCGGGGCTGCCTCCTACCTGCACTGGGCAGCTGCAGCTCCCAGCCCTGGCTCCACAGACAAGCCCTTCCTGACCTAGGCAGGGAAGGGGGAAAGAGAAGTGGAGGGCGGGTAGACCCTTGGAGGAAGAGGTGGAGTCGGAGCAGGGCCTTGAAGGGAAGAGGTGGGGCAGGGATGGGACCTTGGGGGGAAGGGGCGGGGCAGGGGAGGTTGCAGCACTCCGACTTGAGTGTCCATTTTTAAAATATTTCCAAATTGGCAACCCGAGTCGCTAGCTGAGAGGTTGTGAAAATTTTTAACAAACATAGAAATACCCTTTTTCACAGCAGCGGATTTACTAACTGCCAATAAAGAAATTATGATTTTCATGTTTATAGGAGTAAGGGGATTGTTGGCCCCTTACTGAAACTTAATGGGTTGGCCATTAGTTAGCTCCAAACCCCAAAGAAAGGGGAAGGGCCAATGAGAAATGAAGATCCTGAGACTGACAAGGGGTGGGGGGGGGGGCAATGCTGTAGGTCAGCCTGATTGACAGGGCAGGCAGGCCAATGAGGGAGTCAGCAGCCAGGGTCCTCTCCCTTGTGTCACCTGGAGCTGGCTGGGCTTGAGCAGAGCAGGAGGGGCTAAGGAGAGAGGAGGGCTGGGCTGGGCTGGAGGCAGAGGGAAACTGGAGCAGCCAGGAGCAGTGAGCGAAGGGGACCCTGGGCAAAGGGCCCAGGGCAGGGAGAGTCCCTCAACCAAGAGGCCTTGCAGGCCAGACTGGGTGGGGGATCATAACCCTGACAGGAAGCAGCTGACGCTAGGAAGAAGGGTCCTACTACCTGGAGCCTGAAGCCAACACCAGAGTTAGTGTCCAACCCTGGGCATGCCTGCAGCACAGTCAGGGTCTGGGCAGGAGGCCTGGGACGTTGGAGGGACAGACTGTGAAGTTCCCTGGCATTCCAGAGAGTGTTGTTTGGGGTTCCCCCCCCACAGAGCGTGGTGACATGTTTTCCTTTCATCTTTCCCACTTTTCTCTTTATTTTTATATTACTTGCTGTTTAATAAATTGTATTTGTTCTTAACTCTGTGCAATGATGAAGGAAGCATCCAGAGTGGAGAGAACACCCCACAATGGGGACAGCTGTCCTGAGTGATCACAAGGTTGGGGGTCGAGCACCTCAGGAGCCCTGGGCCCAGCCTTGGGGTTACAGGGGTCCATAGTGGAAGCAGGCGGCGGGGGGGGGGGACGGGTCCTCGATGTCATGCAAGCCTCTGGGTAAAGGACTCAGATCCTTTTGCTCGCCATTTCCTCTGGGGCTCGGTAGAAGTCAGAAAAGTTCCCCACACTAGGAGGAGTGTTCCCCCCTCTTACCTCTGTGCATATTGATTGGTTTCTAGTAAAGTTAATTGGGATTATAGGGGCAAGTGTGAGAGCGGGCACCAGCGAGAGTTGCTGGCCACCCTCTGAGTCCACCAAATTTGGCGGTTAGAACCCCTGGGCAAGATGCTCATGATGGTCCCTTGTGACCTTGGAGCCTGTGAGTGTAACAGGAGCCGGGCACAGGGATGCTGATCCTTCGGTGAGTTGATCGCTAGGACCCAAGAGCGGCTGGGGGGCGGCTCTGGGGGGAGCGATCGCGGGGCTCAGCCCGGCCCAGGAAGTGACTCGCAGCCGCTGCGGGGACTCTGGCTCCCGGCGAGATCCCCGAGCCCCGGCGGCTGGTGCTGGGAGCCCGGAGCCCGGGCTGCAGCCGCGAGAGGGGAACCTCCAGCCGGGCCCTGCCCGCTGCTCCCCGGGAGCCTCTCCCAGGGCAGAGCCCCCAGCCCGGTCAGGGCCCCTTCCCGGCCCGGCCCCTGCCCCGGGGGGCCCCGCTCGGAGGGAAGGTAAGAGAGACCCTCCCATCCCCCCCTTGCAGCGGCCCCCCCCCGTCACATCTGGGCTGCAGGGGGAGGAGGATAAAGAGGGGCCGGAGGCGGGTGCAGGGGATGCCGGGGGCAGGCTGGGATGGGGGCAGGGGTGCACTGAAGGGAAGATGGGGCAATGGAGGAGGATCGGGGACTGTGACATGGACAGAAGCCCCTTCCTTAACCTCCCTCTCGCCCCGACAGGGTGAGGAATCAGGTCCACGTTTCACCAAAGATCGGCCAGTCTTCCAGGGGACAGAGAAGGGAAATGCTGTGTTGGAGCCAGCTCAGGTAGGGGAGTCTCAGGGCGCTGCTGGGCGGGGGAGGGAGGAGTCAGGGTTTGATAAACCTACTGATTTACTAAGTAGGCCCGTTGTGGCAGGGAAAGGGGAAGGGGACATTCCCCCATTTCTCAGGCAGGATATCACCACCTCGGCAGGGCTGGGAACATTTTCCAGGCTCCCAGTGCTGGAGCCTGACCCCACTTGCCTGGGGCTCCTGTGAAATACGAAGGGAAGCTGTCAGGATTCCTGCCCCTGTCCCCGGCTCAGAGCTCTGCTTCCTGTCCCAGTCTGTGGCTGGCAGGCGTGTGGGAAATGAGAAGATCCTGGCGTGCTCCGTGTGCTGGGGCGGAGAGGGAGCTCTCACCTTCTCCACCCCCTGAAGCCTCCTGGCTGCTCTGAGCAGGGTGGGGGTGGGATTCTGCTACTCTGGCCCTCCCAGAGCTTCACATTTTTTTTTCCTTTCCGATGAGTAGTGGGATTGTGTCTGGGGCAGCAGGTGCTGAGAGGGGGACTCTTGGTGTTTCAGATGCCGGTGACCTTCGAGGAGGTGGCTATTTATTTCACCCAGGGGCAGGGGGCTCTGCTGGACCCCGCTCAGAGAGCCCTCTACAGAGACGTCATGCAGGAAAACTACAAGACGGTGACCTCGCTGGGTAAGGGATTCCCGTCCCCTCAGTTATTAGAAGCTGTGGGGTCTGCGTGTCTTAATGTGGTGAGGTTTTTCCCTGGTCAGTTGGAGCAGAGGCGAATGGGTTCCATAATGCACAGCTGCCATGTGAGAAATACATGCATTTCGGTGCCCTCTCCACTGGGACACGGGAGTCAAAACCCAATGGACAAGCTAAACCATCCCCACCCCTCCAGCTTTCAAAGGGGCATAAATCCGCATTGTCTTGTGTGTGTTGTTTCTTGGCTGCACATACAATCCCTGTTCATCTCCCGCCTTGGGAATAGCTCCAGGCATGGGGGGGACTCTGGGCTCTGCAGGTTTAGAAAGAGGCAGGGTCTTAAGTGCAGACCTGTGTGTGAGTCAGCAAGGCCCCCAGAGCGCACAGATCCTGGCAACGCCTAGTGAGGGTGTAGTAATAATTCAACTCACCCCCCCAGACAACATCCTCTGTGCAAGGGGGCTCAGTGACCCTGTTCCCATCCTCTTGGATTCCACGTTCCTCCAGCAGAGCACAGGGACAGGTTCCACTCACGGAACGTCCTTTGTGACAAATCCTCCACCGATGGTCCATGCACCCTGATCTGGACTCATTTCACCTTCTGCACAGGATTTCCCATTCCCAAACCTGAGCTTATCGCCCGGCTGGAACGAGGGGAAGAGCTGTGGGTGTCTGATCTCCAGGATTTCAAGGACAGAAGGCTTCTGAGATACAGATGCACAGGTGAGCCCTCACAGAGAAACCATCTAGGGAATGAAGGAAAAGTTGAGAATCCCAAAATATGATGTGAGTAACGCCCTCAGTTCTTCTTCATCTCACCGAGAGCAGGGCTATGGTCAGCAGATATTGCTCACGCCATTCCACCCTTCCCGTCTCTCCTTCCTTGTAAGTGTTAGGGTGGGATGTGGAGGCAGAATGCAATTGCTCAGTCTTTGTGTTGGCTTTTCACTCAGTGCTATTCCTCTTTCTCCCCAGCACAATGACTCCTCTCTGGATTGTGTCTCTCCCAGCAGGTGTTGAGCGAGGGAGTGAGAAGAAGGAGGGGAATCATCATGAGGCAGTTCCTGGGGAAGTGGAACCACAGGGGACCTTTTTGGGAAGAGCTGAAGAGAATTTTTCCCATTGCTGGAATCAGGGAGAAGCCTGGGGAAATTGGCACAGGTCAGAGAGGCTTCTGATAAACCAACCCAGGAAGAAAGTGGATGAATCTGTGAATGGTGGGGGAGGAGACGAGAATCCCAGAGAGCAGCAGACAAATCCCAAGGAAGAGACACCCTGGCACTGCCTTGAGTGTGGGAAAGGATTCATTGTGAGATCACAACTTGTTACACATCAGACAGTCCATACGGGAGAGAAACCATTTCAATGCTTGGACAGTGGGGAAAGCTTCAATAAGCGCAGAGATCTTAATAACCATGGGAGAAGCCACACTGTAGACAAGCCCATTCAATGTGTTGAATGCGGGAAATGTTTGAGTTCAAAGTCAGCACTAGATTCACATGAGAATAGCCACACAGGAGAGAGACCCCACATGTGCTTTGACTGTTGGAAAAGTTACAAGTGGAAATCAGACCTTGTTCGTCATCAGGCAATCCACACAGGAGAGAGACCCCACAAGTGCTTGGAGTGTGGGAAAAGTTTCACTTCGAGTTCAGGCCTTGGTTATCATCAGAAAAGCCACACAGGAGAGAGACCCCACAAGTGCTTGGACTGTGGGAAAAGTTTCACTTCGAGTTCATGCCTTGGTTATCATCAGAAAAGCCACACAGGAGAGAGACCCCACAAGTGCTTGGACTGTGGGAAAAGTTTCACTTCGAGTTCATGCCTTGGTTATCATCAGAAAATCCACACAGGAGAGAGATCCCACAAGTGCTTGGACTGTGGGAAAAGTTTCATAACAAAGTCACAACATGTTCAACATCAGGCAGTCCACACAGGAGAGAGACCCCACAAGTGCTTGGACTGTGGGAAAAGTTACAAGCGGAAATCAGACCTTGTTCGTCATCAGGCAAACCACACAGGAGAGAGACCCCACAAGTGCTTGGACTGTGGGAAAAGTTTCGTGCAGAAGTCATACCTTCTTAAACATAAAACAATTCACAAAGGAGAAAGATCCCATAAGTGTTTGGAGTGTGGGAATAGTTTCACAGTGAGGTCAAACCTTATTAATCATCAGAGAATCCACAGTGGAGAAAGACCCCACAAGTGCTTGGACTGTGGGAAAAGTTTCACTTCGAGTTCAGGCCTGGGTTATCATCAGAAAAGCCACACAGGAGAGAGACCCCACAAGTGCTTGGACTGTGGGAAAAGTTTCACTTCGAGTTCATGCCTTGGTTATCATCAGAAAAACCACACAGGAGAGAGACCCCACAAGTGCTTGGACTTTGGGAAAAGTTTCAAGCAGAAATCACAGCTTGTTAATCATCAGGCAATCCACACAGGAGAGAGACCCCATAAGTGCTTGGACTGTGGGAAAAGTTTCACATGGCGGTCACAGCTTGTTAATCATCAGGCAATCCACACAGGAGAAGGACCCCACAAGTGCTTGGACTGTGGGAAATGTTTCACTTGGTAATCAGCCCTTGGTTATCATCAGAAAATCCATACAGGAGAGAGACCCCACAAGTGCTTGGACTGTGGGAAAGGTTTCATACGGACATCAGACCTCGTTTAACATGGAAGAATCCACACAAGATGTAAATTTCTGTGACACATGGTAAGAAAGGGTTAAGGAACTTGTATGTAATTGACTGAGATTCAACTTTTAGAGAGAGATTTTAAAAGTGTTTCCACCTTCATGAAGCTAGAGTTTGAAATGTAAACATGTTAAAGACTTGGAAGAGGGGTAACTGTCATGGTCTATGTTTAGCTATATCTTTTTCGAGGTTAACAATTTATGCAAAGGGTTCCTGTATTCAGAGATTATACCCATCGCCCATGTCACCTTCCCAATTCCAGCTCCCTCTCCTTGAAATCACTGGGGTTAGGGGCTGAAGGATGGAGGGAATGTTTATAGCTGAAATCACCGAAATGTGTTTTGCAAGGTTAATATCAGTGAGATCTGTTTCTCTCTCCTGCTCGGACATTTTCTCTGGGGATCCCGCAGACGGAGAGGAGCAGCTGTTACCATGTTGGGTTCCGATCCCAACGGTGACTGTCTACACTAGTAATTCTCAAACTGTGGGACACGTCCTCCCAATGGAGGCGCAGGAATATGTGAAGGGAGGCGTGACCTCTGGCTGGGACTCTTGAAGAAGGAACTGGCGTATCTGGGAGGTGGGGATGAATACTCAGGCTCTCAAAAGCCAGGTGGAGCAGCAGGGCAGAAGTCAGGGTGGCAATGGGGTGATAAGTCTGCTGTGAACAGTGATATTGAGGAATATCACTTTTCACTCGGTCACCCTTACTTCTGTGCTGCTGCTGGAGGTCTTCAGAGCTGAGCGCATCGCCAGCAACGACTCTGCCTTTAGAGCTGGGTGGCCATATATGTGCTTGTGAGGGCGGGGGCGGAAATGACCACAGATACAAAGAAGGGGGGGGGCAATGAAACACTTTTGAGAATCACTGGTCTACACTCTTATGGTCACCACGTTTACAGAAGGATAAATCTTCTCCAAAGTATGTCTTGTGAAGTATCATAGGAAAAGTTATCATCTCCTGAATATTATTGTCCTGTTGAAATGTGTCTATCAGCGCTGTCCATGGAGGTCTGAGAGTTTGCTGTACGTTTGTTACATGCTGGAAAGCTGGAAAACGCCCACAGACTAGCTCTTTAGAGACAATGGTACCTGCAGACCAGCTAGGTGCTAAGTGGCCATTCATTGCTTAGCTGGCCATTCACCAGCTGTGGAGCTGTGAACAAGAGAGTTACAATTCACCAGAAGGATGGCTGGACGCTCACTTGGGCCACAGACTGATTGTTGCCTGCCCCCTGGCTGGAGCTTGAATCTCAAAGAAGAGAATGGTATAAAAGCAGAAGGGAGAATTGCCTCCATTTTTACCTCTCCTCTCCCATCTTTACAGAAGTCAACAATATGCCTTGAAAGGCCACAGAGGCCTTGGACTGGGGAGGACACACCAAGGCGGGAAGGAAATCCCTCCTGGGTACGAAGAACTGTGAACCGCTTGCAATAGCGGGCGGGGTGCGAAAACCTGCTTGCTTCGTATTTTCCTTAGATTGGTCAAATTTACGATTTAAAATGCATGTTTTAATTGTATAGATTTAACTAGTTCTGACCTTTCACATCTTTCTCCCTTGTGATCCCTGAAAACCTCCTTGTTCCAGTTAATAAACTGATTTTAGTGTTTTGTCTGGACCTGTGTGTTTTCCTTGAAGTGTTTGGGGGATTTCACTTGAGTGAACAAGGCTATGACCTAATCCGACCCCTTTGTGGGGGGGGATGACCCACTAATTATTGAGTTTGTCTAGCACAGTGAACAGACTGAGCAGTCCAAGATGCAGATTCCCGGGGTGCAAGGCTGGGAGTAGAAAAGTAGCTGATGTTGCTGAGTCCTTTAGTAACTTCATGAGTGTCTGGCTAGTCACACTCAGTACCGTGCAGCCAGGAGTGAGTTTGAATGCTAGCAGCTGTGTGTGAGCAGACCGTGAAGAATGAGGGGAGATTTGATAGCTGCTTTCAATTACCTGAAAGGTGGTTCCAAAGAGGATGGATCTAGACTATTCTCAGTGGTAGCGGATGACAGGACAAGGAGTAATGGTCTAAAGTTGCAGTGGGGGAGGTTTAGGTTGGATATTAGGAAAAACTTTTTCACTAGGAGGGTGGTGAAACACTGGCATGCGTTACCTAGGGAGGTGGTAGAATCTCCTTCCTTAGAAATTTTTAAGGTCAGGCTTGACAAAGCCCTGGGTGGAATGATTTAATTGGGGATTGGTCCTGCTTTGAGCAGGGGGTTGGACTAGATGACCTCCTGAGGTCCCTTCCAACCCTGATATTCTATGATTCTAATGCTCCTATCCTTCCTGTGAAAAAGCCAAAACCGGGCCCAGATGGGCGCCCAGTTTATCGGTCCCTGATCCGAGTACTGTCCTGACACTGATTCCCCAGTCTGCCAGTGGTGTCCTATTGCAGTACCTAGGGGATCGCCCACGCCCCATAGCTTACTATTCCGTACAATGAGACCCGATCATTCGGGGGTTGGTCTCCTGTGTGTGGTCCATTGCCGCTGCAGCCCTTATGGTGGAACGGTCACGCCCTATTGTTCTGGGGCACCCTTTGCCTGTCTGGGTCCCCCACGAAGTTGAGGTTCTCTTAAAGCAGCATACAACGCAAGCGCTGTCTCCGCAGTGGGCCCACAAATATGAGCGGATTCTGCTGGATCTCAAGACTCCATCAGGACTTCTTGTTTTCTTGTTACTTGGACTTATATTTGTTGTCCTGTTTTGTGCGTGGTACACGGGAGGATGCAAATACTGATATGGGTGGCCTGTGAAATCCCCTCTCTATTCTCGAGTTCGTTACACGGATGGGAAGGCAACAACTTCCTGGATTTAACCCATGCTATAGCACAGGGGGTTAACCGAATACGGTGTTGGCTCTGTATTCATACCCCCACGTACATAGGTCAGGGAATCCCGTTGGTAAGGGAGCCTATCCCTCTCAACCGAACCCTTCTGGCCGGATTATGGACAGACACTCCATTTAACTGGAATGTTACAATCCAAACTTGGTCTATTGATATGGTGGCCCAGGGTAGTTATGCTTTATGTGTGTCATGACGTAAGAATTTCGAAAATACAGTTTTTGTGGGTAACTTTGTAGGGTCCAATGATACCACCCGCATTAGCTCTGGTGCGGCAAGTCCCCCCAAGTATTCCAGGGTGCCGTGGCCAGTCCCTGAGGGATCAGGCTGGTTCTGGTTGTGCAACCACACGGCTTATAAGGTCCTCCCGGCAGGTTGGTGTGGTACATGCACCTTAGTACCCGCTGTTACAGTACACCAGACACTGGCCCAGGGGGAAATTGGGAACCTGGTATGGAGGAACTGACGAAATGTCCCATCAAATCCTCTCTCTGAACGGCCTACAGGCTTTCACTCCTTTGTTCATTGGGTTTTGCCCTGGGTGGGGGTGAGTGAATTGGAAAAGCCTACAGTTAATATTTCTGCAGCCTTAGAATTAATGGCAAATGCCACTGCAGACGCCTTGTCAACCCTTCAAATGGAGGTGACTCAGTTATCTCAGCCCACACTGCAGAACCCCTTAGCCTTAGACTATCTCCTTGCAAACCGGGGGGCGGGGGTTGTGCTTTTGTTAACTCAAGCTGTTGTGTCTTTGTGAATCAACACAGCAGGGTAGAAGTCGATATCCACAACCTTATGCAGCAGGCCACCTCACTTCACCGTGTCACCCTTGACGACACGAGTACCGGATTCCACCACACGCTCCTCTCTCCACACCTCACCTCCTGGCTGCCAGACTTGGGGGCTTGGGGAAGGCGTATTTTGTACCTCCTTCTTATGGCTGTTTCTCTTTTTGTATTACTTTTTGTATGCCTACAATGCTGTAGTATGTGCTGCCGGCAAATTTTAATCTTGCATCGAGGTTATTCTGTCCCGATATAGTTTACTGACGTACATAAGAAAAGGAAGGACTGTCAGGGGAAATCAACCGAGTTAGCATATGTGACTCCATTTTGGGTTTCCTGTCGGCCATTAACTAGAAGCGAGCACATCACGTACCAAGGGAGGAGGATCCTTCAGGGTGGACAGCTGGACAGTTTCAAGATAAGGGAAACAACGGAGACAGGAACCAGCCGAGGTGCCTGAAATAGCTGCTAATTCAGCTTTTTTGCAGGAGGAAAGTGGCTGCAGGGGACTGGTGATAGATAAGGAGAAGGCCTGTTTATTGGGTTAGGTGCCCGCCCTCCCCACGCCCCGCCCCAGGTACACAGGCAGGATGTTTTGTCAACAGTATATAATCTTGGTGTAACCTGTAATTGGGGTCTCCTTCTGCAGTCTGTCTTTATTTGGTTGCCTCAGCTTAGAAACGAGCTGTACATGTCCTAACTGGAATAATTCATAACAGTTGCTGTGAAATATGAAGGGAAGCTGTCGGGATTCCTGTCCCCGTCCCCGGCTCAGAGCTCTGCTTCCCGTCTCAGCCTGTGGCTGGCAGGCGTGTGGGAAATGAGAAGACCCTCCCCTTCTCCGTGTGCTGGGGGGACAAGGCGCTCTCACCGTCTCCCAGCCCTCGGAGCCTCCTGGCTGCTCTGAGCAGGTGCCTGTGGGATTCTGCTACTCTGGCCCTTCACTCTTTTCTTTCTTTGCCATGATTAGTGGGACTGTGGCAGGGGCAGCAGGTGCTGAGCGGGGGACTCTTGTTGTTTCAGATGCCGGTGACCTTGGAGGAGGTGGCTGTGTATTTCACCCAGGGGCAGGGGGCTCTGCTGGACCCCGCTCAGCATCTGATGCGTTCTGACCAGTGTTCCCTCAGTTTTTACGTCCAAGTGCGGAATGAATTTGGTTCTACGCACCAGTATGTGACACATCATCTCCATATAGGTGCACAGAACAAAATTCATGGGGTGGGGGTGGGGCCGAGGGATTTGGAGTGTGGGATCTGGCTCAGGACTGGGACAGGGATGAGGTGAAGGGGGTGAGGGCTCTGGATTCAGATGCGGGCTCTGGGGTGGGGCTGGGGATGTGGAGGTTGACGTGTGAGAGGGGGTTCAGGGCTGGGACAGAGGGATGGGGTGCGGAGGGGTGAGTGCCCTGGCTAGGCATGTGGGGGTTGGGACTGGGGATGAGGGGTTTGGGGTTCAGACTGCAGTGGAGAGAGGACTCCCCCAGCCCTTTCACCACAGTAGTTTGGGGCCAGTTCAGAGGCAGCTCTCCCCAGCCACGGCGTCCTGGGCCAGGCTGAGGGAGGGGTTCCACTCCCCAGCAGCTCCAGTGGACCTGGGCCAAGCCTGGGGAGGGGCTCCTCTCCCTGCCTGCCTCCACGGCCCTCCATAGCCTGCAGTGCAGCTGCGTAGCCTGCAGGGAACACAGTTTCTGACCCCCGACCTCCCTTTAGCAGAGTGATTGCTAGTCCCTGAGTTCCCCCTTTGGGGCCAGGTTGTCTCATTCCCAAATAGTCTCGCATTGCTCAAGGCCGTGCTGAAAAGCATTTAGTGTTTGTACATTTTATCCCTTATGGGCCAGAATTAACTAGATGCTAAAAAGGTGGGAGAAGGGACAATAAAATGTGGTGTTTTCTCTTTTGTGCTATTTCAGGGCAATGGGGCAAGTACAAGAGATTCCCTCCTTCCCCTCTCACTGTCACGCTCCTCTCTTCACACAGCAGCCTCTGTCCCAGCCATGGAAAGTTTAACCTGCCTCCGTTCTATCCCTCCATCTCCCACGGTGTCACATACCACCCTGTCCCCGGATCTCCATGCTTAGGAGTCACAGCTTTGATGTCTATGGTCTAAGTCAGACTCCAGAGGGCTGGAGAAGGAAGTGTCACAGACCTGGAGTGGGTAGGGAAATCTCAATGAACTTCAAAGCACAGTTGGACCTTCAGATCTTAGAGCCCCGTTTCCATCTATTGGTAAAATTGCTTCCCGGCTTTTTCTAGGTTTCGTCCAGATCATTTGTAGATGGGAAGGTTGTTTTCTCTTTCGTTCTCTTTCTTTTATGATGATGCTAAAACTTTTGTAACTAATACAGCTGAATCATGAGGCGAGAAGCAAAGCCGGTTTAGCCACTTCAGAAGAAAATGGGTAAATTTCTTCCCCTGATTTTGAGTCTTAAAGGATTCTCTGAGATTTCCATGAACAGGAAGAAAGGGGTAAACAAAGAAACTTACAATTCATCTGTAGTACAGTGTGTAGGTCACTTATGCCATGGACTTCCCTGACCCCATGACCCAGCAAAGACTTTTCAAATATAAAGGACCCGAGTACAAGAAGCGGGGAAAGGGGTTCTGGCCCCATCTCTGCTCAGGGCAGCAAGATCTCTTGAAAGACAACAGGAGCATCACTGAGCTGGGGGAGTGGTCCGAGCTGGAAGGCTTTCCAATGAGCTTGGACTGCTGAAAGCTTTTGGGTGAGAGAAATCCTTTTGCTTGTAAGGGTACGTCTACACTCCAAACTTAAGTTGACCTGTATTAGGTTGACTTCTAACCACTCCAGTAATGACTGCGGTAGATGATGTCCACACTGTCCTCCTTGGGTCGGTGGGGTGTGTCCTCACCAGGAGCACTTCCACCGACCTAGGAGGGGCAATGTGGGGAACTGAGAGCCCGCTCTGCCAACTCCAGCAGCATCTCTCTCCCAGGAACGTGGCTGCCGTACAAGCTCTGTGTGAATTGCTCCCCATCTAGGCCCCGTTCCCTGCTGGGCTGCCCCCCCCACTCCCTCTTCCCCATAAAGAGCGAGGGAGGCCAGCTGGAGCTTCTCCCTCCTCCGCCCCCCCCGCACCATTCCCCTCCCAGTATGGGACCAGACCATAAATAACTACTCTGAGTGCAGTCTTTAGTTCTGCACCCACTTTACAGTAATTTCATCTCAACCAATGAATTCTTCCCCGTTGGTCAGAACTGAGTCTAACCCACCTGCCCCCTGGTTCCTTCCTCCACCATCGGAAAGCAGAACTTGTCCCTGACGCGTTCCCAGCACTTCTGGCACAGTGGGTGCTGTTAGGGTGGCCAGGTGCCCGGTTTTCAACCATGAAGTCCAGTGGAAAAGGGGACCTGACAGTGTCCGATCACATCTACTGACCGGACAGCCAAAGTCGAGTTACTGCGGGTGGGGAGGCACTGGGTCATCACTCCCATCAGAGCCGACTCAGCCGGGGCTGCCTCCTACCTGCACTGGGCAGCTGCAGCTCCCAGCCCCGGCTCCACAGACAAGCCCTTCCTGACCTAGGCAGGGAAGGGGGAAAGAGAAGTGGAGGGCGGGTAGACCCTTGGAGGAAGAGGTGGAGTCGGAGCAGGGCCTTGGAGGGAAGAGGTGGGGCAGGGATGGGACCTTGGAGGGAAAAGGCGGGGCAGGGGAGGTTGCAGCACTCCGACTTGAGTGTCCATTTTTAAAATATTCCCAAATTGGCAACCTGAGTCGCTAGCTGAGAGGTTGTGAAAATTTTTAGCAAACATAGAAATTGCATTTTACACAGCAGCGGATTTACTAGTTACCAATAAAGAAATTATGATTTTCATGTTTATAGGAGTAAGGGGATTGTTGGCCCCTTACTGAAACTTAATGGGTTGGCCATTAGTTAGGCCGTCTCCTAACACCAAAAGAAAGGGGAAGGGCCAATGAGAAATGAAGATCCTGAGACTGACAAGGGGCGGGGGGGGGGGACATTGCTGTAGGTCAGCCTGATTGACAGGGCAGGCAGGCCAATGAGGGAGTCAGCAGCCGGGTCCTCTCCTTTGTGTCAGCTGGAGCTGGCTGGGCTAGAGCAGAGCAGGAGGGGCTAAGGAGAGAGGAGGGCTCGGCTGGAGGCAGAGGGATGTGGGAGGGACAGACTGTGAAGGGCCCTGGCATTCCAGAGAGTGTTGTTTGGGGTTCCCCCCCACACAGCGGGATGACATGTTTTCCTTTCATCTTTCCCACTTTTCTCCTTATTTTTGTATTACATCCTGTTTAATAAATTGCATTTGTTCTTAACTCTGTGCAATGATGAAGGAAGCATCCAGAGTGGAGAGAACACCCCACAATGGGGACAGCTGTCCTGAGTGATCACAACATTGGGGGTCAAGCACCTCAGGAGCCCTGGGCCCAGCATTGGGGTTACAGGGGTCCAGAGTGGAAGCGGGCAGCGGGAGGGGTGCTCGAGCTCATGCAGGCCTCTGGGTAAAGGACTCAGATCGTTTTGCTTGCCAGTTCCTCTGGGGCTTGGTAGAAGCCAGAAAAGTTCTCCACACTAGGAGGAGTGTTCCCCCTTTTTACCTCCCCAGGCTTGGCCCAGGTCCACTGGAGCTGCTGGGGAGAGGAACCCCTCAAACACCAACACCAGAGTTAGTGTCCAACCCTGGGCTTGCCTGCAACACAGCCAGGGCCTGTGCAGGAGGCCTTGGATGTGGGAGGGACAGCTAGAAAAGTTCCCCACACTAGGAGTGTCCTCCCTCTTACCTCTGTGCATATTTATTGGTTTCTACTAAAGTTAATTAGGATTTTAGGGGCAAGTGTCAGAGCGGGCACCAGCGAGAGTTGCTGGCCACTCTCTGAGGCCACCAAATTTGGTGGTGAGAACCCCTGGGCAAGATGCTCATGATGGTCCCTTGTGACCTTGGAGCCTGTGAGTGTAACAGGAGCCGGGCACCGGGATGCTGATCCTTCGGTGAGTTGATCGCTAGGACCCAGGAGCGGCTGGGGGGCGGCTCTGGGGGGAGCGATCGCGGGGCTCAGGCCCGGCCCAGGAAGTGACTCGCAGCCGCTGCGGGGACTCTGGCTCCCGGCGAGATCCCCGAGCCCCGGCGGCTGGTGCTGGGAGCCCGGAGCCCGGGAGGGGGGAACCTCCAGCCGGGCCCTTCCCGCTGCTCCCCGGTAGCCACTCCCAGGGCAGAGCCCCCAGATCGGCCAGGGCCCCTTCCCGGCCCGGCCCCTGCCCCGGGGGGCCCCGCACGGAGGGAAGGTAAGAGAGACCCTCCCATCCCCCCTTGCAGCGGGGCCCATCCCCGTCACATCTGGGCTGCAGGGGGAGGAGGATAAAGAGGGGCTGGAGGCGGGTGCAGGGGATGCCGGGGGCAGGCTGGGATGGGGGCAGGGGTGCACGGGAGGGAAGATGGGGCAATGGAGGAGGATCGGGGACTGTGGGGCTGAGGGGAGCGAGGTCGGGAATGGGGGAAGATGTGAGTGGGGGGCACAGCGAGGGAAAGGGGGGATGTGGGGAGGCGGGCGGGTGGAGATGCCCAGGCAGCTTCTCCGCCCCATGGGAGACGAGGTGGGAGGAGCGGAGAGAAGCTCTTCTCATCTTTGGGAGTGATCAGGGGACTAACCCCTCAGGGTGCAGAAGCTACAAGGAAACCCCCACCCCCCCGACACACTCAGCTCTCAGTGTGTTATTGTCAGACACCCCTGTGGTGGTGGGGTCTGTGTGCCCTGAGTGTTGGGGGCTGCCCAGGGCCTTGTTTGATTTCCCTGTAGAGTTTAGATCTCAGCCACACCAGAGTCAGACCGGAGTCACTGCTGGCTCAGGCAGGGGGATGCGCGGATAGGCCAATGGGATCAGCCTCTTCCTGCCTGTCCCTGGGGGCTGCCGGGGAGTCCAGGGCAGCTCAATCTTCAGGTGATGCCAGCAGAGGGCTCCAGCTACTGGTAAGGGAGAGGGGTTTACACTGCAGTGGGGGGAAATCTCCCAAAGTGGCCCTTTTGGTTCTTCCCTTTTTTTAGCATTTGGCTCAGAGATGCTGTTACTGGGAGGGTCTTGTTGCCCGCACCCAGTGCCAGAGGCAAGCAACAGCGTTAGGGGAGGGGTTCGCTACCTGGTGTGCTTCACCCAATAATCACAACGGGGTGGAGAAAAGCAGAAGAGTTTATCTGAAGCGTTAAAAAGGTCCAGGGAGAATAGAATCTCAAATCCTGTTCACAGAGCAGGAAGTTACAGAGGCTTTTATACATCCTTTCTTCAGCATACTTATCCAATAGCAAGCTGCCCTAAGTATCCATATAGCCAGCCAATCCAGTTCCCAGCTAGTTTCCTTGTTTTTTGTATCATTTGTTAAACTATACATAAAGCTGCTTTATTCAGCATTGTTCATCCATATCTGCCCTGTTTGACCTTGTTTAGTTTCAGGCAGTCTGACTCTACAACATATTGTTGCAGATCCTCAGCATAACTGCTGCGAGTGCCTCCTGGCCGGGGTGCGGGGGCCGAAGGGGACACCTCCTCTGCCATTACAGTGGGGGTGGGGGTCTGGGGACTAACATTAGCTACTAACGAACCAGTCGGAGTCAAATTAGAGTGCTGTAAAATATCTGGTTGAGTACATAAAGCCAGAAACAAATGCGCATACATATGTTCATTCCACTTTCTTGTTCTCTGACAGAACAGGAGTAACTGGAGGATCGTGTTGTAATTAATTGACCCTCTTGGTGGCCACCACTCCTGGTCCTCTAGTTGATATTGAGGCAAGCCAACTGTACAGAATCGTTTTAATTGGCTCTTAGTCATCGGATCCGCACTAAATACCTTCCAGTTTGCTAGAATGTATTCTAGGGGCGTACACTGTGCCCTAACCCCCGAGCTCTGTCCCTGTCCCATACCTACAGGGTAACTCTGGGCATCCCCAGGTTCCAACAGAGCATACAATCCGGATTTCAAAGGTTCCTACCTTATCCAAGGGACCGGTTCCTCACTGTCGCCCACAGCGGCTTCTCCACTATATGAGTGCGTTGTGCCCTCCAGGCTCGATCAAATCGCGTCTCCTCCGAGGCCCCCGATGAACTCACGCGTGTGCGCTGGGCGTCGGTTCTCGCTGCAATCCTTGACCTCCAGGAGGGGTCCGGGCAAGGCTAAATAGCAGCCTCGTCGCCCACCCAGGGACGCCAAAAGCTGTTGCTGGCACCCAGTGCCAGAGGCGAGCAACAGCAGTGGAGAGGGGGTTCGCTACCCGGTGTGCTTCACCCAATAATCACAACGGGGTGGAGAAGCAGAAAAGTTTATTTGAAGTTTCAAAAAGGTACAGGGAGATTAGAATCTCAAATCCTGTACCCAGAGCAGGAAGTTACAGAGGCTTTTATACATCCTTTCTTCAGCATACTTATCCAATAGCAAGCTGCCCTAAGTATCCATATAGCCAGCCAATCCAGTTCCCAGCTAGTTTCCTTGTTTTTTTTATCATTTGTTAAACTATACATAAAGCTGCTTTATTCAGCATTGTTCATCCATATCTGCGCTGTTTGGCCTTGTTTAGTTTCAGGCAGTCTGACTCTGCAACATATTGTTGCAGATCCTCAGCATAACTGCTGTGAGTGCCTCCTGGTGGGGGAGGGCGGGGGCAAGGACACTTGGGAGTAGTGCGAGGGGGCTTCATCGACACTCGTGGTCTTCCATCCACTTGAGTTACCCAGTGGCCATGCCCCAGTGTCCCCAACAGTCTGAAGAGTCTGGGGGGAATTGGGGTGTGACATGGACATGGACATGGACAGAAGCCCCTTCTGTAACCTCCCTCTCGCCCCGACAGGCTGAGAAATCAGGTCCACGTTTCACCAAAGATCGGCCAGTGTTCCAGAGGACAGAGAAGGGAAATGGCTGTGATGGAGCCAGCTCAGGTAGGGCATTTTCAGGGACCTGCTGGGTGTGGGAGGGAGGAGTCAGGGTTTGATAAACCTACTGATTTACTAAGTAGGCCCATTGTGGCAGGGTAAGGGGGAGGGGACATTCCCCCATTTCTCAGGCAGGATATAACCACCTCGGCAGGGCTGGGAACATTTTCCAGGCTCCCAGTGCTGGAACCTAACCCCACTTGCCCAGGGCTGCTGTGAAATACGAAGGGAAGCTGTCGGGATTCCTGTTCCTGTCCCCGGCTCAGAGCTCTGCTTCCTGTCCCAGTCTGTGGCTGGCAGGCGTGTGGGAAATGAGAAGATCCTGGCGTGCTCCGTGTGCTGGGGCGGACAGGGAGCTCTCACCTTCTCCACCCCCTGAAGCCTCCTGGCTGCTGTGAGCAGGGTGGGGGTGGGATTCTGCTACTCTGGCCCTCCCACCGCTTCACATTTTTTTTTCCTTTCCCATGAGTAGTGGGATTGTGGCTGGGGCAGCAGGTGCTGAGTGGGGGACTCTTGGTGTTTCAGATGCCGGTGACCTTCGAGGAGGTGGCTATTTATTTCACCCAGGGGCAGGGGGCTCTGCTGGACCCCGCTCAGAGAGCCCTCTACAGGGACGTCATGCAGGAGAACTACGAGATGGTGTCCTCGCTGGGTAAGGGATTCCTGTCCCCTCAGTTATTAGAAGCTGTGGGGTCTGTGTGTCTTAATGTGGTCAGGTTCTTCCCTGGTCAGTTGGAGCAGAGGCGAATGGGTTCCATAATGCACAGCTGCCATGTGAGAAATACATGCATTTCGGTGCCCTCTCCACTGGGACATGGGAGTCAAAACCCAATGGACAATTTAAACCATCCCCAACCCTCCAGCTTTCAAGGATGCATAAATCCGCATTGTCTTGTCTGTCTTGTTTCTTGGCTGCACATAAAATCTCTGTTCATCTCCCTCCTTGGGAATAGCTCCAGGCATGGGGAGAGCTCTGGGCTCTGCAGGTTTAGAAAGAGGCAGGGTCTTAAGTGCAGACCTGTGTGTGAGTCAGCAAGGCCCCCAGAGTGCACAGATCCTGGGAACGCCTAGTGAGGGTGTAGTAATAATTCAATTCACCTCCCCAGACAACGTCCTCTGCACAAGGGGGCTCAGTGACCCTGTTCCCATCCTCTTGGATTCCAAGTTCCTTCAGCAGAGCACAGGGACAGGTTCCACTCACGGAACGTCCTTTGTGACAGATCCTCCACCAATGCTCCATGCACCCTGATCCGGACTCATTTCACCTTCTGCACAGGATTTCCCATTCCCAAACCTGAGCTTATCGCCCGGTTGGAACGAGGGGAAGAGCTGTGGGTGTCCGATCTCCAGGATTTCAAGGACAGAAGGCTTCTGAGATGCACCAGCACAGGTGAGGACTGACAGAGAAACCATCTAGGGAATGAAGGAAAAAGTTGAGAATCCCAAAATATGATGTGAGTAACTCCCTCAGTTCTTCTTCATCTCACTGAGAGCAGGGCTATGGTCAGCAGATATTGCTCACGCCATTCCACCCTTTCCGTCTCTCCTTCCTTGTAAGAGTTTCGGCGGGATGTGGAGGCAGAATGCAATTGCTCAGTCTTTGTGTTGGCTTTTCCCTCAGTGCTATTCCTCTTTCTCCCCAGCACAATGACTCTTCTCTGGATTGTGTCTTTCCCAGCAGGTGCTGAGCGAGGGAGTGAGAAGAAGGAGGGGAATCATCATGAGGCAGTTCCTGGGGAAGTGGAACCACAGGGGACCCTTGTGGGAAGAGCTGAAGGGAATTTTTCCCCTTGCTGGAATCAGGGAGAAGCCTGGAGAAATTGGCACAGGTCAGAGAGTCTTCTGATGAACCAACCCAGGAAGAAAGTGGATGAATCTGTGAATGGTGGGGGAGGAGACGAGAATCCCAGAGAGCAGCAGACAAATCGCAAGGAAGAGACACCCTGGCACTGCCTTGAGTGTGGGAAAGGATTCATTGTGAGATCACAACTTGTTACACATCAGACAGTCCATACGGGAGAGAAACCATTTCAATGCTTGGCCAGTGGGGAAAGCTTCAATAAGCGCAGAGATCTTAATAACCATGGGAGAAGCCACACTGTAGACAAGCCCATTCAATGCGTTGAATGTGGGAAATGTTTCAGTTCAAAGTCAGCACTAAATTCACATGAGAAAAGCCACACAGGAGAGAGACCCCACAAGTGCTTGGACTGTGGGAAAAGTTTCATACGAAGGTCAACCCTTGTTCAACATCAGGCAGTCCACACAGGAAAGAGACCCCATAAGTGCTTGGAGTGTGGGAAAAGTTTCACATGGAGAGCAGGCCTTTTTTATCATCAGAGAATCCACACAGGAGAGAGACCCCATAAATGCTTAGACTGTGGGAAAAGTTTCATATGGAGGTCAGACCTTGTTATTCATGAGGCAATCCACACAGGAGAGAGACCCCATAAATGCTTGGATTGTGGGAAAAGTTTCATACACAGGTCACACCTTGTTAAACATCAGGCAATCCACACAGGAGAGAGACCCCATAAATGCTTGGATTGTGGAAAAAGTTTCATACATAGGTCAGACCTTGTTAGACATCTGTCAATCCACACAGGAGCAAGACCCCACAAGTGCTTCCACTGTGGGAAAAGTTTCAAGCGGAAATCAGACCTTGTTAGTCATCAGGCAATCCACACAGGAGAGAGACCCCACAAGTGCTTGGACTGTGGCAAAAGTTTCATGCAGAGGTCATACCTTCTTAAACATAAAACAATTCACAAAGGAGAAAGATCCGATAAGGGCTTGGACTGTGGGAAAAGTTTCACAGCGAGGTCAAACCTTGTTAATCATCAGAGAATCCACAGCAGAGAAAGACCCCACAAGTGCTTGGACTGTGGGAAAAGTTTCACTTCGAGATCAGCCCTTAGTTATCACCAGAAAAGCAAGACAGGAGAGAGACCCCACAAGTGCTTGGACTGTGGGAAAAGTTTCACTTCAAGATCAGCCCTTGGTTATCATCAGAAAAGCCACACAGGAGAGAGATCCCACAAGTGCTTGTACTATGGGAAAAGTTTCAAGCAGAGGTCACACCTTGTTAAACATCGGGAAGTCCACACAGGAGAGAACACCCACAAGTGCTTGGACTGTGGGAAAAGTTTCACAGAGGCGTCAACCCTTGCTAAACATCAGGCAGTCCACACAGGAGAGAGACCCCACAAGTGCTTGGAGTGTGGGAAAAGTTTCACCTGGAAATCAGCTCTTGGTTATCATCAGAAAATCCATACAGGAGAGAGACCCCACA
Source organism: Lepidochelys kempii (assembly GCF_965140285.1). Lineage (NCBI taxonomy): Eukaryota > Metazoa > Chordata > Testudines > Cheloniidae > Lepidochelys > Lepidochelys kempii. The sequence goes on along the minus strand of NC_136393.1, from coordinate 45,224,229 downwards.
AGTGCTTGGACTGTGGGAAAAGCTTCACAGAGAGGTCAACCCTTGTTAAACATCAGGCAATCCACACAGGAGAAAAACCCCACAAGTGCTTGGACTGTGGGAAAAGTTTCAAGCGGAAGTCACACGTTGTTAATCATCAGGCAATCCACACAGGAGAAAGACCCCATAAGTGCTTGGACTGTGGGAAAAGTTTCATACAGAGATCACACCTTATTCAACATCAGGCAATCCACACAGGAGAAAGACCCCACAAGTGCTTGGAGTGTGGGAAAAGTTTCACTTGGAAATCAGCCCTTGGTTATCATCAGAAAATCCATACAGGAGAGAGACCCCACAAGTGCTTGGACTGTGGGAAAAGTTTCATACGGACGTCAGACCTCGTTAAACATGGAAGAATCCACAGAAGATGTAAACTTCTGTGACTCATGGCAAGAAAGGGTTAAGCAACTTGTATGTAATTGCCTGAGATTCAACTTTTAGAGAGAGATTTTAAAAGTGTTTCCATCTTCATCAATCTAGAGTTTGAAATGTAAACATGTTAATGTAATGTAAATGTAAGCATGTTGGAAGAGGGGTAACTGTCGTGGTCTATGTTTAGCTATATCTTTTTAGAGGTTTACAATTTATGCAAAGGGTTCCTGTATTCTGTTAATTCAGAGATTATACCCATCGCCCATGTCACCTGCCCAATTCCAGCTCCCTCTCCTTGAAATCACTGAGGTTAGGGGCTGAAGGATGGAGGGAAGGTTTATAGCTGAAATCACCGAAATGTGTTTTGCAAGGTTAATATCAGTGTGATCTGTTCCTCTCTCTTGTTCGGACATTTTCTCTGGGGATCCCGCAGACAGAAAGGAGCAGCTGTTACCATCTTGGGTTCCGATCCCAATGGTGACTGTCTACACTAGTAATTCTCAAACTGTGGGGCATGTCCTCCCAATGGAGGCACAGGAATATGTCAAGGGAGGCGTGACCTCCAGCTGGGACTCTTGAAGAAGGAACTGGCGTATCTGGGAGGTTGGGATGAATGCTCAGGCTCTCAAAAGCCAGGTGGAGCAGCAGGGCAGAAGTCAGGGTGGCAATGGGGTGATAAGTCTGCTGTGAACAGTGATATTGAGGAATATCACTTTTCACTCGGTCACCCTTAGTTCTGTGCTGCTGCTGGAGGCCTTCAGAGCTGAGCGCATCGCCAGCAACGACTTTGCCTTTAGAGCTGGGTGGCCATATATGTGCTTGTGAGGGCGAGGGCAGAAATGACCACAGATACAAAGAAGGGGGGGCCAATGAACCACTTTTGAGAACCACTGGTCTACACTCTTATGGTCACCACGATTACAGAAGGATAAATCTTCTCCAAAGTATGTCTTGTGAAGTTTCATAGGAAAAGTCATCGCCTGCTGAATATTATTGTCCTGTTAAAATGTGTCGATCAGCGCTGTCCATGGAGTTCTGAGAGTTTTCTGTATGTTTGTTACATGCTGGAAAGCTGGAAAACGCCCACAAAGTAGCTCTTTAGAGACAATGGTACCTGCAGACCAGCTAGGTGGTAAGTGGCCCTTAATTGCTTAGCTGGCCATTCACCAGCTGTGGAGCTGTGAACAAGAGAGTTACAATTCACCAGAAGGACGGCTGGACGCTCACTTTGGCCACAGACTGATTGTTGCCTGCCCCCTGGCTGGAGCTTGAACCTCAAAGAAGAGAATGGTATAAAAGCAGAAGGTAGAATTGCCTCCATTTTCACCTCTCCTCTCCCATCTTTACTGATGTCAAGGATATGCCTTGAAAGGCCACAGGGGCCTTGGACTGGGGAGGACGCACCAAGGCGGGAAGGAAATCCTTCCTGGGTACGAAGAACTGTGAACCGCTTGGAATAGCGGGCGGGTGCGAAAACCTGCTTGCTTCACATTTTCCTTAGATTGGTAAAATTTATGATTTAAAATGCATGTTTTAATTGTATAGATTTAACTAGTTCTGACCTTTCACATCTTTCTCCCTTGTGATCCCTGAAAACCTCCTTGTTCCAGTTAATAAACTGATTTTAGTGTTTTGTTTGGACCTGTGTGTTTTCATCGAAGTGTTTGGGGGATTTGACTTGAGAGAACAAGGCTGTGGCCTAATCCGACCACTTTGTGGGGGGGGGATGACCCACTAATTATTGAGTTTGTCCAGCACAGTGAACAGACTGAGCAGTCCAAGATGCAGATTACCAGGGTGCAAGGCTGGGAGCAGAAAAGTGGCTGATGTTGCTCAGTCCTTTAGTAACTTCATGAGTGTCTGGCTAGTCACACTCAGTACCGTGCAGCCAGGAGTGAGTTTGAATGCTAGTGGCTGTGTGTGAGCAGAGCGTGGTTCACACAGCGATGCAGCAGGATGGATTTGATTTAAATCATGATTTAAATCAGTAGTCTGGAAGACTCGATTTAATCATGGTATTCTACAGAAAAGTGCATTTTTGGTTTTTATGATCTTAATAGATATTCTACACAACTCAGAGATAGATGTAGGTTGCATTTTTAGAAGATACACACTATACATTTTAAAACAGATTTATTTTGAAAACTTTTCAGGTTAGTTTTACAGCTATATCAGACAATGAATGATTGTTTGATTATTTCAGTCATGCCACCCTGTGGAGGAGAACATCACCAGAGAGACATTTAAATTGTTTATTTCACTAAAACAACAACGTTAAGTATTCTGGATTTTTTTCTTCAACAGCAAAGATATAATATTTTAACAGAAAAGCATATATCCATCGTTTCTTACATTTATCTCCAGACTTCTCCTTGTCCAGATCTATTCCACCTCCAACATTCTTCTATTCATTCAACTTTTTGAAACTTTGCACTTTTGGAGAGAGGGAAGGGATTGACTCTGTGTACACAAATTTGCAGAGGGACAATAGAGGTGAGGACTGTTATTTCTCACCTCTCTATATTATTTTAAAACATTTTGGCTGTTAACAAGCATGTTACCTCTGGAGACACAAAGCCACAGTTTGAGAACTGGGAAACTAAGCATCTCTGATGGGATCTTCTAGACTGAGCACTGAGTCCCACTGGGTAGATGGAAAGATTAACCTAAATAATCTATACAGAAGCCTGTGGAACCCCATAAAATTGGGTCCCTAATCCATCAACTATTGGAACTCATGTACAAAACTTTTCTTAAACATTCCATGAATATATTGTCTCATACTATAGAATTAGAATTTACAATCCCTATTCCAGGATGAGATATCTTTGAGCTACAATGTATCTTAATTAAACGTATCTTTAGATAAGGTTTTTCCTCAAAAAGCATTTTATCAAAAAAAAATCCAATTTAAATAAAAACACTGATTTTTGTTTTACTCATTGATCTTTATCCAGCCTGGGAAACAGTGTAAAACATGCCCTGGGATGGAGAATTAAGCAGTTCAACAGTCCAGATTGTACCCTGGGGTACGTCTCACACCCGCTGTCTTCTGGGCCCCAGCATGGCACTGTTGGGCTTTCATCATCCTGGTCTTGAAAGACACGCTCAGCAGGGCAAACCAGAGAAGGGGAGCCAGCGGACATCCTCAACTCCACTGACTTTGATTTTGGCTAGATCCTGAACTCCCCCTGGTACGTGAGCAGCTGCTGGGAGCTTCGGGCCCTTGAAATCAGGGCAGGAGCAGTAGCTGCAGCGGCAGCCGGGACCCCCGGAGCTCCAGCGGCGATTTAAAGGGCCCAGGGCTCCGCTGTGGTACCGGTGGCCGGAGCCCTTCACATCACCGGCCTGGGGAAGCTGCCCCCTGCCGGTGCAGTCAGCGGTGTCCTGGCTCTTGCCGGGTCCGCCAGAGTGGATCAGACCGGCTTACTTTCACCTCTGCCAGTGGTCTAAACAATTATGCCACCCCCACTTCTGCTCTCTCTCCTTTTGCCTTCCCTCGCTCCCCTCTGCAAATCTGGCCCAGTCAGCTCAAACAACCAGAGGTTTTGGGCCAGTAGCCGGTGACCAGAGAGGCGGTGAGAGCAAGGCCTCTGCCAGCCCAATATGGAGAGAAGTTTGCCGCAGACGGGCTGATCAGCCAGCGGCCGGTGCCCGGTCAGTCCTGCAGGGAGGCTGCGAGCGAGACTGAATGCTGACAGGAGAAGTTTCGAGTCGGGATGACCCCTTACTGCTGGGAGAAGCTCCCCGAGCCCAGGGGCGGTTGGGCCCCCAGGGGGCAGGGGCTGGGCAGGGGGCTGGATTATTGTGGGTTGATCGCTAGGACCCAGGAGCGGCTGGGGGGTGGCTCTGGGGGGAGGATCGCGGGGCTCAGCCCGGCCCAGGAAGTGACTCGCAGCCGCTGCGGGGACTCTGGCTCCCGGCGAGATCCCCGAGCCCCGGCGGCTGGTGCTGGGAGCCCGGAGCCCGGGCTGCAGCCGGGAGAGGGGAACCTCCAGCCGGGCCCTGCCCGCTGCTCCCCGGGAGCCTCTCCCAGGGCAGAGCCCCCAGCCCGGCCAGGGCCCCTTCCCGGCCCGGCCCCTGCCCCGGGGGGCCCCGCTCGGGGGGAAGGTAAGAGAGACCCTCCCATCCCCCCCTTGCAGCGGCCCCCTTCCCCGTCACATCTGGGCTGCAGGGGGAGGAGGATAAAGAGGGGCCGGAGGCGGGTGCAGGGGATGCCGGGGGCAGGCTGGGATGGGGGCAGGGGTGCACGGAAGGGAAGATGGGGCAATGGAGGAGCATCGGGGACTGTGGGGCTGAGGGGAGCGAGGTCGGGAATGGGGGAGGATGTGAGTGGGGGGCACAGCGAGGGAAAGGGGGGATGTGGGCAGGCGGGCGGAGAGAAGCTCTTCTCAGCTTTGGGAGCGATCAGGGGTCTAACCCCTCAGGGTGCAGAAGCTACAAGGAAAAAACCCAACCGCCCCTCAACTCCCCCCCCACGACACACACACCCGGCTCTGAGTGTGTTATTGTCAGACACCCCTGTGGTGGTGGGGTCTGTGTGCCCTGAGTGTTGGGGGCTGCCCAGGGCCCTGGTCTGATTTCCCTGTAGGGTTCAGATCTCAGCCACACCAGAGTCAGACCGGAGTCACTGCTGGCTCAGGCAGGGGGGTGTGCGGATGGACCAATGGGATCAGCCTCTTCCTGCCTGTCCCTGGGGGCTGCCGGGGAGTCCAGAGCAGCTCAATCTTCAGGTGATGCCACCAGAGGGCTCCAGCTACTGGTAAGGGAGAGGGGTTACACTGCAAAGGGGGGAAATCTCCCAAAGTGGCCTTTCCTTTTGGTTCTTTCCTTTTTTTAGCATTTGGCTCAGAGATGCTGTTACTGGGAGGGCCTGAAGAGTCTTGGGGGAATCGGGGAGTGACATGGACAGAAGTCCCTTCTGTAACCTCCCTCTCGCCCTGACAGGCAGAGGAATCAGGTCCACGTTTCACTAAAGATCAGCCAGTCTTCCAGGGGAGAGAGAAGGGAAATGGCTGTGTTGGAGCCAGCTCAGGTAGGGGATTTTCAGGGAGCTGCTGGGCGGGGGAGGGAGGAGTCAAAGTTTGATTAACCTACTGATTTACTAAGTAGGCCCATTGTGGCAGGGAAATGGGGAGGGGACATTCCCCCATTTCTCAGGCAGGATATAACCACCTTGGCAGGGCTGGGAACATTTTTCAGGCTCCCAGTGCTGGAGCCTGACCCCACTTGCCTGGGGCTGCTGTGAAATACGAAGGGAAGCTGTCGGGATTCCTGTCCCTGTCCCCGGCTCAGAGCTCTGCTTCCTGTCCCAGTCTGTGGCTGGCAGGCGTGTGGGAAATGAGAAGATCCTGGCGTGCTCCGTGTGCTGGGGCGGACAGGGAGCTCTCACCTTCTCCGCCCCCTGAAGCCTCCTGGCTGCTCTGAGCAGGGTGGGGGTGGGATTTTGCTATTCTGGCCCTCCCACAGCTTCACGTTTTTTTTTCCATTCCCCTGAGCAGTGGGATGGTGGCTGGGGCAGCAGGTGCTGAGTGGGGGACTCTTGGTGTTTCAGATGCCAGTGACCTTCGAGGAGGTGTCTATTTATTTCACCCAGGGGCAGGGGGCTCTTCTGGACCCCGCTCAGAGAGCCCTCTACAGGGACGTCATGCAGGAGAACTACGAGACGGTGTCCTCGCTGGGTAAGGGATTCCTGTCCCCTCAGTTATTAGAAGCTGTGGGGTGTGTGTGTCTTAATGTGGTCAGGTTCTTCCCTGGTCAGTTGGAGCAGAGGCGAATGGGTTCCATAATGCACAGCTGCCATGTGAGAAATACATGCATTTCGGTGCCCTCTCCACTGGGACATGGGAGTCAAAACCCAATGGACAAGCTAAACCATCCCCACCCCTCCAGCTTTCAAACGGGCATATACCTGCATTGTCTTCTCTGTAAAAAGAAAAGGAGGACTTGTGGCACCTTAGAGACGAACCAATTTATTTGAGCATGAGCTTTCGTGAGCTACAGCTCACGTCATCGGATGCATACCGTGGAAACTGCAGCAGACTTTATATACACACAGAGAATACGAAACAATACCTCCTCCCACCTTACTGTCCTGCTGGTAATAGCTTATCTAAAGTGATCATCAAGTTGGGCCATTTCCAGCACAAATCCAGGTTTTCTACCCTCCACCCCCCCACACACAAACTCACTCTCCTGCTGGTAATAGCTCATCCAAACTGACCACTCTTCAAGTCTGCTGCAGTTTCCACGGTATGCATCCGATGAAGTGAGCTGTAGCTCACGAAAGCTCATGCTCAAATAAATTGGTTAGTCTCTAAGGTGCCACAAGTACTCCTTTTCTTTTTGCGAATACAGACTAACACGGCTGTTACTCTGAAACCTGTCTTCTCTGTGTTGTTTCTTGCCTACACATACAATCTCTGTTCATCTCCCTCCTTGGGAATAGCTCCAGGCATGGGGAGAGCTCTGGGCTCTGCAGGTTTAGAAAGAGGCAGGGTCTTAAGTGCAGACGTGTGTGAGTCAGCAAGGCCCCCAGAGCACACAGATCCTGGGAACGCCTAGTGAGGGTGTAGTAATAATTCAATTCACCTCCCCAGACAACGTCCTCTGCACAAGGGGGCTCAGTGACCCTGTTCCCATCCTCTTGGATTCCACGTTCCTCCAGCAGAGCACAGGGACAGGTTCCACTCACGGAACGTCCTTTGTGACAAATCCTCCACTGATGGTCCATGCACCCTGATCTGGACTCATTTCACTTTCTGCACAGGATTTCCCGTTCCCAAACCTGAGCTTATCGCCCGGCTGGAACGAGGGGAAGAGCTGTGGGTGTCCGATCTCCAGGATTTCAAGGACAGAGGGCTTCGGAGATGCACCAGCACAGGTGAGGACTGACAGAGAAACCATCCAGGGAATGAAGGAAAAAGTTGAGAATCCCAAAATATGATGTGACTAATGCCCTCAGTTCTTCTACATCTCACCGAGAGCAGGGCTATGGTCAGCAGATATTGCTCACGCCATTCCACCCTTCCCGTCTCTCCTTCCTTGTAAGTGTTAGGGTGGGATGTGGAGGCAGAATGCAATTGCTCAGTCTTTGTGTTGGCTTTTCCCTCAGTACTATTCCTCTTTCTCCCCAGCACAATGACTCCTCTCTGGATTGTGTCTCTCCCAGCAGGTGCTGAGCGAGCGAGTGAGAAGAAGGAGGGGAATCATCATGAGGCAGTTCCTGGGGAAGTGGAACCACAGGGGACCTTTTTGGGAAGAGCTGAAGGGAATTTTTCCCCTTGCTGGAATCAGGGAGAAGCCTGGGGAAATTGGCACAGGTCAGAGAGGCTTCTGATAAACCAACCCAGGAAGAAAGTGGATGAATCTGTGAATGGTGGGGGAGGAGACGAGAATCCCAGAGAGCAGCAGACAAAACCCAAGGAAGAGACACCCTGGCACTGCCTTGAGTGTGGGAAAGGATTCATTGTGAGATCAAAACTTGTTACACATCAGACAGTCCATACGGGAGAGAAACCATTTCAATGCTTGGCCAGTGGGGAAAGCTTCAATAAGCACAGAGATCTTAATAACCATGGGAGAAGCCACACTGTAGACAAGCCCATTCAATGCGTTGAATGTGGGAAATGTTTCAGTTCAAAGTCAGCACTAAATTCACATGAGAAAAGCCACACAGGAGAGAGACCCCACAAGTGCTTGGACTGTGGGAAAAGTTTCATACGAAGGTCAACCCTTGTTCAACATCAGGCAGTCCACACAGGAAAGAGACCCCATAAGTGCTTGGAGTGTGGGAAAAGTTTCACATGGAGAGCAGGCCTTTTTTATCATCAGAGAATCCACACAGGAGAGAGACCCCATAAGTGCTTGGACTGTGGGAAAAGTTTCATATGGAGGTCAGACCTTGTTATTCACGAGGCAATCCACACAGGAGAGAGACCCTATAAATGCTTGGATTGTGGGAAAAGTTTCATACACAGGTCACACCTTGTTAAACATCAGGCAATCCACACAGGAGAGAGACCCCATAAATGCTTGGATTGTGGAAAAAGTTTCATACACAGGTCAGACCTTGTTCGACATCAGGCAATCCACACAGGAGCAAGACCCCACAAGTGCTTCCACTGTGGGAAAAGTTTCAAGCGGAAATCAGACCTTGTTAGTCATCAGGCAATCCACACAGGAGAGAGACCCCACAAGTGCTTGGACTGTGGCAAAAGTTTCATGCAGAGGTCATACCTTCTTAAACATAAAACAATTCACAAAGGAGAAAGATCCCATAAGTGCTTGGACTGTGGGAAAAGTTTCACAATGAGGTCAAACCTTGTTAATCATCAGAGAATCCACAGCGGAGAAAGACCCCACAAGTGCTTGGACTGTGGGAAAAGTTTCACTTTGAGATCTACCCTTGGTTATCATCAGAAAAGCCACACAGGAGAGAGACCCCACAAGTGCTTGGACTGTGGGAAAAGTTTCACTTGGAGATCAGCCCTTGGTTATCATCAGAAAAGCCACACAGGAGAGAGACCCCACAAGTGCTTGGACTGTGGGAAAAGTTTCATATGCAAGTCAGATCTTGCTAATCATCAGGCAATCCACACAGGAGAGAGACCCCACAAGTGCTTGGACTGTGGGAAAAGATTCATACGAAGGTCACGCCTCGTTCAACATCAGGCAATCCACACAGGAGAGAGACCCCACAAGTGCTTGGAATGTGGGAAAAGTTACATTTGCAAGTCAGATCTTGCTGATCATCAGGTAATCCACACAGGAGAGAGACCCCACAAGTGCTTTGACTGTGGGAAAAGTTTCAAGCGGAAATCAGTCCTTGTTCGTCATCAGGCAATCCACACAGGAGAGAGACCCCACAAGTGCTTAGATTGTGGGAAAAGTTTCATAAGAAAGTCACAGCTTGTTCAACATCAGGCAGTCCACACAGAAGAGAGACCCCACAAGTGCTTTGACTGTGGGAAAAGTTTCAAGCAGAGGTCATACCTTGTAAAACATCGGGCAGTCCACACAGAAGAGAGACCCCAGAAGTGGTTTGATTCTGGGAAAAGTTTCATGCAGATGTCACACTTTGTTAATCATCAGGCAATCCACAAAGGAGAGAGACCCCACAAGTGCTTTGACTGTGGGAAAAGTTTCATGCAGAGGTCACACCTTGTTCAACATCAGGCAATCCACAAAGGAGAGAGACCCCACAAGTGCTTGGACTGTGGGAAAAGTTTCATGCAGAGGTCACACCTTGTTCGTCATCAGGCAATCCACACAGGAGAGAGACCCCACAAGTGCTTGCATTGTGAGAAAAGTTTCATAAGAAAGTCACATCTTGTTCAACATCAGGCAATCCACAGAGGGGAGAGACCCCATAAGTGCTTGGACTGTGGGAAAAGTTTCATAAGAAAGTCACACCTTGTTCAACATCAGGCAATCCACAAAGGAGCAAGACCCCACAAGTGCTTGGATTGTGGGGAAAGTTTCATATGCAAGTCAGATCTTGCTGATCATCAGGCAAACCACACAGGAGAGAGACCCCACAAGTGCTTGGAGTGTGGGAAAAGTTTCACTTGGAAATCAGCCCTTGGTTATCATCAGAAAATCCATACAGGAGAGAGACCCCACAAGTGCTTGGACTGTGGGAAAAGTTTCATACGGACGTCAGACCTCATTAAACATGGAAGAATCCACACAAGATGTAAACTTCTGTGAGTCATGGCAAGAAAGGGTTAAGCAACTTGTATGTAATTGACTGAGATTCAACTTTTAGAGAGAGATTTTAAAAGTGTTTCCACCTTCATGAAGCTAGAGTTTGAAATGTAAACATGTTAAAGACTTGGAAGAGGGGTAACTGTCGTGGTCTATGTTTAGCTATATCTTTTTAGAGGTTTACAATTTATGCAAAGGGTTCCTGTATTCTGTTAATTCAGAGATTATACCCATCGCCCATGTCACCTTCCCAATTCCAGCTCCCTCTCCTTGAAATCACTGGGGTTAGGGGCTGAAGGATGGAGGGAATGTTTATAGCTGAAATCACTGAAATGTATTTTGCAAGGTTAATATCAGTGAGATCTGTTCCTCTCTCTTGTTCGGACATTTTCTCTGGGGATCCCGCAGACAGAAAGGAGCAGGTGTTACGATCTTGGGTTCCGATCCCAACGGTGACTGTCTACACTAGTAATTCTGAAACTGTGGGGCACGTCCTCCCAATGGAGGCACAGGAATATGTCAAGCGTGACCTCCGGCTGGGACTCTTGAAGAAGGACCTGGCCGATCTGGGAGGTGGGGATGAATGCTCAGGCTCTCAAAAGCCAGGTGGAGCAGCAGGGCAGAAGTCAGGGTGGCAATGGGGTGATAAGTCTGCTGTGAACAGTGATATTGAGGAATATCACTTTTCACTCGGTCACCCTTACTTCTGTGCTGCTGCTGGAGGTCTTCAGAGCCGGGCGCATCGCCAGCAACGACTCTGCCTTTAGAGCTGGGTGGCCATATATGTGCTTGTGAGGGCCGGGGCGTAAATGACCACACACACAAAGAAGGGGGGGCCAATGAAACACTTTTGAGAACCACGGTTCTACACTCTTATGGTCACCATGATTACAAAAGGATAAATCTTCTCCAAAGTATGTCTTGTGAAGTATCATAGGAAAAGTTATCATCTCCTGAATATTATTGTCCTGTTAAAATGTGTCTATCAGCGCTGTCCATGGAGCTCTGATAGTTTGCTGTACGTTTGTTACATGCTGGAAAGCTGGAAAACGCCCACAGACTAGCTCTTTAGAGACAATGGTACCTGCAGACCAGCTAGGTGCTAAGTGGCCATTAATTGCTTAGCTGGCCATTCGCCAGCTGTGGAGCTGTGAACAAGAGAGTTACAATTCCCCCCTGGAACCCCGACCTAGGATATTCTATCTACTACCCAAGATCCATAAACCTGGAAATCCTGGGTGCCCCATCATCTCAGGCATTGGCACCCTGACAGCAGGATTGTCTGGCTATGTAGACTCCCTCCTCAGGCCCTACGCTACCAGCACTCCCAGCTACCTTCGAGACACCACTGACTTCCTGAGGAAACTTCAATCCATCGGTGATCTTCCTGATAACACCATCCTGGCCACTATGGATGTTGAAGCCCTCTACACCAACATTCCACACAAAGACGGACTACAAGCCGTCAGGAACACTATCCCCGATAATGTCACGGCTAACCTGGTGGCTGAACTTTGTGACTTTGTCCTTACCCATAACTATTTCACATTTGGGGACAATGTATACCTTCAGATCAGCGGCACTGCTATGGGTACCCGCATGGCCCCACAGTATGCCAACATTTTTATGGCTGATTTAGAACAACGCTTCCTCAGCTCTCGTCCCCTAAAGCCCCTACTCTACTTGTGCTGTATTGATGACATCTTCATCATCTGGACCCATGGAAAAGAAGCCCTTGAGGAATTCCACCATGATTTCAACAATTTCCATCCCACCACCAACCTCAGCCTGGTCCAGTCCACACAAGAGATCCACTTCCTGGACACTACAGTGCTAATAAACAATGGTCACATAAACACCACCCTATACCGGAAACCTACTGACCGCTATTCCTACCTGCATGCCTCCAGCTTTCACCCTGACCACACCACACGATCCATCGTCTACAGCCAAGCTCTGCGATACAACCGCATTTGCTCCAACCCCTCAGACAGAGACAAACACCTACAAGATCTCTGTCAAGCTTTCTTACAACTACAATACCCACCTGCAGAAGTAAAGAAACAGATTGATAGAGCCAGAAGAGTTCCCAGAAGTTACCTACTACAGGACAGGCCTAACAAAGAAAATAACAGAACGCCACTAGCCGTCACCTTCAGCCCCCAACTAAAACCCCTCCAACGCATTATTAAGGATCTACAACCTATCCTAAAGGATGACCCAACACTCTCACAAATCTTGGGAGACAGGCCAGTCCTTGCCTACAGACAGCCCCGCAACCTGAAGCAAATACTCACCAACAACCACATACCACACAACAGAACCACTAATCCAGGAACTTATCCTTGCAACAAAGCCCGTTGCCAATTGTGCCCACATATCTATTCAGGGGACACCATCACAGGGCCTAATAACATCAGCCACACTATCAGAGGCTCGTTCACCTGCACATCCATCAATGTGATATATGCCATCATGTGCCAGCAATGCCCTTCTGCCATGTACATTGGTCAAACTGGACAGTCTCTACGTAAAAGAATAAATGGACACAAATCAGATGTCAAGAATTATAACATTCATAAACCAGTCGGAGAACACTTCAATCTCTCTGGTGACGCAATCACAGACATGAAGGTCGCTATCTTAAAACAAAAAAACTTCAAATCCAGACTCCAGCGAGAAACTGCTGAATTGGAATTCATTTGCAAATTGGATACTATTAATTTAGGCTTAAATAGAGACTGGGAGTGGCTAAGTCATTATGCAAGGTAGCCTATTTCCTCTTGTTTTTCCTACCCCTCCCCCCCCCAGATATTCTGGTTTAACTTGGATTTAAACTTGGAGAGTGGTCAGTTTGGATGAGCTATTACCAGCAGGAGAGTGAGTTTGTGTGTGTATGGGGTTGAGGGGGATGTGAGAAAACCTGGATTTGTGCTGGAAATGGCCCACCTTAATTATCATGCACATTGTAGGGAGAATGGTCACTTTGGATGAGCTATTACCAGCAGGATAGTGAGTTTGTGTGTGTGGTTTTTGGGAGGGGGGTGAGGGGGTGAGAGAACCTGGATTTGTGCAGGAAATGGCCCAACTTGATTATCATGCACATTGTGTAAAGAGTTGTCACTTTGGATGGGCTATCACCAGCAGGAGAGTGAATTTGTGTGGGGGGGTGGAGGGTGAGAAAACCTGGATTTGTGCTGGAAATGGCCCAACCTGATGATCACTTTAGATAAGCTATTACCAGCAGGACAGTGGGGTGGGAGGAGGTATTGGTTCATATTCTCTGTGTATATATAAAGTCTGCTGCAGTTTCCACGGTATGCATCCGATGAAGTGAGCTGTAGCTCACGAAAGCTCATGCTCAAATAAATTGGTTAGTCTCTAAGGTGCCACAAGTCCTCCTTTTCTTTTTGCGAATTCCCCAGAAGGATGGCTGGACGCTCACTTGGGCCACAGACGGATTGTTGCCTGTCCATGGAGCTCTGAGAGTTTGCTGTACGTTTGTTACATGCTGGAAAGCTGGAAAACGCCCACAGACTAGCTCTTTAGAGACAATGGTACCTGCAGACCAGCTAGGTGCTAAGTGGCCATTAATTGCTTAGCTGGCCATTCACCAGCTGTGGAGCTGTGAACAAGAGAGTTACAATTCCCCAGAAGGACGGCTGGACGCTCACTTGGGCCACAGACTGATTGTTGCCTGCCCCCTGGCTGGAGCTTGAATCTCAAAGAAGAGAATGGTATAAAAGCAGAAGGGAGAATTGCCTCCATTTTCACCTCTCCTCTCCCATCTTTACAGAAGTCAACAATATGCCTTGAAGGGCCACAGAGGCCTTGGACTGGGGAACACACCAAGGCGGGAAGGAAATCCATCCTGGTTACGAAGAACTGTGAACCGCTTGCAATAGCGGGCGGGGTGCGAAAACCTGCTTGCTTCGCATTTTCTTAGATTGGTCAAATTTACGATTTAAAATGCATGTTTTAATTGTATAGATTTAACTAGTTCTGACCTTTCACATCTTTCTCCCTTGTGATCCCTGAAAACCTCCTTGTTCCAGTTAATAAACTGATTTTAGTGTTTTGTCTGGTCCTGTGTGTTTTCCTTGAAGTGTTTGGGGGTTTGACTTGAGAGAACAAGGCTATGACCTAATCCGACCCCTTTGGGGGGGGGGTGACCCACTAATTATTGAGTTTGTCCAGCACAGTGAACAGACTGAGCAGTCCAAGATGCAGATTACCAGGGTGCAAGGCTGGGAGCAGAAAAGTGGCTGATGTTGCTCAGTCCTTTAGTAACTTCATGAGTGTCTGGCTAGTCACACTCAGTACCGTGCAGCCAGGAGTGAGTTTGAATGCTAGTGGCTGTGTGTGAGCAGAGCGTGGTTCACACAGCGATGCAGCAGGATGGATTTGATTTAAATCATGATTTAAATCACTAGTCTGGAAGACTCGATTTAATCCTGGTATTCTACAGAAAAGTGCATTCTTGGTTTTTATGATCTTAATAGATAATCTACACAACTCAGAGATAGATGTAGGTTGCATTTTTAGAAGGTACACACTATACATTTTAAAACAGATTTATTTTGAAAACTTTTCAGGTTAGTTTTACAGCTCTATCAGACAATGAATGATTGTTTCGTTATTTCATTTCATTTATTTGCATTTGGTTATTTTATTGTTTGGTTATTTCAGTCATGCCACCCTGTGGAGGAGAACATCACCAGACAGACGTTTAAATTGTTTTATTTCACTAAAACAACAACGTTAAGTATTCTGGATTTTTTTCTTCAACAGCAAAGATATAATATTTTAACAGAAAAGCATATATCCATCGTTTCTTACATTTATCTACAGACTTCTTCTCCTTGTCCAGATCTATTCCACCTCCAACATTCTTCTATTCATTCAACTTTTTGAAACTTTGCACTTTTGGAGACAGGGAAGGGATTGACTCTGTGTACACAAATTTGCAGAGGGACAATAGAGGTGAGGTCTGTTATTTCTCACCTCTCTATATTATTTTAAAACATTTTGGCTGTTAACAAGCATGTTACCTCTGGAGACACAAAGGCATAGTTTGAGAACTGGGAAACTAAGCATCTCTGATGGGGTCTTCTAGACTGAGCACTGAGTCCCACTGGGTAGATGGAAAGATTAACCTAAGTAATCTATACAGAAGCCTGTGGAATCCCATAAAATTGGGTCCCTAATCCATCAACTATTGGAACTCATGTACAAAACTTTTCTTAAACATTCCATGAATATATTGTCTCATACTATAGAATTAGAATTTACAATCCCTATTCCAGGATGAGATATCTTTGAGCTACAATGTATCTTAATTAAACGTATCTTTAGATAAGGTTTTTCCTCAAAAAGGTTTTTCATCAAAAAAAAAATCCAATTTAAATAAAAACACTGATTTTTGTTTAACTCATTGATTTTTATCCAGCCTGGGAAGCAGTGTAAAACATGCCCTGGGATGGAGAATTAAGCAGTTCAACAGTCCAGATTGTACCCTGGGGTACGTCTCACACCCGCTGTCTCCTGGGCCCCAGCATGGCACTGTTGGGCTTTCATCATCCTGGTCTTGAAAGACACGCTCAGCAGGGCAAACCAGAGAAGGGGAGCCAGCGGACATCCTCAACTCCACTGAGTTTGATTTTGGCTAAATCCTGAACTCCCCCTGGTACGTGAGCAGCTGCTGGGAGCTTCGGGCCCTTGAAATCAGGGCAGGAACAGTAGCTGCAGCGGCAGTCGGGACCCCCGGGGCTCCAGCGGCGATTTAAAGGGCCCAGGGCTCCGCTGTGGCACCGGTGGCCGGAGACCTTCACATCACCGGCCTGGGGAAGCTGCCCCCTGCCGGTGCAGTCAGCGGTGTCCCGGCTCTTGCCGGGTCCGCCAGACTGGATCAGACCGGCTTACTTTCACCTCTGCCAGTGGTCTAAACAATTATGCCACCCCCACTTCTGCTCTCTCTCCTTTTGCCTTCCCTCGCTCCCCCCTGCAAATCTGGCCCAGTCAGCTCAAACAACCAGAGGTTTTGGGCCAGTAGCCGGTGACCAGAGAGGCGGTGAGAGCAAGGCCTCTGCCAGCCCAATATGGAGAGAAGTTTGCCGCAGACGGGCTGATCAGCCAGCGGCCGGTGCCCGGTCAGTCCTGCAGGGAGGCTGCGAGCGAGACTGAATGCTGACAGGAGAAGTTTGGAGGCGGGATGACCCCTTACTGCTGGGAGAAGCTCCCCGAGCCCAGGGGCGGTTGGGCCCCCAGGGGGCAGGGGGCTGGATTACTGTGGGTTGATCGCTAGGACCCAGGAGCGGCTGGGGGGCGGCTCTGGGGGGAGCGATCGCGGGGCTCAGGCCCGGCGCAGGAAGTGACTCGCAGCCGCTGCGGGGACTCTGGCTCCCGGCGAGATCCCCGAGCCCCGGCGGCTGGTGCTGGGAGCCCGGAGCCCGGGCTGCAGCCGGGAGAGGGGAACCTCCAGCCGGGCCCTGCCCGCTGCTCCCCGGGAGCCTCTCCCAGGGCAGAGCCCCCAGCCCGGCCAGGGCCCCTTCCCGGCCCGGCCCCTGCCCCGGGGGGCCCCGCTCGGGGGGAAGGTAAGAGAGACCCTCCCATCCCCCCCTGCAGCGGCCCCCCCCGTCACATCTGGGCTGCAGGGGGAGGAGGATAAAGAGGGGCCGGAGGCGGGTGCAGGGGATGCCGGGGGCAGGCTGGGATGGGGGCAGGGGTGCACGGAAGGGAAGATGGGGCAATGGAGGAGCATCGGGGACTGTGGGGCTGAGGGGAGCGAGGTCGGGAATGGGGGAGGATGTGAGTGGGGGGCACAGCGAGGGAAAGGGGGGATGTGGGGAGGCGGGCGGAGAGAAGCTCTTCTCAGCTTTGGGAGCGATCAGGGGACTAACCCCTCAGGGTGCAGAAGCTACACGGAAAAAACCCAGCCCCCGCCCTCCCCCCGCCCCACACACACCCCCACCCGGCTCTGAGTGTGTTATTGACAGACACCCCTGTGGTGGTGGGGTCTGTGTGCCCTTGAGTGTTGGGGGCTGCCCAGGGCCCTGGTCTGATTTCCCTGTAGAGTTTAGATCTCAGCCACACCAGAGTCAGACCGGAGTCACTGCTGGCTCAGGCAGGGGGGGTGTGCGGATGGACCAATGGGATCAGCCTCTTCCTGCCTGTCCCTGGGGGCTGCCAGGGGAGTCCAGGGCAGCTCAATCTTCAGGTGATGCCACCAGAGGGCTCCAGCTATTGGTAAGGGAGAGGGGTTTACACTGCAATGGGGGGAAATCTCCCAAAGTGGCCCTTTTGGTTCTTCCCTTTTTTTAGCATTTGGCTCAGAGATGCTGTTACTGGGAGGGTCTTGTTGCCCGCACCCAGTGCCAGAGGCAAGCAACAGCGTTAGGGGAGGGGTTCGCTACCTGGTGTGCTTCACCCAATAATCACAACGGGGTGGAGAAGCAGAAAAGTTTATTTGAAGCTTTAAAAAGGTCCAGGGAGAATAGAATCTCAAATCCTGTACACAGAGCAGGAAGTTACAGAGGCTTTTATACATCCTTTCTTCAGCATACTTATCCAATAGCAAGCTGCCCTAAGTATCCATTTAGCCAGCCAATCCAGTTCCCAGCTAGTTTCCTTGTTTTTTGTATCATTTGTTAAACTCTACATAAAGCTGCTTTATTCAGCATTGTTCATCCATATCTGCCCTGTTTGGCCTTGTTTAGTGTCAGGCAGTCTGACTCTGCAACATACTGTTGCAGATCCTCAGCATAACTGCTGCGAGTGCCTCCTGGCCGGGGTGGGGGGGCAAGGACACTTGGGCCCTGACACATGAGACTGCACAGCATAAGACTGGTCATACAAGCAATACAGGAAAAAGAAGTTTCAATAACAGGCTAAATAAACCACCCAGCCAAAACGACAAACGCCAGCCTGAAAACAAGGTTTGCAACGAATCGCTCTCTGGGGCAGTATAGGCAACCTATGCTCCAGCTCGGGCATGGGCCTCAGCCTGTACCACCTTTTCATAGATCTCTTAACTGCTATCATTTATATATACACACCATCGGGGCGCGACGAGGGCACAAACCCCTCCTTGGGATGCTAAGAGATAGTCCAAAGCCAGCCTGTTTAGGAGGGAAAACGTCCTGAGCTGCTGTACCTCTTTATTTAATGTTTTTACTGCTGACCCTAAATCACTAACCGAGTCCTTTAACTCTAAGGCAACTTTCTCAAGTACCATTTGCAGCCTTACAGTATAGCGGCCTGTGCATGCCATGGCTGGCCCGGTAAACAGTGGCGCTATTCCCAGTACAGAGCACCCTACGAGCTTCTCGGTTGTGAGGGAATTTTTTTATATTGCCCTCCAATGCCATAGTCAGTCGCCGCAGGGTCTTTTCTCGTGACTCAACAGAGGTGTGTCGGGCATTTCCAATCTTTCCTTTGGGCAGTGTGGCAGTTATGGAAAGATGAGGAACTCCACGAGCTATATAACAGCTACCTGTCCAGTTGGCCAGCAGCACCTTGTAAGCCTTTCGGCCACATACAAAATAGTGACCCTGTAGGGCCCAGTAAGGACTGTTTCTTAAGGGGGTTCCTGGGATATTTAAGGCTGCTTTTGGCTGTTTTTCCAAACAGTTCATATGCCCCTAAGGGGGCATCCCATCCTCCTGATTGGGTACAAGTGGGGGCGTTTCTAATTGTGCCGTTCAAATTACGCTCGCCATAGGGACCACTACAAACCCACCATTGGCTTGCTACATTGGAGATATTAACTGGATGGCAAGTTATATTTTCAAACCCTTTTTTTGTGGTAAGATTATGTGTAAGAGTTTCCCTAAAAGGGGAGGAACCATTATACCCACACTGCTGGCCTCTCCTTTTGGTCTTTATCCAATACCCATCAACCCACTGTGTAACAACACAGGAGCTTTTTCCCACAGGACGCCCATAGTGATCAGATTGGTTTCGGGTAAAACATAACACTCCCTCAGTGAGTACTGCAACTGAATACTCCTGGTCCTGATAGGTGGCTTGCTGTAAAGAGGTCTTATTCCAGAACGGGGAGTCCGTTCTTTCCCGCTCTTTGGTGGCGGCTAATTCTGCTAGGGTCAGGGACAGCATGTCAAGGGGCATTCCCGTTTTGGGGGACAGTGGAGTTGGAGCACATACCCAGCAATGAGTCTGGTTTGTTAAAGTAGCAATATGGCGTGCAAGCAAAACAAAGGAGTTATGCTCCCGATATGCACAGTTTGAAAATACCAGTACAGAGAATAACAATGTTACCCAATTAATTATCACCAGAGTCTTCCCAACCCAGGGTCTTCAGTACCTGGGTGGGCCCATTTTAGCGTTAAGGTGCCCGCTATTTGTGTCTTTTAAACAGTAGCTTTAGCCCAAGATTATTACTAGATGAGGAGTCAGCAGGTTGGACGGTCCACTGTTCTGCTGACGAGGGGGCGGGTACTGCCTTCAGACGAGAGTGATGGCTCCAGTTCTTGTGTCCCTCGATCTTTGCCGCTGTATGGGAGACCAGCAGGCCGGTCCTTTCCACTTTTCGTGGAGAGTCTCGTCTTTCCAGGTACGAACAAGCACGGAGTCACCGGGCTGTAAGGAGTGGACGGGAGAGTCCAAGGGGAGAGGCTGGAAATCCTTGGTATACCTGTGAAGAGACAAGAGAACAGCAGACAGGGAACACATATACTGAGACAAAAAACCATTACCCAACTCCCATTCCCCTGACAGAACCGGGGTGCCATTCATAGGCCATGCCCTTCCAAACATAATTCAAAGGGACTAAGCCCTAATCTACCCTTTGGGAGAACGTGGATACGGAGTGGATGAGGGGCAAAGTATCAGGCCATCGCAGTGAGGCTTCTTGGCACACTTTTGAGAGATGCCGTTTAAGGGTCTGATTGGTACGCTCCACGACACCACTGGCTTGCGGTCTCCAGGGCGTATGGAGTTTCCAGGGGATCTGTGAGGCATGTGAGATGCTTTGGATGATTTTTGACGCAAAGTGTGTCCAGTGGTCAGATTCCATCCACAGAGGGAGTCCAAAGCGAGGAATGATCCATTAACAAACTTGAGGGCCACTGTTCTGGCAGTGCAATTAAAGCATGGGAAGGCTTCTGGCCATCTGCTGAACCGATCCACTATGACAAGGAGTATTTGAACCCCTGGGGTCCGGGGAAACTCAGTAAAGTCTATTTGCCACACTTGTCCGGGGCCCGGAGTGGGTTCTAGGGCAGCTGGTGGCACAGGATGTCCCGGTCGAGGGTTATTCTTTTGGCAGACTAAGCAGTCCGCTTGTACCTGGGCAGCCAGGGGTCGGAGTCCGGAAGTGATAAAGTATTTTCCCATTAGCTGGATAAGTGTTTCCCTGCCAGCATGAGTGGTTTGATGTAGTTTCTGCAGCACTGGCCGGATCAGGCCCTTTGGTAAGAGGACCTTCCCTTCCGGGGAATGGAGCCATCTCTCCTTTTCCCGGAGACCGAGTTTGTCAGTTAGCTGTCTCTCCTCCCCAGAGTACTGAGGAGTTGGAAGCTCCCCTACTGATGGGATAAGGGCATGCATATGGGCGTTCTCAGCCTGAGGGGATGGCAGGGTGGCAGCATGCTTAGCCTCTCTATCCGCCCGGGCGTTACCTCTGGCCACATCTCGATCTTCCCTTTGATGGGCTTTACAGTGTACCACCGCCACTTCCGAGGGGAGTTGTACGGCTTCTAGGAGCTGGAGGATTTGGGGCCCGTACTTGACTGGGGAGCCTTGGGCTGTCAGCATTCCCCTTTGCTTCCATAGGCCAGCATGAGCGTGCAGCACACCAAAAGCATACTTTGAATCAGTAAAAATGTTGACCCGCTTTCCTTTTGACAGTTCAAGTGCACGGGTCAGGGCTATTAGTTCGACAAGCTGGACAGAGGTCCCAGCAGGCAAACCTTCAGCTTCCACAGTGTCATGGAGGGTCACAACAGCATAACCCGCCCTCCTTTGCCCATCTATTACGGTACTGCTACCATCAGTGTACCACTCATAATCTGCATTTGGGAGGGGTACATCCTTTAAATCCGGACGGCTGGAGTAGTGGGCATCTATGATCTCTAAACAGTCATGTTTCTGTTCCTCTGTTTCTGGCAAGAGGGTGGCTGGGCTAAGGGAGGGGCAAGGCCGTAAGGTGACTTCAGAGTTTTCTAACAACTTAGCCTGATACCGAGCAATCCGAGCCTGGGTGAGCCAAAGCCCTCCCTTTGCATCCAATAAGGCTGGGACCATATGGGCAGTATAGATTTGCATAACCCCTCCCAATGTTAGCGTCTCAGCTTCCTCAAGCACTAGGGCAGTAGCTGCGACCGCCCGGAAACATGCCGGCCAACCCTTTGCAACCTGATCCAGTTGCTTAGAGAAATAAGCCACAGGACGTCTCCATGCTCCTAACAGCTCTGTGAGCAATTCTAGGGCCACCCCCTTTCGTTTATGTACATACAACTGAAACGGCTTGGAGAGATCCGGCAGGCCCAGAGGCGGGGCTCTTATTAACTTTTTGTTCAGGATTTCAAATGCCCTGTCAGCCTCTGGGGTCCAATAGAAGGGGTCATGATCTGCTCCTTTTACACAGTCGTACAAGGGTTTAGCCCATAGTCCAAAAATCTGGGATCCATATCCTGCAAAAGCCTGCCATACCCAGAAATGCCCTGAGCCGTTTACGAGGGCTTGGGGTAGGGACTTGAAAGATAACTTCCTTTCTTTCGCTTGAAAGCTGACACTCCCCTTGCCTTAGATGTAACCAGATCCCTCTCCACCTCAGACAACAGGGTTCTCAGGAGGATATTACAGTTGTCCGAGTCTGGCTTGTGACGACTGAGGCACCTCTCAAAGACTGAAATAAACCGGCTTGGGTTCGTGGAGAATTCCCCAGCCCGTGTTTTAAAAGCTGCTAGGTCTATTGGATTGAATGGCACAAGGGTGTAAACTTGCATGGTGGTAGCCTGACATCCATCTGCCCCTGGACAAGTCACAACAGTCTCAGTAAGCAAAGGATAGAGTCCCACCAAGGGGGCAGTCTCTGTAACCTGAGGCATCCTACCCTTATAAGGTGGGGGTGTGGGGGCCGAAGGGGACACCGGCTCTGCCATTACAGTGGGGGTGGGGGTCTGGGGACTAACATTAGCTACTAACGAACCAGTCGGAGTCAAATTAGAGTGCTGTAAAATATCTGGTCGAGTACATAAAGCCAGAAACAAATGCGCATACATATGTTCATTCCACTTTCTTGTTCTCTGACAGAACAGGAGTAACTGGAGGATCGTGTTGTAATTAATTGACCCTCCTGGTGGCCACCACTCCTGGTCCTCTAGTTGATATTGAAGCCAGCCAACTATACAGAATCGTTTTAATTGGCTCTTAGTCATCGGATCTGCACCAAATACCTTCCAGTTTGCTAGAATGTATTCTAGGGGCGTACACTGTGCCCTAACCCCCGAGCTCTGTCCCTGTCCCATACCTACAGGGTAACTCTGGGCGTCCCCAGGTTCCAACAGAGCATACAATCCGGATTTCAAAGGTTCCTACCTTATCCAAGGGACCGGTTCCTCACTGTCGCCCACAGCTGCTCCTCCCCTATGTCCAACGGACCAGTTCCTCACCGTCGCCCACAGCGGCTTCTCCACTATATGAGTGCGTTGCACCATTGTACACTCCAGAGTCGATCAAATCGCGTCTCCCCCGAGGCCCCCGATAAACTCACCAGTGCACGCTGGGCGTCGGATCTCGCTGCAATCCTCGACCTCCAGGAGGGGTCCGGGCAAGGCTAAATAGCAGCCTCGTCGCCCACCCAGGGACGCCAAAAGCTCTTGCCGGCACCGAGTGCCAGAGGCAAGCAACAGCGGTGGGGGGGTTCGCTCCCCGATGTGCTTCACCCAATAATCACAACGGGGTGGAGAAGCAGAAAAGTTTATTTGAAGCTTCAAAAAGATACAGGGAGATGAGAATCTCAAATCCTGTACACAGAGCAGGAAGTTACAGAGGCTTTTATACATCCTTTCTTCAGCATACTTATCCAATAGCAAGCTGCCCTAAGTATCCATATAACCAGCCAATCCAGTTCCCAGCTAGTTTCCTTGGTTTTGGATCATTTGTTAAACTATACATAAAGCTGCTTTATTCAGCATTGTTCATCCATATCTGCCCTGTTTGACCTTGTTTAGTGTCAGGCAGTCTGACATGTTATCCTCAGCATAACAGCTGCAAGTGCCTCCTGGTGGGGGGGGCCAAGGACAGTTGGGCCTAGTGTGAGGGCGCTTATCCACACTCATGGTCTTCCATTCCCTTGAGTTACCTAGTGGCCATGCCCCAGTGTCCCCAACAGTCTGAAGAGTCTGGGGGGAATCGGGGTGAGACACGGACAGAACCATCTGTAACCTCCCTCTCGCCCCGACAGGCTGAGGAATCAGGTCCACGTTTCACCAAAGATCGGCCAGTCTTCCAGGGGACAGAGAAGGGAAATGGCTGTGATGGAGCCAGCTCAGGTAGGGGAGTCTCAGGGCGCTGCTGGGTGGGGGAGGGAGGAGTCAGGGTTTGATAAACCTACTGATTTACTTAGTAGGCTCGTTGTGGCAGGGAAAGGGGGAGGGGACATTCCCCCATTTCTCAGGCAGGATATCACCACCTTGGCAGGGCTGGGGACATTTTCAGGCTCCCAGCGCTGGAGCCTGACCTCACTTGCCTGGGGCTGCTGTGAAATACGAAGGGAAGCTGTCGGGATTCCTGTCCCTGTCCCCGGCTCAGAGCTCTGCTTCCTGTCCCAGTCTGTGGCTGGCAGGCATGTGGGAAATGAGAAGATCCTGGCGTGCTCCGTGTGCTGGGGCGGACAGGGAGCTCTCACCTTCTCCGCCCCCTGAAGCCTCCTGGCTGCTCTGAGCAGGGTGGGGGTGGGATTCTGCTACTCTGGCCCTCTCACAGCTTCACGTTTTTTTTTCCTTTCCCATGAGTAGTGGGATTGTGTCTGGGGCAGCAGGTGCTGAGTGGGGGACTCTTGGTGTTTCAGATGCCGGTGACCTTCGAGGAGGTGGCTATTTATTTCACCCAGGGGCAGGGGGCTCTGCTGGACCCCGCTCAGAGAGCCCTCTACAGGGACGTCATGCAGGAGAACTATGAGACGGTGACCTCGCTGAGTAAGAGATTCCCGTCCCCTCAGTTATTAAAAACTGTGGGGTCTGTATGTCTTAATGTGGTCAGGTTCTTCCCTGGTCAGTTGGAGCAGCGGCGAATGGGTTCCATAATGCACAGCTGCCATGTGAGAAATACATGCATTTCGGTGCCTCCTCCACTGGGACACGGGAGTCAAAACCCAATGGACAAGCTAAACCATCCCCACCCCTCCAGCTTTCAAGGGGCATAAATCTGCATTGTCTTGTCTGTCTTGTTTCTTGCCTGCACATAGAATCCCTGTTCATCTCCTGCCTTGGGAATAGCTCCAGCCATGGGGAGAGCTCTGGGCTCTGCAGGTTTAGAAAGAGGCAGGGGCTTAAGTGCAGACCTGTGTTTGAGTCAGCAAGGCCCCCAGAGCGCACAGATCCTGGGAACGCCTAGTGAGGGTGTAGTAATAATTCAACTCACCTCCCCAGACACCGTCCTCTGCGCAAGGGGGCTCAGTGACCCTGTTCCCATCCTCTTGGATTCCACGTTCCTCCAGCAGAGCACAGGGACAGGTTCCACTCACGGAACGTCCTTTGTGACAGATCCTCCACCAATGCTCCATGCACCCTGATCCGGAATCATTTCACCCTCTGCACAGGATTTCCCATTCCCAAACCTGAGCTTATCGCCCGGCTGGAACGAGGGGAAGAGCTGTGGGTGTCCGATCTCCAGGATTTGAAGGACAGAAGGCTTCTGAGGTGCACCAGCACAGGTGAGGCCTGACAGAGAAACGGTCTAGGGAATGAAGGAAAAAGTTGAGAATCCCAAAATACGATGTGAGTAACGCCCTCAGTTCTTCTTCATCTCACCGAGAGCAGGGCTGTGGTCAGCAGATATTGCTCACGCCATTCCACCCTTCCCATCTCTCCTTCCTTGTGAATGTTTGGGTGGGATGTGGAGGCAGAATGCAATTGCTCAGTCTTTGTGTTGGCTTTTCCCTCAGTGCTATTCCTCTTTCTCCCCAGCACAATGACTCCTCCCTGGATTGTGTCTTTCCCAGCAGGTGCTGAGCGAGGGAGTGAGAAGAAGGAGGGGAATCATCATGAGGCAGTTCCTGGGGAAGTGGAACCACAGGGGACCTTTTTGGGAAGAGCTGAAGGGAATTTTTCCCCTTGCTGGAATCAGGGAGAAGCCTGGAGAAATTGGCACAGGTCAGAGAGGCTTCTGATAAACCAACCCAGGAAGAAAGTGGATGAATCTGTGAATGGTGGGGGAGGAGACGAGAATCCCAGAGAGCAGCAGACAAATCCCAAGGAAGAGACACCCTGGCACTGCCTTGAGTGTGGGAAAGGATTCATTGTGAGATCACAACTTGTTACACATCAGACAGTCCATACGGGAGAGAAACCATTTCAATGCTTGGACAGTGGGGAAAGCGTCAATAAGCGCACAGATCTTAATGACCATGGGAGAAGCCACACTGTAGACAAGCCCATTCAATGCGTTGAATGCAGGAAATGTTTCAGTTCAAAGTCAGCACTAAATTCACATGAGAAAAGCCACACAGGAGAAAGACCCCATAAATGTTTAGACTGTGGGAAAATTTTCACATGGAGGTCGGCGCTTGTTAATCATCAGGCAATCCACACAGGAGAGAGACCCCATAAGTGCTTCGACTGTGGGAAAAGTTTCACATGGAGGTCGGTGCTTGTTAATCATCAGGCAATCCACACAGGAGAGAGACCCCATAAGTGCTTCGACTGTGGGAAAAGTTTCGTACGAAGGTCAAACCTTGTTCAACATCAGGCAATCCACACGGGAGAGAGACCCCACAAGTGTTTGCACTGTGGGAAAAATTTCATACAGCGGTCAACCCTTGTTAAACATCAGGCAATCCACACAGGAGAGAGACCCCACAAGTGCTTTGACTGTGGGAAAAGTTTCAAGCAGAAATCAGTCCTTGTTCGTCATCAGGCAATCCACAGAGGAGAGAGACCCCACAAGTGCTTGGACTGTGGGAAAAGTTTCATACGAAGGTCACGCCTTGTTCGTCATCAGGCAGTCCACACAGAAGAGAGACCCCACAAGTGCATTGACTGTGGGAAAAGTTTCAAGCAGAGGTCAGACCTTGTAAAACATTGGGCAGTCCACACAGAAGAGAGACCCCACAAGTGCTTTGACTGTGGGAAAAGTTTCAAGCAGAGGTCATACCTTGTAAAACATTGGGCAGTCCACACAGAAGAGAGACCCCACAAGTGCTTTGACTGTGGGAAAAGTTTCAAGCAGAGTTCACACCTTCTTAAACATCAGGCAACCCACAAACGAGAGAGACCCCACAAGTGTTTGGACTGTGGGAAAAATTTCATACAGCGGTCAACCCTTGTTAAACATCAGGCAATCCACACAGGAGAGAGACCCCACAAGTGCTTTGACTGTGGGAAAAGTTTCAAGCAGAAATCAGTCCTTGTTCGTCATCAGGCAATCCACAGAGGAGAGAGACCCCACAAGTGCTTGGACTGTGGGAAAAGTTTCATACGAAGGTCACGCCTTGTTCGTCATCAGGCAATCCACACAGAAGAGAGACCCCACAAGTGCTTTGACTGTGGGAAAAGTTTCAAGCAGAGGTCATACCTTGTAAAACATTGGGCAGTCCACACAGAAGAGAGACCCCACAAGTGCTTTGACTGTGGGAAAAGTTTCAAGCAGAGTTCACACCTTCTTAAACATCAGGCAACCCACAAACAAGAGAGACCCCACAAGTGTTTGGACTGTGGGAAAAATTTCATACAGCGGTCAACCCTTGTTAAACATCAGGCAATCCACACAGGAGAGAGACCCCACAAGTGCTTTGACTGTGGGAAAAGTTTCAAGCAGAGTGCACACCTTCTTAAACATCAGGCAACCCACAAACGAGAGAGACCCCACAAGTGCTTTGACTGTGGGAAAAGTTTCAAGCAGAAATCAGTCCTTGTTCGTCATCAGGCAATCCACAGAGGAGAGAGACCCCACAAGTGCTTGGACTGTGGGAAAAGTTTCATACGAAGGTCACGCCTTGTTCGTCATCAGGCAGTCCACACAGAAGAGAGACCCCACAAGTGCATTGACTGTGGGAAAAGTTTCAAGCAGAGGTCAGACCTTGTAAAACATTGGGCAGTCCACACAGAAGAGAGACCCCACAAGTGCTTTGACTGTGGGAAAAGTTTCAAGCAGAGGTCATACCTTGTAAAACATTGGGCAGTCCACACAGAAGAGAGACCCCACAAGTGCTTTGACTGTGGGAAAAGTTTCAAGCAGAGTGCACACCTTCTTAAACATCAGGCAACCCACAAACGAGAGAGACCCCACAAGTGCTTTGACTGTGGGAAAAGTTTCATGCAGAGGTCACACCTTGTTGAACATCAGGCATACCACACAGGACAGAGACCCCACAAATGCTTGGATTGTGGGAAAAGTTTCATAATAAAGTCACACCTTGTTCAACATCAGGCAATCCACACAGGAGAGAGACCCCACAAATGCTTGGATTGTGGGAAAAGTTTCATAACAAAGTCACACCTTGTTCGTCATCAGGCAGTCCACACAGAAGAGGGACCCCACAAGTGCTTTGACTGTGGGAAAAGTTTCAAGCAGAGATCAGCGCTGGTTAAACATCAGAGAATCCACACAGGAGTGTGACTGTATAAGTGCTTGGACTGTGGGAAAAGTTTCACATGGAGATCAGATCTTGTTCAACATGGAAGAATCTATACAAGAGAGAGACCCCCACAAGCGCTTAGACTGTGGGAAAAGTTTCAGACAGAGATCATACCTCATTAAATATGGGAGAATCCACACAGGATGGACGTGGTCCACTCCCAATGACTGATGAGGAGGGGTCAATACCAACAAAGGGAAAATTGCTTTTGTAGTGAGCCAGCCACTCCTAGTCCCTATTCAGGCCCAAATTGATGGTGTTAAGTTTGCAAATGAATTGTCGCTCTGGAGTTTCTCTCTGAAGTCTGTGTTTGAAGTTTTTTGGTTGAAGGATGGCTACTTTTAAATCTGTTATTGAATGTCCAGGGAGAGTGAAATGTTCTGCTACTGGCTTTTGTTTGTTACCGTTCCTGATGTCATATTTGTGTCCATTTATTCTTTTACATAGAGACTGTCCGGTTTGGCCAATGTACGTGGCAGAGGGGCATTGCTGGCCCATGATGGCATAGATCACATTGATCGATGTGCAGGTGAATGTGCCCCATATGACATGGCTGATATGGTTAGGTCCTATGATGGTGTCGCTAGAGTAGATATGGGGACAGATTTGGCAATGGAATTTGTTGCAGGGATTGGTTCCTGGGTTAGTGTTTCTGTGGTGTGGTGCTGGTGAGTATTTGCTTCAGATTGGGAGCTGTCTGTAAGCGAGGACTGGCCTGCCTCCCACAGTCTGTGAGAATGAGGAATCGTTTTCCAGGATAGGTTGTAGATCGTTGATGATGTGCTGGAGAGGTTTTAGTTGGGGGCTGTACATGATGGCCAGTGGTGTTCTGTTATTTCCCTTGTTGGGCCAGTCCTGTAGAAGGTGACTTCTGGGTCTCCATCTTGCTTTGTCAGTCTGTTTCCTCACTTCCCCAGGGGAGTATTGTAGTTTTAAGAATGCTTGATAAAGATCTTGTAAGTGTTTGTCTCTGCTTGAGGGATTGGAGCAAATGCGGTTGTATCTTGGGGCATGGCTGTAGACAATGGATCGTGTGATGTATCCTGGATGGAAGCTGGAGGCATGTAGGTAAGTATAGAGGTCAATAGGTTTCCAGTATAGGGTGGTATTTATGTGACCATCACTTATTTGCACTATAGTTTCCAGGATCTCTTGTGTGGATTGGTCCAGGCTGAGGTCGATGCTGGGGTGGAAATTGTTGAAATCCAGGTGGAATTCTTCAAGGGCCTCCTTCCCATGGGTCCATAGGATGAAGATGTCATCAATGTAGCGCAAATAGAGGAGGGGGCGCTAAGGGACGAGAGCTGAGGAAGCATTGTTCTAAGTCAGCCATAAAGATGTTGGCATGCTGTGGGGCCATGCGGGTACTCCTAGCAGTCCCGCTGACTTGAAAGTATAAATTGTCCCCAGATCTGAAATGGTTGAGGGTGAGGACAAAGTCACAAAGCTCAGCCACCAGGTGTGCCGTAGCCTCATCAGGGATAATGTTCCTGACAGCTTGTAGACCATCCTCATGTGGAACATTGGTGTAAAGAGCTTCTACATCCATGGTGGCCAGGATGGTGTTTTCAGGAAGATCACCAATACGTTGTAGTTTCCTCAGGAAGTTGGTGGTGTCTCGAAGATAGCTGGGAGTGCTGGTAGCATAGGGTGTGAGGAGAGAGTCCACATCGCCAGATAATCCTGCTGTAAGAGTGCCGATGCCTGAGATGATGGGGCGTCCAGGATTTCCAGGTTTATGGATCTTGTGTAGCAGATAGAATACCCCTGGTCGGGGCTCTAGGGGTGTGTCTGTGTAGATTTGTTCCTGTGCTGTAGCAGAGAGTTTCTTGAGCAGTTGGTGTAGTTTCTTTTAATACTCCTTAGTGGGATGGAGGACAGTGGCCTTTAGAATGTGGTAGAATCCTAGAATACGAGGGTTGGAAGGGACCTCAGGAAGTCATCTAGTCCAACCCCCTGCTCAAAGCAGGACCGATCCCCAATTAAATCGTCCCATCCAGGGCTTTCTCAAGCCCACTCCACTGCTTTCCCTTCATCCACAGAACCAGTTATCTCGTCATAGAAGGCAATTAGATTAGTCAGGCATGACTTGCCCTTGGTGAATCCATGCTGACTGTTCCTGATCACTTTGCTCTCCTCTAAGTGCTTCAGAATTGATTCCTTGAGGACCTGCTCCATGATATTCTACACAACTCAGAGATAGATGTAGGTTTCATTTTTAGAAGGTACACACTATACATTTTAAAACAGTGATTTATTTTGAAAACTTTTCAGGTTAGTTTTACAGCTATATCAGACAATGAATGATTGTTTGGTTATTTCATTTCATTTATTTGCATTTGGTTATTTCATTGTTTGGTTATTTCATTCATGCCACGCGGTGGAGGAGAACATCACCAGACAGATGTTTAAATTGTTTTATTTCACTAAAACAACTACGTTAAGTATTCTGGATTTTTTTCTTCAACAGCAAAGATATAATATTTTAACAGAAAAGCATATGTCCATCGTTTCTCACATTTATCTGCAGACTTCTTCTCCTTGTCCAGATCTATTCCGCCTCCAACATTCTTCTATTCATTCAACTTTTTGAAACTTTGCACTTTTGGAGAGGGGTAAGGGATTGACTCTGTGTACACAAATTTGCAGGGGGACAATAGAGGTGAGGTCTGTTATTTCTCACCTCTCTATATTAATTGATTTTAAAACATTTTGGCTGTTCACAAACATGTTACCTCTGGAGACACAAAGCCACAGTTTGAGAACTGGGAAACTAAGCATCTCTGATGGGATCTTCTAGACTGAGCACTGAGTCCCACTGGGTAGATGGAAAGATTAACCTAAATAATCTATACAGAAGCCTGTGGAACCCCATAAAATTGGGTCCCTAATCCATCAACTATTGGAACTCATGTACAAAACTTTTCTTAAACATTCCATGAATATATTGTCTCATACTATAGAATTAGAATTTACAATCCCTATTCCAGGATGAGATATCTTTGAGCTGTAATGTATCTTAATTAAACGTATCTTTAGATAAGTTTTTTCCTCAAAAAGCATTTTATCAAAAAAAAATCCAATTTAAATAAAAACACTGATTTTTGTTTAACTCATTGATTTTTATCCAGCCTGGGAAGCAGTGTAAAACGTGCCCTGGGATGGAGAATTAAGCAGTTCAACAGTCCAGATTGTACCCTGGGCTATGTCTCACACCCGCTGTCTCCTGGGCCCCAGCATGGCACTGTTGGGCTTTCATCATCCTGGTCTTGAAAGACACGCTCAGCAGGGCAAACCAGAGAAGGGGAGCCAGCGGACATCCTCAACTCCACTGAGTTTGATTTTGGCTAAATCCTGAACTCCCCCTGGTACGTGAGCAGCTGCTGGGAGCTTCGGGCCCTTGAAATCAGGGCAGGAGCAGTAGCTGCAGCGGCAGCCGGGACCCCCGGGGCTCCAGCGGCGATTTAAAGGGCCCAGGGCTCCGCTGTGGCACCGGTGGCCGGAGCCCTTCACATCACCGGCCTGGGGAAGCTGCCCCCTGCCGGTGCAGTCAGCGGTGTCCCGGCTCTTGCCGGGTCCGCCAGACTGGATCAGACCGGCTTACTTTCACCTCTGCCAGTGGTCTAAACAATTATGCCACCCCCACTTCTGCTCTCTCTCCTTTTGCCTTCCCTCGCTCCCCTCTGCAAATCTGGCCCAGTCAGCTCAAACAACCAGAGGTTTTGGGCCAGTAGCCGGTGACCAGAGAGGCGGTGAGAGCAAGGCCTCTGCCAGCCCAATATGGAAAGAAGTTTTCCGCAGACGGGCTGATCAGCCAGCGGCCCGTGCCCGGTCAGTCGTGCAGGGAGGCTGCGAGCGAGACTTTGGAGGGTGAGAAAATCTGGATTTGTGCTGGAAATGGCCCAACTTGATGATTACTTTAGATAAGCTATTACCAGCAGGACAGTAGGGTGGGAGGAGGTATTGTTTTATGATCTCTGTGTGTATATAAAGTCTGCTGCAGTTTCCACGGTATGCATCCGATGAAGTGAGCTGTAGCTCAGGAAAGCTCATGCTCAAATAAATTGGTTAGTCTCTAAGGTGCCACAAGTCCTCCTTTTCTTTTTGCGAAGACAGACTAACAGGGCTGTTACTCTGAAACGTGAATGCTGACAGGAGAAGTTTGGAGGCGGGATGACCCCTTACTGCTGGGAGAAGCACCCCGAGCCCAGGGGCGGTTGGGTCCCCAGGGGGCAGGAGCTGGGCAGGGGGCTGGATTTCTGTGGGTTGATCGCTAGGACCCAGGAGCGGCTGGGGGGCGGCTCTGGGGGGAGCGATCGCGGGGCTCAGCCCGGCCCCAGGAAGTGACTCGCAGCCGCTGCGGGGACTCTGGCTCCCGGCGAGATCCCCGAGCCCCGGCGGCTGGTGCTGGGAGCCCGGATCCCGGAGCCCGGGCTGCAGCCGGGAGAGGGGAACCTCCAGCCGGGCCCTGCCCGCTGCTCCCCGGGAGCCTCTCCCAGGGCAGAGCCCCCAGCCCGGCCAGGGCCCCTTCCCGGCCCGGCCCCTGCCCCGGGGGGCCCCGCTCGGGGGGAAGGTAAGAGAGACCCTCCCATCCCCCCCTTGCAGCGGCCCCCCCCCGTCACATCTGGGCTGCAGGGGGAGGAGGATAAAGAGGGGCCGGAGGCGGGTGCAGGGGATGCCGGGGGCAGGCTGGGATGGGGGCAGGGGTGCACGGAAGGGAAGATGGGGCAATGGAGGAGCATCGGGGACTGTGGGGCTGAGGGGAGCGAGGTCGGGAATGGGGGAGGATGTGAGTGGGGGGCACAGCGAGGGAAAGGGGGGATGTGGGCAGGCGGGCGGAGAGAAGCTCTTCTCAGCTTTGGGAGTGATCAGGGGACTAACCCCTCAGGGTGCAGAAGCTACAAGGAAAAAACCCAACCCCCCCTCAACTCCCCCCCCACGACACACACACCCGGCTCTGAGTGTGTTATTGTCAGACACCCCTGTGGTGGTGGGGTCTGTGTGCCCTGAGTGTTGGGGGCTGCCCAGGGCCGTGGTCTGATTTCCCTGTAGGGTTCAGATCTCAGCCACACCAGAGTCAGACCGGAGTCACTGCTGGCTCAGGCAGAGGGGTGTGCGGATGGACCAATGGGATCAGCCTCTTCCTGCCTGTCCCTGGGGGCTCCCGGGGAGTCCAGGGCAGCTCAATCTTCAGGTGATGCCACCAGAGGGCTCCAGCTATTGGTAAGGGAGAGGGGTTACACTGCAAAGGGGGGAAATCTCCCAAAGTGGCCTTTCCTTTTGGTTCTTTCCTTTTTTTAGCATTTGGCTCAAAGATGCTGTTACTGGGAGGGCCTGAAGAGTCTGGGGGGAATCGGGGAGTGACGTGGACAGAAGTCCCTTCTGTAACCTCCCTCTCGCCCCGACAGGCTGAGGAATCAGGTCCACGTTTCACTAAAGATCGGCCAGTCTTCCAGGGGACAGAGAAGGGAAATGCTGTGATGGAGCCAGCTCAGGTAGGGGAGTCTCAGGGAGCTGCTGGGCGGGGGAGGGAGGAGTCAGGGTTTGATAAACCTACTGATTTACTAAGTAGGCCCATTGTGGCAGGGAAAGGGGGAGGGGACATTCCCCCATTTCTCAGGCAGGATATAACCACCTCGGCAGGGCTGGGAACATTTTCCAGGCTCCCCAGTGCTGGAGCCTGACCCCACTTGCCTGGGGCTGCTGTGAAATACGAAGGGAAGCTGTCGGGATTCCTGCCCCTGTCCCCGGCTCAGAGCTCTGCTTCCTGTCCCAGTCTGTGGCTGGCAGGCGTGTGGGAAATGAGAAGATCCTGGCGTGCTCCGTGTGCTGGGGCGGACAGGGAGCTCTCACCTTCTCCGCCCCCTGAAGTCTCCTGGCTGCTCTGAGCAGGGTGTGGGTGGGATTTTGCTACTCTGGCCCTCCCACAGCTTCATGTTTTTTTTTTCCTTTCCCCTGAGCAGTGGGATTGTGTCTGGGGCAGCAGGTGCTGAGTGGGGGACTCTTGGTGTTTCAGATGCCGGTGACTTTCGAGGAGGTGGCTATTTATTTCACCCAGGGGCAGGGGGCTCTGCTGGACCCCACTCAGAGAGCCCTCTACAGGGACGTCATGCAGGAGAACTATGAGACGGTGACCTCGCTGGGTAAGGGATTCCCGTCCCCTCAGTTATTAGAAGCTGTGGGGTCTGCGTGTCTTAATGTGGTCAGATTCTTCCCTGGTCAGTTGGAGCAGAGGCGAATGGGTTCCATAATGCACAGCTGCCATGTGAGAAATACATGCATTTCGGTGCCCTCTCCACTGGGACAGGGGAGTCAAAACCCAATGGACACGCTAAACCATCCCCACCCCTCAAGCTTTCAAAGGGGCATAAATCCGCATTGTCTTGTCTGTATTGTTTCTTGGCTGCACAAGCTAGTCAGCAAGGCCCCCAGAGCGCACAGATCCTGGGAACGCCTAGTGAGGGTGTAGTAATAATTCAACTCACCTCCCCAGACAACGTCCTCTGCGCAAGGGGGCCCAGTGACCCTGTTCCCATCCTCTTGGATTCCACGTTCCTCCAGCAGAGCACAGGGACAGGTTCCACTCACGGAACGTCCTTTGTGACAAATCCTCCACCGATGGTCCATGCACCCTGATCTGGACTCATTTCACCTTCTGCACAGGATTTCCCGTTCCCAAACCTGAGCTTATCGCCCGGCTGGAACGAGGGGAAGAGCTGTGGGTGTCCGATCTCCAGGATTTCAAGGACAGAAGGCTTCGGAGATGCACCAGCACAGGTGAGGCCTGACAGAGAAACCATCCAGGGAATGAAGGAAAAAGTTGAGAATCCCAAAATACGATGTGAGTAACGCCCTCAGTTCTTCTTCATCTCACCGAGAGCAGGGCTCTGGTCAGCAGATATTGCTCACGCCATTCCACCCTTCCCGTCTCTCCTTTCTTGTAAGTGTTAGGGTGGGATGTGGAGGCAGAATCGAATTGCTCAGTCTTTGTGTTGGCTTTTCCCTCAGTGCTATTCCTCTTTCTCCCCAGCACAATGACTCCTCTCTGGATTGTGTCTCTCCCAGCAGGTGCTGAGCGAGCGAGTGAGAAGAAGGAGGGGAATCATCATGAGGCAGTTCCTGGGGAAGTGGAACCACAGGGGACCTTTTTGGGAAGAGCTGAAAGGAATTTTTCCCCTTGCTGGAATCAGGGAGAAGCCTGGGGAAATTGGCACAGGTCAGAGAGGCTTCTGATAAACCAACCCAGGAAGAAAGTGGATGAATCTGTGAATGGTGGGGGAGGAGACGAGAATCCCAGAGAGCAGCAGACAAATCGCAAGGAAGAGACACCCTGGCACTGCCTTGAGTGTGGGAAAGGATTCATTGTGAGATCACAACTTGTTACACATCAAACAGTCCATACGGGAGAGAAACCATTTCAATGCTTGGACAGTGGTGAAAGCTTCAATAAGCGCAGAGATCTTAATGACCATGGGAGAAGTCACACTGTAGACAAGCCCATTCAATGCGTTGAATGCGGGAAATGTTTCAGTTCAAAGTCAGCACTGAATTCACATAAGAAAAGCCACACAGGAGAGAGACCCCACAGGTGCTTGGACTGTGGGAAAAGTTTCAAGCAGAAATCAGACCTTGTTCGTCATCAGGCAATCCACACGGGAGAGAGACCCCACAAGTGCTTGCACTGTGGGAAAAGTTTCATACGAAGGTCAGCCCTTGTTCAACATGAGGCAATCCACACAGGAGAGAGACCCCACAAGTGCTTGGACTGTGGGAAAAGTTTCATACAAAGGTCATATCTTGTTTATCATCAAGCAATCCACACAGGAGAGAGACCCCACAAGTGCTTGGACTGTGGGAAAAGTTTCATACAAAGGTCATATCTTGTTTATCATCAAGCAATCCACACAGGAGAGAGACCCCACAAGTGCTTGGACTGTGGAAAAAGTTTCATACAGAGATCAGTGCTGGTGAAACATCAGAGAATCCACACAGGAGTGAGACCCTATAAGTGCTTGGACTGTGGGAAAAGTTTCGTACGAAGGTCACGCCTTGTTCGTCATCAGGCAATCCACACAGGAGAGAGACCCCACAAGTGCTTGGATTGTGGGAAATGTTTCATAAGAAAGTCACATCTTGTTCAACATCAGGTAGTCCACACAGAAGAGAGACCCCACAAGTGCTTGGACTGTGGGAAAAGTTTCAAGCAGAGGTCATACCTTGTAAAACATCGGGCAGTCCACACAGGAGAGAGACCCCACAAGTGCTTGGACTGGAAAAAGTTTCATACAGAGATCAATGCTGGTGAAACATCAGAGAATCCACACAGGAGTGAGACCCTATAAGTGCTTGGACTGTGGGAAAAGTTTCAGATGGAGACCGATGCTGGTTCAACATCAGGGAATCCACACAGGAGTGAGACCCTATAAGTGCTTGGACTGTGGGAAAAGTTTCACATGGAGACCGGTGCTGGTTCAACATCAGAGAATCCACACAGGAGAGTGACTCTGTAAGTGCTTGGACTGTGGGAAAAGTTTCAGACAGAGATCATACCCCATTAAAAATGGGAGAATCCACACAGGATGAACGTGGTCCACTCCCAATGACTGATGAGGAGGGGTCAATACCAAGAGAGGGAAAATTGCTTTTGTAGTGAGCCCGCTTCAGGCCCAAATTGTTGGTTTTAAGTTTGCAAATGAATTGTCGCTCTGGAGTTTCTCTCTGAAGTCTGTGTTTGAAGTTTTTTGGTTGAAGGATGGCTACTTTTAAATCTGTTATTGAATGTCCAGGGAGACTGAAATGTTCTGCTACTGGCTTTTGTATGTTACCGTTCCTGATGTCATATTTGTGTCCATTTATTCTTTTACATAGAGACTGTCCGGTTTGGCCAATGTACGTGGCAGAGGGGCATTGCTGGCCCATGATGGCATAGATCACATTGATCGATGTGCACGTGAATGTGCCCCTGATGACATGGCTGATATGGTTAGGTCCTATGATGGTGTTGCTAGAGTAGATATGGGGACAGATTTGGCAATGGGATTTGTTGCAGGGATTGGTTCCTGGGTTAGTGTTTCTGTGGTGTGGTGTTGGTGAGTATTTGCTTCAGATTGGGAGCTGTCTGTAAGCGAGGACTGGCCTGCCTCCCATGGTCTGTGAGAACGAGTAGTCCTTTTCCAGGATAGGTTATAGATCGTTG
Source organism: Lepidochelys kempii (assembly GCF_965140285.1). Taxonomy (NCBI): domain Eukaryota; kingdom Metazoa; phylum Chordata; order Testudines; family Cheloniidae; genus Lepidochelys; species Lepidochelys kempii. The sequence continues at coordinate 45,187,096 of NC_136393.1, read as the reverse complement.
ATGATGCGCTGGAGAGGTTTTAGCTGGAGGCTGTACATGATGGCCAGTGGTGTTCTGTTATTTCCCTTGTTGGGCCTGTCTTGAAGAAGGTGACTTCTGGGTCTCCATCTTGCTTTGTCAGTCTGTTTCCTCACTTCCCCAGGTGAGTATTGTAGTTTTAAGAGTGCTTGACAAAGATCTTGTAGGTGTTTGTCTCTGCCTGAGGGATTGGAGCAAATGCGGTTGTATCTTGGGGCATGGCTGTAGACAATGGATCGTGTGATGTATCCTGGATGGAAGCTGGAGGCATGTAGGTAAGTATAGAGGTCAGTAGGTTTCCAGTATAGGGTGGTATTTATGTGACCATCACTTATTTGCACTGTAGTGTCCAGGATCTCTTGTATGGACTGGTCCAGGCTGAGGTCGATGCTGGGGTGGAAATTGTTGAAATCCAGGTGGAATTCTTCAAGGGCCCCCTTCCCATGGGTCCATAGGATGAAGATGTCATCAATGTAGCGCAAATAGAGGAGGGGGCGCTAGGGGACGAGAGCTGAGGAAGCGTTGTTCTAAGTCAGCCATAAAGATGTTGGCATGCTGTGGGGCCATGCGGGTACCCCTAGCAGTCCCGCTGACTTGAAAGTATAAATTGTCCCCAGATCTGAAATGGTTGAGGGTGAGGACAAAGTCACAAAGCTCAGCCACCAGGTGTGCTGTGGCCTCATCAGGGATAATGTTCCTGACAGCTTGTAGGCCATCCTCATGTGGAACATTGGTGTAAAGAGCTTCTACATCCATGGTGGCCAGGATGGTGTTTTCAGGAAGATCACCAATACGTTGTAGTTTGCTCAGGAAGTTGGTGGTGTCTCGAAGATAGCTGGGAGTGCTGGTAGCATAGGGTGTGAGGAGAGAGTCCACATCTCCAGATAATCCTGCTGTAAGAGTGCCGATGCCTGAGATGATGGGGCGTCCAGGATTTCCAGGTTTATGGATCTTGTGTAGCAGATAGAATACCCCTGGTCGGGGCTCTAGGGGTGTGTCTGTGTAGATTTGTTCCTGTGCTGTAGCAGAGAGATTCTTGAGCAGTTGGTGTAGTTTCTTTTGATACTCCTTAGTGGGATGGAGGACAGTGGCCTTTAGAATGTGGTAGAATCCTAGAATCCTAGAATATGAGGGTTGGAAGGGACCTCAGGAAGTCATCTAGTCCAACCCCCTGCTCAAAGCAGGACTGATCCCCAATTAAATCGTCCCATCCAGGGCTTTCTCAAGCCTGACATTAAAAACTTCTCAGGAAGGAGATTCCACCACATAGAATCATACAATATTAGGGTTGGAAGGGACCTCAGGAGGTCATCTAGTCCAACCCCCTGCTCAAAGCAGGACCAATCTCCCATTTTTGTCCCACATCCCTAAATGCCCCCCTCAAGGATTGAACTCACAACCCTGGGTTTAGCAGGCCAATGCTCAAACCACTGAGCTATCCTTCCCCCCCCAAAGGTACCACCTCCCTAGGTAACGCATTCCAGTGTTTCATCACCCTCCTAGTGAAAAAGTTTTTCCTAATATCCAACCTAAACCTCCCCCACTGCAACTTGAGACCATTACTCCTTGTCCTGTCATCCGCTACCACTGAGAATAGTCTAGATCCATCCTCTTTGGAACCTCCTTTCAGGTAGCTGAAAGCAGCTATCAAATCTCCCCTCATTCTTCTCTTCTGTAGACTAAATAATCCCAGATCCCTCAGCCTCTCTTCGTAAGTCATGTGTTCCAGTCCCCTAATCATTTTTGTTGCCCTCCGCTGGACTCTCTCCAATATTTCCACATCCTTCTTGTAGTGTGGGGCCCAAAACTGGACACAGTACTCCAGATGAGGCCTCACCAATGTCGAATAGAGGGGAACGATCACGTCCCTCGATCTGCTGCCAATGCCCCTACTTATTCATCCCAAAATGCCATTGGCCTTCTTGGCTACAAGGGCACACTGTTGACTCATATCCAGCTTCTCATCCACTGTCACCCCTAGGTCCTTTTCTGCAGAACTGCTGCCAAGCCTTTCGGTCCCTAGTCTGTAGCGGTGCATTGCATTCTTCCATCCTAAGTGCAGGACTCTGCACTTGTCCTTGTTGAACCTCATCAGATTTCTTTTGGCCCAATCCTCCAATTTGTCTAGGTCCCTCTGTATCCTATCGCTACCCTCCAGCGTATCTACCGCTCCTCCCAGTTTAGTGTCGTCTGCAAACTTGCTGAGGGTGCAGTCCACACCATCCTCCAGATCATTCATGAAGATATTGAAGAAAAGCGGCCCCAGGACCGACCCTTGGGGCACTCCGCTTGATACTGGCTGCCAACTAGACATGGAGCCATTGATCACTACCCATGGAGCCCAACAATCTAGCCAGTTTTCTACCCACCTTATAGTGCACTTGTCCAGCCCATACTTCTTTAACTTGCTGACAAGAAGACTGTGGGAGACAGTGTCAAAAGCTTTGCTAAAGTCAAGGAACACTACGTCCACTGCTTTCCCTTCATCCACAGAACCAGTTATCTTGTCATAGAAAAGTTGTAGGAAAGTTGCCTGGCAGTCTCCTGTTCATAATTGTTAGGGGAAATTAACCTAGTTAGCATATGTGACTCCATTTTGGGTTTCCTCTCCGCCGTTAACTAGAAGTGAGCACATCACGTACCAAGGAAGGAGGATCCTTCAGAGTGGACACCTGGACAGTTTCAAGATAAGGGAAACAAAGGAGACAGGAACTAGCGGACATGCCTGAAATAGCTGCTAATTCAGCGTTTTTGCAGGGGCAAGGTGGATTGGTGATAGATAAGGAGAAGGCCTGTTTGTTGGGTTATGTGCCCTGAGGCTCACAGGCAGGATGTTTTGCCAACAGTATCTAATCTTTGTGTAACCTGTAATCGGGGTCCCGCTCTGCTTAAGAGAACGGTACCACCCTTGAGCGTAATAAACCTACAAACGCTGAGACACTCTGCAGTCTGTCTTTATTTGGTTGCCTCAGCCTAGAAACGAACTGTACGTGTCCTAACTGGAATAATTCGTAACAGTTGCTGTGAAATAGGAAGGGAAGCTGTCGGGATTCCTGTCCCCGTCCCCAGCTCGGAGCTCTGCTTCCCGACTCAGCCTGTGGCTGGCAGGCGTGTGGGAAATGAGAAGACCCTCCCATTCTTTGTGTGCTGGTGGGACAAGGCGCTCTCACCGTCTCCCAGCCCCCGGAGCCTCCTGGCTGCTCTGAGCAGGTGCCTGTGGGATTCTGCTACTCTGACCCTTCACTCTTTTCTTTCTTTGCCATGATTAGTGGGACTGTGGCAGGGGCAGCAGGTGCTGAGCGGGGGACTCTTGTTGTTTCAGATGCCGGTGACCTTGGAGGAGGTGGCTGTGTATTTCACCCAGGGGCAGGGGGCTCTGCTGGACCCCGCTCAGCATCTGATGTGTTCTGACCAGTGTTCCCTCAGTTTTAACGTCCAAGTGCGGAATGAATTTGGTTCTACGCACCAGTATGTGACACATCATCTCCATATTGGCGCACAGAACAAAATTCATGGGGTGGGGGTGGGGCTGAGGGATTTGGAGTGTGGGAACTGGCTCAGGACTGGGACAGGGATGAGGTGCAGGGGGTGAGGGCTCTGGATTCAGGTGCGGGCTCTGGGGTGGGGCTGGGGATGTGGAGGTTGACGTGTGAGAGGGGGTTCAGGGCTGGGACAGAGGGATGGGGTGCGGAGGGGTGAGTGCTCTGGCTAGGCATGTGGGGGTTGGGACTGGGGATGAGGGGTTTGGGGTTCAGACTGCAGTGGAGAGAGGACTCCCCCAGCCCTCTCTCACCACAGCAGTTTGGGGCCAGGTCAGAGGCAGCTCTCCCCAGCCACGGCGGCTCCTGTGGTCCTGGGCCGGACTGAGGGAGGGGTTCCACTCCCCAGCAGCTCCAGTGGACCTGGGCCAAGCCTGGGGAGGGGCTCCTCTCCCTGCCTGCCTCCACGGCCCTCCACAGCCTGCAGTGCAGCTGCGTAGCCTGCAGGGAACACAGTTTCTGACCCCCGACCTTCCGTTAGCAGAGTGATTGCTAGTCCCTGAGTTCCCCCTTTGGGGCCAGGTTGTCTCATTCCCAGATAGTCAAGCATTTACTGTTTCTACATTTTATCCCTTATGGGCCAGAATTAACCAGATGCTAAAAAGGTGGGAGAAGGGACAGTAAAATGTGGAGTTTTCGCTTCTGTGCTATTTCAGGGCAACGGGGTGAGTGCGAGAGATTCCCTCCTTCCCCTCTCACTGTCACGCTCCTCTCTCCACACAGCAGCCTCTGTCCCAGCCATGGAAAGTTTAACCTGCCTCCGTTCTATCCCTCCATCTCCCACGGTGTCACGTACCACCCTGTCCCCGGCTCTCCATGCTTAGGAGTCACAGCTTTGATGTCTATGATCTTAGTCAGACTCCGGAGGGCTGGAGAAGGAAGTGTCACAGACACTTGGAGTGGGCAGGGAAATCTCAATGAACTTCAAAGCACAGTTGGACTTTCAGATCTTAGAGCCTCGTTTCCATCTATTGGTAAAATTACTTCCCGGCTTTTTCTAGGTTTGGTCCAGATCATTTGTAGATGGGAAGGTTGTTTTCTCTTTCGTTCTCTTTCTTTTATGATGATGCTAAAACTTTTGTAACTAATACAGCCGAATAATGAGGCTGGTGGCAGAGGGAAACTGGAGCAGCCGGGAGCAGTGAGCGAAGGGGACCCTGGGCAAAGGGCCCAGGGCAGGGAGAGTCCCTCAACCAAGAGGCCTTGCAGGCCAGACTGGGTGGGGGATCATAACCCTGACAGGAAGCAGCTGATGCTAGGAAGAAGGGTCCTACTACCTGGAGCCTGAGGCCAACACCAGAGTTAGTGTCCAACCCTGGGCATACCTGCAGCACAGCCAGGGCCTGGGCAGGAGGCCTTGGATGTGGGAGGGACAGACTGTGAAGTTCCCTGGCATTCCAGAGAGGGTTGTTTGGGGTTCACCCCCACAGAGCGGGGTGACATGTTTTCCTTTCATCTTTCCCACTTTTCTCTTTGTTTTTGTATTACTTGCTGTTTAATGCATTGTATTTGTTCTTAACTCTGTGCAATGATGAAGGAAGCATCCAGAGTGGAGAGAACACCCCACAATGGGGACAGCTGTCCTGAGTGATCCCTGGGCCCATCATTGGGGTTACGGGGGTCCAGAGTGGAAGCGGGCGGGGGGGAGGGGTCCTCGAGGTCATGCAGGCCTCTGGGTAAAGGACTCAGATCCTTTTGCTTGCCATTTCCTCTGGGGCTCGGTAGAAGTCAGAAAAGTTCCCCACACTAGGAGGAGTGTTCCCCCCTCTTACCTCTGTGCATATTTATTGGTTTCTAGTAAATTAATTGGGATTATAGAGGCAAGTGTCAGAGCGGGCACCAGCGAGAGTTGCTGGCCACCCTCTGAGGCCACCAAATTTGGTCGTGAGAATCCCTGGACAAGATGCTCATGATGGTCCCTTCTGACCTTGGAGCCTGTGAGTGTAACAGGAGCTGGGCACAGGGATGCTGATCCTTTCGTCAGTTGATCGCTAGGACCCAGGAGCGGCTGGGGGGCGGCTCTGGGGGGAGCGATCGCGGGGCTCAGGCCTGGCCCAGGAAGTGACTCGCAGCTGCTGCGGGGACTCTGGCTCCCGGCGAGATCCCCGCGCCCCGGCGGCTGGTGCTGGGAGCCCGGAGCCCGGGCTGAAGCCGGGAGAGGGGAATCTCCAGCCGGGCCCTGCCCGCTGCTCCCCGGGAGCCTCTCCCAGGGCAGAGTCCCCAGCCCGTCCAGCCCATACTTCTTTAACTTGCTGACAAGAATACTGTGGGAGACAGTGTCAAAAGCTTTGCTAAAGTCAAGGAACACCACGTCCACTGCTTTCCCTTCATCCACAGAACCAGTTATCTCGTCATAGAAGGCAATTAGATTAGTCAGGCATGACTTGCCCTTGGTGAATCCATGCTGACTGTTCCTGATCACTTTGCTCTCCTCTAAGTGCTTCAGAATTGATTCCTTGAGGACCTGCTCCATGATATTCTACACAACTCAGAGATAGATGTAGGTTTCATTTTTAGAAGGTACACACTATACATTTTAAAACAGTGATTTATTTTGAAAACTTTTCAGGTTAGTTTTACAGCTATATCAGACAATGAATGATTGTTTGGTTATTTCATTTCATTTATTTGCATTTGGTTATTTCATTGTTTGGTTATTTCATTCATGCCACGCGGTGGAGGAGAACATCACCAGACAGATGTTTAAATTGTTTTATTTCACTAAAACAACTACGTTAAGTATTCTGGATTTTTTTCTTCAACAGCAAAGATATAATATTTTAACAGAAAAGCATATGTCCATCGTTTCTCACATTTATCTGCAGACTTCTTCTCCTTGTCCAGATCTATTCCGCCTCCAACATTCTTCTATTCATTCAACTTTTTGAAACTTTGCACTTTTGGAGAGGGGTAAGGGATTGACTCTGTGTACACAAATTTGCAGGGGGACAATAGAGGTGAGGTCTGTTATTTCTCACCTCTCTATATTAATTGATTTTAAAACATTTTGGCTGTTCACAAACATGTTACCTCTGGAGACACAAAGCCACAGTTTGAGAACTGGGAAACTAAGCATCTCTGATGGGATCTTCTAGACTGAGCACTGAGTCCCACTGGGTAGATGGAAAGATTAACCTAAATAATCTATACAGAAGCCTGTGGAACCCCATAAAATTGGGTCCCTAATCCATCAACTATTGGAACTCATGTACAAAACTTTTCTTAAACATTCCATGAATATATTGTCTCATACTATAGAATTAGAATTTACAATCCCTATTCCAGGATGAGATATCTTTGAGCTGTAATGTATCTTAATTAAACGTATCTTTAGATAAGTTTTTTCCTCAAAAAGCATTTTATCAAAAAAAAATCCAATTTAAATAAAAACACTGATTTTTGTTTAACTCATTGATTTTTATCCAGCCTGGGAAGCAGTGTAAAACGTGCCCTGGGATGGAGAATTAAGCAGTTCAACAGTCCAGATTGTACCCTGGGCTATGTCTCACACCCGCTGTCTCCTGGGCCCCAGCATGGCACTGTTGGGCTTTCATCATCCTGGTCTTGAAAGACACGCTCAGCAGGGCAAACCAGAGAAGGGGAGCCAGCGGACATCCTCAACTCCACTGAGTTTGATTTTGGCTAAATCCTGAACTCCCCCTGGTACGTGAGCAGCTGCTGGGAGCTTCGGGCCCTTGAAATCAGGGCAGGAGCAGTAGCTGCAGCGGCAGCCGGGACCCCCGGGGCTCCAGCGGCGATTTAAAGGGCCCAGGGCTCCGCTGTGGCACCGGTGGCCGGAGCCCTTCACATCACCGGCCTGGGGAAGCTGCCCCCTGCCGGTGCAGTCAGCGGTGTCCCGGCTCTTGCCGGGTCCGCCAGACTGGATCAGACCGGCTTACTTTCACCTCTGCCAGTGGTCTAAACAATTATGCCACCCCCACTTCTGCTCTCTCTCCTTTTGCCTTCCCTCGCTCCCCTCTGCAAATCTGGCCCAGTCAGCTCAAACAACCAGAGGTTTTGGGCCAGTAGCCGGTGACCAGAGAGGCGGTGAGAGCAAGGCCTCTGCCAGCCCAATATGGAAAGAAGTTTTCCGCAGACGGGCTGATCAGCCAGCGGCCCGTGCCCGGTCAGTCGTGCAGGGAGGCTGCGAGCGAGACTTTGGAGGGTGAGAAAATCTGGATTTGTGCTGGAAATGGCCCAACTTGATGATTACTTTAGATAAGCTATTACCAGCAGGACAGTAGGGTGGGAGGAGGTATTGTTTTATGATCTCTGTGTGTATATAAAGTCTGCTGCAGTTTCCACGGTATGCATCCGATGAAGTGAGCTGTAGCTCAGGAAAGCTCATGCTCAAATAAATTGGTTAGTCTCTAAGGTGCCACAAGTCCTCCTTTTCTTTTTGCGAAGACAGACTAACAGGGCTGTTACTCTGAAACGTGAATGCTGACAGGAGAAGTTTGGAGGCGGGATGACCCCTTACTGCTGGGAGAAGCACCCCGAGCCCAGGGGCGGTTGGGTCCCCAGGGGGCAGGAGCTGGGCAGGGGGCTGGATTTCTGTGGGTTGATCGCTAGGACCCAGGAGCGGCTGGGGGGCGGCTCTGGGGGGAGCGATCGCGGGGCTCAGCCCGGCCCCAGGAAGTGACTCGCAGCCGCTGCGGGGACTCTGGCTCCCGGCGAGATCCCCGAGCCCCGGCGGCTGGTGCTGGGAGCCCGGAGCCCGGGCTGCAGCCGGGAGAGGGGAACCTCCAGCCGGGCCCTGCCCGCTGCTCCCCGGGAGCCTCTCCCAGGGCAGAGCCCCCAGCCCGGCCAGGGCCCCTTCCCGGCCCGGCCCCTGCCCCGGGGGGCCCCGCTCGGGGGGAAGGTAAGAGAGACCCTCCCACCCCCCTTTGCAGCGCCCCCCCCCGTCACATCTGGGCTGCAGGGGGAGGAGGATAAAGAGGGGCCGGAGGCGGGTGCAGGGGATGCCGGGGGCAGGCTGGGATGGGGGCAGGGGTGCACGGAAGGGAAGATGGGGCAATGGAGGAGCATCGGGGACTGTGGGGCTGAGGGGAGCGAGGTCGGGAATGGGGGAGGATGTGAGTGGGGGGCACAGCGAGGGAAAGGGGGGATGTGGGCAGGCGGGCGGAGAGAAGCTCTTCTCAGCTTTGGGAGTGATCAGGGGACTAACCCCTCAGGGTGCAGAAGCTACAAGGAAAAAACCCAACCCCCCCTCAACTCCCCCCCCACGACACACACACCCGGCTCTGAGTGTGTTATTGTCAGACACCCCTGTGGTGGTGGGGTCTGTGTGCCCTGAGTGTTGGGGGCTGCCCAGGGCCGTGGTCTGATTTCCCTGTAGGGTTCAGATCTCAGCCACACCAGAGTCAGACCGGAGTCACTGCTGGCTCAGGCAGGGGGGTGTGCGGATGGACCAATGGGATCAGCCTCTTCCTGTCTGTCCCTGGGGGCTCCCGGGGAGTCCAGGGCAGCTCAATCTTCAGGTGATGCCACCAGAGGGCTCCAGCTATTGGTAAGGGAGAGGGGTTACACTGCAAAGGGGGGAAATCTCCCAAAGTGGCCTTTCCTTTTGGTTCTTTCCTTTTTTTAGCATTTGGCTCAAAGATGCTGTTACTGGGAGGGCCTGAAGAGTCTGGGGGGAATCGGGGAGTGACGTGGACAGAAGTCCCTTCTGTAACCTCCCTCTCGCCCCGACAGGCTGAGGAATCAGGTCCACGTTTCACTAAAGATCGGCCAGTCTTCCAGGGGACAGAGAAGGGAAATGCTGTGATGGAGCCAGCTCAGGTAGGGGAGTCTCAGGGAGCTGCTGGGCGGGGGAGGGAGGAGTCAGGGTTTGATAAACCTACTGATTTACTAAGTAGGCCCATTGTGGCAGGGAAAGGGGGAGGGGACATTCCCCCATTTCTCAGGCAGGATATAACCACCTCGGCAGGGCTGGGAACATTTTCCAGGCTCCCCAGTGCTGGAGCCTGACCCCACTTGCCTGGGGCTGCTGTGAAATACGAAGGGAAGCTGTCGGGATTCCTGCCCCTGTCCCCGGCTCAGAGCTCTGCTTCCTGTCCCAGTCTGTGGCTGGCAGGCATGTGGGAAATGAGAAGATCCTGGCGTGCTCCGTGTGCTGGGGCGGACAGGGAGCTCTCACCTTCTCCGCCCCCTGAAGTCTCCTGGCTGCTCTGAGCAGGGTGTGGGTGGGATTTTGCTACTCTGGCCCTCCCACAGCTTCATGTTTTTTTTTTCCTTTCCCCTGAGCAGTGGGATTGTGTCTGGGGCAGCAGGTGCTGAGTGGGGGACTCTTGGTGTTTCAGATGCCGGTGACTTTCGAGGAGGTGGCTATTTATTTCACCCAGGGGCAGGGGGCTCTGCTGGACCCCACTCAGAGAGCCCTCTACAGGGACGTCATGCAGGAGAACTATGAGACGGTGACCTCGCTGGGTAAGGGATTCCCGTCCCCTCAGTTATTAGAAGCTGTGGGGTCTGCGTGTCTTAATGTGGTCAGATTCTTCCCTGGTCAGTTGGAGCAGAGGCGAATGGGTTCCATAATGCACAGCTGCCATGTGAGAAATACATGCATTTCGGTGCCCTCTCCACTGGGACAGGGGAGTCAAAACCCAATGGACACGCTAAACCATCCCCACCCCTCAAGCTTTCAAAGGGGCATAAATCCGCATTGTCTTGTCTGTATTGTTTCTTGGCTGCACAAGCTAGTCAGCAAGGCCCCCAGAGCGCACAGATCCTGGGAACGCCTAGTGAGGGTGTAGTAATAATTCAACTCACCTCCCCAGACAACGTCCTCTGCGCAAGGGGGCCCAGTGACCCTGTTCCCATCCTCTTGGATTCCACGTTCCTCCAGCAGAGCACAGGGACAGGTTCCACTCACGGAACGTCCTTTGTGACAAATCCTCCACCGATGGTCCATGCACCCTGATCTGGACTCATTTCACCTTCTGCACAGGATTTCCCGTTCCCAAACCTGAGCTTATCGCCCGGCTGGAACGAGGGGAAGAGCTGTGGGTGTCCGATCTCCAGGATTTCAAGGACAGAAGGCTTCGGAGATGCACCAGCACAGGTGAGGCCTGACAGAGAAACCATCCAGGGAATGAAGGAAAAAGTTGAGAATCCCAAAATACGATGTGAGTAACGCCCTCAGTTCTTCTTCATCTCACCGAGAGCAGGGCTCTGGTCAGCAGATATTGCTCACGCCATTCCACCCTTCCCGTCTCTCCTTTCTTGTAAGTGTTAGGGTGGGATGTGGAGGCAGAATCGAATTGCTCAGTCTTTGTGTTGGCTTTTCCCTCAGTGCTATTCCTCTTTCTCCCCAGCACAATGACTCCTCTCTGGATTGTGTCTCTCCCAGCAGGTGCTGAGCGAGCGAGTGAGAAGAAGGAGGGGAATCATCATGAGGCAGTTCCTGGGGAAGTGGAACCACAGGGGACCTTTTTGGGAAGAGCTGAAAGGAATTTTTCCCCTTGCTGGAATCAGGGAGAAGCCTGGGGAAATTGGCACAGGTCAGAGAGGCTTCTGATAAACCAACCCAGGAAGAAAGTGGATGAATCTGTGAATGGTGGGGGAGGAGACGAGAATCCCAGAGAGCAGCAGACAAATCGCAAGGAAGAGACACCCTGGCACTGCCTTGAGTGTGGGAAAGGATTCATTGTGAGATCACAACTTGTTACACATCAAACAGTCCATACGGGAGAGAAACCATTTCAATGCTTGGACAGTGGTGAAAGCTTCAATAAGCGCAGAGATCTTAATGACCATGGGAGAAGTCACACTGTAGACAAGCCCATTCAATGCGTTGAATGCGGGAAATGTTTCAGTTCAAAGTCAGCACTGAATTCACATAAGAAAAGCCACACAGGAGAGAGACCCCACAGGTGCTTGGACTGTGGGAAAAGTTTCAAGCAGAAATCAGACCTTGTTCGTCATCAGGCAATCCACACGGGAGAGAGACCCCACAAGTGCTTGCACTGTGGGAAAAGTTTCATACGAAGGTCAGCCCTTGTTCAACATGAGGCAATCCACACAGGAGAGAGACCCCACAAGTGCTTGGACTGTGGGAAAAGTTTCATACAAAGGTCATATCTTGTTTATCATCAAGCAATCCACACAGGAGAGAGACCCCACAAGTGCTTGGACTGTGGGAAAAGTTTCATACAAAGGTCATATCTTGTTTATCATCAAGCAATCCACACAGGAGAGAGACCCCACAAGTGCTTGGACTGTGGAAAAAGTTTCATACAGAGATCAGTGCTGGTGAAACATCAGAGAATCCACACAGGAGTGAGACCCTATAAGTGCTTGGACTGTGGGAAAAGTTTCGTACGAAGGTCACGCCTTGTTCGTCATCAGGCAATCCACACAGGAGAGAGACCCCACAAGTGCTTGGATTGTGGGAAATGTTTCATAAGAAAGTCACATCTTGTTCAACATCAGGTAGTCCACACAGAAGAGAGACCCCACAAGTGCTTGGACTGTGGGAAAAGTTTCAAGCAGAGGTCATACCTTGTAAAACATCGGGCAGTCCACACAGGAGAGAGACCCCACAAGTGCTTGGACTGGAAAAAGTTTCATACAGAGATCAATGCTGGTGAAACATCAGAGAATCCACACAGGAGTGAGACCCTATAAGTGCTTGGACTGTGGGAAAAGTTTCAGATGGAGACCGATGCTGGTTCAACATCAGGGAATCCACACAGGAGTGAGACCCTATAAGTGCTTGGACTGTGGGAAAAGTTTCACATGGAGACCGGTGCTGGTTCAACATCAGAGAATCCACACAGGAGAGTGACTCTGTAAGTGCTTGGACTGTGGGAAAAGTTTCAGACAGAGATCATACCCCATTAAAAATGGGAGAATCCACACAGGATGAACGTGGTCCACTCCCAATGACTGATGAGGAGGGGTCAATACCAAGAGAGGGAAAATTGCTTTTGTAGTGAGCCCGCTTCAGGCCCAAATTGTTGGTTTTAAGTTTGCAAATGAATTGTCGCTCTGGAGTTTCTCTCTGAAGTCTGTGTTTGAAGTTTTTTGGTTGAAGGATGGCTACTTTTAAATCTGTTATTGAATGTCCAGGGAGACTGAAATGTTCTGCTACTGGCTTTTGTATGTTACCGTTCCTGATGTCATATTTGTGTCCATTTATTCTTTTACATAGAGACTGTCCGGTTTGGCCAATGTACGTGGCAGAGGGGCATTGCTGGCCCATGATGGCATAGATCACATTGATCGATGTGCACGTGAATGTGCCCCTGATGACATGGCTGATATGGTTAGGTCCTATGATGGTGTTGCTAGAGTAGATATGGGGACAGATTTGGCAATGGGATTTGTTGCAGGGATTGGTTCCTGGGTTAGTGTTTCTGTGGTGTGGTGTTGGTGAGTATTTGCTTCAGATTGGGAGCTGTCTGTAAGCGAGGACTGGCCTGCCTCCCATGGTCTGTGAGAACGAGTAGTCCTTTTCCAGGATAGGTTATAGATCGTTGATGATGCGCTGGAGAGGTTTTAGCTGGAGGCTGTACATGATGGCCAGTGGTGTTCTGTTATTTCCCTTGTTGGGCCTGTCTTGAAGAAGGTGACTTCTGGGTCTCCATCTTGCTTTGTCAGTCTGTTTCCTCACTTCCCCAGGTGAGTATTGTAGTTTTAAGAGTGCTTGACAAAGATCTTGTAGGTGTTTGTCTCTGCCTGAGGGATTGGAGCAAATGCGGTTGTATCTTGGGGCATGGCTGTAGACAATGGATCGTGTGATGTATCCTGGATGGAAGCTGGAGGCATGTAGGTAAGTATAGAGGTCAGTAGGTTTCCAGTATAGGGTGGTATTTATGTGACCATCACTTATTTGCACTGTAGTGTCCAGGATCTCTTGTATGGACTGGTCCAGGCTGAGGTCGATGCTGGGGTGGAAATTGTTGAAATCCAGGTGGAATTCTTCAAGGGCCCCCTTCCCATGGGTCCATAGGATGAAGATGTCATCAATGTAGCGCAAATAGAGGAGGGGGCGCTAGGGGACGAGAGCTGAGGAAGCGTTGTTCTAAGTCAGCCATAAAGATGTTGGCATGCTGTGGGGCCATGCGGGTACCCCTAGCAGTCCCGCTGACTTGAAAGTATAAATTGTCCCCAGATCTGAAATGGTTGAGGGTGAGGACAAAGTCACAAAGCTCAGCCACCAGGTGTGCTGTGGCCTCATCAGGGATAATGTTCCTGACAGCTTGTAGGCCATCCTCATGTGGAACATTGGTGTAAAGAGCTTCTACATCCATGGTGGCCAGGATGGTGTTTTCAGGAAGATCACCAATACGTTGTAGTTTGCTCAGGAAGTTGGTGGTGTCTCGAAGATAGCTGGGAGTGCTGGTAGCATAGGGTGTGAGGAGAGAGTCCACATCTCCAGATAATCCTGCTGTAAGAGTGCCGATGCCTGAGATGATGGGGCGTCCAGGATTTCCAGGTTTATGGATCTTGTGTAGCAGATAGAATACCCCTGGTCGGGGCTCTAGGGGTGTGTCTGTGTAGATTTGTTCCTGTGCTGTAGCAGAGAGATTCTTGAGCAGTTGGTGTAGTTTCTTTTGATACTCCTTAGTGGGATGGAGGACAGTGGCCTTTAGAATGTGGTAGAATCCTAGAATCCTAGAATATGAGGGTTGGAAGGGACCTCAGGAAGTCATCTAGTCCAACCCCCTGCTCAAAGCAGGACTGATCCCCAATTAAATCGTCCCATCCAGGGCTTTCTCAAGCCTGACATTAAAAACTTCTCAGGAAGGAGATTCCACCACATAGAATCATACAATATTAGGGTTGGAAGGGACCTCAGGAGGTCATCTAGTCCAACCCCCTGCTCAAAGCAGGACCAATCTCCCATTTTTGTCCCACATCCCTAAATGCCCCCCTCAAGGATTGAACTCACAACCCTGGGTTTAGCAGGCCAATGCTCAAACCACTGAGCTATCCTTCCCCCCCCAAAGGTACCACCTCCCTAGGTAACGCATTCCAGTGTTTCATCACCCTCCTAGTGAAAAAGTTTTTCCTAATATCCAACCTAAACCTCCCCCACTGCAACTTGAGACCATTACTCCTTGTCCTGTCATCCGCTACCACTGAGAATAGTCTAGATCCATCCTCTTTGGAACCTCCTTTCAGGTAGCTGAAAGCAGCTATCAAATCTCCCCTCATTCTTCTCTTCTGTAGACTAAATAATCCCAGATCCCTCAGCCTCTCTTCGTAAGTCATGTGTTCCAGTCCCCTAATCATTTTTGTTGCCCTCCGCTGGACTCTCTCCAATATTTCCACATCCTTCTTGTAGTGTGGGGCCCAAAACTGGACACAGTACTCCAGATGAGGCCTCACCAATGTCGAATAGAGGGGAACGATCACGTCCCTCGATCTGCTGCCAATGCCCCTACTTATTCATCCCAAAATGCCATTGGCCTTCTTGGCTACAAGGGCACACTGTTGACTCATATCCAGCTTCTCATCCACTGTCACCCCTAGGTCCTTTTCTGCAGAACTGCTGCCAAGCCTTTCGGTCCCTAGTCTGTAGCGGTGCATTGCATTCTTCCATCCTAAGTGCAGGACTCTGCACTTGTCCTTGTTGAACCTCATCAGATTTCTTTTGGCCCAATCCTCCAATTTGTCTAGGTCCCTCTGTATCCTATCGCTACCCTCCAGCGTATCTACCGCTCCTCCCAGTTTAGTGTCGTCTGCAAACTTGCTGAGGGTGCAGTCCACACCATCCTCCAGATCATTCATGAAGATATTGAAGAAAAGCGGCCCCAGGACCGACCCTTGGGGCACTCCGCTTGATACTGGCTGCCAACTAGACATGGAGCCATTGATCACTACCCATGGAGCCCAACAATCTAGCCAGTTTTCTACCCACCTTATAGTGCACTTGTCCAGCCCATACTTCTTTAACTTGCTGACAAGAAGACTGTGGGAGACAGTGTCAAAAGCTTTGCTAAAGTCAAGGAACACTACGTCCACTGCTTTCCCTTCATCCACAGAACCAGTTATCTTGTCATAGAAAAGTTGTAGGAAAGTTGCCTGGCAGTCTCCTGTTCATAATTGTTAGGGGAAATTAACCTAGTTAGCATATGTGACTCCATTTTGGGTTTCCTCTCCGCCGTTAACTAGAAGTGAGCACATCACGTACCAAGGAAGGAGGATCCTTCAGAGTGGACACCTGGACAGTTTCAAGATAAGGGAAACAAAGGAGACAGGAACTAGCGGACATGCCTGAAATAGCTGCTAATTCAGCGTTTTTGCAGGGGCAAGGTGGATTGGTGATAGATAAGGAGAAGGCCTGTTTGTTGGGTTATGTGCCCTGAGGCTCACAGGCAGGATGTTTTGCCAACAGTATCTAATCTTTGTGTAACCTGTAATCGGGGTCCCGCTCTGCTTAAGAGAACGGTACCACCCTTGAGCGTAATAAACCTACAAACGCTGAGACACTCTGCAGTCTGTCTTTATTTGGTTGCCTCAGCCTAGAAACGAACTGTACGTGTCCTAACTGGAATAATTCGTAACAGTTGCTGTGAAATAGGAAGGGAAGCTGTCGGGATTCCTGTCCCCGTCCCCAGCTCGGAGCTCTGCTTCCCGACTCAGCCTGTGGCTGGCAGGCGTGTGGGAAATGAGAAGACCCTCCCATTCTTTGTGTGCTGGTGGGACAAGGCGCTCTCACCGTCTCCCAGCCCCCGGAGCCTCCTGGCTGCTCTGAGCAGGTGCCTGTGGGATTCTGCTACTCTGACCCTTCACTCTTTTCTTTCTTTGCCATGATTAGTGGGACTGTGGCAGGGGCAGCAGGTGCTGAGCGGGGGACTCTTGTTGTTTCAGATGCCGGTGACCTTGGAGGAGGTGGCTGTGTATTTCACCCAGGGGCAGGGGGCTCTGCTGGACCCCGCTCAGCATCTGATGTGTTCTGACCAGTGTTCCCTCAGTTTTAACGTCCAAGTGCGGAATGAATTTGGTTCTACGCACCAGTATGTGACACATCATCTCCATATTGGCGCACAGAACAAAATTCATGGGGTGGGGGTGGGGCCGAGGGATTTGGAGTGTGGGAACTGGCTCAGGACTGGGACAGGGATGAGGTGCAGGGGGTGAGGGCTCTGGATTCAGGTGCGGGCTCTGGGGTGGGGCTGGGGATGTGGAGGTTGACGTGTGAGAGGGGGTTCAGGGCTGGGACAGAGGGATGGGGTGCGGAGGGGTGAGTGCTCTGGCTAGGCATGTGGGGGTTGGGACTGGGGATGAGGGGTTTGGGGTTCAGACTGCAGTGGAGAGAGGACTCCCCCAGCCCTCTCTCACCACAGCAGTTTGGGGCCAGGTCAGAGGCAGCTCTCCCCAGCCACGGCGGCTCCTGTGGTCCTGGGCCGGACTGAGGGAGGGGTTCCACTCCCCAGCAGCTCCAGTGGACCTGGGCCAAGCCTGGGGAGGGGCTCCTCTCCCTGCCTGCCTCCACGGCCCTCCACAGCCTGCAGTGCAGCTGCGTAGCCTGCAGGGAACACAGTTTCTGACCCCCGACCTTCCGTTAGCAGAGTGATTGCTAGTCCCTGAGTTCCCCCTTTGGGGCCAGGTTGTCTCATTCCCAGATAGTCAAGCATTTACTGTTTCTACATTTTATCCCTTATGGGCCAGAATTAACCAGATGCTAAAAAGGTGGGAGAAGGGACAGTAAAATGTGGAGTTTTCGCTTCTGTGCTATTTCAGGGCAACGGGGTGAGTGCGAGAGATTCCCTCCTTCCCCTCTCACTGTCACGCTCCTCTCTCCACACAGCAGCCTCTGTCCCAGCCATGGAAAGTTTAACCTGCCTCCGTTCTATCCCTCCATCTCCCACGGTGTCACGTACCACCCTGTCCCCGGCTCTCCATGCTTAGGAGTCACAGCTTTGATGTCTATGATCTTAGTCAGACTCCGGAGGGCTGGAGAAGGAAGTGTCACAGACACTTGGAGTGGGCAGGGAAATCTCAATGAACTTCAAAGCACAGTTGGACTTTCAGATCTTAGAGCCTCGTTTCCATCTATTGGTAAAATTACTTCCCGGCTTTTTCTAGGTTTGGTCCAGATCATTTGTAGATGGGAAGGTTGTTTTCTCTTTCGTTCTCTTTCTTTTATGATGATGCTAAAACTTTTGTAACTAATACAGCCGAATAATGAGGCTGGTGGCAGAGGGAAACTGGAGCAGCCGGGAGCAGTGAGCGAAGGGGACCCTGGGCAAAGGGCCCAGGGCAGGGAGAGTCCCTCAACCAAGAGGCCTTGCAGGCCAGACTGGGTGGGGGATCATAACCCTGACAGGAAGCAGCTGATGCTAGGAAGAAGGGTCCTACTACCTGGAGCCTGAGGCCAACACCAGAGTTAGTGTCCAACCCTGGGCATACCTGCAGCACAGCCAGGGCCTGGGCAGGAGGCCTTGGATGTGGGAGGGACAGACTGTGAAGTTCCCTGGCATTCCAGAGAGGGTTGTTTGGGGTTCACCCCCACAGAGCGGGGTGACATGTTTTCCTTTCATCTTTCCCACTTTTCTCTTTGTTTTTGTATTACTTGCTGTTTAATGCATTGTATTTGTTCTTAACTCTGTGCAATGATGAAGGAAGCATCCAGAGTGGAGAGAACACCCCACAATGGGGACAGCTGTCCTGAGTGATCCCTGGGCCCATCATTGGGGTTACGGGGGTCCAGAGTGGAAGCGGGCGGGGGGGAGGGGTCCTCGAGGTCATGCAGGCCTCTGGGTAAAGGACTCAGATCCTTTTGCTTGCCATTTCCTCTGGGGCTCGGTAGAAGTCAGAAAAGTTCCCCACACTAGGAGGAGTGTTCCCCCCTCTTACCTCTGTGCATATTTATTGGTTTCTAGTAAATTAATTGGGATTATAGAGGCAAGTGTCAGAGCGGGCACCAGCGAGAGTTGCTGGCCACCCTCTGAGGCCACCAAATTTGGTCGTGAGAATCCCTGGACAAGATGCTCATGATGGTCCCTTCTGACCTTGGAGCCTGTGAGTGTAACAGGAGCTGGGCACAGGGATGCTGATCCTTTCGTCAGTTGATCGCTAGGACCCAGGAGCGGCTGGGGGGCGGCTCTGGGGGGAGCGATCGCGGGGCTCAGGCCTGGCCCAGGAAGTGACTCGCAGCTGCTGCGGGGACTCTGGCTCCCGGCGAGATCCCCGCGCCCCGGCGGCTGGTGCTGGGAGCCCGGAGCCCGGGCTGAAGCCGGGAGAGGGGAATCTCCAGCCGGGCCCTGCCCGCTGCTCCCCGGGAGCCTCTCCCAGGGCAGAGTCCCCAGCCCGTCCAGCCCATACTTCTTTAACTTGCTGACAAGAATACTGTGGGAGACAGTGTCAAAAGCTTTGCTAAAGTCAAGGAACACCACGTCCACTGCTTTCCCTTCATCCACAGAACCAGTTATCTCGTCATAGAAGGCAATTAGATTAGTCAGGCATGACTTGCCCTTGGTGAATCCATGCTGACTGTTCCTGATCACTTTGCTCTCCTCTAAGTGCTTCAGAATTGATTCCTTGAGGACCTGCTCCATGATATTCTACACAACTCAGAGATAGATGTAGGTTTCATTTTTAGAAGGTACACACTATACATTTTAAAACAGTGATTTATTTTGAAAACTTTTCAGGTTAGTTTTACAGCTATATCAGACAATGAATGATTGTTTGGTTATTTCATTTCATTTATTTGCATTTGGTTATTTCATTGTTTGGTTATTTCATTCATGCCACGCGGTGGAGGAGAACATCACCAGACAGATGTTTAAATTGTTTTATTTCACTAAAACAACTACGTTAAGTATTCTGGATTTTTTTCTTCAACAGCAAAGATATAATATTTTAACAGAAAAGCATATGTCCATCGTTTCTCACATTTATCTGCAGACTTCTTCTCCTTGTCCAGATTTATTCCGCCTCCAACATTCTTCTATTCATTCAACTTTTTGAAACTTTGCACTTTTGGAGAGGGGTAAGGGATTGACTCTGTGTACACAAATTTGCAGGGGGACAATAGAGGTGAGGTCTGTTATTTCTCACCTCTCTATATTAATTGATTTTAAAACATTTTGGCTGTTCACAAACATGTTACCTCTGGAGACACAAAGCCACAGTTTGAGAACTGGGAAACTAAGCATCTCTGATGGGATCTTCTAGACTGAGCACTGAGTCCCATTGGGTAGATGGAAAGATTAACCTAAATAATCTATACAGAAGCCTGTGGAACCCCATAAAATTGGGTCCCTAATCCATCAACTATTGGAACTCATGTACAAAACTTTTCTTAAACATTCCATGAATATATTGTCTCATACTATAGAATTAGAATTTACAATCCCTATTCCAGGATGAGATATCTTTGAGCTACAATGTATCTTAATTAAACGTATCTTTAGATAAGTTTTTTCCTCAAAAAGGTTTTTCATCAAAAAAAAAATCCAATTTAAATAAAAACACTGATTTTTGTTTAACTCATGGATTTTTATCCAGCCTGGGAAGCAGTGTAAAACATGCCCTGGGATGGAGAATTAAGCAGTTCAACAGTCCAGATTGTACCCTGGGGTACGTCTCACACCCGCTGTCTCCTGGGCCCCAGCATGGCACTGTTGGGCTTTCATCATCCTGGTCTTGAAAGACACGCTCAGCAGGACAAACCAGAGAAGGGGAGCCAGCGGACATCCTCAACTCCACTGAGTTTGATTTTGGCTAAATCCTGAACTCCCCCTGGTACGTGAGCAGCTGCTGGGAGCTTCGGGCCCTTGAAATCAGGGCAGGAGCAGTAGCTGCAGCGGCAGCCGGGACCCCCGGGGCTCCAGCGGCGATTTAAAGGGCCCAGGGCTCCGCTGTGGTACCGGTGGCCGGAGCCCTTCACATCACCGGCCTGGGGAAGCTGCCCCCTGCCGGTGCAGTCAGCGGTGTCCCGGCTCTTGCCGGGTCCGCCAGACTGGATCAGACCGGCTTACTTTCACCTCTGCCAGTGGTCTAAACAATTATGCCACCCCCACTTCTGCTCTCTCTCCTTTTGCCTTCCCTCGCTCCCCCCTGCAAATCTGGCCCAGTCAGCTCAAACAACCAGAGGTTTTGGGCCAGTAGCCGGTGACCAGAGAGGCGGTGAGAGCAAGGCCTCTGCCAGCCCAATATGGAGAGAAGTTTGCCGCAGACGGGCTGATCAGCCAGCGGCCGGTGCCCGGTCAGTCCTGCAGGGAGGCTGCGAGCGAGACTGAATGCTGACAGGAGAAGTTTGGAGGCGGGGTGACCCCTTACTGCTGGGAGAAGCTCCCCGAGCCCAGGGGCGGTTGGGCCCCCAGGGGGCAGGGGCTGGGCAGGGGGCTGGATTATTGTGGGTTGATCGCTAGGACCCAGGAGCGGCTGGGGGGCGGCTCTGGGGGGAGCGATCGCGGGGCTCAGCCCGGCCCAGGAAGTGACTCGCAGCCGCTGCGGGGACTCTGGCTCCCGGCGAGATCCCCGAGCCCCGGCGGCTGGTGCTGGGAGCCCGGAGCCCGGGCTGCAGCCGGGAGAGGGGAACCTCCAGCCGGGCCCTGCCCGCTGCTCCCCGGGAGCCTCTCCCAGGGCAGAGCCCCCAGCCCGGCCAGGGCCCCTTCCCGGCCCGGCCCCTGTCCCGGGGGGCCCCGCTCGGGGGCAAGGTAAGAGAGACCCTCCCATCCCCCCCTGCAGCGGCCCCCCCCCGTCACATCTGGGCTGCAGGGGGAGGAGGATAAAGAGGGGCCGGAGGCGGGTGCAGGGGATGCCGGGGGCAGGCTGGGATGGGGGCAGGGGTGCACGGAAGGGAAGATGGGGCAATGGAGGAGCATCGGGGACTGTGGGGCTGAGGGGAGCGAGGTCGGGAATGGGGGAGGATGTGAGTGGGGGGCACAGCGAGGGAAAGGGGGGATGTGGGCAGGCGGGCGGAGAGAAGCTCTTCTCAGCTTTGGGAGCGATCAGGGGACTAACCCCTCAGGGTGCAGAAGCTACACGGAAAAAACCCAGCCCCCGCCCTCCCCCCGCCCCACACACACCCCCACCCGGCTCTGAGTGTGTTATTGACAGACACCCCTGTGGTGGTGGGGTCTGTGTGCCCTTGAGTGTTGGGGGCTGCCCAGGGCCCTGGTCTGATTTCCCTGTAGAGTTTAGATCTCAGCCACACCAGAGTCAGACCGGAGTCACTGCTGGCTCAGGCAGGGGGGGTGTGCGGATGGACCAATGGGATCAGCCTCTTCCTGCCTGTCCCTGGGGGCTGCCAGGGGAGTCCAGGGCAGCTCAATCTTCAGGTGATGCCACCAGAGGGCTCCAGCTATTGGTAAGGGAGAGGGGTTTACACTGCAATGGGGGGAAATCTCCCAAAGTGGCCCTTTTGGTTCTTCCCTTTTTTTAGCATTTGGCTCAGAGATGCTGTTACTGGGAGGGTCTTGTTGCCCGCACCCAGTGCCAGAGGCAAGCAACAGCGTTAGGGGAGGGGTTCGCTACCTGGTGTGCTTCACCCAATAATCACAACGGGGTGGAGAAGCAGAAAAGTTTATTTGAAGCTTTAAAAAGGTCCAGGGAGAATAGAATCTCAAATCCTGTACACAGAGCAGGAAGTTACAGAGGCTTTTATACATCCTTTCTTCAGCATACTTATCCAATAGCAAGCTGCCCTAAGTATCCATTTAGCCAGCCAATCCAGTTCCCAGCTAGTTTCCTTGTTTTTTGTATCATTTGTTAAACTCTACATAAAGCTGCTTTATTCAGCATTGTTCATCCATATCTGCCCTGTTTGGCCTTGTTTAGTGTCAGGCAGTCTGACTCTGCAACATACTGTTGCAGATCCTCAGCATAACTGCTGCGAGTGCCTCCTGGCCGGGGTGGGGGGGCAAGGACACTTGGGCCCTGACACATGAGACTGCACAGCATAAGACTGGTCATACAAGCAATACAGGAAAAAGAAGTTTCAATAACAGGCTAAATAAACCACCCAGCCAAAACGACAAACGCCAGCCTGAAAACAAGGTTTGCAACGAATCGCTCTCTGGGGCAGTATAGGCAACCTATGCTCCAGCTCGGGCATGGGCCTCAGCCTGTACCACCTTTTCATAGATCTCTTAACTGCTATCATTTATATATACACACCATCGGGGCGCGACGAGGGCACAAACCCCTCCTTGGGATGCTAAGAGATAGTCCAAAGCCAGCCTGTTTAGGAGGGAAAACGTCCTGAGCTGCTGTACCTCTTTATTTAATGTTTTTACTGCTGACCCTAAATCACTAACCGAGTCCTTTAACTCTAAGGCAACTTTCTCAAGTACCATTTGCAGCCTTACAGTATAGCGGCCTGTGCATGCCATGGCTGGCCCGGTAAACAGTGGCGCTATTCCCAGTACAGAGCACCCTACGAGCTTCTCGGTTGTGAGGGAATTTTTTTATATTGCCCTCCAATGCCATAGTCAGTCGCCGCAGGGTCTTTTCTCGTGACTCAACAGAGGTGTGTCGGGCATTTCCAATCTTTCCTTTGGGCAGTGTGGCAGTTATGGAAAGATGAGGAACTCCACGAGCTATATAACAGCTACCTGTCCAGTTGGCCAGCAGCACCTTGTAAGCCTTTCGGCCACATACAAAATAGTGACCCTGTAGGGCCCAGTAAGGACTGTTTCTTAAGGGGGTTCCTGGGATATTTAAGGCTGCTTTTGGCTGTTTTTCCAAACAGTTCATATGCCCCTAAGGGGGCATCCCATCCTCCTGATTGGGTACAAGTGGGGGCGTTTCTAATTGTGCCGTTCAAATTACGCTCGCCATAGGGACCACTACAAACCCACCATTGGCTTGCTACATTGGAGATATTAACTGGATGGCAAGTTATATTTTCAAACCCTTTTTTTGTGGTAAGATTATGTGTAAGAGTTTCCCTAAAAGGGGAGGAACCATTATACCCACACTGCTGGCCTCTCCTTTTGGTCTTTATCCAATACCCATCAACCCACTGTGTAACAACACAGGAGCTTTTTCCCACAGGACGCCCATAGTGATCAGATTGGTTTCGGGTAAAACATAACACTCCCTCAGTGAGTACTGCAACTGAATACTCCTGGTCCTGATAGGTGGCTTGCTGTAAAGAGGTCTTATTCCAGAACGGGGAGTCCGTTCTTTCCCGCTCTTTGGTGGCGGCTAATTCTGCTAGGGTCAGGGACAGCATGTCAAGGGGCATTCCCGTTTTGGGGGACAGTGGAGTTGGAGCACATACCCAGCAATGAGTCTGGTTTGTTAAAGTAGCAATATGGCGTGCAAGCAAAACAAAGGAGTTATGCTCCCGATATGCACAGTTTGAAAATACCAGTACAGAGAATAACAATGTTACCCAATTAATTATCACCAGAGTCTTCCCAACCCAGGGTCTTCAGTACCTGGGTGGGCCCATTTTAGCGTTAAGGTGCCCGCTATTTGTGTCTTTTAAACAGTAGCTTTAGCCCAAGATTATTACTAGATGAGGAGTCAGCAGGTTGGACGGTCCACTGTTCTGCTGACGAGGGGGCGGGTACTGCCTTCAGACGAGAGTGATGGCTCCAGTTCTTGTGTCCCTCGATCTTTGCCGCTGTATGGGAGACCAGCAGGCCGGTCCTTTCCACTTTTCGTGGAGAGTCTCGTCTTTCCAGGTACGAACAAGCACGGAGTCACCGGGCTGTAAGGAGTGGACGGGAGAGTCCAAGGGGAGAGGCTGGGAATCCTTGGTATACCTGTGAAGAGACAAGAGAACAGCAGACAGGGAACACATATACTGAGACAAAAAACCATTACCCAACTCCCATTCCCCTGACAGAACCGGGGTGCCATTCATAGGCCATGCCCTTCCAAACATAATTCAAAGGGACTAAGCCCTAATCTACCCTTTGGGAGAACGTGGATACGGAGTGGATGAGGGGCAAAGTATCAGGCCATCGCAGTGAGGCTTCTTGGCACACTTTTGAGAGATGCCGTTTAAGGGTCTGATTGGTACGCTCCACGACCCCACTGGCTTGCGGTCTCCAGGGCGTATGGAGTTTCCAGGGGATCTGTGAGGCATGTGAGATGCTTTGGATGATTTTTGACGCAAAGTGTGTCCAGTGGTCAGATTCCATCCACAGAGGGAGTCCAAAGCGAGGAATGATCCATTAACAAACTTGAGGGCCACTGTTCTGGCAGTGCAATTAAAGCATGGGAAGGCTTCTGGCCATCCGCTGAACCGATCCACTATGACAAGGAGTATTTGAACCCCTGGGGTCCGGGGAAACTCAGTAAAGTCTATTTGCCACACTTGTCCGGGGCCCGGAGTGGGTTCTAGGGCAGCTGGTGGCACAGGATGTCCCGGTCGAGGGTTATTCTTTTGGCAGACTAAGCAGTCCGCTTGTACCTGGGCAGCCAGGGGTCGGAGTCCGGAAGTGATAAAGTATTTTCCCATTAGCTGGATAAGTGTTTCCCTGCCAGCATGAGTGGTTTGATGTAGTTTCTGCAGCACTGGCCGGATCAGGCCCTTTGGTAAGAGGACCTTCCCTTCCGGGGAATGGAGCCATCTCTCCTTTTCCCGGAGACCGAGTTTGTCAGTTAGCTGTCTCTCCTCCCCAGAGTACTGAGGAGTTGGAAGCTCCCCTACTGATGGGATAAGGGCATGCATATGGGCGTTCTCAGCCTGAGGGGATGGCAGGGTGGCAGCATGCTTAGCCTCTCTATCCGCCCGGGCGTTACCTCTGGCCACATCTCGATCTTCCCTTTGATGGGCTTTACAGTGTACCACCGCCACTTCCGAGGGGAGTTGTACGGCTTCTAGGAGCTGGAGGATTTGGGGCCCGTACTTGACTGGGGAGCCTTGGGCTGTCAGCATTCCCCTTTGCTTCCATAGGCCAGCATGAGCGTGCAGCACACCAAAAGCATACTTTGAATCAGTAAAAATGTTGACCCGCTTTCCTTTTGACAGTTCAAGTGCACGGGTCAGGGCTATTAGTTCGACAAGCTGGACAGAGGTCCCAGCAGGCAAACCTTCAGCTTCCACAGTGTCATGGAGGGTCACAACAGCATAACCCGCCCTCCTTTGCCCATCTATTACGGTACTGCTACCATCAGTGTACCACTCATAATCTGCATTTGGGAGGGGTACATCCTTTAAATCCGGACGGCTGGAGTAGTGGGCATCTATGATCTCTAAACAGTCATGTTTCTGTTCCTCTGTTTCTGGCAAGAGGGTGGCTGGGCTAAGGGAGGGGCAAGGCCGTAAGGTGACTTCAGAGTTTTCTAACAACTTAGCCTGATACCGAGCAATCCGAGCCTGGGTGAGCCAAAGCCCTCCCTTTGCATCCAATAAGGCTGGGACCATATGGGCAGTATAGATTTGCATAACCCCTCCCAATGTTAGCGTCTCAGCTTCCTCAAGCACTAGGGCAGTAGCTGCGACCGCCCGGAAACATGCCGGCCAACCCTTTGCAACCTGATCCAGTTGCTTAGAGAAATAAGCCACAGGACGTCTCCATGCTCCTAACAGCTCTGTGAGCAATTCTAGGGCCACCCCCTTTCGTTTATGTACATACAACTGAAACGGCTTGGAGAGATCCGGCAGGCCCAGAGGCGGGGCTCTTATTAACTTTTTGTTCAGGATTTCAAATGCCCTGTCAGCCTCTGGGGTCCAATAGAAGGGGTCATGATCTGCTCCTTTTACACAGTCGTACAAGGGTTTAGCCCATAGTCCAAAAATCTGGGATCCATATCCTGCAAAAGCCTGCCATACCCAGAAATGCCCTGAGCCGTTTACGAGGGCTTGGGGTAGGGACTTGAAAGATAACTTCCTTTCTTTCGCTTGAAAGCTGACACTCCCCTTGCCTTAGATGTAACCAGATCCCTCTCCACCTCAGACAACAGGGTTCTCAGGAGGATATTACAGTTGTCCGAGTCTGGCTTGTGACGACTGAGGCACCTCTCAAAGACTGAAATAAACCGGCTTGGGTTCGTGGAGAATTCCCCAGCCCGTGTTTTAAAAGCTGCTAGGTCTATTGGATTGAATGGCACAAGGGTGTAAACTTGCATGGTGGTAGCCTGACATCCATCTGCCCCTGGACAAGTCACAACAGTCTCAGTAAGCAAAGAATAGAGTCCCACCAAGGGGGCAGTCTCTGTAACCTGAGGCATCCTACCCTTATAAGGTGGGGGTGTGGGGGCCGAAGGGGACACCGGCTCTGCCATTACAGTGGGGGTGGGGGTCTGGGGACTAACATTAGCTACTAACGAACCAGTCGGAGTCAAATTAGAGTGCTGTAAAATATCTGGTCGAGTACATAAAGCCAGAAACAAATGCGCATACATATGTTCATTCCACTTTCTTGTTCTCTGACAGAACAGGAGTAACTGGAGGATCGTGTTGTAATTAATTGACCCTCCTGGTGGCCACCACTCCTGGTCCTCTAGTTGATATTGAAGCCAGCCAACTATACAGAATCGTTTTAATTGGCTCTTAGTCATCGGATCTGCACCAAATACCTTCCAGTTTGCTAGAATGTATTCTAGGGGCGTACACTGTGCCCTAACCCCCGAGCTCTGTCCCTGTCCCATACCTACAGGGTAACTCTGGGCGTCCCCAGGTTCCAACAGAGCATACAATCCGGATTTCAAAGGTTCCTACCTTAGCCAAGGGACCGGTTCCTCACTGTCGCCCACAGCTGCTCCTCCCCTATGTCCAACGGACCAGTTCCTCACCGTCGCCCACAGCGGCTTCTCCACTATATGAGTGCGTTGCACCATTGTACACTCCAGAGTCGATCAAATCGCGTCTCCCCCGAGGCCCCCGATAAACTCACCAGTGCACGCTGGGCGTCGGATCTCGCTGCAATCCTCGACCTCCAGGAGGGGTCCGGGCAAGGCTAAATAGCAGCCTCGTCGCCCACCCAGGGACGCCAAAAGCTCTTGCCGGCACCGAGTGCCAGAGGCAAGCAACAGCGGTGGGGGGGTTCGCTCCCCGATGTGCTTCACCCAATAATCACAACGGGGTGGAGAAGCAGAAAAGTTTATTTGAAGCTTCAAAAAGATACAGGGAGATGAGAATCTCAAATCCTGTACACAGAGCAGGAAGTTACAGAGGCTTTTATACATCCTTTCTTCAGCATACTTATCCAATAGCAAGCTGCCCTAAGTATCCATATAACCAGCCAATCCAGTTCCCAGCTAGTTTCCTTGGTTTTGGATCATTTGTTAAACTATACATAAAGCTGCTTTATTCAGCATTGTTCATCCATATCTGCCCTGTTTGACCTTGTTTAGTGTCAGGCAGTCTGACATGTTATCCTCAGCATAACAGCTGCAAGTGCCTCCTGGTGGGGGGGGCCAAGGACAGTTGGGCCTAGTGTGAGGGCGCTTATCCACACTCATGGTCTTCCATTCCCTTGAGTTACCTAGTGGCCATGCCCCAGTGTCCCCAACAGTCTGAAGAGTCTGGGGGGAATCGGGGTGAGACACGGACAGAACCATCTGTAACCTCCCTCTCGCCCCGACAGGCTGAGGAATCAGGTCCACGTTTCACCAAAGATCGGCCAGTCTTCCAGGGGACAGAGAAGGGAAATGGCTGTGATGGAGCCAGCTCAGGTAGGGGAGTCTCAGGGCGCTGCTGGGTGGGGGAGGGAGGAGTCAGGGTTTGATAAACCTACTGATTTACTTAGTAGGCTCGTTGTGGCAGGGAAAGGGGGAGGGGACATTCCCCCATTTCTCAGGCAGGATATCACCACCTTGGCAGGGCTGGGGACATTTTCAGGCTCCCAGCGCTGGAGCCTGACCTCACTTGCCTGGGGCTGCTGTGAAATACGAAGGGAAGCTGTCGGGATTCCTGTCCCTGTCCCCGGCTCAGAGCTCTGCTTCCTGTCCCAGTCTGTGGCTGGCAGGCATGTGGGAAATGAGAAGATCCTGGCGTGCTCCGTGTGCTGGGGCGGACAGGGAGCTCTCACCTTCTCCGCCCCCTGAAGCCTCCTGGCTGCTCTGAGCAGGGTGGGGGTGGGATTCTGCTACTCTGGCCCTCTCACAGCTTCACGTTTTTTTTTCCTTTCCCATGAGTAGTGGGATTGTGTCTGGGGCAGCAGGTGCTGAGTGGGGGACTCTTGGTGTTTCAGATGCCGGTGACCTTCGAGGAGGTGGCTATTTATTTCACCCAGGGGCAGGGGGCTCTGCTGGACCCCGCTCAGAGAGCCCTCTACAGGGACGTCATGCAGGAGAACTATGAGACGGTGACCTCGCTGAGTAAGAGATTCCCGTCCCCTCAGTTATTAAAAACTGTGGGGTCTGTATGTCTTAATGTGGTCAGGTTCTTCCCTGGTCAGTTGGAGCAGCGGCGAATGGGTTCCATAATGCACAGCTGCCATGTGAGAAATACATGCATTTCGGTGCCTCCTCCACTGGGACACGGGAGTCAAAACCCAATGGACAAGCTAAACCATCCCCACCCCTCCAGCTTTCAAGGGGCATAAATCTGCATTGTCTTGTCTGTCTTGTTTCTTGCCTGCACATAGAATCCCTGTTCATCTCCTGCCTTGGGAATAGCTCCAGCCATGGGGAGAGCTCTGGGCTCTGCAGGTTTAGAAAGAGGCAGGGGCTTAAGTGCAGACCTGTGTTTGAGTCAGCAAGGCCCCCAGAGCGCACAGATCCTGGGAACGCCTAGTGAGGGTGTAGTAATAATTCAACTCACCTCCCCAGACACCGTCCTCTGCGCAAGGGGGCTCAGTGACCCTGTTCCCATCCTCTTGGATTCCACGTTCCTCCAGCAGAGCACAGGGACAGGTTCCACTCACGGAACGTCCTTTGTGACAGATCCTCCACCAATGCTCCATGCACCCTGATCCGGAATCATTTCACCCTCTGCACAGGATTTCCCATTCCCAAACCTGAGCTTATCGCCCGGCTGGAACGAGGGGAAGAGCTGTGGGTGTCCGATCTCCAGGATTTGAAGGACAGAAGGCTTCTGAGGTGCACCAGCACAGGTGAGGCCTGACAGAGAAACCGTCTAGGGAATGAAGGAAAAAGTTGAGAATCCCAAAATACGATGTGAGTAACGCCCTCAGTTCTTCTTCATCTCACCGAGAGCAGGGCTGTGGTCAGCAGATATTGCTCACGCCATTCCACCCTTCCCATCTCTCCTTCCTTGTGAATGTTTGGGTGGGATGTGGAGGCAGAATGCAATTGCTCAGTCTTTGTGTTGGCTTTTCCCTCAGTGCTATTCCTCTTTCTCCCCAGCACAATGACTCCTCCCTGGATTGTGTCTTTCCCAGCAGGTGCTGAGCGAGGGAGTGAGAAGAAGGAGGGGAATCATCATGAGGCAGTTCCTGGGGAAGTGGAACCACAGGGGACCTTTTTGGGAAGAGCTGAAGGGAATTTTTCCCCTTGCTGGAATCAGGGAGAAGCCTGGAGAAATTGGCACAGGTCAGAGAGGCTTCTGATAAACCAACCCAGGAAGAAAGTGGATGAATCTGTGAATGGTGGGGGAGGAGACGAGAATCCCAGAGAGCAGCAGACAAATCCCAAGGAAGAGACACCCTGGCACTGCCTTGAGTGTGGGAAAGGATTCATTGTGAGATCACAACTTGTTACACATCAGACAGTCCATACGGGAGAGAAACCATTTCAATGCTTGGACAGTGGGGAAAGCGTCAATAAGCGCACAGATCTTAATGACCATGGGAGAAGCCACACTGTAGACAAGCCCATTCAATGCGTTGAATGCAGGAAATGTTTCAGTTCAAAGTCAGCACTAAATTCACATGAGAAAAGCCACACAGGAGAAAGACCCCATAAATGTTTAGACTGTGGGAAAATTTTCACATGGAGGTCGGCGCTTGTTAATCATCAGGCAATCCACACAGGAGAGAGACCCCATAAGTGCTTCGACTGTGGGAAAAGTTTCACATGGAGGTCGGTGCTTGTTAATCATCAGGCAATCCACACAGGAGAGAGACCCCATAAGTGCTTCGACTGTGGGAAAAGTTTCGTACGAAGGTCAAACCTTGTTCAACATCAGGCAATCCACACGGGAGAGAGACCCCACAAGTGTTTGCACTGTGGGAAAAATTTCATACAGCGGTCAACCCTTGTTAAACATCAGGCAATCCACACAGGAGAGAGACCCCACAAGTGCTTTGACTGTGGGAAAAGTTTCAAGCAGAAATCAGTCCTTGTTCGTCATCAGGCAATCCACAGAGGAGAGAGACCCCACAAGTGCTTGGACTGTGGGAAAAGTTTCATACGAAGGTCACGCCTTGTTCGTCATCAGGCAGTCCACACAGAAGAGAGACCCCACAAGTGCATTGACTGTGGGAAAAGTTTCAAGCAGAGGTCAGACCTTGTAAAACATTGGGCAGTCCACACAGAAGAGAGACCCCACAAGTGCTTTGACTGTGGGAAAAGTTTCAAGCAGAGGTCATACCTTGTAAAACATTGGGCAGTCCACACAGAAGAGAGACCCCACAAGTGCTTTGACTGTGGGAAAAGTTTCAAGCAGAGTTCACACCTTCTTAAACATCAGGCAACCCACAAACGAGAGAGACCCCACAAGTGTTTGGACTGTGGGAAAAATTTCATACAGCGGTCAACCCTTGTTAAACATCAGGCAATCCACACAGGAGAGAGACCCCACAAGTGCTTTGACTGTGGGAAAAGTTTCAAGCAGAAATCAGTCCTTGTTCGTCATCAGGCAATCCACAGAGGAGAGAGACCCCACAAGTGCTTGGACTGTGGGAAAAGTTTCATACGAAGGTCACGCCTTGTTCGTCATCAGGCAATCCACACAGAAGAGAGACCCCACAAGTGCTTTGACTGTGGGAAAAGTTTCAAGCAGAGGTCATACCTTGTAAAACATTGGGCAGTCCACACAGAAGAGAGACCCCACAAGTGCTTTGACTGTGGGAAAAGTTTCAAGCAGAGTTCACACCTTCTTAAACATCAGGCAACCCACAAACAAGAGAGACCCCACAAGTGTTTGGACTGTGGGAAAAATTTCATACAGCGGTCAACCCTTGTTAAACATCAGGCAATCCACACAGGAGAGAGACCCCACAAGTGCTTTGACTGTGGGAAAAGTTTCAAGCAGAGTGCACACCTTCTTAAACATCAGGCAACCCACAAACGAGAGAGACCCCACAAGTGCTTTGACTGTGGGAAAAGTTTCAAGCAGAAATCAGTCCTTGTTCGTCATCAGGCAATCCACAGAGGAGAGAGACCCCACAAGTGCTTGGACTGTGGGAAAAGTTTCATACGAAGGTCACGCCTTGTTCGTCATCAGGCAGTCCACACAGAAGAGAGACCCCACAAGTGCATTGACTGTGGGAAAAGTTTCAAGCAGAGGTCAGACCTTGTAAAACATTGGGCAGTCCACACAGAAGAGAGACCCCACAAGTGCTTTGACTGTGGGAAAAGTTTCAAGCAGAGGTCATACCTTGTAAAACATTGGGCAGTCCACACAGAAGAGAGACCCCACAAGTGCTTTGACTGTGGGAAAAGTTTCAAGCAGAGTGCACACCTTCTTAAACATCAGGCAACCCACAAACGAGAGAGACCCCACAAGTGCTTTGACTGTGGGAAAAGTTTCATGCAGAGGTCACACCTTGTTGAACATCAGGCATACCACACAGGACAGAGACCCCACAAATGCTTGGATTGTGGGAAAAGTTTCATAATAAAGTCACACCTTGTTCAACATCAGGCAATCCACACAGGAGAGAGACCCCACAAATGCTTGGATTGTGGGAAAAGTTTCATAACAAAGTCACACCTTGTTCGTCATCAGGCAGTCCACACAGAAGAGGGACCCCACAAGTGCTTTGACTGTGGGAAAAGTTTCAAGCAGAGATCAGCGCTGGTTAAACATCAGAGAATCCACACAGGAGTGTGACTGTATAAGTGCTTGGACTGTGGGAAAAGTTTCACATGGAGATCAGATCTTGTTCAACATGGAAGAATCTATACAAGAGAGAGACCCCCACAAGCGCTTAGACTGTGGGAAAAGTTTCAGACAGAGATCATACCTCATTAAATATGGGAGAATCCACACAGGATGGACGTGGTCCACTCCCAATGACTGATGAGGAGGGGTCAATACCAACAAAGGGAAAATTGCTTTTGTAGTGAGCCAGCCACTCCTAGTCCCTATTCAGGCCCAAATTGATGGTGTTAAGTTTGCAAATGAATTGTCGCTCTGGAGTTTCTCTCTGAAGTCTGTGTTTGAAGTTTTTTGGTTGAAGGATGGCTACTTTTAAATCTGTTATTGAATGTCCAGGGAGAGTGAAATGTTCTGCTACTGGCTTTTGTTTGTTACCGTTCCTGATGTCATATTTGTGTCCATTTATTCTTTTACATAGAGACTGTCCGGTTTGGCCAATGTACGTGGCAGAGGGGCATTGCTGGCCCATGATGGCATAGATCACATTGATCGATGTGCAGGTGAATGTGCCCCATATGACATGGCTGATATGGTTAGGTCCTATGATGGTGTCGCTAGAGTAGATATGGGGACAGATTTGGCAATGGAATTTGTTGCAGGGATTGGTTCCTGGGTTAGTGTTTCTGTGGTGTGGTGCTGGTGAGTATTTGCTTCAGATTGGGAGCTGTCTGTAAGCGAGGACTGGCCTGCCTCCCACAGTCTGTGAGAATGAGGAATCGTTTTCCAGGATAGGTTGTAGATCGTTGATGATGTGCTGGAGAGGTTTTAGTTGGGGGCTGTACATGATGGCCAGTGGTGTTCTGTTATTTCCCTTGTTGGGCCAGTCCTGTAGAAGGTGACTTCTGGGTCTCCATCTTGCTTTGTCAGTCTGTTTCCTCACTTCCCCAGGGGAGTATTGTAGTTTTAAGAATGCTTGATAAAGATCTTGTAAGTGTTTGTCTCTGCTTGAGGGATTGGAGCAAATGCGGTTGTATCTTGGGGCATGGCTGTAGACAATGGATCGTGTGAT
This sequence comes from Lepidochelys kempii, assembly GCF_965140285.1. Taxonomy (NCBI): domain Eukaryota; kingdom Metazoa; phylum Chordata; order Testudines; family Cheloniidae; genus Lepidochelys; species Lepidochelys kempii. Next base: position 45,153,654 of record NC_136393.1, on the reverse strand, counting down.
GTATCCTGGATGGAAGCTGGAGGCATGTAGGTAAGTATAGAGGTCAATAGGTTTCCAGTATAGGGTGGTATTTATGTGACCATCACTTATTTGCACTATAGTTTCCAGGATCTCTTGTGTGGATTGGTCCAGGCTGAGGTCGATGCTGGGGTGGAAATTGTTGAAATCCAGGTGGAATTCTTCAAGGGCCTCCTTCCCATGGGTCCATAGGATGAAGATGTCATCAATGTAGCGCAAATAGAGGAGGGGGCGCTAAGGGACGAGAGCTGAGGAAGCATTGTTCTAAGTCAGCCATAAAGATGTTGGCATGCTGTGGGGCCATGCGGGTACTCCTAGCAGTCCCGCTGACTTGAAAGTATAAATTGTCCCCAGATCTGAAATGGTTGAGGGTGAGGACAAAGTCACAAAGCTCAGCCACCAGGTGTGCCGTAGCCTCATCAGGGATAATGTTCCTGACAGCTTGTAGACCATCCTCATGTGGAACATTGGTGTAAAGAGCTTCTACATCCATGGTGGCCAGGATGGTGTTTTCAGGAAGATCACCAATACGTTGTAGTTTCCTCAGGAAGTTGGTGGTGTCTCGAAGATAGCTGGGAGTGCTGGTAGCATAGGGTGTGAGGAGAGAGTCCACATCGCCAGATAATCCTGCTGTAAGAGTGCCGATGCCTGAGATGATGGGGCGTCCAGGATTTCCAGGTTTATGGATCTTGTGTAGCAGATAGAATACCCCTGGTCGGGGCTCTAGGGGTGTGTCTGTGTAGATTTGTTCCTGTGCTGTAGCAGAGAGTTTCTTGAGCAGTTGGTGTAGTTTCTTTTAATACTCCTTAGTGGGATGGAGGACAGTGGCCTTTAGAATGTGGTAGAATCCTAGAATACGAGGGTTGGAAGGGACCTCAGGAAGTCATCTAGTCCAACCCCCTGCTCAAAGCAGGACCGATCCCCAATTAAATCGTCCCATCCAGGGCTTTCTCAAGCCCACTCCACTGCTTTCCCTTCATCCACAGAACCAGTTATCTCGTCATAGAAGGCAATTAGATTAGTCAGGCATGACTTGCCCTTGGTGAATCCATGCTGACTGTTCCTGATCACTTTGCTCTCCTCTAAGTGCTTCAGAATTGATTCCTTGAGGACCTGCTCCATGATATTCTACACAACTCAGAGATAGATGTAGGTTTCATTTTTAGAAGGTACACACTATACATTTTAAAACAGTGATTTATTTTGAAAACTTTTCAGGTTAGTTTTACAGCTATATCAGACAATGAATGATTGTTTGGTTATTTCATTTCATTTATTTGCATTTGGTTATTTCATTGTTTGGTTATTTCATTCATGCCACGCGGTGGAGGAGAACATCACCAGACAGATGTTTAAATTGTTTTATTTCACTAAAACAACTACGTTAAGTATTCTGGATTTTTTTCTTCAACAGCAAAGATATAATATTTTAACAGAAAAGCATATGTCCATCGTTTCTCACATTTATCTGCAGACTTCTTCTCCTTGTCCAGATCTATTCCGCCTCCAACATTCTTCTATTCATTCAACTTTTTGAAACTTTGCACTTTTGGAGAGGGGTAAGGGATTGACTCTGTGTACACAAATTTGCAGGGGGACAATAGAGGTGAGGTCTGTTATTTCTCACCTCTCTATATTAATTGATTTTAAAACATTTTGGCTGTTCACAAACATGTTACCTCTGGAGACACAAAGCCACAGTTTGAGAACTGGGAAACTAAGCATCTCTGATGGGATCTTCTAGACTGAGCACTGAGTCCCACTGGGTAGATGGAAAGATTAACCTAAATAATCTATACAGAAGCCTGTGGAACCCCATAAAATTGGGTCCCTAATCCATCAACTATTGGAACTCATGTACAAAACTTTTCTTAAACATTCCATGAATATATTGTCTCATACTATAGAATTAGAATTTACAATCCCTATTCCAGGATGAGATATCTTTGAGCTGTAATGTATCTTAATTAAACGTATCTTTAGATAAGTTTTTTCCTCAAAAAGCATTTTATCAAAAAAAAATCCAATTTAAATAAAAACACTGATTTTTGTTTAACTCATTGATTTTTATCCAGCCTGGGAAGCAGTGTAAAACGTGCCCTGGGATGGAGAATTAAGCAGTTCAACAGTCCAGATTGTACCCTGGGCTATGTCTCACACCCGCTGTCTCCTGGGCCCCAGCATGGCACTGTTGGGCTTTCATCATCCTGGTCTTGAAAGACACGCTCAGCAGGGCAAACCAGAGAAGGGGAGCCAGCGGACATCCTCAACTCCACTGAGTTTGATTTTGGCTAAATCCTGAACTCCCCCTGGTACGTGAGCAGCTGCTGGGAGCTTCGGGCCCTTGAAATCAGGGCAGGAGCAGTAGCTGCAGCGGCAGCCGGGACCCCCGGGGCTCCAGCGGCGATTTAAAGGGCCCAGGGCTCCGCTGTGGCACCGGTGGCCGGAGCCCTTCACATCACCGGCCTGGGGAAGCTGCCCCCTGCCGGTGCAGTCAGCGGTGTCCCGGCTCTTGCCGGGTCCGCCAGACTGGATCAGACCGGCTTACTTTCACCTCTGCCAGTGGTCTAAACAATTATGCCACCCCCACTTCTGCTCTCTCTCCTTTTGCCTTCCCTCGCTCCCCTCTGCAAATCTGGCCCAGTCAGCTCAAACAACCAGAGGTTTTGGGCCAGTAGCCGGTGACCAGAGAGGCGGTGAGAGCAAGGCCTCTGCCAGCCCAATATGGAAAGAAGTTTTCCGCAGACGGGCTGATCAGCCAGCGGCCCGTGCCCGGTCAGTCGTGCAGGGAGGCTGCGAGCGAGACTTTGGAGGGTGAGAAAATCTGGATTTGTGCTGGAAATGGCCCAACTTGATGATTACTTTAGATAAGCTATTACCAGCAGGACAGTAGGGTGGGAGGAGGTATTGTTTTATGATCTCTGTGTGTATATAAAGTCTGCTGCAGTTTCCACGGTATGCATCCGATGAAGTGAGCTGTAGCTCAGGAAAGCTCATGCTCAAATAAATTGGTTAGTCTCTAAGGTGCCACAAGTCCTCCTTTTCTTTTTGCGAAGACAGACTAACAGGGCTGTTACTCTGAAACGTGAATGCTGACAGGAGAAGTTTGGAGGCGGGATGACCCCTTACTGCTGGGAGAAGCTCCCCGAGCCCAGGGGCGGTTGGGTCCCCAGGGGGCAGGAGCTGGGCAGGGGGCTGGATTTCTTTGGGTTGATCGCTAGGACCCAGGAGCGGCTGGGGGGCGGCTCTGGGGGGAGCGATCGCGGGGCTCAGCCCGGCCCCAGGAAGTGACTCGCAGCCGCTGCGGGGACTCTGGCTCCCGGCGAGATCCCCGAGCCCCGGCGGCTGGTGCTGGGAGCCCGGAGCCCGGGCTGCAGCCGGGAGAGGGGAACCTCCAGCCGGGCCCTGCCCGCTGCTCCCCGGGAGCCTCTCCCAGGGCAGAGCCCCCAGCCCGGCCAGGGCCCCTTCCCGGCCCGGCCCCTGCCCCGGGGGGCCCCGCTCGGGGGGAAGGTAAGAGAGACCCTCCCACCCCCCTTTGCAGCGCCCCCCCCCGTCACATCTGGGCTGCAGGGGGAGGAGGATAAAGAGGGGCCGGAGGCGGGTGCAGGGGATGCCGGGGGCAGGCTGGGATGGGGGCAGGGGTGCACGGAAGGGAAGATGGGGCAATGGAGGAGCATCGGGGACTGTGGGGCTGAGGGGAGCGAGGTCGGGAATGGGGGAGGATGTGAGTGGGGGGCACAGCGAGGGAAAGGGGGGATGTGGGCAGGCGGGCGGAGAGAAGCTCTTCTCAGCTTTGGGAGTGATCAGGGGACTAACCCCTCAGGGTGCAGAAGCTACAAGGAAAAAACCCAACCCCCCCTCAACTCCCCCCCCACGACACACACACCCGGCTCTGAGTGTGTTATTGTCAGACACCCCTGTGGTGGTGGGGTCTGTGTGCCCTGAGTGTTGGGGGCTGCCCAGGGCCGTGGTCTGATTTCCCTGTAGGGTTCAGATCTCAGCCACACCAGAGTCAGACCGGAGTCACTGCTGGCTCAGGCAGAGGGGTGCGCGGATGGACCAATGGGATCAGCCTCTTCCTGTCTGTCCCTGGGGGCTCCCGGGGAGTCCAGGGCAGCTCAATCTTCAGGTGATGCCACCAGAGGGCTCCAGCTATTGGTAAGGGAGAGGGGTTACACTGCAAAGGGGGGAAATCTCCCAAAGTGGCCTTTCCTTTTGGTTCTTTCCTTTTTTTAGCATTTGGCTCAAAGATGCTGTTACTGGGAGGGCCTGAAGAGTCTGGGGGGAATCGGGGAGTGACGTGGACAGAAGTCCCTTCTGTAACCTCCCTCTCGCCCCGACAGGCTGAGGAATCAGGTCCACGTTTCACTAAAGATCGGCCAGTCTTCCAGGGGACAGAGAAGGGAAATGCTGTGATGGAGCCAGCTCAGGTAGGGGAGTCTCAGGGAGCTGCTGGGCGGGGGAGGGAGGAGTCAGGGTTTGATAAACCTACTGATTTACTAAGTAGGCCCATTGTGGCAGGGAAAGGGGGAGGGGACATTCCCCCATTTCTCAGGCAGGATATAACCACCTCGGCAGGGCTGGGAACATTTTCCAGGCTCCCCAGTGCTGGAGCCTGACCCCACTTGCCTGGGGCTGCTGTGAAATACGAAGGGAAGCTGTCGGGATTCCTGCCCCTGTCCCCGGCTCAGAGCTCTGCTTCCTGTCCCAGTCTGTGGCTGGCAGGCATGTGGGAAATGAGAAGATCCTGGCGTGCTCCGTGTGCTGGGGCGGACAGGGAGCTCTCACCTTCTCCGCCCCCTGAAGTCTCCTGGCTGCTCTGAGCAGGGTGTGGGTGGGATTTTGCTACTCTGGCCCTCCCACAGCTTCATGTTTTTTTTTTCCTTTCCCCTGAGCAGTGGGATTGTGTCTGGGGCAGCAGGTGCTGAGTGGGGGACTCTTGGTGTTTCAGATGCCGGTGACTTTCGAGGAGGTGGCTATTTATTTCACCCAGGGGCAGGGGGCTCTGCTGGACCCCACTCAGAGAGCCCTCTACAGGGACGTCATGCAGGAGAACTATGAGACGGTGACCTCGCTGGGTAAGGGATTCCCGTCCCCTCAGTTATTAGAAGCTGTGGGGTCTGCGTGTCTTAATGTGGTCAGATTCTTCCCTGGTCAGTTGGAGCAGAGGCGAATGGGTTCCATAATGCACAGCTGCCATGTGAGAAATACATGCATTTCGGTGCCCTCTCCACTGGGACAGGGGAGTCAAAACCCAATGGACACGCTAAACCATCCCCACCCCTCAAGCTTTCAAAGGGGCATAAATCCGCATTGTCTTGTCTGTATTGTTTCTTGGCTGCACAAGCTAGTCAGCAAGGCCCCCAGAGCGCACAGATCCTGGGAACGCCTAGTGAGGGTGTAGTAATAATTCAACTCACCTCCCCAGACAACGTCCTCTGCGCAAGGGGGCCCAGTGACCCTGTTCCCATCCTCTTGGATTCCACGTTCCTCCAGCAGAGCACAGGGACAGGTTCCACTCACGGAACGTCCTTTGTGACAAATCCTCCACCGATGGTCCATGCACCCTGATCTGGACTCATTTCACCTTCTGCACAGGATTTCCCGTTCCCAAACCTGAGCTTATCGCCCGGCTGGAACGAGGGGAAGAGCTGTGGGTGTCCGATCTCCAGGATTTCAAGGACAGAAGGCTTCGGAGATGCACCAGCACAGGTGAGGCCTGACAGAGAAACCATCCAGGGAATGAAGGAAAAAGTTGAGAATCCCAAAATACGATGTGAGTAACGCCCTCAGTTCTTCTTCATCTCACCGAGAGCAGGGCTCTGGTCAGCAGATATTGCTCACGCCATTCCACCCTTCCCGTCTCTCCTTTCTTGTAAGTGTTAGGGTGGGATGTGGAGGCAGAATCGAATTGCTCAGTCTTTGTGTTGGCTTTTCCCTCAGTGCTATTCCTCTTTCTCCCCAGCACAATGACTCCTCTCTGGATTGTGTCTCTCCCAGCAGGTGCTGAGCGAGCGAGTGAGAAGAAGGAGGGGAATCATCATGAGGCAGTTCCTGGGGAAGTGGAACCACAGGGGACCTTTTTGGGAAGAGCTGAAAGGAATTTTTCCCCTTGCTGGAATCAGGGAGAAGCCTGGGGAAATTGGCACAGGTCAGAGAGGCTTCTGATAAACCAACCCAGGAAGAAAGTGGATGAATCTGTGAATGGTGGGGGAGGAGACGAGAATCCCAGAGAGCAGCAGACAAATCGCAAGGAAGAGACACCCTGGCACTGCCTTGAGTGTGGGAAAGGATTCATTGTGAGATCACAACTTGTTACACATCAAACAGTCCATACGGGAGAGAAACCATTTCAATGCTTGGACAGTGGTGAAAGCTTCAATAAGCGCAGAGATCTTAATGACCATGGGAGAAGTCACACTGTAGACAAGCCCATTCAATGCGTTGAATGCGGGAAATGTTTCAGTTCAAAGTCAGCACTGAATTCACATAAGAAAAGCCACACAGGAGAGAGACCCCACAGGTGCTTGGACTGTGGGAAAAGTTTCAAGCAGAAATCAGACCTTGTTCGTCATCAGGCAATCCACACGGGAGAGAGACCCCACAAGTGCTTGCACTGTGGGAAAAGTTTCATACGAAGGTCAGCCCTTGTTCAACATGAGGCAATCCACACAGGAGAGAGACCCCACAAGTGCTTGGACTGTGGGAAAAGTTTCATACAAAGGTCATATCTTGTTTATCATCAAGCAATCCACACAGGAGAGAGACCCCACAAGTGCTTGGACTGTGGGAAAAGTTTCATACAAAGGTCATATCTTGTTTATCATCAAGCAATCCACACAGGAGAGAGACCCCACAAGTGCTTGGACTGTGGAAAAAGTTTCATACAGAGATCAGTGCTGGTGAAACATCAGAGAATCCACACAGGAGTGAGACCCTATAAGTGCTTGGACTGTGGGAAAAGTTTCGTACGAAGGTCACGCCTTGTTCGTCATCAGGCAATCCACACAGGAGAGAGACCCCACAAGTGCTTGGATTGTGGGAAATGTTTCATAAGAAAGTCACATCTTGTTCAACATCAGGTAGTCCACACAGAAGAGAGACCCCACAAGTGCTTGGACTGTGGGAAAAGTTTCAAGCAGAGGTCATACCTTGTAAAACATCGGGCAGTCCACACAGGAGAGAGACCCCACAAGTGCTTGGACTGGAAAAAGTTTCATACAGAGATCAATGCTGGTGAAACATCAGAGAATCCACACAGGAGTGAGACCCTATAAGTGCTTGGACTGTGGGAAAAGTTTCAGATGGAGACCGATGCTGGTTCAACATCAGGGAATCCACACAGGAGTGAGACCCTATAAGTGCTTGGACTGTGGGAAAAGTTTCACATGGAGACCGGTGCTGGTTCAACATCAGAGAATCCACACAGGAGAGTGACTCTGTAAGTGCTTGGACTGTGGGAAAAGTTTCAGACAGAGATCATACCCCATTAAAAATGGGAGAATCCACACAGGATGAACGTGGTCCACTCCCAATGACTGATGAGGAGGGGTCAATACCAAGAGAGGGAAAATTGCTTTTGTAGTGAGCCCGCTTCAGGCCCAAATTGTTGGTTTTAAGTTTGCAAATGAATTGTCGCTCTGGAGTTTCTCTCTGAAGTCTGTGTTTGAAGTTTTTTGGTTGAAGGATGGCTACTTTTAAATCTGTTATTGAATGTCCAGGGAGACTGAAATGTTCTGCTACTGGCTTTTGTATGTTACCGTTCCTGATGTCATATTTGTGTCCATTTATTCTTTTACATAGAGACTGTCCGGTTTGGCCAATGTACGTGGCAGAGGGGCATTGCTGGCCCATGATGGCATAGATCACATTGATCGATGTGCACGTGAATGTGCCCCTGATGACATGGCTGATATGGTTAGGTCCTATGATGGTGTTGCTAGAGTAGATATGGGGACAGATTTGGCAATGGGATTTGTTGCAGGGATTGGTTCCTGGGTTAGTGTTTCTGTGGTGTGGTGTTGGTGAGTATTTGCTTCAGATTGGGAGCTGTCTGTAAGCGAGGACTGGCCTGCCTCCCATGGTCTGTGAGAACGAGTAGTCCTTTTCCAGGATAGGTTATAGATCGTTGATGATGCGCTGGAGAGGTTTTAGCTGGAGGCTGTACATGATGGCCAGTGGTGTTCTGTTATTTCCCTTGTTGGGCCTGTCTTGAAGAAGGTGACTTCTGGGTCTCCATCTTGCTTTGTCAGTCTGTTTCCTCACTTCCCCAGGTGAGTATTGTAGTTTTAAGAGTGCTTGACAAAGATCTTGTAGGTGTTTGTCTCTGCCTGAGGGATTGGAGCAAATGCGGTTGTATCTTGGGGCATGGCTGTAGACAATGGATCGTGTGATGTATCCTGGATGGAAGCTGGAGGCATGTAGGTAAGTATAGAGGTCAGTAGGTTTCCAGTATAGGGTGGTATTTATGTGACCATCACTTATTTGCACTGTAGTGTCCAGGATCTCTTGTATGGACTGGTCCAGGCTGAGGTCGATGCTGGGGTGGAAATTGTTGAAATCCAGGTGGAATTCTTCAAGGGCCCCCTTCCCATGGGTCCATAGGATGAAGATGTCATCAATGTAGCGCAAATAGAGGAGGGGGCGCTAGGGGACGAGAGCTGAGGAAGCGTTGTTCTAAGTCAGCCATAAAGATGTTGGCATGCTGTGGGGCCATGCGGGTACCCCTAGCAGTCCCGCTGACTTGAAAGTATAAATTGTCCCCAGATCTGAAATGGTTGAGGGTGAGGACAAAGTCACAAAGCTCAGCCACCAGGTGTGCTGTGGCCTCATCAGGGATAATGTTCCTGACAGCTTGTAGGCCATCCTCATGTGGAACATTGGTGTAAAGAGCTTCTACATCCATGGTGGCCAGGATGGTGTTTTCAGGAAGATCACCAATACGTTGTAGTTTGCTCAGGAAGTTGGTGGTGTCTCGAAGATAGCTGGGAGTGCTGGTAGCATAGGGTGTGAGGAGAGAGTCCACATCTCCAGATAATCCTGCTGTAAGAGTGCCGATGCCTGAGATGATGGGGCGTCCAGGATTTCCAGGTTTATGGATCTTGTGTAGCAGATAGAATACCCCTGGTCGGGGCTCTAGGGGTGTGTCTGTGTAGATTTGTTCCTGTGCTGTAGCAGAGAGATTCTTGAGCAGTTGGTGTAGTTTCTTTTGATACTCCTTAGTGGGATGGAGGACAGTGGCCTTTAGAATGTGGTAGAATCCTAGAATCCTAGAATATGAGGGTTGGAAGGGACCTCAGGAAGTCATCTAGTCCAACCCCCTGCTCAAAGCAGGACTGATCCCCAATTAAATCGTCCCATCCAGGGCTTTCTCAAGCCTGACATTAAAAACTTCTCAGGAAGGAGATTCCACCACATAGAATCATACAATATTAGGGTTGGAAGGGACCTCAGGAGGTCATCTAGTCCAACCCCCTGCTCAAAGCAGGACCAATCTCCCATTTTTGTCCCACATCCCTAAATGCCCCCCTCAAGGATTGAACTCACAACCCTGGGTTTAGCAGGCCAATGCTCAAACCACTGAGCTATCCTTCCCCCCCCAAAGGTACCACCTCCCTAGGTAACGCATTCCAGTGTTTCATCACCCTCCTAGTGAAAAAGTTTTTCCTAATATCCAACCTAAACCTCCCCCACTGCAACTTGAGACCATTACTCCTTGTCCTGTCATCCGCTACCACTGAGAATAGTCTAGATCCATCCTCTTTGGAACCTCCTTTCAGGTAGCTGAAAGCAGCTATCAAATCTCCCCTCATTCTTCTCTTCTGTAGACTAAATAATCCCAGATCCCTCAGCCTCTCTTCGTAAGTCATGTGTTCCAGTCCCCTAATCATTTTTGTTGCCCTCCGCTGGACTCTCTCCAATATTTCCACATCCTTCTTGTAGTGTGGGGCCCAAAACTGGACACAGTACTCCAGATGAGGCCTCACCAATGTCGAATAGAGGGGAACGATCACGTCCCTCGATCTGCTGCCAATGCCCCTACTTATTCATCCCAAAATGCCATTGGCCTTCTTGGCTACAAGGGCACACTGTTGACTCATATCCAGCTTCTCATCCACTGTCACCCCTAGGTCCTTTTCTGCAGAACTGCTGCCAAGCCTTTCGGTCCCTAGTCTGTAGCGGTGCATTGCATTCTTCCATCCTAAGTGCAGGACTCTGCACTTGTCCTTGTTGAACCTCATCAGATTTCTTTTGGCCCAATCCTCCAATTTGTCTAGGTCCCTCTGTATCCTATCGCTACCCTCCAGCGTATCTACCGCTCCTCCCAGTTTAGTGTCGTCTGCAAACTTGCTGAGGGTGCAGTCCACACCATCCTCCAGATCATTCATGAAGATATTGAAGAAAAGCGGCCCCAGGACCGACCCTTGGGGCACTCCGCTTGATACTGGCTGCCAACTAGACATGGAGCCATTGATCACTACCCATGGAGCCCAACAATCTAGCCAGTTTTCTACCCACCTTATAGTGCACTTGTCCAGCCCATACTTCTTTAACTTGCTGACAAGAAGACTGTGGGAGACAGTGTCAAAAGCTTTGCTAAAGTCAAGGAACACTACGTCCACTGCTTTCCCTTCATCCACAGAACCAGTTATCTTGTCATAGAAAAGTTGTAGGAAAGTTGCCTGGCAGTCTCCTGTTCATAATTGTTAGGGGAAATTAACCTAGTTAGCATATGTGACTCCATTTTGGGTTTCCTCTCCGCCGTTAACTAGAAGTGAGCACATCACGTACCAAGGAAGGAGGATCCTTCAGAGTGGACACCTGGACAGTTTCAAGATAAGGGAAACAAAGGAGACAGGAACTAGCGGACATGCCTGAAATAGCTGCTAATTCAGCGTTTTTGCAGGGGCAAGGTGGATTGGTGATAGATAAGGAGAAGGCCTGTTTGTTGGGTTATGTGCCCTGAGGCTCACAGGCAGGATGTTTTGCCAACAGTATCTAATCTTTGTGTAACCTGTAATCGGGGTCCCGCTCTGCTTAAGAGAACGGTACCACCCTTGAGCGTAATAAACCTACAAACGCTGAGACACTCTGCAGTCTGTCTTTATTTGGTTGCCTCAGCCTAGAAACGAACTGTACGTGTCCTAACTGGAATAATTCGTAACAGTTGCTGTGAAATAGGAAGGGAAGCTGTCGGGATTCCTGTCCCCGTCCCCAGCTCGGAGCTCTGCTTCCCGACTCAGCCTGTGGCTGGCAGGCGTGTGGGAAATGAGAAGACCCTCCCATTCTTTGTGTGCTGGTGGGACAAGGCGCTCTCACCGTCTCCCAGCCCCCGGAGCCTCCTGGCTGCTCTGAGCAGGTGCCTGTGGGATTCTGCTACTCTGACCCTTCACTCTTTTCTTTCTTTGCCATGATTAGTGGGACTGTGGCAGGGGCAGCAGGTGCTGAGCGGGGGACTCTTGTTGTTTCAGATGCCGGTGACCTTGGAGGAGGTGGCTGTGTATTTCACCCAGGGGCAGGGGGCTCTGCTGGACCCCGCTCAGCATCTGATGTGTTCTGACCAGTGTTCCCTCAGTTTTAACGTCCAAGTGCGGAATGAATTTGGTTCTACGCACCAGTATGTGACACATCATCTCCATATTGGCGCACAGAACAAAATTCATGGGGTGGGGGTGGGGCCGAGGGATTTGGAGTGTGGGAACTGGCTCAGGACTGGGACAGGGATGAGGTGCAGGGGGTGAGGGCTCTGGATTCAGGTGCGGGCTCTGGGGTGGGGCTGGGGATGTGGAGGTTGACGTGTGAGAGGGGGTTCAGGGCTGGGACAGAGGGATGGGGTGCGGAGGGGTGAGTGCTCTGGCTAGGCATGTGGGGGTTGGGACTGGGGATGAGGGGTTTGGGGTTCAGACTGCAGTGGAGAGAGGACTCCCCCAGCCCTCTCTCACCACAGCAGTTTGGGGCCAGGTCAGAGGCAGCTCTCCCCAGCCACGGCGGCTCCTGTGGTCCTGGGCCGGACTGAGGGAGGGGTTCCACTCCCCAGCAGCTCCAGTGGACCTGGGCCAAGCCTGGGGAGGGGCTCCTCTCCCTGCCTGCCTCCACGGCCCTCCACAGCCTGCAGTGCAGCTGCGTAGCCTGCAGGGAACACAGTTTCTGACCCCCGACCTTCCGTTAGCAGAGTGATTGCTAGTCCCTGAGTTCCCCCTTTGGGGCCAGGTTGTCTCATTCCCAGATAGTCAAGCATTTACTGTTTCTACATTTTATCCCTTATGGGCCAGAATTAACCAGATGCTAAAAAGGTGGGAGAAGGGACAGTAAAATGTGGAGTTTTCGCTTCTGTGCTATTTCAGGGCAACGGGGTGAGTGCGAGAGATTCCCTCCTTCCCCTCTCACTGTCACGCTCCTCTCTCCACACAGCAGCCTCTGTCCCAGCCATGGAAAGTTTAACCTGCCTCCGTTCTATCCCTCCATCTCCCACGGTGTCACGTACCACCCTGTCCCCGGCTCTCCATGCTTAGGAGTCACAGCTTTGATGTCTATGATCTTAGTCAGACTCCGGAGGGCTGGAGAAGGAAGTGTCACAGACACTTGGAGTGGGCAGGGAAATCTCAATGAACTTCAAAGCACAGTTGGACTTTCAGATCTTAGAGCCCCGTTTCCATCTATTGGTAAAATTACTTCCCGGCTTTTTCTAGGTTTGGTCCAGATCATTTGTAGATGGGAAGGTTGTTTTCTCTTTCGTTCTCTTTCTTTTATGATGATGCTAAAACTTTTGTAACTAATACAGCCGAATAATGAGGCTGGTGGCAGAGGGAAACTGGAGCAGCCGGGAGCAGTGAGCGAAGGGGACCCTGGGCAAAGGGCCCAGGGCAGGGAGAGTCCCTCAACCAAGAGGCCTTGCAGGCCAGACTGGGTGGGGGATCATAACCCTGACAGGAAGCAGCTGATGCTAGGAAGAAGGGTCCTACTACCTGGAGCCTGAGGCCAACACCAGAGTTAGTGTCCAACCCTGGGCATACCTGCAGCACAGCCAGGGCCTGGGCAGGAGGCCTTGGATGTGGGAGGGACAGACTGTGAAGTTCCCTGGCATTCCAGAGAGGGTTGTTTGGGGTTCACCCCCACAGAGCGGGGTGACATGTTTTCCTTTCATCTTTCCCACTTTTCTCTTTGTTTTTGTATTACTTGCTGTTTAATGCATTGTATTTGTTCTTAACTCTGTGCAATGATGAAGGAAGCATCCAGAGTGGAGAGAACACCCCACAATGGGGACAGCTGTCCTGAGTGATCCCTGGGCCCATCATTGGGGTTACGGGGGTCCAGAGTGGAAGCGGGCGGGGGGGAGGGGTCCTCGAGGTCATGCAGGCCTCTGGGTAAAGGACTCAGATCCTTTTGCTTGCCATTTCCTCTGGGGCTCGGTAGAAGTCAGAAAAGTTCCCCACACTAGGAGGAGTGTTCCCCCCTCTTACCTCTGTGCATATTTATTGGTTTCTAGTAAATTAATTGGGATTATAGAGGCAAGTGTCAGAGCGGGCACCAGCGAGAGTTGCTGGCCACCCTCTGAGGCCACCAAATTTGGTCGTGAGAATCCCTGGACAAGATGCTCATGATGGTCCCTTCTGACCTTGGAGCCTGTGAGTGTAACAGGAGCTGGGCACAGGGATGCTGATCCTTTCGTAAGTTGATCGCTAGGACCCAGGAGCGGCTGGGGGGCGGCTCTGGGGGGAGCGATCGCGGGGCTCAGGCCTGGCCCAGGAAGTGACTCGCAGCTGCTGCGGGGACTCTGGCTCCCGGCGAGATCCCCGCGCCCCGGCGGCTGGTGCTGGGAGCCCGGAGCCCGGGCTGAAGCCGGGAGAGGGGAATCTCCAGCCGGGCCCTGCCCGCTGCTCCCCGGGAGCCTCTCCCAGGGCAGAGTCCCCAGCCCGTCCAGCCCATACTTCTTTAACTTGCTGACAAGAATACTGTGGGAGACAGTGTCAAAAGCTTTGCTAAAGTCAAGGAACACCACGTCCACTGCTTTCCCTTCATCCACAGAACCAGTTATCTCGTCATAGAAGGCAATTAGATTAGTCAGGCATGACTTGCCCTTGGTGAATCCATGCTGACTGTTCCTGATCACTTTGCTCTCCTCTAAGTGCTTCAGAATTGATTCCTTGAGGACCTGCTCCATGATATTCTACACAACTCAGAGATAGATGTAGGTTTCATTTTTAGAAGGTACACACTATACATTTTAAAACAGTGATTTATTTTGAAAACTTTTCAGGTTAGTTTTACAGCTATATCAGACAATGAATGATTGTTTGGTTATTTCATTTCATTTATTTGCATTTGGTTATTTCATTGTTTGGTTATTTCATTCATGCCACGCGGTGGAGGAGAACATCACCAGACAGATGTTTAAATTGTTTTATTTCACTAAAACAACTACGTTAAGTATTCTGGATTTTTTTCTTCAACAGCAAAGATACAATATTTTAACAGAAAAGCATATGTCCATCGTTTCTCACATTTATCTGCAGACTTCTTCTCCTTGTCCAGATCTATTCCGCCTCCAACATTCTTCTATTCATTCAACTTTTTGAAACTTTGCACTTTTGGAGAGGGGTAAGGGATTGACTCTGTGTACAGAAATTTGCAGGGGGACAATAGAGGTGAGGTCTGTTATTTCTCACCTCTCTATATTAATTGATTTTAAAACATTTTGGCTGTTCACAAGCATGTTACCTCTGGAGACACAAAGCCACAGTTTGAGAACTGGGAAACTAAGCATCTCTGATGGGATCTTCTAGACTGAGCACTGAGTCCCATTGGGTAGATGGAAAGATTAACCTAAATAATCTATACAGAAGCCTGTGGAACCCCATAAAATTGGGTCCCTAATCCATCAACTATTGGAACTCATGTACAAAACTTTTCTTAAACATTCCATGAATATATTGTCTCATACTATAGAATTAGAATTTACAATCCCTATTCCAGGATGAGATATCTTTGAGCTACAATGTATCTTAATTAAACGTATCTTTAGATAAGTTTTTTCCTCAAAAAGGTTTTTCATCAAAAAAAAAATCCAATTTAAATAAAAACACTGATTTTTGTTTAACTCATTGATTTTTATCCAGCCTGGGAAGCAGTGTAAAACATGCCCTGGGATGGAGAATTAAGCAGTTCAACAGTCCAGATTGTACCCTGGGGTACGTCTCACACCCGCTGTCTCCTGGGCCCCAGCATGGCACTGTTGGGCTTTCATCATCCTGGTCTTGAAAGACACGCTCAGCAGGGCAAACCAGAGAAGGGGAGCCAGCGGACATCCTCAACTCCACTGAGTTTGATTTTGGCTAAATCCTGAACTCCCCCTGGTACGTGAGCAGCTGCTGGGAGCTTCGGGCCCTTGAAATCAGGGCAGGAGCAGTAGCTGCAGCGGCAGCCGGGACCCCCGGGGCTCCAGCGGCGATTTAAAGGGCCCAGGGCTCCGCTGTGGTACCGGTGGCCGGAGCCCTTCACATCACCGGCCTGGGGAAGCTGCCCCCTGCCGGTGCAGTCAGCGGTGTCTTGGCTCTTGCCGGGTCCGCCAGACTGGATCAGACCGGCTTACTTTCACCTCTGCCAGTGGTCTAAACAATTATGCCACCCCCACTTCTGCTGTCTCTCCTTTTGCCTTCCCTCGCTCCCCCCTGCAAATCTGGCCCAGTCAGCTCAAACAACCAGAGGTTTTGGGCCAGTAGCCGGTGACCAGAGAGGCGGTGAGAGCAAGGCCTCTGCCAGCCCAATATGGAGAGAAGTTTGCCGCAGACGGGCTGATCAGCCAGCGGCCGGTGCCCGGTCAGTCCTGCAGGGAGGCTGCGAGCGAGACTGAATGCTGACAGGAGAAGTTTCGAGGCGGGGTGACCCCTTACTGCTGGGAGAAGCTCCCCGAGCCCAGGGGCGGTTGGGTCCCCAGGGGGCAGGGGCTGGGCAGGGGGCTGGATTACTGTGGGTTGATCGCTAGGACCCAGGAGCGGCTGGGGGGCGGCTCTGGGGGGAGCGATCGCGGGGCTCAGGCCCGGCCCAGGAAGTGACTCGCAGCCGCTGCGGGGACTCTGGCTCCCGGCGAGATCCCCGCGCCCCGGCGGCTGGTGCTGGGAGCCCGGAGCCCGGGCTGCAGCCGCGAGAGGGGAACCTCCAGCCGGGCCCTGCCCGCTGCTCCCCGGGAGCCTCTCCCAGGGCAGAGCCCCCAGCCCGGCCAGGGCCCCTTCCCGGCCCGGCCCCTGCCCCGGGGGGCCCCGCTCGGGGGGAAGGTAAGAGAGACCCTCCCATCCCCCCTTGCAGCGGCCCCGCCCCGTCACATCTGGGCTGCAGGGGGAGGAGGATAAAGAGGGGCCGGAGGCGGGTGCAGGGGATGCCGGGGGCAGGCTGGGATGGGGGCAGGGGTGCACGGAAGGGAAGATGGGGCAATGGAGGAGCATCGGGGACTGTGGGGCTGAGGGGAGCGAGGTCGGGAATGGGGGAGGATGTGAGTGGGGGGCACAGCGAGGGAAAGGGGGGATGTGGGCAGGCGGGCGGAGAGAAGCTCTTCTCAGCTTTGGGAGCGATCAGGGGACTAACCCCTCAGGGTGCAGAAGCTACACGGAAAAAACCCAGCCCCCGCCCTCCCCCCGCCCCACACACACCCCCACCCGGCTCTGAGTGTGTTATTGACAGACACCCCTGTGGTGGTGGGGTCTGTGTGCCCTTGAGTGTTGGGGGCTGCCCAGGGCCCTGGTCTGATTTCCCTGTAGAGTTTAGATCTCAGCCACACCAGAGTCAGACCGGAGTCACTGCTGGCTCAGGCAGGGGGGGTGTGCGGATGGACCAATGGGATCAGCCTCTTCCTGTCTGTCCCTGGGGGCTGCCAGGGGAGTCCAGGGCAGCTCAATCTTCAGGTGATGCCACCAGAGGGCTCCAGCTATTGGTAAGGGAGAGGGGTTTACACTGCAATGGGGGGAAATCTCCCAAAGTGGCCCTTTTGGTTCTTCCCTTTTTTTAGCATTTGGCTCAGAGATGCTGTTACTGGGAGGGTCTTGTTGCCCGCACCCAGTGCCAGAGGCAAGCAACAGCGTTAGGGGAGGGGTTCGCTACCTGGTGTGCTTCACCCAATAATCACAACGGGGTGGAGAAGCAGAAAAGTTTATTTGAAGCTTTAAAAAGGTCCAGGGAGAATAGAATCTCAAATCCTGTACACAGAGCAGGAAGTTACAGAGGCTTTTATACATCCTTTCTTCAGCATACTTATCCAATAGCAAGCTGCCCTAAGTATCCATTTAGCCAGCCAATCCAGTTCCCAGCTAGTTTCCTTGTTTTTTGTATCATTTGTTAAACTCTACATAAAGCTGCTTTATTCAGCATTGTTCATCCATATCTGCCCTGTTTGGCCTTGTTTAGTGTCAGGCAGTCTGACTCTGCAACATACTGTTGCAGATCCTCAGCATAACTGCTGCGAGTGCCTCCTGGCCGGGGTGGGGGGGCAAGGACACTTGGGCCCTGACACATGAGACTGCACAGCATAAGACTGGTCATACAAGCAATACAGGAAAAAGAAGTTTCAATAACAGGCTAAATAAACCACCCAGCCAAAACGACAAACGCCAGCCTGAAAACAAGGTTTGCAACGAATCGCTCTCTGGGGCAGTATAGGCAACCTATGCTCCAGCTCGGGCATGGGCCTCAGCCTGTACCACCTTTTCATAGATCTCTTAACTGCTATCATTTATATATACACACCATCGGGGCGCGACGAGGGCACAAACCCCTCCTTGGGATGCTAAGAGATAGTCCAAAGCCAGCCTGTTTAGGAGGGAAAACGTCCTGAGCTGCTGTACCTCTTTATTTAATGTTTTTACTGCTGACCCTAAATCACTAACCGAGTCCTTTAACTCTAAGGCAACTTTCTCAAGTACCATTTGCAGCCTTACAGTATAGCGGCCTGTGCATGCCATGGCTGGCCCGGTAAACAGTGGCGCTATTCCCAGTACAGAGCACCCTACGAGCTTCTCGGTTGTGAGGGAATTTTTTTATATTGCCCTCCAATGCCATAGTCAGTCGCCGCAGGGTCTTTTCTCGTGACTCAACAGAGGTGTGTCGGGCATTTCCAATCTTTCCTTTGGGCAGTGTGGCAGTTATGGAAAGATGAGGAACTCCACGAGCTATATAACAGCTACCTGTCCAGTTGGCCAGCAGCACCTTGTAAGCCTTTCGGCCACATACAAAATAGTGACCCTGTAGGGCCCAGTAAGGACTGTTTCTTAAGGGGGTTCCTGGGATATTTAAGGCTGCTTTTGGCTGTTTTTCCAAACAGTTCATATGCCCCTAAGGGGGCATCCCATCCTCCTGATTGGGTACAAGTGGGGGCGTTTCTAATTGTGCCGTTCAAATTACGCTCGCCATAGGGACCACTACAAACCCACCATTGGCTTGCTACATTGGAGATATTAACTGGATGGCAAGTTATATTTTCAAACCCTTTTTTTGTGGTAAGATTATGTGTAAGAGTTTCCCTAAAAGGGGAGGAACCATTATACCCACACTGCTGGCCTCTCCTTTTGGTCTTTATCCAATACCCATCAACCCACTGTGTAACAACACAGGAGCTTTTTCCCACAGGACGCCCATAGTGATCAGATTGGTTTCGGGTAAAACATAACACTCCCTCAGTGAGTACTGCAACTGAATACTCCTGGTCCTGATAGGTGGCTTGCTGTAAAGAGGTCTTATTCCAGAACGGGGAGTCCGTTCTTTCCCGCTCTTTGGTGGCGGCTAATTCTGCTAGGGTCAGGGACAGCATGTCAAGGGGCATTCCCGTTTTGGGGGACAGTGGAGTTGGAGCACATACCCAGCAATGAGTCTGGTTTGTTAAAGTAGCAATATGGCGTGCAAGCAAAACAAAGGAGTTATGCTCCCGATATGCACAGTTTGAAAATACCAGTACAGAGAATAACAATGTTACCCAATTAATTATCACCAGAGTCTTCCCAACCCAGGGTCTTCAGTACCTGGGTGGGCCCATTTTAGCGTTAAGGTGCCCGCTATTTGTGTCTTTTAAACAGTAGCTTTAGCCCAAGATTATTACTAGATGAGGAGTCAGCAGGTTGGACGGTCCACTGTTCTGCTGACGAGGGGGCGGGTACTGCCTTCAGACGAGAGTGATGGCTCCAGTTCTTGTGTCCCTCGATCTTTGCCGCTGTATGGGAGACCAGCAGGCCGGTCCTTTCCACTTTTCGTGGAGAGTCTCGTCTTTCCAGGTACGAACAAGCACGGAGTCACCGGGCTGTAAGGAGTGGACGGGAGAGTCCAAGGGGAGAGGCTGGGAATCCTTGGTATACCTGTGAAGAGACAAGAGAACAGCAGACAGGGAACACATATACTGAGACAAAAAACCATTACCCAACTCCCATTCCCCTGACAGAACCGGGGTGCCATTCATAGGCCATGCCCTTCCAAACATAATTCAAAGGGACTAAGCCCTAATCTACCCTTTGGGAGAACGTGGATACGGAGTGGATGAGGGGCAAAGTATCAGGCCATCGCAGTGAGGCTTCTTGGCACACTTTTGAGAGATGCCGTTTAAGGGTCTGATTGGTACGCTCCACGACCCCACTGGCTTGCGGTCTCCAGGGCGTATGGAGTTTCCAGGGGATCTGTGAGGCATGTGAGATGCTTTGGATGATTTTTGACGCAAAGTGTGTCCAGTGGTCAGATTCCATCCACAGAGGGAGTCCAAAGCGAGGAATGATCCATTAACAAACTTGAGGGCCACTGTTCTGGCAGTGCAATTAAAGCATGGGAAGGCTTCTGGCCATCCGCTGAACCGATCCACTATGACAAGGAGTATTTGAACCCCTGGGGTCCGGGGAAACTCAGTAAAGTCTATTTGCCACACTTGTCCGGGGCCCGGAGTGGGTTCTAGGGCAGCTGGTGGCACAGGATGTCCCGGTCGAGGGTTATTCTTTTGGCAGACTAAGCAGTCCGCTTGTACCTGGGCAGCCAGGGGTCGGAGTCCGGAAGTGATAAAGTATTTTCCCATTAGCTGGATAAGTGTTTCCCTGCCAGCATGAGTGGTTTGATGTAGTTTCTGCAGCACTGGCCGGATCAGGCCCTTTGGTAAGAGGACCTTCCCTTCCGGGGAATGGAGCCATCTCTCCTTTTCCCGGAGACCGAGTTTGTCAGTTAGCTGTCTCTCCTCCCCAGAGTACTGAGGAGTTGGAAGCTCCCCTACTGATGGGATAAGGGCATGCATATGGGCGTTCTCAGCCTGAGGGGATGGCAGGGTGGCAGCATGCTTAGCCTCTCTATCCGCCCGGGCGTTACCTCTGGCCACATCTCGATCTTCCCTTTGATGGGCTTTACAGTGTACCACCGCCACTTCCGAGGGGAGTTGTACGGCTTCTAGGAGCTGGAGGATTTGGGGCCCGTACTTGACTGGGGAGCCTTGGGCTGTCAGCATTCCCCTTTGCTTCCATAGGCCAGCATGAGCGTGCAGCACACCAAAAGCATACTTTGAATCAGTAAAAATGTTGACCCGCTTTCCTTTTGACAGTTCAAGTGCACGGGTCAGGGCTATTAGTTCGACAAGCTGGACAGAGGTCCCAGCAGGCAAACCTTCAGCTTCCACAGTGTCATGGAGGGTCACAACAGCATAACCCGCCCTCCTTTGCCCATCTATTACGGTACTGCTACCATCAGTGTACCACTCATAATCTGCATTTGGGAGGGGTACATCCTTTAAATCCGGACGGCTGGAGTAGTGGGCATCTATGATCTCTAAACAGTCATGTTTCTGTTCCTCTGTTTCTGGCAAGAGGGTGGCTGGGCTAAGGGAGGGGCAAGGCCGTAAGGTGACTTCAGAGTTTTCTAACAACTTAGCCTGATACCGAGCAATCCGAGCCTGGGTGAGCCAAAGCCCTCCCTTTGCATCCAATAAGGCTGGGACCATATGGGCAGTATAGATTTGCATAACCCCTCCCAATGTTAGCGTCTCAGCTTCCTCAAGCACTAGGGCAGTAGCTGCGACCGCCCGGAAACATGCCGGCCAACCCTTTGCAACCTGATCCAGTTGCTTAGAGAAATAAGCCACAGGACATCTCCGTGCTCCTAACAGCTCTGTGAGCAATTCTAGGGCCACCCCCTTTCGTTTATGTACATACAACTGAAACGGCTTGGAGAGATCCGGCAGGCCCAGAGGCGGGGCTCTTATTAACTTTTTGTTCAGGATTTCAAATGCCCTGTCAGCCTCTGGGGTCCAATAGAAGGGGTCATGATCTGCTCCTTTTACACAGTCGTACAAGGGTTTAGCCCATAGTCCAAAAATCTGGGATCCATATCCTGCAAAAGCCTGCCATACCCAGAAATGCCCTGAGCCGTTTACGAGGGCTTGGGATAGGGACTTGAAAGATAACTTCCTTTCTTTCGCTTGAAAGCTGACACTCCCCTTGCCTTAGATGTAACCAGATCCCTCTCCACCTCAGACAACAGGGTTCTCAGGAGGATATTACAGTTGTCCGAGTCTGGCTTGTGACGACTGAGGCACCTCTCAAAGACTGAAATAAACCGGCTTGGGTTCGTGGAGAATTCCCCAGCCCGTGTTTTAAAAGCTGCTAGGTCTATTGGATTGAATGGCACAAGGGTGTAAACTTGCATGGTGGTAGCCTGACATCCATCTGCCCCTGGACAAGTCACAACAGTCTCAGTAAGCAAAGGATAGAGTCCCACCAAGGGGGCAGTCTCTGTAACCTGAGGCATCCTACCCTTATAAGGTGGGGGTGTGGGGGCCGAAGGGGACACCGGCTCTGCCATTACAGTGGGGGTGGGGGTCTGGGGACTAACATTAGCTACTAACGAACCAGTCGGAGTCAAATTAGAGTGCTGTAAAATATCTGGTCGAGTACATAAAGCCAGAAACAAATGCGCATACATATGTTCATTCCACTTTCTTGTTCTCTGACAGAACAGGAGTAACTGGAGGATCGTGTTGTAATTAATTGACCCTCCTGGTGGCCACCACTCCTGGTCCTCTAGTTGATATTGAAGCCAGCCAACTATACAGAATCGTTTTAATTGGCTCTTAGTCATCGGATCTGCACCAAATACCTTCCAGTTTGCTAGAATGTATTCTAGGGGCGTACACTGTGCCCTAACCCCCGAGCTCTGTCCCTGTCCCATACCTACAGGGTAACTCTGGGCGTCCCCAGGTTCCAACAGAGCATACAATCCGGATTTCAAAGGTTCCTACCTTATCCAAGGGACCGGTTCCTCACTGTCGCCCACAGCTGCTCCTCCCCTATGTCCAACGGACCGGTTCCTCACCGTCGCCCACAGCGGCTTCTCCACTATATGAGTGCGTTGCACCATTGTACACTCCAGGGTCGATCAAATCGCGTCTCCCCCGAGGCCCCCGATAAACTCACCAGTGCACGCTGGGCGTCGGATCTCGCTGCAATCCTCGACCTCCAGGAGGGGTCCGGGCAAGGCTAAATAGCAGCCTCGTCGCCCACCCAGGGACGCCAAAAGCTCTTGCCGGCACCGAGTGCCAGAGGCAAGCAACAGCGGTGGGGGGGTTCGCTCCCCGATGTGCTTCACCCAATAATCACAACGGGGTGGAGAAGCAGAAAAGTTTATTTGAAGCTTCAAAAAGATACAGGGAGATGAGAATCTCAAATCCTGTACACAGAGCAGGAAGTTACAGAGGCTTTTATATATCCTTTCTTCAGCATACTTATCCAATAGCAAGCTGCCCTAAGTATCCATATAACCAGCCAATCCAGTTCCCAGCTAGTTTCCTTGGTTTTGGATCATTTGTTAAACTATACATAAAGCTGCTTTATTCAGCATTGTTCATCCATATCTGCCCTG
Organism: Lepidochelys kempii; assembly: GCF_965140285.1. Taxonomy (NCBI): domain Eukaryota; kingdom Metazoa; phylum Chordata; order Testudines; family Cheloniidae; genus Lepidochelys; species Lepidochelys kempii. The sequence continues at coordinate 45,130,779 of NC_136393.1, read as the reverse complement.
TTTGGCCTTGTTTAGTGTCAGGCAGTCTGACATGTTATCCTCAGCATAACAGCTGCAAGTGCCTCCTGGTGGGGGGGGCCAAGGACAGTTGGGCCTAGTGTGAGGGCGCTTATCCACACTCATGGTCTTCCATTCCCTTGAGTTACCTAGTGGCCATGCCCCAGTGTCCCCAACAGTCTGAAGAGTCTGGGGGGAATCGGGGTGAGACACGGACAGAACCATCTGTAACCTCCCTCTCGCCCCGACAGGCTGAGGAATCAGGTCCACGTTTCACCAAAGATCGGCCAGTCTTCCAGGGGACAGAGAAGGGAAATGGCTGTGATGGAGCCAGCTCAGGTAGGGGAGTCTCAGGGCGCTGCTGGGTGGGGGAGGGAGGAGTCAGGGTTTGATAAACCTACTGATTTACTTAGTAGGCTCGTTGTGGCAGGGAAAGGGGGAGGGGACATTCCCCCATTTCTCAGGCAGGATATCACCACCTTGGCAGGGCTGGGGACATTTTCAGGCTCCCAGCGCTGGAGCCTGACCTCACTTGCCTGGGGCTGCTGTGAAATACGAAGGGAAGCTGTCGGGATTCCTGTCCCTGTCCCCGGCTCAGAGCTCTGCTTCCTGTCCCAGTCTGTGGCTGGCAGGCATGTGGGAAATGAGAAGATCCTGGCGTGCTCCGTGTGCTGGGGCGGACAGGGAGCTCTCACCTTCTCCGCCCCCTGAAGCCTCCTGGCTGCTCTGAGCAGGGTGGGGGTGGGATTCTGCTACTCTGGCCCTCTCACAGCTTCACGTTTTTTTTTCCTTTCCCATGAGTAGTGGGATTGTGTCTGGGGCAGCAGGTGCTGAGTGGGGGACTCTTGGTGTTTCAGATGCCGGTGACCTTCGAGGAGGTGGCTATTTATTTCACCCAGGGGCAGGGGGCTCTGCTGGACCCCGCTCAGAGAGCCCTCTACAGGGACGTCATGCAGGAGAACTATGAGACGGTGACCTCGCTGGGTAAGAGATTCCCGTCCCCTCAGTTATTAAAAACTGTGGGGTCTGTATGTCTTAATGTGGTCAGGTTCTTCCCTGGTCAGTTGGAGCAGCGGCGAATGGGTTCCATAATGCACAGCTGCCATGTGAGAAATACATGCATTTCGGTGCCTCCTCCACTGGGACACGGGAGTCAAAACCCAATGGACAAGCTAAACCATCCCCACCCCTCCAGCTTTCAAGGGGCATAAATCTGCATTGTCTTGTCTGTCTTGTTTCTTGCCTGCACATAGAATCCCTGTTCATCTCCTGCCTTGGGAATAGCTCCAGCCATGGGGAGAGCTCTGGGCTCTGCAGGTTTAGAAAGAGGCAGGGGCTTAAGTGCAGACCTGTGTTTGAGTCAGCAAGGCCCCCAGAGCGCACAGATCCTGGGAACGCCTAGTGAGGGTGTAGTAATAATTCAACTCACCTCCCCAGACACCGTCCTCTGCGCAAGGGGGCTCAGTGACCCTGTTCCCATCCTCTTGGATTCCACGTTCCTCCAGCAGAGCACAGGGACAGGTTCCACTCACGGAACGTCCTTTGTGACAGATCCTCCACCAATGCTCCATGCACCCTGATCCGGAATCATTTCACCCTCTGCACAGGATTTCCCATTCCCAAACCTGAGCTTATCGCCCGGCTGGAACGAGGGGAAGAGCTGTGGGTGTCCGATCTCCAGGATTTGAAGGACAGAAGGCTTCTGAGGTGCACCAGCACAGGTGAGGCCTGACAGAGAAACGGTCTAGGGAATGAAGGAAAAAGTTGAGAATCCCAAAATACGATGTGAGTAACGCCCTCAGTTCTTCTTCATCTCACCGAGAGCAGGGCTGTGGTCAGCAGATATTGCTCACGCCATTCCACCCTTCCCATCTCTCCTTCCTTGTGAATGTTTGGGTGGGATGTGGAGGCAGAATGCAATTGCTCAGTCTTTGTGTTGGCTTTTCCCTCAGTGCTATTCCTCTTTCTCCCCAGCACAATGACTCCTCCCTGGATTGTGTCTTTCCCAGCAGGTGCTGAGCGAGGGAGTGAGAAGAAGGAGGGGAATCATCATGAGGCAGTTCCTGGGGAAGTGGAACCACAGGGGACCTTTTTGGGAAGAGCTGAAGGGAATTTTTCCCCTTGCTGGAATCAGGGAGAAGCCTGGAGAAATTGGCACAGGTCAGAGAGGCTTCTGATAAACCAACCCAGGAAGAAAGTGGATGAATCTGTGAATGGTGGGGGAGGAGACGAGAATCCCAGAGAGCAGCAGACAAATCCCAAGGAAGAGACACCCTGGCACTGCCTTGAGTGTGGGAAAGGATTCATTGTGAGATCACAACTTGTTACACATCAGACAGTCCATACGGGAGAGAAACCATTTCAATGCTTGGACAGTGGGGAAAGCGTCAATAAGCGCACAGATCTTAATGACCATGGGAGAAGCCACACTGTAGACAAGCCCATTCAATGCGTTGAATGCAGGAAATGTTTCAGTTCAAAGTCAGCACTAAATTCACATGAGAAAAGCCACACAGGAGAAAGACCCCATAAATGTTTAGACTGTGGGAAAATTTTCACATGGAGGTCGGCGCTTGTTAATCATCAGGCAATCCACACAGGAGAGAGACCCCATAAGTGCTTCGACTGTGGGAAAAGTTTCACATGGAGGTCGGTGCTTGTTAATCATCAGGCAATCCACACAGGAGAGAGACCCCATAAGTGCTTCGACTGTGGGAAAAGTTTCGTACGAAGGTCAAACCTTGTTCAACATCAGGCAATCCACACGGGAGAGAGACCCCACAAGTGTTTGCACTGTGGGAAAAATTTCATACAGCGGTCAACCCTTGTTAAACATCAGGCAATCCACACAGGAGAGAGACCCCACAAGTGCTTTGACTGTGGGAAAAGTTTCAAGCAGAAATCAGTCCTTGTTCGTCATCAGGCAATCCACAGAGGAGAGAGACCCCACAAGTGCTTGGACTGTGGGAAAAGTTTCATACGAAGGTCACGCCTTGTTCGTCATCAGGCAGTCCACACAGAAGAGAGACCCCACAAGTGCATTGACTGTGGGAAAAGTTTCAAGCAGAGGTCAGACCTTGTAAAACATTGGGCAGTCCACACAGAAGAGAGACCCCACAAGTGCTTTGACTGTGGGAAAAGTTTCAAGCAGAGGTCATACCTTGTAAAACATTGGGCAGTCCACACAGAAGAGAGACCCCACAAGTGCTTTGACTGTGGGAAAAGTTTCAAGCAGAGTTCACACCTTCTTAAACATCAGGCAACCCACAAACGAGAGAGACCCCACAAGTGTTTGGACTGTGGGAAAAATTTCATACAGCGGTCAACCCTTGTTAAACATCAGGCAATCCACACAGGAGAGAGACCCCACAAGTGCTTTGACTGTGGGAAAAGTTTCAAGCAGAAATCAGTCCTTGTTCGTCATCAGGCAATCCACAGAGGAGAGAGACCCCACAAGTGCTTGGACTGTGGGAAAAGTTTCATACGAAGGTCACGCCTTGTTCGTCATCAGGCAATCCACACAGAAGAGAGACCCCACAAGTGCTTTGACTGTGGGAAAAGTTTCAAGCAGAGGTCATACCTTGTAAAACATTGGGCAGTCCACACAGAAGAGAGACCCCACAAGTGCTTTGACTGTGGGAAAAGTTTCAAGCAGAGTTCACACCTTCTTAAACATCAGGCAACCCACAAACAAGAGAGACCCCACAAGTGTTTGGACTGTGGGAAAAATTTCATACAGCGGTCAACCCTTGTTAAACATCAGGCAATCCACACAGGAGAGAGACCCCACAAGTGCTTTGACTGTGGGAAAAGTTTCAAGCAGAAATCAGTCCTTGTTCGTCATCAGGCAATCCACAGAGGAGAGAGACCCCACAAGTGCTTGGACTGTGGGAAAAGTTTCATACGAAGGTCACGCCTTGTTCGTCATCAGGCAGTCCACACAGAAGAGAGACCCCACAAGTGCATTGACTGTGGGAAAAGTTTCAAGCAGAGGTCATACCTTGTAAAACATTGGGCAGTCCACACAGAAGATAGACCCCACAAGTGCTTTGACTGTGGGAAAAGTTTCAAGCAGAGGTCATACCTTGTAAAACATTGGGCAGTCCACACAGAAGAGAGACCCCACAAGTGCTTTGACTGTGGGAAAAGTTTCAAGCAGAGTGCACACCTTCTTAAACATCAGGCAACCCACAAACGAGAGAGACCCCACAAGTGCTTTGACTGTGGGAAAAGTTTCATGCAGAGGTCACACCTTGTTGAACATCAGGCATACCACACAGGACAGAGAACCCACAAATGCTTGGATTGTGGGAAAAGTTTCATAATAAAGTCACACCTTGTTCAACATCAGGCAATCCACACAGGAGAGAGACCCCACAAATGCTTGGATTGTGGGAAAAGTTTCATAACAAAGTCACACCTTGTTCGTCATCAGGCAGTCCACACAGAAGAGGGACCCCACAAGTGCTTTGACTGTGGGAAAAGTTTCAAGCAGAGATCAGCGCTGGTTAAACATCAGAGAATCCACACAGGAGCGTGACTGTATAAGTGCTTGGACTGTGGGAAAAGTTTCACATGGAGATCAGATCTTGTTCAACATGGAAGAATCTATACAAGAGAGAGACCCCCACAAGCGCTTAGACTGTGGGAAAAGTTTCAGACAGAGATCATACCTCATTAAATATGGGAGAATCCACACAGGATGGACGTGGTCCACTCCCAATGACTGATGAGGAGGGGTCAATACCAACGAAGGGAAAATTGCTTTTGTAGTGAGCCAGCCACTCCTAGTCCCTATTCAGGCCCAAATTGATGGTGTTAAGTTTGCAAATGAATTGTCGCTCTGGAGTTTCTCTCTGAAGTCTGTGTTTGAAGTTTTTTGGTTGAAGGATGGCTACTTTTAAATCTGTTATTGAATGTCCAGGGAGAGTGAAATGTTCTGCTACTGGCTTTTGTTTGTTACCGTTCCTGATGTCATATTTGTGTCCATTTATTCTTTTACATAGAGACTGTCCGGTTTGGCCAATGTACGTGGCAGAGGGGCATTGCTGGCCCATGATGGCATAGATCACATTGATCGATGTGCAGGTGAATGTGCCCCTGATGACATGGCTGATATGGTTAGGTCCTATGATGGTGTCGCTAGAGTAGATATGGGGACAGATTTGGCAATGGAATTTGTTGCAGGGATTGGTTCCTGGGTTAGTGTTTCTGTGGTGTGGTGCTGGTGAGTATTTGCTTCAGATTGGGAGCTGTCTGTAAGCGAGGACTGGCCTGCCTCCCACAGTCTGTGAGAATGAGGAATCGTTTTCCAGGATAGGTTGTAGATCGTTGATGATGTGCTGGAGAGGTTTTAGTTGGGGGCTGTACATGATGGCCAGTGGTGTTCTGTTATTTCCCTTGTTGGGCCAGTCCTGTAGAAGGTGACTTCTGGGTCTCCATCTTGCTTTGTCAGTCTGTTTCCTCACTTCCCCAGGGGAGTATTGTAGTTTTAAGAATGCTTGATAAAGATCTTGTAAGTGTTTGTCTCTGCTTGAGGGATTGGAGCAAATGCGGTTGTATCTTGGGGCATGGCTGTAGACAATGGATCGTGTGATGTATCCTGGATGGAAGCTGGAGGCATGTAGGTAAGTATAGAGGTCAATAGGTTTCCAGTATAGGGTGGTATTTATGTGACCATCACTTATTTGCACTATAGTTTCCAGGATCTCTTGTGTGGACTGGTCCAGGCTGAGGTCGATGCTGGGGTGGAAATTGTTGAAATCCAGGTGGAATTCTTCAAGGGCCTCCTTCCCATGGGTCCATAGGATGAAGATGTCATCAATGTAGCGCAAATAGAGGAGGGGGCGCTAAGGGACGAGAGCTGAGGAAGCATTGTTCTAAGTCAGCCATAAAGATGTTGGCATGCTGTGGGGCCATGCGGGTACTCCTAGCAGTCCCGCTGACTTGAAAGTATAAATTGTCCCCAGATCTGAAATGGTTGAGGGTGAGGACAAAGTCACAAAGCTCAGCCACCAGGTGTGCCATAGCCTCATCAGGGATAATGTTCCTGACAGCTTGTAGACCATCCTCATGTGGAACATTGGTGTAAAGAGCTTCTACATCCATGGTGGCCAGGATGGTGTTTTCAGGAAGATCACCAATACGTTGTAGTTTCCTCAGGAAGTTGGTGGTGTCTCGAAGATAGCTGGGAGTGCTGGTAGCATAGGGTGTGAGGAGAGAGTCCACATCGCCAGATAATCCTGCTGTAAGAGTGCCGATGCCTGAGATGATGGGGCGTCCAGGATTTCCAGGTTTATGGATCTTGTGTAGCAGATAGAATACCCCTGGTCGGGGCTCTAGGGGTGTGTCTGTGTAGATTTGTTCCTGTGCTGTAGCAGAGAGTTTCTTGAGCAGTTGGTGTAGTTTCTTTTAATACTCCTTAGTGGGATGGAGGACAGTGGCCTTTAGAATGTGGTAGAATCCTAGAATACGAGGGTTGGAAGGGACCTCAGGAAGTCATCTAGTCCAACCCCCTGCTCAAAGCAGGACCGATCCCCAATTAAATCGTCCCATCCAGGGCTTTCTCAAGCCCACTCCACTGCTTTCCCTTCATCCACAGAACCAGTTATCTCGTCATAGAAGGCAATTAGATTAGTCAGGCATGACTTGCCCTTGGTGAATCCATGCTGACTGTTCCTGATCACTTTGCTCTCCTCTAAGTGCTTCAGAATTGATTCCTTGAGGACCTGCTCCATGATATTCTACACAACTCAGAGATAGATGTAGGTTTCATTTTTAGAAGGTACACACTATACATTTTAAAACAGTGATTTATTTTGAAAACTTTTCAGGTTAGTTTTACAGATATATCAGACAATGAATGATTGTTTGGTTATTTCATTTCATTTATTTGCATTTGGTTATTTCATTGTTTGGTTATTTCATTCATGCCACGCGGTGGAGGAGAACATCACCAGACAGATGTTTAAATTGTTTTATTTCACTAAAACAACTACGTTAAGTATTCTGGATTTTTTTCTTCAACAGCAAAGATATAATATTTTAACAGAAAAGCATATGTCCATCGTTTCTCACATTTATCTGCAGACTTCTTCTCCTTGTCCAGATCTATTCCGCCTCCAACATTCTTCTATTCATTCAACTTTTTGAAACTTTGCACTTTTGGAGAGGGGTAAGGGATTGACTCTGTGTACACAAATTTGCAGGGGGACAATAGAGGTGAGGTCTGTTATTTCTCACCTCTCTATATTAATTGATTTTAAAACATTTTGGCTGTTCACAAGCATGTTACCTCTGGAGACACAAAGCCACAGTTTGAGAACTGGGAAACTAAGCATCTCTGATGGGATCTTCTAGACTGAGCACTGAGTCCCATTGGGTAGATGGAAAGATTAACCTAAATAATCTATACAGAAGCCTGTGGAACCCCATAAAATTGGGTCCCTAATCCATCAACTATTGGAACTCATGTACAAAACTTTTCTTAAACATTCCATGAATATATTGTCTCATACTATAGAATTAGAATTTACAATCCCTATTCCAGGATGAGATATCTTTGAGCTACAATGTATCTTAATTAAACGTATCTTTAGATAAGTTTTTTCCTCAAAAAGGTTTTTCATCAAAAAAAAAATCCAATTTAAATAAAAACACTGATTTTTGTTTAACTCATTGATTTTTATCCAGCCTGGGAAGCAGTGTAAAACATGCCCTGGGATGGAGAATTAAGCAGTTCAACAGTCCAGATTGTACCCTGGGGTACGTCTCACACCCGCTGTCTCCTGGGCCCCAGCATGGCACTGTTGGGCTTTCATCATCCTGGTCTTGAAAGACACGCTCAGCAGGGCAAACCAGAGAAGGGGAGCCAGCGGACATCCTCAACTCCACTGAGTTTGATTTTGGCTAAATCCTGAACTCCCCCTGGTACGTGAGCAGCTGCTGGGAGCTTCGGGCCCTTGAAATCAGGGCAGGAGCAGTAGCTGCAGCGGCAGCCGGGACCCCCGGGGCTCCAGCGGCGATTTAAAGGGCCCAGGGCTCCGCTGTGGTACCGGTGGCCGGAGCCCTTCACATCACCGGCCTGGGGAAGCTGCCCCCTGCCGGTGCAGTCAGCGGTGTCCCGGCTCTTGCCGGGTCCGCCAGACTGGATCAGACCGGCTTACTTTCACCTCTGCCAGTGGTCTAAACAATTATGCCACCCCCACTTCTGCTGTCTCTCCTTTTGCCTTCCCTCGCTCCCCCCTGCAAATCTGGCCCAGTCAGCTCAAACAACCAGAGGTTTTGGGCCAGTAGCCGGTGACCAGAGAGGCGGTGAGAGCAAGGCCTCTGCCAGCCCAATATGGAGAGAAGTTTGCCGCAGACGGGCTGATCAGCCAGCGGCCGGTGCCCGGTCAGTCCTGCAGGGAGGCTGCGAGCGAGACTGAATGCTGACAGGAGAAGTTTGGAGGCGGGATGACCCCTTACTGCTGGGAGAAGCTCCCCGAGCCCAGGGGCGGTTGGGCCCCCAGGGGGCAGGGGCTGGGCAGGGGGCTGGATTACTGTGGGTTGATCGCTAGGACCCAGGAGCGGCTGGGGGGCGGCTCTGGGGGGAGCGATCGCTGGGCTCAGGCCCGGCGCAGGAAGTGACTCGCAGCCGCTGCGGGGACTCTGGCTCCCGGCGAGATCCCCGCGCCCCGGCGGCTGGTGCTGGGAGCCCGGAGCCCGGGCTGCAGCCGCGAGAGGGGAACCTCCAGCCGGGCCCTGCCCGCTGCTCCCCGGGAGCCTCTCCCAGGGCAGAGCCCCCAGCCCGGCCAGGGCCCCTTCCCGGCCCGGCCCCTGCCCCGGGGGGCCCCGCTCGGGGGGAAGGTAAGAGAGACCCTCCCATCCCCCCCTTGCAGCGGCCCCCCCCCGTCACATCTGGGCTGCAGGGGGAGGAGGATAAAGAGGGGCCGGAGGCGGGTGCAGGGGATGCCGGGGGCAGGCTGGGATGGGGGCAGGGGTGCACGGAAGGGAAGATGGGGCAATGGAGGAGCATCGGGGACTGTGGGGCTGAGGGGAGCGAGGTCGGGAATGGGGGAGGATGTGAGTGGGGGGCACAGCGAGGGAAAGGGGGGATGTGGGCAGGCGGGCGGAGAGAAGCTCTTCTCAGCTTTGGGAGCGATCAGGGGACTAACCCCTCAGGGTGCAGAAGCTACACGGAAAAAACCCAGCCCCCGCCCTCCCCCCGCCCCACACACACCCCCACCCGGCTCTGAGTGTGTTATTGACAGACACCCCTGTGGTGGTGGGGTCTGTGTGCCCTTGAGTGTTGGGGGCTGCCCAGGGCCCTGGTCTGATTTCCCTGTAGAGTTTAGATCTCAGCCACACCAGAGTCAGACCGGAGTCACTGCTGGCTCAGGCAGGGGGGGTGTGCGGATGGACCAATGGGATCAGCCTCTTCCTGCCTGTCCCTGGGGGCTGCCAGGGGAGTCCAGGGCAGCTCAATCTTCAGGTGATGCCACCAGAGGGCTCCAGCTATTGGTAAGGGAGAGGGGTTTACACTGCAATGGGGGGAAATCTCCCAAAGTGGCCCTTTTGGTTCTTCCCTTTTTTTAGCATTTGGCTCAGAGATGCTGTTACTGGGAGGGTCTTGTTGCCCGCACCCAGTGCCAGAGGCAAGCAACAGCGTTAGGGGAGGGGTTCGCTACCTGGTGTGCTTCACCCAATAATCACAACGGGGTGGAGAAGCAGAAAAGTTTATTTGAAGCTTTAAAAAGGTCCAGGGAGAATAGAATCTCAAATCCTGTACACAGAGCAGGAAGTTACAGAGGCTTTTATACATCCTTTCTTCAGCATACTTATCCAATAGCAAGCTGCCCTAAGTATCCATTTAGCCAGCCAATCCAGTTCCCAGCTAGTTTCCTTGTTTTTTGTATCATTTGTTAAACTCTACATAAAGCTGCTTTATTCAGCATTGTTCATCCATATCTGCCCTGTTTGGCCTTGTTTAGTGTCAGGCAGTCTGACTCTGCAACATACTGTTGCAGATCCTCAGCATAACTGCTGCGAGTGCCTCCTGGCCGGGGTGGGGGGGCAAGGACACTTGGGCCCTGACACATGAGACTGCACAGCATAAGACTGGTCATACAAGCAATACAGGAAAAAGAAGTTTCAATAACAGGCTAAATAAACCACCCAGCCAAAACGACAAACGCCAGCCTGAAAACAAGGTTTGCAACGAATCGCTCTCTGGGGCAGTATAGGCAACCTATGCTCCAGCTCGGGCATGGGCCTCAGCCTGTACCACCTTTTCATAGATCTCTTAACTGCTATCATTTATATATACACACCATCGGGGCGCGACGAGGGCACAAACCCCTCCTTGGGATGCTAAGAGATAGTCCAAAGCCAGCCTGTTTAGGAGGGAAAACGTCCTGAGCTGCTGTACCTCTTTATTTAATGTTTTTACTGCTGACCCTAAATCACTAACCGAGTCCTTTAACTCTAAGGCAACTTTCTCAAGTACCATTTGCAGCCTTACAGTATAGCGGCCTGTGCATGCCATGGCTGGCCCGGTAAACAGTGGCGCTATTCCCAGTACAGAGCACCCTACGAGCTTCTCGGTTGTGAGGGAATTTTTTTATATTGCCCTCCAATGCCATAGTCAGTCGCCGCAGGGTCTTTTCTCGTGACTCAACAGAGGTGTGTCGGGCATTTCCAATCTTTCCTTTGGGCAGTGTGGCAGTTATGGAAAGATGAGGAACTCCACGAGCTATATAACAGCTACCTGTCCAGTTGGCCAGCAGCACCTTGTAAGCCTTTCGGCCACATACAAAATAGTGACCCTGTAGGGCCCAGTAAGGACTGTTTCTTAAGGGGGTTCCTGGGATATTTAAGGCTGCTTTTGGCTGTTTTTCCAAACAGTTCATATGCCCCTAAGGGGGCATCCCATCCTCCTGATTGGGTACAAGTGGGGGCGTTTCTAATTGTGCCGTTCAAATTACGCTCGCCATAGGGACCACTACAAACCCACCATTGGCTTGCTACATTGGAGATATTAACTGGATGGCAAGTTATATTTTCAAACCCTTTTTTTGTGGTAAGATTATGTGTAAGAGTTTCCCTAAAAGGGGAGGAACCATTATACCCACACTGCTGGCCTCTCCTTTTGGTCTTTATCCAATACCCATCAACCCACTGTGTAACAACACAGGAGCTTTTTCCCACAGGACGCCCATAGTGATCAGATTGGTTTCGGGTAAAACATAACACTCCCTCAGTGAGTACTGCAACTGAATACTCCTGGTCCTGATAGGTGGCTTGCTGTAAAGAGGTCTTATTCCAGAACGGGGAGTCCGTTCTTTCCCGCTCTTTGGTGGCGGCTAATTCTGCTAGGGTCAGGGACAGCATGTCAAGGGGCATTCCCGTTTTGGGGGACAGTGGAGTTGGAGCACATACCCAGCAATGAGTCTGGTTTGTTAAAGTAGCAATATGGCGTGCAAGCAAAACAAAGGAGTTATGCTCCCGATATGCACAGTTTGAAAATACCAGTACAGAGAATAACAATGTTACCCAATTAATTATCACCAGAGTCTTCCCAACCCAGGGTCTTCAGTACCTGGGTGGGCCCATTTTAGCGTTAAGGTGCCCGCTATTTGTGTCTTTTAAACAGTAGCTTTAGCCCAAGATTATTACTAGATGAGGAGTCAGCAGGTTGGACGGTCCACTGTTCTGCTGACGAGGGGGCGGGTACTGCCTTCAGACGAGAGTGATGGCTCCAGTTCTTGTGTCCCTCGATCTTTGCCGCTGTATGGGAGACCAGCAGGCCGGTCCTTTCCACTTTTCGTGGAGAGTCTCGTCTTTCCAGGTACGAACAAGCACGGAGTCACCGGGCTGTAAGGAGTGGACGGGAGAGTCCAAGGGGAGAGGCTGGGAATCCTTGGTATACCTGTGAAGAGACAAGAGAACAGCAGACAGGGAACACATATACTGAGACAAAAAACCATTACCCAACTCCCATTCCCCTGACAGAACCGGGGTGCCATTCATAGGCCATGCCCTTCCAAACATAATTCAAAGGGACTAAGCCCTAATCTACCCTTTGGGAGAACGTGGATACGGAGTGGATGAGGGGCAAAGTATCAGGCCATCGCAGTGAGGCTTCTTGGCACACTTTTGAGAGATGCCGTTTAAGGGTCTGATTGGTACGCTCCACGACCCCACTGGCTTGCGGTCTCCAGGGCGTATGGAGTTTCCAGGGGATCTGTGAGGCATGTGAGATGCTTTGGATGATTTTTGACGCAAAGTGTGTCCAGTGGTCAGATTCCATCCACAGAGGGAGTCCAAAGCGAGGAATGATCCATTAACAAACTTGAGGGCCACTGTTCTGGCAGTGCAATTAAAGCATGGGAAGGCTTCTGGCCATCCGCTGAACCGATCCACTATGACAAGGAGTATTTGAACCCCTGGGGTCCGGGGAAACTCAGTAAAGTCTATTTGCCACACTTGTCCGGGGCCCGGAGTGGGTTCTAGGGCAGCTGGTGGCACAGGATGTCCCGGTCGAGGGTTATTCTTTTGGCAGACTAAGCAGTCCGCTTGTACCTGGGCAGCCAGGGGTCGGAGTCCGGAAGTGATAAAGTATTTTCCCATTAGCTGGATAAGTGTTTCCCTGCCAGCATGAGTGGTTTGATGTAGTTTCTGCAGCACTGGCCGGATCAGGCCCTTTGGTAAGAGGACCTTCCCTTCCGGGGAATGGAGCCATCTCTCCTTTTCCCGGAGACCAAGTTTGTCAGTTAGCTGTCTCTCCTCCCCAGAGTACTGAGGAGTTGGAAGCTCCCCTACTGATGGGATAAGGGCATGCATATGGGCGTTCTCAGCCTGAGGGGATGGCAGGGTGGCAGCATGCTTAGCCTCTCTATCCGCCCGGGCGTTACCTCTGGCCACATCTCGATCTTCCCTTTGATGGGCTTTACAGTGTACCACCGCCACTTCCGAGGGGAGTTGTACGGCTTCTAGGAGCTGGAGGATTTGGGGCCCGTACTTGACTGGGGAGCCTTGGGCTGTCAGCATTCCCCTTTGCTTCCATAGGCCAGCATGAGCGTGCAGCACACCAAAAGCATACTTTGAATCAGTAAAAATGTTGACCCGCTTTCCTTTTGACAGTTCAAGTGCACGGGTCAGGGCTATTAGTTCGACAAGCTGGACAGAGGTCCCAGCAGGCAAACCTTCAGCTTCCACAGTGTCATGGAGGGTCACAACAGCATAACCCGCCCTCCTTTGCCCATCTATTACGGTACTGCTACCATCAGTGTACCACTCATAATCTGCATTTGGGAGGGGTACATCCTTTAAATCCGGACGGCTGGAGTAGTGGGCATCTATGATCTCTAAACAGTCATGTTTCTGTTCCTCTGTTTCTGGCAAGAGGGTGGCTGGGCTAAGGGAGGGGCAAGGCCGTAAGGTGACTTCAGAGTTTTCTAACAACTTAGCCTGATACCGAGCAATCCGAGCCTGGGTGAGCCAAAGCCCTCCCTTTGCATCCAATAAGGCTGGGACCATATGGGCAGTATAGATTTGCATAACCCCTCCCAATGTTAGCGTCTCAGCTTCCTCAAGCACTAGGGCAGTAGCTGCGACCGCCCGGAAACATGCCGGCCAACCCTTTGCAACCTGATCCAGTTGCTTAGAGAAATAAGCCACAGGACGTCTCCGTGCTCCTAACAGCTCTGTGAGCAATTCTAGGGCCACCCCCTTTCGTTTATGTACATACAACTGAAACGGCTTGGAGAGATCCGGCAGGCCCAGAGGCGGGGCTCTTATTAACTTTTTGTTCAGGATTTCAAATGCCCTGTCAGCCTCTGGGGTCCAATAGAAGGGGTCATGATCTGCTCCTTTTACACAGTCGTACAAGGGTTTAGCCCATAGTCCAAAAATCTGGGATCCATATCCTGCAAAAGCCTGCCATACCCAGAAATGCCCTGAGCCGTTTACGAGGGCTTGGGATAGGGACTTGAAAGATAACTTCCTTTCTTTCGCTTGAAAGCTGACACTCCCCTTGCCTTAGATGTAACCAGATCCCTCTCCACCTCAGACAACAGGGTTCTCAGGAGGATATTACAGTTGTCCGAGTCTGGCTTGTGACGACTGAGGCACCTCTCAAAGACTGAAATAAACCGGCTTGGGTTCGTGGAGAATTCCCCAGCCCGTGTTTTAAAAGCTGCTAGGTCTATTGGATTGAATGGCACAAGGGTGTAAACTTGCATGGTGGTAGCCTGACATCCATCTGCCCCTGGACAAGTCACAACAGTCTCAGTAAGCAAAGGATAGAGTCCCACCAAGGGGGCAGTCTCTGTAACCTGAGGCATCCTACCCTTATAAGGTGGGGGTGTGGGGGCCGAAGGGGACACCGGCTCTGCCATTACAGTGGGGGTGGGGGTCTGGGGACTAACATTAGCTACTAACGAACCAGTCGGAGTCAAATTAGAGTGCTGTAAAATATCTGGTCGAGTACATAAAGCCAGAAACAAATGCGCATACATATGTTCATTCCACTTTCTTGTTCTCTGACAGAACAGGAGTAACTGGAGGATCGTGTTGTAATTAATTGACCCTCCTGGTGGCCACCACTCCTGGTCCTCTAGTTGATATTGAAGCCAGCCAACTATACAGAATCGTTTTAATTGGCTCTTAGTCATCGGATCTGCACCAAATACCTTCCAGTTTGCTAGAATGTATTCTAGGGGCGTACACTGTGCCCTAACCCCCGAGCTCTGTCCCTGTCCCATACCTACAGGGTAACTCTGGGCGTCCCCAGGTTCCAACAGAGCATACAATCCGGATTTCAAAGGTTCCTACCTTATCCAAGGGACCGGTTCCTCACTGTCGCCCACAGCTGCTCCTCCCCTATGTCCAACGGACCGGTTCCTCACCGTCGCCCACAGCGGCTTCTCCACTATATGAGTGCGTTGCACCATTGTACACTCCAGGGTCGATCAAATCGCGTCTCCCCCGAGGCCCCCGATAAACTCACCAGTGCACGCTGGGCGTCGGATCTCGCTGCAATCCTCGACCTCCAGGAGGGGTCCGGGCAAGGCTAAATAGCAGCCTCGTCGCCCACCCAGGGACGCCAAAAGCTCTTGCCGGCACCGAGTGCCAGAGGCAAGCAACAGCGGTGGGGGGGTTCGCTCCCCGATGTGCTTCACCCAATAATCACAACGGGGTGGAGAAGCAGAAAAGTTTATTTGAAGCTTCAAAAAGATACAGGGAGATGAGAATCTCAAATCCTGTACACAGAGCAGGAAGTTACAGAGGCTTTTATATATCCTTTCTTCAGCATACTTATCCAATAGCAAGCTGCCCTAAGTATCCATATAACCAGCCAATCCAGTTCCCAGCTAGTTTCCTTGGTTTTGGATCATTTGTTAAACTATACATAAAGCTGCTTTATTCAGCATTGTTCATCCATATCTGCCCTGTTTGGCCTTGTTTAGTGTCAGGCAGTCTGACATGTTATCCTCAGCATAACAGCTGCAAGTGCCTCCTGGTGGGGGGGGCCAAGGACAGTTGGGCCTAGTGTGAGGGCGCTTATCCACACTCATGGTCTTCCATTCCCTTGAGTTACCTAGTGGCCATGCCCCAGTGTCCCCAACAGTCTGAAGAGTCTGGGGGGAATCGGGGTGAGACACGGACAGAACCATCTGTAACCTCCCTCTCGCCCCGACAGGCTGAGGAATCAGGTCCACGTTTCACCAAAGATCGGCCAGTCTTCCAGGGGACAGAGAAGGGAAATGGCTGTGATGGAGCCAGCTCAGGTAGGGGAGTCTCAGGGCGCTGCTGGGTGGGGGAGGGAGGAGTCAGGGTTTGATAAACCTACTGATTTACTTAGTAGGCTCGTTGTGGCAGGGAAAGGGGGAGGGGACATTCCCCCATTTCTCAGGCAGGATATCACCACCTTGGCAGGGCTGGGGACATTTTCAGGCTCCCAGCGCTGGAGCCTGACCTCACTTGCCTGGGGCTGCTGTGAAATACGAAGGGAAGCTGTCGGGATTCCTGTCCCTGTCCCCGGCTCAGAGCTCTGCTTCCTGTCCCAGTCTGTGGCTGGCAGGCATGTGGGAAATGAGAAGATCCTGGCGTGCTCCGTGTGCTGGGGCGGACAGGGAGCTCTCACCTTCTCCGCCCCCTGAAGCCTCCTGGCTGCTCTGAGCAGGGTGGGGGTGGGATTCTGCTACTCTGGCCCTCTCACAGCTTCACGTTTTTTTTTCCTTTCCCATGAGTAGTGGGATTGTGTCTGGGGCAGCAGGTGCTGAGTGGGGGACTCTTGGTGTTTCAGATGCCGGTGACCTTCGAGGAGGTGGCTATTTATTTCACCCAGGGGCAGGGGGCTCTGCTGGACCCCGCTCAGAGAGCCCTCTACAGGGACGTCATGCAGGAGAACTATGAGACGGTGACCTCGCTGAGTAAGAGATTCCCGTCCCCTCAGTTATTAAAAACTGTGGGGTCTGTATGTCTTAATGTGGTCAGGTTCTTCCCTGGTCAGTTGGAGCAGCGGCGAATGGGTTCCATAATGCACAGCTGCCATGTGAGAAATACATGCATTTCGGTGCCTCCTCCACTGGGACACGGGAGTCAAAACCCAATGGACAAGCTAAACCATCCCCACCCCTCCAGCTTTCAAGGGGCATAAATCTGCATTGTCTTGTCTGTCTTGTTTCTTGCCTGCACATAGAATCCCTGTTCATCTCCTGCCTTGGGAATAGCTCCAGCCATGGGGAGAGCTCTGGGCTCTGCAGGTTTAGAAAGAGGCAGGGGCTTAAGTGCAGACCTGTGTTTGAGTCAGCAAGGCCCCCAGAGCGCACAGATCCTGGGAACGCCTAGTGAGGGTGTAGTAATAATTCAACTCACCTCCCCAGACACCGTCCTCTGCGCAAGGGGGCTCAGTGACCCTGTTCCCATCCTCTTGGATTCCACGTTCCTCCAGCAGAGCACAGGGACAGGTTCCACTCACGGAACGTCCTTTGTGACAGATCCTCCACCAATGCTCCATGCACCCTGATCCGGAATCATTTCACCCTCTGCACAGGATTTCCCATTCCCAAACCTGAGCTTATCGCCCGGCTGGAACGAGGGGAAGAGCTGTGGGTGTCCGATCTCCAGGATTTGAAGGACAGAAGGCTTCTGAGGTGCACCAGCACAGGTGAGGCCTGACAGAGAAACGGTCTAGGGAATGAAGGAAAAAGTTGAGAATCCCAAAATACGATGTGAGTAACGCCCTCAGTTCTTCTTCATCTCACCGAGAGCAGGGCTGTGGTCAGCAGATATTGCTCACGCCATTCCACCCTTCCCATCTCTCCTTCCTTGTGAATGTTTGGGTGGGATGTGGAGGCAGAATGCAATTGCTCAGTCTTTGTGTTGGCTTTTCCCTCAGTGCTATTCCTCTTTCTCCCCAGCACAATGACTCCTCCCTGGATTGTGTCTTTCCCAGCAGGTGCTGAGCGAGGGAGTGAGAAGAAGGAGGGGAATCATCATGAGGCAGTTCCTGGGGAAGTGGAACCACAGGGGACCTTTTTGGGAAGAGCTGAAGGGAATTTTTCCCCTTGCTGGAATCAGGGAGAAGCCTGGAGAAATTGGCACAGGTCAGAGAGGCTTCTGATAAACCAACCCAGGAAGAAAGTGGATGAATCTGTGAATGGTGGGGGAGGAGACGAGAATCCCAGAGAGCAGCAGACAAATCCCAAGGAAGAGACACCCTGGCACTGCCTTGAGTGTGGGAAAGGATTCATTGTGAGATCACAACTTGTTACACATCAGACAGTCCATACGGGAGAGAAACCATTTCAATGCTTGGACAGTGGGGAAAGCGTCAATAAGCGCACAGATCTTAATGACCATGGGAGAAGCCACACTGTAGACAAGCCCATTCAATGCGTTGAATGCAGGAAATGTTTCAGTTCAAAGTCAGCACTAAATTCACATGAGAAAAGCCACACAGGAGAAAGACCCCATAAATGTTTAGACTGTGGGAAAATTTTCACATGGAGGTCGGCGCTTGTTAATCATCAGGCAATCCACACAGGAGAGAGACCCCATAAGTGCTTCGACTGTGGGAAAAGTTTCACATGGAGGTCGGTGCTTGTTAATCATCAGGCAATCCACACAGGAGAGAGACCCCATAAGTGCTTCGACTGTGGGAAAAGTTTCGTACGAAGGTCAAACCTTGTTCAACATCAGGCAATCCACACGGGAGAGAGACCCCACAAGTGTTTGCACTGTGGGAAAAATTTCATACAGCGGTCAACCCTTGTTAAACATCAGGCAATCCACACAGGAGAGAGACCCCACAAGTGCTTTGACTGTGGGAAAAGTTTCAAGCAGAAATCAGTCCTTGTTCGTCATCAGGCAATCCACAGAGGAGAGAGACCCCACAAGTGCTTGGACTGTGGGAAAAGTTTCATACGAAGGTCACGCCTTGTTCGTCATCAGGCAGTCCACACAGAAGAGAGACCCCACAAGTGCATTGACTGTGGGAAAAGTTTCAAGCAGAGGTCAGACCTTGTAAAACATTGGGCAGTCCACACAGAAGAGAGACCCCACAAGTGCTTTGACTGTGGGAAAAGTTTCAAGCAGAGGTCATACCTTGTAAAACATTGGGCAGTCCACACAGAAGAGAGACCCCACAAGTGCTTTGACTGTGGGAAAAGTTTCAAGCAGAGTTCACACCTTCTTAAACATCAGGCAACCCACAAACGAGAGAGACCCCACAAGTGTTTGGACTGTGGGAAAAATTTCATACAGCGGTCAACCCTTGTTAAACATCAGGCAATCCACACAGGAGAGAGACCCCACAAGTGCTTTGACTGTGGGAAAAGTTTCAAGCAGAAATCAGTCCTTGTTCGTCATCAGGCAATCCACAGAGGAGAGAGACCCCACAAGTGCTTGGACTGTGGGAAAAGTTTCATACGAAGGTCACGCCTTGTTCGTCATCAGGCAATCCACACAGAAGAGAGACCCCACAAGTGCTTTGACTGTGGGAAAAGTTTCAAGCAGAGGTCATACCTTGTAAAACATTGGGCAGTCCACACAGAAGAGAGACCCCACAAGTGCTTTGACTGTGGGAAAAGTTTCAAGCAGAGTTCACACCTTCTTAAACATCAGGCAACCCACAAACAAGAGAGACCCCACAAGTGTTTGGACTGTGGGAAAAATTTCATACAGCGGTCAACCCTTGTTAAACATCAGGCAATCCACACAGGAGAGAGACCCCACAAGTGCTTTGACTGTGGGAAAAGTTTCAAGCAGAGTGCACACCTTCTTAAACATCAGGCAACCCACAAACGAGAGAGACCCCACAAGTGCTTTGACTGTGGGAAAAGTTTCAAGCAGAAATCAGTCCTTGTTCGTCATCAGGCAATCCACAGAGGAGAGAGACCCCACAAGTGCTTGGACTGTGGGAAAAGTTTCATACGAAGGTCACGCCTTGTTCGTCATCAGGCAGTCCACACAGAAGAGAGACCCCACAAGTGCATTGACTGTGGGAAAAGTTTCAAGCAGAGGTCAGACCTTGTAAAACATTGGGCAGTCCACACAGAAGAGAGACCCCACAAGTGCTTTGACTGTGGGAAAAGTTTCAAGCAGAGGTCATACCTTGTAAAACATTGGGCAGTCCACACAGAAGAGAGACCCCACAAGTGCTTTGACTGTGGGAAAAGTTTCAAGCAGAGTGCACACCTTCTTAAACATCAGGCAACCCACAAACGAGAGAGACCCCACAAGTGCTTTGACTGTGGGAAAAGTTTCATGCAGAGGTCACACCTTGTTGAACATCAGGCATACCACACAGGACAGAGACCCCACAAATGCTTGGATTGTGGGAAAAGTTTCATAATAAAGTCACACCTTGTTCAACATCAGGCAATCCACACAGGAGAGAGACCCCACAAATGCTTGGATTGTGGGAAAAGTTTCATAACAAAGTCACACCTTGTTCGTCATCAGGCAGTCCACACAGAAGAGGGACCCCACAAGTGCTTTGACTGTGGGAAAAGTTTCAAGCAGAGATCAGCGCTGGTTAAACATCAGAGAATCCACACAGGAGCGTGACTGTATAAGTGCTTGGACTGTGGGAAAAGTTTCACATGGAGATCAGATCTTGTTCAACATGGAAGAATCTATTCAAGAGAGAGACCCCCACAAGCGCTTAGACTGTGGGAAAAGTTTCAGACAGAGATCATACCTCATTAAATATGGGAGAATCCACACAGGATGGACGTGGTCCACTCCCAATGACTGATGAGGAGGGGTCAATACCAACGAAGGGAAAATTGCTTTTGTAGTGAGCCAGCCACTCCTAGTCCCTATTCAGGCCCAAATTGATGGTGTTAAGTTTGCAAATGAATTGTCGCTCTGGAGTTTCTCTCTGAAGTCTGTGTTTGAAGTTTTTTGGTTGAAGGATGGCTACTTTTAAATCTGTTATTGAATGTCCAGGGAGAGTGAAATGTTCTGCTACTGGCTTTTGTATGTTACCGTTCCTGATGTCATATTTGTGTCCATTTATTCTTTTACATAGAGACTGTCCGGTTTGGCCAATGTACGTGGCAGAGGGGCATTGCTGGCCCATGATGGCATAGATCACATTGATCGATGTGCAGGTGAATGTGCCCCTGATGACATGGCTGATATGGTTAGGTCCTATGATGGTGTCGCTAGAGTAGATATGGGGACAGATTTGGCAATGGAATTTGTTGCAGGGATTGGTTCCTGGGTTAGTGTTTCTGTGGTGTGGTGCTGGTGAGTATTTGCTTCAGATTGGGAGCTGTCTGTAAGCGAGGACTGGCCTGCCTCCCACAGTCTGTGAGAATGAGGAATCGTTTTCCAGGATAGGTTGTAGATCGTTGATGATGTGCTGGAGAGGTTTTAGTTGGGGGCTGTACATGATGGCCAGTGGTGTTCTGTTATTACCCTTGTTGGGCCAGTCCTGTAGAAGGTGACTTCTGGGTCTCCATCTTGCTTTGTCAGTCTGTTTCCTCACTTCCCCAGGGGAGTATTGTAGTTTTAAGAATGCTTGATAAAGATCTTGTAAGTGTTTGTCTCTGCTTGAGGGATTGGAGCAAATGCGGTTGTATCTTGGGGCATGGCTGTAGACAATGGATCGTGTGATGTATCCTGGATGGAAGCTGGAGGCATGTAGGTAAGTATAGAGGTCAATAGGTTTCCAGTATAGGGTGGTATTTATGTGACCATCACTTATTTGCACTATAGTTTCCAGGATCTCTTGTGTGGACTGGTCCAGGCTGAGGTCGATGCTGGGGTGGAAATTGTTGAAATCCAGGTGGAATTCTTCAAGGGCCTCCTTCCCATGGGTCCATAGGATGAAGATGTCATCAATGTAGCGCAAATAGAGGAGGGGGCGCTAAGGGACGAGAGCTGAGGAAGCATTGTTCTAAGTCAGCCATAAAGATGTTGGCATGCTGTGGGGCCATGCGGGTACTCCTAGCAGTCCCGCTGACTTGAAAGTATAAATTGTCCCCAGATCTGAAATGGTTGAGGGTGAGGACAAAGTCACAAAGCTCAGCCACCAGGTGTGCCGTAGCCTCATCAGGGATAATGTTCCTGACAGCTTGTAGACCATCCTCATGTGGAACATTGGTGTAAAGAGCTTCTACATCCATGGTGGCCAGGATGGTGTTTTCAGGAAGATCACCAATACGTTGTAGTTTCCTCAGGAAGTTGGTGGTGTCTCGAAGATAGCTGGGAGTGCTGGTAGCATAGGGTGTGAGGAGAGAGTCCACATCGCCAGATAATCCTGCTGTAAGAGTGCCGATGCCTGAGATGATGGGGCGTCCAGGATTTCCAGGTTTATGGATCTTGTGTAGCAGATAGAATACCCCTGGTCGGGGCTCTAGGGGTGTGTCTGTGTAGATTTGTTCCTGTGCTGTAGCAGAGAGTTTCTTGAGCAGTTGGTGTAGTTTCTTTTAATACTCCTTAGTGGGATGGAGGACAGTGGCCTTTAGAATGTGGTAGAATCCTAGAATACGAGGGTTGGAAGGGACCTCAGGAAGTCATCTAGTCCAACCCCCTGCTCAAAGCAGGACCGATCCCCAATTAAATCGTCCCATCCAGGGCTTTCTCAAGCCCACTCCACTGCTTTCCCTTCATCCACAGAACCAGTTATCTCGTCATAGAAGGCAATTAGATTAGTCAGGCATGACTTGCCCTTGGTGAATCCATGCTGACTGTTCCTGATCACTTTGCTCTCCTCTAAGTGCTTCAGAATTGATTCCTTGAGGACCTGCTCCATGATATTCTACACAACTCAGAGATAGATGTAGGTTTCATTTTTAGAAGGTACACACTATACATTTTAAAACAGTGATTTATTTTGAAAACTTTTCAGGTTAGTTTTACAGCTATATCAGACAATGAATGATTGTTTGGTTATTTCATTTCATTTATTTGCATTTGGTTATTTCATTGTTTGGTTATTTCATTCATGCCACGCGGTGGAGGAGAACATCACCAGACAGATGTTTAAATTGTTTTATTTCACTAAAACAACTACGTTAAGTATTCTGGATTTTTTTCTTCAACAGCAAAGATATAATATTTTAACAGAAAAGCATATGTCCATCGTTTCTCACATTTATCTGCAGACTTCTTCTCCTTGTCCAGATCTATTCCGCCTCCAACATTCTTCTATTCATTCAACTTTTTGAAACTTTGCACTTTTGGAGAGGGGTAAGGGATTGACTCTGTGTACACAAATTTGCAGGGGGACAATAGAGGTGAGGTCTGTTATTTCTCACCTCTCTATATTAATTGATTTTAAAACATTTTGGCTGTTCACAAACATGTTACCTCTGGAGACACAAAGCCACAGTTTGAGAACTGGGAAACTAAGCATCTCTGATGGGATCTTCTAGACTGAGCACTGAGTCCCACTGGGTAGATGGAAAGATTAACCTAAATAATCTATACAGAAGCCTGTGGAACCCCATAAAATTGGGTCCCTAATCCATCAACTATTGGAACTCATGTACAAAACTTTTCTTAAACATTCCATGAATATATTGTCTCATACTATAGAATTAGAATTTACAATCCCTATTCCAGGATGAGATATCTTTGAGCTGTAATGTATCTTAATTAAACGTATCTTTAGATAAGTTTTTTCCTCAAAAAGCATTTTATCAAAAAAAAATCCAATTTAAATAAAAACACTGATTTTTGTTTAACTCATTGATTTTTATCCAGCCTGGGAAGCAGTGTAAAACGTGCCCTGGGATGGAGAATTAAGCAGTTCAACAGTCCAGATTGTACCCTGGGCTATGTCTCACACCCGCTGTCTCCTGGGCCCCAGCATGGCACTGTTGGGCTTTCATCATCCTGGTCTTGAAAGACACGCTCAGCAGGGCAAACCAGAGAAGGGGAGCCAGCGGACATCCTCAACTCCACTGAGTTTGATTTTGGCTAAATCCTGAACTCCCCCTGGTACGTGAGCAGCTGCTGGGAGCTTCGGGCCCTTGAAATCAGGGCAGGAGCAGTAGCTGCAGCGGCAGCCGGGACCCCCGGGGCTCCAGCGGCGATTTAAAGGGCCCAGGGCTCCGCTGTGGCACCGGTGGCCGGAGCCCTTCACATCACCGGCCTGGGGAAGCTGCCCCCTGCCGGTGCAGTCAGCGGTGTCCCGGCTCTTGCCGGGTCCGCCAGACTGGATCAGACCGGCTTACTTTCACCTCTGCCAGTGGTCTAAACAATTATGCCACCCCCACTTCTGCTCTCTCTCCTTTTGCCTTCCCTCGCTCCCCTCTGCAAATCTGGCCCAGTCAGCTCAAACAACCAGAGGTTTTGGGCCAGTAGCCGGTGACCAGAGAGGCGGTGAGAGCAAGGCCTCTGCCAGCCCAATATGGAAAGAAGTTTTCCGCAGACGGGCTGATCAGCCAGCGGCCCGTGCCCGGTCAGTCGTGCAGGGAGGCTGCGAGCGAGACTTTGGAGGGTGAGAAAATCTGGATTTGTGCTGGAAATGGCCCAACTTGATGATTACTTTAGATAAGCTATTACCAGCAGGACAGTAGGGTGGGAGGAGGTATTGTTTTATGATCTCTGTGTGTATATAAAGTCTGCTGCAGTTTCCACGGTATGCATCCGATGAAGTGAGCTGTAGCTCAGGAAAGCTCATGCTCAAATAAATTGGTTAGTCTCTAAGGTGCCACAAGTCCTCCTTTTCTTTTTGCGAAGACAGACTAACAGGGCTGTTACTCTGAAACGTGAATGCTGACAGGAGAAGTTTGGAGGCGGGATGACCCCTTACTGCTGGGAGAAGCACCCCGAGCCCAGGGGCGGTTGGGTCCCCAGGGGGCAGGAGCTGGGCAGGGGGCTGGATTTCTTTGGGTTGATCGCTAGGACCCAGGAGCGGCTGGGGGGCGGCTCTGGGGGGAGCGATCGCGGGGCTCAGCCCGGCCCCAGGAAGTGACTCGCAGCCGCTGCGGGGACTCTGGCTCCCGGCGAGATCCCCGAGCCCCGGCGGCTGGTGCTGGGAGCCCGGAGCCCGGGCTGCAGCCGGGAGAGGGGAACCTCCAGCCGGGCCCTGCCCGCTGCTCCCCGGGAGCCTCTCCCAGGGCAGAGCCCCCAGCCCGGCCAGGGCCCCTTCCCGGCCCGGCCCCTGCCCCGGGGGGCCCCGCTCGGGGGGAAGGTAAGAGAGACCCTCCCACCCCCCTTTGCAGCGCCCCCCCCCGTCACATCTGGGCTGCAGGGGGAGGAGGATAAAGAGGGGCCGGAGGCGGGTGCAGGGGATGCCGGGGGCAGGCTGGGATGGGGGCAGGGGTGCACGGAAGGGAAGATGGGGCAATGGAGGAGCATCGGGGACTGTGGGGCTGAGGGGAGCGAGGTCGGGAATGGGGGAGGATGTGAGTGGGGGGCACAGCGAGGGAAAGGGGGGATGTGGGCAGGCGGGCGGAGAGAAGCTCTTCTCAGCTTTGGGAGTGATCAGGGGACTAACCCCTCAGGGTGCAGAAGCTACAAGGAAAAAACCCAACCCCCCCTCAACTCCCCCCCCACGACACACACACCCGGCTCTGAGTGTGTTATTGTCAGACACCCCTGTGGTGGTGGGGTCTGTGTGCCCTGAGTGTTGGGGGCTGCCCAGGGCCGTGGTCTGATTTCCCTGTAGGGTTCAGATCTCAGCCACACCAGAGTCAGACCGGAGTCACTGCTGGCTCAGGCAGAGGGGTGTGCGGATGGACCAATGGGATCAGCCTCTTCCTGTCTGTCCCTGCGGGCTCCCGGGGAGTCCAGGGCAGCTCAATCTTCAGGTGATGCCACCAGAGGGCTCCAGCTATTGGTAAGGGAGAGGGGTTACACTGCAAAGGGGGGAAATCTCCCAAAGTGGCCTTTCCTTTTGGTTCTTTCCTTTTTTTAGCATTTGGCTCAAAGATGCTGTTACTGGGAGGGCCTGAAGAGTCTGGGGGGAATCGGGGAGTGACGTGGACAGAAGTCCCTTCTGTAACCTCCCTCTCGCCCCGACAGGCTGAGGAATCAGGTCCACGTTTCACTAAAGATCGGCCAGTCTTCCAGGGGACAGAGAAGGGAAATGCTGTGATGGAGCCAGCTCAGGTAGGGGAGTCTCAGGGAGCTGCTGGGCGGGGGAGGGAGGAGTCAGGGTTTGATAAACCTACTGATTTACTAAGTAGGCCCATTGTGGCAGGGAAAGGGGGAGGGGACATTCCCCCATTTCTCAGGCAGGATATAACCACCTCGGCAGGGCTGGGAACATTTTCCAGGCTCCCCAGTGCTGGAGCCTGACCCCACTTGCCTGGGGCTGCTGTGAAATACGAAGGGAAGCTGTCGGGATTCCTGCCCCTGTCCCCGGCTCAGAGCTCTGCTTCCTGTCCCAGTCTGTGGCTGGCAGGCGTGTGGGAAATGAGAAGATCCTGGCGTGCTCCGTGTGCTGGGGCGGACAGGGAGCTCTCACCTTCTCCGCCCCCTGAAGTCTCCTGGCTGCTCTGAGCAGGGTGTGGGTGGGATTTTGCTACTCTGGCCCTCCCACAGCTTCATGTTTTTTTTTTCCTTTCCCCTGAGCAGTGGGATTGTGGCTGGGGCAGCAGGTGCTGAGTGGGGGACTCTTGGTGTTTCAGATGCCGGTGACTTTCGAGGAGGTGGCTATTTATTTCACCCAGGGGCAGGGGGCTCTGCTGGACCCCACTCAGAGAGCCCTCTACAGGGACGTCATGCAGGAGAACTATGAGACGGTGACCTCGCTGGGTAAGGGATTCCCGTCCCCTCAGTTATTAGAAGCTGTGGGGTCTGCGTGTCTTAATGTGGTCAGATTCTTCCCTGGTCAGTTGGAGCAGAGGCGAATGGGTTCCATAATGCACAGCTGCCATGTGAGAAATACATGCATTTCGGTGCCCTCTCCACTGGGACAGGGGAGTCAAAACCCAATGGACACGCTAAACCATCCCCACCCCTCCAGCTTTCAAAGGGGCATAAATCCGCATTGTCTTGTCTGTATTGTTTCTTGGCTGCACAAGCTAGTCAGCAAGGCCCCCAGAGCGCACAGATCCTGGGAACGCCTAGTGAGGGTGTAGTAATAATTCAACTCACCTCCCCAGACAACGTCCTCTGCGCAAGGGGGCCCAGTGACCCTGTTCCCATCCTCTTGGATTCCACGTTCCTCCAGCAGAGCACAGGGACAGGTTCCACTCACGGAACGTCCTTTGTGACAAATCCTCCACCGATGGTCCATGCACCCTGATCTGGACTCATTTCACCTTCTGCACAGGATTTCCCGTTCCCAAACCTGAGCTTATCGCCCGGCTGGAACGAGGGGAAGAGCTGTGGGTGTCCGATCTCCAGGATTTCAAGGACAGAAGGCTTCGGAGATGCACCAGCACAGGTGAGGCCTGACAGAGAAACCATCCAGGGAATGAAGGAAAAAGTTGAGAATCCCAAAATACGATGTGAGTAACGCCCTCAGTTCTTCTTCATCTCACCGAGAGCAGGGCTCTGGTCAGCAGATATTGCTCACGCCATTCCACCCTTCCCGTCTCTCCTTTCTTGTAAGTGTTAGGGTGGGATGTGGAGGCAGAATCGAATTGCTCAGTCTTTGTGTTGGCTTTTCCCTCAGTGCTATTCCTCTTTCTCCCCAGCACAATGACTCCTCTCTGGATTGTGTCTCTCCCAGCAGGTGCTGAGCGAGCGAGTGAGAAGAAGGAGGGGAATCATCATGAGGCAGTTCCTGGGGAAGTGGAACCACAGGGGACCTTTTTGGGAAGAGCTGAAAGGAATTTTTCCCCTTGCTGGAATCAGGGAGAAGCCTGGGGAAATTGGCACAGGTCAGAGAGGCTTCTGATAAACCAACCCAGGAAGAAAGTGGATGAATCTGTGAATGGTGGGGGAGGAGACGAGAATCCCAGAGAGCAGCAGACAAATCGCAAGGAAGAGACACCCTGGCACTGCCTTGAGTGTGGGAAAGGATTCATTGTGAGATCACAACTTGTTACACATCAAACAGTCCATACGGGAGAGAAACCATTTCAATGCTTGGACAGTGGTGAAAGCTTCAATAAGCGCAGAGATCTTAATGACCATGGGAGAAGTCACACTGTAGACAAGCCCATTCAATGCGTTGAATGCGGGAAATGTTTCAGTTCAAAGTCAGCACTGAATTCACATAAGAAAAGCCACACAGGAGAGAGACCCCACAGGTGCTTGGACTGTGGGAAAAGTTTCAAGCAGAAATCAGACCTTGTTCGTCATCAGGCAATCCACACGGGAGAGAGACCCCACAAGTGCTTGCACTGTGGGAAAAGTTTCATACGAAGGTCAGCCCTTGTTCAACATGAGGCAATCCACACAGGAGAGAGACCCCACAAGTGCTTGGACTGTGGGAAAAGTTTCATACAAAGGTCATATCTTGTTTATCATCAAGCAATCCACACAGGAGAGAGACCCCACAAGTGCTTGGACTGTGGGAAAAGTTTCATACAAAGGTCATATCTTGTTTATCATCAAGCAATCCACACAGGAGAGAGACCCCACAAGTGCTTGGACTGTGGAAAAAGTTTCATACAGAGATCAGTGCTGGTGAAACATCAGAGAATCCACACAGGAGTGAGACCCTATAAGTGCTTGGACTGTGGGAAAAGTTTCGTACGAAGGTCACGCCTTGTTCGTCATCAGGCAATCCACACAGGAGAGAGACCCCACAAGTGCTTGGATTGTGGGAAATGTTTCATAAGAAAGTCACATCTTGTTCAACATCAGGTAGTCCACACAGAAGAGAGACCCCACAAGTGCTTGGACTGTGGGAAAAGTTTCAAGCAGAGGTCATACCTTGTAAAACATCGGGCAGTCCACACAGGAGAGAGACCCCACAAGTGCTTGGACTGGAAAAAGTTTCATACAGAGATCAATGCTGGTGAAACATCAGAGAATCCACACAGGAGTGAGACCCTATAAGTGCTTGGACTGTGGGAAAAGTTTCAGATGGAGACCGATGCTGGTTCAACATCAGGGAATCCACACAGGAGTGAGACCCTATAAGTGCTTGGACTGTGGGAAAAGTTTCACATGGAGACCGGTGCTGGTTCAACATCAGAGAATCCACACAGGAGAGTGACTCTGTAAGTGCTTGGACTGTGGGAAAAGTTTCAGACAGAGATCATACCCCATTAAAAATGGGAGAATCCACACAGGATGAACGTGGTCCACTCCCAATGACTGATGAGGAGGGGTCAATACCAAGAGAGGGAAAATTGCTTTTGTAGTGAGCCCGCTTCAGGCCCAAATTGTTGGTTTTAAGTTTGCAAATGAATTGTCGCTCTGGAGTTTCTCTCTGAAGTCTGTGTTTGAAGTTTTTTGGTTGAAGGATGGCTACTTTTAAATCTGTTATTGAATGTCCAGGGAGACTGAAATGTTCTGCTACTGGCTTTTGTATGTTACCGTTCCTGATGTCATATTTGTGTCCATTTATTCTTTTACATAGAGACTGTCCGGTTTGGCGAATGTACGTGGCAGAGGGGCATTGCTGGCCCATGATGGCATAGATCACATTGATCGATGTGCACGTGAATGTGCCCCTGATGACATGGCTGATATGGTTAGGTCCTATGATGGTGTTGCTAGAGTAGATATGGGGACAGATTTGGCAATGGGATTTGTTGCAGGGATTGGTTCCTGGGTTAGTGTTTCTGTGGTGTGGTGTTGGTGAGTATTTGCTTCAGATTGGGAGCTGTCTGTAAGCGAGGACTGGCCTGCCTCCCATGGTCTGTGAGAACGAGTAGTCCTTTTCCAGGATAGGTTATAGATCGTTGATGATGCGCTGGAGAGGTTTTAGCTGGAGGCTGTACATGATGGCCAGTGGTGTTCTGTTATTTCCCTTGTTGGGCCTGTCTTGAAGAAGGTGACTTCTGGGTCTCCATCTTGCTTTGTCAGTCTGTTTCCTCACTTCCCCAGGTGAGTATTGTAGTTTTAAGAGTGCTTGACAAAGATCTTGTAGGTGTTTGTCTCTGCCTGAGGGATTGGAGCAAATGCGGTTGTATCTTGGGGCATGGCTGTAGACAATGGATCGTGTGATGTATCCTGGATGGAAGCTGGAGGCATGTAGGTAAGTATAGAGGTCAGTAGGTTTCCAGTATAGGGTGGTATTTATGTGACCATCACTTATTTGCACTGTAGTGTCCAGGATCTCTTGTATGGACTGGTCCAGGCTGAGGTCGATGCTGGGGTGGAAATTGTTGAAATCCAGGTGGAATTCTTCAAGGGCCCCCTTCCCATGGGTCCATAGGATGAAGATGTCATCAATGTAGCGCAAATAGAGGAGGGGGCGCTAGGGGACGAGAGCTGAGGAAGCGTTGTTCTAAGTCAGCCATAAAGATGTTGGCATGCTGTGGGGCCATGCGGGTACCCCTAGCAGTGCCGCTGACTTGAAAGTATAAATTGTCCCCAGATCTGAAATGGTTGAGGGTGAGGACAAAGTCACAAAGCTCAGCCACCAGGTGTGCTGTGGCCTCATCAGGGATAATGTTCCTGACAGCTTGTAGGCCATCCTCATGTGGAACATTGGTGTAAAGAGCTTCTACATCCATGGTGGCCAGGATGGTGTTTTCAGGAAGATCACCAATACGTTGTAGTTTGCTCAGGAAGTTGGTGGTGTCTCGAAGATAGCTGGGAGTGCTGGTAGCATAGGGTGTGAGGAGAGAGTCCACATCTCCAGATAATCCTGCTGTAAGAGTGCCGATGCCTGAGATGATGGGGCGTCCAGGATTTCCAGGTTTATGGATCTTGTGTAGCAGATAGAATACCCCTGGTCGGGGCTCTAGGGGTGTGTCTGTGTAGATTTGTTCCTGTGCTGTAGCAGAGAGATTCTTGAGCAGTTGGTGTAGTTTCTTTTGATACTCCTTAGTGGGATGGAGGACAGTGGCCTTTAGAATGTGGTAGAATCCTAGAATCCTAGAATATGAGGGTTGGAAGGGACCTCAGGAAGTCATCTAGTCCAACCCCCTGCTCAAAGCAGGACTGATCCCCAATTAAATCGTCCCATCCAGGGCTTTCTCAAGCCTGACATTAAAAACTTCTCAGGAAGGAGATTCCACCACATAGAATCATACAATATTAGGGTTGGAAGGGACCTCAGGAGGTCATCTAGTCCAACCCCCTGCTCAAAGCAGGACCAATCTCCCATTTTTGTCCCACATCCCTAAATGCCCCCCTCAAGGATTGAACTCACAACCCTGGGTTTAGCAGGCCAATGCTCAAACCACTGAGCTATCCTTCCCCCCCCAAAGGTACCACCTCCCTAGGTAACGCATTCCAGTGTTTCATCACCCTCCTAGTGAAAAAGTTTTTCCTAATATCCAACCTAAACCTCCCCCACTGCAACTTGAGACCATTACTCCTTGTCCTGTCATCCGCTACCACTGAGAATAGTCTAGATCCATCCTCTTTGGAACCTCCTTTCAGGTAGCTGAAAGCAGCTATCAAATCTCCCCTCATTCTTCTCTTCTGTAGACTAAATAATCCCAGATCCCTCAGCCTCTCTTCGTAAGTCATGTGTTCCAGTCCCCTAATCATTTTTGTTGCCCTCCGCTGGACTCTCTCCAATATTTCCACATCCTTCTTGTAGTGTGGGGCCCAAAACTGGACACAGTACTCCAGATGAGGCCTCACCAATGTCGAATAGAGGGGAACGATCACGTCCCTCGATCTGCTGCCAATGCCCCTACTTATTCATCCCAAAATGCCATTGGCCTTCTTGGCTACAAGGGCACACTGTTGACTCATATCCAGCTTCTCATCCACTGTCACCCCTAGGTCCTTTTCTGCAGAACTGCTGCCAAGCCTTTCGGTCCCTAGTCTGTAGCGGTGCATTGCATTCTTCCATCCTAAGTGCAGGACTCTGCACTTGTCCTTGTTGAACCTCATCAGATTTCTTTTGGCCCAATCCTCCAATTTGTCTAGGTCCCTCTGTATCCTATCGCTACCCTCCAGCGTATCTACCGCTCCTCCCAGTTTAGTGTCGTCTGCAAACTTGCTGAGGGTGCAGTCCACACCATCCTCCAGATCATTCATGAAGATATTGAAGAAAAGCGGCCCCAGGACCGACCCTTGGGGCACTCCGCTTGATACTGGCTGCCAACTAGACATGGAGCCATTGATCACTACCCATGGAGCCCAACAATCTAGCCAGTTTTCTACCCACCTTATAGTGCACTTGTCCAGCCCATACTTCTTTAACTTGCTGACAAGAAGACTGTGGGAGACAGTGTCAAAAGCTTTGCTAAAGTCAAGGAACACTACGTCCACTGCTTTCCCTTCATCCACAGAACCAGTTATCTTGTCATAGAAAAGTTGTAGGAAAGTTGCCTGGCAGTCTCCTGTTCATAATTGTTAGGGGAAATTAACCTAGTTAGCATATGTGACTCCATTTTGGGTTTCCTCTCCGCCGTTAACTAGAAGTGAGCACATCACGTACCAAGGAAGGAGGATCCTTCAGAGTGGACACCTGGACAGTTTCAAGATAAGGGAAACAAAGGAGACAGGAACTAGCGGACATGCCTGAAATAGCTGCTAATTCAGCGTTTTTGCAGGGGCAAGGTGGATTGGTGATAGATAAGGAGAAGGCCTGTTTGTTGGGTTATGTGCCCTGAGGCTCACAGGCAGGATGTTTTGCCAACAGTATCTAATCTTTGTGTAACCTGTAATCGGGGTCCCGCTCTGCTTAAGAGAACGGTACCACCCTTGAGCGTAATAAACCTACAAACGCTGAGACACTCTGCAGTCTGTCTTTATTTGGTTGCCTCAGCCTAGAAACGAACTGTACGTGTCCTAACTGGAATAATTCGTAACAGTTGCTGTGAAATAGGAAGGGAAGCTGTCGGGATTCCTGTCCCCGTCCCCAGCTCGGAGCTCTGCTTCCCGACTCAGCCTGTGGCTGGCAGGCGTGTGGGAAATGAGAAGACCCTCCCATTCTTTGTGTGCTGGTGGGACAAGGCGCTCTCACCGTCTCCCAGCCCCCGGAGCCTCCTGGCTGCTCTGAGCAGGTGCCTGTGGGATTCTGCTACTCTGACCCTTCACTCTTTTCTTTCTTTGCCATGATTAGTGGGACTGTGGCAGGGGCAGCAGGTGCTGAGCGGGGGACTCTTGTTGTTTCAGATGCCGGTGACCTTGGAGGAGGTGGCTGTGTATTTCACCCAGGGGCAGGGGGCTCTGCTGGACCCCGCTCAGCATCTGATGTGTTCTGACCAGTGTTCCCTCAGTTTTAACGTCCAAGTGCGGAATGAATTTGGTTCTACGCACCAGTATGTGACACATCATCTCCATATTGGCGCACAGAACAAAATTCATGGGGTGGGGGTGGGGCCGAGGGATTTGGAGTGTGGGAACTGGCTCAGGACTGGGACAGGGATGAGGTGCAGGGGGTGAGGGCTCTGGATTCAGGTGCGGGCTCTGGGGTGGGGCTGGGGATGTGGAGGTTGACGTGTGAGAGGGGGTTCAGGGCTGGGACAGAGGGATGGGGTGCGGAGGGGTGAGTGCTCTGGCTAGGCATGTGGGGGTTGGGACTGGGGATGAGGGGTTTGGGGTTCAGACTGCAGTGGAGAGAGGACTCCCCCAGCCCTCTCTCACCACAGCAGTTTGGGGCCAGGTCAGAGGCAGCTCTCCCCAGCCACGGCGGCTCCTGTGGTCCTGGGCCGGACTGAGGGAGGGGTTCCACTCCCCAGCAGCTCCAGTGGACCTGGGCCAAGCCTGGGGAGGGGCTCCTCTCCCTGCCTGCCTCCACGGCCCTCCACAGCCTGCAGTGCAGCTGCGTAGCCTGCAGGGAACACAGTTTCTGACCCCCGACCTTCCGTTAGCAGAGTGATTGCTAGTCCCTGAGTTCCCCCTTTGGGGCCAGGTTGTCTCATTCCCAGATAGTCAAGCATTTACTGTTTCTACATTTTATCCCTTATGGGCCAGAATTAACCAGATGCTAAAAAGGTGGGAGAAGGGACAGTAAAATGTGGAGTTTTCGCTTCTGTGCTATTTCAGGGCAACGGGGTGAGTGCGAGAGATTCCCTCCTTCCCCTCTCACTGTCACGCTCCTCTCTCCACACAGCAGCCTCTGTCCCAGCCATGGAAAGTTTAACCTGCCTCCGTTCTATCCCTCCATCTCCCACGGTGTCACGTACCACCCTGTCCCCGGCTCTCCATGCTTAGGAGTCACAGCTTTGATGTCTATGATCTTAGTCAGACTCCGGAGGGCTGGAGAAGGAAGTGTCACAGACACTTGGAGTGGGCAGGGAAATCTCAATGAACTTCAAAGCACAGTTGGACTTTCAGATCTTAGAGCCCCGTTTCCATCTATTGGTAAAATTACTTCCCGGCTTTTTCTAGGTTTGGTCCAGATCATTTGTAGATGGGAAGGTTGTTTTCTCTTTCGTTCTCTTTCTTTTATGATGATGCTAAAACTTTTGTAACTAATACAGCCGAATAATGAGGCTGGTGGCAGAGGGAAACTGGAGCAGCCGGGAGCAGTGAGCGAAGGGGACCCTGGGCAAAGGGCCCAGGGCAGGGAGAGTCCCTCAACCAAGAGGCCTTGCAGGCCAGACTGGGTGGGGGATCATAACCCTGACAGGAAGCAGCTGATGCTAGGAAGAAGGGTCCTACTACCTGGAGCCTGAGGCCAACACCAGAGTTAGTGTCCAACCCTGGGCATACCTGCAGCACAGCCAGGGCCTGGGCAGGAGGCCTTGGATGTGGGAGGGACAGACTGTGAAGTTCCCTGGCATTCCAGAGAGGGTTGTTTGGGGTTCACCCCCACAGAGCGGGGTGACATGTTTTCCTTTCATCTTTCCCACTTTTCTCTTTGTTTTTGTATTACTTGCTGTTTAATGCATTGTATTTGTTCTTAACTCTGTGCAATGATGAAGGAAGCATCCAGAGTGGAGAGAACACCCCACAATGGGGACAGCTGTCCTGAGTGATCCCTGGGCCCATCATTGGGGTTACGGGGGTCCAGAGTGGAAGCGGGCGGGGGGGAGGGGTCCTCGAGGTCATGCAGGCCTCTGGGTAAAGGACTCAGATCCTTTTGCTTGCCATTTCCTCTGGGGCTCGGTAGAAGTCAGAAAAGTTCCCCACACTAGGAGGAGTGTTCCCCCCTCTTACCTCTGTGCATATTTATTGGTTTCTAGTAAATTAATTGGGATTATAGAGGCAAGTGTCAGAGCGGGCACCAGCGAGAGTTGCTGGCCACCCTCTGAGGCCACCAAATTTGGTCGTGAGAATCCCTGGACAAGATGCTCATGATGGTCCCTTCTGACCTTGGAGCCTGTGAGTGTAACAGGAGCTGGGCACAGGGATGCTGATCCTTTCGTCAGTTGATCGCTAGGACCCAGGAGCGGCTGGGGGGCGGCTCTGGGGGGAGCGATCGCGGGGCTCAGGCCTGGCCCAGGAAGTGACTCGCAGCTGCTGCGGGGACTCTGGCTCCCGGCGAGATCCCCGCGCCCCGGCGGCTGGTGCTGGGAGCCCGGAGCCCGGGCTGAAGCCGGGAGAGGGGAATCTCCAGCCGGGCCCTGCCCGCTGCTCCCCGGGAGCCTCTCCCAGGGCAGAGTCCCCAGCCCGTCCAGCCCATACTTCTTTAACTTGCTGACAAGAATACTGTGGGAGACAGTGTCAAAAGCTTTGCTAAAGTCAAGGAACACCACGTCCACTGCTTTCCCTTCATCCACAGAACCAGTTATCTCGTCATAGAAGGCAATTAGATTAGTCAGGCATGACTTGCCCTTGGTGAATCCATGCTGACTGTTCCTGATCACTTTGCTCTCCTCTAAGTGCTTCAGAATTGATTCCTTGAGGACCTGCTCCATGATATTCTACACAACTCAGAGATAGATGTAGGTTTCATTTTTAGAAGGTACACACTATACATTTTAAAACAGTGATTTATTTTGAAAACTTTTCAGGTTAGTTTTACAGCTATATCAGACAATGAATGATTGTTTGGTTATTTCATTTCATTTATTTGCATTTGGTTATTTCATTGTTTGGTTATTTCATTCATGCCACGCGGTGGAGGAGAACATCACCAGACAGATGTTTAAATTGTTTTATTTCACTAAAACAACTACGTTAAGTATTCTGGATTTTTTTCTTCAACAGCAAAGATATAATATTTTAACAGAAAAGCATATGTCCATCGTTTCTCACATTTATCTGCAGACTTCTTCTCCTTGTCCAGATCTATTCCGCCTCCAACATTCTTCTATTCATTCAACTTTTTGAAACTTTGCACTTTTGGAGAGGGGTAAGGGATTGACTCTGTGTACACAAATTTGCAGGGGGACAATAGAGGTGAGGTCTGTTATTTCTCACCTCTCTATATTAATTGATTTTAAAACATTTTGGCTGTTCACAAGCATGTTACCTCTGGAGACACAAAGCCACAGTTTGAGAACTGGGAAACTAAGCATCTCTGATGGGATCTTCTAGACTGAGCACTGAGTCCCATTGGGTAGATGGAAAGATTAACCTAAATAATCTATACAGAAGCCTGTGGAACCCCATAAAATTGGGTCCCTAATCCATCAACTATTGGAACTCATGTACAAAACTTTTCTTAAACATTCCATGAATATATTGTCTCATACTATAGAATTAGAATTTACAATCCCTATTCCAGGATGAGATATCTTTGAGCTACAATGTATCTTAATTAAACGTATCTTTAGATAAGTTTTTTCCTCAAAAAGGTTTTTCATCAAAAAAAAAATCCAATTTAAATAAAAACACTGATTTTTGTTTAACTCATTGATTTTTATCCAGCCTGGGAAGCAGTGTAAAACATGCCCTGGGATGGAGAATTAAGCAGTTCAACAGTCCAGATTGTACCCTGGGGTACGTCTCACACCCGCTGTCTCCTGGGCCCCAGCATGGCACTGTTGGGCTTTCATCATCCTGGTCTTGAAAGACACGCTCAGCAGGGCAAACCAGAGAAGGGGAGCCAGCGGACATCCTCAACTCCACTGAGTTTGATTTTGGCTAAATCCTGAACTCCCCCTGGTACGTGAGCAGCTGCTGGGAGCTTCGGGCCCTTGAAATCAGGGCAGGAGCAGTAGCTGCAGCGGCAGCCGGGACCCCCGGGGCTCCAGCGGCGATTTAAAGGGCCCAGGGCTCCGCTGTGGTACCGGTGGCCGGAGCCCTTCACATCACGGGCCTGGGGAAGCTGCCCCCTGCCGGTGCAGTCAGCGGTGTCTTGGCTCTTGCCGGGTCCGCCAGACTGGATCAGACCGGCTTACTTTCACCTCTGCCAGTGGTCTAAACAATTATGCCACCCCCACTTCTGCTGTCTCTCCTTTTGCCTTCCCTCGCTCCCCCCTGCAAATC
The DNA here is from genome assembly GCF_965140285.1 of Lepidochelys kempii. Classification (NCBI taxonomy): domain Eukaryota; kingdom Metazoa; phylum Chordata; order Testudines; family Cheloniidae; genus Lepidochelys; species Lepidochelys kempii. The sequence continues at coordinate 45,093,975 of NC_136393.1, read as the reverse complement.
TGGCCCAGTCAGCTCAAACAACCAGAGGTTTTGGGCCAGTAGCCGGTGACCAGAGAGGCGGTGAGAGCAAGGCCTCTGCCAGCCCAATATGGAGAGAAGTTTGCCGCAGACGGGCTGATCAGCCAGCGGCCGGTGCCCGGTCAGTCCTGCAGGGAGGCTGCGAGCGAGACTGAATGCTGACAGGAGAAGTTTCGAGGCGGGGTGACCCCTTACTGCTGGGAGAAGCTCCCCGAGCCCAGGGGCGGTTGGGCCCCCAGGGGGCAGGGGCTGGGCAGGGGGCTGGATTACTGTGGGTTGATCGCTAGGACCCAGGAGCGGCTGGGGGGCGGCTCTGGGGGGAGCGATCGCGGGGCTCAGGCCCGGCCCAGGAAGTGACTCGCAGCCGCTGCGGGGACTCTGGCTCCCGGCGAGATCCCCGCGCCCCGGCGGCTGGTGCTGGGAGCCCGGAGCCCGGGCTGCAGCCGCGAGAGGGGAACCTCCAGCCGGGCCCTGCCCGCTGCTCCCCGGGAGCCTCTCCCAGGGCAGAGCCCCCAGCCCGGCCAGGGCCCCTTCCCGGCCCGGCCCCTGCCCCGGGGGGCCCCGCTCGGGGGGAAGGTAAGAGAGACCCTCCCATCCCCCCCTTGCAGCGGCCCCCCCGTCACATCTGGGCTGCAGGGGGAGGAGGATAAAGAGGGGCCGGAGGCGGGTGCAGGGGATGCCGGGGGCAGGCTGGGATGGGGGCAGGGGTGCACGGAAGGGAAGATGGGGCAATGGAGGAGCATCGGGGACTGTGGGGCTGAGGGGAGCGAGGTCGGGAATGGGGGAGGATGTGAGTGGGGGGCACAGCGAGGGAAAGGGGGGATGTGGGCAGGCGGGCGGAGAGAAGCTCTTCTCAGCTTTGGGAGCGATCAGGGGACTAACCCCTCAGGGTGCAGAAGCTACACGGAAAAAACCCAGCCCCCGCCCTCCCCCCGCCCCACACACACCCCCACCCGGCTCTGAGTGTGTTATTGACAGACACCCCTGTGGTGGTGGGGTCTGTGTGCCCTTGAGTGTTGGGGGCTGCCCAGGGCCCTGGTCTGATTTCCCTGTAGAGTTTAGATCTCAGCCACACCAGAGTCAGACCGGAGTCACTGCTGGCTCAGGCAGGGGGGGTGTGCGGATGGACCAATGGGATCAGCCTCTTCCTGCCTGTCCCTGGGGGCTGCCAGGGGAGTCCAGGGCAGCTCAATCTTCAGGTGATGCCACCAGAGGGCTCCAGCTATTGGTAAGGGAGAGGGGTTTACACTGCAATGGGGGGAAATCTCCCAAAGTGGCCCTTTTGGTTCTTCCCTTTTTTTAGCATTTGGCTCAGAGATGCTGTTACTGGGAGGGTCTTGTTGCCCGCACCCAGTGCCAGAGGCAAGCAACAGCGTTAGGGGAGGGGTTCGCTACCTGGTGTGCTTCACCCAATAATCACAACGGGGTGGAGAAGCAGAAAAGTTTATTTGAAGCTTTAAAAAGGTCCAGGGAGAATAGAATCTCAAATCCTGTACACAGAGCAGGAAGTTACAGAGGCTTTTATACATCCTTTCTTCAGCATACTTATCCAATAGCAAGCTGCCCTAAGTATCCATTTAGCCAGCCAATCCAGTTCCCAGCTAGTTTCCTTGTTTTTTGTATCATTTGTTAAACTATACATAAAGCTGCTTTATTCAGCATTGTTCATCCATATCTGCCCTGTTTGGCCTTGTTTAGTGTCAGGCAGTCTGACTCTGCAACATACTGTTGCAGATCCTCAGCATAACTGCTGCGAGTGCCTCCTGGCCGGGGTGGGGGGGCAAGGACACTTGGGCCCTGACACATGAGACTGCACAGCATAAGACTGGTCATACAAGCAATACAGGAAAAAGAAGTTTCAATAACAGGCTAAATAAACCACCCAGCCAAAACGACAAACGCCAGCCTGAAAACAAGGTTTGCAACGAATCGCTCTCTGGGGCAGTATAGGCAACCTATGCTCCAGCTCGGGCATGGGCCTCAGCCTGTACCACCTTTTCATAGATCTCTTAACTGCTATCATTTATATATACACACCATCGGGGCGCGACGAGGGCACAAACCCCTCCTTGGGATGCTAAGAGATAGTCCAAAGCCAGCCTGTTTAGGAGGGAAAACGTCCTGAGCTGCTGTACCTCTTTATTTAATGTTTTTACTGCTGACCCTAAATCACTAACCGAGTCCTTTAACTCTAAGGCAACTTTCTCAAGTACCATTTGCAGCCTTACAGTATAGCGGCCTGTGCATGCCATGGCTGGCCCGGTAAACAGTGGCGCTATTCCCAGTACAGAGCACCCTACGAGCTTCTCGGTTGTGAGGGAATTTTTTTATATTGCCCTCCAATGCCATAGTCAGTCGCCGCAGGGTCTTTTCTCGTGACTCAACAGAGGTGTGTCGGGCATTTCCAATCTTTCCTTTGGGCAGTGTGGCAGTTATGGAAAGATGAGGAACTCCACGAGCTATATAACAGCTACCTGTCCAGTTGGCCAGCAGCACCTTGTAAGCCTTTCGGCCACATACAAAATAGTGACCCTGTAGGGCCCAGTAAGGACTGTTTCTTAAGGGGGTTCCTGGGATATTTAAGGCTGCTTTTGGCTGTTTTTCCAAACAGTTCATATGCCCCTAAGGGGGCATCCCATCCTCCTGATTGGGTACAAGTGGGGGCGTTTCTAATTGTGCCGTTCAAATTACGCTCGCCATAGGGACCACTACAAACCCACCATTGGCTTGCTACATTGGAGATATTAACTGGATGGCAAGTTATATTTTCAAACCCTTTTTTTGTGGTAAGATTATGTGTAAGAGTTTCCCTAAAAGGGAAGGAACCATTATACCCACACTGCTGGCCTCTCCTTTTGGTCTTTATCCAATACCCATCAACCCACTGTGTAACAACACAGGAGCTTTTTCCCACAGGACGCCCATAGTGATCAGATTGGTTTCGGGTAAAACATAACACTCCCTCAGTGAGTACTGCAACTGAATACTCCTGGTCCTGATAGGTGGCTTGCTGTAAAGAGGTCTTATTCCAGAACGGGGAGTCCGTTCTTTCCCGCTCTTTGGTGGCGGCTAATTCTGCTAGGGTCAGGGACAGCATGTCAAGGGGCATTCCCGTTTTGGGGGACAGTGGAGTTGGAGCACATACCCAGCAATCAGTCTGGTTTGTTAAAGTAGCAATATGGTGTGCAAGCAAAACAAAGGAGTTATGCTCCCGATATGCACAGTTTGAAAATACCAGTACAGAGAATAACAATGTTACCCAATTAATTATCACCAGAGTCTTCCCAACCCAGGGTCTTCAGTACCTGGGTGGGCCCATTTTAGCGTTAAGGTGCCCGCTATTTGTGTCTTTTAAACAGTAGCTTTAGCCCAAGATTATTACTAGATGAGGAGTCAGCAGGTTGGACGGTCCACTGTTCTGCTGACGAGGGGGCGGGTACTGCCTTCAGACGAGAGTGATGGCTCCAGTTCTTGTGTCCCTCGATCTTTGCCGCTGTATGGGAGACCAGCAGGCCGGTCCTTTCCACTTTTCGTGGAGAGTCTCGTCTTTCCAGGTACGAACAAGCACGGAGTCACCGGGCTGTAAGGAGTGGACGGGAGAGTCCAAGGGGAGAGGCTGGGAATCCTTGGTATACCTGTGAAGAGACAAGAGAACAGCAGACAGGGAACACATATACTGAGACAAAAAACCATTACCCAACTCCCATTCCCCTGACAGAACCGGGGTGCCATTCATAGGCCATGCCCTTCCAAACATAATTCAAAGGGACTAAGCCCTAATCTACCCTTTGGGAGAACGTGGATACAGAGTAGGATGAGGGGCAAAGTATCAGGCCATCGCAGTGAGGCTTCTTGGCACACTTTTGAGAGATGCCGTTTAAGGGTCTGATTGGTACGCTCCACGACCCCACTGGCTTGCGGTCTCCAGGGCGTATGGAGTTTCCAGGGGATCTGTAAGGCATGTGAGATGCTTTGGATGATTTTTGACGCGAAGTGTGTCCAGTGGTCAGATTCCATCCACAGAGGGAGTCCAAAGCGAGGAATGATCCATTAACAAACTTGAGGGCCACTGTTCTGGCAGTGCAATTATAGCATGGGAAGGCTTCTGGCCATCCGCTGAACCGATCCACTATGACAAGGAGTATTTGAACCCCTGGGGTCCGGGGAAACTCAGTAAAGTCTATTTGCCACACTTGTCCGGGGCCCGGAGTGGGTTCTAGGGCAGCTGGTGGCACAGGATGTCCCGGTCGGGGGTTATTCTTTTGGCAGACTAAGCAGTCCGCTTGTACCTGGGCAGCCAGGGGTCGGAGTCCGGAAGTGAAAAAGTATTTTCCCATTAGCTGGATAAGTGCTTCCCTGCCAGAATGAGTGGTTTGATGTAGTTTCTGCAGCACTGGCCGGATCAGGCCCTTTGGTAAGAGGACCTTCCCTTCTGGGGAATGGAGCCATCCCTCCTTTTCCCGGAGACCGAGTTTGTCGGTTAGCTGTCTCTCCTCCCCAGAGTACTGAGGGGTTGGAAGCTCCCCTACTGATGGGATAAGGGCATGCATATGGGCGTTCTCAGCCTGAGGGGATGGCAGGGTGGCAGCATGCTTAGCCTCTCTATCCGCCCGGGCGTTACCTCTGGCCACATCTTGATCTTCCCTTTGATGGGCCTTACAGTGTACCACCGCCACTTCCGAGGGGAGTTGTACGGCTTCTAGGAGCTGGAGGATTTGGGGCCCGTACTTGACTGGGGAGCCTTGGGCTGTCAGCATTCCCCTTTGCTTCCATAGGCCAGCATGAGCGTGCAGCACACCAAAAGCATACTTTGAATCAGTAAAAATGTTGACCCACTTTCCTTTTGACAGTTCAAGTGCACGGGTCAGGGCTATTAGTTCGACAAGCTGGGCAGAGGTCCCAGCAGGCAAACCTTCAGCTTCCACAGTGTCGTGGAGGGTCACAACAGCATAACCCGCCCTCCTTTGCCCATCTATTACGGTACTGCTACCATCAGTGTACCACTCATAATCTGCATTTGGGAGGGGTACATCCTTTAAATCCGGACGGCTGGAGTAGTGGGCATCTATGATCTCTAAACAGTCATGTTTCTGTTCCTCTGTTTCTGGCAAGAGGGTGGCTGGGCTAAGAGAGGGGCAAGGCCGTAAGGTGACTTCAGAGTTTTCTAACAACTTAGCCTGATACCGAGCAATCCGAGCCTGGGTGAGCCAAAGCCCTCCCTTTGCATCCAATAAGGCTGGGACCATATGGGCAGTATAGATTTGCATAACCCCTCCCAATGTTAGCGTCTCAGCTTCCTCAAGCACTAGGGCAGTAGCTGCGACCGCCCGGAAACATGCCGGCCAACCCTTTGCAACCTGATCCAGTTGCTTAGAGAAATAAGCCACAGGACGTCTCCGTGCTCCTAACAGCTCTGTGAGCAATTCTAGGGCCACCCCCTTTCGTTTATGTACATACAACTGAAACGGCTTGGAGAGATCCGGCAGGCCCAGAGGCGGGGCTCTTATTAACTTTTTGTTCAGGATTTCAAATGCCCTGTCAGCCTCTGGGGTCCAATAGAAGGGGTCATGATCTGCTCCTTTTACACAGTCGTACAAGGGTTTAGCCCATAGTCCAAAAATCTGGGATCCATATCCTGCAAAAGCCTGCCATACCCAGAAATGCCCTGAGCCGTTTACGAGGGCTTGGGATAGGGACTTGAAAGATAACTTCCTTTCTTTCGCTTGAAAGCTGACACTCCCCTTGCCTTAGATGTAACCAGATCCCTCTCCACCTCAGACAACAGGGTTCTCAGGAGGATATTACAGTTGTCCGAGTCTGGCTTGTGACGACTGAGGCACCTCTCAAAGACTGAAATAAACCGGCTTGGGTTCGTGGAGAATTCCCCAGCCCGTGTTTTAAAAGCTGCTAGGTCTATTGGATTGAATGGCACAAGGGTGTAAACTTGCATGGTGGTAGCCTGACATCCATCTGCCCCTGGACAAGTCACAACAGTCTCAGTAAGCAAAGGATAGAGTCCCACCAAGGGGGCAGTCTCTGTAACCTGAGGCATCCTACCCTTATAAGGTGGGGGTGTGGGGGCCGAAGGGGACACCGGCTCTGCCATTACAGTGGGGGTGGGGGTCTGGGGACTAACATTAGCTACTAACGAACCAGTCGGAGTCAAATTAGAGTGCTGTAAAATATCTGGTCGAGTACATAAAGCCAGAAACAAATGCGCATACATATGTTCATTCCACTTTCTTGTTCTCTGACAGAACAGGAGTAACTGGAGGATCGTGTTGTAATTAATTGACCCTCCTGGTGGCCACCACTCCTGGTCCTCTAGTTGATATTGAAGCCAGCCAACTATACAGAATCGTTTTAATTGGCTCTTAGTCATCGGATCTGCACCAAATACCTTCCAGTTTGCTAGAATGTATTCTAGGGGCGTACACTGTGCCCTAACCCCCGAGCTCTGTCCCTGTCCCATACCTACAGGGTAACTCTGGGCGTCCCCAGGTTCCAACAGAGCATACAATCCGGATTTCAAAGGTTCCTACCTTATCCAAGGGACCGGTTCCTCACTGTCGCCCACAGCTGCTCCTCCCCTATGTCCAACGGACCGGTTCCTCACCGTCGCCCACAGCGGCTTCTCCACTATATGAGTGCGTTGCACCATTGTACACTCCAGGGTCGATCAAATCGCGTCTCCCCCGAGGCCCCCGATAAACTCACCAGTGCACGCTGGGCGTCGGATCTCGCTGCAATCCTCGACCTCCAGGAGGGGTCCGGGCAAGGCTAAATAGCAGCCTCGTCGCCCACCCAGGGACGCCAAAAGCTCTTGCCGGCACCGAGTGCCAGAGGCAAGCAACAGCGGTGGGGGGGTTCGCTCCCCGATGTGCTTCACCCAATAATCACAACGGGGTGGAGAAGCAGAAAAGTTTATTTGAAGCTTCAAAAAGATACAGGGAGATGAGAATCTCAAATCCTGTACACAGAGCAGGAAGTTACAGAGGCTTTTATATATCCTTTCTTCAGCATACTTATCCAATAGCAAGCTGCCCTAAGTATCCATATAACCAGCCAATCCAGTTCCCAGCTAGTTTCCTTGGTTTTGGATCATTTGTTAAACTATACATAAAGCTGCTTTATTCAGCATTGTTCATCCATATCTGCCCTGTTTGGCCTTGTTTAGTGTCAGGCAGTCTGACATGTTATCCTCAGCATAACAGCTGCAAGTGCCTCCTGGTGGGGGGGGCCAAGGACAGTTGGGCCTAGTGTGAGGGCGCTTATCCACACTCATGGTCTTCCATTCCCTTGAGTTACCTAGTGGCCATGCCCCAGTGTCCCCAACAGTCTGAAGAGTCTGGGGGGAATCGGGGTGAGACACGGACAGAACCATCTGTAACCTCCCTCTCGCCCCGACAGGCTGAGGAATCAGGTCCACGTTTCACCAAAGATCGGCCAGTCTTCCAGGGGACAGAGAAGGGAAATGGCTGTGATGGAGCCAGCTCAGGTAGGGGAGTCTCAGGGCGCTGCTGGGTGGGGGAGGGAGGAGTCAGGGTTTGATAAACCTACTGATTTACTTAGTAGGCTCGTTGTGGCAGGGAAAGTGGGAGGGGACATTCCCCCATTTCTCAGGCAGGATATCACCACCTTGGCAGGGCTGGGGACATTTTCAGGCTCCCAGCGCTGGAGCCTGACCTCACTTGCCTGGGGCTGCTGTGAAATACGAAGGGAAGCTGTCGGGATTCCTGTCCCTGTCCCCGGCTCAGAGCTCTGCTTCCTGTCCCAGTCTGTGGCTGGCAGGCATGTGGGAAATGAGAAGATCCTGGCGTGCTCCGTGTGCTGGGGCGGACAGGGAGCTCTCACCTTCTCCGCCCCCTGAAGCCTCCTGGCTGCTCTGAGCAGGGTGGGGGTGGGATTCTGCTACTCTGGCCCTCTCACAGCTTCACGTTTTTTTTTCCTTTCCCATGAGTAGTGGGATTGTGTCTGGGGCAGCAGGTGCTGAGTGGGGGACTCTTGGTGTTTCAGATGCCGGTGACCTTCGAGGAGGTGGCTATTTATTTCACCCAGGGGCAGGGGGCTCTGCTGGACCCCGCTCAGAGAGCCCTCTACAGGGACGTCATGCAGGAGAACTATGAGACGGTGACCTCGCTGGGTAAGAGATTCCCGTCCCCTCAGTTATTAAAAACTGTGGGGTCTGTATGTCTTAATGTGGTCAGGTTCTTCCCTGGTCAGTTGGAGCAGCGGCGAATGGGTTCCATAATGCACAGCTGCCATGTGAGAAATACATGCATTTCGGTGCCTCCTCCACTGGGACACGGGAGTCAAAACCCAATGGACAAGCTAAACCATCCCCACCCCTCCAGCTTTCAAGGGGCATAAATCTGCATTGTCTTGTCTGTCTTGTTTCTTGCCTGCACATAGAATCCCTGTTCATCTCCTGCCTTGGGAATAGCTCCAGCCATGGGGAGAGCTCTGGGCTCTGCAGGTTTAGAAAGAGGCAGGGGCTTAAGTGCAGACCTGTGTTTGAGTCAGCAAGGCCCCCAGAGCGCACAGATCCTGGGAACGCCTAGTGAGGGTGTAGTAATAATTCAACTCACCTCCCCAGACACCGTCCTCTGCGCAAGGGGGCTCAGTGACCCTGTTCCCATCCTCTTGGATTCCACGTTCCTCCAGCAGAGCACAGGGACAGGTTCCACTCACGGAACGTCCTTTGTGACAGATCCTCCACCAATGCTCCATGCACCCTGATCCGGAATCATTTCACCCTCTGCACAGGATTTCCCATTCCCAAACCTGAGCTTATCGCCCGGCTGGAACGAGGGGAAGAGCTGTGGGTGTCCGATCTCCAGGATTTGAAGGACAGAAGGCTTCTGAGGTGCACCAGCACAGGTGAGGCCTGACAGAGAAACCGTCTAGGGAATGAAGGAAAAAGTTGAGAATCCCAAAATACGATGTGAGTAACGCCCTCAGTTCTTCTTCATCTCACCGAGAGCAGGGCTGTGGTCAGCAGATATTGCTCACGCCATTCCACCCTTCCCATCTCTCCTTCCTTGTGAATGTTTGGGTGGGATGTGGAGGCAGAATGCAATTGCTCAGTCTTTGTGTTGGCTTTTCCCTCAGTGCTATTCCTCTTTCTCCCCAGCACAATGACTCCTCCCTGGATTGTGTCTTTCCCAGCAGGTGCTGAGCGAGGGAGTGAGAAGAAGGAGGGGAATCATCATGAGGCAGTTCCTGGGGAAGTGGAACCACAGGGGACCTTTTTGGGAAGAGCTGAAGGGAATTTTTCCCCTTGCTGGAATCAGGGAGAAGCCTGGAGAAATTGGCACAGGTCAGAGAGGCTTCTGATAAACCAACCCAGGAAGAAAGTGGATGAATCTGTGAATGGTGGGGGAGGAGACGAGAATCCCAGAGAGCAGCAGACAAATCCCAAGGAAGAGACACCCTGGCACTGCCTTGAGTGTGGGAAAGGATTCATTGTGAGATCACAACTTGTTACACATCAGACAGTCCATACGGGAGAGAAACCATTTCAATGCTTGGACAGTGGGGAAAGCGTCAATAAGCGCACAGATCTTAATGACCATGGGAGAAGCCACACTGTAGACAAGCCCATTCAATGGGTTGAATGCAGGAAATGTTTCAGTTCAAAGTCAGCACTAAATTCACATGAGAAAAGCCACACAGGAGAAAGACCCCATAAATGTTTAGACTGTGGGAAAATTTTCACATGGAGGTTGGCGCTTGTTAATCATCAGGCAATCCACACAGGAGAGAGACCCCATAAGTGCTTCGACTGTGGGAAAAGTTTCACATGGAGGTCGGTGCTTGTTAATCATCAGGCAATCCACACAGGAGAGAGACCCCATAAGTGCTTCGACTGTGGGAAAAGTTTCGTACGAAGGTCAAACCTTGTTCAACATCAGGCAATCCACACGGGAGAGAGACCCCACAAGTGTTTGGACTGTGGGAAAAATTTCATACAGCGGTCAACCCTTGTTAAACATCAGGCAATCCACACAGGAGAGAGACCCCACAAGTGCTTTGACTGTGGGAAAAGTTTCAAGCAGAAATCAGTCCTTGTTCGTCATCAGGCAATCCACAGAGGAGAGAGACCCCACAAGTGCTTGGACTGTGGGAAAAGTTTCATACGAAGGTCACGCCTTGTTCGTCATCAGGCAGTCCACACAGAAGAGAGACCCCACAAGTGCATTGACTGTGGGAAAAGTTTCAAGCAGAGGTCAGACCTTGTAAAACATTGGGCAGTCCACACAGAAGAGAGACCCCACAAGTGCTTTGACTGTGGGAAAAGTTTCAAGCAGAGGTCATACCTTGTAAAACATTGGGCAGTCCACACAGAAGAGAGACCCCACAAGTGCTTTGACTGTGGGAAAAGTTTCAAGCAGAGTTCACACCTTCTTAAACATCAGGCAACCCACAAACGAGAGAGACCCCACAAGTGTTTGGACTGTGGGAAAAATTTCATACAGCGGTCAACCCTTGTTAAACATCAGGCAATCCACACAGGAGAGAGACCCCACAAGTGCTTTGACTGTGGGAAAAGTTTCAAGCAGAAATCAGTCCTTGTTCGTCATCAGGCAATCCACAGAGGAGAGAGACCCCACAAGTGCTTGGACTGTGGGAAAAGTTTCATACGAAGGTCACGCCTTGTTCGTCATCAGGCAATCCACACAGAAGAGAGACCCCACAAGTGCTTTGACTGTGGGAAAAGTTTCAAGCAGAGGTCATACCTTGTAAAACATTGGGCAGTCCACACAGAAGAGAGACCCCACAAGTGCTTTGACTGTGGGAAAAGTTTCAAGCAGAGTTCACACCTTCTTAAACATCAGGCAACCCACAAACAAGAGAGACCCCACAAGTGTTTGGACTGTGGGAAAAATTTCATACAGCGGTCAACCCTTGTTAAACATCAGGCAATCCACACAGGAGAGAGACCCCACAAGTGCTTTGACTGTGGGAAAAGTTTCAAGCAGAAATCAGTCCTTGTTCGTCATCAGGCAATCCACAGAGGAGAGAGACCCCACAAGTGCTTGGACTGTGGGAAAAGTTTCATACGAAGGTCACGCCTTGTTCGTCATCAGGCAGTCCACACAGAAGAGAGACCCCACAAGTGCATTGACTGTGGGAAAAGTTTCAAGCAGAGGTCAGACCTTGTAAAACATTGGGCAGTTCACACAGAAGAGAGACCCCACAAGTGCTTTGACTGTGGGAAAAGTTTCAAGCAGAGGTCATACCTTGTAAAACATTGGGCAGTCCACACAGAAGAGAGACCCCACAAGTGCTTTGACTGTGGGAAAAGTTTCAAGCAGAGTGCACACCTTCTTAAACATCAGGCAACCCACAAACGAGAGAGACCCCACAAGTGCTTTGACTGTGGGAAAAGTTTCATGCAGAGGTCACACCTTGTTGAACATCAGGCATACCACACAGGACAGAGACCCCACAAATGCTTGGATTGTGGGAAAAGTTTCATAATAAAGTCACACCTTGTTCAACATCAGGCAATCCACACAGGAGAGAGACCCCACAAATGCTTGGATTGTGGGAAAAGTTTCATAACAAAGTCACACCTTGTTCGTCATCAGGCAGTCCACACAGAAGAGGGACCCCACAAGTGCTTTGACTGTGGGAAAAGTTTCAAGCAGAGATCAGCGCTGGTTAAACATCAGAGAATCCACACAGGAGCGTGACTGTATAAGTGCTTGGACTGTGGGAAAAGTTTCACATGGAGATCAGATCTTGTTCAACATGGAAGAATCTATACAAGAGAGAGACCCCCACAAGCGCTTAGACTGTGGGAAAAGTTTCAGACAGAGATCATACCTCATTAAATATGGGAGAATCCACACAGGATGGACGTGGTCCACTCCCAATGACTGATGAGGAGGGGTCAATACCAACGAAGGGAAAATTGCTTTTGTAGTGAGCCAGCCACTCCTAGTCCCTATTCAGGCCCAAATTGATGGTGTTAAGTTTGCAAATGAATTGTCGCTCTGGAGTTTCTCTCTGAAGTCTGTGTTTGAAGTTTTTTGGTTGAAGGATGGCTACTTTTAAATCTGTTATTGAATGTCCAGGGAGAGTGAAATGTTCTGCTACTGGCTTTTGTATGTTACCGTTCCTGATGTCATATTTGTGTCCATTTATTCTTTTACATAGAGACTGTCCGGTTTGGCCAATGTACGTGGCAGAGGGGCATTGCTGGCCCATGATGGCATAGATCACATTGATCGATGTGCAGGTGAATGTGCCCCTGATGACATGGCTGATATGGTTAGGTCCTATGATGGTGTCGCTAGAGTAGATATGGGGACAGATTTGGCAATGGAATTTGTTGCAGGGATTGGTTCCTGGGTTAGTGTTTCTGTGGTGTGGTGCTGGTGAGTATTTGCTTCAGATTGGGAGCTGTCTGTAAGCGAGGACTGGCCTGCCTCCCACAGTCTGTGAGAATGAGGAATCGTTTTCCAGGATAGGTTGTAGATCGTTGATGATGTGCTGGAGAGGTTTTAGTTGGGGGCTGTACATGATGGCCAGTGGTGTTCTGTTATTTCCCTTGTTGGGCCAGTCCTGTAGAAGGTGACTTCTGGGTCTCCATCTTGCTTTGTCAGTCTGTTTCCTCACTTCCCCAGGGGAGTATTGTAGTTTTAAGAATGCTTGATAAAGATCTTGTAAGTGTTTGTCTCTGCTTGAGGGATTGGAGCAAATGCGGTTGTATCTTGGGGCATGGCTGTAGACAATGGATCGTGTGATGTATCCTGGATGGAAGCTGGAGGCATGTAGGTAAGTATAGAGGTCAATAGGTTTCCAGTATAGGGTGGTATTTATGTGACCATCACTTATTTGCACTATAGTTTCCAGGATCTCTTGTGTGGACTGGTCCAGGCTGAGGTCGATGCTGGGGTGGAAATTGTTGAAATCCAGGTGGAATTCTTCAAGGGCCTCCTTCCCATGGGTCCATAGGATGAAGATGTCATCAATGTAGCGCAAATAGAGGAGGGGGCGCTAAGGGACGAGAGCTGAGGAAGCATTGTTCTAAGTCAGCCATAAAGATGTTGGCATGCTGTGGGGCCATGCGGGTACTCCTAGCAGTCCCGCTGACTTGAAAGTATAAATTGTCCCCAGATCTGAAATGGTTGAGGGTGAGGACAAAGTCACAAAGCTCAGCCACCAGGTGTGCCGTAGCCTCATCAGGGATAATGTTCCTGACAGCTTGTAGACCATCCTCATGTGGAACATTGGTGTAAAGAGCTTCTACATCCATGGTGGCCAGGATGGTGTTTTCAGGAAGATCACCAATACGTTGTAGTTTCCTCAGGAAGTTGGTGGTGTCTCGAAGATAGCTGGGAGTGCTGGTAGCATAGGGTGTGAGGAGAGAGTCCACATCGCCAGATAATCCTGCTGTAAGAGTGCCGATGCCTGAGATGATGGGGCGTCCAGGATTTCCAGGTTTATGGATCTTGTGTAGCAGATAGAATACCCCTGGTCGGGGCTCTAGGGGTGTGTCTGTGTAGATTTGTTCCTGTGCTGTAGCAGAGAGTTTCTTGAGCAGTTGGTGTAGTTTCTTTTAATACTCCTTAGTGGGATGGAGGACAGTGGCCTTTAGAATGTGGTAGAATCCTAGAATACGAGGGTTGGAAGGGACCTCAGGAAGTCATCTAGTCCAACCCCCTGCTCAAAGCAGGACCGATCCCCAATTAAATCGTCCCATCCAGGGCTTTCTCAAGCCCACTCCACTGCTTTCCCTTCATCCACAGAACCAGTTATCTCGTCATAGAAGGCAATTAGATTAGTCAGGCATGACTTGCCCTTGGTGAATCCATGCTGACTGTTCCTGATCACTTTGCTCTCCTCTAAGTGCTTCAGAATTGATTCCTTGAGGACCTGCTCCATGATATTCTACACAACTCAGAGATAGATGTAGGTTTCATTTTTAGAAGGTACACACTATACATTTTAAAACAGTGATTTATTTTGAAAACTTTTCAGGTTAGTTTTACAGCTATATCAGACAATGAATGATTGTTTGGTTATTTCATTTCATTTATTTGCATTTGGTTATTTCATTGTTTGGTTATTTCATTCATGCCACGCGGTGGAGGAGAACATCACCAGACAGATGTTTAAATTGTTTTATTTCACTAAAACAACTACGTTAAGTATTCTGGATTTTTTTCTTCAACAGCAAAGATATAATATTTTAACAGAAAAGCATATGTCCATCGTTTCTCACATTTATCTGCAGACTTCTTCTCCTTGTCCAGATCTATTCCGCCTCCAACATTCTTCTATTCATTCAACTTTTTGAAACTTTGCACTTTTGGAGAGGGGTAAGGGATTGACTCTGTGGACACAAATTTGCAGAGGGACAATAGAGGTGAGGTCTGTTATTTCTCACCTCTCTATATTAATTGATTTTAAAACATTTTGGCTGTTAACAAGCATGTTACCTCTGGAGACACAAAGCCACAGTTTGAGAACTGGGAAACTAAGCATCTGTGATGGGATCTTCTAGACTGAGCACTGAGTCCCATTGGGTAGATGGAAAGATTAGCCTAAATAATCTATACAGAAGCCTGTGGAACCCCATAAAATTGGGTCCCTAATCCATCAACTATTGGAACTCATGTACAAAACTTTTCTTAAACATTCCATGAATATATTGTCTCATACTATAGAATTAGAATTTACAATCCCTATTCCAGGATGAGATATCTTTGAGCTGTAATGTATCTTAATTAAACGTATCTTTAGATAAGTTTTATCCTCAAAAAGCATTTTATCAAAAAAAAATCCAATTTAAATAAAAACACTGATTTTTGTTTAACTCATTGATTTTTATCCAGCCTGGGAAGCAGTGTAAAACATGCCCTGGGATGGAGAATTAAGCAGTTCAACAGTCCAGATTGTACCCTGGGCTATGTCTCACACCCGCTGTCTCCTGGGCCCCAGCATGGCACTGTTGGGCTTTCATCTTCCTGGTCTTGAAAGACACGCTCAGCAGGGCAAACCAGAGAAGGGGAGCCAGCGGACATCCTCAACTCCACTGAGTTTGATTTTGGCTAAATCCTGAACTCCCCCTGGTACGTGAGCAGCTGCTGGGAGCTTCGGGCCCTTGAAATCAGGGCAGGAGCAGTAGCTGCAGCGGCAGCCGGGACCCCCGGGGCTCCAGCGGCGATTTAAAGGGCCCAGGGCTCCGCTGTGGTTCCGGTGGCCGGAGCCCTTCACATCACCGGCCTGGGGAAGCTGCCCCCTGCCGGTGCAGTCAGCGGTGTCCCGGCTCTTGCCGGGTCCGCCAGACTGGATCAGACCGGCTTACTTTCACCTCTGCCAGTGGTCTAAACAATTATGCCACCCCCACTTCTGCTCTCTCTCCTTTTGCCTTCCCTCGCTCCCCCCTGCAAATCTGGCCCAGTCAGCTCAAACAACCAGAGGTTTTGGGCCAGTCGCCGGTGACCAGAGAGGCGGTGAGAGCAAGGCCTCTGCCAGCCCAATATGGAGAGAAGTTTGCCGCAGACGGGCTGATCAGCCAGCGGCCGGTGCCCGGTCAGTCCTGCAGGGAGGCTGCGAGCGAGACAATGCTGACAGGAGAAGTTTCGAGGCGGGATGACCCCTTACTGCTGGGAGAAGCTCCCCGAGCCCAGGGGCGGTTGGGTCCCCAGGGGGCAGGGGCTGGATTACTGTGGGTTGATCGCTAGGACCCAGGAGCGGCTGGGGGGCGGCTCTGGGGGGAGCGATCGCTGGGCTCAGGCCCGGCCCAGGAAATGACTCGCAGCCGCTGCGGGGACTCTGGCTCCCGGCGAGATCCCCGAGCCCCGGCGGCTGGTGCTGGGAGCCCGGAGCCCGGGCTGCAGCCGGGAGAGGGGAACCTCCAGCCGGGCCCTGCCCGCTGCTCCCCGGGAGCCTCTCCCAGGGCAGAGCCCCCAGCCCGGCCAGGGCCCCTTCCCGGCCCGGCCCCTGCCCCGGGGGGCCCCGCTCGGGGGGAAGGTAAGAGAGACCCTCCCATCCCCCCCTTGCAGCGGCCCCCCCCGTCACATCTGGGCTGCAGGGGGAGGAGGATAAAGAGGGGCCGGAGGCGGGTGCAGGGGATGCCGGGGGCAGGCTGGGATGGGGGCAGGGGTGCACGGAAGGGAAGATGGGGCAATGGAGGAGGATCGGGGGACTGTGGGGCTGAGGGGAGCGAGGTCGGGAATGGGGGAGGATGTGAGTGGGGGGCACAGCGAGGGAAAGGGGGGATGTGGGCAGGCGGGCGGAGAGAAGCTCTTCTCAGCTTTGGGAGTGATCAGGGGACTAACCCCTCAGGGTGCAGAAGCTACAAGGAAAAAACCCAACCTCCCCTCAACTCCCCCCCCACGACACACACACCCGGCTCTGAGTGTGTTATTGTCAGACACCCCTGTGGTGGTGGGGTCTGTGTGCCCTGAGTGTTGGGGGCTGCCCAGGGCCGTGGTCTGATTTCCCTGTAGGGTTCAGATCTCAGCCACACCAGAGTCAGACCGGAGTCACTGCTGGCTCAGGCAGGGGGGTGCACGGATGGATCAATGGGATCAACCTCTTCCTGCCTGTCCCTGGGGGCTGCCTGGGGAATCCAGGGCAGCTCAATCTTCAGGTGATGCCACCAGAGGGCTCCAGCAATTGGTAAGGGAGAGGGGTTTACACTGCAATGGGGGGAAATCTCCCAAAGTGGCCTTTCCTTTTGGTTCTTTCCTTTTTTTAGCATTTGGCTCAGAGATGCTGTTACTGGGAGGGCCTGAAGAGTCTTGGGGGAATCGGGGAGTGACATGGACAGAAGTCCCTTCTGTAACCTCCCTCTCGCCCCGACAGGCTGAGGAATCAGGTCCACGTTTCACTAAAGATCGGCCAGTCTTCCAGGGGACAGAGAAGGGAAATGCTGTGATGGAGCCAGCTCAGGTAGGGGAGTCTCAGGGAGCTGCTGGGCTGGGGAGGGAGGAGTCAGGGTTTGATAAACCTACTGATTTACTTAGTAGGCTCCTTGTGGCAGGGAAAGGGGGAGGGGACATTCCCCCATTTCTGAGGCAGGATATCACCACCTCGGCAGGGCTGGGAACATTTTCCAGGCTCCCCAGTGCTGGAGCCTGACCCCACTTGCCTGGGGCTGCTGTGAAATACGAAGGGAAGCTGTCGGGATTCCTGCCCCTGTCCCCGGCTCAGAGCTCTGCTTCCTGTCCCAGTCTGTGGCTGGCAGGCGTGTGGGAAATGAGAAGATCCTGGCGTGCTCCGTGTGCTGGGGCGGACAGGGAGCTCTCACCTTCTCCGCCCCCTGAAGTCTCCTGGCTGCTCTGAGCAGGGTGTGGGTGGGATTTTGCTACTCTGGCCCTCCCACAGCTTCACGTTTTTTTTTTCCTTTCCCCTGAGCAGTGGGATTGTGGCTGGGGCAGCAGGTGCTGAGTGGGGGACTCTTGGTGTTTCAGATGCCGGTGACTTTCGAGGAGGTGGCTATTTATTTCACCCAGGGGCAGGGGGCTCTGCTGGACCCCACTCAGAGAGCCCTCTACAGGGACGTCATGCAGGAGAACTATGAGACGGTGACCTCGCTGGGTAAGGGATTCCCGTCCCCTCAGTTATTAGAAGCTGTGGGGTCTGCGTGTCTTAATGTGGTCAGATTCTTCCCTGGTCAGTTGGAGCAGAGGCGAATGGGTTCCATAATGCACAGCTGCCATGTGAGAAATACATGCATTTCGGTGCCCTCTCCACTGGGACAGGGGAGTCAAAACCCAATGGACACGCTAAACCATCCCCACCCCTCCAGCTTTCAAAGGGGCATAAATCCGCATTGTCTTGTCTGTATTGTTTCTTGGCTGCACAAGCTAGTCAGCAAGGCCCCCAGAGCGCACAGATCCTGGGAACGCCTAGTGAGGGTGTAGTAATAATTCAACTCACCTCCCCAGACAACGTCCTCTGCGCAAGGGGGCTCAGTGACCCTGTTCCCATCCTCTTGGATTCCACGTTCCTCCAGCAGAGCACAGGGACAGGTTCCACTCACGGAACGTCCTTTGTGACAAATCCTCCACCGATGGTCCATGCACCCTGATCTGGACTCATTTCACCTTCTGCACAGGATTTCCCATTCCCAAACCTGAGCTTATCGCCCGGCTGGAACGAGGGGAAGAGCTGTGGGTGTCCGATCTCCAGGATTTCAAGGACAGAAGGCTTCGGAGATGCACCAGCACAGGTGAGGCCTGACAGAGAAACCATCCAGGGAATGAAGGAAAAAGTTGAGAATCCCAAAATACGATGTGAGTAACGCCCTCAGTTCTTCTTCATCTCACCGAGAGCAGGGCTCTGGTCAGCAGATATTGCTCACGTCATTCCACCCTTCCCGTCTCTCCTTTCTTGTAAGTGTTAGGGTGGGATGTGGAGGCAGAATCGAATTGCTCAGTCTTTGTGTTGGCTTTTCCCTCAGTGCTATTCCTCTTTCTCCCCAGCACAATGACTCCTCTCTGGATTGTGTCTCTCCCAGCAGGTGCTGAGCGAGCGAGTGAGAAGAAGGAGGGGAATCATCATGAGGCAGTTCCTGGGGAAGTGGAACCACAGGGGACCTTTTTGGGAAGAGCTGAAGGGAATTTTTCCCATTGCTGGAATCAGGGAGAAGCCTGGGGAAATTGGCACAGGTCAGAGAGGCTTCTGATAAACCAACCCAGGAAGAAAGTGGATGAATCTGTGAATGGTGGGGGAGGAGACGAGAATCCCAGAGAGCAGCAGACAAATCGCAAGGAAGAGACACCCTGGCACTGCCTTGAGTGTGGCAAAGGATTCATTGTGAGATCACAACTTGTTACACATCAAACAGTCCATACGGGAGAGAAACCATTTCAATGCTTGGCCAGTGGGGAAAGCTTCAATAAGCGCAGAGATCTTAATGACCATGGGAGAAGTCACACTATAGACAAGCCCATTCAATGCGTTGAATGCGGGAAATGTTTCAGTTCAAAGTCAGCACTGAATACACATAAGAAAAGCCACACAGGAGAGAGACCCCACAGGTGCTTGGACTGTGGGAAAAGTTTCAAGCAGAAATCAGACCTTGTTCGTCATCAGGCAATCCACACGGGAGAGAGACCCCACAAGTGCTTGCACTGTGGGAAAAGTTTCATACGAAGGTCAGCCCTTGTTCAACATGAGGCAATCCACACAGGAGAGAGACCCCACAAGTGCTTGGACTGTGGGAAAAGTTTCATACAAAGGTCACGCCTGGTTCAGCATCAGGCAGTCCACACAGGAGAGAGACCCCACAAGTGCTTGGACTGTGGGGAAAGTTTCATTTGCAAGTCAGATCTTGCTGATCATCAGGCAATCCACACAGGAGAGAGACCCCACAAGTGCTTGGACTGTGGGAAAAGTTTTGTACGAAGGTCACGCCTTGTTCGTCATCAGGCAATCCACACAGGAGAGAGACCCCACAAGTGCTTGGACTGTGGGAAAAGTTTCATGCAGAGGTCATACCTTGTTAAACATCAGGCAATCCACAAAGGAGAGAGACCCCACAAGTGCTTTGACTGTGGGAAAAGTTTCATGCGGAGGTCACACCTTGTTCATCATCAGGCAATCCACACAGGAGAGAGACCCCACAAGTGCTTGGACTGTGGGAAAAGTTTCATTCAGAGGTCACAACTTGTTCATCATCAGGCAATCCACACAGGAGAGAGACCCCACAAGTGCTTGGACTGTGGGAAAAGTTTCATACAAAGGTCATATCTTGTTTATCATCAAGCAGTCCACACAGGAGAGAGACCCCACAAGTGCTTGGACTGTGGAAAAAGTTTCATACAGAGATCAGTGCTGGTGAAACATCAGAGAATCCACACAGGAGTGAGACCCTATAAGTGCTTGGACTGTGGGAAAAGTTTCGTACGAAGGTCACGCCTTGTTCGTCATCAGGCAATCCACACAGGAGAGAGACCCCACAAGTGCTTGGATTGTGGGAAATGTTTCATAAGAAAGTCACATCTTGTTCAACATCAGGTAGTCCACACAGAAGAGAGACCCCACAAGTGCTTGGACTGTGGGAAAAGTTTCAAGCAGAGGTCATACCTTGTAAAACATCGGGCAGTCCACACAGGAGAGAGACCCCACAAGTGCTTGGACTGGAAAAAGTTTCATACAGAGATCAATGCTGGTGAAACATCAGAGAATCCACACAGGAGTGAGACCCTATAAGTGCTTGGACTGTGGGAAAAGTTTCAGATGGAGACCGATGCTGGTTCAACATCAGGGAATCCACACAGGAGTGAGACCCTATAAGTGCTTGGACTGTGGGAAAAGTTTCACATGGAGACCGGTGCTGGTTCAACATCAGGGAATCCACACAGGAGAGTGACTCTATAAGTGCTTGGACTGTGGGAAAAGTTTCAGACAGAGATCATACCCCATTAAAAATGGGAGAATCCACACAGGATGAACGTGGTCCAC
Organism: Lepidochelys kempii; assembly: GCF_965140285.1. Taxonomy (NCBI): domain Eukaryota; kingdom Metazoa; phylum Chordata; order Testudines; family Cheloniidae; genus Lepidochelys; species Lepidochelys kempii. The sequence goes on along the minus strand of NC_136393.1, from coordinate 45,073,524 downwards.
TCCCAATGACTGATGAGGAGGGGTCAATACCAAGAGAGGGAAAATTGCTTTTGTAGTGAGCCCGCTTCAGGCCCAAATTGTTGGTTTTAAGTTTGCAAATGAATTGTCGCTCTGGAGTTTCTCTCTGAAGTCTGTGTTTGAAGTTTTTTGGTTGAAGGATGGCTACTTTTAAATCTGTTATTGAATGTCCAGGGAGAGTGAAATGTTCTCCTACTGGCTTTTGTATGTTACCGTTCCTGATGTCATATTTGTGTCCATTTATTCTTTTACATAGAGACTGTCCGGTTTGGCCAATGTACGTGGCAGAGGGGCATTGCTGGCCCATGATGGCATAGATCACATTGATCGATGTGCACGTGAATGTGCCCCTGATGACATGGCTGATATGGTTAGGTCCTATGATGGTGTTGCTAGAGTAGATATGGGGACAGATTTGGCAATGGGATTTGTTGCAGGGATTGGTTCCTGGGTTAGTGTTTCTGTGGTGTGGTGTTGGTGAGTATTTGCTTCAGATTGGGAGCTGTCTGTAAGCGAGGACTGGCCTGCCTCCCATGGTCTGTGAGAACGAATAGTCCTTTTCCAGGATAGGTTATAGATCGTTGATGATGCGCTGGAGAGGTTTTAGCTGGAGGCTGTACATGATGGCCAGTGGTGTTCTGTTATTTCCCTTGTTGGGCCTGTCTTGAAGAAGGTGACTTCTGGGTCTCCATCTTGCTTTGTCAGTCTGTTTCCTCACTTCCCCAGGTGAGTATTGTAGTTTTAAGAGTGCTTGACAAAGATCTTGTAGGTGTTTGTCTCTGCCTGAGGGATTGGAGCAAATGCGGTTGTATCTTGGGGCATGGCTGTAGACAATGGATCGTGTGATGTATCCTGGATGGAAGCTGGAGGCATGTAGGTAAGTATAGAGGTCAGTAGGTTTCCAGTATAGGGTGGTATTTATGTGAGCATCACTTATTTGCACTGTAGTGTCCAGGATCTCTTGTATGGACTGGTCCAGGCTGAGGTCGATGCTGGGGTGGAAATTGTTGAAATCCAGGTGGAATTCTTCAAGGGCCCCCTTCCCATGGGTCCATAGGATGAAGATGTCATCAATGTAGCACAAATAGAGGAGGGGGCGCTCGGGGACGAGAGCTGAGGAAGCATTGTTCTAAGTCAGCCATAAAGATGTTGGCATGCTGTGGGGCCATGCGGGTACCCATAGCAGTCCCGCTGACTTGAAAGTATAAATTGTCCCCAGATCTGAAATGGTTGAGGGTGAGGACAAAGTCACAAAGCTCAGCCACCAGGTGTGCTGTGGCCTCATCAGGGATAATGTTCCTGACAGCTTGTAGGCCATCCTCATGTGGAACATTGGTGTAAAGAGCTTCTACATCCATGGTGGCCAGGATGGTGTTTTCAGGAAGATCACCAATACGTTGTAGCTTCCTCAGGAAGTTGGTGGTGTCTCGAAGATAGCTGGGAGTGCTGGTAGCATAGGGTGTGAGGAGAGAGTCCACATCTCCAGATAATCCTGCTGTAAGAGTGCCGATGCCTGAGATGATGGGGCGTCCAGGATTTCCAGGTTTATGGATCTTGTGTAGCAGATAGAATACCCCTGGTCGGGGCTCTAGGGGTGTGTCTGTGTAGATTTGTTCCTGTGCTGTAGCAGAGAGATTCTTGAGCAGTTGGTGTAGTTTCTTTTGATACTCCTTAGTGGGATGGAGGACAGTGGCCTTTAGAATGTGGTAGAATCCTAGAATATGAGGGTTGGAAGGGACCTCAGGAAGTCATCTAGTCCAACCCCCTGCTCAAAGCAGGACCGATCCCCAATTAAATCGTCCCATCCAGGGCTTTCTCAAGCCTGACATTAAAAACTTCTCAGGAAGGAGATTCCACCACATAGAATCATACAATATTAGGGTTGGAAGGGACCTCAGGAGGTCATCTAGTCCAACCCCCTGCTCAAAGCAGGACCAATCTCCCATTTTTGTCCCACATCCCTAAATGCCCCCCTCAAGGATTGAACTCACAACCCTGGGTTTAGCAGGCCAATGCTCAAACCACTGAGCTATCCTTCCCCCCCCAAAGGTACCACCTCCCTAGGTAACACATTCCAGTGTTTCATCACCCTCCTAGTGAAAAAGTTTTTCCTAATATCCAACCTAAACCTCCCCCACTGCAACTTGAGACCATTACTCCTTGTCCTGTCATCCGCTACCACTGAGAATAGTCTAGATCCATCCTCTTTGGAACCTCCTTTCAGGTAGCTGAAAGCAGCTATCAAATCTCCCCTCATTCTTCTCTTCTGTAGACTAAATAATCCCAGATCCCTCAGCCTCTCTTCGTAAGTCATGTGTTCCAGTCCCCTAATCATTTTTGTTGCCCTCCGCTGGACTCTCTCCAATATTTCCACATCCTTCTTGTAGTGTGGGGCCCAAAACTGGACACAGTACTCCAGATGAGGCCTCACCAATGTCGAATAGAGGGGAACGATCACGTCCCTCGATCTGCTGCCAATGCCCCTACTTATTCATCCCAAAATGCCATTGGCCTTCTTGGCTACAAGGGCACACTGTTGACTCATATCCAGCTTCTCATCCACTGTCACCCCTAGGTCCTTTTCTGCAGAACTGCTGCCAAGCCTTTCGGTCCCTAGTCTGTAGCGGTGCATTGCATTCTTCCATCCTAAGTGCAGGACTCTGCACTTGTCCTTGTTGAACCTCATCAGATTTCTTTTGGCCCAATCCTCCAATTTGTCTAGGTCCCTCTGTATCCTATCGCTACCCTCCAGCGTATCTACCGCTCCTCCCAGTTTAGTGTCGTCTGCAAACTTGCTGAGGGTGCAGTCCACACCATCCTCCAGATCATTCATGAAGATATTGAAGAAAAGCGGCCCCAGGACCGACCCTTGGGGCACTCCGCTTGATACTGGCTGCCACCTAGACATGGAGCCATTGATCACTACCCATGGAGCCCAACAATCTAGCCAATTTTCTACCCACCTTATAGTGCACTTGTCCAGCCCATACTTCTTTAACTTGCTGACAAGAAGACTGTGGGAGACAGTGTCAAAAGCTTTGCTAAAGTCAAGGAACACTACGTCCACTGCTTTCCCTTCATCCACAGAACCAGTTATCTTGTCATAGAAAAGTTGTAGGAAAGTTGCCTGGCAGTCTCCTGTTCATAATTGTTAGGGGAAATTAACCTAGTTAGCATATGTGACTCCATTTTGGGTTTCCTCTCCGCCGTTAACTAGAAGTGAGCACATCACGTACCAAGGAAGGAGGATCCTTCAGAGTGGACACCTGGACAGTTTCAAGATAAGGGAAACAAAGGAGACAGGAACTAGCGGACATGCCTGAAATAGCTGCTAATTCAGCGTTTTTGCAGGGGCAAGGTGGATTGGTGATAGATAAGGAGAAGGCCTGTTTGTTGGGTTATGTGCCCTGAGGCTCACAGGCAGGATGTTTTGCCAACAGTATCTAATCTTTGTGTAACCTGTAATCGGGGTCCCGCTCTGCTTAAGAGAACGGTACCACGCTTGAGCGTAATAAACCTACAAACTCTGAGACACTCTGCAGTCTGTCTTTATTTGGTTGCCTCAGCCTAGAAACGAAGTGTAAGTGTCCTAACTGGAATAATTCGTAACAGTTGCTGTGAAATAGGAAGGGAAGCTGTCGGGATTCCTGACCCCATCCCCGGCTCAAAGCTGGACCTGGGCCAAGCCTGGGGAGGGGCTCCTCTCCCTGCCTGCCTCCACGGCCCTCCATAGCCTGCAGTTCAGCTGCGTAGCCTGACGGGAACACAGTTTCTGACCCCCGACCTTCCGTTAGCAGAGTGATTGCTAGTCCCTGAGTTCCCCCTTCGGGGCCAGGTTGTCTCATTCCCAAATAGTCTCGCATTGCTCCAGGCCGTGCTGAAAAGCATTTAGTGTTTGTACATTTTATCCCTTATGGGCCAGAATTAACTAGATGCTAAAAAGGTGGGAGAAGGGACAATAAAATGTGGAGTTTTCGCTTCTGTGCTATTTCAGGGCAACGGGGTGAGTGCGAGAGATTCCCTCCTTCCCCTCTCACTGTCACGCTCCTCTCTCCACACAGCAGCCTCTGTCCCAGCCATGGAAAGTTTAACCTGCCTCCGTTCTATCCCTCCATCTCCCACGGTGTCACGTACCACCCTGTCCCCGGCTCTCCATGCTTAGGAGTCACAGCTTTGATGTCTGTGATCTTAGTCAGACTCCTAAGGGGGGACTCACCATCTACTAAGTAGCACTCGCTAGGCACGGGTCATGGGTTCCAAAACTCTGTGAATGGAGAGAGGCTGGGGATAAGTATTAATACTTGGTGGTATGGGCTCCTTTGTGAGGGCCTTACATGCTAATTGCACTTCCTCCTCGCTCCACTGGGGAATATCAGAGCTCATTTTGATTCCATTAGGAGTCTAGTTCCAGGCCGCTGAGCTCACTTGGGGCTCATGGTGCACCAGCCCTGAGGCTCCCCTCCTACAGGCTGAATTCACCAAAGAGCTGAACTGACTAAGAGCTGAAATCGCTGAGCGCTGTGTTAAGTAGTGGGGGAGCCTGACGATCTATTGTGGAGCAGTTTGCGGGAGTGCCTTGTGGACAGGCTGGTGGAGCAGTTCATAGGACGGCGGGAGCTGCTGGTGGGCTGCAGAGCGGAGCTGAGCGAAGCAGTTCGTGGGGCGGCGAGCGAGCGGAGCGGAGGCCTATGGAGCTGTGGGGTGCTCAGCTTCAGATCATGTAAGGTGCCTCTTACCCCCGCCCCCATCTCCACCCAGGTTGGGAGGTAAAGCTCTGCAGATAAACTTTCGAACTCTGGAGCTGCCCTGACCAGGGACAGAGACTTTTGGGTTATTGGGCTTTTGGGACTTTGGGTGATTCGGGGTTGCTGGACTCAAGAACCAAAGGGAAAGGGCATGCCCCAATTTGCTTGGGGTGGGTTTTTTTGCTCATGGGTTGTGTTACGAATCCTGTTGGTGGTGTTTCCCCAACATAATGCCACATTGTTTCTCTCTGTTATTAAAAGGCTTTTTGCTACACTCAGACTATGTGCTTGCCAGAGGGGAAGTATTGCCTCTTGGAGGCGCCCAGCGGGGGTGGTATATATTTGTCCCAGGTCACTGGGTGGGGGCTCGAGCCGGTTTGCATTGTGTTATTGGAATGGATCCCCTAGATACTGAACCCGGCCCTTGTTGCTGCCAACTCTGACGGGCCAAGGGTTACATGAGTCTAACCCACCTGCCCCCTGGTTCCTTCCTCCTCCATCGGAAAGCAGAACTTGTCCCTGACGCGTTCCCAGCACTTCTGGCACAGTGGGTGCTGTTAGGGTGGCCACGTGCCCGGTTTTCAACCATGAAGTCCAGTGGAAAAGGGGACCTGACAGTGTCCGATCACATCTACTGACCGGACAGCCAAAGTCGAGTTACTGTGGGTGGGAAGGCACTGGGTCATCACTCCCATCAGAGCCGACTCAGCCGGGGCTGCCTCCTACCTGCACTGGGCAGCTGCAGCTCCCAGCCCCGGCTCCACAGACAAGCCCTTCCTGACCTAGGCAGGGAAGGGGGAAAGAGAAGTGGAGGGCGGGTAGACCCTTGGAGGAAGAGGTGGAGTTGGAGCAGGGCCTTGGAGGGAAGAGGTGGGGCAGGGATGGGACCTTGGGGGGAAGAGGCGGGGCAGGGGAGGTTGCAGCACTCCGACTTGAGTGTCCATTTTTAAAATATTCCCAAATTGGCAACCCAAGTCGCTAGCTGAGAGGTTGTCAAATTTTTTAGCAAATATAGAAATACCCTTTTTCACAGCAGCGGATTTACTAACTACCAATAAAAAATTAGGATTTTCATGTTTATCGGAGAAAGGGGATTGTTGGCCCCTTACTGAAACTTAAGGGGTTGGCCATTAGTTAGGCCGTCTCCTAACACCAAAAGAAAGGGGATTAATAAATTGTATTTGTTCTTAACTCTGTGCAATGATGAAGGAAGCATCCAGAGTGGAGAGAACACCCCACAATGGGGACAGCTGTCCTGAGTGATCACAAGATTGGGGGTCGAGCGCCTCAGGAGCCCTGGGCCCAGCCTTGGGGTTACGGGGGTCCAGAGTGGAAGCGGGCAGGGGGAGGGGTCCTCGAGGTCATGCAGGCCTCTGGGTAAAGGACTCAGATCCTTTTGCTTGCCAGTTCCTCTGGGGCTTGGTAGAAGCCAGAAAAGTTCCCCACACTAGGAGGAGTGTTCCCCCTTCTTACCTCTCTGCATATTGATTGGTTTCTAGTAAAGTTAATTGGGATTATAGGGGCAAGTGTGAGAGCGGGCACCAGCGAGAGTTGCTGGCCACCCTCTGAGGCCACCAAATTTGGTGGTGTGAACCCCTGGGCAAGATGCTCATGATGGTCCCTTGTGACCTTGGAGCCTGGGAGTGTAACAGGAGCCGGGCACAGGGATGCTGATCCTTCGGTGAGTTGATCGCTAGGACCCAGGAGCGGCTGGGGGGCGGCTCTGGGGGGAGCGATCGCGGGGCTCAGGCCCGGCCCAGGAAGTGACTCGCAGCCGCTGCGGGGACTCTGGCTCCCGGCGAGATCCCCGCGCCCCGGCGGCTGGTGCTGGGAGCCCGGAGCCCGGGCTGCAGCCGCGAGAGGGGAACCTCCAGCCGGGCCCTGCCCGCTGCTCCCCGGGAGCCTCTCCCAGGGCAGAGCCCCCAGCCCGGCCAGGGCCCCTTCCCGGCCCAGCCCCTGCCCCGGGGGGCCCCGCTCGGGGGGAAGGTAAGAGAGACCCTCCCATCCCCCCCTGCAGCGGGGCCCATCCCCGTCACATCTGGGCTGCAGGGGGAGGAGGATAAAGAGGGGCCGGAGGCGGGTGCAGGGGATGCCGGGGGCAGGCTGGGATGGGGGCAGGGGTGCACGGAAGGGAAGATGGGGCAATGGAGGAGCATCGGGGACTGTGGGGCTGAGGGGAGCGAGGTCGGGAATGGGGGAGGATGTGAGTGGGGGGCACAGCGAGGGAAAGGGGGGATGTGGGCAGGCGGGCGGAGAGAAGCTCTTCTCAGCTTTGGGAGCGATCAGGGGTCTAACCCCTCAGGGTGCAGAAGCTACACGGAAAAAACCCAGCCCCCCCTCAAACCGCCCCCCCACGACACACACACCCGGCTCTGAGTGTGTTATTGACAGACACCCCTGTGGTGGTGGGGTCTGTGTGCCCTTGAGTGTTGGGGGCTGCCCAGGGCCCTGGTCTGATTTCCCTGTAGGGTTCAGATCTCAGCTGCACCAGAGTCAGACCGGAGTCACTGCTGGCTCAGGCAGGGGGGTGTGCGGATGGGCCAATGGGATCAGCCTCTTCCTGCCTGTCCCTGGGGGCTGCCGGGGGAGTCCAGGGCAGCTCAATCTTCAGGTGATGCCACCAGAGGGCTCCAGGTATTGCTAAGGGAGAGGAATTTACACTGCAATGGGGGGAAATCTCCCAAAGTGGCCCTTTTGATTCTTCCCTTTTCTTTAGCATTTGGCTCAGATACGCTGTTACTGGGAGGGTCTGAAGAGTCTGGGGGGAATCGGGGTGTGACAAGGACAGAAGCCCCTTCTGTAACCTCCCTCTCGCCCCGACAGGCTGAGGAATCAGGTCCACGTTTCACTAAAAATCGGCCAGTCTTCCAGAGGAGAGAGAAGGGAAATGGCTGTGTTGGAGCCAGCTCAGGTAGGGGAGTTTCAGGGTGCTGCTGAGCGGGGCAGGGAGGAGTTAGGGTTTGATAAACCTACTGATTTACTAAGTAGGCCCATTGTGGCAGGGAAAGGGGGAGGGGACATTCCCCCATTTCTCAGGCAGGATATAACCACCTCGGCAGGGCTGGGACCATTTTCCAGGCTCCCAGTGCTGGAGCCTGACCCCATTTGCCTGGGGCTGCTGTGAAATAGGAAGGGAAGCTGTCAGGATTCCTGCCCCTGTCCCCGGCTCAGAGCTCTGCTTCCTGTCCCAGTCTGTGGCTGGCAGGCGTGTGGGAAATGAGAAGATCCTGGCGTGCTCCGTGTGCTGGGGCGGACAGGGAGCTCTCACCTTCTCCGCCCCCTGAAGCCTCCTGGCTGCTCTGAGCAGGGTGTGGGTGGGATTCTGCTACTCTGGCCCTCCCACAGCTTCACGTTTTTTTTTCCTTTCCCATGAGTAGTGGGATTGTGTCTGGGGCAGCAGGTGCTGAGTGGGGGACTCTTGGTGTTTCAGATGCCGGTGACCTTCGAGGAGGTGGCTATTTATTTCACCCAGGGGCAGAGGGCTCTGCTGGACCCCGCTCAGAGAGCCCTCTACAGGGACGTCATGCAGGAGAACTATGAGACGGTGACCTCGCTGGGTAAGGGATTCCCGTCCCCTCAGTTATTAGAAGCTGTGCGGTCTACGTGTCTTAATGTGGTGAGGTTTTTCCCTGGTCAGTTGGAGCAGAGGCGAATGGGTTCCATAATGCACAGCTGCCATGTGAGAAATACATGCATTTCGGTGCCCTCTCCACTGGGACACGGGAGTCAAAACCCAATGGACAAGCTAAACCATCCCCACCCCTCCAGCTTTCAAAGGGGCATAAATCCGCATTGTCTTGTCTTGTCTGTGTTGTTTCTTGGCTACACATACAATCTCTGTTCATCTCCCTCCTTGGGAATAGCTCCAGGCATGGGGAGGGCTCTGGGCTCTGCAGGTTTAGAAAGAGGTACGCTGAAGTCGAGACCTGTGTGTGAGTCAGCAAGGCCCCCAGAGCGCACAGATCCTGAGAACGCCTAGTGAGGGTGTAGTAATAATTCAACTCACCTCCCCAGACAACGTCCTCTGCGTAAGGGGGCTCAGTGACCCTGTTCCCATCCTCTTGGATTCCACGTTCCTCCAGCAGAGCACAGGGACAGGTTCCACTCACGGAACGTCCTTTGTGACAAATCCTCCACTGAGGGTCCATGCACCCTGATCTGGACTCATTTCACCTTCTGCACAGGATTTCCCATTCCCAAACCTGAGCTTATCGCCCGGCTGGAACGAGGGGAAGAGCTGTGGGTGTCCGATCTCCAGGATTTCAAGGACAGAAGGCTTCGGAGATGCACCAGCACAGGTGAGGCCTGACAGAGAAACCATCCAGGGAATGAAGGAAAAAGTTGAGAATCCCAAAATACGATGTGAGTAACGCCCTCAGTTCTTCTTCATCTCACCGAGAGCAGGGCTCTGGTCAGCAGATATTGCTCACGCCATTCCACCCTTCCCGTCTCTCCTTTCTTGTAAGTGTTAGGGTGGGATGTGGAGGCAGAATGCAATTGCTCAGTCTTTGTGTTGGCTTTTCCCTCAGTGCTATTCCTCTTTCTCCCCAGCACAATGACTCCTCTCTGGATTGTGTCTCTCCCAGCAGGTGCTGAGCGAGCGAGTGAGAAGAAGGAGGGGAATCATCATGAGGCAGTTCCTGGGGAAGTGGAACCACAGGGGACCTTTTTGGGAAGAGCTGAAGGGAATTTTTCCCATTGCTGGAATCAGGGAGAAGCCTGGGGAAATTGGCACAGGTCAGAGAGGCTTCTGATAAACCAACCCAGGAAGAAAGTGGATGAATCTGTGAATGGTGGGGGAGGAGACGAGAATCCCAGAGAGCAGCAGACAAATCCCAAGGAAGAGACACCCTGGCACTGCCTTGAGTGTGGGAAAGGATTCATTGTGAGATCACAACTTGTTACACATCAAACAGTCCATACGGGAGAGAAACCATTTCCATGCTTGGACAGTGGGGAAAGCTTCAATAAGCACAGAGATCTTAATGACCATGGGAGAAGTCACACTGTAGACAAGCCCATTCAATGCGTTGAATGCGGGAAATGTTTCAGTTCAAAGTCAGCACTAAATTCACATGAGAAAAGCCACACAGGAGAGAGACCCCACAGGTGCTTGGTCTGTGGGAAAAGTTTCAAGCAGAAATCAGACCTTGTTCGTCATCAGGCTATCCACACGGGAGAGAGACCCCACAAGTGCTTGGATTGTGGGAAAAGTTTCATAACAAAGTCACACCTTGTTCAACATCAGGCAATCCACACAGGAGAGAGACCCCACAAGTGCTTGGATTGTGGGAAAAGTTTCATACAAAGGTCACACCTTGTTCAACATCAGGTAGTCCACACAGAAGAGAGACCCCACAAGTGCTTGGACTGTGGGAAAAGTTTCAAGCAGAGGTCATACCTTGTAAAACATCGGGCAGTCCACACAGGAGAGAGACCCCACAAGTGCTTGGACTGTGGGAAAAGTTTCAAGGAGAGGTCATACTTTGTAAAACATCGGGCAGTCCACACAGGGGAGAGACCCCACAAGTGCTTTGACTGTGGGAAAAGTTTCATAACAAAGTCACACCTTGTTCAACATCAGGTAGTCCACACAGAAGAGAGACGCCACAAGTGCTTGGACTGTGGGAAAAGTTTCATTCATAGGTCACACCTTGTTCATCATCGGGCAATCCACACAGGAGAGAGACCCCACAAGTGCTTGGACTGTGGGAAAAGTTTCATACAAAGGTCATATCTTGTTTATCATCAAGCAATCCACACAGGAGAGAGACCCCACAAGTGCTTGGACTGTGGAAAAAGTTTCATACAGAGATCAGTGCTGGTGAAACATCAGAGAATCCACACACGAGTGAGACCCTATAAGTGCTTGGACTGTGGGAAAAGTTTCGTACGAAGGTTACGCCTTGTTCGTCATCAGGTAATCCACACAGGAGAGAGACCCCACAAGTGCTTGGATTGTGGGAAAAGTTTCATAAGAAAGTCACACCTTGTTCAACATCAGGTAGTCCACACAGAAGAGAGACCCCACAAGTGCTTGGACTGTGGGAAAAGTTTCAAGCAGAGGTCATACCTTGTAAAACATCGGGCAGTCCACACAGGAGAGAGACCCCACAAGTGCGTGGACTGTGGGAAAAGTTTCATACAAAGGTCAGGTCTTGTTTATCATCAAGCAATCCACACAGGAGAGAGACCCCACAAGTGCTTGGACTGTGGAAAAAGTTTCATACAGAGATCAATGCTGGTGAAACATCAGAGAATCCACACAGGAGTGAGACCCTATAAGTGCTTGGACTGTGGGAAAAGTTTCACATGGAGACCGGCGCTGGTTAAACATCAGAGAATCCACACAGGAGTGAGACCCTATAAGTGCTTGGACTGTGGGAAAAGTTTCACATGGAGACCGGTGCTGGTTCAACATCAGGGAATCCACACAGGAGAGTGACTCTATAAGTGCTTGGACTGTGGGAAAAGTTTCAGACAGAGATCATACCCCATTAAAAATGGGAGAATCCACACAGGATGAACGTGGTCCACTCCCAATGACTGATGAGGAGGGGTCAATACCAAGAGAGGGAAAATTGCTTTTGTAGTGAGCCCGCTTCAGGCCCAAATTGTTGGTTTTAAGTTTGCAAATGAATTGTCGCTCTGCAGTTTCTCTCTGAAGTCTGTGTTTGAAGTTTTTTGGTTGAAGGATGGCTACTTTTAAATCTGTTATTGAATGTCCAGGGAGACTGAAATGTTCTGCTACTGGCTTTTGTACGTTACCATTCCTGATGTCGTATTTGTGTCCATTTATTCTTTTACATAGAGACTGTCCGGTTTGGCCAATGTACGTGGCAGAGGGGCATTGCTGGCCCATGATGGCATAGATCACATTGATCGATGTGCACGTGAATGTGCCCCTGATGACATGGCTGATATGGTTAGGTCCTATGATGGTGTTGCTAGAGTAGATATGGGGACAGATTTGGCAATGGGATTTGTTGCAGGGATTGGTTCCTGGGTTAGTGTTTCTGTGGTGTGGTGTTGGTGAGTATTTGCTTCAGATTGGGAGCTGTCTGTAAGCGAGGACTGGCCTGCCTCCCATGGTCTGTGAGAACGAGTAGTCCTTTTCCAGGATAGGTTATAGATCGTTGATGATGCGCTGGAGAGGTTTTAGCTGGAGGCTGTACATGATGGCCAGTGGTGTTCTGTTATTTCCCTTGTTGGGCCTGTCTTGAAGAAGGTGACTTCTGGGTCTCCATCTTGCTTTGTCAGTCTGTTTCCTCACTTCCCCAGGTGAGTATTGTAGTTTTAAGAGTGCTTGACAAAGATCTTGTAGGTGTTTGTCTCTGCCTGAGGGATTGGAGCAAATGCGGTTGTATCTTGGGGCATGGCTGTAGACAATGGATCGTGTGATGTATCCTGGATGGAAGCTGGAGGCATGTAGGTAAGTATAGAGGTCAGTAGGTTTCCAGTATAGGGTGGTATTTATGTGAGCATCACTTATTTGCACTGTAGTGTCCAGGATCTCTTGTATGGACTGGTCCAGGCTGAGGTCGATGCTGGGGTGGAAATTGTTGAAATCCAGGTGGAATTCTTCAAGGGCCTCCTTCCCATGGGTCCATAGGATGAAGATGTCATCAATGTAGCGCAAATAGAGGAGGGGGCGCTAGGGGACGAGAGCTGAGGAAGCGTTGTTCTAAGTCAGCCATAAAGATGTTGGCATGCTGTGGGGCCATGCGGGTACCCCTAGCAGTCCTGCTGACTTGAAAGTATAAATTGTCCCCAGATCTGAAATGGTTGAGGGTGAGGACAAAGTCACAAAGCTCAGCCACCAGGTGTGCTGTGGCCTCAGCAGGGATAATGTTCCTGACAGCTTGTAGACCATCCTCATGTGGAACATTGGTGTAAAGAGCTTCTACATCCATGGTGGCCAGGATGGTGTTTTCAGGAAGATCACCAATATGTTGTAGTTTCCTCAGGAAGTTGGTGGTGTCTCGAAGATAGCTGGGAGTGCTGGTAGCATAGGGTGTGAGGAGAGAGTCCACATCGCCAGATAATCCTGCTGTAAGAGTGCCGATGCCTGAGATGATGGGGCGTCCAGGATTTCCAGGTTTATGGATCTTGTGTAGCAGATAGAATACCCCTGGTCGGGGCTCTAGGGGTGTGTCTGTGTAGATTTGTTCCTGTGCTGTAGCAGAGAGTTTCTTGAGCAGTTGGTGTAGTTTCTTTTGATACTCCTTAGTGGGATGGAGGACAGTGGCCTTTAGAATGTGGTAGAATCCTAGAATCCTAGAATATGAGGGTTGGAAGGGACCTCAGGAAGTCATCTAGTCCAACCCCCTGCTCAAAGCAGGACCGATCCCCAATTAAATCGTCCCATCCAGGGCTTTCTCAAGCCCACTCCACTGCTTTCCCTTCATCCACAGAACCAGTTATCTCGTCATAGAAGGCAATTAGATTAGTCAGGCATGACTGGCCCTTGGTGAATCCATGCTGACTGTTCCTGATCACTTTGCTCTCCTCTAAGTGCTTCAGAATTGATTCCTTGAGGACCTGCTCCATGATATTCTACACAACTCAGAGATAGATGTAGGTTTCATTTTTAGAAGGTACACACTATACATTTTAAAACAGTGATTTATATTGAAAACTTTTCAGGTTAGTTTTACAGCTATATCAGACAATGAATGATTGTTTGGTTATTTCATTTCATTTATTTGCATTTGGTTATTTCATTGTTTGGTTATTTCATTCATGCCACGCGGTGGAGGAGAACATCACCAGACAGATGTTTAAATTGTTTCATTTCACTAAAACAACTATGTTAAGTATTCTGGATTTTTATCTTTGCTGTTGAAGAAATAATATTTTAACAGAAAAGCATATGTCCATCGTTTCTCACATTTATCTGCAGACTTCTTCTCCTTGTCCAGATCTATTCCGCCTCCAACATTCTTCTATTCATTCAACTTTTTGAAACTTTGCACTTTTGGAGAGGGGTAAGGGATTGACTCTGTGTACACAAATTTGCAGGGGGACAGTAGAGGTGAGGTCTGTTTTTTCTCACCTCTCTATATTAATTGATTTTAAAACATTTTGGCTGTTCACAAGCATGTTACCTCTGGAGACACAAAGCCACAGTTTGAGAACTGGGAAACTAAGCATCTCTGATGGGATCTTCTAGACTGAGCACTGAGTCCCATTGGGTAGATGGAAAGATTAGCCTAAATAATCTATACAGAAGCCTGTGGAACCCCATAAAATTGGGTCCCTAATCCATCAACTATTGGAACTCATGTACAAAACTTTTCTTAAACATTCCATGAATATATTGTCTCATACTATAGAATTAGAATTTACAATCCCTATTCCACGATGAGATATCTTTGAGCTATAATGTATCTTAATTAAACGTATCTTTAGATAAGTTTTTTCCTCAAAAAGCATTTTATCAAAAAAAAAAATCCAATTTAAATAAAAACACTGATTTTTGTTTAACTCATTGATTTTTATCCAGCCTGGGAAGCAGTGTAAAACATGCCCTGGGATGGAGAATTAAGCAGTTCAACAGTCCAGATTGTACCCTGGGGTATGTCTCACACCCGCTGTCTCCTGGGCCCCAGCATGGCACTGTTGGGCTTTCATCATCCTGGTCTTGAAAGACTCGCTCAGCAGGGCAAACCAGAGAAGGGGAGCCAGCGGACATCCTCAACTCCACTGAGTTTGATTTTGGCTAAATCCTGAACTCCCCCTGGTACGTGAGCAGCTGCTGAGAGCTTCGGGCCCTTGAAATCAGGGCAGGAGCAGTAGCTGCAGCGGCAGCCGGGACCCCCAGGGCTCCAGCGGCGATTTAAAGGGCCCAGGGATCCGCTGTGGTTCCGGTGGCCGGAGCCCTTCACATCACCGGCCTGGGGAAGCTGCCCCGTGCCGGTGCAGTCAGCGGTGTCCCGGGGGGTCCGCCAGACTGGATCAGACCGGCTTACTTTCACCTCTGCCAGTGGTCTAAACAATTATGCCACCCCCACTTCTGCTCTCTCTCCTTTTGCCTTCCCTCGCTCCCCTCTGCAAATCTGGCCCAGTCAGCTCAAACAACCAGAGGTTTTGGGCCAGTAGCCGGTGACCAGAGAGGCGGTGAGAGCAAGGCCTCTGCCAGCCCAATATGGAGAGAAGTTTGCCGCAGACGGGCTGATCAGCCAGCGGCCGGTGCCCGGTCAGTCCTGCAGGGAGGCTGCGAGCGAGACTGAATGCTGACAGGAGAAGTTTGGAGGCGGGATGACCCCTTACTGCTGGGAGAAGCTCCCCGAGCCCAGGGGCGGTTGGGCCCCCAGGGGGCAGGGGGCTGGATTACTGTGGGTTGATCGCTAGGACCCAGGAGCGGCTGGGGGGCGGCTTTGGGGGGAGCGATCGCGGGGCTCAGGCCCGGCCCAGGAAGTGACTCGCAGCCGCTGCGGGGACTCTGGCTCCCGGCGAGATCCCCGAGCCCCGGCGGCTGGTGCTGGGAGCCCGGAGCCCGGGCTGCAGCCGGGAGAGGGGAACCTCCAGCCGGGCCCTGCCCGCTGCTCCCCGGGAGCCTCTCCCAGGGCAGAGCCCCCAGCCCGGCCAGGGCCCCTTCCCGGCCCGGCCCCTGCCCCGGGGGGCCCCGCTCGGGGGGAAGGTAAGAGAGACCCTCCCATCCCCCCCTTGCAGCGGCCCCCCCCCGTCACATCTGGGCTGCAGGGGGAGGAGGATAAAGAGGGGCCGGAGGCGGGTGCAGGGGATGCCGGGGGCAGGCTGGGATGGGGGCAGGGGTGCACGGAAGGGAAGATGGGGCCATGGAGGAGGATCGGGGGACTGTGGGGCTGAGGGGAGCGAGGTCGGGAATGGGGGAGGATGTGAGTGGGGGGCACAGCGAGGGAAAAGGGGGATGTGGGGAGGCGGGCGGAGAGAAGCTCTTCTCAGCTTTGGGAGCGATCAGGGGACTAACCCCTCAGGGTGCAGAAGCTACAAGGGAAAAACCCAGCCCCCCACCACCACCCGGCTCTGAGTGTGTTATTGTCAGACACCCCTGTGGTGGTGGGGTCTGTGTGCCCTGAGTGTTGGGGGCTGCCCAGGGCCGTGGTCTGATTTCCCTGTAGGGTTCAGATCTCAGCCACACCAGAGTCAGACCGGAGTCACTGCTGGCTCAGGCAGAGGGGTGTGCGGATGGACCAATGGGATCAGCCTCTTCCTGCCTGTCCCTGGGGGCTGCCGGGGGAGTCCAGGGCAGCTCAATCTTCAGGTGATGCCACCAGAGGGCTCCAGCTACTGGTAAGGGAGAGGGGGTTACACTGCAATGGGGGGAAATCTCCCAAAGTGGCCTTTCCTTTTGCTTCTTTCCTTTTTTTAGCATTTGGCTCAGAGATGCTGTTACTGGGAGGGCCTGAAGAGTCTTGGGGGAATCGGGGAGTGACATGGACAGAAGCCCCTTCTGTAACCTCCCTCTCGCCCCGACAGGCTGAGGAATCAGGTCCACGTTTCACTAAAGATCGGCCAGTCTTCCAGGGGACAGAGAAGGGAAATGCTGTGATGGAGCCAGCTCAGGTAGGGGAGTCTCAGGGAGCTGCTGGGCGGGGGAGGGAGGAGTCAGGGTTTGATAAACCTACTGATTTACTAAGTAGGCCCATTGTGGCAGGGAAAGGGGGAGGGGACATTCCCCCATTTCTCAGGCAGGATATAACCACCTTGGCAGGGCTGGGAACATTTTCCAGGCTCCCCAGTGCTGGAGCCTGACCCCACTTGCCTGGGGCTGCTGTGAAATATGAAGGGAAGCTGTCAGGATTCCTGCACCTGTCCCCGGCTCAGAGCTCTGCTTCCTGTCCCAGTCTGTGGCTGGCAGGCGTGTGGGAAATGAGAAGATCCTGGCGTGCTCCCTGTGCTGGGGCGGACAGGGAGCTCTCACCTTCTCCGCCCCCTGAAGTCTCCTGGCTGCTCTGAGCAGGGTGTGGGTGGGATTTTGCTACTCTGGCCCTCCCAGAGCTTCACGTTTTTTTTTTCCTTTCCCCTGAGCAGTGGGATTGTGGCTGGGGCAGCAGGTGCTGAGTGAGGGACTCTTGGTGTTTCAGATGCCGGTGACTTTCGAGGAGGTGGCTATTTATTTCACCCAGGGGCAGGGGGCTCTGCTGGACCCCACTCAGAGAGCCCTCTACAGGGACGTCATGCAGGAGAACTATGAGACGGTGACCTCGCTGGGTAAGGGATTCCCGTCCCCTCAGTTATTAGAAGCTGTGGGGTCTGCGTGTCTTAATGTGGTCAGATTCTTCCCTGGTCAGTTCCAGCAGAGGCGAATGGGTTCCATAATGCACAGCTGCCATGTGAGAAATACATGCATTTCGGTGCCCTCTCCACTGGGACATGGGAGTCAAAACCCAATGGACATGCTAAACCATCCCCACCCCTCCAGCTTTCAAAGGGGCATAAATCCGCATTGTCTTGTCTGTATTGTTTCTTGGCTGCACAAGCTAGTCAGCAAGGCCCCCAGAGCGCACAGATCCTGGGAACGCCTAGTGAGGGTGTAGTAATAATTCAACTCACCTCCCCAGACAACGTCCTCTGCGCAAGGGGGCTCAGTGACCCTGTTCCCATCCTCTTGGATTCCACGTTCCTCCAGCAGAGCACAGGGACAGGTTCCACTCACGGAACGTCCTTTGTGACAGATCCTCCACCGATGGTCCATGCACCCTGATCTGGACTCATTTCACCTTCTGCACAGGATTTCCCATTCCCAAACCTGAGCTTATCGCCCGGCTGGAACGAGGGGAAGAGCTGTGGGTGTCCGATCTCCAGGATTTCAAGGACAGAAGGCTTCGGAGATGCACCAGCACAGGTGAGGCCTGACAGAGAAACCATCCAGGGAATGAAGGAAAAAGTTGAGAATCCCAAAATACGATGTGAGTAACGCCCTCAGTTCTTCTTCATCTCACCGAGAGCAGGGCTCTGGTCAGCAGATATTGCTCACGCCATTCCACCCTTCCCGTCTCTCCTTTCTTGTAAGTGTTAGGGTAGGATGTGGAGGCAGAATCGAATTGCTCAGTCTTTGTGTTGGCTTTTCCCTCAGTGCTATTCCTCTTTCTCCCCAGCACAATGACTCCTCCCTGGATTGTGTCTTTCCCAGCAGGTGCTGAGCGAGGGAGTGAGAAGAAGGAGGGGAATCATCATGAGGCAGTTCCTGGGGAAGTGGAACTACAGGGGACCTTTTTGGGAAGAGCTGAAGGGAATTTTTCCCATTGCTGGAATCAGGGAGAAGCCTGGAGAAATTGGCACAGGTCAGAAAGGCTTCTGATAAACCAACCCAGGAAGAATGTGGATGAATCTGTGAATGGTGGGGGAGGAGACGAGAATCCCAGAGAGCAGCAGACAAATCCCAAGGAAGAGACACCCTGGCACTGCCTTGAGTGTGGGAAAGGATTCATTGTGAGATCACAACTTGTTACACATCAAACAGTCCAGACAGGAGAGAAACCATTTCAATGCTTGGACAGTGGGGAAAGCTTCAATAAGCGCAGAGATCTTAATGACCATGGGAGAAGTCACACTGTAGACAAGCCCATTCAATGTGTTGAATGCGGGAAATGTTTCAGTTCAAAGTCAGCACTGAATTCACATAAGAAAAGCCACACAGGAGAGAGACCCCACAGGTGCTTGGACTGTGGGAAAAGTTTCAAGCAGAAATCAGACCTTGCTCGTCATCAGGCAATCCACACGGGAGAGAGAGCCCACAAGTGCTTGCACTGTGGGAAAAGTTTCATACGAAGGTCAGCCCTTGTTCAACATGAGGCAATCCACACAGGAGAGAGACCCCACAAGTGCTTGGACTGTGGGAAAAGTTTCATACAAAGGTCACGCCTTGTTCAGCATCAGGCAGTCCACACAGGAGAGAGACCCCACAAGTGCTTGGACTGTGGGGAAAGTTTCATTTGCAAGTCAGATCTTGCTGATCATCAGGCAATCCACACAGGAGAGAGACCCCACAAGTGCTTGGACTGTGGGAAAAGTTTTGTACGAAGGTCACGCCTTGTTCGTCATCAGGCAATCCACACAGGAGAGAGACCCCACAAGTGCTTGGACTGTGGGAAAAGTTTCAAGCGGAAGTCAGACCTTGTAAAACATCGGGCAGTCCACACAGGAGAGAGACCCCACAAGTGCTTGGACTGTGGGAAAAGTTTCATGCAGAGGTCATACCTTGTTAAACATCAGGCAATCCACAAAGGAGAGAGACCCCACAAGTGCTTTGACTGTGGGAAAAGTTTCATGCGGAGGTCAAACCTTGTTCATCATCAGGCAATCCACACAGGAGAGAGACCCCACAAGTGCTTGGACTGTGGGAAAAGTTTCATTCAGAGGTCACACCTTGTTCATCATCAGGCAATCCACACAGGAGAGAGACCCCACAAGTGCTTGGATTGTGGGAAAAGTTTCATACAAAGGTCATATCTTGTTTATCATCAAGCAATCCACACAGGAGAGAGACCCCACAAGTGCTTGGACTGTGGAAAAAGTTTCATACAGAGATCAGTGCTGGTGAAACATCAGAGAATCCACACAGGAGTGAGACCCTATAAGTGCTTGGACTGTGGGAAAAGTTTCGTACGAAGGTCACGCCTTGTTCGTCATCAGGCAATCCACACAGGAGAGAGACCCCACAAGTGCTTGGATTGTGGAAAAAGTTTCATAACAAAGTCACATCTTGTTCAACATCAGGTAGTCCACACAGAAGAGAGACCCCACAAGTGCTTGGACTGTGGGAAAAGTTTCAAGCAGAGGTCATACCTTGTAAAACATCGGGCAGTGCACACAGGAGAGAGACCCCACAAGTGCTTGGACTGTGGGAAAAGTTTCATACAAAGGTCAGGTCTTGTTTATCATCAAGCAATCCACACAGGAGAGAGACCCCACAAGTGCTTGGACTGTGGAAAAAGTTTCATACAGAGATCAATGCTGGTTCAACATCAGAGAATCCACACAGGAGTGAGACCCTATAAGTGCTTGGACTGTGGGAAAAGTTTCAGACAGAGATCAATGCTGGTGAAACATCAGAGAATCCACACAGGAGTGAGACCCTATAAGTGCTTGGACTGTGGGAAAAGTTTCACATGGAGACCGGCGCTGGTTAAACATCAGAAAATCCACACAGGAGAGTGACTCTATAAGTGCTTGGACTTTGGGAAAAGTTTCAGACAGAGATCATACCCCATTAAAAATGGGAGAATCCACACAGGATGAACGTGGTCCACTCCCAATGACTGATGAGGAGGGGTCAATACCAAGAGAGGGAAAATTGCTTTTGTAGTGAGCCCGCTTCAGGCCCAAATTGTTGGTTTTAAGTTTGCAAATGAATTGTCGCTCTGGAGTTTCTCTCTGAAGTCTGTGTTTGAAGTTTTTTGGTTGAAGGATGGCTACTTTTAAATCTGTTATTGAATGTCCAGGGAGAGTGAAATGTTCTCCTACTGGCTTTTGTGTGTTACCGTTCCTGATGTCGTATTTGTGTCCATTTATTCTTTTACATAGAGACTGTCCGGTTTGGCCAATGTACGTGGCAGAGGGGCATTGCTGGCCCATGATGGCATAGATCACATTGATCGATGTGCACGTGAATGTGCCCCTGATGACATGGCTGATATGGTTAGGTCCTATGATGGTGTTGCTAGAGTGGATATGGGGACAGATTTGGCAATGGGATTTGTTGCAGGGATTGGTTCCTGGGTTAGTGTTTCTGTGGTGTGGTGCTGGTGAGTATTTGCTTCAGATTGGGAGCTGTCTGTAAGCGAGGACTGGCCTGCCTCCCACAGTCTGTGAGAATGAGGAATCGTTTTCCAGGATAGGTTGTAGATCGTTGATGATGTGCTGGAGAGGTTTTAGTTGGGGGCTGTACATGATGGCCAGTGGTGTTCTGTTATTTCCCTTGTTGGGCCAGTCCTGTAGAAGGTGACTTCTGGGTCTCCATCTTGCTTTGTCAGTCTGTTTCCTCACTTCCCCAGGGGAGTATTGTAGTTTTAAGAGTGCTTGATAAAGATCTTGTTAGTGTTTGTCTCTGCTTGAGGGATTGGAGCAAATGCGGTTGTATCTTGGGGCATGGCTGTAGACAATGGATCGTGTGATGTATCTGGATGGAAGCTGGAGGCATGTAGGTAAGTATAGAGGTCAATAGGTTTCCAGTATAGGGTGGTATTTATGTGACCATCACTTATTTGCACTATAGTTTCCAGGATCTCTTGTGTGGACTGGTCCAGGCTGAGGTCGATGCTGGGGTGGAAATTGTTGAAATCCAGGTGGAATTCTTCAAGGGCCTCCTTCCCATGGGTCCATAGGATGAAGATGTCATCAATGTAGCGCAAATAGAGGAGGGGGTGCTAAGGGACGAGAGCTGAGGAAGCATTGTTCTAAGTCAGCCATAAAGATGTTGGCATGCTGTGGGGCCATGCGGGTACTCCTAGCAGTCCCGCTGACTTGAAAGTATAAATTGTCCCCAGATCTGAAATGGTTGAGGGTGAGGACAAAGTCACAAAGCTCAGCCACCAGGTGTGCCGTAGCCTCATCAGGGATAATGTTCCTGACAGCTTGTAGCCCATCCTCATGTGGAATATTGGTGTAAAGAGCTTCTACATCCGTGGTGGCCAGGATGGTGTTTTCAGGAAGCTCACCAATACGTTGTAGTTTCCTCAGGAAGTCGGTGGTGTCTCGAAGATAGCTGGGAGTGCTGGTAGCATAGGGTGTGAGGAGAGAGTCCACATCGCCAGATAATCCTGCTGTAAGAGTGCCGATGCCTGAGATGATGGGGCGTCCAGGATTTTCAGGTTTATGGATCTTGGGTAGCAGATAGAATACCCCTGGTCGGGACTCTAGGGATGTGTCTGTGTAGATTTGTTCCCATAATGTATCAGGGAGTTTCCTGAGCAGTTGGTATAGTTTCTTTTGGTACTCCTCAGTGGGATCGGAGGACAGTGGCCTTTAGAATGTGGTAGAATCCTAGAATATGAGGGTTGGAAGGGACCTCAGGAGGTCATCTAGTCCAACCCCCTGCTCAAAGCAGGACCGATCCCCAATTAAATCGTCCCAGCCAGGGCTTTGTCAAGCCTGACCTTAAAAACTTCTAAGGAAGGAGATTCCACTACCTCCCTAGGTAACGCATTCCAGTGTTTCACCACACTCCTAGTGAAAAAGTTTTTCCTAATATCCAACCTAAACCTCCCCCTCTGCAACCTGAGACCATTACTCCTTGTCCTGTCATCCACTACCACTGAGAATAGTCTAGATCCATCCTCTTTGGAACCACCTTTCAGGCAGTTGAAAGCAGCTATCAAATCTCCCCTCATTCTTCTCTTCTGTAAACTAAATAATCCCAGATCCCTCAGCCTCTCCTCGTAAGTCATGTGTTCCAGTCCCCTAATAATTTTTGTTGCCCTCCGCTGGACACCAATATCCACATCTCCAATATTTCCACATCCTTCTTGTAGTGTGGGCCCCAAAACTGGACACAGTACTCCAGATGAGGCCTCACCAATGTCGAATAGAGGGGAACAATCACGTCCCTCGATCTGCTGCCAATGCCCCTACTTATTCATCCCAAAATGCCATTGGCCTTCTTGGCTACAAGGGCACACTGTTGACTCATATCCAGCTTCTCATCCACTGTAACCCCTAGGTCCTTTTCTGCAGAACTGCTGCCTAGCCATTTGGTCCCTAGTCTGTAGCACTGCATTGCATTGTTCCGTCCTAAGTGCAGGACTCTGCACTTGTCCTTTTTGAACCTCATCAGATTTCTTTTGGCCCAATCCTCCAATTTGTCTAGGTCCCTCTGTATCCTATCGCTACCCTCCAGCGTGTCTACCTTTCCTCCCAGTTTAGTGTCGTCTGCAAACTTGCTGAGGGTGCAATCCACACCATCCTGCAGGTTATTTATGAAGATATTGAAGAAAACCGGCCCCAGGACCGACCCTTGGGGCACTCCGCTTGATACTGGCTGCCAACTAGACATGGAGCCATTGATCACTACCCGTTGAGCCCAACAATCTAGCCAATTTTCTACCCACCTTATAGTGCATTCGTCCAGCCCATAGTTCTTTAACTTGCTGACAAGAAGACTGTGGGAGACAGTGTCAAAAGCTTTACTAAAGCCAAGGAACACCACGTCCACTGCTTTCCCTTCATCCACAGAACCAGTTATCTCGTCACAGGAAAGTTGTAGGGAAGGTGCCTGGCAGCCTCCTGTTCATAATTATTAGGGGAAATTAACCTAGTTAGCATATGTGACTCCATTTAGGGTTTCCTCTCGGCCATTAACTAGAAGCGAGCACACCACGTAGCAAGGAAGGAAGGAAGGATCCTTCAGGGTGGACAGCTGGACAGTTTCAAGAGAAGGGAAACAAAGGAGACAGGAACCAGCCGACATGCCTGAAATAGCTGCTAATTTAGCGTTTTTGCAGGGGGAAGGTGGCTGCAGGGGATTGGTGATAGATAAGGAGAAGGCCTGTTTGTTGGGTTATGCGCCCCGAGGCACACAGGCAGGATGTTTTGCCAACAGTATATAATCTTTGTGTAACCTGTAATCGGGGTCCCGTTCAGCTTAAGAGAACGGTACCACGCTTGAGCGTAATAAACCTACAAACTCTGAGACACTCTGCAGTCTGTCTTTATTTGGTTGCCTCAGCCTAGAAACGAAGTGTAAGTGTCCTAACTGGAATAATTCGTAACAGTTGCTGTAAAATATGAAGGGAAGCTGTCGGGATTCCTGACCCCATCCCCGGCTCAAAGCTGGACCTGGGCCAAGCCTGGGGAGGGGCTCCTCTCCCTGCCTGCCTCCACGGCCCTCCATAGCCTGCAGTTCAGCTGCGTAGCCTGACGGGAACACAGTTTCTGACCCCCGACCTTCCGTTAGCAGAGTGATTGCTAGTCCCTGAGTTCCCCCTTCGGGGCCAGGTTGTCTCATTCCCAAATAGTCTCGCATTGCTCCAGGCCGTGCTGAAAAGCATTTAGTGTTTGTACATTTTATCCCTTATGGGCCAGAATTAACTAGATGCTAAAAAGGTGGGAGAAGGGACAATAAAATGTGGAGTTTTCGCTTCTGTGCTATTTCAGGGCAACGGGGTGAGTGCGAGAGATTCCCTCCTTCCCCTCTCACTGTCACGCTCCTCTCTCCACACAGCAGCCTCTGTCCCAGCCATGGAAAGTTTAACCTGCCTCCGTTCTATCCCTCCATCTCCCACGGTGTCACGTACCACCCTGTCCCCGGCTCTCCATGCTTAGGAGTCACAGCTTTGATGTCTGTGATCTTAGTCAGACTCCTAAGGGAGGGACTCACCATCTACTAAGTAGCACTCGCTAGGCAAGGGTCATGGGTTCCAAAACTCTGTGAATGGAGAGAGGCTGGGGATAAGTATTAATACTTGGTGGTATGGGCTCCTTTGTGAGGGCCTTACATGCTAATTGCACTTCCTCCTCGCTCCACTGGGGAATATCAGAGCTCATTTTGATTCCATTAGGAGTCTAGTTCCAGGCCGCTGAGCTCACTTGGGGCTCATGGTGCACCAGCCCTGAGGCTCCCCTACTACAGGCTGAATTCACCAAAGAGCTGAACTGACTAAAAGCTGAAATCGCTGAGCGTTGTGTTAAGTAGTGGAGGAGCCTGACGATCTATTGTGGAGCAGTTTGCGGGAGTGCCTTGTGGACAGGCTGGTGGAGCAGTTCATAGGACGGCGGGAGCTGCTGGTGGGCCGCAGAGCGGAGCTGAGCGAAGCAGTTCGTGGGGCAGCGAGCGAGCGGAGCGGAGGCCTATGGAGCTGTGGGGTGCTCAGCTTCAGATCATGTAAGGTGCCTCTTACCCCCGCCCCCATCTCCACCCAGGTTGGGAGGTAAAGCTCTGCAGATAAACTTTCGAACTCTGGAGCTGCCCTGACCAGGGACAGAGACTTTTGGGTCATTGGGCTTTTGGGACTTTGGGTGATTCGGGGTTGCTGGACTCAAGAACCAAAGGGAAAAGGGCATGCCCCAATTTGCTTGGGGTGGGTTTTTTTGCTCATGGGTTGTGTTACGAATCCTGTTGGTGGTGTTTCCCCAACATAATGCCACATTGTTTCTCTCTGTTATTAAAAGGCTTTTTGCTACACTCAGACTATGTGCTTGCCAGAGGGGAAGTATTGCCTCTTGGAGGCGCCCAGCGGGGGTGGTATATATTTGTCCCAGGTCACTGGGTGGGGGCTCGAGCCGGTTTGCATTGTGTTATTGGAATGGATCCCCTAGATACTGAACCCGGCCCTTGTTGCTGCCAACTCTGACGGGCCAAGGGTTACATGAGTCTAACCCACCTGCCCCCTGGTTCCTTCCTCCTCCATCGGAAAGCAGAACTTGTCCCTGACGCGTTCCCAGCACTTCTGGCACAGTGGGTGCTGTTAGGGTGGCCACGTGCCCGGTTTTCAACCATGAAGTCCAGTGGAAAAGGGGACCTGACAGTGTCCGATCACATCTACTGACCGGACAGCCAAAGTCGAGTTACTGCGGGTGGGGAGGCACTGGGTCATCACTCCCATCAGAGCCGACTCAGCCGGGGCTGCCTCCTACCTGCACTGGGCAGCTGCAGCTCCCAGCCCCGGCTCCACAGACAAGCCCTTCCTGACCTAGGCAGGGAAGGGGGAAAGAGAAGTGGAGGGCGGGTAGACCCTTGGAGGAAGAGGTGGAGTTGGAGCAGGGCCTTGGAGGGAAGAGGTGGGGCAGGGATGGGACCTTGGGGGGAAGAGGCGGGGCAGGGGAGGTTGCAGCACTCCGACTTGAGTGTCCATTTTTAAAATATTCCCAAATTGGCAACCCAAGTCGCTAGCTGAGAGGTTGTCAAAATTTTTAGCAAATATAGAAATACCCTTTTTCACAGCAGCGGATTTACTAACTACCAATAAAGAAATTAGGATTTTCATGTTTATCGGAGAAAGGGGATTGTTGGCCCCTTACTGAAACTTAATGGGTTGGCCATTAGTTAGGCCGTCTCCTAACACCAAAAGAAAGGGGATTAATAAATTGTATTTGTTCTTAACTCTGTGCAATGATGAAGGAAGCATCCAGAGTGGAGAGAACACCCCACAATGGGGACAGCTGTCCTGAGTGATCACAAGATTGGGGGTCGAGCGCTTCAGGAGCCCTGGGCCCAGCCTTGGGGTTACGGGGGTCCAGAGTGGAA
This sequence comes from Lepidochelys kempii, assembly GCF_965140285.1. Classification (NCBI taxonomy): domain Eukaryota; kingdom Metazoa; phylum Chordata; order Testudines; family Cheloniidae; genus Lepidochelys; species Lepidochelys kempii. Next base: position 45,047,595 of record NC_136393.1, on the reverse strand, counting down.
GCGGGCAGGGGGAGGGGTCCTCGAGGTCATGCAGGCCTCTGGGTAAAGGACTCAGATCCTTTTGCTCGCCAGTTCCTCTGGGGCTTGGTAGAAGCCAGAAAAGTTCCCCACACTAGGGGGAGTGTTCCCCCTTCTTACCTCTCTGCATATTGATTGGTTTCTAGTAAAGTTAATTGGGATTATAGGGGCAAGTGTGAGAGCGGGCACCAGCGAGAGCTGCTGGCCACCCTCTGAGGCCACCAAATTTGGTGGTGAGAACCCCTGGGCAAGATGCTCATGATGGTCCCTTGTGACCTTGGAGCCTGTGAGGGTAACAGGAGCCGGGCACAGGGATGCTGATCCTTCGGTGAGTTGATCGCTAGGACCCAGGAGCGGCTGGGGGGCGACTTTGGGGGGAGGATCGCGGGGCTCAGGCCCGGCCCAGGAAGTGACTCGCAGCCGCTTCGGGGACTCTGGCTCCCGGCGAGATCCCCGAGCCCCGGCGGCTGGTGCTGGGAGCCCGGAGCCCGGGCTGCAGCCGGGAGAGGGGAACCTCCAGCCGGGCTCTGCCCGCTGCTCCCCGGGAGCCTCTCCCAGGGCAGAGCCCCCAGCCCGGCCAGGGCCCCTTCCCGGCCCGGCCCCTGCCCCGGGGGGCCCCGCTCGGGGGCAAGGTAAGAGAGACCCTCCCATCCCCCCCTGCAGCGGGGCCCATCCCCGTCACATCTGGGCTGCAGGGGGAGGAGGATAAAGAGGGGCCGGAGGCGGGTGCAGGGGATGCCGGGGGCAGGCTGGGATGGGGGCAGGGGTGCACGGAAGGGAAGATGGGGCAATGGAGGAGCATCGGGGACTGTGGCGCTGAGGGGAGCGAGGTCGGGAATGGGGGAGGATGTGAGTGGGGGGCACAGCGAGGGAAAGGGGGGATGTGGGGAGGCGGGCGGAGAGAAGCTCTTCTCAGCTTTGGGAGTGATCAGGGGACTAACCCCTCAGGGTGCAGAAGCTACACGGAAAAAAACCCAACCCCCCCTCAAACCGCCCCCCCACGACACACACACCCGGCTCTGAGTGTGTTATTGTCAGACACCCCTGTGGTGGTGGGGTCTGTGTGCCCTTGAGTGTTGGGGGCTGCCCAGGGCCCTGGTCTGATTTCCCTGTAGGGTTCAGATCTCAGCTACACCAGAGTCAGACCAGAGTCACTGCTGGCTCAGGCAGGGGGGTGTGCGGATGGGCCAATGGGATCAGCCTCTTCCTGACTGACCGTGGGGGCTGCCGGAGGAGTCTAGGACAGGTCAATCTTCAGGTGATGCCACCAGAGGGCTCCAGGTATTGCTAAGGGAGAGGAATTTACACTGCAATGGATGGAAATCTCCCAAAGTGGCCCTTTTGATTCTTCCCTTTTCTTTAGCATTTGGCTCAGATATGCTGTTACTGGGAGGGTCTGAAGAGTCTGGGGGGAATCGGGGTGTGACAAGGACAGAAGCCCCTTCTGTAACCTCCCTCTCGCCCCGACAGGCTGAGGAATCAGGTCCACGTTTCACTAAAAATCGGCCAGTCTTCCAGAGGAGAGAGAAGGGTAATGGCTGTGTTGGAGCCAGCTCAGGTAGGGGAGTTTCAGGGTGCTGCTGAGCGGGGCAGGGAGGAGTTAGGGTTTGATAAACCTACTGATTTACTAAGTAGGCCCATTGTGGCAGGGAAAGGGGGAGGGGACATTCCCCCATTTCTCAGGCAGGATATAACCACCTCGGCAGGGCTGGGACCATTTTCCAGGCTCCCAGTGCTGGAGCCTGACCCCACTTGCCTGGGGCTGCTGTGAAATACGAAGGGAAGCTGTCAGGATTCCTGCCCCTGTCCCCGGCTCAGAGCTCTGCTTCCTGTCCCAGTCTGTGGCTGGCAGGCGTGTGGGAAATGAGAAGATCCTGGCGTGCTCCGTGTGCTGGGGCGGACAGGGAGCTCTCACCTTCTCCGCCCCCTGAAGCCTCCTGGCTGCTCTGAGCAGGGTGTGGGTGGGATTCTGCTACTCTGGCCCTCCCACAGCTTCACGTTTTTTTTTCCTTTCCCATGAGTAGTGGGATTGTGTCTGGGGCAGCAGGTGCTGAGTGGGGGACTCTTGGTGTTTCAGATGCCGGTGACCTTCGAGGAGGTGGCTATTTATTTCACCCAGGGGCAGAGGGCTCTGCTGGACCCCGCTCAGAGAGCCCTCTACAGGGACGTCATGGAGGAGAACTATGAGACGGTGACCTCGCTGGGTAAGGGATTCCCGTCCCCTCAGTTATTAGAAGCTGTGCGGTCTACGTGTCTTAATGTGGTGAGGTTTTTCCCTGGTCAGTTGGAGCAGAGGCGAATGGGTTCCATAATGCACAGCTGCCATGTGAGAAATACATGCATTTCGGTGCCCTCTCCACTGGGACACGGGAGTCAAAACCCAATGGACAAGCTAAACCATCCCCACCCCTCCAGCTTTCAAAGGGGCATAAATCCGCATTGTCTTGTCTTGTCTGTGTTGTTTCTTGGCTACACATACAATCTCTGTTCATCTCCCTCCTTGGGAATAGCTCCAGGCATGGGGAGGGCTCTGGGCTCTGCAGGTTTAGAAAGAGGTACGCTGAAGTCGAGACCTGTGTGTGGGTCAGCAAGGCCCCCAGAGCGCACAGATCCTGAGAACGCCTAGTGAGGGTGTAGTAATAATTCAACTCACCTCCCCAGACAACGTCCTCTGCGCAAGGGGGCTCAGTGACCCTGTTCCCATCCTCTTGGATTCCACGTTCCTCCAGCAGAGCACAGGGACAGGTTCCACTCACGGAACGTCCTTTGTGACAAATCCTCCACCGATGGTCCATGCACCCTGATCTGGACTCATTTCACCTTCTGCACAGGATTTCCCATTCCCAAACCTGAGCTTATCGCCCGGCTGGAACGAGGGGAAGAGCTGTGGGTGTCCGATCTCCAGGATTTCAAGGACAGAAGGCTTCGGAGATGCACCAGCACAGGTGAGGCCTGACAGAGAAACCATCCAGGGAATGAAGGAAAAAGTTGAGAATCCCAAAATACGATGTGAGTAACGCCCTCAGTTCTTCTTCATCTCACCGAGAGCAGGGCTCTGGTCAGCAGATATTGCTCACGCCATTCCACCCTTCCCGTCTCTCCTTTCTTGTAAGTGTTAGGGTGGGATGTGGAGGCAGAATGCAATTGCTCAGTCTTTGTGTTGGCTTTTCCCTCAGTGGTATTCCTCTTTCTCCCCAGCACAATGACTCCTCTCTGGATTGTGTCTCTCCCAGCAGGTGCTGAGCGAGCGAGTGAGAAGAAGGAGGGGAATCATCATGAGGCAGTTCCTGGGGAAGTGGAACCACAGGGGACCTTTTTGGGAAGAGCTGAAGGGAATTTTTCCCCTTGCTGGAATCAGGGAGAAGCCTGGGGAAATTGGCACAGGTCAGAGAGGCTTCTGATAAACCAACCCAGGAAGAAAGTGGATGAATCTGTGAATGGTGGGGGAGGAGACGAGAATCCCAGAGAGCAGCAGACAAATCCCAAGGAAGAGACACCCTGGCACTGCCTTGAGTGTGGGAAAGGATTCATTGTGAGATCACAACTTGTTACACATCAAACAGTCCATACGGGAGAGAAACCATTTCCATGCTTGGACAGTGGGGAAAGCTTCAATAAGCACAGAGATCTTAATGACCATGGGAGAAGTCACACTGTAGACAAGCCCATTCAATGCGTTGAATGCAGGAAATGTTTCAGTTCAAAGTCAGCACTAAATTCACATGAGAAAAGCCACACAGGAGAGAGACCCCACAGGTGCTTGGTCTGTGGGAAAAGTTTCAAGCAGAAATCAGACCTTGTTCGTCATCAGGCTATCCACACGGGAGAGAGACCCCACAAGTGGTTGGATTGTGGGAAAAGTTTCATAACAAAGTCACACCTTGTTCAACATCAGGCAATCCACACAGGAGAGAGACCCCACAAGTGCTTGGATTGTGGGAAAAGTTTCATACAAAGGTCACACCTTGTTCAACATCAGGTAGTCCACACAGAAGAGAGACCCCACACGTGCTTGGACTGTGGGAAAAGTTTCAAGCAGAGGTCATACCTTGTAAAACATCGGGCAGTCCACACAGGAGAGAGACCCCACAAGTGCTTGGACTGTGGGAAAAGTTTCAAGGAGAGGTCATACTTTGTAAAACATCGGGCAGTCCACACAGGGGAGAGACCCCACAAGTGCTTTGACTGTGGGAAAAGTTTCATAACAAAGTCACACCTTGTTCAACATCAGGTAGTCCACACAGAAGAGAGACCCCACAAGTGCTTGGACTGTGGGAAAAGTTTCATTCATAGGTCACACCTTGTTCATCATCAGGCAATCCACACAGGAGAGAGACCCCACAAGTGCTTGGACTGTGGGAAAAGTTTCATACAAAGGTCATATCTTGTTTATCATCAAGCAATCCACACAGGAGAGAGACCCCACAAGTGCTTGGACTGTGGAAAAAGTTTCATACAGAGATCAGTGCTGGTGAAACATCAGAGAATCCACACACGAGTGAGACCCTATAAGTGCTTGGACTGTGGGAAAAGTTTCGTACGAAGGTTACGCCTTGTTCGTCATCAGGCAATCCACACAGGAGAGAGACCCCACAAGTGCTTGGATTGTGGGAAAAGTTTCATAAGAAAGTCACACCTTGTTCAACATCAGGTAGTCCACACAGAAGAGAGACCCCACAAGTGCTTGGACTGTGGGAAAAGTTTCAAGCAGAGGTCATACCTTGTAAAACATCGGGCAGTCCACACAGGAGAGAGACCCCACAAGTGCTTGGACTGTGGGAAAAGTTTCATACAAAGGTCAGGTCTTGTTTATCATCAAGCAATCCACACAGGAGAGAGACCCCACAAGTGCTTGGACTGTGGAAAAAGTTTCATACAGAGATCAATGCTGGTGAAACATCAGAGAATCCACACAGGAGTGAGACCCTATAAGTGCTTGGACTGTGGGAAAAGTTTCACATGGAGACCGGCGCTGGTTAAACATCAGAGAATCCACACAGGAGTGAGACCCTATAAGTGCTTGGACTGTGGGAAAAGTTTCACATGGAGACCGGTGCTGGTTCAACATCAGGGAATCCATACAGGAGTGAGACCCTATAAGTGCTTGGACTGTGGGAAAAGTTTCACATGGAGACCGGCGCTGCTTAAACATCAGAAAATCCACACAGGAGAGTGACTCTATAAGTGCTTGGACTGTGGGAAAAGTTTCAGACAGAGATCATACCCCATTAAAAATGGGAGAATCCACACAGGATGAACGTGGTCCACTCCCAATGACTGATGAGGAGGGGTCAATACCAAGAGAGGGAAAATTGCTTTTGTAGTGAGCCTGCTTCAGGCCCAAATTGTTGGTTTTAAGTTTGCAAATGAATTGTCGCTCTGGAGTTTCTCTCTGAAGTCTGTGTTTGAAGTTTTTTGGTTGAAGGATGGCTACTTTTAAATCTGTTATTGAATGTCCAGGGAGACTGAAATGTTCTCCTACTGGCTTTTGTATGTTACCGTTCCTGATGTCGTATTTGTGTCCATTTATTCTTTTACATAGAGACTGTCCGGTTTGGCCAATGTACGTGGCAGAGGGGCATTGCTGGCCCATGATGGCATAGATCACATTGATCGATGTGCACGTGAATGTGCCCCTGATGACATGGCTGATATGGTTAGGTCCTATGATGGTGTTGCTAGAGTGGATATGGGGACAGATTTGGCAATGGAATTTTTTGCAGGGATTGGTTCCTGGGTTAGTGTTTCTGTGGTGTGGTGCTGGTGAGTATTTGCTTCAGATTGGGAGCTGTCTGTAAGCGAGGACTGGCCTGCCTCCCATGGTCTGTGAGAACGAGGAATCGTTTTCCAGGATAGGTTGTACATCGTTGATGATGTGCTGGAGAGGTTTTAGTTGGGGCTGTACATGATGGCCAATGGTGTTCTGTTATTTCCCTTGTTGGGCCTGTCTTGTAGAAGGTGACTTCTGGGTCTCCATCTTGCTTTGTCAGTCTGTTTCCTCACTTCCCCAGGTGAGTTTTGTAGTTTTAAGAATGCTTGATAAAGATCTTGTAGATGTTTGTCTCTGCCTGAGGGATTGGAGCAAATGCGGTTGTATCTTGGGGCATGGCTGTAGACAATGGATCGTGTGATGTGTCCTGGATGGAAGCTGGAGGCATGTAGGTAAGTATAGAGGTCAGTAGGTTTCCAGTATAGGGAGGTATTTATGTGACCATCACGAATTTGTACTGTAGTGTCCAGGATCTCTTGTGTGGACTGGTGCAGGCTGAGGTCGATGCTGGGGTGGAAATTGTTGAAATCCTGGCAGAATTCTTCAAGGGCCTCCTTCCCATGGGTCCATATGGTGAAGATGTCATCAATGTAGCGTAAATAGAGGAGGGGGTGCTAGGGGACGAGAGCTGAGGAAGCTTTGTTCTAAGTCAGCCATAAAGATGTTGGCATGCTGTGGGGCCATGCGGGTACTCCTAGCAGTCCCGCTGACTTGAAAGTATAAATTGTCCCCAGATCTGAAATGGTTGTGGGTGAGGACAAAGTCACAAAGCTCAGCCACCAGGTGTGCCGTGGCCTCATCAGGGATAATGTTCCTGACAGCTTGTAGCCCATCATTGTGTGGAATATTGGTGTAAGATCACCAATAGGTTGTAGTTTCCTCAGGAAGTCGGTGGTGTCTCGAAGATAGGTGGGAGTGCTGTTAGCATAGGGTCTGAGGAGAGAGTCCACATCGCCAGATAATCCTGCTGTAAGAATGCCGATGGCTGAGACGATGGGGCGTCCAGGATTTCCAGGTTTATGCATCTTAGGTAGCAGATAGAATACCCCTGGTCGGGACTGTAGGGGCGTGTCTGTGTAGATTTGTTCCCGTGCTGTAGCAGGGAGTTTCTTGAGCAGCATAGTTTCTTTTGATACTCCTCAGTGGGATTGGAGGACAGTGGCCTGTAGAATGTGGTGTTGGAAGGTTTCCTGGCAGCCTCCTGTTCATAATCCAGCCTGTTCATGATGACTACAGCACCTCCTTTGTCAGCCCCTTTGATTAGAATGTCAGGGGTGTTTCTGAGCCTGTGGATGGCATTGTGTTCTGTATGGCTGAGGTTATGGGTTGTGCGGACAATTTCTCAGGCCTAAACTTGATCTATAGAGAGGAAAGCTTATTATATGGAAATGCTGTAACGCAAGAAACCTACAGGCCTGTGTCCTGTATGACTTAGGCCAGCATAGTAAAGTGCAGTTGGCCTGTGTCTGTTGACACAGATAATCAGTTAAGCCACTTTGGGTATGTGGGAAGGGGCTGGAAGGGGGACTGAGGGGGACCAAGCAGTGTCCGAAAGATCCCCAACTGTATGTTATTGCACCAGCCAGCTCTGTAAAAACCCCCAGCTGTAATATTGTGCTAGGTAACTGCAGATTTTGTTCACGCTGATAAACAACTTTGCTGTACTAATATGGAGTTGTTTTCCTATATTCCTTATAAGGCATTATTAATGAGGCTTGAGTGTTTTTGTTGTTTATTGATTTTATGTACAATATGGGGAGTGGGTTAATTTTTTATGTTTTTGTTTTTAAAGACTGTTGGTGTGCAAATTGTAATACCAATTTTTTTAATTGAAAGATTTGGCCAATGAAATTTTTTTTTGTTTTACTTAAGCAAATGTATTAGACTTTAGTATATTATATTTTTTTGATATTAAACACTTTGTATTTTAAGTTGAATAAAACAAACATTTGCCTTTTGATTTAACTTTTTTATTTGATTTTGAACTAGACTGTTTTATGAAAATATTACACATAACAATTTTGGCCCAGCCAATGAGAGGAGGGCTTGCAGAGAGAGCCAATGGAAAGAAGACTTGATGGAGCAGCCAAGAAGGGCCAGTGAGAGCCATATAAAAAGGACTGTTCAGGAGAGCAGGGAGCAGTCTCTTTCTCCAGCCTGAGGGAAAAGGACTAGCTGTCTATAAAGGGAAGTGTGAGGGGAAGAGCAGTGCGGGGTGGGGTCAGGAGAGCAAGTGGACCTCCAGCCTGACTGCCCGCCAGACTGAAGCCCGGATAGGGGGCAGCGAAGGTGCTGGGGCTATGGGAAAGTGGCCCAGGGATAAAGAGGTAAGCACGAGAACTTGGAGGAGAGGCAGTAAGTGCTGGCCCTAGAGGGTCCTGGGAGTGGAGCCCAGAAAAGCAAGTGGGTCTGTCCCACTTGCTGCAAAAGAGTGGCCCATCCAAGAACTGCAGTTTGCCCCTGAGGGAAGGGCTAGACTAGGGGCTGCAGTCTGTCACCACAGCAAGAAGCTGGGAGCAAGGACAAAGGACTGCTGTGTCCCCTGTATGACGTGATCTGATTAAAATATGAACATATAGATCATTTTTGCAACCACTGTTCTATGTTTGCAACAAACCTGTGCAAAAGTGGTCTTGGGAGGTGCCTAGGGAAACAATATCAATACCTGGGTATGATTATGCTATTGGTATGCATGTGTTATTTTTGTATTTGAAATCATGAGTATTGGCTACATGTATTTCTATGAGTTTAATTCTGAATAGGACCAGTGAAGCAGTTGGCCAGCATATTGCGAAGGGACTATTCAAATTGAGTGGCCCATCAAGAAGTACATGGCTGACAATGGGCCTTTGGAGACCCCAATCCACATCTGATGAGCCTTAGAATCATAGAATCCCAGGGTTGGAAGGGACCTCAGGAGGTCAACCCTGCTCAAAGTAGGGCCAATCCCCAATTTTTGCCGCAGATCCCAAATGGCTCCTCAAGCATTGAACTCACAACCCTGGGTTTAGCAAGCCAATGCACAAACCACTGAGCTGTCCCTTCCCAGCCTTCCTGGGAACATTTAAACTCACCTGTGGGCAATGGCTTCTACCTGTAAAGAACTGAGTCATGGAGGGGTGATTTGCCCATGTGCTGGCTCATGTGACTGGACACCATCTTGTTACTGTTCTTTTCCACAGTAAGAACAATGGGATTCCCTCCACATGGCAAAAGAAGATATAAAAGGCCCTGGAAACATCTCCATCTTGCCTCTTTCCTCCTCCAGCTTCTCTGCTGCTCAAACCTCTGGACTATGCACTTATCCCAAGGGGAGTGTTCCAACCAGGGAACAGAGGTCCTTCTAATGATTTGGAAGTAACCAGAAACTTGACTTAAGCCAGCAGTTTATTCCATCACTGCTATAAGCCTGAATCAAGAGTTTTGTGATTATTGTATGTATTTGAGTCCTTGGACCAATTTTAACTCTTACCTTTCTTTTTATTAATAAACCTTTACATTTTAGATACTAAAGGATTAGCAACCGCATGATTTCTGAGTAAGATCTGATTTGTCTATTGACCTGGGTGTGTAGCTGATCCTTTGGGATCAGGAGAACCTTTAATTGGGGACACATGTTTAAATAACCACTCATCCCGCTGCCCCAGGAAGCAGTGTCCCCCTCCACACACATGCACCTGGGCTGTAGGGGGAGGAGGATAAAGAGGTGCGGGGAGAGTGGAGTGGGGGCAGGAGGCAGGTGCTGGGGATGCAGGGGACAGGCTGGGATGGGGGCAGGGGTGCATTGAAGGGAAGATAGGGGCATCCGGGGGATTGTGAGGCTGAGGGGAGCGAGGCTGGAATGGGGGAAGATGTGAGTGGGTGGCACTGCAAGGGAAAGGGGGGATGTGGGGAGGCAGGAGAGGGGAGTTGCCAAGGCAGCTTCTCCACCCCATCCGACACAAGGCTGGGGAGGAACGGAGAGAAGCTCTTTTCCTCCTGGAACTGGTCAAACCACGTTTGGGAGTGATCGGGGGACTAACCCCACAGGGTGCAGAGGCTAAGAGGCAAAAACCCAACCTATCCCCCCTCCCGCCCACACACACACGGCTCTCAGTGTGTTATTGTCAGACACACCCATGCTGGTGAGGTCTGTGTCTGATAAGTTGTGGAGTCTGCCCACGGCCCTGCTCTGATTTCCCTGCAGGACTCGGATCTCAGCCACACCAGAGTCAGACCGGAGTCACTGCTGGCTCTGGCAGGGGGGACCACGGATGGGCCAATGGGATCAGCCTCTGCCCGCCTGTCCCTGGGAGATGCTGGGGGAGTCCAGGGCAGCTCATTCTCACGTGATGCCACCAGAGGGCTCCTGCTGCTGCTAAGGGAAAAGGGTTTACACTGCAGTGGGGGGCAATCCCCACAAATGGCCCCTTTGGTTCTTCTCTTTTTCTAGCATTTGGCTCTGAGTTCCTGTTACTGGGAGGGTCTAAAGAGCCTGGAGGGAATCTGGGGGTGACATGGACTGAAGCCCCTTCTGTAACCTCGCCCATCGCCCCTGTCGCCCTGACAGGCTGAGGAATCATGTCCATGTTTTGCTCCAGATCATCCTGCCTTCCAGGAGACAGGGAAGGGAAGTGGCTGTAATGGAGCCAGCTCAGGTAGGGGATTTTCAGGGAGCTGCTGGGCGGGGGGGAGGGAGAGGCAGGGAGGAGACAGGGTGTGAGAAACCTGCTGAGTTTCTGAGTAGGCCCATTGGTGGCAGGGGAGGGGAGAGGGGACATTCCCCCATTTCTCATACAGGATATAAACCCCCTCGGCAGGGCTGGGAACATTTTCAAGACTCCCAGTGCTGGAGCCTGACCTTACTGGCCAGAGGCTGCTGTGAAATACGAAGGGAAGCTGTCAGGATTCCTGTCCCGTCCCCAGCTCAAAGCTCTGCTTCCCGTCTCCTCCTGTGGCTGGCAAGTGTGTGGGAAATGAGAAGACCCTGCTCTGCTCCCTGTGCAGGGGCGGACAAGGAGCTCTCACCTTCTCCACCCCCTGAAGCCTCCTGGCTGCTCTGAGCAGGGTGAGGGTGGGATTCTGCTACTCTGACCCTCCCACAGCTTTACAGTTTTTTTTCCTTTCCCGTGACTAGTGGGATTGTATCTGGGGCAGCAAGTGCTGAGTGAGGGACTCTTGGCGTTTCAGATGCCGGTGACCTTCGAGGAGGTGGCTATTTATTTCACCCAGGGGCAGGGGGCTCTGCTGGACCCCGCATAGGGAGCCCTTTACAGGAACGTCATGCAGGAGAACTACGAGACGGTGACCTCGCTGGGTAAGGGATTCCTGTCCCCTCAGTTATTAGAAGCCTTGGGACCTGCGTATCTGAATGTGGTCCGGTTCTTTCCCGGTCAGTTAGATCAGAGCCAAATGGGTTCCATAATGCACAGCTGCCATGTGAGAAATACTTGCATCTCCTTGCCCTCTCCAGTGAGACAAGGTTGTCAAAACCCAATGGACAAGCTAAACCATCCCCACCCCTCCAGCATTTAAGGGGCATAAATCCAGCATTGTCCTGTCTTGTTTCTTGGCTGCACATACAATCACTGTTCACTTCCCTTCTTGAGACTAGCTCCATGCATGGGGAGGGCTCTGGGCTCTGCAGGTTTAGGAAGAAGCAGGGTCTTAAGTGCAGACCTGTGTGTGAGTCAGCAAGGCCCCCAGAGCGCACAGATCCTGGGAACGCCTAGTGAGGGTGTAATAATAATTCAACTCACCTCCCCAGACAACTTCATCTGTGGAACGGGGCTCAGTGATAATTTCCCAATCCTCTTGGATTCCACGTTCCTCCAGCAGAGCACAGGGACAGGTTCCCCTCACGGAATGTCCTTAGTAACAAATCCTCCACCAATGCTCCATGCACCCTGATCTGGTCTGATTTCGCCTTCTGCACAGGATTTCCCATTCCCAAACCTGAGCTGATCGCCCAGCTGGAATGAGGGGAAGAGCCGTGGGTGCCCGATCTCCAGGCCTGGAAGGAAGGAAGGCTTCTGAGATGCACCCACACAGGTGAGGACTGACACAGAAACCATGTGGAGAAATAAGAAAAAAGTTGAGAATCCCAAAATGAGGTGTGAGTAATGCCCCCAGTTCTTTCTCATCTCAGCCAGGACAGGGCTGTAGTCAGCAGTTATCGCTCAGGGCATTCCACCCAGCCTCTTAGCTGCAGGAGTTTGCTTCCTAGCTTTCCTGCCTTGTCAGTGTTTGGGTGGGATGTGGAAGCAGAATCCAATTGCTCAGTCTTTGTGTTAGGTTTTCCCTCGGTGCTATTCCTGTTCCTCCCCAGCACAATGACTCCTGTCTGAATTGTGTCTCTCCCAGCAGGTGCTGAGAACAAGTACCGGAATCATCATCAGGAAGTTCCTGGAGAAGTGCAACCACAGGGGACCTTTTTGGGAGGAGCTGAAGGGAATTTTTCCCATTCCTGGGAGCAGGGAGAAGCCTGGGGATATTGGCAGAGGTCAGAGAGGCTTCTGGGAAACCACCCCAGGAACAAAGTGGATGAATCTACTAATGGTGGGGGAGGAGCCAAAGATCCCAGAGCGCAGCAGACAAATCCCAAGGAAGAGACACCCTGGCACTGTCTGCAGTGTGGGAAAGGATTCATTGTGAGATCACAGCTTGTGACACGTCGGACAATCCATACTGGAGAGACACCCCTTCAATGCTTGGACCATGGCAAAAGCTTCAATAAGCTCTCAGATCTTAATAACCATGGGAGAAACCACTATGGAGAGAAACCCTCTCAATACCTCAAATGCGGGAAATGTTTCATTTGGAAGTCACAACTAATTAGACATCAGTTAAGCCACAGAGGAGAAAGACCCCGTAAGTCAGGGGTCTCAAACACGCGGGGTTATTTTCTATGGCCTGCCAGCTCCCCGTGGACCCCCCCCCCCGCCTATCTGCCCTGCCCCCGCACCGCTCCAGGAAGTTGCCCGGACCTGAGGGAGGGAGAGCACAGGGATCCAGTTACCTCCCCCGAAGCTCCCATTGGCCGCGGTTAGTGTTTTGTCTGGACCTGTGTGTTTTCATTGAAGTGTTTGGGGGATAAGAGTTGAGAGAACAAGACTGTGGCCTAATCCGACCCCTTTGTGGGGGGGATGACCCACTAATTATTGAGTTTGTCCAGCAAAGTGAACAGACTGAGCAGTCCAAGATGCAGATTCCCGGGGTGCAAGGCTGGGAGTAGAAAACTGGCTGATGTTGCTGTGTCCTTTAGTAACTTCATAAGTGTCTGGCTAGTCACACTCAGTACAGTGCAGTCAGGAGTGAGTTTGGATGCTAGTGGCTGTGTGTGAGCAGAGCACGGAGGGGTTTGTTGTTCACACAGGGAAGCAGCAGGGTGGATTTGATTTCATCATGGTGTTCTACATAAAAGTGCATTCTTGTTGGTTGTAATAACCTTAATACATATTCTTCACAACTCAGAGCTAAATGTAGGTTTCATTTTTAGAAGGTACACACAATACATTTTTAAACAGTGATTTATTTTGAAAACTTTTCAGATGAGTTTTACAGTTATATCAGACAATGAATGTTTGGTTATTTCATTTCATTTATTTTCATTTGGTTATATCATTGTTTGCTTATTTCATTCGTGTCATGCTGTATTAGGAGGAGAACATCACCAGACAGACATTTAAATTGTTTTATTTAAATAAAAAAACAACAACGTTAAGTATTCTGGATTTTTTTCTTTAACAGCAAAGATATAATATTTTAACAGAAAAGCATATGTCCATCACATCTCACATTTATCTCCAGACATCTTCTCCTTGTCCAGATCTATTCCGCCTCCAACAGTCTTCTATTCATTCAACTTTTTGAAACTTTGCACTTTTGGAGAGAGGTAAGGGATTGACTCTGTGTACACAAATTTGCAGAGGGACAATAGAGGTGAGGTCTGTTATTTCTCACCTCTATATATTAATTTATTTTAAAACATTTTTGCTGTTAACAAGCATGTTACCTCTGGAAACACAAAGCCACAGTCTGAAAACTGGAAAACTAAGCATCTCTGACTGGATCTTCGAGACTAAGCACTGGGTAGATGGATAGATTAGCCTAAATAATCTATACAGAAGCCTATGGAACCCTGTAAAATTGGGTCCTTAATGAATGAACTATAGGAGCTCATGTACAAAACTTTTCTTAAACATTACATGAATATATTGTCTCATACTATAGAATTAGAATCTATAATCCCTATTCCCTGATGAGATACATTATAGCTCAAAGATATCTTAATTAAAACTATCTTTAGATAAGTGTTTTCCTCAAAAAGCATTTTATCAAAAAAATCCAATTTAAATTAAAAAACTGATATATTTGATTTTTATTCACCCTGGGAAGCAGAATGAAAGATGCCCTGGGATGGAGAATTAAGCAGTTCAACAATCCAGATTGTACCCTGGGGTATACCTCACACCCCCTGACTTCTGGGACCCAGCATGGCACCATTGAGCTTTCATCACCCTGATCTTGAAAGACAAGCTAAGCAGGGCAAACCAGAGAAGGGGAGCCAGCCGACATCCTCAATTCCACCGACTTTGATTTTGGCTAAATCCTGAACTTCCCCAGGCATGTGAAACATGAGGTTCTGCTGCCAGCCTTCCCCACATGCATCTGTTTCCTTCCCAATGGTCAGGGGTGAAAGTAACTTAAAGGACTTAGCGGTATGCCAGAATCCTGAGCAGGGGGCGGGGCCTCAACTGGAATTGGCGGGGTCTTTAAATCCCTGGGCCCTTTAAATTGAGATTTAAAGGGCCCAGGACTCCGGCTGCTGCAGTAGCAGGGACTGGGAGCCCCAGGCTCTTTAAATCATGGCAGGAGCAGTAGCTGCAGCAGTGGCCTGGAGCCCTGGGGCTCCGGCATCAATGTAAAGGGCCCAGGGCTCCGCTGCAGTAGCGGTGGCCAGAGCCCCTGGCCCTTTAAATCAATGCCCGAGCCCCACTGCCAGAGCCCTGGATTTCAGGCAGTGATTTAAAGGGCCCAGAGCTCCAGCCACTGCCAGGAGCCTCAAGCCCTTTAAACCGCTGGCCCAGGGAAGCTGCCCCGTGCCGGTGCGGCCAGTGTACCAGCTCTTGCCAGTATGCCAGACCAGCCTGGCTTATTTTCACCTCTGCCAGTGGGCTAAACTATTATGCCACCCCCAAGTTCTGCTCTCTCTCCTTTTGCCTTCTCTCTCTCTCCCCTACAAATCTGGCCCAGCCAGCTGAGACACCCAGATGTTTTTCACCAGTGCCAGTAGCCTGTGACCAGAGGGGCGGGTTAGAGCAAGGCCTTAGCCAGCCCAGTGCAGAGAGAAGTTTGTCACAGACGGGCTGATCAGGTTTTATCCTACAGGGAGGCTGCAAGCAAGGCTGAACGGTGACAGGAGAAGTTTCTACAGAGGACTGGGAGAAGCTGCAGGAGCCCGGGGAGATGGGTCCCCAGGGGGCAGGGTCTGGGGCAGGAGGCTGCAGCGCGGTGGGTTGATCGCTAGGACCCAGGAGCGGCTGGGGGGCGGCTCTGGGGGGAGGATCGCGGGGCTCAGGCCCGGCCCAGGAAGTGACTCGCAGCCGTTGCGGGGACTCTGGCTCCCGGCGAGATCCCCGCGCCCCGGCGGCTGGTGCTGGGAGCCCGGAGCCCGGGCTGCAGCCGCGAGAGGGGAACCTCCAGCCGGGCCCTGCCCGCTGCTCCCCGGGAGCCTCTCCCAGGGCAGAGCCCCCAGCTCGGCCAGGGCCCCTTCCCGGCCCGGCCCCTGCCCCGGGGGGCCCCGCTCGGGGGGAAGGTAAGAGAGACCCGCCCCCCCCGTCACCCCCGGGCTGCAGGGGGCGGGTTTGGCCCCGGGCTGCTCCCCGCGGAGCCGGCTGCGATTCCCTGCCCCGGGCCCGGGAAAGCTGCCGCCAGCTCCCGGTGTGTGCGGGGCGGGGGGAGCCAGCCCGGCTCACGTTGGGGGTTGGGACAGCGACATCTAGGGGGGTTGAGGGGGAAGAACCGGGGCACAGGCCCCGCCAGGCAGGCTGGAGGGGGAAACCCAGGAATAATGAGGGGCAGAGGGGATAAAAGTTCCCCCAGATGGGCTGAGCCAGCTGCAGTGGTTGCAAAAATGTGTGTGTGGGGGGAGGGGGGGCCACTGGGGCTTTTCCTCTCCCCTTTCCTAGGATTTTAGTGCCCATTTCCCAGGGCCGTGTCCTTAAAGGCCTTGTACATTGTGGTGCCCGGACAGGGCTGCTCTCCCCCTGCATAAGATGTGACTGAGGTGCTAGAGGGGACTTGATCCAGTGAAATATTTACAGACACCCCCACACAGATCTCACGGTCACACCTGCTTTGAGTGTTTAAAAGAATCCCGGTCTCAGTTCCTGTGTCTGTGTCAAGCCGCCCAGCGCTTCATCCATGTGTCCTCGCCCCTGTCCCTGTCCCTCTGAGTTTGACTCCCCTTGGAATCCAGTCTGGGCAGTTTCACTCCTTTACATTAGTTCCTTCTGAAAATATTCTTTGTATTACTCTGAGCTCTTCATCCTACACTTCATTAGCATTGTGCGGAGGGACATCATTCTGCCATGGTATTCCTATTTTAATGGCATATAATCTTGGGAAATATTAATAGTTGTTCTCACATCTCACTGTGATACTGTAACAGTTCCTGTTTCTATTGCAATGTTCGCAAAAAGAAAAGGAGGACTTGTGGCACCTTAGAGACTAACCAATTTATTTGAGCATAAGCTTTCGCTGACTGATTTCATGGGCTGGTCTGTAAACTCTTTCACTTGCCTTTGCTTTAGCCAATTGTTACTTTTTCTCTCTATCCAGCACCCTAGTGCTTTATCCCATGTCCCATTTATGTACAGAATTTGGTTCCCAAATATTCACTAACGGCCAGAAGTTTCAAGGTTCAAGGCTCCTAGATACTTTGTAATATTCCACTAGTGGCCGAAATCCTTTCAAAAATATGCCCCTAAGGGCCTTAGAGTGTCTCCTATACAGGGCTTCTCAAAAGGAACTTTCTGTTTTTTGTTTTTTTTTTTACTAAGCATAGATATGCAACCCCAAGATAGATTGACAACCCCAAGAATTCAAACCCTGTGAGTTATGAACCCAACAGTCTAGAACTGAAAGAAAGAAAGAAAGAAAGAAAGAAAGAAAGAAAGAGGCTTTTCTTTTATTACCTTTCTGTGTTTGAGCCTTTGGGGTGTACTAGCTACATAGGTTTACTGCTTCCAAAGGGTCCATACATCTAGAATGGTTGTCCAACCCTGTAACATTCAGTGCCATTTTACACTTCTGGGAACATGTGATTCCCCTCCCCCACTTGCAATTGAAAATTGATTTTAAAACCTTATTTCTGTAAGTAACCCTCCATCCTGCACACTCTGAAGTGCCCACTTTACTTTCCTGAGTTCATTTATTGCGTGCATTC
This sequence comes from Lepidochelys kempii, assembly GCF_965140285.1. NCBI lineage: Eukaryota > Metazoa > Chordata > Testudines > Cheloniidae > Lepidochelys > Lepidochelys kempii. The sequence continues at coordinate 45,030,379 of NC_136393.1, read as the reverse complement.
ATGTGGATTTTTCAACCACATCGTTTATACTTCTAATGGCCTACGTTTTACCATTTTTGTTGTGATCCATTTCAGGGATGTTCTTCGTTTTGACACGTGTACTGGTTTGTACGGCCAAAGTTGAAGAATTTTTAAAATGAATTATTCTATGTGTCCTTTGCCTTGGTCAGGCCGGGGGACACAGTGTGCTGACCTGACCCTTTCCTTTATGTTTTCGCAGTGGGCTAGCTAATGCAGGGGAGGTACCCCATGGGAATAACACCCATTTGCTTCTAGACACAGACTGTGCTGCTGACTCTGATGTTAAATGACCCGTTATTGTTCATGGGCTGAAAACTCTGATGCTGATTGTGTCTCTCCTGCTTCTGCTCCTGTGCCAGGTGCTGCCTCTGAATGTCTACGTCCATTTGTGGGGGTGTCACGGAAAACAAATTAAATCTTTTAAAAGTAAAAGAATTAGCAGAGTCTCCCTTAGCCCCCCTAACCAATTTCTCTTATTCCCTTCCCTTTACTTCTTCAGGGCTTGTCTGCGTGGTCTGATGTTAAAGGTGTGAAGTTAATCCACATGAATTCCAGAGCTTTAAATCCCTATATGGACGCTCTCATTCAGAAGTCAGGTGGCCTTAATTTTGACTTTGGCAGTCAGGACAGCCACAGACCAGTGCCGGAGACCTTCCCCCCCAACACTATAAATGATGAGGTCTTTGATCACTTCTTGAACATTTTTTAAGTACTCTATAGTCCAGGTGTAACCCACATGCAATTTTGCAAGTCCAAAGAGAAGCAGTTGGGCGCTCATCTCATCTTCCCTGAATGTTCCCTTGTGTAGAAACGCCATTAGGATATTTCCCAAGTATCAGCTTTGGTCTGACAGAATTTCAGTACATGGGTTGAGGTGGAAATGTAAGGTGATCTCGCTCCTCTTCTCTCTTCTGCAAAGGACAGGACACCCTTCATGAGCAGGAGGGCGAAGGCCGGATAGTGTCACGGTAGGTCCTGCTGTGCGCACAGAGGGTGTTGGCCTGGCTGCTCGGTGATCCCCTTTGTAAGGAACACAGACCAAATGGCGGCACTCTTGTTCCATGGGAGTGAACTATAAAGACTCCTTTGATCTCTTGCCCTGGTGAGAGTGTGCCCTGAGGGAGACACACTGCACCAGAGTCTTGCCTGGCTTCATTCAGAGCCGTTCTAGAGCATGGAGACTGTGACTGTCCTAAATACCTATCTCCCCTCCAAGCTCTGATTGCCTCAGCTCTCAGGTGAGTAAAGAGGGAGCGGCCGTGCCAGGTGCCATGTCCCCAATGAAAACATCCGATGCAGCTTTGGAAACAAATTCAGAACATGTCTGATAACTGCCCCACCCTACTTCTGGATGCTTTGGAGCAAGATCAGCCCTACGCTCTGCACCTGTGCTGAGACAAGACATGACAATTTGTAAAGTGAGCTTAATATATTTTTGTTACAACTGCCAGACTGTGCCTCACACCTTTGTGAGCATCACACTCACAGACACAGATATGACCATCCTCACAGGGGCAGCTCATCCATATAGGTGAAATAGGTGGTCGCCTAGGGTGCCAAGTTAAATGGGGCGCCAAATTCGAGGAAAAAAATAAAATTTAAAAAAAAAATGAAACCCCCCCCCAAAAAGATGGAAAAAAATACAAATAAAATAATGAAGATGTCATTAGTTCAATTCCCGTTCGTGTACGGACGGAATATGACTGATAATTCATTTCTCTAAATTTTTGAGAATAAAATATTTGACATATTAATATATTTACTGCAAAAATAAAGAATATTTTAGTTAATTTTTTTCCAATTTGCGATATAGGGTCAGGATGACCCACTCCGCAATCTTGATAAGCAATAACTCAGCCACAATGAAACACTTCCGCCAGCCGCAAGAGCTGCAATGCTAGTGACAGCTAACTGGAATATACATGAAGGTCACATAGCCAGAAATTCATGTAGAGCGGTGATATCGCAAGTTGATACATGTCAAACGGTCATTTTAACACGTTGCAGGTAGATGGCTAAGAATTGAGCAAATACTGTGGAAATTTGTGTTTCTTGGTGCCAAAGAATAAAGAATAACGTCTTTCAGCATTATAAATCCAAAATGTGAGTATCTTTAAGCATTATTAAACGTTAGAACTTTTCTTTGTTTTAACTGGTTCACATGTAATAAGGTCTACAAAAGAAAAGTAACAACGGTAATGCTTAATAGACTACGAAAGTGATGACATCACGCTCCAAGCGGGTAACCGTGAGGAAGGGGATTACTTTCCAAACAATCAGTGTCGGGTTATAACGTCGAAAAAGGTCATTTTGTTTCCATGTAAACGCTGTAACTAGCTGTTTTAATAGGTGAGTGAGTGTATGTTACTAATCATTGAACCTTTAAGCAGTGAAAAGACGCGTTGGGATGGCTGCAATGTGGTTTAAATCGCCAGCCATGTGGTGGATGTGTCAGCCATCCTTAACGCTATCATGCTTGCAGTGGGGAGCACAGTACATAACAATATTCAAATGCCCCATGGCAGAAAGAGGAAAAAGAAAACCCTCAGGAGTTGAGTATTGGAAACGAAAGGCTGAGAAGGAAAAGGACCAAGCGAAATAGCAGGGATCCTTCCAGAAATATTATCTCTTTAATCCAAATAAAGATGGAAGTAGTTCACAGCATCCAGCTGAAGGTCTTTTACTTGGAGAGGAGGTTAGTTCACATCCATGAAAAGCATGAAAGCAGTTTGGAACATCAAGATGAAGGTATATTACTTCGAGATGAGGGTAGCTCACAGCATCAGACTGATACAGAAGTGGAGAAAATTTATTCACCTTCAGAGAGACATGTAGAAATTGAAGTAAATGAAGTAGAAGAAAGAAAGGATGAGGAAGTTACAAACAAGTTACAATTTGGGGAGCCAGTTTCATTGCCCACATGTGATGACAGGGTGTGGCAAATTCTCGTGGAACATGGACCCGAACAAGTTCATGAATTTCCCTTCCCTAAGGATGGAAATAAAAAAAAAAAATTCTCTGCTCAGCATTACAAGAGGAAACTCATTCATGGGGAAGAAATTCATCGAAAGTGGTTACAATATTTAGTGTCGAAGGACTCTGTGTTTTTCTTTTGCTGCAAGTTGTTTAGAAATCAAGCAATTGGTATACCACTTACTGAAAATGGTTCGAAGGACTGGGAAAACATATCTTCAATTCTCTCTTCACATGAAAGAAGTACAGAACATTTGGAATGTTTTCAAAATTGGAAAGAACTTGAATTACGATTGAAAAAAGGAAAAACTGTCGATGAAGAAAATTTATGTGTGATCAAGGAAAAAGAAGAATATTGGCAACAAATATTAGAGCGTCTCATTGCTTTAGTGAGATTTCTCAGTGGGCAAAATTTAGCATTCTGCGGCCACGGTAGAAATGAAAAATTATAACTCCAGGTAATGGAAACTTTTTAAAATGTGTTGAATACCTAGCTTTGTTTGATCCAGTCATGAAGGAGCATCTACGTAAAATAACTGATCATGAAACACAGGTTCATTACTTAGGAAAAAATATGCAGAATGAACTGATTCAAGTCCTAGCAAATGCCATTAAAAAGAAAATTATAGAAGCTGCCCATTCTGCAAAATACTTTGCAATAATACTGGACTGTACACCCGATGTGAGTCATATTGAACAAATGACGATAATCATTCGTTTTGTGGATACGGAAAAGTCTGCAGATGAAGATAATGTTGAAGTGCTCATAAAGGAACATTTTTGTGGTTTCGTACCACTGAAGGAGATGACTGGAGCATTTATGACTGAAACGATTCTTGAAACAATGTCATTATCTGTTGAAAACTTACGTGGCCAAGGCTATGGTAATGGGAGTAATGTGAAGGGTAAAGACAATGGTGTACAAAGGAGAATGATGGAAATCAGTCCTAGGGCCTTTTTCATTCCTTGCAATGCGCATTCTCTGAATTTGGTTGTCAATGATGCTGCTAGATGCTATTTGGAGGCAAGGAGTTTCTTGGACCTGGTGCAACGTGTTTATGTGTTTTTTCTCAGGCTCAACATGCCGTTGGGAGATTCTGATTTGCCATGTGAATTCTCTAACTGTGAAACCACTTAGTCAGATCAGATGGGAGAGTTGCATTGATGCTTTGAAGACTCTTCGCTATGAACTTGGAAACATTTACGATGCCCTAATTGAAATTTCTGATGATACTACCTTTACTGGATCATCTGCAAAACGTTCAGATGCAGAAGCTCTTGCAAATGGCCTTTCCAAGTTCAAATTTATGACTTCACTTATTTTGTTGTATAATATCCTTTTCGAGATTAACCTCAGTAGTAAGCAGCTTCAGGAAAAGAACCTGAACATACATTCTGCTATCAAAAACTGCAGAAAACTAAAAATATTCTGGAGGAATTCAGAAGTGATGAAGGATTCGAAAGAACACTGGTAGATTCTCTCGAGCTTGCTGAAGAAATAGACTTTCCGACAGAATTTGAGGCAGAGCCCGTTCGTATTCGGCAAAAGAAACAGCAGTTTTCATATGAAGGACGAGACACACCCATTCAGAACCCAAAGCAAAGGTTCAAAGTGAATTTCTACTTCACAGTCCTTGATACTGCTATTGACTTGGTTGACGAAAGATTTCAACAGATGCAGCAGCTAGAGTCAGTATTTGGCTTTCTGTATGATATCCACAGCTTGCAAAAGAAAACAGAAAAACAGATAAGAGAATTTTCCATAAAACTGGAGTTGGCATTGACTCATGAAAATTCAAAAGACATTGATGCTACAGATTTGTGTAGTCAGCTTCAGGCTTTTCAAGACAACTTAAGAAACATTACACTCCTTTAGAAGTACTGAACTTTGTTTGTGAAAATAAACTCTCAGGCAGTTTTCCAAACACTTTAATAGCTCTATGCATTATTTTAAGTTTGCCAGTTTCCATAGCTAGTGGGGAACCTAGCTTCTCAAAGTTAAAATTGATCAAAACATATCTGCTTTCAACAATGCAAGAGAGACTTGTTGGACTTTCAACAATGTCTACAGAGCGTGAAATAGCTAGAAAACTGGATCTAAGGGTATGTCTACCCGCCAGATTGGCGGGTAGTGATCTATCGGGGGTCGATTTATCACGTCTAGTCTTGATGCGATAAATTGATCCCCGATTGCTCTTGGAAGTGGAGTCGACGGGGGAGCAGTGGCCGTCGACCCAACGCCATGAAGATGCCGTGGTAAGTCGATCGAGGTATTCATGTAGCTGAAGTTGTGTACCTTACATCGCCCCCCCCCCCCCCCCAGTTTAGACCAAGGCTAAAAGAACTAGTGTCTGAATTTTCAAAACTTAAAAGCAAGAAAAGTCATGTTTTAAGAGCACAGAGTGTTTCTTATTTAGAGTGTTTTGTAAATACTGGTTAAAGTTCATTGAAGAGTTTTCTTACTTCTTTCTATATTGGATGTGGTGGTAATGGCAGTTAAAGCAGGATAGTGTAATGGATGATCTCGGATTTCTAATAATAAATAATTATAATTAACATTTTTAATACATTTTTATTTGAAATCAGACTGAAATATCATCTAGCTGTCATGTACAAATCTATTCTGAAAATGTTGAGTCTCTATTTTATCTGATCTCAGAAACATTGGTTGGATAGAAGGACAGACGGACAAACCGAATAATTAAGCCTCTGTTTAAAAGAAAACGCTTAAAAAACGTTAAAAGGAAAAAAGGGGCAAAATGTTTACCAAAGGCCCAGTTTACCAAAAACCTCAGCCTAGATCTGCCGTGGGCATTTGCGGGTGGGGGTGCTGATTGCATGGTTTGCCTAGGGCATCAGTTGCTGGCAGCTAGTCTAGGGCTGCCCCTACATCCTCATGTACAACAGGGGTAAAAGACAATGATGTCTGTCTAAGTTACATTTCCCTGGCAGAGCCTAGTTACAAGGGAAATGTCCATGGGCAACCCCCTCCCTTCCCGCACACACACTGCTCCCAGCTTCCGTTGGATTTTTTTTAAAAAGGGACAAACTCATGATCTTTGGGGCTCTGATTCTTGAGTGTTCAGGGCTATGCTAGGCCTTGGCCTGATTTCCAGGCAGGTTTTAGATCTCAGCCACACTGGAATCAGACCAGAGTCACTGCTGGCTCTGGCAGGGGGTGAGTGCGGATGGGCCAATGGGATCAGCCTCTGCCTGGTTCTCCCCAGGGGCTGCCGGGGGAGTCCAGGGCAGCTCATTCTTCAGGTGTTGCCACCAGAGGGCTCTGGCTATTGCTAAGGGAGAGGGGTTTACACTGCAATGAGGGCCAATCCCTCAAAATGGCCCCTTTGATTCTGCTCTTTTTCTAGTATTTGGCTCAGAGGTGCTGCTACTGGGAGGGTCTGAAGAGCCTGGGGGGAATCGGGGTGTGACACGGACCGAAGCCCCTTGTGTAACCTCCCCATCGCCCTTCTTACCCCAACAGGCTTAGGAATCACATCCACATTTCGCTCCAGATCGTCCCGTCTTCCAGGGGACAGGAAAGGGAAATGGCTGTGATGGAGCCAGCTCAGGTAGGGGATTTTCAGGGAGCTGCTGGGCGGGGGAAGGGAGAGGCGGGAAGGAGACAGGGTATGAGAAACCTGCTGATTTTCTGAGTAGGCCCATTGTTGGTGGGGAGGGAGGGACCTTCGCCCATTTCAAAAACGGGACACAACCCCCCTGCACAGGGCTGGAGCCTGAACCAGCTAGCCAGAGGCTGCTGTGAAATACGAAGGGAAGCTCTTGGGATTCCTGTCCCCGGCTCAGAGCTCTGCTTCCGATATCAGACTGTGTCTGTCAGGGATGCCCTACTCCATGTGCTGCGGGGGACAGGGAGCTCTCACCTTCTCCCACCCTCTGAAGCCTCCTGGCTGCTTTGAGCAGGGTGGGGGTGGGATTCTGCTACTCTGGCCCTCCCACAGCTTCACTTTTTTTTTCTTCGTTTCCCATGACTAGCGGGATTGTGGCTGGGGCAGCAGGCGCTGAGTGCGGGACTCTTGTTGTTTCAGATGCCGGTGACCTTCGAAGACGTGGCCATTTATTTCACCCAGGGGCAGGGGGCTCTGCTGGACCCCGCTCAGAGAGCCCTCTACAGTGATATCATGCAGGAGAACTACGAGATAGTGACCTCGCTGGGTAAGGGATTCCCATCCCCTTGGTTATTAGAAGCCATTGAGTTTGTATGTATGAATCTCGTCAGGTTCTTCCCTCATCAGTTAGATCAGAGGGGAATGTTTTGCATAATGAACAGTTGCTCTGTGCGAGAGACTTGCATCTCCTTGCCCTCTCCAGTGAGACACCTCCCCAGACATCTGCCTCTTCCAAGGGGGCTCAGCGACCATGTTTCTGTCCTCTTGGGTTCCATGTTCCCCAGCAGAGCACAGGGACAGGTTCCGCTCACAGAATGTCCTTCATGACAGACGCGCTCTCAATCCTCCACGCACCCTGATCTGGTCTGATTTTCCTTCCCCCCCGCATAGGATTCTCCCTTCCCAAACCTGAGCTCATCTCCCGCCTGGAACGAGGGGAAGAGCCGTGGGTCCCGGATCTCCAGGCCTGCGAGGAAAGAGAGAGCCTGAGAGGGGCCCGCACAGGTGAGGACTGACACTGAAATCATCTGGGGAATGAAGAAAAAGTTGAGAATCGTAAAAATGTGGTGTGAGTAAGCACCCTCAGTTCTTCCTCATCTCGCCCAGGGCAGCGCTGTAGTCAGCAGATATTGCTCACGGCTTTCCACCTGTCCTGTTAGCTGCAGGAGTTTCCATTCTGTCTCTCCTTCCCTGTGAGTGTTTGTGTGGGATGTGGAGGCAAAATCCAATTGCTCAGTATTCGCAACTGTAGTGTGTCGCGTTTTCCCTCGGTGCTATTCTTCTTTCTCCCCAGCACAATGACTCCTGTCTGAATTGTCTCTCTTTCCTGGCAGGTGATGAGAGAGTGGGTGAAAACAAGGAGGAGAATGATCATGAGGAAGTTCCCGGGGAAGTGGAACCACAGGGGACCTCTGTGCAAAGAGCTGAAGGGAATTTTTCCCAGTGCTGGGAACAGGGAGAAGCCTGGGGAAATTGGCACAGGTCAGAGATGCTTCAGGGAAACCACCCAAGGAAGAAAGTGGATGAATCTATTAAATGTGGGGAAGGAGACAATAATCCCACAACCCAGCAGACAAATTCCAAGGAAGACAAACCCTATGAATGCCTCGGTTATGGGAAAGGATTTATTCTGAGATCACATCAGACAATCCATATTGGAGAGAAACCACTTCAATGCGTGGACTGTGGGGAAAGCTTCAATACTCGCTCAGCCCTGAATAACCATGGGAGAAGCCACAGAAGAGAGAAACCCTCTCAATGCCTCGAGTGCGGGAAATGTTTCATTTGGAAGTCAGAACTAATTAGACATCAGCTAAGCCACACAGGAGAGAGACCCCATAAGTGCTTGGACTGTGGGAAAAGTTTCAAACAGAGGTCAGACCTTTTTAATCATCAGGCAATCCACACAGGAGAGAGACCCCATAAGTGCTTCAACTGTGGGAAAAGTTTCAGTCGGAGGTCAGTCCTTGTTAATCATCAGAGAATCCACACAGGGGAGAGACCCCATAAGTGTGTGAACTGTGGGAAAAATTTCATACAGAGGTCAGACCTTATTCAACATCAGAGAATCCACACAGGAGAGAGACCTCACAAGTGCTTGGACTGTGGGAAAAGTTTCAGTCGGAGGTCAGCTCTTTTGAAACATCATGCATTCCACACAGGAGAGAGACCGCATAAGTGTTTAGTCTGTGGAAAAAGTTTCATATGGAGGTCAGACCTTGTTAAACATCAGGCATTCCACACAGGAGAGAGACGCCATAAATGTTTAGACTGTGGGAAAAAATTCATACGGAGGTCAGACCTTGTTAAACATCAGAGAATCCACACAGGAGAGAGACCCCATAAGTGTGAGGACTGTGGAAAATGTTTCATACAGAGGTCAGACCTTCTTAAACATCAGAGAATCCACACAGGAGAGAGACCCCACAAGTGTTTTGTCTGTGGGAAAGGTTTCATATGGAGGTCACACTTTGTTAAACATCAGAGAATCCACACAGGAGAGAGACCTCACAAGTGCTTAGACTGTGGGAAATGTTTCATACAGAGCTCAAACCTTGTTAGACATCAGGCAATCCACACTGGAGAGAGACCCCACAAGTGCTTGGACTGTGGGGAAATTTCACACATAGATCACACCTCATTAAACATGAGAGTATTCACACAGGATCTAAAGTTCTCTGACACAGGGACAGAAAGTGTTAAGGAAATTGCACGTCATTGACCTAGATTCAACCTTTAGAGACATATTAGAAAAGTGTGTCCTCGTTAGATAAACTAGAGCTTCGAAAGGTAAACGTGTATTGTTAAAGACATGGAAGAAAATGGTAACTGTAGTAGTCGTTGTTTAGCTATATCTTGTTAGAGGTTAACAATGGAAATACGGTTCCTGTCTAGGGCTATATTCTGTTAATTCAGAGATCAAAAGGAATTATAAAGGTTTAGTTGGTTGGTTGTAATAATGTCATTGTTTGTCTATGAACTGCTTTATGGAGCATCACCTTATGTTAAGCCATGTAATTAATTACCAGTGATGTTTAGGAAATAGAAGGTTACTTCAAAAGCCTCTTGTTCAGCCAAGGACTGTGTGCTGTTGAGACGCTGCAAAAATGATCCTTTCTTACCTGATCTGCCTAAGCTTTATTTTGGGGGGGAGTGTGAATCATAAGACTGAGATCTCCAGTCCCCTCTGGACTGCCCTGACATTGAAATTTGGACATTGGACTAGGACTGGATTAAATGATTCTGTAAAGGACTTTTTGCAATTCTAAAGCATCAGTTGTACAGTGAAACTGACCTAAGGACTCTATGCGTGTCTGAGGGTATGTCTACACTACGAAATTAGGTCGATTTTATAGAAATCGATTTTTAGAAACCGATTTTATACAATCGATTTTGTATGTCCACACGAAGCGCATTAAGTCGGTGGAGTGTTTCCTCACTACCGTGGCTAGCATCGACTTACAGAGCGGTGCACTGTGGGTAGCTATCCCACAGTTCCCGCAGTCTCTGCTGCCCATTGGAATTCTGGGTTAAGCTCCCAGTGCCTGATGGGGCAAAAACATTGTCACGGGTTTTGGGTATGTGTCGTCAGGCCCCCCTCCCTCCCTCAAAGCAACAGCAGAGAATCGTTTTGCGCCTTTTTTCCTGGGTTACCCGTGCAGACGCCATACCACAGCAAGCATGGAGCCCGCTCAGCTCACCGTATGTCACCACACAGCAGCAGCTCCTTGCCTTCGTGGCAGATGGTGTAGTAGGACTGATAGCTGTCATAGGTCTCCTGGGTGCTCCTGGCAGACCTCGGTGAGGTAGATCAGGGACGCCTGGACAGACATGGCTATTCTCCTCTTAGAGCACCGAATGGGAGCCAGAGACTCCAGGTCATTCTCTTCTTTAAGTTTTGTCTCATGGAGATTCAGTCCTGCCTGGAATATCATGCGAGCTGGAGGCTTCTGCCTCAGGCTGCTCTCCCAGCCTGCAGCACTGTGCGGTCGCACTTACCCTTTGCTCCCATGGCTCATGAAGCCTGGACAGTAGTAAGGAGCAGGCCAACTACAGGCTGAGCAAGTGGTGGAATGTGCCTTTGGACGTTTAAAAGCTCGCTGGTGCTCTTTGCTGACTAGGTCAGACTTCAGTGCAACCAACAGTCCCATTATTATTGCTGCTTGCTGTGTGCGTCATAATATCTGTGAGAGTAAGGAGGAGACGTTTATGGTGGGGTGGGAGGTTGAGGCAAATTGCCTGGTGTCTGATTTTGAGCAGCCAGACACCAGGGCGATTAGAAGAGCGCAGCAAGGCGCGCTGTGCATCAGAGAGGCTTTGAAAACCAGTTTCATGACTGGGCAGGCTATGGTGTGACAGTTGTGTGTGGTTCTCCTTGATGCAAACCCGCCCACTTTGTTGATTTTAATTCACTGTAAGCCAACCACCCTCCCCCCCGTGAAATAAAGTAACTATTGTTTTGAAACCAGGCATTCTTTCTTTATTAATTAATAAAAAATGAGATAACGGACAAGGTAGCCCAGGTGGGGTTGGGGAGGAGGGAAGGCCACAGTGCTTACTGCAGCCACACTAAAAATCAAACTGTTTGAATGACAGCCTTCTGTTGCTTGGGCCGTCCTCTGGAGTGGAGTGGCTGGGTGCCTGGACCCTCCCCCACCGCATTCTTGGGCATCAGGGTGAGGACGCTATGGAACATGGGGAGGAGGATAGGCGATTATACAGTGGATGCAGCGGGGGTCTGTGCTCTTGTTGACTTTCCTGCAGCTCCAACAGACGCTTCACCATCTCCGTTTGCTCCCCCATTAGCCTCAGCATCGCATCCTGCCTCCGCTCTTCACGCTCACTTAATTCTTTCCTGGCCTGTGCCACTCAATGCCTCCATGCATTAAGCTGTGCCCTATCCATGCGGGAGGACTGCATGAGCTCAGAAAACATGTAATCACGAGCGCGTTTTTTTCGCCTTTTAATCTGCGATAACCCCAGGGACGGAGACGATAGGGGGAGCCGAGAAACATTCTACGCTTTACGATTCTGGGGGGACTGCATGGTCACCTGTGCTGCTGAGTTGGCCACGCTGACCAAACAGGACATGAAATTCCAAAGTTCCCAGGGCTTTTCCTGTGTACCTGGCTAGTGCATCGGAGTGCAAAGTGCTCTCCAGATCAGTCACAACGGAGCACTCTGGGATAGCTCCCGGAGGCCAATACCATAGATTTGCGTCCGCACTACCCCAAATTTGACCCAGCAAGGTCGATTTTAGCGCTACTCCCCTCGTCGGGGAGGAGTACATAAATTGATTTTAAGAGCCGTTTAGGTCCACGGAATGGGGTTGGCTGTGTGGATGCAGTCATTTTTAAATCGACCTAACGTGGCTAAATTTGACCTAACCCCATAGCGTAGACGAGGTTGGTCTTTTAACCAACATGCTCTCTCTTTTCTTCTTTTAATAAATCTTAGTTGAGTTAATAAGACTTGGCTGTAAGCGTGTATTTGGGTAAGAACTGAAGTATTTCTTAACTTGGTGCGTAATGTATTGGCTCCTTTGGGATTGGAACTTTTTAATATTATTAATAAGATTTTCAGTAATCCACATCATATTTCACTGGGCTGTCTGGGAGGGAGCCGAAGGCTGGGCTGCTTCAAGGGACCTGTGCTTTAGCCTCTGTGTAGCCCAGTAAGGTTTTGTAGAAGCTGTTTTGTTGCTGGCTTGGGGAATCAAAGTATTGGAATAGCCACCAGTTTTGAGGAGTGTCGGCCCCATTCTTTACAGTTTGCCCTAATGGAGCAATCTTGTTCAGTAAGTTCACACTTACTTCTTGTTCAGGCAATCACTTAGAGAAACAAGTTTGTTTACATTTATGGAAGATAATGCTGCCCTCTTCTTTTTACAATGTCACATGAAAGTGAGAACAGATGTTTACAACATGGTGAGCTGCAGGAGATCCCCCACCTCCAGAGGACTGGGGAGCTCTTGGGGATTGCTTCTCCTAGGCTGGGGAGCTGTGGGGGTTACCCTGCTGCCTGCAAGGGCTAGGGAGCACCAGGGTCCCCCACATCCTGGGGGACTGGAGAGCTCTGGGGCTCCCCCAAACTGGCAGCGACTGGGGAGCTGTGGGGGATGCCCCATCTGCTGGGGCTGGGGATCTGTTGGAATTCTTCCCAGGCTGGGGAGCTGCTGGGATTACCCTGACACCTGTGGTGGCTAGCGAGCTCCATGGGTCCCTCTCATCCATGGGCCCTGGGGAGCTCTGGGAGATCCTGTGAAGATGGGGGAGCTGCAGAATGCCCCTGTCTGCGATGGCTGGGGAGCCACAGGGCATTCCCCCATGCCCAGAGGTCCAGGGGTCCCCCACACTTGCAGCTGAGGGGATTCCCCCCACAAGCTGGGAGCTGCAGGGGTTTCCCAGGTGCCTGCAGTGGCTAGGGAGCTCCCAGGGTCCCCCTAAATCATGGGGACTGCAGATCAGTGGGGTATCCCCTGAACTTGCAGGATCATGGGGGATATCCCATGGGGAGTGCAGAGCCACAGGGGGATCCCCAATGGCCATGGAGACTGGATTCCCCCACACAAGTGAGGAATAGGGAGCTTCAAAGGATTTCCACCTTGCACTGGGGGCGGATTCCCAAGGGCGATTCCCAACTCCCCGGCCTCCGGGGAGGCTTAGGGGGTATTCACCCCCATTCACAGGGCCTGGGGAAGGGGAGCCATTTCCTCCCTGCCCCCAGGGAAATTCCCCAATGCCCCCAACCCCTGGGGAGCTACTCGGGATTCCTCCCGCATCTGTGGGTCCTTGGGAACTCCAGAGGTCCCAGGCACGCATGGTGACTGGGGAACTGAGGGGTATTCCACAATGCCCACGGGTTGTGGGGAACCGCAGGGCATTCCCCAATGCCTGGGAAGAGTGGGAAGCCATGGGCCCACGAGGACTGGTGGTGGCTTGCGAGCTGCGGGGGTGTTTCCCCACCAGCTGAAGCGGTTGCAGAGCTGCAGGGGATTTTTCCCTGACACCATGGGCTGGAGAGCACCGGGGCATGACCCCATGGAGACTGGGGAAATGCAGGGCATTCCCCGCCGCCATCAGCAGTGGCTGGAGTCAGAGCGATGGGGGAATCCCCTCACCCCCGAGGACTGGGGAGCCCTGAGTCACTCTCTTCCCAGGCTGGGGTGCCGCTGCAGATTCCTGCCTCGCCCACACAGGCTGGGCAGCTGGGGATTATTCACCCGTGCCTGGGGCAACTGAAGGTCCCACAGGGGAGGGTAGCCACAATGCATTCCCCCTGTCCATGCGGGCTAAGGAGCCACGATGGTTGAATGAAACTTTTCCCACAGGCAAGGCATTTCTGAAGTTGTGACCAGGGTCCCACAATGAGATTGCTCAATTAGGGCAAACTGCAAAGAATGGGGCCGACAATCCTCAAAACTGGTGGATATTCCAGTACTTAGATTCACCAAGCCAGAAACAAAACAGCTTCTACAATACCTTATTGACTGCACAGCTCCCTTAAGGCCTTGGACTCCCTCCCAGACAGCTCACTTCAACATGATGGGGATTACTGAAAATCTTCTTCATCATATTAAAAAGTTTCACCAATCCCAAAGGATTCAATACATTACCCACCAAGTTAAGGAATACTTCAGATCTCACCAAAATACACGCTTACAGCCAATTCTTATTAACTCAACTAAGATTTATTAAAAGAAGAAAAGAGAGAGTGTTGGTGAAAAGATCATTGTACATACAGCCACGCATAGAGTCCTTAGGTCAGTTTCACTGTAGGGATGATGCTTTAGAATTGCAAAGAGTCCTTTTCAGAATCATTTCATCAAGTTATAGTCCAATATCCAAATTTCAATGTCAGGGCGGTCCAGATGGGACTGGAGATCTCCGTCTTCCGACTCACACTCCCCACCAAATAAAGCTTAGGTAGATCAGAGAAGAAAGGATCATTTTTGCAGCATCTTGACAGCACACAGTCCTTGGCTAAACAAGAGGCTTTTGAAGTAACCTTCTATTTCCTAATCATCACTGGTAATTACATAGATTAACATCAGGTAATTCTCAATAAAGCAGTTCATAGACAGTTTATCACAAACTTTCAGAAGACAAACAATGACATTATAACAATCAAGTTTTATCTAAATGTTAATATTCCCTTTTGATCTTTGAATTCACAGAATACAGCCCTAGACAGGGACCGTTTATTACCATTGTTAACCTCTAATAAGATATAGCTAAACAACGACTACTACAGTTACCATCTTCTTCCATGTCTTTAACAATACACGTTTACCTTTCGAAGCTCTAGTTTATCTAACGAGGACTTTTCTAACATGTCTCTAAAGGTTGAATCTAGGTCAATGATGTGCAATTTCCTTAACACTTTCTGTCGCTGTGTCAGAGAACTTTAGATCCTGTGTGGATTCTTTCATGATTAATGAGGTGTGATCTCTGTGTGAAATTTCCCCACAGTCCAAGCACTGGTGGGGTCTTTCTCCTGTGTGGATTCTCTGACGTTTAACAAGGCGTGACCTCCATATGAAACCTTTTCCACAGACTAAACACTTGTGGGGTCTCTCTCCTGTGTGGATTATTTGATGTTTAAGAAGGTCTGACCTCTGTATGAAACTTTTTCCACAGTCCACACACTTATGGGGTCTCTCTCCTGTGTGGATGGCCTGATGTTTAACAAGGTCTGACCTCCGTATGAATCTTTTTCCACAGTCTAAACATTTATGGTGTCTCTCTCCTATGTGGAATACCTGATGTTTAACAAGGTCTGACCTCCATATGAAACTTTTTCCACAGACTAAACACTTATGGGATCCCTCTCCTGTGTGTAATGCCTGATGTTTAAAAAGAGCTGACCTCCGTCTGAAACTTTTCCCACAGTCCAGGCACTTGTGAGGTCTCTCTCCTGTGTGGATTTTCTGATGTTGAATAAGGTCTGACCTCCGTATAAAACTTTTCCCACAGTCCAAGCACTTGTGAGGTCTCTCTCCTGTGTGGATTCTCTGATGATGAGTAAGGTCTGACTTCCGTATGAAACTTTTCCCACAGTCCAAGCACTTATGGGGTCTCTCTCCTGTGTGGATTGCCTGATGATTAAAAAGGTCTGACCTCTGTATGAAACTTTTCCCACAGTCGAAGCACTTATGGGGTCTCTCTCCTGTGTGGATTGCCTGATGTTTAAGAAGGTCTGACCTCTGTATGAAACTTTTCAGACAGTCAAAGCACTTATAGGGTCTCTCTCCTGTGTGACTTAACTGATGTCTAAGTAGTTCTGACTTCCAAATGAAACATTTTCCACACTTGAGACATTGAGAGGCTCTCTCTACTGTGTGGCTTCTCCCATGGTTAGTCAGGTTTGAGCGATTCTTGAAGCTTTCCCCACAGTCCAAGCATTGAAGGGATTTCCCTCCATTATGGATTGTCTGATGTGTAAGAAGCCGTGATCTCGGAATGAATCCTTTTCCACACTGCAGGCAGTGACAGGATGTCTCTTCCTTGGGATTTGTCTGCTGGGTTGTGGGATCCTTGTCTCCTCCCCCACATTTAATAGATTCATCCAGTTTTTTCCTTGGATGGTGTCCCTGAAGGTTCTCTGACCTGTGCCAATTTCCCCAGGCTTCTCCTTGTTCCCTGCACTGGGAAAAATTCCCTTCAGCTCTTCCCACAAAGGTCCCCTGTGGTTCCACTTCCCCAAGCACTTCCTGATGAGGATTCCCCTCCTCCTTCTCACTCACTCGCTCAGCACCTGCTGGGAGAGAGACAATCCAGACAGAAGTCATTGTGCTGGGGAGAAAGAGGAATAGCACCGAGGGAAAACCCGAAACAAACACTGAGTGATTGGATTCTGCCTCCACATCCCACCCAAACACTCACAGGGAAGGAGAGATGGGAAGGAAACTCCTGCAGATAACAGGACAGATGGAAAGCCGTGAGCAATTTCTGCTGACTACTGCGCTATCCTGGGTGAGATAAGGAAGAACTGAGGGCGTTACTCTCACCATATTTTTCAGATTTTCAACTTTTTCCTTCATTCCCCAGATGGTTTCTGTGTCAGTCCTCACCTGTGCGGGTGCCTCTCAGGCTCTCTCTTTCCTCGGAGACCTGGAGATCCGGGACCCATGGCTCTTCCCCTCTTTCCAGGTGGGAGATCAGCTCAGGTTTGGGAAGGGGGAATCCTGTGCAGGGGGCGGAAATCAGACCAGATCAGAGTGCATGGAGGATTGAGAGCACGTCTTGTCACAAAGAACATTATATCCCTGTGCCCTGCTGGGGAACGTGGAACCCAAGAGGACGGGAACATGGTTGCTGAACCCCCTTGGGAGAAGCAGACATCTGGAGAGGTGAGGAGAATTTTTACACCCTCACTAGGAGTTTCCAGGATCTGTGCCGTCTAGGTGCCTTGCTAATGCACACAGCTCTGGCGTTAAACCCCTGCCTATTTCTAAGCCTTCTCAAGAGCTGGAGTTATTCCCAAGAAGGGAGGTAAATAAGGATTGTGTGTGAATGGGAATCAATACAGAAAGAACAATGGATGATTTCTGCCCCTTTGAAAGCTGGAGGGATGGGGATGAGCTAACATGTCCATTAAGTTTTGACACCATGTCTCACTGGAGAGGGCACTGGGATGCAAGTCTCTCTCACACAGCAGCTGTACATTACGCAAAACATTCCCCTCTGATCTAACTGACGAGGGAAGAACCTGACCAGAATCATACATACAGACTCCACGGCTTCTAATAACCAAGGGGACGGGAATCCCTTACCCAGCGAGGTCACCGTCTTGTAGTTCTCCTGCATGACGTCCCTGTAGAGGGCTCTCTGAGCGGGGTCCAGCAGAGCCCCCTGCCCCTGGGTGAAATACACAGCCACCTCCTCGAAGGTCACCGGTCCCTGAAACAACAAGAGTCCCCCACTCAGCATCTGCTGCCTTAGCACAATGTCACTAGTCACAGGAAAGGGGGAAAAACTCGAAGCTCTGGGAGGCCAGAGTAGCAGAATCTGACCCCTATTGTTCAGAGCAGTCAGGAGGCTTCAGGGCATGGGAAGAAAGTGAGAGCTCCTTGTCCCCCAAGCACACGGAGCAGGCCAGGGTTTTCTCATTTCCCACATGCCTGCCAGCCACAGGCTGAGACGGGAAGCAGAGCTCTGATCTGGGGACAGGGACAGGAATCCTAACAGCTTCCCTTCGTATTTCACAGCAGCCTCTGGCCAGTGGGTTCAGGCTCCAGCACTGTGCAGGGGGGTTGTGTCGTGTTTTCAGATATGGGGAATGTCCCTCTCCCCTTTGCTGCCAAGGGTCCTACTCAGAAAATCAGCAGGTTACTCACACCCTGTCTCCTCCCTGCCTCTCCCTCCCCCCATGCAGCAGCTCCCTGAAAATCCCCTACCTGAGCTGGCTCCATCACAGACATTTCCCTTCCCTGTCTCCTGGAAGACAGGCCGATCTGGAGAGAAATATGGACGCGATTCCTCAGCCTGTTGGGGTGAGAGGGGCGATGGGGGAGGTTACAGAAGGGGCTGGAGTCCATGTCGCACCCCGATTCCCCCCAGGCTCTTTAGACCCTCCCAGTAACAGTATCTCTGAGCCAAACGTTAAAAAAAGCAGAATCAAAGAGGCCACTCTTGGGGATTACCCCCCATTGCAGTGTAAACCTCTCTCCCTTAGCAATAGCCGGAGCCCTCTGTTGACAACACCTGAAGAATGAGCTGCCCTGGACTCCCCCGGCAGCCCCTGGGGACAACCAGGCAGAGGCTGATCCCATTGGCCCATCTGCACTCACCCCCTGCCAGAGTCAGCAGTGACTCTGGTCTGATACCGGTGTGGCTGAGATCTAAAACCTGCCTGGAAATCAGACCAAGACCTAGGGCAGCCCTGAACACTCAAGAATCAGAGCCCCAAAGTTCATGAGTTTGTCTCTTTTAAAAAAAATCCAATGGAAGCTGGGAGCAGTGTGTGTGCGGGAAGGGAGGGGGTTGCCCGTGGATATTTCCCTTGTAACTAGGCTCTGCCAGGGAAATGTAACTTGGAGAGACAGCATTGTCTGTTACCCCGTCATACATGGGGATGGTCATGTCGGTGTCTGTGAGTGTGATGCTCACAAAGGTGTGAGGCACAGTCTGGCAGGTGTAATAAAAATATACTAAGCTCACTTCACACATTGTCATGCTGTGTCTCAGCACAGGGCTGATCTTGCTCCAAAGCATCCAGAAGTAGGGAGGGGCGGTTACCAGACATGCTCTGTATTTGTTTCCAAAGCTGCATCGGATGTTTTCACTGGGCACATGCCACCTGGCCCGGCCGCTCCCTCTTTATTCACCTGAGAGCTGAGGCAATCAGAGCGTGGACAGGAGACAGGTGTTTAGGGCAGTCACCATCTCCATGCTCTGGAATGGCTCTGAATGAAGCCAGGCAGGACTCTGGTGTAGTGTGTCTCCCTCAGGGCACATTCTCACCAGGGCAAGAGACCAAAGGAGTCTTTATAGTTCACGCCCATGGGACAAGAGTGCGGCCATTTGGGCTATGTTCCTTACAAACGGGATCACTGAGCAGCCAGGCCAACACTGTCCGTACTCATAGCAGGATCTGCCATGACACTATCTGACCTTCACCCTCCTGCTCATGAAGCATGTCCTGTCCTTTGCAGGAGACAGCAGAGGAGCGAGATCACCTTACATTTCCACCTCAACCCATCTACTGAAATTCTGTCAGGCCAAAGCTGTGAAATATCGTAATGGCGTTTCTACACAAGGCAACACTCAGAAGATGAGATGAGCGCCCCACTGTTTCGCTCCTTCTCTTTGGACTTGAAACATCGCATGTGCATTACACCTGGACTATACAAAACTTAAAAATGTTCAAGAAGTGATCAAAGACCTGATAATTTGTAGTGTTTGGGGGAAAGTCTCTGTCTGGCTGTCCTGACTGCCAATGTCAAAATTAAGGCCACCTTACTTCTGACTGAGGGCATCCACACAGGGGTTTAAACCTCTGAAATTCATGTGGATTAACTTCACACCTTTAACAGCAGACCACGCAGACAAGCCCTGAAGAAGTAAATGGAAGGACATAAGAGAAAGTGGTGAGAGGGACTGGAGGATATAGATATTCAGGCCTGTCTGTAAAGGCCTATACTCTAAGAATTTAGGTGTATTCTTATCACTTGGCGAGTTATAGAGGTATAAAAGAAAGAATCAAAATCACTGTCTGCGGGTGTAAGGGCCTTCTCTCACTGTGACAGTCTGAGGCCCTGTGCTTAGGCTAAGGCCTTTGGCTAAGCAGCAAAGGCAGCCATAAGCTGGGACGCGAACGGTCACCTCCTCACACTCCAACCTAGTCACATTGAAATCAGGTGCTATTGGTGCAGAATACAATCCCGTCCTGATAATGGCCATCGCCTCCAGAGAAAGGGAAGTGCCTAGAAGATGCAAAAGGAAATTTAGTTTGACAGCATCCTGTCTGGCAAGAACTCACTTATCAATAGCTGGGATGTAAAATCCTCATTTCTTTGTTGTTCTATCACTGTAGTCCCCATTTCCCTATTGTTTGGCTGCATAATCTCTGTCTGGTTCTGTGATTGTTCCTGTCTGCTGTATAATTAATTTTGCTGGGTGTAAACTAATTAAGGTGGTGGGATATAATTGGTTACATAATCATGTTACAATATGTTAGGATTGGTTCGTTAAATTTCAGTAAAATGATTGGTTAAGGTATAGCTAAGCAGAACTCAAGTTTTACTATATAGTCTGCAGTCAATCAGGAAGTGGGGTGTGTGTGGGGGGGGGAATGGGAACAGGGAATGGGGGTGGGGAAATAGGAATCATGTTTTGCTAAGGGGGGAGAAATGGGAACAGGGACACAGGTAAGGCTCTGTGATGTCAAAGCTGGGAAGGGGGACACTAAGGAAGGAAACTGGAATCATGCTTGCTGGAAGTTCACCCCACTAAACATCGAATTGTTTGCACCTTTGGACTTTGGGTATTGTTGCTCTCTGTTCATGTGAGAAGGACCAGGGAAGTCGCAAAAACAGAGCAGAGGCAAAGTACCTTCGTTTCCCCAAAAGGTAAACAAGGTGAGGTCAGCACGGTGTCCCCTGACCTGACCAATGCAAAGGAGAAACAGAGCAATTCGTTTTAAAAATTCTTTGACTTTGGCCGTACAAATCAGTACACGTGTCACAACGAAGAACATCCCTGAAATGGAACACAACAAAAAATGGAAAACATAGGGAATGAGAAGCATAAACAATGTGGTAGAAAAATCCACATCAATGCATACAATCAATGAAGTCATAGGAAAGTCAAGTGGGCTCTTCAGAGTGTGCAGGATGGGGGGTTACTTACAGAAACAAGATTTCCAAATGAATTTTCAATTTTAAGTGGTGGTGGGGAATCACATGTTCCTGGGAGTGCAAAATGGCATTGAATGTTACAGGACTGTACAACCATTCTAGATATATGGATCCTTTGGAAGGGGTAGCAGTAAAACTATGAAGCTAGTACACCCCAAAGGCTCAGACACAAAAAGGTAATAAAAGAAAGACAAAATGTATTTATTTCTTTATTTAAATTGTAGACTTTTGGGTGCATAACTCACGGGGTTTGAATTTTTGGGGTTTCAGTCTATCTTGGGGATGTATATCTAACCTTAGTAAAAAAAAACAAACAAAAAAAACCTCACAGAAATTTATTTTTGAGAAGCATTTTTATACAAGACACTCTAAGGCCCTTAGGAACGGATTTTTAAAATGATTTAGGCCACTAGTCGCATATTTCAAAATATCTAGCTGCCTTCAACCTTGAAACTTTTGTCTGTTAGCTAATATTTGGGAACTAAGTTCTCGACACAAATGGGACATGAGAAAAAACACTAGGGTGCTGGATAGAGAGACAAAATAACAATTGGCGAAAGCAAAAGGAAATTGAAGGAGTTTTCAGACCAGCTCATGGAATCAGTCAGCAGTGAACTCAAATTACAACAGACCCTGAGATGTGATTGCTGAAGCTCCTCACAACTATTAATATTTCCCATGATTATTTGCCATTAAAAAGATGTATTCCAGGGCACAAAGACGTCCACCCGCACAACACTAATGAAGTGTAGGATGAAGAGCTCAGAGTAATACAAAGAATATTTTCAGAAGGAACTAATGTAAAGGAGTGAAACTGCCCAGACTGGATTCCAAGGGGAGTCAAACTCAGAGGGACAGGGACTAGGACACATGGATGAAGCGAGGGGCGGCTTGACACGGACACAGAAACTGAGACCCGGATTCTTTTAAACACTCGAAGCAGGTGTGACAGATCTGTGGGGGGGGTGTCTGTAAATATTTCAATGGACCAAGTCTCCTTTGGCAGCTCAGTAACATACAGGGGGGAGAGCGGCCCTGTCCAGGCTCTGCGAGGCACTGAGCCTTTAAGGACACGGCCCTGGGAGCGAAGATCCTTGGAAAGGGGGGAGAAAAAGCCCCCTCGGGGGGGGGGGGACTTTTATCCCCTCTGTCCCCGATCCCTGTCCACCGCACGTGTCTCTGTCCCAGCCTCCTGCAGGGCCCGGGCTGGCTCCCCCGCCCCTCTGCAGCTGGCTCAGCCCATCTGGGGGAATTTTTATCCCCCCGCCCCCCACATCCCTGGGTTTCCCCCCCGCCCCGCACACACCGGGGGCTGGCGGCGGCTTTCCCGGGCCCGGGGCAGGGAATCGCAGCCGGCTCCGCGGGGAGCAGCCCGGGGCCAAACCCGCCCCCTGCAGCCCGGGGGTGCCGGGGGGGGCGGGTCTCTCTTACCTTCCCCCCGAGCGGGGCCCCCCGGGGCAGGGGCCGGGCCGGGAAGGGGCCCTGGCCGGGCTGGGGGCTCTGCCCTGGGAGAGGCTCCCGGGGAGCAGCGGGCAGGGCCCGGCTGGAGGTTCCCCTCTCCCGGCTGCAGCCCGGGCTCCGGGATCCGGGCTCCCAGCACCAGCCGCCGGGGCGCGGGGATCTCGCCGGGAGCCAGAGTCCCCGCAGCGGCTGCGAGTCACTTCCTGCGGCCGGGCCTGAGCCCCGCGATCGCTCCCCCCAGAGCCGCCCCCCAGCCGCTCCCGGGTCCTAGCGATCAACCCACCGCTCTAGGCTTCGCCTCTCTCTGTCCGGCTTGTTACAGGCGCAGGCTTTGGGGTCCTATTGGGATCCTCATGGGTGTAGAAGGCGGGATGCTTCTAAATCACTTCCTCGTTAGTATAGTGGTGAGTATCCCCGCCTGTCACGCGGGAGACCGGGGTTCGATTCCCCGACGGGGAGGAAAAAGTCCTTTTGATGGAACAAAGAAGCAATGGTCTCAAGTTGCAGCGGGGGCGGTTTAGGTTGGATATTAGCAAACACTATTTCACTGGGAGGGCGGTGAAGCACTGGAAGGGGTTCCCTAGGGAGGTGGTGGAATCTCCTTCCTTAGAGGTTTTTAAAACCTGGCTTGGCAAAACCAATAAATATGCACTTAGCTAAGGGGTGGGGAGGAACTATTGTGGGGAGCTTTCCTGGCTTATACACACACCCCCCCCCCCGTGGACTCTAATAGCAGAAGGATCTGAGTCCTCGCTCCCACTCCCTTCACCTAGATGCCCGCCTGACCTCAAGGACTAGTCCCCAAAACTCTGAGGATGCTGGACCCAGGATTCCGGAGGGGACTTCACCCCCAATCTTGTTGCGATCACTGAGGACGGAGACTAGGGCGTCCCCACTCCGGGGTGCTCTCCTCGCTTTGGATGCTTCCCTGACCAGTGCATTGAGTTCAGAACAAATGCAATTTATTAAACAGCAAGTAATAAAAAAAAATAAGGAAAAAATGGGAAAGGCGAAAGGAAAACACGTCACCCCGCTCTGTGAGCAGGGCCGGATTAACCCTCCTGTGGGCCGGGTCTATTAGATTTTATGGGGCCCTCTTGGCTGGGGGTATCTCCCTGCTCTAGGGTCTAGGCTCTAGGGTCCCCCCTCGCCCTCCCCAGCTGCTCACTGCACCCAGCTCCGGACTGCTCCAGTTTCCCTCTGGCTCAGCACTGCTGCTCAAGGCGCCGACTTCCGCTCTGGCCGGTGGATGCTCGACCTCCCTCCTCCCCAACCCCTTGCCCCAAGCCCCCGCCCGCCTTTCCCATTCTCCCGCAGGCAGCTGCAGCTCACACCAAGGGTGGCACCCCAGGCCCCGACTCCCTCATTGGCTGCCTGCCCTGTCAATGGGGCTGACCTAGAGCCTTGGCCTCTCCCCATTGGCACTGGTGACTAGTCTCAGGTTCTTCATTTCTCATTGGCCCTTCCCCTGTTTTTTGGTACTGGGAGAGGGCCACTCAACACCCCCCCCCCCGCCCACTAAGTTTCAGTGGGGGGCCAACAGTCCCCTTATCCATAGACACATCAAAATCATTGTAATTTATTTATTGCTAGCTAGTAAGTCTGCTGCTGGGAAAAGTGATATTTGTATGTTTGTTAATATTTTTCACAGCCTCTCAGCTAGAGACTTGCGTTGCCAACCAGGTAATATTTAAAACCAGACCCTACAGTAGGAGTGCTGGAACTTCTTCTGCCCCAACTTTTCCCCACGAGCCCCTGCCCTGAGCCCCCGCCACACCCTGCACCCCCGTGCACCCCAACCTCCTGCCCTGAGCCCCTGCCTGCACCTCGCACCCTTACTGCACCCCAACCCACTGCCCTGAGCCCCTTGCTGCACCCCACACCCCTCCTGTACCCCAACCCCCTGTCCTGAGCTCCCTCCTGCAGTCTGCACCCCTCCTGCATCCCTGCCCTGAGCCTCCTCCTGCACATTGCACCCCTTCCCACACCCCACACTCCCTTCCGCACCCCCAACCCCCTGCACTGGCCCTGCATACAATTTCCCCACCCTGATGTGACCCTCGGACCAAAAGGTTTGCCCACCCCTGAACTAGACTTTGGGTGTCCGGTCAGTAGATCTGATCAGACACTGTCAGGTTCCCTTTTTAACTGGACTTTCCAGTCGAAAACTGGGCACCTGGCCACCGTAACAGCACCCAATGTGCAATAAATGTTGGGAATGCATCGGGGACAACTTTGGCTTTCCAAAGTTGAGGGAAGTAACCAGGGGGCAGCCGGGTTAGACTCGGCTCTGACCAGCAGGGACGAATTCATTGGTCTAGATGAAATTACTATAAGGTGGGTGCACAACTGGTTGAAAGACTGTACTCCGAGACAGAGTAGTTATCAGTGGTCTGGTGTCAAACTGGGAGGGGACCGGTGGAGGAGGGGAGAAGCCCCATGTGGCTTCCCCTGCTCTTTACTGGGAACAGGGAGCATAGGCGCCAACTTCCCTGCTTTCCCCTAGGTGCTTGAACCCCTGTCTGCACCTGGCCCTGCCCCCACTCCACCCCTTCCATGAGGCCCCACCCCTACCCCACCTCTTCCCACCCCTACCCTGTCTCCATTCCAACCCCTTCCCCAAAGTCCCCACCCTGGCCCCGCCTCTTCCCCGCCTCCTCCCCTGAGTGCACCATGTTCCCACTCCTCCCCACCCTCCCAGGGCATGCTAATGCCACCAAACAGCTGTTTGGCAGTGGTCGGGTGGGAAGCGCTGGAGGTAGGTGGAGGAGCAGGGACGCGGTGTGCTCAGGGCGGGAGGAGGAGGTGGGGCAGGGGAGAGGGAAGCTTGGCTGCCAGTGGGTGCAGAGCACCCACTAATTTTTCCCTGGGGGTGCTCCAGCACCCAAGGAGTCGGCACCTATGAGAGGGAGTGTGTGTCGTGGGGGACAGAGAACATGGAGTGGGAGAGGGGCAGCCCACCCAGAGCTTGTGGGGAAGCCAGGCTCCTGGGAGGGAGCAACCACTGGGGCTGAGAGATCAGGCTCTCCGCTCCACACATTGTGCCTTTTAGGTCAGTGGAAGTGCTCCTGGTGAGGTCAGGCCCCCCACCCCAAGGAGGGTAGTGTGGACATCGCTTACTGCAGTAATTCCTGTGGTGGCTCAAAGTCAACCTAATAGAGCTCGACTTAGGTTTGGTATATAGATGTCCCCTTACAAGCAAAAGGATTTCTCTCACCCAAGAGCTTTCAGGAGTCCATGCTCACTGGAAAGCCTTCCAGCTAGGACCACTCCTCAATGATGCTCCTATTGTCTTTCAAGCGATCCTGCTTCACAAGTCACTTCCTGCTGCCCAGGCTGAGTCCAGCCAATGATCGCTCCCACAGCCAGAGTGGGTTTGGGGGGTGGAGGGAGAGAAAACCTGGATTTGTGCTGGAAATGGCCCAACTTGATTATCATACACATTGTAAGGAGAGTGATCACTTTAGATAAGCTATTACCAGCAGGAGAGTGGGGTGGGGGGAGGTATATTTTCATGCTTTGTGTGTATAAAAAGATCTTCTACACTTTCCACAGTATGCATCCGATGAAGTGAGCTGTAGCTCACAAAAGCTTATGCTCAGATACATTGGTTAGTCTCTAAGGTGCCACAAGTCCTCCTTTTCTTTTTGCGAATACAGACTAACACGGCTGCTACTCTGAAACCTAAACAACATAGCAACATCAGCCAGTTTTCTACTCCCAGCCTTGCACCCCGGGAATGTGCATCTTGGATTGCTCAGTCTGTTCACTGTGCTGGACAAACTCAATAATTTGTGGGTCATCCCCACAAAGGGGCCTGATTATCCACAGCCTTGTTCTCTCAAGTCAAATCCCCCAAACACTTCAATGAAAACACACAGCTCCAGACAAAATACTAAGAGCAGTTTATTAACTTGAGCAAGGGGGATTTTCAGGGATTGCAAGGGAGAAAGATGTAAAAGATCACAACTAGTTAAAAAAATAACATTTAAAAATGCATTTTAAATCCTAAATTTTACCAAGCTAAGGAAACAGGTTTTCCCACCTCACCTGCTGTTGCAGGCAGTTCACAGTTCTTAGTACCCAGGCTGGATTTCCTTCCAGTCTTGATCCACCCTCGCCAGTCCAATGCCCCTGTTGCCTTTCAAGCCTCTTGTTTCCTTCTGTCAAAATGGGAGAGGAGGGGTAAAAATGGAGGCAATTCTCCCTTGTTCTTTTGTACCACTCTCCTTTTTGAGGTTTACCCACCCCCAGTCAGTCTGAGGCCTAAGTGAACTACCAGCCTTTGCAACTCTCTTGTTCACAACTCACCTACTGGTGAATGGCCAGCTAAGCAATTAAGGGCCACTTAGCACCTAGCTGGTCTGCAGGTACCATTGTCTCTAAAGAGCTAGTCTGTGGGCGTTTTCCAGCTTTCCAGCATGTAACAAACATACAGCAAACTCTCATGGCTCCATGGACAGCGCTGATAGACACATTTTAACAGGACAATAATATTCTGCAGACGATGGCTTTTCCTAGGATACTTCACAAGACATACTTTGGAGAAGATTTATCATTTTGTAAACGTGGTGCCCATAAGAGTGTAGACCAGTGGTTCTCAAATGTTTCATTGGGCCCCCCCTTCTTTGTATCTGTGGTCATTTAGGCCCCCACTCTCACAAGCACATATATGGCCACCCAGCTCTAAAGACAGAGTCGTTGCTGGGGAGGCGCCCAGCTCTGAAGGCCTCCAATAGGAGCACAGAAGGAAGGGTGACGGAGTGAAAAGTGATATTCGTCAATATCGCTGTTCACAGCAGACTTATCACCCCATTGCCACCCTGACTTCTGCCCTGCTGCTCCACCTGGCTTTTGAGAGCCTGAGCCTGAGCCCACCTCCCACATAGGCCTGTTCCTTCTTCATCAGCCCCAGCCACCTGGGACCCACAGCCAGTGCTCTTTAAAGAAAACCCAAACAACCCACAGAGGTCACGCCTCTCTTGACACATTCCTCTGCCTCCCTTCGGAGGCCTGCCCCATAGTTTGAGAATTGCTAGTGTAGACAGTCACCATTGGGATTGGTAGCCAAGATGGTAACACCTACTCTTTTCTGTGTCTGGGATCCCCAGAGAAAATGTCCAAGCATGAGAGCGGAATAGATCCCATTAACATTAACCTTACAAAACAGTTTGGGGATTTCAGCTATACACATTCCCTCCATCCTTCAGCCCCTACCCGCAGCAATTTCAATGAGACTGGGCTAGAATTGGGCAGGTGGCATGGGCGACGGGTATAATGTCTGAATTATTGATATCTGAATTAACAGAATACAGGAACCCTTAGGATAAATTGTTAACCTCTAACAAGATATAGCTAAACATAGACCACTACAGTTACCCCTCTTCTTCCAAGTGTTTAACAATACATGTTTACATTTCAAACTCCAGCTTATCTAAGGTGGACACACTTTTATAAAGGTTAAATCTGAATCAATTACATGCGAGTTGTTTAACACTTTCTTGCAATGTGTGACAGAAGTTTAGATCCTGTGTGGATTCTCCCATGTTTAATGAGGTATGATCTCTGTGTGAAACTTTTCCCACAGTCCAAGCACTTAGAATATCAGGGTTGGAAGGGACCTCAGGAGGTCATCTAGTCCAACTCCCTGCTCAAAGCAGGACCAATCTCCAATTTTTGCCCCAGATCCCTAAATAGCCCCCTCAAGGATTGAACTCACAACCCTGGGTTTAGCAGGCCAATAGCACTGAGCTATCCCCCCACTCCCCCAAAATGAATCTGGCAGTGGTGGAATTTGAAGCCACGCCGCCAAAGAGACTGGAGCCTTAATCCAGTGCCTTAGACCGCTCGGCCACGCTACCTTCTGGGGGGTCTCTCTCCTGTATGGATTGCCTGATGTTTAACAAGGTCTGACCTCTGTATGAAACTTGTCCCTCAGTCCAAGCACTTGTGGGGTCTCTCTCCTGTGTGGATTGCCCGATGTTTAACAAGGTGTAGGAGGGGAACTGTGTGTGTGTGGTGGGGGAAAGGCCCAACTGGCATTCCCGGCAGGAATGGGGAGGGGAGAAGCTCCAGGTGGCTTCCCCGGCTCTTTCCATGGAATGGAGTATAGAGGGGGGCAGCTCACCCAGAGCCTGTGGGGCAGCCAGGCTCCCGGGAGGGACCTGCTGCTGGCGCTAAGAGACCAGGCTCTCAGCTCTTCCCATGGCCCCTCTTAGGTCAGTGGAAGCGCTCCTCATGAGGATGCACCCCACCGACCCAAGGAGGATAGTGTGGGCATTGGCTACCGCAGTCATTACGGTTGTGGCTGTAAATCAACCTAATATGAGTTAAGTTAGGTTTGGCGCACAAGCAAAAGGATTTCTCTCACCCAAAAGCATTCAGCAGCCTGAACTCACTGGAAAACCCTCCAGCCAGGATCACTCCCCCCCAAGTTCAATGATGCACTTTCAAGGTATCTTGCTGCCATGAATTGAAATAGGGGAGGGGAGATGACCAGAGGCCTTTTTTCCTCCTTCTCATACTCCGATCCTTGTTACTGGAAAAGTCTTTGCTGGGTCATGGGGTCAGGCAACTCCATGGCGTACAAGAGCTCCACACTGTGTGACAGCTGAATTGTAAATTTCTTTGTTTACCCCCCTTCTTCCTATTGGTGGACGGCCAGATAATAGATTTCTAACACCAATGGTCAATCCTTAGTCATCGCTGAGGAGTTAGTCTGTGGGCGTTCCCCAGAACGACGACATATTTCAGTAACAAGTAGGGTTACTATATGTCCGGGTTTTTCCAGAGAGAGCCTCATGAGCGGGGTTTTCCCATAACACCAAATGTCTGGGGGGGGTTTACAGAGCAGATGCACTGCAGCTCAGAACCGGCCCTAATTGGTCAGCTTCCCAACGGGTCCATGCCCCTGCATCCACAACTCATTGTTCCATTCCCCAGCATCTGCAGCTGATTGATTGCTGCCGGATCCCACCCACGGAGGCCCTAATTCCCAGCCTAGGGGAGGAGTCCCACAGGTAGGCGCTGACTGACAGCTGTCGCTGCGTTCTGGGCTTGTGACCGCCCCTTGCCACTGTGACTGTGACCAACGCTGCCCTCACCTTGTGAGTACCCCCACCGCACCCCCTCCAAAACCCCTCACTCTACCCCCCCCAGATCTCCATCCCCCCCAGTTCCCACCCCTCATCAGTGTCCCCTTTTTGGGCACCTGGAATATGCTCACCCCAGTAACAAACATAGAGTGAAAACTCCGCATTCTACATGCACTGGTCTTACACACATTTCAATGGCACAATATTCAACAGATCACGAGTTTTCCAATGATACCTCACCGGGCATACATTGTTCACAATACAGTATAACTGTGTATAAGTGGTGAAGATGGGGCACCAGGGGTTTAGTCACAAGAGGGATGAGTGTGGGATGAATGGGGCAAAGAGAGTCTCTGTCATCCCAACTCAGGACACGGTGGTACACGGGGAGGGGGTGACCAGCTGGGCTGTCAGGTTCCTCATCTCCCTCTGGCCTCATCGATGGGGGTTGGCCTGGCTTCAAGGCTGCCTCAGTCTATTGACATCCTCGGCTCCCTTCTTCCCTGTGCCCAAACTCGGCATCTCAGCAATAGGGAGATGCTGACTCCTTCCCCTATCATTTTTGGGGTGTCATTCATGGTCCTTTAGGTTTCAGGGGCAGCTTCACATGAAACTGACAAGCCAAGTGTAGTCACTCTGTGGCTGTGATGCAGTGAGTTCACAGCCTTAGCCATTTGGCTCTCAGGAGCAAATCCAGCAGTTTCCCAGCTCTGTTATTCCTGTCTTCTTCCTCTCCTAGCAGTATCTCACATCACTGCAGGGATCAGGCAGTAACTTTATTCTCCATTTCAGTCTCTGCCTCTTGCACTCTGCATCTAACTTGCACCATCCATGTCTGTGCTGAGATATTGATCACTCTCATTCTTTAAACAACACAAAAATATCTCCTGACAAAGTGTTAGATAAAAATTAAAATTAAATCTAATAAAGGACAATTCCAACAAACGATCATTTGTTTCCTGAAGTCCTCAATAAATCTGAGCTACATCCTGTCCAACTAAACTAATATCAAAGTATGTGACCTCATGGCCTTCACGAAGAGAGAAAAAACCACAGTCCAGGGTGGGTTATAAAACACTTTCACAGTCATAAAGTGAAATCTCAAAGAATCCTTTAAGGCTCAAAATCAGGAAAATAAATGCACCCATTTTCTTCTGTAGTGGCTAAACCGGCTTAATTTCTCATCTCATTATTCGGTTGTATTAGTTGCATCATTATAATAAAAGAAAGAGAAAGAAAGAAAAATCTTCCCATCTACAAATGATCTGGACTAAGCCTAGAAAAAGTCAGGAAGCAATTTTACCAATAGATGGAAACAGGGCTATAAGATCTGAAAGGTCAAACTGTGCTTTGAGGTTCATTGGGATTTCCCCACCCACTCTCAGGTCTGGGACACTTTCTTCCCAAGCCCTCAGCAGTCTGACTTAGGATCACAGACATCAAAACTGTGATTCCAAACATGGAGAGCCATGGACATGGTGCTAAGTGACACTGGGATGCGGAGGGGTAGAATTGGGTCAGGATAAAACTCTGCATTGCTGAGACAGAGGCTGATGTGTTGAGAGTGGAGTGCGACAGTGATGGGGGAAGGAGGGAAACCCTCGGACTCACCCCATCGCCCTGAAATAGCACAGAAGGTAAAACACCATATTTCACTGTCCCTGCTCCTATTCTTTTAGCATCTAGTTAATTCTGCTCCATAAGGAAGAAAATGAACAAAAACTAAATGCTTTTCAGCATGGCCCGGAGTAATGTGAGACTATCTGGGAATGAGACAATCTGGCCCCAAAGAGGAAACTCAGGGACTAGTGATCACTCTCCTAATGGGAGAGAGTTAGAACACATAAGTAAGCAGTCAAGGGACACCAGACCCAAGCAGCGATATGTGCTGGAGCCTTCTCCCTCCCCATTTTGTCACTGATATTTTTAATAAAACTCATGGAGAGATCATGGGATTCTGTGAATTTTTATTACCTGTGATCTATCCATGAGTTTTACTAAAAATATCCATGACAAACTCTTAGCCTTACACATAAGATGCTCGGGGTGAATTTACACTAGGAAATCTGGTGGAGGGTCACAGAGATGCGCTGGCTAATCCTGACCACGATTCCTACCATAGACAGATGCTCAGGAGCTGATGCTGCGGAGGTAGATGTGGGATCTCCAGGCTTCCCGCAAAAGGCCCTGTAGGAATCAGCCCCTCTCAGTGGCACTTTCTGAATGCAGAAGGGGCAGGGGGAAGAGGCAGAGGGGGTGAGTGAGGAGAAGCAGCACCTCTCTATCCCTGTGCTCTCCCTCACCTCCTATCTCGTGATCCCCAAACACTCGATAGCCCCAACACCCAGCTCCCCCTGCTTCCCAGCTCCACCAGCCCCAGCCATTCAATCCCCAGTGTCCTCCCCAGAACCCATTGCCCTGATGCCTTAATGTTGGATCCCCCAGAACCCAGCGCCCTGGGGGAATTCAGTGAGGGGAGCAGTTACCAGTCCCCAGGGACACTCCCCCTGCAAGGAACAGCGCCATGTAAGTGTGGGAGCCCATCTCAGGGGCTGGGGACAGGGGTATAGAGCGAAGGTGGGGCCTTGCCCAAGTGTCTTTCTCCTCATCTCCATATCAGGGGGATCCCGGCTGGGAAGGGAGAGGGGGGAACTTCAGCCAGGCAGAGGAAGCGGCTGAAGGAGTTTGTCTCTCTCCCTTCCCCCATCTGTGACCCATCAGCTCAGCAGCCAGGGCGGCAGCAAGGAAGAGGGGCTGATCTGGGCTTCTCCTCCTCTGCTTGGGGTTTGCTTAGACCAGGCAGAGCCAGAAGGTCACTGACCAGCTGATGATCAGCTGATGCTGGATCCTCACCCCAGCGATGGGCAGCTGGTTCTTTGGGAGCCAAACACCCCTGATATGTGTGGGAATGAGGAAATGGGTGTCACCATGGCCCTAGTCAGGGCCCTGAGAGAATTTCCCAGCTGTGTGGAGGAGTCTCTAATGTCCACTGTGTTTTAGCTCCACTTGGAGCATTTTCCACACTGAGAACATCGGAGAGGTTTTTTCCCTGTGCGGATTTTCAGATGCCTGATACTCCGGGAGCACCAAATGAAGCTTCTCCCACATTCAAGCTCTCTGTTTTGTGGATCACTGAAGTGTGAAGTCAAATTGAATCTTTTCCAGCAGTCAGGCTATTTCTGGGGTCTCTCACCCTTGTGGATCTTCTGATGTTTGGTGAGCTCTGAGCTCTTACTGAAGCTTTTCCCACACTCAAGGCATTTATAAGGTCTCTCCCTCATGTGGATTCTCCCATGTCGAGTAAGGTATGAGCGCTGACTGAATTTTTTCCCACAGTCCAAGCATTTATGGGGTTTTTCTCCCGTGTGGGTTTTCTGATGATTACTAAGTTTTGTTCTGTAAACAAAACTTTTCCCACAGTCAAGGCATTTGTAGGGTTTGTCGCCTGTGTGGATTCTCTGATGAGTAATAAGGTGTGTGTGCTGCCTGAAAGTTTTCCCACAGTCAAGGCATTTAAAGGGTCTCTCTCCTGTATGCACTCTCTGGTGTCTAATAAGTTGTGACTTCTGAATGAAGTTTTTCCCACAGTCCAAGCATTTATGGGGTCTGTCTCCTGTATGGGTTGCCTGATGTGTAATAAGTTTTGTTCTGTCAAGAAAACTTTTCCCACAATCAAGGCATTTATAGGATTTCTCACCGGTGTGGATTCTCTGATGCTTAATAAGGTTTGAACGGCAAATGAAACTTTTCCCACACTCAGGGCATTTATAGGGTCGTAATCCTGTGTGGATTCTCTGATGTGCAATAAGGTGTGAGCTCTGACTAAAACTTTTCCCACACTCAGAGCACTTGTAAGGTGTTTCTCCTGTGTGGATTCTCCTATGTTTAGTAAGGGATGAACCTTCCTTAAAATCTTTCCCACAGTCAAGACATTTATACGGTCTCTCTCCTGTGTGGATTCTCCCATGTTTAGTAAGCTGTGAGCTCTGACTGAAAGTTTTCCCACAGTCAAGGCATTTATGGGTTTTCTCGCCTGTGTGGGTTTTCTCATGTGTATTAAGGGTTGATTTCAAACTGAAACTTTTCCCACACTCAAGGCATTTATAGGGTCTCTCTCCTGTGTGGGTCCTCTGATGTGCAATAAGGTTTGAAGTTTGACTAAAACTTTTCCCACACTCAAGGCATTTATAGGGTTTTTCTCCTGTGTGCAGTCTCTGGTGCCTAAAAAAGTTTGACTTCTTACTGAAGCTTTTCCCACAGTCTAAACATTTATGGGGTCTCTCTCCTGTGTGGATTGCCTGATGTCTAGTAAGTTTTGTTCTGTCAACAAAACTTTTCCCACAGTCGAGGCATTTATAGGGTTTGGCCCATGTGTGGATTCTCTGATGCTTAATAAGGTGTGAGCGGCTAATGAAATTTTTCCCACACCCAAAGCATTTGTATGGTCTCTCTCCTGTATGGATTCTCCTATGTTTAGTAAGCTGTGAGTGCTGACCGAAAGTTTTCCCACAGTCCAAGCATTTATGGGGTTTCTCTCCTGTGTGGGTTTTCTGATGTGTTTTAAGGGTTGATTTCAAATTGAAACTTTTCCCACACTCAAGGCATGTATAGGGTCTCTCTCCTGTGTGCAGTCTCTGGTGTGTAATAAGGTGTATCTTCTGAATGAAGCTTTTCCCACAGTCCAAGCATTTATGAGGTCTCTCTCCTGTGTGGATTGCCTGATGTCTAATAAGTTTTGTATTGTCAATGAAACTTTTCCCACAGTCGAGGCATTTATAGGGTTTGGCACCTGTGTGGATTCTCCTGTGTTTAGTAAGGTGTGAACGACAAATGAAATTTTTCCCACACTCAAGGCATTTATACGGTCTCTCTCCTGTGTGGATTCTCCTATGTTCAATAAGGTATGAGTTCTGACGGAAAGCTTTCCCACAGTGCAAACATTTATGGGGTTTCTCTCCCTTGTGGGTTTTCTGATGTGTGTTAAGAGTTGATTTCAAACTGAAACTTTTCCCACACTCAAAGCATTTATAGGGTCTTTCTCCTGTGTGGATTCTTGCATTTTTAATAAGGAATGAACTTTTGGTAAAACTTTTTCCATTGTCAAGGCATGTATTGGGTCTCTTTCCTGTGTGCAGTCTCTGGTGTATAATAAGACTTGGCTTCTCACTGAAGCTTTTCCCACAGTCCAGGCATTTATAGGGCTTCCCTCCTGTGTGGGTTCTCTGATGTGTACTAAGTTTTGCACTGAAACGGAATCTTTTCCCACAGTCAAGGCATTTGTAGGGTTTCTTTTCATTGTGACTTGTCTGCTGGACTGTGGTTTCCTTGGGATCCTTGCATCCTCCGCCATGTTGAATGGATTCATCAAGTTGCATCCCGGGATAGTTTCCCAGCTGCATCTCTGATCTGTGTCGATCTCCCCAGGCTTCACCCTGTTCCAAGCACTGGGAAAAATTCCCTTCAGCTCTTCTCAAAAATGTCTCCTGCAGTTCCACTTTCTCAGGACCTTCCTGCTGCTGATTCTCCTCCTTGTTCTCACTCACTGTCCTATCACCTGCTGGGAGAGAGAGAATCCAGACAGGAGTCACTTCCTGAGCTGGGGAGAAAGAACAGAAAGGGGAATAGAAAACAGGGAAAACACAACACAGTGACTGTTGGGGAGATAGAGACATTGAATTCTGCCTCCACATCCCTCCCCAACACTCCCAGGGAAGTCAAGTCAGGGAGGAAATTCCCGACAGCTAACAGGATGGGTGGGAAGCTGTGACTGATCTTTGCCTTCATGATACGACACCTGCTGACTGCAGCCCTGACCTGGGTGAGAAGGGGCAGAACTGGGGGCTCCCGCTCACTGCACAGTTTGGGAGTCCCAGCTTTTTCCTTCACTCACCTGATGGTTTCTCTGCCAGTTTTCCTGACGCCTCACCTGTGTGGGTGCCTCTCGGGTTCTCCCTTTCCTTGGAGTCCTGGAGATCTGGGACCCACGGCTCTTCCCCTCGTTCCAGCCGGGCGATCAGGTCCGGTTTGGGAATGGGGACTCCTGCGCAGGGGGTGAAATCAGGCAAGGTCAGGGCGCAGAGAGCACTGGTAGACTATTTGCCATTAGGAACATTCCTTGAGTTTAACCTGACTCTACATGGGACTGTGGTAACCCAGACCCTTTGGGAGAAGCAGAAATCTGGGGGCACAGGGTTCTTGTTATACCCGCACCCGGAGGTCTCAGGATAGATGTGCTGAGGGGACTCGTTGACACACACACAATTTGGGTGCTAAGCTTCTGCCTATTTCCAAGCCTGCAGAACTGAGAGCCCTCCCCACGGCTGCAGCTAGTCCCAAGAGGGCAGGTGAAAGGTGTTTGAAGGAGAAATAATAAAGGCAGGACAATACCCTTCTTCTGGCCCCTTGAAAGCTGGAGAGATGGGGATAAATTAGCCTGTCCATTAGGTTTCTGATTCCCCTGTTCCCTTGAATGGGGTATGGAGATGCAAGTCTCTCTCTCACTGCAGCTGTGGTCTACACGACCCTCCCCCCCAATCCAACTGACCAGGGAAGAACCTGACCAGATTCAGACACGCAGACCCCACGGCTTCTAATAACCGAGGGGACAGGAATCCCTTACCCAGCGAGGTCACTGTCTCATAGTTCTCCTGCATGACGTCCCTGTAGAGGGCTCTCTGAGCGGGGTCCAGCAGAGCCCCCTGCGCCTGGGTGAAATACACAGCCACCTCCTCGAAGGTCACTGGCCCCTGAAACAAGAGTCCCCCACTGACTACGTGCTGCCCCTGCCAGAATCCCACTAGTCACAGTGGGGAAAAAACAAAACATTGAAGCTCTGGGAGGGCTGGAGAAGCAGAAACCCACCCCTTCCCTGCTCAGAGGAGCTATGTGGCTTCAGCAGGGTGGGAGAAGGTGAGAGCTCCTTGTCCCCCACAGCACACGGAGCAGGGCAGGGTCTTCTCATTTCCCACACACCTGCCACCCACAGGCAGATACGGGAAGCAGAGCTCCGAGCCAGGGACAGGGACAGGAATCCCGACAGTTTCCCTTCGTATTTCACAGCAGCCTCTGGCCAGTGGGGTCAGGCTCCAGCACTGGGAGTCTGGTCAGTTTTCCCAGCCCTGCCCAGAGGGCTTGGGTCTTGTTTTAGAAATGGGGGAATGTTTATAACACCCTTCTCCTCCCTGCCTCTCCCTCACGTCATCCAGCTGCTCCCTGAAAATCCCCTACCTGAGCTGGCTCCACCACAGCCATTTCCCTGCCCTGTCTCCTGGAAGACGGGAACCATCTGGAGCGAAACGTGGATGCGATTCCTCAGCCTGTCAGAGGAGCAGGGAGATTGGGCAGGTTTCATGAGAGGCTGGAGTCCATGTCACTCCCCGATTCCCCCCAGGCTCTCTCCCTGCAGACAGACGCTCTGATTCTATGATTCTGCCATGCTGGGAACAAACCCAGTTAGTTTATTACCACCCCAGCCAGGCCCCCACCCCCCATGAGAACTTAACCCTCCGGGGACCCTTTTAATCCTCCCCATAACAGCATCTCTGCATGAAATGCTGGAAAAAGAGCAGAATCAAAGGAGTCACTTCAGGGTACTGCCCCACAGTGTATTGTGACCCCCTCTAGCTCTCCCCTGTCTCCCTAAGTAGCGCGGTGCTCAGCAGAGTGAGCAACTGGCTTTTCCTCTCTCAGCTCCTGCCCTTGTTCCCAGGAGAGTCAGTCTGCTCAGGTGGATGCAGGGAATAGATCTGGGCAGAGCTGGGAACCTCCTCCCCACTTGTTGCTCCTACTGCCCCTTACAGTCTCTCCACTGTCCCTTTTTATCTTCTTCCCTCTCCCTGGGAGAATGGGTGACTGCCCCACTGACATGGACCTTTGTCTCATTAGGCAGATCAGCCCCTGACACTGGTAACGGGGGGTTGAACCTGGCTGTGTCACTGAGGGCAGCAGCTCTGGGACTTGCAGACCCAGGGAGCTCCCTCTCCTTGTAGGCCAAACTCACCAGCCAGTCCCTGAAAGGCGCCCTTTGTGCAGAGTCATTTCCCTGCCTGGCTCCAGCTCTTTCCCCAGGTCTCTCCATCACCTGCAGGCTCAGGCTCAGGTACCCTAGAGGCTGGTTCCAGCGGGGTATGAGGAAGCGGGAATGCTCTTAACGTTTTTTTCTGAATACTGTGTGTGCCTCACTTTCCCCATGTGTTACTCAAGTATTGGGGGTGGGATACGGGTGGGATACAGGTGATTGTGGACATCCCTAGAGGGCAGGTGTGACTGGAGACTGGCTGCCTGGGCACAGAGACACTCTGTGGCTGACACTCTGTATCCTGACAAGCAATAGCTGGAGTCCGTCCTTTGCAAGAAGCCAGCTGAAGGTGGTGGAGAACAATCAGAGAGGGGGAGGCCAGGTGACCTGTTTTCCTGGGAAGGAGAGAAAGCACGGAGGAGGGGCAGCTGGGCATCACTGAGGATGGGGGGCTGAAATCGGGTCAGTCTCCTGTTTTAGGACTCTGTGGGGAGAGCCCAGGGCTCTGGACTCTGGATTCCCTTTGAGCCAGACTTTGCTGAATGCTCCTGATTTCTGTGCTAACAAGCTCTGTTCTACGCTGTCTTCTCAGCGACCAACAAACCCTTCTGTTTTCGAAGCCAGCTGAGAGTCACCATGGTGGGGTGCATGGCCCCTGTGAGGGGTGTGTCAGGCTTCCCCAGGTATCCCATCCAGGTGGACTCCCTGCGGGGAGCTCGCAGTGTGAACAGGGGTGCTGAATACTACGAGGTCAGACCCAGGAAGCTTCTTGTCCTGGTGAGAGTGTGCTCCGAGGGGTGACACACTGCACCAGAATCCTGCCTGGCTTCATTCAGAGCCATTCCAGAGCTCCGAGACTGTGACTGTGTGACACAGGGCTGTCGTGAACACCTACCTCCCCTCCAAGCTCTGATTGCCTCAGCTCTCAGGTGAGTAAAGAAGGAGTGGCCATGCCAGGTGGCTGGCCTGCAATGAAAACATCCGATGGAGCTCTGGAAACAATTTAATACTGTACACAGCAATGATGATTGTGAAGCTTGGTTGAGGTGGTGAAGTCAGAGGGTGGGATATTTCCCAGGGAATGCCTTACTGCTAAATGATGAAGTAGCACTCGGCTGAGCCCTCAAGATTTAACAACACTGTTGCTAATGTAGCCTCACACTCTACAAGGCAGCACGAATGAAGGGAGGAGAGACAGCGTGGAAGACAGAGACACACACCGTGTGTGTGAGAGAGAGATGTGCATTGCCCCTTTAAAGTAGGCTGACCGCATTCTAAGTACATTGCCTTTTTAAGTAGATCAGCAAGTTGATATAGCAGCTGCTGCCAGCAAGCTCCCTCCATCCTGAGCCCTGTCGTGTCCCCCACACTGCTCTGTGGAGGTAGGGGGGCAGAAGCAGGGGAGGGGGACACCCTGACATCAGCACCCCTCTTCCGCCCCCTGCACAGCAAGTAGGAGGTTCACGGGAGCAGCTCCAAGGCCACACAGGGAACTCAGGGGAGCTGATGGGGGGCTGCTGGTCTACCCTGGTTCCAAGCTCCCAACGCTAGCTCCAATGGGCTGCTCTTTCTGCAAGCAGTGGACAAAGCAGGTGGCTGCCAAACAACGTTATAAGGGAGCCTTGCGGAACTTTAAATGAGCATGTTCTCTAATTCAGAGGTTCTCAAATTGTGGTCCATGGACCATCAGTGGTCCACGAGCTCCATTCAGGTGACCCGGGGATAGTTCCCTCTAAGGTGCATGCCTGGGCAGCCGTACATGAGAAAATGAAGGGCCAGCCACCTAATTAGTGGAGCTGCGCAGACGTGGCTCCACTAATTAGGTGCCTGGACCCTGGAGAAGATGCACATGTAAGCTCAGGTGGTGGCCTTGGGGAGAATAAGAGGTGGGTGGGAGGGGGCAGTGGTGAGAGAAGAAGGGGTGGGGGAATTTGGGACATACAGGGCTGCAGCGGCTCCAGGGCTCCAGCTGCCGGGGAGAGAGCCTCCTTCTTCCCAGGCCCAGGTTGGGAGCTGCTGCGGTGGGGGAGAGAGGGAGAGATCCGCCCTCCTTCCCAGTCCCAGCTCAGGGGCTGCCACGGCAGGGGAGAGAGGGCACATCCATCGCATTAGAAAGGTTAAAGACGACTGATATTAAAATATGGGTTGTGTACTTTTATGTGTAGAGCAAAAAAGCATTAATTATTATTAAGGGTTTTTTATATATATAGCACTTTTATCCAAAGCGCTTTACAATAGTTAGCTAATGGGACAAGCAACATTTGGAAAGATCATTACGTGGTCCACCGAGACCCTCAGCAATTTTCAAGTGGTCTGCGAAAAAGAAAGTTTGAAAACCACTGCTCTATTGATTAGCAATGTAACAACAAAACAATGTTAACCAGGACGACTTTAAGTGAGGAGTTACTGTATATTGGCTTACAAGGCAGGTGTGTGGAGGGGGAGTGCGGGGGGGGGGGCAGAACTTGGATCTGTTCTGGGAACAACCAAAAAAATATACAAACCCCTGAATGCTGTCTGTCCAAGTTACATTTTCGTGGCAATGCCTAATTCGGAAGAGATACAGTTTAGCTACCCTGTGGTTAGCGAGCAGGGAGATGCTGAGCTCAGAGAGTCTTTACGGTTTAAAGCACCAAAACTGTGGATCAATCGGCTCATTCTCCTAGGACAAGAGTGCCCCCACTTGGTCTGGGCAAGTTGCTTATAAAGGGGATCCCTGCACAGTACAGCACAGCAGGATCTGCCATGACACTATCCGGCCTTTGCTCTCCTGCTCATGAAGGATGTCCTGTCCTTTGCAGGAGAGAGAGAGAGGAGGAGCAACATCACCTTAAATTTCAACCTCAACCCCTTTCATAAAATGCTGACAGGCCAAAGCTGTGAAATATCATCATGCCGTTTCTACACAAGGCAACACTCAGGGAAGATGAGATGAGCGCCCTGCTGCTTCGCGCCTTCTCTTTGGACTTGAAACATCGAATGTGGGTTGCACCTGGACTATCCAAGCTTTAA
Source organism: Lepidochelys kempii (assembly GCF_965140285.1). Classification (NCBI taxonomy): domain Eukaryota; kingdom Metazoa; phylum Chordata; order Testudines; family Cheloniidae; genus Lepidochelys; species Lepidochelys kempii. The sequence continues at coordinate 44,989,813 of NC_136393.1, read as the reverse complement.
ACATGTTCAAGAAGAGATCAAAGGTCTGACGATTTACAGTATTGGGGGGAAGGTCTCCTGCACTTGTCTGTGGTTGCCCTGACCGCCACTGTCAAAATTAAAGCCACCTTACTTCTGAATAAGAGCGTCCACACAGGGGTTTGAAGCCCTGGGATTTATTGGCATTAACTTTACACTGTTAGCATACAGACAAGCTGTGAGGAAGGAAAGGAAAGGGAACATGGGAGGTGGTGGGAGAGTGCTAACTTTTTAGGTTTTGGTGCTAACTCTTTAGTTTTAAATGTTTTCATTTCTTTTCCAGGACGCCCCCACAAACAGGCGCAGACATTCAGAGGCAGCGCTTGGCAAAGGAACAGGAGTAGTAGCCACCCAATCCAGATCAGAGTTTTCAGGCCATGAACAATAATGGGTCATTTACCATCAGAATCAGCGGCAGAGTCTGCGTCCATAAGAAAATGGGCGTATTTACCATGGCGCAATTAACCTGTATTAGCGTAGCAGCCGTGTTAGTCTGTATCCGCAAAAAGAAAAAGAGGACTTGTAAATTTGTTAATCTCTAAGGTGCCACAAGTCCTCCTTTTCTTCTAACCTGCATTAGCTATCCCGTTGCAAAACCATAAAAGAAAGGGTGAGGTGAGCACTGTGTGTGTCCTGACCAATGCAAAGGAGAAACAGAGCGATTCCTTTTTAAAATGATTTGACTTGGGCCGTACAAATCGGTACACGTGCCAGAAGGAAGAACATCCCTGAAGTGGATCACAACAAAGAATGTAGCATCCATAAAAGGCTGGGAACTTAAATAGGCCATTAGAAGTACAAACAATGTGGTAGAAAAATCCACATCAATGATGCATGCAATAAATGAAGTCAGAGAAAAGTGAAGTGGGCACTTCCGAGTGTGCAGGATGGGGGGTTACTTACAGAAATAAGGTTTTAAAATCAATTTTCAATTGCAAGGGGGTGCTGGGAAATCATGTTCCCAGAAGGAGGGATAGCTCAGTGGTTTGAGCATTGGCCTGCTAAACCCAGGGTAGTGAGCTCAATCCTTGAGGGGGCCATTTGGGGGATTGGTCCTGCTTTGAGCAGGGGGTTGGACTAGATGACCTCCTGAGGTCCCTTCCAAGCCTGGTATTCTATGATTCTAAGGGTAAAATGGCATCATATGTTACAGGATTATACAACCAGCCTAGATATATGGACCTTTTGGAAGGGGTAGCAGTAAACCTATGAAGCTAGTACACCCCAAAGGCTCAGACACAAAAAGATAATAAGACAAAAACAAAATGTATTCATTTCTTTATTTAAATTCTAGACTGTTGGGTGCATAACTCACGGGGTTTGAATTCTTGGGGTTGTCAATTTGTCTTGGGGTTGCATATCTATGCTTAGCAAAACAAAAAAACACAGAAAGTTCCTTTTGAGAAGCCCTGTATAGGAGAGGTTTCAGAGTAACAGCCGTGTTAGTCTGTATTTGCAAAAAGAACAGGAGGACGTGTGGCACCTTAGAGACTAACCAATTGATTTGAGCATGAGCTTTCGTGAGCTACAGCTCACTTCATCGGATGCATACTCTAAGGCCCTTAGGGACAGATTTTCAAAAGGATTTAGGCCTCTAGTGGCATATTACAAAGTATCTAGGTGCCTTGAAACTTCTGGCCTTTAGTGAATATTTGGGAACCAAGTTCTGTAGACAAATGGGACATGGGATAAAGCACTAGGGTGCTGGACAGAGAGACAAAGAAATTGGCTAAAGCAAGACCCACTGGTGGAGCAAAGGAGACTGAAGGGGGTTTGAGCCAGCACTGAACTCGAATTACAACACTGCAATAGAAACAGGAACTGTTACACTAGACACACGGGGAGATGTGGTAGCTGATCGGGATGTAAAAGCGTAGCCGGTAAACATTAGGCTGACCGGTTAACCGGCCTTAACCATTAACTCCGGCAGCCCCATGCGAGCCGGAGGGAGCCCAGCGCCCGTCTCGGCCACGTGGCCGCGGCAGACCCTCAGACGGATCCCAGCCCCCTTCCAGCGCCTCTGCTCCCATCCCCGCACCCCGCAGGCCCTGACTGTGCCCCTGGGCCCCTCTCCTTCCCCTGCCCCCAGCTGGGGCACCCCACAGTCCATCCAGTTTGGCCTCTGCCCACCTTCTGCCCCTCCCTATTTGCCCCCCTCGGATCTCCCTGAGCTGCAGGCTCTGTCCACAGCAGCGCGGCCAGGGAAACAAAGCAGCTGGGGGGGGGGGGGCGGTAACGTGATCCTGCCCCCGCCCCGCACACACCGGGAGCTGGCGGCAGCTTTCCTGGGCCCGGGGCAGGGAATCGCAGCCAGCTCAGCTGGGAGCAGCCTGGGGCCAAACCCGCCCCCTGCAGCCCGGGGGTGACGGGGGGGGCGGGTCTCTCTTACCTTCCCCCCGAGCGGGGCCCCCCGGGGCAGGGGCCGGGCCGGGAAGGGGCCCTGGCCGGGCTGGGGGCTCTGCCCTGGGAGAGGCTCCCGGGGAGCAGCGGGCAGGGCCCGGCTGGAGGTTCCCCTCTCGCGGCTGCGGCCCGGGCTCCGGGCTCCCAGCACCAGCCGCCAGGGCTCGGGGATCTCGCCGGGAGCCAGAGTCCCCGCAGCGGCTGCGAGTCACTTCCTGGGCCGGGCCTGAGCCCCGCGATCCTCCCCCCAGAGCCGCCCCCCAGCCGCTCCTGGGTCCTAGCGATCAACTCACCGAAGGATCAGCATCCCTGTGCCCGGCTCCTGTTACACTCACAGGCTCCAAGGTCACAAGGGACCATCATGAGCATCTTGCCCAGGGGTTCTCACCACCAAATTTTTCGTGGTCTCAGAGTGTGGCCAGCAACTCTCGCTGGTGGCGGTTCTGACACTTTTTCTTAAAATACTTAATTAACTTTAGGACAAACCAATAAATATGCCCTCGGGTAAGTGTGGGGGGGACACAGTCCTGCTATTGTGGGGAACACAGCCCCGGTGGAATTGGCGAGCGAAAGGATCTGAGTCCTCGCTCCCACTCCCTTCACCCAGAACTTCTCTCCGCATCGGGCTCGCTAAGGCCTTGCTTTAACCTGCCCCCCTGGTCACAGGCTACTGGCACTAATTCAAAATGTCTGGTTGTCTCAGCTGGCTGGGCCAGATTTGTAGGGGAGAGAGAGAGAAGGTAAAAGGAGAGAGAGTAGAAGGGGGAGGGAGGGAGGGTGGCATAGTAGTTTAGACCAGTAGGAAGGAAACAGATGCGTGAGGGGAAGGCTGGCAGCAGAACCTCAAGTCTCACATCCCAGGGGGAGTTCAAGATTTAGCCTAAGACGAAGGAGTTGAGGATGTCAGCTGGTTCCCCTTCACTGGTTTGCCCTGCTTAGCTTGCCTTTCAGGATCAGGATGATGAAAGCCCAACGGTGCCATGCTGGTGGGTCCCAGGAGACAGCGGGTGTGAGACATACCCCAGGGTACAAATCTGGACTGTTGAACTGCTGAATTCTGCATCCCAGGGCATGTTTTACACTGTTGCCCTGTGCGAACAACAAACCCCTCCACGCTCTGCTCACACACAGCCACCAGCCTTCAAACTCACTCCTGGCTGCACTGTACTGAGTGTGACTAGCCAGACACTCATGAAGTTACTAAAGGACTCAGCAACATCAGCCAGTTTTCTACTCCCAGCCTTGCACCCCGGGAATCTGCATCTTGGACTGCTCAGTCTATTCACTGTGCTGGACAAACTCAATAATTAGTGGGTCACCCCCCCCCACACACACACAAAGGGGTCGGATTAGGTCATAGCCTTGTTCTCTCAAGTCAAATCCCCCAAACACTTCAAGGAAAACACACAGGTCCAGACAAAACACTAAAATGCATTTATTAACTGGAACAAGGAGGTTTTCAGGGCTTACAAGGGAGAAAGATGTAAAAGGTCAGAACTGGTTAAAAAATAAAATTAAAACATGCATTTTAAATCCTAAATTCTACCAGTCTAAGGAAGATGCGAAGCAAGCAGGTTTTCCCACCCCACCTGCTGTTGCAGGCAGCTCACAGGATCCAGGCTGGATTTCCTTCCTGCCTTGGTCCGCCCTCCCCTGTGGCCTTTCAAGCCATCTTGTTGCCTTCTGTAAAGATGGGAGAGGAGGGGTAAAAATGGAGGCAATTCTCCCTTGTGCTTTTATACCACTCTCCTCTTTGAGGTTCACCCCACAGCCGGGGGGCAGGTGACAGTCAGTCTGTGGCCTAAGTAAGCATCCAGCCGTCTTTCACATCTGGGGTTTTCAACCTTTTTCTTGCTGACGCCCCCTTCTGCATCCTATAAAAACGCCAGGGTGCATGTGGGGGGGGAGGGGGGGAGGAGTGTGGGGCTCCGGGCCGGGGGGACACCCTTGGGCATAGCCATAGTTTTACTTCTATTGGGGGGGGGGTCAAGGGCTGGCGGGGCTCCAGGGAGGAGGCAGCACCTCCACCCCCTTACTCACTCAGGAGGCCACCCACCTGTCTGGGTAGTGGGGGGATGCAACCAAAAAACATAACTCAGTGGAGGGGACTCAGCTCAAAAAGTTAGAAAACTGCTTAGGGTTCAAGCAGGAGGTAGCTAGGGGCTGTGTGGAGGCAGGGGGTAGCTATGGGTGCAGGAAGGAGGTAGCTAGAGGCTGGGTACTGGCAGGGGGGGTTCCCAGTACAACTCACAGCTTCAGGGGGCATTGGGGGTCCCAGCTTCAGCCTCCCCACTGCTCCGAGATTTGGAGATGCTGGGGGCCACACCGGCTTCTGCCTCCCCCCTGCTCCCGGCTTCAGGGATAGGGGGCCTGCCAGCTTCAGCTCCACACTGCTCCCGGCCGGGGTAAGGGGGGGCCCCCGGCTTCAACTCTGCGACGCTCCTGGCCGGGGCGGGGGAGCCCAGGAATGTTGACAGACACATTTTAACCAGACAATAATATTCAGCAGATGACGACTTTTCCTACGATACCTCACAAGACATACTTTGTAGATTTCTCATTTTGTAAATGTGGTGACCATAAGAGTGTAGACCAGTGGTTCTCAAATGTGTTTCAGTGCCCCCCCCTTCTTTGTGTGTGTGGTCATTTACGCCCCCACCCTCACAGGCACATACATCGCCATTGAGCTCGAAAGGCAGAGTCGTTGCTGGCAAGGCCCCCAGCTCTGAAGGCCTCCAGCAGCAGCACAGAAGGAAGGGTGGCCACGTGAAAAGTGATATTCCTCAATATCGCTGTTCACCGCAGACTTATCACCCCATTGCCACCCTGACTTCTCTGCTGCTGCTCCACCCGGGTTTTGAGAGCCTGAGCATTTATCCCCACCTCCCACATAGGCCTGTTCCTTCTTCATGAGCCCTAGCCACGTGGGGCTGACAGCCCGTGCTCTTTCAAAAAAAAAAAAACAAAACCCTCACAGATCATGCCTCCCTTGGGAGGCCTACCCCATAGTTTGAGAATTGCTAGTGTAGATCGTGACCGTTGGAACTGGCAGCCAAGATGGTAACACCTACTCCTTTCTGTCTCCGGGATCCCCAGAGAAAATACCCGAACAGGAGAGTGGAGCAAATCCCATTAACATTAACCTTGCAAAACACATTTTGGAGATTTCAACTATTAACATTCCCTCCATCCTTTAGCCCCTACCCCCAGTGATTTCAATGTGACTGAGCGAGAATTGGGCAGGTCACAGGGACGATGGATATAATCTCTGAATTATTGATCCCTGAATTAACAGAATACAGGAACCCTTTGGATAAATTGTTAACCTCTAACAAGATATAGCTAAACATAGACCACTACAGTTACCCCTCTTCTTCCAAGTCTTTAGTAATACACGTTTACATTTCAAACTCTAGCTTATCTAAGGTGGACACACTTTTAAAATATCTCTCTAAAGGTTGAATCTGAGGGTAAATCTCAGTCAGTTACATGCAAGTTGCTTAACGCTTTCTTGCCATGGATTCTCCCATGTTTAATGAGGTCTGACCTCCGTATGAAACTTCTCCCACAGTCCAAGCACTTGTGCGGTCTCTCTCCTGTGTGGATTGCCTGATGATTAACAAGGTCTGACTTCCTCTTGAAACTTTTCCCACACTCAAAACACTTGTGGGGTCTCTCTCCTGTGTGGATTGCCTGATGTTTAACAAGGGTTGACCTCTGTATGAAACTTTTCCCACAGTCGAAGCACTTGTGTCTCTCTCCTATGTGGGTTGCCTTATGTTTCACAAGGGTTGACCTCTGTCTGAAACTTTTCCCACAGTCCAAGCACTTGTGGGGTCTCTCTCCTCTGTGGGTTGCCTGATGTTGAACAAGGTTTGATCTTTGTATGAAACTTTTCCCACAATCCAAGCACTTGTGGGGTCTCTCTCCTTTGTGGATTGCCTGATGTTGAACAAGGTTTGACCTTCGTAGAAAACTTTTCTCACAGTCAAAGCACTTGTGGGGTCTCTCTCCTGTGTGGGTTTCCTGATGATTAGCAAGATCTGACTTTCGTTTGAAACTTTTCCCACAGTCCAAGCACTTATGGGGTCTCTCTCCTGTGTGGATTGCCTGATGATTAACAAGCACCGACCTCCATTTGAAACTTTTCCCACAGTCTAAGCACTTATGGGGTCTCTCTCCTGTGTGGATTGCCTGATGATTAACAAGCACCGACCTCCATTTGAAACTTTTCCCACAGTCTAAGCACTTAAGGGGTCTCTCTCCTGTGTGGCTTTTCTCATGTGAATTCAGTGCTGACTTTGAACTGAAACATTTCCCACATTCAATGCATTGAATGGGCTTCTCTCCAGTGTGGCTTCTCCTACGGTTATTAAGATCTGAGCGCTTACTGAAGCTTTCCCCACTGTCCAAGCATTGAAGAGGTTCCTCTCCAGTATGGATTGTCTGATGTGTCGCAAGCTGTGATCTCACAATTAATCCTTTCCCATACTGCAGGCAGTGCCAGGATGTCTCTTCTTTGGGATTTGTCTGCTGCACTCTGGGATCCTCGTCTCCTTCTCCACCATTAATAGATTCATCCACTTTCTTCCTTAGGTAGTTTCCCAGAAGCCTCTCTGACCTGTGCCAATTTCCCAAGGCTTCTCCTTGCTCCCAGCAATGGGAAAAATTCCCTTCAGCTCCTCCTAGAATGGTTCCCTGCGGTTCCACTTCGCCAGGAACTTCCTCATGATGATTCTCCTCCTTGTTCTCACTCCCTTGCTCAGCACCTGCTGGGAGAGAGACAATCCAGACAGGAGTCATTGTACTGGGGAGAAAGAGGAATAGCACTGAGGGAAAACCCAACACAAAGACTGAGCAATTGGATTCTGCCTCCACATCCCACCCAAACACTCACAGGGAAGGAGAGTCGGGAAGGAAATTCCTGCAGCTAAGAGGCTGGGTGGAAAGGCGTGAGCTATATCTACTAACCACAACCCTGCTCTGGGTAAGATGAGGAAGAACTGGGGGCGTTACTCACACCATATTTTGGGATTCTCAACTTTTTCCTTCATTCCCTGGATGGTTTCTCTGTCAGGCCTCACCTGTGCGGGTGCATCTACGAAGCCTTCTTTCCTCACAGGCCTGGAGATCAGGCACCCACGGCTCTTCCCCTCGTTCCAGCAGAGCGATCAGCTGAGGTTTGGGAACGGGAAATCCTGTGCAGAAGGTGAAATGAGTCCGGATCAGGGTGCATGGAGCATTGGTGGAGGATTTGTCACTAAGGACATTCCGTGAGTGGAACCTGTCCCTGTGCTCTGCTGGAGGAACGGGGAATCCAAGAGGAAGGGAACAGGGTCGCTGAGCCCCGTTGCACAGAGGACATTGTCTGGGGAGGTGAGTTGAATTATTGCTACACCCTCACTAGGCGTTCCCAGGATCTGTGCGCTCTGGGGGCCTTGCTGGCTCACACACACCTCTGGACTTAAACCCCTTCCTCTTTCTAAACCTGCAGAGCCCAGAGCCCTCCCCATGCCTGGAGCTATTCCCAAGGAGGGAGGTGAACAGGGACTGTGTGTGCAGCCGAGAAACAACAGGATAATGATGTATTTATGCCCCTTTGAAAGCTGGAAGGGTGGGGAAGGTTTAGCTTGTCCATTGGGTTTTGACACCCTTGTCCCACTGGAGAGGGTACGGAGATGCAAGTCTCTCTCATGGCAGCTGTGCATTATGAAACCCATTTGCCTCTGATCTAACTGACAAGGGAAGAACCTGACCAGATTAAGACACGCACACCCCACGGCTTCTAATAACTGAGGGGACGGGAATCCCTTACCCAGCGAGATCACCGTCTCATAGTTCTCCTGCATGACATCCGTGTAGAGGGCTCTCTGAGCGGGGTCCAGCAGAGCCCCCTGCCCCTGGGTGAAATACACAGCTACCTCCTCGAAGGTCACCGGCATCTGAAAAAACAAGGGTCCCCCACTCAGCACCTGCTGCCCCAGGCACTATTCACAGGGAAGGAGGACCATAAAAGCTGAATTCCCCCACCTCCCTCAGTCCCTGCTCAGAACAGCCAGGAGGCTTCAGAAGGTGAGAGTTCCTTGTCCCCACCAGCACATGGAGCAGGGCAGGGTCTTCTCATTTCCCACACGCCTGCCAGCCACAGGCTGATATGGGAAGCAGAGCTCTGAGCTGGGGACAGGGACAGGAATCCTAACAGCTTCCCTTCGTATTTCACAGCAGCCTTTGCCCAGTGGGTTCAGGCATCGGCAGTGGGAGTCTGGTTTGTTTTCCCAGCCCCGCCCTGAAAATCCCCTACCTGATCTGGCTCCAAGACAGCCATTTCCCTTCCTGGTCTCCTGGAAGACGGGCCAATCTGGAGCGAAACGTGGACGTGATTCCTCAGCCTGTCGGGGCAATGGGGGGAGGTTCCAGAAGGGGCTTGTGTCCATGACACACCGCGATTCCCCCCAGGCTTTCTCCCTGCAGACAGACACTCTGGGCTCTGCCAGGCTGGGAAAACCCTCAATCACATTATCACAACACAGACATGGATCCTCCCCCCAGCACTGAACCCCTGAGACATTTTCAACCCTCCCAGGGACAGTCTCTCAGACAAATGCTAGAAAAGAGCTGAATCAAAGAAGCCACTTTGGGGCTCCCCCCTGACATTGGCCCCAAGGGCAGCATGTCGGCCAGGGCAGGAACTGACTTCTCCTCCATCTAACTCTCCTGGACACAAGGGGAGGAGCTGTCTGCCCTGGGGTGATGCAGGGAAGGGATCCAGGCAGGGCTGGGAGCTGGGAACCTCCCTCCCCACTTCCTGCTCCTGCTGCCCCTTTCAGGTTTCCCCTCTGCCCTTTCTGTCTCCTTCCCTCCCTCCTCTGCTTGGGAGAACTGGGGACTGTCCCGTTCCCATGGGCGTTTGCTCTCCAGGGTGAGCCGGGCTGGGTCACTGAGGGCAGCAGCTCGGGGACCCCGCAGACCCATGGGGAGCCCCTCCCCCTCTGGTACAAACTCACGAGCAGGTCCCTGAAAGGGGCCCTTTGTGCAAAGTCACTATCCTGCCGGGCCCCAGCCCTGTCCCCCCGGGACTCCCCATCCCCTGCAGGCTGCGGCTCAGGGGCTGGTGTGGGCAGAGCCCGCGGCAGCCACGGGGGCTGGTTCCAGGCTCAGTGAAAGTCCCCACCCGGGCTGGGCCCAGAGGAGGGGGGGGGCGTTAATGAAGGTCTGTCCCTGGCCCAGCCACATAGCGGGAGCAGCAGTTTCACACTCTGGGCTCTCAGGTAGACAGCAGTGTCTGAGCCAGGGAGCTCAATTCAAGGGCTCTGACATCAGGAGCAGAGACAGGTATCAACCTCCTCCTCTCCCTCAGCCAGACCAGGAGCCCTCTGCTGGCAGCAGCTCATGCCTTGAGCCTCCCTGTCCTGCCCCTGCAGCCCCCAGGGACAGGCAGGCGGAGGCAGATCCCATTGGCCCATCCATGCTCAGAGCCAGCAGTGACTCCGGTCTGACTCCGGTGTGGCTGAGATCTGGATCCTGCCTGGAAATCAGACCAGGGCCCTGGGCAGCCCCCAACACTCAAGAGACACGGACCCCACCAGCGTGGGTGTGTTGGACAATAATACACTGGGAGCCGGGTGCGTGGGGGGGGGGGGGTAAGAGGGGCCTGGATATTTGCCTTGTAGCTTCTGACCCCGTCTGGTTGCTGGGTGGGGCAGCCCCTCCCCCTCTCCTGCCCCATGGGGTGGGGGAGCTGCCTTGTCTCTCTCCCCATCCCTTCTCCCCGACCTCTACCCCTACCCTCTATCCCTCCGGTCCCCAGCCTCCCCTTTCCACATCCCCCCATTTCCCTCGCAGTGACCCCCCCTCAGAGTTTCCCTCTATTGCAGCCCTGTTCCCATCCGCCCCATAAGTCTCCCCGATTCCCCTCCATCGCCCCATCCTCCCTTCAGCCACCCCTGGCCCCATCCCATCGTACCCCTCACACACCCCTGTTCCCCCTTATCTACACCCCTGCTCCTCTTCCCGCTCCCACCCCTTCAGCCCCCCAAGAGTGGCTCCCCCCGCCCCGCACACACCGGGAGCTGGCGGCAGCTTTCCTGGGCCCCGGGCAGGGTATCGCAGCCAGCTCAGCTGGGAGCAGCCTGGGGGGCGGCTGGTCTCTCTTACCTTCCCTCTGAGCGGGGCCCCCCTGGGGCAGGGGCCGGGCCGGGAAGGGGGCTGGGGGCTCTGCCCTGGGAGAGGCTCCCGGGGAGCAGCGGGCTGGGCCAGGCTGGAGGTTCCCCTCTCCCGGCTGCAGCCCGGGCTCCGGGCTCCCAGCACCAGCCGCCGGGGCGCGGGGATCTCGCCGGGAGCCAGAGTCCCCGCAGCGGCTGCGAGTCACTTCCTGCGGCCGGGCCTGAGCCCCACGATCGCTCCCCCCAGAGCCGCCCCCCAGCCGCTCCTGGGTCCTAGCGATCAACTCACCAAAGGATCAGCATCCCTGTGCCCGGCTCCTGTTACACTCACAGGCTCCAAGGTCACAAGGGACCATCATGAGCATCCTGCCCAGGGGTTCTCACCACCAAATTTTTTGTGGTCGCAGAGTGTGGCCAGCAGCTCTCGCTGGTGGCGGTTCTGACACTTTTTCTTAAAATACTTAATTACCTTTAGGACAAACCAATAAATATGCACTGGGTTAAGCAGGGGAAGGTTCCTGCTATTGTGAGGTTTCAGAGTAACAGCCGTGTTAGTCTGTATTCGCAAAAAGAAAAGGAGGACTTGTGGCCCCTTAGAGACTAACCAATTTATTTGAGCATGAGCTTTCGTGAGCTACAGCTCACTTCATCGGATGCATGCCGTGGAAACTGCAGCAGACTTTATATACACAGAGAATATGAAAAAATACCTCCTCCCACCCCACTGTCCTGCTGGTAATAGCTTATCTAAAGTGATCATCAGGTTGGGCCATTTCCAGCACAAATCCAGGTTTTCTCACCCTCCACCCCCCCACACAAATTCACTCTCCTGCTGGTGATAGCCCATCCAAAGTGACAACTCTTTACACAATGTGCATGATAATCAAGTTGGGCCATTTCCTGCACAAATCCAGGTTCTCTCACCCCCTCACCCCCCTCCCAAAAACCACACACACAAACTCACTCTCCTGCTGGTAATAGCTCATCCAAACTGACCACTCTCCAAGTTTAAATCCAAGTTAAACCAGAACATCGGGGGGGGGGGGAGGAAAAAACAAGAGGAAATAGGCTACCTTGCATAATGACTTAGCCACTCCCAGTCTCTATTTAAGCCTAAATTAATAGTATCCAATTTGCAAATGAATTCCAATTCAGCAGTTTCTCACTGGAGTCTGGATTTGAAGTTTTTTTGTTTTAAGATAGCGACCTTCATGTCTGTGATTGCGTGACCAGAGAGATTGAAGTGTTCTCCAACTGGTTTATGAATGTTATAATTCTTGACATCTGATTTGTGTCCATTTATTCTTTTACGTAGAGACTGTCCAGTTTGACCAATGTACATGGCAGAGGGGCATTGCTGGCACATGATGGCATATATCACACTGGTGGATGTGCAGGTGAACGAGCCTCTGATAGTGTGGCTGATGTTATTAGGCCCTGTGATGGTGTCCCCTGAATAGATATGTGGGCACAATTGGCAACGGGCTTTGTTGCAAGGATAAGTTCCTGGGTTAGTGGTTCTGTTGTGTGGTATGTGGTTGTTGGTGAGTATTTGCTTCAGGTTGCGGGACATTCCTGGCTTATACACAGCCCCAGAGGAATGGGCTTGCAAAAGGATCTGAGTCTCCTCTCCCACTCCTTTCACCCAGAGGCCTGCTTGACTTTGCGGACTCCCCTTCCACTTGGGTCCCCGTAACCCCAAGGCTGGAGCCCTAGGGGGCTCGGCCCCCAATCTTGTTGTGATCACTCAGGCCAGCTGTCCCCATTGAGGGGTGCTTCCCTGGATGCTTCCTTGACCATTGCACAGAGTTCAGAACCAATACAATTTATGAAACAGCAAGTAATAAAAAAAGATGAGAAAAGTGGGAAAGATTAAAGGAAAACACTTCATGCCGGTCGGGGGGGGGGGGGGGGGGAGGAATCACAAACAGCATCTCTGGAATGTCTGTTTTAGTCTGCATTTGCAAAAAGAAAAGGAGTACTTGTGCCACCTTAGAGGCTAACCAATTTATTGCAGCATAAGTGTTCATAAGCTACAGCTCACTTCATCAGATGCATTTAGTGGAAAATACAGTGGTGAGATGTATATACCTAGAGAACATGAAACAATGGGTGTTACCATACACACTGTAAGGAGAGCTATTACCAGCAGGAGAGTGGGGGAGTTGGGGGGGGAAGAAGAGAGAAGGAACCTTCTGTAGTGATAATCAAGGTGGACCATTTCCAGTGGGGGAGGGGAGAAAATAAACATGGGGAAATAGTTTTACTTTGTGCAATGACCCATCCACTCCCAGTCTTTATTCAAGCCTCAGTAATTGTATCCAGTTTGCAAAATTAATTCCAATTCTGCAGTCTCTCGTTGGAGTCTGGTTTTGAAGTTTTTGTTGGTGAAAAATTGCAACTTTTAGGTCTGTAATTGAGTGACCAAAAAGATTGAAGTGTTCTCCGACTGGTTTTTGAACGTTATAATTCTTGATGTCTGATTTGTGTCCATTTATTCTTTTACGTAGAGACTGTCCGGTTTGACCAATGTCCATGACGGAGGAGCATTGCTGGCACACGATGGCATATATCACATTGGTGGATGTGCAGGTGAACGAGCCTTTGATAGTGTGGCTGATGTGATTAGGCCCTGTGATGGTGTCCCCTGAATAGATATGTGGGTACAGTTGGCAACGGGCTTTGTTGCAAGGATAGGTTCCTGGGTTAGTGGTTCTGTTGTGTGGTATGTGGTTGTTGGTGAGTATTTGCTTCAGGCTGGGGGGCTGTCTGTAGGCAAGGACTGGCCTGTCTCCCAAGATCTGTGAGAGTGATGGGTCATCCTTCAGGATAGGTTGTAGATCCTTGATAATGCATTGGAGGAGTTTTAGTTGGGGGCTGAAGGTGACGGCTAGTGGCGTTCTGTTATTTTCTTTGTTGGGCCTGTCCTGTAGTAGGGGACTTCTGGGTACTCTTCTGGCTCTGTCAATCTGTTTCTTCACTTCAGCAGGTGGGTAGTGTAGTTGTAAGAATGCTTGATAGAGATCTTGTAGGTGTTTGTCTCTGCCCGTTGTAAGTTTCACTTTCAATAATCCAACTGCTACTTAAATCACTGAAATTTACACTGCTTCAGCATTGTAACTTCTGCTCACTGTTTGAGTCACAATATAGACAAGTGTAAGGAATGACAAACTCCATTTTAAAATGCTTACTCCATTTTGTAAAAGCTTGTTGCAACCTTCATTTTTGCAAAACTCTGCTGTAATCTTATTAGTTTAAATGTGGGAATGAGGTATGTATGGATGATGGAATCAACCTCCAGCCCCAGTCCGTCCTGATAAAATAAAGGGTAAACATGCAAGGGCTGAAGATGCAGACAACAGCCCTGACAAAGGAAGAGGAGTCCACCCTCAGAAGAAAAGAACAAAAGTACAATTGAAGAAACATCAAAGCCAGGTCCTAGGCTGAAAGTCATGCCTGCAATTGACGGGTGATCAATCACACGGAACCCAGAGGCAGCGTGACACAGCAAGACCTATAGACTCTTGATTCAAACTGAAGCCTACAAAAAAGATGGATGAGATGGAAGACTTTGGAGGGTAATATTCTGCTGCCAACACGGAAGGGCATCGGTGCATGCCCAACAGAGACCCAGCCCTTCCTTGTGCCCGGCTTTCCTGGCCAGTTAGCCGTCACAGGCATCGAACCCAAGCAACGAACTCAACCTACATTCAGGACTGGTAACTATACAGCAGCTGCAGAACATTGTGTGTACACACACACACAGGTATTAGATATTAGTTATTGGTCATAAATCAAATTGTGTTCCAGTAAATGTGACATCTTCTCTTGTCCCCTGAAATGACCCTGTGTGGTTTTGTCTGAATAACGCTAGGGGAAGCCTATAGGGTCAGACTACACGGCAACTCCAATTACCATGATGGAGGGGAGGATCTCCTGCACGTTCATGGAGGAGCTGGGGTTGGAGCCCTGAGGGCTTTTGACGGCCCCCATGCTCCCCATCAGGTTGGCCAGCACTGGGGGGCAGCTTGGAGGCCCCGGCTCCATCAGGAGACTGCGAGGCGGCGGCTGGGTCGAGTCCTTCCTGGTAGGCAGCCTCGTCCATGGTGCATTCCTGAGAGAGGGGACAGAGGAGACACTGGAGTCAGGACAGGCTGAGGGCGAGGACGACGCCCCAGCCTTTGGGGCTGGGGTCAAGGCTAGGCGCTCGGGTTCCTGGGTCTTTGCCCTTCTCTAGCCCATCCCTGTTTATACACGGGAGACAGAGACAGAGCGGGGGAGGGCCCCCAGTGAGCTGGGAAATTAACCCCCTGCTCTAACCCCTAGACCCCTTCCACAGTGAGGAGCGAACCCAGGAGTCCTGACTACCAATCCCCCTGCTCTAACCCAACAGGCCCTCTCCTTCTGTACCCCAAAGCAGGGTAGAGAACCCAGGGCCCTGGGCTAAATGTACCTCATTGAGCAGGATGAGTTTGGGGGGGGGTCAGGTTCATGGGGACTGTCTGGAAGGCTATGGAAAGGAGAGATGCCCATCAGATCTCAGTTCCAAGAGATGTGGTCGTAGCCCCAACATTATGGGACTCAGCACAGCCTGATTGCCCCCCACACTCTGCCCCTTAGCTCCCAGCACAACCCCACAGGCCAGGTCTACACACCCACCCTGCATCCATGGGAAGCAAAGATAGCAGGGTCAGAGAGGGATCCTGGTGCCCAGGAACCTAGAGAGGCCCCTGGTGGGGTCATCTCCTGGGACCTCTGGAGCTGAAATCAGGGTCTGTGCTCCCTGAATCTAACCACCAGGTCAACAGGCTCAGAGGCAGCAGCCGGCTTATATGCTGCTAGAGAGGGACAGAGCCATGCTGAATTCAGGTGGGTGGCCTTAAATTTGATACACTGGTCGTTGCATGGTGCAGCCATTAGAGGGGGACAAAGAGCCTACATTGCGCAACTGGGAAATGGTGCCCCGGCTTTGCCCCCAGTATCCTTCCAACCCCTCGCACTGCTCCCCAGGGCCACGCCCACCTCTCCTTGGACAGGAAGATCTCCTGCAGGACGCCCTTCTCCCTCTCAGCCTGGATGAACTGCTCACGGCTGCCGCTGCCCAGCTGCACCGGGGGCTAGGCAGGTCGATGAGCTTGGGGTAAACCCAGGGCACCACCTCTTCCATGGCGTCGTGGCTGAGCCGGCGTGCCATCTCAAAGGCCTCCCTATCCTTCAGCATCTCCCACTTGGCTGCCTCGCCAAAGTCCTTGGTCTGGTTCACCTTGACTGCCGGGGGGAGAAGAAACAGGGAGGGGTTTAGTCAGGGGACAGACAGGCCACTGCCGTACAGCCGATGGGAAGGGTGACACCCCCCTCCTCCCCCACTCCATAATCGGAGTTCAAAGGCCTCGTATCCCCTTTTCCCACCTGCAGAATCCAGGTAGTCTCCTGGTGCCGGAGCAAAGCTGGCAGCCCCTAGAGGGAAAGGCCCCATGACCCAGTCTCCTGGTGATAGATGGGAGCTGGTGCCCCCTAGAGGGAAAGGCCCCATGTCCCATACCCCAAGTGCCGGACTGGAGCTGGTGCCCCCTAGAGGGAAAGGCCCCTTCCCCAGTACTCACCCTGCTCAGTCTCGTCCAGGTCGAAGTAGAAGTACTCCCGCAGCTTGCTCTCTTCAGGCCAGCTCACTGTCTTCTTCTTCTTGCCCTTCTTGGTGAGCTACGTGGAGCCAGCGGCACTCTTGGGTGGCTTGGCGTCCGAGTTCTGCCTGGACGGGACGCAGAGCGGCTCAGCAATCAGACAAACACACCCACGGAGCCTGGATCTACCAGCTGGCGCCAATGCCTCCTGAGCCCAACCCAGGACCCCCAGTGAAGACAGCCCTGCCAGCCCCACAGTTGAGCTGACACAGGGGCTGCCCCCTCCGCCAAGGCAGCTGTACCCCAGCCAGCATGGCACGCCCGGCCACGTGCATTATGGGGTTTTACGGCCTCCTGGGTGGCAACACCAGGTCTGATCCAACACAGCCAGGGTGTTGGGCTGACACCTACTACCTGCCCAGGGTTAGCACAACAGAACCCGTTGGCTCCAACGCCTTCCTCATCCTTACCGGTCTCCATCAGCTCTGGGACCTCTACTGCCGGGCCGATCCACCTCCATGGGCTTGGATGCAGTACTGGGTTCTGGTGAGGACGGTTTAGCAGCGCTCGCTTCTGGGGCTGGCTTCTCTTCAAACAGGCTCGCCTGGGACACAGAGAGAAATGTGGGATCAGCGTAATGGGAAGTGAACCAGTGACTCCCAGCCCCTGCACCAGATTCCCCTCCCCTCTCATTGCTGATGTCAGAACCCAGGGGTGCTGCCTCCCAGCCCCCTGCTCTAACCCACCAGACCCCCCACCCCCTGAGCTGGGGACAGAACCCAGGAGTCCTGCCTCTCAGCCTCCCTCCCCCACACCCAGAGATGTTTGTACCTTGGTTGCCGTAGGAGACAAGACTTTCTTTTTGATCGTGATCCCTGGGATGGGGGCAGAGTTAAGGGCATCCAGGAAACCCAAGCTCCCCATTGCTGTGGCAGGGGTTGGGGGGAGGGAAGAAAGAGGTTTCACAAACTGAAGCACCTGCAACTTCATGTGTTATCCCGCCCCTCCCCCATGCTACACCCCACTCGCCTCCCAGAACGAGGGGTAGAAACCAGGAGTCCTGACTCTCAGTCCTACTCCTATGCTCACCAACTAGACCCCACTCACCGCCCAATGATGAGGACCGAACCCAGGCATCCTGACTACCAGGGACTCCATGTACTCACGTTGCACGGCGATGATCTTGAATTTGATTTCCTCGGTGCTGTTGGGGGTGGTGTTCAGAGACTTGTATTTCTTCTCTACTGGTGGGTTGTCTCCAGAGGGGGCGGACATGCTGTGAGAGGGAAAAGCAGACATGGTACTGAGGCCATGGCCCAGGAAAGGGATCAGGCAAGGAACAGGCAAGCCCAGCTCACGTGGCGATCTGGTGTGAAGAGCATAGGAAGCACAGCACAACCCTGGAGCTGATTTGCAGAGGGCTGAAAGGGTAAGCAGGGGTGGCTTAGGGGAACGTTACCAATGCTGGGCCCATACTACGCACAGGGCCTCAGGCAAATCCCCTCAGCACTCAGTCCTGCCTCCCACCACTCTAACCCACTAGATCCAACTCCCCTCCCAGATCCAGGGATAGAACCCAGGAGTCCTGCCTCCCAATTCTACACAGAGTGCTTCCGAGGACTGAGGAACAGAGTGGAAAGGTGAGGCAGACAGAGGAAGCCACAGGCCCAAGGTCTGGACACTTTCCCCAGAGCAGGGCGGGATGCTCAGACCAACCTCTGCCTCTTTATCAGCATCTGCTTCAAGTTGTATTTTTCAGACATCACTACAGCGTTGGGGTTCTTCTTTAAAGGAACCAGTGAGGGAGTCTCTATTTCCAACCCTATGGAAAAGCAAAACTCAGGTTAGCAGAATACAGCAAGCTGATGAGGTACTATGGAAATGTGTGGGGCTTATCTGCAAGGATCCTGAAGGATTTTTATGTTGGGATTGGTCACCCAGAGGAGAAATGCAGCGACCAATTGGCCATGTGTTCTGTCCAGGTGGCAAGCCTCATGGAAAATAACTCGGGTAACCCTCATAAGTGAAAAGAAAAGGAGTACTTGTGGCACCTTAGAGACTAACCAATTTATTTGAGCATAAGCTTTCATGAGCTACAGCTCACTTCATCGGATGCATACCGTGGAAACTGCAGCAGACATTACATACACACAGAAATCATGAAACAAATACCTCCTCCCACTCCGCTGTCCTGCTGGTAATAGCTTATCTAAAGTGATCATCAAGTTGGGCCATTTCCAGCACAAATCCAGGTTTTCTCACCCTCCACCCCCCCACACACAAACTCACTCTCCTACATACAGCATCCGATGAAGTGAGCTGTAGCTCACGAAAGCTTATGCTCAAATAAATTGGTTAGTCTCTAAGGTGCCACAAGTACTCCTTTTCTTTTTGCGAATACAGACTAACACGGCTGTTATTCTGGAGCCTCTGATAGTGTGGCTGATGTTATTAGGGCCCATAATGGTGTCCCCTGAATAGATATGTGGGCACAGTTGGCAACGGGCTTTGTTGCAAGGATAGGTTCCTGGGTTAGTGGTTCTGTTGTGTGGTATGTGGTTGTTGGTGAGTATTTGCTTCAGGCTGTGGGGCTGTCTGTAGGCAAGGACTGGCCTGTCTCCCAAGATTTGTGAGAGTGCTGGGTCATCCTTCAGGGTAGGTTGTAGATCCTTAATAATGCATTGGAGGGGTTTTAGTTGGGGGCTGAAGGTGACGGCGAGTGGCGTTCTGTTATTTGTTAGGCCTCTCCTGTAGTAGGTGACTTCTGGGAACTCTTCTGGCTCTATCAATCTTTTTCTTCACTTCCGCAGGTGGGTATTGTAGTTGTAAGAATGCTTGAGAGAGATCGTGTAGGTGTTTGTCTCTGTCTGAGGGGTTGGAGCAAATGCGGTTGTATCGCAGAGCTTGGCTGTAGACGATGGATCATGTGGTGTGGTCAGGGTGAAAGCTGGAGGCATGTAGGTAGGAATAGCGGTCAGTAGCTTTCTGGTATAGGGTGGTGTTTATGTGACCATTGTTTATTAGCACTGTAGTGTCCAGGAAGTGGATCTCTTGTGTGGACTGGAACCATCCCAAATGTATAAAAGGGAATGTAATCTATGTACAGTTATCTAAAAATAAAGCAATATAAAAAAGTTAAAAAAGAAAAAGATTTGCAATGTATATTATAAAAAAATGTAAACATACAATCCTATTAGGCACCAAGGGGCTACAATAAATGGTGTTTTCTTTTTCAAATCGCTGTGTGTTTTAAAAGCAAAAATTAAAAATAAAAAGGAATCAAAACTGATAAAAGTGAATGCTGGCCCTTTTAAGTAAAAGTCTAAGTTGCTCATGGCTTTAAATCCAAAGCAAGCCAAAAGGCATCTGGCTTAATTCATATTACCTAACTAATAAAGGTAGAAGCCACTAAAACCTGGCCTGCCTATAAAACAAATACAAAAAATATGGGGGTAATTCCTCTGTTTTGCCTGCAATCAACAAGGGTATTTATATAAAAAAAATTTAAGCAATAACTTGTCACCCCCCAAAAAAAAAAAAATGTTTGTCTTTCAAAAAACCCCAAAAATCTAATGCTCACTAAAAAGCAACCCCAAAAATACCATAAATCTACTGGCACAATAAAAATTGTGTTTTGCATTCCACATCCTGTCTTGTGGTGTTTGTATCGTAACTAAAACGGTTGGGTTTAATTTTTCTCCATAACAGCCTAATTTAAAACCAAATAAAAAAATTAAACCAAAAATGCAAATACTTGCTTTATCCAACTTGGAACACAAAATGTTTTAAATACTAAAATTTTAATACACTGGCTAAAGCAAAAAAATATCACTAATACTTATCAGTACAAATAAATGCAGTCCATTTTTAATACAATAAAACCAAACTTTTTAATTAAAAAAATTGTTGTTAAAAGCGCACACCAAAAGCAAAACCATAAAAAGTTAGCCCCATATTGCACATAAAATCCTTCTGGCTACCCTGAATCTCAAGCCAGTGGACTAAAACAAAAGAACAAACACTATTAAACACCCAAGGTTGTACCAAGTAAACTACTCAAAAGTGGTATTCTTGTCCTTAACTGTTGCTCCAAAGATCTGTAATAAAAAGACTTCACTAAAATAATGTATATAAAATAAATTAAAAAATAAAACCAACTGATTTCTTACAACAAGAAAAGTGTATGGGTTAAAAGATCATGCAGAGATGACTAGAGTCCTTAGGACAGTTTCACTGTAGAGATGGTCCACTAGAATTGCAAAGAGTCTTTCAGATTCACTTCATCAGGTGAACAATAGGCTTTTCAAGTAACCTTCGATTTCCTAATCACCACTGGTAATTCCTTACATGGATTAAAATAAGGTAACGATCCATAAAGCAGTTAATACACAGTTTACCACAAACTTTACAGAGAGACATGTAGGCAACGACAGTATTACACTCAAGTTTTATCTATATGTTAATATGTTCTTTCCATCTCAGATTTAACATACAACCCTAGACAGGAACCCTTTCGTTACATCTTGTTAGAGGTTCACAGTGTAAGTAAACATAGAATGGTACAATTAATATCTTCTTCCAGTTCTTTAACCATAAAAGTTTACATTTCAAAGCTCTAGCTTTTCTAATGTGGAATGGCCCCAATTTCCATTTACACACATTTCTAACATGAGTCTAAAGGGTGAATCTGGGTCAGTTAGCCTGCAAGCTGCTTAATTAACCCTTTCTGGCCATGTGTCACAGAAATTGAGATCTTGTGTGGATTCTCCCATGTTTAGTGAGGTGTGATCTCCGTGTGTAACTTTTCCAACATTCCAAACGCTTGTGGGTTCTCTCTCCTGTGTGTATTGCCTGATGTTTAAAAAGATCTGACCTCTGTATGAAACTTTTCCCACAGTCCAAGCACTGATGGGGTCTCTCTCCTGTGTGGAATCTGATGTTTAACAAGGCCTGACCTCCACATGAAACATTTCCCACACTTGAGGCACTGAGAGGGTTTCTCTTCTGTGTGGCATCTCCCATGGTTATTAAGGTCTAAGCGGTTATTGAAGCTTTCCCCACGGTCCAAGCATTGAGAGGGTTTCTCTCCTGTATGGATTGTCTGATGTGTTCCAAGCTGTGAGCTCAGAATGAATCTTTTCCCACACTGCAGCTAGTGCCAGGGTGTCTCTTCCTTGGGATTTGTCTGCTGCACTCTGGGATCCTCGTTACCTCTTCCAGTTAATAGATTCATCCACTTTCTTCCCTGGGTGGTTTTCCAGCAGCCTCTCTGGGTGGTTTCCCAGCAGCCTCTCGGACCTGTGACAATTTTTCCAGGGTTCTCCCTGTTCCAAGCAGTGGGAAAAATTCCATGCAGCACTTCCCAGAAAGGTCTCCTGTGGTTCCACTTTACCAGGAACTTCTGCACCTCTTCATTCTCACTCACTCGCTCATCACCTGCTGGGAGAGAGACAATCCAGACAGGAGACATTGTGCTGGAGAGAAAGAGGAATAGCACCAATGGAAAACCCAACAAAGCCTGAGCAATTGGATTCTGCCTCCACTTCTCACCCAAACACTCACAGGGAAGGAAACCTGGAAAGGAAACTGCTGCAGCTAACAGGGTGGGTGGAAAGGCATGAGCGATATCTGCTGACTACAGCCCTGTCCTGGGTGAGAGGAGGAAGAACTGAGGGTGCTTACTCACATCACATTTTTGGGATTCTCAGCTTTTTCCTTCATTCACCAGATGGTTTCTGGGTCAGTCCTCACCTGTGTGGGTGCCTCTTGGGATCTCTTTTTCCTTGCAGGCCTGGAGATCGGACACCCACGGCTCTTTCCCTCATTCCAGCCAGACGATCAGCTCAGGTTTGGGAATGGGAAATCCTGCGCAGGAGTGAAATCAGACCAGATCAGTGTGTGCCATATGCTGAAAATATGCTTATGAATATGACATAACTGGAACATACCTTAAAGGGGACCTTTTGCATAAAGTATCATTGGAAAAGTTGTAACTTACTGAATATGGGTTTCCTATTTGGATGTATGTATCATTCTTATATTTAAAGTTAGGTGAGGAGACCCCTGCTTATCACCCAAGATGTCCGCTGGAACTAAGAGATACTGAACAGGGGAAGGGATTGGGCCCAGATTAGAAATAAGTCTAGTCTGTGAAAGAAATTTACTAGAAATAACTAGCTTCTTAGTGCATGAAGCTTAGCCTTGCATGTTTGCTTTATTTTGCTTTGTGACTTTCTGTGTTCTATTACTTAAAACCACGACTTTTTATACTTAATACATTTTGCTTATTAATAAACCCAGTGTAAGTAATTATTACTGATTGGGAGAGGGCAAACAAGTTGTGCATATCTATCTTTTAGTGATAAAGAGGGCGAACACTTAGGAAGTTACCCTATATAACCCTTATACAAAGCACGATGGATTTATATGGGATTTAGATCCGATTGGGTCTGGGTAACTGGAGATAGGGATCTTGCTGTGTTGTTTTCAGTTAAGATTTGCAGCTTGGGGGCATGGCCTGGACCCTGAATCTGTGCTGAAGCAGGTTAGCATGTCTGGTTCAACTAGAGAGGGTACTTTTCCCAAGCTAGCAGGGAAAACAGGCTCAGTGGTCATTTCAGCACATCAGGTACAGTTCCCAAGGGGGTCTCTGTGACCGAACTCTTCGCACAGGGTTCATGGAGCATTAGGGGAGTGTCTGTCACAAAGGGCGCTATGTGAATTTAACCTGTCCCTGTGCTGTGCGGGTGGGAATATGGAACCTAAGAGGACAGGAACATGGTCACTGAGCCGTCCTGGGGGAGGCAGGTATCTGGGGAGGCAACAGGAATTTTTACACCCTCACTAGGAGTTCCCAGGATCTGTGCTCTCTAGGGGACTGGCTGACGCACACCCAGCTCTGGTGTTAAACCTCTGCCTATTTCTAAACCTGCAGAGCCCAGAGCCCTCCCCATGGCTGGAGCTATTTCAAAGAAGGGAGGTGAACAGGGATTCTGTGTCTGACTGGGAATCAATACAGACAGGACAATGAATGAATTCTGTTCCTTTGAAACCTGGAGGGATGAGGATGAGCTCGCATGTCCATTAACTTTTGACACCAGTATCCCATTGGAGAGGGCAGGGAGATGCAAGTCTCTCTCACGGCAGCTGTGCATTATGGAACCTGTTCACCTCTGATCTAACTGACCAGGGAAGAACCTGACCAGAGTCTGACACGCAGACTCACAGCTTCTAATAACTGAGGGGACGGGAATCCCTTACCCAGCGAGGTCACCATCTCGTAGTTCTCCTGCATGACGTCCCTGTAGAGGGCTCTCTGAGCGGGGTCCAGTAGAGCCCCTTGCCCCTGGGTGAAATAAATAGCTATGTCCTTGAAGGTCACCGGCTCCTGAAACAAGAGTCCCCCACTCAGCATCTGCTGCCCCAGCTACAAACCCACTATTCACAGGGAAAGGAAATAAAAACTCAAAACTCTGGGAGGGCCAGAGTAGCAAAATCAGACCCCTACTGTTCAGAGCAGCTAGGAGGCTTCGGGGGCGGAGAAGGTAAGAGCTCCTTGTCCCCCCAGCACACGGAGCAGGGCAGGGTCTTCTAATTTCCCACACGCCTGCCAGCCACAGGCTGAGACGGGAAGCAGGGCTCTGAGCTGGGGACGGGGACAGGAATCCCAACAGCTTCCCTTCGTATTTCACAGCAGCGTCTGGCCAGTGGGTTCAGGCTCCAGCCCTGTGCATGGGGGGTTTGTCCTGTTTACAAAATGGGCTGCCACAGGGTCCACGCAGGTTTCCACCCTCTGATGCCTGCACCCTGTGTTCAGGCTGGTGTAATAAAGAGTCCTCCCCACCTTCTTTTGCTGGTTCACCCAAGTGTCTTTATTTACAGTGCTCATGCAGTTCCCAGATCCCCCGACAGATAGTGACCCGCAGACCCTCCCCCATGGTCTCCTGGCCTTTGAGGCTTCCTTACTTGGTAAGGAGACAGCAAAACTGCCCTCCTGTCTCCTCTCCAGCTAGCCTCCGGGCTGAGGTTTGCCCAGGGCTTTTATAGCCCTCCTGGTGCCTCAGCCCAGCTGTCAGCACTTAGCTCAGCATGTTCCTCTGAGCCAGCCCTTGTTAGGGCTTGCAGCCGGGCTCCCTGCTGGATACCCGAGACTGCCCCTGGTCTCCTGGCCAGAAAGCAGGCCACAGCCAGCATTTTGGCAGGGCTCTGAAGGGGTTTACCCCTGCCCTGCCACACACCTCCTCTCTTTAAGGAGCAGCCAGGCTCACTCTGCCCCTCCTCGGGGGGATGAATCCGGCCCTCGGTGGGAGTGCCTGTACCCCGGCTGGGGGTCCTGTGGGCCGTCCTGGGGACATCCAGGCCCTCCTCCGCATCCCCGGTAGGGGCAGGCCTCTCCTGTATGCCCCTTGGCGTGGCAGAGACCACAGACCTGGTCTGGCGGCGCCTGCTGGCCCGGGTAGCCCCCCTCTGGGTTCTGTTCCCCAGTCTTTATCTCCCTAGGGCCCCCCGGAGCCACACTCCTGCCCAGAGGGTCCTTTGGTGCCACATAGCCAGCACTCCTTGAGGTGCTCAGCTTGTTGTCTAGGAGTTGTGTTTCCCTTCTCCCCCCAGTACCGCATGGGGGGGAGGTCCTTGCACTTGTTGGGGTTCAACCATCTCTTCACCCACCTCTGCTCCCTCTATTGGGTGCCCTCTGCCCCCTTCCTCCAGCTCCCCATGCCGGCTCTGGGCTTCACCCAATGGGGGTCCCCAATCGCCCCCCAGTAGGACAGGGTAGGGCAAGTTCTTTACTAATCCTACCCATTGCCACCAGAAGCACCCCTGAGCCTCCCTAGGCACCTGGGCCACCTGACACCTCCAGGTGTCCCCACAGATGCACAGCAGGGCCACTTTTGCCCCTGGAATCACCCAGTGAGGCTTAACTAATCCCTTCCGCACCAGCAGGCTGGTGGAGGTGTCTACCAACCCCCTCCGGGGCTCCCCACTAACACTGGTCTCGTAGTTAAGGGCTGTCTCCCTGATCGCCTCCATCCCCCAGTCCACCCACAAAAGTCCGCCAGCCCACACTCCATTTGTGGACAGTCCTGTTTCTTATGGCCTGGGCCAACAAGTCAGTTCTCGACTGCGGGCGGGCCCCAGGTCAGACCCCCTCTTGGGAGCAGCATCTGGTGGACTTCTTCTGGGTCCTGCCCCCTTACTGGGCTTCAACACCCACCTGGGCCCCTCTGCTTCCACATATTCTTCTGTTAGCCGGATGGCATCTGCCACCTGGGACAGCTGATGTCTTTGGACCTGCACTGGGTTCGGGAACCCCAGGAGGAATTGTTCCAAGATTATTTGATCCATTACCTCCTCCGTGGTTTGGGCTGTGGGCCTCAGCCAGTAGGTGGCCCAATTGGTCAATCTCTAGGCAAATGCCCTGGGCCACAGTGGACTCACTGACAGGATTTCTCAGTTGAGAGTCCTACCCAGTCCAGCATTGCAGCCTTTACCGCATTGTAGTCTCCCCGCCAGGTACAGGGCTAGCCTCAAGGCCCAAGTTGCCTGCTCCCAACCGGCCACCTGTTCAAATGTCCCCAGGAACGCATCGGGGTTGTCTGTGGGGCCCATCTTGCAAAGCCCCCACCCTGGCAGCCTGGTTCCATCCCCGGGTGCCGGACTCACCGCCCTCTGTAGCATCTACTGCTAGGCCGCCGACTGCTTCCTGATGAGCTCCTGAAGGGCCCGTTGCTGGTCCTCCTGCCACGTCATCAGGGCCTGTCTGTCTGCCTGCTAGATCTCCTACACAGTGCTCACCAGCCACTTCAAGGTCTCCCACACGGCAGCCACAAATAGCGGTGACTAGGGAGATCCCAGACAAGCCCCCAGTAGTTTCCACCCTCTGGTGCCTGCACCCGGTGTTTGGGCTGGAGTAATAAAGAGCCCTCCACACCTTCTTTTGCTGGTTCACCCAAGTGTCTTTATTTACAGTGCTCGTGCAGTTCCCAGATCCCCTGACAGATACTGACCCACCCCAGCGTCTCCTGGCTTTCGAGGCTTCCTTACTTGGTAAGGAGACAGCAAAACAGCCCTCTTGTCTCCTCTCAGGCTAGCCTCTGAGCTGAGATTTGCCCAGGGCTTTTATAGCCTTCCTGGTGCCTCAGCCCAGCTGTCAGCACTTAGCTGAGCATGTTCCTCTGAGCCAGCCCCCGGTTAGGGCTTGCAGCCGGGCTCCCTGCTGGATACCCGAGACTGCCCCTGGTCTCCTGGCCAGAAAGCAGGCCACAGCCAGCATTTTGGCAGGGCTCTAAAGGGATTTACCCCTGCCCTGCCACATGGGTGAATGTCCCTCTCCCGCACTGTCGCCAATGGGCCTACTCAGAAAATCAGCGGGTTTCTCACACCCTGTCTCCTCCCTGCTTCTCCCTCCTCCTGACAAGCAGCTCCCTGAAAATCCCCTACCTGAGCTGGCTCCATCACAGCCATTTCCCTTCCCCATCTCCTGGAAGAGGGGACGATCTGGAGCGAAATGTGGACATGATTCCTTAGCCTGTTGGCGCGAGAGGGATGATGGGGGAGGTTACAGAAGGGGCTGGAGTTCATGTCACCCCCCGATTCCTCCCAGGCTTTTCAGACCCTCCCAGTAACAGCATCTCTCAGCCAAATGCTAGAAAAAGAGCAGAATCAAAGGAGCCACTTTGGGGGATTTCCCCCCATTTCAGTGTAAACCCCTCCCCCTTAGCAACATCAGGAGCCCTCTGGTGGCATCACCTGAAGAATGAGCTGCCCTGGACTCCCCTGGCAGCCTCCAGGGACAGGCAGGCGGAGGCTGATCCCATTGGCCCATCCGCACTCACCCCCTCCTTCCAGAGCCAGCCGTGCTGTGGCTGAGATCTGAATGCTGCCTGGAAATCAAAGCAAGACCCAGGGCAACCCTGGGAACCCTTTCACACTCAGGAATCAGAGCCACAAATACGGTGAGTTTGTCTCTTTGTTTAGTGTGGCTTTGTGGCCTTTCTGGGCTAACGCTTGCAGTAAAACAAGGGAATCGGTTATAGAAGCCTCAAGCGAAAGTGATGCCAGAAGCAGGTCATCTATATACTGGACCAGAATGGACCCCGCTGGGAATTTGATGTCATTAAGATCCCTTTTGAGGATCTGGGAGAACAAGGTGGGTGACTCGGTGTAATCTTGGGGTACTCTGGTCGAAGTATATTGAAGGCCTTGGTAGGTGAAGGCAAACAGATACTGGCTGTCCCTATGAATAGGGATGGAGAAGAAAGCCGAGCAGAGGTCTACAACTGTGAAGTAGGTAGCAGAAGGGAAAATGCAGGAAAGGATAGTAGCAGGGTTAGGGACAACAGGGAAAGTGGGGAGAACAGCAGCATTGACGGCACGGAGATCCTGGACAAAACACCAAGCCTGTTTGCCAGGTTTTTTTTACAGGTAAAATGGGGGTGTTACACTCACTGACCGGAGGAACAATGACCCCTTGCTGGATTAAGGAAGTGATTACTGGCCTGATTCCTTCCTCGGCCTGCTTTGAGAGAGGGGATTGTTGCACTCTGGGAAGGGGTTTTGCTGGGTTTAGGTGAATTCTGACCAGTTGGGCAGTTCCAATGCATCCAACCTCATTGGCATGATTAGACCACAAGCAGGGAGGGACCTTGGCCAGCAACAAGGAAGGGCTGGGGTCTGGTTCCTCCCTCGGAGCATCCATCTGTACGACTGCTAGGACCTCATTGTGACTGTGACCAGGGATGTCCAAATACATGCTGTCTGGGGTGCAATAGATTGTACATTTCAATTTACACAGCAAGTCTCTTCCCAAAAGGTTAACAGGTGAACAAGGACTGAGGAGGAAAGCATGTTGGCCAAACAGAGGACTGATGGAGATGGTCAGAGGTGAAGAGATGGGGTGGGGAAGAGGAGTATTGCCCACCCCGGCTGCATTTACTATCTCAGCAATCACAGGGAGGGAGGGGAAGTCACTGGTGCGGAGAGTAGATCGCGAAGCGCCTACTAGTATCTAGCAAGCAAGAGGAAGGAGTGCCATTCATCATGCAGATTACATATGGTCCAGTTTGGTCCAAAGGAATAAGCGAAGCGATGATGTTACCAGTCTCCTGGCTACCCTAACAGCTTTGAGGGAGCAAGGGAGCAGGGGTAGAAAGTCAGGATAAGTGGGTTGGCCAGGATGGTAGAGACATTCACTTTTCCAGTGGCCTACTTGCTTGCAATAGTGACAAGCCCCATTACTTTGTTCCTGGGAAGGTGGATGTTGGGGCTCTCAGTTTGGCCTTCCCCCTTTTCCCCGTGATGGGCGGTTGTTGCGGGGTCCCTGTGTGTTCTCAACCTGGAGGGCCATTCACTTAGTTTCAGGGGCATCCTTTTTCTTTTCCAACTGGCGGTGGTAATGTTGGGCAGCTGCTAAAATCTCAGCTAGGTTTTTTCCTTCCCAGTCTACCATGCCAATTTTAATTGGTCTCCCAGCCATGGATTGAGTCCCTGGACAAAAGCAGCTCCCACGGCTTGTTTGGCACCTTGCTCTGCATTGTCTATGCCTGAGTGTCTTTCAAAAACTTGCTTAAGGCGCTGCATGTAATCAGCAGGGTTTTGGCCTTTGTTTTGTTCACAAGCACTAACTTTGACCCAGTCTGTTTTTTGGGGGCAGACTGTGAGAACCACTTCCAACAGTTTCTCTCTAAGCCTATTTAATTGTGCCTGCTTGTGGCCTGGCTCATCCGCGGGCCACTGGACTTCCTGATAAATGCAGTCCAACTCCTCTTAGGAGTTGGTTTAGGTCTGCCGAGGTGGGGTTGTAACAGTTTATGACTGTTCTTAATTCTTCTTGGAATTTAACAGGGTCTTCTCTTATTTTGGGAATTTTTTCAGTCAAATTATACAAATCTGTGGGAGACCAGGGTGCGTGTACAGACATTAGGGTTCCCCCACCCGAGGCACTTATGCCCGGGAGTTGGCATAAGGGAAACATCCCGTGAGGGGTGGACATGAAGGGCCTCTGGTGCCTAGTATTCCTCGCCAGCCCAGTTAAATTCATAGCCTCTTTAATTCTTCCAGTCGGCTCATCTGTCACAGGATCGAATCCTCTACGGGTCTGACTGGACTTCCGATAGGTGGGAAAACAGAAGCCTATGGTGGCGTTTCTGCCCAGGCTAGGGAACCCGGGATGGTGGAGTCGGCTTCCTGGTTATATGGCGGAGGTGGTGATTGTTCGGTGGCCACTCGAACAGCCCCGCCTGGGCTGAACCGGGCTGGGACTTGGTGCCTCTGGCCTGAGGTCTGCCTGTGGAGGTGGAGCAGGGGCAGCCAGTTGT
This sequence comes from Lepidochelys kempii, assembly GCF_965140285.1. Classification (NCBI taxonomy): domain Eukaryota; kingdom Metazoa; phylum Chordata; order Testudines; family Cheloniidae; genus Lepidochelys; species Lepidochelys kempii. Next base: position 44,960,296 of record NC_136393.1, on the reverse strand, counting down.
CTGCAGTCCGTATATAAGTCTATAAGATCTTTGGATGGAGCCGATGAGGTACCCTGAAAAGGTCTTGAAGGGTAGAGAGATGTCTGCTGGCCGGCAGAGGTTTGGGGAATAGCCAATTTCTCTTTTCCTCTCTTAATTGTATTTTAAGTTTCTCTTGGGAGTCCTTAAGACTCCTCATTGGAGATTCATGGCGCCGTTTTTCCATTTCTCCATACCAATCGAAATATGCATTAAACTGGCCTTGCCTGACCTTATTGGCTAGAAGTGCGCCTCTGAGGTGCACAATCTTGTCAAGGTCAAAACTTTCCTCTGAGGGAAACTGTAATTTTGGGTCATCTCTGGTATACCAGATTCCATTTCTCCAGAACCTTGCAAGTGAAAGGACAGTAATGTGTGTGTATACGGGTGTGCCTTTTGGTGGGATGGGGATCATTTTGGACCCACCACCTCCCATTTTCACTCGGGTCACTCACACAGGAAAGGCTTATTGAGGATGTCCATGACCCTCCTACACCCTCCTATCAGCAAAGAGCGTCGGCTAGTCTCAGAGAGAACGGCGCAGCTTACTCGGATGCTTCAGGCAAGATGGTCAGACCAGTCAGGGGCTCATAGACAGCCTTCAGGCGGGGAGGGGAAAGGGAGGAAAGAGGTTACGGAAAAGGACGTCTCCCCCAATCTTGGTTCTGGAGCGGATAATGCTCCTTACTCTAGTCCAAAGGATTGAACAGAGCTCATGGACTGTCCGAGGATGGGGAAAAGGATAGGGTCACACAATCCCAGGCCCAGCCAGGCCCCTCACTGGTCAGGCCATGCAGAGCCAGCCTGCCTCGGGGAGGGCCCTTTTTTTGGCCCTACTAGTTGCAGTCACAGGGCTTGCTTTAGAGACATCTCAGGTCATGAGCTTGTGGGCTTCACAGAGAGCTCTGGGTGTCTTCCTGTGACCCTCACTCACACTGGCACACACAAACAAACAAAGTCCTACCTAGCCGCACCTGTGGCTCTTCCCGGGGCAATACAGGAGGGCGTCAGGCGTGTCTGGCAGCAAAAGGGTCTGGATCCAGCACGCAACTCACCCAAACCCAGAGCCTATGGGCAGTCCTCCACCAGAAACCCAAAATAGAGATTTAAAAGGTCTCTCACCTTTCAGATGGCGCCTGGGTCCTGTGGGGAATGGTCCGCAGCCCTCCAGTTCGGTGGCACCAGAAATTGTTGTGGAAATTAACCGCGCGTTGTGTTTAGATCAGAACAGTCTGAGACTCCTTTACTATAATACAAGCATGCAGGGAGAGACAGCTGAGAAGCAACGCTTCAAGCTGTTCCACAAAGAAAAAAAGAACACAGAAGCTTAGCTAGATCTATAGCAACATCCAGATGAGCACACTTCCTCATTAATGTTTCCTTGTTAAAAGAACAGGAGGATGTGTGGCACCTTAGAGACTAACCAATTTATTAGAGCATAAGCTTTTGTGGGCTACAGCTCACTTCACTGGATGCGTAGAATGTTCCATTCTATGTTCCATTCTATGCATCTGATGAAGTGGGTTTTAGCCCATGAAAGCTTATGCTCTAATAAAGTTGTTAGTCTCTAAGGTGCCACAAGTACTCCTGTTCTTTTTGTGGATACAGACTAACACGGCTGCTACTCTGAAACTTCCTTGTTAGTAACACAGCAAAAACAAGTTTTTTCCAGTCTAAACAGGTGGGGTTTTTGTTGTTGTTGCGGGTCATGGCTTTCTTATGGTTAGCTGTTGCAATTGCATTTCTTGGAACTTCCTCATCACCCCTCCCGTCCTTTTATTATGTACACAGTTATCTTGATCAGAGTTTAGGCCCGCTTGACTTTGCTTTTACAAGCAGTTTTAGTCTTTATCAGCAAAAACACCCAGGAGTCCTCGTGGCACCTTAGAGACTAACCAATTTATTTCATGGGCTAGAACCACGAAAGCTTATCCCCAAATAAATTTGTTAGTCTCTAAGGTGCCACAAGGACTCCTGGTTGTTTTTGCTCTCTTTTTAATAAATCCAGTGGAAGCTGGGAGCAGTGTGTGCACAGGAAGGGCGGGGCTTGTGTGTGGATATTTGCTGTGTAACTAGGCACTGCCAGGTAAATGGAACTTGGACAACCAGCATTGTCTGTTACCCCTGTCGTACATGGGGATGGTCATATTGGTGAGTCTGTGACTGCCATGCTCACAAAAGTGGGAGGACGCAGTCTGGCAGGTGTAACAAACACATATTAAGCTCACTTCATTCGTGTGATGAGTTTTGAGAACAGCATATGAAATCCGTCAGCACTGCCCTCACATTACAACATTGACATAGAAACAGGAACAGTTACGGTGTCACCGTGAGATGTGAGTGCTGAAGCTACTCGCAACTATTCATATTTTCCGTGATGATTTGCCATTAAAAATAGGAATTCCATGGCAGAATGATGTCCCTCCGCACAATGCTAATGAAGTGTAGGATGAAGAGCTCAGAGTAATACAAAGAATATTTTCAGAAGGAACTAATGTAAAGGAGTGAAACTGCCCAGACTGGATTGCAAGAGGAGTCAAACTCAGAGGGACAGGGACAGGGGCGAGGACACATGGATGAAGCGCTGGGCGGCTTGACACGGACACAGGAACTGAGACGTGGATTCTTTAAACACTCAGAGTAGGTGTGACAGTGAGATCTGTGTGGGGGTGTCTGCAGGGCCGGTGCAAGGATATTTTGCGCCCTAGGTGAAACTTCCAGCTTGCGCACCCCCTCCGATGTCCAGCCCCCACCTTCCTATGGCCAAGTTCCCCCCAGGGACCCAGATGTTCACAAAGTGCAGGGGGCACGGGGGGGGGGGCTGCAAAGAGGGGGATCATATGGGGGCTCTTCCAGGGGGTGAAGGTGGCAGAGAGGGGTGTGCATGGGATTGTTGCAGGGGGGTGAAGGTGGCCAAGAGGTGGAGGGGGCGGGGGTGTAGTGGCAGGGAAGAGATTGCACAGAGGCAAAAGGGGCTCGTTGCAGGGGGTGCAGTGGCAGGGAGGGAGTGGCACAAGGGAGAAGTGGGCAGGAGGGGGTTGTTGCAAGGGGCTGGCAGGCGGGGGGGTTTTGTCTGTGCCCCAGGTTGTTGCAGGGGGGGTGAAGGTGGCAGGGAGGGGTTTGCACAAGGGAGTGGGCAGGAGGGAGATGGCAGGTGGCGGAGGGGGAGCCCGAGGTTGATGCAGGGGTGAAGGTGACGGGGGGGGGTTGGCGGGTGGAGGTTGCCCAGAGGCAAAACTGGCAGGACAGGGTGGGCTGTTGGGGCCGGGGGTGCACAGGGGTGAAGGTAACTGGGTGTTGGAGGGGGTGGTGCTGGCTGGGGAAGGGGTGCCCAAGTTGCCCCCCAGGCCAGGGACTGGACCTGCCCACCCCCGGCGCTCAGCGGGCCCGTGGGGCTCCCTGCGGCCCAGCTAAGTACCTGGCAGGCGGAGTAGACGGCCAGCTCCTTGGCCCGAAGAGCAGAGCGCAGATGTGCCACCTTCCCCGTGCCGCGGGCCGAGCCGGGCTCCCCGCCACCCCCGGGGCTCTCAGCGGCAGCAGCGCGGGCCGGTCCGCAGCCAGCCAGCCAGCCCCCCCCCCCCCTGCAACCCCTGCACTCTGAGTCTCCCCTCACCCTAACCCCGCATCCCCCTCCTGCCCCCACGTGGGGAAACTGCCCTGGATGCGTAAGGCAGCGGGCATCGCTGCTGGCTGACCTGCTGCTCCTCCACCCTGTGAGGCCGGGGAGCCAGGAGCCCCCTCAGGGCTCCCTGCCTCCAGGTCACTTTCCCCAGAGGGCAGGAGAGCAACAGCTGCTGTTGCCTCATAGCACAGCCCAGGTGGGAAGTAACCTGGATGCAGGGAGCCCCAGTGTTGGGGGTGGGGGAGCATGTGTCTGCCTGAGTGAGTGTAGGAGTGCACTGTCTCTTTAAGAAACCAGTCTGAGTTAGGAACCTGAAGGCCCCTTCGGACACAAGCAGCTGCCAGCAGCTCCAGACCCAGGGAGGCTGCAGCACCCACAGATCCCCCTGTGCCGTCACCCCAGCTCATTGGAGACCAGTACCCAGGTGGGGGGTGACACCCTGACTTCAAACACACAGCAGACAGGAGGGGCTCCCAGCCCAGAGTGGCCAGGGGCTCCAGTGAGGAAGAGGGCAAAGGCAGGAGCAGTTGAGCAGGGAAGGGGCGGAGTGGGGTACCCCTGCTTCCAGATGAATCACCTGGCTCAGCTCCTCATCCAACAGCCCCCTGCAACTGGGGTCTCTCCCCGCTCTCCAGACACTGCTGCTCACCTGTTGCCCCCAACCTCAGCCCAGCCGGCTCTCAGCAGGACAGGTGGGAACCAGGGAAACCCAGCACAGGGTGTCCTTTTTGGTGGGCCGCCTGCCCATACCGTCCCCCCCAAAGGGCGCCTTGAACCCTGCCCCAGATCCTGCCCCTTGGAGCTCCACCTCCCCTGGGTTTGGGCAGTGTGATGTGATTAAAATATGACCATGTAGATCACTGTTGCAACTGGTTATATATTTGCCACAAACCTTGTACAATGTGTGGCATGTGAGATGTCTACGGAAAGGTTATCATTTGCTGAATACGATGATGCTATTTGTATGCATGTTTCATTTCTCTATCTGAAGATATAAATGTTAGCTGTGCACCTGTATTTCAAATGTTGGTCCCTGTGGTACTTAGCCAGCACATTATGAAGGGACTATTCAAGTGGAATGACCCATCTAGGTATACTTAGCTCACAAGGGACCATGGAAGACACCCCACTGCACCTAATGGACTTTCCTGTGAAGGTTCAAACTAGAGTGTGGGTAATAGCTTCTGCTGTGATTAAGCAAAGTTATGCACGGACGTGTGACTCCATACTCCACTTTTAGCTGTCACATTCCACAAAAGAACTATGGGATTCCCTCCACATGGCAGAAGCTATAAAAGGCCAGGGAATTTTGTGAATCACCTCCATCTGGCCTCTTTCCTGCTCCGGCCTCTTTCCTGCTCCAACCTCTGGACTATGCACTTCTACGAAGGGGAGCATTCTAACCGGGGAATGGAGGACCTTCCAAAGATTTGGAAGCAACCAGAGACCTGACTTAAACCAGACCTGAACCACGAACTTTGCAATTATTGTATGTATTTGATTCCTTTAACCAATTTTAACTCTCACCTTTCTTTCTTTCGTTCGTTCGTTCGTTCGTTCGTTCGTTCGTTCGTTCCAGGGCCATCCCTAGGGGGATATGGGGCCAGGGACAACCTTCCTCTCACCTCCATCCCAGGCCCTGTCCCTACCCTGCCTCTTCCCACCTCTGCTCTACCCCTCCCAAACCTTCCCCGAAACCCCCTCCACAGAGTGACATGGCTGGGAGCCAGGGGAGCAGAGTGGGCTGGGACTGGTTCGTTCCATTTCCCACCGCCGCCAGCATTACCTCAAAGGGGAACCAAGGTAACTCTATATGTATAGTGGTGTAGGTATCAAGAGCTAAGACAAGCCCCTTTTACGCAGAAGAGCAGACCGCCCTCTGCCATATCTGTCGCTGGTGGACTGGTACACAGATGGATCTCCCTCCCGCTTCTCTATGTTGTAGAGGAAAAATCTAGTAGGCCTAAACTAATAGGCCTAAAACTTTGGTCAAGCTAACTGTGTATATAAAGCATAAGAAGAGAGTGAGGAAAATTCCATTGAGGGGCAATTGCAACAGCACAGCTTAAGAAATGTAACCATAACCGCTAGAAGTTAGAAAAGACTGTTAACCGCAAAGGAAACACCTGTCAATAACAGGTAACACTTGTTTTGCTATATTCCAAGTAAGGCAAAGCTACTGTTAAAGCTTGCACTATATGCCCAATAAGGAAAAATGCTGTTAAAGGAAGTGTGCTTAACAAATTGTGGTTTTCAGCTATATAAACTCCTGTATTTTCTCTTTACACCAGAGCAGCTCTGGCTGACTCTCCCCGTATGCGCATGCTTGAATAAAGCTGGCCTCAGGCTTGTTCTGAACCAAACACAACGCGAGGTTAATTTTCCACCACAATGTGTAGTGTGAGAAATAAAGACTGATTATAAGTAAAGTTAGAAAACAACAGGTAAGTGTAGTGAGGGAATCAGTACAATAAGGGGAAGGGGATAAGCATGAAATAAACAGTAGCTACAGAAACTAACACAAACCAGTGAAACAGCAGCTTAGAACAGGAGCATGAAGCTCAGGCCCAAAATACAAAATCACCCTGGCAATAACCATATAAAACCCCGATGAAAGAACCCTAATTATCTCACTACCAGCACATCTGCGGCAGCGGTGAAGTCCAGGACCTGCCCTCGTTGGGTAGCTGGTACCCGAAGAGGAGGAGCACTGGAGAGTCCCTCGACAGCGACCGGGATGGAAGAAGTGGATCGGGAACCCTCCGGTGATGTCGTCCCCAGGAACAGGAGCAGGAAAGGTGGTATCCTTCAATGACACACTGATGCTGCGAAGGCCTGAACCGCGCACGGACAGTCACTAGGATGGACTGCACCACTTGCCTGTGGTCACGGTTCTTTTATGCAGTCTCTGGCGGGAAAACATGGTACGGTCCCAGCAAAGGCAGGAAATAATCTGAGGTTAAATTGTTCTTGAGATCGCCCAGTGGCAGGAAAAAACAGTTTGAACAAGTTACAACTAGGTCAGGCTGACAGGGCACAAAGGGGGTCACAAGATGGAGTTTACAAAACGGTGGTTCAGACTCCATTTTGAATTGCTGCTATGTCCTTACAAATAACATATTGAGATTAACATACACATATTTTAATAAACTATAACAGTATAACACATCACACCCAACACCCGTGAGTGCGGAAGTGGGCCCGACCTCTGCTGCCAGCACCAGGCCCCCCGCTAATCCCCCAGCCTGCCCTTCTTTCTTTCTTTCTTTCTTTCTTTCTTTCTTTCTTTCTTTCTTTCTTTTTATAAATAAACCTTTAGATTTTATATACCAAAGGATTGGCAATGGTGTGATTTTGGGGTAAGATCTGAGTGTGTGGTGGGTCCTTTGGGATCAGAAGAACCTCTTATTTGAGGAGACTGGTTTTAAAGAACCACTCATCTTTCAATCCAGTGCTTTGGGGGGTGATACAAAGACTGGAATGTCGCAGAAAGCTGCTTTCATCACTTCTTGTTAGCAAGTGGGGCAAGACAGAAGTTTACTGTTGTGGTGGTTTGGTATATCTTTTGGGAGAAAAAACACCAGCATTTTGGGGTGTATTTACCCTGTTTCTCAGCAGTGTGACCTGAATGTGGTATTCTCAGTTGTGACCCACAAAGGCACGGTTACAGGTGGGCAGCTTTTCTCAGAATTAAGGGTGCATGATGCATACAAGTTTCTGCTACCAGAGCTGAGTCTCACTTGCAGCCTCCCTGCAGGAGAATCCCGGGCATGGCCCACCGGCTGATCAGCCCCTCTGAGACTTGAAAAACTTCTCTCCGTGTTGGGCTGCTTAAGGCTTTGCTTTGAGCTGCCTCTCCAGTCACAGGCCCCTGCACTGGTGAAAAACATGGCATTGTCTCCACTGGCTGAGCCAGACTTATAGGAGACAGAATCATAGAATATCAGGGTTGGAAGGGACCCCTGAAGGTCATCTAGTCCAACCCCCTGCTCGAAGCAGGACCAATTCCCAGTTAAATCATCCCAGCCAGGGCTTTGTCAAGCCTGACCTTAAAAACCTCTAAGGAAGGAGATTCTACCACCTCCCTAGGTAACGCATTCCAGTGTTTCACCACCCTCTTAGTGAAAAAGTTTTTCCTAATATCCAATCTAAACCTCCCCCACTGCAACTTGAGACCATTACTCCTCGTTCTGTCATCTGCTACCATTGAGAACAGTCTAGAGCCATCCTCTTTGGAACGCCCTTTCAGGTAGTTGAAAGCAGCTATCAAATCCCCCCTCATTCTTCTCTTCTGCAGGCTAAACAATCCCAGCTCCCACAGCCTCTCCTCATAAGTCATGTGTTCTAGACCCCTAATCATTTTTGTTGCCCTTCGCTGGACTCTCTCCAATATTTCCACATCCTTCTTATAGTGTGGGGCCCAAAACTGGACACAGTACTCCAGATGAGGCCTCACCAATGTCAAATAGAGGGGAACGATCACGTCTCTCGATCTGCTGGCTATGCCCCTACTTATACATCCCAAAATGCCATTGGCCTTCTTGGCAACAAGGGCACACTGCTGACTCATATCCAGCTTCTCGTCTACTGTCACCCCTAGGTCCTTTTCCGCAGAACTGCTGCCTAGCCATTCGGTCCCTAGTCTGTAGCTGTGCATTGGGTTCTTCCGTCCTAAGTGCAGGACCCTGCACTTATCCTTATTGAACCTCATCAGATTTCTTTTGGCCCAATCCTCCAATTTGTCTAGGTCCTTCTGTATCCTATCCCTCCCCTCCAGCGTATCTACCACTCCTCCCAGTTTAGTATCATCCGCAAATTTGCTGAGAGTGCAATCCACACCATCCTCCAGATCATTTATGAAGATATTGAACAAAACCGGCCCCAGGACCAACCCTTGGGGCACTCCACTTGACACCGGCTGCCAACTAGACATGGAGCCATTGATCACTACCCGTTGAGCCCGACAATCTAGCCAGCTTTCTACCCACCTTATAGTGCATTCATCCAGCCCATACTTCCTTAACTTGCTTACAAGAATACTGTGGGAGACCGTGTCAAAAACTTTGCTAAAGTCAAGAAACAATACATCCACTAAAAGAAAAGGAGTACTTGTGGCACCTTAGAGACTAACCAATTTATTAGAGCATATCACTTGTGAAAAGTGATATTCATCAATATCGCTGTTCACAGCAGACTTATCACCCCATTGCCACCCTGACTTCTGTGCTGCTGCTCCACCTGGGTTTTGAGAGCCTGAGCATTTATCCCCAACTCCTAGCTAAGCCTGTCCCTTTTTCATGAGCCCTAGCCAACTGGGGCCAACAGCCAGTGCTTTTTTAAAAAAACCCAAACAACCCACACTGATCACTCCACTCTTGACACATTCCTGTGCCTCCCTTTGGAGGCCTGCCCCACAGTTTGAGAATTGCTAGTGTAGACAGTCACCATTGGGATTGGTAGCCAAGATGGTAACGCCTGCTCCTTTCTGTCTCCGGGATCCTCAGAGAAAATGTCCGAGCAGAAGAGCGGAACAGATCCGATTAACACTAACCTTGCAAAACAAATTTTGGTGATTTCAGCTATTAACATTCCCTCCATCCTTCAGCCCCTACCCATAGCGATTTCAATGTGACTGAGCTAGAATTGGGTAGGTAGCATGGGCGAGGGTATAATCTCTGAATTATTGATCCCTGAATTAACAGATTTCAGAGTAACAGCCGTGTTAGTCTGTATTCGCAAAAAGAAAAGGAGGACTTGTGGCACCTTAGAGACTAACCAATTTATTAGAGCATAAGCTTTCGTGAGCTACAGCTCACTTCCTCAGATGCATATCGTGGAAACTGCAGCAGGCTTTATATATACACAGAGAATATGAAACAATACCTCCTCCCACCCCACTGTCCTGCTGGTAATAGCTTATCTAAAGTGATCATCAGGTGGGCCATTTCCAGCACAAATCCAGGTTTTCTCACCCTCCACCCCCCCCCACAAATTCACTCTCCTGCTGGTGATAGCCCATCCAAAGTGACAACTCTTTACACAATAAGAAAAGGAGGACTTGTGGCACCTTAGAGACTAACCAATTTATTAGAGCATAAGCTTTCCTGAGGAAGTGAGCTGTAGCTCACGAAAGCTTATGCTCTAATAAATTGGTTAGTCTCTAAGGTGCCACAAGTCCTCCTTTTCTTTTTGCGAATACAGACTAACACGGCTGCTACTCTGAAACCTGTCTTTACACAATGTGCATGACAATCAAGTTGGGCCATTTCCTGCACAAATCCAGGTTTTCTCACATCCCCCCCACCCCCATACACAGAATACATGCTTGTTACATGCCGGAAAAAGCCCACAGACTAGCTCCTCAGAGACAATGGTACCCGCACACCAGCTAGGTGCTAAGTGGCCATTAATTGTTTAGCCGGCCATTCACCTGTGGCCATTCACCAGCTGTGGAGCTGTGAACCAGAGAGTTACAATTTTACAATTCACCAGAAGGAGGGCTGGACGCTCACTTAGGCCACAGACTGATTATCACCTGCCACCCAGCTGGAGGGTGAACTTCAAAGTGGAGAATGGTATAAAAGCACAAGGAAGAATTGTCTCCATTTTCACCTCTCCTCTCCCATCTTTACAGAAGGCAACAATATGCCTTGAAAGGCCACAGGGGCCTTGAACTGGGGAGGACGGTCCAAGGCAGGAAAAGAATCCAATCTGGGTACTTAGAACGGTAAACTGCCTACAACAGCGGGTGGGGTGCGAAAACCTGCTTGCTTCGCATTTTACTTAGATTGGTAAAATTTACGATTTAAACTGCATGTTTTAATTTTATAGTTTTAACCAGTTCTGACCTTTTATATATTTCTCCCTTGTAATCCCTGAAAACCTCCTTGTTCCAGTTAATAAACTGATGTTAGTGTTTTGTCTGGACCTGTGTGTTTTCACTGAAGTGTTTGGGGGATTTGACTTGAGAAAACAAGACTGTGGTCTAGTCAGGTGGGGGATGACCCACTAATTATTGAGTTTGTCCAGCACAGTGAACAGACTGAGCAGTCCAAGATGCAGATTCCCGGGGTGCAAGGCTGGGAGTAGAAAACTGGCTGATGTTGCTGTGTCGTTTAGTAACTTCATGAGTGTCTGGCTAGTTGCACTCAGTACAGTGCAGCCAGGAGTGAGTTTGAATGCTGGTGGCTGTGTGTGAGCAGAGCATGGAGGGGTTTGTTGTTCACACAGGGATGCAGCAGGGCGGATTTGATTTAAATCACAAGTCAGGAAGACTCGATTTAATCATGGTATTCTACATAAAAGTGCATTCTTGTTGGTTGTTATAACCTTAATACATATTCTTCACAACTCATAGATCGATGTAGGTTTCATTTTTAGAAGGTACACACTATACATTTTAAAACAGTGATTTATTTTGAAAACTTTTCAGATGAGTTTTACAGCTATATCAGACAATGAATGATTGTTTGGTTATTTCATTTACCAAAGGTAATTGAAGCAGATATTTATGAAGTCATTGGGAGGTGAACTATCTCCAATTCAACAGGTTAATCACTAATACTTGGATGATTTTCTTGCCATACTGTATTAGGAGGAGAACACCACCAGACAGACGTTTAAATTGTTTTATTTAACTAAAACAACAACATTAAGTATTCTGGATTTTTTTCTTCAACAGCAAACATATAATATTTTAACAGAAAAACATATGTCCATCGCTTCTCACATTTATCTCCAGACTTCTTCTCCTTGTCCAGATATATTCCGCCTCCAACAGTCTTCTATTCATTCAACTTTTTGAAACTTTGCACTTTTGGAGAGAGGTAAGGGATTGACTCTGTGTACACAAATTTGCAGAGGGACAATAGAGGTGAGGTCTGTTATTTTTCACCTCTATATATTAATTTATTTGAAAACATGCTGTTAACAAGCATGTTACCTCTGGAGACACAAAGCCACAGTTTGAGAACTGGAAAACTAAACATCTCTGATGGGATCTTCTAGACCAGTGGTCTCCAAACTGGGGTGATGATCCCAGGGGGTGCGTGGCAGCAGGAGCGCCACCGGAGGGCACTCCACTGTTTTTTTTCTTTGGCGGCAGCTCTGCACGTCCACGGCTGGTGTTCCCCTCCGGCAGCCCGCCTGTGGTAAGTCTTCCGTTCTTTTTCCGTCGGCGGCGCGTCTGCAGTAGGTCTTCTGGTCTTCTTCCATCGGCGGTGCACCTGCGGCTGGTCTTCTTCTGTTGGTGGCGCATCTGCAGCAGGTCTTCTGCTCTTCACCCTGGGGGTGCGCGAGCCAAAAAGTTTGGAGACCACTGTTCTAGACTGAGCACTGAGCCCCACTGGGTAGAACTTTTGGAACTCATGTACAAAACTTTTCTTAAACATTACATGAATACAGTGTCTCATACTATAGAATTAGAATTTAAAATCCCTATACCATGATGAGATATCTTTGAGCTATAATGTATCTTAATTAAAACGATCTTTAGATAAAATGTTTTTTGTGGAAAAAGTTATCAAGAAAATCAGATTTTTTTTATTTAAATTGGATTTTTTAAATTAAAAAAAACAACACATTGATTTCTATCCACCCTGGGTTGGAGAATTAAGCAGTTCAAAAGTCCAGATTGTAACCTGGGTTATGTTTCACATCCGCTGACTTCTGGGACCCAACATAGCACCATTGGGCTTTCATCATCCTGCTCCTGAAAGGCAAGCCAGGCAGGGCAAACCAGAGAAGGGGAACCAGATGACATCATCAACTCCACTGACTTCAGCTAAATTTTGAACTCCCACAGAGATGTGAGATTTGAAATTCTGCTGCCAGCCTTCCCTTCATGCGTCTGTTTCTCTCCAGTGTGGTTTCTCCCATGGTTATTAAGATCTGAGCGCTTATTGAAGCTTTCCCCATGGTCCAAGCATTGAAGGGGTTTCTCTCCAGTATGGATTGTCTGATGTGTCACAAGCTGTGATCTCAGAATGAATCCTTTCCCACACTGAAGGCAGGGTGTCTCTTCCTTGGGATTTGTCTGCTGTGCTCTGGGATCCTCGTCTCCTCCCCCACCATTAATAGATTCATCCACTTTCTTCCCTGGGTGGATTCCCAGAAGCCTCTCTGACCTGTGCCCATTTCCCCAGGCTTCTCCCTACTCCCAGGAATGGGAAAAATTCCCTTCAGGTCCTCCCACAAAGGTCTCCTGTGGTTCCACTTTTCCAGGAACTTCCTCATGATGATTCCCCTCCTTGTTCTCACTCCCTCGCTCAGCACCTGCTGGGAGAGAGACAATCCAGACAGGAGTCATTGTGCTGGGGAGAAACAGGAATAGCACCGAGAGGAAACCCGACACAAAGACTGAGCAATGGATTCTGCCTCCACATCCCACCCAAATACTTACAAGGAAGGAGAGACGGGAAGGAAACTCCTGCAGGTAAGAGTCTGGGTGGAATAGCGTGAGCGATATCTGTTGACTAGAGCCTTGCTCTGGGTGAGATGAGGAAGAACTGAGTGCGCTTACTCATACCATATTTTGGGATTCTCAACTTTTTCCTTCATTCCCTAGATGGTTTCTGTGTCAGTCCTCACCTGTATGGGTGCATCTCGGAAGCCTTCTTTACTTGCTGGCCTGGAGATCGGGAACCCACAACTCATCCTCTCGTTTCAGCTCAGGTTTGGGAATGGGAAATTCTGTGCAGATGGTGGAATCAGACCAGATCGGGGTGCGTGGAGCATTGGTGGAGTATTTGTCAGAAAGGACATTCCATGAGTGGAACCTGTCCCTGTGCTCTGCTGGAGCAACGTGGAATCCAAGACGATGGGAACAGGGTCACTGAGCCCCCTTGCACCCCTGCCTCATCCCAGCCTGCCCCCTGCATCCCCAGCACCCGCCTTCTGCCCCCCACCCCTGCAGCCCAGTGTGACAGGGGGGCACCGCTCCCTGGGGGGGATCTCTCTTACCTTCCCTCCGAGTGGGGCCCCCCTGGGGCAGGGGCCAGGCCCGGAAGGGGGCCCTCGCCAGGCTGGGGGCTCTGCCCTGGGAGAGGCTCCCAGGGAGCAGCGGGAAGGGCCCGGCTGGAGAGTCCTCTCTCCCGGCTGCAGCCAGGGCTCCGGGCTCCCAGCACCAACCGCTGGGGCTCAGGGATCTTGCCAGGAGCCTGGGAGCCAGAGTCATCGCAGCGGCTGCGAGTCACTTCCTGCCGCTGAGACTGACCCCAGCGATCGCTCCCAGCCCCTCCTGGGTCCTAGCGATAAACCCATCACTCTGCAGCATCTCTGTGTCTGACTTCTGTTACAGCCACAGGCTCCCTTCTTGCCTGAGCCAAGTTTGGCATCTAAAGAACAGGGAGTCGCTGCCTATCATTATTTGGGGTATCGTTCATGGACCTTTAGAGTTCTGGGGCAGCTTCACACGACACTCACAGTCGAAGTCTAGTCGTTCTCTGGCACCCATGCAGCGAGTTCACAGTTCTCAGCCTCAGCTGCCAGGCTCTGAGGAGTAAACCCAGCAGTTTCCCAGCTCTGTTCCCACAATTTCTCCCCCTCCCAACAGTATCTTACATCTCTGCAGAGATCAGGCAGTGTCATGGAAATTAACCACACGTTGTGTTTGGATCAGACAATCTGAGGCTTGTTTATTATACTACAAGCATGCAGGGAGAGACAGCTGCACCGAGCAGCTCTGCAAAGATGAAAAAACAAAAGCTTACATAGATTTGTAACAATATTCAGATAAGCACACTTCCTCATTAATATTTCCTTATTAGGAACACAGCAAAAACAAGTTGTCTGGTTTTAACAAGTTGTTTTTTACGGTTAACGGCTTTCTTAAGATTAGCTGTTGCAATTATGTTTCTCGGTGCTCCCTCATTCCCCCCCGCCCCTCAGCTCTTTATCACGTACATAGTTAACTTGACCAAAGTTTGCGCCCACTTAATTTTGCTTTTACAGGCAGTAACTTCATTTCCATTTCAGTCTCTGCTTCTCACCTTCTGAATCTAGTTCTCACCATCAGTGTTCCTGCTGTGAGATACTGATCACGGTCATTGTTCAAACCACACACAAAAATCTCACAACAAAGGGTTAGATAAACATTAAAATAAAATAAAATCTAAAAAAGGACAATTCTGGCAAATGACCATTTGTTTCTTGAAATCTGCAATAAATCTGAACTACATCCTGTCAAACTAAACTAATATCAAAGTAGGTGACCTCACGGCCTTCACAAAGAGAGAAAAATCCACAGTCCAGGGTGGGCTATAAAATGATTTCACATTCATAAAGTGAAATCTCAGACAATCCTTTAAGACTTAAAATCAGGGGAAGAAATTTACCCATTTTCTTCTGAAGTGGCTAAACCGGCTTCATTTCTCACCCCATTATTCAGCTGTATGAGTTACAAAAGTTTAGCATCATCATAACAAAAGAAAGAGAAAGAAAAACAAAAAAACCTTCCCATCTATAAATGATCTGGACCAAACCTAGAAAAAGCCAGAAAGCAATTTTACCAATAGATGGAAACAGGGCTATAAAATCTGAAGGTCCAACTGTGCTTTGAAGCTCATTGAGATTTCCCTGCCCACTCCAGGTCTGTGACACTTCCTTCTCCAGCCCTCCAGAGTCTGACTAAGATCATAGACATCAAAGCTGTGACTCCTAAGCATGGAGAGCCAGGCACAGGGTGGTACGTGACACCTTGGGAGGCGGAGGGATAGAACGGAGGCAGGTTAAACTTTCCATGGCTGGGACAGATGCTGCTGTGTGGAGAGTGGAGCGTGACAGTGACAGGGGAAGGAGGTTTCAGAGTGGTAGCTGTATTAGTCTGTATCCACAAAAAGAACGAGGAGGACTTGTGGCACCTTAGAGAGCAACACATTTATATGGGCATAAGCTTTCGTGGGCTATGACCCACTTCATCAGATGCATAGAGTGGAGCAAACAGTAGGAAGATGTTCTCTGTATATATCTCGGGAGTCTGTCCTATCTGGGGGACTCTCTTTCCCCCCCGCCATGATACAGATCTGGAAGCCTACTTTCATCGTCTCCGACTCAAGGGATATTTTCAACACACCACTGATCAGAGTACTGGCCCACAGGAACCCTCCTACCAACACTACAAGGAAAAGAATGCCACGTGGGCTCCTCCTGAGGGTAGAAATGACAGACTAGACTTCTACACAGAGTGCTTCTGCAGACGTGCACAGGCTGAGATTGTGAACAAACAGCATCACTGGCCCCTGTTGTGGAAAAAACCACCACGCGTTGTTTTTTGGATCAGAACAGCCTGGGGCTCCTTTATTAGGATACAAGCATGCAGGGAGAGAAACAGCAGGCCACACGCAGGTGCCAAGCTGCTCTCTGGCTCTCCTCCAATAACACACAAACTTATATAGGTTCGTAATTGCTTTCAAGCAAATATAATTCCCCATCAATATTATTCCAACACTCAAGCCTCATTAATAATGCCTTGTAAGGAATATAGCAAAACAACTCCATATTAGTACAGCAAAAACTTGTTTATCAGCGGTAATAAAATCTGCGGTTAATTGGTGCAATATTGCGGCTGGGGGTTTTTACAGAGCTGGCTGGTGCAATAACGTGCAGTTGGGGACTTTTCGGACGCTGCTTGGTCCCCCTCAGCCCCCCTTCCAGCCCCTAGTCACGTACCCACAGTGGCTTAACTGATTATCTGTGTCAACAGACACAGGCCTACTGCACTTTATTATGCTGGCCTAAGTCACACAGGACACAGGACTGTAGGTTTTTTGCATTACAGCATTTCCATATAATAAGCTTTCCTCTCTATAGATCAAGTTTAGGCCTGAGAAATTGCCCGCACACCCCATAACCTCAGCCACACAGAACACAACGCCATCCACGGCCTCAGAAACAACCCTGACATTCTAATCAAAGGGGCTGACAAAGAAGGTGCTGTAGTCATCATGAACAGTCGGATTATGAACAGGAGGCTGCCAGGAAACCTTCCAACACCACATTCTACAGGCCACTGTCCTCCGATCCCACTGACGGGATCAACTGCTCAAAAAACTCCCTGCTATAGCATGGGAACAAATCTACACAGACAAACCTCTAGAGCCCTGACCTAGGGTATTCGATCTGCTACCCAAGATCCATAAACCTGGAAATCCTGGACGCCCCATCGTCTCAGGCATCGGCACTCTTACAGCAGGATTATCTGGCGATGTGGACTCTCTCCTCACACCCAACTCTACCAGCATTTTCGAGACACCACTGACTTCCTGAGGAAACTACAACGTATTGGTGATCTTCCTGAAAACACCATCCTGGCCACCACGGATGTAGAAGCTCTTTACACCAGTATTCCACACGAGGATGGGCTACAAGCTGTCAGGAACATTATCCCTGATGAGGCCATGGCACATCTGGTGGCTGAGCTTTGTGACTTTGTCCTCACCCACAACCATTTCAGATTTGGGGACAATTTATACCTTCAAGTCAGTGAGACTGCTATGGGTACCCGCATGGCCCCACAGCATGCCAACATCTTTATGGCTGACTTAGAACAACGCTTCCTCAGCTCTTGTCCCCTAGCGCCCCCTCCTCTATTTGCGCTACATTGATGGCATCTTCATCATACGGACCCATGGGAAGCAGGCCCTTGAAGAATTCTGCCAGGATTTCAAAGATTTCCACCCCAGCATCGACCTCAGCCTGGACCACACAAGAGATCCTGGACACTACAGTGCAAATAAGTGATGGTCACATAAATACCACCCTATACTGAAAACCTACTGACTTCTATACTTACCTACATGCCTCCAGCTTCCATCCGGGACACATCACATGATCCATTGTCTACAGCCATGCCCCAAGATACAACTGCATTTGCTCCAATCCCTCAGGCAGAGACAAACACCTACAAGATCTTTATCAAGCATTCTTAAAACTACAATACTCACCTGGGGAAGTGAGGAAACAGACTGACAAAGGAAGATGGATACCCAGAAGTCACCTACTACAGGACAGGCCCAACAAGGGAAATAACAGAACACCACTGGCCATCATGTACAGCCCCCAGCTAAAACCTCTCCAGTGCATCATCAACGATCTACAATCTATCCTGGAAAACGATTCCTCATTCTCACAGACCATGGGAGGCAGGCCAGTCCTCGCTTACAGACAGCTCCCAATCTGAAGCAAATACTCACCAACACCACACCACAGAAACACTAACCCAGGAACCAATCCCTGCAACAAATCCCATTGCCAAATCTGTCCCCATATCTACTCTAGCGACACCATCATAGGACCTAACCATATCAGCCATGTCATCAGGGGCACATTCACGTGCACATCGATCAATGTGATCTATGCCATCATGGGCCAGCAATGCCCCTCTGCCACGTACATTGGCCAAACCGGACAGTCTCTATGTAAAAGAATAAATGGACACAAATATGACATCAGGAACGGTAACATACAAAAGCCAGTAGGAGAACATTTCACTCTCCCTGGACATTCAGTAACAGATTTAAAAGTAGCCATCCTTCAACCAAAAAACTTCAAACACAGACTTCAGAGAGAAACTCCAGAGCGACAATTCATTTGCAAACTTAACACCATCAATTTGGGCCTGAATAGGGACTGGGAGTGGCTGGCTCACTACAAAAGCAATTTTCCCTCTCTTGGTATTGACCCCTCCTCATCAGTCATTGGGAGTGGTCCACATCCACCCTGATTGAATTGGCCTTGTTGGCATTGGTTCTCCACTCGTAAGGTAACTCCCTTCTCCTCATGGGCCAGTATATTTCTGCCTGTATCTGTAATTTTCACTCCATGCATCTGAAGTGGGTTTTTTTACCCACGAACGCTTATGCCCAAATAAATCTGTTAGTCTTTAAGATGCCACCAGACTCCTCCTTTTGTTATGAAGGGCTGATTTCCAATGGAAACCATTCCTGCAGTCCAGGCATTTATAGGGTCTCTCTTCTGTGTGCATTCTTCAATGATTATTAAGGTTTCTGCTGTTATTGAAGCTTTTCCCACATGCCAAGCATTTATAAAGTCTTTGTCCTGTGTGGCTTGCCTGATGTGTAACAAGGCCTGATCTGAGTCAATTACATGCAAGCTGCTTAACCCTTTCTTGTCATGTGTCACAGAAGTTTAGATCCTGTGTGGATTCTCCCATGTTGAATGAGGAATGATCTCCATGTGAAACTTTTCCCACAGTCCAAGCACTTATAGAGTCACTCTCCTGTGTGGATTCTCTGATGTTTCACCAGGGTTGATCTCCGAGTGAAACTTTTCCCACAGTCCAAGCACCTGTGGGGTCTCTCTCCTGTGTGGATTGCCTGATGTTTAACAAGGTCTGACTTTCGTATGAAACTTTTCCCACAGTCCAAGCACTTGTGGGGTCTCTCTCTTGTGTGGATTACCTGATGTTGAACAAGCTGTGACCTCTTTATGAAACCTTTCCCACAGACCAAGCACTTGTTGGGTCCCTCTCCTGTGTGGATTGCCTGATGATAAACAAGCTCTGACCTTCGTATGAAACTTTTCCCACAGTCCAAGCACTTGTGGGGTCTCTCTCCTGTGTGGATTGCCTGATGTTGAACAAGGTGTGACCTTCTTAGGAAACTTTTCCCACAATCCAAGCACTTGTGGGGTCTCTCTCCTGTGTGGAATGCCTGATGACAAACGAGGTCTGGCCTTCGTATGAAGCTTTTCCCACAGTCCAAGCACTTGTGGGGTCTCTCTCCTCTGTGGAGCGCCTGATGTTCAACAAGGTTTGACCTTCTTATGAAACTTTTCCCACAGTCCAAGCACTTGTGGGGTCTCTCTCCTGTGTGGATTGCCTGATGTTTAACAAGATGTGACCTCTGCATGAAACTTTTCCCACAGTCCAAGCACTTGTGGGGTCTTTCTCCTGTGTGGCTTGCCTGATGATTAACAAGCGCCGACCTCCATGTGAAACTTTTCCCACATTGTAAGCACTTATGGGATCTCTCTTCTGTGTGGATTGCCTGATGTTGAACAAGGTCTGACCTTTGCATGAAACTTTTCCCACAGTCCAAGCACTTGTGGGGTTCCTCTCCTGTGTGGCTTTTCTTATGTGACTTTTGTGCCGACTTGGAACTGAAACGTTTCCCGCACTCAAGGAACTGAATGGGCTTCTCTCGAGTGTGGCTTCTCCCATGGTTATTAAGATCTGTGCGCTTATTGAAGCTTTTCCCACGGTCCAAGCATTGAAGGGGTTTCTCTCCAATATGGATTGTCTGATGTGTCACAAGCCGTGATCTCACAATGAATCCTTTCCCACACTGAAGGCAGTGCCAGGGTGTCTCTTCCTTGGGATTTGTCTGCTGCACTCTGGGATATTTGTTTTGTCCCCCACCGTTAATAGATTCATCCACTTTGTTTCTGGGGTGGTTTCCTGGAAGCCTCTCTGACCTGTGCCAATTTCCGCAGGATTCTCCCTCAGAGCACTGGGAAAAATTCCCTTCAGGTCCTCCCACAAAGGTCCCCTGTGGTTGCACTTTTCCAGGAACTTCCTGATGATGATTCCCCTCCTGGTTCTCACTCCCTCGCTCAGCGCCTGCTGGGAGAGAGACAATCCAGACAGGAGTCACTGTGCTGGGGAGAAAGAGGAATAGCACCGAGGGAAAACCCAAAAGAAAGACTGAGCAATTGGATTCTGCCTCCACATCCCACCCAAACACTGACAGGGAAGGAAAGCTGGGAAGCAAACTCCTGCAACTAAGAGGCTGGGTGGAATGCCGTGAGCGATAACTGCTGACTACAGCCCTGTCCTGGCTGAGATGAGGAACAACTGAGGGCATTACTCACACCTTATTTTGGGATTCTCAACTTTTCTCTTCATTCCCTTGATGGTTTCGGTGTCAGTCCTCACCTGTGCGGGTGCATCTACGAAGCCTTCCTTCCTCGAAGGCCTGGAGATCGGGCACCCACGGCTCTTCCCCTTGCTCCAGCCAGGCGATCAGCTCGGGTTTGGGAATGGGAAATCCTGTGCAGAGGGTGAAATCAGACCAGATCAGGGTGCATGGGGCATTCGTGGAGTATTTGTCACTAAGGACATTCCCTGTGCTCTGCTGGAGGAACGTGGAATCCAAGGGGATGGGGAAATTATCACTGAGCCCTGTTCCACAGAGGAAATTGTCTGTGGAGGTGAGTTGAATTATTACTACACCCTCACTAGGCGAACGCAGGATCTGTGCGCTCTGGGGGCCTTGCTGACTCACACACAGGTCTGCACTTAAGACCCTGCCTCTTTCTAAACCTGCAGAACCCAGAGCCCTCCCTATGCCTGGAGCTATTCCCAAGGAGGGAGGTGAACAGGGATTGTATGTGCAGCCAAGAAACACAGACAGGACAATGCTAGATTTATGCTCCTTTGAAAGCTGGAGGGGTGGGGATGGTTTAGCTTGTCCACTGGGTTTTGACACCCTTCTCCCACTGAAGAGGGCACGGAGATGCAAGTCTTTCTTACATGGCAGCTGTGCATTATGGAACCCATTTGCCTCTGATCTAACTGACCAGGGAAG
This sequence comes from Lepidochelys kempii, assembly GCF_965140285.1. Lineage (NCBI taxonomy): Eukaryota > Metazoa > Chordata > Testudines > Cheloniidae > Lepidochelys > Lepidochelys kempii. The sequence goes on along the minus strand of NC_136393.1, from coordinate 44,939,113 downwards.
AACCTGACCACATTCAGATACGCAGGTCCCACGGCTTCTAATAACCGAGTGGATGGGAATCCCTTACCCAGTGAGGTCACCATCTCGTAGTTCTCCTGCATGACGTCCCTGTAAAGGGCTCTCTGAGCGGGGTCCAGCAGAGCCCCCTGCCCCTTGGTGAAATAAATAGCTACATCCTCAAAGGTCACTGGCATCTGAAACAGCAAGAGTCCCTCACTCAGCACGGGCTGCCCCAGATACAATCCCACTAGTCATGGGAAAGGAAAAAAAACGTGAAGCTGTGGGAGGGCCAGAGTAGCAGAATCCCACCCCCACCCTGCTCAGAGCAGCCAGGAGGCTTCAGGGGGTGGGGAGAAGGTGAGAACTCCTTGTCCTCCCCAGCACACGGAGCAGGGCAGGGTTTTCTCATTTCCCACACACCTGCCAGCCAGAGGCTGATACGGGAAGCAGAGCTCTGAGCTGGGGACAGGGACAGGAATCCCGACAGCTTCCCTTCGTATTTCACAGCAGCCTATGGCGAGTGGGTTCAGGCTCCAGCACTGGGAGTCTGGAAAATGTTCCCAGCCCCGCCGAGGGGGGTTATATCCTGTTTCAGAAATGGGGGAATGTCCCCTTTCCCCTCCCCTGACACCAGTGGGCCCACTCAGAAAATCAGCAGGTTTCTCACACCCTTTCTCCTACCTGCCTCTCCCTCCTCCAGCTCAGCAGCTCCCTGAAAATCCCCTACCTGAGTTGGCTCCATCACAGCCATTTCCCTTCCCTGTGCCCTGGAAGATGGGATGATCTGGAGCGACACGTGGACGTGATTCCTCAGCCTGTCGGGTCGAGAGGGGTGGTTACAGAAGGGGCTTCTGTCCATGTTGCCCCCAGATTCCTGTGGAAGAAACAGACTCTTCACTCTTGTGTTTGTTAGCAGCAAGTCAGAGGCAGTGTATTTCAAGCAATTGCAGGGGGAGCCTAGGGACAGGGGGGTTCCCTTCCTTCGGCAGGTCTCCAAAGTACAACAGTGTAAGGCATGTATTTATAGGTTCCCGTCACCAGGGCCGGCTCTAGTCACCAGCCAAGGAAGCAGGTGCCTGGGGCGGCCAGTCTGAAGGGGTGGCTTTCCGGCCGTTCTGCGGGGGGGGCACTCGGGCCACTTTTTGTTCCTTCTTTTGGCGGCACGGCTGTGGCAGGTTTCTTTTTTTTTGCTTCGCCACTTGGGGTTGCAAAAAGCTCGAGCTGGCCCTGCCCATCACATATGTCAACAGATACAGCTGTTCCGTGTTTATACATTTTCCTTTCCATTATCTCAGTCAGCACTCCATTCTTATCTTAAAGCAAGCTTAGAAAACAGCTTCCCATGTGGTTTTCCCATCCGCCTCGCACAATCCCCGTGTCTACAAATCTCGCAATGTTAGGATTAAGATTAGCCTGTCTTCTGCTCTGTCTGTTAATAACAGTAAGATGGCTGCTGCAAATCCCCTTTTCACACTTCCACATTCCCCCCGTGATCTTCAGACCCTCCCAGTAACAGCAACTCTGAACCAAATGCTAGAAATAGAGAAGAACCAAAGGGGCCACTTTCGGGAATTGCCCCCCATTGCAGTGTAAACCCCTCTCCCTTAGCAATAGCCGGAGCCCTCTGGTGGCATCACCTGAAGAATGAGCTGCCCTGGACTCCCCCAGCAGCCCCCAGGGACAGGCAGGAAGAGGCTGATCCCATTGGCCCATCCGCACTTCCCCCATGCCAGAACCAGCAGTGACTCTGGTCCGACTCCGGTGTGGCTGAGATCTGAATCCTGCAGGGAAATCAGACCAGGGCCCCGGGCAGCCCCCAACACTCATGAGACACTGACCCCACCAGCGCGGGTGTGTCTGACAATAACAGACTGGGAGCCGGGGACGGGGGCTGGGTTGGGTTTTTGCCTTGTAGCCTCTGGGCCCTGAGAGGTTAGTCCCCTGATCACTCCCAAAGCTGGTTTGACCAGTTCCCAGCCTACCCCCGGCATCCCCTGCACCCGCCTCCGGCCCCTCTTTATCCTCCTCCCCCTGCAGCCCAGATGTGACGGGGGGGGGCCGCTGCAAGGGGGGGATGGGAGGGTCTCTCTTACCTTCCCCCCGAGCGGGGCCCCCCGGGGCAGGGGCCGGGCCGGGAAGGGGCCCTGGCCGGGCTGGGGGCTCTGCCCTGGGAGAGGCTCCCGGGGAGCAGCGGGCAGGACCCGGCTGGAGGTTCCCCTCTCCCGGCTGCAGCCCGGGCTCCGGGCTCCCAGCACCAGCCGCCGGGGCTCGGGGATCTCGCCGGGAGCCAGAGTCAGTTCCTGGGCCGGGCCTGAGCCCCGCGATGCTCCCCCTAGAGCCGCCCCCCAGCCGCTCCTGGGTCCTAGCGATCAACCCACCGCCTTGCGCTTCGCCTCTCTGTGCTTGGCTGTTAACTCACAGACTTTAAGGTTAGAAGGGACCATCATGAGCATCGAGCCCAGGGATTCTCACAACCAAATTTATGGTGGCCTCAGAGTGTGGCCAGCAGCTCTGGCTGGTGCCCGCTCTCACACTTTCTCCTATAATCAGAACTAACTTTAGGAGAAACCAATCAATATGCACAGAGGTAAGAGGGGGGAACACTCCTCCTAGTGTGGGGAACTTTTCTGGCTTCTACCAAGCCCCAGAGGAACTGGCAAGCAAAAGGATCTGAGTCCTTTACCCAGAGGCCTGCATGACCTCAAGGACCCCTCCCCCCGGCCCGCTTCCACTCTGGACCAGTAACCCCAATGCTGGGCCCAGGGCTCCTGAGGCGCTCCACCCCCAATCTTGTGATCACTCAGGACAGCTGTCCCCATTGTGGGGTGTTCTCTCCACTCTGGATGCTTCCTTCATCATCACACAGAGTTAAGAACAAATACAATTTATTAAACAGGAAGTAATACAAAAATAAGGAGAAAAGTGGGAAAGATTAAAGGAAAACATGTCACCCCACTCTGTGGGAGGGAACCCCAGACAACCCTCTCTGGAATGCCAGGGCAGTTCACAGTCTGTCCCTCCCACATCCCAGGCCCTGGCTGTGCTGCAGGCATGCCCAGGGTTGGACACTAACTCTGGTGTTGGCCACACGCCCTCAGGCTCTAGGTGGTAGGATCCTTCTTCCTAGCGTCAGCCTCTTCCTGTCAGGGTTATGATCCCCCACACAGTCTGGCCTGCAAGGCTTCTTGGCTGAGGGTCTCTCCTTGCCCAGGGCCCTTTGCCCAGGGTCCCCTTCGCTCACTGCTCCTGGCTGCTCCAGTTTCCCTCTGCCTCCAGCCCAGCCCAGCCCAGCCCTCCTCTCTCCTTAGCCCCTCCTGCTCTGCTCTAGCCCAGCCAGCTCCAGCTGACACAAAGGAGAGGACCCAGCTGCTGACTCCCTCATTGTCCTGCCTGCCCTGTCAATCAGGCTGACCCACAGCATTGCCCCCCCACACCCCTTGTCAGTCTCAGGATCTTCATTTCTCATTGGTCCTTCCCCTTTCTTTTGATATTAGGAGACGGCCAACCAATGGCCAGCCCATTAAGTTTCAGTCAGGGGCCAACAATCCCCTTACACCTATAAACATGAAAACCAAAATTTATTTATTGCTAGCTAGTAAATCTGCTGCTGTGAAAAATGGTATTTCTATATTTGCTAAAATTTTTCCACAACCTCTCAGCTAGCGACTCGGGTTGCCAACTTGGTAATATTTAAAAAATGGACACCCAAGCAGGAGTGCTGCAACCTCCCCTGCCCCGCCTCTTCCCCCCCCACCCGAGGTCCCATCCCCACCCCACCTCTTCCCACCAAGGCCCTGTTCCGACTCCACCTCTTCCTCCAAGGATCTACCCACCCTCCATTTCTCCCCCCCCCCCCCCGCCGCCCAGGTCAGGAGGAACTTGTCTGTGGAGCCGGGGCTGGGAGCTGCAGCTGCCCAGTGCAGGTAGGAGGCAGCCTCGGCTGAGTCGGCTCTGATGGGAGTGATGACCCAGTGCCTCCCCACCCGCAGTAACTCGACTTTGGGTGTCCGGTCAATAGATGTGATCAGAGACTGTCAGGTCCCCTTTTCCACTGGACTTCATGGTTGAAAACCGGGCACGTGGCCACCCTAACAGCACCCAATGTGCAAGAAGTGCTGGGAACGTGTCAGGGACACCTGTAACCAGGGGGCAGGTGGGTTAGACTCAGTTCTGACCAGCAGAGAAAAATTCATTGCTCTAGCTGAAATTACTGTAAAGTGGGCTTCAGAGTAGCAGCTGTGTAAGTCTGTATTTGCAAAAAAAAATAAAAGGGGGTACTTGTGGCACCTTAGAGACTAACAAATTTGCCACAAGTACCCCCTTTTATTTTTTTTGAAAAGTGGGTGCACAACTAAAGACTGCACTCAGAGTAGTTATTTATGGTCTGGTGTCAAACTGGGAGGGGAATGGAGCAGAGGAGGGAGAAGCCCCAGGTGGCCTCCCTCACTCTTTATGGGGAAGAGGGCGCGGAGGGGGGGCAGCCCAGCAGGGAACGGGGCCTAGATGGGGGGCAGTTCACATAGAGCTTGTACGGCAGCCCCGTTCCTGGGAGAGAGATGCTGCTGGAGTTGAGAGCCTGGGCTCTTAGCTCCCCACGCTGCCCCCAGTGGAAGTGCTCCTGGTGAGGACACACCCCACCGACCCAAGGAGGGTAGTGTGGACACAGTCTACCGCAGTCATTACTGCGGTAGCTATAAGTGAACCTAATACAGGTCAACTTAGGTTTGGAGTGTAGACGTACCCTTACAAGCAAAAGGATTTCTCACCCCCAAAAGCTTTCAGCAGTCCATGCTCATTGGAAAGCCTTCCAGCTCGGACCACTCCGCCAGCTCAATGATGCTGTTATCTTTGAAGCAATTTTGCTGCTGGGAGTAGAGAGAGGGGAGGGGAGGTGGACAGAGCCCTTCCCCTTCTTATACTCAAAAAGAAAAAGGAGGACTTGTGGCACCTTAGAGCCTAACCAATTTATTTGAGCATAAGCTTTTGTGAGTTACAGCTCACTTCGGATGTATAAAAGTGGAAAATGCAGTGAGGATGTTTTTATATATACAGACCATGAAAAAATGGGTGTTTATCACTTCAAAAGGTTTCTCTCCCCACCCCACTCACCTGCTGGTAATAGCTTCTCTAAAGTGATCACTCTCCTTACAATGTGTATGATAATCAAGGTGGGCCATTTCCAGCACAAATCCAGGGTTTAACAAGAATGTTGGGGGCAGGGGGGTAGGAGACAACAAGGCAAAATAACCATTCCCAGTCTCTACAAGCCTATGGCATATATCAGTAACAATCATGGTTACCCCATGTCTGGGTTTTCCCAGAGAGTGCCTCTTTTTTGAGTCTGCTGAGTACAGATTTCCACTAACAGCAAATGTCCCCATAATTTGCAGAGCAGACACTCTGCAGCTCAAAAAGAAGCCCTGATTGGTCCACTTCCCAACTGGTCCATTCCTCACATCCAGCCAATTGGTGCATTCCCCTGCACCTGATTGATTGCTGCCAGGTCCTGCCCACCCAGGCCTCAGCTCCCAGTCCTGGGGAGGGGGTCCCGCAGGTAGGTGTTGATTGACTGCTGTTGCTGCGTTCTGGGCTTGTGCCAGCCCCCTGCCACTGTGACAGGGACTGACACTGCCCTCATGTCACCGGGTGCAGACTCACCACTGCGGTGCCTCCTGCTGGTTGTCCAGGGAATTCTCAGTCCATCAGCAGGGCATTTTCCTCTGGTTGGGTCTCACGCTCTGTCACTGCTTCGCTGTCTCCATCTCTTCGGTATCTGGATCTGCATCGCTCCTGGACCACAGTGTCCTCTTCAGGGTATGGCCCTCCAGCTGTGCCCCAAACTCCGTTCTCCCCCTTCTGGGGTGTAAATGTTTGCTGTAGTGGGATACTACTGTGAGTATCCAATTCAGGATGAACTGTTGAGAGAAAGGGCAGGCACAGCCCAAGACTGGTAGTCATTCACTCACAAGGTACACGAAACCAGCCAAAAAAAGAGAACTTCTGACTTCATTAGCCAGAATGATGACACAGGGAAGCAATTCCCTCAAAGTACTACAGTCCCATTGTATCACCACTAGAAGCATTGCTTATAGGGATGAGTGGTTATTAAAACCAATGTCCCCAGTTAAAGGTTCTCCTGATCCCAAAGGATCAGCTACACACCAAGGTCAATATAAAGATCAGATCTTACCCAGAAATCATGCTGTTGCCAATCCTTTAATACCAAAAATTTAAAAGTTTATTAATTAAAAGAAAGGTGAGAGTTCAAATTGGTCCAAGGAATCAAATACATACAATAATCACACAGTTCTTGATTGAGGCTTATAGCAGTGATGGAATAAACTGCTGGCTTAAGTCAAGTGTCTGGTTCCTTCCAATGATTTGGAAGGACCTCCGTTCCCTGGGTAGAACGCTACCCTTGGGATAAGTGCATAGTCCAGAAGTTTGAGCAGCAGAGAAGCTGGAGCAGGAAAGAGGCAAGATGGAGATGTTTCCAGGGCCTTTTATATCTTTTGTCATGTGGAGGGAATCCCATTGTTCTTACTGTGGAAAAGAACAGTAAGAAGTGGTGGTTCATGTGACTGGACACCATCATAGGCAAATCACCTGTCCAGGCATGATTCAGTTCTTTACAGGTAGAAGCCATGGCCCACAGGCTAGTTTGAATGTTCCTAGGAAGCATCATCAGATGTGGATTGGCGTCTCCAAGGCCCATTGTCAGTCATGTACTTCTTGATGGGCCACTCAATTTGAATAGTTCCTTCACAATATGCTGGCCAACTGCTTCACTGGTGCTACTCAGAATCAAACTCATGGAAATACAAGTACGTAGCCAATACTCTTAATTTCAAATACAAAAACACATGCATACAAATAGCATAATCATAACCAGCTATTGATATCCTTTCTATAGGCACCTATCTTGACCACCTTTGCACAAGACTTGTTTCAAACACAGAACAGCAGTTGCAACAATGTTCATATTTTAATCAGATTACATCATACAAGGGAACCAGCAGCCCTTAGGCCTTGCTCCCATCCTCTTGCCGTGGTGACAAATTGCAGCCCCTAGTGTAGCCCTTCCCACAGGGGCAAACTGTGGTTCTTGGATAGACCACTCTCTTTGGACAGGGACAGGCCCACTTACTACTCTGGGCCCCACCGCCAGGACCCTCTAGCAGAAGCACTTACTGCCCCTCCTCCAAGTTCTCCTACTTCCCTCTTTATCCCTGGGCCACTTCCCCATGGCCCCAGCACTTTCCCTGCCCCCTATCAGGGCTTCAGTCTGGCAGCCAGTCAGGCTAGAGCACAGCTTGCTGACCTGACCCCACCCCACCCCACCCCACACTGCTCTTCCCCTGACACTTCCCTTTACAGACAGCTAGTCCTTTTCCCTCAGGCTCCAGAAAGACTACTCTCTGCTCTGCTGAACAGTCCTTTTTATATGGCCCTCACTAGCCCTTATTGGCTGCTCCATCAAGCCTTCTTTCCATTGGCACTTCTGCAAGCCCTCCTCTCATTGGCTGGGCTTTGCACAGCCTCTCCAAGGGCTGCTTTAACCCCTCTTCTCCCAGAGTGGGCAACTGCACCACTAAACCTCACCTTGTGAATGCCCCTACCGCATCCTCCCCAGCTCCAACCCTCCTCCGTGTCCCCTTTTTGGGCACCTGTGATATGGTCTCCCTAGCAACAAACAAAGTATAATCTCACCATTCTGCATACACTGCTGTTTCATGATCTACCATTGAAATGCATGTTTTCCAATGATCCCTCACCAAACCTACATTGTATATGGTATATCAGAACCATACATGAGTGGTGAACATGGGGCCTGGGGAGAGGGGGGCAAAGAGAGTCTCTGCCATCCCAACACAGGACACTGAGGTAGATGGGGAGTGGATGACCAGGTGGGCTGTCAGGTTCCTCATCTCCCTCTGGTCTCAGTGATGGGGAGTCAGCCTGGCTTCAAGGCTGCCCTGGTCTGTTGACATCCCCGCGCCCTTCTTGCCTGAGCCCAAGTTTGGCATCTCAAGAACAGAGAGAAGCTGCTGCCTCCCCATCATTGTTTGGGGTATCGTTCATAGTCCTTTAGAGTTCAGGGGCAGCTTCACACGACACTCACAGTCCAAGTCTACTCATTGTCTGGCACCCGTGCAGCGAGTTCACAGTTCTCAGCCTCAGCTGTCGGGCTCTGAGGAGCAAACCTAGCAGTTTCCCAGCTCTGCTCCCCCAACTTCTCCCCCTCCCAACGGCAGCTCACATCTCTGCAGGGATCAGGCAGTAACTTCATTTCCGTTTCAGTCTCTGCCTCGCAATCTGAATCTAGCTCTCACCATCAGTGTTCCTGCTGAGAGATACTGATCACTGTCATTGTTCAAACCACACAAAAATCTCACAACAAAGGGTTAGATAAACATTAAAATAAAATCTAAAAAAGGACAATTCTGGCAAATGACCATTTATCTCTTGAAATCTGCAATAAATCTGAGCTACATCCTGTTGTGGAGGAAAAATTCAGTGGACCCAAGTAGGCATAAAACTTTGGTCAAGCTAACTGTGTATATAAAGTATAAGAAGGGAGTGTGGAAAATTCCATTAAGAGGTGATTGCAAACAACACAGCTTAAGAAATGTAACCATAACTGCTAGAAGTTTAAAAAAAAAAAAATGAAGCATTAACTGCAAAGAAAACACCTGTCAATAACAGGAAAAGCTTGATTTTGCTAAACTCCAAATAAGGGAAAGCTACTGTTGAAACTTGCACTATATGCCAAATAAGGAAAAGTGCTGTTAAAAAAAGTGGGTTTAAGAAATTGTGGTTTTCAGCAAGAGAAGCTCCTGTATTTTCTGTTTATGCCACAGCAGCTTTGGCTACCTCTCCCTGTATGCACATGCTTGAATAAAGGGACGTCAGGCTTTGTTCTGATCCAAACACAATGAGTGGTAAATTTTTCCACGATGCTATCAAACTAATATCAAAGTATGTGACCTCACAGCCTTCACAAAGAGAGAAAAATCCACAGTCCAGGGTGGGCTATAAAATGATTTCACATTCATAAAGTGAAATCTCAGAGAATCATTTCAGACTCAAAATCAGGAAAAGAAACATACTCATTTTCTTCTGAAGTGGCAAAACCGGCTTTACTTCTCGCCTCATTTTTCGGCTGTATGAGTTACAAAAGTTTTAGAATCATCATAATGAAAGAAAGAGAATGAAAGACAAAACAACCTTCCCATCTACAAATGATCTGGACCAAACCTAGAAAAAGCCGGGAAGCAATTTTACCAAAAGATAGAAACGGGGCTATAAGACGTGGAGCCAAAAGGTGAAGTGGCCCAGGGAACTAGGCACTGAGTTGTTTGCTCAGCCAGGCGTGGAGTGCTCTCAGCGCATCTTTCCAGGTGACCATGCCTCCACGCGCCAGGCAAGCCCCAATATGGAGCAATGGCAAGGTGCTGGACCTCATCAGCGTTTGTGGGGAGGAAGCTGTCCAGTCCCAGCTGTGCTCCAGCCGTAGGAATTATGATATCTATGGGCAGAGATCAAGGGCCATGATGGAAAGGGGCCATGACCGGGACACAGTGCAGTGCCGGGTTAAAGTAAAGGAGCTGCAGAATGCCTACCGCAAAGCCTGTGAGGCAAACGGCTGCTCTGGTGCTGTCCCCGCGACCTGCAGATTCTACAAAGAGCTGGATGCCATACTTGGGGGCGACACCACATCCACTCCGAGGACCACCATGGACACTTCACAGCCCAGTGCAACAAGGAGGGAGGAGGAAGAGGAGGAAAGCAGGAGCGAGGGTGCTGAGGTGGGAGGAGACACCCCAGAATCTCTGGAGGCACGCAGCCAGGAGCTCTTCTCGAGCCAGGAGGAAGGGAGCCAGTCGCAGCTGCCAATGCTTGGTGAAGGTCAAACACAAGAGCAGGTTCCCAGTAAGTGGCTTTTTTTTTTGGGAAGGAATTTTTTCGGTGCGGGCTCTTGGGGCAAGGAGGGTTTGGACTGCATGCATGCCTAGATGTGGAATAGGGCACAGTGTTTTTCCCAGCAATTGAAATTAGCGGGGGGTGCTGGAATATTCGAGAGGGGGTGAGGGCCGATGAGGGCTGAGACCGTGAGGCCAAAGGTGGGCTATATGGCACCATAGTAGAAACTGAAGAATGTTTCACGACCATTTTATTAGATTTAACTCATGTTTTAAAATCATCACAAAAATTAAAGTTGGCTACTCAAGCCTACGATGAAGCACTACATCTACACCTGTCTTGGTTTCTTGTTGTAATTAGGTACTCTTTGGTGTCTTCTTGTGTGTCCGTTACTTCCAGTCCTTCATGATATGCTCATGATCAGGCAGAAGGCGACTCCCTTCAGAACACAAAATTCTATTCAATGAGGAAAAAATATGCTCAACTGCAGCTATTGTGACTGGGAGTAGCAAGAGATGAATCCCTACTTTCATCCCAGGAAACACAGCACAAAGATTGGGTCCAACCACTAGTAATGATAAAGAAGTTGAAGTTAAATCTTCATTCGTTCGTCGTATGATATTCCACTCTGTGTTCAAAATTCTCTATTCTGTCCTGATCACATGGCAGCCCCATTGCTGGGAGTGCCTCACTCCACTCAACTGCAGGTGTTTTATAAGACAGGCATCTGTAAAAGCTACGTGGAGGTTGAATAGAATCCAGAAATCTCTATTGTAGATTTGTAAGAATCAAGTCTGTGTACTTTTTCAGCTGGCTTAACAAACACTTCTTGTCCTTTTCACTTATGGAATCAATATAAGTACCTTCATTAGTCAATTTCTGGACTGAAGTCTTTGCTTCTTGGAGTACATTTTCAATGGATATCTCTGATTGATCCAAGGATCGCTTCTATTGCCGAACAAAGATCTACTACTGTTGTAGTAGATGCCTGGATGACATTGTTTAATGACTCAAATGGTTGCAACAGTAGACTTACAGGAGAGAGAATGGCGAGATCTTCTCTGAACTTAGTAACAAAAGTAGTCCACCAGCCTCACGACTTAGATCTGTCCTATCTTCGTGGATACTTTCCAAAGCCAGTAATAACGGTTGCAGTAATTGTAAGACAACTACCAAGAATCACTCATGAGAAAGCCAGCAGGTTTTCCCAGGTTGGACTCATTTGAACTTCAGTCCCACTGTATCTTCTATTTGTTTCCAAAATGTTCTGTTCTTTTGGACTCTTGCTGAAAAAAGAGTATAAATAAGGCATTAAATTTGTGGCTTTTTAATGTCTTTTGAAGATTCTGCAGCTTGTACTAATGCTAGCTGGAGTAGATGGCCTCTACAGTGCGTATAGGAAAGATTAGGGTTACACTTTTCTCTGAGCAAAGCTTGTACTCCACTATGTCTTCCAGAGAAGTTTGTAGCTCCATCAAGTGCACAAGCAGCCATCTGTTTGGGGTTCAATTTACAAGCATTTATCTCTTCTAAGATGTCACAGATGCAGCTGATGTGTCTTCTATAATCTGAACATCTAGAATGCATCTACTGGCCTACCACAGACATCAAGATAACATACGTAATGACTTAATACTTGATTCCTATTTGCATTGGTGCATTCGCCGGCCATGTATGGACATATTTTGAATATAGGAGAGAATTCTTCACTTTTTCCACTCCTGAGTCTTTCACTGTTGGATCACATGTTCCAAGAGAGTCAGCTGAGCTTTTTGCAGAAAGAGAGTGAGCATTTGCCAGTCTTGTTCGGAACCAGTGTCCAAATGCAGGATTAACAAGTGACAATGCACTTAGATAGGCCTCTAGTTTGTAGTGTGTGGTATCTCATGCTTAAATAGAAAGTATGATGCCACAGCCATGTTGGTTTACATAAACTGAGTTGTGTCTCCAGCATTCTTAACAGCCTCATTAAGTTCTTCTAAAATTGGCTTTGACAGTGACTGGCTTATGAGGCTTTCTGCATGTTGATGAAGTCCAGAGACATGGTGTTTTGCAGTCTTTTCATATAGATTGTCAGTATTGGCGTAGCTGATCAGTCTAGCAAACCAAGCTCCTCCACTTTTACTATATAAATCCATGACATGCCCACATCTTAAATACGGCGTGTAGTTCTGGTCACCCCATCTCAAAAAAGATATATTGGAACTGGAAAAGGTACAGAGAAGGGCAACAAAAATGATTATGGGTATGGAACCAGATTCCATATGAGAAGAGAAGACTAGGCCTTTTCAGCTTGGAAAAGAGACCACTAAGAGTGGATAAGATAGAGTCTTATAAAATCTTGATTGGTGTGGAGAAAAGAATAAAGAAATGTTATTTATCCCTTCACTTAACACAAGGACCAGGGGTCTCCCAATGAAATGAATAGTCAGTAAGTTTAAAAGAAACAAAAGGAAGTATTTCTTCACACAACGCACAGTCACCTGTGGAAATTTTTGCCAGGGATCTTGTGAAGGCCAAAATTATAACAGGGTTCAAAAAAGAACTAGATAAGTTCAGGGAGGATAGCTCCATCAGTGGCTATTAGCCAGGATGGGCAGGGATGCAACATCATGATCTGAATGTCCCTAGCCTCTGTTTGCCAGAAGCTGGGAGTGGATGACAGGGAATGGATCAATCGATGATTCTCTGTTCTGTTCATTCCCTCTGAAGCACCCGGAACAGTCACTGCTGGAAGACAGGATATCTAACCCAATATAGCCGTTCTTACATAAATAATAATAATAATAACAATAATTAATAATAAAGTTTAGTACAGGAACTCCCCAAGATAATGACCTCTTGAGATAGCGATGATGTGAGATAATAACTTTGGCAAATAACGCATTTTAAAATTTTTGGCCTACTAGGAAACATATATTTATATAAGTTTCCCAGTCACAAATCTAGCTTCTGGAGAAAAGTCACTAAAACATAGTCCAATGCTCTGGCCGCTGTTTGTCATGCCAGCGTTCGCTCTGTTGCTCTGCCCCAAAGGCCCTGTGCTGTCACCTTCTGCTGCCACCTGCCACTGTGACCTCTGAGAGTCGATCTCTCGCAGTTCCACCCGACTCTCAGTGATTTCAGCTCTCGGTGGGGGGAACCTGGGCCGTCTCTTCCACAGAAACACTGTCCCACAGCGGGTCTAAGCACTTAGACCGGATTATCAGAGATTTCCGCTCTAGTGGTCCCTTAACAAACCAAAAGACTCTCTATGAAGCCTAATCAGCTCCGTCTTTAAACAGGGGAGAGGGGCAGGTCAAATAGTACTGGTGACTCAGGTGGACCATCAAGCAAAACACCTGTCCCCACCCTCTCCCTTGATGCCCTCAATGAAAACAGGCTAAGGACAGTTCTACTGCTCTTTACTGAGACAATAAAAATAACAACATTTCATTACCCCCCACCCCCGCATTCAAGTGATTTGTAACCCAACCCCAGCTAAAAGCTATCACTTGGGCAACACAGCTCTGTTTGCTGGATACCGAGGTAGATTAGGTGTGAACGTAAAGACAATCTGGTCCTGAAGCCTTCCCCCCCAGTCCCCAGCTGGGACTGGCTGTCAGGGGGAGCTCATTTAGACTTTGCTTACAAATCATAATTTGAAATTACTAGGTTGGCCAACATCACCGAAATGAATGCACTGATGTCATAAAAAACAAAAGCTGTGTAAGGAAGCTAGTCTGTGTTCATACTTTTCAAATCTATGATACTTTTTCACATACACGTATTTTATCATACACTTTATATGCTTTTAAAGTGTGTATTAATGTTTCAATTTCAATTCAAATTTCCAAACAATCACTAAAGTGGTAACACTGCATGTAACTAACTAGTTCACAAAACGGGGGAGGGGGAGGGGGGGGCTGTGAAAATTCAATTCAGGGCGGGTATAACACCCTCCCTGGGGGGGGGGGGGGGGGAATCCCTCAGCCTCTCCAGCTGCCCCCGCTGCCACAGCGACACTGGCCTTTTTAGCTCACAAGCTCAGTCAAAGCTTACGGGGTACGTCCACCCCAGCTGGAAATTCCACCTTCAGCTGCAACGTAGACGTCCCCAGGGAGAGAGAGAGCTGGGGTGTGTGTGTGGGATTCAGTGTGAGGGCAGAAGCAGAGCCGCTGAGCAGGGCAGCGGGCAGGGCAGTAGCAGGAGAGAGAGACAGCTGGTAGTGAAGGAAACTCACATGGTCACCGGGCTTCCTCCGGAAAGCTCCACGGCATGCGAGTGATCAGGAGGAAGGAGATGCCGACTGTCAGCCGGGGCCTTAAGCAACAGTGGCAGGATTCTCCCCTGCCCTGCCCCTCCTGCTGCCATTTACGCCTGGGCAGGGTGGGGGGTAAACCCTGCCAGCCAGAGTTCTCCTCTCACTTACACCAACAGTGGCATTTAAACTAAATTGGCCCTCACTTTGCACAGGGGTGAACGCCGACGCAAGGGGACAGGCAGGGGAGAATCAGGCCTGATGTGCACTCGGACAATGCTTCTCGAGCTATCTGATGTGGGGGACCAGCAAATTTTTTTCCCAGTGTGCGCAGACCGGCAGCCGATGGCTCACGGGCCGGCACCGGTCCACGGACCACCACTTTGAGTAGCACTGCACTGGAGGGAACAGGGCGGTGGCCAGGGGCACTAAAAGGGCCACCACCCCTTCCTCCTGCCCCAGCTTTCAACCACTGCCAGGGACTGCTGCCCTTAGCTCCACTTTGTTCTAGTCACTAACGTTTTGGCCACTTACTCACTTAATTTCTGTCTTTCCTCCTGGTTTCTGCTCTCCACAGGACACCTTGTGGGCTGTTGTCATCAGTCTGGGATCACAGAATCATAGAAATACAGGTTGGAAGGGGCCACAAGACCTCATCAATCCAGAACCTGATCTGTGGCAGGACCAAGTAAACCGAGACCATCCCTGCCAGGTGTTTGTCCAACCTGTTCTTAAAACCCTCCGGTGATGGGGATTCCACAACCTCCCTTGGAAGCCTATTTACAGTCCTCTTTGGAGCAGCCCAGGCAGATTGGAAGGCTGTTCTCAGATCCCCTCTCAGCTTCCTTTTCTCAGGACTAAACATGCCTAGTTGTTTTTTAACCTTTCAGGTCAGGTTTTCTGAACCTTTGATCATTTTTTGTTGCTCACCTCTGGACTCGTCTTTCCTAAAGAGGGGCACCCAGGATTGCACTCACTACTCCAGCTGAGGCTTCAATGCGGGACAATTACATCCCATGTCTTACACAGAACACTCCTGTTAATACGTCCCACACTGATATTAGCCTTTTTCACAGTTCCGTTACATTGTTGACTCCTAGTACTATTTGTGATCTACTATGACCCCCAGATCCTTTGCAGCCATACTACCTCCTAGCCAGTTATTCCCCATTCTGTAGCTGTGCATTTGACTTGTCCTTCCTGAATGAAATACTTTGCACTTGAGTTAATTGAATTTCATTTTGTTGAATTCGGACCAATTCTCAGCCTTGGTGTCTTGTAAGCGGAAGCTGCAGAGGAAGCAAAGGCTGGCTGTAGTTCAGAGCGTGAGCCGCAGAGCTATAAATTCTCTTTTAGCCCTGTCACATCCTGTGCAAGGGCTTCGGAAACAAACGAAACAATTCTACAGTTAAAAACAGCCACCACCCAAAATCCCGCTGCAACTGTGCACTTATGGTGCAGAGTCACTTTAACTCGCTGAGAGTGACCTGAAAGAGCTGGAGATCAGTGACACAGTCACTGCAGCCAAGTGCAATGAGACCTTCAGCCTTGATACTCTCAGGGAGAACCCAGGCCTCCCTTAAGTCAGCGGCAGAATTCCCCTTTGCTCTCAGTACTTTGCTGTGATAGGCAGCTGGAGGAGAGATAATGGCTTATCCCAGTGGTGTCCCCAATGCATCTCTGAAAGGACCTAGCCACAAGCATCCCACTCTGTTTGTCCTGGTTTTGTACAGCACCTAGCACAATGGGGCCCTGGTCTATGAGTGGGGTCCCTAGGCACTACTGTAAAACTATTACTCCTCCTCTTCCCCTCCTCACAGTCTATGCACCTCAGCTTTACTCCACACCTCCCCTCCTCCCTTTTGCCTCTGCGCCTTATCTCTGGGCAATCTCATTAAAAGCCATGGCTTTCATTATCATCTTTATGCTGACAACTTCTAGATCAGCCTATCCACTCTGGGCCTGTTTCTGTCAGTCCAAATTAAAACCTCCAGTCTGTCTCCCTATCTCTGTCCTCACTGGTATCCCACCATCAGTTTAAACTCAACACGGTTGAAACAAAGCTCCTAATGTCCCCACATCCACCCTCCCACTCACCCTCCTTTCTCAGTCACCATGGGCAGCCCCATAAGGGTGGTCACTCAGGCCATGAACTAGGCGTTGTCTTCAATTCAGCCCTCTCTGTAGCCCCACACTTCCCACTCATGTCTGAATCTTACCACTTCTTCCTTTACAAAATGTCTTCAAGATCT
Source organism: Lepidochelys kempii (assembly GCF_965140285.1). Lineage (NCBI taxonomy): Eukaryota > Metazoa > Chordata > Testudines > Cheloniidae > Lepidochelys > Lepidochelys kempii. The sequence continues at coordinate 44,922,697 of NC_136393.1, read as the reverse complement.
GGCCTTTCCAATCTGGTAATACAATTGACAGAGTTCAGCAGAAAAAGAGCAGTCTGAACTCGCCCCTTGCCTAACCATTGCCAGATAGTAATGGCTGGATGGCACCTTGGTGCAGGTAGATTAACTATGCAGGGGAGTGTCAGACTTTAGGGTTTCTGCAGCCAGACACCATGTCTGCTTTAGAAACACTACAGCAGCACAACAGGAAATCCACCTCCCGAGGTCGACAGAAGCAATCTACCATGGACCTAGCGCTGTCTTCGCCGGGGGCTAGGTTGGCTTAGCGCCATCTCTCAGGGGTGTGGATTTTTCACACCCCTGAGCAACGTAGCTGGATCGACCTAATTTTCAAGTGCAGACCTGGCCTGTGGCTGTGGGCCTGTTCGAACTCCCACCAACCTGGAAACTCCATGAGCAAACACTCATTTATAGAGTCCTCCCCCATAAACTTGCACAGGACATACAGATGGTCCATTGGGGTGGGGGTGAGAGGTTGGTGGGGCTGGCACAGGACAGAACCTGGGTTGTTTGGTGACCTAACTGTGCATTGGCAGACTGTCCAATGTTGGGATTTGTTTAGAAAGTGTCGCCTTAACTTAGAATCTCCAGGCTTCTGAACCTTGGTGGGTTTTGAGAAAACTACAGAATTCCCTTAGTACGGGGAGTTTTCCCTTCCAGTGACACTTCTCTCCCCTGCAGCCTTTAGCTCCAGTTTAACAAAAGCGCTCCCCTCCCCCCAGTCTAGAAGTTTCCTCAGGTCTTTGAGAATGGTGTGGCGGGGGAGGGCCTTTTCAAGGTTTGTTCTGGAGCAGGAATTTTTGCAGGGTTTTACTGTCCAGATCAGGCCCAGATGGGGCTGAAAATGTCTCCCCTGGACTCTGCCCTTGACCCTTCCCTTCAGGTCCTGCTGAAAAAGCAGCTCAGCCTGGCCCAAGACTCTGGCCCTTTGTGCTCCAGAGTGGGCGGTGAGTGAGCTAGTATCTGCAGCAGCTGAAGGGTTAAAGGAAACCATCTCTCGTGTGTGGGGAGCTGCAGCCCCGGCACTTCCGCAGGGAGGGTGTTTGTGAGAAGAGGGGAAGTGTCCCAGCAGCAGAAAACAGCACAGCAAGAGCTGGGACTGGCAGAGTCTCTTTCCCTATAGAATAAACGTATGGGCTCAAAGTTTCAGAACGGAGGATGGAGCTTCATGTGCTGAAAATGGGAGCTCAGCTCTGTACCTGCTTCTGCCCTGGAGACTGCAGAATGTGCCTCCGAAGGGCCTTGCTGCACTGGCTCATTGTGGGCATAGATCCCCCCTGGGCCCCATCCTGCAGCCCTGGGTCAGGAGAGAATGAGAGCTGCCCTGCCGGTGGAGAAGCACGTGGCGATTGCACTGTGGAAGCTGGCTACTCCAGACTGCTACCGATTGGTCATTAACCCGTTCGGAGCAGGAAAGTCAACTGTTGGACTCTGAAAGTCTGCGACTCTGGGCAACGTGGCGTGACGTTGTGGATGGCTTTGCACAAATGGGCTTCCCTAACTGCCACTTCGCTCTGCCTCTTCCTCCTCCTCCTCCTCAGACCACACACAACAGCACCCTCTGCCTCACCGCCGCAGCCCTAATCCCAGCCAAGTGCCGAGGGCAGGCCAGAGCTGGAGAGTGAGCCCAGCCCACACTCATCTGTAGTGGTGTGTCCTGTCCCGTGGGGCTGTGCCTGGCTCCCCATTGCAGGCTGAGTGAGGGGCAGGCTCACTCTACAGCCCCTCCCCTGTTTGCACCAGGCTGGGTTTAGGGTCACAGTGCAGAGGTGGAAGGTGTTGCTGCAAGTGGTCAGAGCCCCCAGGTCACAACACCCACAGCAGGGAGCCAGGCCCAGCCCTGTGGGTCAGAAGACACCACTGCAGGGTTTTGGGGGTGTCAGTGTGCCCATGAACCCCTGATAAAACCACCCTGCTGTGAACTTCTCCTCATATCTGTGCTCCTCCCATGTCTCATTCTTTATAACCCACTAGATGGGCTCTCTGGCCTGTCAGCCAGACATCAGCAACGGTTGCTGTTTGCAGTCGGGATGCTCTTAGCAGGTATCTGAAGAGACGAGCAGCTTTCTGAGTCAGGGCAGACACCGTAAATTCCTCCAACTGAGCCGAAGAGCTCTGGGATCTGTGTGCCCCCAAGGAGTGGGTCATGGGGCTCCCAGAGGGGAACGTGCCCTAGACGTTGCCCCCCCGGAGGCGTGCAGCTCCGAGCATGCTGAGATCCACGGCTACAGCTGCACAAACCAGAAGGGGCAGGGGTCAGAGATAAAACCTGACTCCACCTACAGCCTGACAATGTGTCCCCAGACTGTGCCATCAAAACAGAGACGCTCGGGCTGTACCTTCAAAATGAGATCAACTCCAGCTTGTCAGGGAAAGCTGAAAAGTCTGGACACTGATGGCTTCTGGGAAAACAATGCAGCAAAAACCAAGGTGCAGCACCTGGACCTTTCTAGCAGTTGGTCCCAAGCCCTTCAATTCTATTGCCTATATAGGGCTTGATCCTGCTTCTATTGAAGTCAATGTCAACACTCCCACGGAGCCCACAGAGCAATAAAAGCTACTGTTACTGAACTAAAAATCCTGCCTCTGATGCTCTAACCTGAACTGTCGCCTCTTGAGGCTGGTGATCTGGCTGTTCAGGCACCTTAATTCTGGCACTTCACAGTGTTTGCACCCTTGACTTTGCCACCGGAAGTTTTTTTTAATGTCGTTCTCTGCATGGAATTGAATATCAGCTGTGCCATCACGCAGTGCCAGTCTGTACTGTACGGCCTGCCTGCAGATTGCCCTCACTGCGGGCAAGGCAGAGTTCAGGGACGGTAGCTTAGTCTACACTTGCAATTGAACAACAAAACTTTTGTTTCAGAGTAACAGCCGTGTTAGTCTGTATTCGCAAAAAGAAAAGGAGGACTTGCGGCACCTTAGAGACTAACCAATTTATTTGATCATAAGCTTTCGTGAGCTACAGCTCGCTTCATCGGATGCATACTGTGGAAAATACAGAAGATGTTTTTATACACACAGACCATGAAAAAATGGGTGTTTATCACTACAAATTGTAATGGATTTTTTGTTGTTCACAGGTGCTCCCCTCCCCCAACACAAAAGTTTTGCCAAGGCAGATGGCTGCTTGTGCACTTGATGGAGCTACAAACTTCTCTGGAAGACATAGTGGAATACAAGCTTTGCTCAGGGAAAAGTGTAACCCTAACCTTTCCTATACACACTGTAGAGGCCATCTACTCCAGCTAGCACTAGTAAAAGCTGCAGAATCTTCAAAAGACATTAAAAAGCCACAAATTTAATGCCTTATTTATACTCTTTTTTCAGCAAGAGTCCAAAAGGACCGAACATTTTGGAAACAAATAGAAGATACAGTGGGATTGAAGTTCAAATTAGTCCAGCCTGGGGAAATCTGCTGGCATTATCATGAATGATTCTTGGCAGTTTTCTTACAATTACTGCAACCGTAATTACTGGCTTTGGAATGTATCCACGAAGATAGGACAGATCTAAGTCGTGAGGCTGGTGGACTACTTTTGTTACTAAGTTCAGAAAAGACTCTCGCCATTCTCTCTCCTGTAAGTCTACTGTTGAAATCACTTGAGTCATTAAACAATGTCATCCAGGCATCTACTACAACAGTAGTAGATCTCTGTCCAGCAATAGAAGCGATCCTTGGATCAATCAGAGATATCCATTGAAAATGTACTCCAAGAAGCAAAGACTTCAGTCCAGAAGTTGACTAATGAAGGTACTTGTATTGATTCCATAAGTGAAGAGGACAAGAAGTGTTTGTTAAGCCAGCTGAAAAAGTACACAGACTTGATTCTTACAAATCTACAATAGAGATTTCTGGATTCTATTCAACCTCCACGTAGCTTTTACAGATGCCTGTCTTATAAAACACCAACAGTTGAGTGGAGTGAGGCACTCCCAGCAATGGGGCTGCCATGTGATCAGGTCAGAATAGACAATTTTGAACATAGAGTGGAATATCATATGACGAACGAATGAAGATTTAACTTCAACTTCTTTATCATTACTAGTGGTTGGACCCAATCTTTGTGCTGTGTTTCCTGGGATGAAAGTAGGGATTCATCTCTTGCTACTCCCAGTCACAATAGCTACAGTTGAGCATATTTTTTCCTCATTTTATAGAATTTTGTGTTCTGAAGGGAGTCGCCTTCTGCCTGATCATGGGCATATCATGAAGGACTGGAAGTAACGGACACACAAGACACCAAAGAGTGCCAAATTACAACAAGAAACCAAGACGGGTGTAGATGTAGTGCTTCATCGTAGGCTTGAGTAGCCAACTTTAATTTTTGTGATGGTTTTAAAACGTGAGTTAAATCTAATAAAATGGTAGTGACACATTCTTCAGTTTCTACTATGGTGCTATACAGCCCACCTTTGGCCTCACGGTCTCAGCCCTCATCGGCCCTCACCCCCCCTAGAATATTCCAACACCCCCCCTAATTTCAATTCCTGGGGGAAACACTGCTGGTCTCTCTGCTGGGTGTGGTTGCATGACTTAGGGTCACCTGTCCCACTAGGGCCCAGACTGAGATCCCAGCACATTCCAGACCAGCTCCTGAGGCGCCATGAGATGGACTCTCGCCCTCTGTCCATGTGGTGGAGGGGGAGGAATTGGGTTATTGCACTCACAAGGGGAGCTGCTGGGGGAATTTTACCTGCTCAAAGACAATTTTAAAGGTTATAAAGCTTCAACTTTTTGAATCTCATTGTCCAGTGTCATTACATAGTTCTGGTCTGACCAAAATATTGTCTGATCCTCTCAGAATTTCCAACAGCTGTGAAAATTGTAATTGATAACAATTGGAATGAAATGCTGAAACCCAGATTGTTGTGCAACGGTGAACGTTTAAATCAATAAATATAAAAATTGTTTAAAATAAACATTATCTGTCAATATTGTATATTATATAAAAAGAAGAATTCCACCAAGTCTGACTATCACTTCCTAGACACACAGACGCTGCTCCTCCAGGCTCATCCTCAAGGGGGATGCCTCAGTGAACCGCCCCATCAGCACAGGGGCTGATTTCAGGACCAGAGCCCTAGTGGTACATTTTTCACCACAACCTCCATGGTGGGCCCCTTCCCCCTGAACGAACAGCCTGAGTCAATTCCAGAAGGGAAACAACCCCTTGCTGATGCAAGCGGGGCATAGTGTGAACTCAGGAAATGGAAACAAAGCCTGTCCCACTGCCCGGAGGGAGCCATGGCTGCAGAGAGCCCCGTGGAAAGTCTCCAGGAGGAAGCGACATGTCCCATCTGTCTGGAGTATTTCACAGACCCTGTCACTCTGGAGTGTGGGCACAATTTCTGCCGAGCCTGCATCGCCCAGTGCTGGGAGGGACCCGACACAGCCGCCTCCTGCCCTCAGTGCAGAGAAACTGTGCAACAGAGAAACCTCAGGCCCAACAGGCAGCTGGCAAATGTGGTAGAAATCGCCAAGCAGCTGAGTTTCCAGGCAGCGAAGGGAGCAGGAGGGGGTGGGGTGTGTGGGGAACACCAGGAGGCTCTGAAACTGTTCTGTGAAGAGGATCAAACCCCCATCTGTGTGGTGTGCGACAGATCCCGGGCTCACCGCACTCACACAGCGGTTCCCATACAGGAAGCTGCCCAAGAGTACAAGGTACCGAGTTGTTTTCCAGTCTAATGGGAATAACTTTGGATTTTAATTACAGGGAAATGGCATCACAAGTTGCCCGAGACAGGTGTAACTGTGTCATTCAGCTGTGTGTAGCCTTCATTCCATGAAAGATGCCGTACAAATTAATGAGACTCCAGCCTGGCAGGAAAGGCAAGAGATGAAGATTTTAAAATTGTCTGATGTGGGAAAGTTTTCTCTGAGCAGCTGAATCCTTTTCAAACCCAGCTCCCACCATGAAATAAAGGAACTCTCTGCAGACTGGAAGCTATTAAATGACAAATGAGGTTTGACTCACAGGAGCGGCCGGCCAGTCTATGTGAGAGTACTGCCTGCAGGCTGGAGAAGGGGGAGCTACAAGCTGTGGCTGTTATTACTGATTGTATCACAGTGTTTATTATGGTTATTTGCGTCCCAGCAGCGCCTACAAATCCCAGATGAGATCTGACCTCGAGGTGCCCTGCACAAAACCCAGTGAGGGACAATCCCTGCCCTGAGTCATTTACAGTGTAACTGGACAAGAGAGACAAAAGGTGGAAGGGACACTAAGCCCTGGTCTACACTAGGACTTTAGGTCGAATTTAGCAGCGTTAAATCGATGTAAACCTGCACCCGTCCACACGATGAAGCCCTTTATTTCGACTTAAAGGGCTCTTAAAATCGATTTCCTCACTCCACCCCTGACAAGTGGATTAGCGCTTAAATCGGCCTTGCCGGCTCGAATTCGGGGTACTGTGGACACAATTCGACGGTATTGGCCTCTGGGAGCTATCCCAGAGTGCTCCATTGTGACCACTCTGGACAGCACTCTCAACTCAGATGCACTGGCCAGGTAGACAGGAAAAGAACCGCGAACTTTTGAATCTCATTTCCTGTTTGGCCCGCGTGGCAAGCTGCAGGTGACCATGCAGAGCTCATCAGCAGAGGTGACCATGATGGAGTCCCAGAATCGCAAAAGAGCTCCAGCATGGACCGAACGGGAGGTACGGGATCTGATCACTGTATGGGGAGAGGAATCCGTGCTATCAGAACTCCGTTCCAGTTTTCGAAATGCCAAAACCTTTGTCAAAATCTCCCAGGGCATGAAGGACAGAGGCCATAACAGGGACCTGAAGCAGTGCCGCGTGAAACTTAAGGAGCTGAGGCAAGCCTACCAGAAAACCAGAGAGGGGAATGGCCGCTCCGGGTCAGAGCCCCAAACATGCCGCTTCTATGATGAGCTGCATGCCATTTTAGGGGATTCAGCCACCACTACCCCAGCCGTGTTGTTTGACTCCTTCAATGGAGATGGAGGCAACACGGAAGCAGGTTTTGGGGACAAAGAAGATGATGATGATGATGAGGTTGTAGATAGCTCACAGCAAGCAAGAGGAGAAACCGGTTTTCCCGACAGCCAGGAACTGTTTCTCACCCTGGACCTGGAGCCAGTACCCCCTGAACCCACCCAAGGCTGCTTCCCGGACCCGGCAGGTGGAGAAGGTACCTCCGGTGAGTGTACCTTTTAAAATACTATACATGGTTTAAAAGCAAGCATGTGAAAGGATTACTTTGCCCTGGCATTCGCGGCTCTCCTGGATGTACTCCCAAAGCCTTTGCAAAAGGTTTCTGGGGAGGGCAGCCTTATTGCGTCCTTCATGGTAGGACACTTTACCACTCCAGGCCAGTAACACGTACTTGGGAATCATTGTACAAGAAAGCATTGCAGTGTATGTTTGCTGGCGTTCAAACACCATCCGTTCTTTATCTCTCTGTGTTATCCTCAGGAGAGTGAGATATCATTCATGGTCACCTGGTTGAAATAGGGTGCTTTTCTTCAGAGGACACTCAGAGGAGCCCGTTCCTGCTGGGCTGTTTGCCTGTGGCTGAACAGAAATGTTCCCCGTTGTTAGCTACGGGGAGGGGGAAGGGTTGAGGGGGTAGCCACGCGGTGGGGGGAGGCAAAATGCGACCTTGTAACGAAAGCACATGTGCTATGTATGTAATGTTAACAGCAAGGTTTACCCTGAAAGAGTGTAGCCACTGTTTTATAAAATGTGTCTTTTTAAATACCGCTGTCCCTTTTTTTTCTCCATCAGCTGCATGTGTTTCAATGATCACAGGATCTTCTCCTTCCCAGAGGCTAGTAAAGATTAGAAAGAAAAAAAAACGCACTCGAGATGAAATGTTCTTTGAGCTCATGCTGTCCGTCCACACTGACAGAGCACAGACGAATGCGTGGAGGCAAATAATGTCAGAGTGCAGGAAAGCACAAAATGACTGGGAGGAGAGGTGGCGGGCTGAAGAGAGTAAGTGGCGGGCTGAAGACAGGGCTGAAGCTCAAATGTGGCGGCAGCGTGATGAGAGGAGGCAGGATTCAATGCTGAGGCTGCTGGAGGACCAAACCAGTATGCTCCAGTGTATGGTTGAGCTGCAGCTAAGGCAGCTGGAGCACAGACTGCCACTACAGCCCCTGTGTAACCAACCGCCCTCCTCCCCAAGTTCCATAGCCTCCACACCCAGACGCCCAAGAACGCGGGTGGGGGGGCCACCGGCCAACCAGACACTCCGCCACAGAGGATTGCCCAAAAAACAGAAGGCTGGCATTCAATAAATTTTAAAGTTGTAAACTTTTAAAGTGCTGTGTGGCATTTTCCTTCCCTCCTCCACTACCCCTCTTGGGCTACCTTGGTAGTCATCCCCCTATTTGTGTGATGAATGAATAACGAATGCATGAATGTGAAGCAACAATGACTTTATTGCCTCTGCAAGCGGTGATCGAAGGGAGGAGGGGAGGGTGGTTAGCTTACAGGGAAGTAGAGTGAACCAAGGGGCGGGGGGTTTCATCAAGGAGAAACAAACAGAACTTTCACACCGTGGCCTGGCCAGTCATGAAACTGGTTTTCAAAGCTTCTCCGATGCGTACCACGCCCTCCTGTGCTCTTCTAACCGCCCTGGTGTCTGGCTGCGCATAACCAGCAGCCAGGTGATTTGCCTCAACCTCCCACCCTGCCATAAACGTCTCCCCCTTACTCTCACAGATATTGTGGAGCACACAGCAAGGAGTAATAACAATGGGAATATTGGTTTCGCTGAGGTCTAAGCGAGTCAGTAAACTGCGCCAGCGCGCCTTTAAACGTCCAAATGCACATTCTACCACCATTCTGCACTTGCTCAGCCTGTAGTTGAACAGCTCCTGACCACTGTCCAGGCTGCCTGTGTACGGCTTCATGAGCCATGGCATTAAGGGGTAGGCTGGGTCCCCAAGGATACATATAGGCATTTCAACATCCCCAACAGTTATTTTCTGGTCTGGGAAGAAAGTCCCTTCCTGCAGCTTTTGAAACAGACCAGAGTTCCTGAAGATGCGAGCGTCATGTACCTTTCCCGGCCATCCCACGTTGATGTTGGTGAAACGTCCCTTGTGAGCCACCAGAGCTTGCAGCACTATTGAAAAGTACCCCTTGCGGTTTATGTACTCGGCGGCTTGGTGCTCCGGTGCCAAGATAGGGATATGGGTCCCGTCTATGGCCCCACCACAGTTAGGGAATCCCATTGCAGCAGAGCCATCCACTATGACCTGCACATTTCCCAGGGTCACTACCCTTGATATCAGCAGATCTTTGATTGCGTGGGCTACTTGCATCACAGCAGCCCCAACAGTAGATTTGCTCACTCCAAATTGATTCCCAACTGACCGGTAGCTGTCTGGCATTGCAAGCTTCCACAGGGCTATCACCACTCGCTTCTCAACTGTGAGGGCTGCTCTCATCTTGGTATTCATGCGCCTCAGGGCAGGGGAAAGCAAGTCACAAAGTTCCATGAAAGTGCCCTTACGCATGCGAAAGTTTCGCAGCCACTGGGAATTGTCCCAGACCTGCAACGCTATGCGGTCCCACCAGTCTGTGCTTGTTTCCCGAGCCCAGAATTGGCGTTCCACACCATGAGCCTGCCCCATTAGCACCATGATGCATGCATTGGCAGGGCCCATGCTTTCAGAGAAATCTGTGTCCATGTCCTGATCACTCACGTGACTGCGCTGACGTCGCCTCCTCACCCGGTATCGCTTTGCCAGGTTCTGGTGCTGCATATACTGCTGGATAATGCGTGTGGTGTTTAATGTGCTCCTAATTGCCAATGTGAGCTGAGCGGCCTCCATGCTTGCCTTGGTATGGTGTCCGCACAGAAAAAAGGCGCGAAACGATTGTCTGCTGTTGCTCTGACGGAGGGAGGGGCGACTGACGACATGGCTTACAGGGTTGGCTTCAGGGAATTAAAATCAACAAAGGGGGTGGCTTTACATCAAGGAGTATTTCAGGCAGGACTTCATGGAGGGCTCCAATAAGAAATGGTGCACCTAAGTTATTGTTCTTATTGGAACAAGGAGGTTAGTCTGGCCTCTGATTGATACATGGCTAGATTTACCTCGCTGCACCTTCTCTGTGAGTGACTACAGTGTGACCTAGAGGAATGAGTCCCCTAGACGGGGGAGGAGGCAAATGAGTACAAAACAAATCTGGTCTATTTCTTGTTTTGATCCACTCCACCTATCTTTTACATCTTTGGCTGGCAGCAGACGGTGCAGAAGGACTGCAAGCCATCCACATCTCATGGCTGCTCAGTAGAAGATGGTGCAATACGACTGCTAGCCATCCTCATCTCTTGCCTGCCCGGCAGAAGATGGTACAATACGACTGCTAGCCATCTTCATCTCTTGGCTGCCCGGCAGAAGATGGTACAATACGACTGCTAGCAATCCATATCGCCTGCCTGCTCACCATAAGACGGTTCAATAGGACTGACTGCAGGACTAAAGAGAATGACCTGGTCAAGTCACTCCAAATTTAGTCCCTGCGCCCATGCCTGCCCAGGTGCTCCCAGCCGACGTGGCCAGGAGCACCTCGGACACAATGAGGACGGCTACCAGTCGTATTGCACCGTCTGCTGCCACAAGGCAAGGGGTTGCTGCTACTGTGTAGCAATGCCATACCAAGTCTGCCAGCACCCAGGAGACATAGGGTGACGGTTACCTGAGCGGGCTCCATGCTTGCCGTGGTATGGCGTCTGCACAGGTAACTCAGGAAAAAAGGTGCGAAACGATTGTCTGCCCTTGCTTTCACGGAGGGAGGGAGGGAAGGGGGGCCTGACGATATGTACCCAGAACCACCCGCGACCATGTTTTAGCCCCATCAGGCATTGGGATCTCAACCCAGAATTCCAATGGGCAGCGGAGACTGCAGGAACTGTGGGATAGCTACCCACAGTGCAACGCCCCGGAAGTCGACTCTAGCCTCGGTACTGTGGAAGCACTCCGCCAAGTTAATGCACTTAGAGCATTTTCAAACACACTCGAATATATAAAACCGATTTCTAAAAAAACGACTTCTATAAATTCGACCTTATTCCGTAGTGTAGACATACCCTAAGGCACAAAGAGGGGAAGTGATTTGTCCAAGGTCACTCAGTAGGTCAGTGTCAGAGCTGGGTATAAACCCCCATTTTTCCAAGACTAAGTCCAGTGCCCTAACCACTAGGATATGCTGCCTCCTCATGCCCCAGCAGCACTGAGCAGTGATGAAGTGCGGACAGTAGAAGGAAAAAATTCCTTGACAAAAGCCCCAGGCCCAGCAGGGAAAGCAGGTTTCCCACTGGGATTTGAACTCCTGTGTTCCTCCAGGAAGGGTTAAATTCAGCTGCTGCCGGCCTGCACTAGAGGAGATCAGCGGGCTAAACACTGTGTGGGACCCCGAGCACCTTCAGTCCACACACAAAATGGCTCCACACAGCTCAGGTCCATGCCAAGTCCCACTGGGATTAGATTGGCTTGTAGCCAAACTAACCCCGGGCTGGAGCTGACCGGTGCCAGTCTGACCTGTTCTGTGGTGTACGTGGGCAAGGACCAGCCAAAGTGGTTCCATGAGTCCCACCAGGCAGCCTTTTGAAATCTCCCAGAATCCACTGCTTCCGGGATCTTTACCAGGCAATGGGACCATGGGGACCTCCCCAGGGGGCATTGCCACAGAAAAGGTTTAGGGCAGCACTGGGGCAAACCCCAACCGTTCTTTATACAAATCTGCCTGTCTAATTAGGGGGGCCACTGAGGCATCCCCAGAACACAGGACATCTCCACGCCTGCCTGCATGGGCCCTCCCACACCTGAATTGGTCAGCCTGCGTGGGCCCACCACCACCTTTGTCAGCGCACCCCCACCGGCATCATTCTGCATGGAAGTGCCGCCCAGACCCCTACCCCCGCCCCCACTGGTGTCTCCCTGCATCCTCGGTCTCCTCCTCTCTCTTTTTCACCGGACAAAGCCACGTCCAGTGCTGGGTCCCTGCCAGACAGGGATAGGGCTCCACCAAACTGGGACCGCGCAGCTTCAAACCAGACGAGTGGCCTCCTGATGTCTCATGGGCTTTGCCCTGGTGCTTGGACCAGCTCTGCCCAACCAGTGCCGTCCCCAGGGCTTCAGAGCTCCTAGGATTTGTATCACTTTGTTCGTTAAACCTTCTCAAAAACAGATATATTGATTCACCCGCATGTGACTCCATTGCCCTGTTATGTGCTATACCACTAATCAATCCACACATACCAGTAAAGCTTGGTTATAATTGAGATCTCTCTCTAATTACTGGTTTCAGAGTAACAGCCGTGTTAGTCTGTCTTCGCAAAAAGAAAAGGAGTACTTGTGGCACCTTAGAGACTAACCAATTTATTTGATCATAAGCTTTCGTGAGCTACAGCTCACTTCATCGGATGCATACTGTGGAAACTGCAGAAGACATTATATACACAGAGACCATGAAACAATACCTCCTCCCACCCCACTCTCCTGCTGGTAATAGCTTATCTAAAGTGATCATCAAGTTGGGCCACACACACACACAAACTCACTCTCCTGCTGGTAATAGCTCATCCAAAGTGACCACTCTCCCTACAATGTGCATGATAATCAAGGTGGGCCATTTCCAGCACAAATCCAAGTTTAACCAGAACGTCAGGGGGGGAGGGGTAGAAAAAAACAAGGGGAAATAGGCTACCTTGCATAATGACTTAGCCACTCCCAGTCTCTATTTAAGCCTAAATTAATAGTATCCAATTTGCAAATGAATTCCAATTCAGCAGTTTCTCGCTGGAGTCTGGATTTGAAATTTTTTTTGTTGTAAGATAGCGACCTTCATGTCTGTGATTGCGTGACCAGAGAGATTGAAGTGTTCTCCGACTGGTTTATGAATGTTATAATTCTTGACATCTGATTTGTGTCCATTTATTCTTTTACGTAGAGACTGTCCAGTTTGACCAATGTACATGGCAGAGGGGCATTGCTGGGACATGATGGCATATATCACATTGGTGGATGTGCAGGTGAACGAGCCTCTGATAGGCTCAGCCCGCTGCTGGTTTGGGGTCCTGGCCACTGGCCCTGCTCAGCCCGCTGCTGGTCTGGGGTTCTGGCTGCCTGCCCCTTGCCAGCCAGGGTCCCGGCTGCAGGCCCTGCTCAGCCCGCTGCCGGCCTAGGTGAACGGAACCCCAGGCCGGCAATGGGCTGAGTGGGCCGGCGGAGTAAGCACAGCATTTTAATTTAATTTTAAATGAAGCTTCTTAAACATTTTGAAAACCTTGTTTACTGTACAATACAACAATAGTTTAGTTATATAATATATAGACTTAGAGAGAGAGACCTTCTCAAAAACATTAAAATGCATTACTGGCACGTGAAACCTTAAATTAAACTGAATAAACGAAGATTCGGCACACCACTTCTGAAAGGTTGCCGACCCTTGGTTTAGGTGTTAAGTTAAAAAAAATTAAGTTTAGTTAAGTTTTAGTTTCTTTAGTTTGTTTGATGAATAAAATACTGTCCTTTATGATTGAGTATTCAATAAATGTTCGCCTTTAAAAAAAAAAGACAGACATTCCCTGGGTGCACACTCTAATGAAGTGTGATTCACACGCCTATGCTCTTGGGTGAGAATGCCACACCCTTAGGATCCAAGACCCTCAGACTGATTAATTCAACCCCTTATTTGTTCCAAAAGCATGCCTTGCTATTACAACCACTACTCAAGTAAGAAATGACGGACATACTGAAAGAAATGCTGCCCACCTACCTTCTTCTGGGGCATAGGCAGGTCATGATGTATTTCTCCCATGATGCTCCGACTACCCTTTACAATGTCTGACATGTTATATGCATCCAGATTATATATTTAATTGTTCTTTTCCAGTCATCTTTGTGTGTTATGCATTGGAAGTATCTTTAGGACTTTGCTGTCCAAGCTATTTTCAAGTTATCCTCGTTTCTGATTCATTCCTTGGCAGTCGTTACACACTGATGTGCACGGGTCACTTTGACCCTTTTCACCACATGGGATTTTTTGGACTTTGCTCACTGCTCCTGGGCGGTACATTTTGGGTGCCTGCTGTCTTGAAGCACATTGTGTGGTCAAAACATCTCTTTGTCCTACATAGCAACTTATGAACACATCACTTAATAACAAGGTCACTTAAGGCAACATTTCCTTTATGTCAGGTATGATGATTTCTGAAAATCTTATTTCATCCTATAAAAGAAAAGGTTCTAGCAATCCCAAAGGATCAGACACGTCCTCTCCCAGGTTAACGGATGTTTCAGATCTTACCCAAATACACACTACAGCCATTTCTTATGAACTAAATTAAACTTTAACAAAAGAGAGAGAGAGTATGGTTAAAAGATGAATACACATACAGACATGAGTTTGGTTCATCGAGGTTCAGATCCATAGCAGAGATGGCAAGCTTTCTAGCTGTAAAGAGTTCTTTCAGAAATAGTTCACAGTCCAATGTCCAATATCGCCTTCAGGGCGTACCAGCATAACTGGGACCTCAGCCTTGCGACTCAAACTTCCCCTGATGAAGCCTAAGCAGATCTGAGATGACAGAATCAGGACCCAAGGATCTTTTACACAATTTCATGTCTTTTGACAAGTTGGGAGTTCAAAAGGACATTGGTTCCGTTGCTGGGAGATGCCTGAATGAGAGAGGAGAGAGGTTTCAGACCTTTTTACATTAAATACCTGAGCATGTCTCTGTCTGTTTCTGTGCCATGATGAAAACACAGTTCTAGGAATTCAGAGTGGGGACGCTGTTATAAATATGAAGCCTGAAATCTCATCTCTCTTATCCTTTCCCCCTCCAGACACTCTGCCGTCTGCACTGGAGAGAAAAAGAGGACAACCAATAGGAGCACACAGACAGGGTGAGACTGAATCCTCTTCCCAGTGTTGGCCCATCTCTGTGGCCCCAACCCTGCTCCACTTCCCCAGAGGCCCTGCCCCCTGGCCAGGCCAGAAGCCAGAGCCGGGCTCCCATCCAGGGTACCTGAGCGACACTGGGGAGCTCTGAACCCTCCACCTGCCCTGGAGTGGTGCACTCCGGGGAGTTGGGACATGGGGCAGGAACTGCTCTCAGGCCCCCCAGATACCCACCCAGGGCAGGTGGTCAAGGGTTCTCCCCAGCAGACAAGGCTCCTAGGGTGGGGTCAGGGGCTTGGCGGGAAGAGGAGTAATGGGGCAGGGCCACGGAGTGGGCAGGGCCATAGGTGGAGGGACCTTGTGCCCCACCTCCAACTTCTACCAAGGGTCCAGAACACCTGGGGAGATCCAAAGCTGACATCACACAAACAATCCTGACACCAACCTGAGTGCTGAGTCCATGCCCATGCTGATAAACAGAAACACTCCCTGAGCAGCACCCGAACACAGCTCTCTGCCCTGAGGGCTGACACATCCCTCTGCTTCACCCCGGTGCAGGGGATCTCCCCATTGCTCTTCTCCAACATCCTGCCTTTCCTTTGGGCAGGGCTGGGCTCTCCCATTGGAGCTGCTCCCTGTTTCCTGGACTAGGGAGATGCTCTCCCTCTGATGCTGCCAGCTCCTCCTTTCTCTCTAGGCTGGGGATGGGGCTACCCCACCCAATGCCATCTCCTACTCTCTGGTTTTAAGCAGCTCTTCCTCAGTGCTGCACCTTCCTCTCTGTTCCCCGGCCTGGGAGTGGAGGCTGCCTTTAGGGAAGGGAGCTTCCCTCTGGGATACAGAGCTGGTACCTGCCTCCTCTGTTCCCTCCTCAATAAAAGCTTCTGACACCTTCCTGGCTGTGTCTCTGCCACTGGGAATGGAGCAGCCCCAGCAGAGGGAGCTGGCAGCTGAAGCTTCTGGAAGAAGATGAGAAATACACTGAGGAATTACAGTGATATCTCTGCTCAGTCTCAGGTACCCAGGACAGAGGCAGCTCCCTGCGATCCAGGACTGTCCCAGCCAGGACGGGGCTGCTGGGGTGTGTGAGAAATGGTCCCAGCCTCCCCCAGGGCCGAGCTCTGCCCCTAATGCTCTGATTTTCTCCCCCCAGCGAATGTGACCCTGGATCCAGACACGGCTCATCCCCGGCTCGTCCTGTCTAAGGATGAGAAAAGTGTGAGATGGGAACACACACTGCAGCAACTGCCCAGCAACCCTGAGAGATTTGACTCTGAGCTCTGTGTGCTGGGCTGTGAGGGATTCACCGCGGGGAGACATTGCTGGGAGGTGGAGGTGGGTGGCCGACGCTGGGCTGTGGGGGTGGCCAGAGAGTCTGTGGGGAGGAAGGGAGAGATCATCCGTAGCCCTGAGCAAGGGATCTGGGCTGTGGGGTGGTGGGAGGGTCAGTTCTGGGCTCTCACCTCCCCTGTGACCCCCTCTGCCCCTGAGCCGGGCCCCCAGCAGGACCCGTGTTTGTCTGGACTGTGACCAGGGGCAGGTGACATTTATCGGTGCTGGTGACGAGGCCCCGATCTTCACTTTCCCGCCGGGCTCGGTTCTTGGGGAGATAATCCAACCCTGGCTCCAGGTGGGGCAGGTAGCCCGGCTCAGACTGTGTCCCTGCGACACGCAGGGGGGGCGCGGGGGAATAGCTCACTGGGAGCCATGAGAGCAGTTTCTCTAGCCTCACACACCCATAGCCGCCTCCATGACCCTGGAGTTTGCTTCCAGTCTCAACTCTGGACTGTCTGGACTGCCAAACCATGGAGAGCATTGAGTGAGTGAGGTAGAGAAGCCGATCTCATCACTGCCCCAGGGACTGTGCAGCCTGTTTGCCACTTTCCCCTATGAGCCAGGAGGACTCTGGGGATCCTGGGTCAGACAGTGCCACTGAGACATCGGGGGGGGGGGAACAGCCCACTGGGAATGGAAAAATGGGTTTCTCTAGCCAAATTATCCTAGTCCCTAAGGCCTGGAGGACTCCTGTCTACCCAACCCTCTGGCCTCTTAGCTCAGTGACCCCTGGAAGCTCCTCCCCACTCCCTCCCTGCAGCACCAGGAATGGGAGGGGAGGGTGAAAAACTTCTGGGGGTGCAGGAGGGGAAAAGGGGCCCTGAGGGGCAGATGTGGGGGCTGTGGGGTCACAATTGGTGGGGGGGTTGGGGGCAGAAGTGATGTGGGGTTGGGGGGCAGAATTAATGTGGGGCTGGAGACAGGTGGATGTGGGGTGGCAGGGACACCGAATTAGTTAATTGGGATTTTGCATTTTGGGAAGAAGCTGGAAGCTCCGCACGAGCCGGGAGCCTGGGAGAAGGAGACCCAGGGACTCGGGAGTGCACATCCATCCCAATATTCAGTAGAAATGAGTGACTAGCATAGACACTTCCTACATCGGTAGAAGGGTTTTACAATCAGTGCAGTAAATCCAGCTCTAGGAGAGGCAGTAGCTAGGGCAACAAAGAATTCTTCCCTTGACCTATCTGCATCTACCTCAGGGGTTAGATCGACCTAATTACATCACACAGGGTGTGAAAGTTTTCAGTGCAATGCAGCTAGGCTGACCTATGTTGTAGGTGTAGACCAGGTCTCAGGAAGAATAATGGTATGTCTACACTGCAGCTGTGTTGCTGAAGTGCCATAGTGTAGATAGAATATCAGGGTTGGAAGGGACCTCAGGAGGTCATCTAGTCCAAACCAGGGCCAATCCCCAATTTTTGCTGCAGATCCCTAAATGGCCCCCTCAAGGATTGAACTCACAACCTTGGGTTTAGCAGGTCAATGCTCAAACCACTGAGCTATCCCTCTCCCCCTCAAATGTATCCTGCATTAATGGAAGTGTTTTTTCCATCATTCTAGTTAATCCCCCTTTCTGAGAGGCTGTAGCCAGGTCACCAGCAGAATTCCATTGTCTGCACCGGGGAAAGCCTTGCATAACTCAAATTTTGCGTAAGTCGGAAACGTATATCTGTACGTTATGCAAAAATTACCAGAACTCGAAAATCCTATTTCTAGCTTACGGAACTTTTTCCATAAGTGCGAATTTGCGTAAGTGGGGTCTTGCATAACCCGGGAAGCGTCTGTATATGGATTCAGGTTTTGGGGTACAGGGACTGTTACACTGGATTTGGAAAAAGAACCATTGGGAAACAGCTGAGGGTGGAAATTTGGTCCAAAAGGAAAACTGGAAATTTATCTATGATTGGTTGAAAGAACACCTGGGAAAATTAAAGGTAAGACATATTAAAAGTCATCAAAAGGAAGAAGGGGATGAAAAATATCAGAAAGTTAAAGTGGATGCTTTAGCTAAATTAGCAAAAAAGGAACCTTTGGGGGTTATGTTAATTACTAGAGCTCACAACATAAAACAGGAGGCCGAACCTAAAGATGGGGAACCTGGAGTATGAAAGGGGGTTTATGTAAGAAAACAGGAGAGGTAAAGTGGCAAACTTCAAAGAGAAGAGATCATTAACCTGTGTTAATCTATGGCCCACCAAGGAATAGAAAATACTCTCTTTTAAGGTAAAAATAGATTGGAATACAGCCGAAGGTGCGAGAGGACGTAGAAAATTTGGTTAAAAACTGCATAAGATGTGCAGCAGATGGGAACAGACCACCAAATTTGGGACCCTTGTGGCACCAAAGAATTGTAGGGCCGTGGAGTAGAATACAGGTTGATTATATTAAAACCCAAAGAGGGAATCAGTATTTATTAGTGGTAATAGATTCCTTTTCTGGCTGGATGGAGGCAATTCCCACAGGAATCATACTTCAGAGACCACTGCCAAGAAGTTGTGGAAAGTACTGTTTAGTAGATATGGGACTCCAGAAGTAATTGGTTCAGATGATGGAGCACATTTTATAGGAAAAGTAATTAAAAAATATTAAAAGCTTTAGGAGTAAAGCAACAACTACATATCTCCTACCATCCTCAATCGTCAGGGACAGTAGAAAGGATGGATCAGATTATCAAGCAAGCCCTACGCCAAGTGGTGCAAGAAACTGGCAAAGGTTGGGACAATAAATTATCAAGGGTAATTGGCAGCCATCCGGAGCAGTGATCGATTGGATACTGGCTACCCGCCTTATCAAATTCTCTTTGGAAGGTCTATGAGATTGTGGAACCCTTTATTATGAGGAGGAGGGAGAGTCTCTGTTGTCCTGGGCCTTCATCTGCAACTCCAAGGAGACAGTCCTGGGCAGGCCGCCATGATCCAAGCGGTGCCATTTCCTCCAATTCTTAGACATTTTTAAAGCAGTCCCACTGGTGTTATTTCCTTTTTTGCCGATTCTTCATTTTTTCCCAAGGACATAACAAAATTGCTTTTTGATAAACAGTTCTTTTTGACCAATTCACCTTTCAGTTCTCGCTTCGGTTGCCAAAATGCAAATCATGCACTCATGTCGAAACACACTCCAGCCAACACAGCAAAAGCCACTCATGGGGCTGGAAGTATTTTGTCGGCAAAATTGCCGAAAAGTGCTGCATTGACACAGCCTTGTCACTAAAAGTCGGTGTGGTGTAGACAAGCCCAGTGTAAATCAGGGCAGAAAAAAAGGACTGGTGCCTAAAGAGAATTCCTTTTCTTATTCCACTGTGCATCCCAAGCACCGCTGTGCTTTTCAGGCTTGGAGGGAAATGTTCCATTCTCGAGAGAATGAAAGGCCATTTGGGAAGTGATGGCCCAGAACCCTGGCAGACAAGGGCCTGGATGAGGGCTGGACTCAGCCATTGGTATCAGCTGTTTCTTTTTAGTTATTCACAGGGATTTTGGATCCTGGCTGACCTGCCAGCCATCTCGTAAAACGCTTCCCTATGGCCTTTTGACACACACAGAGGTATCTCACTGCCAAGTCCCTCTCCTAGGAGGGAAGGGGGAAGGCTGCAGGGCAACCTCCCACCTCCATGCAGCCAGGGGCCAATGCTTGCCACTGCCATTCTGGAGCCTCCACATGTATGTATTGACAAATAAAATTGGCAGAATTTTAAAATATTGTGCACAGAATTTTTAATTTTTTTGGTGCTGAAAGCCCTCGGGAATATGGCATGCTGGACAGTTGTGGGGGGCTGTGAGGGGGTGCTGGACAGTGCGGGGAGTCTGTGGGTGGGAGGCCACTGGGCATAGGGATCGGGGGTGGAGATCTCTGGGTGAGGGGCCACTGGGCATGGGGGTTGCTGGGCATAAGGGGGTGGGGGGACCTGGGCAGGGCAGCGGTGTGGCAGGCACATGGGCAGTGCAGGGCTGGGGTTGGGGGCACAGCGGGAAGGGAAGTGCAGGGGTTAGGGTGAAGGTGACACTGTGGAGAGGTTGGGGTGAAGATGGCAAAATGTAGGGGTTAGGGTGCAGGGGGGGTCAAGGGTGAGTGGCAAAGGGGGTTCAGGAGGGGGAGCCCACAGGAGCCAAGGGAAAAGGCCCTTAGGCCGGCCCTGCACCCTGGTGGATATGAGAGTGGGTTTCTGCTGTCACCCTTCCCCTCTGGCATCATTTTCCTTCCCCCCTTACTCCTGCTCTTTCTCCTTTTGCTTCTCTTTCCCGCAAGTCTGGCTCAGCCCGCCCAGACAGCTCCAACTTTTGCACCAGTGCAGGTCGGGTGACCAGATGTCCCAATTGTATAGGGACAGTCCCGCTATTTGGGGCTTTCTCTTATATAGGTGCCTATGACCCCCTCCCCTGTCCTGATTTTTCACACTGGCTGTCTGGTCACCCTAGTGCTGGTAACATGAGACCAGAGATGCTGCAGGGAGCCAGGTTTATCGCTAGGACCCAGGAGCGGCTGGGGGGCGGCTCTGGGGGGAGCGATCGCGGGGCTCAGGCCCGGCCGCAGGAAGTGACTCGCAGCCGCTGCGGGGACTCTGGCTCCCGGCGAGATCCCCGCGCCCCGGCCGCTGGTGTTGGGAGCCCGGAGCCCGGGCTGCAGCCGGGAGAGGGGAACCTTCAGCCGGGCCCTGCCCGCTGCTCCCCGGGAGCCTCTCCCAGGGCAGAGCCCCCAGCCCGGCCAGGGCCCCTTCCCGGCCCGGCCCCTGCCCCGGGGGGGCCCCGCTCGGGGGGAAGGTAAGAGAGACCCGCCCCCCCCGTCACCCCCGGGCTGCAGGGGGCGGGTTTGGCCCCGGGCTGCTCCCCGCGGAGCCGGCTGCGATTCCCTGCCCCGGGCCCGGGAAAGCTGCCGCAGCTCCCGGTGTGTGCGGGGCGGGGGGAGCCCGGCCGGGCCCTGCTGGGAAAGTGACGTGTGGGGGGGGGGGACTGAGGGGGAAGAACCGGGGTACAGGCCACGCCGGGTAGACCGGAGGGGGAAACCCAGGAAAGGGGCTGCAGAGGGGATAAAAGGGATAAAAGCCCAGGTGGGCTGAGCCAGCTGCAGTGGTTGCAAAAACGTGGGGCATTGGGGCTTTTCCTCCCCCCTTTCCTAGGATTTTAGCACCCATTTCCCAGGGCCGTGTCCTTAGTCCCAGTGCATCGTAGTGCGGGGACAGGGGCGCTCTCCCCCAGGCCATAAGATGTTACTGAGCTGTTAGAGGACACATGATCCAGTGAAACATTTACAGACCCCCCCCGCCCCCCGCACAGATCTCACAGTCACACCTGCTTCCAGTGTTTAAAGAATCCGGGTCTCAGTTTCTGTGTCTGTGTCAAGCCGCCCAGCGCTTCATCCATGTGTCCTAGTCCCTGTCCCTGTCCCTCTGAGTTGGACTCCCCTTGGAATCCAGTCTGGGCAATTTCACTCCTTTACATTAGTTCCTTCTGAAAATATTCTTTGTATTACTCTGAGCTCTTCATCCTACACTTCATTAGCATTGGGCTGAGGGACATCATTCTGCCATGGTATTCCTATTTTAATGGCATATAATCTTGGGAAATATTAATAGTTGTGATCACATCTCACTGTGATACTGTAACAGTTCCTGTTTCTATTGCAATGTTGTAAATTGAGTTCTGTGCTGATTCCATGGGCTGGTCTGAAAACTCCTTCAATTTCCTTTTGCTTTCGCCAATTCTTACTTTGTCTCTCTATCCAGCACCCTAGTACTTTATCCCATGTCCCATTTATGTACAGAATTTGGTTCCCAAATATTCACTAATGGCCAGAAGTTTCAAGGTTAAAGGCACCTAGATACTTTGTAATATTCCACTAGTGGCCGAAATCCTTTTAAAAATCTGTCCCTAAGGGCCTTAGAGTGTCTCCTATACAGGGCTTCTCAAAAGGAACTTTCTGTGGTATTTTTTTTTATTAAGCATAGATATGAAACCCCAAGACAGAATGACAACCCCAAGAATTCAAACCCCATGGGTTATGAACCGAACAGTCTAGAATTGAAAGAAAGAAAGAAAGAAAGAAAGAAAGAAAGAAAGAAAGAAAGAAAGAAAGAAAGGTTTTTCTTTTATTACCTTTTTGTGTCTGAGCCTTTGGAGTGTACTAGCTACATAGGTTTACTGCTACCCCTTCCAAAGGGTCCATACCTCTAGAATGGCTGTACAATCCTGTAACATTTGATGCCATTTTACACTTCCAGGAACATGTGATTCCCCTCCCCCACTTGCAATTGAAAATTGATTTTAAAACCTTATTTCTGTAAGTAACCCTCCATCCTGCACTCTTGGAAGTACCCACTTGACTTTTCTCTGACTTCATTTATTGCATCATCGATGTGGATTTTTCTACCACATTGTTTGTACTTCTAATGGCCTATTTAAGTTCCCAGCCCTTTATGGATACATTTCAGGGATGTTCTTCCTTCTGGCACATGTACCGATTTGTATGGCCAAAGTCAAATAATTTTTAAAAGGAATTGCTCTGTTTCTCCTTTGCATTGGTCAGCGCGGGGGACACCGTGCTGACCTCACCTTTTCCTTTATGTTTTCGCAGTGGACTAGCTAATGCGGGTTAATTGCCCCATGGTAAATACGCCCATTTTCTTATAGATGCAGACTCTACAACTGATTCCGATGGTAAATGACCCATTATTGTTCATGGCCTGAAAACTCTGATCCTGATTGGGTGACTACTACTCCTGTTCCTTTGCCAAGCGCGGCCTCTGAATGTCTGTGCCTGTTTGTGGAGGCATCATGGAAAAGAAATGAAAACATTTAAAACTAAAGAATTAGCACTCTGCCGCCACCACCACCAATTTCCCACATTCCCTTTCCTTTATTTCCTCACAGCTTGTCTGCATGGTCTGATGCTAACAGTGTAAAGTTAATGCAAATAAATCCCAGGGCTTCAAACCCCTGTGTGGACGCTCTCATTCAGAAGTAAGCTGGCCTTAATTTCGACAGTGGCAGTCAGAGCAACCACAGACAAGTGCAGGAGACCTTCCTCCCAACACTGTAAATAGTCAGGCCTTAGATGTGGATTTTTCTACCACATTGTTTATACTTCTAATGGCCTACGTTTTACCATTTTTGTTGTGATTCATTTCAGGGATGTTCTTCGTTTTGACACGTGTACTGGTTTGTACGGCCAAAGTCGAAGAATTTTTAAAATGAATTGTTCTATGTGTCCTTTGCCTTGGTCAGGCCGGAGGACACAGTGTGCTGGCCTCACCCTTTCCTTTGTTTTCACAGAGGGCTAGCTAATGCAGGGGAGGTACCCCATGGGAATAACACCCATTTTCTTATAGACACAGACTGTGCTGCTGACTCCGATGTTAAATGACCCGTTATTGTTCATGGGCTGAAAACTCTGATACTGAGTGTGTGTCTCCTAATTCTGCTCCTGTGCCAGGTGCTGCCTCTGAATGTCTGCGTCCATTTGTGGGGGTGTCACGGAAAACAAATTAAATCTTTTAAAAGTAAAAGAATTAGCAGAGTCTCCCCCAGCCCCCCTAACCAATTTCTCTTATTCCCTTCCCTTTACTTCTTCAGGGCTTGTCTGCGTGGTCTGATGTTAAAGGTGTGAAGTTAATCCACATGAATTCCAGAGCTTTAAATCCCTATGTGGACGCTCTCATTCAGAAGTCACGTGGCCTTAATTTTGACTTTGGCAGTCAGGACAGCCACAGACCAGTGCCGGAGACCTTCCCCCCCAACACTATAAATGATCAGGTCTTTGATCACTTTTTGAATATTGTTCAAGTATTGTATAGTCCAAGTGTAACCCACATGCGATTTTGCAAGTCCAAAGAGAAGCAGTGGGGCGATGATCTCATCTTCCCTGAATGTTCCCTTGTGTAGAAACGCCATTAGGATATTTCCCAGGTATCAGCTTTGGTCTGACAGAATTTCAGTGAGGTGGAAATGTAAGGTGATCTCGCTCCTCTTCTCTCTCCTGCAAAGGACAGGACACCCTTCATGAGCAGGAGGGTGAAGGTCAGATAGTGTCATGGCAGATCCTGCTGTGAGCATGGAGAGTGTTGGCCTGGCTGCTCGGTGATCCCCTTTGTAAGGAACGTAGCCCAAATGGCGGCACTCTTGTTCCATGGGAGTGAACTATAAAGACTCCTTTGATCTCTTGCCCTGGTGAGAGTGTGCCCTGAGGGAGACACACTGCACCAGAGTCCTCCCTGGCTTCATTCAGAGCCGTTCCAGAGCATGGAGACTGTGAATGTCCTGAACACCTATCTCCCTCCAAGCTCTGATTGCCTCAGCTCTCAAGTGAGTAAAGAAGGAGTGGCCGTGACAGGTGCCATGTGCCCAATGAAAACATCCGATGCAGCTTTGGAAACAAATACAGAGCATGTCTAGTAACTGCCCCACCCTACTTCTGGATGCTTTGGAGCAAGATCAGCCCTGTGCTGAAACACAGCATGACAATGTGTGAAGTGAGCTCAGTATATTTTTGTTACACCTGCCAGACTGTGCCTCACACCTTTGTGAGCATCACACTCACAGACACCGACATGACCATCCTCACAGGGGCGGCCCATCCATATAGGCGAACTAGGCGGTCGCCTAGGGTGCCAAGTTAAATGGGGCACCAAACTTGAGGGAAAAAATAAAATAAAAAAAAATTAAAAAACCCCGAAAAAGATGAAAAAAATACAAATAAAATAACAAAGATGTCATTATTTCAATTACTGTTCGTGTACGGAGGGAATATGAATTATAATTCATTTCTCTACATTTCTGAGAATTTATTAATGTCAAATATTTTATTTACTGCAAAAATAATTAATATTTCAGCAATTTTTTTTCCAATTTGCGATATAGGGTCAAGATGACCCACTCCGCAATTTTGATAAGCAATAACTCAGCCACAATGAAACACTTCTGCCAGCCGCAAGAGCTGCAATGCTAGTGACAGCTAACTGGAATATACATCAAGGTTGCATACCCAGAAATTCATGTAGAGCGGAGATATTGAGAGTTGATACATGTCAAACGGTCATTTTAACACATCACAGGTAGATGGTTAAGAATTGAGCGAATACTGTGGAAAATTGTGTTTCTTGGTGCCAAAGAATAAAGAATAACGTCTTTCAGCATTATAAATCCAAAATGTGAGTATCTTTAAGCGTTGTTAAACCTTAGCGTTATTATCGAGCTGTATAATTATGAACTTTTCTTTGTTATAACTGGTTCACATCTAATAAATAAGGTCCATAAAAGAAAAGTAACAGTGTTAATGCTTAATAAACTATGAAAGTCATGACGTCACCCTCCAAGCGGGTAACCGTGAGGAAGGGGATTACTTTCCAAACAACGAGTGTTGGGTTATAACGTCAAAAAAGGTCATTTGTTTCCATGTACATGTAAATGCTGTAACTAACTGTTTTAATAGGTAAGTGAGTGTATGTTACTAATCACTGAACCTTTAAGCAGTGAAAAGACGTGTTGGGATGGCTGCAATGTGGTTTAAATCGCTAACCATGTGGTGGGTGTGTCAGCCATCCTTAACACTATCATGCTTGCAGTCGGGAGCACAGTACATAACAATATTCAAATGTCCCATGGCAGAAAGAGGAAAAAGAAAACTCTCAGGGGCTGAGTATTGGAAATGAAAGGCTGAGATGAAAAAGGACCAAGCAAAACAGTAGGGATCCTTCCAGAAATATCTTCTCTTTAATCCAAATAAAGATGGAAGCAGTTCACAGCATCGAGGTAAAGGACTTTTACTTGGAGAGGAGGTTAGTTCACATCCGCATGAAAGCAGTTTGGAACATAAAGATGACGGAAACTTACTTCTAGATGAAGGCAGCTCACAGCATCAGACTGATATGGAAGTGGAGAAAATTTATTCACCTTCAGAGAGACATGCAGAAATTGAAATAAATGAAGTAGAAGGAAGAAAGGATGAGGAAATTACAAACAATTTACAGTATGGGGAGCCAGTTTCATTGCCCACATGTGATGACTGGATGCGGCAAATTCTCATGGAACATGGACCCGAACAAGTTCATGAATTTCCCTTCCGTAAGGATGGAAATAAAAGAAAATTCTCTGCTCAGCATTACAAGAGGAAACTCATTAAGGGGAAAGAAATTCATCAAAACTTGTTACAATATTCAGTGCCGAAAGACTCTGTGTTTTGCTTTTGCTGCAAGTTGTTTAGAAATCAAGCAATTGGTACACCACTTACTAAAAAAAGAAAAGGAGTACTTGTGGCACCTTAGAGACTAACAAATTTATTTAGTTTCTAAGGTGCCACAAGTACTCCTTTTTGCAAATACAGACTAACACGGCTGCTACTCTGAAACCTGTCACTTACTGAGAATGGTTCGAAGGACTGGAAAAACATATCTTCAATTCTCTCTTCACATGAAAGAAGTACAGAACATTTGCAATGTTTTCACAATTGGAAAGAACTTGAATTATGATTGAAAAAAGGAAAAACTATCAATGAAGAGAATTTATGTGTGATCAAGGAAAAAGAAGAATATTGGCAACAAATATTAGAGCGTCTCATTGCTTTAGTGAGATTTCTCAGTGGGCAAAATTTAGCATTCTGCAGCCACGGTAGAAATGAAAAATTATAACTCCAGGTAATGGAAACTTTTTAAAATGTGTTGAATACCTAGCTTTGTTTGATCCAGTCATGAAGGAGCATCTACGTAAAATAACTGATCATGAAACACAGGTTCATTACTTAGGAAAAAATATGCAGAATGAACTGATTCAAATCCTAGCAAATGCCATTAAAAAGAAAATTGTAGAAGCTGCCCATTCTGCAAAATACTTTGCAATAATACTGGACTGTACACCCGATGTGAGTCATGTGGAACAAATGACGATGATCATTTTTTTTGTGGATACGGAAAAGTCTGCAGATGAAGATAATGTTGAATTGCTCATAAAGGAACATTTTTTGGGTTTCGTACCATTGAAGGCGACGACTGGAGCATTTATGACTGAAACGATTCTACAAGAGCTTGAAACAATGTCATTATCTGTTGAAAACTTACGTGGCCAAGGCTATGAAAATGGGAGTAATATGACGGGTAAAGACAATGATGTGCAAAGGAGAATGATGGAAATCAGTCCTAGGGCCTTTTTCGTTCCTTGCAGCACGCATTCTCTGAAATTGGTTGTCAATGATGCTGCTAGATGCTGTTTGGAGGCAAGCAGTTTCTTGGACCTGGTGCAACGTGTTTATGCGTTTTTTCTCAGGCTCAACATGTTGTTAGAGAATTCACATGGCGAGTCAGAATATACCAACTGTGAAACCACTTAGTCAGACAAGATGGGAGAGTCGCATTGATGTTTTGAAGACTCTTCGCTATGAATTTGGAAACATTTATGATGCCCTAATTGAAATTTGTGATGATACTACCTTTACTGGATCATCTGGCAATACGGCACATTCAGATGCAGATTCTCTTGCAAATGGCCTTTCCAAGTTCAAATTTGTGACTTCACTTATTTTGTTGTATAATATCGTTTTCGAGATTAACCTCAGTGGTAAGCAGCTTCAGGAAAAGAACCTGAACATACACTCTGCTATCAAAAACTGCAGAAAACTAAAAATATTCTGGAGGAATTAAGAAATGATGAAGGGTTCAAAAGAACACTGGTAAATTCTCTCAAGCTGGCTGAAGAAATAGACTTTCTGACAGAATTTGAACCAGAGCCAGTTCGCATTTGGCAAAAGAAACAGCAGTTTTTGTCCGAAGGATGAGACACACCGATTCAGAACCCAAAACAAAGGTTCAAAGTGAATTTCTACTTCACAGTCCTTGATACTGTTATTCACTCGGTTGACGAAATATTTCAACAGATGCAGCAGCTAGAGTCAGTATTTGGCTTTCTGTATGATATCCACAGCTTGCAAAAGAAAACAGCAAAACAGATAAGAGAATTTTGTATAAAACTGGAGTCAGCATTGACTCATGAAAATTCAAAAGACATTGATGCTACAGATTTGTGTAGTGAGCTTCAGGATTTTTCAAGAGGACTTAGGAAACATTCTACTCCTGAAGAAGTACTGAACTTTGTTTATGAAAATAAACTCTGACAGTTTTCCAAACATCTTTATAGCTCTACGCATTCTTTTAATTTTGCCAGTTTCCGTAGCTAGTGGGGAATGTAGCTTCTCAAAGTTAAAATTGATAAAAAAAATCTGCATTAAATATGGTGCAAGAGAGACTTGCTGGACTTTCAACAATGTCTATAGAGCATGAAATAGCTGGAAAATTGTTTCTAAGGGTATGTCTATGGGTAGTGATCGCTCTATCGGGGGTCGATTTATCGCATCTAGTCTAGTCGCGATAAATCAATCCCCGATCGCTCTGCCGTCGACTCCGGTGCTCCACCGCCACGAGAGGTGGAAGCGGAGTCGACGGGGGAGCGACAGCAGTTGCCATGAAGATGCCGCGGTAAGTCAATCGAGGTATTCACGAAGCTGAAGTTGCGTACCTTACATCGAGTCCCCACTCCCCCTCCAGTTTAGACCAAGGCTAAAAGAACTAGTGTCTGAATTTTCAAAACTTAAAGCAAGAAAAGTCATGTTTTAAGAGCACAGAGTGTTTCTTATTCAGAGTGTTTTGTAAATACAGGTTAAAGTTCATTGAAGAGTTTTCTTACTTCTTTCTATATTGGATGTGGTGGTAATGGCAGTTAAAGCAGGATTGCATAATGGATGATTTTGGAGTTGTAATAATAAAAATTATAATTAACATTTTTAATACATTTTTATTTGAAATCAGAATGAAATATCTAGCTGTCATGTACAAATCTATTCTGAAAATTTCATGTCTCTGTTTTATCTGATCTCAGAAACATTAGTTGGACAGAAGGACAAACCGAATAATTAAGCTTTTGTTTAAAAGAAAACGCTTAAAAAATGTTAAAAGGAAAAAAGGGGCAAAATGTTTCCCAGTTTACCAAAAACCTCAGCCTAGATCTGCCGTGGGCGTTTGGGGGTGGGGGCGCCGATTGCATGGTTCGCCCAGGGCACCAGTTGCTGGCAGCTAGTCTAGGGCCGCCCCTACATCCTCATGTACAACAGGGGTAACAGACAATGCTGTCTGTCTAAGTTACATTTCCCTGGCAGAGCCTAGTTACAAGGGAAATATCCACGGGCAACCCCCTCCCTTCCCGCATACACACTGCTCCCAGCTTCCACTGGATTTTTTTAAAAAGAGACAAACTCATGATCTTTGGGGCTCTGATTCCTGAGTGTTCAGGGCTGCCCTTGGTCTTGGTCTGATTTCCAGGCAGGTTTTAGACCTCAGCCACACCGGAGTCAGACCGGAGTCACTGCTGACTCTGGCAGGGGGTGAGTGCAGATGGGCCAATGGGATCAGCCTCCACCTGCCTGTCCCTGGAGGCTGCCAGGGGAGTCCAGGGCAGCTCATTCTTCAGGTGTTGCCACCATAGGGCTCTGGCTATTGCTAAGGGAGAGGGGTTTACACTGCAATGGGGGACAATCCCTCAAAATGGCCCCTTTGATTATGCTCTTTTTCTAGCATTTGGCTTAGAGATGCTGTTACTGGGAGGGTCTAAAGAGCCTGGGGGTAATCAGGGTGTGACATGGACTGAAGCCCCTTCTGTAACCTCCCCCATCGCCCCTCTCGCCCAGACAGACTGAGGAATCACATCCACGTTTTGCTCCAGATCGTCCCATCTTCCAGGAGACAGGGAAGGGAAATGGCTGTGATGGAGCCAGCTCAGGTAGGGGATTTTCAGGGAGTTGCTGGGCAGGGGGAGGGAGAGGCAGGGAGAAGACAGGGTGTGAGAAACCTGCTGATTTTCTGAGTAGGACCATTGGTGATGGGGAGGGAGGGACATTCGCCCATTGTGAAAACAGGACACAACCCCCCTGCACAGGGCTGGAGCCTGAACCCACTAGCCAGAGGCTGCTGGGAAATAAAAAGGCAAGCTCTTAGGATTCCTGTCCCCTTCCCTGCTCAGAGCTCTGCTTCCCGTCTCAGCCTGTGACTGGCAGGCGTGTGGGAAATTAGAAGACCCTGCCCTGCTCCGTATGCTGGGGGGACAGGGAGCTCTCACCTACTCCCCACCCCCTGAAGCCTCCTGGCTGCTCTGAGCAGGGTAGGGGTGGGATTCTTCTACTCTGGCCCTCCCAGAGCTTCACTTTTTTTTTCCTTTCCTGTGAATAGCAGGATAGTGGCTGGGGCAGCAGGTGTTGATTGGGGGACTCTTGTTGTTTCAGATGTTGGTGACCTTCGAGGAGGTGGCTGTGTATTTCACCCAGGGGCAGGGGGCTCTGCTGGACCCCACTCAGAGAGCCCTTTACAAGGATGTCATGCAGGAGAACTACAAGACTGTGACCTCGCTGGGTAAGGGATTCCCGTCCCCTTGGTTATTAGAAGCCATTGAGTTTGTATGTATGAATCTCGTCAGGTTCTTCCCTCGTCAGTTAGATCAAAGGGGAATGTTTTGCATAACGAACAGTTGCCCTGTGCGAGAGACTTGCATCTCCATGCCCTCTCCAGTGAGACATGCTGTCAGAACTTAATGGACATGCTAGCTCATCCCCACCCCTCCATCTTTCAAAGGGGCAGAATTCATTCATTGTCCTTTCTGTATTGATCCCATTCACACACACAATCCTTGTTTACCTCCCTTCTTGGGAATAGCTCCAGCTATTGGGAAGGCTTAGAAGTAGGCAGGAGTTTAACACCAGAGCTGCATGTGTGTCAGCAAGACCCCTAGACTGCGCAGATCCTGGGAACACCTAGTGAGAGTGTAAAAATTCCCCTCACCTCCGCAGACATCTGCCTCTTCCAAGGGGGCTCAGCGACCATGTTTCTGTCCTCTTGGGTTCCATGTTCCCCAGCAGAGCACAGGGACAGGTTCCGCTCACAGAATGTCCTTCATGACAGACGCGCTCTCAATCCTCCATGCACCCTGATCTGGTCTGATTTTCCTTCCCCCCCGCATAGGATTCTCCCTTCCCAAACCTGAGCTCATCTCCCGCCTGGAACGAGGGGAAGAGCCGTGGGTCCTGGATCTCCAGGCCTGCGAGGAAAGAGAGAGCCTGAGAGGGGCCCGCACAGGTGAGGACTGACACTGAAATCATCTGGGGAATGAAGAAAAAGTTGAGAATCGTAAAAATGTGGTGTGAGTAAGCACCCTCAGTTCTTCCTCATCTCGCCCAGGGCAGCACTGTAGTCAGCAGATATTGCTTTCCACCTGTCCTGTTAGCTGCAGGAGTTTCTTTCCTGTCTCTCCTTCCCTGTGAGTGTTTGTGTGAGATGTGGAGGCAAAATCCAATTGCTCAGTATTCGCAACTGTAGTGTGTCGCGTTTTCCCTCGGTGCTATTCTTCTTTCTCCCCAGGACAATGACTGCTGTCTGAATTGTCTCTTTCCTGGCAGGTGATGAGCGAGTGAGTGAAAACAAGGAGGAGAATGATCATGAGGAAGTTCCCGGGGAAGTGGAACCACAGGGGACCTCTGTGCAAAGAGCTGAAGGGAATTTTTCCCAATACTGGCAACAGGGAGAAGCCTGGGGAAATTGGCACAGGTCAGAGAGGCTGCAGGGAAACCACCCAAGGAAGAAAGTGGATGAATTTATTAAATGTGGGGGAGGACACAAGGATCCCATAACCCAGCAGACAATTTCCAAGGAAGACAAACGCTATGCATGCCTCAGTTATGGGGAAGGATTCATTCTGAGATCACATCAGACAATCCATATTGGAGAGAAACCACTTCAATGCTTGGACTGTGGGGAAAGCTTCAATAATCGCTCAGCCCTGAATAACCATGGGAGAAGCCACAGAAGAGAGAAACCCTCTCAATGCCTCGAGTGCGGGAAATGTTTCATTTGGAAGTCAGAACTAATTAGACATCAGCTAAGCCACACAGGAGAGAGACCCCATAAGTGCTTAGACTGTGGGAAAAGTTTCAACTGGAAATCAGTCCTTGTTAATCATCAGGCAATCCACACAGGAGAGAGACCCCATAAGTGCTTGGATTGTGGGAAAAGTTTCAGTCGGAGGTCAGTCCTTGTTAATCATCAGAGAATCCACACAGGGGAGAGACTCCACAAGTGCGTGGACTGTGGGATAAGTTTCACATGGAGGTCAGATCTTATTAATCATGAGAGAATCCACACAGGAGAGAGACCCCACAAGTGTTTAGACTGTGGAAAAAGTTTCACACGGAGGTCAATCCTTGTTAAACATCAGGCAACCCACACAGGAGAGAAACCCCATAAGTGTTTAGACTGTGGGAAAAGTTTCACACGCATGTCAGACCTTGTTAGACATCAGTCAATCCACATAGGAGAGAGATCCCACAAGTGCTTGGACCATGGGGAAATTTCACACAGAGATCACACCTCATTAAACATGAGAGAATCCACACAGGATCTAAACTTCTCTGACACAGGGACAGAAGGTGTTAAGGAAATTGCATGTAATTGACCTAGAGTCAACCTTTAGAGACATGTTAGAAACGTGTGTCCTCATTAGATAAACTAGAGCTTCAAAGGGTAAACGTGTATTGTTAAAGACATGGAAGAAGATGGTAACTGTAACAGTTGTTGTTTAGCAATATCTTGTTAGAGGTTAACAGTGGAAATAAACGGTTCCTGTCTAGGGCTGTATTCTGTGAATTCAGAGATCAAAAGGGAATATTAACATTTAGATAAAACTTGGTTGTAATAATGTCACTGTTTGTCTCCTGAAAATTTGTCATAAACTGTCTATGAACTGCTTTATGGAGAATCACCTGATGTTAATCCATGTAATTAATTACCAGTGATCTTTAGAAAATAGAAGGTTACTTCAAAAGCCTATTGTTCAGCCAAGGACTGTGTGCTGTCGTGCCGCTGCAAAGATGATCCTTTCTTCTCTGATCTGCCTAACCTGTATCCGGGGGGGGGGAGTGTGAATCGGAAGACGGAGATCTCCAGACCCATCTGGACCGCCCTGACATTGAAATTGGACATTGGACTAGAACTTGATGAAATGATTCTGTAAAGGACTCTTTGCAATTCTAAAGCATCAGCTGTACAATGAAACTGAGCTAAGGACTCTATGCATGTCTCTGTGTATAATGATCTTTTCACCAGCACACTGATTTCGTGAGCTGTAGCTCACGAAATCTTATGCGCAAATAAATTGGTTAGTCTCTAAGGTGCCACAAATCCTCCTTTTCTTTCTTCTTTTAATAAATCTTAGTTGAGTCAATAAGAATTGGCGGTAAGTGTGTATTAGGGTAAGAACTGAAGTATTCCTTAACTTGGTGGATAATGTATAGGATCCTTTGGGATTGGTGGAACTTTTTAATGTGATGAATAAGATTTTCAGCAGTCCCCATCATGTTGCAGTGGGCTGTCTGGGAGGGAGCCCGAGGCGGGGTTGCTTTAAGGGAGCTGTGCTTTGGCCTCTGTGTAGCAGTACGGTATTGTAGAAGCTGCTTTGTTGCTGGCTTCGTGAATCTAAGTTCTGGAATAGCCACCAGTTTTGAGGATTGTCGGCCCCATTCTTTGCAGTTTGCCCTAACTGAGCGATCTCATTGTGGCCACCCGGGATCCAGGTCACAACTTCATAAATGCCTTGCCTGTGGGGAAAGTTTCATTCAGCCATCGTGGCTCCCAACCCCTGTGGATGGGGGGGGGGGGGAATGCCCTGCATTTCCCCAGCCCACGGTGTCGGGGGGCGGGGGGAAATCCCCTGCTGCTCCGCAGCCACTTCGGGTGGTGGGGAAACACCCCTGCAGCTCACAAGCCACCACTGGGTACATGCCACCTGGCCTGGCTGCTCCCTCTTTACTCACCTGAGAGGCAATCAGAGCTTGGACAGGAGACAGGTGTTTAGGACAGTCACCGTCTCCATGCTCTGGAATGGCTCTGAATGAAGCCAGGCAGGACTCTGGTGCAGTGTGCCTCCCTCAGGGCACATTCTCACCAGGGCAAGAGATCAGAGGAGTCTTTATAGTTCACTCCCATGGGACAAGAGTGTGGCCACTTGGTCTATGTTCCTGATAAAGGGGATCACCAAGTAGCCAGGCCAATGCTCTTTGTGCGCACAGCAGGATCTACCATGACACTATCCAGCCTTCGCCCTCCTGCTCATGAAGGATGTCCTGTCCTTTGCAGGAGAGAGAAGAGGAGCACATGGGTTACACCTGGACTATAGAATACTTTAAAAATGTTCAAGAAGTGATCAAAGATCTGATGATTTATAGTGCTGGGGGGGAAGGTCTCCTGCACTGGTCTGTGGCTGTTCTGACTGCCAATGTCAAAATTAAGGCTACCTTACTTCTGAATGAGATCATCCACACAGGGGTTTAAAGCTCTGGAATTCATGTGGATTAACTTAACACCTTTAAGATCAGACCACAAAGACAAGCCCTGTAGAAGTAAAGGAAAGGGAATAAGAGAAATTGGTTAGGGGGGCTGGGGGAGGCCACTAGTTGCATATTAAAAAATATCTAGGTGCCTTGAACCTTGAAATTTCTGGCCAATAGTGAATATTTGGGAACCAAGTTCTATACACAAATGGGACATGAGAAAAAACACTAGGTGCTGGACAGAGAGAGAAAATAACAATTGGCGAAAGCAAAGGAAATTGAAGGAGTTTTCAGACCAGCCCATGAAATTAGTCAGCACGGAACTCAAATTACAACATTGCAACAGAAACAGGAACTGGTACAGTGTCACCCTGAGATGTGATCAGAACTATTAATATTTCCCATGATTATTTGCCATTAAAAATAGGAATTCCAGGGCACAGTGACATCCCTCCCCCAACGCTAATGACGTTTAGGATTTAGAGCTTGGAATAATAAAAACGAGTATTTTCATAAGGAACGAGTCAAGGAGTGAAACTGCCCAGACTGGATTCCAAGGGGAGTCAAGCTCAGAGGGACAGGGACGGGGGCTAGGACACATGGATGAAGCGCTGGGCGACTTTACGCAGACACAGAAACTGAGACCCGGATTCTTTTAAACACTCAAAGCAGGTGTGACCGTGAGATCTCTGTGTGTGTGTGTGGGGGGGGGGGGGCTCCTGTAAATATTTCACTCGATCAAGTCCCCTCTAGCATTTCAGTTACATCTTACACAGGGGGGAGAGCAGCCCTGTCCAGGCACCGTGATGCACTGGGCCTAAGGACATGGCCCTGGGAAAAGGGAGCTGAGATCCTGGGAAAGGGGGGAGGAGAAACCCCAGTCCCTATTTTTGCAACTCCTGCAGCTGGCTCAACCCATCTGGGGGCAAACTTTATTCCCTCTGCCACCCCTCATTCCTGAGTTTCCACCTCCGCCCAGCCTGGCAGGGCCTGTGCCCCTGCTCTCACCCCCCTCTGCTCCCCACGTGTCTCTGTCCCGGGCGCCCCGCACACACCGGGGGCTGGCGGCAGCTTTCCCGGGCCCGGGGCAGGGAATCGCAGCCGGCTCCGCGGGGAGCAGCCCGGGGCCAAACCCGCCCCCTGCAGCCCGGGGGTGACGGGGGGGGGCGGGTCTCTCTTACCTTCCCCCCGAGCGGGGCCCCCCGGGGCAGGGGCCGGGCCGGGAAGGGGCCCTGGCCGGGCTGGGGGCTCTGCCCTGGGAGAGGCTCCCGGGGAGCAGCGGGCAGGGCCCGGCTGGAGGTTCCCCTCTCCCGGCTGCAGCCCGGGCTCCGGGCTCCCAGCACCAGCCGCCGGGGCGCGGGGATCTCGCCGGGAGCCAGAGTCCCCGCAGCGGCTGCGAGTCACTTCTGGGCCGGGCCTGAGCCCCGCGATCGCTCCCCCCAGAGCCGCCCCCCAGCCGCTCCTGGGTCCTAGCGATCAAGTCACCGAAGGATCAGCATCCCTGTGCCCGGCTCCTGTTACACTCACAGGCTCCGAGGTCACAAGGGCCCGTCTTGAGCATCTACCTCCGGAAATGCAACCAGCCACCTCCTCGTTAGTATAGTGGTGAGTATCCCCGCCTGTCACGCGGGAGACCGGGGTTCGATTCCCCGACGGGGAGTGTAGTTCATTTTTGACGGAACAAGGAGCAATGGTCTCAAGTTGCAAGGGGGACATTTGATATTTGGAAAATACTAGTTTACTCGGAGGATGGTGAAGCACTGAAATGCGTTGCCTAGGGAGGTGGTGGAATCTCCAGCCTTAGAGGTTTTTAAGGTCCGGCTTGACAAAGCCCTGGCTGGGACGATTTAGTTGGGGTTGGTCCTGCTTTGAGCAGGAGATCAGACTAGATGACCTCCTGAGGCCTCTTCCAACCTTAATCTTCTATAAGGTGACCAGATGTCTTGATAAAATCGGGACTGTCCTGATATTTAGTTGTTCGTCCTGCATCCTGTCCGATGTACGGTCGGGACACCATTTATCCCGATATTTTGCTTCGGTGGCACTCTGGCTTTTTTTTTTTTTTGCTTGGGGCGGCGAAAAACTTAGAGCAGGGGTGGCGGGGGGGGGGGGGGCGGTGAGCCTGTGGCTGCCCCCGCATGTGTCCTGATATTTTGTTCTTGTCATCTGGTCACCCTAATCTTCTATGATTCCATCACCAAATTTTTCGTTGCCTCAGGCCTGGTCTACACTACAAGTGTATGTCAGATTTAGCAGCGTTAAATCTGAATTAACCCTGCACCCGTCCACACAACAAAGCCATTTTTTCGACATAAAGGGCTCTTAAAACCGATTTCTGTACTCCTCCCCAACGAGGGGATTAGCACTGAAATCGACACTGCTGTTTCGAATTAGGGTTAGTGTGGATGCAATACGAAGGTATTGGCCTCTGGGAGCTATCCCACAGTGCACCATTGTGACCACTCTGGACAGCACTCTGAACTCGGATGCACTGGCCAGGTGTACAGGAAAAGCCCCGGGAACTTTTGAAACTCATTTCCTGTTTGGCCAGGCGAGCTCATCAGCACAGGTGACCATGCAGTCCCAGAATCAAAAAAGAGCTCCAGCATGGACCGAACAGGAGGTACGGGATCTGATCGCTGTGTGGGGAGAGGAATCCGTGCTATCAGAACTACGTTCCAAAAGACGAAATGCCAAAACATTTCAAAAAATCTCCGAGGCCATGAGGGACAGAGGCTACATCAGGGACGCAACACAGTGCCGCGTGAAACTTAAGGAGCTCAGACAAGCGTACCAGAAAACCAAAGAATCAAACGGACGCTCTGGGACAGAGCCCCAGACATGCCGCTTCTACGCTGAGCTGCATGCAATTCTAGGGGGGGCCGCCACCACTACCCCACCCCTGTCCGTGGACTCCGAGGATGGGATACTCTCCACCATGGCTGAGGATTTTGCAGATGGGGAAGATGAGGAGAAGGAGGACGAGCTTGGGGAGAGCACACAGCACACTGTTCTCCCCGACAGCCAGGATCTTTTTATCACCCTGACTGAAATACCCTCCCAACCCAACGAAGCCGGAGAAGGGACCTCTGGTGAGTGTACCTTTTTAAATATAATACATGTTATAAAAGCAAGCATTTTTTAATGATTAAGTAGCCCTGAGGACTTGGGATGCATTCGTGGCCAGTACTGCTACTGGAAAAGTCTGTTAACATGTCTGGGGATGGAGCAGAAATCCTCCAGGGACATCTCCATGAAGGTCTCCTGGGGGTACTCTAAAAGCCTTTGCAGAAGGTTTCTGGGGAGGGCAGCCTTATTCCATCCTCCATGGTAGGACACTTTACCATGCCATGCTAGTAGCAAGTAATCTGGTATCATTGCATGACAAAGCCTGGCAGCATATGGTCCCGGTGTTTGCTGGCATTCAAGCAACATCCATTCTTTATCTCTCTGTGTTATCCTCAGGAGAGTGATATCGTTCATGGTAACCTGGTTGAAATAGGGGAATTTGATTAAGGGGACATTCAGAGTGGCCATTCCGACTGAGCTGTTTGCCTCTGGCTGAAAAGAAATCCTCCCTGCAGTTAACCACGTGGTGGGAGGGGGGGCCATTGGCACTGAGCTGTTCGCATTTGGCTAGCAGGGATCTTCCCTGATACCAGCCAGGCGGTGGGGGTAGGGGAAAAGCGATCATCCCAGAGAATTGGATGGGGAGAGGGGGTTAGTTTAGTTTCTGCTGCTGCACGTTGACAGGAAAACTGCAGCAGTAAATGGCCAACTCAATGGGCTTTGCTTGGTATGGGAAAGGAGGGGGCTGCTGTTATGAAGGTTGCAGAAGCTGAAAGACTATGGCTTACCATGGCTGCCTGCAAGCCAAATTCTGTTGCCCGGCCCTGCATGTGTGATCTCTAACACCAAAGCCACAGGCACTCAATATAAGAAGCAAAATGCGACCTCGTACCAAAATCACATGTGCTATGTAATGTGAATAGTGTTGTTCACCGTGAAAGAGTATACCCATTGTTCTGTAAAATGTATCTTTTTAAATACTTCACTCCCTTTTTTCCTCCAGCAGCTGCAAACGTTTCAAGCCTCCCTCCTCCGTCCCAGAGGCTATCTCAGATAAGGCGGCGAAAAAACCGCACACACGATGACATGTTCTCTGAGCTCATGCAGTCATCCGGCACTGACAGAGCTGTGTGGAGGGACACAATAGAAGAGTACAGGACCGTGGCCGATGAACGTGAGGATAGGTGACGGCAGGAAGATCAGAGGAGGCATGAGGAAATGCTGGGGATACTGCGGGATCAAACGGACATGCTCCGATGTCTGGTGGAGGTTCATGAACGGCAGCAGGATCACAGACTGCTGCTGCAGACCCTGCTTAACCTCCTCCCTCCTCCCCAAGTTCCATAGCCTCCTCACCCAGATGCCCAAGAACGCGTCGGGGGAGGCGCCAGGCACCCAACCATTCCACCCCAGTGGACAGCCCAAGCAACAGAAGGCTGGCATTCAACAAGTATTAAAGTGGCCTTTTCCTTCCCTCCTACCCTCCTCCCACACCCCACCAGGCTACCTTGCGAGTTATCTCCCTATTTTTATAATCAATTAATAAAGAATACATGTTTTTTAAATGATAGTGACTTTATTTCCTTTGCAAGCAAGCTATGATCGAAGGCGGGAGGGTGGGTGGCTTACAGGGAATTAGAGTCAACCAAGGGGCGGGTTTTCATCAAGGAGAAACAAACAGAAGTGTCACACAGTACCCTGGCCAGTCATGAAACTGGATTTCAAAGCTTCTCTGATGCGCACCACTTCCTGCTGTGCTCTTCTAACTGCCCTGGTATCTAGCTGCGTGTATTCAGCGGCCAGGTGATATGCATCAACCTCCCACCCCGCCATAAACATCTCCCCCTTACTCTCACAGATATTGTGGAGCACACAATAAGCAGCAATAACAATGGGAATATTGGTTTCACTGAGGTCTGAGCAAGTCAGTAAACTGCGCCAGCGACCCTTTAAAAGTCCAAATGCACACTCTACCACCTTTCTGCACTTGCTCAGCCTATAGTTGAACAGCTCCTGACTACTGTCCAGGATGCCTGTGTATGGCTTCATGAGCCATGGCATTAAGGGGTAGGCTGGGTCCCCAAGGATAACTATAGGGATTTCAGCATCCCCAATGGTTATTTTCTGGTCTGGAAGTAAATCCCTTCCTGCAGCCATTTAAACAGACCAGAGTTCCTGAAGCGTTATGAACCTTTCCCGGCCATCCTACATTGATGTTGGTGAAACGTCCCTTGTGATCCACCAGTGCTTGCAGCACCATTGAAAAGTACCTCTTGCGGTTTACGTACTGGCTGCCCTGGTGGTCCGGTCCCAAGATAGGGATATGCGTTCCGTCTATAGCCCCTCCACAGTTAGGGAATCCCATTGCAGCAAAGCCATCTAGTATGACCTGCACCCTTCCCAGAGTCACTACCTTTGATAGCAGCAGCTCAGTGATTGCATTGGCAACTTGCATCACAGCAACCCCCACCGTAGATTTGCTCACTCCAAATTGATTACCGACTGACCGGTAGCTGTCTGGCGTTGCAAGCGTCCACAGAATTATTGCCACTTGCTTCTCAACTGTGAGGGCTGCTCTCATCTTGGTATTCTTGCGCTTCAGGGCAGGGGAAAGCAAGTCACAAAGTTCCATGAAAGTGCCCTTATGCATGCGAAAGTTTCGGAGCCACTGGGAATCATCCAGACCTGCAACACTATGTGGTCCCACCAGACTGTGCTTGTTTCCCGGGCCCAGAATCGGCGTTCCATGGCATGAGCCTGCCCCATTAACACCATGATCTCAAAATTGCGGGGAATGCGGTTTTAGAGAAAAGTGCGTTCATGTCCTCATCACCGTGCTGCCATCGCCTGCTCACCTGGTTTTTCAGGTGCTGGTTCTGCATACACGGCACGATAATGCACAAGGTGTTTACAATGGTCATAACTGCTGTGGTGAGTGGAAGGGGCTCCATGTTTGCTGTGCTATGGCGTCTGCTCCTGCTCGGGCAATCCAGGAAAAAATGATTGTTTGCCTTTGCTCTGGCGGAAGAAGGGGCGACTGACAACATGGCTTCCCAGGGTTGGCTTCCAGGGAATTAAAATCAACAAAGGGGGTGGCTTTGCGAGAAACAGAATGGCCCCCTCAAGGACAGAACTCAAAACCTCGAGGATAGAACTCAAAACTGGGTTTAGCAGACCGTTGATTTCACGCAGGGAGGGAGGAGAAAATGAACACAAAACAAATCTGGTCTATTTCTTGTTTTGAGCCACTTCATCTATCTTTGTACAGCTTGCTGGCAGCCGACTGTGCCGTACGACCGCTAGCCGTCGTCATCTCCTGGGTGCAGATTAAAAGACAGTGCACTGCCTCGCCTCCCTCACCCCCTCTGCCTCTTCTCCCTTCCCCCCCTGCATTCAGCCACCTCCTCGAAGGTCACCAGCATCTGAAACAGGAGTCCCCCACTGACTACGTGCTTCCCCTGCCAGAATCCACTGGTCACAGCGGGGAAAACCAAAACATTGAAGCTCTGGGATGGCTGGAGAAGCAGAAACCCACCCCCAGCCTGCTCAGAGCAGCCAGGAGGCTTCAGGGGGTGGGAGAAGGTGAGAGCTCCTTGTGCCCCCAGCACATGGAGCAAGGCAGGGTC
This sequence comes from Lepidochelys kempii, assembly GCF_965140285.1. NCBI lineage: Eukaryota > Metazoa > Chordata > Testudines > Cheloniidae > Lepidochelys > Lepidochelys kempii. The sequence continues at coordinate 44,881,418 of NC_136393.1, read as the reverse complement.
TTCTCATTTCCCACATGCCTGCCAGCCACAGGCTGACACGGGAAGCAGAGCTCTGAGCCGGGGACGGGGACAGGAATCCCAACAGCTTCCCTTCATATTTCACAGCAGCCTCTGCCCAGTGGGGTCAGGCTCCAGCACTGGGAGTCTGGTCCGTTTTCCCAGCCCTGCCCAGAGGGGTTGGGTCCTGTTTTAGAAATTGGGGAATGTTTATAACACCCTTCTCCCTGCCTCTCCCTCACGTCATCCAGCTGCTCCCTGAAAATCCCCTACCTGAGCTGGCTCCATCACAGCCATTTCCCTTCCCTGTCCCCTGGAAGACGGGATGATCTGGAGTGAAATCTAGATGTGTTTCTTCAGCCTGTCACGGTGAGAGGGGTGATGCGGGAGGTTACAGAAGGGGCTTGAGTCCAAGTCACACCCTGATTCCCCCCAGGCTCTCTCCCTGCAGATAGACGCTCTGGGCTCTGCCATGCTGGGAACAAACCCAGTTAGTTTATTACCACACAGGCCAGGCCCCTCCCAGCAGAACTAAACTCTCCAGGGACCCTTTTAAACCTCCCCGTAACAGCATCTCTGAGTGAAATGCTGGAAAAAGAGCAAAATCAAAGGAGTCACTTCAGGGTACTGCCCCACAGTGTACTGTGACCCCCTCTAGCTCTCCCTCTTCTCCCTAAGTAGTGCAGTCCTCAGCAGAGCGAGCAACTGGCTTTTCCTCTCTCAGCTCCTGCCCTTGTTCCCAGGAGAGTCAGTCTGCTCAGGTGGATGCAGGGAATAGATCTGGGCAGAGCTGGGAACCTCCTCCCCACTTGTTGCTCCTACTGCCCCTTACAGTCTCTCCACTGTCCCTTTTATCTTCTTCCCTCTCCCTGGGAGAATGGGTGACTGCCCCCATTGACATGGACCTTTGTCTCATTAAGCAGATCAGTCACTGACACTGGTAATGGGGGGTTGAACCTGGCTGTGTCACTGAGGGCAGCAGCTCTGGGACTCACAGACACACGGGGAACCCTCTTCCCTTGTAGGCCAAACTCACCAGCCGGTCCCTGAAAGTGGCCCTTTGTGCAGAGTCATTTCCCTGCCCGGCTCCAGCCCTTTCCCCAGGTCTCTCCATCCCCTGCAGGCTCAGGCTCAGGTACTCTAGGGGCTGGCTCCAGCACTGGTTGCAGCCCCTGGGCTGGTCTCAGAGGGGTATGAGGAAGCGGGAATGTTCTTAATGTTTTTTTCTGAATATTGTGTGTGCCTCCCTTTTCCCATGTGTTACTCAAGTATCGGGGGTGGGATACAGATGTGTGATGATTGTGGACATCCCTAGAGGGCAGGTGTGACATGCAGACTGGCTGCCTGGGCACAGAGAATGGCTGACACTCTGTATCCTGGCAAGTGATGGCTGGAGTCCGTCCTCTGCAAGGAGCCAGCCGAAGGTGTTGGAGAACAAAGAGAGAGGGGAGGCCAGGTGACCTGTTTTCCTAGGAAGGAGAGAAAGCACGGTGGAGGAGCAGCTGGGCATCACTCAGGATGAGGGGCTGGAAGCGCATCAGTCTTCTGATTTGGGACTCAGCGGGGAGAGCCCAGGGCTCTGGACTCTGGATTCCCTTCGAGCCAGACTTTGCTGAATGCTCCTGATTTCTGTGCTAACAAGCTCTGTTCTACGCTGTGTTCCCAACGACTAACAAACCCTTCTGTTTTCCAAGCCGGCTGAGAGTCATGGCTGACTGTGGAGGTGGGGTGCATGGCCCCTGTGAGGGGTGTGTCAGGCTTCCCCAGTGTCTCGCCCAGGTGGACTCCCTGCGAGGAGCTCGCGGTGTGAACAAGGGTTCTGAAAATGCCAGTGTTAGACCCAGGAAGCTTCTTGCCCTGGTGAGAGTGTGCTCCGAGGGGTGACACACTGCACCAGAATCCTGCCTGGCTTCATTCAGAGCTGACCCAGGGTACAGAGGCTGTGACTGTGTGACACAGGGCTGTCGTAAACACCTACCTCCCCTCCAAGCTCTGGTTGCCTCAGCTCTCAGATGAGTAAAGAAGGAGCAGCCGAGCCCAGTGGCTGGCCTGCAATGAAAACATCTGAATCAGCTTTGGAAACAAATACAGAGCATGTCTGGTAACTGCCCCTCCCTACTTCTGGATGCTTTGGAGCAAGATCAGCCCCGCGCTCTGCACCTGTGCTGAGACACAACATGACAATGTGTGAAGTGAGTTTAATATGTGTTTGTTACACCTGCCAGACTGTGCCTCACACCTTTGTGGGCATGGCCGTCAGAGTCGCCGACATGACCATCCCCTTGTACGACAGGGTAACAGACAATGCTGTCTGTCCAAGTTACATTTTTGTGGCAATGCCTAATTCGGAAGAGATACAGTTTAGCTACCCTGTGGTTAGCGAGCAGGGAGATGCTGAGCTCAGAGAGTCTTTACAGTTTAAAGCACCAAAACTGTGGATCAATCGGCACATTCTCCTGGGACAAGAGTGCCCCCACCCCTTGGTCTGTGTTGCTTATAAAGGGGATCCCTGCACAGCACGGCACAGCAGAGTCTGCCATGACACTATCCGGCCTTCATTCTCCTGCTCATGAAGGATGTCCTGTCCTTTGCAGGAGAGACAGAGCGGAGGAGTGAGATCACCTTAAAATTCAACCTCAAGCCCTTTCATGAAATTTTGTCAGGCCAAAGCTGTGAAATATCATCATGCCGTTTCTACACAAGGCAACACTCAGGGAAGGTGAGATGAGCACCCCGCTGCTTCGCGCCTTCTCTTTGGACTTGAAACATCGAATGTGGGTTGCACCTGGACTATCCAAGCTTTAAACATATTCAAGAAGAGATCAAAGGCCTGACAATTTACAGTGTTGGGGGGAAGGTCTCCTGCACTTGTCTGTGGTTGCCCTGACCGCCACTGTCGAAATTAAGGCCACCTTACTTCTCAATAAGAGTGTCCACAGAGGGGTTTGGAGCCCTGGGATTTATTTGCATTAACTTTGCACTGTTAGCATCAGACCATACAGACAAGCCGTGAGGAAGGAAAGGAAAGGGAACATGGGAGGTGGTGGGAGAGTGCTAACTTTTTAGGTTTTGGTGCTAACTCTTTAGTTTTAAATGTTTTCATTTCTTTTCCAGGACGCCCCCACAAACAGGCGCAGACATTCAGAGGCAGCGCTTGGCAAAGGAACAGGAGTAGTAGCCACCCAATCCGGATCAGAGTTTTCAGGCCATGAACAATAATGGGTCATTTACCATCGGAATCAGCGGTAGAGTCTGCGTCCATAAGAAAATGGGCGTATTTACCATGGGGCAATTAACCCGCATTAGCTAGTCCACTGCGAAAACATAAAGGAAAGGGTGAGGTCAGCACGGTGTCCCCCGAGCTGACCAATGAAAACGAGAAACAGAGCAATTCCTTTTAAAAATGATTTGACTTTGGCCATACAAATCGGTACACGTGCCAGAAGGAAGAACATCCCTGAAATGGATCAAAACAAAGAATGTAGCATCCATAAAAGGCTGAGAACTTAAATAGGCCATTAGAAATACAAACAATGTGGTAGAAAAATCCGCATCGATAATGCAATAAATGAAGTCAGAGAAAAGTCAAGTGGGCACTTCCGAGTGTGCAGGATGGGGGGTTACTTACGGAAATAAGGTTTTAAAATCAATTTTCAACTGCAAGTGGGGGAGGGGAATCACATGTTCCTGGAAGTGTAAAATGGCATCAAATGTTACAGGATTATACAACCATCCTAGATATAGGGATTTTGGAAGGGGTAGCAGTAAAACTATGAAGCTAGTACACCCCAAAGGCTCAGACACAAAAAGATAAGACAAAAACAAAATGTATTCATTTCTTTATTTAAATTCTAGACTGTTGGGTGCATAACTCACGGGGTTTGAATTCTTGGGGTTGTCAATCTGTCTTGGGGTTGCATATCTATGCTTAGTAAAAAAAATACCACTTTTGAGAAGCCCTGTATAGGAGACACTCTAAGGCCCTTAGGGACAGATTTTCAAAAGGATTTAGGCCACTAGTGGCATATTACAAAGTATCTAGGTGCCTTGAAACTTTTGGCCTTTAGTGAATATTTGGGAAACAAGTTCTGTAGACAAATGGGACATGGGATAAAGCACTAGGGTGCTGGACAGAGAGACAAAGTAATTGGCTAAAGCAAGACCCACTGGTGGATCAAAGGAAATTGAAGGAGGTTTGAGACAGCAGTGAACTCAAATTACAACATTTCAATAGAAACAGGAACTGTTACACTAGACACATGGGGAGATGTGGTAGCTGATAGGGAAAAAAAGCTTAACAGGGGTCTAGAGTGAAGGTGGGGCCTGGCCCAAGTGTCCTTCTCCTCATCTCCATGGAAGGGGGATCCCGCCTGGGAGGGGAATGGAGAAGGGGGAACTTCAGCCAGGCAGAGGGAGCATCCATAGGAGTTTCTCTCTCTCCCTTCCCCCACCTCTGGCCCATCAGCTCAGCAGCAAGGGCTGCAACAGGGAGGAGGGGCTGATGGGGGCTTCTCCTCCTCTGCCTGGGGTTTGCTTACACCAGGCAGAGCCAGAGGGTCACTGACCAGCTGATGCTCGGCTGCTGCTGGATCCTCACCCCAGCAAGAGCCAAAAGCCCCTGATGTGTGTGGGAATTAGGAAATGGGTTTGTTACTGTGGCTTAGTCAGGACCCTGAGAGAATTTCCCTGCTGTGTGGGGGAGTCTCTGATGTCCCACATGACGTTAGCTCCACTTGGAGCATTTTCCACACTGAGAACATCTCAGAGGTTTCTTCCCTGTGCAGATTTGCAAATGCCTGATACTCCGGGAGCACCAAATGAAGATTCCCCCACATTCAAGGTCTCTCTGTTGTGTCAGTCACTGATATGTGAAGTCAAATTGAATCTTTTCCAGCAGTCAGGCTATTTCTGGGGTCTCTCACCCTTGTGGATTTTCTGATGTTTGGTGAGCTCCGAGCTCTTACTGAAGCTTTTCCCACACTCAAGGCATTTATAAGGTCTCTCCCTCATGTGGATTCTCCCATGTCGAGTAAGGTGTGAGCGCCGACTGAAAGTTTTCCCACAGTCCAAGCATTTATGGGGTTTCTCTCCCGTGTGGGTTTTCTGATGTGTATTAAAGGTTGTTTTGTGGTGGAAACTTTTCCCACACTCAAGGCATTTATAGGGTCTTTCTCCTGTGTGTATTCTCCCATGTTTAGTAAGAGATGAACTTGCCATAAAACTTTTCCCGCACTCAAGACATTTATAGGGTCTTTCTCCAGTGTGGATTCTCCCATGTATAGTAAGGGATGAATTTAGCAGAAAACTTTTCCCACACTCAAGGCATTTATAGGGTCTTTCTCCAGTGTGGATTCTCCCATGCACAGTGAGGGATGAATTTTGTACAAAACTTTTCCCACACTCAAGGCATTTATATGGTCTCTCTCCTGTGTGGATTCTGCTATGTTCAAGAAGGTATGAGCTCTGACCAAAACTTTTCCCACAATCCAAACATTTATATGGTCTTTCTCTTGTGTGGATTTTCCTATGATTAATAAGTCTTGAGCGCTGACTGAAAGTTTTCCCACAGTCCAAGCATTTATGGGCTTTCTCTCCTGTGTGGGTTTTCTGATGTGTAGTAAGATTTGATCTCTGAATGAAACTTTTCCCACACTCAAGGCATTTATAGGGTTTTTCTCCAGTGTGGATTCTCCTATGTATAGTAAGGGATGTATTTTGTACAAAACTTTTTCCACACTCAAGGCATTTATAAGGTCTTTCTCCTGTGTGGATTCTCCCATGTTTAGTAAAGGATGAACTTGTCATAAAACTTTTCCCACACTTAAGACATTTAAAGGGTCTTTCTCCAGTGTGGATTCTCCCATGTATAGTAAGGGATGAACTTGCCATAAAACTTTTCCCACACTCAAGGCATTTATACGGTCTCTCTCCTGTGTGGATTCTGCTATGTTCAATAAGTCTTGAGCACTGACTGAAAGTTTTCCCACAGTCCAAGCATTTATGGGCTTTCTCTCCCTTGTGGGTTTTCTGATGTGTATTAAAGGTTGATTTGTGGTGGAAGCTTTTCCCACACTCAAGGCATTTATAGGGTCTTTCTCCCATGTGGATTTGCCCATGATTATTGAGGAATGAACTTTTTCTAAAACATTTTCCACACTCAAGACATCTATAGGGTCTCTCTCCTGTGTGCATTCTCTGGTGTATAATATGACAGGACTTCTTATTGAAGCTTTTCCTACAGTCTAAGCATTTATAGGACTTCTCTCCTGTCTGGGTTCTCCAATGTGTAAGAAGGGTTGCAGTGAAACGGAATCTTTTCCCACAGTCAAGGCATTTGTAGGGTTTCTCTTCATTGTGACTTGTCTGCTGGACTGTGGCTTCCTTGCATCCTCCACCACATTGAGTGGATTCATCCAGTTTCTTCCCGGGATAGTTTCCCAGCTGCATCTCTGATCCGTGTTGATCTCCACAGGCATTGCCCTGTTCCCAGCCCTGGGAAAAATTCCCTTCAGCTCTTCTAAAAAATGTCTCCTGCAGTTCCACTTTCTCAGGACTTTCCTGCTGCTGATTCTCCTCCTTGTTCTCACTCACTGTCCAATCACCTGCTGGGAGAGAGAGAACCCAAAAAGGAGTCACTGCCTGTGCCCGGGGAGAAAGGACAGAAAGGGGAATATCAAACAGGGAAAACACAACACAGTGACTGTTGGGGAGATGGAGACACTGGATTCTGCCTCCACATCCCACCCAAACACTCCCAGGGAAGTCAAGTCAGGGAGGAAATTCCCGACAGCTAACAGGATGGGTGGGAAGCTGTGACTGATCTTTGCCTTCATGATACGACACCTGCTGACTGCAGCCCTGACCTGGGTGAGAAGGGGCAGAACTGAGGGCTCTCGCTCATGGCACATTTTGGGAGTCCCAGCTTTTTCCTTCACTCACCTGATGGTTTCTCTGCCAGTTTTCCTGACGCCTCACCTGTGCGGGTGCCTCTCGGGTTCTCCCTTTCCTTGGAGTCCTGGAGATCTGGGACCCATGGCTCTTCCCCTCGTTCCAGCCGGGCGATCAGGTCAGGTTTGGGAATGGGGACTCCTGCGCAGGGGGTGAAATCAGGAAAGGTCAGGGTGAATGGAGCATTGATAGTTTGTCACAAGAAACATTCCTGGAGTTTAACCTGACCCTACATGGGATTGTGGTAACTCAGACCCCTTGGGAACAGCAGACATCTGGGGGCGGGTGTGTGTTGTTACATCCTCAGGATAGTTGTACTCTGCAGGACTTGCTGAGACACACACATCTCATGTGTTTAACTCCTGCCTATTTCCAAGCCTGCAGAACTTAGAGCCCTCCGCACAGCTGGAGCTAGTCCCAGGAAAGAAGGCGAATGGTGTGTGAAGGAGAAATAACACAGGCAGGACAATACCCTGCTTCTGGTTCCTTGAAAGCTGGAGAGATGGGGATGAGTTAACATGTCTATTATGTTTCTGACTCTCCTGTTCCCTTGAAGAGGGTATGGAGATCAAAGTGTCTCCCATAGAGGAGCTGTGGACAATGTGATCCTGGCCCCCTAAACCAACTGGCCAGGGAAGAACCTGACCAGATTCAGACACTCAGGCCCCACGGCTTCTAATAACCGAGGGGACGGGACTCCCTTACCCAGCGAGGTCACCGTCTCGTAGTTCTCCTGCATGATGTCCCTGTAGAGGGCTCTCTGAGCAGGGTCCAGCAGAGCCCCCTGCCCCTGGGTGAAATACACAGCCACCTCCTCGAAGGTCACCGGCATCTGAAACACCAAGAGTCCCCCACTCAGCACCTGCTGCCTCAGCCACAATCCCACTAGTCACAGGGGAGGAGGCCCAGAAAAGCTGAATTCTCCCTGCACCCTGCTCAAGAGGCTTCAGGGGGTGAGAGAAAGTGAGAGCTCCTTGTCGTCACCCCCAGCACACAGAGAAGGGGAGGGTCTTCCCATTTCCCACTCGCCTGCCAGCCACAGGCTGAGATGGGAAGCAGAGCTCTGAGCCGGGGACAGGAATCCCAACAGCTTCCCTTCGTATTTCACAGGAGCCTCTGCTCAGTGGGGTCAGGTACCAGCAGTGGGAGTCTGGTCTGTTTTCCGAGCCCCTCCCTGAAAATCCCCTACCTGAGCTAGCTCCATCACAGACATTTCCCTTTCCTGTCCCTTGGAAGATGGGACGATCTGGAGTGAAACGTGGACGTGATTCCTCAGCCTGTCGGGGCAATAGGGGCGATGGGGGAGGTTACAGAAGGGGCTTGAGTCCATGTCACATCCCGATTCCCCCCAGGCTCTCTCCCTGCAGACAGACGCTCTGGGCTCTGCTATGCTGGGAAAACCCTCAGTCACTTTATCACAACACAAACCCGGACCCTCACCCCAGCACTGAACCCCTGAGACACTTTTAACCCTCCTACCTCCCCCCCGACCCCGCCAGGGACAGAGTCTGTAAGACAAATGCTAGAAAAGAGCAGAATCAAAGGAACCACTTTGGGGGATCCCCCCTGACATTGACCCTGAGGGCAGCATGTCCCCCCAGCAGTGCAGGGACTTGGCCAGGGCAGGAACTGACTTCTCCTCCCTCAGCTCCTCCCCTTGTGCCCAGAAGAGTCAGTCTGCCCCTTTCTGTCTGGGGGATGCAGGGAAGGGATCCAGGCAGGGCTGGGAGCTGGGAACCTCCCTCCCCACTTCCTGCTCCTGTTGCCCCTTTCAATCTCCCCTCTGCCCTTTCTGTCTCCTTCCCTCCCCCCTCTGCCTGGGAGAACTGGGGACTGTGCCGTTCCCATGGGCGTTTGCTCTCCAGGGTGAGCCGGGCTGGGTCACTGAGGGCAGCAGCTCGGGGACCCCGCAGACCCATGAGGAGCCTCTCCCCCTCCGGTAAAACTCATCAGCAGGTCCCTGAAAGGGGCCCTTTGTGCAGAGTCACTGTCCTGCCGGGCCCCAGCCCTGTCCCCCCGGGACTCCCCATCCCCTGCAGGCTGCGGCTCAGGGGCTGGTGTGGGCAGAGCCCGGGGCTGCCACGGGGGCTGATTCCAGGCTCAGTGAAAGTCCCCACCCGGGCTGAGCCTGGGGGGCTGTGGGGTGGGGGTTAATGAAGATCTGTCCCTGGCCCAGCCCCACCGGGGGAGCAGCAGTTTCACACTCTGGGCTCTCTGGTAGGCAGCAGTGTCTGAGCCAGGGAGCTCAATTCAAGGGCTCTGACATCAGGAGCAGAGACAGGTACCAACCTCCTCCTCTCCCTCAGCCAGACCCGGAGCCCTCTGCTGGCAGCAGCTCATGCCTGAGCCTCCCTGGCCTGCCCCTGCAGCCCCCAGGGACAGGCAGGCGGAGGCGGATCCCACTGGCCCAGGCGCGCTCAGTCCCTGCCAGAGCCAGCAGTGACTCCGGTCTGACTCCGGTGTGGCTGAGATCGGAATCCTGCCCGGAAATCAGACCAGGGCCCTGGGCAGCCCCCAACACTCAGGAGACACAGACCCCACCAGCATGTGTGTGTCTGACAATAATACACGGGAAACAGGGCGTGTAGGGGGGGAGGGGGAGGCGGAATCTGGATATTTGCTTTGTAGCTTCTGACCCCGTCTGGCTGCTGGGTGGGGCAGCCCCTCCCCCTCACCTGTCCAATGGGGTGGGGGAGTTACCTTGTCTCTCTCCCCATTTCTTCTCCCCGACCCCTACCCTCTATCCCTCTGGTCCCCAGCCAGTCTGGCTGTCCCCAGCCTTCCCTTTCCACATCCCCCCATTTCCCCCGCAGTGACCCCCCCACTCAGAGTTTCCCTCTATTGCAGCCCTGTTCCACCCGCCCCATAAGTCTCCCCGATTCCCCTACATCGCCCCATCCCCCCTTCAGCCACCCCCTTCCTGGCCGCCGCATCCCCCTCCCGCCCCCGGCCTCACACATCCCTGTTCTCCCCTCAGTCCCCCTGTGGCCACTCCGCGCCCCTCTTCAGCCCCCTTCCGGCTGCCCCCGGGGTTGCTGTCCCAGCCCCAGCAGGGCCCGACCGGGCTCCCCCCGCCCCGCACACACCGGGGGCTGGCGGCACCTTTCCCGGGCCCGGGGCAGGGAATCGCAGCCAGCTCCGCGGGGAGCAGCCCGGGGCCAAACCCGCCCCCTGCAGCCCGGGGGTGCCGGGGGGGGGCGGGTCTCTCTTACCTTCCCCCCGAGCGGAGCCCCCCGGGGCAGGGGCCGGGCCGGGAAGGGGCCCTGGCCGGGCTGGGGGCTCTGCCCTGGGAGAGGCTCCCGGGGAGCAGCGGGCAGGGCCCGGCTGGAGGTTCCCCTCTCCCGGCTGCAGCCCGGGCTCCGGGCTCCCAGCACCAGCCGCCGGGGCTCGGGGATCTCGCCGGGAGCCAGAGTCCCCGCAGCGGCTGCGAGTCACTTCCTGGGCCGGGCTGAGCCCCGCGATCGCTCCCCCCAGAGCCACCCCCCAGCCGCTCCTGGGTCCTAGCGATCAACTCACCGAAGGATCAGCATCCCTGTGCCCGGCTCCTGTTACACTCACAGGCTCCAAGGTCACAAGGGACCATCATGAGCATCTTGCCCAGGGGTTCTCACCACCAAATTTGGTGGCCTCAGAGGGTGGCCAGCAACTCTCGCTGGTGCCCGCTCTCACACTTGCCCCTATAATCCCAATTAACTTTACTAGAAACCAATCAATATGCAGAGAGGTAAAAGGAGGGAACACTCCCCCTAGTGTGGGGAACTTTTCTGGCTTCTACCGAGCCCCAGAGGAACTGGCAAGCAAAAGGATCTGAGTCCTTTACCCAGAGGCCTGCATGACCTCGAGGACCCCTTTCCCCCCTGCCCGCTTCCACTCTGGACCCCCGTAACCCCAAGGCTGGGCCCAGGGCTCCTGAGGCGCTCGACCCCCAATCTTGTGATCACTCAGGACAGGTGTCCCCATTGTGGGGTGTTCTCTCCACTCTGGATGCTTCCTTGATCATTGCACAGAGTTAAGAACAAATACAATGTATTAAACAGCAAGTAATAAAATGAATAAGAAGAAAAGTGGGAAAGATTAAAGGAAAACATGTCACCCCGCTCTGTGGGGGGGAACCCCAAACAACCCTCTCTGGAATGCCAGGGCAGTTCACAGTCTGTCCCTCCCACCTCCCAGGCCTCCTGCCCAGGCCCGGGCTGTGCTGCCGGGATGCTCCGGGTCGGACACTTACTCCGGTGGTGGCTACACGCCCTCAGGCTCTAGGTCAGGGGCGGGCAAACTTTTTGGTCTGAGGGCCACATCAGGTTTCCAAAATTGTATGGAGGGCCGGTTAGGGGAGGCTGTGCCTCCTCAAACAGCCAGGCGTGACCCGGCCCAGCCCCCTATACAACCCCCCTTGTTTCCTGCCCCCTGATGGTCCCCCCGGGACCCTTGCCCCATCCAACCCCCCCCTCCTTCCTGACTGCCCACCTGGGACCCCTGCCCCCATTCAATGCCCCTGCTCACCGCCCTCTGACTGCCCTAACCCCTTTCCACACCCCTGCCCCCTGACCACCACCCCAAACTCCTCTACCCTCTATCCAACCCCCCCCCCACCGCTCCCTGCCCCCTTACCGCACTGCCTGGAGCACCAGGAGAGGTAGCCAGAGCACCAGGACAGGTAGCCGTGCTGCCCGGGCGGAGCCAGCCATGCCACCGCGCAGCACAGAGCACCCGGTCAGGCCGCGGCTCTGCAGCTGTGCAGTGAGCTGAGGCTGTGGAGGAGGGGTAACAGTGGGGGAGGGGCAGGGGCGAGCCTCCCGGGCCAGGAGCTCAGGGGCCAGGCAGGAGGGTCCCATGGGCCAGATGTGGCCCGCAGGCCGTAGTTTGCCCACTCCTCACTAGGTGGCAGGACCCTTCTTCCTAGCGTCAGCCTCTTCCTGTCAGGGTTATGATCCCCCACCCAGTCTGGCCTGCAAGGCCTCTTGGCTGAGGGCCTCTCCTTGCCTTGGGCCCTTTGCCCAGGGTCCCCTTCGCTCCCGGCTCCCGGCTGCTCCAGTTTCCCTCTGCCTCCAGCCAAGCCCAGCCCTCCTCTCTCCTTAGCCCCTCCTGGTCTGCTCTGGCCCAGCCAGCTCCAGCTGACACAGAGGAGGGACCCCCCGGCTCCTGACTCCCTCATTGGCCTGTCTGCCCTGTCAATCAGGCTGACCTAGAGCATTGACTCCTCCCTCTCGTCAGTCTCAGGATCTTCATTTCTCCTTGGCCCTTCCCTTTTCTTTTGGTATTAGGAGACGGCCAACTGATTAAGACGGCCAACTAATGGCCAGCCCATTAAGTTTCAGTAAGGGGCCAACAATCCCCTTACTCCTATAAACATGAAAATCAAAATTTATTTATTGCAGGCTAGTAAATCTGCTGCTGTGAAAAATGGTATTTCTATATTTATTAATATTTTTCACAACCTCTCAGCTAGTGACTTGGGTTGCCAACTTGATAATATCTGCACATCCACCAATGTGATATATGCCATCATCTGCCAGCAATGCCCCTCTGCCATGTACATTGGTCAAACTGGACAATCTCTATGTAAAAGAATAAATGGACACAAATCAGATGTCAAGAATTATAACATTCATAAACCAGTCGGAGAACACTTCAATCTCTCTGGTCACGCAATCACAGACATGAAGGTCGCTATCTTACAACAAAAAAACTTCAAATCCAGACTCCAGCGAGAAACTGCTGAATTGGAATTCATTTGCAAATTGGATACTATTAATTTAGGCTTAAATAGAGACTGGGAGTGGCTAAGTCATTATGCTAGGTAGCCTATTTCCCCTTGTTTTTTTCTACCCCTCCCCCCCCGACATTCTGGTTAAACTTGGATTTATGCTGGAAATGACCCACCTTGATTATCATGCCACATTGTAGGGAGAGTGGTCACTTTGGATGAGCTATTACCAGCAGGAGAGTGAGTTTGTGTGTGTATGGGGGTGGGGGTGGGGGTGAGAAAACCTGTATTTGTGCTGGAAATGGCCCATCTTGATTTTCATACACATTGTGAGGAGAGTGGTCACTTTGGATGGGCTATTACCAGCAGGAGAGTGAGTTTGTGTGGGGGGGGGGGCAGAGGGTGAGAAAACCTGGATTTGTGCTGGAAATGGCCCAACTTGATGATCACTTTAGATAAGCTATTACCAGCAGGAGAGAGGGTGGGAGGAGGTATTGTTTCATGGTCTCTGTGTGTATATAATGTCTTCTGCAGTTTCCACAGTATGCATCCGATGAAGTGAGCTGTAGCTCACGAAAGCTCATGCTCCAATACATTGGTTAGTCTCTAAGGTGCCACAAGTCCTCCTTTTCTTTTTGCAAAGACAGACTAACACGGCTGCTACTCTGAAACCATTTAAAAAATGGACACTCACGCAGCAGTGCTGGAACCTCCCCTGCCCCCCCTCTTCCCCCCCCACCCGAGGTCCCATCCCTGCCCCCACCTCTTCCCTCCGAGGCCCTGCCCCGATTCTGCCTCTTCCTCCAACAGTCTGCCCACCATCCACTTCTCCCCTGCCCTGCTGAGGAGGGACTTGTCTGAGGAATCAGGCCTGGGAGCTGCAGCTGCCTATGCAGGTAGGAGGCAGCCCCAGATAAGTGGGGTCTGATGGGAGTGATGACCCAGTGCCTTCCCACCTAACTCGACTTTGGCTGTCCGGTCAGTAGATGTGATCGGACACTGTCAGGTCCCCTTTTCCACTGGCCTTCATGGTTGAAAACCGGGCACCTGGCCACCCTAACAGCACCCACTGTGCCAGAAGTGCTGGGAACGCGTCAGGGACAAGTTCTGCTTTCCGATGGTGGAGGAAGGAACCAGGGGGCAGGTAGGTTAGACTCAGTTCTGACCAGCAGGGAAGAATTCATTGGTCGAGATGCAATTACTGTAAAGTGGGTGCACAACTAAAGACTGCACTCAGAGTAGTTATTTATGGTCTGGTGTCAAACTGGGAGGGGAATGGTGCGGGGGAGGAAGGGGCAGAAGCTCCAGGTGGCCTCCCTCGCTCTCTGTGGAGAAGAGGGAGTGGAGGGGCGTAGGCCAGCGGGGAACGGGGCCTAGATGGGGAGCAATTCACACAGAGCTTGTAGGCCAGCCACGTTCCTGGGAGCGAGCTGCTGTTGGAGTTGAGAGACCGGGCTCTCAGCTTCCCACATTGCCCCTCTTGGGTCCGTGGAAGTGCTCCTGGTGAGGACGCGCCACAGTGACCCAAGGAGGGTAGTGTGGACATCGTCTACCACAGTCATTGCCGCAGTGGCTATAAGTGAACCTAATACAGGTCAACTTAGGTTTGGAGTGTAGACGTACCCTGACAAGCAAAAGGATTTCTCTCACCCAAAAGCTTTCAGCAGTCCATGCTCATTGGAAAGCCTTCCAGCTCGGACCACTCCCCCAGCTCAATGATGCTCCTCTTGTCTTTCAGGCTGCCCTGAGTAGAGATGGGGGAGGGGAGGTGGCCAGAGCCCTTTTTCCTCCTTCTTATACTCGGAACCTTTATACTGGAAAAGTCTTTGCTGAGTCCTGGGGTCAGGGAACTCCATGGCATGGGTGAGCTCCACACTGCGCTACAGATGAATTGTAAACTTCTTTGTTTACCCCTTTCTTCCTATTAGTGGGCAGCCAGATAAGAGTTTTCTAAGACTGACAGTCAGTCCTGTGTCATCTCTGAGGAGTCAGTCTGTGGGCGTTCCCCAGAACTATGGCACATGTCAGTAACAAACAGGGTTACCCCACATCTGGGTTTTCCCTCTTTTTTGAGCCTGCTGCGTGGGATTTTCTGGAACAGCAAGTGTCCGGGGGATTTGCAGAGCAGACAAAAAGAAGTGCTAATTGGTCCACTTCCCAGTTGGTCCATTCCGCTGCACCCACAGCCAATTGGTGCATTCTCCTGCATCTGGTTGATTGCTGCCAGATCCTGCACCCATCCAGGCCCCGGATCCCAGCCCGGGAGAAGGGGTCCCGCAGGTAGGTGTTGATTGACAGCTGTCGCTGCATTCTGGGCTTGTGCCAGCCCCCTGCCGCTGTGACAGGGACTGACACTGCCCTCGAGTCACCGGGTGCAGACTCACCACTGCGGCGCCTCCTGCTGGTTGTCCAGGTGTGACGGTGTGACTCAGCAGGGAGGGGGGAGTGTTGACCTGGGAATGTGCCCTGGGGATGGGAGATCTGAGAGCCTGTAACCGTGAGCCAGGAGGGGGAGGGGGAGGTAACACCTCTGCCCAGGAATGTGAACAGAGGCTGCAGAAGGGAGCCTGCTGGGGGGGTTTAGTTTCAGTTTGGGGCTGGGTGGAGGAACACAGGGAACCCCAGGGCTGGGGTCTAAGCTCCCTGCTCCCCCAGAAGGACTTGACTGAGGGGTCCTGGGGGTACCCACAAGCTCTGTTTTGGACTGTGTTCCTGTTGTCCAATAAACCTTCTGTTTTACTGGCTGGCTGAGAGTCTCAGTGAATCCCAGGAAGAGGGGTGCAGGGCCTGGACTCCCCCACACTCCGTGACAGGCGCGTGTCCACAGCCACAAGCAGACTTGCACAGAAACAATGGGTGGGAACTAAAGCCCACTGAGTGATTTCAGTGACAATCTGTGTGCGGAGGAGCCTTGGCTTGGCTGCGTCTTGCTGAACATCCAACCACCCGCCTGGGACCAGCCAGGTAACAGTGGCTCCCTGGGTCAAGGTGAGAGGCAGCTGGAACGTGCTAGTGATAAGGCATAAAAACATCAGCACAGCAATTCATTAATCAGGAGCAACCCGTGAGCTGAAGGAAGATTTTAGGGTAAATATTCAAAGCTGTCGGAAAGTGCAGTCTGAAGGTTAAAGCCCGGCCGATTCAAAGTGCCATCGAAGAGCTGGAAGGAAGACTGTAGTTTTAAACTTTGTAAATCTCCATAGACAGAAGGGAAAGTAACAATCCTACCCATCCCCACCCACCGCCACCCCCGGGGCCAGGAGCTATTAGATTTTGTGGGACCTCCTAGGCTCCGGGGTGCGGCCAAAATGCAGGGTTCAGAGTGTGGGAGGGGGCTGCGGGATGAGGCAGGAGGTTGGGGTGTGGGAGGAGGTGAGGGAAGAGGGGTTGGGAGTGCAGGAGGGGACTCCAGGCTGGGACCAAGGAGTTTGGAGTGTGGGATGAGGGGGTGGGGTCTGGGAGGGAGTTAGGGCTCAGGAGGGGGCTCAGGGCTGGGGGTGGGGTCTGGGGTCTGGGAGGGAGTTAGGGTGTGGGAGGGGGCTCAGGGCTAGGGCTGGGGCAGGGGTTGGAGTGCGGGGCACGTGCCTAGGGCAGCTCCTGTTTGGTGGCACAGCAGGACTGGCAGGCACCTTGCCTGCCCTGGTCCCGCGCTGCTCCTCCCCGATTGACCCTGAAGCTGCCAGCACAACCCAGACATCCCTGGCTGCAGCCTTGGGAAGGGGGGGCCAGGTGGCTCCACTCACTGCCCTGCGCTTGCCTAGAGGCAACGCCCCCACGCAGCGTGCAGAACCGGCCCTGCCTCCCCAGGCAGGGGCCAGAATGCAGGGGCTTTAGTGGCTACAGCCCGGGGCCCAGGGCTAAAGGGGCCCCGCAAAAGATCTGAAGTTTTGGCGACCCGGAGATCTTTTTGCGGGGGGCCCCTTGGTCTGTGGCCCTGGGCTGCCGACCGTAAAGCCCCTGTGTTCATCCAGCCCTGTCCCTGCCCCATTCCAGCTGCCCCAGTCTCTTCCAGTCATTCTCTTTGGACCAATACTGAACTCATCAGCACTGTGTGGGCTGGTTCTGCTGGGGGGAAATACGAGCCAGGGACCCATGTTTGGGTTTTGTCTGACCCTGGGAAGAGGCGTGTCAGCTTGGAGAGCAGGGACAAGTTGCAGTGGGGGAGGTTTAGGTTGGATATTAGGAAAAACTTTTTCACTAGGAGGGTGGTAAAACACTGGTATGCGTTGCCTAGGGAGGTGGTGGAATCTCCTTCCTTAGAAGTTTTTAAGGTCAGGCTTGACAAAGCCCTGGCTGGGATGATTTAATTGGGGATTGGTCCTGCTTTGAGCAGGGGGTTGGACTAGATGACCTCCTGAGGTCCCTTCCAACCCTGATATTCTATGATTCTATGACAATGGGGACTGCTCTGCACACACGGCTGGACATGCTCAAGTCCACAATGAGCAGCAATCTGCCCCTCTGCACAGGCTCTTTGCTGCTGGAGCTCCCCGCAAATGTTTCCCACCAACGCATTTGCCGCCACAGGTCTAGATTCTGACCCGGGTTGCACCATCGCTCCTTTGACCTGAGCCATTAGCCAGCGTTTGGGACCCGCTAGGTTCTTCCATTGGCAGGAGAAATTGAATAGAGGAGTCAGGTATTTCTTTGGAGCAATCTTTATAATTAACAAACAATGTCCACAAATTCCTGTGCCCTGAACAGGATAGAAACAAACAGCAGCCAGCAGTTTCCTAACTGGGAAATGCACGTCTGCCTTTCCAGGGCTCCCTGTCCCTGAAGCAAGCCCTCCCTCTGTTTCCTGCCAGATTCACACTCACAACTGCTTCTTTTGACACACCAAGCCATCCCTCAGCCCCTGTGTTTCCTGCTAGCTCCAGGGAAACCCCTCTTCGGCCTGCTCCACA
This sequence comes from Lepidochelys kempii, assembly GCF_965140285.1. Taxonomy (NCBI): domain Eukaryota; kingdom Metazoa; phylum Chordata; order Testudines; family Cheloniidae; genus Lepidochelys; species Lepidochelys kempii. Next base: position 44,863,859 of record NC_136393.1, on the reverse strand, counting down.
CAACACTTAGATCAACCTAGCGAAGTCACCCAGGGCTGCGAAACATTGTGCCCTGCGTGCCACAGCGAGATGGACCTAATCCCCGGTGCAGACAATGGAATTCTGCCGGTGCCCTGGTGACGGCCTCTCAGAAAGGGGGATTAACTACAATGATGGAAAAACCACTTCCGAAAAATGCAGGATGCATCTACACTACGGCCCTTCAGCGACACCGCTCTAGCTCTGCTGTAGTAGCGACAATAGTGTAGACATACCCTTATTCTTCCTGGTCTTTACCTACCACTTAGGTTGGCCTAGGTACTGTGCTCAGCGCTGTGAAAACTTTCACACCCATCACTGTAGTGTGGAAGCCACCTAAGCTAGCCAATGGGAGATGCCAGTGACAGGCAAGTGCTAAGGCCTCCCTGCACAGAGGTAGACACCTGCTTAGCTGCACACCCCATGGCTGGAGGAGGATGGGGGGGGGGGTCCTGTCACATCACCAAAGCGATGACTAGAGTTATGGATGAGACCAGCTTTCTCTTTAAAACTTGACTATTGTAAGTGCACTGAAATCCACAAAGTCCCTTGGTTTGCCTGGACATTTGGTGTGCCCTGCGGAGGAGCAGGGTCAGGCTGGGGGCCAAATTGGAGGCCAGTTGTCGAAGGGTTCCCAAGATACGTCTCCCTGGTAAAACAGCTTCTCTAAAAGTGCATGGCTTCTACTACCATTTGTGTTCACTGATAAAGAAAAGCCCAGAGTGGAGCGTTTTGCTTCAACGTCTCACTCACGGGAGGGTTACCCTCAGAGAGTGTCTGGAAGCAGGGTTGCCAAGTGCTGAAAATAATTTTTATGGACAGTATAGAAAAAAAATTACGGACAACCAAACTCTTTTACGGACACATACTTACGTAATATAAAGATGGCTCAAAAGGACAAAAGGGAACAATATTCAGTCTTTTTATTCCTACATCAAAACAGAAATGTTATTCGGCTAGTTTCACCGACTTACTAGCCACATCAGCGTCCTCCAAGTTCTCCAGGTTGTGATCATACACACACACGCCCGTTCATGAGCAGCTCACAGACACAGGGTATTTCCTGCAAAATTTGCTTTGTCTTTTCAATTCTTTCTGCAGTCTCTGGATCCAGCTCTTCCAGCTGGGCCAGTAGGAGTCGCTCTTGTTCCTCCAGGACATGGTGCAGTTGTTGAAAGTAAGACACAAGTTTCTGCCTTTCAGCTTCTGTCTCTGCCTGTGACATATGACCAGGGAGAGAGCAGAGCAGGGCAGGGACATGGGCAGACTCCAGGGTTAACTGATAGACGTTTGCATCCATAGGACAGATCATATCATTGGAAGCCCTTGGGCTTTCCTGAGAATGTGCCTTCAGTTCAGTGGGAAATTCCCCCGTCACTTGCTGTTCCCTCAGCACTTCCAATCTTGGATATGCAAAGCAGCTGAAGCCTGAGGCCCGCCATGTGGGGCTCACAGCCGGAGCCACGTTGTGGGGTTGAAGGTGAAGCCCTGTTGTGGGGAGATGAAGTCACACAGGTCAAATAAAATCGCAGAATCCATGACCTCCATGTTCCACTCGTACCAGTGTTTATCATACTATTTTTTGTGATCTCATGACCCCCCCTACAAAAGCCTTGCAATCCCCTTTTGGGTCAGGACCCTCCAGTTTGCAAAACACTGGCTGAGTGGTTAGCACACTCTCCTGAGAAGTGGGGGACTCTGGTTCAAATAATGCCCCTCACCCCTGGCAGAGAGTGGGAGCATAGAAGCTGACTTTTATTTTTCCCTGGGGGTGCTCTACCCCCTCTCTGCCCTGAGGCCACGCCCCCACTATACCCCTCCCCTGAGGCCCTGCCCTCGCTCCGCCTCTTCTGACCCACTCCGCCTCATCCCCTAAGGACTTGCCCTCTGGCTGCCTCTTCCCGCCCCTGCTCCAACCCCTCCGCCAAAGCCGCAGCCAATCTGCAGCTCGCTGCTCTCCGCCCTCCCACAGGCACCTCCCCCAGCCACCAAACAGCTCATTGGCAGCCCCACAGAACAGCTGTGGCTGGTGGGTGCTGAGCTCCCCCTGTATTTTTTCCGTGGGTGTTTGAGCTCCAGAGCACCCCTGGGGTCAGCCCCTCTGCTGCTTCCAATCATGGGACTGAGCAGTGACCAAGTATAAACAGCGACTTACAATGAGACTTAGCCCACGTCCTGCTGTTAATGGACAAGTCCATGAGGCCAAAATTTACAGCAGTGGCCTGATTTTGGGATCTCTGGGTTTCTCTCCTCGGAATACAGGACTTCAGGGCACATGTTCCACCCGCATTCACAGCTGCAGCCGGAGTCAGTGGGTGCTGCAAGCGCCCAGCCCCTTGGAGAACCAGCCCCTCGGCACTTAGCTCAGGACCCAGATTTGGACCTTAAATCAAAAGACATTCTTGACATTTGGACCCAGCCCATTGTGCTCTGGCTCCTGTGCCGGCGAGCGTGGCTGTTTGTGCCTCCTCCCCAGCAGCTGCAGGCACAGGGAGTGCTCCTGGGAGGGGTGGGAGGGAGTGGGGTTGGGGCATAGACAGGCTGGAGGAGGAAGGGGTGGAAAGGGACAGAGGGGTGTGGCCAGGGTGAAGCTGCACCTCTTGTACTCTACACCCTGGCAAAGCCCCTTAGGACCATTAAACCAGGGATGCCGCTCTGGCTGGAGCTCAGGACTTGGCGAGCTGCTCCTAAGGTCTGCATTGGCCCTTGTAGCCACTGAATAGGGGGCCCATTGAACCAGCCCACTCCCTGCCTCAGTTTCCCCATCTATACAATGCCTGTGTGTCTCTTCGTGTTATAGTCTATGGAGGACAAGGGGCCCATGGTGCTGAGCGCTGAACAGACCCGAAAAGCTTACGATTCAGTGTCCCGATCTTGAAAGGTCTCAGTGTCCCAGTGATGCCAAAGGGACCGGAGTGGGTAAAGTTACACTCACCATTTACTGAGAAAGGGGCAGAGCACAAAAAGGCCACCCCAGCTGTCTGACTGAATGTCTCTAAGGAACCAGCTGCACACGGTGCATCCGACAGCCAGGGGACAGAAATTACCGGTACTATATGTACCATGCCAGTCTCTTTCCTTTCCGTAACCCTGTACCAAGGCACTGAATCTGCTCTGCTCTGCAACGCTGAGTGAAGACCCAGGTACCTGAGACAGCAGCAGGGGAAAGGTGTTTGAATGATGCTCACAGATCTCAAGCCGCGTGGAGACCAGCAAAAGGGCAGCACTTCACTCCGCTGAGCTCCAACGTCTAGTAACCATGTTGTTAAACTGCTGTAACACTGGACCCGGGTAACTAGCTGCATCCGCAGCAGCATCTCTGCGCAGCACGGCTTCCCCGCCACAGCTGAGTTCCGTCGCCGTGTCCCCGATGGCGGCTTCCCGGACTGCCTCAGGCCTCCTCCGTCTGTCCCCACATCCCCTGCTGCAGTCGCAATGGGCAAGTGGCCTGAGAGGTCTCTGTTTATCCCACACCACGTACCCTGCAGGCCCCTAGTGCGAGCTCCCCTCACACTGGCTGCCCTCGGCCATTGGGCCCCAGCCCTCACGTGGGGGACGGGAGCTTGGTCTCCCTGCAGTCCCTGGTCTCTCTGCTGTGACGGACAAACAGGGAGAAAATGGGAGCAGGCCTTGCTGGGCGTGGTTGTGTGACAGGGTCACCTGCCCCCTAGGGCCCAGGCTGAGATCCCAGCACATTCCACAGGCCCCTGAGCCGCCAGCAGATGGACTCTCAGCCTCGGTCCCTGTGGTGGTGGGGGAGGCTCTGGGTCATTGCCCTGGGGGAGCTGCTGCGGGAGGGAGGAGATTTAGCTCCTCACAGACAATTTTAACAGTTTTAAAGCTTCAACTTTTTGAATCTCAGTGTCTAGTGTCATTAATTAGTTCTGGTCTGACCAAAATATAGTCTGATCCCCCCAGAACTGATACATTTTTTCACCAAAGCCTCCAGGGGTGAAATTGGTTGGGTCCTTCCTGCTCAGCAAACAGCACGAGTCACTTTCAGGCAAGGAAACACCCCCCCTTGCTGCTGCAGGCGGGGCATAGTGTGAACTTAGGAAATTGAAACTTACCCTGTCCCACTGCCCAGAGGGAGCCATGGCTGCAGAGAGCCCCGTAGAAAGTCTCCAGGAGGAAGCGACATGTCCCGTCTGTCTGGAGTATTTCACACACCCTGTCACTCTGGAGTGTGGGCACAATTTCTGCCGCACCTGCATCGCCCAGTGCTGGGAGGGACCCGACACAGCTGCCTCTTGCCCTCAGTGCAGAGAAACTGTGCAACAGAGAAACCTCAGGCCCAACAGGCCCCTGGCAAATGTCGTAGAAATCGCCAAGAGGCTGAGTTTCCAGACAGCGAAGGGAGCAGGAGGGGGCAGGGTGTGTGGGGAACACCAGGAGGCTCTGAAACTGTTCTGTGAAGAGGATCAAACCCCCATCTGTGTGGTGTGCGACAGATCCCGGGCTCACCGCGCTCACACAGTGGTTCCCGTACAGGAAGCTGCCCAGGAGTACAAGGTAGGGAGTTGCTGTCCAGTCTAATGGGTAATAACTTTGGATGTTAATTAGAGCTTAATGGTGTGACCCTGTCATTCAGCTGTGTGTAGCCTTCATTGCATGAAAGCTGATTGGGGGAGTTACAAGCTGTGGCTGGTATTACTGGTTGTATCACAGTGTTTATTGTTATTTGCATCCCCTAGAGACCCCAGATGAGACCTGACCTCGACTGTGGGGGCCTTGCACAAAACCCAGTGAGGGCCAATCCCTGCCCTGAGCCATTTACAGTCTAACTGGACAAGACAGACAAAGGGTGGGAGGGGAAACTGAGGCACAGTGAGGGGAAGTGACTTGTCCAAGGTGTCTCTGCAGATCCGTGGCAGAGCTGAATATAAAAACCTGGTTTTCCAAGGCCCAGTTCAGTGCTCTAACCACTAGCTACTCTGCCCCTTTCAGCAGCACTGAGTAGCGATGAAGTGCAAAGAGTAGGAGGAAAAGACTGCTTGATACATGTCCTAGGCCCAGCAGGGAGAGGAGGTTTCCCACTGGGATTCTGAACTACTGTCCTGATCCGTGAGGGCTAAACTCAGATGCTGCCGGCCTTCACTAGAGGAGATCAGTGGGCTGAACATGGTGTGGGACCCCGAGCACTTCAGTCCACACCCACAAGGGCTCCAGTGAGCTCAGGTCCATGCCACATGCCGCTGGAATCAGACTTATCTTCAGCAAAACTAACCCCTGGGCAGTGCAGACCAGTGCCACTCTGACCTGTTCTCGTGTGTTCATGGGCAAGGACCAGCCAACGTGGTTCCCTTAGTCCCACCAGGCAGCCCTTTGAAATCTGCCAGAATCCAACGATTCTGGGATCTTTGCTAGGGACTTTGGGGTCGCTACCCAGAGGCCATTGCCAGGGAAAGGGGCTAGGAAAGCACTAGGGCAAACCCCAGCTGTTCCTAACACAAATCAACACATCTAATGTGGTTTGCCCTAGTCCTTAGGTCAGTGCTGTCCAACCCGTCCCATCCCGCGGGGTACAAGGCTGAAAGTCAATGGAGTTGGACTCCTTTGAGCATCCCAGCCTACATGGCTGCCCCGGGTGGCTTCTGGGATTGGTATCACTGTTTGTTAAATCTTCTCAAAAACACCTTTATAGATTTACCACCATGGGACACCAGTTTTCCACTGGTTCGACTCAATGGAGAAAGTGGATGTAATAACTTCAAACAATCTGAATACAAAACCCGCCCAATTTCCATAAATAAGGTTTCATTTCCTTGGTGTCTCTGATGTCCTACCTCGAGAAAGACCCACTCTTGTACACAATATTGTTGTAACTGTATTGGTCCTGGGGTATTAGAAAGACAAGGTAGGTGAAGTAATATCTGCTCATGGCAACTTCTGTGGTGAACGAGAAGCTTTCAAGCTTACACAGAGCTCTTCTTCAGGCCTGGGAAAGAGTGTGTTCCCCAGAGCTGAGTTGTGTGTAAGACCTTTACCAACAGGAGCTGGGCCAGCAGAAGGTATTGCCTTATCCACCGAGTCTATCTAGGAAGACTGACTATTGTGTAGAATTTTGGGTGGGAAAACACCTCATCCACCCCCTACAACCCTGAAAATAAACCCACCAAATCATATCTGTTTGTCAGGAAAAAATACAAGACCATTTGAAGACTCTGAGGGAAGAGAGAGAAAAGCTGCTGGGATTGAAAGTGACTGGAGAGGAGAAAAGCCGGGAGTATCTGGTCGGTGCCTGTTGTTCTTTGCCCGCTGAGACAGGGAGCTGGGAGGGATGTTTATTGGTAGATTTCTCTGTGGCCTTGTGTGTGTTTCGCCATGATCATGGGACACTCTGTGTGTGTGTGTGTGTGTGCATATGTGCACATGCACATATCACAAATGTTCTCTCCCTGGAGAAGGACAACAGCGTCTTCTGCAGGATCTAAGATGCATTTTAATTAATGAGTTAATTACTACCCCTTGTGGCTTTCACAAAATTTCTCCCAAACCGCACTGACTATATCCCAGTAGACATGGAGACAGCCCTTGCAGAGAGATTGGGCCCAAATGCGAAGCTGTAAGAAAATCCTCTCCTTTGTGATCACAGTGTCGAGTCAAGTGTCAGGATGTGAAGAATGGTGGGTTTGGAACCTCAGCCCACAGAGACTCTCATTACAACCCGACCGCTCTCCAGAGCCAGTGGGGGAGGGGCTAGTGGAACTCTGGCCCACCAGCGGATCTGCCTACGAAGCTCCTGATTGGAGCAGACGTTCGGCTGCATGAATTACGCCAGCAGGAGTCACGGGAAGTTGTCCAAACAACTGAGTGAACTCCCGATCTGCTGCTAGACTGGACCCTGACGCTGGCTTGGCCCTGGAGTTGTTCCTGACTCAGGTTTGACCTGCAGTACTGCTGTCTGACTTTGGCTTGACACTTTGCGTGGCTGCCTGACTCCGACTCCAGTCCTGATCCCCCATGTGACTCCAGACACTGATTCTGGCTCAGCCTTTGGCATGACTTCTGAGCTCGACTGTAGCCCCAACCCTTGGTGAGATCCTGACTTTGACTCCAGCTCTGACTTCGGCTGTAGTTCCTGACTTCTGACTGCAGCTCTGAGCACTAGGCCTGATGGCTCATGGCCTGGTCTCTCCACAGATGTGTTAGAGATTGTAAAGAAACTCTCTCTTGTAAGAGTGTATGAAAGGTCATCAGGCTCCATCCGTGTTCCTGACCAGCCCTTTCCTTATTTCTTCTAGAAACAGACAGAAACCGAGAGGCAGAAGATTGTGTCTGAATTTCAACAACTGCGGCAGTTCCTGGAAGAACAAGAGCAACTCCTGCTGGCCCAGCTGGAAAAGCTGGACAAGGAGATTGTGAAGATACAGAATGAAAATATCACCAAACTCTCAGAGGGGATTTCCCATCTCAGTGAGCTGATCAGTGAGATGGAGGGGAAGTGTCAGAAACCAGCAAGTGAATTCCTGCAGGTGAGACTGAGCTAGAAACATCCCAAATCCCAACACAGGGACAGGAGAGCTCCTGAAGTACGGGCACCACGGTCCAGCAGTCAGAGATCTCAGTGTAACACAATGTGTGCATTGCTGAAATGTGAATGACTATTGTTCTTTGCAGACTCACAGACACATTGATATTAGAGATGGAAAAGCCCCATTAGCTCAGTGAAACCATGGCCCCGGGGCCAGGGCAGGGCTGATTTTCCTTGTGTTTGCAAAATCCCTTTCTTGGAATCCCAAGTGTGTGTCCGGTGGTACTGAGATTTTTTTTAATCTCTCTCTCCTCTCTCTCCCCTCTAGGATGTCAGAAACACCTTGAGTAGGTACGTGGCTCTATCTCATTCCCACACATACTTGGCAATGCTGGGGAAGAGCATGGAGATGATGTTAGCACTGCATCTCCACAGCAACATGTGTGGGGATTTTGGAAACAAATCTCTCAGATAAACTTCATCCTGAGGTTCTTACCCTGGTACAGAAGACTCTGGAATTGTCCATTCAGTGGGAAAGACTGACCTCAAGTGTTTCCTCGAGATGTCACATCCCTGGGGGAGTGGCTGCCTCAGGATTGTGGGGATGGAATATGGGCCTGTTACTACTGGGGCCCTGGTTACCATTCAGCCCAAGGCAGCAGTGGTCAAGAGTCTTTCCCACCTGAGTCTTTCCCAGCCTGAGGACTGTTTAGAGACCTGTGTGGAATGAGCTGGGGAGGGGGGAGCTGGTGTCTCAGTTTCGTTCCTAGTGGACAGATTTCTACAGCACTTTACATAGGAACCTCCTGTCCCTCAGAGCATGGAGGCCAAAGAGTGAATTGGCCATGGAGACTCAATTCCCTTTTTGTCCCCAGATCTGATCTCACCAGACCAGAGTTGAAGAATATTAAGGAGTCCTTAAAAGGGAAGGTTGTATGGCCGTGGGCTGTGTTGCACTTGCTCTGAGGCTGGGAGAAGTCAAGGAATTCGAACTCCAGGCCCATTAGAGCAGCGACCCACTAGCCAGAACTTATAGTGAGTCACTAAATGCCATATAATCACAGGAAATTGTTTCTCTCTAGGTGTGAGAAGGGGAAGTTCCAGCAGCCAGAGGAGATTTCTCCAGAACTGGAAGAGCGAGTCAGCAATTTCTCCCAGAAAACTATTGTGCTAATGGAGACTCTGAGGAAGTTCAAAGGTACCCAGAAGGGATCTAGGAATGGAAATTGGGAAGAGCCTCTGAGACTGTGGGAAAAGAATGGTGCTGGTCAATTGGCTCACACTTAGATGATGCTTCTATTTAATTGCTGGGTGAGAAGGCCAGACATTTGGGTCCAAGACACACAGGTTGATTAATTCAAACCTTTGTTTGCACCAGAAACATGCTTTTGAATGACAGTTACAAAGTAAGAAAAGACTCGTAGACTTTAAGGTCAGAAGGGACCATCATGATCCATCTACTCTGACCTCCTGCACTCCTCTCAAGTGGGCCTCTCTGGTCCCTCCAGATCGTCCGAGTACTCAGCTGCTGGCAGTCCTGGTCGCCAGAGTCCTTCGTCCCGGTCAGGTTTCTCCTGGCCCAGAGCCTCCCCTGGGTCGGCAGCAGGATCTGGAGGGAGCGGCCTGTGTCTGGCTCCCTCGCTGGTGCTGCGCTCACGGGGCAAATGGCCTCGCCCTTTGTACTTCCTGTCCCACCTGTCCCTTTCCGGGGATTGGCGTAAACTTGGTCTTGCCGCGCCCACTCAGGCTGAGAGGGTGGCTCTTTACCCTCTGGTTCGGAGGGAAGCCACCCTGGCTCCCTACAATCGGTAAATGATACGGTAAATGGCAGAGGAAGGCAAAAATAAACCCCAGAGTCTCTGGCAATTTGATTTGGTGGAAAATTTCTTCCCTATCCCAAATATGGTAGTCAGTTGGACACTGAGCATTTCAGAAGACCCAAAAGCCAGACACCTGGGAAAGATTTCTTTCTAACTCAGAGCCCTCCCCGACTCGTGCCCCATCACCAGCCATTGGGATATTTGCTACTAGCCATCGCATATAGAAAGAAGCGCTGGTCAGTTCCCTTCTCCTGGGGCATAGGTGGGTCATGGGGGATTTCTCCTAGGAAGCTCTAATTACTCCTTACAATGTCTGGAATATTAGACACATCCAAATTGCATATTTACTAGTTCTTTTCCAATCACCTTTGAGTGGTATGAATATTAAGTACCTTATATAGGTCACACACTACACATGCATGAACATATCATTGGCAGGGCTTTTTTCCTTCAAGTTATTTTCATGTTATTGTTCTCTTCTCTGATTGGTTTATTCCCACTGATTCTGCACACACCACTTTCCCCCTTGTCTCCACACAGGGGGTATTGGACTTTGCTAACTTCTCTGTGGCTGGATGTACAGCCCCCCTCAGCCTAGCTCCAGCCCCTCAGTGCCTCACCCCACTGCACAGCCCCCCTCAGCCTGGCTCCAGCCCCTCAGTGCAACCCTACTGCACAGCCCCCCTCAGCTGAGCTCTCTCCAGCCCTTCAGTGCCGCCCCCTACTGCACAGCCCCCCTCAGCCTGACTCCAGCCCTTCAGGGCCACCTCCATATTGCACAGCTCCCCACAGCCAGCACTAGCCCCTCATTGGTACCCCTCCCCCAGCTGCACAGACTCCCTCAGCCTAGCTTCCCAGGAGCAGCAGGGATGAGGGACAGTGGGAAGCCACTTCTGGGAGCCAACAGAGGTGAGTCTGTCCCCCTAAAGAATTTGTTCTGCCCTGGCCCCTGCTCACAACAGGCCCACAGCCAGAGCTTGTCCCTTTGTCCTGGTCAGGAGACAGAGGAGGTTCCCATCGACCCTGGCATCACCCCTGCCCGGAGAGGGGTGCCCTGGTCACAGTGAGAGGATGGGAAACCCTGCTCCACTGAGAGACCCCCCGCCTATGCTTCCCACATCCTGTGACATGATGGGGGATCTCCCATGTAACGGACACAGAGAGGGGAGAGACATGGGGTAAGTGGTATAGAGGTGGGACACACACACACACACACACAGACCCTCATCCTCCCATCAGACATATTATTTAAACAAGAAAAATAAAAAAGTAGTGACAACAATGCACTGAAATATGGTTTTAGGAGAAATATTTATTTCAATGCCCCCATCCCACAAAAAAAATATTGACTGCGGCAGTGAAGGACATTCAAAAACACTCCTATGAGTTGAATTTATTACTATTATTTTTGTTTATTATTTATTAACAAGCTAAGTTATGGTTTTTTCAGTGTGGAAAATTGTGTGTTATTTTACGGGTTGAATGATGACTGAATGACATAACCCCCCGCCAGTGTCCGTCACTCACTCCAGTAATTTTGACAATTCTCCGTCGCACAACATGATGCTGCCTGACCCTGGCCAAAGGGACCAAAGTGGCTAAAGTTACTTTTCTGCCAAAGTCTTTGTATGATCTGGGTCTAGGTTATGACAAAAGGCCGTGAGTGAATGAGACAAACCAACTGGAGTTTGAAGGGTGGGAGGGGATGAGGAGGGGAAAAGTAAATCTCTCTTACAGATTGTGTGTCCTGGGATGGTTGTGAGGCTGAAAGGAGGTTGGTTCCATTGTTGGGAGATGGCTGAATGAGAAAGGAAACAGATGGTTTCAGTTAGTTTCTATGAAATGCCTGAGTGTGTCTCTGGGCCTCTCGATCTGTTTCTCTTTCATGATGAAAACACAGTTCTATGCGTTCAGAGTGGGGATGCTGTTATAAATACGAAAGTCTGAAATCTCATCTCTTTTCTCCTTTCCCCCGCCAGACACTCTGCCGTCTGCACTGGAATCCCTAGGAGCACACAGACAGGGTGAGTTTGCAGCTGGAGATTGTCTTTACATTATGACAAAATTCCAGTCAAAACATCTTCCTGAGATTGTAACGAAAGTTACCAACCAAATCACCAGTGGCTGTGGTGCACACAGCCCTAAAAATAACCTGTTCACAGTGAGGAGATCCAGGGGCACTGGATCATGGGGGTCCAGGGGGCCAAGCTCACCCTCTTTTTAACATGGGCATAGTTTGGGGGCAGGGGGCCGTGTTGGCCCCCCAAACTGCAAGCCTTGGGCAGGCGTGGCGCATCGCAGCGTTGGCTGTGCTTCATGGAGGGGCGGCTGATCAACTGCGCCCTGTGTAGTGCAGCTTCTTCCTGGTGCTTCTCCCTCTCAGTGGCCCCACCCCTGCTCCTCTTCCCCCCAGACCCTCCACCTGCCCTGGGTGGTGCACGCCGGAGAGTGGGGACATGGGAAGGCAGAGGGTCAGGGGCTCTCCATAGTGGCCTAGGCTCCCACCCTGGCCAGGGGCAGGGCCTAGGCGGGAAGATGAAGAGTGGGGCAGGGCCAGGGAGAGGGCAGGGCCACAGGTGGTGTGACCTAGAACCCCCCTCCCCAACTTCTGCCAAGGTGCCGGAACACCTGGGGAGATCCCAAGCTGACATCACACAAATAATCCTGACACCAACCTGAGTGCTGAGTTCATGGCCATGCTAATGAACAGAAACACTCTCCCTAAGCAGCACCCGAACAGAGCTCAATGCCCTGAGGACTGACACATCCGTCTGCTTTACCCTGGTGCAGGGGGTCTCCCCATTGCTCTTCTCCCACATCCTGCCTTTCCTCTGTGCAGGGCTGGGCTCTCCCATTGGAGCTGCTTCCTAGACTGGGGCGATCCTTTCCCTCTGATGCTGCCAGCTCCTCCCCTCTCTCTGGGCTGGGGATGGGGCTGCCTCACGGAATGCCACCTCCTACTCTCTGGTGTTAATCAGCTCTTCCCCAATGCTGCATCTTCCTCTCTGTTCCCAGCCCTGGGAGTGGAGACTGCATTAGAGGAGGGAGATTTCCTCTGGGCTTCAAAACTGGACCTGCTTCCTCTCCTTCCTCTCCACTAAAACCTTTCTTGGTGTGTCTCTCCTGCTGGGAATGGAGCAGAATCAACAGGGGTAGCTGGGAGCTGAAGCTGATGCAAGCAAATGGGAAATTAAAGAAGTGGGTCTCCTTACAGTGACTGAGGAAGTGCAGTGACATCCCTGCTCAGTCTCAAGTGCCCAGGACAGAGGCAGCTCCCTGGGATCCAGGCCTGTCCCAGCCAGAACAGGGCTGCTGGGGAGATTGAGAAATGGCCCCAGCCTCCCCCAGGGCCGAGCTCTGCCACTCACGCTCTGATTCTCTCTCTCCCCAGCGAATGTGACTCTGGATCCAGACACGGCTCATCCCTACCTCGTCCTGTCTAAGGGTGGGAAAAGTGTGAGATGGGCAGACACAGAGCAGGATCTGCCCAACAACCCTGAGAGATTTGACACTGAGCCCTGGGTGCTGGGCTGTGAGGGATTCACCTTGGGGAGACATTGGTGGGAGGTGGAGGCGGATGTGGAGGTGGGGGGTGAGGGATCCTGGGCTGTGGGGGTGGCCAGAGAGTCTGTGGGGAGGAAGGGAGAGATCATTTGTAGCCCTGAGGTGGGGATCTGGGCAGTGGAGCGGTGTGGGGATCATTTCCAGGCTCTCACCTCCCCTGAGACCCCCCTGCCCCGGAGCTGGTCCCTCAGCAGGATCTGGGTTTGTCTGGACTGTGACCGGGGGCAGGTGACATTTATCGGTGCTGGTGACGAGGCCCCGATCTTCACTTTCCTGCTGGGCTCCGTCCCTGGGGAGAGAATCCGCCCCTGGCTCTCTGTGGGGCCAGAATCCCGGCTCCGACTGCGTCCCTGAGACCCACAGCAGAGGGGGGGGACCGGAAATCAGACTCTCTAGCCGCATGGACCCCAGTGTCTATGACCTTGGAGGACTCCCATCGACCCAGCCCCTGGCCCCTCATCTCTATGGCCCCTGGAAGCTCCCCCCCCTCCCTCCCTGCAGCCCCAGGAGACAGGGGGGGAGGGGGAGGAACCCCTGGGGCTGCAGGAGGGGCAGAGGGGCCCTGAGGGGCAGAGGCGGGGGCTGAGCAGGGGGTAACACTAACAGCCGGGCTGGGGACAGGCAGAGGTGGGGGCTGGGCAGGGACCCAGCATGAATCAATCAGGGTTCGGGGGGCTGGGGAGAAGCAGCAGCAGGGAGCGGTTTGTGCAGGTCTGTGGGATTGGATCTCATGGGGTCTCCCAGCCAGAGCTCCTGCCCCAGGGGCCCAAGTCACCTTTCCCTGTAACTACAGGACAGCTGGTAACCCTGTAACTGTCAGAAAAGGGGGGGGGAGAGACGGGTGGAGATTGACAAAAAAACCCAAACATCATATAACCTTAAAACAATCGTCACTGGGGCAGTCTCATGATTTTTTTTTAAACTCCTGAGGTTGGCAGCACTGGGGGAGGCAGGGACAGGGTGGGTTGAACCAGAGGGAATTAGAAGGAGCAGGAAGAAAAATGTGAATGAAAATAGAAGAAGAATAAAGGAAGTGTCTATGAGAAATGGTGGAAAACAGAAATGAGAAGAGTGACAGGAAAATGTCCCTGACAGGGGAACCAGCCTGCGGGCAGCAAGAGGAGAAGGGATAAAATCAGGGGAAAGAAGGGAGCAGGCATGGGGGATGATCTGTGACAGGGAGGGGAGGAGAGTGGGAGAGACACAGGAAAATAAACAGGGATCAGAAGTGAGGGTTAAAAAAAATGAGTAGAAAGGGACAGTATGGAAGGAAAGGAGCATGAGAGGGACAGAGATTTATTCAAAGTTACTGAAAGTGACTGTAACTCATCAATTCCCTATATTCATTCCTGGACAACTGTACTGTTGTGCCATTAAGAAAACTCTTCTCAGTGGCTGGGGAGCTCCTGGCCATGCTGTGGTTATTAAAGCTCCTTCTCGGCTCCCTTTACTTTCCACCTTTAGTTACTTACCGTAAATAAAACATTACAAACAATTCTTCATGTTTGTTCCACTTTACTGTCCCAGCTGCAGTTGTTGAGTGCAGAGTCCTGGGCTTTGCTTTCTTACTTGCTTGTGTACCCCCAGTGCCCAGGGAATATCGAGCCCCTGGGAAGAGATTTTGGGTTTTCCTGGGATGTGTCACTCTCCAGCCTGTGCTCTGTCTCTGTCCTGTGCACACTCCTGTCAATCAGGAATTGCTCAGCTGTGCTCTGGGGAGAGGTGACTGGTTGCACAGGGAGCAATCCGTGACTTGGGGTTGCAGTGCTGAGCATCACAGGGCTTAATTTGTAGGCAACCAGAAAATCATAGTCTGCAGCTCTGCAAAGCTGAGTTAGGGGCCTAAACTCCCTAGACAATGCGTGGGCATCACAGGCATCTCACAGTGCAATTCACAAAAGCCAGCTCACTCGGCGGGGAGCCATCTAAGCCAGCCAATGGGAGAGGCGAGAAGGGGGGAGGGGTGTCCGAAACCCTGCCCCCTCTCACAGACAGGTGCCTAAACCAGGGCTGCAGAGGGGCTTCTATGTCCGCTTAGCAACCCACAGACGGGAACCCAGCCCCTGACGTCAGGGAGCTCAGGTGCCTATGGCGTGTCTTGTTGGAATGAGGTAGGCACCTTCCTCGCTCCACAGGACGGGTTGGCGGGGAGAAGGAGGAGGTGGTTTTGGTGATATCACCTGCCTTATAACTTTTAGCCCCATGGTGAGAGCACTCAGCTAGCATGTGGGAGACCCAGGTTC
This sequence comes from Lepidochelys kempii, assembly GCF_965140285.1. NCBI lineage: Eukaryota > Metazoa > Chordata > Testudines > Cheloniidae > Lepidochelys > Lepidochelys kempii. Next base: position 44,848,740 of record NC_136393.1, on the reverse strand, counting down.
AGTTCTCCCATCAAGCTGTGTACCAAGCTCAGGGCAAACAGTTATAAACCAGGGCACAGACCTCCCACTGGTTGTGTCCTGTATCTAGATTTCACCTACTAGGTATCAAGTGAGAACACTGAAGCACCATAACAGCCTGAACATGGAGTCACAGACAGTCCCCTTGGGTTCTCTGGTCTATCTTACTACTTTTCTGCCTCCTCCCCTGCTGCATCTCCCTGCTCCCCCTGCCGGGGCTGCCACGTTCCCAGCAGCAGAGTCAGGGGAGCTCCTGGCCACAGGTATCTCTGGTTAAAGCCACCAGCTGCTCTATCCTAGAGCCAGAGCTGGATTAGGGTTATGAGGGACCTAAGGCTAATGCAAGGGAAGGGCCTAAATATGAATTACATATTGCAAAAAAATTATGTCATCAAACATTTCTCTACATACATATTTACATATTATTTATATATGTAAAATTAACAAATTTATTCTACTCTGACGACACTCAATTCTTCCCACAGACACTTCTGAGTAGGAGGTAGCACGAGGGATGCTCCGCTGTCTTTCACTGAGGCCTCCTTCCTCCTAGGTTAGGGGTGGGCAAACTTTTTGGCCTGAGGGCCACATCGGGGTTCCGAAATGGTATGGTGGGCCGGGTGCGGCCAAGCCCCCGCCTGCTATCCAATCTCCCTGCTTTCTGCCCCACCGGACTCTTGCCCCATCCAACCCACCCGCTCCCTGTCCCCTAACTGACCCCCGGGACACCTGCCCCCTATCCAACCCCCTGTTTGCAGCCCCCTGACTGCCCCGCCCCCTATGCACACCCCCGCCCCCTTGCTTTCCCTGCCCCCTATCCAACCCTTCCTGCTCCCCATCCCATTGGGGCTTGTCTACAGTACTGCGGGAGATCGATCTAAGTTACTTAACTTCAGATATGTGAAAGGCATAGCTGAAGTCGACATACCTCGATCTCCTCGCTGCGGTGTCTTCACTGCAGTAAGTCGACAGCTGACACTCTCCCGTTGACAGGAGAGCACTCAGCGGTCGATTTATCGCATCTGGATGTGATAAATCGACCCCTGCTGGATCGATCGCTGCTTGTTGATCTGGCGGGTAGTGTAGACAAGCCCTCAGTGGGCTACTGTCCCTGTGTCTCAAGCTGATTTCAGGGTCTCCAGTGGGATATTCCCCCACCCATGTCTCAGGGACACAATGAGACGAGATCCTGCCCCCACCTCGAGCTAGGACTCCCACAAGTCAGGTGCCAGGTGGCTGGGAAGATGGGAGTCCTCCCAGCGGTGCTGAAAGCCAGTGGTCCCTACCCCAAACTTTTTACCTCACCCCCCTTTACTCCTGTCCATGTCCTCCCCTCCCCCCAGAGCTGGGGCCAGGAGCAGGGCTGTGGCTGGGGTGGGGGACGTGGACAGGGGTAAGGGGCCAAGGCTGGGACCCCGCCTGTGGACTCCAGGTGAAGGGCCATGAACAGAGCCCTGGGTATGGGCCCACAGCAGCCAGGAGCTGAGCCCCTGAGTGTGGGGCCAGCGGAAGATGGTACCCTATATCCAGAGCCCTGTGTGCAGGGCTGGCGGCAGCGGGGGTCCCGCATGCGGGGCTGGGGACAGCCTCAGGCGTAGGTCCAGCAGCCGCCAGGGTCCTGTGTGCGGGGCTGGGAACAGTACCCCAGGCGCAGGTCCAGCAGCCGCCAGGGTCCTGTGTGCGGGGCTGGGAAGGCGGGAACAGTCGGGACCACAGGTGCAGGGCCAGGAGCAGAGCCCCAGGTGCTGGACTGGCAGGCCCAGGACCCTGGGTACAGTGGGGCAGGCAGGACCCCACACAAAAACTGGGGGTGCTGCAGCACCCCTGCATTCCTAGTTCCGGTGCCTATGAGTCCTCCAGGGTCAGAGAGACCTGGATTACTAAGGCTAGAGAAGCTTTCATTCTCGGTGGCTGTTGGGGCTGACCGCAAGTTACCTTAGCCTGTTGTTACAGAATGGTTGGTGGGGGGGGGGCGCGCGGGGGAGAACTAGTAGTGAACTGGCTTTGACTGGCCAGGCTGGCTTGCAGCCACTCGACTGGATAAACGAGAAAAGAGCTAAGGAGGGCCTGAGAGGGTTACGTGTGAGGGGAATAGAAATCAGTAGTGTTTCCTGCCAGAGCCTGCTTGTGGATGTATACACCCCCTGAGGAAGAGATGATAAAAACAACTATGAGAATTGCTTTAGACGAACAGTCTGACCTGCGGACCTAGGCCTTGTGAGTGCCCAGGAATTCCCCCTCGCTGGAGCAGCGCCTGCTATGAGCCCTCAAGGACAAGGCTGGAGGGTCCGGGACTGTCCGTAGCAGAAGGGGCATAAGCACTGATTCTTGCTTGCTTGGTTGCTGGAAAGCACGTATTTAGTAACGCGTGAAGGCTGGGAAGCTTATTATACTTTGGCAATAAAACTGGTTGTACTTATACACCTGGTGTGGCTTCATTGAGTGTATCCGAGCCCCCCCTTTGGCACAACAGTGGCCTATTTCCCCCTCCCCTCCCACACACACACAATCACAGTGACACAGTAATCCCCAGAGTCCTCCTGGACCATAGAGCACAGTGACGAAAAGGTTGCACAATCCCTGGGAGCAATGAGTTTGGTTTTCTGTCTCCATCTCTCCCTGCCCCCTATGGTTTGACCGCGCAGACTCCATGCAGCCTCTGGAGTCATAGGGACGAGGGTGTCTGAGGCTAAAGAGGCTGATTTCAGGGTCCCCAGTGGGATGTTCCCCTGTGTGTCAGTCTGAGCCAGGATCCTGCCGCCACCCAGAGCCAGGGGCTGATTCTCCCCCACAGTGACAGAGGCTTGTGGGAAAGCAAAGATCAGGGCCTTGTTATCAGCACTGAAAAATGTCAGCTGCCCCCCATTCACAGTTCAGACAAACCTGGATCAATCCCTTCCTGCTCACAGACTTTCCGGCCACCCCTAAAACCCAGCATCACCTGCTCCCCACCTCCACTTCTCACTAATGTGTCTCCCAGGTGAATTCCTCACAGCCCAGCACACAGGGATTGGTGTCAGGTAGAGCCTGCTGCGTGCCTGCTCATATCACACCTTCCCAATCCTCAGACAGGACGAGTTAGGGATGAGCCGTGTCTGGATCCAGAGTCACTTTCGCTGGGGAATGAGAGAAAATCAGAGCATTCGGGGCAGAGCTTGGCCCTGGGGGTGTCTGGCACTGTCAAGGTTCCTTCCTCACTCTGAACTCTAGGGTACAGATGTGGGGACCTGCATGAAAGACCCCCTAAGCTTATTCTTACCAACTTAGGTTAAAAACTTCCCCAAGGTACAAACTTTGCCTTGTCCTTGAACAGTATGCTGCCACCACCAAGCGCTTTAACAAAGAACCAGGGGAAAGGACCACTTGGAGTGCCTCTTCCCCCAGCTATCTCCCCAAGCCCTTACACCCTCTTTCCTGGGGAAGCTTGAGAATAAGCAAGTTAAGCACAGACCAGCTTGGATTTCTTAGGACCTTAAAAACCCAATCAGATTCTTAAAAAAAACAGAACTTTAATTAAAGAAAAGATAAAAGAATCACCTCTGTAAAATCAGGATGGTAAATACCTTACAAGGTAATCAGATTAAAAACACAGAGAATCCCTCTAGACAAAACCTTAAGTTACAAAAAGACACAAAAACAGGAATATACATTCCCTCCAGCACAGCTTATTTTACCAGCCATTAAACAAAAGAAAATCTAACGCATTTTCTAGCTAGATTACTTACTAACTTTACAGGAGTTATAAGGCTTGCATTTCCTGATCTGTTCCTGGCAAAAGCATAACACTGACAGACCAAAACCTTTGTTTTTCCCCCTCCAGATTTAAAAGAATATTGTCCCCTCATTGGCCATTTTGGGTCAGGTGCTAGCAGGATTACCTTAGCTTCTTAACCCTTTACAGGTGAAAGGATTTTGCCTCTGGCCAGGAGGGATTTTATAGCACTGTATACAGAAAGGTGGTTACCTTTCCCTTTATATTTATGACAGGGACCATTTCCTCAAGTGTCCCAGCAGCCCTGCACTTGCTGGGACAGTCCTGGATCCCAGAGAGCTACTTCGGTCCTGGGCACCTGAGGCTGAGCAGAGATGTCACTGCAGTTTCTCATTCTGTCTAATTGGAGTGACTTCCGTCCTTTCTCATTTGCTTCCAGAGGCTTCAGTCCCAGATCCCTGAGCTGGGGCTGCTCTATTCCCAGCAGCAGAGATGCAGCAAGGAAGGTGTCAGAAGCTTTTAGAGAGAAGAGAGCAAGAGGGTGCTGGTACCAGCTTAAAACCGGAGAGAAAAGCTCCCTCCCCTAAATACAGTCTCCACTTTCAAGCCAGAGAACAGAGAGGAAGGGCAGCATTGGCGAAGAACCATTTAAGACCAGAGAGTAGGAGGTGGCATTGGGTGGGGTAGCCCCATCCCCAGCCCAGAGAGAAGGGAGGAGCTGCCAGCATCACAGAAAGAGCATCTCCCCAGTCCAGGAAGCCATGAGCAGCTCCAATGGGGGAGCCCAGCCCTGCCCAAAGGAAAGGTGGGATGTTGGAGAACAGCCATGGCAGACACACACAGACACTGCCTCCGAAACAGGGTGAAGGAGAGGGATGTGTCAGCCCTCAGGGGAGAGAGTTCTCTGCTCATTCATCTCACTTTGTTGTTACAAAGGTCTGTGAATGTCTTTGAAAACACCAGGGTCAGAGTTAAGGGTGTTTGGATTCTGCTCTAGGAGTGTTTCTGTGCATCAGCTTGTTCATCATTGACGTTGGTGTCAGGATCATTTGTGCGACTTCAGCTTGGAATCTCCCTTAGTATTTGATGCTTTTATCTTTGGGGCTTTGCACATCAGGCCAGAGTTGATTTTGTTTTTAACTTTAGCTACGATTTCAATTAGCTACTATAACAGGATTCAAAAAAGATAGCTTCTCCATCCCAAAGAGATGCCTGAAAGAAACTTGAACAAAGGACAGTAACTACAGGGGTGTGAGTGATTGCTGGACCCAGACTAGGAAGGAGTCTAGTCTGTGAAAGAAGCTTATTCGAACATCTCTGAGGGTGAGATTTACCTGCATTTAGTTCCCTACTGTATTACGCTTAGACTTGCATGTTTTTGTTTTATTTTGCTTGGCAATTTACTTTGTTCTGTCTGTTATTACTTGGAACCACTTAAATCCTACTTTTTATAATTAATAAAATCACTTTTTGCTTATTAATTAACCCAGAGCAAGTATTAATACCTGGGGGAGCAAACAGCTGTGCATATCTCTCTATCGGTGTTATAGAGGGCGAACAATTTATGAGTTTACCCTGTATAAGTGTGACTGGTACTTATTAACTAATTAATAGTACAGCACATAACAGGAAACTGGAGTCACATGTGATTCAAATCTCATACACCAGCAGGGCTCAAAGTATGGGCTGGGATTCTCCGACGAGCCCAACTCCCAATTGAATTCCAGCTCTGAAGCCCTGGGGATTGCACTGGTTGGACAGAACTGGTCTGAGCATGAGGGCAAACACCATTAGACAGGTTGGTTTGTCGTAAGAACAGTGCAGGTTTGCCCCAGAGCTGTCCTGAACACTTTCAGTAGCAATCCCTTCTGGGAAGGTACCTACAGTCCCACTCCTAGTAAAGATCCCAGAAGCAGTTCATTCTGAGAGATTTCAAAAGGCTGCCTGGTGGGACTCATGGAACCACTTTGTCTGGTCTTTGCCCACATACACAATAGAACAGGTCAGACTGACACAGGTCAGCACCGCCCAGAGGTTAGTTTTGCTGCAATCCAGTCTAATCCCAGTGGTATTTGGCATGGACCTGCGCTGTCTGAATCCCTTTTGTGTGAGGACCCAAGGTGCTCGGGGTCCCACATGGTGTTTAGCCCAGTGATCCCCTCTAGTGCAGGCTGGCAGATGAGTTTAACCCGTCATGGAGCCACACAGGAGTTCAGAATCCCAGTGGGAAACCTCCTCTCCCTGCTGGGCCTGGGACCTTTATCAAGGCATCTTTCCCTCCTTAAGGACACACTTCATTGCTGCTCAGTGGTGCTATGGAGGCAGCATGGCCTAATGATTAGTCCCCTGGTCTGGGCCTTGGGAGGCATGCGTGCTATTCCCAGCTCTGCCGCTGAGCTGCTATGGGCAAGTCTGTGCCTCTGTTTCCCCTCCCACCCTTTGTCTGTCTTGTCCAGTTAGACTAGGGGTGGCCAACCTGAGCCTCAGAAGGAGCCAGAATTTACCAATGTACATTCCCAAAGAGCCACAGTAATACGTCAACAGCCCCACATCAGCTCCCCCACCTCAAGCCCCCAATGCATCCCACCTGGCGGCAGCTCCTCCAATCAGCACCTCAACCTCCCTCCCCATGCCTCCCACCCTCCACAGTCAGCTGTTTCGCATGTGCAGGAGGCTGGGGACGGGTGGGGAGGGGGAGAGGGGAAGAATGAGGACATGGCAGGCTTGGGGAAGGGGTGTTGTGCGGGAAGGGTCTGGGGCAGAGGCAGAGGTTGAGCAGTGAGCATGACACCCCCCCACTCCGACATTGGAAAGTTGGCATCTGAAGCTCCAGCCCCGGAGTTAGCGCCTGTGCAAGGAACCGCATATTAACCTCTCGGGAGCCACAGATTGGCCACCCCTGAGTTAGACTGTCACCTGCTGAGGGAAGGGATTGTCCCTCACTGGGTTTTGTGAAGGGCCCTGTACGACGAAGGTCAGGTCTAGTTTGACATCTGTTGTGGCTACTGGGAGGAAAATAGTAATGATAAACACTATGGTACAAACCAGTAACAACAACAGCTTGTAACTTCCCATTCTCCACTCCGAAGGCAGCGCTCCCACGTAGACTGGCCTGCAACTCATGTGATTTTAACCTCACTGGTCATTTAACACCTTCTGTTCTGTTAAATTTCAGAGTAACAGCCGTGTTAGTCTGTATTCGCAAAAAGAAGAGGAGGACTTGTGGCACCTTAGAGACTAACCAATTTATTTGAGCATAAGCTTTCGTGAGCTTATGCTCAAATAAATTGGTTAGTCTCTAAGGTGCCACAAGTACTCCTTTTCTTTTTGTTCTGTTAGAAAGTTCCCTTCTGCCACCAGTGGGAGCTGGGTTTGAAGAGGAGTCAGCTTCCCACACACAAATTCTCTCACATGAGACATCTTTACGTTCTTCAGGTTTTGGTTCTTGGTCTCTCTTGAAACACTGCCATATCTTTTACTTTTTCTAGCATCGATGGCTTTACACAGCTAAATAATGCAGTTACACTGTGTTCTCTGCAGCCACAGGACCCTCTTGCTCAAATGTCCCCAAGCGGAAAATGGTATGGAAAAGAATTCAACTTCTCAGAGACATGTTTCTCGCACAGGGCATCTCTAAAGTCTTCGTGCTGCATAATTTTCTTTTTATAGCATGTTTCATGCAACGAAGGCTTTACAGAGCTCAGTGATGCAGTCAGACTAATAGCCATGGTAGGCAACTTGCTATGAAATTAATCTGTAATTAAAAGCCAAAGTTATTACTCTATTAATAACTTAATAAGTTACCCAAAATCGAAAGTTATTCAACTTAATAGCAATTCCTTACCTTGTAGTCCTAGGCATTCTTGTCTAGGGAAACCACCGTGTGAGCTCTGTGAGCCCAGGACAGATGGCAAACCAGACAGGGAGAAGTTTGATTCTCTTCAAAGAACAGTTTCAGAGCCTCTTGGTGTTCCTCACACATCCCATCCTCTCCTGATCCCTTCGCTGCCTCTAAACGCAGCAGTTTGGCTGTTTCTATGTCTTTTGCCAACTGCCTGTCTGGCCTGAGATTTCTCTATTTCACAGTTTCTCTTTACTGGGGGCAGGAAGGACACACCTGTATGCCATCCCTCCCAGGGCCAGTCCATTCAGGGTTGGCTGAAATTTTGCCCATGCTCCAGAGTGGCAGGTTCTCTGAAATACTCCACACAGACAGGACAAGTTGCTTCATCCTGGAGACTTTCCACGGGGTTCTCTGTGGCCCTGGCTCCCGCTGGGCAGCGGAACAAGGTAAAGTTCACTTTTCTGAGCTCAGAAATATGCCCCATCTGCAGCACAACTGGTTGTTTCCCTTCCTGGGACTGACTCTGCTGTTTGCTAAGGGTCAAGCCCCAAAAAACTACATGGAACGTGTGGAGAGAGAGAGAAACTAAGAGGGTTGAAAGCTAGCTAGCAATGACTTGCAGAGTTGAGAGGTTCAAAGGTGAATTTTGCGAGCCGTTGAACCTGAGTAATACACAGACACCGAGTTCAACCATGGTCCTGGGTAGAAATCAGATTTTTTTAAAAAGGTCTGCCTCTGTCAAAGGGCTATTATTTATTTTGGGTAAATGCCATCTGAGTACAGCAGAAAATTCAGAAGGTTCTCAAACTATGTTTGAAAATAAAGTACACACACAAATGCTTATTTGGAGGGGAGGGGGAATTTGTCTCTACTCATCTTTATAGACTGCAAGCTCTTTGGGGCAGGGACCTCAGTACATTTAAGCTGCCGATTTGTGTATCATTTTTATTTTCTTGGAATGGAGAGCTGGGCCCACTGCCTTCTTCCCCGCCTGCTGCACACACAGAGCCCCCAGCTGGAGAAAAGTGAATGAGGACCCCAGAGCAGTTGTTCTTGGGGGGACACTCCATTAACTTAGTTTGCACTACAGAGTGAGGTCGACGTCAGGCTGCCTTGTATAGACATAATTATGTCAGTGTCTACACTGCAATGCTGCTTCTGCTGAAAGAAGCGGCCTGCTTTGCTGACATAATCACTTCACTTCCACGAGAGGCGTAGTGCTTATGTCAGTGTAGATAGGATGACGCCGCATCCATGTAGCCACTGCATAACTTACATCGGTGTGGGGCTGACAGCTGGCCCACCTCCACCACAGCGCTGACAGCTGGGCTCACTGATGGAGCCCCTCCTCCCCCGCCCCAGTGCTGACTGCCTGGGATGTCAGCTGAGATCTGGGCTCACAGCTGGGCCTCTCAGCTGTCAGTCAGGGCTCAATTTCACAGCAGGGAGCCTACCCGCACAGTTTCACAGCTGCAATTGTTTCACATTTCCTCTCTGGTGCCAGCTGTCAGACCCTGGGTGGGGCGTGGGGGCTCTGGCTGTGATCCCCGAGTAGCTGTCAGTGCCTCACACTCTGGCTGTCCTTACCCCACAATGCCCTACTTCAGTTGGTGAAAGTGCTCCTGGTGAAGACATGTATCAGTGGCAGAAGGAGGGTAGTGTGAACATTAACAGGCGATTTAATTACTGTGGTGCTGGAGGTCGACCTAACTCAAGTTGACCTAATTTTGTAGTGTAGATAACCGCATGGAGATTCCCTCTTCTCAGACTATTGGCTCAGGCTCTCTGCAAACTCAGGCACAAGTCACTATACCAGTTAAGCTCGGGCTACGTTATCAAACTTTTCTTTTCAATCATGTGGGCTAGAAAGTTACTTTTTGTTTGCTGATTTTTTTTATTATGAAACCTCATGTGACCCTAGAGATGGGTCCGTAGGGAATAACCCATAGCACCTGTGTTTAAACCCACTCCTGGATGTTCCATGCAGCAGAGTGAGGGCTGCTGCGTGCATGATTCATGTGAATGTCCTGCTGGTGGTGCCTGGGCTGTCAGGGGTGTGGTGGGAACAGCTCATTCCTAGCCTGGCAGCAGCATGGACACATCTTGCTTCAGTCCTGCGTGCAAGGAAAGTGCCTCGCATGGAGCTCTAGTGCCCACGTCCCCCCAGTGAACAGTGCGGGGTTGACAGGCTGGGGCACCACCAGTGGCCAGGGCTCCCTGCACCTGCCCAGAGGAAGGAGCCTGTAGGGGAGAGATTTAGGTGGAGCCAGAGATCAGGGAGAAAATATGGGAAACTAGGAGATTCGGTAGCTCTGAGAGACTGAATCTGAAAAGGGAAGGACTGAATTAACCCGGATCCAGAGTGTTCCTACCTTGTATTTCTGGGCAGCCTCGTCCGGGAGAAGCACCGGATCTCTCACAAACCACACACACGGCTTCCCCGTCCTCTCCACAGAACAGATCCAGGGCTTTGCCGTGTCTCTCACACAGCTTCTCTTTTCCTGGTTTGAAATCCAGCTGTCTGATTTTTTCCACAATATTTGCTTGCTGATAATTATGCAGGAGAGCCCCTTTCTGGATTCGGGCTCTGCAACTGGGGCAGCACAAGGGATCAGAGTCCAGCTCTTCCCATGTCTCACAGCGCTGAGTGATGCAGCCTCGGCAGAAGTTGTGCCCACAGTATATGGTCACTGATCTGTCAGATATTCCAGACAGATGGGACATTTGGTTTCCTCTTAGATTTCCTGTACAGGAGTTGCTGAGGCCATGGCTGCTGGGATGTCTGGGCTTCTGTTCTCTCTGCACCAGAAATGGTTTTGCTGATAATGGGCAGTCCCTGCCCCACCTCCTATCAGCTGCACAGGTGCAGAATGAGGTGAAGAGAAAGGAGAGCCCAGGAGGTAGAGCAGGAGAAAGATACGCAAAGAAGGAAGCAGGAACTACCTAGGCAAGGAATGGGAGCAATTGGGGTATAAAGAAGCCGAAAAGGAATGAAAGGAAAAGGGGGGAAACAAACAAAACAACAAGCACATAAAAGCTTCATTTCTACATAGTACACGTTCAGGTGGGGGTTGAGCCGGCTTGTACTCCCGGGGCTAGCTCAAGCGGCCTCCTGGCTTCTGCAGCTGCTCTGCTAGTAGTTGTAGGCTAGCTCCAGCCATCAGCTGGGAATCACACCGCCCCGGTGTTGGGTAGACATGCCCTCAAACGAACTAGCTCGCCAACTACAAAAGCCGTTGGTGACCACCTCCCTTGGTGGTCACACCTCAACTGCTAGAACAGGGCCTCATCCTCCCTGATGGAACTAACCTGGTTATCCCTAGCCTGATTCTTCCTTGCATACTTATACCTGCCTCTGGGAATTTCCACTACCTGCATCCGACGAAGTGGGGATTCACCCACGAAAGCTTAGGCTCCAATACGTCTGTTAGTCTATAAGGTGCCACAGGACTCTTTGCCATTTAAACGAACTAGGACATTCTTCATTCACAGTGAGGGCATCCACAGCTACAGGCAGACTTGCACTGAAACTCAGTAGGTGGGACCTAAACCCCATTGAGTGATTTCAGTGACAATGTGTGTGCGGAGGAGCCTCGGCTTGGCTGTGTCTTGCTGAACATCCAACCACCCGCCTGGGACCAGCTGGGCAACAGGGGCTCCCTGGGTTAAGGTCAGAGGCAGCTGGCATGTGCTAATGACAAGGCACGAAAACAACAGCTCTATGACATTGCCGTTAAAGGTTACACAGCCCAGCCTGTTCACAATACCAGATAAGAGCTGGAAAGAAGATTTTTAGGTTTAAACTTTGTAAAACTCCATAGACAGAAGAAGGGAACAATCCTACCCTTCCCCCACCCCCAGCCCATTCCAGCTGCCCCAGTCTCTTCCAGCCATTTTTTCTCCTTGGGCCAATACTGAGCCCATCATCACTGTGTGGGCTGGTTCTGCTGGGGGGAAATATGAGCCAGGGATCCATGTTTGGGTTTTGTCTGACTCTGGGGAGAGGCGTGTCAACTCGGAGAGGAGCCCCAGTGGGGCCTGCTAAGCACACAAAGCCGGACATGCTCACGTCCACAATGAGCAGCAATCCACCCCTCTGCACAGGCTCTTCGCTGCTGGAGCTCCCCGCAAATGTTTCCCACCAACGCAGTTGCCACCACAGGTCTGGATTCTGACCCGGGTTGCACCATCGCTCCTTTGACCTGAGCCGTTACCCAGCGTTGGGGCCTTGCTAGGTTCTTCCACTGGCAGGGGGATGGATTATTGGAGTCAGGTATTTCTTTGGTGGCATCTTTATTATTTACAATGTCCGCACATTCCTGTGCCCTGAACACAGTAGAGACAAACAGCAGCCGGCAGTTTCCTTACTCAGAAATGCACGTCTGCCTTTCCAGGGCTCCCTGTCCCTGAAGCAAGTTCTGTCTCTCAGTTTCCTGCTGAGACCAGGCTCACGACTGCGTCTCCTGGCTTCCTGCCTCCAGCACACCAGCCAGCCAATCCCTCAGCCCCTGTGTTTCCAGCTAGCTCCAGGGAAACCCCTCTTGGGCCAGCTTCTCCCCAAAACCACAATTAATTAAATCTGCGTCCCTCCACCCCACACCTGCCTGTCCCCAGCCCGGCTCTTAATTCTACCCCCTGCCCAGCCCCCACCTCTGCCCCTCTTCTCCTCCTGTAGTTCCACTGGCCCTTCCCGCCCCCATCCCTTCATCCCTGGTGCTGCAGGGAGGGAGTGGGGAGGAGCTTCCAGGGGTCACTGAGCTAAGAGGCCAGAGGGCTGGGTAGACAGGAGTCCTCCAGGCCATAGGGGCTAGGATAACTTGGCTAGAGAAACCCATTTTTCCATGCCCAGTGGGCTGTTCCCCCTCATGTTTCAGTGTCACTGTCTGACCCAGGATCCCCAGAGTCCTCCTGGACCATAGAGAACAGTGGCAAACAGGCTGCACAATTCCTGGGGCAGTGATGAGGTCGGCTTGTCTACTTAGGCACCGACCTCTAGATTTTCCGGAGGGTGCTCAAACCCCCCCCCTACTCCATCCTATACCCCACCCCCCACTCCACCCCTTCTCACCCCCTCCCCCAGGGTGTTCCATATTCAACTGCTGTCTCCCCGTAATGGGGGGGGGGGGCACGATCTAAAGGGCAGGTCTCGTGCTCCTGCACCCAGCCTCGGGGCCACCGCGCTCTCCCGGCCCCATGCTACCTGTGGGGTGTGTGTGTGCTTTTTCCTCCTGCTGCATTGGCCTCTCCTCACAGCATGTTCTGCCGCTGTCCCTGGCGGGCAGGAGCCCAGGGAGGAGCAGGAAGAAGATGCCTTTTAACACCAGCCCCTCTTGCTGGGGCAGCTGCCTGAGAGAGTCTGGCTGGAAAGGCCGCTTCCGTTCCCTACCTGGGCTCGGGTGCCAAACTCTGGCAGCTGAGCCCAAGTTGGGAGGAGAAATCACCTCCCCAGCCAGGCTTTCTCGGGCAGCTGCTGCGCACAGATGCAGAGCACTGTCTCGGCGACTAGCCTGGCATGCATTGCCCAGGCCCGCCCCACCCATCGCCTTCGGCATGCCACGAAACAGCGGATGGTGGCGGGTGGGAGGCTCTGGAGGGGATACTGATGAGCTGATTGGCTGGGCGGCCGATGGGCGGGGGAAAAGGAGTCGTCCCCCCAGTGCGTGATCAGCATTTTTTTCTAGCGCAATGAGATCGGCTTCTCTGCCTCCCTCACTGAATGCTCTCTATGGTTTGACAGTCCTGAGGCTGCACAGAGTTGAGACCCGAAGCAACCTCCAGGGTCATACAGACTGTGAGGCTAGAGAGGCTGATCTCAGGACCCCCAGTGGGATATTACACACACACACACCCTGACACTCCACCCTGTGTCTCAGGGACTCAGGCGGAGCTGGGATCCTGGCCCCACCCAGAGCCAGGGGAGGATTCTCTCCCCAGGGACGGAGCCCGGTGGGAAAGTGAAGATCGGGGCCTCGTCACCAGCATCAATAAATGTCACCTGCCCCTGGTCACAGTCCAGACAAACCCGGATCCTGCTGGGGGCCCGGTACCATGGCAGGGAGGTCTCAGGGGAGGTGAGAGCCCGGAACTGACCCCACCACCGCTCCACAGCCCAGATCCCCCCTTCAGGGCTGAGGCTGATCACCCCCTTCCTCCTCACAGACTCTCTGGCCACCCCCACAGCCCAGCGTTCCCCACCCCTCACCTCCACCTCCCAGCAATGTCTCCCCAAGGTGAATCCCTCACAGCCCAGCACACAGAGAGCAGTGTCAAATCTCTCAGGGTTGTGAGGAAGATCCTGCCGTGTGTATTCCCATCTCACACTCTTCCAGTCCGCAGACAGAATGAGGTCAGGCTGAGCCGTGTCTGGATCCAGAGTCACATTCGCTGTGGGGGAGAGAGAATCAGAGCGTGAGGGGCAGAGCTCGGCCCTGGGGGCAGCTGGGGCCATTTCTCACACTCCCCAGCAGCCCTATTCTGGCTGGGACAGGCCTGGATCCCAGGGAGCTGCCTCTGTCCTGGGCACCTGAGGCTGAGCAGGGATGTCACTGCACTTCCTCAGCCTGTTTCTCATTTGCTTGTAAAAACTTCAGCTCCCAGCTCCCCCTGCTGGGGCTGATGCATTCCCAGCGGCAGAGACACAGCGAGGAAGGGATCAGAAGCTTTTATTGAGGAGGGAACAGAGGAGGCAGGTACCAGTTTAAAAACCCAGAGAGAAACTCCATCCCTTAAGGCAGCCTTCACTCCCAGGCCAGGGAACAGAGAGGAAGGTGCAGCATTGGGGAAGAAGAAAAGGAATACTTGTGGCACCTTAATGAAGTGAGCTGTAGCTCACGAAAGCTCATGCTCAAATAAATTGGTTAGTCTCTAAGGTGCCACAAGTACTCCTTTTCTTTTTGCGAATACAGACTAACACGGCTGTTACTCTGAAACCTGTCATTGGGGAAGAGCTGCTTAAGACCAGAGTAGGAGGCGGCATTGGGTGAGATAGCCCCATCCCCAGCCTAGAGTGAAAGGAGGAGCTGCCAGCATCAGAGGGGGAGAATCTCCCCAATCCAGGAAGCAGGGAGCAGCCCCAATGGGAGAGCCCAGCCCTGCCCAAAGGAAAGGCCAGATGTTGGAGAAGCGCGATGGGGAGTCTCTGGGTAAAGTGGAGGGGTGTGTCAGGCCTCAGGGCAGGGAGCTCTGTTCGGGTGCTGCTCAGGGAGAGTGTTTCAGTTCAGCAGCCTGGGCTGGGCATGAACTCAGCACTCAGGTTGGTGTCAGGATTATTTGTAAAAAGAACAAGAGGACTTGTGGCATCTTAGAGACTAACAAATTTATTTAAACTGTTAAGGAAAAGTTAGCACATGTAACTCCATTTTGGTTTGGGGCCCACCATTGTTTAAATGCCAGCACATCATACACCAGGAGGAGTGATCCTTAGATACTGAATCCCTGTGAAAATCCTCCTCCTTGTCTCCAGCCTGCCTTGACTCCCAGTATCTGATTTTTGTCAGTCTCTAACTCCCTGTCTCTTGGCCTTGATGTGAGGCCTCCCATCCTGATAATAAAAGTTACTGATGCATGGCTTTAGGACCATGCTGTGTAATTAACATACTGGTATAGCACGAGGAATGCACCAAGCAGGGATAGGTGGTAGATAAGACAAGGGTTTGTTTATTGGCTAAGGTTTCCGATGCACGAGGGCAACATGCTTTGCTAAAAAGTATATAACCTTTGTATAATCTGTATTCAGGGTCCCCCCCTGGCTAGCAGGGGGGCACCACGCTCGAGCGTAATAAACTTAGTGTCTTTTGGGAACTCTGCAGTTGTGGACTTTGTTTATGTGCCTCAGCCTAGATTCGAACTGTGCGTGTCCTATCAGGTATAATTCGCAGCAGTTGTGTGCATGTCCTACCAGGTGTAATTCATAGCATTTGTGTGCGTGTTCTACAAGGTGTAATTCGCAGCAGTTGTGTGCGTGTCCTATCAGGTGTAATTCGTAACAAAGCATAAGCTTTCGTGGGCTACAGCCTGCTTCGTCGGACGCATGCATGAAGTGGGCTGTAGCCCACAAAAGTTCATGCTCAAATAAATTGGTTAGTCTCTAAGGTGCCACAAGTCCTCTTGTTCTTTTTGCGGATACCGACTAACACGGCTGCTACTCTGAAACCAGGATTATTTGTGTGATGTCGGCTTGGGATCCCCCCTAGGTGTTCTGGAACCTTGGTAGAAGTTTGGGGGGGGCACAAGGGCCCATTGCCTGCGGTCCTGCCCACTCCGTGGCCCTGCCCCATGACTCCTCTTCCCACCGAGGCCCTGACCCCTCGCCATGCTGGGAGCCTTGGCCACTGTGGGGAGCCCCTGACCCTCCACCTGCCCTGGGCTGGTGTCTGGGGGGCCTGGGAGCAGCCCCCGGCCCATGTTTCCACTCCCCAGAGCGCACCACCCCAGGACAGGTGGAGGGTGCAGGGTTCCCCAGGGCTGCCCGAGCGCCCTGGGTGACAGCTGGGCTCTGGGCCTCGGGGGAAGGGGAGTAGGGGTGGGGTCTGAGAGGGGCCAGGGCTGGAAAGAGGCTGCAGTCTCACCCTGTCTGTGTGCTCCGAGTGGTTCCCCTCTTTTTGTCTCCAGTTCGGACGGCAGAGTGTCTGCAGGGGGAAAGGAGAAGAGGGGGGAGATTTCAGGCTTTCATATTTACAACAGCATCCCCACTCTGAACTCCTAGCACTGTGTTTTCATCGTGACAGAGAGACAGGCAGAGAGACACTCAGGTATTTAATATAAAAAGGTCTGAAACCATGGGTCTTGCCCAGGGTGCAGAGTGTCAGAGGCCCAGCTTTACACGGCCCACGGCCCTCTATCCCTCATCCACCCCCCTCCCTCTTCCACCCGCCCTCGCCACCCCCACCCCATTCCCAGCCCTCTCAGGACCCCGCCTTGTGCCTGCAGCTGCTGGGGAGGAGGCACCAGAAGCTCCGGTGCTGGAGGGATCCCTCACCGCGGGGGGGGCTTCTTCTTCCCTACCGCCCATTTGGCCCAGACTAGCTGCGTACGGGACCAGAGCTGGGCTGGGTCCAGGTGTAACAATTGATCTTTAATTTTGGGTGCCGACCTTTAGGCACCTGGGGCCTGGTTCTCAGAGGGGCTGGTCTCCTGCGGCTTCCACTGACTCCACCTGCAGCTCTGGAGGCTACACGGCTCTGGGCAGCTGCCCTGCAGCTCTCCAGCTGGGAGAGGGAAACTCGGGTGCCCCAACTTAGGCCATTTTCCTGAATTTGGGACTGAGTGTTGAATGTTGTGACCAGTGGTGAGCTGGAGCCGGTTCGCACTGGTT
Source organism: Lepidochelys kempii (assembly GCF_965140285.1). NCBI lineage: Eukaryota > Metazoa > Chordata > Testudines > Cheloniidae > Lepidochelys > Lepidochelys kempii. The sequence goes on along the minus strand of NC_136393.1, from coordinate 44,831,853 downwards.
CGCTAGAACCGGTTGTTAAATTTAGAAGCCCTTTTAGAACCGGTTGTTCTGTGAGGGAGAACCGGTTCTAAACGGGCTTCTAAATTTAACAACCGGCCCAAAGTGGCTCTTAGGTGCCGACTCCACGGGTGCTCCAGGCCTGGAGCACCCACGGGGAAAATTTGGTGGGTGCAGAGCCCCCACCGGCAGCTCCCTGCCCCATCCCCGGCCCCAGCTCACCTCCGCTCCGCCTCCTCCCCTGAACGCGCTGCCCCGCTCTGCTTCTCCGCGCCCCCCGCTTCCCGCGAATCAGCTGTTCGGTGGGAAGCCGGGGCGGGCTGAGAAGCAAGCGGCGCCTTCCCGCTCTGGGCCAGGGAGGCAGAGAGGAGGTGAGCTCGGGCGGGGGGAGGGAGCGCGAAGAGGGCCGCCCGCGCCGCAGCAGGTAACTGGGGGTGGGGGGGGGGCGGGCGCAGGGGAACTGCTCCCTGCCCCAGCTCGCCTCCGCCACCCTTGGCCTGAGCAGGAAGTTGCGGCCTGCTTCTCAGCCCTCCCTGGCTTCCCACTGAACAGCTGATTCGCGGGAAGCGGGGCGCGCGGAGAAGCAGAGCAGGATGGTTGGTTCAGGGGAGGAGGCGGAGGCGGAGTGGAGGCGAGCTGGGGCCGGGCGCAGGGCGGAGAGCTGCCGGTGGAGGCTCTGCACCCACCAAATTTTCCCCGTGGGTGCTCCAGCAGCTCCCCCTGTTCCCCCCCAGCTACGCTCCCCAGTCCCTAGGAGCCAGAGGGACCTGCCGGATGCTTCCTGGGAGCTGCCCCAGGTAAGCACCGCCGGGAATCCCCACCTCGCCCCCCAGCAAGTCCCTCCGGCACTTAGGGGTGGGGTGGGCACCCACTACGGTGGCCCACGAGACCCTCTTGCCCAGTTCTGGGCGCAGTCAGGGGACAGGGGAGGGGGGTGGATGGGGCAGGAGTCCCGGGGGGGGGGTGGGCAACAACCCCCTCATGGAGTGAGGAGGGAACCCGTTGTTAAGATTTTGGCAGCTCATCACTGGTTGTGACCTTTGGTAAATCATGAATTAACGTGAGACATCTCCTTGCTACATCCGCTCCATTTGTCTGCTTTCCACGAGTTATTATATTAAGTATCGAGAATTGGTACAAGGGTCATTTCTTATACATAAGTTTGGACAGACCGAGACTGTGCGTTTGTACTGACTGACTTGGCTTTGGCCTGGTGAGCGGTTTACTTGACATAAGGGAAACGTTGCCTTAAGTGTCCTTGTTATTAAGTGATGTGTTCATAAGTTGCTATGTGGGACAAAGAGATGTTTTGACCACACAATGTGCTTAAAGACAACAGACACCCAAAATGTACCGCCCAGGAGCAGTTGGCAAAGTCCAAAAACCCCTATGTGGAGAAAAGGTCAAAGTTATCTGTGCACATCAGTGTATTGGGTGGTGATGAATGAATCAGAAAAGAGAATAACATGAAAATAGCTTGGACAGCAAAAGCCCTGCCAATTAAAAAGTTCATGCAGGTGCAGTAAATGATTTAGGCAAGACACTTACTATTCATAACACACAAAGGTGACTGAAAAAGAACTAATAAATACTGTATATAATCTGGATGTGTATAATATGTCGGACATTGTATGGAGTAGTCAGAGCATCAAAGGAGAAATGCATCATGACCGACCTTTGCCCCAGGAGAAGGTAACTGGGCAGTATTTCTTTCAGCATGTCCGTCATTTCTTACTTGAGCAGTAATTGTCATGGCAAGACATACTTTTGGAGCAAATAAGAGGTTGAATTAATCAACCTGAGAGTCTTGGACCCCAAGTGCGTAGCCTTCTCACCCAACAATTTTAAATAGAAGCATCATATAACCCATGGGAACTGAAACAACCACTCAGCCGCCCTCAGAAGAGATGGGAAGATTTCGTCCTGAAAAGATATTGCCACACATGGAGAAGGAAGCCCAGGATACTAAAAGAATGGTCAAACAAGGTAATCAAGGTGATAAACTAATTATGACCCAACTGACCAGCGCCATTCTCTTCCCACAGTCTCAGATGCTTAACCCAGTTTCCCCGCCTAGATCCCTTTTAGGTACCTTTGAACTTCCTCAGAGTCTCCAATAGCGCAAGAGTTTTCTGGAAGTAACCACGGACCTGCTCTTCCAGTTCAGGAGAAATCTCCTCTGGCTGCTGGAACTTCCCCTTCTTACACCTGGAGAGAAAAAATTTCACATGATTATGTTGCATTTAGTGACTGATTATAAGCTTTTGTTAGTGAGTCGCTGCTCTAATGGGCCTGGAGTTAGAATTCCTCGACTTCTCCCAGTCTCAGAGCAGGTGCAGCACAGGCCATGGCCATGAAATGTTCCCCTCAAAGGACCCATAAATGTTCTTCAACTCTGGCCTGGAGAGATCAGCTCTGGGGACAAAAGGGGAATTGAGTCTCCATGGCCAATTCACTCCTTGGCCTCCATGCTCTGATGGACAGGAGGTTCCCACGTGAAGTGCTGTAGAAATCGGTCCACTAGACTAAGACACCAACTCCCCTCTCTGCAGCTCATTCCACACAGGTCTCCAGACAGTCCTCAGGTGGGAAAGACTCTTGACCATGGCTGCCCTGGGCTGAATGGTAACCAGGGCCCCCAGCAGTGACAGGCCCATATTCCATCCCCACAATCCTGAGGCAGCCAGTCCCCCAGGGATGTGACATCCTTAGGAAATACTTGAGGTCAGTCTTTCCCACTGAATGGATAATTCCAGAGTCTTCTGTGTAAGGGTGAGAACCTCTGGATAAAGTTGTTCAGAGAGATTTGTATCCAGCATGTGACCTTCCCCACACATTTTGCTATAGAGCCCTGGGGAGATGTGGTGCTAACATAATCTCCAAGCTCTTTCCCAGCACTGTGAAGTGTGAGGGGGAGTGAGAGAAAGCCACATACCTGCTCAAGGTGCTTCTGACATCCTAGAGGAGAGAGAGAGAAAAGAATATCAGTCCCCTCTGATACACACAGGGGATCACAGGGAAGGGATTTAGGAAGTTTGGGGGAAGAGAGACCCTACCCTGGCCCCAGGGCCATGGATTCCCTGAATTAATGGGACTTTTCCTTCTCTCATATCTCTGTGTCTGTGTCTCTGCAAAGAACAATAGTACTTCACATGTCAGCAATGGACACGCCGAGTTACACCAAGATCTCTGACTGCTGGACCCCAGTGCTTATGATTCAGGAGCCCTCCCTTCTCTGTGTGGGGATCTGGGGTGTTTCTCACTCAGTCTCACCTGCAGGAATACACTTGCTGGCTTCTGACACTTCCCCTCCAGCTCACTGATCAGCTCACTGAGATGGGAAATCTCCTCAGAGAATATACTGACATTTTCATTCTGGATGCACACAATCTCCTCATCCAACTTGTCCAGCTGGCCCAGCAGGAGTCGCTCTTGTTCCTCCAGGAACTGCCGCAGTTGCTGAAATTCAGACACAATCTTCTGCCTCTCGGTTTGTGTCTGTATCTGTACGAAAATAGGGAAAGGGCTGGTCAGGGACACGGATGGATCCTGGGGCCCTTTAATGGAAAGCTGAGTGTGCAAGAGGAAGATCTTCTTTGAAAATTCTAAGATCATGTTAGTGCAAGAAATGACCAGACACAGTGGACAGCACCTCACAGGGACATTCAGTTCACTTGGGGAGGATTTATGTGAAAGCCACAAGGGCTAGACATTAACTCATAACTGCAATGGAAGCTTAGGGCTTGTCTACACATAGATCTAACCTAGCAATCCATGATCAGGGATGAACACACACAAGCCCACATTCATCAAGGCCACAGGGGAATCTGCCTCCAAACAGACCTCCCACGGCCAGTCCCTGCTGCTTAATAACAACAGGCACCTACCAAATACTCCCAGCTTTTCCCTCCTCCAGTCACTTTTGATTCCAGCAGCTTTTCTCTCTCTTCCCTCAGAGTCTTCAAATGGGCCTGAAGTTTTTCCTGAAGAAACAGAAAGGATTCAAGAGGTTTCATTTTGAGGGTTGAGAGGGATGTGAACTGAGTGTTTTTGCACCCAAACCTAAGATGACTGTTGGTTCTAATTGATTTGTGACATCAGGGCCACCAAGGAGATAAAACCTCATTAATAGAGACTGGGAGCGTGTCATATTCAGACTTGTTACCAAATCAGGGTCAGTCTCATAGAATCATAGAATCATAGAATATCAGGGCCGGAAGGGACCTCAGGAGGCCATCCAGTCCAACCCCCTGCTCAAAGCAGGATCAATCCCCAATTAAATCATCCCAGCCAGGGCTTTGTCAAGCCTGACCTTAAAAACTTCTAAGCAAGGAGATTCTACCATCTCCCTAGGTAACGTATTCCAGTGTTTCACCACCCTCCTAGTGAACAAGTTTTTCCTAATATCCAACCTAAATCTCCCCCACTGCAACTTGAGACCATTACTCCTTGTCCTGTCCTCTTCTACCACTGAGAATAGTCTAGAACCATCCTCTTTGGAACCACCTTTCAGGTAGTTGAAAGCAGCTATCAAATCCCCCCTCATTCTTCTCTTCTGCAGACTAAACAATCCCAGTTCCCTCAGCCTCTCCTCATAAGTCATGTGTTCCAGACCCCTAATCATTTTTGTTGCCCTTCGCTGGACTCTCTCCAATTTTTCCACATCCTTCTTGTAGTGCGGGGCCCAAAACTGGACACAGTACTCCAGATGAGGCCTCACCAATGTCGAATAGAGGGGAACGATCACGTCCCTCGATCTGCTGGCTATGCCCCTACTTATACATCCCAAAATGCCATTGGCCTTCTTGGCAACAAGGGCACACTGTTGACTCATATCCAGCTTCTTGTCCACTGTCACTCCTAGGTCCTTTTCTGCAGAACTGCTGCCTAGCCTTTCGGTCCCTAGTCTGCAGCGGTGCATTGGGTTCTTCCGTCCTAAGTGCAGGACCCGGCACTTATCCTTGTTGAACCACATCAGATTTCTTTTGGCCCAATCCTCCAATTTGTCTAGGTCCCTCTGTATCCTATCCCTGCCCTCCAGCGTATCTACCACTCCTCCTAGTTTAATATCATCCGCAAATTTGCTGAGAGTGCAATCCACACCATCCTCCAGATCATTTATGAAGATATTGAACAAAACCGGCCCCAAGACCGACCCTTGGGGCACTCCACTTGATACCAGCTGCCAACTAGACATGGAGCCATTGATCACTACCCGTTGAGCCCGACAATCTAGCCAACTTTCTACCCACCTTATAGTGCATTCATCCAGCCCATACTTCTTTAACTTGCTGACAAGAATACTGTGGGAGACCATGTCAAAAGCTTTGCTAAAGTCAAGAAACAATACATCCACTGCTTTCCCTTCATCCACAGAACCAGTAATCTCATCATAAAAGGCGATTAGATTAGTCAGGCATGACCTTCCCTTGGTGAATCCATGCTGACTGTTCCTGATCACTTTCCTCTCGTCTAAGTGCTTCAGGATTGATTCCTTGAGGACCTGCTCCATGATTTTTCCGTGGACTGAGGTGAGACTGACTGGCCTGTAGTTCCCAGGATCCTCCTTCTTCCCTTTTTTAAAGATTGGCACTACATTAGCCTTTTTCCAGTCATCCGGGACTTCCCCCGTTCGCCACGAGTTTTCAAAGATAATGGCCAATGGCTCTGCAATCACAGCCGCCAATTCCTTTAGCACTCTCGGAGGCAACGCGTCCGGCCCCATGGACTTGTGCACGTCCAGCTTTTCTAAATAGTCCCTAACCACCTCTTTCTCCACAGAGGGCTGGCCACCTACTCCCCATGCTGTGATACCCAGAGCAGCAGTCTGGGAGCTGACCTTGTTCGTGAAGACAGAGGCAAAAAAAGCATTAAGTACATTAGCTTTTTCCACATCCTCTGTCACTAGGTTGCCTCCCTCATTCAGTAAGGGGCCCACACTTTCCTTGGCTTTCTTCTTGTTGCCAACATACCTGAAGAAACCCTTCTTGTTACTCTTAACATCTCTTGCTAGCTGCAGCTCCAGGTGTGATTTGGCCCTCCTGATTTCATTCCTACATGCCCGAGCAATATTTTTATACTCTTTTATACTCTCTTTAGTAATGAGAGAGATCTCAATTATAACCAAGCTTTACTGGTGTTTATGAATTGATCAGTGGTACAGCACATACCAGGGCACTGGAGTCACATGGGGGAGAATCAATATATCTGTTTTTGAGAAGGTTTAATGAACAAAGTGATACAAATCCCAGAAGCCACCAGGGTTTCAATATGGGCTGGGATTTCAGCCCTGCAGCCCTGGGGACTGCACTGGTTGGACAGAGCTGGTCTAAGCACCAGGGCAAAGCCCATGAGACGTCGGGAGGCCACTCGTCTGGTTTGAAGCTGCGCGGTCCCAGTTCTGTGGAGCCCTATCCCTGTCCGGCAGGGACCCAGCACTGGACGTGGCTTTGTCTGGTGCAAAAGAAAGAGGAGGAGACTGAGGATGCAGGAGGAAACCTCTGAGGTGGGGGTGGGGCTGGGGGTGGCACCTCCATGCACAGTGATGCAGATGGGTGGTCCACTCACAAAGGCGGTGGTGGGGCCCACACAGGGCAACTGATACTGGTGAGGATGGGCCCAGGCAGGCAGGCATGGGGATGTCCCATGCTTTGTGGAAGCCTCGGTGACCTCCCTAATTAGACATGATGCAGATTTGTATGAAGAACGGGTTGGGGTTTGGCCCAGTGCTGTCCTGACTCCTTTCCGTGGCAATCCCCCTGGGCAGGTCCCCCTCTGTCCCATTGCCTGGTAAAGATCCCGGAAGCAGTGGACTCTGGGAGATTTCAAAAGGCTGCCTGGTGGGACTCATGGAACCACTCTGGCTGGGCCTTGCCCACGTACACAACAGAACAGGTCAGACTGGCACCCGTCAGCACCTCCCAGGAGTTAATTTTGCTGCTATCCAGTCTAATCCCAGTGTGACTTGGCATGGACCTGAGCTGTCTGGAACCCTGTTGTGTGCGGACTGAAGGTGCTCGGGGTCCCACACAATGTTGAGCCCAGTGATCTCCTCTAGTGCAGGCCAGCAGCATCTGAGTTTAACCCCCCATGGAGCAGCACGGGAATTCAGAATCCCTGTGAGAAATTTAATCTCCCTGCTGGGTCTGGGGCCTTTATCAAGGTACTTTTCCCTGCTAATGGACACACTTCATCGGGGGTGGGACTGACACTAGGGTAGCAGCATGGTCTAGCAGTTAGGGCCCTGGATCTGGTCTAGGAAGACCTCAGTTCTGTTCCCATCTACTGATGACCCTGGGCAACTCTCTGGGCCTCAGGTTTCAGAGTAGCAGCCGAGTTAGTCTGTATTCGCAAAAAGAAAAGGAGGACTTGTGGCACCTTAGAGACTAACCCATTTATTTGAGCATGAGCTTTCGTGAGCTACAGCTCACTTCATCGGATGCATACAGTGGAAAATATACTGGGGAGATTTTATATACACAGAGAACATGAAACAATGGGTGTTACCATACAGACTGTAACCAGAGTGATCAGGAAAGGTGAGCTATTACCAGCAAGAGAGCGGGGGAGGGGACGGACCTTTTGTAGTGATAATCAAGGTGGGCCATTTCCAGCACTTTTCAAGAACAGTAGGAGGGGAAATAAACAAGGGGAAATAGTTTTACTTTGTGTAGTGACACATCCACTCCCAGTCTTTTTCAAGCCTAAGTTAATAGTATCCAGTTTGCAAATGAATTCCAATTCAGCAGTCTCTCGTTAGAGTCTGTTTTTGAAGTTTTTTTGTTGAAGAATTGCCACTTTTAGGTCTGTAATCGAGTGACCAAAGAGATTGAAGTGTGCTCCGACTGGTTTTTGAATGTTATAATTCTTGACGTCTGATTTGTGTCCATTTATTCTTTTACGTAGAGACTGTCCAGTTTGGCCAATGTACATGGCAGAGGGGCATTGCTGGCACATGATGGCATATATCACATTGGTAGATGCACAGGTGAATTGGCCAAACTGGACAGTTTCTATGTAAAAGAATAAATGGACGCAAATCAGATGTCAAGAATTATAACATTCAAAAACCAGTCGGAGAACACTTCAATCTCTTTGGTCACTCAATTAAACAAATCAGTAACAAGAACAGCTTGTCACTTCCCCTTCTCCAGGCTGAGGGCAACATATTCATATAGATCGGTCTGCAGCTCTTCTGAGTCAAGCTTCACTGAGCATTTCACAGCTTCCGTTGTGTTAAAAAAAAAAAAAAAAGCTGGGTTTGCAAAGGATTCTGCATCTCAGAAAAGTTTCCCACATCAGGAGGTGTCTGTAAAGAGTTTTATATTTTGCCTCTGTTGCCAAACTGCCAAATTAATTATTTTGTTACAGCATCTCCCATACCATGAAGGCTTTACAGAGCTGACCTGTTCAATGTAACTTTCAGTGAAATTAGCCTGTAATTAAAATCCAAAGTTGTTACCCATTAAACTTGACAGCAATTCCCTACCTTGTACTCCTGGGCAGCTTCCTCTATGGGAACCACCGTGTGAGCTCTGTGAGTCCGGGACAGATGGCAAACCAGACAGATCGAAGTTTCATCCTCTTTACAGAACAGTTTCAGAGCTTCCTGGTGTTCCCCACACACCCCATCTCCTCCTGCTCCCTTCGCTGCCTCATTTGCCTGTAAACTCAGCCGATTGGCGATTTCTACCATGTTTGCCAGCTGCCTGTTGGGCCTGAGGTTTCTCTGTTGCACAGTTTCTCTGCACTGAGGGCAGGCGGTGGCTGTGTCGGGTCCATCCCAGCACTGGCTGATGCAGGCTAGGCAGAAATTGTGCCCACAGTTTGTAATCACTGGGTCCTTAAAATACTCGAGACAGATGGGACATGTCGCTTCCTCCTGCAGACTTTCCACGGGGTTCTCTGCAGCCATGGCTCCCTCTCGGCAGTGTAACCGGGTAAGAACTAAGAAGTTTCAATTTCCTCCTGAGTTCACACTCTGCCCCGCCTGCAGCAACAATTGGGTGTTTCCCTTCCTGGAACTGATGCACACTGTTCGCTGAATTGGAAGGAGCCCACTGGTAACAATTCAGCTGTGTGGGTTTCGTGAAAAATAGACCACTAGTGTTCTGGTCCTGCAGTCAGCCCCCTGTGCTGGTGTGGAGGGTCACCGGGGCTCCACGTGGACATCAGCATCCCCCTGTCCTGATGAGCTTGCAGGAGCAGGGTGGGTCTGTGTGTCTAAGGAGTGATAGTCAGGCTTGGTAGAATTCGTTTTTTAATATAAAATTTTGACAGATGTTTATTTCTAAGCAATTTTTATGCTTATCGATTTAAACTTTCACAAGTGCACAAAAATGTGGGTTTTAAGCATTTTATTCCAATTTTTATCAATTTAAATTTTCATTGGTGGGAAATTTAGGGTGGGATCAGACAGTATTTTAAATATTTAAGGACAGTAGAGACAGATTCAAAAAGTTAAAGCTTCATAATCATTAAAATAGAGATTGTCAACATCACATGTCAAGATATGCAAAGTAAATATTCTTTAATCAATGTCTAATAAGGTCTCATGCAGCATTGTTCTTACTGTGCCTATTGGTAAATTTTAATTATTATCACTGGAAGTATTTTGTCATGGTCTGTGTGTGTAAATCGACATTTGCAGACATCGACCAATAAAGTCTAATCCTTCCAAGTCTAGCGATATGAAATTCACAGGCCAAAACCTTGGTTACACTGGTATCAACATTTCAAAGCCTGATTCTCATGTATACTGAGGCTGGTCTGGCTCAATGTAAAGGAGCCACAGTGTCACCAACACTCATAAGGGGGGAGGGACAGCTCAGTGGTTTGAGCATTAGCCTACTAAACCACAGGTTGGGAGCTCAATCCTTGAGGGAGCCATTTAGGGATCTGGGGCAGAAATTGGGGATTGGTCCTGCTTTGAGCAGGGGGTTGGACTAGATGATCATAGATCCCTTCCAACCCTGATATTCTATGATATTTGGTGTGTTTGTTAAAGCCCCAGCTCCTGGAAGCATGTGATGAGGTGAGACTCTTGGCTTTTGTTTCCTAAACAAAGGAAGTTTTCAGTTTTCTTGGTTGCAGAGAAAAAAACTATACAAACTGTGATCTGATTGCTGGGTGTGTGCGGGGGGAGGCAGAGCCACATAAGGGCCAGGGCGGAAGCCGCATTGTTGCAGAAGATCCTCCCTTGCTTCCCAGGTCACCCTCAGCAGTGAGATATCTTCCAGGATGAACCCAGCCTGTGGAAAATGTGGGGACAGTGTTGAGTATAGGGGCTCCCTGCAGCTGTTGGCTCTCCCCAAGACACAGGACCCCAGAGAACATTACGGCCCTGGAACAATCAGTCATCCCCCCCCCCCCCCCGTCCGTCCGTCCGTGTGGTTACTCACCATTTCGGGGCTCTTATGGGTTATGTGCACTTGTCCTGGGACAGGCAGTTTGTGCTATTGTATGAACTGTGCTTGTCTTTAAGTTCTGCTGAATCATTGCTCTGTCTAGTGGTAACAATGCTGCCTCTGTAAAATGTTGCATTTTGGCTTCACAGATGCAACCTTGAGATCCCAACTGTTCCTGTTATTAACGGCCGAACGGCTGCACAGCCTCAGGAAGCAACTGCGAAGAAGCAAGGACCTTCTGCATGAAGTCATGCCACAGTCCCTTACTGAAAATGAAAAAGTACAGGTGTGACAGGAAAGCGAAAGGAGGGTCCACCAGGAAACTGCGGATCACCAGGAACAAAGCACGGAGCAGCTCCTAAGCATCATGGAGCACCAAGCGGACTCGATGCAGGTGCTCGTAGCACTGCATAGGGAGCAGATCTGTGCCCACCCCCACCTCTGCAGCCCTTGTCCCAAAATTCTTTCCCTTGCACCCCCATGTCACCTCCAACCCACTTTCCCCAACATCTGGTTTCTTATCTCCACCAGCTGCCTCCATCACCTTTACCTTCACCGTCCACCCCTGCAAATTCCAACCCATACCCACTGCACTCAACCCCCATCCCCATGCAGTTTAGCCATCCTGAAGTGCACCACACAGACAGGAAGGCTGAATATGATACCAGAACATATGCAAATCTGAGATTGTTCCGTTCCCCACCCCACGCCCTTCCCTCCTCCCACACAGTACAGATGTACCATGCCATGTGTGTTTCTCCAGCAGTTGTGTTTCTTTTCAATAAATGATTTTTGTTTGGTTTTGGAAACATTCTCTGTTGCATTAATTAAAAGCATGCATCGCCCAGAAAAGCAACAGGCACTGCAAGTCAGTGCATCATATGTAGCAAACACAGATGCCTACTAGCACTGGAACCACTGCACTCCCGTGCAGAGCACCAGACATTACTGGCTTTCAGCATCGAATTGCTGCCTCAAGGCATCCCTAATCCTTGCGGCCCCGTGCTGTGCCCCTCTAATAGCCCTAGTCTCTGGCTGTTCAAATTCAGCTTCCCAGCGCTGAACCTCAGTGGTCCATGCCAGAGTGGAGCTTGTACCCTCCATGTTATGTTCAGCACGTGGCTATAACTGTAGCGATGTTGTCATCGGCCAGGTCCAGCTTCCCATACAGACCGTGCCAGCGGGCCTTTAAACAGCCAAAAGCACACTCCACAGTCATTCTGCACTGGCTCAACCTGTTGTTGAACCGCTCCTTGTTGCTGTCAAGGCTCCCTGTGTAGGGTTTCATGAGCCATGGCATTAAAAGGTGTTAAGGAAAAGTTAGCACATATGACTCCATTTTGGTTTGGGGCCCACCATTGTTTAAATGCCAGCACATCATACACCAGGAGGAGTGATCCTTAGATACTGAATCCCTGTGAAAATCCTCCTCCTTGTCTCCAGCCTGCCTTGACTCCCAGTATCTGTTTTTTGTCAGTCTCTAACTCCCTATCTCTTGGCCTTTGATGTGAGGCCTCCCATCCTGATAATAAAGGTTACTGATGCATGGCTTTAGGACCATGCTGTGTAATTAACATACTGGTATAGCATGAGGAATGCACCAAGCAGGGATAGGTGGTAGATAAGACAAGGGTTTGTTTATTGGCTAAGGTTTCCGATGCACGAGGGCAACATGCTTTGCTAAAAAGTATATAACCTTTGTATAATCTGTATTCAGGGTCCCCCCCTGGCTAGCAGGGGGGCACCACGTTCGAGCGTAATAAACTTAGTGTCTTTTGGGAACTCTGCAGTTGTGGACTTTGTTTATGTGCCTCAGCCTAGATTCGAACTGTGCGTGTCCTATCAGGTATAATTCGCAGCATTGGTGTGCGTGTCCTATCAGGTATAATTCGCAGCATTGGTGTGCGTGTCCTCTCAGGTGTAATTCGTAACAAAGGTAAGCAGTGTCTCCGAGGATCACAATAGGCATTTTGACTTCCCCTTCAGTGATCTTCTGGTCCAGGAAGAAAGTCCCAGCTTGCAGCTTTTTGAACAGGCCAGTGTTCCGAAAGATGCATGCGTCATGCACCTTTCTGGACCTGCCTGCATTAATGTCTGTGAAACACCCACAGTGATCCACAAGCGCCTGAAACCATTAAGCAATACCCCTTGCGATTAATGTACTGGGAGGGTAGATGGTCTGGTGCCAGAATTGGAATATGCGTCCCATCTATCGCCCCTCCACAGTTAGGGTAGCCCACCTGTGCAAAGCCATTCACATCACGCATGTTGCCCAGAGTCACCGTTCTTCTGAGCAGGATGTGATTAATGGCCCTGCACACTTCCATCAACATGAGTCCAACGATCGACTTGCCCACTCCAAACTGGTTAGTGACTAATCGGTAGCTGTCTGAAGTAGCCAGCTTCCAGACTGCAATCGCCAACCACTTCTCCACTGGCAGGGCAGCTCTCAATCTCGTGTCCTAGCACCGCAGGTTGGGGGCGAGCTCAGCACACAGTCCCATAAAAGTAGCTTTCCTCATCAGAAAAGTAGCTTTCCTTTGGGCCCCACACTACAAGAAGGACAAGGAATAATGGTCTCAAGTTGCAGTGGGGGAGGTTTAGGTTGGATATTAGGAAAAACTTGTTCACTAGGAGCGTGGTGAAACACTGGAATGCGTTACCTAGGGAGGAGGTGGAATCTCCTTCCTTAGAAGTTTTTAAGGTCAGGCTTGACAGAGCCCTGGCTGGGATGATTTAATTGGGGATTAGTCCTGCTCTGGGCAGGGGGCTGGACTAGATGACTTCCTGAGGTCCCTTCCAACCCTGAGATTCTATGATTCTATGAAAGTTCTGCAGCCACTGCTCATCATCCCAGACTTGCATGATGATGTGATCCCACCACTCAGTGATTGTTTCCCGAGCCCAAAAGTGGCATTTCACGGTGGTCAGCATGTCTGTGAATGATGCAAGCAATCTCGTGCCGTATGCATTATGCAAGTCGACATCATCGTCGGACTCCTGACTGTCACTTTGTAGCTTAAGGAGTAACTCGACTGCCATTCGTGATGTGCTGGCGAGACCCATCAGCATAGTCCTCACCAGTTGGGCATCCATTCCCGCAGACCGAAAGGGAAGACAGAGCACGCAGGACACAACCCATTGAAAGATGGTGCCAAATGTGGAAGGAAGCACAGGGAGCGCTGGCATGTGAAGCGATGCACGACGGGGCATTGGGACAGGACCTGTGATGGCCCGTGCACCCCTCCCACTTCCCACAAGTCTCAGCATCAGAATGGGAAGAGGTACTCTATGGGATAGCTGCCCATAATGCACCGCTCCAAAAGCCGCTGCAAATGTGGCCATGGCACTGCGGTAGGAGCTGAGAGTGTGAACACACGGCAGCACTTTCCCTGCTGCTGTCTCTGAGGGCGGGTTTAACGCCAGGCGCTCTACCTGTATCTCTTCCTAATTAGGCACTGCCGCGAAAATGTAGCTTGGACAGGCAGCATTGTCTGTTACCCCTGTCGTACGTGAGGATGGTCATATTGGTGAGTCTGACTGCGATGTTCACAAAGGTGTGAGGCAGGGTCTGGCAGGTGTAAAAAAATACACTAAGCTCGCTTCACGCATTGTCATGCTGTGTCTCGGCACAGGGCTGATCTTGCTCCAAAGCATCCAGAAGCAGGGAGGGGCGGTTACCAGACATGCTCTGTATTTGTTTACAAAGCTGCATCAGATGTTTTCATTGGGCACATGCCACCTGGCCCGGCCGTTCCCGCTTTACTCACCTGAGAGCTGAGGCCATCAGAGCTTGGAGGGGAGGTAGGTGTTTACGACAGCCCTGTGTCACAGAGTCACAGGCAGGACTCTGGTGCAGCGTGTGTCCCTTCAGGACACCCTTTCACCAGGGCAAAAAGCTTCCTGGGTTTGACACTGGTGTGCTCAGAACCCCTGTTCACACCGAGAGCTCCCTGCAGGGAGTCCACCTGGATGGGACACCTGGGGACATCTGAGTAATTGGCTGAAAAAGAAGTAGGACTGAGTGGAGTTGTAGGCTCTCAAGTTTTACATTATTTTATTTTTGAATGCAGGTATTTTTTGTCCATAATTCTAAATTTGTAAATTCAACTTTCACCATAAAGAGATTACTTGCAGTAGGTGAATTGAAAAATTGTTTGTTTTTTACAGTGCAAGTATTTGTAATAAAATATAAAGTGCTCACTGTACACTTTGTATTCTGTAAAAACAATGAGGAGTCCTTGTGACATTTTAGAAATTCACAAATTTATTTGGGCATAAATTTTTATGGGTTATAACCCACTTCACCAGATTCATGGCGTGTATTCTGTGTTGCAATTGAAAACAGTATATTTGAAAATGTATAAAACATCCAAAATATTTAAATAAATGGTATTCTATTATTGTTTAACAGCACAATTAATCACGATTAAATTTTTTAATCGCTTGACAGCCCTAGAAGATAGTAATTGTAGTAGTCTCTGTTTACCTGTATCTTGTTAGATTAACAGTGTAACCAAAGGGTTCCTGTCTAGGACTGTATTTTGTTAATTCAGAAGTCAAAAGGAAATATTAACATTTAGATTAAACTTGGGTGTAATAATGTCATTGTATATCTATCTCTGTAAAGTTTGTGGTAAACTGTCTATGAATGGCTTTATGGATAATTACCTTATGTTAATCCATGTAGTTTTATTACCTGTGATGTTTAGGAAATAGGAGGTTACTTCTAAAACCTATTGTTCACCCAAGGACTGTGTGCTGTCAAGAGGCTGCAAAAATGTCTATATAAACTCTTGGGACCTGATCCTTTTATCTCAGATCTTTTTAAACTTTATTTGGGGGGGCGTTGAGTCATAACACTGAGATTTCCAGTCCCATCTGGACCACCCTGATATTGAACATTTGGATATTGGACTAGAACCTTATGAAATGATTCTGAAAAACACTTTTCTCAATTCTAAAGCACCATCTCTATGGTGAAACTGACCTAAGGACTCTATTCATGTCTCTATGTATAATGATCTTTTAACCAATACTGTCTTTTCTTCTTTTAATAAATCTTATTTTAGTTAATAAGAATTGGCTGTAAGCCTGTATTTGGGTAAGAGCTGAAGTATTCATTAACTTGGTGGGTGATGTGTTTGATCCTTTGAGACTGGTAAAATGATTTGTATGATGAACAAGATTTTCAGTAATCCCCATTATATTTAACTGGGCTGTCTAGGAGGGAGCCCAAAGCCAGGTTGCTGTACAGCAGGGGCAATCAATAGGCAGACCGGGGTGAAATCTAGACCACTGGATGCTTTTAAATGGACCCCCAGGATCTTTTTATTTACTTCTTATTATTACTGGGGTTTTTAATGATTACTATTTTCTCTGGAGTCTGGACCTTGACTGTATCTTGAGCAATACATTTTGAACTTGACAAAAAAATAATTGACTAACTGTGCTTTAAGGGAACTGTGTTTTGGCCTCTGTGTAGCCCGGTAAGGTTTTGCAGAAGCTGTTTTGTTGCTGGCTTGGTGAATCTAAAGTATCGGAATAGCCACCAGTTTTGCGGATTGTCGGCCCCATTCTTTGCAGTTTGCTCTAACTGAGCAATCTCAGTGGGTCCCCCCGGAAACACTGGTCACAATTTCATAAATGTCTTGCCTGTGGGAAAAGTTTCATTCAGTGCTCACACCTCATTAAACATCAGAGAATCCACAAAAGTGTGAGAGACTCTAGGAATTGCCTGACTGCAGGAAAAGATTCAATGCGAGCTCACACATCAGTGACCCGTACAACAGAGGGACCTTAAATGTGGGAGAAGCTTCCTTTGGTGTCCTCCGGAATATCAGGCATGAGCAAATCCGCACAGGGAAGTAACCTGAGATGTTTTCAGTGTGGAAAATGCTCTAAGTGGAACTAACACCATGTGGGACATCAGAGACTCCTCCACACAGCAGGGAAATTCTCTCAGGGCCCTGACTAGGTCATAGTAACAAACCCATTTCCTCATTCCCACACACATCAGGGGTGTTTGCTTCCAAGGATCCAGCTGCTCATCGCTGGGGTGAGGATCCAGCAGCAGCCGAGCATCAGCTGGTCAGTGACCCTCTGGCTCTGCCTGGTTTAAGCAAACCCCAGGAAGAAGAGGACAAGCCCCCATCGGCCCCTCCTCCCTGCTGCAGCCCTGGCTGCTGAGCTGATGGGCCACAGGTGGGGGAAGGGAGAGAGAAACTCCTCCAGAGGCTCCCTCTGCCTGGCTGAAGTTCACCCCCCCTCCCTTCCCCTCCCAGCCGGGATCCCCCTTCTATGGAGATGAGAAGGACATTTGGGCCCGGCCCCACCTTCACTCTAGACACCTGTCTCCAGCCCCATCTTCCACCAGCCCCTGGGCTGGGCTCCCGCACTTACCTGGAGTTCTTCCCTGCAGGGCGAGTGTCCCTGGGGGCTGGTAACTCCTCCCCTCCCCAAATCCCCCAGGGCACTGGGCTCTGGGGGAGAAAATATTCAGAGACTAGGAGATGGGTTCTGGGGAGGACACTGGGGATGGAATGGTTGGGTCTGGTGGAGCTAGGAAGCAGGGGGAGCTGGGTGTTGGGCTATCGAGTGTTTGGGGATCATGGGATAAGTGCAGAGGGAGAGCACAGGGGCAGAGAGGTGCTGCCTCTCCTCACTCACCCCCTCTGCCCCTTCTCCCTGCCCCCTTTGTATTGAGACAGTGCCACTGAGCAGGGCTGATTCCCACAGGACCCTTTGTGGCAGGCCTGGAGATCCCACCTCTGCCTCCATAGCATCACCCTCAGTGGTTTCTCTGTGGTAGGAAATGTGGTTTATTAGCCTTATTGGTTTACTGGTTTATGTGGCTGATTAGCCAGCCCATCTCTGTGATCCTCCCCCAGGTTTCCTGGTGCAAACTATGTGACGCTGGCAGACCAGATGCACCAGCTCATGCCAGAGCCCTAGGCCAGTTCACTTGCGTATTAGGCTACATTAAAGTGATTTGGTGTTTAAACTTCATGACAAGTAATGGGATGTTACTTGCATTGATTTCACTTATCTTTATCCTCTTATGATGTGGTAGTGAACGTTTCCATTGTGTATACCCCTGTAACTAAATTGCCCATCCAACGAGAAAGAAGCCTTGTGGAATGCAAGTGAAGAACGTTAACAGAAAAGTGCTAATTTCAAAGCAAGTGAACGTTGTGCGTCAGGATCGGAGGTCAAAAACTCAAAATATGTTCTTTACTCTCCGCCATCAGAGGAAAAGCCCACGTCGGTAGTGACCCAGTCTGCCTCTTTTCTGTGAGAGGAAGCCGTGAGTATGGATTCAAGGAAAAGTCCTTCATTTCTGGACTGTGTGGACTCTTACAGGGAACAGTACTGACTACAAAGCGGAGCTCCCCAGGGACAATGGGGGTACTGTGAAAAAGCTTCTGGGAACTGGTAGTTTATTACATCACTGCCACCATTTGGAATGACAAACTGTGACTCATCTGGGCCTATATTGTCCCTGCTTTAACCTCTCCATAACTCTCCTTAGCGAATGATCCTTTAGTGAGTTTACTATAGAATTGTCTCCCAGCCTTGTCTTTGGTGTCAGATCTAGGGTACCACTTGATGTGGGGTAAATGTCTGGTCTCCTGGGACTGGGAGCAGCCTGATGTGATGTGATTTTTGGTGTAAGCGACCTTTTATCACAAAATCCTGATTCTCTGGGTAACAAGACAGACTGGAGAGTCAAAGGGAAGCGTCTGGAGTCCAGGATAAGACTGGGATAATGATCCAAGAGTTCACATTGGTCATTGGCTTGGTGAAATCTAATGACAGAATGCACCACCAGGTTGGGATGGCTGCCTAGTTTTCTGCCAGTCTGCCCAGACATCGGCACTCATAGCTGTAAAGCACTTGAGAGAGCTTGACAAAGTGGCTGCAGCTCACAGAGGGGCGTGCACAGCTGGGAGGCGGCGATACAGGGGACAGCCAGACCCCTGGCGCCTGCGCTCAAGCTCTCCTCCCTCCACCAATCCCTCACCGGGAGGCAAGCTGGACTTGGGCTCTCCTTCCCTCCCTCCCCCGATAGCTCAGTGGTTTGAGCATTGCCTGTTAAACCCAGGGTTGTGAGTTCAATCCTTGAGGGGGCCCATGCGGGATCTGGGGCAAAAATTGGGGATTGGTCCTGCTTTGAGCAGGGGGTTGGACTAGATGACCTCCTGAGGTCTCTTCCAATCATGATATTCTATGATTCCTAAGGAATCCTGCACTGGGAGGTGGAACAGCAGCGAGCGTGGCAAGGGGGCACGAGGTCTGCTGTGATTCTGGAATTTTCCTCTCTCTAAATTTAAACTACGTCATCTCTGTCTCTGCCATTTTGGTCCACCATAGTGGATTTTCTAAATGTAAATGATCATTAATTTCTACTTATTTAGAGCCTTAATCTTAAAACTAATGACTGTTTTATGCCCATCAAAGGGTCCTGATACCATCACCATGTCAACTGGGAGAGGTGGAATTTTTCTGCAGTATTTAAATCCTAAACATTCAGAGCAAAAATCTCTTGCTCTAGGCTCACAGCCAGCTAAATTGCATGAATGCTCCTGAATCACAAAGAGAAAGACACCAGCAAATCTGCCAAGCCCCCATGCTTGAACCCCCAAAATATACAATCTTGCCCTGCCCAAGTCAGAAGCCTGACCCTGTGTAATTTTATTACCCCGTCTGTTCCTCCCTCAGTGCGGAGAGGACACGCACTGGCCTTTGAAGCCTGAGCTGAGATTTCCCAAGCACTTCAACCAAAACACACTGCTTTAGGTAAAATATAAAACAGATTTACTAACTCCAGAAAGATCGGTTTTAAGCGGTAGGCACAATAGGTCAGAGATCGTTGCGAAATAAAATAAAAAGTAAGCGTGCAGTCTAAATCTTCAGCCTTATTACACTAGGCCAGCGGTCCCCAACCTTTCTTCTGGGAATAGCATATTGCTATTCCCAGAAGACTGTGGCAGGCGCCAGACACCCCACTGCCGAAAAGCAGCAGTGGCAATAAGCGTCGCCACCAAAATACCGCTGAGAAGTGGCAACGCTTCTCGGTGGCATTTTGGCGGCGGGGTGTCCTGTGGGCACACAAAAATGCCCCGGCGGGCGCCAGAGCACCCATGGGCACCGCATTGGGGACCCCTGCACTAGGCAGTATTGGGATCAAGTACTTTTTGGATCAAGCCGTTTTTCCTCACCCCACTGGTCTTGTCAAGTCTTGGTTTTCCCATCATTCTTGTTGCTTCTGGCATAGGTGGAGGCGGCGAAAGGTAAAAGCATGATGCCACTGTCCCCTATTTTATATCCAGTCCATGTTCCCGGAAAACACTAGCCCGAGACATTTCCTGGTGGGCTTTGCTGAGTCACAGAGTTCAGTTGAGCAATCCTCCATTATGTGATGCTTGCACAGCTCTCTTACAGATTTCTAAATCCCTTCTTTACAACTCCCCTGCTGATTAATGGTCATTTAACACCCTCCTGGGAGTGGATCACCTTCTCTGTTGTCCCTGGAGAACTGGCACTCCGCGACTCTCAAACTTACAACATATTTCAGTAACAACCATACAGCAGAATCTAATAACTTCATACACATGAATGCTATATAAATTTTAACAGAACAGAGCAGCAGCTGTGTTAGTCTGTATTTGCAAAAAGAAAAGGAGGACTTGTGGCACCTTAGAGACTAACCAATTTATTTGAGCATAAGCTTTCGTGAGCTACAGCTCACTTCATAGCTCACGAAAGCTTATGCTCAAATAAATTGGTTAGTCTCTAAGGTGCTGTCAAGGTTCCTTTCCCACTCTGAACTCTAGGGTACAGATGTGGGGACCTGCATGAAAACCTCCTAAGCTTACTTTCAGCAGCTTAGGTTAAAACTTCCCCAAGGTACAAATTAATTTTACCCTTTGCCCCTGGATTTCCACTGCCACCACCAAACTTTATCTGGGTTTACTGGGAAACGTAGTTTGGACACATCTTTCCCCCCAAAATCCTCCCAACCCTTGCACCCCACTTCCTGGGGAAGATTTGGTAAAAATCCTCACCAATTTGCATAGGTGACCACAGACCCAAACCCTTGGATCTTAGAACAATAAAAAAACATTCAGTTTTCTTGGAAGAAGACTTTTAATAGAAGTAAAGGAATCACCTCTGTAAAATCAGGATGGTAGATACCTTACAAGGTAGTTAGATTCAAAACATAGAGAATCCCTCTAGGCAAAACCTTAAGTTACAAAAGAGACACACAGACAGGAATAGTCATTCTATTCAGCACAACTCTTCTCAGATTATGATTTCTTTAAATGGCTAACACATACCTAGCTAGATTACTTACTAAAAGTTCTAAGACTCCATTCCTGTTCTATCCCTGGCAAAAGCAGCATACAGACAGACAGACAGAGACTCTTTGTTTTTCTCCCTCCTCCCAGCTTTTGAAAGTATCTTGTCTCCTCATTGGTCATTTTGGTCAGGTCCCAGCGAGGTTACCTTTAGCTTCTTAACCCTTTACAGGTGAGAGGATTTTTCCTCTGGCCAGGAGGGATTTTAAAGGGGTTTACCCTTCCATTTAAATTTATGACAGGTGCCACAAGTACTCCTTTTCTTTTAACAAAACAGTGCATTTCAGCAAATCATGATTTTTCATATGACCTCTTACATGGCATGCTTTGTATGCAATATCATAATTATATGATGGTCAATATGGGGGTTCCCGAGTGCTGCTTTGAGGTACAGAGTACCCCACACACCTTTTTACATATTTCATAACCCTTAATCTCCGTACCCTACAAAGCAGCAAACTATCAGACACTTTCTCACCCTGTGTACAAGGTATTAGGGAGTCTGAACAAAGTCAGTTCAGGTGGAACTGGGAAGAGAAACCAGGTCTCCAATACAGAAAGCCCAGGTACAAGCCATTTATTCCTACTGCCTTTTGGGATGAATGGATGAAATAGATAGGATCGGTTACCCGTCACTACCCACCACTGTACCGTGGCCCTAGGAAGAGAACGCTGGAGCTCTGACCTCTAATATTCTAATGTGTCTAGTAAGCATTTGGGTACTTGCTGGCAGTGTGTGTCAAGTCCCGCTCTGGTGCTTGGCCTCAGAAATAAAGGCAATTCCTACTGAAGTTCAAGTAGTGGTGGGGGGGGGGGTGCTGGGGACCTGGGAGGCCATGCTACAAACCCTGCTGCTGTGTGAGTGGGGATTGAGTGGTTCCATTTGCTAGATATTTTTGGGTTATTTTTTAAAATAGTGTAATTAGTTACTGTTGACTGTGAGGGGATGTGCGATAAAACCCAGGTATTCTAGATTGTGAACATCCGTCACACACGGGCAGGTTTGGAAGCTGAGAAGTAAAATGACTAAGCCAGCTCTCTCCAGAGCACAGCTGGACAATTCTTGACCTACATGTTTATATAAAGCACATAACTCAGAGTGCAGGATGGATAGCAACATATTACAGTGAGGTCCAAGTGATCATACTGACATACCCAGATACCCTCACTGGTGTTGGGTCGACACAACCAATTTGGGGAGGGGAAATCCCAGCTGGGAACTTAAAGGGAAACTGACTAGGAGAATGTTTTATGTTTAATTTACCTTAAAAGTAAATTAAATAGTCTTAAAAGGACCTGAGAGGGAACTTTCATAACCAGACCACAAAAACATCCACACGTTTGGAGAAGTGTTGTTCTGAAAGGTGCCAAAGTGGAAATACTGTCCATGAACTAGGGGGTGAAATTAATGTTACAGTCTCACTTTCAGAAACATTTTATAGATTTCCAGGTCACGCTCGCATTGTCTTGCCTGCTTCATTTAATCCAGTTTTATGCATTGTTTTCTCTAGCACTCGTTCTCCATCTGTTTATTTCTCTGAGTGTCCCTAACTCTATTTTAGTCCATGTCACTGATCATTCTGACTCAGGCCCCCAGATCTCTCTGCTGAATTTATCCCCTCCCCTCTAGCTGCCACCTGAGCATTTCCCTTCTCAGGATTGTTTTGCCTTCACTATTCTCATTTCAACTTCCCCCACACTTTTTCTGTTTACTGTTGTTTTACTTTATTTTAATCTTTTCCCATTTCATTTCTTCTCTCCCTTCCGGTTAAACCTGCCCGGTGCCTAATTCCCCCCCTCTGCAAAGCTCTTCATTCAGATGACCTCTCCCAACTCCTTCCCACTGCACCATCCCTTCCCTGGTGGCCTGTAGGTCAGACTCCCCAGGCCCTGGGTCTCCCTCTCCTAGACTCCCTGCTGGTGCAGAGGCTCCACCTTCTCCCTACCCCTTCCCCCCCCATCCTAATTAATAACTGTGTCCCTGCCACCCCCACATCTGCCCATTCCCAGCCCAGCTGTTAATTCTGCCCCTCAATTGCCACGTCACTTCTGCACCTGACCCCAAATTAGTTCTTCACCCCTCCCCTTCCCATTGCTGGTGCTGCATAGAGATCAATGGCTGGGTAGACAGGAGCCCTACAGGGGCATAGAGAAGCCAGAATGCTGCTGAGTAGATGGGAATGCTCAGGTCACAGAGATTAGGATCACTGTGGCTAGAGAAACCCCCTTTTTCTATGCCCAGGGTGTGTTCCCCTGCATGTTTCCAGGACACTGTCTGACCTAGGATCCCCAGAATCCTCCTGGATCAAATGAGATTGGCTTTTCTACCTCAATCACTGAATGGTCTCTATGATTTCACAGTCCAGCGGCTGCAGGAGTTGAGGGGTGAAGCAACCTTGCTCCAGGGTAGTAGTGATGGCATGAGAGAAAGTCCACCAGAGGAGGTCATAGAGACTAGATTGTGAGAGGCTACAGAGGCTGATTTCAGGGTCCCCAGTGGGATATTTCCTCCCACTCCCCACCCCATCCCTGAGTGTATCAGAGACACAGGCTGAGCTGGGATTCCTGCCCCAACCAGAACCAGGGTTGGAGTCTCTCCCTAGGGACAGAGCCCGGCGGGAAAGTGAAGATCTGGGCCCCATCATCAGCATCGATAAATGTCACCTGACCCCTATCACAATCCAGACAAACCTGGATGCTGTTGGGGAATTGGCTCAGGGGCAGGGAAGTCTCCTCAGGGGAAGTGAGAGCCCGGAACTTACCCAGCCACAGCCCCACAGCCCAGATTCCCTCATCAGGGCTAAGGTTAATCCGTCCTTTCCTCATCATAGACGCTCTGGCCACCCCCACAGCCCAGCATTCCTCACCCCCCACATCCACCTCCACTTCCCAGCAATGTCTCCCCGAGGTGAATCCCTCACAGCCCAGCACACAGGCCCAAGAGTCAAATCTCTCTGCGTTCTTGGGCATTTGACTCGGTTTGTATCCCCATCTCACATTTTTCCGATCCTCAGACAGGACGAGGATGGGATGAGCCGTGTCTGGATCCAGAGTCACATTCGCTAGGGAGAGAGAATCAGAGCGTTAGGGGCAGAGCTCGGCCCTGGGGAGGCTGGGGTCATTTCTCACACTCCCCAGCAGCACCGTCCTGACTGGGACAGGCCTGGGTCCCAGGGAGCTGCCTCTGTTCTGGGCACCTGAGACTGAGCAGGGATGTCACTTCAGTTCCTCAGTCCGTGTAATGGGACCCTCTTCGTTAGATTTTCATTGGATTGCTGAGGCTTCAGCTCCCTGCTCCCCCTGCTGGGGCTGCTCCATTCCCAGCATCAGAGACACAGCAAGGAAGGTTTTAATGAGGAGGGAGCAGAGGAGGCAGGTACAAGCTTTAAACCCCAGAGGGAAACTCCCACCCCAGTGAAGCCTCCACTCCCAGGCCAGGGAACAGAGAGGGAGCTGCAACACAGGGGAAGAGCCAATTAAGACCAGAGTGTAGGAGGTAGAATTGGGTGGGGTACTCCATCACCAGCCCAAAGAGAGGGGAGGAGCTGCCAGCAGACAGAGCATCTCCCCAGTTCATGAAAAAGTAAGGAGCTCTAATGGGAGAGCCCATCCCTGCCCAAGATGCGTTAGCCCATAGGGGAGAGATCGCTCTACACTGTCCTCTCAATTTAGGATTAAAAAGTCCTGTGGTTTTCTATGAAAATGCCACAGTCTGAGTTAAGGGTGTTTGGATGTTGCTCAGGGAGAGCGTTTCTGGTCATCAGCCTGGGCCTGAACTCGGCACCAAGAAGGGTGTCAGGATTGCTTGTGTGACTTCAGCTTGGGATCTTCTTAGTGGTTTTATATTTGGGGCTGTGCGGTCAAGTATGGTGTTGGATTGGTTTTTAACTTTAGCTACAATTTCATGAAAATGTTTTCATGGGAATTTTCTGATCATTTAAAGACAGTCTCCAGCTGTAAACTCACCCTGTCTGTGTGCTCCTAGGGATTCCCCAATTTGTGTCTCCAGTGCAGACGGCAGAGTGTCTGGAGGGAGAAAGGAGAAAAGAGATGAGATTTCAGACTCTCATATTTATAACAGCATCCCCACTCTGAACTCACAGAACCATGTTTTAATTATGGCAGAGGCCCAGAGACACACTCAGGTATTAATCTGAAACCATCTATTTCCTCTCTCATTCAGGCATCTCCCAGCAATGGAACCAACATCCATGAATCCTCACAATCATCCCAGGACACACAATCTGTAAGTGTGATTTACTTTTCCCCTCATCACCCCTCCCACCCTTTAGACTCCAGTTGGTTTGTCTCGTTCACTTACTGTCTTTTGTCGTAACCTAGACCCAGAGCTTGTAAAGACTTTGGTATAAAAATAACTTTACCCACTTTAGACCCTTTGACACTAACGGGACATTGAGAGTTTCCTAAATCCTGGCTCTAATTGTGAGCTGTTGGGTCTGTCTACTCAGAGTCTCTACGGAGAGCAGCACGACAGGGCCTCGTCCTCCACAGGCAGAAATAGGAATAATAATAAAATCACTTTATCAGTGTGGAAACTGAGGCAGGGGGAAGGTTGGCTCCATGGGCCAGATTCACCCTTGTACCGACAAAAGGAGAGAGGGGAGGGGCCATTTGTGACTCTGCTGTTCACTGGCTGCAGGGGCCGGTGCAGACCTTGGCCCAGGCTGAGGAAGTTCTGAAGCCAGCCAGAGCTACCTCCCTCTGACAGTGGCCCCCGTGTGCCTTGCCCAGCGGGCAGAGTGTCAGAGGCCCAGCTTTACACTGCCCACCTCCCTCCGTCCCTCATCCACCTGCCCCATTCCCAGCCCTCTCAGGAACCCGCCTTGTGCCTGCAGCTGCTGGGGAGGAGGCACAAGAAGCTCCTGTGCTGGAGGGATCCCTCACCGTGGGAGAGGGGCTTTCTCCTTCCCTACCGCCCATTTGGCCATGACTAGCTACCACACAGGACCCGGGCACAGTGATGGGCTGGATCCAGCTTTAACAAATGACCTTTAATTTAGGGTCTAGATTTTGGGTGCCGACCTTTAGGCCCCTGGGGCCTGGTTCTCAGAGGGGTTGGGCACTTGCAGCTCCCACTGACTCCCCCTGCAGCTGTGGAGGCTACACGGCTCTGGAGCACCTGCCCTGCAGCTCTCTAGCTGGGAGAGAGAAACCCAGGTGCCCCAAATTAGGCCATTTTGGGGAATTTGGGACTGAATGCTGTGACCTTTGGTAAATCATGAATTCATGTGAGACTTCCTGATGCCTGGGTCCCTGCTACATCTGCTCCATTTGTCTGCTTTTCACTAGTTATTAAGTTAAGTATTGAGAATTGGTACAAGGGTCATTTCTTATACATAAATTTGACAGACCGAGACTGTGCTGACTGACTTGGCTTTGGCCTGGTGAGCAATTTGCTTGACATAAGGGAAATGTTGCCTTAAGTGACTTTGTTATTAAGCGATGTGTTCAATCGTTGCTATGTGGGACAAAGATGTTTTGAGCATACCATGTGTTAAAGACAGCAGACACCCAAAATGTACCGCCCAGGAGTAGTTAGCAAAGTCCAAAAATCCCTGTGCAGAGAACAGGGTCAAAGTGACCTATGCATAATCAGTGGCAATAAACCTATCAGAAAAGAGAACAACATGGAAATAGCTTGTATAGCAAAAGCCCTGCCAATTAAAATGTTCATGCATGTTTATTGTATGAGTTAGTTATAGAAGATGCTTATCTTTGATTGTTACAAATATTGATTGAAAAAACTAATAAATATCTAATGTGGATCTGTAAAGAGGAATCTGAACATCACAGGAAATTCTCTGTGACCCACCTATGCCCCAGAAGAAGGTAACTGGCCAATACTTCTTTCAGTATGTCTGTAATTTCTTACTTTAATAGTAATTGTAATGGCAAGGCATGCTTTTGGTACAAATAATTAAATAGATCCATCATCTAATTATCAACCAATTGGCCAGACCCATTCTATTCCCAGTCTCAGCGGCTCATCCCAATTTCCCCTCCTAGATCCCTTCTCAGTACCTTTGAACTTCCTCAGAGTATCCATTAGAGCAACAATTTTCTGGGAAAAATCACCGAGTCTTAATTCTAGATTAGTAGAAATCTCCTCTGGCTGCTGGAACTTCCCCTTCGCAGACCTAGAGAGAAACGATTTCACATGGTTATATTTCATTTATTGACTCAAATTCTTGGTAGTGAATCACTGTTCTAATGGGTCTGGAATTAGAATTCCTCTACTGCTCCCAGCCTCAGAGCAAGGCCTTGGCAGTGAAACCTTCCCCCGCCAAAGGTCCCATTATTATTCTTCAGCTCTGGCCTGGAGAGTCCAGCTCTGGTGACAAAAGGGGAATTGAGTCTCCATGGCCAATTCACTCCTTGCCCTCCATGAGGGACAGGAGCTTCCCAGGTGAAGTGTTGTAGAAATCTGTCCACTAGGAACTAGACAGATACCAACTTCCCCCTCCCCAGCTCATTCCACACAGGTCTCCAAATAGTCCTCAGGTGGGAAAGACTCTTGACCACTGCTGCCTTGGGCTGAATGGTAACCAGGGCCCCAGTAGTGACAGGCCCACATTCCATCCGCACAATCCTGGGGCAGCCAGTCCCCCAGGGACGTGACATCTCTAGGAAACACTGGAGGTCAGTCTTTCCCAATGAATGGATAATTCCAGAGTCTTCTATAAAAGGGTGAGAACCTCAAGATGAAGCTGATCAGAGATATTTGTATCTAAAACAACATGATCTTCCCCACCCATTTGGCTGTAGAGCCCTGGGGAGAGGCAGTGGTAACATCATCTCCAAGCTCTTCCCCTCACACTTAGCAATGCTGGGAGAGTAAGAGAGAGCCACGTACCTGATCAAGGTGCTTCTGACATCCTAGAGGAGAGAAAGAGAGAGAGGGAATTTTAGTCCCACCTGACACACTTAGAATTCCAGAAGAAGGGATTTAGCAACTATGGGGAAAAGAGGCTGTGTTCTGGCCGCAGGGCCATGCGTTAGCTGAGGTAATGAGGCTTTTCCATCTTTTACATCACAGTGTCTGTAACTTTTCAAAACTAGTAGTCATTCACATCTCTGCAATACACATTGAGTTACACAGTGATCTCTGACTGCTGGACGGCCATGCCCATGTTTTAGGAGCAGTCTTGTCCCTGTGTTGGGATCTGGAGTATTTCTAACTCAGTCTCACCAGCAACAATTCAGTCACTGGCTTCTGACACTTCCCCTCCAGCTCACGGATCAGGTCACTGAGACGGGAAATTTCCTCAGATAGTTTGCTGACACTTTCATTCTGTATCTTCACAATCTCCTTGTCCAGTTTCTCCAGCTGAGCCTGCAAGAGTCGCTCTTGTTCCTCCAGGAACTGCCGCAGTTGCTGGAATTCAGACACAATCTTCTGTCTCTCTGTTTGTGTATTTCTCTGTGAAGGAAAATAGGGAAAGGGCTGGTCAGGGACATGGATGGAGCCTGGGGGCCTTTCATAGAGCACTGAGTGTGTAGGAGGGAGAATTTTTTTCCAAATTCTAAGTCATCTGACTCTGAACAATCCTGTGGTTACTAGAGAGAAAATTATCTCACATCTTTCCATTTGGTTCCAGAATCTCTTAACGGGACATTTCTATGTCTGACATGCTCTGAATAGCACGTTATCGATGGCCTTGGAGATGGAGATCCAAAGCAGCGGGAGGTGAAAATAAGAAAATACTAAGGACTGTAAGACAACACATCTGGACAACACCCTCAGGCATAAAAGGTGAATTACAGGAATGGAGAGATTGTCAGAGCACAACGGGACTGTAAGTCAGAAATGAGCAGAGGGATAATTGTTTAGTCAAGTAACCAAGACTTCGCAGCCTGGGATACATGTCTCTTTTTAAGCTGGAACTCAAAACAGTAAACAAAGATTGCACAAGGGGATTCCTCAAGATATAACTGAACATCCCCCAAACTCTGAGCTAACAGACGATGAAAACTGTGACACTGAGGTGTGAATGTGTAACAGCGGGGGTTTGTTTTAGTGCACTGGATTTTCTAATTCAAAATTCTGTTATTTCATTAATGTAAATTGTTTCCTATGA
Source organism: Lepidochelys kempii (assembly GCF_965140285.1). Lineage (NCBI taxonomy): Eukaryota > Metazoa > Chordata > Testudines > Cheloniidae > Lepidochelys > Lepidochelys kempii. Next base: position 44,802,990 of record NC_136393.1, on the reverse strand, counting down.
AGAGAGTTTAATTAAGCTAACAGTAGTTAATATACAATAGATAAGAATAATAGTTACAGTAGCTTATGGCAATGGGTTTCAACCTGTGGTCCATACAGATAATAGATTTCCAAAGGGGTCTCTGCACCCCTAATTCAAAATCATCAAATGCAAAAAGGTTGAAACCCACTGGTTTATGGTGTAGGCCTAACTTGTAATTTCTGCTAAAACAACTAATTTTTATTTACTTGTGATTATTCCCCACTTAATGGATTTCTGCTTTACCCCCAACTGATTGAGATAAAACATAATTGGGCCTCTAGATTGTCCGTGCCTCTCATTATTGCTCTGGTTCAGAACGCCCCTCCATCTGGTTCATTGCAAATGCAGGTTAAGAATGACAGGCACCTACCAGATACTCCCGGCTTCTCTTCTCTCCACTCACTTTAAATCCCAGAAGCATTTCTCTCTCTTCCCTCAGCGTCTTCAAATGGGCCTGAATCTTTTCCTGAAGAAACAGAAACTGATTTGAGTGGTGTTACTGTTTGTTAGGAGTGAGAGTGTGGGTGGGACCTTTTCCAACACAAGCCAACACTCTATTGATGACTGGAGAACGCAGTAGGTTCCCGACATCAGAGATACCAAGGAAGTGAAGTCATATTAATGGACGCTGGGAGTGTTTCATTTTCAGACTCCCTGAAAATTTTTTGACCTTTCCCCCCCCCATTGATTTATACCAACATGACTCTGGCATCACATCCTTGGATTTTTCTTTCACTGTGTGAAATATTCTGTTTTTGAGGAGGCTTAACACTCAAAGTGATACAAATCCCAGAAACCTCCAGGGTTTGAAATATGGTCTGGGATTCTCAAAGGAGCCTGATTTCCACTGAATTTCAGCCCTGAACCCCTGGGGACTGGACTGGTTGGATAGAATTGGCTTGGGCATCTGGGCAAACCACAATAGATGTGTTCATTTTTCTCAAGAACACCTGGGGTTGCCCTAGCTCTGTCCTGGACCCTTACAGAGGCAGGGCTGGGTACCTGTTCCCCAGCTCCCAGAAGCAGAGAGTTCGAGAGATTTCAAAATGCCGCACTGTGGGAGAGCAATGGAACCATTAATGGAACCACTTTGGCTAGTTCTTCGGCCTGACATTGGTCACCGCCGCCCAGGGGTTAGTTTTGCTGCAACCCAGTCTAATCCCCATGGTATTTGGCATGGACCTGCACTGTCTTGAGCCCTTTTGTGTGAGGACTCAAGGTGCTTGGAGTCCACAGGGTGTTTAGCCCAGTGATCTCCTCTAATGCAGGCCGGTAGCATTTGAGTTTAACCCCTCATGGAGCAACACAGGAGTTCAGAATCCCAGTGGGAAACAACCTCTCCCTGCTGGGCCTAGGTCCTGTATCAAGGCATCTTTCCCTCCTAATGGCCTTTCTTAATTATTGCTCGGTCAGGAAACAGCTATATCGGATTACTCCCAGTTTTGGGTGATGGAGGTTTGGCAGAAAATGGTCCCACTCTCGAGAGTGGCAGGTTCTCTGAAATACTCCAGACAGATAGGACAAGTAGGTTCATGCTGGAATTTCTCCACAGGCTCCCTCTGTGGAGAGCTGGACTCAGCCCTGTGGGACAGGAGTTACCACTCCTGTCCCCACAGGGCTGCCCCTCCACACCAAGCCCACAACCCATCTACATCTTCCCACGACTCACTGGTGGGTGACAAGCCACCATTTGGGAAACAGCACCCAAAGGGGTCTCAACTCCCTAACCCTGATTCCGAAGTCCCCCCCAAGCCCACAGGAGGGAGGAGAGACTGGGCCATGGACTCCCCCTCATGCCTGCTGCCACTCCATCACCTAAAACATTCCCCATAGAAAAGTACAGGCAATTAAGTCTGCACCATGGAAAATGGACAGGTTTGAAATATGGATGACCTATTGCGACTGCCAGTGCATGAAAACGCAACCCTCTTTAATTGTCCCCCGCTCCCAGCCCTGGTTCTTTCTTTATCCACTTGCTACATATTGTCCTCATGGGACTGGGACTGTGGGCTCTTTGCCTGACTTTGTCTGTACAGAGCCTGGCACAAAGGGGCCCTAATCCCTCATCGGGGCCTGGAGATGCTACCGCAGTAGAAATCAGGACATTCTATTGGTTATGAATTCTTATTATTGTTATTGATGTCAGCATGGAAACCTTTATGGCCACAAGGTTCCCACAAATTTCCAAACTGAAAATTGCAAGATGGGGACTTGTGGCACCTTAGAGACTAACCAATTTATTAGAGTATAAGCTTTCGTGAGCTACAGCTCACTTCCTCAGATGCATATCGTGGAAACTGCAGCAGGCTTTATATATACACAGAGAATATGAAACAATACCTACTCCCACCCCACTGTCCTGCTGGTAATAGCTTATCTAAAGTGATCATCAGGTGGGCCATTTCCAGCACAAATCCAGGTTTTCTCACCCTCCACCCCCCCACACAAATTCACTCTCCTGCTGGTGATAGCCCATCCAAAGTGACAACTCTTTACACAATGTGCATGACAATCAAGCTGGGCCATCTCCCGCACAAATCCAGGCCCTCTCACATCCCCCCCACCCCCATAGAATTTGTGTGTGTATGGGGGTGGGGGGGATGTGAGAGGGCCTGGATTTGTGCGGGAGATGGCCCAGCTTGATTGTCATGCACATTGTGTAAAGAGTTGTCACTTTGGATGGGCTATCACCAGCAGGAGAGTGAATTTGTGTGGGGGGGTGGAGGGTGAGAAAACCTGGATTTGTGCTGGAAATGGCCCACCTGATGATCACTTTAGATAAGCTATTACCAGCAGGACAGTGGGGTGGGAGTAGGTATTGTTTCATATTCTCTGTGTATATATAAAGCCTGCTGCAGTTTCCACGATATGCATCTGAGGAAGTGAGCTGTAGCTCACGAAAGTTTATACTCTAATAAATTGGTTAGTCTCTAAGGTGCCACAAGTACTCCTTTTCTTTTTGCGAATACAGACTAACACGGCTGTTACTCTGAAAGATGGGGACTGTCTCCCCGTGTCCTCAGGAGATGTGGAAGAGGGACAATGCCGGTCACAGGGTGGCTGGCCGGCCCTAGAAAGAGAGAGAAGTCTCAGCCCCACCTGCAAGAAACCAGTTCTCATCCCCAGGTGGGGAGAATGAAGGAGCAGTGACTGGGGGAGAGGGGAGTGTCATGTAATCCAACCAGGCCTGGGGTAGGTAAAATAGAGGGAGGAGACCCATGGAGAAGGCAGAGGAGGCCTTGGGATCTTGTTCAGGGTGATTAGGCCAAACTCCAGACTAGAAGTCTTGGGAGTCACTGCTGGGAGAGCAGGGGTGTTACTGGCCACAGAAAAGCCTTCGTGGATTATTTCTGGGAACCTCAGAGGGAAAATGAGGTAGGGCAACCCCATGCCATGAGGGGACAGTCTGGAAACAATGACCCTGCTACAGTGCCCCATTGCTCTGTTGCCCCCTTCCACCCAATCCCTGCTTCCTGCAATCCCATCTCTAATTATATCAAGCAGACTTGCTAGGGTTTGCAAGATGGGAGCGCCACTCCTGTGTGCCTCCCGCTCCCCAAGTTTCATGAGGGTCAGGCTCTCTTCTTCTCCGCGTGAGGAGCTCTGCAGGAAAAGGGCGAAGGGGATGTCTGCCAAGAGGACAGCCCCAGCTGCAACCTCCTGCTGCCTCAGCTCTAAGGAGGAGGAGCCCAGACATGGTGTTTATAGCTTGGGGAAGGGCTGGAAGTGGGAAGGGCAGAGAAGGGGGGTCATTCAGTGCCCAGGACTCTGTGTATGGGGAGCAGGAGGGGTGGGGTGCAGTGTGGGTTCCTCACTCCCCCTCACTCCAATGTGTAAGCCTTACTTAGGATGTTTATCAAGGACTAAAATTCTCCATCTGCATGAGTCTTTGGAGGATTCCCAGTTGCTGGGAAACCTACTTAAGCCTGAAACCCCTCATTCCTCTCCAATGGAGTTCACTGAGTGGCTGTCTGGGGCTAAAGGAAACTCTAATGCTGGGGGAAGGTGAATTCCCCAAGGCTCTGGTTATAAAAATAACAGTTGGTGATTTCCTACCTTGAATTCTTCGGCAGCTTCCTCTGCAGGAATCACAGTGTGATCTTTGTGCTCCTTGGATCTGTCACACACCAGGCAGATGGGGATTTTGTCCTCTTCGCAGAAGAGTTTGAAAGGCTCCTTGTGTTTCTCACACAGTCTCTCTGGTGCTGGTTCTCTCCCTGTCTGCAACCTGAGTTTTCTGGCTGCTTCCACAATATTCCTGAGCTGTCTGTTCAGCCTGAGGTTCCTCTGGGGAAAGGTCTTTCTGCACTGAGGGCAGGAGATGTGTGTAGCGAATCCCCCCCGGCACTGGGTGATGCAGGCTCGGCAGAAACTGTGATCACAGCCTAGAGACACTGGATCTTTAAAATACTCCAGACAGATGGGACAGGTCAGTTCATCCTGGAGAGTTTTTGCTGGATTTGCAGCAGCCATGGCTTCTAGTGCTGGAAAGAGACAAGTGGGTGAATGGTCCCACTATTGTGGGGAACTTTTTTGGCTTATACACTATCCCGGTGAAATGGGCTAGCAAAGGATCTGAGTCCTCGCCCTCACTCCCTTTACCCGGAGGCCTGCCTGACCTTGAGGGCTCCCCTTCCACACTCCTGTGTGGCAGAGTCCTCGTAACCCCAACAAAGCTGGGCCCAGGATACCTGGGGGGGCTTGACCCCCAACTCTGCTGTGGTCACTTAGGGCAGGGGCTAGGGTGTCCCCACTCCAGGGGGCTCTCTCTGCACTGGGCACTTCTCTGACCCACTGATCATTACATACAATTTAAAGCAAATACAATTTATTTAAACAGCAATCAATAAAAAAAAAGAAGGAGGAAACAAATGGAAAGGTTAAAGGTAAACACATCACACTGCTCTGTGGCAGGGAACATCACAAGCAGGGTCTCTGGAATGCCTGGGCAGTTCACACACTGTCCCTCCCATGTCCCAGGCCTCCTGCCCAGGCCCTGGCTGTGCTGCAGGGATGCTGCAGGTTGGACACATGCTCTGGTGGTGACCCCAACCGCCCCCTGTCACGGGAAGCCAGGATGGAAAGGGGATACCCCAGTGATGAGCTACCAAAATCTTAACAACAGGTTCCCTCCTCACCCCATGAGGGGGTCGTTGCCCACCCCCGGCCCCCGGGACTCCTGCCCCATCCAACCCCCCCCCCCCGCGTTCCTTGATGCCCCCTCCCCGCAGGACCCCTGCCCCATCCATCCCTGTCCCCTAACTGCCCCCAGAACTGGGCAGGAGGGCCTCATGGGCCACCATAGTGGGTGGCCACCCTACCCCTAAGAGCCAGAGGCACCTGCTGGGAGGCGAGGTGGGGAGTCCCGGTGGTGCTTACCTGGGGCAGCTTCCAGGAAGCATCCAGCAGGTCCCTCTGGCTCCTAGGGGCGGGGGAGCATAGCTAGGCGGGGAGCAGGGGGAGCGGCTGCTCCCCCACTGATCACATCAAAAGTGGCACCTTCGGCTCTGACTCCCTGTGTGCTCTGGGGCTGGAGCACCCACAGGGAAAATTGGTGGGTGTAGAGCCCCCACCGGCAGCTCCCCACGCCCAGCCCCAGCTCTCCTCCGCTCTGCCTCCTCTCCTGAACCGACCACCCGACTCTGCTTCTCCGCGCCACCCCCCACCTCCTCCCCTGAACCCACTGCCCCACTCTGCTTCTCCACCCCCCCTTCCCACGAATCAGCTGTTTGGCGGGAAGTGGAGGAGGGCCCGAGAAGCAGGCCGAGGGTGGCGGAGGGGAGCTGGGGCAGGGAGCAGTTCCCCTGCGCGGCCCCCCTTACCTGCTGTGGCGCGGGCGGCCCTCCTCATGCCCCCCCCCCCCCATCTCCGCTCTGCCTCCCTGGGCTTGAGGGGGAAGCCACCGCCTGCTTCTCAGCCCTCCCCGGCTTCCCACCGAACAGCTGATTGGGGGAAGGGGGGGCGCGGAGAAGCAGAGTGGGGCGGCTCCTTCAGGGGAGGAGGAGGTGGAGGTGAGCTGGGGTTGGGGGTAGGGAGCTGCTCTGCACCCACCAAATTTTCCCCGTGGGTGCTCCAGGGCTGGAGCACCCGTGGAGTCGGCACCTAAGAGCCACTTTGGGCCGGTTGTTAAATTTAGAAGCCGGTTTAGAACCGGTTCTCCCTCGCCGAACAACCCGTTCTAAAAGGGCTTCTAAATTTAACAACCGGTTCTAGCCAACCGGAGCGAACCAGCTGCAGCTCACCACTGGGCTACCCTGCCTCCCTCTTCTGCGTTGGGGCCGAAAGGCGGGACTGTCTTGCCTCTCCCCCTCCACCTGGCGGAAAGGGCTGGGGCGGGGGTCGGTCTGCACGTGGCCAAGGCCGCCTGGCCCCTCCGGGGACCAGCGTCAGCCCCCAGCCGGTTATGATCCCCCTCCGGCCTGCAGGACCCTTGGCTGCCCAGAGCCCCCCTTGATCTCCCCAGCTACTCACAACACCCTGCTCCAGACTGCTCCACTCTCTGCTGTTCTGCCTCCAGCCCCCTGGGCAGCTTCTCTGGCCCCTCTGGCTTTGTGGCTGCAGCCCTGCTCCCAGCCCAGGATCCGCTCTCCCTGGGCCGTGTCTCCGGCTGGCCCAGCCCTGCTCCCAGCCCAGGATCCGCTCTCCCTGGGCCGTGTCTCCGGCTGGCCCAGCCCTGCTCCCAGCCCAGGATCCGCTCTCCCTGGGCCGTGTCTCCGGCTGGCCCAGCCCTGCTCCCAGCCCAGGATCCGCTCTCCCTGGGCCGTGTCTCCGGCTGGCCCAGCCCTGCTCCCAGTCCAGGATCCGCTCTCCCTGGGCCGTGTCTCCGGCTGGCCCAGCCCAGGATCCGCTCTCCCTGGGCCATATCTCTGGCTGGCCCAGCTCTGCTCCCAGCTCAGCTTGGGCCCCTTCTCTCTCCTTAGCTGGCCCCACTCTGTCTGCCTGACCCAGGGCGATTCCAGCTCACACAGAGGACGGGATCTCCCTGATCACCTGCCTGCCTCATTCGCCTGCCCGCCCTGTCAATCAGGGTGATCTGGAGCAGTGGCCTCTCCCCATTGCCCCTGGGGACTGTCAGTCTCAGGGTCCTGGTTTCTCATAGACCCTTCCCCCTTTCTTTTGGTACTGGGAGCCAGCCAACCAGAACACCCCCTCTGAGTGTTAGTAGGGGGCCAGCAGTCCCACTACAGAGACAAGAGAGGAGTTTAGTTTCATTCCCTGCTCAGACATGGGCTGATGGAATATCATTCGGCGTTTCCTTTCTGGGTGTGGGCTCATGATTTCTTTTCTGTGGACTGTAAAGAGCCTTTGAATGAAGTGTGATGAGTCCAAATTGACACGAACTTGTCCAGAACATCTGCCAGGCCCCAAACTCTGGACTAGTCACTTAGGTCAAAAAGGGGTAACAAGCGACTGGGGGTTTCACTGCCTGACATAAGGATCTGATGGAGCAGCCTGGCAAGGAGGGAGAGAATCACAGCTGCTGACTCCTACTGCCTGTTCCCTACCTGGCCATTAGGCTCTTTCAGACCCATGTCTCTCTGGTGCCTGGGGAACCCACTGATGTGTGTGTGTTTGTGTGTGGAGCTGTTACAGTTATAAAGTGTTGAATATTTAGCATAAGCTGCGGCAGCCTGTGCTTTTAGCTCTAGGGGTCCCTGGTTCAGTGCTGGGAGTGCTGGCCAAGAGAGCAGCTGTTACACCGGTTCTTAGCCTGGTGGCTACTGCTTCTGTTTCCCTGCACAGTCTCCCCAGCTCTCGGGGACTCCTGGCTCCCTGCAGATGGCAGCGGGTGTGAGAGGAGCTGACACTGGGGCTCCTGCGCTGTACAGGGGATGGGATAACCAGAGATCTCCTATCTCCAAGGCTCTCAGGCCACTTGTCCAGTCTGGCTGCAGGAGGGGATCTGGGGACAGACACAGGGGGCCTGGGAGAGTCTGGGGAGCAGCCACCTGGGACCAGAAATGGAAATCCAGCTGTGGTGAGAAAGGAGTGCTTGCCATGGATGTGCCTGGTTACAGGGGCTGCCCTACAGCTGGATACAATGTTGCAGCTATTTAATGCATTACACTGAGGGATTCCTATTATCTTGCAGCTGGATGGTGTGAGCTGAAATTATTTTCTTTCAGGGGAAGGCTGGCACTGCTTTTTGTTTTGCTGGGGAATGCATGGCTGGAGATCCATAGCTATCAGTCACGCGCCTTCATTCTGCGGCTGTTTCCTGTGGCCGGGCCCTGCAGTCAGGACTCGTTTGTGGCAGAGTGGATCTGAGATCAGGATCAAGAGGGAATCTGGGGAGTGGCCTTCTGGATCCAGAACAGGGGCTGCAACTGCGATGGGAAAGGCGAGCTGGGCAGAGATGCTGCTGGGGAAGCCGCTGGATACTTCATGAGCAACTGGATACAATGTTAGGTTTCAGAGTAGCAGCCGTGTTAGTCTTTATTCCCAAAAAGAAAAGGAGTACTTGTGGCACCTTAGAGACTAACCAATTTATTTGAGCATTGTGTAAGGCAAACTGGTAATGAGGTAATGAGGGACACTGCAGTTAGGTTGGTTGTTTTGTGCTATGTGATCTGAACTCTCTTTTGCTTTATCTGGTTAAGTGAAAGAGCAATAGTGTGTTGGACATGTGCAAAGAGTCTCTCTGTGTGTGAAAAGCTTCACAACTACTGCCTGCCTCCAGAGAGAGAGTTCAGCTGAAACCAGTAGGCTCTCACCTTGGTGCGGAGTTCTGGGAGATGTGTGTTTAAGCATGTGGCTGTCTGGAGAGTCAGCTCTGCACCAAGGAATAAGGTAGTGGATTCCAGGAGAGGGAGCTATTCCTCTTCCAGTCCCAGAAGCTTGAATTATTTGGGGATCCTGGGGGTCAGATTCTAGGATTCCCCTTACAGCAGTCCAGTGGCACCTAACAATTTCTGGGACACATGCTCCGGGAAACAGAAACCTTCTCACTGCCTAGCATCCAAACACTCTTATCTCTGACCATGTTAGTTCTGGCGAATATTTCTACATATCATATTGAATGCAGAGACATGAATGGAGAGGACTCCCACTCAGGGCTGTCACATCCCTTTCCCTTCGGCTGAAGGGGGCTCTTTCCTGGATGCTTCTCCCGGTTTCTATATTAGGGAGAGTCTCTCCCTCCAGGGCTGACACCTCCTGCTCCCTTTGCCTTGGGTTGGGAAGGGGTCTTCCTGGGCTGGGGAGAGACTACCTCCCCTTCTACATCTTCCACCATTTCTGAAGCTAGGATAGAGCAGCTGGTGACTTTTAACACCCCACCTGCCATGTCCAGCCCCTCCCCCACCCTCTCCCCACGAGACACCTCCCCCCCCCCCCGCCTGCTTGTCACATCCCTCCTCACACCCTCATCCCTGGGCGACCCGCCCACCAGTTGCCGCATCCCTCCTCACCCCTCTTTCCCTTCGCGATCCCGCCCCACCTCGCTGCATCCCTTCTCAACCCCCACCCTCACGGGGGCAGGATGGTGGCCTGGAGTAGCATGTGGGTGCAAGAGGTGGGACAGGGAACTAGCCTCCCCCAGGGGAAGCTTCACCCACCACCCGTGTTAAGACTGTTTTAGTGCTGGAGGGGATCACACTCGATACCTGGCGAGTGAAATCTAAATACAGAACAGACAACCAGTGGGGGGTTTGTGCCCTGCTTTGTAACTGCCCTGAGGTTGGTCCTCACATTCCTCAGCTACTCTAGACCCAGGGGTTTTCAAAGTCTGGGTCATGGCTGGTCAGGGAAAGCCGCTGGAAAGATGCTTCCTTTAACTGAGCGTCCGCAGGCACCACCGTTCGCAGCACCGAGTGGCCGCAGTTTGTCGTTCCCCTTCCCCTGACCAGCCGTGACCCATACCTTGAAAACCCCCTGCTCTAGGTAGAGAACTGAACCTGGGTCTCCCACGTGCCAGCCGAGTGCTCTCACCACGGGGGTGAACGTTACAAGCCGGGTGACATCACCAAAACCACATTCCCCTTCCCCCCCGCCCCTCACATTGTGTGTGGAGCGAGGCAGGTGCCCACCTCATTCCAGCAAGAAACGCTGTAGGAGCCTGAGCCAGTGACCGTCAGGCGCTGGGTTCCCATCTGTGGGTGGCTGAGCAGAGACCGACGCCCCCCTGCAGCCCCAATTTAGGCACCTGTCGGTGAGAGGGGGCAGGGCTTAGGACACCCCTCCCCCCTTGTCGCCTCTCCCATGGGCTAGCTCAGGTGGCTCCCCCGCCACACACCGAGCTGGCTTTTGTGAATCGCACTGTACGGTATCTGTGATGCCCACGCATTGTCTAGGGAGTTCAGGGCCCACCTCAGCTCTGCAGAATGTGATTTTCTAGTTGCCTACAAACTAGGCCCTGTGACGCTCAGCATTGCAACACCAAGTCCCTTCATGGATTGTCCCCTGTGCAACCAGTCACCTCTCCGCAGAGCACAGCTGAGCAATTCCTGATTGACACGGGTGTGCACAGGACAGAGACAGAGCACAGGCTGGTTAGTAACACATCCCATAAACCCCAAACTCTCCTCCTACAGGCACAATATTCCCTGTGGGGGTTGGGGGGACAAAACCAAGTCTGGAAGCAAATCCCATGATGCTGCCCTCAGCAGCTGCAGCTGGGACAGTACAGTGGAACAAACAAGAAGAACTGTTTGTAATGTTTTATTTACAGAATTAGGGTTGCCAACTTTCTCACGACCACCCTTGTCCCAGCCTGACAGCTGAGAAGGAGCCTTAAGAACCATAGCACAGCAAGGAGATCCCCAGCTACCGAGCACAGTTTTCTTAATGGCACAACAACCATACAGTTGTCCGGGAATTAATGAGTTACAGTCTCACTTTCAGTAACTTGTAATAAGTCTCTCCATCCCTCTCACATTCCCGTTCCTTCTCCTTTTTCTTCCACACTGTACTTTTCTACTCATCATTTTTCTAGTCCTCACTTCCCACCCCTGTAACTCTCCCACTCTCCTCCCCTCCCTGTCACAGATCATCCCCCATGGCTGCTCCCTTCTTTCCCCTGATTTTATCCCTTCCCCTCTTGCTGCCCCGGCTGGTTCCCCGTCAGGGATTTTTAACTGTCACTCTTCTCATTTCCGTTTTCCACCATTTCTCATAGACTCTCCCTTTATTCTTCGTTTATTTTCATTCACATTTTTCTTCTTGCTTCTTCTAATTCCCTCTGGTTCAACCCGCCTTGTCCCTGCCTCCCCCAGTGCTGCCAACCTCAGGAGGTTTTAAAAAAAATCATAAGATTGACACAATGATGATTGTTTTAAGGTTATATAATGGGTTTTTTGGTCAATCTGCACCCCTACCCATCTCCCCCTCCCACCTGAGTGTGACAATTACAGGGTTACCAGCTGTCCTGTAGTTACAGGGGAAAGGTGACTTGGGCCCCTGCGTCAGGAGTTCTCTCTGGGAGACCCCATGAGATCCAATCCCACAGATCTGCACAAACCGCTCCCTGCTGCTGCTTCTCCCCAGCCCCCCAACCCCTGATTGATTCATGCTGGGTCCCTGCCCAGCCCCCACCTCTGCCTGTCCCCAGCCCGGCTGTTAGTTCTGCCCCCTGCCCAGCCCCCGCCTCTGCCACTCACTCCGCCTGCAGCCCCAGGGGTTCTTCCCCTCTCCCGCTCCCATCCCTGGGGCTGTAGGGAAAGGGGGGCTTCCACAGGTCATAGATATGAGAAGCAAGGGGCTGGGTAGACAGGAGTCCTCCAAGGTCACAAAGACTGGCGTGTGTGACACTAGAAAGGCTGATTTCTGGTTCTGCAGTGGGATTACACCCCCCGCCCTCCCTCAGGGACACAGTCTGAGCTGGGATCCCAGCCACACCCAGAGCCAGGGGCGGATTCTCCCCCCAGGGACGGAGCCCGGCGGGAAAGTGAAGATCGGGGCCTCATCTCCAGCATCGATAAATGTCACCTGCCCCCGGTCACAGTCCAGACAAACCCGGATCCTGCTGGGGAATCGACGCCGGGGCAGGGGGGTCTCAGGGGAGGTGAGAGCCCAGAACTGATCCCCCAACCACCCAACAGCCCAGATCCCCCCGTCAGGGCTACAGCTGATCCATCCCTTCCTCCTCACAGACTCTCTGGCCACCCCCACAGCCCAACCTCCCCCACCCACCACCTCCACCTCCCAGCAATGTCTCCCTGAGGTGAATCCCTCACAGCCCAGCACACAGGGCTTAGTGTCAAATCTCTCAGGGGTGTTGGGCAGATGCTGCCGTGTCTCTCCCCGTCTCACACTTTTCCAGTCCTCAGTCAGGATGAGGTGGGGATGAGCCGTGTCTGGATCCAGAGTCACATTCTCTGGGGAGAGAGAGAATCAGAGCGTGAGTGGCAGAGCTCAGCCCGGGGGGAGGCTGGGGCCATTTCTCACTCTCCCCAGCAGCCCTGATCTGGCTGGGACAAGCCTGGATCCCAGGGAGCTGCCTCTGTCCTGGGCACCTGAGACTGAGCAGAGATGTCACTGAAGCTCCTCAATCTGTGTAAGTGGAGCCACTTCATTGGTTTTTCATTTGCTTGCTGAGGCTTCAGCTCCCTGCTCCCTCTCCTGGGGTTGCTCCATTCCCAGCATCAGAGACACAGCAAGGAAGATTTTAGTGAGGAGGGAGCAGAGGAGGCAGGTACCAGCTTTGAACCCCAGAGGGAAGGTCCATCCCCTAAATGCAGCCTCCACTCGCCAGCCAGAGTAGGAAGAGCCAATTAAGAAAAGAGAGTAGGAAATGGCATTGGGTGGAGGAGCCCCATCCCCAGCCTAGAGAGAAGGGAGGAGCTGCCAGAATCACAGGGAGAGCATCTACCCAATCCAGGAAGCAGCTCTAATGGGAGAGCCCAGCCCTGCCCAGGGGAAAGGCAGGATGTTGGAGAAGCACAAGGGGGGAGACCCCCTGCACTGGGGTGAAGCAGAGGGATGTTTCAGTCCTCAGGGCAGAGAGCTGTGTTCGGGTGCTGCTCAGGGAGAGTGTTTCTATTCATAAGCATGGGCAGAAACTCAGCACTCAGGTTGGTGTCAGGAGTGTTTGTGTGACTTCAGCGTGGGAGCTCCTCACTGCTCAGTGTGTTGTTTTTAGGGCTGTGTGTGTCGTGGGCGGCATTGGTTTGGTTGGTAACTTTAGCTGCAATCTCATGAAGACGTTTTCGGATAATTCAAAGACAATCTCCAGCTGCAAACTCACCCTCTCTGAATGTTCCTAGGGATCCTCCTCTTTTCATCTCTAGTGCAGATGGCAAAGTGTCTGGAGGGGGGAAGGAGAAAGGAGGTGAGATTTCAGGCTTTCATGTTTATAACAGCATTCCCACTCTCAACTCGTAGAACTGTCTTAATTATGACAGAGAAACACTGAGATATTTAATATGAAAAGGTCTGAAACCGTCTCTTTCCTTTCTCATTCAGGCATCTCCCAGCAATGGAACCAACATCCTTGCAGCCTCACAACCATCCCAGGATAATCTGTCAGTGACATTTACTTTTCCCCTCCCACCCTTCAAACTCCAGTTGGTTTGTCTCATTCACTTGCTGCCTTTTGTCATAACCTAAACCTAGAGACTGCAAAACTTTGGCATAAAAGTAACTTTACCCACTTTGCTCCCTTTGACACTAATGAGATGTTGAGAGTTTCCTAAATCCTGACTCTAACTGTGAGCTGTTGGGGCTGTTTACTCAGCGTCTCTACGGAGAGCAGCACGCCGGGGCCTTGTCCTCCTTAGGCAGGAATAGGAATAATAATAAAACCATTTTATAAATGTGGAAATTGAGGTGGGGGAAGGTTGACTCAATGAGTCCGATTCACCCCTGTACTGGCAAAAGTCTGAGTCATTTATTTCTTTAACAGGAATTGTCATGGCAAGACATATTTTTGGTAGAAATAAAGGTTTGAATTAATCAACCTGAGTGACTTGGACCCCAAGTGCGTGACATTCTCACCCAACAATTAAACAGAAGCACCATCTAAATGTGAACCAATTGGCCACCTCCCTCAGTCTCAGAGGCTCATCCCAGTTTCCCCTCCTAGATCCCTTCTAGGTACCTTTGAACTTCCCCAGAGTCTCCGATAGCACAATCATTTTCCAGGAGAAATCGCTGACTCCCTCTTCCAGTTCAGGAGAAATCTCCTCTGGCTGTTGGAACTGCCCCTTCTCACACCTGGAGAGAAACAATTTCACGTGATTATATTTTATTGTGTGACGGATTATATGTTTTTGCTAGTGAGTCGCTGCTCTAACGGCCTGGAGATAGAATTCCTCGACTTCTCCCAGCCTCAGAGCAGGGTGCAACACTGCCCATGGCCGTACAACCTTCCCTTCAAAGGGCTCATTAATACTCTTCTACTCTGGTCTGGAGAGACCAGCTCTGGGGACAAAAGGGAAATTGAGTTTCCATGGGCAACTCACTCCTTGGCCTCCATGCTCTGAGGCACAGGAGGTTCCCAGGTGAAGTGCTGTAGAAATCTGCCCTCTAGGAACTAGACTGAGACACCAACTCCCCCTCCCCAGCTCATTCCACACAGGTCTCCAAACAGTCCTCAGGTGGGAAAGACTCTTGACCACGGCTGCCCTGGGCTGAATAGTGACCGGTGCCCCAGCAGTGGCAGGCCCATATTCCATCCCTACAATGCTGAGGCAGACAGTCCCTCCGGGAGGTGACATCTCTAGGAAATACTTGAGGTCAGTCTTTCCCAGCGAATGGAGAATTCCAGAGTCTTCTGTACAAGGGTGGGAACCTCAGGATGAAGTTGATCAGCGAGATTTGTATCCAACATGTGACATTCCCCACACATTTTGCAGTAGAGCTCTGGGGAGATGTGGTGCTAACATTACCACCAAGCTCTTTGCCCGCACTGTGGAGTATGAGGGGGAGTGTGAGAGAGCCACTTACCTGCTCAAGGTGCTTCTAATATCCTAGAAGAGAGAGAGAGACAAAAGAATTTCAGTCCCCTCTGGCACACACACACAGGGGATTCTAGGGAAGGGATTTAGGAAGTATGAGGAAGAGAGGCCCTGCCCTGGCCCAGGGTCATGGATTCTCTGAGCTAATGGGGCTTTTCCATCTCTGATATCTCTGTGTCTGTGACTCTGCAAAGAATAATAGTTAGTCACATGTCAGCAATGCACGCGCCGAATAACACCATGGTCTCCAACTGCTGGACTCCACTTGCTTGTGATTTAGGAGCCCTCCCTTCCCTGTGTGGGGATCTGGCATGTTTCTAATGACAAGTGCCAGTTTCCAATTGTCCCTGGAGGTGCTCAATCCCATGCCCCACCCCCACTCCAAACCTTCCCACAATGCCACCTCCCAACCCAAATCTTCCCGCTCCCACTCCACCCTTTCTCCTCCCGTGAGCACACTCCCTCCTCGCTCTTCCCCCTCCCTCCCAACCTCTGCTGCACACAAATCGCGGCAGGCGGGAGGTGCTGGAGGGAGGGGGAAGAGTTGATCAGCGGGGCTGCTGGTGGGCAGCACTGAGTGGGGGAGCTGGCTGCCCTGGAGCACCCGCCTCTGTTTCTCGTTCAGTCTGACCTGCAGGAATTCACTCGCTGGCTTCTGACACTTCCCCTCCATCTCACTGATCAGCTCGCTGAGACGGGAAATCTGTTTGGAGAGTTTACTGACATTTTCTTTCTGGATCCTCACAATCTCCTCCTCCAGCTTCTCCAGCTGGGCCCGCAGGAGTTGCTCTTGTTCCCCCAGGAACTGCCGCAGTTGCTGAAATTCAGACACAATCTTCTGCCTCTTGGTTTGTGTTTGTTTCTGTATGAAAATAGGGCAAGGGATGGTCAGGGACATGGATGGAGCCCGGGGTCCTTTCATGGAGAGCTGAGTGTGCAGGAGGCTGAATTGCTTTGAAAATCCTAAGATTTCTGACGTTTGACTCTACTCTGTGGGTACTAGGCAGGGGATTCTCTCACACCTTCCCCTTTGGCCCCGGTATTCCTCTGAAAGGGATGTTTCCATGCTTGTCATGGTCAGCTTATTCTGTTATTTATGGTCTCTGGAAATTCAGATCCAGAGCAGCAGGAGGCAGGACTCAGCACTACACTGACAGAGACGCCAGGGGAGTTAAAAGAAACAAACATTTAAAAAATGCACAAAATGACCAGACATAGTGGACAGCACCTCACAGGGACATTCAGTTCACTTGGGGAGGATTTCTGGGAGAGCCACAAGGGCTAGACATTAACTCATCAACTGCAATGGAAGCTTAGGGCTTGTCTACACGTGAATCTAACCCAGCAATCCATGATCAAGGAGAAACACACACAAGCTCATGTTCACCAAGGCTACACAGGAGTCTGCCTCCAAACAGACCTCCCACAGCCAGTCCCTGCCGGTTAATAACAACAGGCACCTTACCAGATACTCCCGGCTATTCCCCTCTCTAGTCGCTTTCAATCCCAGGAGCTTTTCTCTCTCTTCCCTCAGAGTCTTCAAATGGGCCTGGATTCTTTCCTGAGGAAACAGAAAGGATTTGGGAGGTTTCATCTGGATACTTGAGAGGTGGTTGGAAGTGGGTGTTTGGTGGTGCTTAACGTTTTCCAGGAGAGAGAGGGGAGGAGCGGGGAGCCGCCCGCTCAGGGGAGGAGGCAGAGAAGAGGCGGAGCAGAGGTAGGGATTTGGGGAAGGGGTTGGAATGAGGGCGAGGAAGGGGTGGGAAGAGGTGGAGTCGGGGTGGAGCCTTATGGAAGGGGTGGAGTGGGGGCAGGGTTGGGGGCACCGGGGGGAGGGTGTCAGTGATGTGGCCCTCGGGCCAATGTACTAGTCCTCATGTGGCCGTCCTGGTGATTTGAGTTTGTGATCCCTGGGCTAAGCAGTAGTTCTGCAGAAAAGGACCTGAGGATTACAGTGGATGAGAAGCTGGATATGAGTCAGCAGTGTGCCCTTGTTGCCAAGAAGGCCAACGGCATATTGGGCTGCATTAGTAGGAGCATGGCCAGCACATCAAGGGATGTGATTATTCCCCTCTATTCGGTACTGGTTAGGCCACACCTGGTGTATTGCAACCAGTTTTGGTCCCCCCACTACAGAAAGGATCAAGTATCAGAGGGGTCGCCGTGTTAGTCTGGATCTGTAATAGTGGCAAAGAGTCCTGTGGCACCTTATAGACTAGCAGACGTATTGGAGCATACGCTTTGGTGGGTGAATACCCACCTCGTCGGATGCATGTAGGAGAAATTTCCAGAGCCAGGTATAAACCTCTGGAATAAGCCTCTGGAAAATTTCCACTACATACATCCAATGAAGTGGGTATTCACCCACCAAAGCTTATGCTCCAATGCGTCTGTTAGTCTATAAGGTGCCACAGGACTCTTTGCCGCTTTTACAAAATGGATGAGAACAAATTGGAGAGAGTCCAGTGGAGGGGAACCAAAATGATTAGGGGGCTGGGGCACATGACTTACGAGGAGAAGCTGAGGGAACTGGGCTTATTTAATCTGCAGAAGAGAAGAGTGAGGAGGGATTTGATAGCTGCTTTCAACTACCTGATGGGGGGGTTCCAAAGAGGATGGAGCTCAGCTATTCTCAGCGGTGGCAGATGACAGAACAAGGAGTAATGGTCTCAAGTTGCAGTGGGGGAGGTTTAGGTTGGATATTAGGAAAAACTTTTTCACCAGGAGGGTGGTGAAGCGCTGGAAGGGGTTACCTAGGGAGGTGGTGGATTCCCCTTCCTTAGAGGTTTTTAAGGCCCGGCTTGACAAAGCCCTGACTGGGATGATTTAGTTGGGGATTGGTCCTGCTTTAAGCAGGGGGTTGGACTAGACGACTCCTGAGGTCTCTTCCAACCCTAATATTCTATAATTCTATGATTTTATGCCCCCCCCAGGGGCCACAGGGGCACATTTGCCCCTTCCAGGAGTGGCGTAGGGCTGGGGCAGGCTGGAAGCCTGCCTTAGCCCCAGTGCACTGCTTACCGGGAGCCGCCCGAGGTAAGTCATTGCCACCCGTCTGCACGCAGCACCCCCTTCTGCACCCCATACCCCCTGCCCCAGCCCTGACCCTCCTCCCAGAGTCAGCACCCTGTACCATTTTCTGCACCCCAACACTCTGCCCCAGCCCGGAGCCCCCCCTACACCCAAACTCCCTCCCAGAGCTTGCACCCTCACCCCACCATGCATCCCAACCCCCTGCCCCAGGCTTAGCCCAGATCCCTCCTCCCACACTGCAAACCCCTTGGCCTCAGCCCAGAGCCTGCACCCCAAACCCAACCCCCTGCCCCAAACTGGTAAAAGTGAGTGAGAGTGGGGGAGAGCGAGCAATGGAGAGAGGGGGGTATGGAGTGAACGGGGCATTGGGGGGAAGGGGCAGGGCCTCAGGGAAGGGGTAGGGTAGATCCTGCTTTAAAGACTTGATATTTTGACTCTGTTTCCACACTGCCAGATCATTAATTTTGTTATAAAAAAAAACCAAGGAGTCCAGTGGCACCTTAAAGACGAATACATTTATTTGGGCATAAGCTTTTGTGGGTAAAGACCCACTTCTTCAGAGGGGCTTCAAATGGACTGAAGGTGAAAAACCCATTGCAATTCCTCTTTGTTTCTGTGGATACAGAACACGGCTACCCCTCTGAATGTTGTGATCGCATCTCCCCATACAATGAAGACTTTACAAAGTTGGATGGTGAGTCACACCTGTGACAGGTAACTCTCAGTGAAATTAGCCTGTAATTAAAACCCAAAAGTTAACCCATTGAATGAAGTGAGCTGTAGCTCACGAAAGCTTAGGCTCAAATAAATTGGTTAGTCTCTAAGGTGCCACAAGACCTCCTTTTCTTTTTGCAAATACAGACTAACGCGGCTGCTCCTCTAAAATCTGACAGCAATTCCCTACCTTGTACTCCTGGGCAGCCTCCGCTATGGGAACCACCATGTGCGCGCGGTGAGCCCGGGATCTGTCGCACACCACACAGATGGGGGTTTGATCCTCTTCACAGAACAGTTTCAGAGCCTCCTGGTGTTCCCCACACACCCCGCCCCCTCCTGCTCCCTTCGCTGCCTGGAAACTCAGCCGCTTGGCGATTTCTACCATGTCTCCCAGCAGCACATTGGGCCTGAGGTTTCTCTGTTGCACAGTTTCTCTGCACTGAGGGCAGGAGGCGGCTGTGTCGGGTCCCTCCCAGCACTGGGCGATGCAGGCTTGGCAGAAATTGTGCCCACACTCCAGAGTGACAGGGTGTGTGAAATACTCCAGACAGACGGGACATGTCGCTTCCTCCTGGAGACTTTCCAAGGGGCTCTCTGCAGCCATGGCTCCCTCCGGGCAGTGGGACAGGCTTTGTTTCCATTTCCTGAGTTCACACTATGCCCCGCCTGCAGCAGCAAGGGGGTGTTTCCTTGCCTGAAAATGACCCCTGCTGTTAGGACCCAGGAGGAGCAGGAGCTGTGTGTCTAAGGCGAGATAATCAGGCTTGGCAGAGTTTTTTTATACTATATAATTGTGACAGATAATGTTTATTTTAAGCAATTTTTGCATTTATTGATTAAAACTTTCACCGTTGCACAACAATCTGGGATTTAAGCCTTTCATTCGAAATAAAATTGTCATGGTTGTGAGAAATTAGGGGGCGGGGGGCGGTTAAGGAATCAGACAATATTTTGGTCAGACCAGAACTATTTAATGACAGTAGACTCTGAGATTCAAAAAGTTGAAGCTTTAGAACTGTTAAAATTGTCTGTGAGGAGCTAAATCTCCTCCCTCCCGCAGCAGCTCCCCCAGGGCAATGACCCAGAGCCTCCCCCACCACCACAGGGACCGAGGCTGAGAGTCCATCTGCTGGCGGCTCAGGGGCCTGTGGAATGTGCTGGGATCTCAGCCTGGGCCCTAGGGGGGCAGGTGGCCCTGAGTGTAACACAACCACGCCCAGCAAGGCCTGCTCCCATTTTCTCCCAGTTTGTCCGTCCCAGCAGAGAGACCAGGGACTGCAGGGAGACCAAGCTCCCGTCCCCCAGGTGAGGGCTGGGGCCCAATGGCCGAGGGCAGCCGGTGTGAGGGGAGCTCGCACTAGGGGCCTGCAGGGTACGTGGTGTGGGATAAACAGAGACCTCTCAGGCCACTTGCCATTGCGACTGCAGGAGGGGATGTGGGGACAGATGGAGGAGGCCTGGGGCAGTCGGGAAGCCGCCATCGGGGACACGGAGAGGGAACTCAGCTGTGGCGGGGAAGCCGTGCTGCGCAGAGATGCTGCTGCGGATGCAGCTAGTTACCCGGGTCCAGCGCCGCAGCAGGTTAACAACGTGCTTACTAGACGTTGCAGCTCAGCGGAGTGAAGTGCTGCCCTTTTGCTGATCTCCGCGCGGCTTGAGATTTGTGAGCATCGTTCAAACACCTTTCCCCTGCTGCTGTCTTAGGTACCTGAGTCTTCACTCAGCGTTGCAGAGCAGAGCAGATTCAGTGCTTTGGTACAGGGTTACGGAAAGGAAAAAGATGGAATGATACATATAGTACCTGTAATTTCTCTCCCCTGGCTGTCGGATGTACTGTGTGCAGCTGGTTACTTAGAGACATTCAGTCAGACAGCTGGGGTGGCATTTTTGTGCTCTTCCCCTTTCGCGGTAAATGGTGGCTGTAACTTTCCCCACTCCGGTCCCTTTGGCATCACTGGGATGCTGAGACCTTTCAGGATCAGGACACTGAATCGTAAGCTTTTCGGGTCTGCTCAGAGCTCAGCACCATAGGGCCCTTGTCCTCCACAGACTGTAATGCAAAGAGACACACAGGCATTCTATAGATGGGGAAACTGAGGCAGGGAGTGGGCTGGTTCTATGGGCCCCCTGTTCAGTGGCTGCAAGGGCCAATGCAGACCTTAGCAGCACCTAGGCAAGTCCTAAGCTGCAGCCAGAGCTGCATCCCTGGTTTAATGGTCCTAGTGTCTACAGGCAGCCAGTCCCCCAGGGATGTAACAAGTTCATAATCTTTCCCACAGGATGGGTAAATCCACCGTTTTGTTCACAGGGCCAGAACCTCAAGGTTAACTTGAACAAAATGAAAGTAGCGGAAATGTGGCTCCTGTCCACACTGTGCTGAGGTGCCCTGGGGAGACATGGCTTTCACCTGGTGGCCAAGCCCCTGCCCAGGCTCAAGAACTGTGAGGGGGAGTGAGAAGGAGCCACGTGCCTGGTCGAGGTGCCTCTGAAGTCCTAGAGGGGAAACGAAGAGAAAAGAGCACTCGGTCTAATATGTCTCACAGTGGGGTGGGGCTGTTGGACTCTGGGATACAGGGCGATTGCTCTGTGCCTGGTAAGTTACATCCTCCTTTCAGCAAATGCAGAATGAGGGAAGGGATCAGAGTTTGCAGCAGCATTAGGGGATGAGATTTCAGCAAACCATGTGCTGGCAGTTGCTGAATCCAATCCGTGAAAGGCCCCAGCCCAGCAGACCACCTGGATACATGTGTTATCAATGCAGCTCTCAGCACACTGGGGAATTCTGCATAAAAATGGCTGGCTGGGTCTGGCCCACTGAACTCAAGGCCAGCACCAGCCTCTGACAGCCCTGACAACGCTGAGTGCAGGAATGAGAATCAGCCAGTGGCTCCCTAAGGGGTTGCCCTGAGGTCTGAGGACAAACCAACCTGTCCTGGGAATGGAAAGTGGGAGGGAGCCAAAGAAACAAGACTATTCAGGGACAGTAAAGGCTGCAGGGAAAGAATTAGGGAGAACAAGCAAACCAGTGAAACGGTAACCGCCAGGCGTCAACAGGGATTAAAAGGGATTTTACAAACACCAGAAACAGAGGCCCTGCCCTGGACCCAAAGCCATGGATTCTCTGAGCGAATGGGGCTTTTCACCTCTAACATCTGCACGTCTGTATCTCTGCAAAGAACAGTAATAATTCCCGTCTCTGCCATGCACACACTGAGTTACGCTGTGATCTCTGAGTGCCGGACTCCAGCGCCCAGGATTCAGGATCTGTCCTGTCTCTGTGCAGGGGTCTGGGTGGCTGGAACAGTCTCACCTACAGGAATTCACTCGCTGGCTGCTGGCCCTGCCCCTGCAGCTCACTGATCGGCTTGTAAAGAGGAGATATTGGCTTGGAAAAGTTGGTGGCATTTTCACTTAATTTCTTCCCAATCTCCCTGTCCAGTTCCCCCAGTTCCCCCAGATGGGACAGCAGGAATTGATCTTGGTCCCGGACACAGAAGCCCAGAGAGTCAAAATGAGAAACAATTTCCTGCCTCTAATCTTCTGTCTTTCCCTGTGATGGCAGGTCACGGTCATGTGGAGACTCATGGGCCATTTCATCACCCTCGTGCTCTCCTAGCACGTACATAGCACTTCTCATCTGTAGAGCTCAAGCACTTTACAGTGAAGGCAAGTGACGTTCTCCCCATTTCACAGATGGGAAACTGAGGCACAGAGCAGTGACGACCCAGATCCCCAGTGGGACTTAGGTGGCTAAAGCCCAGGTTTCGACCCCTGACTCCCAGAATTAGGTGCCACTGAAATCCAGAAAACCTCTGCCTGGCTGCCCCTAACTCTGCAGGGGCCTAAACTCACTCAGCACCAATATTTCGAGGGGAAAATTTCCCACGGTTCCTAAATTTCTGCTTCTGGGCCTGGGCCCTGCTGCCTCCTTCTCGGCGTCCAGACACCTGCCTCTCACCTAAACCCCAGAAGGAGCCTCCAAGCAGAAGGCCGGCAGTGGAAAGCCTCTCTTGCCTGTGGGGCCCAATCCTGTAGCTGAGTGTGCTGAGCACCCCTTTTGGATCAGGGCTCAGGCAAAACCCAGAGGGGGTGCTGGCAGAGGCTCTTTATAACATTGAGTCCAGTGGTTAGGACACTCGCCTGGCATATGGGAGACTCAGGTTCTACTCCCTGCTCTGCCTGACGGGAAAGAAGGGTTTGAACAGAGATTTGGCACCTCTCAGGTGACTGCCCTAACCATGGGAGTCTGGGATATTCTGATGTGAGGATCCCCCTCAATCTCTTCTGATCATGGTGCTCCACTTTGGCTAAATAATTAAATAGCTCCTGGGTCAGAGCAAGAGGGTGACAATGACTCTAGAGCAGGGGTAGGCAAAGTTTTTGGCCTGAGGGCCACACCCGGTACCAAAATTGTATGGACAGGTAGGGAAGGCTGGGGGAGGCTGTGCCCCCTATCCAACCCCGCCCCACTCCCTGACCCTTGATTGCCCCCCGGATCTCCTTCCTCCTATCCACTCCCCCTGCCCACCTCCCGTCACCCCCACCCCCATCCAAACCCCCTGCTCCCTGACCATGCCCTGGGACCCCTAACGCCATCCAACCCAACCTGCTCCCTGACCACGCCCTGGGACCCCCGCCCTCATCCAACTACCCAAATTTTGTTTCTGATTTTCACGTTGCAATTTTAGCTTTTCTGTTCCTGTTCCAAATTTTCCATTTCATATTCACAGGCATTGTGCTTTTCTGAGAGCTTATTTACAGCCTGAGACATTGCACAGGTGACTCATGCTGCTGTTTGGACTTTCTTGGGGGAATAGCCCTCTTGATTCCCCAACAAGTTGTCCAACACTTTTGTATGCAGTGTAGAGACTGCAGCAGTTACACATGGATAGACCCCAAGCTTTTAAACACCTATCTTAACAAGCACTCATCAACCATAGCCGGAGGCTTCAGGGTGTCCCCCTTCTTCTCAGGAGTAAACCCGTCTTGCTCACACTTGCAGAACATCATAGACTTGAAGATAGCACTAATTCAACTCCACGTGCCTATGTATTTTCCTCTCTCCCAATAATCTGTAACCAATCTGATCCCAATCTGATCCCATCCTCATTTCCCCGGCCACTGAGTCTAATATCTTAAGACAATATTTTAGCTTATCCAACCAGTTCAGAAACAGTTGACTTATTCACTGGCATGGTCACCATCCTCTACTACCAAATGTTGAAATGGATCTTTAACGGCTCACAGCTGGGCAGAATGTTCCCGGTACCCGTCAACAAGTCAGATTCAGTAGACTCCATGCAAAACAGTTTATTTGAGAAAGAATCACAGACACAGTATAAAGTTAACTAATGCACGTCTCCCTAGTGAGCCTCAGTTCCCCAAAAACAAACCCTCAGTATTTATGCTGGCCCCATGCAGTATTCTGATTGGCTAGCATAGCGGGTATAGCTACCGATCTAGAGGAGGATTTATCTCTTTCATTGTCTTCTCGTCTCAGGCACATGGTCTATCAAGGATTCCCCCGAGGCAGTGGTTTCCAAAGGAGTCCCATGCCCTGTGGACCTTTTATTACTAATTTTCTCCTAATTAATACTTTGGAAGGGACTGCAGAAGGGGTACCGACCAGACATCACCCCACGGTTACGCTCTCATCAATCATTCACATAAGCTGTCAGCGCGATGCCTTCCAAAGGGGTCATTCTGGTCATTTTGCCCTGGGCCAGCTTGTGCCAAGCTCACTGATCTCATGTTTATACGTTTTCTTTACCTAGTGAGCCGGCATATTGACTGACAAAGGTCGGTAACAGAACAGACACGCAGAATAGAGAATTTCCACTTTAAACGTTTGATGCTCAGAAGGCCCTGCTCCCAGAATCCTCTAGCAAATTCAAACATGTCAAGCCGTACCACATTCATGTTCACCACATTCATTAATAGGAAGCGCAGTAATTCATAATAATTCAGCACCGTCCCAACACCCTGGACAGTGAATCTCCTTGTTTCCACCCCTGTCTCAGTGCGAGGGAGTCGTGCTTCTGCTTCAATGGGTGTCAGTTCCCTGTCACGCCCACCCTTTTACCTCCCCACAAAAACTCATCAGGGCTCTGCCAGTCCTAACTTTGCCTTGCAGACTAACACTGGGCGCAACCTTGTCTCCAGCCCCTCTGACGTGTCCTTCTGTAGTGACCACCCCCTCTCCACTGGACACTCAGAAATTCCCAGGTAGGCCATCGGGACAACACCAGCTTGTTTGATTCAACTGAGGATCAGTGCCAACAGAACATCACAGCACTGAGATATATTTTTAGTGAAAACAAACAGGAGTTTATTAGCTAAGATTGAAGAGATAGTGAGCGAAGCAATAAGACCAACAGGTTACACACCAAACGCCAGGTATAACAGGATTCAGATAGGCTAAGTTTAACTTTAACAGGTAAAATCCATGGCTAAAGCATTCTCCTAGGGCCACCAGCCACCATTGATGAAATCCCCCTTTTCATGAATGCAAAGCATGCTCTCCTTTTGGCTTCCTGAAGGACTGCAGGGTGCTGTTCTTGTCCCCCAGTTATAGTCCAGTAAACTGCTGAAATGGTCTGCCCACCATTGTCTGATTTTCAGTGTGCTCTTTCTCTTGGTCCTATATGCCAGTGGCTCTCAGTCTTTCCCCACCACGGTACCTCTTTCAGGAGTCTGATCTGTCTTGCCTACTTGGCTCACTTAAAAACAATGTGCCTCCTCTGGCTGGCATTTCCCACTTGCCTGCCTCCTGCCGAAGGAGAGTCAATTAATTTTTTTTTTAGCTTCTCCCAAGGTGGGGAGCTGAAAGCGGGCTGAAGCAGGGAAGGGGATGTAGATAAGGTGGGATTGAAGGGGGATGAAGGATGGGTCAGGGGCAGATGCAGGGGAATCAGGGAAGACATAGGGGACAGATGAGAACAGGGCTGCAATAGAGGGAAACTCTGAGTGTGTGTGGGGGTCACTGCAAAGGAAAGGGGGGATGTGGGGAGGGGAGGCTGTGGGAGCAAGAGGAGACTGGCTGGGGAAGGGAGGGAAAGGGGGTGGGGGTCGGGGAGAAGGAGAGGGAGAGATACAAGAGCAGCTCCTCCACCGCATGGGGCAGAAGAGGAGGAGGGGCTGCCCCACCCAGCAGCCAGAGGGGAATTCTTTTACTGCAAATAGTCAGGGAAGTTTTGGGGGTTGGTGGAGGCTTCCACCTAAGGGCTCAGAGGCTACAAGGCAGGTATCCTGACTAGGGATGAAAATAGCATTTGAAAAGTAACTGTTTCAACTATTAAAATTGTACTGGTTACACGTTAAGGAGTTCACAACATGGGCATCTGCCCAGCATCCCGGCTGTTAACCTGACGGGTTTAGCCCGGCAAACCACAGGTGGAGAGGCTGGAATTACTCTGGGCCCAGTGGAACATTTTTTAGAGTAGGGGTGCGGTTCCCCCGCTTCTTCCTGTCTGCACCCCCCAACTTCTTCAGATGGGGCCGGGAGCAGGGCCATGGCTCTGAGAGGGGGGGAGTCGGGACGCAGACAGGAGTAAGGGGCTTGAGGCTGGTCGTGGAAGCTGATGAAGTCATCCCCGTCGTACTGGCATTTCCCCGCCCCCCATGGGGTGTCCCAATCCATGGCCTGCACCCCGTGGAACCCTGGGGGAGGGCAGGGACAGAACTAGGTCAGCAGCCAGAAGTGCTCAAAGATCATGCGTCCACCCCCCTGCCCCCTCCCCATCAGTTGACAGAGATTACCACGTTCAGGGGCTTTTTATTTGTCCTCTGGATTTGCTCCTTTCTGGGGACACTGGGAAGAAAGGTCCTGTCACCTACAGCCTGAAGGCGTGTGTTCACCACCAAAGCAGGTGTCTGACCCGCAGCACAGCCAGGGCCTGGGCAGGAAGCCTGGGACATGGGAGGGACGACTGTGAACTGCCCTGGCATTCCAGAGACACTGTTTGTGCTTCCCCAGGGCCCATAGAGTGGGGCTAAGTGTTTTCCTTTCACCTTTCCCATTGCTTCCTGATTTCTTTTATTAGCTGCTGTTTAATAAATTGCATTTGTTCTGGGGTATAGATAATGGTCAGGGAAGTATCCAGAGCGGAGGAAGACCCGGAGTGGGGACGCTCTAGCCCGTGTCCTGAGTGGTCACAACCAGGTTGGGGGGCAAGGCCCTCAGGAAGCCTGGGCCCAGCCTTGTCAGGGTTATAAGGACTTTGCCACACAGGAGAGTGGAAAGGGAGCCCCGAAGGTGAGGCAGGCTCTGGGTGAGGGAAGAGGAAACTTGGCCTCAGATCCTTCTGCTATTCGATTCCACGGGGAGGCAGGGAGGCTGTTTAAATTTGTTAGTCTCTAAAGTGCCACAAGTACTCCTTTTCTTTTTGTCAGGAAAGTTCCCCACAATAGCGGGATCATTTCCCTGCTTACCTCTCTGCATATTTACTGGTTTCTCCTAAAGTTAATTAAGTATTTTAGGAAAATGTGACACCTATTTCCCCAGGCTAGATGAAAAACGGTCCCACCCTTCTGACCTTGGAGCCTGGGAGTGTAACAGGAGCCGGGCACAGGGATGCTGCAGCGGCGGTGGGTTGATCGCTAGGACCCGGGAGCGGCTGGGGGGCGGCTCTGGGGGGAGCGATCGCGGGGCTCAGGCCCAGCCGCAAGAAGTGACTCGCAGCCGCTGCGGGGACTCTGGCTCCCAGGCTCCCGGCGAGATCCCCGAGCCCCGGCGGCTGGTGCTGGGAGCCCGGAGCCCGGGCTGCAGCCGGGAGAGGGGAACCTCCAGCCGGGCCCTGCCCGCTGCTCCCCGGGAGCCTCTCCCAGGGCAGAGCCCCCAGCCCGGCCAGGGCCCCTTCCCGGCCCGGGCCCTGCCCCTGCCCCGGGGGGCCCCGCTCGGAGGGAAGGTAAGAGAGACCCGCCCCCCCCCAGGGTCACCCCCGGGCTGCAGGGGGCGGCTTTGGCCCCGGGCTGCTCCCCGCGGAGCCGGCTGCGATTCCCTGCCCCGGGCCCAGGAAAGCTGCCGCAGCTCCCGGTGTGTGCGGGGCGGGGGCAGGATCACGCCCCCCCCCCCCCACTTGCTGCTTTGTTTCCCTGCCCCTGGCTGGGCTGGTGCGAACAGAGGCTGCAGCTCAGGGAGATCTGAAGGGGGCAAATAAGGAGGGGCAGAAGGGGGGCCGGGGCCAAACTGGATGCAGGGTGGGGGGCCCCAGCTGGGGGCCGGGGAAGGAGAGGGGCCCAGGGGCACAATCTGGGCTGGGGGGAGGGGGCAGCACAGGTGCTGGATCTAGGCTAGCGGGGCCCTGCCGCACCCCCTGGCTTGGAAAGGTTTTCATCCTATCCAGGGTTTACAGTTTGGTTCAATGGCTCTCAGTGCCCCCCAGATTGTTTCAGCCCCCTTGCCTGGGACTAGGAGCCGGGGGTAAGAACGAGGTACATCTGGCGGGGGGTGAACCTAGGGCTGTGGGAGGCAAGCCCCTCTACACACGGTAGGGGCAGGATCCCAGCCCCTAAACACCCCCAACATCTTCCCCACCCGCTGAGCGTGTGGCCCCAGCCTTCCCGGTCCTGGGGCCCAGGGAGTGCATACGGACCCAGCCTGAACCCCAGGGGCAGCCTAAGGAGAAGCCTGACACGTTCCCCCACAGGGGCCGTGCACCCCACCTCCGCAGTCGGCTCTGACTCTCAGCCAGCTTGGAAAACAGAAGGGTTCATTGGTCGCTGAGAAGACAGCATAGAACAGAGCTAGTTAGCACAGAAATCAGGAGCATTCAGCAAAGTCCATCTGGGGGGGAATCCAAAGTCCCGAGCCCTGGACTCTCCCTGCTGAGTCCCAAAATGGGAGACTGATCCTGCTTCCAGCCCCCCATCCTCAGTGATGCCCAGCTGGCCCTCCCCCGTGCTTTCTCTCTTTCCCAGGAGAGCAGTTCATCTGGCCTTCCCCTCTCTCTTTGTTCTCCAACACCTTCGGCTGGCTCCCTGCAGGGGACAGGCTCTGACCATCACTTGCCAGGATACAGAATTTGGGGCATTCTCTACGCCCAGGCAGCCACTCTGCTGTCACACCTGCCCTCTAGAGGTCTCCACAATGATCACACCCCTGTATCCCTCCTGCTTGATACTTGTGTAACACATGGGGAAACTGAGGCACACACACAGTATTCAGAAAAAACATTAAGAACATTCCCGCTTCATCACCCACCTCTGAGACCAGCCCAGGGGCACTTTCTCCAGTGGCTGGAACCGCTCTGACCATACCAGCCCCTGAGCCTGCTGGTGATGGAGAGACTTGGGGAAAGGGCTGGAGCTGGGCAGGGAAATGCACACAAGGCACCTTTCAGGGACCGGCTGGTGAGTTTGGCCTACAAGGGGAGGGGCTCCCTGTGTCTGTGAGTCCCAGAGTTGCTGCCCTCAGTGACACAGCCTGGTTCAACCCCTGTTACCAGTGTCCATGGCTGAGCTGCCTGATGAGAGCAAAGGCTCACGCCAATGGGACAGTCACCCGTTCTCCCAGGGTGAGGGAAGAAGATAAAAAGGGAGAGCGGAGAGACTTGAAGGGCAGCAGGAACAAGAAGTGGGGAGGGAGCTTCCCAGCTCCCAGCCCTGCCCAGATCCATTCCCTGCACCCCCGGGGCAGTCCGCTCTCCTGGAAACAAGGGCAGGAGCTGAGAGAGGAAAAGCCAGTTGCTCGCTCTGCTGAGCACCGCGCTACTTAGGGAGATGGGGGAGAGCTAGAGGGGGTCACAATACACTGTGGGGCAGTACCCTGAAGTGACTCCTTTGATTCTGCTCTTTTTCCAGCGTTTGGCTCAGAGATGCTGCTCTGGGGAGGTTTAGAAGGGACGTGGTGGGTTAGTTCTAAGCAGGGGGGGCTGGCCGGGGAGGTAATGAACTAACTGGGTTTGTTCCCAGCATGGCAGAGTCATAGAATCAGAGCGTCTGTCTGCAGGGAGAGAGCCTGGGGGGACTTGGGGAGTGACATGGACTCCAGCCCCTTATGAAACCTGATCAATCTCCCTGCTCCTCTGACAGGCTGAGGAATCGCATCCACGTTTCGCTCCAGATCATCCCGTCTTCCAGGAGACAGGGCAGGGAAATGGCTGTGATGGAGCCAGCTCAGGTAGGGGATTTTCAGGGGGCTTTTGGTGGTGGGGGAAGGGTAGTGTAAAGGGGTTAATCACCCGGCTTGGGACGGGGTGTGATAAACCTGCTGGAACATGATCGACCTGGGCCTGATTTTCTGAACAGGCCCATTGGCAGGTGGGGGGAGGGGAAAACTCCATTTCTGAACTAGGGAACAGCCCCCTAGGCAGGGCTGGGAAAACTGACCAGACTCCCAGTGCTGGAGCCTGACCCCACTGGCCTGGGGCTGCTGTGAAATACGAAGGGAAGCTGTCGGGATTCCTGTCCCCGTCCCCGGCTCAGAGCTCTGCTTCCTGTGTCAGTCTGTGGCTGGCAGGCATGTGGGAAATGAGAAGACCCTGCCCTGCTCCGTGTGCTGCGGGGGACAAGGAGCTCTCACCGTCTCCCAGCCCCTGAAGCCTCCTGGCTGCTCTGAGCAGGGTGTAGGGAGGATTCTGCTTCTCTCTCCCTCCTCCCCCATGATTAGTGGGATTGTGGCTGGGGCAGCAGGTGCTGAGAGGGGGACTCTTGTTGTTTCAGATGCCGGTGACCTTCGAGGAGGTGGCTCTGTATTTCACCCAGGGTCAGGGGGCTCTGCTGGACTCTGCTCAGAGAGCCCTCTACAGGGACGTCATGCAGGAGAACTACGAGACGGTGACCTCGCTGGGTAAGGGATTCCTGGCCCCTTGGCTATTGGAAGCTGGGGGGGTCTGCGTGTCTGACACCGGTCAGGTTCTTCCTTCATCACACTCCAATGAGAAGAGGGTGTCAAAACCTAAGGCACATACTAAATCATCCCCACCCAACCCCCCTAGCTTGCACGGTGGAGAAGCCGTGCATTGTCCTGTCTGTGTTGTTTCTCGGTCGCACACAGAATCCCTCTTCTCTCTCCTCCTTGGGAACAGCTCCAGCCATGTGGAGGGCTCTGGGCTCCACAGGTTTAGAAATAGGCAGGGGTTTAACACTGGAGCTGGGTGTGCGTCCCAATTCCCCTCACTTCCCCAGACGTCTGCCTCCCCCGAGGGGGCTCAGTGACCATGTTCCCGTCCTCTTAGATTCCACTTTCCCCAGCACAGCAAAGGGACAGGTGCTGCCCATGGAATATCCTTTCTGACAGA
This sequence comes from Lepidochelys kempii, assembly GCF_965140285.1. NCBI lineage: Eukaryota > Metazoa > Chordata > Testudines > Cheloniidae > Lepidochelys > Lepidochelys kempii. The sequence goes on along the minus strand of NC_136393.1, from coordinate 44,772,086 downwards.
TGCTCTCTCAATCCTCCACAAACCCTGATCTGGTCTGATTTCACCCCCTGCACAGGATTCCCCCTTCCCAAACCTGACCTGATCATGCGGCTGGAACAAGGGGAAGAGCCATGGGTGCCCGATCTTCAGGCCTGTGAGAAAAAAGAGATCCCGAGAGGCTCCCACACAGGTGAGGACTGACACAGAAACCATCTGGTGAATGAAGGAAAAAGTTGAGAATCCCCCAAATGAGGTATCAGTAAGTGCCCTCAGTTCCTTCCTCATCTCATCCAGAGCAGGGCTGCAGGCAACATCTGTCACTGACGTCGCTTCCCACATGTCCTGTTACCTGCAGGAGTTTCCTTCCCTACTTTCCTTCTCTGTAAAAGTTTGGGTGGGAAGTGGAGGCAGAATCCAATTGCTCCATCTGAGCAGCTTTAGCATGGTGGGTTTTCCCCCGGTGTGATTCCTCTTAATTTCTCCTCAGCACAATGACTCCTGTCTGCATTGTCTCTCTCCCAGCAGGTGATGAGAGAGTGAGTGAGAAGAAGGAGGGGAATCAACAGCAGGAAGTTTCATGGGACGGGGAACCGCAGGGGACCTTTGTGGGAAGAACTGAAGGGATTTTTTCCCAGTACTTGGCACAGGGAGAAGCCTGGGGAAATTGGCAGAGGTCAAAGAGGCTGCTGGGAAACCACTCAAGGGAGCAAATGGATGAATCTATTATATATGGGGAAGGACACAGGAATCCCACAGCCCGGCAGACAACCCCCAAGGAAGACAAACACTATGAATGCCTCGGTTATGGGAAAGGATTTGTTCTAAGATCACAGCTTGCTACACTTCAGGCAATAAATATTGGAGAGAAAACACTTCAATGCTTGGACTGTGGGGAAAACTATAATAAGCACTCACAACTTACTAACCATGGGAGAAGCCAAATGGGAGAGAAACCCTCTCAGTGCCTTGAGGGCAGGAATTGTTTGAATTGGAAGTCAGCACTGATTACACATCAGAAAATCCGCACAGACGACAGACCCCATAAGTGCTTAGACTGTGGAAAAAGTTTCATACAGAGGTCAGTCCTTGTCAGACATCAGGCAATCCACACTGGAGAGAGACCCCATAAGTGCATAGACTGTGGAAAAAGTTTCATACAGAGGTCAGACCTTGTCAGACATCAGGCAGTCCACACTGGAGAGAGACCCCATAAGTGCATAGACTGTGGGAAAAGTTTCATACGGAGATCACACCTTCTTATACATCAGGCAATCCACACCGGAGAGAGACCCCACAAGTGCTTAGACTGTGGGAAAAATTTCATACAGAGATCACACCTTCTTATACATCAGGCAATCCACACTGGAGAGACACCCCATAAGTGCTTAGACTGTGGAAAAAGTTTCATACAGAAGTCAACCCTTGTTGTACATCAGGCAATCCACACTGGAGAGAGACATAAGTGCTTAGACTGTGGGAAGAGTTTCACACAGAGGTCAAACCTTCTTATACATCAGGCAATCCACACTGGAGAGAGACCCCATAAGTGCTTAGACTGTGGGAAAAGTTACATACGGAGGTCAGACCTTGTTAAACATCAGGCAATCCACACAGGAGAGAGACCCCATAAGTGCTTGGAGTGTGGAAAAAGTTTCATACGGAGGTCAGACCTTGTTAATCATCAGGTAATCCACACAGGAGAGAGACCCCATAAGTGCTTAGACTGTGGGAAAAATTTCACACAGAGGTCAAACCTTCTTATGCATCAGGCAATCCACACAGGAGAGAGACCCTATAAGTGCTTAGACTGTGGGAAGAGTTTCATACAGAGGTCAAACTTTCTTATACATCAGGCAATCCACACAGGAGAGAGACCCCATAAGTGCTTAGTCTGTGGGAAAAGTTTCATACGGAGGTCAGACCTTGTTAATCATCAGGCAATCCACACAGGAGAGAGACCCCATAAGTGCTTAGACTGTGGGAAGAGTTTCACAGTGAGGTCAAACCTTGTTAAACATCAGGCAATCCACACAGGAGAAAGACCCCATAAGTGCTTAGAGTGTGGGAAGAGTTTCACACAGAAGTCAAACCTTCTTATACATCAGGCAATCCACACTGGAGAGAGACCCCATAAGTGCTTAGACTGTGGGAAAAGTTTCATACAGAGGTCAAACCTTGTTGATCATCAGGCAGTCCACACAGGAGAGAGACCCCATAAGTGCTTAGACTGTGGGAAGAGTTTCATACAGAGGTCAAACCTTCTTATACATCAGGCAATCCACACTGGAGAGAGACCCCATAAGTGCTTAGACTGTGGGAAAAGTTTCATACGGAGGTCAGACCTTGTTAATCATCAGGCAATCCACACAGGAGAGAGACCCCATAAGTGCTTGGACTGTGGGAAGAGTTTCATACGGAGGTCAGACCTTCTTATACATCAGGCAATCCACACTGGAGAGAAACCCCATAAGTGCTTAGACTGTGGGAAAAGTTTCAGACAGAGGTCCCACCTTGTTAAACATCAAGCAATTCATACAAGAGGGATACCATAAGACTCTCGGAAAGGTTTCAGAAACAGATCAGCTCTTCTAAAGATCAGGCAATCCACACACAAGAGACCCCCATAAGTGCTTAGACTATGGAAAAATGTTTCAAATATATGTCATCCCTTGTTTTACATCAGAGAATCCACACAGAGGAGTGACCCCACAAGTGCTTAGCCTGTGAAAGACCTTTTAAATGGAGGAAAGAACTTGTTTCACATCAGGCAATCCACACAAGAAACACACCCAATTGAGTGTTTGGACCATGTGAAAAGTTTCACACAAAGATTCAATCTTATTACACTCAGAGGATCCACCCAGGAGAGAGACCCCATCAGTGCTCAGATTGGAAAAATGTTCCTACAGTGGTCAGACCTTGTTAAACATCAGCTAATCCACACAGGAGAGAGAGACCCCATCAGTGCTTAGGCTGTGAGGAAAGTTTTATATGGAGCAGCCCATGTTTTACATCAGAGAATCCGCACAGGAGACCCCATAAGTGCTTAGACGATGGAGAATGTTTCATATCATGGTCAAGTGCTTGGACCATGGGAAAGGTTTCAGAAACACCTCAGCCCTACAGAACATAAGCCAATCCACACAGGAGAGAGGTCCCATAACTGCTTAGACTGTGGGAAACATTGCAGAAACTGATCAGTCCTTGTTTTACATCAGAAAATCCATAAGACTCCATAAGTGCTTGGACTGTGGCAAAAGTTGTACACAGAGATCACACCTCATTAAACACGGGAGAATTCACACATGATCTAAACTTCTGTGACACCTGGCCCAAAAGAGTTAAGAACCTTGCAGGCTAATTGACCCAGATTCAACCTTTAGAGACATGTTAAAAGAGTGTGTAAATGGTATTTGGGGCCATTCAAAGTAATAGAGACAAGCACTTTGAAATGTAAACTGGTGTTGTTAAAAAACTGGAAGAAGATAGTAGGGCTGTTGATTAATTGCAGTTAACTCGTGTGATGATTAACCCCAAAAAATTCATCGTAGTTAGAAAAATTAATCTCGATTAATCGCATTGGTAAACAATAGAATACCAATTGGAATTTGTTAAATGTTTTTGGATGTTTTTCTACGTTTTCATATCTATTGATTTCGATCACAACAAAGAATAGAAAGTGCACAGTGCTCACTTTATATTATTTTTATTACAAATATTTGTACTGTAAACATGCACAACAAAAACAGTATTTTTCAGTTCCCCTCATACAAGTGCTGCCATGCAATCTCTTTATCAGGAAAGTGTAACTTAGAAACACAGATGATTTTAATTATATAAGTGCGCTCCAAAATAAAACAAATAAAAACTCAGTGCTACTTCTTTTTCTGCCACTCGCTATGCCAAACAAGTTTGTTTACATTTTCGAGAGAGAATGCTGCTTTGCTTCTAATTTATGATGTCACCGGAAAGTGTGAGAAGGTGTTCGCATGGCATGTTTGTAGCTGGCAATGCAGGTATTTATGTGCAAGATATGCTAAACATGCCTATGTCCGTTCATGCTTCGGCCACCATTCCAGTGGACGTGCTTCCATGCTGACAGTGGCCATTTAAAAAAAAAAAAAAGCATTAATTACATTTTTGACTGAACTCCTTGAAGGAGACTTGTAGGTCCCCTGTTCTGTTTTACACACATTCTGCCAAATATTTCGTAATATAGAAGTCACAGATAATGACCTAGCATATGACGGGACACTTTCACTGCAGATTTCACAAAACGCAAAGAAAGTAACAATCTGAGATTTCTAAAGATAGCGACAGCATTCGGCCCAAGGTTTAAGAATCTGAAGTGCCTTCCAAAATCTGAGAGGGACGAGGTGTGGAGCATGCTGTCAGAAGTCTTTAAAGAGGAACACCCTGATTGGGAAATTACAGAACTTGAATCACCAAAATAGAAAATCAACCTTCTGCTGGTGGCATCTGACTCAGTTGATGAAAATGAGCACGTGTCGGTCCGGTCTGCTTTGGATCATTATCAATTAGAACCCATCATTAGCATGAATTCATGTCCTCTGTAATGGTGGTTCCAGCAGGAAGGGACACATGACTCTTTAGTGCATCTGGCACATAAATATCTTGTGACGCCGGCTGCAACAGTGCCATGAGAATGCCTGTTCTCACTTTCAGGTGACCTGGTAAACAAGAAGTGGGCAGCATGATCTCCTGCAAATTGTAACCAAACTTGTTTTTCTGAGGGACTGACTCAGCAGGACTGAGTGAAGTTGTAGGCTCTAAAATTGTAGGCTCTAAAATTTTACATTGTTTAATTTTTGAATGCAGTTATTTTTTTGTACATAATTCTACATTTGTAAGTTCACCTTTCATGATAAAGAGATTGCACTAAAGTAATTGCAATAGGTGAATTAAAAATTGTTTATTTTGTTTTTTACAGTGCAAGTATTTGTAATAAAAATATAAAGTGCTCACTGTACACTTTGTATTCTGTGAAAACAACGAGGAGTCCGTGTGGAACCTTAGAGACTAACACATTTCTTTGGGCGTAAACTTTTGTGGGCTATAACCTACTTTATCAGATGCGTGGAGTGTATTCTGTGTCACAATTGAAATCAATATATTTGAAAATGTATAAAACATCCAAAATATTTAAATAAATGGTATTCTATTATTGTTTAACAGCATGATTAATCACAATTAATTTTTTTAATCGCTTGACTGCCCTAGCAGACAGTAATTGTAGAAGTCTCTGTTTACCTATATCTTGTTACAGATTAACAGTGTAACCAAGGGGTTCCTGTCTAGGACTGTATTTTGTTAATTCAGAAGTCAAAAGGAAATATTAACATTTAAATGAAACTTGGGTGTAATAATGTCATTGTATATATATCTCTTTTTAAAGTTTGTGGTAAACTGTCTGTGAATGGCTTTATGGATAATTACCTTATATTAATCCATGTAGTTTTATTACCTGTGACGTTTGGGAAATAGGAGGTTACTTCCAAAACCTATTGTTCACCCAAGGACTGCCTGCTGTCAAGAGGCTGCAAAAACGTCTATATAAACTCTTGGGACCTGATCCGTTTCTCTCAGATCTTCTTAAGCTTTATTCGTGGGAAGTTTGAGTCGTAAGACTGAGATCTCCAGTCCTCTCTGGACCGCCCTGATATTGAACATTTGGACATTGGACTAGAACGTGATGAAATTGTTAGGCTATAGATATTCAAGCCTGTCTGTAAAGGCCTATACTTTAAGAATTTAGGGATATGTTTATTATTTAGCTAGTTATAGAGGTATAAAAGAAAGAATCTGTGTAAGGGCCTTCTCTGACCTTGACGGTCTGAGGCCCTGTTCTTAGGCTAAGGCCTTTGGCCAAGCAGCAGAGGCAGCCATAAGCTGGGAAGCGAACGGTCACCTCCTCACATTCCAAACTAGTTGAAATAAAGCAATCTGGGGATAAAAAGGTGATCCGATCTATCACCTCCAGAGGAAGGGAAGAGCCTAGAAGATGTAAAAGGAAATTTAGTTTGATAGTTTTCTGTCTGGTAAGAACTCACTTATCAATAGACACAGCTGGGAAACCCTTATGTCTTTATAGATGTAGTTGTGAAATCCTCACTTTTGTATTGTTTTGTCATTATAGTTCCCATTTTGCTATTGTTTATTTGCATGGTCTCTGTGTGGTTCTGTGATTGTTTCTGTCTGCTGTTTAATTAATTTTGCTGGGTGTAAACTAATTAAGGTGGTGGGATATAATTGGCTAGCTAATCATCTTACAATATGTTAGGATTGGTTAGGAAAATTTCAGTAGACTGACTGGTTAAGGTATAGCTAAGAATATTACATATAAATTAGGGGCAAACAGGAAGTAAGTTGGGATTCAAAAATAAGGAAAAGGAACTTGGATTTAAGCTTGCTGGAAGGTCACCCCAATAAACATCGAATTGTTTGCACCTTCAGACTTTGGGTAGTGTTGCTCTCTGTTCATGTGAGAAGGACCAGGGAAGTGAGAGGGTGAAGGAATAAGCCCACTAACATCTTGGTGCTGTGACTCGGATGCATCACATTGGATAGGTGAGTGGCAGCCTGTAAGTCCCCCTCCCCAACAGTCCGTGCAGCTGCTTGGAGCGGGTATGGCGAACGCTTGATGGTAGTTGCGGGTTCTGGCAAACTGGGGTAACGGATTTTTTGAACAAATGGATAAGGAAGAATCAGGGCCCATACCAGGTGCAGGGGTCCACCTGGGATAAGATTGAGAAGGAGATGGGAGAGTTTCTGGGAGACCCAAGGGAAAGGAGTGTAGGAAAAAGGGAATGGTATGACAAGGTTTGTGTGCTGGGATGGCATACTGGGTAAAAAGGGAAGCCGATCTCCTCCCACACATTAAGGATGTGGAGGGAATTGTGGAACAGCAACGGATTTTAACAGAAAAATCTGTGTTAGCAGTAGAGGTTTTGAAGATTTGAAGGCACGGGATGCTGCACAGACAGAGGAGTTTTGTGAGGCAATCCGGAGAGAGAGGGACGAACTGCTGGGGAGAGTAGGAGGCTTAGAGGAGGAATTGTATCAATGTAAACATAGGGGCAATGGACTTGGGGACCCCAAACCATCCTCCCCACTAATGGAACTGAAGGAGACACCTCCACCACCCTACCCTGAAAAATCACTGTCCCCACCACTGCCGGTGGATGTTGTAAGCCGGCGATCCACAGTTACAGCCCCTGCGAGAGAGGCTACCCGGGAGGAACTGCAGGAGGCAGGAATAGTGGCCCCGGTTGCGGGGTGGGGGGACCATGCCCCACAGGTAGTAGAACAGGCAGAAATCCGCCCCTTGTCCCTGAAGGACCGGGAGGCAGTACTGGGCCGCTTGGGAAAGGTACCCCGGGATGATTGGGATCAGTTTGTGCTGTGGCTAGTGGAGGTGAGCAGGGAGATGGAGGGTCTAACTCGTGAGGACCAGGTGATGTTATGGCGTAGTCTTGTGGGACAGGGCACCTTAGGAATCGATGTGGCAGGAGTGGCACATCCATTTCTAATCCCCAGACAGGTGGCAACACCGTTGTTTGGGGTGTACTCTCGTACTGCGGGGATGAATAAGATGAAGCGAAGCCCTGGGGAAACAGGGTGGGATACACTTAATGTCATACAGGCCTGGGCACAGTGCTGGGTGCATCCCCTGGATGATCCATGGGTGATGCCCCAGACAGGGGCACCGGGACCTGGTGGGGGTGTGGAGCAGGGTAGGGGTGTGGAGTTGCTGGAGAAATGGTTGGAGCTGAACGATCCCCAGTTCGTGGGGCATTTAAGGTTGCAGCATCATGAACTTGCTCCCAATCAACTACCCCAGTTTCTGGAACAGACAGATGAGTGGAGGCAGATGCATCGGGGGGAGAGCCAGTCCATGTTATTACTGCGGGGGATCAGTACAAGGTGGAAAGGGGTGGGTCAGCCCGGAGGGGAGGAGGTAGAGGGAGAGGCCGTGGCTTTGCAGGGGGAGGGGAGGTAGTCAGGGACGAGCGGGCAGCTATACAGCAACAGATCCAGAGACTGCAGGCTAAACTGACTACCCAGGATCTTACCAGATCAGGGGGAAAGTGGCCCCAGAGGCCAGGGGACTGGTACGGCCTGAAATGCCAGACACACAATTTTGCTTGGAAACAGCAGGAATGTGTTTGGTGCCAGGACCCCCGGTCCCCCTGTGGGAGGGACAGAGGTGGGTGCTGCGACTTAGGGGTGCCCTGGGAGGCATCCTGTCCATGTTCTCAGTTTAGGACGGGACGCATCTGGTCACCCCACGCTCCAGGGGGCGATCGAAGGGAGTCCCACGAGGGATTTTTTGATAGACACTGGAGCAGCCATCAGCTTAACCACATGGTGGGCAGGGGAGACCCTCAGAAGGAACTGTGACAATTGTAGGGGCAACGGGAGGGGAGACACAGTTAACCCTGAGGTAGGGACAGATCAAAGGAATCTGGGGGGAAGAGGAGATTATGTGGGGTTGTAATATGCTTCATCTGTTGGGGGCAGGAGATTTACACAAACAGGGGCTTGTACTGGACTTAGCCAATTGGGTGTGTTTACTGGGGCAGACGCAGGACGGTCAGGGCGATACCATTCCTATGGGGATAGCCACTACGATCATTAAAGCAGCACATGCCCTCCCACCACCCCCGGCTGGGTGGGAACACATCCCTGTGTGGGCGAAGGATAACCTGGGTTGCAGTAGGGGCAGCATGGAGGTACTGCTGGAGGGAGGGGACCCTCCCCCACAGGAAAATATTGTATCGTTTCTGTGTGGGAGGGTATTGTTGCTCTCCGTTCGTGCAAGAAGGACCAAAGAAGTGAGAGGGTGAAGGAACAAGCCCCCTAACAGAAATGATTCTGAAAAGGACTCTTTCCAATTCTAACACGCCATCTCGATGGTGAAACTGACCTCAGGACTCTACTCGCTTCTCTGTGTCTAATGATCTTTTAGCCAATACTGTCTATTCTTCTTTTAATAAATCGTAGTTTAGGTCACGAGAATTGGCTGTAAGCGTGGATTTGGGTAAGAACTGAAGTATTCATTAACTTGGTGGGTAACATTTCTGATCCATTGGGATTGGTAGAATTCTTTATATGGTGAAGATTTTCAGGAATCCCCATCAGAATCTCAAAGGACATTTTCCCACATCAGGTATCGTAAAAGACCTGCCTCTGTTGCCACTCTGTCAAATCAGTTATTTTGTTACAGCATCTCCCATGCCATGAAGGGTTTACAGAGCTGAATGATGCCTCATGCCTGTGCCAGGTGACTTTCTGTGAAATTAGCCTGTAATTAAAATCCAAAGTTAATACCCATTAAACTTGACAGCAATTCCCTACGTTGTACTCCTGGGTGGCCTCGTCGATGGGAACCGCTGTGTGAGCTCTGTGAGCCCGGGACAGATGGCAAATGAGACAGATCGAAGTTTGATCCTCTTCACAGACTTTTTGGAGCCTCCTGGTGTTCCCCACACACCCCGTCCCCTCCTGCTCCTTTTGCTGCCTGGAAACTCAGCCCACTGGCGATTTCTACCATGTTTGCCAGCTGCCTGTTCAGCCTGACGTTTCTGTGTTGCTCAGTTCCTGAGGGCAGGAGACAACTGTATCGGATCCCTCCCAGCACTGGCTGACGTGCCCGACACACCAGAGTGACAGCTTCTGTGAACTACTGCAGACAAATGGGACATGGAGCTTCCTCCTGGAGACTTTCCAGGAGGTTCTCTGTGGCCATGGCTCCCTCTGGGCCATTTAATGAAAAATGTACCACTAGGGCTCTGGTCCTGCAATCAGAGGAACCGCCCTGTAAGGATGAGCCTGTAGGAGCAGGAGCTGTGTGTCTAAGGCCGGATAGTCAGGCTTGGTAGAATTCATTTATATATATATATATATATATTAAAAATTTTGACAGATGTTTATTTTTAAGCAATTTTATATTTATTGATTTAAACGTTCACAGTTGCACAAAAATCTGGGTTTTAAGCATTTCATTCCAGTTATCAATTTAAATGTTCATAGTGGTGGGAGATTTAGAGCGGGATCAGACAATATTTGGGTGAGACAATAACTATTTAATGACCGTAGAGACAGATTCAAAAAGTTAAAGCTTCATAACCATTAAAATAGAGATTTTCAAGATCACATGTCAAAATATGCAAAGTAAATATTCTTAAATCAATGTCTAATAAGTTCTCAGGCAGCATCGTTCTTACTGTGCCTATTGGTAACTTTCAGTTATTAGTAGTGCAAGTATTTTTTGCTGGGTTTGTGTGTATACCGTGAAATCAACATTTACTGACATCCACCGATAAAAGTCTAATCCTGCCAAGTCTAGTGATATGAAATTCACAGGAGAAAACCTAGGTTAAGCTGAGATCAATGTTTCAAAGGCCCGATTCTCATGTACACCGAGGCATCTCTGGCTCAGTGTAAAGAAGATGCGGTGTTTCCAACACTCATGATTCTATAATGAGTCTCATTGTATTTGTTGTGTTTGTTAAAGTCCCAGCTCCTGGAAGCATGTGATGAGGTGAGACTCTTGGCTTTCCTTTCCTAAACAAAGGAGGTTTCTGGCTTTCTTGGTTGCAGAGAAAAACTTTAGAAAAACTGACCTGCACTCAGGTCACATTTTAAAGTTCTGAGAAATCAGAAGGCAAATACAGTAACTCCTCATTTAAAGTCGTCCCGGTTAACGTTGTTACATTGCTGATCAGTTAGGGAACATGCTTGTTTAAAGTTGTATAATGCTACCTTCCAACGTCCTTTGGCAGCTGCCTGCTTTGTCCACTGCTTGCAGGAAGAGCAGCCTGTTGCAGCGAGCTGGTGTGGGCTTGGAACCAGGGTGGACTGGCAGCCCCCCATCAGCTCCCCGCTCCCCTAAGAGGGAAGGAAGAGGGGGGCTAATGTCAGGGTGTCCCCCTCCCCCTGCACCCTGCTTACCCTGTCTTCCATAGAGCAGGGGGGACACATGACAGGGCTCAGGACGGAGAGAACTTCCTGGCAGCAACTTGCTGATTAACTTAACAAGGCACTGTCCTTAAGTGTAGGTCAGCTTACTTAAAGGGGAAATGCGCATCTCTCTCTCTCACGCACACAGAGTGTTTGTCTCGGTCTGCCATGCTGTCTCCCCCCCCTCCGTGGCTCATTCCACGAGAACCCAGGCATCATCAGCCTTTCTGGCAAACGTTCCCCTCCAGGAAATCTGCAGGGCTGCCACGTGGGCCTCGATGCATGCCTTCACGCCGCGCTACGCCATTGTCCATCAACCTCGTGAGGATGCGGCCTTCGGCAGGGCGACCCTTCAGTCTGCAATACCTTGACTCTGACCCCACCTCCGAGGTCAGGCTTGGGAGTCACCTAACTGGAACTGATACGAGCAAGTACTCGAAGAAGAATAAGGGACTTGCCTGAGTTCACACAGAGCAGGGAACTGAACCTGGGTCTACTCAGGGTAACTTAGGACTTGTCTACACTTGCAAGTTAGAGCACAGATATCAAGCGCCATGACCGGGACCCAGTGCAGGGTTGACGTGAAGGAGCTGCGGAATGCCTACCACAAGGTGTAGGTGGCAAACGGCCGCTCTGGTGCTGCCCCATGACTTGCAGCTTCCTGAACAGGCCCATGTTCCGAAAGATGGGTGCATCATGCACCTTTCTGGACCAGCCTGCGTTAATCTCCGTGAAATGCCCACGGAGATCCACAGGCGCCTGGAGAACCATCGAGAAATACCCCTTCTGATTAAGGTACTCGGAGGCTAGGTGGTCTGATGCCAGAATTGGAATATGCGTCCCATCTATCGCCCTTCCGCAGTTAGGGAAACCCATCTGTGCAAAGCCATCCACAATGTCATGCACATTGCTCAGAGTCACGCTTCTTCTGAGCAGGATGCAATTAATGGCCCTGCACACTTGCATCAACATGACTCCAACAGTAGACTTGCCCACTCTGAACTGGTTAGCGACCGATCAGTAGCTGTCTGGAGTAGCCAGCTTCTAGACTGCAATAGCCACCCGCTTCTCCACCGGCAGGGCAGCTCTCAATTGTGTCTTTGCACTGCAGGGTGGGGGCGAGCTGAGCACACAGTCCCATGAAAGTGGCTTTCCTCATCCGAAAGTTCTGCAGCCACTGCTCGTCATCCCAGACTTGCATGACAATGTGATTCCCACCACTTGGTGCTTCTTTCCCCAGCCCCAAAGCTGCATTCTCTGGTGATCAGCATGTCCGTGAATGCCACAAGCAATCTCGTGTCGTATGCGTTATGCGAGTCGACATCATCGTCAGACTCCTGACTGTCACTTTGTAGCTTAAGGAGTAACTCGACTGCCATTCGTGATGTGCTGGCGAGACCCATCAGCATAGTCCTGAACAGTTCGGGATCCATTCCAAGACGGAGCGCGCTGTACCAAAAAAGTTGAAAGATGGCGCCAAATGCGGAAGGAAGTGAACGGACTTCTGGGATGCGAAGTGATGCACTATGGGGCATTGGGATAGGACCCAGGATGCCCCGTGACCTCCCTCCCCCTTCCCACAAGTCTCAGCATCAAAATGGGAAGAGGTGCTCTGTGGGATAGCTGCCCATAATGCACCGCTCCAAAAGCCGCTGCAAATGCGGCCATGCCACTGCGGTTGGAGCTGAGAGTGTGAATACACGGCAGCGCTTTCCCTGCTGCTGTCTCTCTGAGGGCGGGTTTAACTCCAGGTGCCCTACAGCTGCAAGTGTAGACGTAGCCTTAGCGCCTTCGCTACTGGGCAAACCTTTGCCTCTGCCGACAGACCCTGGGAGAAGAGGACAGAGGGACACACGCCCACACACACAGACTTCGAAGAGAAACTGCTGAGCTTCAGTTCATTTGCCAATTTGACACCATCAGCTCAGGATTAAACAAAGACTGTGACTGGCTCGCCAACGACAAAAGCAGTTTCTCCTCCCGTGGTGTTCACACCTCAACTGCTAGAAGAGGGCCTCATCTTCCCTGATTGAACTAACCTCGTTATCTCTAGCCTGATTCTTGCCTGCATATTTATACCTGCCTCTGGAAATTTCCACTCCAGGCATCTGACGAAGTGGGGATTCACCCATGAAAGCTTATGCTCCAATACGTCTCTTAGTCTATAAGGTGCCAAAGGACTCTTTGTTGCTTTTTACAGATCCAGATTAACATAGCTACCCCTCTGATACTTGACACCATGAAAGGCACTGCATTTAGCCGTACGGAGTGGAAATCCATCAACCTCATGAAGAAACTTGCACAAGTACAGACAGATATCATCTTCCTTTCCAAATGCAAATGGATGGACATCATACCAAATGAACTGAAGGTGAAAAATCCATTGCTATCTACATACTGCACAGACCACAGTGAGAGATTATGCCACACACTATCAAAGAAACTGAGGAACCACCTGATCAGCATCAGGAAAACATCAAAAAAGAGCTCTCCAACCTGGAGACTTTCATAAATAACCAACCTTCCACACAAATGGACTTTACTAAAGTAGGACAGGAGATCTACACTACACACTTCACCTCTCAACCAAGGAAAAAGGACTGTAAGCTATCTAAACTCCTACCTGCCACATGGGGCCACAACAGTGGTACCCCTAACTCACCCAGCAGTATCGTCAATATATCCAGCTACACACTCAGCCCGGCAGAAGAGTCTGTCCTATCTCGGGGACTCTCTTTTTGCCCCAACACTCCCAAGAACATGATACAATTCTGCGGTGATCTGGAAGCCTACTTTCGCTGTCTCCGACTCAAAGAATACGATCAAGATAACACTGAACAGCGCATTGATACACCGATACCCTCCCACCAACAGCACAAGAAGAAGAACTCTACATGGACTCCTCCTGAGGGCCGAAATGACAGTCTGGAGCTATACATAGAATGCTTCCACCGACGTGCACAGGCAGAAATTATGAAAAAACAACATCGCTTGCCTCATAACCTAAGTCGTGCAGAACGCAATGCCATCCGCAGCCTCGGAAACATCCTTGACATTATAATCAAAGAGGCTGATAAAGGAGGTGCTGTTGTCATCATGAACAGGTCTGACAACCAAAAGGAGACTGCCAGAGAACTCTCCAATACCAAATTCTACAGGCCACTTTCCTCAGATCCCACTGAGGATTACACTAAGAAACTGGTTTCAGAGTAGCAGCCGTGTTAGTCTGTATCCGCAAAAAGAAAAGGAGGACTTGTGTCACCTTAGAGACTAAGGGTATGTCTACACTACGAAATTAGGTCGAATTTATAGAAGTCAGTTTTTTAGAAATCGGTTTTATATATTCGAGTGTGTGTGTCCCCACAGAAAATGCTCTAAGTGCATTAAGTGCATTAACTCGGCGGAGTGCTTCCACAGTACCGAGGCTAGCGTCGACTTCCGGAGTGTTGCACTGTGGGTAGCTATCCCACAGTTCCTGCAGTCTCTGCTGCCCATTGGAATTCTGGGTTGAGATCCCAATGCCTGATGGGGCTAAAACATTGTCGCGGGTGGTTCTGGGTACGTATCGTCAGGCCCCTGTTCCCTCCCTCCCTCCGTGAAAGCAACAGCAGACAATCGTTTCACGCCTTTTTTCTTGAGTTACCTGTGCAGACGCCATACCACGGCAAGCATGGAGCCCACTCAGGTAACTGTCACCATATGTCTCCTGGGTGCTCGCAGACGTGGTACTGCATTGCTACACAGCAGCATCAACCCATTGCCTTGTGGCAACAGATGGTACAGTACGACTGGTAGCCGTCATCGTCATGTTCAAGGTGCTCCTGGCCACGTCGGCCAGGAGCGCCTGGGCACACATGGGCGCAGGGACTAAATTTGGAGTGCCTTGACCAGGTCATTCTCTTTAGTCCTGCAGTCAGTCCTATTGAACCATCTTATGGTGAGCAGGCAGGCAATATGGATTGCTAGCAGTCCTACTGTACCATCTTCTGCCAGGCAGGCAAGAGATGAGGATTTCTAGCAGTCCTATTGCACCATCTTCTGCCGAGCAGCCATGAGATGTGGATGGCTTGCAGTCCTTCTGCACCGTCTGCTGCCATCCAAAGATGTAAAAGATAGATGGAGTGGATCAAAACAAGAAATAGACCAGATTTGTTTTGTACTCATTTGCTTCCCCCACTCCCCCATCTAGGGGATTCATTCCTCTAGGTCACACTGCAGTCACTCACAGAGAAGGTGCAGCAAGGTAAATCTAGCCATGTATCAATCAGAGGCCAGACCAACCTGTTTGTTCCAATAAGAACAATTACTTAGGTGCACCATTTCTTATTGGAACCCTCCGTGAAGTCCTGTCTGAAATGCTCATTGATGTAAAGCCACCCCCTCTGTTGATTTTAATTCCCTGTAAGCCAACCTTGTAAGCCATGTCATCAGTTGCCCCTCCCTCCGTCAGAGCAACGGCAGACAATCGTTCCACGCCTTTTTTCTGTGCGGACGCAATACCAAGGCAAGCATGGAGGCTGCTCAGCTCACTTTGGCAATTAGGAGCACATTAAACACCACACGCATTATCCAGCAGTATATGCAGCACCAGAACCTGGCAAAGCGATACCGGGTGAGGAGGCGACGTCAGCGCGGTCACGTGAGTGATCAGGACATGGACACAGATTTCTCTGAAAGCATGGGCCCTGCCAATGCATGCATCATGGTGCTAATGGGGCAGGTTCATGCTGTGGAACGCCGATTCTGGGCTCGGGAAATAAGCACAGGCTGGTGGGACCGCATAGTGCTGCAGGTCTGGGACGATTCCCAGTGGCTGCGAAACTTTCGCATGCGTAATGGCACTTTCATGGAACTTTGTGACTTGCTTTCCCCTGCCCTGAGGCGCATGAATACCAAGATGAGAGCAGCCCTCACAGCTGAGAAGTGAGTGGCGATAGCCCTGTGGAAGCTTGCAACGCCAGACAGCTACCGGTCAGTTGGGAATCAATTTGGAGTGGGCAAATCTACTGTGGGGGCTGCTGTGATGCAAGTAGCCAACGCAATCAAAGATCTGCTGATATCAAGGGTAGTGACCCTGGGAAATGTGCAGGTCATAGTGGATGGCTTTGCTGCAATGGGATTTCCTAACTGTGGTGGGGCCATAGACGGAACCCATATCCCCATCTTGGCACCGGAGCACCAAACCGGTGAGTACATAAACCACAAGGGGTACTTTTCAATAGTGCTGCAAGCTCTGGTGGATCACAAGGGACATTTCACCAACATCAACGTGGGATGGCCGGGAAAGGTACATGACGCTCGCATCTTCAGGAACTCTGGTCTGTTTCCAAAGCTGCAGGAAGGGACTTTATTCCCAGACCAGAAAATAACTGTTGGGGATGTTGAAATGCCTATATGTATCCTTGGGGACCCATCCTACCCCTTAATGCCATGGCTCATGAAGCCGTACACAGGCAGCCTGGACAGTAGTCAGGAGCTGTTCAACTACAGGCTGAGCAAGTGCAGAATGGTGGTAGAATGTGCATTTGGACGTTTAAAGGCGCGTTGGCGCAGTTTACTGACTCGCTTAGACGTCAGCGAAACCAATATTCCCATTGTCATTACTGCTTGCTGTGCGCTCCACAATATCTGTGAGAGTAAGGGGGAGACGTTTATGGTGGGGTGGGAGGTTGAGGCAAATTGCCTGGCTTCTGGTTACGTGCAGCCAGACACCAGGGCGGTTAGAAGAGCTCAGGGGGTGCGGTACGCATCAGAGAAGCTTTGAAAACCAGTTTCATGACTGGACAGGCTACGTGTGAAAGTTCTGTTTGTTTCTCCTTGATGAAACCCCCCGCCCCTTGGTTCACTCTACTCCCCTGTAAGCTAACCACCCTCCCCTCCTCCCTTCGATCCCCGCTTGCAGAGGCAATAAAGTCATTGTTGCTTCACATTCATACATTCTTTATTCATTCATCACACAAATAGGGGGATGACTACCAAAGTAGCCCAGGAGGGGTGGTGGAGGAGGGAAGGAAAATGCCACACAGCACTTTAAAAGTTTACAACTTTAAAATTTATTGAATGCCAGCCTTCTGTTTTTTGGGCAATCCTCTGTGGTGGAGTGGCTGGTTGGCCGGAGGCCCCCCCACCGCGTTCTTGGGCATCTGGGTGTGGAAGCTATGGAACTTGGGGAGGAGGGCGGCTAGTTACACAGGGGCTGTATTGGAAGTCTGTGCTCCAGCTGCCTTTGCTGCAGCTCAACCATACACTGGAGCATACTGGTTTGATCCTCCAGCAGCCTCAGCATTGAATCCTGCCTCCTCTCATCACGCTGCCACCACATTTGAGCTTCAGCCCTGTCTTCAGCCCGCCACTTACTCTCTTCAGCCCGCCACTTACTCTCTTCAGCCTGCCACCTCTCCTCCCGGTCATTTTGTGCTTTCCTGCACTCTGACATTATTTGCCTCCATGCATTCATCTATGCTCTGTCACTGTGGGAGGACAGCATGAGCTCAGAGAACATTTCATCACGAGTGCATTTTTTTTTCTTTCTAATCTTCACTAGCCTCTGGGAAGGAGAAGATCCTGTGATCATTGAAACACATGCAGCTGGTGGAGAAAAAAAAAGGGACAGCGGTATTTAAAAAGACACATTTTATAAAACAGTGGCTACACTCTTTCAGGGTAAACCTTGCTGTTAACATTACATACATAGCACATGTGATTTCATTACAAGGTAGCATTTTGCCTCCCCCCACCGCGTGGCTACCCCCTCAACCCTCCCCCTCCCCGTGGCTAACAGCGGGGAACATTTCTGTTCAGCCACAGGCAAACAGCCCAGCAGGAACGGGCACCTCTGAGTGTCCCCTTAAGAAAAGCACCCTATTTCAACCAGGTGACCATGAATGATATCTCACTCTCCTGAGGATAACACAGAGAGATAAAGAATGCCAGCAAACATACACTGCAATGCTTTGTTGTACAATGATTCTGGAGTACGTGTTACTGGCCTGGAGTGGTAAAGTGTCCTACCATGGAGGACGCGATAAGGCTGCCCTCCCCAGAAACCTTCTGCAAAGGCTTTGGGAGTACATCCAGGAGAACCGCGAATGCCAGGGCAAAGTAATCCTTTCACATGCTTGCTTTTAAACCATGTATAGTATTTTAAAAGGTACACTCACCGGAGGTACCTTCTCCACCTGCCGCGTCCAGGAGGCAGCCTTGGGTGGGTTCGGGGGGTACTGGCTCCAGGTCTAGGGTGAGAAACAGTTCCTGACTGTCGGGAAAACTGGTTTCTCCGCTTGCTTGCTGTGAGCTATCTACAACCTCCTCCTCATCATCATCTTCTTCGTCCCCAAAACCTGCTTCCATGTTGCCTCCATCTCCATTGAAGGAGTCAAACAACACGGCTGGGGTAGTGGTGGCTGAATCCCCTAAAATGGCATGCAGCTCATCATAGAAGCGGCATGTTTGGGGCTCTGACCCAGAGCGGCCATTTGCCTCTCTGGTTTTCTGGTAGGCTTGCCTCAGCTCCTTAAGTTTCACGCGGCACTGTTTCGGGTCCCTGTTATGGCCTCTGTCCTTCATGCCCTCTGAGATTTTGACAAAGGTTTTGGCATTTCGAAAACTGGAACGGAGTTCTGATAGCACGGATTCCTCTCCCCATACAGTGATCAGATCCCGTACCTCCCCTTCGGTCCATGCTGGAGCTCTTTTGTGATTCTGGGACTCCATCATGGTCACCTCTGCTGATGAGCTCTGCATGGTCACCTGCAGCTTGCCACGCTGGCCAAACAGGAAATGAGATTCAAAAGTTTGCAGTTCTTTTCCTGTCTACCTGGCCAGTGCATCTGAGTTGAGAGTGCTGTCCAGAGCGGTCACAATGGAGCACTCTGGGATAGCTCCCGGAGGCCAATACAGTCGAATTGTGTCCACAGTACCCCAAATTCGACCTGGCAAGGCCGATTTAAGCGCTAATCCACTTGTCAGGGGTGTAGTACGGAAATCGATTTTAAGAGCCCTTTAAGTCGAAATAAAGGGCTTCATCGTGTGGACGGGTGCAGGTTTACATCGATTTAACACTGCTAAATTCGACCTAAAGTCCTAGTGTAGACCAGGGCTAAGTAATGAATGACAAAGCACAAAATGCTAATAAAAGTAATCATGAGAATTACTCCAGCCAGGACAGGTTAGGCATTTTAGAACTCACTCCTCAAAGAATTAAATTGAAGCATAAGAGAGAAATAAAACTATGAAATGCGCAGACCAGTCAAAAAAACCCCTAAAATAACAGCCCTGCAATCCTTGACCAACTTTGAAAGAATAAAATTACAGAGAACATAGGTGCCTTGCTCATTTCAACAGGAAGTAACAACAACAGTAATACAAGTGTGTGTTGGGGGAGAGTGTGTGTATCTGGGGAGTGAGAGACAGTGTGTGGGTGTGAGAGAGAGACAGCGTGCTGTCACTTTAAGCTCAGCACTCACTAGTGTGAAGGCTTGTTCAGACAGCAGCAGCTCCCACTCCTCACCCACAAGCAGCAGCAGAGACTCCTGTCTCCCCACCCCAGCTCAGCAGAGACAGGGTACGTGGGCGGGAGAGGGGGACACCCCAACATCAGTCCACCCCCCACCACCACCACTCTGCACAGCAGACAGGAGGTTCCCAGGAACAGGGTGACCAGGGGCAGCTCCAAGGCGGGCGTGGGGGGGGTGCAGGAGCAGTGGTGGCTGCAGACTGGAGCAGAGCAGCAGGGGGAGGAGGGGCACCCTGCACCAGAGGTTTCCCCCCATAGAACGGCACCCCTGGCTGGTCGCCCATCCACCCACCCCTAAGGCTGGCCCTGACATCAGAGACAACATTTATCAAGAGACACTGGGCACTAGAGGGTCACAGGAACAGCCCTGCAATGCACAAAGCTGAGTGAGGGGCCTAGACTCCCCGTACCAGGGGTGGCGCATAGGCCCTGACTCCAGGGCTGGAGCTACAGACGCCAACTTTCCAATGTGCCGGGGGGGGGGGGGGGGCTCACTGCTCAAGCCCATGCTCTGACCCAGGCCCTGCTCCCACTCCACCCCTTTCCCCAAGGCCACTGCCCCTTCCCCCCCCCCCCCAAGCCTCCAGTGCATGTGAAACAGCCGATTGTGGCAGGGAGGAGGCATGGGGAGGAGGGGGAGGCACTGATTGGTGGGGCCCGTGGCAGGTGGGAGGCACTGGGGGCTGGAGGGAGGGAGCTGATGGGGGGCTGCTGACATATTACTGAGGCTCAGCTCTACACCAGGGGGTTAGGCAGCGGGTTTCACACCTCAGATAGGGGGAGAGTCCCCAAAGAATGTGCCTAGGGACCCCAAGACTGGAGCAGTGGATGGGCTCTGTTCCGGCCCCAGAGGCTTGAATTATCTGGGGATCCTGGGGCTCAGATGCTTGGGTTCCCCTCACTGCAGTCCGATCGCACCTCACCAGGTCTGGGATACAGACTCACGCACCAGTAAACAGAAACCCTCTCGGTGCCCAGCATCCAAAACCCCTTAACTCTGACCAGGTGGGTTCTGGAGACATGAATGGAGAGGTCTCCCCATCAGGGCTGCCACATCCCTTTGCCTTGGGCTGAGGGGGGCTCTTTTCTGGATGCTTCTCCCTGTTCCTGGATAAGTCTCTCCCTCCACGGCTGCCACCTCCTGCTCCCTTTGCCCTGGGGTGGGAAGGTTTCTATTAATGGTTCTTCAAGGGCTGGGGAGAGGCTGTCTCCTGTTCCACATCTTCCACCGTTCTCTGTGGCCAGGATAGAGCAGCTGGTGGCTTTAACCAGAGACATCTGTGGCCAGGAGCTGCCCCGACTCTGCTGCTGGGAATGTGGCAGCCCCGGCAGGGGGAGCGGGGAGATGGAGCAGGGGAGGAGGCAGAAAAGCAGCAAGATGGACCGGAGAACCCAAGGGGACTGTCTGTGACTCCATGTTCAGGCTGTTATGGTGCTTGAGAGTTTCACATTTGATACCTAGCGTGGGGTTTGTACCCTGGTTTGTAACTGTTTGCCCTGAGGGTGGTACTCACATTCGTGAGCTACGCTAGACAGTGGAGTCAAACCTGGGTCTCCCACATGCCACCTGAGGGCTCTCACCATGGAGGTAAAAGTTATCAGGCAGGTGACATCACAAAACCCACCTCCACCTTCTCCCCACCCCCACACTCACATTGCATGTGGAGCGAGGCAGGTGCCTGACTCATTCCAGCAAGAAACGCCTCAGGTGCCTGAGCCGCTGACCGTCAGGCGCTGGGTTCCCGTCTGTGGGCGGCTGAGCAGAGACCGATGCCCCCCTGCAGCCCTGATTTAGGCATCTGTCAGTGAGAGGGGGCAGGGCTTAGGACACCCCTCCCCCCTTGTCAGCATGTCCCCTTGTCTCGCTTAGATGGCTCCCGGCCTAGTGAGCTGGCTTTTGTGAATCACATTGAAAGGTGCCTCTGATGCCCACGCATTGTCTAGGGGGTTCAGGCACCTGACTCAGCTTTGCAGAATGTGATTTTCTGGTTGCCTACAAACTAGGCCCTGTGGCGCTCAGCATTGCAACCCCAAGTCATGGATTGCCCCCTGTGCAACCAGTTCTCCTCTCTGCAGAGCACAGCTGAGCAATTCCTGATTGACAACGGTGTGCACAGGACAGAGACAGAGCACAGGCTGGAGAGTGACACATCCCAGTAAAACCCAAACTCTCCTCCTAAAGGCGCGATATTCCCTGTGGGGGCTGGGAGGACACAATCAACTCAGGCAGCAAATCCCATGGCTCTGCCCCGGACAACTGCAGCTGGGACAGTGAAGTGGAACAAACAAAAGAAGAATTGTTTATAATGGTTTATTTACAGTAATTACTAAAGGTGGTAAGTAAAGGGAGCTGAGAAGGAGCCTTAATAACCACAGCATGGAAAGGAGATCCCCAGCTACGAGAAAAGTTTTCTTAATGGCACTAAAATAGCACCAATGGCCAGGAATTAATATAGGGAATTAATGAGTTACAGCCTCACTTTCAGTAACATGTCATAAATCTCTCTGTTCCCTTTCCTTCCATACTCTCCTTTTCTATTCCTTTTTCTTTCCCTCACTTCTGATCCCTGTTTATTTTCCTGTGTTTCTCCCACTCTCCTCCCCTCCCTGTTACAGATCAGCCCCCATGGCTGCTCCATTCCACCCCCCTCCACCCCCAATTTTATCCCCTCCCCTCTTGCCGCCCCCAGGCTGGGTCCCCTGTCAGGGATAGTTTCCTGTCACTCTTCTCATTTGTATTTTCCACCATTTCTCCTGGACTCTCCCTTTATTCTTGTTTTATTTTCATTCACATTTTCCTTCTTGCTTCTTCTAATTCCCGCTGGTTAAACCCGCCCTGTCCCTACCCCCCCCCCCCCCCCCGCCACAGTGCTGCCAACCTCAGGAGTTTAAAAAAATCGTGAGACTGACCGAACGATGATTTTTAAAGGTTATACAATGGTTTTTCCATCAATCTGCACCCCCTACCCATCCCCTCCACCACCCCCGCATGTGTGTGGGACCATGTCAGTGTCACCAGTTCTCCTGAAGTGACTTGGGCTGCTGCGGCAGGAGCTCTGGCTGGGAGACCCCATGAGATCCAATCCCACAGATCTGCACAAACTGCTCCCTGCTGCTGCTTCTCCCCAGCCCCCCAACCCCTGATTGATTCATGCTGGGTCCCTGCCCAGCCCCCAACTCTGCCCCTCAGGGCCCCTCTGCCCCTTCTGCAGCCCCAGGGGTTCCTCCCCCTCCCCCTCCCGTGCCTGGGGCTGCAGAGAGGAAGGGGAAGGAGCTTCCATGGGCCATCAAGATGAGGAGCCAGAGGCTGGGTAGATGGGAGTCTTCCAAGCTCATAGAGACTGGGGTCTGTGAGGCTAGAGAGGCTGATTTCCAGTTCCCCGCTCTGCTGTGGGTCTCAGGGACACAGTCGGAAGTGGGATCTCCCCCACACCCCGAGCCAGGGGCGGATTCTCTCCCCAGGGACAGAGCCCAGCGGGAAAGTGAAGATCAGGGCCTCGTCACCAGCATCTATAAATGTCACCTGCCCCCGGTCACAGTCCAGACAAACCTGGATCCTGGTGGGGGCCCGGCGCTGGGGCAGGGGGGTCTCAGGGGAGGTGAGAGCCCGGAACCGATACCCCCACCTCTGCAGAGCCCAGATCCCCTCCTCAGGGCTGAGGCTGATCCGTCCCTTCCTCCCCACAGACTCTCTGGCCACCCCCACAGCCCAGTATCGCCCATCCCCCACCGCTACCTCCCAGCAATGTCTCCCCACGGTGAATCCCCCACAGCCCAGCACCCAGCGCTCAGTGTCAAATCTCTCAGGGTTGTCGGGCAGATCCTGCCGTGTGTCTCCCCGTCTCACACTTTTCCCATCCTCAGACAGGACGAGTTGGGGATGAGCCGTGTCTGGATCCAGAGTCACATTCGCTGGGGAGAGAGAATCAGAGTGTTAGGAGGAGAGCTCAGCCCTGGGGGAGGCTGGGACCATTTCTCGCTTTCCCCAGCAGCCCTGTTCTGGCTGGGACAGGCCTGGATCGCAGGGAGCTGCCTCTGTCCTGGGCACCTGAGACTGAGCAGAGATGTCACTGCACTTCCTCAGTCTCTGTAAGGAGACCCACTTCATTAATTTCCCATTTGCTTGCATAACCATCAGCTCCCAGCTACCCCTGTTGATTCTGCTCCATTCCCAGCAGGAGAGACACACCAAGAAAGGTTTTAGTGGGGAGGGAGGAGAGGAAGCAGGTCCAGTTTTGAAGCCCAGAGGAAATCTCCCTCCTCTAATGCGGTCTCCACTCCCAGGGCTGGGAAGACAGAGGAAGATGCAGCATTGGAGAAGAGCTGATTAACACCAGAGAGTAGGAGGTGGCATTGGGTGAGCTAGCCCCATCCCCAGCCCAGAGAGAAGGGAGGAGCTGGCAGCATCAGAGGGAGAGCATCTCCCCAATCCAGGAAGCAGCTCCAATGGGAGAGCCCAGCCCTGCCCAGAGGAAAGGCAGGATGTTGGAGAAGAGCAATGGGGAGACCCACTGCACCGGGGTAAAGCAGAGGGATGTGTCAGTCCTCAGGGCATTGAGCTCTGTTCGGGTGCTGCTCAGGGAGAGTGTTTCTGTTCATTAGCATGGGCATGAACTCAGCACTCAGGTTGGTGTCAGGATTATTTGTGTGATGTCAGCTTGGGATCTCCCCAGGTGTTCCGGCACCTTGGCAGAAGTTGGGGAGGGGGGGTACTAGTTCCCAACATCTGTGGCCCTGCCCTCTCCCTGGCCCTCCCCACTCTTCATCTTCCCGCCGAGGCCCTGCCCCTGGCCAGGCTGGGAGCCTTGGCCGCTATGGAGAGCCCCTGACCCTCCACCTTCCCATGTCCCCACTCTCCGGCGTGCACCACCCAGGTCAGGTGGAGGGTCCGGGGGGAAGAGGAGCAGGGGTGGGGCCACTGAGAGGGACAAGCACCAGGAAGAAGCTGCACTACACAGGGCGCAGTTGATCAGCCGCCCCTCCATGAAGCACAGCCAATGCTGCGATGCTCCACGCCTGCCCAAGGCTTGCAGTGTGGGGGGCCAACATGGCCCCCTGCCCCCAAACTATGCCCATGTTCAAAAGAGGGTGAGCTTGGCCCCCTGGCCCCCCATGTTCCAGTGCCCCTGGATCTCCTCACTGTGAATAGGTTATTTTTAGGGCTGTGTGTGTCATGGCCACTGGTCATTTGGTTGGTAACTTTCGTTACAATCTCAGGAAGATGTTTTGACTGGAATTTTCTCCTAATGTAAAGACAATCTCCAGCTGCAAACTCACCCTGTCTGTGTGCTCCTAGGGATTCCAGTGCAGACGGCAGAGTGTCTGGCGGGGGAAAGGAGAAAGAGACGAGATTTCAGACTTTCATATTTATAACAGCGTCCCCACTCTGAACGCATAGAACTGTGTTTTCATCATGACAGAGAAACAGATTGAGAGGCCGAGAGACACACTCAGGCATTTCATAGAAACTAACTGAAGCCTTCTGTTTCCTCTCTCATTCAGCCATCTCCCAGCAAAATGAACCAACGTTCAGCCTCACAACCATCCCAGGACACACAATCTGTAAGAGAGATTTACTTTTCCCCTCCTCATCCCCTCCCACCTTCCAACTACAGTTGCTTTGTCCCATTCTCTCATGGCCTTTTGTCATAACCTACACCCAGATCATACAAAGACTTTGGCGGAAAAGTAACTTTACCCACTTTGGTCCCTTTGGCCAGGGTCAGGCAGCATCATGTTGTGCGACGGACACTTGACAAAATTACCAGAGTTAGTGGTGGACATTGGCAGGAGGTTATGTCATTCAGTCATCATTCAACCCGTAAAATAACGCACAATTTTCCACACTGAAAAAACCATAACTTAGCTCGTTAATAAATAATAAACAATAATAATAGTAATAAATTCAACTCAGGTGAGTGTTTTTGAATGTCCCTCACTGCCGCAGTCAATATTTTTTTTCTGGGATGGGGGCATTGAAATAAATATTTCTCCTAAAACCATATTTCAGTGCACTGTTGTCACTACTTTTTTCTTTTTCTTGTTTAAATAATATGTCTGACAGGAGGATGAGTGTCTCTGTGTCTGTGTGTGTGTGTGTGTCCCACCTCTACACCGCTTACCCCATGTCTCTCCCCTGTCTGTGTCCCTTACATGGGAGATCCCCCATCCTGTCACAGGATGTGGGAAGCAGAGGAGGGGGGGTCTCTCAGTGGAGCAGGGTTTCCCATCGCCTCACTGTGACCAGGGCACCCCTCTCCGGGCAGGGGTGATCCCATGGTTAATGGGAACATCCTCTGTCTCCTGACCAGGACAAAGGGACAAGCTCTGGCTGTGGGCGGGGGTCTGTTGTGAGGAGGGGCCAGGGTGGAACAAATTCTTCGTGCGGGGGACTCACCTCAGGTGGCTCCCAGAAGTGGCTTCCCACTGTCCCTCATCCCCGCTGCTCCTGGGAAGCTAGGCTGAGGGGGTCTCTGCAGATTGGGGTAGCAATGAGGGGCTGGAGCTTGGCTGAGGGGAGCTGTGCAATATGGAGGTGGCACTGAAGAGCTGGAGGTAGTCTGAGGGGGACTGTGCAGTGGGGGGGCAGCACTGAAGGACTTGAGCTGGCTAAGGGGGATTGTGCAGTTGGGGGAGGCTTTGAAGGGCTGGAGCTAGGCTGAGAGGGCTGTGCACTGGGGGGTGGCAGTGAAGGGCTAGAGGGAAATGGGCTTGGGGGGGCGTGGGGTGGGGGAGTGTCACTGAAGGGCTGGAGCCAGGCTGAGGGGGGCTGTGCATCCAGCCACAGAGAAGTTAGCAAAGTCCAATACCCCCTGTGTGGAGAAAAGGGTGAGAGTGGCGTGTGTATCATCAGTGGTAATAAACCAATCAGAGAAGAGAACAATAACATGAAAATAACTTGAAGAAAAAAAGCCCTGCCAATGATGTGTTCATGCATGTGTAGTATCTGACCTATATAAGGTACTTAATATTCATACCACTCAAAGGTGATTGGAAAAGAACTAGTAAATATGCAGTTTGGATGTGTCTAATATTCCAGACATTGCAAGGGGTAATTAGAGCTTCCTAAGAGAAATCCCCCATGACCCACCTATGCCCCAGGAGAAGGGAACTGACCAGCACTTCTTTCTATATGCGATGGCTTGTAGCAAATATCCCAATGGCTGGTGTTGGCGCACGAGTCGGGGAGGGCTCTGAGTTAGAGAGAAATCTTTCCCAGGTGTCTGGCTTTTGGGTCTTGCTGAAATGCTCAGTGTCCAACTGACCACCATATTTGGGATAGGGAAGGAATTTTCCACCAAATCAAATTGCCAGAGACTCTGGGGTTTATTTTTGCCTTCCTCTGCCATATGGGGCACGTATCATTTACCGATGTTCAACTAGAAAAAACGGTGGATTCTCTGTAACTTGAAGTCTTTAAATCATTATATGAGGGCTTTAGTAATTCAGCCAGAGTTTACGGGTAAATTGCAGGAGTGGGTGGGGAGATTCTGTGGCCTGCAATGTGCAGGAGGTCAGAGTAGATGGATCATGATGGTCCCTTCTGACCTTAAAGTCGATGAGTCATTTCTTACTTTGTAACTGTAATCGAAAAGCATGTTTCTGCTGCAAAGAAACGTTTGAATTCATCAACCTGAGTATCTTGGACCCAAATGTCTGGCTTTCTCACCCAACAATTAAATAGAAGCATCATCTAAGTGTGAACCAATTGACCAGCACCATTCTCTTCCCACAGTCTCAGAGGCTCTTCCCAATTTCCATTCCTCAATCCCTTCTAGGTACCTTTGAACTTCCTCAGAGTCTCCATTAGCTCAATAATTTTCTGGGAGAAATCGCTGACTCGCTCTTCCAGTTCAGGAGAAATCTCCTCTGGCTGCCGGAACTTCCCCTTCTCACACCTGGAGAGAAACAATTTCACGTGATTATATTTCATTGTGTGACTCATGATAAGTTCTGGCGAGTGAGTCGCTGCTCTAATGGGCCTGGAGTTCGAATTCCTCGACTTCTCCCGGCCTCAGAGCAGGTGCAACACAGCCCATGGCCAAACAACCTTCCCTTCTGAGGACTCCTTAATATTCTTCAACTCTGGTCTGGTGAGCTCAGCTCTGGGGACAAAAGGGGAATTGAGTCTCCATGGCCAATTCACTCCTTGGCCTCCATGCTCTGAGGGACAGGAGTTTCCTATGTAAAGTGCTGTAGAAATCTGTCCACTAGGAACTAAACTGAGACACCAACTCCCCCGTCCCCAGCTCATTCCATACAGGTCTCCAAACAGTCCTCAGGCTGGGAAAGACTCAGGTGGGAAAGACTCTTGACCACTGCTGCCTTGGGCTGAATGGTAACCAGGGCCCCAGTAGTGACAGGCCCATATTCCATCCCCACAATCCTGAGGCAGCCACTCCCCCAGGGATGTGACATCTCAAGGAAACACATGAGGTCAGTCTTTCCCACTGAATGGACAATTCCAGAGTCTTCTGTACCAGGGTGAGAACCTCAGGATTAAGTTTATCTGAGAGATTTGTATCCAAAATCCCCACACATGTTGCTGTGGAGATGCGGTGCTAACATCATCTCCATGCTCTTCCCCAGCATTGCCAAGTGTGTGTGGGAGTGAGAGAGAGCCACGTACCTACTCAAGGTGCTTCTGACATCCTAGAGGGGAGAGAGAGAAGAGAGAGATTAAAAAAAATCTCAGTACCGCCTGACACACATTTGGGATTCCAGGAAAGGGATTTTGTAAATACAGGGAAAATCAGCCCTGCCCTGGCCCCGGGGCCATGGTTTCATTGAGCTAATGGGGCTTTTCCATCTCTAATATCAATGTGTCTGTGAGTCTGCAAAGAACAATAGTCATTCACATTTCAGCAATGCACACATTGAGTTACACTGAGATCTCTGACTGCTGGACCCCGGTTCCTGTACTTCAGGAGCTGTCCTGTCCCTGTGTTGGGATTTGGGATGTTTCTAGCTCAGTCTCACTTGCAGGAATTCACTTGCTGGCTTCTGACACTTCCCCTCCATCTCACTGATCAGCTCACTGAGACAGGAAATCCCCTCTGAGAGTTTGGTGATATTTTCATTCTGTATCTTCACAGTCTCCTTGTCCAGCTTTTCCAGCTGGGCCAGCAGGAGTCGCTCTTGTTCCTCCAAGAGCTGCCGCAGTTGCTGAAATGCAGACACAATCTTCTGCCTCTCGGTTTCTGTCTGTTTCTAGAGGAAATAAGGAAAGGGCTGGTCAGGAACATGGATGGAGCCTGATGACCTTTCATACAGTCTTACAAGAGAGAGTTTCTTTACAATCTCTAACGCATCTGTACAGAGCCCAGGCCATGAGCCGACAGGCCTAGTGCTCAGAGCTGGAGTCAAAGTCAGGATCTGACCAGGGGTTGGGGCTACAGTCGAGCTCAGAAGTCATGCCAAAGGCTGAGCCAGAATCAGTGTCTGGAGTCACACAGGGGGATCAGGACTGGTGTCGGAGTCAGGCAGCCACGCGAAGGCTCTAGCCAAAGTCAGATAGCAGTACTGCAGGTCAAACCTGAGTCAGAAAAACAACGCCAGGGCCAAGCCAGCATCAGGGTCCAGTCCAGCAGCAGATCGGGAGTTCACTCAGTTGTTTGGACAACTTCCCGTGACTCCTGCTGGCGTAATGCATGCAGCCGAACGTCTGCTCCAATCAGGAGCTTCGTAGGCAGATCCGCTGGTGGGCCAGAGTTCCACTAGCCCCTCCCCTGCTGGCTCTGGAGAGCGGTCGGGTTGTAATGAGAGTCTCTGTGGGCTGAGGTTCCAAACCCACCATTCTTCACATCCTGACACTTGACTCTACACTGTGATCACAAAGGAGAGGATTTTCTTACCCCTTCCCATTTGGGCCCAATCTCTCTGTAAGGGCTGTCTCCATGTCTACTGGGATATAGTCAGTGCGGTTTGGGAGAAATTTTGTGAATGCCACAAGGGGTCGTAATTAACTCATTCATTAAAATGCATCACGGGTAGTGATCAATGGCTCCATGTCTAGTTGGCAGCCGGTATCAAGTGGAGTGCCCCAAGGGTCGGTCCTGGGGCCGGTTTTGTTCAATATCTTCGTAAATGATCTGGAGGATGGTGTGGATTGCACTCTCAGCAAATTTGCGGATGATACTAAACTGGGAGGAGTGGTAGATACGCTGGAGGGGAGGGATAGGATACAGAAGGACCTAGAGAAATTGGAGGATTGGGCCAAAAGAAATCTGATGAGGTTCAATAAGGATAAGTGCAGGGTCCTGCACTTAGGACGGAAGAACCCAATGCACAGCTACAGACTAGGGACCGAATGGCTAGGCAGCAGTTCTGCGGAAAAGGACCTAGGGGTGACAGTAGACGAGAAGCTGGATATGAGTCAGCAGTGTGCCCTTGTTGCCAAGAAGGCCAATGGCATTTTGGGATGTATAAGTAGGGGCATAGCGAGCAGATCGAGGGACGTGATCGTTCCCCTCTATTCGACATTGGTGAGGCCTCATCTGGAGTACTGTGTCCAGTTTTGGGCCCCACACTACAAGAAGGATGTGGATAAATTGGAGAGAGTCCAGCGAAGGGCAACAAAAATGATTAGGGGTCTGGAACACATGACTTATGAGGAGAGGCTGAGGGAGCTGGGATTGTTTAGCCTGCAGAAGAGAAGAATGAGGGGGGATTTGATAGCTGCTTTCAACTACCTGAAAGGGGGTTCCAAAGAGGATGGCTCTAGACTGTTCTCAATGGTAGCAGATGACAGAACGAGGAGTAATGGTCTCAAGTTGCAGTGGGGGAGGTTTAGATTGGATATTAGGAAAAACTTTTGTACTAAGAGGGTGGTGAAACACTGGAATGCGTTACCTAGGGAGGTGGTAGAATCTCCTTCCTTAGAGGTTTTTAAGGTCAGGCTTGACAAAGCCCTGGCTGGGATGATTTAACTGGGAATTGGTCCTGCTTCGAGCAGGGGGTTGGACTAGATGACCTTCTGGGGTCCCTTCCAACCCTGATATTCTATGATTCTATGATTCTATGATCTTAGATCCTGCAGAAGACGCTGTTGTCCTTCTCCAGGGAGAGAATATTTGTGATATGCGCACGCCCACGCACACACACACACACACACACACAAACACACACAATCTCATGATCCTGGAGAAACAGACACAAGGCCACAGAGAAATCTACCAATAAACTTCCCTCCCAGCTCCATGTCCCAGCAGGCGAAGAACAACAGGCACCGACCAGATACTCCCGGCTTCTCTCCTCTCCAGCCACTTTCAATTCCAGCAGCTTTTCTCTCTCTTCCCTCAGAGTCTGCAAATGGGCTCGTATTTTTTCCTGACAGACAGAAATGATTTGGTGGGTTTATTTTCAGGGTTGTAGGGGGTGGATGAGGTGTTTTCCACCCAAAATTCTACATAACAGTCAGTCTTCCTAGATTGACTAGCTGGGTACGGCAATACCTTCTGCTGGCCCAGCTCCTGTTGGTAAAAGAGTTACACACAACTCAGCTCTGGGGAACACACTCTTTCCCAGGCCTGAAGAAGAGCTCTGTGTAAGCCTGAAAGCTTCTCGTTCACCACAGAAGCTGCCCATGAGCAGATATTACCTTGTTTTTCTAATAGCCCGAGACCAACACAGTTACAACAATAGTGTGTATAACAGTGGGTCTTTCTCGAGGTAGGACATCAGAGACACCAAGGAAATGAAACCTTATTTACGGAAATTGGGTGGGTTTTGTATTCAGATTGTTTGAAGTTATTACATCCACTTTCTCCATTGAGTTGAACCAGTGGAAAACTGGTGTCCCATGGTGGTGAATCTATAAAGCTGTTTTTGAGAAGATTTAGCAAACAGTGATACCAATCCCAGAAGCCACCGGGGGCAGCCATGTAGGCTGGGATGCTCAAAGGAGTCCAACTCCATTGACTTTCAGCCCTGTACCCTGGGGGATGGGATGGGTTGTACAGCACTGACCTAAGGACTAGGGCAAACCCCATTAGATGTGTTGATTTGTGTTAGGAACAGCTGGGGTTTGCCTAGCCCGTTCCCCTGGCAATGGCCTCTGGGTAGCGACCCCAAAGTCCCTGGCAGATTTCAAAGGGCTGCCTGGTGGGACTAACGGACACACGTTGGCTGGTCCTTGCCCATGAACACACGAGAACAGGTCAGAGTGGCACTGGTTCGCGCGGCCCAGGGGTTAGTTTTGCTGAAGATAAGTCTGATCCCAGTGGCATGTGGCATGGACCTGCGCTGACTGGAGCCCTCGTGGGTGTGGACTGAAGGTGCTTGGGGTCCCATACCATGTTCAGCCCTGTGATCTCCTGTAGTGCAGGCCGGCAGCATCTGAGTTTAACCCCTCGTGGAGCAGGACAGGAGTTCAGAATCCCAGTGGGAAACCTCTTCTCCTTGCCGTGCCTAGGACCTGTATCAAGGAGTCTTTTCCTCCTACTGTCTGCACTTCATCACTGCTCAGTGCTGCTGAAAGGGGCAGAGTAGCTAGTGGTTAGAGCACTGAAGTGGGCCTTGGAAAACCAGGTTTTTATATCCAGCTCTGCCACTGATCTGCTGAGTCACCTTGGACAAGTCACTTCCTCTCACTGTGCCTCAGTTTCCCCTCCCACCCTTTGTCTGTCTTGTCCGGTTAGACTGTAAATGGCTCGGGGCAGGGATTGGCCCCCACTGGGTTTTGTGCAAGGCCCCACAATCGAGGTCAGATCTCATCTGGGGTCTCCAGGGGATGCAAATAACAATAAACACTGTGATACAACCAGTAATACCAGCCACAGCTTGTAACTCCCCCAATCAGCTTTCATGCAATGAAGGCTACACACAGCTGAATGACAGGGTCACACCATTAAGCTGTAATTAACATCCAAATTATTACCCATTAGACTAGACAGCAACTCCCTACCTTGTACTCCTGGGCAGCTTCCTGTATGGGAACCACCGCGTGAGCACGGTGAGCCCGGGACTCTATGCAGATCACACAGATGGGGGTTTGATCCTCTTCACAGAACAGTTTCAGAGCCTCCTGGTGTTCCCCACACACCCCACCCCCTCCTGCTCCCTTTGCTGCCTGGAAACTCAGCCACTTGGCGATTTCAAGGATATTTGCCAGCTGCCTGTTGGTCCTGAGGTTTCTCTGTTGCACAGTTTCTCTGCACTGAGGGCAAGAGGCGGCTGTGTTGGGTCCCTCCCAGCACTGGGTGATGCAGGCTCGGCAGAAATTGTGCCCACACTCCAGAGTGACAGGGTCTGTGAAATACTCCAGACAGAGGGGACATGTCGCTTCCTCCTGGAGACTTTCCACCGGGCTCGCTGCAGCCATGACTCCCTCTGGGCAGTGGGACAGGGTAAGTTTCAGTTTCCTGAGTTCACACTATGCCCCACCTGCAGCATCAACTGGGTGTTTCCTTGCCTGAAAGTGACTCGTCCTGTTTGCTGAGCAGGAAGGACCCGACCAATTTCACCCCTGGAGGCTTTGGTGAAAAAATGTATCAATTCTGGGGGTTTCAGACAATAGTTTGGTCAGACCAGAACTATTACAACTACAATACCCACCTGCTGAAGTGAAGAAACAGACTGACAGAGCCAGAAGAGTTCCCAGAAGTCACCTACTACAGGACAGGCCTAACAAAGAAAATAACAGAACGCCACTAGCCATCACCTTCAGCCCCCAACTAAAACCCTCCAACGCATCATCAAGGATCTACAACCTATCCTGAGGGACGACCCATGACTCTCACAAATCTTGGGAGACAGGCCAGTCCTTGCCTACAGACAGCCCCCCAACCTGAAGCAAATACTCACCAGCAACCACACACCACACAACAGAACCACTAACCCAGGAACCTATCCTTGCAACAAAGCCCGTTGCCAACTGTGTCCACATATCTATTCAGGGGACACCATCACAGGGCCTAGTAACATCAGCCACACTATCAGAGGCTCGTCCACCTGCACATCCACGGTACGCATCCGATGAAGTGAGCTGTAGCTCACGAAAGCTCATGCTCAAATAAATTGGTTAGTCTCTAAGGTGCCACAAGTACTCCTTTTCTTTATTCATAAACCAGTTGGAGAACACTTCAATCTCTCTGGTTACTCGATTTCTGATCTCAAAGTGACTATCCTTCAAGAAAAAAACTTCGAAAACAGACTCCAACGAGAGACTGCTGAATTGGAATTAATTTGCAAATTGGATACAATTAACTTAGGCTTGAATAGAGACTGGGAATGGTTGATTCATTATAAAAAGTAACCTTTTTCCCCTTGTTTATTCCTTTCCCCCCAAACTGTTCCTCAGATGTTCTTGTTAAACCCTGGATTTGTGCTGGAAATGGCCCACCTTGATTATTATACACATTGTAAGGAGAGTGATCACTTTAGATAAGCTATTACCAGCAGGAGAGTGGGTTGGGGGGAGAGAAAACCTTTTGTAGTGATAAACACCCATTTTTTTCATGGTCTGTGTGTATAAAAACATCTTCTGTATTTTCCACAGTATGCATCCGATGAAGTGAGCTGTAGCTCACAAAAGCTGATGCTCAAATAAATTGGTTAGTTTCTAAGGTGCCACAAGTACTCCTTTTCTTTTTACTAGACACTGAGATTCAAAAAGTTGAAGCTTTAGAACCGTTAAAATTGTCTGTGAGCAGGTAAATCTCCTCCCTCCCCCAGCAGCTCCCCCAGGGCAATGACCCAGTGTCTCCCCCACCACCACAGGGACGGAGGCTGAGAGTCCATCTGCTGGCGGCTCAGGGGCCTGTGGAATGTGCTGGGATCTCAGCCTGGGCCCTAGGGGGGCAAGTGAACCTGTCACACAACCACGCCCAGCAAGGCCTGCTCCCATTTTCTCCCTGTTTGTCCGTCCCAGCAGAGAGACCAGGGACTGCAGGGAGACCAAGCTCCTGTCCCCCAGGTGAGGGCTGGGTCCTAATGGCCGAGGGCAGCCGGTGTGAGGGGAGCTCGCACTAGGGGCCTGCAGGGTACGTGGTGTGGGATAAACAGAGACCTCTCAGGCCACTTGCCCATTGCGGCTGCAGCAGGGGATGTGGGGACAGACGGAGGAGGCCTGGGGCAGTCTGGAAAGCTGCCATTGGGGACATGGAGAGGGAATTCAGCTGTGACGGGGAAGCCGTCCTGCGCAGAGATGCTGCTGCGGATGCGGGTGGAACATGTGCCCTGAAGTCCTGTATGCCGAGGAGGTAAACCAAGACACGCAAAATCAGGCCACTGCTGTAAATTTAGGTCTTACCGACTTGCCCATTAACAGCAGGAAGTGGTCTAAGTCTCATTGTAAGTCGCTGTTTATACTTGGTCACTGCTCGGTCCCATGTTTGTAAGCAGCAGAGGTGCTGACCGCAGGGGTGCTCTGGAGCTCGAACCCCCACGGAAAAAATACAGGGGGAGCTCAGCACCCACCAGCCACAGCTGTTCTGCGGGGCTGCCAATGAGCTGTTTGGTGGCTGGGGGAGGTGCCTGTGGGAGGGCAGAGAGCAGCGAGCTGCAGATTGGCTGCGGCTTTGGCGGAGGGGTTGGAGCAGGGGTGGGAAGAGGCAGTCAGAGGGCAAGGCCTTAGGGGAGGAGGCGGAGTGGGTCAGAAGAGGCGGAGCTAGGGGAGGGCCTCAGGGGAGGGGCATGGTGGGGGCGTGGCCTCAGGGCAGAGTTGGGGTAGAGCATCCCCAGGGAAAAATAAAAGTCAGTGTCTATGCTCCCACTGCCTGCCGGGGGTCGGGGCATTATTTGAACCAGGGTCCCCCATTTCTCAGGAGAGTGCGCTTACCACTCAGCCAGTGTTTTGCAAACTGGAGGGTCCTGACCCAAAAGGGGGTTGCAAGGCTTTTGTACGGGGGGTCATGAGATCATAAAAAATAGTATGATAACCACTGGTATGAGTGGAACATGGAGGTCATGGATTCTGCGATTTTATTTGACCTCTGTTACTTCATCTCCACACAACAGGGCTTCATCTTCAACCCCACAACGTGGCTCCGGCTGTCAGTCCCACATGGCGGGCCTCAGGCTTCAACTGCTTTGCATATCCAGGATTGGAAGGGCTGCAGGAACAGCAAGTGACGGGGGAATTTCCCACTGAACTGAAGGCACATTCTCAGGAAAGCCCAAGGGCTTCCAATGA
This sequence comes from Lepidochelys kempii, assembly GCF_965140285.1. Classification (NCBI taxonomy): domain Eukaryota; kingdom Metazoa; phylum Chordata; order Testudines; family Cheloniidae; genus Lepidochelys; species Lepidochelys kempii. Next base: position 44,736,477 of record NC_136393.1, on the reverse strand, counting down.
TATGATCTGTCCTATGGATGCAAGCGTCTATCAGTTATCCCTGGAGTCTGCCCATGTCCCTGCCCTGCTCTGCTCTCTCCCTGGTCATATGTCACAGGCAGAGACAGAAGCTGAAAGGCAGAAACTTGTGTCTTACTTTCAGCAACTACACCATGTCCTGGAGGAACAAGAGCGACTCCTACTGGCCCAGCTGGAAGAGCTGGATCCAGAGACTGCAGAAAGAATTGAAAAGACAAAGCAAATTTTGCAGGAAATACCTGTGCCTGTGAGCTGCTCATGAATGGGCGTGTGTGTGTATGATCACAAACTGGAGAACTTGGAGGACGCTGATGTGGCTAGTAAGTCGGTGAAAGTAGCCGAATAACATTTCTGTTTTGACGTAGGAATAAAAACACTGAATATTGTTCCCTTTTGTCCTTTTGAGCCATCTTTATATTATGTAAGTATGTGTCCATAAAAGAGTTTGGTTGTCCGTAATTTTTTTTCTGTACTGTCCACAAAAATTATTTTCGCACTTGGCAACCCTGGTCCCAGACACTCTCTGAGGGTAACCCTCCAGTGAGTGAGACATTGAAGGAAAATGCTCCACTCTGGGCTTTTCTCTATCAGTGAACACAAATGGTGGTAGAAGCTATGCACTTTTAGAGAAGTACCAGGGAGACATATCTTGGGAACCCTTCGTCAACTGGCCTCCAATTTGACCTTCCACCTGCCCAAGATGGAGGGGGCCCAAGAGCAGCCCCCTGCCTGTGTCCCCACCCCATGGGATCTAGCTCATATGATTGAAAAGAAAAGGTTGAAAATGTGGCCCAAGCAAAACTGATACAGTGATGTGTGCCTGAGTCTGCAGAGAGCCTGATCTAATAGGTTAGAGAGGAGGAAACTTCCCCTTTCATCTCAATAGGGTGTTTCCTCCAAGAACTACTGCTCTGGCATGCTCAGCCACCTCTCCCCAGCTGGGGGTCTGTGCATGGCATGAATGGAAAAGGGCAATGGGCCCAGCTCACCATATCAAGAAAATAAACTAGCGGCTTACATGTACCAAGGTCCCTGCCCCAAAGAGCTTGCAGTCTATAAAGATGAGAAGAGACAAATTCCCCCTATGCAGGGCCCTGGTTGAACTCAGTGTTTGTGTATTACTCAAATTCAGTGGCTGCAAAATTGTCCCTTGAACCTCTCAAGTCTGTGAGTCATTGCTAGGGGTATATCTACTCTATGAAATTAGGTCAAATTTATTTAAGTCAAATTTTACCGTCCGATTTTATAAAGTTGAATGCGCGTGTCCCCACTAGGCACATTAGGTCAGCGGAGTGCATCCTCACTACCATGGCTAGGATCAACTCACAGAGCGATGCACTGTGGGTAGCCACCCCACAGTTCCTGCTTCCCATTTGAATTCTGGGTCAGGCTCCCAATGTCTGATGGGATAAAAACATTGTTGCAGGTGGTTTTGGGTACATGTCGTGAGCCTCCCCTCCTCCCTCCTTCCCTCCTTGAAAGCAATGGCAAACAATCGTTTCACACCTTTTTGCCTGGGTTATCCACGCAGACGGCATACCACAGCAAGCATGGAGCCCGTACAGCTGTACACTGCTGTTGTGAGCATTGCAAACACCTCACACATTATCCTGCAGTATGTGCAGAGCCTAGCCAGGAGCCACCGGTGTAAGGAAGAATGTGAGGAGGCCACGCACACAGACATGCTGGAAGCCATGTGTAATGATGCTGGCTTTGGTGGGACACAACTGAGAGTATTAATTCAGGGCAAATTGCTTAGAGCAGGGCAGTTACAGCCCAAGGCTGGGGGGTTTTTTGCACACCAAGGCAAACCAAACCAGCCAAACACAGAAGACTTTGATTCTACCCCACTGGCTAACCACAAGTCATACAAGGCACAATTCCCTTAGACACTCCCGTTTCCCAGTATCACCACCAGGGCCACTTGTTATGGGGAGGAATGGTTATGAAAAGCAATAGCCCAGTAAAAGAAAAAATGTTCTCTCGATCCCAAAGGACCAAGCCCCAGACCCAGGAACATATACCAGTCAGATCTTACCCACAAATCACACTGTTGCCAATCCTTTAGAATCTAAAATCTAAAGGTTTGTTCATAAAAGGAAAAAGATATAGATGAGAGCTAGAATTGGTTAAATGGAATCAATTACACACAGTGATGGCAAAGTTCTTGGTTCAGGCTTGTAGCAGTTGTAGAATAAACTGCAGGTTCAAATCAAGTCTCTGGAGTGCATCCACAGCTGGGATGAGTCATTCAGTCCTTTGTTCAGAGCTTCAGTTTGTAACAAAGTCCCTCCAGAGCTCAGAAGCAGGACTGAAGACAAGATGGAGGAGATGCAGAAGCCTTTTATAGGCTCTTGCCATGTGGAAGGACATCCCTCCGTTCCTACTGTGGAAATCACAGCAGCAAGATGGAGTCTGGAGTCACATGGGCAAGCCACATGTCCATGCATGACTCAGTTCTTTATAGGCCAATGCCATTTTTACATGTTAGTTTGAATGTTCCCAGGAAAGCTCAGATGTGGACTGGTGTCTCCCAAAGTCCATTGTCAGTTAAGTGTTTCTTGACTGGGCACTTATTGAGAATAGTCCTTTCTCAAGAAGCTGACCAAATGCTTTACTGAGACTACTTAGAATCAAAACACACTGAGATACAAGTACATAGCCAATATCCATGACTTCAACTACAAAAATGATACACACGTACAGACAGCATAATCATAATCAGCAAATCATAACCTCTTTATAGACACCTCCAATGACAACCTTTGTAGAATATTTGCTGCAAATGTATAACCGTGGTTGCAACAATGATCTATACGGTCCCAGTTTATGTCAATAGCTTCTCACCATGGAATGTAGCAATTGGCATATGCTGGCGGCATTTGGGCATGTTGACACAGTGGAATGCCGATTCTGGTCCTGGGAAACAAGCACAGACTGATGGAACCACATAGTTATGCAGGTATGGGATGATGACCAGTGGATTCAAAACTTTCACATGCGTAAGGTCACTTTCATGGAACTTTGCAAATTGCTTTCACCCACCCTGAAGTGCAGCAATACCAAAAGGAGACCTGCTTTGACAGTAAAGAAGCGAGTGGCGATACCCCTTTGAAAAATTGCAACACCAGACAGTCAGGAATCAATTTGGAGTGGATAAATCTACCGTGGGGGCTATTGTGATCCAAATAGCCAGGGCAATCAATACCCTTCTGCTAAGAAGGGTGGTGACTCTGAAAAACATGCAGGACATAGTGGATGGCTTTGACGCAGTTGGGTTCCCTAACTGTGATGGGACGATAAACGGAATGCATATCCCTATCTTGGCACCAGACCACCTTGCCAAAGAGTCCATAAACCACAAGGGGTACTTCTCAATGGTGTTGCAGGCAGTGGTGGATCACAAGGGCCGTTTCACCAACATCAATGTGGGATGGTCGGGAAAGGTGTATGACGCATGCATCTTTAGGAACTCCGGTCTCTTGTGAAAGCTGGAAGAAGGAACTTTCTTCCCAGACTGGAAAATTACCATTGGTGACGTTGACATGCCAAGAGTTATCCTTGGAGGCCCAGCCTACTCCTTGCTCCCATGGCTCATGAAGCCATACACAGGCAGCCAGGACAGCAGTAAGAAGCAGTTCAACTGTAGGCTGAGCAAGTGCAGAATGGTGGTAGAATGGTGCCTTTGGACGTTTAAAAGCTCGCTTGTGCTGTTTGCTGACTAGGTTAGACCTCAGCGCAACAAACATTCCCATTGTTATTGCTGCTTGCTGTGTGGTCCATAATATCTGTGAGAGTAAGGGGGAGACGTTTATGGCGGGTTGGGAGGTTGAGGCAAATAGCCTGATGTTCGATTTTGAGCAGCCAGACACCAGGGTGGTTAGAAGAGCACAGCCGGGCGTGCTGTGCATCAGAGAGCTTTGAAAACCAGTTTCATGACTGGCCAGGCTACGGTGTGACAGTTGTGTGTGTTTCTCCTTATGCAAACCCACCCCCTTTGTTGATTTTAATTCCTTGTAAGCCATCCACCCTCCCTATTAAGTCAATGTCCATTTTGGGGCACCAGGAATCCTGGGATCTCATTCTTTGTGGCTTGCAGCTTTCCCCATGAGCATCCAAGCAGAGATGAGATAAAACAGAATCAGGTCCTCCGACTTTTATACATTTCCAGAAGCCTCTTGACCATTCAGTCCCTGGTGAACAATATCCCTTTAATGTGACCTTCTGTTTTCCAAATATTCTGGCAATTCGCTATGCAGCTTAGCACAAGGTAACTTGTCCATTAAACAGTTCATATTCAGTTTACCACAAACTTTAAAGAGACATATAGACAATACTATTTCAATCAAGTGTCATCCTAACTGTTAATATTCCCTTTTGATCTTGAATCAATGCTAGAGTAACAGATAAAAATTGTTTGTTTACATCTCAAGACCTGAGCAAACACCTCCCACTCTAACGCTCTAACAATGCAGATTTAAAAGGGAGAGCCGAACTCTTATTTACACAGCTTCCTAACAAGCCTTTAAAGGTCAACCATGGGTCAGGACAGCCTACTGATTAGTTAACCTTTCTGGCCATGTGACACATTTTTATGAGATATAATAATCATATAATGTCACAGCAGGCTTGGCAGAAATTGTGATCACAGTCTAGAGACACCAGATCTTTAAAATAGTCCGGACAGATGGGACAGGTCAGTTCATCCTGGAGTGTTTTTGCTGGATTCATAACAACCATGGCTTCTAGTGCAGGAAAAAGACAAGAGAGGAATTTAGTTTCCCTTCCTTCTTCTCAGAAATGGACTGATTGAATATCATTCGGTGTTTCCTTTCTGGGTGTGGTCTCAAGTTATTTCTTTTTCCGTGGACTGTAAAGAGCCTTTGAATGAAGTGTGATGAGTCCAAATTGACACTAACTCCTCCGGAACATCTGCAAGGCCCCAAACTCTGGACTAGTCACTCAGGTCAAAAAGGGGTAACAAGCGACTGGGGGGGCTTCACTGCCTGACATAAGGATCCGATGGAGCAGCCTGGCAAGGAGGGAGAGAATCACAGCTGCTGAGTCCTACTGCCTGTTCCCTACCTGGCCATTAGGCTCTATAAGACCCATGTCTCTCTGGTGCCTGGGGAACCCACTGGTGTGTGTGTGTGTGTGGAGCTGTTACAGTTATAAAGGGTTGAATATTTAGCATAAGCTGCGGCAGCCTGTGCTTTTAGCTCTAGGGGTCCCTGGTTCAGTGCTGGGAGTGCTGGCCAAGAGAGCAGCTGTCACACCTGTTCTGAGCCTGGTGACTACTGCTTCTGTTTCCCTGCACAGTCTCCCCAGCTCTCGGGGACTCCTGGCTCCCTGCAGATGGCAGTGGGCGTGAGAGGAGCTGACACTGGGGCTCCTGCGCTGCACAGGGGATGGGATAACCAGAGATCTCCTGTCTCCGAGGCTCTCAGGCCCCTTTCCAGTCCGGCTGCAGGAGGGGATCTGGGGACAGACAGAGGGGGCCTGGGAGAGTCTGGGGAGCAGCCACCTGGGACCAGAAATGGAAATCCAGCTGTGGTAATAAGGGAGCATTTACCAAACATGTGGCTGATTACAGGAGTTGCCGTACAGCTATTTAATGCATTACACTGGGTAATTCCTATGATTTTGCAGCTGGACGGTGTGAGCTGAAATTATTTCCTTTAAAGGGAAGTCTGGCACGGCTCTTTCCCCTCTCCCAAACCCCACCCAGCACATGCATGGCTGGAGATCTGTAGCCATCAATCACACGCCTTCATTCTGCGGCTGTTTCCTGTGGCCGGGCCCTGCAGCCAGAACTCGTCTGTGGCAGAGTGGATCTGAGATCAGGATCAAGAGGGAATCTGGGGAGTGGCCTTCTGGAGCCAGAACAGGAGCTGCAGCTGCGATGGAAAAGGCGTGCTGGGCAGAGATGCTGGTGGGGAAGCCGCTGGGTTCTTCATGAGCAACTGGGTACAATGTTGTTACAGATCCTGACTCCTATTGTGATGAGATACATTGTTACCCTTGTGTAAGGCAAACTGGTTACATGGTTGGTTTCAGAGTAGCAGCCGTGTTAGTCTGTATTCGCAAAAAGAAAAGGAGGACTTGTGGCACCTTAGAGACTAACCAATTTATTAGAGCATAAGCTTTCGTGAGCTACAGCTTACTTCCTCAGATGCAACCTTACATGGTTGTAAACTTGCTTCTAGCCAGCCTTGCTGCTTCTGGGCAGCCAGCTGCTGTCAGCTCTGGTGGATGGACTCAGGCAGAGGATCTCACTGGTGCTGGGGTTTTTTTTTGCTGGTGAACATATTGCCTGCAAATTGCAGTCATTAGTCACACACATGTGACATGTAGTTATTTTTGGCCAACAGAAGTGGTCTCCAGGAGGTGTGAGGGGGAGGCTGGAGACATGGATCCTCCAGCCCCTGTCACTTGCAGCCGACTGTGCTCATGAGCATCCCCAGACTGCTTAGCAGAGGCTCTCCAATAACAGTGCCCAGAGGCGCCATCTTTCTAATTTCCCTGGGGGTGCTCGGCCCCTGCTCTGCCCCCACTCCACCCCTTCCACCAAGGCCTCACTCCCTCCCCACCTCTTCCAAGGCCTGCTCTGCCCCATCTCTTCCCGCCCCCCTGACATGCAGAAATCCTCTGCCTGGCTCCCTCGAACTCTGCAGGCGCCTGACCTCACTCAGCACCAACATTTCCATGGGAACATTTCCCAGGGCTCCTAAATTTCTCTGCTCCTGAGTTTGAGCACTCCTGCCTCACCCTAGGCGTCCAGACACCTGCCCCATGGGTAAACCCCAGAAGGATCCTCAAACCAGAAGGCAGGCAGTGGAAAGCCTACCTTGTCGGTGGGGCCTAATCCTGTAGCAGTGCACTGAGCACCCCTTCTGCATGGGGTTCCTGACAAAATCCAGGGGAGGTGCCGGCAGAGGATCCTTTATAACTTTGAGCTCAGCGGTTAGGGCACTTGCCTGGCACATGGGAGACTCAGGTTCTACTCCCTGCTCTGCCTGATCGGGAGGAAGGGTTTGAACACAGGTGTCCCACCGCTCAGGTGACTGCCCTAACCATGGGGATCTGGGATAGTCTGATGTGAGGCTCCCACAATGTCTTCTGATCAAGCTGCTCCACGTTGGCTCAATAATTAAATAGTCCCTGGGGCAGAGCGAGAAAGTGACAATGACTCTATCACCTTGGCACAGGGAGGTTGAAGATGCAGGTGCAGGACCCTGCTCCAATGGCTAGTTAATTATAGTCCCTTTCCTGCAGGAGGGAGCGTTTTATTGCAAACCAGTGGGTTCAACCTTTTACCTTTCTTTGGGTTGTGACCTAGGCTCAGTCAAGAGATGCCACTGTAGACACTGCTTCTGGAGCACTCCAACACCAGGGGGAGCAGCAGAGTACGACCAGGCACAGGGTCACCATCGGATCAGTGCCTAGAACAGTCACTGGGGTAGGTCACTTGTGGGAGGGCAGGGAGCCGCACACGCTCTCCTGCTGGGACGATCTCAGAGAAATTCAAGGGGAAATTGTCACCTCACCTTGACCGATAACTGCACTGTGGTGGCAGAGTTTGTCAGAAAACAGAATGTTCCTGTTGTGTGAAATTTGGACCTTTCACAATTACTTCCCTCTCCGAATCAGACTGAAACGTGAAGGGACTGAAAATGTTCCCGAAACGAACTATTCTGAAATATTTTCCTGCAGAAATGTGGAAACAGACTATGTGGATGGACATTTTAGACTGAAATTAAAATGATTCAACTGTTGGAAATTACATTTTCCGCCTTCTGATCAGAATCTAGGGTAATGTCGTGAAATCAACAGTTCCAGGAAACCCGTGATTTTGCTGATGCCACAATTTCAGGTGAGAGACATTGTTGTGTGAAAAATGTCAGCCCCAATTACGGAGCACTTTAGCTACAGCGGAATAGCAACCTCTAACAGAGATTGTTCAAATTTTTAAGAAAACTTTTTCAATTGTTCAGTAAGCAAATATAATTTCCTCCATTTGCCTTTCTCCTGTTTAGTTTCCATGAAGCCAGAACAGAAATTACTTTGCACAGAAGAAACAATAAATAACCTCTCACAGGGGGAACATGTAACTCGCTGTTACTCTCCTGTTACTCAGAGATCTGAGCATTGATAACATCCCTGTGCATATTTATTGGTGAGTAACAATGGCACCTACCAGCAGTTCCTGGATATTCCTTCTTCCCACTCTTGTTAAACACCCTATTCTCATCTCCGTCCTTTTTCGCACTCTCCAAATCCCTCCAAATTGGATCCTAAGAAGAGAAAAGTTGCTTTTGTTTTTTCTGTATTTTGGGGATTTTACATCAGAAAGAAAATTTATCAAGAGACAATAGGCACTAGAGAGTCACAGGAACAGCCCTGCAATACACAAAGCTGAGTTAGGTCCCTAGACCCCCCCCCTGCCCCCCGCTGTGCAAGACCCCTCTGGTCAGCATTTCCCATCAGTTAGGTGAGGCAGTTTCCTATCTAGGAGGCTGGCTTTTGTGGATCCCATTCGAAGACACTTACATCTCCCCAGAACTCAGGCTTTGGGGCTCACAGTGTCATTCCAGTAAATTTCTAGGCAGCTAAAATTTAGATGCAGTGACATTCATCATTGCAATATATACTCCCGGGGGAATTCTGAGCTACTGCGGAAACACAGAATTCATTTCCGGCTGCAGAATTTTTTCCCCACAGAAACCACATTCTGCCAGAGAAGTGATGTAGTTCCACCGTTCACCCACCAGAGGCCACTGCGGTGCCAGAACACCCAGCCGCAGGGAGCCAGGCTAGGACAGAGCGGGGCACATGGTGCTGCTGGGGGGTCACAGACTGGGGCTCAGAAGGGCTAGTGGGGGGAACTACCATGTTTGCCAGCTGCCTGTTGGGCCTGAGGTTTCTCTGTTGCACAGTTTCTCTGCACTGAGAGCAGGAGGCGGCTGTGTCGGGTCCCTCCCAGCACTGGGCGCTGCAGGCTCGGCAGAGATTGTGCCCACACTCCAGAGTGACAGGGTCTGTGAAATACTCCAGACAGATGGGACATGTCGCTTCCTCCTGGAGACTTTCCCCGGGGCTCGCTGCAGCCATGGCTCCCTCCGGGCAGTGGGACAGGGGTAGTTTCCCTTTCCTGAGGTCAGCAATGTCGGGGCAGGCTGGGGGTGGGGATGATGTACCAGCACTGATGGTGAAAAAAAATCTAAATAAAAACCCAAAACAAAAGCCTTGCCCCCACACTGCCCCAGCCAGACCCCTTTGCCTCCACCCCACACGGCCCCAGCCAGGGCCCCATGTACCTCCTAAGGGCCAATGCCAGGGCCTCCACCATCCACCCCCCACACTGCCAATGCCAGGACCCCTCCTCATTCTGCATTCAAACTCCTTCCCCCACACATTCTGGAATCCCCCTCAGGCAATATCTCTCCAGGCCCCCCTGCCCCTCCCATCCTCCTCCCAGCCCTTCCTCCAAAACCAAGACAAACCAACACACACAGCACTGAGCTTTCATTTAAAAAAAAAAAAAAGAAGAAGAAAAGAAAAAGAAAACACAAGCAGTGCCGGCCGACCCGAGGTGTAGCCTGGAGCTGACCCCCAATAGACCCCCCCAGCTGGTGCACCCCAAATGCCCAATAATTAGCACAGGATGGTGGGTGACACTCCACACACACCCCCACCAGCCCGGTGGAGCTGCCCCCTCCCATTCCCCAGGCTACTCGTGCCAACCGCCCCCCCCAAACGATGCTGCAGCCTTCCCCAGCTCTGCTGCCCCCGTTCCCACACAGCCTGTGTATTCCCGCCCCCTGCTCCTCCCCCCCGCACTGGTGCACTGCAACTGCCAGGGGAGCAGGGCAAGGGCAGGTAAATCGAGGCTGCCCCACTCCAGCTACTGCTGTTCCCCCCCCAACAACAACCCCCCCCCCCACAACCAACAACCCCCCTGCAGTGAGCCAGGAGCAGCCACTCGGTGCTGGGTGGCGGAGTAGGGCTCGCGAGCAGCCCCCACCAACCAAGCGCACAAGTCAAGGCCCCTGCACCGGAGCCCGGCGCCCGCAGCCACGCGGCGCTGCAGGAGGAGCGAGGGGCGGGGCCAGCAGCACCCGGGGGATCCCGAAAGTGAAACCAAACCTCGCACAGGCGCAGTAACGAGCCTTTACAGCTTTTTTAAAGCCGATTGGGGAACCGGGAGCCAATCGCGCTCTCGGGAGGGAAATTCAAAACCCAACCCACCAAACAAGGCAGAAGCCCCGCCCCCAGGGGCCCGCCCCAGGTCACGTGCCAGGCTCCTCCCAGGATGGAACCGGCCACATGAACTGCACAAGAGAAGTTGAGCAAGGCCGGCCGGGCTCTGCCTGGGCCGCTCCTGCAGCAGCAACCGGGGGTTTCCCTTCCTGGGACTGACTCGGCTGCTGCTGGGCAGGGAGGAGCCCACGGGGAACGTTCCAGCCTGCAGGCGTCGGTGTGACATGTGCCCCTAGGGCCCTGTGGCTGGTGGGCGTCCCCGTAGGGTGATGCCCTTGAAGGAGCAGAGGGTGTGTCTAAGGAGAGATTGTCACAATTCACTGATATATTTAGTGATTTAATGTCCATAGACACCGCGATTCACTGAGAACAGCCGAGCTCCATCCCTTTTTGGAACCCCCGTGACATTGCACCCCATAATACTTTATGGAAATATGCTTATGAATGTATATAGGACATAACTGGAATATGTTTTATGCTGCAGATGCCATTTAACATATCTCTGTAACGGTTATGATCCACTGAGCATATTCAACCTATTTGTATGCATGTGTCGAAGTTATGAATGTTGGCTATGTACTTGTCTAATTTTAAGTAGCCTCAGGAAAGCAGTTGTTCATCTTCCTGAGAAAAGATGATTCTCAGGTCATGGCTACACTGGCAGATGTAGAGCGCTGTGAGTTAAACCATCCCTTGGAGAGCGCAGGAGGGAAAGCGCTGCAGTGTGTCCACACTGACAGCTGCCAGCGCACTGGCATGGCCACGTTTGGGGCACTTGCAGCGACATTGGGAGCAGTGCATTATGGGCAACTATCCCACAGAGCACCTCTTCCCATTTTGGCACTGTGGCTTGTGGGAAGGGGGCGGGGGGGGCGGGGCATTCTGGGTCCTGTCCCAACGCCCCGTGATGCATTGGTTCGCATCCCCGCATTCCCTGTGTTTCCATCCATATTTGGCACCATCTTTCAATGTTTTTTGTGCAGCACGCTGTGTCTTCCCTTTTGGTCTGTGGGAATGGAGCCCGAACTGCTGAAGAATATGCTGACGAGTCTCACCAGCACGTCACGTTTGGCAGTCGAGTTATTCCTTTTGATCCAAAGTGATAGTGAGGGCTCTGACGATGATATCGACTCGAGTAACTCATACAACGTGCGTTTGCTTGTGGCATAGATGGACATGCTCACCACAGTGGAATGCCGCTTCTGGGCTCGGGAAACAAGCACTAAGTGGTGGGATCACATTGTCATGCAAGTCTGGGATGACGAGCAGTGGCTGCAGAACTTTCCAATGAGAAAAATCACTTTCATGGGACTGTGTGGGGAGCTCCCCCCACCCTGCGGTGCAAGGGCACCAGCTTGAGAGCTGCCCTGATGGTGGAGAAGCAGTGGCTATTGCAATCTGGAAGCTGGCAACTCCAGACAGCTACCGATTGGTCGCTAACCAGTTTGGAGTGGGAAAGTCGACCGTTGGAATCGTGTTGATGCAAGTTTGCAGGGCCATTAATTGTATCCTGCTCAGAAGAACCGTGACTCTGGGTAACGTGCATGACATTGTGGCTGGCTTTGCACGAATGGGTTTCCCTAACTGCAGAGGGGCGATAGATGGGACACATATTCCAATTCTGGCACCAGCCCACCTAGCCTCTGAGTACGTTAATCGGAAGGGGTATTTCTCTATTATTCTCCAGGCGCCTGTGAATCACCATGGGCGTTTCATTGACATTAATGCAGGCTGGCCCAGAAAGGTGCATGACGCACGCATCTTTCGGATCACAGGCCTGTTCAGGAAGCTGCAAGCCGGGACTTTTTTCCCAGACCAGAAGATCACCGTAGGGGAAGTCGAAATGCCCATTGCGATCCTTGGAGATCCCGCTTACCCGTTAATGCCATGGCTCATGAAACCCTACACAGGGAGCCTTGACAGCAGCAAGGAGAGCTTCAACAACAGGCTGAGCCAGTGCAGAATGACTGTGGAGTGTGCTTTTGGCCATTTAAAGGGCCGCTGGCACTCTCTGTATGGGAAGCTGGACCTGGCGGATGACAACATCCCTGCGGTTATATCAGCATGCTGTACCCTCCATAACATTTGCGAAGGGAAGGGTGAAAGATTCACTCAGGCATGGACCTCAGAGCTTCAACACCTGGAGGCTGAATTTGAACAGCCAGAGACCAGGGCTATTAGAGGGGCCCAGCACAGGGCTGAAAGGATTAGGGATGCCTTGAGGGAGCAATCTGAGGCTGAAAGCCATCAGTAATGTTTGGAGCCCTGCAGGGGAGTGAAGTGCAGTGGTTCCAATGTTAGTAGGAATCTGTGTTTGCTACGCTGACTTGCAGTGCTTGTTTCTTTCCTGGGTTAATGTATCTTTTACTGTATGGAATAATAAAGAATGTTTTCAAAGCCAAAAAATGCATTTATTGAAAAGAAAATTTATTTATTGAAAAGAGACGCAACTGCTTGGGAAACAGAAAGGGCAAGGGGGTGGGGTGGGGAACGGTACAATCACAGATTTGGTATGTCCTGTCTGGAGTGCTGTGCAATGAGGGCTGGACTTTTGGCCGGCTGAAATGCCTGGTGAGGGGGTTGAGTGCAGAGGGTCGGGGTCGTAGTTTTCAGGGCTGGGTGGTGAAGCTACAGGTGTTGGAGGCAGCTGGTGGTGGTAAGAACCCGGATGTTGGGGAAAGTGGGTTGGAGGTGACATGGGGGCACAAGGGAGAGAGTTTTGGGACAAGGGCGGTGGGGGGTGGGGTGGGAGCAGTAGTGCTCCGCCTTCATGGCTACGAGCGCCTGGATCGAGTCTGCTTGGTGCTCCCTGATGCTTAGCAGCCGCTCCGTACTTTGCTGCCGGCGATCCACATTCTGCTGGCAGACCCTCCTTTCACTCTCCCACCACTCCTGCACTTTTTGATATTCATTACTTGATGCAACATGTCTTCCTTGCTTCTACGTGGCCTCTTTCTGATTCTTTGGAGTCTTTCGGCCGGTGATAGCACGGACGGCTGAGATCTCAAGGGTGCATCTGTTAAGGCAAAATGCAGCACTGAACAGAGGCAGCATTGTTCACACCAGACAGAGCAATGATTCCCCCGTACTTAAGGGCAAGCACAGTCTACACAATAGCATAATTTCCCCGTCCCAAAGCGAGCGCACATAACCCATGGGAGCCCCAAAATGGTGAGTAAGCACAGGGTCAAGCGTGACTGATTGTTTCACGGCTGTACTGTCCTCTGGGTTTCTGTGCCTCGGGGAGAGCCAACAGCGGCAGGGGGCCCCTATACTGAACACTGTCCCCACATTTTCCACAGGACTTCGTCCTGGAACATATCTCGCTGCTGAGGGTGAGCTGGGAATCAAGGGAGGGTCTTCTACTACAATGTGGCTTCTGCCCTGGCCCATATGCAGCTTGCCTGTGTGCAGCAATGGTCCCCCCCGTTACGGCACAGTGGCGCAGACATGTCAACCTGACTGGGACAAGGATCACGGTGGCTCTCCCAAGAAACCTGCACAAGCGCATTGCCCAGCTTCTGCATGAGACCTTCGGAGAGATCACTGAGGCCAATTACTGCGAAGTGAGACAGCACATCAACGCCCTATTCTGTCTCTAGGCATGCATGCAGCCCTAACCCTCCTCCCCCCCAGGAGCCCGCACCGAATAACTTCCTTCCCAAAACAAAAGTCGCTTACCGGGAACCTCCTCTGGTGTTTGTCCTTCCCCAAGCACTGGCCGCCATGACTGGCTACCTTCCTCCTGGCTCGAGAAGAGCTCCTGGCTGCATGCCTCGAGGATTCCAGGGTGTCTTCCTCCACCTCAGCACCCTCGCTCCTGCTTTCCTCCTCCTCCTGCCTTGTTGCACTGGGCTCTGAAGTGTCCATGGTGGTCCTGGGAGTGGAGGGGGGGTCGCCCCCAAGTATCGCGTCCAGCTCTTTGTACAAACGGCAGGTCGTGGGGGCAGCTGTTTGCCTCGTGGGCTTTGTGGTAGGCATTCCGCAGCACCTTCACTTTAACCCTGCACTGCACTGCGTCCCGGTCATGGCCCCTTTCCATCATGGCCCTTGATATCTGTCCGAAGGTTTCGTAATTCCTATGGCTGGAGCGCAGCTGGGACTGGACAGCTTTCTCCCCCCAAACACTGAGGAGGTCCAGGAACTCACCATTGCTCCATACTGGGGCTTGCCCGGCACGTGGAGGCATGGTCCCCTGGAAAGATTTGCTGAGAGCACTCCACGCCTGGCTGAGCAAACAGGACGGGGATATTCAAAATTCCCAGAGAATTTAAAGGGCTGGTATGACGGTTGGTCACCTGAGGAAAGGGCAGTAGAGTTCAAAGTGATGACCAGAGTGGCTAGTGCAGGCAATGTGGGACACTTCTGGAGGCAGATCAGAGAGCACTGTAGGACCAGGGCGTCCACACTGGTGCCACGGCGCTCCAGGAGGGGTGCAGCAAAAGTCATTCCACTCGCCGAGGTGGAGTACCAGCAGCGCTGTAGCCGCGGAATCAGAGCGCTCTACGTGCCTTGCTGGTGTGGACGGGGAGTGAGCTAGTGCACCTAGGGCTCCATTATTGTGCTATAACTCGCAAGTGTAGCCAAAGCCTCAGTAAGTACCCAATCAAGAAACACTAAAGCTAACAATGAACGTGGAGATGCCAATCCACATCTGAGCATTCCCAGGAATGTGGCCTGGCTGGTAAGGAACTCAGTCATGCATGGACTTGTGACTTGCCCATGTGACTCCAAAACTCCATCTTGGAGCTAAATGCTGGATAGGAGAGAGGAGAGGATCTCCACCCACAAGAGAAAGTCTATTTAAGCCCCTGGGAGACCCCTCCATTTGGTCTTCAGCTGGCTCAAGAGATAGCCTCTCCACCCCCAAAAGATACCTGGAACAAAGGACAGTAACCACAGGGTGTGAGTGATTGCTGGACCCAGACTAGAAGAGGCTAGTTTGTAAAAGAAGCTGACTGGAACATCTCTGAGGGTGAGATTTCATCTGTAATCACTTTCTTACTCTATTAGGCAGGAGTTTGCGTATTTTATTTTATTTTGCTTGGTAATTCACTTTGTTCTGTCTGTTATTACTTGGGACCACTTAAATCCTACTTTTTGTATTTAATAAAATCCCTTTTTACTTCTTAATTAACCCAGAGTATGTATTAATACCTGGGGGGAGGGCAAACAGCTGTGCATATCTCTCTATCAGTGTTATAGAGGGAGACCAATTGATGAGTTTATCCTGTATAAGTTTTATACAGGGTGAAAAAGATTTATTTGGGGTTTGGACCCCATTGGGAGCTGGGCATCAGAGTGTTAGAGACAGGAACACTTCTTCAGCTGTTTTCAGTTAAGCCCGCAGCTGTTGGGGGACGTGGTTCAGACCTGTGGCTGTCTTTGCATCAGGCTGGCATGTCTGGCTCAAACCAGGCAGGGCACTGAAGTCCTAAGCTGGCAGAGAAAACAGACTCAGAGGTAGTCAAAGCACAAGGGGGTTTCTGTGATCCAACCCGTCACCCCCCTTTCAGGTCGTTGAAGGCTGCTATCAAATCCCTGCTCATTCTTCTCTTCTGCAGACTAAACAATCCCAGTTCCCTCAGCCTCTCCACATAAGTCATGTGCTCCAGCCCCCTGATCATTTTTGTTGCCATCTGCTGGACTCTCTCCAATTTTTCCACATCCCTCCTGTAGTGTGGGGCCCAAAACTGGACACAGTACTCCAGATGAGGCCTCACCAATGCCGAATAGAGGGGAATGATCACGGCCTTGTTCTTACTTTGCATATCTGTAATTATCATTTATTATCAATTGAAATATTTTTTCATTGGTTTGTGTGTAGACAGCAAAAACAAGGTTTGCCAACACTGATGAATAAAAGCTCATTCTTCCAAGCCTCGTGGTAATAAACTCTCAGGCTAAAAGCTTGGTTACATTGGAATCAGTGTTTTCAAGATCCGATTCTCATTTACACTAACGCTGCTTTGGCTCAGTGGAAAGGGGCTGCAGCATCACCAACTTTCATGATTTTATCCCGAGTCTCGTGATATTTGTTGTGTTTGATGAAGCCCCAGCTCCTGGAAGCATGTGAGGAGGTGAGACTCTCAGCTTTTGTTTTCTAAAGAAAGGAAGTAACTAGTTCTTTTGGTGCAGAGAAAAACTTAAAAATGTCACCCCAGTGCAGTCTAAAGCTCTGAGACACCAAAAGGCAAACAAAAGAATGCTTCTATTTACTATTTATTATGATTAAATCTCATGATTTTGGGAGGCTTGCCTGACTGGGGTTGGCAGTGCTGTGCCAGTGAGAATTCAGACCATAAATCTCTATCAGTTACTCAAGGGAAGCCCCCTAAATGCGTGTCATCATTGATCTAACACAGCAGAGTGAACAGAAAGGGAAATGGACCGAGAGGGCAAGCTATGGGAACGCACACGGAGCCGGGCTGTGGGCCCCAAGCAGGACATGAGCACAGTCCCCCCCAGTCCTGCCAACAGCAATTCCGGTCCCCAGGGCAGAACAGTCAAAGGGCCCCCGCTGGTGCCCGCATGCACAAGCCGCGCCCCCGTGGACTCCGTCCGCCGGACATTTGGGCGGTGCTGCGCCTGTGCTGGCTGGTGCCCAGAGAGCTGCCAGCTGCCCTGCGGGGGGCGCTCTTCCGGCACGGCCAGGGCTTCCGCATGCCCACCCGGCTGCCTTCGCCACCACCGCTGGAACCACCCCACGCACCGTAGGTGCTGGCTTTTGGTTTGGCCGGTGGGTGCCCCACTCTGGCTCCACCCCCTTCCCCAAGGCCAAGCCCTCACTGTGCCCCACTCCACCTCTTCCTGCCCCCGCTCTGCCCCCTCCCCCTACGTCCCCTCCCCTGAGTGCCTCCACCCACTGCTCACTCCTTTCTGCCACTCCTGCCTTAAGGGTGAGGTGTGTGTGTTTGGGGGTGGGGGGCTCAGCCTCCCCCCCAAACTGACAATTTTCATCATATTTATACATTTCCTTCATATTCTAGATATTGAATGTGTGTCTATCATTGGTATCCTAACAATGTCATTATTATTACAATAGTAATGAACGACATCATTACATCATCATGAATTACAGTGTGTTAAAATCATTACACCCAGCTACACGCTGTCTTCACTAACACCCCTGTGTAAAGACACTGTGTTCACTCTCTGCTTTACCTCTGCTTAGGGCTTTTTCGGGACCTGAGGGCCACTGATGGCTGTGGGAAGAAGGTTGATGGGAGGCACAAGCAGTGGGGAGTCTGTCCCCTCTCCCTTCTTCTTTTCTCCTCTCCCTTCCTATCGCTCTCCCTGCCCCTTTCCCTCCCTCTTGTTTCTTCTCTAAGTCCTTGCTCCCCTTCCTGATGTTTCCCCCTTTTTGTTTCCCAACCATGTCCTTTTACCCATCTCTCTGCTCCCCACCTCCTGATGACTCTGTCTAGTGCCTGCTTCCACCCACACACTCGAAGCGGCAGAGGAGGTTCCCCCTTCTCGGGTAGGAAGGGTGGCCCAGTGGTTCAGGCACAGGCTTGGGGCTCGGGTGTCCTGGGTTTGGTTTTTTGCTCTGCCACAGACTCCCTGCTTAGCCTTGGGAAAGTCACTTCACCTCTGGGTGCCCTAGATCCCACCTGCCACATGGAGCTAAAGCTGACCCTGCCTCCTAGGCTGAATCCCTTCATGGCTGTGTGGTGATGGGGGAAATGGAGATACCAAGGTGATTAGATTTGGGCCAAATTACTCCACAGCCTGAGAGTGAGAGCCAGCTCCCTGCAGGGGGCACGGGAGAGAGAGGGGCTCAGGCCAGCTATGCACACAGGGGGGTCAGAGCTTCAGCCCCACATCATCTGCCGGCATCATGGGCTTCTTCTCACCCCCGACCCCACCCAGTGGGGCTCCTGCTGGGATCCAGGGATTCTCCTTCCCCTAAGCTGCCCCTGCACCCATCCAGCACGTGCGCCAAGGAGCCCTGCAGCCTGCTGGGGTGATTTCAAAGGGCTCGGGGCAGCCAGCTGCCACCAGCACTAACAGGCACTGCTCTGGGGGAGGCCCTGGAATTCAGGTGGTGGGTTCCTGTTTGTGGGTTGCTAAGCAGAGACAGACACCCCTCTGCAGCCCAGATTTAGGCGCCTATCCATGAGGGGGTGTGGCTTAGGACACCCCTTTTCCCCTTGTCGGCATCTCCCATTGGCCAGCTTACAGGGCTCCCCGCCTTCTGAGCTGGCTTTTGTGAACTGCATTGTAAGGTGCCGTGTCGCCCATGCATTGGCTAGGGAGTTTAGGCCCCTGACTCAGCTCTGAGGGTCACAGTGCTGCTGTTCCTGTGATTGTCTCGCTGCCTAAAAATTACTCACTGTGACGTTCAGCATTGCAACACCCGAGTCTTGTCATGGATTGCCCTCTGTGCAACCAGTCACCTCTCCGCAGAGCACAGCTGAGCAATTCCTGATTCACACGGGTGTGCACAGGACAGAGGCAGAGCACAGGCTGGTTAGTGACACACCCCAGTAAAACACAAACTCTCCTCCTAGAAGCGCGATATTCCCTGTGGGGGCTGGGGGGACACAACCAAGTCAGAAAGCAAATCCCATGGCTCTGCCCCCGACAACTGCAGCTGGGACAGTAAAATGGAACAAACAAGAAGAATTGTTTGTAATGTTTTATTTACAGTAATTACTAAATTACAACTCTGCCCGTCAGAGTTGGCAGCAACAAGGGCCGGGTTCAATATCTAGGGGATCCATTCCAATAACACAATGCAAAGCGGCTCGAGCCCCCACCCAGTGACCTGGGACAAATATATACCACCCCCGCTGGGCGCCTCCAAGAGGCAATACTTCCCCTCTCGCAAGCACATAGTCTGAGTGTAGCAAAAAGCCTTTTAATATGTGGCATTATGTTGGGGAAACACCACCAACAGGATTCGTAACACAACCCATGAGCAAAAAACCCACCCCAAGCAAATTGGGGCATGCCCTTTCCCTTTGGTTCTTGAGTCCAGCAACCCCGAATCACCCAAAGTCCCAAAAGTCCAATGACCCAAAAGTCTCTGTCCCTGGTCAGGACAGCCCCAGAGTTCAAAAGTTTATCTGCAGAGCTTTACCTCCCAACCTGGGTGGAGATGGGGAGGGAAGAGAGGTAAGGGGTACCTTACATGATCTGAAGCTGATAGCCCCACAGCTCCATAGGCCTTCGCTCCGCCCCACCAGCTGCCCCACAAACTGCTCCACCAGCCTGTCCACAAAGCACTCCAGCCGTCCCCAAACTGCTCCACAATATATCTTCAGGCTCCCCCACTACTTAACACAACACTCAGTGATTTCAGCTCTTAGTCAGTTCAGCTCTTTGGTGAATTCGGCTTGTAGTAGGAGAACCTCAGTGCTGGTGCACCATTAGCACAAAGTGAGCTCAGCAGCCTGTAACTAGACTCCTAATGGAATCAAAATCAGCTGATATTCCACAGTAGAGAAAGAAAAAAGTGCAATTAACATGTAAGGCCCTCACCAAGAGGCCCATGCTACCAAATATTAATACTTGTCCCCAGCCTCACTCACTTCACAAAGTTTTGGAACCCATGACCCTTGCCTAGCGAGTGCTACCAAGTTGATGGTGAGTCCTTCCATCATAACAAAAGGCCAAGTACAGTTCCAAGCACAGTTCCCATAATCAGGGTAATAACAATTTATTCTTCCTGCCCCAATAACAGAGACACTGGGGATCCCACGGCAGCCAAAGTGACCATTTGGGCAGCTATGGCCTCATTCTAGGCGGGGTGGGTGTGCCTATGCAAATGAGATCGGCCCCTGAAGTTCTTTTCCACAACTTACCACACCTCACCACCAGATGTCAGGGTGGAGCTCATCCTGACACTGCTTACACTAAAGGTGGTAAGTAAACGGAGCTGAGAAGGAGCCTTAATAACCACAGCATGGCAAGCAGTTCCCCAGCTACTGAGAACAGCTTTCTTAATGGCACTAAAATAGCACCAATGACCAGGAATTAATACAGGGAATTAATGAGTTACTGTCTCACTTTCAGTAACATGTCATAAATCTCTCTGTTCCCTTTCCTTTCATACTCTCCTTTTCTCTTCCTTTTTCTAACCCTCACTTCTGATCCCAGTTTATTTTCCTGTGTTTCTCCAACTCTCCTCCCCCCCCCGTTACAGATCAGCCCCCATGGCTGATCCATTCCACCCCCTCCACCCCCAATTTTATCCCTTCCCCTCTTGCTGCCCCCAGGCTGGTTCTCCTGGGAGTTTCCTGTCACTCTTCTCATTTATATTTTCCACCATTTCTCCTGGACTCTCCCTTTATTCTTGTTTTATTTTCATTCACATTTGCCTTCTTGCTTCTTCTAATTCCCTCTGGTTAAATCTGCCCTGTCCCTGCCTCCCCCAGTGCTGCCAACCTCAGGAGCTCAAAAAAATCTTGAGACTGACCAAATGATGATGTTTTTAAGGTTATATAATACTTTCTCCATCAATCTGCACCTCCTACCCATCCCCTCCACCAGTTGTTTTGAAGTGACTTGGGCCCCTGCGGCAGGAGCTCTGGCTGAGAGACCCCATGAGATCCAATCCCACAGATCTGCACAAACCGCTCCCTGCTGCTGCTTCTCCCCAGCCCCCCAAACCCTGATTGATTATTGCTGGTTCCTGCCCAGCCCCCGTCTCTGCCTGTCCGCAGCCCGGCTGTTAGTTTTGCCCCCTGCCCAGCCCCCACCTCTGCCCCTCAGGGCCCCTCTGCCCCTCCTGCAGCCCCAGGGGTTCCTTCCCCTCCCCGTCCTGTGCCTGGGGCTGCAGAGAGGAAGGGGAAGGAGCTTCCAGAGGTCATAAGATAAGGGTTGGGTAGATGGGAGTCCTCCAAGGTCATAGACACTGGGGTCCGTGAGGCTAGAGAGGCTGATTTCTGGTTCCCCCCTCTGCTGTGGGGCTCAGGGGCACAGTCGGAGCCAGGATCCCCCCCACACCTGGAGCCAGGGGTGGATTCTCTCCCCAGGGACGGAGCCCGGCGGGAAAGTGAAGATCGGGGCCTCGTCAGCAGCATCGATAAATGTCACCTGCCCCCGGTCACAGTCCAGACAAACCCAGATCCTGCTGGGGGCCCGGCTCAGGGGCAGGGGGGTCTCAGGGGAGGTGAGAGCCCGGAACTGATCCCCACACCGCTCCACAGCCCAGATCCCCCCCTTTGGGCTATGGCTGATCCATCCCTTCCTCCCCACAGACTCTCTGGCCACCCCCACAGCCCAGCATCGCCCACCCCCGATCTCCACCTCCCAGCAATGTCTCCCTGCTGTGAATCCCTCACAGCCCAGCACCCAGGGCTCAGTGTCAAATCTCTCAGGGTTGTTGGGCAGTCGCTGCTGCGTGTCTCCCCATCTCACACTTTTCCGACCCTCAGACAGGACAAGGCTGGGATTAGCCGTGTCTGGATCCAGAGTCACATTCTCTGGGGAGAGAGAATCAGAGCATTAGGGGCAGAGCTTGGCCCTGGGGGAGGCTGGGGCCATTTCTCACACTCCCCAGCAGCCCTGTTCTGCCTGGGACAGGCCTGGATCGCAGGGAGCTGCTTCTGTTCTGGGCACCTGAGATTGAGCAGGGATGTCACTGCACTTCCTAAGTCTCTGTAAGGAGACCCACTTCATTAATTCCCATTTGCGTGCGAAAGCATCAGCTCCCAGCTACCCCTGTTGATTCTGCTCCATTCCCAGCAGGAGAGACACACCAAGAAAGGTTTTTGTGGGGAGGGAGCAGAGGAAGCAGGTACAGGTTTGAAGACCAGAGGAAATCTTCCTCCTCTAATGCAGTCTCCACTCCCAGGGCTGGGAACAGAGAGGAAGATGCAGCACTGGGGAAGAGCTGATTAACACTAGAGAGTAGGAGGTGGCATTGGGTGGGGTAGCTCCATCCCCAAACCAGAGAGAAGGGAGGAGCTGGCAGCATCAGAGGGAAAGGATCACCCCAATCCAGGAAGCAGCTCCAATGGGAGAGCCCAGCCCTGCCCAGAGGAAAGGCAGGATGTTGGAGAAGATCAATGGGGAGACTCCCTCCACCGGGGTAAAGCAGAGGGATGTGTCAGTCCTCAGGGCATTGAGCTCTGTTCGGGTGCTGCTCAGGGAGAGTGTTTCTGTTCATTAGCATGGGCATGAACTCAGCACTCGGGTTGGTGTCAGGATTATTTGTGTGATGTCAGCTTGGGATCTCCCCAGGTGTTCCGGCACCTTGGCAGAAGTTGGGGAGGGGGGTACGAGGTCGCAACACCTGTGGCCCTCCCCTCTCCCTGGCCCAGCCCCACTCTTCATCTTCTCACCGAGGCCCTGCCCCTGGCCAGGCTGGAGCCTTGGCCACTCTGGAGAGCCCCTGACCCTCCACCTTCCCATGTCCACTCTCCGGCGTGCACCACCCAGGGCGGGGGAGGGTCCGGGGGGAAGAGGAGCAGGGGTGGGGCCACTGAGAGGGAGAAGCACCAGGAAGAAGCTGCACTACACAGGGCGCAGTTGATCAGCCGCCCCTCCATGAAGCACAGCCAACGCTGCGATGCTCCACGCCTGCCCAAGGCTTGCAGTGTGGGGGGCCAACACGGCCCCCTGCCCCCAAACTATGCCCATGTTAAAAAGAGGGTGAGCTTGGCCCCCTGGCCCCCCATGTTCCAGTGCCCCTGGATCTCCTCACTGTGAGTAGGTTATTTTTAGGGCTGTGTGCGCCACAGCCACTGGTGATTTGGTTGGTAACTTTCGTTACAATCTCAGGAAGATGTTTTCACTGGAATTTTCTCCTAATTTAAAGACAGTCTCGAGCTGCAAACTCACCCTGTCTGTGTGCTCCTAGGGATTCCCCAATTTGTGTCTCCAGTGCAGACGGCAGAGTGTCTGGCGGGGGAAAGGAGAAAAGAGACGAGATTTCAGACTTTCGTATTTATAACAGTGTCCCCACTCTGAACGCATAGAACTGAGTTTTCATCATGACAGAGAAACAGATCGAGAGGCCCAGAGACACACTCAGGCATTTCATAGAAACTAACTGAAACCTTCTGTTTCCTTTCTCATTCAGCCATCTCTCAGCAATGGAACCAACGTCCTTTCAGCCTCACAACCATCCCAGGACACACAATCTGAAAGAGAGATTTACTTTTCCCCTCCTCATCCCCTCCCACCCTTCCAACTCCAGTTGGTTTGTCTCATTCACTCACAGCCTTTTGTCATAACCTAGATCCAGATCATACAAAGACTTTGGCAGAAAAGTAACTTTACCCACTTTGGTCCCTTTGGCCAGGGTCAGGCAGCATCATGTTGTGTGACGGACACTTGACAAAATTACCAGAGTTAGTGGCGGACATTGGCGGGGGGTTATGCCATTCAGTCATCATTCAACCCGTAAAATAACACACAATTTTCCACACTGAAAAAAACATAACCTAGCTCGTTAATAAATAATAAACAATAATAATAGTAATAAATTCAACTCAGGGGAGTGTTTTTGAATGTCCCTCTCTGCCGCAGTCAATATTGTTTTTGTGGGATGGGGGCATTGAAATAAATATTTCTCCTAAAACCATATTTCAGTGCATTGTTGTCTCTAGTCTTTTATTTTTCTCGTTTAAATAATATGTCTGATGGGAGGATGAGTGTCTCTGTGTGTGTGTGTCCCACCTCTACACCGCTTACCCCATGTCTCTCCCCTGTCTGTGTCCCTTACATGGGAGATCCCCCATCATGTCACAGGATGTGGGAAGCAGAGGAGGGGGGTCTCTCAGTGGAGCAGGGTTTCCCATCACCACACTGTGACCAGGGCACCCCTCTCCAGGCAGGAGGGATCCCAGGGTTGATGGGAACGTCCTCTGTCTCCTGACCAGGACAAAGGGTAAAGCTCTGGCTGTGGATCTCTTGTGAGCAGGGGCCAGGGTAGAAGAAATTCTTCTGTGGGGGCGGGGGGGAACTCAACCCTGGTGGCTCCCAGAAGTGGCATCCCACAGTCCCTCATCCCCGCTGCTCCTGGGAAGCTAGGCTGAGGGGGGGGGGGTCTGTGCAGCTGTGGGAGGGGTAGCAATGACGGGCTGGAGCTTGTCTGAGGGGAGCTGTGCATCCAGCCACAGAGAAGTTAGCAAAGTCCAATACCCGCTGTGTGGAGACAAGGGGGAAAGTGGCGTGTGCATAATCAGTGGTGATAAACCAATCAGAGAAAAGAACAATAACACAAAAATAACTTGAACAAAAAAAGCCCTGCCAATGATGTGTTCATGCATGTGTAGTGTGTGACCTATATAAGGTACTTTGTATTCATACCACTCAAAGGTGATTGGAAAAGAACTAGTAAATATGCAGTTTGGATGTGTATAATATTCCAGAGATTGTAAGACGTAATTAGAGCTTCCTAGGAGAAATCCCCCGTGACCCACTTTTGCCCCAGGAGAAGGGAACTGACCAGCACTTCTTTCTATATGCGATGGCTAGTAGCAAATATCCCAATGGCTGGTGATGGGGCATGAGTCGGGGAGGGCTCCGAGTTACAGAGAAATCTTTCCCAGGTGTCTGGCTTTTGGGTCTTGCTGAAATGCTCAGTGTCCAACTGACCACCATATTTGGGATAGGGAAGGAATTTTCCACCAAATCAAATTGCCAGAGACTCTGGGGTTTATTTTTGCCTTCCTCTGCCGTATGGGGCACGTATCATTTACCGATGTTCAACTAGAAGAAATGGTGGATTCTCTGTAATTTGAAGTCTTTACATCATTATATGAGGGCTTCAGTAATTCAGCCAGAGTTTACGGGTAAATTGCAGAAGTGGGTGGGGAGGTTCTGTGGCCTGCAATGTGCAGGAGGTCAGAGTAGATGGATCATGATGGTCCCTTCTGACCTTAAAGTCGATGAGTCATTTCTTACTTTGTAACTGTAATCGAAAAGCATGTTTCTGGTGCAAACAAAGGTTTGAATTAATCAACCTGTGTGTCTTGGATCCAAACGTCTGGCCTTCTCACCCAAAAATTAAATAGAAGCATCATCTAAGTGTGAACCAATTGACCAGCACCATTCTCTTCCCACAGTCTCAGAGGCTCTTCCCAATTTCCATTCCTAGATCCCTTCTGGGTACCTTTGAACTTCCTCAGAGTCTTCATTAGCACAATAGTTTTCTGGGAGAAATCGCTGATTTGCTCTTCCAGTTCCAGAGAAATCTCCTCTGGCTGCTGGAACTTCCCCTTCTCACACCTGGAGAGAAACAATTTCACATGATTATATTTCATTGTGTGACTCATGATAAGTTCTGGCTAGTGAGTCGCTGCTCTAATATGCCTGGAGTTCAAATTCCTCGACTTCTCCCAGCCTCAGAGTAGGTGCAACACAGCCCATGGCCGTACAACCTTCCCTTCTCAGGACTCCTTAATATTCTTCAACTCTGGTCTGGTGAGATCAGCTCTGGGAACAAAAGGGGAATTGAGTCTCCATGGCCAATTCACTCTTTGGCCTCCATGCTCTGAGAGACAGGAGGTTCCTATGTAAAGTGACAGGTTTCAGAGTAACAGCCGTGTTAGTCTGTATTCGCAAAAAGAAAAGGAGGACTTGTGGCACCTTAGAGACTAACCAATTTATTAGAGCATGAGCTTTCGTGAGCTACAGCTCACTTCCTCAGATGCATATTGTGGAAACTGCAGCAGGCTTTATATATACACAGAGAATATGAAACAATACCTATTCCCACCCCACTGTCCTGCTGGTAATAGCTTATCTAAAGTGATTTCCAGCACAAATCCAGGTTTTCTCACCCTCCACCCCCCCACACAAATTCACTCTCTGCAGGAAATAGCCCAGCTTGATTGTCATGCACATTGTGTAAAGAGTTGTCACTTTGGATGGGCTATCACCAGCAGGAGAGTGAATTTGTGTGGGGGGGTGGAGGGTGAGAAAACCTGGATTTGTGCTGGAAATCACTTTAGATAAGCTATTACCAGCAGGACAGTGGGGTGGGAATAGGTATTGTTTCATATTCTCTGTGTATATATAAAGCCTGCTGCAGTTTCCACGATATGCATCTGAGGAAGTGAGCTGTAGCTCACGAAAGCTCATGCTCTAATAAATTGGTTAGTCTCTAAGGTGCCACAAGTCCTCCTTTTCTTTATGTAAAGTGCTGTAGAAATCTGTCCACTAGGAACTAAACTGAGACACCAACTCCCCTGTCCCCAGCTCATTCCACACAGGTCTCCAAACTGTCCTTAGGCTGGGAAAGACTCAGGTGGGAAAGACTCTTGACCACTGCTGCCTTGGGCTGAATAGTAACCAGGGCCCCAGTAGTGACAGGCCCATATTCAATCCCCACAATCCTGAGGCAGCCACTACCCCAGGGATGTGACATCTCGAGGAAACACTTGAGGTCAGTCTTTCCCACTGAATAGAGAATTACAGAGTCTTCTGTACCAGGATGAGAACCTCAGGATTAAGTTTATCTGAGAGATTTGTATCCAAAATCCCCATACATGTTGCTGTGGAGATGCAGTGCTAACATCATCTCCATGCTCTTCCCCAGCATTGCCAAGTATGTGTGGGAGTGAGAGAGAGCCACGTACCTACTCAAGGTGCTTCTGACATCCTAGAGGGGAGAGAGAGGAGAGAGAGATTAAAAAAAATTTCATACCACCTGACACACATTTGGGATTCCAGGAAAGGGATTTTGCAAATGCAGGGAAAATCAGCCCTGCCCTGGCCCCGGGGCCATGGTTTCACTGAGCTAATGGGGCTTTTCCAGCTCTAATATTAATGTGTCTGTGAGTCTGCAAAGAACAATAGTCATTCACATTTCAGCAATGCACACATTGAGTTACACTGAGATCTCTGACTGCTGGACCCCGGTGCCTGTACTTCAGGAGCTGTCCTGTCCCTGTGTTGGGATTTGGGATGTTTCTAGCTCAGTCTCACCTGCAGGAATTCACTTGCTGGCTTCTGACACTTCCCCTCTATCTCACTGATCAGCTCACTGAGACGGGAAATCCCCTCTGAGAGTTTGGTGATATTTTCATTCTGTATCTTCACAATCTCCTTGTCCAGCTTTTCCAGCTGGGCCAGCAGGAGTCGCTCTTGTTCTTCCAGGAGCTGCCGCAGTTGCTGAAATTGAGACACAATCTTCTGCCTCTCGGTTTCTGTCTGTTTCTAGAGGAAATAAGGAAAGGGCTGGTCAGGAACATGGATGGAGCCTGATGACCTTTCATATAGTCTTACAAGAGAGAGTTTCTTTACAATCTCTAACACATCTGTGTAGAGACCAGGCCATGAGCCGACAGGCCTAGTGCTCAGAGCTGCAGTCAGAAGTCAGGAACTACAGCCGAAATCAGAGCTGAAGTCAAAGTCAGGATCTCAACAAGGGTTGGGGCTACAATCGAGCTCAGAAGTCATGCCAAAGGCTGAGCCAGAATCAGTGTCTGGAGTCACACTGGGGATCAGGACTGGAGTCGGAATCAGGCAGCCATGCGAAGGGTCAAGCCAAAGTCAGACAGCAGTACTGCGGGTCACACACACACATTTGTGATACGCACATCTACACACACACACACAGAGTATCCCATGATCATGGAGAAACACACACAAGGCCACAGAGAAATCTACCAATAAACATCCCTCCCAGCTCAATGTCCCAGCAGGCGAAGAACAACAGGCACTGACCAGATACTCCCGGCTTCTCTCCTCTCCAGTCACTTTCAATCCCAGCAGCTTTTCTCTCTCTTCCCTCAGAGTCTTCAGATGGGCTTGTATTTTTTCCTGACAAACAGAAACGATTTTGTGGGTTTATTTTCAGGGTTGAAGGGGGTGGATGAGGTGTTTTTCCACCCAAAATTCTACACAACAGTCAGTCTTCCTGGATTGACTAGATGGGTAAGGCAATATCTTCTGCTGGCCCAGCTCCTGTTGGTAAAAGAGCTTCACACAACTCAGCTCTGGGGAACACACTCTTTCCCAGGCCTGAAGAAGGGCCCTGTGTAAGCTTGAAAGCTTCTCGTTCACCACAGAAGCTGCCATGAGCAGATATTACTTCACCTACCTTATATACCTTATAGTCTCATAGCCCGGGACCAACACAGTTACAACAATATTGTGTACAACAGTGGGTCTTTCTAGAGGTAGGACATCAGAGACACAAAGGAAATGAAACCTTATTTATGGAAATTGGGCGGGTTTTGTACTCAGATGGTTTGAAGTTATTATATCCACTTTCTCCATTGAGTTGACTCAGTGGAAAACTGGTGTCCCATGATGGTGAATCTATAAAGCTGTTTTTGAGAAGATTTAACAAACAGTGATACCAATCCCAGAAACCACCGGGGGCAGTCATATCGGGGGCAGCCATATTGACTTTCAGCCCTGTACCTCGGGGGGTGGGACAGCACTGATCTAAGGACTAGGGAAAACCCCATTAGATGTGTTGATTTGTGTTAGGAACAGCTGGGGTTTGCCCTAGTGCTGTTCTAGCCCCTTTCCCTGGCAATGGCCTCTGGGTAGCTACCCCAAAGTCCCTAGCAAAGACCCAGAAGCGGTGGATTCTGGCAGATTTCAAAGGGCTGCCTGGTGGGACGAACGGAACCACGTTGGCTGGTCCTTGCCCATGAACACAGGAGAACAGGTCAGAGTGGCACTGGTCCGCACGGCCCAGGGGTTAGTTTTGCTGATGATAAGTCTGATCCCAGTGGCATGTGGCATGGACTTGCACTGACTGGAGCCCTTGTGGGTGTGGACTGAAGGTGCTCGGGGTCCCACACCGTGTTCAGCCCAGTGATCTGCTCTAGTGCAGGCCGGCAGCATCTGAGTTTAACCCTCAAGGAGCAGCACAGGAGTTCAGAATCCCAGTGGAAACCTCCTCTCCCTGCCGGGCCTTAGACCTGTATCAAGGAGTCTTTTCCTCCTACTGTCTGGACTTCATCACTGTTCAGTGCTGCTGAAAGGGGAAGAGTAGCTAGTGGTTAGGGCACTGAACTGGGCCTTGGAAAACCAGGTTTTTATATCCAGCTCTGCCATTGATCTGCTGAGTCACCTTGGACAAGTCACTTCCCCTCACTGTGCCTCAGTTTCCCCTCCCACCCTTTGTCTGTCTTGTCCACTTAGACTGTAAATGGCTCGGGGCAGGGATTGGCCCTACCGGGTTTTGTGCAAGGCCCCACAATCGAGGTCAGATCTCATCCGGGGTCTCTAGGGGATGCAAATAACAATAAACACTGTGATACAACCAGTAATACCAGCCACAGCTTGTAACTCCCCCAATCAGCTTTCATGCAATGAAGGCTACACACAGCTGAATGACAGGGTTACACCATTAACCTGTAATTAACATCCAAAGTTATTACCCATTAGACTGGACAGCAACTCCCTACCTTGTACTCCTGGGCAGCTTCCTGTATGGGAACCACCGTGTGAGCGCGGTGAGCCCGGGATCTGTCACACACCACACAGATGGGGGTTTGATCCTCTTCACAGAACAGTTTCAGAGTCTCCTGGTGTTCCCCACACACCCCACCCCCTCCTGCTCCCTTTGCTGCCTGGAAACTCAGCCGTTTGGCGATTTCTACGACATTTGCCAGCTGCCTGTTGGGCCTGAGGTTTCTCTGTTGCACAGTTTCTCTGCACTGAGGGCAGGAGGCAGCTGTGTCGGGTCCCTCCCAGCACTGGGCAATGCAGGCTCGGCAGAAATTGTGCCCACACTCCAGAGTGACAGGGTCTGTGAAATACTCCAGACAGATGGGACATGTCGCTTCCTCCTGGAGACTTTCCACGGGGCTCTCTGCAGCCATGGCTCCCTCTGGGCAGTGGGACAGGGTAAGTTACAGTTTCCTGAGTTCACACTATGCCCCACCTGCAGCAGCAACTGGGTGTTTCCTTGCCTGAAAGTGACTCCTGCTGTTTGCTGAGCAGGAAGGACCCAACCAATTTCACCCCTGGAGGCTTTCGTGAAAAATGTATCAATTCTGGGGGGATCAGACAATATTTTGGTCAGGCCAGAACTAATTAATGACACGAGACACTGAGATTCAAAAAGTTGAAGCTTTAAAACTGTTAAAATTGTCTGTGAGGAGCTAAATCTCCTCCCTCCCCCAGCAGCTCCCCCAGGGCAATGACCCAGAGCCTCCCCCACCACCACAGGGACCGAGGCTGAGAGTCCATCTGCTGGCGGCTCAGGGGCCTGTGGAATGTGCTGGGATCTCAGCCTGGGCCCTAGGGGGCAGGTGACCCTGTAACACAACCATGCCCAGCAAGGCCTGCTCCCATTTTCTCCCAGTTTGTGAGTCCCAGCAGAGAGACCAGGGACTGCAGGGAGACCAAGCTCCTGTCCCCCAGGTGAGGGCTGGGGCCCAGTGGCCGAGGGCAGCCGGTGTGAGGGGAGCTCGCACTAGGGGCCTGCAGGGTACGTGGTGTGGGATAAACAGAGACCTCTCAGGCCACTTGCCCATTGCGGCTGCAGCAGGGGATGTGGGGACAGACGGAGGAGGCCTGGGGCAGTCCGGGAAGCCGCCATCGGGGACACGGCGACGGAACTCAGCTGTGGCGGGGAAGCCGTGCTGTGCAGAGATGCTGCTGCGGATGCAGCTGGTTACCCGGGTCCAGCGCCACAGCAGGTTAACAACGTGGTTACTAGACGTTGCAGCTCAGCGGAGTGAAGTGCTGCCCTTTTGCTGGTCTCCGCGTGGCTTGAGATTTGCAGGCATCCCTCAAACACCTTTCCCCTGCTGCTGTCTCAGGTACCCGGGTCTTCACTCAGCATTGCAGAGCAGAGCAGATTCAGTGCTTTGATACAGGGTTACGGAAAGGAAAGAGACTGGTATGGTACATATCGTACCTGTAATTTCTTTCCCCTGGCTGTCAGATGTACCGTGTGCAGCTGGCTACTTAGAGACATTCAATCAGACAGCTGGGGTGGCCTTTTTGTGCTCTGCCCCTTTCTCAGTAAATGGTGAGTGTAGCTTTACCCACTCCAGTCCCTTTGGCATCACTGGGACACTGAGACCTTTCAAGATCGGGACACTGAATCGTAAGCTCTTTGGATCTGCTCAGAGCTCAGCACCATGCGGCCCTTGTCCTCCATAGACTATAAAGCGAAGAGACACACAGGCATTGTATAGATGGGGAAACTGAGGCAGGGAGAGGGTTGGTTCAATAGGCCCCCTATTCAGTGGCTACAAGGGCCAATGCAGACCTTAGGAGCAGCTAGGCAAGTCCTGAGCTCCAGCCAGAGCTGCATCCCTGGTTTAATGGTCCTAAGGGGTTTTGCCACAGTGCAGAGTACAAGAGGTGCAGCTTCACCCTGGCCACACCCCTCTGTCCCTTTCCACCCCTTCCTCCTCCAGCCTGTCCATGCCCCAACCCCACTCCCTCCCGCCCCTCCCAGGAGCACTCCCTGTGCTGGTAGCTGCTGGGGAGGAGACACAAACAGCCACGCTCGCCGGCACAGGAGCCAGAGCACAACGATGGGCTCGGTCCAAACGTCAAGAATGTCTTTTGATTTAAGGTCCAAATTTGGGGACTGAGCTATGTGCTGAGGGGCTGGTTCTCCAAGGGGCTGGGCACCGGCAGCACCCACTGACTCCGGCTGCAGCTGCGAATGCGGGTGGAACATGAGCCCTGAAGTCCTGTGTTTCGAGGAGAGAAACCCAGACACCCCAAAATCAGGCCACTGCTGTAAATTTAGGCCTCACCAACTTGTCCATTAACAGCAGGGCATGGGCTAAGTCTCACTGTAAGTCACTGTTTATACTTGGTCACTGCTTGGTCCCATGATTGGAAACAACAGAGGGGCTGACCCCAGGGGTGCTCCGGAGCTCAAACACCCACGGAAAAAATACAGGGGCAGCTCAGCACCCACCAGCCCCAGCTGTTCTGTGGGGCTGCCAATGAGCTGTTTGGTGGCTAGGGGAGGTGCCTGGAGGAGGGCGGAGAGCAGCGAGCTGCAGATTGGCTTTGGCTTTGATGGAGGGCTTGGAGCAGGGGCGGGAAGAGGCAGCCAGAGGGCAAGGCCTTAGGGGAGGAGGCGGAGTGGGTCAGAAGAGGCGGAGCTAGGGCAGGGCCTCAGGGGAGGGGCATGGTGGGGGCATGGCCTCAGGGCAGAGCGGGGGTAGAGCACCCCCAGGGAAAAATACAAGTCAGCCTCTATGCTCCCACTGCCTGCCGGGGGTGGGGGGCATTATTTGAACCAGAGTCCCCCACTTCTCAGGAGAGTGCGCTAACCACTAAGCCGGTGTTTTGCAAACTGGAGGGTATCTTGGGAACCCTTCGTCAAGTGGCCTCCAATTTGGCCCCCAGCCTGACCCTGCTCCTCCGCAGGGCACACCAAATGTCCAGGCAAACCAAGGGACTTTGTGGATCTCAGTGCACTTACAATAGTCAAGTTTTAAAGAGAAAGCTCGTCTCATCCATAACTCTAGATATCGCTTTGGTGCACTACAATAAGGAAGGTGATGTGACAGGATCCCCACATCCTCCTCCAGCCATGGGGTGTGCAGCTAAGCAGGTGTCTACCTCTGTGCAGGGAGGCCTTAGCACTTGCCCCTGTCACTGGCATCTCCCATTGGCTAGTTTAGGTGGCTTCCCCACTACAGTGCTGGCTTTTCTGGATCACAGTCTAAGGGTGAGTTTACACTACATCTCTGGGAGAGGCAGTTGTTAGATCGACAGAAGAATTCTTCCCTTGACCTATCTGCGTCTACATCAGGGGTTAGATCGGTCTAACTACGTCACACAGGGTGTGAAAGTTTTCACAGCGCTGAGCACAGCACCTAGGCCAACCTAAGTGGTAGGTAAAGACCAGGCCTCAGGAAGAATAAGGGTATGTCTACACTACAGTCGCTAGAGCTAGAGCGGTGTCGCTGAAGGGCCATAGTGTAGATGCATCCTGCATCGATGGAAGTGGTTTTTCCATCATTGTAGTTAATCCCCCTTTCTGAGAGGCCGTCGCCAGGTCACCGGCAGAATTCCATTGTCTGCACCGGGGGTTAGGTCCATCTCGCTGTGGCACTCAGGGCACAATGCTTCACAGCCCTGGGTGACTTCACTACGTTGATCTAAAAAGAAAAGGAGGACTTGTGGCACCTTAGAGACTAACCAATTTATTTGAGCAAAAGCTTTCGTGAGCTACAGCTCACTTCATCGGATGCATTCAGTGGAAAATACAGTGGGGAGATTTATATACACAGAGAACATGAAAAAATGGGTGTTACCATACACACTGTAAGGAGAGTGATCACTTAAGATGAGCTATTACCAGCAGGAGAGCGGGGGGAGGGCGGGGGTAGAAAACCTTTTGTGGTGATTATCAAGGTGGGCCATTTCCAGCAGTTGACAAGAACGTCAGAGGAACAGTGGGGGCTGGGGGGTGGGGGAAATAAACATGGGGAAATAGTTTTACTTTGTGTAATGACCCATCCACTCCCAGTCTCTATTCAAGCCTAAGTTAATTGTATCCAGTTTGCAAATTAATTCCAATTCAGCAGTCTCTCGTTGGAGTCTGTTTTTGAAGTCTTTTTGTAGTAATATTGCGACTTTTAGGTCTGTAATCGAATGACCAGAGAGATTGAAGTGTTCTCCGACTGGTTTATGAATGTTATAATTCTTGACATCTGATTTGTGTCCATTTACGTAGAGACTGTCCAGTTTGACCAATGTACATGGCAGAGGGGCATTGCTGGCACATGATGGCATATATCACATTGGTAGATGTGCAGGTGAACGAGCCTCTGATAGTGTGGCTGATGTGATTAGGCCCTGTGATGGTGTCCCCTGAATAGATATGTGGGCACAGTTGGCAACGGGCTTTGTTGCCAGGATAGGTTCCTGGGTTAGTGGTTCTGTTGTGTGGTGTGTGGTTGCTGGTGAGTGTTTGCTTCAGGTTGGGGGCTGTCTGTAAGCAAGGACTTGCCTGTCTCCCAAGATTTGTGAGAGTGATGGGTCGTCCTTCAGGATAGGTTGTAGATCCTTGATGATGCGTTGGAGAGGTTTTAGTTGGGGGCTGAAGGTGATGGCTAGTGGCGTTCTGTTATTTTCTTTGTTGGGCCTGTCCTGTAGTAGGTGACTTCTGGGTACTCTTCTGGCTCTGTCAATTTGTTTCTTCACTTCAGCAGGTGGGTATTGTAGTTGTAAGAATGATTGATAGAGATCTTGTAGGTGTTTGTCTCTGTCTGAGGGTTTGGAGCAAATGCGGTTGTATCGTAGAGCTTGGCTGTAGACAATGGATCCTGTGGTGTGATCTGGGTGAAAGCTGGAGGCATGTAGGTAGGAATAGCGGTCAGTAGGTTTCCAGTATAGGGTGGTGTTTATGTGACCATTGCTAATTAGCACCGTAGTGTCCAGGAAGTGGATCTCTTGTGTGGACTGGTCCAGGCTGAGGTTGATGGTGGGATGGAAATTGTTGAAATCATGGTGGAATTCCTCAAGTGCTTCTTTTCCATGGGTCCAGATGATGAAGATGTCATCAATGTAGCACAAGTAGAGTAGGGGCATGAAGGGACGAGAGCTGAGGAAGCGTTGTTCTAAGTCAGCCATAAAAATGTTGCCATACTGTGGGGCCATGGGGATACCCATAGCAGTGCCGCTGATTTGAAGGTATACATTGTCCGCAAATGTGAAATAGTTATGGGTGAGGACAAAGTCACAAAGTTCAGCCACCAGGTTTGCCGTGACATTATTGGGGATACTGTTCCTGATGGTTGATCTAAGCGTTGTATAGAGCAGGCCATAGTGGGATTTCCCTGGAGCTAGCAGGAAACACAGGGGCTGAGGGATTGCTTGGTGTGTGTGCGGTAGAAAGTCAAAAGAAGCAGTCGTGAGTGTGAATCTGGCAGAAAACAGAGAGAGGGCTTGCTTCAGGGACAGGGAGCCCTGGAAAGGCAGACGTGCATTTCCGAGTTAGGAAACTGCCGGCTGCTGTTTGTTTCTATCCTGTTCAGGGCACAGGAATTTGTGGACATTGTTAATTATAAAGAAATACCTGACTCCTATATTCAATTTCTCCTGCCAATGGAAGAACCTAGGGGGTCCCAAACGCTGGCTAACGGCTCAGGTCAAAGGAGCGATGGTGCAACCCGGGTCAGAATCTAGACCTGTGGCGGCAAATGCGTTGGTGGGAAACATTTGCAGGGAGCTCTAGCAGCAAAGAGTCTGTGCAGAGGGGCAGATTGCTGCTCATTGTGGACTTGAGCATGTCCAACTGTGTGTGCTGAGCAGTCCCTGTTGTCCCTGCTCTCCAAGCTGACACGCCTCTCCCCAGGGTCAGACAAAACCCAAACATGGGTCCCTGGCTCGTATTTCCCCCCAGCAGAACCACAGTGATGATGAGTTCAGTATTGGTCCAAGGAGAATGACTGGAAGAGACTGGGGCAGCTGGAATGGGGCAGGGGCAGGGCTGGATGAACACAGGGGCTTTAGGGTCTGCAGCCCAGGACCACAGACTAAGGGGCCCCCTACAAAAAGATCTCCGGCCAGCCAAAAGTCCAGATCTTTTGTGGGGCCCACTTAGGCCTGGGCCCCAGGCTGTGGCCACTAAAGCCCCTGTGTTCTGGCCCCTGCCTGGGGAGGCGGGGCTGGTTCTGCACGCTGCATGGGGGCGTTGCCTGTAGGCAAGCGCAGGGCAGTGAGTGGAGCCGCCTGGCCCCCCCTTCCCAAGGCTCCAGCCAGGGATGTCTGGGTTGTGCTGGCAGCTTCAGAGTCAACCAGGGAGGAGCAGCGCGGGGCCAGGGCAGGCAAGTTGCCTGCCAGTCCTGCTGTGCCACCAAACAGGAGCTGCCCTAGGCACGTGCCCCGCACTCCAACCCCTGCCCCAGCCCTAGCCCTGAGCCCCCTCCCACACCCTAACTCCCTCCCAGACCACTGCAAGCATGGAGCCCGTACAGCTGTACACTGCTGTTGTGGGCATTGCAAACACCTCACACATTATCCTGCAGCATGTGCAGAGCCGAGCCAGGAGCCACTGGCGTGAGGAAGAACATGAGGAGGCCACGCACACAGACGTGCTGGAAGCCATGTGTAAGGATGCTGGCTTTGGTGGGACACAACTGAGAGTATTAATTCAGGGCAAATTGCTTAGAGCAGGGCAGTTACAGCCCAAGGCTGTTTTTTTTTTTTGCACACCAAGGCAAACCAAACCAGCCAAACAGAGAAGACTTTGGTTTTACCTCACTGGTTAACCACAAGTCATACAAGGCACAATTCCCTAAGACACTCCTGTCACGGAGTCCCTGGGCGATGCTCTGGAACTGCTCCCCATGAAGCCAGTCAGGACTCTGGGGCAGTCGCCTTTCTGTGAGCAGCCTGTCTTCAGGACACACAGCTCACACTGCTTCCACCTCCCTGGGTCTGACCTCGGAGCATTCAGCATCCTCTGCCCCTCCATGCGCTTCCCCCAGCGAGTCCGCTCGGGCAGGGCTCCTGGGGAAGCCAGAGGGTCCTGCCTCCCAACTTCGCAGTCAGACGTGACTCTCAGCCATCCAGTAAAACAGAGGTTTATTAGATGACAGGTACATGGTCTAAAACAGAGCTTGCAGGTGCAGAGAACAGGACCCCTCAGCTGGGTCCATTTTGGGGGGCAGTGAGCCAGACAACCACGTCTGCCCTTCACTCCATGTCCCAGCCAGCCCCAAACTGAAACTCCCTCCAGCCCCTCCTCCTCTGGGCCTTGTTCCTTTCCCAGGCCAGGAGGTCACCTGATTCCTTTGTTCTCCAACCCTTTAGCTCTCACCTTGCAGGGGGGAAGGGCCCAGGCCATCAGTTGCCAGGAAACAGGGTGTCGGCCATTCTCTGTGTCCAGACTCCTGCACACACATGCCCTCTAGGGCTCTGCAATGATCATACACCCTTATCGCACCACCTAGATACTTAGGAACTTCATAGGGGAAACTGAGGCACCCCCACACTATTCAGAGGAAATATTAAGAACAGTCCCACTTCGTCACAACTCCCATTTCCCAGTATCACCACCAGTGCCACTCGTTATGGGGATGAATGGTTATGAAAACCAATACCCCAGTAAAAGAAAAAAGGTTCTCTCGATCCCAAAGGACCAAGCCCCAGACCCAGGAACATATACAAGTCAGCTCTTACCCACGAATCATGCTGTTGCCAATCCTTTAGAATCTAAAATCTAAAGGTTTATTCATAAAAGGAAAAAAGATATAGTTGACAGCTAGAATTGGTTAAATGGAATCAATTCCATACAGTAATGGCAAAGTTCTTGGTTCAGGCTTGTAGCAGTTGTAGAATAAACTGCAGGTTCAAATCAAGTCTCTGGAGTGCATCCACAGCTGGGATGGGTCATTCAGTCCTTTGTTCAGAGCTTCACTTTGTAACAAAGTCCCTCCAGAGCTCAGAAGCAGGACTGAAGACAAGATGGAGGAGATGCAGAAGCTTTTATAGGCTCTTGCCATGTGGAAGGACATCCCTCCGTTCCTACTGTGGAAATCACAGCAGCAAGATGGAGTCTGGAGTCACATGGGCAAGCCACATGTCCATGCATGACTCAGTTTTTTTAGAAGCCAATGCCATTGTTTACATGTTAGTTTGAATATTCCCAGGAAAGCTAGATGTGGATTGGTGTCTCCCAAAGTCCATTGTCAGTTCAGTGTTTCTTGACTGGGCACTTATTAAGAATAGTCCTTTCTCAAGAAGCTGACCAAATGCTTTACAGAGGCTACTTAGAATCAAAACACACTGAGATACAAGTGTGTAGCCAATATTCATGACTTCAACAACAAAAATGATACACACATACAGACAGCATAATCATAATCAGCAAATCATAACCTCTTTATAGACACCTCACACAACAACCTTTGTACAATATTTGTTGCAAATATATAACAGTGGTTGCAACAATGATCTATATGCTTCCAGTTTATGTCAATAGCTTCACACCATGGAATGTAGCAATTGGCATATGCTGGTGGCATTTAGGCATGTTGACACAGTGGAATGCCGATTCTAGTACTGAGAAACAAGCACAGTCTGGTGGGACCATATAGTTATGCAGGTATGGGATGATGACCAGTGGATTCAAAACTTTCACATGCGTAAGGTCACTTTCATGGAACTTTGCAAATTGCTTTCACCCACCCTGAAGTGCAGCAATACCAAAAGGAGACCTGCTTTGACAGTAAAGAAGCGAGTGGCGATAGCCCTTTGGAAGCTTGTAACACCAGACAGTCAGGAATCAATTCGGAGTGGGTGAATCTACTGAGGGGGCTGCTGTGATCCAAGTAGCCAGGGTAGCCAGGGCAATCAATACCCTTCTGCTAAGAAGGATAGTGACTCTGGAAAATGTGCAGGACATAGTGGATGGCTTTGACTCAGTGGGGTTCCCTAACTGTGGTGTGACGATAGATGGAATGCATATCCCTATCTTGGCACCAGACCACCTTGCCAAAGAGTCCATAAACCACAAGGGGTACTTCGCAATGGTGTTGCAGGCAGTGGTGGATCACAAGGGCCGTTTCATCAACATCAATGTGGGATGGTCGGGAAAGGTGTATGACGCATGCATCTTTAGAAACTCCAGTCTCTTCGGAAAGCTGGAAGAAGGAACTTTCTCCCAGACTGGAAAATTACCATTGGTGACACTGACATGCCAAGAGTTATCCTTGGAGGCCCAGCCTACCCCTTGCTCCCATACACAGGCAGCCTGGACAGCAGTAAGGAGCAGTTCAACTATAGGCTGAGCAAGTGCAGAATGGTGGTAGAATGTGCCTTTGGACATTTGAAAGCTCGCTGGCGCTGTTTGCTGACTAGGTTAGACCTTAGCGTAATGCTGTGTGGTCCATAATATCTGTGAGAGTAAGGAGGAGACGTTTATGGTGGGGTGGGAGGTTGAGGCAAAAAGCCTGATGTTTGATTTTGAGCAGCCAGACACCAGGGCGGTTAGAAGAGCACAGCCGGGCGTGCTGTGCATCAGAGAGCTTTGAAAACCAGTTTCATGACTGGCCAGGCTATGGTGTGACAGTTGTGTGTGTTTCTCCTTGATGCAAACCTGCCCCCGTTGTTGATTTTAATTCCCTGTAGGCCAACCACCCTCCCCACTTCAAAATAAAGAAACTATTGTTTTGTAACCATGTTGTCTTTCTTTATTAATTAAAAAAAAGTGAGATAACGGACAAGGTAGCCCGGGTGGGATGGGGTGGGATGCGGGCCATCCTCTGGAGTGCAGTTCCCAGAGCTTCCCCCCTGCCCACATTCTTGGGAGTCTGTGTGAGGAGGATATGGAACTTGGAGAGGAGGGCATGCCGTTCTACAATGCATTTAGCGGGAGTCTGTGCTCTTCTTGGCTTTCCTGCATCTCCAACAGATGCTTCATCATGTCTGTTTATTCTCCCAAAAGATGCTTTATCATGTCTGTTTGCTCCCCCGTTAGTCTCAGCATCACGTCCTGCCTCCGCTCTTCGTGCTCACTTAATGTTTTCCTGGCCTCTGCCACTGAATGCCTCCATGCTTTAAGCTGTGCCCTATCAGTGTGGGAGGACTACATGAGCTCGGAAAACATGTCATCGCGATTGGGTTTTTTTCGCCTTCTAATCTGCGATAACCTCATGGACGGAGATGATAGGGGGAGCCTAGAAACATTTGCACATGGGGGGAGATAAAATGGGAGTGTAAAATTGAAGATGATACATTTCTGAGAACAAAAGAGAGACTCTTTCACAGTGAATCAAGCAATTCACAGCAGACAGCACATATGCTTTAGGTACTAGGTCACATTTTGCCTTTTATATTGAGTACCCGCCGGTATGGTGACACATCACAAACAACTGGGCAACAGAATTTGGTTTCCAGACGGCCATGGTAAGCCTTTTGGTACGTGGGGTTGGCTTCTTACGCCTTCATAATATGTGGGAATGGTTTCAAACTCCAGCGCCCTCCTTTCCCAGAGCAAGCAATGGGTTGGGTTTCATATTTAAAAGGAGGGGCTGAGGTTTTTGGGTGGATGTGCAGTATACACCTTCCCGCACCCCACCGCGTGGCTATTCTCCGGGATGATCCCTTTTAGCCAAGTGCAAACAGCCCAGCATGAATGGGGTCCTTTTACTGTTCCCTTACAAAAATTCCCCTATTTCAACCAGGTGACCATGAATGATATCACTCTCCTGAGGCTAACACAGAAAAATATAGACTGAATGTTGCTTTTGCATGCAAAACCCAGGACCATTTGCTGCCATGCTTTGTGCTGCAATGATTCCAGACTACTTGCTACTGGCTTGGCATGTTAAAGTGTCCTACTGTGGAGGACGAAATAAGGCAGCCCTCCCCAGAAACCTTCTGCAAAGGCTTTCAGAGTACCTCCAGGAGAGCTTCATGGAGATGTCCCTGGAGGATTCCTGCTCCATCCCCAGACATGTGAACAGACTTTTCTAGTAGCTGTACTGGCCACAAATACATCCCAATTCTTCAGGGCAAATCATACATTAAACACTATTGCTTTTAAACCCTGTACTGTCATTACAAATGTGCACTCACAAGAGCAGCCTTCTCTAGCTTCAGGGTCGGGGATCCCGCCTTGGGAGGGTATTGGCTCCAGGATGATGAAAAGGTCCTGGCTGCCGGGGAGAACGGATTCACTGCTTGCCTGCTGTGCATTCTCCTCCTCCTCCTCCTCTTCCTCATACACAAAATTCTCCTCCCTGTTGCGTGAGACTCCCCCCTTGCAGGTGTCCACGGACAATGGTGGGGTAGTGGTAGGGTCTCCCCCTAGAATGCCATGCAGCTGATCATAGAAGCAGCATGTATGGGGCTCTGACCTGGACTGACCATTTGCCTCCCTTCTCTTTTGGTCAGCTTGCCTGAGCTCCTTAACTTTCACACGGCACTGCTGTGTGTCCCTGTTGTAGACTCTCTCCATCATGTCCTGTGAGATTTTGGCAAATATATTAGCATTTCTTCTTTTCCATCGGAGTTTGGCCTGCACAGATTCTTCTTCCCATACAGCAATCAGATCCAGTGTCTCTCGTTCGGTCCATGCTGGAGCTCGTTTGCGATTCTGGGGGGGCTTCATGGTCACCTGTGCTGCTGAGTGCTGCTGAGTTGGCCACGCTGACCAAACAGGACATGAAATTCCAAAGTTCCCGGGGCTTCTCCTGTCTGCCTGGCTAGTGCATCGGAGTTCAAAGTGCTGTCCAGAGCGGTCACACTGGAGCACTCTGGGATAGCTCCCGGAGGCCAATACCATCGATTTGTGTCTGCACTACCCCAAATTCGACACAGCAAGGTCAATTTTAGCACTACTCCCCTCGCTGAGGAGGAGAACAGAAGTCGATTCATGAGCCCTTTAGGTCGACAGAACGCGGTTGGTTGTGTAGACGCAGCCATTTTAAAATTGACCTCACGTGGCTAACTTCAACCTAACCCCGTAGTGTAGACCAGGCCTCAGAGTCTCTCTGGTTCTGGTTCCCTCCCTGACGGCAACCTGAGTTCTCCGGCTGCTTCCACAACATTCCTGAGCTGTCTGTTCGGCCGGAGGTTCCTCTGGGGAAAGGTCTCTCTGCACTGAGGGCAGGAGACATGTGTAGCGAATCCCCCCCAGCACTGGGTGATGCAGGTGTGACAATGGCGTCGCCTGGGAGCCAGCTGAGGTCACTCTATTAGGGTGAACTGCAAACAGAACGGGGCAGACAAACCCCACAAGCTGAATATTGGTGAATATTCCAATACTTAGATTTACCAAACACAAACCAGCTTCTCTATTACCTCACTGCTTACTCAGAAGTCCAAACAACACAGTTCCCTTAAAGTGCCCAGTCTCCGGCCTCCATCCAGGTACACATGTCTGATATGATGATGATTACTGAACATCTGATTTCATCATATAAAAGAAAAGGTTCTTCTGATCGGAAGATTTCTTCTGTATCTGGCTGATGAATCTTGCCCATATGCTCAGGGTTTAGCTGATCGCCATATTTGGGGTCGGGAAGGAATTTTCCTCCAGGGCAGATTGGAAGGCCCTGGAGGTTTTTCGCCTTCCTCTGTAGCATGGGGCACGGGTCACTTGCTGGAGGATTCTCTGCTCCTTGAGGTCTTCAAACTACAATTTGAGGACTTCAATAGCACAGATATAGGTGTGAGGTCTTTTTTAGGAGTGGTGGGTGAAATTCTGTGGCCTGCGTTGTGCAGGAGGTCGGACTAGATGATCATAATGGTCCCTTCTGACCTAAATATCTATGAATCTATGATCCCAAACAACCAGCCACATACCCAGGTCAACATATAACTTAGACTTTACCCAAAATACATGCGGACAGCCAATCCTAATTAACTAAACTAAAATTGATTAAAAAAGAAGAGAGAGGGAGGATTGCTTAAAAGATCAATATACATAGAGACTTTAGTTTAATTCTTGAGGCTCAGATACGTAGAGTTGTTTAGCTTTGTAGATGCAGATAGCTCTGGACTGATCTGAAAAGAACTATTCAGTCAATGTCCATTATGGGGCACCAGGAATCCTGGGATCTCATTCTTTGTGGCTTGCAGCTTTCCCCATGAGCATCCAAGCAGAGATGAAATAAAACAGAATCAGGTCCTCCGACTTTTATATATTTCCAGAAGCCTCTTGACCATTCAGTCCCTGGTGAACAATATCCCTTTAATGTGACCTTCTGTTTTCCAAATATTCTGGCAATTCGCTATGCAGCTTAGCACAAGGTAACTTGTCCATTAAACAGTTCATATTCAGTTTACCACAATCTTTAAAGAGACATATAGACAATACTATTTCAATCAAGTGTCATCCTAACTGTTAATATTCCCTTTTGATCTTGAATCAATGCTAGAGTAACAGATAAAAATTGTTTGTTTACATCTCAAGACCTGAGCAAACACCTCCCATTCTAATGCTCTAACAATGCAGATTTGAATGGGAGAGCCAAACTATTATTTACACAGCTTCCTAACAAGCCTTTAAAGGTCAACCATGGATCATGACAGCCTACGGATTAATTAACCCTTTCTGGCCATGTGACACATTTTTATGAGATATTATAATCATATAATGTCACAGCAGGCTTAGCAGAAATTGTGATCACAGTCTAGAGACACCAGATCTTTAAAATAGTCCAAGCAGATGGGACAGGTCAGTTCATCCTGGAGTGTTTTTGCTGGATTCACAGCAACCATGGCTTCTAGTTCAGGAAAAAGACAAGAGAGGAATTTAGTTTCACTTCCTTCTTCTCAGAAATGGACTGATTGAATATCATTCGGCGTTTCCTTTCTGGGTGTGGTCTCATGTTATTTCTTTTTCCGTGGACTGTAAAGAGCCTTTGAATGAAGTGTGATGAGTCCAAATTGACACTAACTCCTCCGGAACATCTGCAAGGCCCCAAACTCTGGACTAGTCACTCAGGTCAAGAAGGGGTAACAAGCAACTGGGGGTTTCACTGCCTGACATAAGGATCTGATGGAGCAGCCTGGCAAGGAGGGGGAGGATCACAGCTGCTGACTCCTATGTCTGTTCCTTACCTGGCCATTAGGCTCTTTCAGACCCATGTCTCTCTGGTGGCTGGGGAACCCACTGGTGTGTGTGTGTGTGGAGCTGTTACAGTTATAAAGGGTTGAATATTTAGCATAAGCTGCGGCAGCCTGTGCTTTTAGCTCTAGGGGTCCCTGGTTCAGTGCTGGGAGTGCTGGCCAAGAGAGCAGCTGTCACACGTGTTCTGGGCCTGGTGGCTACTGCTTCTGTTTCCCTGCACAGTCTCCCCAGCTCTCGGGGACTCCTGGTTCTTTGCAGATGGCAGCGGGCGTGAGAGGAGCTGACACTGGGGCTCCTGCGCTGCACAGGGGATGGGATAACCAGAGATCTCCTGTCTCCGAGGCTCTCAGGCCCCTTTCCAGTCTGGCTGCAGAAGGGGATCTGGGGACAGACAGAGGGGGCCTGGGAGAGTCTGGGGAGCAGCCAACTGGGACCAGAAATGGAAATCCAGCTGTGGTGATAAGGGAGCATTTACCAAACATGTGACTGATTACAGGGGTTGCCGTACAGCTATTTAATGCATTACACTGGGGAATTTATAAGATTTTGCAGCTGGATGGTGTCAGCTGAAT
Source organism: Lepidochelys kempii (assembly GCF_965140285.1). NCBI lineage: Eukaryota > Metazoa > Chordata > Testudines > Cheloniidae > Lepidochelys > Lepidochelys kempii. Next base: position 44,692,191 of record NC_136393.1, on the reverse strand, counting down.
TTACTTCCTTTAAAGGGAAGGCTGGCACTGCTCTTTCCCCAGGACTTGTTTGTGGCAGAGTGGATCTGAGATCAGGATCAAGAGGGAATCTGGGGAGTGGCCTTCTGCAACCAGAACAGGAGCTGCAGCTGCGATGGGAAAGGCGAGCTGGGCAGAGATGCTGCTGGCGAAGCCACTGGATTCTTCATGAGCAACTGGGTAAAATGTTGTTACAGATCCTGACACCTATTTGTGATGAGATACATTGTTACCCTTGAGTAAGACAAATTGGCTACATGGTTGTAAACTTGCTTCTAGCCAGCCTTGCTGCTTCTGGGCACCCAGATGCTGTCAGCTCTGGTGGATGGACTCAGGCACAGGGTCTCACTGATGCTGGGGTTTTATTTTGGTTTTTTTTTTTGCAGGTGAACATATTGCCTGCGAATTGCAGTCATTAGTCAGACACATGTGACCTGCAGTGATTTTTGGCCAACAGAAGTGGCCTCCCGGAGCTGTGAGGGGGAGGCTGGAGGGATGGATCCTTCAGCCTCTGTCACTTGCAGCCGACTGTGCTCATGAGCATCCCCAGACTGCTTAGTGGAGGTTCTCCAATAACAGTTCCCAGAGACGCCGTCTTTCTAATTTTCCTGGGGGTGCTTGACCCCTGCTCTGCCCCCACTCCACACCTTCCCCCAAGGCCTCACTCCCTCCCCACCTCTTCCCAGGCCTGCTCTGCCCCACCTCTTCCCGCCCCCCTGACATGCAGAAATCCTCTGCCTGGCTGCCTCAAACTCTGCAGGCGCCTGACCTCACTCAGCACCAACACTTCCACAGGAACATTTCCCAGGGCTCCTAAATTTCTCTTCTCCTGAGTTTGAGCACTGCTGCCTCACCTTAGACGTCCAGACACCTGCCCCATGGGTAAACCCCAGAAGGATCCTCAAACCAGAAGGCAGGCAATGGAAAGCCTACCTTGTTGGTGGGGCCCAATCCTGTAGGAGTGCGTTGAGCACCCCTTCTGCATGGGGTCCCCGACAAAATCCAGGGGAGATGCCCACAGAGGCTCCTTTATAACTTTGAGCTCAGCGGTTAGGGCACGCGCCTGGCACATGGGAGACTCAGGTTATACTCCCTGCTCTGCCTGATCGGGAGGAAGGGTTTGAACACAGGTGTCCCACCGCTCAGGTGACTGCCCTAACCATGGGGGTCTGGGATAGTCTGATGTGAGGCTCCCACAATGTCTTCTGATGAAGCTGCTCCACGTTGGCTCAATAATTAAATAGTCCCTGGGGCAGAGCGAGAAAGTGACAATGACTCGATCACCTTGGCACAGGAAGGTTGAAGATGCAGGTACAGGACCCTGCTCCAATGGCTGGTTAATTATAGTCCTTTCCTGCAGGAGGGAGCGTTTCATTGCAAACCAGTGAGTTCAACCTTTGACCTTCCTTTGGGTTGTGACCTAGGCTCAGTCAAGAGATTCCCCTGTAGACGCTGCTTCTGGAGCACTCCAAGCCCCCAACACTAGGGGGAGCAGCAGAGTACGACCAGGCACAGGGTCACCCTCTGATCAGTGCCTAGAACGGTCACTGGGGTAGGTCACTTGCGGGAGGGCAGGGAGCCGCACACGCTCTCCTGCTGGGACGATCTCAGAGAAACTCAAGGGGAAATTGTCACCTCCTTGACTGATAACTGCACTGTGGTGGCAGAGTTTGTCAGAAAACAGAATGTTCCTGTTGTGTGAAATTTGGACCTTTCACAATTACTTCCCTCTCCCAATCAGACTGAAATGTGAAGACACTGAAAATGTTCCCGGAACGAACTGTTCTGAAACATTTCCTGCAGAAATGTGGAAACAGACTTTGTGGATGGACATTTTAGACTGAAATTGAAATGATTCAACTGTTGGAATTTACGTTTTCTGCTTTCTGATCAGAATCTAGGGTAATGTCGTGAAATCAACAGTTCCAGAAAACCCTTGATTTTGCTGATGCCACAATTTCAGGTGAGAGACATTGCTGTGTGAAAAATGTCAACTCCAATTATGGAGCCCTTTAGCTCCAGCAGAATAGCAACCTCTAATAGAGATTGTTCAAATTTTTAAGAAAACTTTTTCAATTGTTCAGTAAGCAAATATAATTTCCTCCATTAGCCTTTCTCCTGTTTAGTTTCCATGAAGCCAGAACAGAAAATACTTTGCACAGAAGAAACAAAAAATAACCTCTCACAGGGGGAACATGTAACTCGCTGTTACTCTGCTGTTACTCAGAGATCTGAGCATTGATAACATCCCTGTGCATATTTATTGGTGAGTAACAATGGCACCTACCAGCAGTTCCTGGATATTCCTTCTTCCCACTCTTGTTAAACACCCTATTCTCATCTCCCTCCTTTTTCGCACTCTCCAAATCCCTCCAAATTGGATCCTAAGAAGAGAAAAGTTGCTTTTGTTTTTTCTGTATTTTGGGGATTTTACATCAGGAAGAAAATTTATCAAGAGGCAATAGGCACTAGAGAGTCACAGGAACAGCCCTGCAATCCACAAAGCTGAGTTAGGTCCCTAGACCCCCCTGTACAATGCCCCTCTGGTCAGCATTTCCCATCAGTTATGTTAGGCAGTTTCCTATCGAGTCGGCTGGCTTTTGTGGATCCCATTCGAAGACACTTACATCTCCCCAGAACTCAGGCTTTGGGGCTCACAGTGTCATTCCAGTAAATTTCTCGGCAGCTAAAATTTAGATGCAGTGACATTCATCATTGCAATATATACTCCCGGGGGAATTCTGAGCTACTGCGGAAACACAGAATTCATTTCCGGCTGCAGAATTTTTTCCCCACAGAAACCACATTCTGCCAGAGAAGTGATGTAGTTCCACCGTTCACCCACCAGAGGCCACCGCGGTGCCAGAACACGAAGCCGCAGGGAGCCAGGCTAGGACAGAGCGGGGTACATGGTGCTGCTGGGGGGTCACAGACTGGGGCTCAGAAGGGCTAGTGGGGGGAACTACCATGTTTGCCAGCTGCCTGTTGGGCCTGAGGTTTCTCTGTTGCACAGTTTCTCTGCACTGAGGGCAGGAGGCGGCTGTGTCGGGTCCCTCCCAGCACTGGGCGATGCAGGCTCGGCAGAGATTGTGCCCACACTCCAGAGTGACAGGGTCTGTGAAATAGTCCAGACAGACAGGACATGTCGCTTCCTCCTGGAGACTTTCCACGGGGCTCGCTGCAGCCATGGCTCCCTCCGGGCAGTGGGACAGGGGTAGTTTCCCTTTCCTGAGGTCAGCAATGTCGGGGCAGGCTGGCGGTGGGGATGATGTACCAGCACTGATGGTGAAAAAAAATCCAAATAAAAACCCAAACCAAAAGCCTTTCCCCCACACTGCCCCAGCCAGACCCCTTTGCCTCCACCCCACACGGCCCCAGCCAGGGCCCCATGCACCTCCTAAGGGCCAATGCCAGGGCCTCCACCATCCACCCCCCACACTGCCAATGCCAGGGCCCCCTCCTCATTCTGCATTCAAACTCCTTCCCCCACACATTCTGGGGTCCCCCTCAGGCAATATCTCTCCAGGCCCCCCTGCCCCTCCCATCCCTCTCCCAGCCCTTCCTCCAAAACCAAGACAAACCAATACACAGAGCACTGAGCTTTTATTTTAAAAAAAGAAAAGAAAAGAAGAAAAGAAAAGAAAAAGAAAATGCAAGCAGCGCCGGCCGACCCGAGGTGCAGCCTGGAGCTGATCCCCAATAGACCCCCCCTCCTCAGCTGGTGCACCCCAAATGCCCAATAATTAGCACAGGATGGTGGGTGACACTCCACACACACCCCCACCAGCCCGGTGGAGCTGCCCCCTCCCATTCCCCAGGCTACTCCTGCCAACCGCCCCCACCCCAAACGGTGCTGCAGCCTTCCCCAGCTCTGCTGTCCCCGCTCCCACACAGCTTGTGTATTCCCTCCCCCCCGCTTCCCCCCCCACCCCCACTGGTGCACTGCAGGGCAGGTAAATTGAGGCTGCCCCACTGCAGCTACTGCTGTTCCTCCCCCCCCAAACAACAACCCCCCCACAACCAACAACCCCCCTGCAGTGAGACAAGAGCAGCCACTCGGTGCTGGGTGGCGGAGTAGGGCTGGCAGGAAGCCCCCCGCAACCACATACTGCCAACCAAGCGAACAAGTCAAGGCCCCTGCACCGGAGCCCGGCGCCCGCAGCCATGCGGCGCTGCAGGAGGAGCGAGGGGCGGGGCCAGCAGCACCCGGGGGATCCCGAAAGCGAAACCAAACATCGCGCAGGCGCAGTAACGAGCCTTTACAGCTTTTTTAAAGCCGATTGGGGAACCAGGAGCCAATCGCGCTCTCGGGAGGGAAATTCAAAACCAACCAACCAACCAAACAAGGCAGAAGCCCCGCCCCCAGGGGCCCGCCCCAGGTCACGCGACAGGCTCCTCCCAGGATGGAACCGGCCACATTAACTGTACAAGAGAAGCCCAGTGAGGCCGGCTGGGCTCTGCCTGGGCCGCTCCTGCAGCAGCAACCGGGGGTTTCCCTTCCTGGGACTGACTGGGCTGCTGCTGGGCAGGGAGGAGCCCACGGGGAACGTTCCAGCCTGCAGGCGTCGGTGTGACATGTGCCCCTCGGGCCCTGTGGCTGCTGGGCGTCCCCCGAGGGCGATGCCCTTGAAGGACCAGAGTGTGTGTCTAAAGAGAGATTGTCAGAATTCACTGATGTATTAAATATCTGTCGCTGACAGTTTTAAACATTTTTTTCAATATTTATTGTTAAATGTTCACTATTGCACAAAAATCTGGGTTTTAGCATTTCTTTCCAATTTGTTCTCCATTTCAGTTTTCACAGTTGTGGGAAATTATGGGGGGATACATCAATAGCGAGTCAGACCAGAGTGATTTAATGTCCGTAGACACCGCGATTCAAAAAGTTGAAGCTTTATAACCATGAAAACACAGATGGTCACATCACCTGTCAAAAGATGCAGAGTCACTCTCCTTCAATCAAACTCAAATAAGTTCTCAAGCACAGAATCATAGAATATCAGGGTTAAAATATTAAGTCAACCTAACTTATGTCGGCCTGCAGCTGCCATGGTAACTGCATCACTTGTGCTGTCTGCACTTTGCTTCTTGTGTTGGCGGGGCATGTCCTCACCAGGGGCGCTCGTATTGATTGGACTGTGAGTGTGGGGCACCATGGAATGGCTCCTGGGAGCCAGTAGCAGTGGATGGAAGCTATGCAATGTCCACTGGAGCACTGGAACCAGTTGGGGCCAAGGGGCCATGCTCCCCCCCTTTTTAACATGGGCATTGTTTGAGCGGCAAGGGGCCAGGTGAACCCCCCAAACTGAAAGCCTTGGGCAGACGTGGAATGGCACCAACAGGGGCTGCGCTTCCTGGTCGGGGAGCTGAGAAGGTGATCAGCTCCCTCCATGTGAAGTGCAGCCCCTGCCAGCAGTGACAGCTTCTTCCTGGTGGGGGAGTTGAACTGGCCTTAGCCCCCGACCGGCAGTGAACCCCGATCCCTCTCAGTGGCCCCACTCCTGCTCCTCCTCCTCTCCTTAAGCTCCCACGCCCTGGCCTGCTCCTCAAAATCATGAAGTTGGTGTTGGTCCTGCTTTGAGCAGGGGATTGGACTGGATGACCCTCCTGAGGTCTCTTCCTAATCTTCTGTGATTCTATGAAATGTAAGAATAATAAACATTAGATTGTTTCTATTTGGGTTTTGGTTGCTCAGACCTGTAGGTGGCACTTGGGTCACTTTTTCTAGATTTTCTCGACAACCGAGAGGGCGAGAATCTTCCGTTGCATAGAAAATGAAAGCCGAGAGTCTTACCTCATCACATGCTTCCAGGAGCTGGGGCTTTTCAGGCCTGTCGGTAAAGGCCGATACTTTAAGAATTTAGGTATATGTTTATCATTTAGCTAGTTATAGAGTTACAAAAGAAAGAATCAAAATCACTGTCTGCAGGTGTAAGGGCCTTCTCTCACTGTGACAGTCTGAGGCCCTGTTCTTAAGCTAAGGCCTTTGGCTAAGCAGCAGAGGAAGGGGCTATTGGGCTGTTCGGAATATAATCCTGTCCTGATAATGCCCATCCCCTCCAGAGAAAGATGGTTAAAGAAAACTTAGCTTGATAGCATCCTGTCTGGCAAGAAATCACTTCTCAATAGTTGTGGTTTTGAAACCCTCATTTCTGTACATTTTATCTTTATGGCCCCCACCTTTTCTATTGTGAATCCGTCTGGTTCTCTAATTGTTTCTGTCTGCTGTGCCAGTTTGCATTGTGTTATTGGAATGAATCCCCTAGATATTGAACCCGGCCCTTGTTGCTGCCCATCAGAGTTGGCAGCAACAAGGGCCGGGTTCAATATCTAGGGGATTCATTCCAATAACACAATGCAAACCGGCTCGAGCCCCCACCCAGTGAGCTGGGACAAATATACACCACCCTCGCTGGGTGCCTCCAAGAGGCGAGTATGTGCTTGCGAGCGGGGAAGTATCGCCTCTTGGAGGCACCCAGCAAGGGTGGTGTATATTTGTCCCAGCTCACTGGGTGGGGGCTCAAGCCAGTTTGCATTGTGTTATTGGAATGAATCCCCTAGATATTGAACCCGGCCCTTGTTGCTGCCAACTCTGACGGGCAGCAACAAGGGCCAGGTTCAATATCTAGGGGATTCATTCCAATAACACAATGCAAACCGGCTCAAGCCCCCACCCAGTGAGCTGGGACAAATATACACCACCCTCGCTGGGTGCTTCCAAGAGGCGATACTTCCCCGCTCGCAAGCACATAGTCTGAGTGTAGCAAAAAGCCTTTTAATAACAGAGAGAAACAATGTGGCATTATGTTGGGAAAACACCACCAACAGGATTCGTAACACAACAAATGAGCAAAAAAAAACACATCCCAAGCAAATTGGGGGATGCTCTTTCCCTTTGGTTCTTGAATCCAGCAACCACAAATCACCCAAAGTCCAATGACCCAAAAGTCTCTGTCCCTGGTCAGGGCAGCCCCAGAGTTCGAAAGTTTATCTGCAGAGCTTTACCTCCCAACCTGGGTGGAGATGCGGGGGGGGAGAGGTAAGGGGCACCTTACATGATCTGAAGCTGACCGCCCCACAGCTCCGCTCTGCCAGCCGCCCCACGAACTGCTTTGCTCGCCTCCGCTCCGCTCCACGTCCCACAAGCAGTTCCCGCCGTACTATGAACTGCTCCACCAGCCTGTCCACAAGGCACTCCCGCAAACTGCTCCACAATATATCTTCAGGCTCCCCAACTACTTAACACAACACTCAGTGATTTCAGCTCTTAGGTGAATTCGGCCTGTAGTAGGGGAGCCTCAGGGCTGGTGCACCATTAGCCCCAAGTGAGCTCAGCGGCCTGTAACTAGACTCCTAATGGAATCAAATTAGCTCTGATATTCCCCAGTGGAGCGAGGAGGAAGTGCAATTACCATGTAAGGCCCTCACCCAGGGGCCCATACCACCAAGTATTAATATTTGTCCCCAGCCTCTCTCAATTCACAGAGTTTTGGAACCCATGACCCTTGCCTAGCGAGTGCTACCAAGTTGATGGTGAGTCCCTCCATCATAACAAAAGGCCAAGTACAGTTCCAAGCACAGTTCCCATAATCAGGGTAATAACAATTTATTCTTCCCGCCCCAATAACAGAGACACTGGGGATCCCACAGCAGCCAGAGTGACCATTTGGGCAGCTATGGCCTCATTCTCGGCGTGGTGGGTGTGCCTATGCAACTGAGATCGGCCACTGAAGTTCTTTTCCACAACTTGCCACACCTCACCACCAGATGTCAGGGTGGAGCTCATCCTGACACTGCTTACATGTATAACTAATTTTGCTAGGTGTAAGTTAATGAGGGTAGTGGGATATAATTCCCCTCTATTCAACACTGGTGAGGCCTCATCTGGAGTACTGTGTCCAGTTTTGGGCCCCACACTACAAGAAGGATGGAGCATACGACTTATGAGGAGAGGCTGAGGGAACTGGGATTGTTTAGTCTGCAGAAGAGAAGAATGAGGGCGGATTTGATAGCTGCTTTCAACTAATTGAAAGGGGGTTCCAAGGAGGATGGGTCTAGACTTTTCTCAGTGGTAGCAGATGACAGAACAAGGAGTAATGGTCTCAAGTTGCAGTGGGGGAGGTTTAGGTTGGATATTAGGAAAAACTTTTTCCCTAGGAGGGTGGTGAAACACTGGAATGGGTTACCTAGGGAGGTGGTGGAATCTCCTTCCTTAGAAGTTTTTAAGGTCAGGATTGACAAAGCCCTGGCTGGGATGATTTAGTTGGGGATTGGTCCTGCTTTGAGCGGGGGGTTGGACTAGATGACCTATTGAGGTCCTTTCCAACCCTGATAGTCTATGATTCTATTATTCTATGCATTGGTTAGAGAATTATATTACAATATGTTAGGATTGGTCAGATAGATTTCAGTAAAATGATTGGTTAAGGTATAGCTGAGAAGATTACTATATAAATTAGGGGCAAACAGGAAGTAAGTTGGGATTCAAGAATAAGGAAAAAGGAACTTGGATTTAAGCTTGCTGGAAGTTCACCCCAATAAATATCGAATTGTTTGCACCTTCGGACTTTGGGTATTTTTGCTCTTTGTTCATGAGAGAAGGATCAGGGAAGTGAGAGGGTGAAGGAATAAACCCTCTAACAGGGTTTTAGCAAATGCACCAAATAATATAATGAGACTCATGATAAAATCATGAGAGATGGTGACACTGCTCGCATTAAGGCCTGTTTACATTGAGCAAGAGCAGCCTGAATGTGTGTGATTACAATGGTGCCAACCCTCCGAGCTTCGTAGGGGAAGGTGCCTTTGGCCTCTGCCACGGGAACAGGTCCATAAGTAGTGCAGGGTGAGAGGGGCAGCCACCCAGGGTGCAAAGCCAGCGGGGGCAGGAAAATGGGCCGCTGTGCAAGTGGGGGTCACGCGCCCCCCCCCCAATTTCTGCCTTCCATTTAGCACAGAGATTTTCAAACTGAGGGGGGCACCAGCAGATCAGAAGCTGGTGGAAGCCACCTGGCCTGCTCAGGCCACAGGCTCTCCATGCTTTGGGAGCCAGGGACCTGGCTGTCTGCCCAGCCGCCCTCTATGTCCTTCTCCCTGAGCCAGGATGCCTCTGCAAGGCCATGGTCTCCCCAGGCAGGGAGGGAGCACGGGCCCTGCTCTACCCTTCCCCCCACCCCGCCTGGCACTGGCAGAAGATCGCTCTTCCCTGCCTCTGCGACCCCCGGGTTGGAGAAGCTCTGTGCCCATGATGATTATTGTGGTCGGGGGAGGGCGTGCCTCTACTTTCCCCTCCCTTATGCACACCCCTGGGTACAAGCTGACTGCAGCAGGGAGTGGCTGAAGATGAACCCTGCCCTGGGATCTAGTTGTTCTTAAACTTCTGTCATGAATTCACTTGGTCGGTGCTACGTTTCCAGCTTTACAACAGTCTCTAGACTCTTTAGTCTGCCAGACTCCCTCGGCCTCTTGCTCTTCCTCCTAGATAAGCCACGTGGCTTCACCCCCTGCTTTACCTGGAGCCCTCAGCCTGCAGCTCTCCGACTTCACACTGTGAGCTCTGTTCAGTGGGGCCAACTGAGACACTCCTTGTAGAGACTCGCACACGCTTCAGGGACAAACACACCTGAGCAAGCGTTTGCAGAGACACTCAAAGAGCGTTGTCAGAACAGTCGGGTGTAGTAGTCAACTGGACATTGCATAGGAAGTTGTTAGATTATCCTAGAGAAATGAAGGTTCAAGCATAGATTATTCTGGTCAGCCCAGAGCCCAGGCAAGCAGTAGCGAACCTCCTTGTTCGAGCTTTGTCTGTCTCTCCATCTGACCTCTTTGGTTAGAGTCCAGGTCAGAGCCCCGACTCCTTCCAGCAGCCAGTTCTCATCCCCAACCTCACACCTCTCCAGTTCTTTACTGAACTGGGGAATGTTGCTCAAGCTTCCCTATTTAGAAGTGGGGAAAGCCCTCTGAGTTGTTAGTTGCTAGATATCAATGTCCTGGTTTCTGGATTTGCCGTGATCTTCTTAGATGCTCCATCGATATGGGGAGGGGATTAAAGCCCAGACAGCAAATGGCTCAGTGAAAGAGCAATAGTGTTGTTAGGGGGCTTATTCCTTCACCCACTTACTTCCCTGGTCCTTCTCGCATGAACAGAGAGCAACAATACCCGAAGTCCAAAGGTGCAAACAATTCAATGTTTATTGGGGTGAACTTCCAGCAAGCATGATTCCAGTTTCCTTCCTTAGTATCCTCCTTCCCAGCTCTGACACCACAGAGCCTTACACCTGTGTCCCTGTTCCCATTCCTGCCCTTAGCAAAACATTATTCCAATTTCCCCACCCCCATTCCCTGTTCCCATTTCCCTCTTTAGCAAAACATGATTCAAATTTTCTTACCCCCATTCCCTGTTCCCATCTCACCCACCCCCTCCCTCCCACCCCTACGCACTTCCTCATTGACTACAGATTATATAGTAAAACTTGAGTTCTGCTTAGCTATACCTTAACCAATCATTTTCCTGAAATTTCACTAACCAATCCTAACATATTGTAACATGATTATGTAACCAATTATATCCCACCACCTGAATTAGTTTACACCCAGCAAAATTAATTATACAGCAGACAGGAACAGTCAGAGAACCAGACAGAGATTATACAGACAAATAATAGCAAAGTGGGAACTATAATGACAGGACAATACAGAAGTGAGGATTTCACATCCCAGCTATTGACAAGTGAGTTCTTGCCAGACAGGATGCTATCAAACTAAGTTTCCTTTTACATTTTCTAGGCACTTCCCTTTCTCTGGAGGTGATAGGAATACAATCCTGTCCTGATAGTGCCTAACAGCCCAATAGCACCTTATTTCAATATGACTAGTTTGGAATGTGAGGAGGTGACCAGTCGCTTCCCAGCTTATGGCTGCCTCTGCTGCTTAGCCAAAGGCCTTAGCCTAAGAACAGGGCCTCAGACTGTCACAGTGAGAGAAGGCCCTTACATCCGCAGACAGTGATTTTGATTCTTCTTTTATACCTCTAGAACTAGCCAAGTGATAAGAATACACCTAAATTCTTAAAGTACAGGCCTTTGCAGACAGGCCTGAATATCTTTATCCTAACAAGTGTGTTGGACGTGAGCAAAGAGTCTCTCTGTGTGTGAAGGGGCACGTCTACACTGGCAATTCTTAGCGCAGTAACTTGCTGGCTCAGGGGTGTGAAAAATCACCCTCCCTCCCCCGAGCACAGCAAGTTTGAGCGCTGTAAAGCCCCAGTGTAGACAGCTCTGAGCGTCGACCTGGTTTACCAGGAGTGCTGGGAGATCTCTCTCCCCAGCGCTTGCGGGTGACCACACAGGCAGTGCTTTGCTGTCTAGTGTAGACAGAGCCAAATGCTTCACAACCACTGCGGGCCTCCGGAGGGAATTCTGCTGAAACCAGTGGCTCTCACCTTGGCGTGGAGTTCTGGGCGATGGTGCGTTTAAGCACGCGGGAGTCTGTAGGGTCAGCTCTGCACGAGGGGGTTAGGCAGCGGGTTTCACACTTCAGATAGGGGGAGAGTCCCCAAAGAATGTGCCTAGGGACCTTAAGACTGGAGCAGTGGATGGGCTCTGTTCTGGTCCCAGAGGCTTGAATTATCTGGAGATCCTGGGGCTCAGATGCTTGGGTTCCCTTTACTGCCGTTCGGTGGCACCTCACCAGGTCTGGACTACAGACTCACACACCAGTAAACAGAAACCTTCTCAGTGCCCAGCATCCAAACCCTCTTAACTCTGACCAGGTGGGTTCTGGAGATATGAATGGAGAGGTCTCCCCCTCAGGGCTGCCACATCCCTTTGCCTTGGGCTGAGAGGGGCTCTTTTCTGGATGCTTCTCCCTGTTCCTGGATAAGAGTCTCTCCCTCCAGGGCTGCCACCTCCTGCTCCCTTTGCCTTGGGGTGGGGAGGTTTCTATTAATGGTTCTCCCTGGGCTGGGGAGAGGTTGTCTCCTGTTCCACGTCTTCCACCATTCTGTATGGCCAGGATAGAGCAGCTGGTGGCTTTAACGATAGATACCTGTGGCCAGGAGCTGCCCCGACTCTGCTGCTGGGAATGTGGCAGCCCCGGTGGGGGGAGCAGGGAGATGGAGCAGGGGAGGAGGCAGGAAAGCAGCAAGATAGACCGGAGAACCCAAGGGGACTGTCTGTGACTCCATGTTCAGGCTGTTCTGGGGCTTGAAAGGTTCACATTTGATACCTAGCATGGGGTTTGTAACTGTTTGCCCTAAGGTTGGTACTCACATTCAGGAGCTACTCTAGACAGTGGAGTCGAACCTGGGTCTCCCACGTGCCAGGTGAGTGCTCTAACCACAGGGGTAAAAGTTTTAAGGCAGGTGACATCACAAAACCCACCTCCACCTACTCCCCACGCCCACACTCACATTTTGTGTGGAGCGAGGCAGGTGCCTGACTCATTTAGGGTGACCAGACAAGTGTAAAAAATCGGGACAGGGGTAGGGGGTAATAGGTGCCTATATAAGAAAAAGCCCCCAAAATCTTGACTGTCCCTATAAAATTGGGACATCTGGTCACCAAAACCTCATTCCAGCAAAAAACGCCTCAGGTGCCAGAACCACCGACCATCAGGCGCTGGGTTCCCATCTGTGGGCAACTGAGCAGAGACCAATGCCCCCCTCCATGGCCAATTCACTCCTTGGCCTCCATGCTCTGAGGGACAGGAGGTTCCTATGTAAAGTGCTGTAGAAATCTGTCCACTAGGAACTAAACTGAGACACCAACTCCCCCCTCCCCAGCTCATTCCACACAGGTCTCTAAACAGTCCTCAGGCTGGGACTCAGGTGGGAAAGACTCTTGACCACTGCTGCCTTGGGCTGAATGGTATCCAGGCCCCAGTAGTGACAGGCCCATATTCCATCCCCACAATCCTGAGGCAGCCACTCCCCCAGGGATGTGACATCTCTAGGAAACACATGAGGTCAGTCTTTCCCACTGAATGGAGAATTCCAGAGTCTTCTGTACCAGGGTGAGAACCTCAGGATTAAGTTTATCTGAGAGATTTGTATCCAAAATCCCCCACATGTTGCTGTGGAGATGCGGTGCAAGCATCATCTCCATGCTCTTCCGCGGCATTGCCAAGTATGTGTGGGAGTGAGAGAGAGCCACGTACCTACTCAAGGTGCTTCTGACATCCTAGAGGGGAGAGAGAGGAGAGAGAGATTAAAAAAAATTTCATACCACCTGACACACACTTGGGATTCCAGGAAAGGGATTTTGCAAATACAGGGAAACAAGGGCCATGGTTTCACTGAGCTAATGGGGCTCTTCCATCTCTAATATCAATGTGTCTGTGAGTCTGCAAAGAACAATAGTCATTCACATTTCAGCAATGCACACATTGAGTTACACTGAGATCTCTGACTGCTGGACCCCGGTGCCTGTTCTTCAGGAGCTGTCCTGTCCCTGTGTTGGGATTTGGGATGTTTCTAGCTCAGTCTCACCTGCAGGAATTCACTTGCTGGCTTCTGACACTTCCCCTCCATCTCACTGATCAGCTCACTGAGACGGGAAATCCCCTCTGAGAGTTTGGTGATATTTTCATTCTGTATCTTCACAATCTCCTTGTCCAGCTTTTCCAGCTGGACCAGCAGGAGTCGCTCTTGTTCCTCCAGGAGCTGCCACAGTTGCTGAAATTCAGACACAATCTTCTGCCTCTCAGTTTCTGTCTGTTTCTATAAGAAATAAGGAAAGGGCTGGTCAGGAACATGGATGGAGCCTGTTGACCTTTCATACAGTCTTACAAGAGAGAGTTTCTTTACAATCTCTAACACATCTGTGTAGAGACCAGGCCATGAGCCGACAGGCCTAGTGCTCAGAGCTGCAGTCAGAAGTCAGGAACTACAGCCGAAGTCAGAGCTGGAGTCAAAGTCAGGATCTGACCAAGGGTTGGGGCTACAGTCGAGCTCAGAAGTCATGCCAAAGGCTGAGCCAGAATCAGTGTCTGGAGTCACACGGGGGATCAGGACTGGAGTCGGAGTCAGGCACCCTTGCGAAACCAAAGTCAGACAGCAGTACTGCAGGTCAAACCTGAGTCAGGAACAACACCAGGGCCAAGCCAGTGTCAGGGTCCAGTCCAGCAGCAGATCTGGAGTTCACTCAGTTGTTTGGACAACTTCCCGTGACTCCTGCTGGCGTAATTCATGCAGCCGAACGTCTGCTCCAATCAGGAGCTTCGTAGGCAGATCCGCTGGTGGGCCGGAGTTCCACTAGCCCCTCCCCCCCGGCTCTGGAGAGCGGTCGGGTTGTCATGAGAGTCTCTGTGGGCTGAGGTTCCAAACCCACCATTCTTCACATCCTGACACTTGACTCTACACTGTGATCACAAAGGAGAGGATTTTCTTACCGCTTCCCATTTGGGCCCAATCTCTCTGCACGGGCTGTCTCCATCTCTACTGGGATATAGTCAGTGCGGTTTGGGAGAAATTTTGTGAAAGCCACAAGGGGTCATAATTAACTCATTCATTAAAGGTTTCAGAGTAACAGCCGTGTTAGTCTGTATTCGCAAAAAGAAAAGGAGGACTTGTGGCACCTTAGAGACTAACCAATTTATTTGAGCATGAGCTTTCGTGAGCTACAGCTCACTTCCTCAGATGCATATCGTGGAAACTGCAGCAGGCTTTATATATACACAGAGAATATGAAACAATACCTATTCCCACCCCACTGTCCTGCTGGACAGTGGGGTGGGAATAGGTATTGTTTCATATTCTCTGTGTATATATAAAGCCTGCTGCAGTTTCCACGATATGCATCTGAGGAAGTGAGCTGTAGCTCACGAAAGCTCATGCTCTAATAAATTGGTTAGTCTCTAAGGTGCCACAAGTCCTCCTTTTCTTCATTCATTAAAATGCATCTTATATCCTGCAGAAGACGCTGTTGTCCTTCTCCAGGGAGTGAACATTTGTGATATGCACATCTGCAGACACACACACACACACACACACAGAGAGTATCCCATGATCCTGGAGAAACATACACAAGGCCACAGAGAAATCTACCAATAAACATCCCTCCCAGCTCCATGTCCCAGCAGGCGAAGAACAGGCGAAGAACAGGCGAAGAACAGATACTCCTGGCTTCTCTTCTCTCCAGTCACTTTCAATCCCAGCAGCTTTTCTCTCTCTTCCCTCAGAGTCTTCAAATGGGCTTGTATTTTTTCCTGACAAACAGAAATGATTTGGTGGGTTTATTTTCAAGGTTGAAGGGGGTGGATGAGGTGTTTTCCCACCCAAAATTCTACAGAACAGTCAGTCTTCCGAGACTGACTAGCTGGGTACGGCAATACATTCTCCTGGCCCAGCTCGTGTTGGTAAAAGAGTTACACACAACTCAGCTCTGGGAAACACACTCTTTCCCAAGCCTGAAGAAGAGCTCTGTGTAAGCTTGAAAGCTTGTCGTTCACCACAGAAGCTGCCATGAGCAGATATTACTTCACCTACCTTGTCTTTCTAATAGCCCGGGACCAACACAGTTACAACAATATTGTGTACAACAGTGGGTCTTTTTCTTGGTAGGACAAAGGAGACACCAAGGAAATGAAACCTTATTTATGGAAATTGGGCGGGTTTTGTATTCAGATTGTTTGAAGTTATTACATCCACTTTCTCCATTGAGTCGAACCAGTGGAAAACTGGTGTCCCATGGTGGTGAATCTATAAAACTGTTTTTGAGAAGATTTAACAAACAGTGATACCAATCCCAGAAACCACCGGGGGCAGCCATGTCGGCTGGGATGCTCAAAGGAGTCCAACTCCATTGACTTTCAGCCCTGTACCCCGGGGGATGGGACGGGTTGGACAGCACTGACCTAAGGCCTAGGGCAAACCCCATTAGATGTGTTGATTTGTATTAGGAACAGCTGGGGTTTGCCCTAGTGCTGTCCTAGCCCCTTTCCCTGCAATGGCCTCTGGGTAGCTTCCCCAAAGTACCTAGCAAAGACCCCAGAAGCGGTGGATTCTGGCAGATTTCAAAGGGCTGCCTGGTGGGACTAACGGACCCATGTTGGCTGGTCCTTGCCCATGAACACATGAGAAGAGATCAGAGTGGCACTGGTCTGCACTGCCAAGGGGTTAGTTTTGCTGAAGATAAGTCTGATCCCAGTGGCATGTGGCATGGACCTGCACTGACTGGAGCCCTTGTGGGTGTGGACTGAAGGTGCTCCGGGTCCCACACCATGTTCAGCCCTGTGATCTCATCTAGTGCAGGCCAGCAGCATCTGAGTTTAACCCCTCATGGAGCAGGACAGGAGTTAACAATCCCAGCGGGAAACCTCCTCTCCCTGCCGGGCCTAGGACCTGTATCAAGGAGTCTTTTCCTCCTACTGTCTGCACTTCATCACTACTCAGTGCTGCTGAAAGGGGCAGAGTAGCTAGTGGTTAGAGCACTGAAGTGGGCCTTGGAAAACCAGGTTTTTATATCCAGCTCTGCCACTGATCTGCTGAGTCACCCTGGACAAATCACTTCCCCTCACTGTGCCTCAGTTTCCCCTCCCACCCTTTGTCTGTCTTGCCTAGTTAGACTGTAAATGGCTCGGGGCAGGGATTGGCCCCCACTGGGTTTTGTGCAAGTCCCACACAATCGAGGTCAGATCTCATCTGGGGTCTCTAGGGGATGCAATTAACAATAAACACTGTGATACAACCAGTAATACCAGCCACAGCTTGTAACTCCCCAAATCAGCTTTCATGCAATGAAGGCTACACACAGCAGAATGACACGGTTACACCATTAAGCTGTAATTAACATCCAAAGTTATCACCTATTAGACAGGCAGCAACTCCCTACCTTGTACTCCTGGGCAGCTTCCTGTATGGGAACCACCCTGTGAGCGCGGTGAGCCCGGGACTCTCTGCAGATCACACAGATGGGGGTTTGATCCTCTTCACAGAACAGTTTCAGAGCCTCCTGGTGTTCCCCACACACCCCGCCCCTTCCTCCTCCCTTTGCTGCCTGGAAACTCAGCCGCTTGGCAATTTCTAGGACATTTGCCAGCTGCCTGTTGGGCCTGAGGTTTCTCTGTTGCACAGTTTCTCTGCACTGAGGGCAGGAGGCGGCTGTGTCGGGTCCCTTCCGGCACTGGGCGATGCAGGCTCGGCAGAAATTGTGCCCACACTCCAGAGTGACAGGGTGAGTGAAATACTCCAGACAGACGGGACATGTTGCTTCCTCCTGGAGACTTTCTTATTGGAACCCTCCGTGAAGTCCTGCCTGAAATACTCCTTGATGTAAAGACATCCCCTTTGTTGATTTTAGCTCCCTGAAGCCAACCCTGTAAGCCGTGTGGTCAGTTGCCCCTCCCTCCGTCAGAGCAACGGCAGACAATCGTTCCGCGCCTTTTTTCTGTGCGGACGCCATACCAAGGCAAGCATGGAGGCCGCTCAGCTCACTTTGGCAATTAGGAGCACATTAAACACCACACGCATTATCCAGCAGTATATGCAGCACCAGAACCTGGCAAAGCGATACCGGGTGAGGAGGCGACGTCAGCGCGGTCACGTGAGTGATCAGGACATGGACACAGATTTCTCTGAAAGCATGGGCCCTGCCAATGCATGCATCATGGTGCTAATGGGGCAGGTTCATGCTGTGGAACGCCAATTCTGGGCTCGGGAAACAAGCACAGACTGGTGGGACCGCATAGTTTTGCAGGTCTGGGACGATTCCCAGTGGCTGCAAAACTTTCGCATGCGTAAGGGCACTTTCATGGAACTTTGTGACTTGCTTTCCCCTGCCCTGAAGCGCAAGAATACCAAGATGAGAGCAGCCCTCACAGTTGAGAAGCGAGTGGCGATAGCCCTGCGGAAGCTTGCAACGCCAGACAGCTACCGGTCAGTTGGGAATCAATTTGGAGTGGGCAAATCTACTGTGGGGGCTGCTGTGATGCAAGTAGCCCACGCAATCAAAGATCTGCTGATATCAAGGGTAGTGACCCTGGGAAATGTGCAGGTCATAGTGGATGGCTTTGCTGCAATGGGATTCCCTAACTGTGGTGGGGCCATAGACGGAACCCATATCCCTATCTTGGCACCGGAGCACCAAGCCGCCGAGTACATAAACCGCAAGGGGTACTTTTCAATAGTGCTGCAAGCTCTGGTGGCTCACAAGGGACGTTTCACCAACATCAACGTGGGATGGCCGGGAAAGGTGCATGACGCTCGCATCTTCAGGAACTCTGGTCTGTTTCCAAAGCTGCAGGAAGGGACTTTATTCCCAGACCAGAAAATAACCGTTGGGGATGTTGAAATGCCTATAGTTATCTTTGGGGACCCAGCCTACCCCTTAATGCCATGGCTCATGAAGCCGTACACAGGCAGCCTGGACAATAGTCAGGAGCTGTTCAACTACAGGCTGAGCAAGTGCAGAATGGTGGTAGAATGTGCATTTGGACGTTTAAAGGCGCGCTGGCGCAGTTTACTGACTCGCTTAGACCTCAGTGAAACCAATATTCCCACTGTTATTACTGCTTGCTGTGTGCTCCACAATATCTGTGAGAGTAAGGGGGAGCCATTTATGGCAGGGTGGGAGGTTGAGGCAAATCACCTGGCTGCTGGTTATGCGCAGCCAGACACCAGGGCGGTTAGAAGAGCACAGGAGGGCGCTGTGCGCATCAGAGAAGCTTTGAAAACCAGTTTCATGACCGGACAGGCTATGGTGTGAAAGTTCTGTTTGTTTCTCCTTGATGAAACCCCCCCACCCCTTGGTTCACTCTACTTCCCTGTAAGCTAACCACCCTCCCCTCCTCCCTTCGATCACCACTTGCAGAGGCAATAAAGTCATTGTTGCTTCACATTCATGCATTCTTTATTCATTTATCACACCGCGTTCTTGGGCGTCTGGGTGTGGAGGCTATGGAACTTGGGGAGGAGGGTGGTTGGTTACACAGGGGCTGTAGCGGCAGTCTGTGCTCCAGCTGCCTTTGCTGCAGCTCAACCATTCACTGGAGCATACTGGTTTGATCCTCCAGCAGCCTCAGCATTGAATCCTGCCTCCTCTCATCACGATGCCACCACCTTTCAGCTTCAGCTCTCTCTTCAGCCCACCACTTACACTCTTCAGCCCGCCACCTCTCCTCCCAGTCATTTTGTGCTTTCCTGCACTCTGACATTATTTGCCTCCACGCATTCGTCTGTGCTCTGTTAGTGTGGACGGACAGCATGAGCTCAAAGAACATTTCATCGCGAGTGCGTTTTTTTCGCCTTCTGATCTTCGCTAGCCTCTGGGAAGGGGAAGATCCTGTGATCATTGAAACACATGCAGCTGGTGGAGAAAAAAAAGGGGACAGTGGTATTTAAAAAGACACATTTTATAGAACAATGGCTACACTCTTTCAC
Organism: Lepidochelys kempii; assembly: GCF_965140285.1. Taxonomy (NCBI): domain Eukaryota; kingdom Metazoa; phylum Chordata; order Testudines; family Cheloniidae; genus Lepidochelys; species Lepidochelys kempii. The sequence continues at coordinate 44,672,798 of NC_136393.1, read as the reverse complement.
GGTAAACCTTGCTGTTAACATTACATACATAGCACATGTGCTTTCGTTGCAAGGTCGCATTTTGCCTCCCCCCACCGTGTGGCTAACCCCTACCCCCTCCCCCCTCCCCGTGGCTAACAGCGGGGAACATTTCTGTTCAGCCACAGGCAAACAGCCCAGCAGGAATGGGCACCTCTGAGTGTCCCCTGAAGAAAAGCACCCTATTTCAACCACATGACCATAAATGATATCACTCTCCTGAGGATAACACAGAGAGATAAAGAACGGATGTTGTTTGAATGCCAGCAAACATACACTGCAATGCTTTGTTGTACAGTGATTCTCGAGTACGTGCTACTGGCCTGGAGTGGTAAAGTGTTCTACCATGGTGGATGGAATAAGGCTGCCCTCCCCAGAAACCTTTTGCAAAGGCTTTGGGAGTACATCCAGGAGAGCCGCGAATGCCAGGGCAAATTAATCATTACACATGCTTGCTTTTAAATCATGTATAGAATTTAAAAGGTATACTCACCGGGAGGTCCTTTCTCCACCTGCCGGGTCCAGGAGGCAGCCTTGGGTGGGTTTGGGGGTACTGGCTCCAGGTCCAGGGTGAGAAACAGTTCCTGGCTGTCGGGAAAACCGGTTTCTCCGCTTGCTAGCTGTGAGCTATCTACAACCTCATCATCATCATCTTCTCCATCCCCAAAACCTGCTTCCATGTTGCCTCCATCTCCATTGAAGGAGTCAAACAACACGGCTGGGGTAGTGGTGGCTGAACCCCCTAAAATGGCACACAGCTCATCATAGAAGCAGCATGTTTGGGGCTCTGACCCGGAGCGGCCATTCACCTCTCTGGTTTTCTGGTAGGCTTGCCTCAGCTCCTTAAGTTTCATGCGGCACTGCTTCGGGTCCCTGTTATGGCCTCTGTCCTTCATGCCCTGGGAGATTTTGACAAAGGTTTTGGCATTTCAAAAACTGGAACGGAGTTCTGATAGCACGGATTCCTCTCCCCATACAGTGATCAGATCCCGTACCTCCCGTTAGGTCCAGGCTGGAGCTCTTTTGCGATTCTGGGACTCCATCATGGTCACCTCTGCTGATGAGCTCTGCATGGTCATCTGCAGTTTGCCACACTGGCCAAACAGGAAATGAGATTCAAAAGTTCGCGGGCCTTTTCCTGTCTACCTGGCCAGTGCATCTGAGTTGAGAGTGCTATCCAGAGTGGTCACAATGGAGCACACTGGGATAGTTCCCGGAGGCCAATACCATCTAATTGTGTCCACAGTACCCCAAATTCGACCCGGCAAGGACGATTTAAGCACTAATCCGCTTGTCGGGGTGGAGTAAGGAAATCGATTTTAAGAGCCCTTTAAGTTGAAAAAAAGGGCTTCATTATGTGGACAGGTGCAGGTTTACATCGATTTAACGCTGCTAAATTCGACCTAAAGTCCTAGTGTAGACCAGGGCTTAGAAGAGAAAAATGGCTTCTGAATTTTCTGTATTTTGGGGAATTTACATCACAAACAAATTTCAGAGTAACAGCTGTGTTAGTCTGTATTCGCAAAAAGAAAAGGAGTACTTGTGGCACCTTAGAGACTAACCAATTTATTTGAGCATGAGCTTTCGTGAGCTACAGCTCACTTCATCGGAAGCATGCCGTGGAAACTGCAGCAGACTTTATTTATACACAGACATCCGATGAAGTGAGCTGTAGCTCACGAAAGCTCATGCTCAAATAAATTGGTTAGTCTCTAAGGTGCCACAAGTCCTCCTTTTCTTCTCACAAACAAAATTTATCAAGAGACAGCGGGCTCCAGAGAGTCACAGGAACAGCTCTGCAATCCACAAAGCTGAGTGAGGGGCCTAGATTCCCCATGCAATTCCTCTATGCTCAGCATCTCCAACTGGCTACCTTAGGCAGCTCCCTGCCTAGTATGCTGGCTTTTGTGTAACCTATTCTAAGACACTTACATCGCCCCATAACTCAGGCTTTCTGGCTCACAGTGTCATTCCAGTGATTTTCTAGGCAGCTAGTTTAGACGCAGTGACATTCAGCATTGTAATACCTGAGTCCCTTCATGGATCTCACTCTTTGTCTCCAAATAAGAAGGAGAGAGCAAAGTCCTCCAGCATGCAGCAGCCTCATGAGGCCGGGGGCCCTGCCTGCTTTCCTGGTCCCAGATGGCCCCCAGGACTCCTAAGGGAAGGATGAGCTAGTGAGGGACACTGCAGTTAGGTTGGTCATTTTGTGCTATGTGATCTGAACTCTCTTGGGCTTTATCTGGTGAAGTGAAAGAGCAATAGTGTGTTAGATTGTGCAAAGAGTCTGTCTCTGTGTGTGAAATGCTTCACAACTACTGCGTGCCTCCAGAGAGAGTTCAGCTGAAACCAGCATGCTCTCCCCTTGGTGTGGAGTTTGGGAGATGTGTGTTTAAGCACGCGACAGTCTGGAGGGTCAGCTCTACACCAGGGGATTAGGCAGTGGATTTCACAGCTGATATGGGGGTAGAGTCCCTAAAGAATGTGCCCAGGAACCCCAAGATTGGGGCAGTGGATGGGCTCTATTCTGGTGCCAGAGTCTTGACTTCTCTGCAGATCGTAGGGCTCAGATGCTTGCATTCCCCTGACAACAGTCCACTGGCACCTAACCAGGTCTGGGATACACACACACACCAGTAAACAGAAACCTTCTCATGGCCCAGCATCCAAACACCCTTAACTCTGACCATGTGGGGTCTGATGAATATTTCTACATGTCTGAAATATTAAATTCAGAGATATGAATGGAGAGATCTCCCCCTCAGGGCTATCACATCCCTTTGCCTTGGGCTGAGGGGGCCTCTTTCCTGGATGCTTCTCACTGTTTCTGTATTTAGGGAGAGCTTCTACCTCCAAGGCTGCCACCTCCTCCTTCCTTTGCCTTGGGGTGGGAAGGTTTCTATTAATGGTTCTTCCTGGGCAGGGGAGAGGTTTTCTCCTGTTCCACATCTTCCACCGTTCTCTGAGGGCAGGATGGAGCAGCTGGTGGCTTTAACCAGATACCTGTGGCCAGGAGCTGCACAGGCTGGGCAGTGACACATCCCAGTAAACCCCAAACTCTCCTCCTAGGGCAGGATATTCTCTATGAGGACAAATTTCCTGCTTCCATATTTATAAAGCATCCCCACTCTGAACTGACCTAGCACACAGAGAGCCATTTCACAACTGGAGCAGACCCCCACTAGACCCCACCCCCAGCTGGGGCACCTCAGACGCCCTAACACTGACCAACAATTAGCAGAGGACACTGGGTGCCACTCCCCTCACCAACCCAGTGGGGCCACCCCCCCGTCCCCAGCCCAGCTGGGCCAATCCCTCCAACTCCCCCGAACCCTGCTGCAGCCTCCGCCTGCCCCCCCCCCCCCCGGCCACAAAGCCTGTGTGTCCTCCCGCCCCCACAAAGCCTGTGTGTCCACCGCAGGTGCACTGCAACTGCCAGGGGAGCAGGGCAAAGGCAGGTAAATCGATAGTGCCCCACTGCAGCTACTGCTGTTCCCCCTCCCTCAAACCAAGAACCCCCCTGCAGTGAGCCAGGCGCAGCCACGTGGGGGTGGGGAGTGCAGGATTGAGGCAGCCAGTACCCCCCACCCCCATACGAACAAGTCAAGGCCCCTGCACCCGAGCCCGGCGCCCGCAGCCACGTGGCGCTGCAGGAGGAGCGAGGGGCGGGGCCAGCAGCACCCAGAGGATCCCAAAAGCGAAACCAAACATCGCGCAGGTGCAGTAACGAGCCTTTACAGCTTTTTTTAAAGCCGATTGGGGAACCGGGAGCCAATCGCGCTCTCGGGAGGGAAATTAAAACCCAATCCACCAAACAAGGCAGAAGCCCCGCCCCCAGGGGCCCGCCCCAGGTCACGCACCAGGCTCCTCCCAGGACGGAACCGGCCACATGAATTGCAGGAGAGAAGCTGAGTGAGGCCGGCCGGGGTCTGCCTGGGCCGCTCCTGCAGCAGGAACCGGGTGTTTCCCTTCCTGGCGCTGACTCGGCTGCTGCTGGGCGGGGAGGAGCCCACGGGGAACATTCCAGCCTGCAGGCGTCGCTGTGACATGGGCCCCTCGGGCCCTGTGGCAGGTGGGCGTCCCCCGAGGGCAATGCCCTTGAAGGACCAGAGTCTGTGTGTCTAAGGAGGGATAGTCAGGCTTGGCAGAAATCACTGAGATATATGTATAGAATATTAATGGATAGCATTACAGCTAGTTTTAAGCATTTTTTCCCTTATTTATTGAGTTAAATTTTGACAATTGCACAAAAATTTCGGTTTTAGCATTTCTTTCCAATTGTTCTCCATTTCAGTTTTCACAGTTGCGGGAAATTATGGGGGGATATGTCAATAGCGAGTCAGAGCACAGTGATCTAATGTCCACAGACACCAAGGTTCAAAAAGTTGAAGCTTTATAACCATGAAAACACAGATGGTCGCATTTCCTGTCAAAAGTTGCAGAGTCACTCTCCTTCAATCAAACTCAAATAAGTTCTCAAGCAGCCTTGTTCTTACTTTGCATATTTGTAAAGATCATTTATTATCAATTGAAATATTTTTTTCATTGGTCTGTGTGTAGACAACAAAAGCAAGGTTTGCCAACATTTATGAATAAAAGCTAATCCTTCCAAGCCTTGTGATAATAAACTCAGAAGCTAAAAGCTTGGTAAAGCTGGAATCAGTGTTTTCAAGACCCAATTCTCATTTACACTAATGCTGCTTTGGCTCAGTGGAAAGGGGCTGCAGCATCGCCAACTTTCATGATTTTATCACGAGTCTTGCAATATTTGGTATGTCTGATGAAGCCCCAGCTCCTGGAAGCATGTGAGGAGGTGAGACTCTCGGCTTTTGTTTTCTAAACAAAGGAAGTATCTAGCTTTCTTTGTTGCAGAGAAACACTTAAAATTTTCACCCCAATGCAGTGTAAACCTCTGAGACACCAAAAGGCAAATAAAATAATACAAATATTTACTATTTATTATTATTATTATTAAATCTCATAATTTTGGGGGAGGGGGGCTGGCCTGCTTAAGATTTTTAAAGTACTGTGCCAGTGAGAATTCACACCATAAATCTCTATCAGTTACCCAAGGGAAGCACCCTAAATGAGTGCCATCATTTATCTAAAACAGCACAGTGAGCTGACAGGGAAATGGACAGAGAGGACAAGCTATGGGAACGCATACGGAGCCGGGCTGTGGGGCCCAAGCAGGACATGAGCGCAGTCCCCCCAGGCAATTCCGGGCCCCAGGGCAGAACAGTCAATGGGCCCCCGCTGGTACCTGCATGCACAAGCTGCGCCCACATGGACTCCGTCCGCTGGATATTTGGGCAGTGCTGCACCTTTGCTGGCTGGTGCCCAGCGAGATGCCGGCTGCCCTGCGGGGGGCGCTCTTCCGGCATGGCCAGGGATTCCACATGCCCACCCGGCTGCCTTCGCCACCACCGATACCACCCCACACACCATAGGTGCTGGCTTTTGGTTGTGCTGGTGAGTGCCGCAACCCGGCTCCACTCCCTTCCGCAAGGCCAAGCCCCCACTTTGCCCCACTCCACCTCTTCCTGCCTCCGCTCTGTCCCCTCCCCCTAGGTCCCCTTCCCCGAGTGACTCCTGCACACTACTCACTCCTTTCTGCCCTCTCTTGCCTTAAGCGTGAGAAGAGTGTGTGTTTGGCCCAGCCTCCCCCCAAAACTGACAATTTTCAGCATATTTATACACAAACTTCCTTCATATTCTAGTTATTGAATGTGTGTCTATCATTGGTATCCTAACAATGTCATCATTATTAAAATAGAAACGAACGACATCATTATGTTATCATGAATTACAGCGTATTAAAATCCTTACACTCAGCTACAACCTGTCTTCAGTAACACCCCTATTGGCTGTGGGAAGAAGGTGGATGGGAGGCACAAGCAGTGGGGAGTCTTTCCCCTCTCCCTTCTTCTTTTCTCCTCTCCCTTCCTATCACTCTCCCTGCCCCTTTCCCTCCCTCTTATTTCTTCTCTAAGTCCTTGCTCCCTCCCCTTCCTGATGTTTCCCACTGCTTTCTTCCCACCCATGTCCTTTTATCCATCTCTCTCTGCTCCCCACCTCCTGGTGGCTCTGTCTAGTGCCCGCAGAGGAGGTTCCCCCTCCTCGGGTAGGAAGGGTGGCCTAGTGGTTAAGACACAGGCTTGGGGCTCAGGTGTCCTGGGTTTGGTTCTCTGCTCTGCCACTGACTCCCTGCTGAGTCTTGGGAAAGTCACTTCACCTCTGGGTGCCCTAGATCCCACCTGCCAAATGATGCTACTGCTGACCCTGCCTCCTAGGCTGAATCCCTTCATGGCTGTGTAGTGATGGGGGAAATGGAGATACCAAGGTGAGTAGATTTGGGCTGAATTTCTCCACAGCCTGAGAGTGAGAGCCAGCTCCATGCAGGGGGCACGGGAGAGGGAGGGGCTCAGGCCAGCTCCGCATACAGGGGGGTCAGGGCTTCAGCCCTGCACCTTCTTCTGTGGTCATGGGCTTCTTCTTTCCCCCCACCCCGCCCAGCGTGGCTCCTGACGCGGGGCGTTTCCTTCCCCTAATGTGCCACTGCACCCTTCCAGCGCGTGCGCCGAGGAGCCCTGCAGGCTGCTGGGGCGATTTCAAAGGGCCCGGGGCAGCCAGCTGCCACCAGCACTACCAGGCATTGGCAGCAGCCGCGACTAGAGGCCCCGGATGTCAGGGGGTGGGTTCCTGTTTGTGGGTTGCCAAGCAGAGACAGACATCCCTCTGCATCCCAGATTTAGGCACCTATTTATGAGAGGGGTGTGGCTCAGGACACCCCTTCCCTCCCTCGTCAGCATCTCCCATTGGTTACCTTACATGGCTCCCCACCTACTGAGCTGGCTTTTGTGAATCCCACTGTAAGCTGCCTGTGTTGCCCATGCATTGTCTCGGGAGTTTAGGCCCCTGACTCAGCTCTGAGGGTCACAGTGCTGCTGTTCCTGTGATTGTCTCACTGCATAAAAATTACTCACTGTGATGCTCAGCATTGCAACACTCGAGTCCCTTCATGGATTGCGCCCTGTGTAATCAGTCACCTCTCCGCAGAGCACAGCTGAGCAATTCCTGATTGACACGGGTGTGCACAGGACAGAGACCCAGCACAGGCTGGAGAGTGACACATCACACAGTAAAATCCGAACTCTCTTCCAGGAGGTGCGACATTCCCTGTCGGGGTTGAGAGGACACAACCAAGTTGGGAAGCAAATCCCATGACGCTGCCCCCAGCAACTGCAGCTGGGACATTAAAGTGGAACAAACAAGAAGAATTGTTTGTAATGGTTTATTTACAGTAAGTAGCTGCAAAATAGCAAAGTAAAAGGAGCAGAGAAGGAGCTTTAATGACCGCAGGAGCTTGGCCAGGAGATCCCCAGCTACTGAGAACAGTTTTCTTTATGGCACTAAAATAGCACCAATGGCCAGGAATTAATATAGGGAATTAATGAGTGACAGTCTCACTTTCAGCAACACGTCATAAATCTCCCCGTCCGGCTCACATTCCCTTTCTTTTCATTCTCTCCTTTTCTATTCATTATTGTTCTAGCCCTCACTTTCCAGCCCTGGTTATTTTCCTGTGTCTCTCCTCCCTGTCACAGATCATCCCCCTTGGCTGCTCTCTTCTTTCCCTGATTTTATCCCTTCCCGAACTGCTGATCCCAGGCTGGGAGACCCCAATGAGATCTAAGGACACAGATCTGTACAAACCGCTCCCTGCTGCTGCTGCTTCTCCCCAGCCCCCAACCCCTGATTGATTCATGCTGGGTCCCTGCCCAGCCCCCACCTCTGCCTGTCCCCAGCCCGGCTGTTAGTTCTGCCCCCTGCCCAGCCCCCGCCTCTGCCCCTCAGGGCCCCTCTGCCCCTCCTGCAGCCCCAGGGGTTCCTCCCCCTCCCCCTCTGCCTCCTGGGGCTGCAGGGAGGGAGGGGGAGGAGCTTCCAGGGGCCATAGAGATGAGGGGGCAGGGACTGGGTAGATGGGAGTCCTCCAAGGTCATAGAGACTAGGAGCCGTGAGGCTAGAGAGGCTGATTTCCGGTTCCCCCCTCTGCTGTGGGGCTCAGGGACACACGTGGAGCTGGGATCCCCACCCCACCCAGAGCCAGGGGCGGATTCTCTCCCCAGGGACGGAGCCCGGCGGGAAAGTGAAGATCGGGGCCTCGGCACCAGCATCGATAAATGTCACCTGCCCCCGGTCACAGTCCAGACAAACCCGGATCCTGCTGGGGGCCCGGCTCAGGGTCAGGGGGGTCGCAGGGGAGGTGAGAGCCTGGAACTGACCCCACCAGTCCCACCCCACAGCCCAGATCCCCCCCTCAGGGCTAAGGCTGATCCCTCCCTTCCTCCCCACAGACTCTCTGGCCACCCCCACAGCCCAGTATTCCTCACCCTCCACCTCCACCTCCCAGCAATGTCTCCCCGCGGTGAATCCCTCACAGCCCAGCACCCAGAACACAGAGTCAAATCTCTCAGGGTTGTCGGGCAGATCCTCCTCTGTGTCTCCCCGGCTCACACTTCTCCGATCCTCAGACAGGACGAGTTTGGGATGAGCCGTGTCTGGATCCAGAGTCACATTCGCTGGGGAGAGAGAATCAGAGCGTGAGGGGCAGAGCTCGGCCCTGGGGGAGGGTTTGATGGCGTCAGTGACAGAATCTGCCCCAGCTGGGGAGTGACTCAGGGAATCTCCTTCCTCCAGGATTTACCCATCGTCACCTCAGAGATCTCAGCACCGGGCTGGGGAGAGTCACTCCACTGACAGAGACGGGTCAGTGACGGTGAAAGAAGCAGCTGGGCCAGGCCTGGGACTCAGAATCTTTCCCCTCCTGCCCCCACCTCTGCCCGGGGAGGGAACAAGAGACTCTGGCAGCCCCAGCAGATGGTACAACTCAGTGAATATTGACAGAGCCTCCCCCCACCCCACCTTCACTCTCACTGTGTCCCAGCTGCCCCTGTGCTGGACTTTGCTATGGGACCTCCCCACTGCACCTGGACTGCTCTGAAATGTCACAGCTCGGACAGCAACGGGCCACACGGTACCAGGATTGAACCTGCCCAGAATGTCACTGCTCAGCAGCAGTCACAGCACCCAAGTACATTAGCTTGGGACAGGGAGTGAGGGGGCTAAACAAGGGAAGGGGGTTCATGGTGGAAGCTACAAGTGTCGGGGGGCCAGGACAGATTAAGGTTTTGTGAGGCCCTAGGCCAGAGCAAGTGAAGGCCCCTTCCTACCCCTTCTGCTTGCAGAACCCCCACTCCCCACACTCCTGCTGGGGAAATGGGGCCGGGGTGCAGGGGCGTGCCCTGCTCTGCCCACCTGGTGCTCCAGCTGCAGAGCAGGGCAAGACCCCCCACCCCGACGCCATTCCCTGGCTGGAGTTCTGGGCGGATGGAGTGGGGCAAGCCCCCCGAGCCCTGACCCCACTCTCTGGCAGGAGCACTGGGCAGGCAGAGCGGGTTGGGGCACAGAGGCGCCCATTTTTCTGGGGCTCCTGGGCACAGGCCCCATTGGCCCAGTGGCAAATCCGCCACTAGGGAGGAGGTACGGAATAGGTGGCTGGTGGAAAGAGGGGGCGGGTCATGCTAGTAATGGGGAGGCTGACTTGACGTCCTGTTTACCAGAGACGGGACCATGCTGGGGTCATGGTGGATGGAGAGAGGAGAAAAGACACAAGCTCACACCGGTGATCACAGGAGCTTCCCAGATCTGTATAATGGAGCCAGGGGAGCCCCTGTCTGTGATCAAGGCTCAGTTCCTCTGCTTGAGACAGGAGCAAGGGTCTCACACAGACACAGTCCCTGCTCACCCGGTCAGTGTGGGGTCACTGCAGAGCTCCTGGCTTTCTTCATGGGGGAAAAGATGAAGGAAGAAACAAAGGGACACTGGAGATCGGACATCAGCACAGGGAGATAGAACAAACTGCCCCTGGAGAAGTGGCTGTGGAGGTGCATGTCCCACTGGTTCCGTACAAGGGGTGGCAGCGGCTGTCACAGATCTCTGCAGGGTGCAGTGCACATGCGAGCGGTGGAGGGGCAGGAAGCGTAGATGCAATATGCTATGGATTCAGTATGGTGTGGTAGGACATAGGCACAAACCTCACCTCAGCTTGTGATGCGCCGTGAAATGAAGGGTGCTGGGGAGATCTGCCCTGAACTATCACATCCACTCCCATATACAAAGAAAATGAGGCACATTGCCTCATGGGAACGGGTATTTGGACATTGATAAAATATGATCTTTAATTACCTTCTTCTATAGGTGCCACAGATCTTCTCCACCCTAAAACCAGGAACATAGAGAGCAGAGCAGATCTGAACACGTATTGCATAATCCAATATTGTGCAAACTAATACACTGAGGGAAAAAGAAAGTTATAAGTTCATCAGAACCTCCACTAGACTGCATGAGTGTGTCTCTCCCAGGGTGGATCTTCACTGCAGAGTTAGTCCAGAATCTTACCTGGCTGTTGCCCCAACCTGTTTAATGCACAAGCACAAAAACTCTGACTCAAGTTTGGTGGTGCTTTGCACCCAGGTTAGCTGGCAAGACTTTGGGTAGAAGCTAGAGCCCAGGTATCACTTTACTTCAGATTGGTTACATGCCTACTCTGCAGTGTGGAGGGAAGATAATCATCTCTGGTGCTGATAGTCCACCAGGGCCTTCACACAATTCCTCCTGGGCCATATTTTTTTTTGGCCAATACCTACTTTACTACTGTATTGCTTATCAACTTTTCAAATTAGCTTTTGGTGTGAAATTCATCCAGTTTAGTCTTTCCCCACATTTTATAAAGTTACATTAACAAACAAACCCCAAAAGAATGATGATGATAAAAAAGCAAACAAATAACTAAAAAGGTTTCCTATTGCAACAATTTTTAAATTTAAATTTAAAAGCAAACAACCCCACCACAATTAAACAAACAGCCACATGAGTCTCCAAAATGGTACAAAAAGTTTCATTTCAAAGGAAAGATAATGATACTTACTTATCTCGTTATCTCGTTTCTCTGAAAAGGAAAGAGAAATAAATCAAATTTTTTTAGGCATTTCCCTTTTCTTATGTTTTATTTGTCTTTATCATCGATACGACAGTAAAAACTGAGAGAAATCAACATCTTCTTCAGGACATCAGACAATAGGATCCAATGGTCCCTTCTGATCTCACACACATGTGACTCTATTACATCTCAGTTTTTCAAATTAGCTTTTGGTATGAAATCTCTCCACTTTAGTGGTTCCCCACATTTTATACAATTACACTAACCCTTTCACAAAAGAATAATAATAAAAAGCAAGTAAACAAAAAAAGGTTTCATATTACAACACAATTGTAGAAGTTAAATTTTACAGTGAACTCCACAACACTTTAACAAACTGCCCCATGAAGATCCAATTATAAAAAAAAAAGTCCTTTTCAGAGTGTGGATAATGACACTTACCAATTTCTCTATCTCGTTTGCCTAAAAATTAAACAGACAGACACATAATGTTTGTTAGGAGTTTTCCTTTTTTTATGGTTTATTTCTCTTTATCATCACTGTGACAGGTAAGACGGATTATTTCTATTCAATCTCTTCTTCAGGAAATCAGACAAGACCAGTGGCGCCCAAACTTTTCCGATCACTCCCCCCTTGCAGTAATGGAATCTGTCGGCGCCCCCCCTTCCGTTACTGCACAGTTGACTCAGCAGAGGTGCTTGGGCTGAAGGGGGAGCTGGGGGCAGAACTGGGGATGGGGGAGGAGCAGAGGTGGCCTGGGGGAGGGGAGGGAATTTGGTAGGAACTGACCTGGGGGCGGAGCAGGGGGAGGACTGGAACTGTGGCAGGAGCCGGAGCTTAGTGGGGGGCAGGGGGCGGAGCGCAGCTGCAGATGGGATTGGATCTGGGCTGGGGGCAGAGCGGGGCTGGGTGGGGCTCCCTCCCCTCTCCCCATGGGGGCTGGCAGGGACCCTGCCTTGCACCTGTTCAGGGCTGGTTTAAGAGAGGGGATTTAGGGGCTGCAGGCAAAGGGGGGCTCCCGCGAAAAGATCTCCAGATGCCAAAAGTGTAGATCTTTTTGCAGGGCCGCCTTAGCCCAGGGCTGTGGGCTGCAGCCACTGAAGCCCCTGCATTCCAGCCCAGCCCGGCGTTGGCGAGGAGGCGGCTCTACACGCTGGCATGTCATTCCCCCCTCCCCTCGGCTGGAGCTGCGCGTGCCAGGAAGCTCAGTCCCACAGGCTTCCTTGACTTGCAGACACCGCCCCCGCAGCTCCCATTGGCCAGGAATCACAGCCAATGGGAGCTGTGTGGGGTGGTGCCTGCAGGCAAGCACAGGACAGAGCATGGAGCCACGTGCCCCCCATCCCCAGGGCCTGCACCACCAAAGGGGGGCTGTCCCAGGTAAGCGCCCCGCACCACAACCTCCTGCCCCAGCCCTGAGCCCTCTCCTGCACCCTAACTCCCTCCCAGACCCCACACTCCCAACCTCCTGCCCTGAGCCCCTTCCCACGCCCTAACTCCCAGAGCACACCCCCACCCCAGCCCTGAGCCTCCTCCTGCACCCTAACTCCCTCCCAGACCCCACCCTCCCAACCTCCTGCCCTGAGCCCTCTCCCGCACTCCAGTCCCCTTAGCACCAGCCTGGAGCCCCCTCCTGCATCTGAAAGCCCTCATCCCCAGCCACACCCTAGAGTCCACAACCCTAGTCAGAGCCCTCACCCCCTTCCACACCCACACCCTGCCCCAATCCACAGCCTCCTCCTGCACTCTGAATCCCTCATTTTTGGCCATACCCCAGAGCCTAGGGGGCCCCACAAACTCTAATAGTCCCAGGCCCCCAGAAGAGTTAATTGCGGACCTGCGCCCATTTGAATTTCCTCCACGTGCCCCTAGGGGCCTGCCCCACAGTCTGAAGACCTCTGAACTAGAGGATCCAGTCATCCTTTCTGGTCTTTAACAGTAAGACTCTTTAACTGTATTGCTTATCAATTTTTCAAATTAACTTTTGGTGTGAAATTCATCCTCTCTAGTCTTTCCCCATGTTTTATAAAACTATATTAAAGTTGACCCCCTCCCTCCCCCCCCCCACACACATCTTCCCAAAAGACTGATAATAATAACAAAGTAAGCAAACTAAAAGGCTCCGTACTGCAGCAATGTTAAGTTAAATTTAAAATCAAACACCTCCACCACTGCTACACAAACTCCCACATTAGAATCCAAACTGGTACAAGAAGTTTCTTGTCATAGGAAGGATAATGACACTTACTTATTTCTTTATCTCGTTTGTCTAAAATTTAGAGAGAAATAAATAGATATTTTTGTTAGGTGTTTCCCTTTCCTTATGCTTTATTTCTCTTTATCATCAATATGACAGTGAAGGCTGAGAGAAATCAACCTCCTTTTCAGGACATCAGAGAAGAGGATCCAGGGCTCTCTTCTGGTCTTAAACTCGGTGACTCTATTGCTTGTCAGTTTTTCAAATTAGATTTTGGTGTGAAATCTACCCAGTTTAGCACTTCCCCACATTTATACAATTACATTAAACCCCACAAGAAAGAATAATAATAAAAAGCAAGTAAACAAACAAGGGCGTTTGTATTGCAACAAAATTGTAAAAGTTAAAGTCAATATATAATAACTCCAAACCATTTAAACAAACTCCCACATGAAGATCCAATTCCCGGCCCCTGCCAAAAAAAAATCCTTTTCAGAGTGTGGATAATGACACTTACCGATTTCTATATCTCGTTTGCCTAAAAATTAAACAGACAGACACATAATGTTTGTTAGGAGTTTTCCTTTTTTTATGGTTTATTTCTCTTTATCATCACTGTGACAGGTAAGACGGATTATTTCTATTCAATCTCTTCTTCAGGAAATCAGACAAGACCAGTGGTGCCCAAACTTTTCCGATCACTCCCCCCTTGCAGTAATGGAATCTGTCGGCGCCCCCCCTTCCGTTACTGCACAGTTGACTCAGCAGAGGTGCTTGGGCTGAAGGGGGAGCTGGGGGCAGAACTGGGGATGGGGGAGGAGCAGAGGTGGCCTGGGGGAGGGGAGGGAATTTGGTAGGAACTGACCTGGGGGCGGAGCAGGGGGAGGACTGGAACTGTGGCAGGAGCCGGAGCTTAGTGGGGGGCAGGGGGCGGAGCGCAGCTGCAGATGGGATTGGATCTGGGCTGGGGGCAGAGCGGGGCTGGGTGGGGCTCCCTCCCCTCTCCCCATGGGGGCTAGCAGGGATCCTGCCTTGCACCTGTTCAGGGCCGGTTTAAGAGAGGGGATTTAGGGGCTGCAGACAAAGGGGGGCTCCCGCGAAAAGATCTCCAGATGCCAAAAGTGTAGATCTTTTTGCAGGGCCGCCTTAGCCCAGGGCTGTGGGCTGCAGCCACTGAAGCCCCTGCATTCCAGCCCAGCCCGGCGTTGGCGGGGAGGTGGCTCTACACACTGGCATGTCATTCCCCCCTCCCCTCGGCTGGAGCTGCGCGTGCCGGGAAGCTCAGTCCCACAGGCTTCCTTGACTTGCAGACACCGCCCCCGCAGCTCCCATTGGCCAGGAATCACAGCCAATGGGAGCTGTGTGGGGTGGTGCCTGCAGGCGAGCACAGGACAGAGCATGGAGCCACGTGCCCCCCCTCCCCAGGGCCTGCACCACCAAAGGGGGGCTGTCCCAGGTAAGCGCCCCACACCCCAACCTCCTGCCCCAGCCCTGAGCCCTCTCCTGCACCCTAACTCCCTCCCAGACCCCACACTCCCAACCTCCTGCCCTGAGCCCCTTCCGAAGCCCTAACTCCCAGAGCACACCCCCACCCCAGCCCTGAGCCCTCTCCTGCACCCTAACTCCCTCCCAGACCCCACACTCCCAACCTCCTGCCCTGAGCCCCTTCCCACGCCTTAACTCCCTCCCAGACCACACCCCCACCCAGCCCTGAGCCTCCTCCTGCACCCTAACTCCCTCCCAGACCCCACCCTCCCAACCTCCTGCCCTGAGCCCTCTCCCGCACTCCAGTCCCCTTGGCACCAGCCTGGAGCCCCCTCCTGCATCTGAAAGCCCTCATCCCCAGCCACACCCTAGAGTCCACAACCCCAGTCAGAGCCCTCACCCTGCCCCAATCCACAGCCCCCTCCTGCACTCTGAATCCCTCATTTTTGGCCGTACCCTGGAGCCTAGGGGGCCCCACAAACTCTAATAGTCCCAGGCCCCCAGAAGAGTTAATTGCAGACCTGCGCCCACTTCAATTTCCTCCACGTGCCCCTAGGGGCCTGCCCCACAGTCTGAAGACCTCTGAACTAGAGGATCCAGTCATCCTTTCTGGTCTTAAACAGTAAGACTCTTTAACTGTATTGCTTATCAATTTTTCAAATTAACTTCTGGTGTGAAATTCATCCTCTCTAGTCTTTCCCCATGTTTTATAGAACTATATTAAAGTTGACCCCCGCCCTCCCCCCCCACACACATCTTCCCAAAAGACTCATAATAATAACAAAGTAAGCAAACTAAAAAGGCTCCGTACTGCAGCAATGTTAAGTTAAATTTAAAATCAAACACCTCCACCACTGCTACACAAACTCCCACATTAGAATCCAAACTGGTACAAGAAGTTTCTTGTCATAGGAAGGATAATGACACTTACTTATTTCTTTATCTCGTTTGTCTAAAATTTAGAGAGAAATAAATAGATATTTTTGTTAGGTGTTTCCCTTTCCTTATGCTTTATTTCTCTTTATCATCAATATGACAGTGAAGGCTGAGAGAAATCAACCTCCTTTTCAGGACATCAGAGAAGAGGATCCAGGGCTCTCTTCTGGTCTTAAACTCGGTGACTCTATTGCTTGTCAGTTTTTCAAATTAGATTTTGGTGTGAAATCTACCCAGTTTAGCACTTCCCCACATTTATACAATTACATTAAACCCCACAAGAAAGAATAATAATAAAAAGCAAGTAAACAAACAAGGGCGTTTGTATTGCAACAAAATTGTAAAAGTTAAAGTTAATATCAAATAACTCCAAACCATTTAAACAAACTCCCACATGAAGATCCAATTCCCGGCCCCTGCCAAAAAAAAATCCTTTTCAGAGTGTGGATAATGACACTTACCGATTTCTATATCTCGTTTGCCTAAAAATTAAACAGACAGACACATAATGTTTGTTAGGAGTTTTCCTTTTTTTATGGTTTATTTCTCTTTATCATCACTGTGACAGGTAAGACGGATTATTTCTATTCAATCTCTTCTTCAGGAAATCAGACAAGACCAGTGGTGCCCAAACTTTTCCGATCACTCCCCCCTTGCAGTAATGGAATCTGTCGGCGCCCCCCCTTCCGTTACTGCACAGTTGACTCAGCAGAGGTGCTTGGGCTGAAGGGGGAGCTGGGGGCAGAACTGGGGATGGGGGAGGAGCAGAGGTGGCCTGGGGGAGGGGAGGGAATTTGGTAGGAACTGACCTGGGGGCGGAGCAGGGGGAGGACTGGAACTGTGGCAGGAGCCGGAGCTTAGTGGGGGGCAGGGGGCGGAGCGCAGCTGCAGATGGGATTGGATCTGGGCTGGGGGCAGAGCGGGGCTGGGTGGGGCTCCCTCCCCTCTCCCCATGGGGGCTAGCAGGGATCCTGCCTTGCACCTGTTCAGGGCCGGTTTAAGAGAGGGGATTTAGGGGCTGCAGACAAAGGGGGGCTCCCGCGAAAAGATCTCCAGATGCCAAAAGTGTAGATCTTTTTGCAGGGCCGCCTTAGCCCAGGGCTGTGGGCTGCAGCCACTGAAGCCCCTGCATTCCAGCCCAGCCCGGCGTTGGCGGGGAGGTGGCTCTACACACTGGCATGTCATTCCCCCCTCCCCTCGGCTGGAGCTGCGCGTGCCGGGAAGCTCAGTCCCACAGGCTTCCTTGACTTGCAGACACCGCCCCCGCAGCTCCCATTGGCCAGGAATCACAGCCAATGGGAGCTGTGTGGGGTGGTGCCTGCAGGCGAGCACAGGACAGAGCATGGAGCCACGTGCCCCCCCTCCCCAGGGCCTGCACCACCAAAGGGGGGCTGTCCCAGGTAAGCGCCCCACACCCCAACCTCCTGCCCCAGCCCTGAGCCCTCTCCTGCACCCTAACTCCCTCCCAGACCCCACACTCCCAACCTCCTGCCCTGAGCCCCTTCCGAAGCCCTAACTCCCAGAGCACACCCCCACCCCAGCCCTGAGCCCTCTCCTGCACCCTAACTCCCTCCCAGACCCCACACTCCCAACCTCCTGCCCTGAGCCCCTTCCCACGCCTTAACTCCCTCCCAGACCACACCCCCACCCAGCCCTGAGCCTCCTCCTGCACCCTAACTCCCTCCCAGACCCCACCCTCCCAACCTCCTGCCCTGAGCCCTCTCCCGCACTCCAGTCCCCTTGGCACCAGCCTGGAGCCCCCTCCTGCATCTGAAAGCCCTCATCCCCAGCCACACCCTAGAGTCCACAACCCCAGTCAGAGCCCTCACCCTGCCCCAATCCACAGCCCCCTCCTGCACTCTGAATCCCTCATTTTTGGCCGTACCCTGGAGCCTAGGGGGCCCCACAAACTCTAATAGTCCCAGGCCCCCAGAAGAGTTAATTGCAGACCTGCGCCCACTTCAATTTCCTCCACGTGCCCCTAGGGGCCTGCCCCACAGTCTGAAGACCTCTGAACTAGAGGATCCAGTCATCCTTTCTGGTCTTAAACAGTAAGACTCTTTAACTGTATTGCTTATCAATTTTTCAAATTAACTTCTGGTGTGAAATTCATCCTCTCTAGTCTTTCCCCATGTTTTATAGAACTATATTAAAGTTGACCCCCGCCCTCCCCCCCCCACACACATCTTCCCAAAAGACTCATAATAATAACAAAGTAAGCAAACTAAAAAGGCTCCGTACTGCAGCAATGTTAAGTTAAATTTAAAATCAAACACCTCCACCACTGCTACACAAACTCCCACATTAGAATCCAAACTGGTACAAGAAGTTTCTTGTCATAGGAAGGATAATGACACTTACTTATTTCTTTATCTCGTTTGTCTAAAATTTAGAGAGAAATAAATAGATATTTTTGTTAGGTGTTTCCCTTTCCTTATGCTTTATTTCTCTTTATCATCAATATGACAGTGAAGGCTGAGAGAAATCAACCTCCTTTTCAGGACATCAGAGAAGAGGATCCAGGGCTCTCTTCTGGTCTTAAACTCGGTGACTCTATTGCTTATCAGTTTTTCAAATTAGATTTTGGTGTGAAATCTACCCAGTTTAGCACTTCCCCACATTATATACAATTACATTAAACCCCACAAGAAAGAATAATAATAAAAAGCAAGTAAACAAACAAGGGCGTTTGTATTGCAACAAAATTGTAAAAGTTAAAGTTAATATCAAATAACTCCAAACCATTTAAACAAACTCCCACATGAAGATCCAATTCCCGGCCCCTGCCAAAAAAAAATCCTTTTCAGAGTGTGGATAATGACACTTACCAATTTCTATATCTCGTTTGCCTAAAAATTAAACAGACAGACACATAATGTTTGTTAGGAGTTTTCCTTTTTTTATGGTTTATTTCTCTTTATCATCACTGTGACAGGTAAGACGGATTATTTCTATTCAATCTCTTCTTCAGGAAATCAGACAAGACCAGTGGTGCCCAAACTTTTCCGATCACTCCCCCCTTGCAGTAATGGAATCTGTCGGCGCCCCCCCTTCCGTTACTGCACAGTTGACTCAGCAGAGGTGCTTGGGCTGAAGGGGGAGCTGGGGGCAGAACTGGGGATGGGGGAGGAGCAGAGGTGGCCTGGGGGAGGGGAGGGAATTTGGTAGGAACTGACCTGGGGGCGGAGCAGGGGGAGGACTGGAACTGTGGCAGGAGCCGGAGCTTAGTGGGGGGCAGGGGGCGGAGCGCAGCTGCAGATGGGATTGGATCTGGGCTGGGGGCAGAGCGGGGCTGGGTGGGGCTCCCTCCCCTCTCCCCATGGGGGCTGGCAGGGACCCTGCCTTGCACCTGTTCAGGGCCGGTTTAAGAGAGGGGATTTAGGGGCTGCAGGCAAAGGGGGGCTCCCGCGAAAAGATCTCCAGATGCCAAAAGTGTAGATCTTTTTGCAGGGCCGCCTTAGCCCAGGGCTGTGGGCTGCAGCCACTGAAGCCCCTGCATTCCAGCCCAGCCCGGCGTTGGCGAGGAGGCGGCTCTACACACTGGCATGTCATTCCCCCCTCCCCTCGGCTGGAGCTGCGCGTGCCGAGAAGCTCAGTCCCACACGCTTCCTTGACTTGCAGACACCGCCCCCGCAGCTCCCATTGGCCAGGAATCACAGCCAATGGGAGCTGTGTGGGGTGGTGCCTGCAGGCAAGCACAGGACAGAGCATGGAGCCACGTGCCGCCCCTCCCCAGGGCCTGCACCACCAAAGGGGGGCTGTCGCAGGTAAGCGCCCCGCACCACAACCTCCTGCCCCAGCCCTGAGCCCTCTCCTGCACCCTAACTCCCTCCCAGACCCCACACTCCCAACCTCCTGCCCTGAGCCCCTTCCGAAGCCCTAACTCCCAGAGCACACCCCCACCCCAGCCCTGAGCCCTCTCCTGCACCCTAACTCCCTCCCAGACCCCACACTCCCAACCTCCTGCCCTGAGCCCCTTCCCACGCCTTAACTCCCTCCCAGACCATACCCCCACCCAGCCCTGAGCCTCCTCCTGCACCCTAACTCCCTCCCAGACCCCACCCTCCCAACCTCCTGCCCTGAGCCCTCTCCCGCACTCCAGTCCCCTTGGCACCAGCCTGGAGCCCCCTCCTGCATCTGAAAGCCCTCATCCCCAGCCACACCCTAGAGTCCACAACCCTAGTCAGAGCCCTCACCCCCTTCCACACCCACACCCTGCCCCAATCCACAGCCTCCTCCTGCACTCTGAATCCCTCATTTTTGGCCATACCCCAGAGCCTAGGGGGCCCCACAAACTCTAATAGTCCCAGGCCCCCAGAAGAGTTAATTGCGGACCTGCGCCCATTTGAATTTCCTCCACGTGCCCCTAGGGGCCTGCCCCACAGTCTGAAGACCTCTGAACTAGAGGATCCAGTCATCCCTTCTGGTCTTAAACAGTAAGACTCTTTAACTGTATTGCTTATCAATTTTTCAAATTAACTTTTGGTGTGAAATTCATCCTCTCTAGTCTTTCCCCATGTTTTATAGAACTATATTAAAGTTGACCCCCGCCCTCCCCCCCACACACATCTTCCCAAAAGACTGATAATAATAACAAAGTAAGCAAACTAAAAAGGCTCCGTACTGCAGCAATGTTAAGTTAAATTTAAAATCAAACACCTCCACCACTGCTACACAAACTCCCACATTAGAATCCAAACTGGTACAAGAAGTTTCTTGTCATAGGAAGGATAATGACACTTACTTATTTCTTTATCTCGTTTGTCTAAAATTTAGAGAGAAATAAATAGATATTTTTGTTAGGTGTTTCCCTTTCCTTATGCTTTATTTCTCTTTATCATCAATATGACAGTGAAGGCTGAGAGAAATCAACCTCCTTTTCAGGACATCAGAGAAGAGGATCCAGGGCTCTCTTCTGGTCTTAAACTCGGTGACTCTATTGCTTATCAGTTTTTCAAATTACATTTTGGTGTGAAATCTACCCAGTTTAGCACTTCCCCACATTATATACAATTACATTAAACCCCACAAGAAAGAATAATAATAAAAAGCAAGTAAACAAACAAGGGCGTTTGTATTGCAACAAAATTGTAAAAGTTAAAGTTAATATCAAATAACTCCAAACCATTTAAACAAACTCCCACATGAAGATCCAATTCCCGGCCCCTGCCAAAAAAAAATCCTTTTCAGAGTGTGGATAATGACAGTTACGAATTTATATATCTCGTTTGCCTAAAAATTAAACAGACAGACACATAATGTTTGTTAGGAGTTTTCCTTTTTTTATGGTTTATTTCTCTTTATCATCACTGTGACAGGTAAGACGGATTATTTCTATTCAATCTCTTCTTCAGGAAATCAGACAAGACCAGTGGTGCCCAAACTTTTCCGATCACTCCCCCCTTGCAGTAATGGAATCTGTCGGCGCCCCCCCTTCCGTTACTGCACAGTTGACTCAGCAGAGGTGCTTGGGATGAAGGGGGAGCTGGGGGCAGAACTGGGGATGGGGGAGGAGCAGAGGTGGCCTGGGGGAGGGGAGGGAATTTGGTAGGAACTGACCTGGGGGCGGAGCAGGGGGAGGACTGGAACTGTGGCAGGAGCCGGAGCTTAGTGGGGGGCAGGGGGCGGAGCGCAGCTGCAGATGGGATTGGATCTGGGCTGGGGGCAGAGCGGGGCTGGGTGGGGCTCCCTCCCCTCTCCCCATGGGGGCTGGCAGGGACCCTGCCTTGCACCTGTTCAGGGCCGGTTTAAGAGAGGGGATTTAGGGGCTGCAGGCAAAGGGGGGCTCCCGCGAAAAGATCTCCAGATGCCAAAAGTGTAGATCTTTTTGCAGGGCCGCCTTAGCCCAGGGCTGTGGGCTGCAGCCACTGAAGCCCCTGCATTCCAGCCCAGCCCGGCGTTGGCGAGGAGGCGGCTCTACACACTGGCATGTCATTCCCCCCTCCCCTCGGCTGGAGCTGCGTGTGCCGAGAAGCTCAGTCCCACAGGCTTCCTTGACTTGCAGACACCGCCCCCGCAGCTCCCATTGGCCAGGAATCACAGCCAATGGGAGCTGTGTGGGGTGGTGCCTGCAGGCAAGCACAGGACAGAGCATGGAGCCACGTGCCGCCCCTCCCCAGGGCCTGCACCACCAAAGGGGGGCTGTCCCAGGTAAGCGCCCCGCACCACAACCTCCTGCCCCAGCCCTGAGCCCTCTCCTGCACCCTAACTCCCTCCCAGACCCCACACTCCCAACCTCCTGCCCTGAGCCCCTTCCCACGCCCTAACTCCCAGAGCACACCCCCACCCCAGCCCTGAGCCTCCTCCTGCACCCTAACTCCCTCCCAGACCCCACCCTCCCAACCTCCTGCCCTGAGCCCTCTCCCGCACTCCAGTCCCCTTGGCACCAGCCTGGAGCCCCCTCCTGCATCTGAAAGCCCTCATCCCCAGCCACACCCTAGAGTCCACAACCCCAGTCAGAGCCCTCACCCCCTTCCACACCCACACCCTGCCCCAATCCACAGCCTCCTCCTGCACTCTGAATCCCTCATTTTTGGCCATACCCCAGAGCCTAGGGGGCCCCACAAACTCTAATAGTCCCAGGCCCCCAGAAGAGTTAATTGCGGACCTGCGCCCATTTGAATTTCCTCCACGTGCCCCTAGGGGCCTGCCCCACAGTCTGAAGACCTCTGAACTAGAGGATCCAGTCATCCTTTCTGGTCTTAAACAGTAAGACTCTTTAACTGTATTGCTTATCAATTTTTCAAATTAACTTTTGGTGTGAAATTCATCCTCTCTAGTCTTTCCCCATGTTTTATAAAACTATATTAAAGTTGACCCCCGCCCTCCCCCCCACACACACATCTTCCCAAAAGACTGATAATAATAACAAAGTAAGCAAACTAAAAAGGCTCCGTACTGCAGCAATGTTAAGTTAAATTTAAAATCAAACACCTCCACCACTGCTACACAAACTCCCACATTAGAATCCAAACTGGTACAAGAAGTTTCTTGTCATAGGAAGGATAATGACACTTACTTATTTCTTTATCTCGTTTGTCTAAAATTTAGAGAGAAATAAATAGATATTTTTGTTAGGTGTTTCCCTTTCCTTATGCTTTATTTCTCTTTATCATCAATATGACAGTGAAGGCTGAGAGAAATCAACCTCCTTTTCAGGACATCAGAGAAGAGGATCCAGGGCTCTCTTCTGGTCTTAAACTCGGTGACTCTATTGCTTATCAGTTTTTCAAATTAGATTTTGGTGTGAAATCTACCCAGTTTAGCACTTCCCCACATTATATACAATTACATTAAACCCCACAAGAAAGAATAATAATAAAAAGCAAGTAAACAAACAAGGGCGTTTGTATTGCAACAAAATTGTAAAAGTTAAAGTTAATATCAAATAACTCCAAACCATTTAAACAAACTCCCACATGAAGATCCAATTCCCGGCCCCTGCCAAAAAAAAATCCTTTTCAGAGTGTGGATAATGACACTTACCAATTTCTATATCTCGTTTGCCTAAAAATTAAACAGACAGACACATAATGTTTGTTAGGTGTTTTCCTTTTTTTATGGTTTATTTCTCTTTATCATCACTGTGACAGGTAAGACGGATTATTTCTTTTCAATCTCTTCTTCAGGAAATCAGACAAGACCAGTGGTGCCCAAACTTTTCCGATCACTCCCCCCTTGCAGTAATGAAATCTGTCGGCGCCCCCCCTTCCGTTACTGCAGAGTTGACTCAGCAGAGGTGCTTGGGCTGAAGGGGGAGCTGGGGGCAGAACTGGGGATGGGGGAGGAGCAGAGGTGGCCTGGGGGAGGGGAGGGAATTTGGTAGGAACTGACCTGGGGGCGGAGCAGGGGGAGGACTGGAACTGTGGCAGGAGCCGGAGCTTAGTGGGGGGCAGGGGGCGGAGCGCAGCTGCAGATGGGATTGGATCTGGGCTGGGGGCAGAGCGGGGCTGGGTGGGGCTCCCTCCCCTCTCCCCATGGGGGCTGGCAGGGACCCTGCCTTGCACCTGTTCAGGGCTGGTTTAAGAGAGGGGATTTAGGGGCTGCAGGCAAAGGGGGGCTCCCGCGAAAAGATCTCCAGACTGCCAAAAGTGTAGATCTTTTTGCAGGGCCGCCTTAGCCCAGGGCTGTGGGCTGCAGCCACTGAAGCCCCTGCATTCCAGCCCAGCCCGGCGTTGGCGAGGAGGCGGCTCTACACACTGGCATGTCATTCCCCCCTCCCCTCGGCTGGAGCTGCGCGTGCCGGGAAGCTCAGTCCCACACGCTTCCTTGACTTGCAGACACCGCCCCCGCAGCTCCCATTGGCCAGGAATCACAGCCAATGGGAGCTGTGTGGGGTGGTGCCTGCAGGCGAGCACAGGACAGAGCATGGAGCCACGTGCCGCCCCTCCCCAGGGCCTGCACCACCAAAGGGGGGCTGTCCCAGGTAAGCGCCCCGCACCCCAACCTCCTGCCCCAGCCCTGAGCCCTCTCCTGCACCCTAACTCCCTCCCAGACCCCACACTCCCAACCTCCTGCCCTGAGCCCCTTCCCAAGCCCTAACTCCCAGAGCACACCCCCACCCCAGCCCTGAGCCCTCTCCTGCACCCTAACTCCCTCCCAGACCCCACACTCCCAACCTCCTGCCCTGAGCCCCTTCCCACACTCCAGTCCCCTTGGCACCAGCCTGGAGCCCCCTCCTGCATCTGAAAGCCCTCATCCCCAGCCACACCCTAGAGTCCACAACCCCAGTCAGAGCCCTCACCCCCTTCCACACCCACGCCCTGCCCCAATCCACAGCTCCCTCCTGCACTCTGAATCCCTCATTTTTGGCCGTACCCCAGAGCCTAGGGGGCCCCAAAAACTCTAATAGTCCCAGGCCCCCAGAAGAGTTAATTGCGGACCTGCACCCACTTGAATTTCCTCCACGTGCCCCTAGGGGCCTGCCCCACAGTCTGAAGTCCTCTGAACTAGAGGATCCAGTCATCCTTTCTGGTCTTAAACAGTAAGACTCTTTAACTGTATTGCTTATCAATTTTTCAAATTAACTTTTGGTGTGAAATTCATCCTCTCTAGTCTTTCCCCATGTTTTATAAAACTATATTAAAGTTGACCCCCGCCCTCCCCCCCACACACACATCTTCCCAAAAGACTGATAATAATAACAAAGTAAGCAAACTAAAAAGGCTCCGTACTGCAGCAATGTTAAGTTAAATTTAAAATCAAACACCTCCACCACTGCTACACAAACTCCCACATTAGAATCCAAACTGGTACAAGAAGTTTCTTGTCATAGGAAGGATAATGACACTTACTTATTTCTTTATCTCGTTTGTCTAAAATTTAGAGAGAAATAAATAGATATTTTTGTTAGGTGTTTCCCTTTTCTTATGTTTTATTTCTCATTATCATCAGTATGACCGTTAAGACTGAGAGATTATTTCTCTTCAAACTCCTCTTACAGAGATCAGACTAGACCAGTGGTGCCCAACTTTTCCTGTCACGAGCCCCACTTACCAGTAGTAGCGTCTGTCTCAGCCCCTCCTCCCCCCTCCATTACATCACAGTTGGCTGAGTCCAGGAGCTTGGGCTGAAAGCAGAGCTGGGGATAAGGGAAGAGCTGGAAATAGAGGGCTGGGAGTGGCGAGGGATTGTGGGCAGAGTTGGGCTGGAGGCAGGGCAGGCGGGGAGTGGAGTTGCAATTGGATGGGAGCTGGGCTGGGGGGAAAGTGGAGCATTCTTCTTCTTTTTTTAGGACCAGATCAGCAGATCACACATTCCTTTTTAAGTTAAATTTCTAAATTGCCCTTATTTATTTATTAGAAAAAAACCTTTATTTATAGTATATTTCTCCCTCTGATATTTACCTTTCATTTTAAAGAGAGAAACAGTGAGGCCAATGAAACCAAACAAAACCACCAGGGTCACACTCAGAGCCACCATCCAGGGATTTACCCTCGGGAAAAAGGGATCTGAAAAACAAAACACCCAGGGCTTCCCTTAGTTTGGAAGTGGTGACTAAAAGCAGATTTTTTTTCATACAAATACAGAAATAGTACCCAACTGGATTTGTGTGAGCTAAGAGTGAAAGAATGGCCATGTCCACACTACACAAAAGTCCAGAAACTGATTTTAAATATGGCTCCAATCAACACAGCTTTACCACTGATTTATCCTTGAAAACACAGACCGGATTTGATTCATTACTACTCAGAGGGCCATAGAGATCAGGGGCAAATTCTCTGCTCATAAAACCCCATTGATTCCAATAGGGTTATACCAGAAAAGGATTTGGCCCTTAACAGCAAGCAATATTCAGAAGCTGCCAGATTAATTAGCATATTTTTGAAACATCCACTGTTACCTCCTAATATTGGAAAAAATCATAATCACAATTTGTCCAAACACTTGTGCAGCAAATTAACTAATTTCCATTTGCTCTTCTTGTGTTCACAGTGATTCGGTCATCTAAACAGGATGGAATTTTCAAATGTGCCTGGTGTCTTTTCTACACATGGTTTGTGCTCTGATTTCGAGAACCTGGGCCAACCCTCTTATGGGGTCATTCTTAAATTGGTTCAAGAGTTGACAACATATCAGGGTTGCACCAAATTTAAATAAATTGATGCACAAAACCTTAAATCATAAATCAGTTTCATAGTGCTCTATCTCCATTTAGTTGAAGTTGATAAAAAACTGACTGAAGCTAAATCAATAAAGGGCACTCTGAAATTTATACAAGGAGCTTTCACACAAGCAGGTGGCATTGCTTAACTAATTAATCAGTGCATCTTTTGTGTGTAGACAAGGGGTAAAATGAGTCCTCTAGTGGATCCAGACCAAAGTAATTAAGGAGCACAAGTCCCATTGAACATCAGAAAAACAATATCACATGACTTAGGTGATATTTCACACAAGTAATGAAGTTGGTGAAGTGAACAGATCACTAGAGCCCTGTGTGGATACAAAATTGGTATCCGCATCCAATCTGCAAACCCCCCAAAATGATGAGGGTATCTACGGATATATATCTGTGGGTTTACAGGGCTCTACAGATCACAATGAAGCCAGAGTACAAAATTTATCACATTCCAAAAAATTAAGGTGAATTTAAGGTTACAGGAACCTACTGAATCAGTGGATTGAATGAAAGTTTCCTCTAAAAATGTGTATAGTCTGAATACTCACAATTAAGGGGATCAAGTTGCCTAAACTGTGACCTGTAAAGACACCAGCCTCCCATATTCTGTGTTTGTACGTGGATTATGAAATATCCACCACATATGTTTCAGTTCTTTTCTTCCTATATTTTGTTTGGTTTCTAGTGGTGGTGAGTTCAGTGTGGGGTTTGGATGGTAACTGACCTGCTATATAAACTGCCGATTCCTTTTCTTGATTGAGAACGGTGTTCCTGATGCAACAGGACAAGTTTTGGTTTGAATGTTCTGTTACAATGAGAGCAGTTTCTGTTTCAAACAGGTTGTTATCTCCTGTGGATGTTTTTTCAGAGAGTGATGGTAAATGTCGCCCATTGAAATCTTTCCACAGCACCTCAGGCTCTGGGTACCAACCAGCTGATCTACAAACCACCCGAATCCCTCCATCTTGGTGACCCTCAACAGAGATGAGAGGAGCAGAGCCCAGACCTAAGGGGAAAATATATAAGGGTGTTAATTCCATACATTAATTTATAAAGCAGAAGGGATGAGGGACAGTTTGGGGATCCCTCACTCACATGAGAATGCACTAATTCATGCGGGTAGTCAGTAGAAGGGATAAATGAATACTGGAATGTCTGATATCCCAGTGCTCATGGACACACAAAAATGTGAACAAATATATAAAATAATTTCACTGAGTCAGTGGGAGATACTGTTGGCTCAAGACAGGAGCAACTGAGTGCTGAGCACCTTTGGAGATATGACCACGTAGATACCTGAATAGGATCTGAACATTTGAAACTCTGATAAATATATCTATCTAATGCACTAATTATTTTTTTAAATCAAATTGGCATATGATTATGATATAATTATGTAGCATCTTGTGCAAGATGTGTCAAATAAGGTGTGAATGGAAGAGTTATGATTTGCTGAATAAGATTGTCCTATTCGAATGCATGTATCATTTTTGTATCTGGAGTTATGAATATTGACTATCCATCTGTATTTCAAATGTTATTGTTCTGGGTAACACCCATAACTAGCCTTTCAGGTACAACAGTGAAGAAGTTAGACAGGGCGAATGGCCCATCAGCGAAAACAATGAGCCATGGAAAAGTCTTGTCCTCACCGTGGGACACTTCAGACAACCTATGAATAATGGCTGCCATGACTCATCAAGAATGCGGGTGCATGTGACTAGATAACATAATACTGAATTCCTTTTTGGTACCTATATTTTTCCACAAACTGGGCTGGGAACCTGGCTTTGAACAAAGGGGTTCCTGCCATATGAAAGAAACTGTAAAAGGTTGAAGTGACATCACCAATGGGCCTCACTGTCCCCATAACTAAATTCCTGGATATACCTCTGGAAGTGTACACACTTTGAACTGGGGAAGTGCTGGTCCCAGGTGGGAAAGATGGAAACCCTGCCTATGTATGAAACATCTACAAACTGCTTGTACTATTTAAAAGGGTGAGACACTGTTTGATTCAAACCTTGTGTGGTATATTAGGCTTAGACTGGGTTTTTGTTTATTTGCTTAATAATCAACTTTGATCTGTTTGCTTTGATTTATAATCTATCTTTCTGTAGTTAATAAATCTCTCTCTCTCTTTTTTTTTTTTTAAACGTAAAACAGTGTGGTTTGAGAGAAGTGTTTGGGCAAAATCTCAGCTCAGTTAACAAAGATTTTGTGAATATTCCTCTCCACACTGAGGGAGGGGAAAACTGGGTAATTGTAATAATCTTTACTGGTCAGGCTTTTGACCAGGGTGGGTCCCAGGTTGGGGTGCTGGGATGTGTTTTGGCTGAAGCCTCGCTATTGTTGGTTCATGAGTGCCTGGCCAGATGCATTCATGAACACAGCTGGGTGTGGTCCTGCCTCTGGATGTTGGTGTGAGTGCAAGTGTGGAGGGCTTTACGGCTTGCCATAATGTCACAGTGCAAGAGGGAACCCAGATTGGTGAGACAGGGGTTCAGCTGTACCCCAGTTCCAGGTGGTACCCCGGGGAGAAATCATCACACCCACCACCACCATCACCATTATACAGTATCAGCAAATAAGAACACTCCATTTCATTTTAACTACACCCCAAAGCAACAACCAACCCATTAGAAGGCCATAAATGTCTGTCAGTCCTACCTTAGCCACACATCCTAGAAATGACTGCAGAGCAACTGGAAAGCCATATTTGTAGAGAAGTCCTTTCCCTCTTAACTGAAGACCCCTTTTGGAGTCAATCAAGATTGGGCAAGAAAGTGTCTTGGCCATCCTGAAAATGTGTTTAATAACATTTTGGGAAAGTTTTCAGCATATTTTCCCAAGTATGAAAGTGGCTGTATGCTGAAATTTAGATATGCTGTGTTATTGTAAAATATTTCACAAGTAGGGAGTCACAGTTGTTGTAATAGGAAAGACCACACAAAGCTAAAACTGACACAAGGCACTGACCTGCTATCCGCAGTTCCAATACGGCTTCTTCATAAATAGTATCATCTTGAACAAAACAGATGTAGTGTCCTTCATCAGAGCGTCTGATATTGAGAAGCCTCAAGTGAACATTTCCATCTGTGAGTCCGGCTTTCAAAAGCACTGTCCTTCCCCGATACTCTGGCACCTGCTCTTCATACTGATCCTTCCCATCACGGTACAGGTGAACAACGCTTAAAAACTCAGAGCGGAACCATCTCATCTCCATGTTTGCAGCACTCATCCGGGGGGACAGGTGACAGGGTAACACAATGTCCTCACCCACAATGGCAGTGACAGGGTGATCAGGTCCAATCACTGTGAATTTTGCTGAAACTGCACCAGGACAGCAACAATAACAAAAAGCAGGTCAGAGGAAAATGGCAATTTGATATGAAGGACACGGCCAAGAGGTTCCATTTCAGACAAACTTTCCAAAAACTTCAGCCAGGGACAAACACCTGGCATGGAACATTTCAGCCCGAATGCCTAAGAGAAAGGAGCGCTCATGGGCAGTGGGACTGCGGCTCTAAGAACTCAGCCTGCGTGTATGGCACAGCACACAGCATTGAGATGGGGCTTGGAGCTGATAACAGGATTGGATACCACATTCTAAACCAGGTGGGTGTAGAGGTACATCCCAACCAATGCTAGGACACACCTTTCATGGCTTTGATAGACTTCCTATTTTCTATTGTGAACACTAACTTCAGAATTGTGAAGTGGGATATTCAATATTGGTGAACAGAATTGTGGGGAGAACATAAAACATTCAAGTTAACTTCCCAACTCTCTCCCTCTCTCTCTCTCTCTCTCATATGTATATTATGGGACTACCATGCATATAATGCCTAATAATACAGTGTACACGACACCTAACATATATGGATTAGCTAACAGGCCCAATTAAAAAAAGTCACACAACATCATTATATTCTGGTTTTTCTTTTGTTTTTGTACACATTAGTCTCAAATTATGGCTCTTATTTTTTTTTTTTTTTACATCTGAAACCCACTAAGTTATTTGATTTTCTTATTTCTTATTGTTATTATTAAACTCTTCAGTAAGTGTCCATCAAAATCCCTGGGCATCTTTGACAATCTTTTAAAAATACTTGTGTGAAGAAACAGACCTGGGCACTATCCCAGGAGCAAATAAAATCACCCAGGAGCAACACAATCAGGGCAAAAATTGAATAATGAAAGTGCTGATCTTGCTGTGGGGTGAAGTTTATACACTGTGAGTAGTTACATTGACTTTGAGTGAAGCATGTTGTTAAGGCACTTCAGGGGCCTAAATTAATCCCCTAAGATACAGCAGACACAGTGCGGATTCCTACCTGATTCCATCTTGTGAACATAAGAAGTAAGGAAGAAAACAATAAACCCAGGGAGAGGGGAGCTGGCTCTGGAGCTGTGGCAGAATGAGAGAACCTTCATCTTCTTCACTGGAACTTGATCTAGAAAACAGGAAGAAGGAGGAAAAAACTTTCCATAGTGAGCATTACACTGACTAACATTAAATTATTAAAGTCAAACATCAAAGAGGGCACAGTGAATAAAAAAGGGACAAATGCATTGTTAAGTGAACTCTTTCATATTTGGAGTGAGAACAGCCATTGCATTAGAATTGAAAATGTGTTTCCTTTATGGGTCTGATTTTTTCCCATCTGTACAAAACCCACACTAAAAAAAAAAAGTCATAGCAGTGGTGAAGTTGGCAGTAATTCCATGAATGGAGAAAAAAGTTTTAAGGAATGAGAAAGTGTGTGTGTGTGAGAGAGAAAGATTCTTGTGTTGTCTTGTGTTGTCTGCAGTGGCACTTGAACAGTTTTTAAAGTGTGGGTGCTGAAAGCCAGTGAAACTGCCCCCACACTTTTCACCTCATGCCTCCCTTACCTCTCTCCATGGCCTCCACCCCCTCCCCTCAGAGCTGGGGCTGGGACCAGGGCTGTGTCTCCAGGAGTGCAGGGACACAGACAGGGGTCAAGGGGCTGAGGCAGGTGGCGGACATGGGGCCAGGAGTGGATTCCCCACATGCGGGGCCAGGAAGGGAGCCCCAGGCACGGGACCGGGAGTGGAGCCCCATGTAAAACCTGGGGATGCTGTAGTACCCCCCACGCCCCTGCTTCCCATGCCTATGACTGTCTGGTCTTGTACCTTTGATAAGCTGTAAAACTGTATAATTGCTTAATTTTATTAGAGCATCCATGAAAAATGTGGTATTTGGGAACATATGCAAGTTGTACATTGTTGTGGTTGTTTTGTGCTTTATCATGTTTGTTTCCTTATGAAAATCAATCCAAAAAAATCCTCTCCTCCCTCCTCCTCCCCCACCCACCATCATGCACACACATAATTGAAAAAAATCACAATTGGGTCAAAAAATATAAGTGATTGACTTAAAAAAAACAATATTTTAAAAAATACATTTTGAGTTCCTATTTTTTGCCATTTGGTTTCTGAACCCTGACTGTGCACTCAGGTCTTAATCTTAAACTTTGCCCTCCAACCATAAAAGCTAGAAATTCATTTTTACTGTAAATGAAATTTGAGATGCTCACATCAACTCATAACTAGAGCATTCGGGCTTTCAGAAAATTACCGAATACTGTGAGACTTAAAATAAAAATCACAAAAAGTTATGAGAGTTGACAACACTGCAGCTGGTCAAGAATGTTTGAACAAAAATGATTTTTTCAATAGAAAATGGCTTTTAGACTTTTTTTTAAAAACTGATGATTTCCTATTATTTTAATGTTTCTAATTTTTCAATGAAATGATGCTAAATGAAAAAAAAATATTTCAAATTGATTCAAAATGAGAAACCCTAATCAAACGGAATAAAAACATTTTATTCGCCCATCCCTTATCCTGTCTCAAAGGAGGAAAGGGAGCAAAAATGAAAACGGAAAAAAGAAAAACTAAAATCTAATTTTTTGTTCAATAATACGTGATTGAAATTTGAAAAATAAGCAAA
Organism: Lepidochelys kempii; assembly: GCF_965140285.1. Taxonomy (NCBI): domain Eukaryota; kingdom Metazoa; phylum Chordata; order Testudines; family Cheloniidae; genus Lepidochelys; species Lepidochelys kempii. Next base: position 44,640,565 of record NC_136393.1, on the reverse strand, counting down.
TTGTTTTAAACAAAAACATAATTTGTAAATAGCTGTACCCCAACAGATTTCTTCATGATATTGCCCCTTGAATGGCTTTTCACACAGGAGGAGATAATTTGTTACACAATGTATACATTTCCCTTGTTTAGTATGGCCTGAAGTCCCTACTCAGTGACACTCCTGAATACAGGATCAACTTGAGGCACATGCTCACTTCCCACTGAGTTCAGGAGGAGAAAAGGAGGCAGTTTTCTGCTTCGATTGATTGTGAGCATAATTGTATTTTTTACAAGAACAAAAGGATTCACCCCCTCCCCGCAGTCAAGAGGCAGAAAACTAGACTGATGGCCGCTGGGTTTGGTGCAGGAAATTTTCTGTATTCAAAATAGAGAAAGTTACAGATCTCCCCCAAGAACAGTCTTGGGCCCACTGCTCTTGAATAAAATTCAGGAAAACAAAGAAATGACGAATTCAACAAGCTGTAAAAGTCTCGTGTTACATTGCTGTGAAAACAATCCGCAATGTATGTGACAGTCCCTCACTTTGAACGTAGACGTACTGTCAAGTTCCCAGAAAGAGAGAAACAAATTCTCACAGGATTATTTACTCCTTGTGTTTTGAATAATCTGTCCAAGCAATAAGGCTGGTGCATTAGACGTTAGAAACAGTCCTTCTGGAGCAAATTAACCCACCTGGTTGGGTCTTCTGAGAAGTTTAACATCTCCCGGGTGTGGCCAGACTTGGCTCCTCTGGCTGGGACAGTCCCATGCTCGGTGACTGTTCCCGTCGGTCACGGAGGCGGCTCAGCTCACTCTGGCGATCGAGGAGCTGCAGTTTTGTCTCAGGGATTCTCCGGGGAAGGTTGTGAACAGAAACGGGGGTTTGCTCCGATCGATAAACGTGCACTGGGCTCGCAACCTTCGCCCGGGGACAGTGAAAGTAAAACTGGAAATTGCCTCAGTCCAACCCCTGTCCCGGGGGAGGGGAGAGTCTCCTCTTAAAGACACAGCCCCAGGCCCGCGGGGCCGCCAGTTGGGGGGGGGACCAGAACTTTGTGTTTACAAAAGGGGCTTTGTTGGTGGTGGTGTGGGGGGCGTGGGTTGTTGCTATTTAGCTGACTAGACTCAGCAAAAGCAGGAAGCAGATTCTCTCTGAAATCAGGCCTGGATTCAGGTAACTGGGTCACCTGAACAACGGACTCTGCTTTTTCTGAGCCCAGATGGCCCCCAGGACTCCCAAGTGAAGGGTGAGCTAGTGACGGGCACTGCAGTTAGGTTGGTCATTTGTGCGATGTGATTTGAACGCTCTTGGGCTTTATCTGGTTAAGAGAAAGAGCAATAGTGTGTTGGACGTGAGCAAAGAGTCTCTGTGTGTGTGAAGGGGCCTGTCTACACTGGCAATTCTCAGCGCAGTAAATGGCTGGCTCAGGGGTGTGATAAATCATGCACACACCCCGAGCGCAGCAAGTTTGAGCGCTGTAAAGCCCCAGTGTAGACAGGCTCTGAGCGTCGACCTGGTTTACCAGGAGAGCTGGGAGATCTCTCTCCCCAGCGCTCATGGGTGACCACACAGGCAGTGCTTTGCTGTCTAGTGTAGACAGAGCCAAATGCTTCACAACCACTGCGCGCCTCCGGAGGGAATTCTGCTGAAACCAGCAGGCTCTCACCTTGGCGTGGAGTTCTGGGCGATGGTGCGTTTAAGCACGCGGGAGTCTGGAGGGTCAGCTCTACACGAGGGGATCAGGCAGCGGGTTTCACACCTCAGATAGGGGGAGAGTCCCCAAAGAATGTGCCTAGGGACCCCAAGACTGGAGCAGTGGATGGGCTCTGTTCCGGTCCCAGAGGCTTGAATTATCTGGGGATCCTGGGGCTCAGATGCTTGGGTTCCCCTTACTGCCGTTCGGTGGCACCTCACCAGGTCTGAGATACAGACTCACACACCAGTAAACAGAAACCTTCTCAGTGCCCAGCATCCAAACCCCTTAACTCTGACCAGGTGGGTTCTGGAGACATGAAAGGAGAGGTCTCCCCCTCAGGGCTGCCACATCCCTTTGCCTTGGACTGAGGGGGGCTCTTTCCTGGATGCTTCTCCCTGTTTCTGGATTAGGGAGAGTCTCTCCCTCCAGGGCAGCCAGCTCCTGCTCCCTTTGCCTTGGGGTGGGAAGGTTTCTATTAATGGTTCTTCCGGAGCTGAGAAGAGGCTGTCTCCTGTTACACATCTTCACTGTTACGAATTACACCTTGTAGGACACGCACACAAATGCTGCGAATTATACCTGATAGGACATGCACACCAGTGCTGCGAATTATACCTGATAGGTCACGCACAGTTCGAATCTAGGCTGAGGCACAGAAATAAAGTCCACAACTGCAGAGTTCCCAAAAAACACTAAGTTTATTATGCTCGAGCGTGGTGCCCCCCTGTTAGCCAGGAGGGGACCCTGAATGCAGATTATACAAAGGTTATATACCTTTTAGCAAAGCATGTTGCCCTCGTGCATCGGAAACCTTAGCCAATAAACAAACCCTTGTCTTATCTACCACCTATCCCTGCTTGGTGCATTCCTCGTGCTATACCAGTATGTTAATTACACAGCATGGTCCTAAAGCTATGCATCAGTAACTTTTATTATCAGGATGGAAGGGCTCACATCAAGGCCAAGAGACAGGGAGTTAGAGACTGACAAAAATCAGATACTGGGAGTCAAGGCAGGCTGGAGACAAGGAGGAGGATTTTCACAGGGATTCAATATCTAAGGATTACTCCTCCTGGTGTATGATGTGCTGGCATTTAAACAATGGTGGGCCCCAAAACAAAATGAAGTCACATGTGCTAACTTTTCCTTAACACCACCGTTCTCTGTGGCCAGGATAGAGCAGCTGGTGACTTTAACCAGAGACACCTGTAGCCAGGAGCTCCCGCAACTCTGCTGCTGGGAATGTGGCAGCCCCGGCAGGGGGAGCGGGGAGATGGAGCAGGGGAGGAGGCAGAAAAGCAGCAAGATGGACCGGAGAACCCAAGGGGACTGTCTGTGACTCCATGTTCAGGCTGTTATGGTGCTTGAGGGGTTCACATTTGATACCTAGCGTGGGGTTTGTACCCTGGTTTGTAACTGTTTGCCCTGAGGTTGGTACTCACATTCGTGAGCTATGCTAGACAGTGGAGTCGAACCTGGGTCTCCCACATGCCAGCTGAGTGCTCTCACCATGGGGGTAAAAGTTATCAGGCAGGTGACATCACAAAACCCACCTCCACCTTCTCCCCACCCCCACACTCACATTGTGTGTGGAGCGAGGCAGGTGCCTGACTCATTCCAGCAAGAAACGCCTCAGGTGCCAGAGCCACTGAACATCAGGTGCTGGGTTCCCGTCTGTGGGTTGCTAAGCAGAGACCGACGCCCCCCTGCAGCCCCGATTTAGGCACCTATCTGTGAGAGGGGGCAGAGCTTAGGACACCCCTCCCCCCTTGTCAGCATGTCCCCTTGTCTAGCGTAGATGGCTCCCCGCCGAGTGAGCTGGCTTTTGTGAATCGCACTGTGAGGTGCCTCTGATGCCCACTTGCATTGTCTAGGGGGGTCAGGCCCCTGACTCAGCTTTGCAGAATGTGATTTTCTGGTTGCCTACAAACTAGGCCCTTTGACATTGCATCAGCATTGCAACACCAAGTCCCTTCATGGATTGTCCTCTGTGCAACCAGTCACCTCTCCGCAGAGCACAGCTGAGCAATTCCAGATTGACATGGGTGTGTACAGGAGTCCATGAGGCTAGAGAGGCTGATTTCCGGTTCCTCCCTCTGCTGTGTGTCTCAGGGACACAGTCAGAGCTGGGATCCCCCCACCTGGAGCCTGGGTCGGATTCTCTCCCCAGGGACGGAGACCGGCGGTAAAGTGAAGATTGGGGCCTCGTCACCAACATCGATAAATGTCACCTATCCCGGTCACAGTCCAGACAAACTCGAATCCTGCTGGGGGCCCACCTCAGGGGCAGGGGGGTCACAGGGGAGGTGAAAGCCCGGAACTGATCCCCCCACCGCTGCACAGCCTATATCCCCCCCTCAGGGCTACGGCTGATCCCTCCCTTCCTCCCCACAGACTCTCTGGCCACCCCCACATCCCACCTCCACCTCCCAGCAATGTCTCCCCGCGGTGAATCCCTCACACCCAGCACCCAGGGCTCAGTGTCAAATCTCTCAGGGTTGTTGGGCTGTCGCTGTCATGTGTCTCCCCATCTCACACTTTTCCCCATCCTCAGACAGGACGAGTTGAGGATGCGCCGTGTCTGGATCCAGAGTCACATTCGCTGGAGAGAGAGAGAAAGAATCAGAGCGTGAGGGGCCGAGCTCAGCCCTAGGGGAGTCTGGGGCCATTTCTTACACTCCCCAGCAGCCCCGTCCTGGCTGGGACAGGCCTGGATCCCAGGGAGCTGCCTCTGTCCTGGGCACCTGAGTCTGAGCAGAGATGTCACTGCAGCTCCTCAGTCTTTGTAACGGGTCCCACTTCATTAGTTTCTCATTTATCTCACAGGCTTCAGCTCCCAGCTCCCGCTGCTCGTGCTGCCCCATTCCCAGCGCCACAGACACAGCCAGGAAGTGTCAGAAGCTTTTACTGAGGAGGGAGCAGAGGAGGCAGGTACCAGCTTTAAAGCCCAGAGGGAAGCTCCCTCCCCTAATGCAGCCTCCACTCCCAAGCCAGGGAACAGAGAGGAAAGTGCAGCAGTGAGGAAGAGCTGCTTAAAACCAGAGAGTAGGAGGTGGCATTGGGTGAGGTAGCCCCATCCCTAGCCCAGAGAGAAGGGAGGAGCTGCCAGCGTCACAGGAAGAGCATCTTCCCAATCCAGGAAGCGGGGAGCAGCTCCAATGGAAGAGCCCAGCCCCGTCCAAAGGAAAGGCAGGATGTTGGAGACGAGTGATGGGGAGACTCCCTGCACCAGGGTAAAGCAGAGGGATGTGTCAGAGAGCTCTGTTCGGGTGCGACTCAGTTAAGAATGTTTCTGTTCATCAGAACGGGTCTGAACTCAGCACTAAGGTTGGTGTCAGGACTGTTTGTGTGGCCCTGCCCACTCCATGGCCCTGCCCAAGGCCCTGCCCCCTGGCCAGGCGGGGAGATTTGCTCGCTATGGAGAGTCGCTGACACTCCACCTGCCCTGGACATGGGTCCAGGGGCTTCTGAGACCAGCCCCCGGCCCACGTCCCCACTCCCTGGGGTACACCACCCCGGGCAGGTGGAGGGTCCAGGGCTCCCTAGTGCAGCCTGGGCTCCCTGGGTGGTGGCCCGGTTCTGGCTTCTGGCCTGGCCAGGGGGCAGCGCCTCAGGAAACAGGAGCAGGGGTGGGGCCACTGCAAGAGGCCAGCACCAGGAAGAGGTTGGTGCCGCGGACAGGGGCTGCGCTACACAGAGAGGAGCTGATCAGCTGCCCTGCCCAAAGCACAGACACTGCCTGCGATGCTCCACGCCTGCCCAAGACTTGCAGTGTGTGTGGGGAAACGTGGCCCCCTTCCCCCAAACTATGCCCATGTTGAAAACTGTCCTGGTCATCTCATTTTTAAAAGTGTATGTGTGGAGACATGGGCCCCTGGATCTCCTTCCCGTTTAATATGTTATTTTTAGGGCTATGAGTGTCATGGTTGCTGTCAGTTTGGTTGGAAACTCTAGCTACAATGTCATGAAGATGTTTTCTCTGGCATTTTCTCATAATTTAAAGACAATCTTCATCTGCAAACTCATCCTGTCTGTGTGCTCCAAACGATTCTCCCCTTTTTCTCTTCAAGTCAGATAGCAGAGTGTCTGGAGGGAGAAAGGATAAGAGAGGTGAGATTTTAGACTGTCATATTTATAACAGCAGAGAGGCACAGAGACACACTCAGGTATTTCATATAAAAAGGTCTGAAACCTGAAACCTATTCCCCCTCTGAATCACGCACCTCTCAGCAGTGGAGCCAGCATCCTTGCAGCCTCACAACTATCCGAGGACACACAATCTGTAAGTGAGATTTACTTTTCCCTCGTCATCCCTTCTCACCCCTCAGACTCCAGTTGGTTTGTCTCGTTCACTTACTGCCTTTTGTCACAGCCTAGACCCAGATCATACAAAGACTTTGGCATAAAAGTAACTTTACCCACTTTGGTCCCTTTGACACTAACGCAATGTTGAGAGTTTATGAAATTCTGGTGCTAAATGTCAGCTGTTGGGTCTGTTTCCTCAGCGTCTCTACAGAGAGCAGCACGACGGGGCCTCATCCTCCATAGGCAGAAATAGAAATAATAGTAAAACCATTTTATAAATGTGGAAATTGAGGCAGGGGAAGGTTGACTCAATGGGACAGATTCACCCCTTTACCAACAAAAGGAGAGAGGGGAGGGGCCATTTGAGACTCTGCTATTCAGTGGCTGCAGAGGCCGGTGCAGACTTTGGCCCAGGCTGAGGAAGTTCTGAAGCCAGCCAGAGCTACCTCCCTCTGACAATGGGCCCCGTGTGTCTTGGCCAGTGGGCAGAGTGTCAGAGGCCCAGCTTTACACTGCCCACATCCCTCTATCCCTTGTCCACTGATACCAGTCAGCTCTGTGTTCTTGGGAAACCAGGGCGAAGTATCCAGCCTGTCTGACTCATGAAGGACATCCTCCCCCTGCCCCCCCAACCCCCAGCCTCTGCTTGAACCAAAACCGATCAGAGGAAAGACTTACAGAAAGCAATGAAAAGGCGGTGGGAGACACACCTATACCCCTCCTGACAAGAGTGACAAGATTAAGGCAACTCCCCTAGCCTCATCTGCATCAAAGACGGGACAGGGAGGCATCGGCATTGGCATACAGAATGGAGAACAGAGATTTCCGCACTGAACTCTGGGAGCAGAAAAGCAGGGAAGCCCTGCATCCTAGGGGATCTCTGCTCCAGATGTTAATGAACCTACGCCGGCACACACCCAGCTCAGCAGTTATCAGACAAATTCTAGTAATGAATCCTTGACTGATATCCAAAATACTGAAGCAGCCTAGTTGCATTGTGAGCTCCCTTGAAGGAACACCACCCATAGCCAGGAATGATCAGTTCCTGTTGTCTAGCCTAAAGAAAACCCTTGAGTCATCAGTTTACCCAGAAACAAATCTAGTGTTCTCCCTTGAATCATTGTTGTTTCCCTACAAAAACCCCAACCCACACTCAAGTAAGTGTTCTGATGCCTGGTTCCAAAATCTGCATCAGTTCCACTGGGAATTCATCTTCTCCTGACTGGTCGTGCTGGGGGCTCTGCCTGTCTCCAGCACTCAGGACCCTGAGCTACCCCCATCACCTGGGAAGCCCGACCAGTCCAAGCTTCATGGAGTGGTGAGACCCCACCTCTCTCTCTCTGTTTTCTTTTCTACCTCAGGTACAACTTTTTAACCCTGACTTGTTTGATCAGGTATAGTTTTCTATATACACCTCTACCCCGATATAATGTGACCCGATACAACACGAATTCGGATATAACACGGTAAAGCAGCGCTCTGTGGGGCGGAGCTGTGTGCTTCAGTGGATCAGCGCGTCAGTGTCTGGCTCCTCTGAGTGGCGTGTTAAGGGTGCTGGGCCAGTGCTGAGGGGTTGGATAAGGGGCAGAGGGTCTTGAGGGGCGGTCAGGGGACAGGGAGCGGGAGGGGGGTTGGATGGTTTGGAGGTTCTGGGGGCGGGTCGGTCAGGGGATGGGGAACGAGGGCTTTTGACAGGGTGTGGGAGTCCTGGGGGGCCTGTCAGGGGGCGGGGGTGTGGATAGGGGTCGGGGCAGTCAGGGAAGAGGGAGCGGGGAGGAGGTTGGATGGGTCGGGGGTTCTGAGGGGTCAGTCAGGGGGTGGGAAGTGACTATTAATAACCAAAATGTTCGAGGCCAAAGCAAGTTAGATATAAAGCGGTTTCACCTATAATGCGGTAAGATTTTTTGGGCTCCTGAGGACCGCATTATATCGGGGTAGAGGTGTATGACTTTTGTAATCTTTAATAATGTAACTGTTGTGTTTGTTTAGGCTCTCCTTGTGTGGTTATCACTATTATTCAATAAATAACTTTTATGGTTAAGCTGGTTGCTCCCCTCCCTCTCTCTCTCTCTGAACTTGACTCTTTTGTGTTTTTGGCTTCCCCATTTACTCTGCAGCAACGCTCCTCTTACTTAAGCTAAAGATCCCTGCAGTGCCCAAAAATACTGTGGGGTTTGCTCATCAGGTGGCTTCCTACCAGTACAATTGTGCTAAACCTGTGACATACGAGGGTGGCAGCTTGGAAGTGCTTCTCGTCCCAGACTACTGAGTCCAGGGGCATAGAAGGGTGGCAGCTTGGAAGTGCTGCTTGACCCCGATCACTGAGTCCAGGGGCATATCAGGGTGGCAGCCTGGAAGGACTGTTCAACCCAGCCGGCTCAGGCTTCCTCTATTCCGGTGCAGTACCTGTGGCGTATAAGGGTGGCAGCTTGGAAGTGCTACTTGGCCCAGCCCATTAAGCCCAGGGGTATACAAGGGAGGGCAGCTTGGAAATCCTGTTTGACCCAGCCCACTGAGTCCAGGGACATATAAGGGGTCAGCTTGAGAGTGCTGATTGAACTGGTCCACTCAGACTTGCTCTGTTAAAATGTGTGTGTGTTCATCTGATTCTGGAGCTGGCAGAAGCCAGCCCTGGGGAACCTAGGTCCTGCAGGAGAGTTCCACTGGGAGGGGACTTGCAGAAGGGAGAAATAGAGCTCTATATAAAAACACAAGTGACACAAGCAGTTCATTAATAGAATTACAGAACCCGCCCCCCCAGGAGAGTAACCCTAATCAATGAGCGTACCCCAAAGTAACGGGCACATCTGCTAACACCACCCCCTCCCTCTTCCACCCCACCCTCACCAACCCACCCCATTCCCGGCCCTCTCAGGAACCTGCCTTGTGCCTGCAGCTGCTGGGGAGGAGGCACCAGGGGCTTCTGTGCTGGAGGAATCCCTGACCATGGGGGAGGGGCTTTCTCCTTCCCTGCAGCCCATTTGGCCCAGACTAGCTGCCACAGCTGGGGCCACACCCAATTAGGCCACAGCTGGCCCTGAGAAAAGGGCTGGGAGCTAAGCAGGCAAGAGTCTCACTGCAGGGCTGGAGTGAGAAGGATCAGACTGGTAGGGAGCACAGGGTACCTTAGACAGAGCAGTGCTGGAGAAGGGCAGGCAGACCTGGGGAGCTCTGGCCTGGCAAGTCCCCAGGCTGAGGCTTTGCTAAGGGCCAGGGATGGTACTAGGGCTGCCGGAAGGCAGGTGGGGCTAGGAAGGCAGCAGGTCAAACCCCCTTGCTAATGATGAGTGGCCATTGCAGACTGCAATCAGTCCCAGAGAAAAGGGGCTAGATGATGACTGGCAGTAGCCACTGAGGCAAGGTGGGTATAGGGAGTTGAGGTTCCCCTGGGAGGGGAGACCCAGAGTGTGGGGGTACTGCTGTGGGCAGAACCCCAAGGTAAGGGGCACTGGGGTCCACGAGGGACATGGGGGGCCTGAGGCAGGAGAGACATCATCTAGCAGGGGGTGCTCCGGAGCTGGAGAGCGAATTCCTGGATTGACCAGCAGGAGGTGCTGTACTGGTGAGTGCTCAACCTGTTACACTTGAAGTCTTTAAATCATGATTTGAGGACTTTAGTAACATGGCTGGAGATTAGGGGTCAATTGCAGGAGTGGGTGAGCAAGATTCTGTGGCCTGCAATGTGCAGGAGGTCAGACTGGATGATTGTGATGGTCCCTTCTGGCCTTAAAGTTTTGGAGTCATTTCTTACCTTAACAGTAATTGTAATGGCAAAGTATGCTTTTGGTAGAAATATACGTTCAAATTAATCAATCTGAGTGTCTTGGACCCAAATGTCTGGCCTTCTCACTCAACAATTAAATAGAAGCATCCTCTAAGTGTGAACCAACTGACCAGCACCATTCTCTTCCCACAGTCTCAGAGGCTCTTCCCAATTTCCATTCCTAGATCCCTTCTGGGTACCTTTGAACTTCCCCAGAATCTCGAATAGCGCAATCGTTTTCTGGGAGAAACCACTGACTCGCTCTTCCAGTTCAGGAGAAATCTCCTCTGGCTGCTGGAACTTCCCCTTCTCCCACCTGGAGAGAAACAATTTCCCGTGATTATATTTCATTGTGTGGCTCATTATAAGTTCTGGCTAGTGAGTCGCTGCTCTAATGGGCCTGGAGTTAGAATTTCTTGACTTCTCCCAGCCTCAGAGCAAGTGCAACACAGCCCATGGCCGTACAACCTTCCTTTCAAAGGACTCCTTAATGTTCTTAAACTCTGGTCTGGAGAGATCAGCTCTGGGGACAAAAGGGGAGCAAGTCTCCATGGCCAATTCACTCCTTGGCCTCCATATTCTGAGCAACAGGAGCTTCCCCAGCTGAAGTGCTGTAGAAATCTGTCCACTAGGAACTAGACCGACACCAACTCCCCCCTCCTGAGCTCATTCCACACAGGACTCCAAACAGTCCTCAGATGGGAAAGACTCTTAACCACTACTGCCTTGGGGGGCTGAACGGTGACCAATGCCCTATCAGTGACAGGCCATATTCCATCCTCATAGTCCTGACGCAGCCAGTCCGCAGGGATGTGACATCTCTAGGAAATACTTGAGGTCAGTCTTTCCCACTGAATAGATAATTCCAGAGTCTTCTGTACAAGAATGAGCACCCCAGGATGAAGTTGATCAGAGAGCTTCATATCCAACATGTGATCTTCCCACACATTTTGCTGGAGAGCCTTGGGGAGATGTGGCTCTAACATCATCCCCAAGCTCTGTCCCAGTGTTGTGAAGTGTGAGGGAGTGTTACAGAGAGCCACGTACCTACTCAAGGTGCTTCTGATATCCTAGAGGAGAGAGAGACGAAAGACTTGCAGTCCCCTCTGACAAACACACAGGGGATTCCAGGGAAAGGATTTAGGAAGTATGGGGGAAGAGAGGCCCTGCCCAGGGCCATGGATTCCTCAGCTAATGGGGCTTTTCCATCTCTCATATCTTTGTGTCTGTGACTCTGCAAAGAATAATAGTTAGTCACGTGTCAGCAATGCACATGCCGAGTTGCACCAAGATCTTGAACTGCTGGACTCCAGTGCTTAGGATTCAGGAGCCCTCCCTTCCCTGTGTGAGCATCTGGCCTGTTTCTAATGACAGGTGCCGGTTTCCAGTTGTCCCTGGCAGTGCTCAACCCCATGCCCCACTCCACCCCTTCCCACAATGCCACACCCCAGACCAACTCTTCCCACTCCCACTCCACCTCCATCCTGCCTTTTCCCTGCCTCCTCTTGTGAGCACACTCCCTCCCAGTCCCTCCCAGCCTCTCCTGCATACAGTGGAACAGCTGATCGCAGCAAGTGGGTGGTGCTGGAGGGAGGGGGAGGAGTTGATTGGCAGGGTTGCCGGCGGGCAGCACTGAGTGGGGGAGCTGGCTGCCCTGGAGCACCCACCTGTGTTTCTCATTCAGTCTGACCTGCAGGAATTCACTCGCTGGCTTCTGACACTTCCCCTCCAGCTCACTGATCAGCTCACTGAGGCGGGAAATCTGCTCGGAGAGTTTACTGGCATTTTCACTCTGGATCCTCACAATCTCCTTGTCCAGTTTCTCCAGCAGGAGTCGCTCTTGTTCCCCCAGGAGCCGCCACAGTTGCTGAAATTCAGACACAATCTTCTGCCTCTCCGTTTGTGTGTGTTTCTGTATGAAAATAGGGCAAGGGCTGATCAGGGACATGGATGGAGCCCGGGGCTGTTCCATGGAGAGCTGAGTGTGCAGGAGGCTGAATTCCTTTGAAAATCCGAAGATTTCTGACATGTGACTCTACCCTGTGTGTACTAGGCAGGGGATTCTCTCACACCTTCCCCTTTGGCCCCGGTATCCCTCTGAAAGGGACGTTTCCATGCCTGTCATGGTCAGCTTATTCTGTTATTTATGGTCTCTGGAAATTCAGACCCAGAGCAGCAGGAGGCAGGACTCAGCACTACACTGACAGAGACACCTGGGGAGTTAAAAGAAACAAACATTTAAAAAATGCACAAAATGACCAGACACAGTGGACAGCACCTCACGGGGACATTCAGTTCACTTGGGGAGGATTTCTGGGAGAGCCACAAGGGCTAGACAAAAAGAAAAGGAGTACGTGTGGCACCTTAGAGACTAACCAATTTATTTGAGCATGAGCTTTCGTGAGCTACAGCTCACTTCATCGGATGCATGCCGTGGAAACTGTAGCAGACTTTATATATACACAGAGAATATGAAAAAATACCTCCTCTCACCCCACTGTCCAGCTGGTAATAGCTCATCTAAAGTGATCACCAGGTGGGCCATTTCCAGCACAAATCCAGGTTTTCTCAGCCTCCACCCCCCCCACACAGATTCACTCTCCTGCTGGTGATAGCCCATCCAAAGTGACAACTCTTTACACAATGTGCATGATAATAAAGTTGGGCCATTTCCTGCACAAATCCAGGTTCTCTCACCCCCTCACCCCCCTCCCAAAAACCACACACACAAACTCACTATCCTGCTGGTAATAGCTCATCCAAAGTGACCATTCTCCCTACAATGTGCATAATTAAGGTGGGCCATTTCCAGCACAAATCCAGGTTTTCTCACATCCCCCCCACCCCCATACACACACAAACTCACTCTCCTGCTGGTAAAACCCCTTCAAAACTGACCACTCTCCAAGTTTAAATCCAAGTTAAACCAGAACATGGGGGGGGGGGGGGTAGGAAAAAACAAGAGGAAACAGGCTACCTTGCATAATGACTTAGCCACTCCCAGTCTCTATTTAAGCCTAAATTAATAGTATCCAATTTGCAAATGAATTCCAATTGAATTGGAATTGCTGAATTGGAATTCATTTGCAAATTGGATACTATTAATTTAGGCTTAAATAGAGACTGGGAGTGGCTAAGTCATTATGCAAGGTAGCCTATTTCCTCTTGTTTTTTCCTATTCTCTCCCCCCCCCCCCCCGATGTTCTGGTTTAACTTGGATTTAAACTTGGAGAGTGGTCAGTTTTGAAGGGGTTTTACCAGCAGGAGAGTGAGTTTGTGTGTGTATGGGGGTGGGGGGGATGTGAGAAAACCTGGATTTGTGCTGGAAATGGCCCACCTTAATTATGCACATTGTAGGGAGAATGGTCACTTTGGATGAGCTATTACCAGCAGGATAGTGAGTTTGTGTGTGTGGTTTTTGGGAGGGGGGTGAGGGAACCTGGATTTGTGCAGGAAATGGCCCAACTTTATTATCATGCACATTGTGTAAAGAGTTGTCACTTTGGATGGGCTATCACCAGCAGGAGAGTGAATCTGTGGGGGGGGGGTGGAGGGTGAGAAAACCTGGATTTGTGCTGGAAATGGCCCACCTGGTGATCACTTTAGATGAGCTATTACCAGCTGGACAGTGGGGTGGGAGGAGGTATTTTTTCATATTCTCTGTGTATATATAAAGTCTGCTACAGTTTCCACGGCATGCATCCGATGAAGTGAGCTGTAGCTCACGAAAGCTCATGCTCAAATAAATTGGTTAGTCTCTAAGGTGCCACAAGTACTCCTTTTCTTTTTGCGAATACAGACTAACACGGCTGTTACTCTGAAACCTGTCATTAAGGGCTAGACATTAACTCATCAACTGCAATGGAAGCTTAGGGCTTCTCTACATGTGAATCTAACCCAGCAATCCATGATCAGGGAGAAACACACACAAGCTCATGTTCCCCAAGGCCACACAGGAGTCTGCCTCCAAACAGACCTCTCACGGCCAGTCCCTGCCAGTTAATAACAACAGGCACCTTACCAGATACTCCAGGCTTTTCCCCTCTCCAGTCGCTTTCAATCCCAGGAGCTTTTCTCTCTCTTCCCTCAGAGTCTTCAAATGGGCCTGGATTCTTTCCTGAAGAAACAGAAATGTTTTGGGAGGTTTCATCTGGAAAATTGAGAGGTGCTTGGAAGTGGGTGTTATTGCACCCGAAACCCAAGATGACTGTGGTTCTAATCACTTTGTGACATCAGGGCCACCAAGGAGATGAAACCTCATAAATGGAGCCTGGGAGTGTGTCACATTCAGACTTGTTACCTATTCAGATTCAGTCTTTTTTAGTAATTAGAGAGAGAGCTCAATTATAACCAAGCTTTACGGAATTGATTAGTGGGACAGGGCATAACAGGGCACTGGAATCACATGGGGGTGAATCAATAAACCTGTTTTGTAGAAGGTTTAACGAACCAAGTGATACAAATCCCAGAAGCCACCAGGGTTTCAATATGGGCTGGGATTTCAGCCCTGCAGCCCTAGGAACGGCACTGGTTGGGCAGAGCTGGTCCAAGCACCAGGGCAAACCCCATGAGACGTCGGGAGGCCACTCGTCTGGTTTGAAGCTGCGCGGTCCCAGTTTGGTGGAGCCCTATCCCTGCCCGGCAGGGACCCAGCACTGGACGTGGCTTTGTCTGGTGCAAAAGAGAGAGAGGAGGAGACTGAGGATGCAGGACACCTGTGAGGGTGGGGGCGGGGCTGGGGGTGGCACCTCCATGCACAATGATGCAGGTGGGCGGCACGCTGAAAAAGGGGGTGGTGGGGCCCACACAGGGCGACTGATACTGGTGAGGACGGGCCCAGACAGGCAGGCCTGGGCATGTCCTATGTTCTGGGGATGCCTCGGTGATCACCCTAATTACACATGATGCAGATTTGTATGAAGAACGGGTTGGGGTTTGCCCCAGTGCTGTCCTGACCCCTTTCTGTGGCAATCCCCCTGGGCAGGTACCCCACGGTCCCATTCCCTGGTAAAGATCCCGGAAGCAGTGGATTCTGGGAGATTTCAAAAGGCTGCTTGGTGGGACTCATGGAACCACTCTGGCTGGGCCTTGCCCACGTACACAACAGAACAGGTCAGACTGGCACCGGTCAGCTCCAGCCTGGGGTTAGTTTGGCTACAACCCAGTGTAATCCCAGTGGGACTTGGCGTCGACCTGAGCTGTCTGGAGCCCTGTTGTGTGCGGACTGAAGGTGCTCGGGGTCCCACACAGTGTTCAGCCCAGTGATCTCCTCTGGTGCAGGCTGGCAGCATCTGAGTTTAACCCCTCATGGAGCAGCACGGGAGTTCAGAATCCCCGGGAGAAACCTCCTCTCCCTGCTGGGCCTGGGACCTTTATCAAGGCATCTTTCCCTCCGAACGGACACACTTCATTCCTGGGTGGGGCTGAGGCTAAGATGGCAGCATGGCAAAGTGGTTCAGGTCTTGGCCTGGGTCTGGGTAGATCTGGGTTCTATGCTAAGCTCTGTCACTGACATGCTGGGTGACTGTGGGCAACTCACTGCCCCACTTTGTACCTCAGTTTCCCTTCCCTGCCTTTTGTCTAGCTAGACCAGTGGTCAGCTACCCGTCGATTGTGATCGACAAGTCGATCCTGGAGACCTTCCCAGTTGATCGTGATCTCCGGTGGTGCAGCGGGGTTGCCTGCTGCTGCTAAGGCAGGCTCCCTGCCTGCCCCAGCCATACGGCACTCCCAGAAGTGGCCAGCATGCCCCCACAGCCTGAGATGAGGGCAGGGTTCTCTGCACGTGGCTCCTGCCTGCAACCACTGCCCCCGCAGCTCCCATTGACCGGGAATGGGGAACTGTGGCCAATGGGAGGTGCGGGAGCAGTGCCTGCAGAGAGGGGCAGTGCGCAGAGCCACGTCTCCCCCAGGGGCCACAGGGGTGTATTGGACCCTTCCGGGAATGGTGAAGGGCCAGGGCCGGCAGGGAGCCTGCCTTAGCCCCGCTGCATCACTGACCGCCTGAGGTAAATCAGTGCCTCCCGGCTGGAGTCAGCTCCCCATACCCCCCCTTCACCCAGCACCCCATACCACCTCCTGCACCCCATACCCCCTGCCCCAGCCCTGACCCTTCTCCCAGAGCCAGCACCCCGTACCCATTCCTACACCCCAACACTCTGACCCCTCCTGCACCCCAACCCCCTGCCCTAAGCTCAGCACAGAGCCCCCTCCCACACTGCAAACCCCTCAGCCTCAGTCCAGAGTCTGCACCCCTGCCTGAACCCCATCCTCCTGTCCCAGACCGGTGAAAGTGAGCGAGGGCGCAGGAGAGCGAGCAATGGAGAGAGGTAGGTATAGAAGGGGTGGGGCCTCGGGAAAGGAGTGGGGTAGATCCTGCTTTCAAGACTTGATATTTTGCCTCTTTGTTTCCAGATCATTAATTTTGTGATAGTATGTCCCTCACAATGAAGACTTTACAGAGCTGAATGATGAATCACACCCCTGACAGGTAACTTTCAGTGAAATTAGCCTGTAATTAAAACCGCAAAGGGCTCCCGGCCTCCAATCAGCCCCTGTGCTGGTGGGGAGGGTCACTGAGGCAGCCCCCTGTGAGGATGAACCTAGAGGAGCAGGAGCTGTGTGTCTAAGGCATGATAGTCAGGCTTGGCAGAATTTTTTTTTATAATCTATAATTGTGACAGATAATGTTTATTTTAAGCAATTTTTATATTTATTGATTTAAACCTCACAGTTGCACAACAATCTGGGGTTTAAGCATTTCATTCCAATTACAATGTTCACGGTTATGGGAAATTATGGGGCGGATCAGACAATATTGTGGTCAGACCAGAACTATTCAATGACACTAGACACTGAGATTCAAAAAGTTGAAGCTTTAGAACTGTTAAAATTGTCTGTGAGGAGCTAAATCTCCTCCCTCCCCCAGCAGCTCCCCCAGAGCAATGACCCAGAGCCTCCCCCACCACCACAGGGACGGAGGCTGAGAGTCCATCTGCTGGCGGCTCAGGGGCCTGTGGAATGTGCTGGGATCTCAGCCTGGGCCCTAGGGGGCAGGTGACCCTGTCACACAACCACGCCCAGCAAGGCCTGCTCCCATTTTCTCCCAGTTTGTCAGTCCCGGCAGAGAGACCAGGGACTGCAGGGAGACCAAGCTCCTGTCCCCCAGGTGAGGGATGGGGCCCAATGGCCGAGGGCAGCTGGTGTGAGGGGAGCTCGCACTAGGGGCCTGCAGGGTACGTGGTGTGGGATAAACAGAGACCTCTCAGGCCACTTGCCCATTGCGGCTGCAGGAGGGGATGTGGGGACAGACGGAGGAGGCCTGGGGCAGTCTGGGAAGCCGCCATCGGGGACACAGAGAGGGAACTCAGCTGTGGCGGGGAAGCCGTGCTGCGCAGAGATGCTGCTGTGGATTCAGCTGGTTACCCGGGTCCAGCGCTGCAGCAGGTTAACAACGTGCTTACTAGACGTTGCAGCTCAGCGGAGTGAAGTGCTGACCTTTTGCTGGTCTCCTCATGGCTTGAGATTTGCAAGCATCATTCAAACACCTTTCCCCTGCTGCTGTCTTAGGTACCTGAGTCTTCACTCAGCGTTGCAGAGCAGAGCAGATTCAGTGCTTTGGTACAGGGTTACGGAAAGGAAAGAGACTGGCATGGTACATATAGTACCTGTAATTTCTCTCCCCTGGTTGTCGGATGTACTGTGTGCAGCTGGTTACTTAGAGAGATTTAGGTAGACAGCTGGGGTGGCCTTTTTGTGCTCTGCCCCTTTCTCAGTAAATTGTGACTGTAACTTTACCCACGCTAGTCCCTTTGGCATCATTGGGACGCTACCTTTCAAGATTGGGACACTGAATTGAAAGCTTTTCGGGTCTGCTCAGCGCTCAGCACCATGGGACCCTCATCCTCCATAGACTATAATGCAAAGAGACACACAGGCATTGTATAGATGGGGAAACTGAGGCAGGGAGTGGGTTGATTCAATAGGCCCCCTATTCAGTGGCTACAAGGGCCAATGCAGACCTTAGCAGCACCTAGGCAAGTCCTAAGCTCCAGCCAGAGCTGCATCCCTGGTTTAATGGTCCTAAGGCGCTTTGCCAGGGTGCAGAGTACAAGAGGTGCAGCTTCACCCTGGCCACACCCCTCTGTCCCTTTCCACCCTTTCCTCCTCCAGCCTGTCCATGCCCCATCCCCACTCCCTCCCGCCCCTCCCAGGAGCACTCCCTGTGCCTGCAGCTGCTGGGGAGGAGGCACAAACAGCCACACTCGCCGGCACAGGAGCCAGAGCACAATGACGGGCTGGGTCCAAATGTCAAGAATGTCTTTTGATTCAGGGTCCAAATCTGGGGACTGAGCTAAGTGCTGAGGGGCTGGTTCTCCAAGGGGCTGGGCACCGGCAGCACCCACTGACTCCGGCTGCAGCTGCGAATGCGGGTGGAACATGAGCCCTGAAGTCCTGTGTTTCGAGGAGAGAAACCCAGACACCCCAAAATCAGGCCACTGCTGTAAATTTTGGCCTCACTGACTTGCCCTTTAACAGCAGGACATGGGCTAAGTCTCACTGTAAGTTGCTGTTTATACTTGGTCACTGCTCAGTCCCATGATTGGAAGCAACAGAGGGGCTGACCCCAGGGGTGCTCCGGAGCTCAAACACCCACGGAAAAAATACAAGGGCAGCTCAGCACCCACCAGCCACAGCTGTTCTGCGGGGCTGCCAATGAGCTGTTTGGTGGGTAGGGGAGGTGCCTGGGGGAGGGCGGAGAGCAGCGAGCTGCAGATTGGCTGCGGCTTCGGGGAGGGGTTGGAGCAGGGGTGGGAAGAGGCAGACAGGGCAAGGCCTTAGGGGAGGAGGCAGAGTGGGGGTGGGAAGAGGCGGAGTGAGGGCAGGGCCTTAGGGGAGGGGCATAGTGGGGGTGTGGCCTCAGGGCAGAGCAGGGGTGAAGCACCCCCAGGGAAAAATAAAAGTCAGCGCCTATGGTAAGCAGAGAGCTAGCAGTGTAAGGCCCATATTATATCCCCAGTGTCTACAGGCCCCCAGGGATGTAACAAGTTCATAATCTTTCCCACAGGATGGGTAAATCCACCGTTTTGTTCACAGGGCGAGAACCTCAAGGTTAACTTGAACAAAGTGAAAGTAGCGGAAATGTGGCTCCTGTCCACACTGTGCTGAGGTGCCCTGGGGAGACGTGGCTTTCACCTAGTGGCCAAGCCCCTGCCCAGGCTCAAGAAGTGTGAGGGGGAGTGAGAAGGAGCCACGTGCCTTGTCGAGGTGCCTCTGACGTCCTAGAGGGAAAAAGGAGAGAGAAGAGCGCTCGGTCTAATGTGTCTCACAGTGGGGTGGGGCTGTTGGACTCTGGGATACAGGGCGATGGCTCTGTGCCTGGTAAGTTACATCCTCCTTTCAGCAAATGCAGAGTGAGGGAAGCGAGTAGAGTTTGCAGCAGCATCAGGGGATGAGATTTCAGCAAACCATGTGCTGGCAGTTGCGGAATAAAATCCGTGAAAGGCCCCAGCCCAGCAGACCACATGGCTACATAGAATCATAGGACTGGAAGGGACCTGGAGAGGTCGTCAAGTCCAGTTCCCTGCACTCATGGCAGGACCAGCATGATGTGTTATCCATGCAGCTCTCACCACACTGGGGAGTTCTGCTGAAAAATGGATGGTTGGGTCTGGCCCACTGAACTCAAGGCCAGCACCAGCCTGTGACGGCCCTGACAACGCTGAGTGCAGGAATGAGAATCAGGCAGTAGTTCCCTTGGGGGTTGCCCCGAGGTCTGAGGATAAACCAACCTGTCCTGGGAATGGAATGTGGGAGGCAGCCAAAGAAACAAGACTATTCAGGGACAGTAAAGTCTGCAGGGAAAAAAATATGGCAAAACTAGCTAACCAGTGAAACGGTAACCACCAGGCGTCAACAGGGATCAGAAGGGATTTTACAAACACTGGAAATAGAGGCCCTGCCCTGGCCCCAAAGCCATCGATTCTCCTGAGGAAATGAGGCTTTTCACCTCTAACTTCTGCAGGTCTATAATTCTGCAAAGAACAGTAATAATTCCTGTCTCTGCCATGCACACACCGAGTTACGCTGTGATCTCTCAGTGCTGGACTCCAGGGCCCAGGATTCAGGAGCTGTCCTGTCTCTGTGCAGGAGTCTGGGTGGCTGGAACAGTCTCACCTGCAGGAATTCACTTGCTGGCTGATGGCCCTGCCCCTCCAGCTCACTGATCAGCTTGTTGAGATGAGATATTGGCTCGGAAAAGTTGGTGGCATTTTCACTTAATTTCTTCCCAGTCTCCCTGTCCAGTTCCCCCAGCTTGGCCAGCAGGAATTGCTCTTGGTCCTGGACACACCAGCCCAGAGAGTCAAAATGAGAAACCATTTCCTGCCTCTAAGCTTCTGTCTTTCCCTGTGATGGCAGGTCATGGACACGTAGAGACTTAAGGGCCATTTCATCACCCTCATCCTCCCCTGTTCATCTGTAGAGCTCAAGCACTTTACAGTGAAGGTAAGTGACATTCTCCCCATTTCACGGATGGGAAACAGATGCACGGAGCAGTGACGAGCCAGATCCCCAGTGGGACTTAGGTGGCTAAAGTCCAGGTTTCAACCCCTGACTCACAGAATTAGGTGCCACTGAAATCCAGAAAACCTCTGCCTGGCTGCCCCTAACTCTGCAGGGGCCTAAATTCACTCAGCACCAACATTTCAATGGTAAAATTTCCCAAGGTTCCTAAATTTCTGCTTCTGGGCCTGGGCACTGCTGCCTCCTTCTCGGTGTCCAGACACCTGCCTCTCACCTAAACCCCAGAAGGATCCTCCAAGCAGAAGGCCGGCAGTGGAAAGCCTCTCTTGCCTGAGGGGCCCAATCCTGTAGCAGTGCGCTGAGCACCCCTTTTGGATCAGGGATCAGACAAAACTCAGGGGAGGTGCTGGCAGAGGCTCCTTTATAGCACTCGCCTGGCATACGGGAGACTCAGGTTCTACTCCCTGCTCTGCCTGACGGGGGGGAAGGGTTTGAACACAGGTCTCCCACAGCTCAGGTGACTGCCCTAACCACGGGGATCTGGGATATTCTGATGTGAGGATCCCCCGCAATCGCTTCTGATCAAACTGCTCCACTCTGGCTAAATAATTAAATAGTCCCTGGGTCAGAGCGAGAGGGTGACAAGGACTCTAGTCTTGGGGGTCAGGGCACTGGGAGGTAGAAGATGCAGGATGCAGGACCCTGCTCCAATGGCTAGTTAATTATCGTCCCTTTTCTGCAGGAGGGAGCGTTTCATTGCAAACCAGTGGGTTCAACTTTGACCTTTCTTTGGGTTGTGACCTAGGCTCAGTCGCGAGAGTCCCCTGTAGATGCTGCTTCCGGAGCACTCCCAGCGCCCAACACCAGGGGGAGCAGCAGAGTACGACCAGGCACAGGGTCACCATCGGATCAGTGCCTAGAACGGTCACTGGGGTAGGTCACTTGCGGGAGGGCAGGGAGCTGCACACGCTCTCCTGCTGGGATGATCTCGGAGAGACTCAAGGAGAAGTTGGCACTGTGACTGATAACTGCACCATGCTGGCAGAGTTTGTCAGAAAACAGAATTTTCTTGTTGTGTGAAATTTAGACTTTTCGCAGTTACTTCCCTCTCCCAATCAGACTGAAATGTCAGCATATTGAAAATGTTCTTGAAACGAACTATTCTGAAATGTTTTCCTGCAGAAATGTGGAAACAAAAAATGTGGATGGACATTTTAGACTGAAAATGAAATGATTCAACTGTTTGCAATTACATTTTGATTCTCCTGATCAGAATCTAGAGTCATGTCGTAAAAAGCAACATTTCCAGGGAAACCGTGATTTTGCTGAAGCCTCACTTTCAGGTGAGAGACATTTCTGTGTGAAAAATGTCAACTGGCTATAATTATAGAGTGATTTAGCTGAAGAGGAATTGAGATTTCTCATAAAGATGGTTCAAATTGTTCACGTTTTAAAGAAAACTATTTGGATTATTCAGTAAGTAAATATAATTTCCTCCATTCTCCTTTCTCCTGTTTAGTTTCCATTAAGCCAGAACAGAAATTACTTTGCACAGAGGAAACAACAAATAGCCTCTCACAGGGGGGAGCATGTTACTCACTGTAACTCTCCCGTTACTCACAGAGATCTGAGCACTGATAACATCCCTGTGCAGATTTATTAGTGAGTAACAATGGCACTTACCAGCAGTTCCTGGATTTTCCTTCTCCCCACTCTGGTTAAACACCATATTCTCATCTCCCTCTTTCTTAGAAACTCCCCAAACAGCTCCAAATTTGATCCTAAGAAAAGTTGCATCTGATTTTTCTGTATTTTGGGAATTTTACATTAGTAACAAAATGCATCAAGAGACAGGGAGGTGCCTAGCCAGTGGTGGCTCCCTGTCTATCGTGATCTCCGGTGGTGGAGTGGGGCTGCCGCTAAGGCAGGCTCCCTGCTTGCCCCGGAGCCATGCTGCTCCCGGAAGTGGCCAGCATGCCCCCACCTCCTTGAGAGGGTGGTAGGGGTCGGGGAACAGAGGAATCTGCACGCTGCTCGTGCTTGCAAGCACCACCCCCACAGATCCCATTGGCCGGGAACGGGGAACTGTGGCTAAAACGGTTTTCAATGCAAACCTTATGATCTCTCCAAGCTCAGATCAGAGTCTCTTCACAGCTACATGGAACCACATTTTCCTCCCCGCCCCAGGGGCTACAGGGGCACGTTGGCCCCTTCCGGGAGTGGTGTAGGGCTGGGGCCACCCGAGGTAAGTGCTGACTCCTTCTGCACCCCATACTCCCTCCTGCACCCCCAGTCCTGAGCCCCCTCCCAGAGCCAGCCCCTCATACCGCCTCCTGCATCCCATACCCTCTCCTACACCCCCTACCACCTGTGCCAGTCCTGACCCCCATTCCACAGCTTCCACCCCTCACCCCCTCCCAAACCCAAATCCCCTTCAATGTGAGAGTTGATGTGGTTCTCACATTGAAGACTTCTTGCCAAAGTGGCCCCCACTTCAAAAAGACTATACAGTACCCCTCTGCTCAGCATCTCCCAATGGCTACCTTAGGCAGCTCCCTGCCTAGTAGGCTCACTTTTGTGGGTCCCATTCTAAGGCACTTACATCTCCCCATAACTCAGGCTTTGTGGCTCAGGGTCATTCCCGTGATTTTCTAGGCAGCTGCGATTTAGATTCAGCGATATTCAGCATTGCAATACCTGAGTCCCTTCCTGGATCCCGCTCTTTGTCTCCAACTCAAAAGGAGAGAGCAAAATCTCCCAGCGTGCAGCAGCCTCATGAGGCAGGGGTGCCTGCCTGCTTTTCCTGAGCCCAGGACTCCCAAGGGAAGGGTGAGCTAGTGACGGGCACTGGAGTTAGGCTGGTTGTTTTGTGCTACATGATCTGAACTCTCTGGTGCTTTATTTGGTTAAGTGAAAGAGCAATAATGTGTTGGACGTGTGCAAAGAGTCTGTGTGTGTGTTCAATGCTTTCTGGTTTTCTGTTGAACTCCAAGCTCCCAGCGCTCGGAGCTATTCCCCGCGTTGACCTGGTTTACCAGGAGCACTGGGAGAGCTCTTTCCCCAGCGCTCCCGGGTGACCACACAGGCAGATCAAAGCACGGCCGTGGGAGCGGTCCCCAGGCAGTGCTTTGAACTGTCCAGTGTAGACAGAGCCAAATGCTTCACAACCACTGCGCGCCTCCAGAGAGAATTCAGCTGAAACCAGCGGGCTCTCACCTTGGTGTGGAGTTCTGGGAGATGGTGCGTTTCGGCATGCAGGAGTCTGGAGGGTCAGCTCTACTCCAGGGGGTTAGGCAGCGGGTTTCACAGCTCAGGTAGCAGGCTAGAGAGCCCCCCAAGAATGTGCCTAAGGACCCCACGATTGGAGCAGTGCATGGGCTCTGTTCTGGTCCTAGATGCTTGAATTATTTGGGGATATTGGGGATCAGAAGCTTGGGTTCCCCTTACTGCAGTCTGGGATGCACACACCAGTAAACAGAAACCTTCTCACTGCCCAGCATGCAAATACCCTTAACTCT
The DNA here is from genome assembly GCF_965140285.1 of Lepidochelys kempii. NCBI lineage: Eukaryota > Metazoa > Chordata > Testudines > Cheloniidae > Lepidochelys > Lepidochelys kempii. Next base: position 44,616,777 of record NC_136393.1, on the reverse strand, counting down.
GACCAGGTGGGTGCTGGTGAATATTTCTACATATCTGAAATATTAAAATCAGAAACATGAAGGGAGAGGTCTCCCCCTCGGGGTTTTCCCTTCGGCTGAAGGGGGCTCTTTCCTGGATGCTTCTCCCTGTTTCTGGATTAGGGAGAGTCTCTCCCTCCAGTGCTGCCACGTCCCACTCCCTTTGCCTTGGGGTGGGAAGGTTTCTATTAATGGTTCTTCCTGGGCTGGGGAGAGGCTGTCTGCTGTTCCACGTCTTCCACCATTCTCTGTGGGCAGGATGGAGCAGCTGGTTGCTTTAACCAGAGACACCTGTGGCCAGGAGCTGCCCCGACTCTGCTGCTGGGAATGTGGCAGCCCCGGCAGGGGGAGCGGGGAGATGGAGCAGGGGAGGAGGCAGAAAAGCAGCAAGATAAACCGGAGAACCCAAGGGGACTGTCTGTGACTCCATGTTCAGGCTGTTATGGTGCTTGAGAGGTTCACACTTGATACATGAAATCTAAATACAGAACTCACAACCAGTGTGGGGTTTGTGCCCTGATTTGTACCTGCCCTGAGATTGGTCCTCATGTTCCTGAGCAACTCTAGACAGCTGGACAGGGGGATTGAACGTGGGTCTCCCACATGCCAGCTCAGGGCTCTAATCCTGCGGGTAAAAGTTATAAGGCAGGTGAACCACCTCCCAGAACCACCTCGCTCCTCTCCCTGCCCCCTCCCCTCCCGCACTCACTGTGTGTGGAGAGTGACACATCGCAGTACACCCCAAACTCTCCTCCTAGGGCACAATATTCCCTGTGGGCGCTGGGGGACAGATTTCCTGCTTTCATATTTATAAAGCATCCCTACTCTGAACTGACCGAACACACACAGAGCTGAGCTTTTAACAATAATAAATAATAATAATTAATAATAAAAAGCACGCAGCCCCGGGCCGACCTGAGGTACAGCCATTACACTCCAGCAGCAGACCCCCATCAGACCCCACCCCTGCCTGGTGCACCCCAGAGGCCCCAAAACTGACCAATAATTATTACAGGATAGTCGGTTCCACTTCCCTACCCCCACCAGCCTGGTGGAGCCACCCCCCCCCCGCATCTCCAGCCCAGCTGTGCCAATCCCCCCAAACTCCCCCAAACCCTGCTGCAGCCTCCGCCTGTCCCTCCCCCACACAGCCTGTGTGTCCGCCCTCCCCTGCCCTCTCCCTGCTGCACTGCAACTTCTAAACAAAGGAAGTAATTTTTTCGGGCCCAGTATAAACTTGTAAGTTGGGCCCCCTCCCACACATGGTCAGGGGGTTGCAGCCTGGACTGGGCCCCCCCATGGTCTCCCAGCCACAGTAAAGTGTACCCTCCCCCCCCCGCCCCCAATGTGGGGGCCCTGAGTGCAATCTAAAGCTCTGAGAAACCAAAAGGCAAATAAGAGACTGCTACTATTTACTATTATTAAATCTCATGATTTCAGGGGCTGGCCTGACTAAAGATGTTTAAATGCCTGGGGTTGGCAGTGGTGTGCCAGTGAGAATTCAGACAGTAAATCTATCAGTTACCCAAGGGAAGCCCCCTAAATGGGTGTCATCATTGATCTAACACAGCAGAGTGAACAGAAAGGGAAATGGACCGAGAGGGCAAGCTATGGGAACGCACACGGAGCCGGGCTGTGGGCCCCAAGCAGGACATGAGCACAGTCCCCCCCAGTCCTGCCAAAGCAATTCCGGGCCCCGGGGCAGAACAGTCAAAGGGCCCCCGCTGGTGCCCGCATGCACAAGCCGCGCCCCCGTGGACTCCGTCCGCCGGACATTTGGGCGGTGCTGCGCCTGCGCTGGCTGGTGCCCAGCGAGCTGCCGGCTGCCCTGCGGGGGGCGCTCTTCCGGCACGGCCAGGGCTTCCGCATGCCCACCCGCCTGCCTTCGCCACCACCGCTGGAACCACCCCACGCACCGTAGGTGCTGGCTTTTGGTTTGGCCGGTGGGTGCCCCACTCTGGCTCCACCCCCTTCCCCAAGGCCAAGCCCTCACTGTGCCCCACTCCACCTCTTCCTGCCCCCGCTCTGCCCCCTCCCCCTACGTCCCCTCCCCTGAGTGCCTCCACCCACTGCTCACTCCTTTCTGCCACTCCTGCCTTAAGGGTGAGGTGTGTGTGTGTTTGGGGGTGGGGGGGGGCTCAGCCTCCCCCCCAAACTGACAATTTTCAGCATATTTATACACTTTGGTCATATTCTAGTTATTGAATGTGTGTCAATCATTAGTATCCTAACAATGCCATCATTATTAAAATAGTAATGAACGACAGCATTACATTCCCATGAATTACAGCATGTTAAAATCATTGTACTCAGCTACACGCTGTCTTCACTAACACCCCTGAGTAAAGACACTGTGTTCACTCTGTGCTTTACCCCGGCGTAGGGCTTGTTTGGGACCTGAGGGACACTGATGACCGTGGGAAGAAGGTGGATGGGAGGCACAAGCAGTGGGGAGTCTTTCCCCTCTCCCTTCTTCTTTTCTCCTCTCCCTTCCTATCGCTCACCCTGCCCCTTTCCCTCTCTCTTGTTTCTTCTCTAAGTCCTTGCTTCCCTTCCTGATGTTTCCCCCTTCTTGCTTCTCACCCTTGTCCTTTTTCTCATCTCTCTCTGCTCCCCATCTCCTGGTGGCTCTGTCTAGTGGGTAGGAAGGGTAGCCCAGTGGCTAAGACACAGGCTTGGGGCTCAGGTGTTCTGCGTTTGGTTCTCTGCTATGCCACTGACTCCCTGCTTAGTCTTGGGACAGTCACTTCACCTCTGGGTGTCCTAGATCCCATCTACCAAATGGGGCTAATGCTGACCCTGCCTCCTAGGCTGAATCCCTTCATGGCTGTGTGGTGATGGGGGAAATGGAGATACCAAGGTGAGTAGATTTGGGCTGAAATTCTCCACAGCCTGAGCGTGAGAGAGGGGTTCAAACCAGCTACGCAAACACGGGGGTCGGGGCTTCAGCCCCACATTTTCTGCCGGGGTCGTGGGCTTCTCTCCCTCCCAGTGCAGCTCCTGCTGATCTCCGGGGCTTCTCCTTCCTCTAATGTTCCACTGCACCCTTCCAGCGCGTGCGCCGAGGAGCCCTGCAGCCTGCTGGGGCGATTTCAAAGGGCCCAGGGCTCCCAGCCGCTGCCAGCACTACCAGGCACTGGCAACAGCCGCGACTGGAGGCCCCGGATGTCAGGGGGTGGGTTCCTGTTTGTGGGTTGCCAAGTAGAGACAGACACCCCTCAGCAGCCCAGATTTAGGCACCTATCTGTGAGATGGTTGTGGTTTAGGACACCCCTTCCCCCCTTGTCGGCATCTCCCATTGGTTAGCTTACATGGCTCCCCGCCTACTGAGCTGGCTTTTGTGAATAGCATGGAAAGGGGCCTGTGTTGCCCATGCATTATCTCGGGAGTTCAGGCCCCTGACTCAGCTCTGAGGGTCACAGTGCTGCTGTTCCTGTGATTGTCTCGCTGCCTAAAAGTTACTAACTGTGATGCTCAGCATTGCAACACCCGAGTCCCTTCATGGCTTGTCCCCTGTGCAACCAGCCACCTCTCTGCAGAGCGCAGCTGAGCAATTCCTGATTGACACGGGTGTGCACAGGACAGAGACCCAGCACAGGCTGGAGAGTGTCTCATCCCAGTAAAACCCAAAGTCTCTTCCTAGGGGCACAATATTCCCTGTGGGGGTTGCGGGGACACAACCAAGTTTGGAAGCAAATCCCATGACGCTGCCCCCAGCACCTGCAGGTGGGACATTAAAGTGGAAGAAACAAGAATTGTTTGTAATGGTTTATTTACAGTAAGTAGCTGCAAAATAGCAAAGTAAAAGGAGCAGAGAAGGAGCTTTAATGACCGCAGGAGCCTGCCCAGGAGATCCCCAGCTACTGAGAACAGTTTTCTTTAGGGCAATCATACACATTGTAAGGAGAGTGGGTTGGGGGGGGGGGGCAGAAATCCTGGATTTGTGCTGGAAATGGCCCAACTTGATTATCATACACATTGTAAGGAGAGTGATCACTTTAGATGAGCTATTACCAGCAGGAGAGTGAGGTGGGTGGAGGTATTTTTTCATGCTTTGTGTGTATAAAAATATCTTCTGTACTTTCCACAGTAGGAATCCGATGAAGTGAGCTGTAGCTCACGAAAGCTTATGCTCAAATAAATTGGTTAGTCTCTAAGGTGCCACAAGTACTCCTTTTCTTTTTGCGAATACAGAGTAACACGGCTGTTACTCTGAAACCCCTCTGCTGTGGGTCTCAGGGACACAGACGGAGCTGGGATCCCCCCACCTGGAGCCAGGGTCGGATTCTCTCCCCACGGACAGAGCCCGGCGGGAAAGTGAAGATCGGGGCCTCATCACCAGCATTGATAAATGTCACCTGCCCCCGGTCACAGTCCAGACAAACCCGGATCCCGCTGGGGGCCCGGCTCAGGGGCAGGAGGGTCACAGGAGAGGTGAGAGCCTGGAACTGATCCCTGCACTGCTCCACAGCCCAGATCCCCCCATAAGGGCTACGGCTGATCTCTCCCTTCCTCCCCACTGACTCTCTGGCCACCCCCACAGCCCAGTATCCCTCACCCCCCACCTCCACCTCCCAGCAATGTCTCCCCGAGGTGAATCCCTCACAGCCCAGCACACATTCCCAATAGTCAAATCTCTCAAGCTTGTTGGGCACATCCTCCTCTGTGTCTCCACATCTCACACTTTTCCCATCCTCAAACAGGACGAGTTTGGGATGAGCCATGTCTGGATCCAGAGTCACATTCGCTGGGGAGAGAGAATCAGAGTGTGAGGGGCAGAGCTCGGCTCTGGGGGATGGTTTGATGGCGTCAGTGACAGAATCTGCCCCAGCTGGGGAGTGACTCAGGGAATCTCCTTCCTCCAGGATTTACCCCTCAGCTCTGAATGGGGAGCAGCTCTGAGAGGTCAGCACAGTGCAGCGGAGAGTCACGCCCCTGGCAGAGGTGGACCAGCCATGCAGCCAAAGGGTCACTTGAGCCAGGTCTGGGACTCAGGCTCTTTCCTGTCCTGCTCCACATCTCTCCAGGGAGGGGACTAGAGACCGAGGTGTCATGGGGGGGCCCACAGAATGTTGAGAAACTGAGCTCCCTCTCCTGAGTGCTCACTGACACGCCTCACCTCTCCATGCAGTTTCCCATCTTAAACCCCACGTTCCCAGATGAGAGAGATCATTGCTATGGGGAGAGAGTAGATGCCTCCCATCCCTGCACCCTCAGCCTACGTGAGAGCAAGGGGAGTGCTGGGGGAGAAGGAGCAGCAGGGGAAGGAGGGAGAGCAAGCAGAGAGGTGAATGGAGACATGAAGGAAGGGATCCCAGAGGGGAGAGAAAACCATATTGGATGAGGAGGAGATGGGGCAGGAGAGGCCCAGGGCATCAGGAAGTGAAAGGTTAGAGAGAGTTTGCTGGGAGTGTGAAAACAGCAACTCACCAGCCTGTTCCCTCCAAGGAGCCACCATCACCAAACCTCCAGGCCCTTCCACCTGCCCCACTCCTACTGCCTCCCCACCAGCCCCATTCAGCTGACGGCCTGCTGCTCTCCCCACCCTCCTGTTCCTGCCAGGCACTGCCTGTCCTCCAGACCCTTCCACATGCTGCCCCATCCCTCAATCTCTGGGCCCTTCCCAATCCCGATGTGTCTCCCTCTTTGCACTCTCATGATTTCCCACTGTGCTCTCCCTGTACTCTAGCACAAGGGTTCTCATAACTGGGCATATTTTGTTTCCTCCCCTCCCCATTTTGTCACTTGAAATATCTTGTTTCTCTCTCTAATCTCTGAATTTTAGCATTTACACTTCATTTCCTCTCTTTCCAAACTCTGAATTTTTAATCCTCAGTTGCTGGGCATTTAAGAACAGACCCATAATTCAGTCTGCTCCTGTTCCACAGACCATGGCTCTGGCCCCCATGCAGGGAGGGGGATGTGAGCAAAAACAGCCCTGTTGAGCTGGCGGGTAGAAGGAGCTGTGTCTTTGGCCCCGTGATAGGGGCTAGGACATGTCAGTGGCTCTGCAGCCAGGCTGGGCAGTGAGCCCAGCAAGCTCTGTACGTCGCACTGCACATGAAGGCAGAGGAGGGACAGGAGGAGTAGACACAATAGTGTCTGGATTTACTGCTGTATGTCAGGCCATGGCTACACAACCTCCCTCCCCTCCCGACGTGCTGTGAAATGCAGGACGCTTGTGAGCTCTGCCCTGAGCAATGAACTCCCCTCCCACGGCCACCGTCAGGGGAAAGAAGCAAAACGTTCTAACATTTGGGACATTGATAGAATCTGAACTTCAGTTACCTTCTTGTACAGGTGGTGCAGAACTTCCCAGCCCTGAAAACACAGAATCAGAGATGAGTGCTCATCTGAACAAGCATATGAACAGAAATTAGTGTTGTATAGAGGGAGGCCACTCATCTGGGATTAAAATGGCCAGGCCTCTGTTTGAGAGGTTTGTCCGCTATCCAGCACAGGGTCTAAAATGGATCTGCTTTTGTCCAGTGTTGGATGGGGGACATCACTCCGCCCCCTCCATCTCTGAAAAATGGTGTCCCCCATGTGGCATAACCTCACATGCACCATCACGCCAATGAGGATGGGGTGACACGGGTGGGCCCAAACCAATCCCGACAGTCTGGAAATGTCCAGCGTTCTGGGAATGACTGAGTGGCCCCTTATGCGTATAAAATGTTACACTGGGAAAAAGCTAAGTTGTAGAGTTCATCATAAAGTAAACAATTCCCAAATACACGTGTGAGCAGTTCTCTGTCAGTGGCTACAATTTTAACAGACTCTTTTTTTCCTTAGCAGGATTTCTATCACTTTTATAATTATTAATAATCATAAATTAGACTTTCCCTTCTGACACTCTGAAGTGACACTGCAAGCCTGCTAACAAAGACCTGGTCCAGCTGCCATTCATGTGGCTGGCCAATCTCCCCTGGAATTCAATGGGAGTAGGCCTGAAGCATGAAGGGGAATTTTAAAAGGGATGGGAGCAGAGCTGCCAACAGAATTGAGGGATAGTTTCCGTCACCCAGCCCTTCAGTGCTGACTGGCCTGCCATCCAGGACTCTGGCGGTGATTTAAAGGGCCCGGAGCTCTGGCCACTGCCACGGTCCCTTAATAATCTCCAGCCCCCAGGGCAGTTGCCCCTTTTGTCTCCCCTTCGCCCCCGTCGGCAGCCCTGGATAGGAGAAAAAGGTTTTCTTTTGGCTCCTGTGAATATGATATAAAGGCTGGGGCATAGGAGAAGATTTGATATTTTCCCTTCCGAGTTGTCCACTGTAACAGGTTTTTGTCCCTGCAGACAGTCTACTGGGGTCAGGGGTCACCCTCCTTAACTAAAGATCGAGAATGAGCATGAGCTTGTTGGCTTGGAGTACAATTTTCAAAATCCCCAAAGTGCCAAGGCCCCATTTCCCAAAGGATCCTGGGAGTCTCAGTCCAGTCTTCTCTCCCCACCACCAAACTCATGTCCATGTTACCCTTCCCGAGCCTGTGGACCCTGATCTACTGCTCAGGCTTTTACCTCCTTCACTGACCCATCTGTCCCGTCCCAGCCTGTGCTGTATAGTTTAGGAGTTGGGTGTGTGGCCAGCACAGATGTCTCTTTTAGTCCACTGATTCTTAGCACAAGCAAAAGATAAAGAAAACCCTCTGGCAAGCATGTGGTTTGTGGTGCAAAAATGAGCAAAAGCAAATAACGTGTGTCCATTTCTTTGGCTCATATTCCTCTGCTCTCTTGTTAATTTCCAAAGCTGGATGGTTCATCTTCCTGTCTGACTCTGGCAAAGACCAGACTAACTCAGCAGACACATATTAACAGACACACACACCCCTCACTCACTCAGCCCTTGCCCAGCATGGGGCAGGAGCGGTGATTGGGGGCAGGGATGGCCTGTGCTGGTGGAGGGTCCCGCCGGGAAATGAAAGGGTCTGAGCGGGAAGGGCAGGGGAAGGGCAGCCTGCCCTGCCACTAGTGAAATGGGGGCACTAGGACCCTGCGGCAGCAGATGATGCAGGGAGGTAGCAAGGAGCTGCAGGGGAGAGACAGGGACACTCTGCTCTGGGGCCCAGGGAGGTGCAAGGGGGGCAACAAGGGGGGGCCGGGGGACACTCGCGGGAGGCATGGGGGGGGGAGGCAGGTGGGGCCGGGGGGGAGACCTGGCCCCGAACGTTGGTGGAGCCGGGCCCCCGGGCCCTCAATATTGCTGGAGCCATGAGCCCATATAACTCACCGCTGCGGCTTGCCAGTAGGGCCGTACCAGGGCGTATCGGCTTCCTTTCACCTCTGCTGTTATTACCTGTAAAGCTCCTTTCTCCACTCCCGCTACCCTGCTGTTCTCTGGCAACATATTGTGTCCCTGGGGTTGGCCCATTAGCCGGTGTCCCGTGTGTGTGTTTTATGATACAATCTCCAATTCCATGATCACACACTGTTTTTGCCACAGGACCCCTGCCTCATTCTTTCACTGCCCAGGATGGATGCACAAGGGGTGAGAATTAAGGGCGTACAGGGCAGCATAAAACTGGCATTTCCTAACTACCAAGTGTTTTACATTTCAACCTAAATCATCTTCTGTTCAGGGGGGTTGTGCAATATTCTGTACTTGTATCATGTCCCTTCTTGTGCCTCTCTTTTAAAGGTAAAAATCCCCTGTTTTCTCAATCTCTCCTTGTGCTGATTCTCATTGCCTTTCTCTGAGCCCCCTTTTCTTCTTCGGTACCCTTTCTGAGGTGGGGTGAGAAGTACCCAACACAGTACTCCCGATGAGGGCAAAACACTGATTTCTATAACGGCTGTATAATATCTCCATGTTGTTCACCATCCCCCTTTTATGGATTCTCAGATTTTGTTTGACCTTTTCCCCAGAGCTGCGCAGTGAGCAGAGGGTTTTGTCAAGCTGGCCACAGTGAATTCCAGGTTGCATGACTGAGGCCTTGGCTACACCTGCACGTTATAGCGCAATAGAGCCGCCCAGAGCGCTCTCCCTCACTCCCCGTCCACACTGGCAAGGCACGAAGAGCGCTCCGACTCCCTGGCTAGAGCGCGGCTGGTCCTCCACCTCCCCGGCAGGGATAAGGTTTGCTGCGTATTGGGTGAGACTCTGCAGCGTCAGTGTGGACGAGGAGTAACATTACAGCGCTCTGATTGCCCTCCGGAAACGTCCCATCATCCCATTAACTGAAGTGACCGCTCTTGTCTTTGTTGAGAACTCCAGCTGGAATGCGGAAGTGGCCCTTTCGAAGCTCCATTTCGGAGCCGGCTGATTATCAGCTCGGAGAAAAAAAACAAACAGCTGCTCTTTGCTTTGAGTAACTGGAGAGAGAGGCGGGGTCTGAACTTACAGACAGCGTGCTGACACACTCTCAGCACCCCAAAACCCACTCTCTCTCCCCCCACATACACACAACACACTCCACCCCACCCCACGCCCATTTGAAAAGCACGCTGCAGCCACTTGAATGCTGGGATAACTGCCCATAATGCACCGCTCCCGATGCCGCCGCCAATGTGGCCACGCCCCTGCGCTGTCAGCTCTCAGTGTGGACAGACTGCGGCGCTTCCCCTACTGCGCTCTCCGAAGGCTGGTTTAACCCAAAACGCTCTACAGCTGCCAGTGTAGCCAAGCCCTGAGCTGCTGATGCACTTATTTTCAAACCCTGTAATGTGAATGAGTCGCTCAATTTTTTCCCTCCATGATATGTTCATTTATCACCAGGGCACTTCATATCCCACCAGGTTTCCCTTTCACACAGCTTGGCAGGAGAGAGGTCCCTCCGAACCACCTCACAGCCTTCACTGGACTTGACTAGCCAACCTCAGCTGTGGCCCCTGGAAGAAGAATCATTCCTCACAGGGCCACTCCCGAAATCCCCTGTGCATCCCTCTATTCCTCTCCCACTCCCTAACCTCACCCCTCCCCAGACCACTCCTCTCCTGCCGCATCTTCCCCAAGGAATTCCAGAGCGCACACTGGCTCTCTCTGTGCCCTTACTGGCTTCTCATGCAGCTTGGATCCTGCCGTGTGTCTGGGGGGTTGCAGTCAGTGTGTGATGGGGTCTCGGTATCTCTGTGTGTGACCTATGGGGGTCTGTGTGCAGTGAATGTGCTAAGCCCTGCTGGCTGCCATGTACCTGTGCCACGGCTAGAGCAGCAGCAGCAGCTGTCTGGGCACATGCAACCCTGTTAGGGCTTCTGAAAATTGAAATGAGCAGCCTAGACATTAACCTGGCCCCGGCTAAGCCCTTTTTCCACCCCTCCCGCCCTGAGCCTCCAGCCCCATCAGGGACTCTAACAGCATCTCGCTGAGAATCCTCTGAGCTTCCAGTGGGCACAAAAGAGCTCCTTAGGCGCCCAAAATCACAACGTTGGCCACACAAATCTTTGAGTCTTTTCACCTTAGTACAGAGCCATCCCTGCCCCAAAGAGCTAGTGTAAAATATTAACTGTATGACAAAAGGGGACTGGAAGTCTCAGGGCAGGGAAGCTTTGGATATCGATGCAATAGGAGCTGTAGTTACCTGGGCAGACGATGTTTCTTCTCCAGTCTGAAACCAAACACAGAGAGAGGGATGAGAACTCAGCTGAGCGAATGCAGGAACACCAGGGCTCTGGGATGAAGAGCAGCTGGCTTAAGCTGAACCCGGGCAAGAGCAAAGTGAATGAGAAGAAAGGACACATTTTGAAGAACGAGATGAGACTCTGCCCTTCATTTCATTGAATCTGTACAGCCCCCATTCACCAAAGTCGAGGTGCAAAGACTAGGTGACCAGGTAGCATCAGTGTCTAAACATCCCAGCTCACTAGGCCCAGGTCTACACTGTGGTGGGAAGGGGGGGAGATTGACCTAAGATGCACAACTTCAGCTACAGGAATAGCGTAGCTGAAGTTGATGTATTCAGGTCGACTTACTTCGGCGTCCTCACGGTGGCGAGTCGATCGCTGCTGCTCCCCCATCGACTCCGCTTGCGCCTCTCGCAGCAGTGGAGAACTGGAGTTGACGGGAGAGCGCTCGGGGATCAATGTATCGTGTCTACACTAGATGGGATAAAGTGACCCCCCGATATATCAATCGCTACCCACCAATCTGCCCTAGGAAACTCTGCCTCTTCCTGGGAGCAAGAATCTGGCCAGTGATCCCTGCCTCTGCCACCGCCAGGCCGGGTTACTGTCGATCACTGAATCCACAGCTGAGTGTGAAGGCTCCAGCTGGTACCGAATGCAGCTGCCGGCCTTCTCCAGGGCTTAGGCCACAGTGAACCCATCAGGCCCATGTTCCAGTCCCTTCACTGGCTCCCAGTCCCCTTCTGATGCCAGTCTAAGGCCTTGGTTTTAATCTGCAAATCAATTAAAGAATCCAGCCCCAGTGGAGGCTGTTTGTGAGCCATCCAGGTAGGAGGCTACAGAGGCCCCTGCTCCGCCCCCACCCCACCTCATTCCACCCCCTTCCTGAAGTCCCCAGCCCCACCCTGCCTCTTCCCCTCCTCCCTCCAAAGCATGTCACATCCCCGCTCCTCCCCTTCCTTCCCAAAGCATCCTGAGTGCCGTGAAACAGCTGTTTTGCGGCAGGTAGGAGGCACTGGGAGGGAAGGGGAAGAGTTGGTCAGCGAGGCCGCCACTGGGCACTGGGGGGAGGGGGGAGCTTGGCTGTGGGTGGGTGCAGAGCACCCGCTAATTTTTCCTTGTGGGTGCTCCAGGGCTGTCGGCACCTATGGCCAGTGGTGACAGCGAGAGCAGCAGCAGCAAGCCAGTTGCAGAGGTGCAGGCAGCAGCAGACACCTTGCTCAATGTCCCCCCCAGCACCACACACACACACACACACACACAGATGCCTTTCAGAGGTGGGAGGTGAATCCATGTGAGGGCACCTCTGAACTCTGGGTCTTGGCTGATTAAGAACAACCATCTGTGAGTGGGCTGCAGCGGCAGGAGAGGGGAGTGGTGTGTTACAGGTCATTCGCTCATTGGATTTTCACACGGCAAGGTAGGAAACTGAGGCAAAGGACACTGACCAATGTATTGTGCCCAGCGGTGTTTGCTTAGGGTCACATGCTTTTGAATCATGGCTGTGGTGTTTCCCCAAAACAATGCTGGGTTCCCTTTGCCTTGTAATAAAAGTTTTCTTTTGTTATACTCAGGGCGGGTGAGTGGGAAGTTTTGTCTCTTATCCTGTATCTACACTAGCATGTCCCTGACTGACAAAAGTTTCACCGACAAAAGCACCGGTGTGGACAGTGCTATGTGGGCGGGAGACACTCTCCCACCGACATAGCTACTGCCGCTCGTTGGGGGTGATTAAATTATGCTGGTGGGAGGTCAGCATAGAGCGGCTACACGGGAGAGCCCATTGCAGGGCAGCTGCAGGGGTACGGCTGTGCCGCTATAAGCCTTAAAGGGGCCATTATAGAGGCTCAGGAGTGAAATTTGCCCAGATTATTGGGTGGGGTCTTAAGGTTTTTCTGCTTTGTATTGCTAAGAGGAACCCTTCACACTGCACCCAGTCCTTGGTGCTGCCGACTCCACCTGGCAGAAGGGTGAGAGATTGATAGATCCAGAGATAGTTTCAATAGCACGGAAAAGGCTGCATTCGAGTAATAGAAACACTTACCAAGTTCACGTTGAAGATCATCTAGGACACGGAGCACCTGCGAAGCCCCATAGAGTGTGGCTACAAAGCAGCTGAATACCCCCAACTGACCCATGGCAGCTAACTAGGCTCACAAGACATGGGCTGGGGGCCTGGAAAATTGGGGTGTGGACATTTGGGCTCATTTTGTGTATACACTAGAGTAAAGTATCAAAAAATAACTCATTATCTGCATGGATTTATAGTTCTGAAAGTTTTGAATTCCCTAGGGAATTAGGGCCAGATTTTTAAAGGTATTTAGGTTCCTAACTCCCACTGATTTCAATTGGCATTAGGTGTCCAAATACCTTTAAAAAGCTACCCTTAGAGCCCATTCCCGCTGCCTTGCATATTACATGTTCCCATTCACTTTGCTGGGAGCGTTAGATGTGCACGGAATGTAATATTGGGCCCTAAAATTATCAACATTATTCTTCTAGTGATGTAACTTGTGCATTTAGTGTTGGATCCTACACTCGTTGAAATCAAAGGCACAGCTCTAAGTGATGTTAGTGGTGCAGCATCAGGGCATTCATGTTTTTCTCCTTTAAAAAATAAAACACGAATAAACAAATTAGTACAAAGTTTTCCTTGTTGGAGAAAAGGGCACAACACTTACTGATTTTTGTATCACGTTTCCCTAAAAAACAGAAATAAATATAAATTATTGTTAGGAGCATTTTTCTCATGGATATACGGTTGTCTGAGTTTTGTGAAAGTTGAACATCGTGCCTCACTTTTCATATTACCACTTGGGGTGAAATTGATCAGGGTTAATCTCATCCCAATTTCCTTTTAACATTAAATGAAAAAATGAACAACTCCTCCTCCAATATAATTACACACAAGATCCACATTGGACCAAATTATTTACTTGTCAGATGAGGCAAGAGGACATTTGAGGGCACAGAGTCCTCCTGGTCCCCCATGTCATGGTGCCTCCAGCACCATGTGGATTTCACCCTCAGAGAAGATACATTTCAAAGAACATTTTCTTTCTGGTTTTCTCTTACCCACATACTGAATAATTATCAAAATATTATCCCTGATATTTCATGTGATTTTCAAATTGATTTCTCTTTAATAATTATCATCATAAATAATAAACAGCAAACTACTTAATGGAAAAGGTTCTATGTGGAGAAAAATTGAACTTACTGATTTCTCCAAGATGTTTCCCTGAAGAAATGAAATAAAGCAAACAGATTTAAATACAAGTTATTTAAGAAGATTTCCAGTTAATGGGGATTTCAAGGAGTGTTTTGATGATATGAACGCCTGGCCCCTAAATACCAAACATTTCATTCATGTTTTACTAACCATGTGGCCACACTAGAGTTCAGTGTCCAACAGTAACTGACTATTTTCAAGGATTTACAATTCTGAAAGTTTTGAATTTCTTATGGAATTAGGGTCTGATTTTTCAAGGCATTGAGGAGCCTATCTCTCATTGATTTCAGTGAGAGTTAACTGACCAAATACCTTTAAAAATCTAGCCATTAGAGCCCAATCCTGCTTCCTTGTATTCTCTCTCACATTCCCATTGACTGTGCTGGGAGCTCTGGGGTTGCGGACTGGAATTTCTGGCCCTCAAATTATCACCATTATTTTTTAACGATATGACTTGTGCTTTCAGTGCTTAATCCTCCACTCATTGAAGTCAATGGCAAAGATCTAACTGATGTTAGTGACGCAGTATCTGGGCTTTCATCTTTTTCTGGTTAAAAAAACTCCACCCCAAAAATTCACAGATAAACAAAGAAATACCCTTATGAAGAGACAAATTTGGACAAAAGTTTTACTTGTTGGAGGAAAGAGCACAACATTTACAGATTTCTACACCCCGTTCCATTAAAAATAAACAGAAATAAATATAAATTATTAGGAGCATTTTTGCCTTGGTTATACAGTTGTCTGCATTTCGTGAAAGTTGCACAGTGATTATACAATTCATGAGCCTTTGAGGGGTTTCATGTTCTCTACACCAGGAGAAAAAGGTTTCCCTTCTCCATCTCTGACTTCTTGTTTCTCACCATAGTCAGAACTCAGGTTAAGGCTCGGAGCTCATGTCTATTCAGAACCCTCTTTTCTACTGTGTATATTTTTTTAATATTATCTATTGGGATGAAATTTGCCAGGCTTTGTCTCATTCCAATTTCTTTTTAACAGTAAATGAAATCACAGACAACTGCTCCCAAAATAAAACAACACACAATCTTTATGGGGACCCAACTCTGTACAAAATATTTACTTATTAGAGGAGGGAAAAAGACATTAACTAATTCCCAAAGTCCATGGGGATTGAGGAGGAATAACTGCACAGTTGGGTGGAAAGTGGGCAGAAAAGAGTGAGGAGTGGAGAAGGTTTTGGATCAATCTTCCCCAAGTGCTCCATTCAGCTTAACTGAGGCAGTTCTGGGGGAGAAATATTCTGTGCCTGTAAAGGGCTGATGAAGATCACTGCCCCCTAGAGCAAATGGGAATCTTAGTAACATTTTCTTCCCTGTGCTGCTGAGGGAAGCACAGGGTAGGTCCGTGCTTCCCCTGCTTGGCCCAGTGTAAAATTTCATTCTTCCCTTTTTCCATTTATTAGAAGAAAATTTCTTGTTAATTTCACTAAATTACCTGTGACATTTACCTTTTATTTTAAATAGATAAACAGTGAGGCCAATGAAACCAAACAAAACCAGGAGAATCACACTCAGAGCCACCATCCATGGATTCACCCTCGGGAAAAAGGAATCTGAAAAATACACCCCACCAGGATTTGCATTAGTTTGGAAGCAGGGACAAAACTAATGTTTTTCCTATTGCACGTAAATACATAAATAGTTCCCAGCAGGACGTATGTGAGATAAGAGTGAAAACATGACCCCCCAATGCTGCATAAAAGACCAAGACCTGATTTTAAAAATTACTCCAACCAACACAGCTTTAGCACTGATTAACCAGTGAATGAACAGGCCTGGTTTGATTCATGCTTTTCAGAGCTTTATTGAGTTCAGGGGCAAATTCTCTTCTCACAAAACCGCATTGACTTCAGTGGAATTATGCCAGCAAACAATTTGGTCCTCACTGTTCAGCAACATTCAGAAATTGCAGAAGTCATTAGAATATTTTGGTGCGTCACTAATCATTTCCCCAATTATTTCGATGAATCATAATTGCAATTAAACCAAACATTAAGTGCTACAAATTGATTCATCTTCTTTTGCTGTTCTTGTGTTTACAGCATTTACATCATCTAGCCAGGGTGGGCATTTCAAACATGCCTAAGGCCTTCTCCACACAGGGTTTGTGCACTGGTTTCGTGAAATTGGTATAACTCATTCAGTCATTCTTACATTGGTTCCACAGCTGAACATGTAAGAGGATTGCCCCAATTTAACTAAACTGATTTACAATTTAAGGTTTTGTCAATCAGCTTAATAGTGTCCTTTATCCATTTAGTATAAATCAGTAAGGAACTGACTTACGCTAAATATGTAGGACATTCAATCTGAAATAAGAGCATTCAAACAAGGGGTTTCATCAATAACTCAGGAGATAATCAGGGCAGCTTTTGTGTGTAGACAAAGGCAAAGTGAGTTATGAGCACAAGTCCTATTGAATGTCAACAGAAACAAGCCCACATCATTTGGTGGCATTTCACTTATAGAAAAGGTAGCAAACAAACCATAGTATAAAAATTGCTACATTCAAAAAAATCACTGAGGGGAAGTTAAGTTTTTAGGAACAAACTCTTTCAAGGTTTGGTGAATATTTCTTCTAAAAAATCAGTCTCTCTCTCTTTTTTTTTAAAGAAAGAGTTTCAGGAGTATCAGAGTTAAGATTAAATTTACATGAAATCCAAAACTCTGATAACTCTGAATGTGCAAAATTAAGGCAATCAGATTGCCCGAGTTGTGACCCTGTTAAGGTTCCCGTTTCTGAACTTCTTTGTTTTTAGGTAGGTTGTAAAATATGCACCACACATGCTTCAGTTCTTTGTTTCCTATGGTTTGTTTTGTTTCTGATGGAGGTGATTTCAGTGTGTGGGTTTAGCTGGTAACTGACCTGCTATATAAACCGTTGATTCCTTTTCTTGATTGAGAACGGTGTTCCTGATCAAACAGGACAGGTTCTGGTTTGAACGTTCTTTTATAATAATAGAATTTTCTGTTTCAAAAAGGGATTTTGCTTCAGAAAGTGATGGTAATTCTTGCCCACTGAGATCTCGCCATAGAACCTTGGGCTCTGGATACCAACCAGCTGATTGACAAACCATCCGGATCCCTCCATCCTGGTGACTCTCCACAGAGATGAGAGGATTGGAGCCCAAACCTAGAGGAAAATTACATAAATGTGTGATAAACCAATGGGGTAACTTGAAAGTTAAAAGGATGAGTGATACATTGTGGATCTATTACTCCCACTCGAGATCACTTGCTCATACAGAAGGGATAAATGAACACTGGAATTTCAGAATTCCCAATATGCATGGACACAGGAAAACATGTGAACAAATATTTAAAATAATTTCACTGAATAAGTGCGAGATATTGTCCTCTCCACCCAAGAGCAAGGGAGCATTGAACACCTTTGGAAATCTGGCCACTTCATTTAAATACCTAATGGGATATGAATTTTTCAAAAAGACATTTTTTAGTATATTGGATAAACATTTTGTTTGTTCTCTTTTAAAATAAATAAATAAATCTAACTGGCTCCATGGTTCCTGTGTCAGAGCAGCAGGGGACAAACGCTCAGCCTCATCTGCTAGCGGTAAATACATAACTTCTTCCTCCCCCCCCACCCCACCTTTATGAGGCCTCAGCCAATGAGAAAGCTGCAACTGATTTTGACTACACCCCTAAATAACCACCACTAGTGACCATGTCAGAAGGCCGAATTGCCGCCGCCAGGGGAACAGCGCCGCCCCTTTCTAACAGCCGCCCCAGGCACCTGCCTGGAACCCTGGTGCCTGGAGCCGGCCCTGCCCTTACCCCGCCGCTCAGAGCAGCGTGTCTGGGAATCGCGCGGCCCGATTGGAGCGCGCCGCCCCGCCCCCCAGAGCTGCCTGCGTGGCGGCGTGGCTCCAGGGGAGGGGGGAGGACAGCAGGGGAGGGGCTAGCCTCCCCAGCTGGGAGCTCAGGGGCTGGGCAGGACGGGCCTGCAGGCCGGATGTGGCCCGTGGGCCGTAGTTTGCCCACCCCTGGTGTAGACACTACTTACACCAAGGGCAGGACTTCTCCTGGTGTCCCAGGTAATACCCCTCTCTGAGAGGCAGGAGCTAGGTTGACAGAAGAATTCTTCTGTTGACCCAGCCCTACCTGCATGGGGACTTACATCAGCTTAGTTTTGTCGCTCATGGGGCGTGTATTTTTCAAATCCCTGAGCGACATAGTTAAGCTGACCTACTTTTCTAGTGTAAACCACGCATATATTTGCCTAGAAAAGTCTTTTCCCTCCTTTCTCTCCCTCCTTTTGAAGTCAATCAAGAACATCTTTTGGGCAAGGAAGTCTCTTGACCATTCTGAAAATGTCTTTAATAAAATGTTGGGAAAGTTTTCAGCATATTTTCCAAAGTGTCTGAATGTGGTCGTGTGCTGAAATCTAGTCACACTGTGTTACTCAGAAATAATTCAGAAGTTGCTAGTCACAGTTGTTGCAGTAGAAAAGAACAAAAACTGCAGCCCAGGCTGAGATAATACAGACAAGAGCTGATGACCTGCTACCTTCAGTTCCAATATGGCTTCTTCATCAAAAGGACCATCTTGAACAAAACAGTTGTATTGTCCTTCATCTGAGCTTCTGATATTAACAATCTGCAAGGAAACATTCCCATCCGTGATGCCAGTTTTCAAAAGCTCCGTCCTTCCACGATATTCTGGCATCTGCTGCCCATATTGATCCTTCCCATACTGATACAGGTGCACAACTGAAGTGAACTTAGATCGGAACCATCTCACCTCCATGTTCTCAGCGCTCATCCTGGGGGTCAGGTGACAGGGTAACACAATGGTCTCACCCACAATGGCAGTGACAGGGTGACCAGGTCACGCTGAATTGGGCTGTGAAATACACCAAAGCAAAAAGAGAACAAGCTTAGACGGGGAAAAAAATATATTCATGACTGATTCAATAGGTTTAAACTTTCCAAAATTCAGCGTGAGGCAGACACCTGGCATGCAGATTTTCAACCTGAATATTTGAAATTTGACAAAGTTACAAGCAAGCGAAAAAGGCATTTATAGTAGAAAGTGGCAGGCCAGCTCAGGTATGGGTGTCAGTGACAACTCCCTTTATATTAATTTGATATGCCATAGAGCCATTTTAGTGCCCTATGAACAGGCAGGGTGACCAGAGTATATACACTGTGTACCTGAGCTCTGTGATCTCTTCCGGCTTTCACTTTATTTCTGATGTAATTCTCATTGTTGGTTTTAATATGAGAAGGATGAAAAGATGAAAACCTGACTCCACTGAAGTCAATAGAGATCTCTTCGGATATCACCCTTGTGTTTTAGGATCCAGCCTCTTTGGACATCACCTCTCACCTTCTATGACACAATTTTCCTCCTCTGCCCCCCTCCTGCTGATTTTAGTGGGCCTGAGTCATGGCTGGGACATTTTCAGTAAAGAGTCTCCAACTCTGGGACTCGGTTTTTGCCTTGGCCTCACTGAGCCAAAATCTCTTCAGCTTCAGGCCAGGCTCCCTTGGTGTTTGAGAAAGGATTGGGTCACAGAGGATGCAAGCATGTAAAGTAGGATGTTCAGTGTGACCCAAGGTGCCTAGGGCAGCCCACACTGGAAATGCCAAGGGCAGGGCAGGCTGCAAAACGGAGAGCAGATTCTCCCCAAAAGCAGTGGTTTACATTATAATTAGATTCACCAACCAGTCAAAAAACACTGTTCCTGATCCCCCACACTGGTTATCAAGAAGCTAAAAAAAAAAAATCACAGCCCCCTTTACTGCATTCCAGTCTCTGGCTCCCAATCAGTGAACAGGTTCAGTACAGTGAGAAGTTACTTAAAACTCTGTTCACTTTACAAAATGTTCTTCTGATTCCCGCAAAAGACCAGCCACCTTACCAGATCAATACTCGTTTGAATCTTACCCAAAAGACCACGCTGCCAGCCAATAAAAGGGGGCTTTTTCTGCGGAAAAGGACCTAGGGGTGACAGTGGACGAGAAGCTGGATATGAGTCAGCAGTGTGCCCTTGTTGCCAAGAAGGCCAATGGCATTTTGGGATGTATAAGTAGGGGCATAGCGAGCAGATCGAGGGACGTGATCGTTCCCCTCTATTCGACATTGGTGAGGCCTCATCTGGAGTACTGTGTCCAGTTTTGGGCCCCACACTACAAGAAGAATGTGGATAAATTGGAGAGAGTCCAGCGAAGGGCAACAAAAATTATTAGGGGTCTAGAACACATGACTTATGAGGAGAGGCTGAGGGAGCTGGGATTGTTTAGCCTGCAGAAGAGAAGAATGAGGGGGGATTTGATAGCTGCTTTCAACTACCTGAAAGGGGGTTCCAAAGAGGATGGGTCTAGACTGTTCTCAATGGTAGCAGATGAGAGAACGAGGAGTAATGGTCTCAAGTTGCAGTGGGGGAGGTTTAGATTGGATATTAGGAAAAACTTTTTCACTAAGAGGGTGGTGAAACACTGGAATGCGTTACCTAGGGAGGTGGTAGAATCTCCTTCCTTAGAGGTTTTTAAGGTCAGGCTTGACAAAGCCCTGGCTGGGATGATTTAACTGGGAATTGGTCCTGCTTCGAGCAGGGGGTTGGACTAGATGACCTTCTGGGGTCCCTTCTGTGACGAAGTGGGACTCTTCTTAATGTTTCCTCTGAATAGTATGGGGGTGCCTCAGTTTCCCCTAGGCAGTTCTTAAGTATCTAGGGGGTGGGGTAAGGGTGTATGATCATTGCAGAGCCCTAGAGGGCCGGTGTGTGCAGGAGTCTGGACAGAGAGAATGGCCGACACCCTGTTTCCTGGCAACTGATGGCCTGGGCCCTTCCCCCCTGCGAGGTGAGAGCTAAAGGGTTGGAGAACAAAGGAATCAGGTGACCACCTGGCCCGGGAAAGGAACAAAGCCCAGAGGAGGAGGGGCTGGGGGGAGTTTCAGTTTGGGGCTGGCTGGGACATGGAGTGAAGTGCAGACGTGGTTGTCTGGCTCCCTGCCCTCCAAAATGGACCCAGCTGAGGGGTCCCGTTCTCTGCACCTGCAAGCTCTGTTTTAGACCATGTTCCTGTCGTCTAATAAACCTTCTGTTTTACTGGCTGGCTGAGAGTCCCGTCTGACTGCGGAGTTGGGGTGCAGGACCCTCTGGCTTCCCCAGGAGCCCCGCCTGAGTGGACTCGCTGGGGGAAGCGCACGGAGGGGCAGAGGATGCTGAATGCTCCGAGGTCAGACCCAGGAAGGTGGAAGCTGTGTGAGCTGTGTGTCCTGAAGACAGGCTGCTCACAGAAAGGCGACTACCCCAGAGTCCTGACTGGCTTCATGGGGAGCAGTTCCAGAGCATCGCCCAGGGACTCCGTGACACCTTCCAACCCTGATATTCTATGATTCTATGATTCTATGAATCCTTTAGTATCTAAAATTAAAGTTTTTATTAGAAAAGAAAAGAAACGAAAAAGAAGAGAGTTGTTAAATGGTGAAAGCAATCAGATACATACATACATACTCCACATATAAGGTTTTTAGCAACACTGGTGAGTTCGCTAGCTTGTAAAGTCCCTCTGGAACACATCCACACCTTGGATGGGTCTATCAGTCCTTTGTTCAAAGCATCCGTTTGTAGAGAATTTACTCCAGAGGTGAGAAGCAGTATTGAAGACAAAATGGGGAAGATATAGCTGCCTTTTTATATCCTTTGCCATGTGACTTGTACATCCATTGTCCCAAACACAAGCTCCCAGCACATGGGCATGGAAAGGTATTTGGAGTCCCCTGTCCACAGGCATGTCCCTACATGTCCTGCTGACTCATAGGCAGAGCCCCTGGCTTCTCTCAATGGTTCATTGTACAGCTTATTGCCCTTGATGGGCCACCAAGCAGGCTGGATAGTGCTGATGCTGGTCTGCCTGGGAGTGTCACCCAGATGCACAGCACAATTTTGAGACACAAATATACCACACATATCTATAGCTTATGATACAAAGATGATACACACCTGTAAACATGATGATCATATTTAGCAAATTATAACATTGCTACTGATGCCTTACATGGCATATCTTGTATATGATTTATTGTGATTTTGTAATATTGGTGTCAATGATATTTTAAAATGGTCACCCATATTCCATACCACATCACACTCAGATACTGTTGGAACCCGACTAAAGGAGTTCTTTGAGTGAAAGCAGGAGCCTGGTGAAACTGGGCATAATATGCATATGATCTCCAGGAGAGAATGAGCAAAGTGGCAAGAACCTTGACGAGTTCCAGACCCAGATATGGTTCTGAAAGAGCAATTGGTGCTGGGGCTCCGGGATGATTCCCTCCGCCGTGAAATGAAAAGGAGGTTTAAGGAAGAGCCTGGTAAGAAGTTCCATGAACTCATGCCAAACCCCTGTACAAGAAGTGAATGCAACTAATGGGGAAAAGGTCCTGCCCCAAAACACAATTAACATTGGGAAGTTTAAGTGAAGATGTAGAAAAACTAGCGGTCCAACAGGAGGAGATGCTGCAAGTGATGACCGAGTTGATGAAAGAAAAAAATCCCATTAGTATGCCAAAGTATCCAAGGACATCGGGATCCCGAGATCCCCACTGAAGGATGAGCTGGGAAGGTACAACTGTTACACTTGTGAAAGGCCAGGGCATACTAGCCAAGAATGTCCACTGAGAAGGAGAGCAGAGTCCCAGCCACTCAAAACCAATGGGGCACCAGGAGTGAGTGGTCCATCTACAGTAGAAGGCCAAGCAGTGGCAGAAGGATTCCTAGGCCTGTCCTTGTGGAAAATCACTCTGCATGCAGTGTTGAGAGGAATGTGGGCAGTGCCAGCATATCTAGCAACTTCTGTAAGCGAGCATTTGGAGACTGTCTAACTGCTGAAGTATGTATAGTAGGAGTGAAGACCAGATGTTTGTTAGATGCTGGCTCAGAAGTCACCACCATTACTGAGTCACATTTTCAAAAATATTTGAAGGACAAAGCTGACCATGCACAGCACACAGTTTGTATGTCTAACAGCAGTTAATGGAGTGGCAATCCCAGTGGTGGGGTGCCTCGAAGCAGACAGAGTACATGGGCCAGACACTGCCAGGGAAATTCATCTTCATCCTGAAAGACAAAGCCTCTGAAGAGAGCCATATGGAAGAAGGAGTCCCAGGGATTCTAGGAATGAACATTAGTAAGCTGAAGGAGCTGCTCTTGCCAGGAGAAGGAACCAGGAGGATGAACCGTCATGAGCACTCTACGAAGAATGCTGTTCTGAGTAGACTACTGGCTCCAGTGGAGAGGCAGAATCGTTCCCTGATCCCCACAATGAAGATTGGAAATGTTAAAGTGGGCAGAAAAGGGAAGACCACTATTCCCTCCTTGGAGATGGAAGATCCTTGATGAATGCTGCTGGGTTCAACAAATATCGAGTGCTGGTAGAGCCTACATCTGGGTCATGCCTACCTCATGGAGTCCAGTCAGCTAATGTTCTGACTAGTGCCATCAAAGGAAGAGTACCAGTGAGTCTTCTAAACTCAAGCGTGAAGGCTCTGGAGTTGAATCCTCGGAACGGAACAGCAGAGGTACACCAGCCTGAGGAGCTGATCCCTCAGGTGAAGGCAACATTTGAGAAGAATAAAAATGAGCTGCAGGTGACAAGGAGGGAGAAAGGAGAACAAGTTACCCTTCGTCAAGAAAGATGTGGTGGGAGACTGCCAGTTCCAGTTCAAGCAGCGCTCAAGGAGCTGGTTCCTGCACAAGTGGCTAACTTAAGGGCGTTGCCAGAGAAGCATCAAGAACTCTTTTCTAAGGCTGAGGTGACCAATTTCCATGACTGGGTCAAAGGTGTCCATGACAGCCCAAAGACAGCTGGCGAAGCTGCTCTCAGCACAACTAAAGACACAGCCCAAAGTAGGAAAAGGACTTATGATTGCAAGTACAATGGAGCTCTCATCAGACCTAGTGACTGTGCACCAGTTCATAACCATAGATACCGAGGGCTTAATAAAATACAGAAGTGGGAGTCGAATCCCCACATTGTAGTCGCTCAGAACAATCCTGAGCTGCCAGTTGACGCCATCCGGCCTGAATGAGGAGGTCCTGAAAGTGTAGTGCATAGGGACCAGCTAGAACATTGCCTTCTTAGTCCAGTCGGGGACCACAGGAAGCATAGATCAGTGTGCCCTGAGGAGACTGAAATCAGTTGGGGGATGGTTCTAGTCCCACAAACTGAATATCGAGGCAAACCCAAACCCTAACGAGAATGGCCAGATCCCTCAAATTGACCTGGTGTTACCAGGGACAGAGAAATAGAAATTGTCGGTAATGAACCATCAGTCTGAAGAAGGTCCCAGAGAACTACTAAGGGTGTACTGCCTGTTAAATTTAGAGATAATTCTGTTATTGGTTCTATGTAGTGTTTTAATGAAAATTATCCTGTATAGTAGGAAGAAGTAGACATCGAATGTTAAATATGTTGAATGTTCTTTTGTTAATTTTGTATATGACATGATGCTGGTATACAGTACGTTGCAAACATGGGGCCTTGATGTACCGGTGTGAATATTGTGGCTGTAGTGGCAGAATTTTAGCAAGGGGGAATGTAAGAGGATTGTTGGCCCATTACTAAAACTCAGTGAGGGTTTTTGGTTGGCTAGCTCCCAGTATCAAAAGGAAGGGAAGGGTTGATGGGAAATCAGGACCCTGACACTGACAGTCCCCAGGAGCAATGGGGAAAGGCCAATGCTCCAGGTCAGCCTGACTGACAGGGCGGGCAGGCTAAGGAGCGAGTCAGGTGGCCAAGGGGGTCCCATCCTCCGTGTGAGCTGAAATCGCCTTGGACAGACAGAGTGGGGCTGTGCTAAGGAGAGAGCAGGGGCCCAAGCTGACCTGGGGAGCCAGAGAACCAGCCAGGGAGCAGGTCAGTGCTGGGGGCAGAGTCACAGAAGCAGCCCGCAGAGCAGACCTGTCCTGGGAGGAGAGCTTCAGCAACCAGAGCCAGAGAATCCAGAGAAGCAGCCCAGGGGGTTGGAGGCAGAGCAGCAACAGCACAGAGGAGAATGAAGCTGGGGGCTCGTGTAGTCTGGTGTCGGGTGCAGTGAGCAGCTAGGGCTAGCAGGGGAAGAGGGGACCCTGGGCAGAGGGCCCACCCAGGGAGACTCCATCAGTCAAGGGTCCCTGCAGGCCAGACTGGGAGGGGGGTCATAACCCCTATGGGGGTGGGCTGATGCTGGGAAGAAGGGTCCTGCCACCTAGAGCCTGAAGGTGTGTGGCTGCCGCCAGAGCAAGTGTCCAACCCGCAGCATCCCTGCAGCACAGCCAGGGCCTGAGAAGGAGGTCTGGGACGCGTGAGGAACAGATTGTGAACGTCCCTTCCATTCCAGAGATGGCTGGTTGTGATGTTCCTTGCCACAGAGCAGGGTTATGTGCTTTCCTTTAACCTTTCCCATTTTTCCTTATGTTTTCAAAACTGATTGCTGTCTAATAAATTGTATTTGCTTTAAACTGTATGTAATGATCAGTGGGTTAGGGAAGTGTCCAGTGCAGAGAGAGCCCCCCAGAGTAGGGACACCCTAGCCGCTGCTCTAAGTGACCACAACAAGGTTGGGGGTCAAGCCCCCCGCAGAATCCTGGGCCCAGCTTTGTTGGGGTTATGAGGACTCTGCCAGACAGGAGAGTGGAAGTGGAGCCCTCGAGGTCAGGCAGGCCTGTGGGTGAAGGGAGTGGGAGCGAGGACTCAGATCCTTTCACTAGCCCATTTCACCGGGGTCGTGTAGAAGCCAGGAAAGTTCCCCACAATAGTGGGACCATTTCCCCACTTACACTGATTTTGCTGTGTGTTTAAATTTACACATTGTGAGTAGTTCCACTGACTTGAGTTAAGTATTTTGTTCAGACACTTTAGGGGCTTAAATAAATCCTCTAAGAAACAGCAGACACAGGGCGGATTCCTACCTGATTCCATCTTGTGAACATAACAAGTAAGGAAGAAAACAATAAAACCAGGGAGAGGGGAGCTGGCTCGGGAGCTGTGGCAGAATAAGAGAATCTTCATCTTCTTCACTGTCACTTGATCTAGACAACAGGAAGAAGGAGGAAAGAAAAGTATCATAGTGAGCATAACACCAATTAACATTAAATCATTAAAGTCAAGCATTAAAGAGGACACAGTAAATAAAAAAGGAATAAATACATTATTAAGTGACCTCTTTTATATTACGGAGTTAGAACAACCATTGCAGAGTCCACCATCATAAGAGACCACACAGTCCCGGATTCGCAGACAAGCTCCAGCATGGTCCGAATGGGAGGTACTAGATCTCATTGCATATTGAGGAGATGAATCTGTTATGGCAGAACTACGTTCCAAAAAAAGAAACGCAAATACGTACGCTAAAGTCTCCAGGGCCATGATGGAAAGAGGCTACTCCAGGGACAAGAGTAGTGTTGTACAAAAATCAAGGAGCTCAGGCAAGCGTACCAAAAAGCCAGGGAGGTGATCGGGCGCTCTGGGTCACAGCCCCATACATGCCGTTTCTACCGTGAGCTGCATGCAATTATGGGGGGTGACGCCACCACTACCCCACCACTGTCCGTGGATACCTGCAAGGGGGGAGTTGCACAGAGCGAGGAGGATGAGTTATTGGAGGATGAAGAGGAGGAGGACAGTGCACAGGCAGCAAATGGGTAATCAGTTTCCCCCCCAGCCAGGAACTATTCTTAACACCGGAGCCAACAGCCTCCCCCCACTCCCAAGGCGGGCTCCCAGACCATGACACTGGAGAAGGCACTTCTGGTGAGTGAGAGCCTGATCAGAGCCACCCGGTGGGGGGTGGGAGGAAACCCAGCCGTGCTGAGCTGTTCGCATTTAGTTTAAAGGGCTCATCCCTGCTCAGAGCCTCATCGGAGCCATGCGGTGGATGCAGGGGGGTGGGGTGGGGGGGGGTGTTGTGTGAAGCGATCATCCCAGAGAGCCCGCAGGCCCTCCTTTTATATGGCAAACCCACCAGGCATTGCTTGCTACGGGAAAGGGGGCCCGGCAGTTTGAAAGCATTGAAATGAATGCGGAAGAAGCAGAACCCCGTGTGCCCCTAGTGCTTACCATGGCTGCCTGCAGCTGAATTCTGTTGCCCTGCAGCGTGTGATGGCTTACTCACATGAAAGTCGAAAGTCGCAGGCACTTCAGTATAAGAGGCAAAATGC
The DNA here is from genome assembly GCF_965140285.1 of Lepidochelys kempii. NCBI lineage: Eukaryota > Metazoa > Chordata > Testudines > Cheloniidae > Lepidochelys > Lepidochelys kempii. Next base: position 44,589,781 of record NC_136393.1, on the reverse strand, counting down.
GACCTTGTACAGAAAGAACATGTGCTGTGTACTATGAATTGCCTGTTTCACTGACAAAGAGCATCCCCTTTGTTCTCTAAAATGTATCTTTTGAAATACTACCCTCCCTTTTTCTCCTCCAGCAGGTGCAAATGTTTCAACACAGCCCCTATCTACTCCATCCTAGAGACTGGTCCAGATTAGAAGGTGGAAAAAACGAACTCGGGACAACATGTTCGCCAGCCTCATGTAGTCCTCCCACACTGATAGGGCCCAGCTGAATGCATGGAGGCAAACAATTGTGGAGTCCCATAAAGCGTTAAATGAACACGAAGAGAGGAGGGATGCGTGCAATGAGAGCAGGCAGGATGCTATGGTCAGGCTCATGGGGGAGCAAACTGACATGCTCCGCTGTATGGTGGATCTAATGCAAAAAGGCAGCAAGACCACAGACTGCCGCTGCAGCCCCTGTATAACCACCTTCCCTCCTCCCCAAGTTCTATAGCCTTCTCACCCAGACGCCCAAGAACACGGGGGGGGGGGGCCTACAGGGACCCACACACGCAACCCCAGAGGACTGCACAAGCAGCAGAAAGCTGGCATATCCAAAATTTTGATTTGGTTTCTGGACTTGTCCTTTCCTCCTCCTCCACCCCTCCAACCCAATACCCTCCCCCTCCCCCAGTCTACCTTCTCATTTCTCTCAATGTGTTGTGCAACAAATAATAAAGAACGTTTTTTCAACAATTGTGACTTTATTTCCTTTCATATATATAGGGGACGGGTAACTTCAAGAGAAACAAACACAACTGTCACACCATACCCTGGCCAGTCATGAAACTGGCTTTCAAAGCTTCTCTGATGTGCAGTGAGCCCTGCTGCGCTCTTCTAATCACCCTGTTGTCTGGCTGTGCGAAAGTGGCCACCAGGAGAGTTGCCTCAACCTCCCACCCCGCCATAAACGTCTCCCCCTTACTCTCACAGATGTTGTGGAGCACACAACAAGCAGCAATTACAATTGGAACATTGGTTGTGCTGAGATCTAACCGAGTAAGTAAACTGCGCCAGCGCACTTTCATACATCCAAAAGCACATTCTACCACCATTCTGCACTTGCTCAGCCTATAGTTGAACTGCTCCTTACTACTGTCCAGGGTGCCTGTGTACAGCTTCATGAGCCATGGCACTAAGGGGTAGGCTGGGTCCCCGAGGATAACTATAGGCATTTCAACATCCCCAACAGTAATTTTCTGCTCTGGGAAGTAAGTCCCTTCCTGCAGCTGTTCAAACAGACCAGAGTTCCTGAAGATGCGAGCGTCATGCGCTTTTCCTGGCCATCCCACAGTGATGTCGGTGAAATGTCCCTTGTGATCCATCAGAGCTTGCAGCACCATGGAAAAGTACCCCTTGCGGTTTATGTACTGGCCACTCCGGTGTTCCAGGGCCAAGATAGGGATATGGGTTCCGTCTATCACCCTGCCGCAGTTAGGGAACCCCAGCGCATTGAAGACATCCACAATGGTCTGCACATTTCCCAAAGTCACAACCCTTAATAGCAGTTGGTCAATGATTGCGTTGGCTACTTGCAGTACAGCAGTCCCCACAGTAGATTTGCCCACTCCAAACTGATTCCCAACTGACCGGTAGCTGTCGGGCATTGCAAGCTTCCACAGGGCTATGGCCACTCGCTTCTCAACTGTGAGGGTTGCTCTCATCTTGGTGTGTTTCCGTTTCAGGGCAGGTGATAGCAAGTCACAAACAGCGATGAGCTGCCAAAATCTTAACAATGGGTTCCCTCCTCTCCCCACGAGGGGGTCGTTGCCCACCCCCGCCCCCCGGGACTCCTGCCCCATCCAACCCCCCCGCATTCCTTGATGCCCCCCCACAGGATCCCTGCCCCATCCATCTCCCTCCCCTGTCCCCTGACTGCCCCCAGAACCAGGCAGGAGGGTCTCATGGGCCACCATAGTGGGTGCCCACCCCACCCCTAAGAGCCAGAGGCACCTGCCAGGGGGAGAGGTGGGGAGGCCCGGTGATGCTTACCTGGGGCAGCTCCCAGGAAGCATCTGGCAGGTCCCTCTGACTCCTAGGGGCAGGGGAGTGTAGCTAGGGGGGAGCAGGGGGAGCGACTGCTCCCCCATTGATCACATCAAAAGTGGCGCCCTAGGTGCCAACTCCCTGGGTGCTCCGGGGCTGAAGCACCCATGGGGAAAATTTGGTGGGCGCAGAGCCCCCACCGGCAGCTCCCCACCCCGCACCCGGCCCCAGCTCACCTCCGCTCCGCCTCCTCCCCTGAACCCACTGCCCGGCTCTGCTTCTCCGCGCCCCTTCCCCCGGCTTCCCGAGAATCAGCTGTTTGGCGGGAAGCCGGGGAGGGCTGAGAAGCAGGCCACAGCTTCCCGCTCAGGCCGAGAGTGGCGGAGGTGAGCTGGGGTGGGGAGCAGTTAACCTGGGGGGGTGCGCACAGGGTATCTGCTGCGGAGCGGGCGGCCCTCCTCGCGCCCCCCCCCCGCCCCAACTCACCTCCGCTCTGCCTCCCTGGGCCTGAGCGGGAAGCCACCGCTTGCTTCTCAACCTGCCCGGGCTTCCCACCGAACAGCTGATTCATGGGAAGCCGGGGGGGGCGGAGAAGCAGAGCGGGGCGGCGCATTCAGGGGAGGAGGCGGAGGCAGAGCGGAGGTAAGCTGGGGCTGGGGGTGGGGCGGGGAGCTGCTGGTGGGTGCTCTGCACCCACCAAATTTTCCCCGTGGGTGCTCCAAAGCTGGAGCACCCATGGAGTCGGTGCCTAAGGCACCACTTTGGGCCAGTTAAATTTAGAAGCCCTTTTAGAACTGGTTCTCCCTCACGGAACAACTGGTTCTAACAGGGCTTCTAAATTTAACAACCGGTTCTCGCGAACCAGCTCCAGCTCATCACTGGTCACAAAGTTCCATGAAAGTGGCCCTCTGCATACGAAAGTTTCGCAGCCACTGGGAATCATCCCATACCTGCAACACTATGCGGTCCCACCAGTCTGTGCTTATTTCCCAGGCCCAGAATCGGTGTTCCAGGCCCAGCGCCACCATGATCTCCCAATCGCCACATGCCGTGCTTCTAGGAACATCTGTTTCCATGTCCTCATCACTATCGTAATCGCTCTGTCGTCGCTCCCTCGCCCGGTTTTGCAGGTATACACATACTGCTGGATAATGAGTGAGGTATTTACAATGGTCAAAATAGCAGCGGAGATCTGAGCGGGCTCCATGCTTGCCGCGCTATGGCGCCTGCACGGGTAATCCTGGAAAAAGGGAGCGAAACGTAGGAGAGCAGAGTTGGCGGCAGAAGCTGTGCCGCTCAGTTCACGATGGCCAAGCAGAGTTGGCAGCGGAAGCAGTTGATGAGGAAGAGAAAGAGTAGATACTTATAGAGATGACATAGAAAGATGAGAGGAAATGTGAGATGGATTCATAGTACCAGGAGAGAAGCGGTGCACCGTACTGCACCGTCTGCTGAAAGCAGTATGGCGTCTGCACGCCAAAAAGACACAAAAGGATTGTCTGCTGTAGCTTTCACGGCGGGAGGAGCGACTGACGACACACACCCAGAAACACCCGTGAGAATGTTTTTGCCCCATCATGCGCTGGGAGCTTAACCCAGAATTCCAATGGGCGGCGGGGACTGCGGGAACTGTGGGATAGCTACCCACAGTGCAACACTCCGACATTCCATGCTAGCCTTGGTACTGTGGACGCACTCCGCCGAATTCACACGCTTTAGTGGGGACACACAAGACCGAATGTATAAAATCGCTTCTGAAAATTCGAATAGAATAATTTCGAAATAATTTTGGACTGTAGACGTACCCAATGTCAGCTCCCAGACTGCTGCACCGGGCAACACAGTATGGGGAGAAGGTGTGATGTTATTGACACAAACTGGGACCGTATAGATCATTGTTGCAACCAAGGTTCTGTAGTGGCACCAAATCTTGTATAAAGGAGGTCAAATAAAGTGTCTAAGACAAGGTTATGGTTTGCTGATTATGATTGTGCTATCTGGGTGCATGTATCATTATTCTATTTAAAGTTATAAGTATTGGCTCTATACGGTCTGCATTTCAAACTTGTGCTAAGCTTCTGGGTGACACCCCAGACAGTTTGGTATCAGCACTGCCTGGCCTGCTTGATGGCCCATCAAGGGCCATCAGCTGTACAAGTGACCCATTGAAAGGAGGCAGATTCACCTTGTGACTCAGCAAGGTATGCAGGGACCTGCCTATGGACAGAAGTCTAAGGGCTTGGCTCCACTGGAAACTTTAAAGCACTGTTGTGGGAACGCTCCCGCAGCAGCACTTTGAAGTGTGAGTGTGGTCACGTGTGAGCACTGGGAGAGAGCTCTTCCAGTGCTCCTGGTCATCCACCTCCACGAGGGGATTAGCTCCAAGCACTGGGAGCCCGGCTTTAAAGCGCTCAGACTTGCTGCGCTCAGGGGGGTGATTTTTCACACCCCTGAGCCAGCAAATTAGAGCGCTATAAAATGTAAGTGTAGCCAAGCCCTAAGGCTTTTTCTTGCCATGTGCTGGAATGATTGTCTTTGGAACAAAGAAAGAAAGGCCATATGACAAGAGACTATAAAAAGCTACTGCAGCTCCTCCATCTTGTCTTCAATCCTGCTTCTGACCTCTGGAGGGACTTTGCTACAAACTGAAGCTCTGAACAAAGGACTGAATGACCCATCCCAGCTGTGGACATACTCCAGAGACCTGATCTGAACCTGCAGTTTATTCTACAACTGCTACAAGCCTGAACCAAGAACTTTGCCGTTACTGTATGTAATTGATTCCATTTAACCAATTCTAGCTGTCAGCTATATCTTTTTCCTTTTATGAATAAACCTTTAGATTTTAGATTCTAAAGAATTGGCAACAGCATGATTTGTGGGTAAGAACTGATTTGTATATTGACCTGGGTCTGGGGCTTGGTCCTTTGGGATCGAAAGAACCTTTTTTCTTTTACTGGGGTATTGGTTTTCATAACCATTTGTCCCCATAACGAGTGGCCCTGGTGGTGATACTGGGGAACTGGAGTGTCTAAGGGAATTGCTTGTGTGACTTGTGGTTAGCCAGTGAGGTAAAACCAAAGTCTTCTCTCTTTGGCTGGTTTGGTTTGCCTTGGTGTGCAAAGGAACCCCAGCCTTGGGCTGTAACTTCCCTGCTTTAAGCAATTTGTCCTGAATTGGCACTCTCAGTTGGGTCCCATCAAAGCCAGCATCATTACAGAAGGTGAGCAGCCCTCAGTGGTTAAAGAACAGGTTAAAGACTACTTAGAAAAGCTGGACATGCACAAGCCCATGGGTCCAGATCTAATGCATCCAAGGGTGCTGAGGGAGTTGACTGCTGTGATTGCAGAGCCATTGGCCATAATCTTTGAAAACTTGTGGCGATTGGGGGAGGTCCCGGACGATTGGAAAAAGGCAAATATTGTGCCCATATTTAAAAAAGAGAAGAAAGAGAACATGGGGAACTACAGACCCATCAGCCTCACCTCAGTCCCCGGAAAAATCATGGAGCAGGTCCTCAAGGAATCCATTTTAAAGCACTTGGAGGAGAGGAAGTTGATCAGGAACAGTCAACATGGATTCACCAAGGGCAAGTCATGCCTGACCAACCTGATGGCCTTCTGTGATGAGATAACTGTCTCTGTGGATATGGGGAAAGCGGTGGATATGATATACCTTGACTTTAGCAAAGATTTTGATACAGTCTCCCACAGTTTTCTTGCCAGCAAGTTAAAGTAGTATGGATTGGATGAATGGACGATAAGATGGATATAAAGCTGGCTAGATTGTCGGGCTTAACGGGTAGCGATCAATGGCTCAATGCCTAGTTGGCACCTGGTATCAAGCGGAGTGCCCCAGGGGTCAGTCCTGGGGCTGGTTTTGTTCAACATCTTTATTAATGATCTGGATGATGGGATGGATTGCACCCTCAGCAAGTTCGCAGATGACACTAAACTGGGGGGAGAGGTAGATATACTGGAGGGTAGGGACAGGGTCCAGAGTGACCTAGACAAATTGAAGGATTGGGCCAAAAGAAATCTGATGAGGTTCAACAAGGACAAGTGCAGAGTCCTGCACTTAGGACAGAAGAATCCCATGCACCGTTACAGGCTGGGGACCGACTGGCTAAGCGGCAGTTCTGCAGAAAAGGACCTGGGGATTACAGTGGATGAGAAACTGGACATAAGTCAGCAGTGTGCCCTTGTTGCCAAGAAGGCTAATGGCATATTGGGCTGTATTAGTAGGAGCATTGCCAGCAGACAATAGGACACTTGGAGTATTGCATCCAGTTTTGGTCCCCCCACTACAGAAAGGATGTGGACAAACTGGAGAGAGTCCAGCGGAGAGCAACAAAAATGATTAGGGGGCTGGAGCACATGACTTACAAGGAGAGGCTGAGAGAACTGGGGTTATTTAGTCTGCAGAAGAGAAGAGTGAGGGGGGATTTGATAGCAGCCTTCAATTAACTGAAGGGGGGTTCTAAAGAGGATGGAGCTCGGCTGTTCTCAGTGGTGGCAGATGACAGAACAAGGAGCAATGGTCTCAAGTTGCAGTGGGAGAGCTCTAGGTTGGATATTAGGAAACACTATTTCACTAGGAGGGTGGTGAAGCACTGGAACGGGTTACCTAGGGAGGTGGTGTAATCTCCTTCCTTAGAGATTTTTGCGGCCTGGCTTGAGAAAGACCTGGCTGGGATGATTTAGTTGGTGTTGGTCCTGCTTTGAGCAGGGGATTGGACTAGATGACCTCCTGAGGGCTCTTCCAACCCTAATCTGCTATGATTCGATGACTTGAAATAGAACAGAAGCCATGACTGTATGGATACAGTTATTAGAGCAGGGGTGGGGGAACCTTCCCAAAAGTGGGGGATAAGGGAGCCCTGCCCCCTACATGGATCTGCCCCTGCCCCCTTCCCTCTGAGGTCCTGCCCCCGGCCAAGGCGGAAGTGGGAATGGGGGTCCCAGGCCCTCCACCTGCCCGGTGTGTGGGGGCCCACGAGTAGTCCCTAGCCAATGTCCCTTCCCCCAGGGCCCCCTGCCCAGGGCAGGCGGGGGGTCCGCAGCTCCCCAGTGTGGGCTACCTCAGGCACCCTGGGTCACAACTGGGAAAGTAAAATACTTTCTCGTTCATAAAGTGAAATCTCAGAGAACCTTCTGACTCAAAATCAGGAAATAAAGTTCACCTTTTTCCCCCCTGAGCCCTGCTTTACTCAGCACCTCACGATTTGGTCATGAGTTACAGAAGGTTTAGCATCATCATCATGAGAGAAAGAAATAAAAGGTTCCCATCTACAAGTGATCTGGAGCCGGATGAAAAAAGCCCAGAAGTCACTTTACCAATAGATGGAAACTGGGATTTAAGCTCATGGCAGGTCTACACTTAAAACACTGCAGGGCCACCGCTGTAGCGCTTCAGGGAAGACACTACCTATGCCAACGGAGGGTTTCTCCCATTGACGTAGGTACTCCATCCTCCCCTAGAGTCAGTAGCTATGTTGATGGGAGAAACCGTTCTGTTGACATAGCACTCTACAATGCGGGGTTAAGTTGGTTAAACTGCATCGCTCAGGGAGTGTGGACTCTCCTACCACTGAGTGATGTAGTTATACCAACCCAAATTCCTCATGTACAGTTGGCCTCAGAAAGCTCAAACTGTGCTTTGGGGTTCATTTGAATCCCCCCTCAAGGTCTGTGACCGCCCTGAGGAGGCTGATTTAGGATCAAACAAATCAAAGCAATATTTCTGAAGCCAGGAGAGCCAAGGACATGGCAACAAGTGACACTTTGGGAGGTGGAGGGGTAGAATGAGGAGAGGATAAAACTCTCCAAGGCTTGGACAGAGGCTGTTGTGTCAAGGATGGAGCGTGATGGTGCTGGGGGAAGGAAGGAATCCTTCAGACTCACCCCATCACCCTCAAATAGTACAGAAGCTAAAAACACCACAGTTGACTATCCCCACTCCAACTTTTTTTGACTCTATTTAATTCTGGTCTATAAGGGAGAAAATGTACAAACACGCAACGCTTCTCAGCATTATGTGGAGCAATGTGAGAATACCTGGGAAGGAGACAATCAATGCCCAAAGGGAGAACTTGTGACTCTAACAATCACTCTGCCCATGGGAGGATCAGAATAAATAAGATGCTCAGGCTTAGTCTAGACAAGGATAAATGGTGGAGGATCCCAGAGGAGACATCCTAACTAATCCCAACCACTTTTCCTACCATAGACAGAACTTTGACTCAGCAGAGGCGGGATCTCCAGGCTTCCCACAAATCAGTAGAAATCAGTCTCTCTTAATTTTGCTTTCTGAATGCAGCAGAGGCAGGGAGATGGGGCAGAGGGGTGAGTGAGGAGAGGCAGCACCTCTCTACCCCTGTGCTCTCCCTCGCCTCTTATCCCATCATCCCCAAACACTCGATAGCCCAGCACCCAGCTCCCCCTGCTTCCCAGCCCCAACTATTCAATCCCCAGTTTTCTCCCCCAAACCCATCCTCCTGGTTCCTCAGTATTTGATCCCCCAGAACCCAGCACTGTGGAGGATGAGGGGAGGGGAGGAGTTACCAGCTTCCAGCAACACTCGCCCTGCAGGGAACAGCTCCAGGTAAGTGGGGGAACCCAGTCCAGGGGCTGGAGAAGATGGGGGGTGGGGACAGGTGTCTAGAGTGAAGGTGGGACCTAGCCCAAGGGTCCTTCCCCTCATCTCCAGGGAAGGGGGATCCCGTTTGGGAAGGGAAGGGTGAGGGTGGCACTTCAGCCAGGCAGAGGGAGCTGTAAGGATATCTCAGGACCAACAACTGGGCCCACAGGTTACCTGACAACCCTAGCAAAGCAGACAAGCACTGCTTGCTGTAGCAGAGAAACACCACTGCTAACTCCAAGTTGAAATCCAAGGGACAGGCTTATTTCAGCCCAGGCACAGAGCGCCACACCCCAGTGATCAATTGGGGTGCAACAATCCAGGGAATTGGCTGCGTTACACAAACAAAGGCAAAACCTTAAATCTCAGTGCACTCTTTTTATACCCAAGCTGACCCCCTAATTTTGTCGACACCCCTCCACTGATTTGTTGTATAACTATTAATAATATTTGTGACCAAATATGAAATTCCGCATCATACACTAGATTATATAACATGTTTATCTGCTTACCAATGATAGAAAAGCTATTGATCTTATTATTTGACAGGGACTTTCCTTGTTTACCCTGAGCATGTTTGGCAGGTCACAGTGACCTCTGCTTTGCTCTGTACCCAAATCAGGACCATTTGGGGCCATTCCAAACCCTGAATAGCAAGGATATTGAGTAAGTCAAGAGGGCTTCATTTGCACTTCTTTCCAAAAGGGCTAATCAATGGTCTTCTTGACCCCACTAAATCAGGCCAACATTGCTTATATAATGTCTATTCATTGGCTTGTCTATTACTAGTCAGTATCTGATCCATTATACATGCTAAATGAAACATAATCATTATCCCTGCAGTCAAAAGTGCTAAAACCTTTCAAAAAGTGTAAAGCTGAGTCGGAGCCTCTCTGCCCGGGGCTGACAGCCTGACTCCTGCCACCTGGAGCTGACAGCCTGAGCCCCGCCATGTGGGGTTGAAGCCGGAGCCCCGCTGTGTGGGGCTGATAGCACAAGCCCTGATGCCTGGGGCTGAACACAAAGTCCTGCTGTACAGGGCTGAAATCTCAGAGGTCATGTAAAAATCACAGAATCCATGACCTGCAGGACCCACTTGTAGCCTTGGTTACTGCAATATTTTTTGTGCTCTCTCAACCCTCCCCCCCCCCCTCCTAGCCTTTGACCCCCTTTTGGGTGAGGCCCTCCCAATTTGAGAAACACTGGCCTAGTGGTTAGCACACCCTCCTGAGAAGTGCGGGACTCTTGTTCAAATACTTTCTCCCTTGCAGGTGTGATGCTGGCAAACCCAGCACCGGTTTACACCAAGACCCCTAGGCCTCACTGAAAAATGCCTGCCTGGAACCCAGTGTGTTAGTTTTGTTAAAATAGGGATTCAATTTATGAAAACGTGTTTAGATTTTACAAAATGCTTGTGAGTAGCTACCTGCGTTAACCTCATTTATATCTGTATCCCTCGTTATATGGTAATAGTTAAGTGTTTGCTCAGTAACTATAAAAGTATTTGCTGTAAAACTGTAAACCCAGTGAGGAGGGGAGCATCACCAAGGGTGAAATACTAGATTACCACAAGAGGTGTCATCTCCCCTCCAACAAAAGAAGGCCTGTAGACACCAGACAAACCATAATGGAACATCAGTGGACAAAAGACTTTGTTGATTGCTCCCCGCACACCCATGAAGAGGGACGAGGGTTTGTGCACGTCTCCATCAGCTTGACCTCTGGGGGGACAGGAATAAAATCCTTGTCAAAAAGAAACTGTTGTCTCTAGGATGCTTGAACTCTGAGGGGTGAAGATTTCTAAGCATAAGCAAGAGTTCCCCAGGGCTTGGCCTGGGTTAGCCCTAAAGGACATATGGAGCTTGCATATTACAGCAGCTTCTGTTAGACGCATTTGTGCTCTCATGTTTACCTGCTTTAACCTTGTAAAAAATGCTCAAATTTCTTTTCTTAGTTCATAAATCCTCAGATCATTTACTATAGGATTGGCTACAAGTGTTGTCTTTGGTGCGAGACCTCAGGTACAACTTGTGACCTGGAACACCTGGGGTAGCCCTCACCGGAAATACCATGGTCAGGGCAGGCTGCAAAAAGGAGAGCAAATACTCACAGGACTAGTGTGTAACACTGAAGTTCAACTCCCCAAGAGTCACAAACTATGCTTCTCATCCCCCACACTGATTATCACAAAGCAACAAAAAAGGAATCATACAGCCTCTTTATTGCATTCCAGTTCCCTGGCTCCCAATCAGCCACAAGGTCTAGTACAGAGAGAACTTATTAATGTTCTTCTGACCCCAAAGAGCCAGCCACATTACCAGTTCAATATGAGTTTGGATCTCACCCATAATACCTCACTGCCAGCCAATCTTTTAGTGTCTAAAACTAAAAGGAAAAAGGAAAAAGAAGAGACTAGTTAAGCACCCAAATACTTCAAAGTCCATTGGGGCAGGGTGTTGGTTGGGAACCCCTTCATCAGCTTCTACCACTCCAGCCCCAGTCAAGGGGAATGGATTGGGGCTTGGTGATAGCCCTGTGACTGCCTGGGTAACTGGCAACACCTGCCCTCCTCATTAGCCTAGAGCTATAAAGGCTGGGAGGAAGCCAGAGAAGAGGGGCCATGGCCGCCGACAAGTCTGTTACTGTAGGAAAAGTAGCTGTGAAGCCTGTGTATAGGTGGGAACTGGCGGTGGGAAACCTATCAAGAATAAAGAGCATGGGTGTTGCATCGGATTGAAGTGTTCCTGACTCAGTGAAGAGGGGGGCCAAGGGGTAGAATACCCAGGGGGGCAGCGTGGACCCTGTTTACATCCATATATCACGTTCTTAGCGGTATTGGTGAGTTTTCTGGCTTGAAAGTCCCTCTGGACCACATGCACAGCTTAAATGGGTCATTCAGTCCTTTGTTCAGAACTTGGTTTGTAGCAAAGTTGCTCCAGAGATAAGAAGCAGGAATGAAGACAAAATGGAGATGATGTCGGCATATTTTTAATATTTGTAATTCTCCTATTTGAAATAATTGTAATTCTGCAATATTAATTTGCAGCTGTCCATAGCTGCTGATGGTGTCTGTGTTAAAGCTTGCAAACTGTCAAATGACTCTAAGTACCCTGTGAGCTGTTAATTACCTCTAAGCCATACTTTGTGATTAAGATTGGCGCTTACAAACCTAAACCGCTCAATTGACTCTACTCTCTCTGAGTTGATACTTTCCCTTGCTTGTAATTGAGATGATGCTTATCAACGAAAACTAGTCAATTGACTTTACCCTCTCAATTGCTTCTGCTCAATTGACTTTACTTTGTAAACGGATACAAAAAATGTCAATCTCCATTATAAAGTAACAACAACCAAGGAGAGCCGTTAATTGGCGCGGCGCTCATAGAAATATCGTATAGAGACTCCCACCCTCTATAGTTTGTATCAGGAATGTTAAAAGAATGTTAAGAGACAGGGAGTCTCAAATAAATAACAATACTCAGTGAAATGATCAATGTGTTTTTATTAAAAGTAAAGAATGTATGTGAATGAATGATTGGTTTTGAATAATCAGGGAAGTGCCAGCCTAGGAATTCGGTGTCAATCGGCCGAAGAAGGCGCAGGTGGAAACAACCAGAGAACCCCAGGAGGGCAAACTGTAATCCAGCCGACCGATTCAATGGATGAAGAAAGCTGATGAGCACCTGACAGCCATCCTGGAGCCGTCATGACTAACAATATGACAAAGCAATTTCCATGGACTGGCATAGGAATAAATTCCTATAAAAATGGACTCTAAGAATGGAGAACTTTGAGTCTCTGGTTCTGCCACCACCCTCCAGGAGCATCGGATGCGCATCTGACACAGACTCGGCTCCACTCTCGTGTACAGGCTACCTGGCCAGTGCTCTGTCACGGGCAACTTCTAGGCTAGTAACTATAACCGCTATGCAGAACTTGTATGAATGAACGTATGAATGTATATAGAGATAAGTAAGGAGTAAGTAGTGACATAGCAGTGTGTGATTATATTTTATTATATTTACAATAAATTGGCATAACCGAACTTCGCACCCCTTGATAATCTGTATGTTATTCCCTGATAACCAGAAACTTCGATGCTTAAACTCTGTACCGTTTTCTTTTTATTTTAAAATCATCTTAATAAAGTTCTTTTGCCATGAGGCTTGTACTTCCTTTGTCCCAAATACAAGCTTCACTGTACATGACCCTACATGGCTCGCAGATTTATCAGGTGTAGTCCCTGGTCCTTCAATGGGTTTACTGTACAGCCCTTGATGCCCCTTGATGGACCATCAACAGGCTAGGCAGTGCTGACGCCAATCTGTCCAAGGGTGTTACCCGGACACACGAGAAGCCACCAAAGACGAACGCATTGCATTCAAGAAGTTCATGAACAGTGCAAAATTATAACAAGAAACCAAGGATGTAGATCAGAGGTGGGCAAACTACGGCCCGCGGGCCACACACAGCCTGCAGGACCGTCCTCCTGGCCCCTGAGCTCCCCGCTGGAGAGGCTAGCCCCCGGCCCCTCCCCCACTGTTCCCGCTCCCCCGCAGCCACACCGCTGCATGGGCAGCGCTCTGGGCGGCGGGGCTGCACGCTCCTGCAGGGCAGAGCAGCAGCATGTCTAGCTCTGGCCGGATGGCACAGCTGCCAGACACGCTGTTCTGAGCAGCATAGTAAGGGGGCTGGAGGGTTGGATAAGGGGCAGAAAGTCCCAGGGGGCAGTCAGGGGACAGGGGGCAGTTCCGATGAAGTGAGCTGTAGCTCACGAAAGCTTATGCTCAAATAAATTGGTTAGTCTCTAAGGTGCCACAAGTCCTCCTGTTCTTTTTGCGGATACAGACGAACACGGCTGCTACTCTGAAACCTGCATTGTTAGAGGTACCAAGACCAGGGCTGGCCCCACATCAAATGACTCCTCAGGCGAGGAGCATCTTTGACAACCCCCCTCCATTTGTTAAACCTTTGAATACTTTATGTTTTAATCACATTTGTAGCTCATTTCATGACTTTGATGCACGATTTCTCTCTCTCACATAAGATGATGCATTTGCAGACTAGGATCTGTAAATCTTATAGAAACGTCTTAGTTTTAAGAATAACCGAAATGTACTAACATCAAGAAATTGAACTGCGCACCAACACTGGGTGGACAAGTATTAAACAGTGTGACAGCAGGTGACAGATTTAGAACGTTAACGGGGCCACATTTAGGGGCATTATACTTCAAACATTCTATTTTCCCTTTTATCGCTAACAACAAAAACAGCACCCTGAGCCTGGCACCCCCCAAGCCCGGCGCACCAGGCAGTCCCCTGTCCCTAAATCCGGCCCTGACCAGGACACAAAAGAAAAGTCATTCAAAGAGAAAAAATATTTTACATCTGCCCCCTCAGTTCTGCTGCCACTGGCAGTAGCGTGCTCTGCCTAGAGAGTAGGATTAGGCCCGGTAAATTAGGGAAAGTGGAGGATATTTTAAGTGGCTGGGAACCTGATCCCAATCCTGCTGACATCAATGGAAAGAATCCCAGTGATTTCAATGGGATTTGGATCAGCACCTCAGGGCCTTGCCAGCTTTCGGTGCGCTCAGGTTTCCAGTGTGGGAATCCCGTTATCACCTGAGGACTAGTTGGCAGTTCCTGCAGACTGTCACCTCCTGTTTCCTTATCTGTGCTCTTCAAACAGGATTCTGTGACCCTAGCGCTGGGATCTGCTCTGGCTCCCAGTATATTTCTGGTGCAATTCAATGTGTTTGGTTTTTGACACATGAAGCACTGAATGGTTTAGGACCAGGCAACCACCTCTCTCCTCATGTGATACAAGGGTGGCAGAGAGCAGCTGGGATGCTCAGTCTTACAGTCTCACTGGTTTTAGTGGGAGAAGAATGGTGGTGGGAAGCTTTCAGTGAAGGATCTTCAGCGCTGTAACACCCCATTGGTCTGGTACATCTAGAGTCCATTTTCTGTCGGGAAGGGAATGGATGGAAGAGGATGTAACTGAGATAAAGTGTGTTGGGGAGTTATTAGTCCTGAAGGCTTAGGGAGGCAGGAAGGTGTTTATAAAACAAACCAAACAAAACCAACCAACCAACCAACCTGCTCTTGGTCCCTTCACCTTTGTATTTGCAACTAAAGAGAGAGTGATGGGCTCTTTTTATAAATATAAAACCTAATCATTTTAATGGTTTAGGTTTGTATTACTCCGCAGTAAAAGAACATCCATCCAATGAGCTGGGCCCTCTTGGCAATCTTTACAAAAGACATGGATGAACAAGCAGACTGCAAATTACCCCAAGGTCAGATCAAATAGTCCAGCAACAACAGAAACACAGCTAAAAAACAACAAGTAAGGGCCCGCTCCTGCTCTGTGCTTACATTTACACACTGGGATTACTTCCCTTGACTTCAATGGGACTGCTCGCAGTGCATAAACTTCAGCCCATTTGTAAGGCACTGCAGGCCTGGGGCCTAAACGAAAAACTATAGGAAGCAGCAGAGGCCATGAGGATTCCTACCTGGTTCCAACTTCTGAACATAAACAGGTAGAAAATAAATAATAAAACCAGGCAGAGAGGAGATGAATCCGGAGCTGTGGCAGAATGAGAGAACCTTCATCTTCATTGAAATGTCATCCAGACAACAGGAAGAGTAAAAAGAACACAACAACAGTATAACTTAATGAGTAGGCTGCAGTGATTAGGACAAGCTGGATATTAGAGTCTGAGGAACGGAAGATTGCAAAGGACACATTAAATAAAAATAGGGATAAATGCATTGTTATGTGAACTCGTTTGCATATTATGCAGTGACAGCAGTCGTCCCATAGTCTGCACAAAAAAGAGCAGATCAGTGTAAAATGATATTAATGTCCCATGACCCAGGGAAAAAAAGAGAGAGAGAGAGAAGGAACTCACTCCCCTGAATATGAATTAAGAGAATTAAGAGCAGGATTTTGAAAATCATTGAGTACTGGCCTAATTCTGCCCCACTGAAGTTAATGGGAAAACTTGAAATGACTAACAGGGGCAGCAAGGTTAGACCAATACTGAGAGGTTTAAATAATCTGACCCTAAAATAGTAGGTGAACTCGTTTGCATATTATGCAGTAACAGCAGTCATCCCATAGTCTGCACAAAAAAGAGCAGATCAGTGTAAAATGATATTAATGTCCCATGACCTGGGAAAAAAAAGAGAGAGAGAATGAACTCCCCTGAATATGAATTAAGAGAATTAAGGGCAGGATTTTGAAAATCATTGAGTACTGGCCTAATTGTGCCCCACTGAAGTTAATGAGAAAACTTGAAATGACTAACAGGGGCAGCAAGGTTAGACCAATACTGAGAGGTTTAAATAATCTGACCCTAAAATAGTAGGTGTCAGCATATTTCCTTCTTGTGATTAGAATGACAGCTTTAGAATTTTTTCTTCACAACAATCCCATAACGCCCCCCCCCCCCCCGACACAGATTTTTCTGTTCCCATCATGGGAAACAATTAGCGAATGTAATAGGTAAAGTTGAATACACTGAACATAAAAAACATAGCAGGTGGGAAATATATAGGAACAGAACACGTTATGATAGTTTGTTTTTATTGCCAAAGCATGTAGGCACCAGTCACTGATCAGGACCCCTTTCAGCAAGGCACTGTACAAAACATGTAACAAAATCCAGATCTCTGCTCATGGAGGAGATCCCCTCACTCATGGATCTCTACTGTTCCACACACACAAAAAAATACATGTGGGTTTTTTTTAAAGTTGCCTTTTGGTATCTGAGATTTTAGGTCACACTCAGGTCATATTCTCTCGCTTTTTTCTGCAATCACAAGGGCTAGAAACTTCTTTAAACATTAAAACTGAAATTCTCTCATAATCACAGGACAAGAACAGCTGGGGTTTTAAGGAAAATATCAAATATTTCAAGACTCAAGATAAAATTATGAGAGAATTGACACCACTTGAATATATTTCAATATATTTCATTAAACAATAAATGAAAAAATGGCGTTCAGAACAATGCAGAAATAACCACAAAAGCTTTCTTGTGATTGATTTAAAAAAAAAAATCAAAATGAATGTTATTTCGAGTAGATTTCAAATGACAAGTTCAAACTAAAAGGAATGAAAATATTTATTATTATTATTACTATTATGTTTCTCATGCATCATTTCTTTAAAAAAAAAAATGAGTGAGGGCGAGAAAATGGGAAAGTCCTGAAACCCACTCCCCCAAAATCAAAGTGTTTGTGTCCATTCATTTTTTTCCAAATTATTTCAAGCTGTTTTTTTTTTCAATGGAAAGTTCCATAAACATTTCAAGTCAATCAAACAAAAATCACGCAATTTTTGGGGTGAAAAAAATAATTCCCCTTTTTATAATCGTGCCCAGAGATACCCTCATGAATTCTCCCCGCTGACAGCTTTTCACACAGGGAATAACCTGTCTCACAGTTTGTAACGTGGGCCTTTCTTGCCATTATGCCATCAAATCTTCCCTAAACACAGGACCATAAAATCACCCCTGCGAGCCACCCTTCTACAGCTCTGTGGCCACAAAGACAGGAGGCAACATTAAGTTATCACAGGACAACAATGCAATGTGTACAAACTGATCACTCTGGTTGTTGTGGATCCCTTGACACGCATACAGAAGACCAATACCAAGCTACAAGTGGTGACATCCCCTCATTGTCTAATTGCATTAAAGATTCTGGCCCAGATTTAGTCATTAAGTCCATTCCTATTCAGCACATTTCAAAGGGTGCTTCACTTTAGGCACATGCTTAATTCCCACTGATCTCAAAATGAATAAAGTAATTTGTTTCCATTGATTCTGGGCAAAACTGGACGTTTTTTCCTTTAAAACATCAGAAGCAAAAGGACTCAGCCCCACAGACAGCTCGAAAACTACCGACAACAAGCAGGCCAGGAAACTTTACTGATTGCTGCTGAGTTTGCAGCCCAACGTTTTGATTTTATTGTGTTTAAAGAATCCTGTTCTTGTTCCACAGGGATAAACGTACTGTCCGCCGGCAGCATCTACTGAGTGTGAAAGCGAAAGTAACAGAGGGACTCGGAAATGGCAGCAACCCCGGGTGGGATCTGAGAATCTCCTCTTAAAGAAACAGCCACGTGGCTGCTGAGACAGAACTGGCCGGCCCGGAAGAGTCAAAGTTTCTGGGGCTCCAAATGACCTGAATACAGGAGTGATTGTGAAGAGACTGGCTCTTGCTTTTGGGTGAACTGTAGTAAATGTCACAAATAATCATCACCTTCTACATTATGTCACCAGAATAAATATTCCCCTGTGGACAGTTAGGAATAATATGAACAATACCTTTGCAGTGCGAAACTGGGGTAGAGGGTGAACCTCATTCTTCATGACTGTAACATCAGAAGATTGAAGCCCTGGCTCTCCGTAGGGACAAGACTCAGTCTGAGGCCGAAAAGAGAAGTTAGAGAATAGAATAGCATTAAGGAATCCTGAGTTCTGACCGGACACCAAACAACGTTCTGTCCCGGAATAAGTGATCGGTTGGAAATACTAATAGTGACACTGCACCCCGCATTCTTCATAGAAATGTTATTATTATATGATTATGGTGTAACTAAAATATGTTTTATGCAACATGGGTCATGTAAGATGTCCTTGGAAAGGTACTGAATACATCCAGTGTTGTGAGCTGTAGCTCACGAAAGCTCATGCTCAAATAAATTGGTTAGTCTCTAAGGTGCCACAAGTCCTCCTGGTCTTTTTGGGAATACAGACGAACACGGCTGCTACTCTGAAAACTATGGTGACTGAATATGATTATCCTGTCTGTATGCATGTATCAATTCTGTATCTAAAGTTAGAGATATTGACTATATAGCAATTACAACTGTGTTTGCACCTGGGAAACGCCCACTAGACAGTGAGCACTCAACCTGGATGGGCCATTAGGAAGGACAATAGAGCTGTGAAGATACTAATCTCCCTCCTTCCTGAGAAGTCTCCTAGGAGGCTCCTTTGACACTGCAAGGTCAGGTAATCCTGTTACCTGGCACTGGCCACCATCTTAACCTGGTACTTTCCCACTGGGATGGGTGTGGGTCAGACTAGGAGACAAAGGATTCCTGCCATATACTAAAGCTATATAGGGGAAGGAGTGACACCATCAATGATTCTTCTCTGTCTCTGCGCCCAAAGAAACACTTAGAAACACCTGAGAAACAAGGACTGAACTGGGGAGAAGGGCTGAATGCAGGTTAGAAGGATTTCTAGCCTGTGAATGAAACACCTGGGAAACCCAAGCTGTGAAGCTAATGCAGCTTGTGCCTTGTGAATCTGCCAACCTGTATGCATCATCACTTAAGATGACAATCCACTGTTTTTAACCAACCTCTTTAGTATATTAAGCTTAGATTGTGGGAGTTGTTTGTTTGTTTGCTAAGTAATCAGCTTTGATCTAAACAACGAGGAGTCCTGTGGCACCTTAAAGACTAACACATGTATTTGGGCATAAGCTTTGGTAGGCTGGAACCCACTTTATCAGATGCATGAAGTGGAAACTTTAGTTTGGCAATGTAACGATGCTAGTTCTGGCAAGACCCAACTGAGAGTGCCAATTCAGGACAAATTGCTTAAAGCAGGTCAGTTACAGCCCAAGGCTGGGGTTTCTGTGCACACCAAGACAAATCAAACCAGCCAAACAGAGAAGACTTTGGTTTTACCCCACTGGCTAACCACAAGTCACACAAGCAATTCCCTTAGACACTCCAGGTTCTCACTATCACCACCAGTGCCACTCCTTATGAGGACAAATGGTTATGAAAACCAATACCCCAGTAAAAGAAAAAAGCTTCTCTCGATCCCAAAGGACCAGACCCCAGTCAATATACAAATCAGTTCTTCCCCACAAATCACACTGTTGCCAATCCTTTAGAATCTAAAATCTAAAGGTTTATTCATAAAAGGAAAACGATATAGATGAGAGCTAGAATTGGTTAAATGGAGTCAATTACATACAGTAATGGCAAAGTTCTTGGTTCAGGCTTGCAGCAGTGATAGAATAAACTGCAGGTTCAAATCAAGTCTCTGGAGAACATCCACAGCTGGGATGGGTCTTTCAGTCCTTGGTTCAAAGCTTCAGTGTAGCAAAGTCCCTCCAGAGCTCAGAAGCAGGATTGAAGACAAGATGGAGGAGCTGCAGCATCTTTTTATAGTCTCTTGCCATATGGTCTTTTTTTTCTTTGTCCCAAAGACAAGCTGTCCATCACCTGGCCTGGAAAAACCTCAGAGTTCTGTCCATAGGCGGGTCCCTGCATACCTTGCTGAGTCACAAGGTGTGTCTGCCTTCTCTCAGTGGGTCAGTTGTATAGCTGATGGTCCTTAATGGGCCATCAAGCAGGCTAGGCAGAGCTGACACCAACTTGTCTGGGGTATCACCCAAAAGCACAGCATAAGTTTGAAATACAGACAGTACAGAGCCAATACTTATATCTTTAAATACAAAAATGATACATGCAAACAGATAGCATAATCCTAACCAGTAAACCATAACCTCGTCTTAGACACCTTATATGACCCCCTTTATACAAGATTTGGTGCCACTACAGGACCTTGGTTGCAACAATGTTCTATATGGCCCCAGTTCAAGTCAATAACGTCACAGGCAGGTATATATACACATGCAAAGATGGGTGTGTTACATTACTATGCGGAGGACCAGTGTTAACAAGGTCAATTCAATCAGAGTGAATGTGGCCTACTCCTAATAGTTGATGAGAAGGTGTGAATATCAAAAGGGAAAATTACTTCTTGTAGTGAGCTAGCCACTCCCAGTCTCTATTCATACCCAGTCTGATAGTGTTACATTTGCATACAAATTCATAAGGGGGGGAAAAGGAGCTGTGCATCTCTCCCCACACATTAAGGGAGGGAGCAAATTTCATGAGCTTACGCTGTGTAGCTCCCTATACAGCGCAAGACAATATAACTGTGGGTTCATACTCCAGAAGGGTTTTGTGCACTTGAGTGCTGGGCAACTCCCTGAGCAGAGGCTCCCCCCACAGCGCTGATGGCAGTCTCTGTGTGATTCTACAGCTGGGTGTGGCCCTACCTGTGTGTGTGCTGGGGAAGGCTGGCGGGCCTGGCGCAGTGCCTGAGGTGGCAGCCCAGGAGTGGGGTTCAACCCGTCACACTAATATTTACTAAACCACATCACAGACATAATACCTCTCAATAAAGAGTATTGACAGTTACACACAGGTAGGGTTGCCAACTCTCTCAGACTAGACTGACTGGATGCCGTTGATGCAAAATGGTGTCCGGTCCGGGAAAGTTGGCAACCCTACACATAGGGGGTGGCACATTAGTCACTGGACCAATGGGTCCTATGCCAGGGGCCACAGCCAATTGGGGGACCACTGGAAGCGCTCCCATGCCCTGACCCGCTCATCTGCCCGGTGCTCCTGGCGGGGAGCATGGGGGAGAGGGGAGGGAGACTGCAGGCAAAAGGGGTGGGGAGAGGCCCCCACTTGCTCTGGCCCAGGACCCCACAAACCCCTAATGTGCCACTGCACACAGGGCTGTCTCTGACTCTGGACAAGTAAATATGATTATATTTTAGCTACACTGTCATAAATATAAAGGGAAGGGTCACCACCTTTCTGTACACAGTGCTATAAAATCCCTCCTGGCCAGAGGCAACACCCTGTCACCTGTAAAGGGTTGAGAAGCTAAGATAACCTCGCTGGCACCTGACCAAAATGACCAATGAGGAGACAAGATACTTTCAAATATGGAGGGGAGGGCGGGAAACAAAGGGTTTGTCTGTCTGTGTGATGCTTTTGCTGGGAACAGTCAGGAATGCAGCCTTACAACTGTTAGTTAGTAAGTAATCTAGCTAGAAATGCGTTAGATTTCCTTTTGTTTAATGGCTGGTAAAATAAGCTGTGCTGGATAGAATGCATATTCCTGCTTTTTGTGTCTTTTTGTAACTTAAGGTTTTGCCTAGAGGGATTCTCTATGTTTTGAATCTGATTACCCTGTAAGGTATTTACCATCCTGATTTTACAGAGGTGATTCTTTTACCTTTTCTTTAATTAAAATTCTTCTTTTAAGAACCTGATTGCTTTTTCATTGTTCTTAAGATCCAAGGGTTTGGGTGTGTGTTCACCTGTACAAATTGGTGAGGATTCTTATCAAGCCTTCCCCAGGAAAGGCAGTGTAGGGCTTGTGGGGATATTTTGGGGGAAGACATCTCCAAGTGGACTCTTTCCCTGTTCTTTGTTTAACATGCTTGGTGGTGGCAGCATAAGGTTCAAGGACAAGGCAAAGTTTGTACCTTGGGGAAGTTTTTTACCTAAGCTGGTAAGAATAAGCTTCGGGGGTCTTTCATGCAGGTCCCCACATCTGTACCCTAGAGTTCAGAGTGAGGAAGGAACCTTGACAAAAAAGAAATGGAGGCAAAGGGAAAAGAGAGGAAGCATGCACTGGAGATAGAGAAGGCAAAGGCTCAGCAGAATATACCGGATAACCCTAACAATCCTTCCCCAACAATCCACAAATGGGAACAACTATGTCCACAGTATGATGAATCCAGTGATATTGCTGAATATTTTCTCACCTTTCAGAGACTGTGCACACTCCATCAAATTCCTGAAGCTCACAAGATGACCACATTGGTCGCAAAATTGACTGGAAGAGCTCTGGACATAGTCAATAAGATGCCTATTGGTGAGGCTTCTGACTATAATAAATTCAAGGATTTGGTTTTAAAGCAATTTCAAGTTACACCTGAAACTTACAGAGTAAAATTTAGAGTCCTTAAGAGAGGACCTGGACTAAGTAATGTGGCTTATATAAACCAGATGAAGGATCTGTTAGATAAATGGGTCAAAGGAAGGGGTGTAATTAGCTTTGAAGGAATGTGTGATTTGATGACTCAGGAGCAATTCCTGAATATATCCAAGGAGGATATAAAACAGTGTTTATGGGATAAGAAAATGGACTCAGCAGAAAGTCTTGCTTCTTATGCTGATCAATACGAGCAGTCCCAGACTGCCAGAGAGGCGGGACAAACTGGAACAAAATGGGTGGAGGGAGGAGAGAGAAACGACCCTGGTCACAGTTGGAGCGGATACCAGAAGGGAACCCTCAGACCACACCCTACTACCGGGGGCAGCCCAAGACCCCAGCTACACACCAAGGAACACTCCAGACACCTTATCGTCCCGCCACACCATTCTCCAGCAACCCACCTTGCCCCAGTGACCCATCAGCTGGACGATGTTTTAAATGTAATGAGCCTGGGCATGTAAAGGCCAACTGCCCCAAGATCCCCAACAGATTACAGTTCATTGCACTGGAATCACACCAGAGAGCTATGGAGGGAGCGAAAGAGGCAGAAAAAATAAACAAATATAGAGAATCCCTCTAGGCAAAACCTTAAGTTACAAAAAGACACAAAAAAACAGGAATATACATTCCATCCAGCACAGCTTATTTTACCAGCCATTAAACAAAAGGAAATCTAACACATTTCTAGCTAGATTACGTACTAACTAACAGTTGTAAGGCTGCATTCCTGATCCGTTCCCAGCAAAAGCATCACACAGACAGACAAACCCTTTGTTCCCCCACCCCCCACCCCGTCCAGATTTGAAAGTATCTTGTCTCCTCACTGGTCATTTAGGTCAGATGCCAGCGAGGTTATCTTAGCTTCTTAACCTTTTACAGGTGAAAGGGTTTTGCCTCTGGCCAGGAGGGATTTTATAGCACAGTATACAGAAAGGTGGTTACCCTTCCCTTTATATTTATGACATACGCTTTTATCATTAACATCTGAACCCATCATTAAAATATTATATCTTTCCAGCTAGTTTCTTCTAGCTCCTCCTTCATCCTTTCTCTTTTCAGTTTCTCTTGCCCAGCAGTGGCAGGAGGTGCTGGGGAGAGCTAGAAAACCCTGCCTGGAAGAGAAAAGCAAACAATGTCTGGTGAAGTTGCTGAGCTGGAAACTCCATCCGAGAAAAATAAGAAAGGTCAAAGCTTGAGGAGCCTGAGGAATTCAAGCTGCTGCCTCCTCCTCCTTCCCCATTTGGCACCAGTCTCCTGAAGACATTGGCTCTCCCTGGGGCTGCTCTGGGTTTAGTGACTAGCTCTGCTCTGACACAGTTCTCCAGCTCTGGCAGACGTCTGGCTCCTTGCACACATTCTCGGCCAATGTTACTGTTATTTAATCACACTGTGATTGGACACATTGGTGCAGCTGGGAAGTGAGAACTGGCTCCATTGCTGTAAATATGTTTCTCTGAGCCCTGCTGCTCCTTGGCAGCCAGATGCCAGGCCCTAGTGATTTAAACCAGGAGCAGACAGATACAAATCACACCCCTTATACCACTGGGAGTGAAAGAGCTTCAACTTTGTCCCAGTTTGTCCCTTATCTGAGAGAGATGGTCTCCTGCAGCAGTTCCCCTGCCATTAACATGCCTGAGGCCACTGCTGGAATTGCTGCTGTGGGGAAGAAATCTATAGTTCATTCCATTCTAGCTGCCTTTGAACGTGATGTATCAGCCCGAAAGAAGATGGAAGCTCAGCGCCATGTGCCCTGCAGAGCTTCCAAATTCTTGGGGTTTGTGGAATGTTCCTCATTCAGGCGCCTTCTGTTGCATGTCAAAGGCAGATGCCATGACACAGACACCTGTGAAAGGAGACACCCCTATCAAGTGCCCTGCAGTCCACTGCACTAGAAGCCACGAGTGTGAGGGTTTGAATCTCATTTCTACAGGTTTGTGCTTGTATTGTCCTGAACATCCTAATCTTTGTTAGTGATAAAACCTCATATCCCCTCAAAAGCAGTTAAGCATTAGACATGTTCTCTCCGTGCTTCACCATTAAGGTAGCGGGGAAGTGTGATATTTTGGGAAATCTGCCTTTACACCTTATGAATGCTGGTTGCTGTTGTGAGTGGTTGTTAATGTATTTTTGAACGTGTCTGTGAATTCCACTGTTTCTGGCAGCACCTTCATCTGATACACACCAGACAGAGGACAATAGGAAGCGCTTAACCTAAATGTCCGTGCTTTGACCACACAACTGTTATGCTACCTAGCAATTGTACCCTAAGGGAAACCTGTTTTCCACCTGTCCTCTACAGGTGGCTGGTGTCGGAGGAATGGAATGTTACGGAGCAGAAATCCAAGGTGTGATGCTAGCTTTTAAAAACCACAGAAGCAGGGTAGGTCAGGAGAATACTCCCAGAGAGCCACACAGAACAGGAAGCATTGGGCAGGAGAGAAGAAGTGGTAAGGACTGGCCAAGGTCAGAGTAGAAGAGCTGGGGGAGAAGCCTCCAGGTTTCAGCACACAAGGGATGCATGGCAACAGAAGGATGCTGGGTGAACTCTGACCCCAGCCCAAAGAGTGCTCTGGAGTAGGGAGGAAACATGTGGGTAGGGTTTGGTTTTGTGTAGGTCTGTGTGATGCTTCTGCTGTGAAAAGGCAATGCTGTGTTTGAGTCCTGTGCAAAGTTAGTCTGTTATGTGCTACACTTATCACATGCCCCTGAAAGAGTTAGCCTGTAACCCAGCAGGCTCACCCCTCAGATGGGATGCTGGGAGAAGGTGTGTTTCAGCTACTGGGGTAGCCTGGGGGTCAGTGGTGGACGGTAGCCTAAGGCAGGTGGGCTGAGGAGCTTCATTTCCATGAATGGGTAAGAGAGTGAGACATACTGCCCAGGAAACATACCAAGGAGGCCAAAATACTGCGTCCTGCTGAAACCCAGGGAAGCTTTAAAACACCCCATGATCCAGGGGCTGGATTCCCCTCCTAGCACTCTGGTCGGTGGGGACACTCAACCAGACCTGTGACAAGTGGCTGCACAAGGTCACTGCAGGAGGAAGAGAATACTGTTTTGAACACTGTTTGCCAGAAGCTGGGAATGGGCGACAGGGGATGGATCGCTTGATGATTGCCTGCTCTGTTCGTTCCCTCTGGGGCACCTGGCATTGGCCACTGTTGGAAGACAGGACACTGGGCTAGATGGACCTTTGGTCTGACCCAGTACGTCTGTTCTTATGTTCTAACCCATAGCAGCATAGCCACCCAACAGACCTGCCTATCAGGATTTCTGAATGGTCTATATGGTATTTGGTTACCTATCACTAACCACAACACCACAACAGAGCCCAGGAGAGAACCCAGGAATCCTGATCTCCAGTCTGCTGTCTAGTAAACAGCTGTATATGCTGCAGAATGTGTGTCAAGCACCCCTCCCTCCCCGGGGTTGAGCCACAGAAACAATAGCAATTACTCCTGAAACTCAAGTAATAGACAGGGTGATTTTGTGGTTGCAAGTCATAATTTTCCCCCGAGATTTTTCAATGCTTTATTTCATTTAGACCATAGTTAAACTGTTATAATCTGTAGCCTCTCCACCCCCCCACCCCCCCCCCCCGCCCGTCACTGGCAAGCAGCCTGTGGGGGCCCGGAGAGGAGCGCTAGGACCAGGGAGAAAGTGGGCAGGGGGAGGGATCCTGTTTACCCCTCCCCAGCCCTGCTGCACCTGCAGTTTACTCCTGGCACCTCCCTCGCTCCAGGGACCAACCCTAGCTCCCGCCCCGCTGTGCTTTTGCCCCCAGCCCCTGCCTTGCTCCAGTCAGCAGGGACTAATCCTCCCTCCGTGCCCCACTGTGCTCGTCTTGCCCCTGGCCCCTGCCTCGCTCCAGCTGGGGACCAATCCTCCCCCACCCCCTCGCTGTCAGGGTGGATAACAATCAATGATTTAAAAAAAATTAAAAAATTGGATTTTTTGGATAAAATGCTTTTTGAGAAAAAAACCTATCTAAAGATAGTTTTAATTAAGATAGGTTATAGCTCAAAGATCGCTCATCATGGAATAGGGATGATAAATTATATTTCTATCGTATGAGACAATATATTCATGGAATGTTTGAGAAAAGTTTTGTAAATGAGTTCTAATAGTTGATGGATTAGGGACCCAATCTTATGGGGTTCCACAGGCTTCTGTATAGATTATTTAGGTTAATTTTTCTATCTACCCAATGGGACTCAGTGCTCAGTCTAGAAGATCCCATCAGAGATGCTTAATTTTTCAGTTCTCAAACTGTGGATTTGTGTCTCCAGAGGTAACATGCTTGTTAACAGCAAAAATGTTTTAAAATAAATAAATAATATGTAAAGGTGAAAAATAACTGACCTCACCTCTATTGTCCCTCTGCAAATTTGTGTACATGGAGTCAATCCCTTTGTACCTCTCTCTAAAAGTGCAAAGTTTCAAAAAGTTCAATGAATAGAAGACTGTTGGGGGCAGAATAGATCTGGACAAGGAGAAGAAGTCTGGAGATAAATGTGAGAAGTGAGGGACATATGCTTTTTTGTTAAAATATTATATGTTTGCTGTTGAAGAAAAAAATCCAGAATACTTAACGTTGTTTTCGTTAAATAAAACAATTTAAATGTCTGTCTGGTGATGTTCTCCTCCTAATACAGCCTGGCAAGAAAATCCTCCAATTATTAATGATTAACCTATTGAATTGGAGATCATTCACCTCCCAATGACAATAAATATCTGCTTCAATTACCTTTGGTAAATGAAATAACCAATCATTCATTTTCTAATATAGCTGTAAAACTAATCCGAAAAGTTTTCAAAATAAATCACTGTTTAAAAATGTATAGTGTGTACCTTCTAAAAATGAAACCTACATCGATCTCTGAGTTGTGAAGAATATGTATTAAGGTTGTAACAACAAACAAGAATGCACATTTATATAGAAAACCATGATTAAATCGAGACTTCCTGACTAGTGATTTAAATCATGATTTAAATCAAATGCACCCTGCCCACTGTGCTCTTACCCCTGGCCCCTTCATTCCCCAGGGGGCCCCACAAATATGTTTGGCGCCGGGCTCACAAAAAGCTAATCCGGCCCTGTTTAATACAGTCATAACAACCATTATATTTTTCATCTCCTGCGCCAAATGAAAATTCCCCTTTTAATTACTTCAGTAATAAACAGCCCTTGTACGCTACACTGGAGTTTATGGTGAAGGGAGTGTCTTTATTGCTGTAAGGTCGAAGGTTAAAGCCCAACCTCTCTCTGTTCTCAGGTACAAATCAAACAGGGACCAAACTGCGTAAGTTGTTAGTTCTAAGTCCTGACTGGTCAGCTGACGTAGTGCTCCCCTTGTGACAGGATCCCCCGCGTGCAAACTGGATCCGGGGTACCACTGTGGCCCCTTACGTCTCCAGCCTGGGCTGTCTCTCACAATGCTTTGAAGCAGTAAACCCCATTGGGAGCTGTCATCACTCAGCACAAAAATAGGTGGAACCCCACACCCAGCTGGATTGCCTGAATGCTCCCAGAGCCACTCACACATCACACAGAGAAAGGCACCAGCCAATATCCCCCAGCTCCCCAGCCTTGCACCCCAGTGTAAGTTTATTGCCCAGTGTGGAGAGGACATGCACCAGCCAGAAATGGAAATCCAGCTGAGGTGAGAAAGGAGAGCTTGCCAGAGATGTGGCTTGTTAACCGGGGCTGCTGTAAAGTTGGATACAATGTTGCACTATTTAATGCACTACACTGTGGAATTTGTATGTTCTTGCAGCTGGATGGTGTGAGCTGAAATTATTTTCCTTAAGGGGAAGGCTGTCATTGCTCCTTGTTTTGCTGGGGAATGCATGGCTGGAGATCTGTAGCCATCAGTCACTCGCCTTCATACTGCTGCTGTTTCATGTGGCTGGGCCCTGCAGCCAGAACTCGTCTGTGGCAGAGTGGATCTGAGATCAGGATCAAGAGGGAATCTGGGGAGTGGCCTTCTGGAGCCAGAACGGGAGCTGCAGCTGCGATGGGAAAGGCTAGCTGGGCAGAGGCATCCTGGGGAAGCAGCTGGTTACTTCCTGAGCAACCAGATACAATATTATTACAGATCCTGACTCACATTGTGATGAGATACATTGTTACCCCTGTGTAAGGCAAACTGGTTACATGGCTGTAAACTTGCTTCTAACCAGCCTTGCTGCTTCATGGCATCCAGATGCTGTCAGCTCTGGTGCATGGGCTCAGGGTGAGAATCTCACTGCTGCTGGGTTTTTGTTTATGGTGAACGTATTGCCTGAGAATTGCAGTCATCAGTCAGACACATGCGACATGCAGTTATTTTTGGCCTCCAGGGGCTGAGGTGGAGGCTGGAAAGATGAATCCCTCATCCCATGTCACTTGCAGCTGACTGTGCCAATGGGACAGTTCCCAGACTGTTTAGTGGAACAGCGGGATGGGAGAGCGGGGATGCTCTCCAACAACAAGGACACACACACACAAAACAAGGGCTGGGGGAAAGTGAAACAAGCTAGAGGCCATGAGTTCATTTTGCTAATAAGTGAACAGAGATTGCACAAGGTCACTGAAGTCAAAGCGGGGAACAGAATCAGGGTCTCCAAATGGAATCCCAGGTCTTAGCTACTCAGCCCCACGGCCTTGGCTGAAAGTGTCAAGTATCTGTTCATTGGCTCACCTGTTGCTAACAGTTACACCACACCAGAGCCAGCAACAGGAGACCAGAGCCCTGATCGCAAATGTTCTGCTGATGACTGGCAAACACTGGTGTAAGCCATTAGCACAGCCTGTGTCATGTTCCCTCCAGCAGCTGGCCCACACACAGCCCAACAATTATTCCCAGAGCTGAAGTGGTGTGGTGGGGATCTGAAGAGACATGATTTAAATCAGCGGTTTTCAAAGTCTGGGTCACAGCTCTGCAGGGTTCACCCCTGGCAGGGAAGGTGGCCGCTTCTTTATTTGTATCCCACAAGGTTTCATCTACATTTAATGGGTTATTTAGTTGCAAAGAAATATACAATGGAAATGTAATTACAGGGGTATATGCAATCTACATGTAAGATAACAACAAACAGCCTTTATTAGTTTTCATGAAGTTTCCACATCAGACATCTTCTCATCTTAACACAACCCTAAATTGAAGTGTGTGTTAATCTAATTACCAAGGCCTACAGAATGGAAAGGTAATGTAATAATAAACAACAAGATTTAGACAAGTAAAAACAATACCCTTAACATCTCTGGTTTGATCTCTGTCTGCACCAGTGAATTGGCGTGAATACACATCGATACACTTAACCCTTCTTTGATATTTGGACACAAGGGAACTATTGCTCTGCTCTGAGCTGGTCTGTCAGAGTCACATGAGCAATGTATTTTCCACACTGTAATTGCCTTTGAATTACAAGTTCCCAACTGGCAAGAAGGAAGATCAGCATCATGTGGCCAGCAGAGCTCCCAAATTACTGGATTAGTGGAAACTTCACTATTTTCCCTGCTTTCCATTGCTTTTGCTGTCGTGCTTCAAAAGGAGACAGCTATTCACAGACACACGTGTGACTCTTCTGCCAGCAAACATGCAGCAAAGTCAGCATTAGAAGCCTTGACTTCAAATGTCACCTCTCTTTTTTGTTCTTTATATTTCCATGCACATCACAACTCGTGTCACAAATACAACACGAGATCCCCTGCCCGAGATAGCAGAGAAGTATCAGACACTTTCTCCCCCCAATTACAAAGTATTTGAGAGGCTGCACAAGGTCACTTCAGGTGGAACTGGGAAAAGAACCCAGCTCTCCAATATGGAAAACCCAGGTGCTAGCCGCTCATTCCTACTGCCTTTGGGTTGAATGCATAAAATAGATATGATCTGGTTGGCACCACTGCACAACAGAGCCAGGCACAGAACCTTGAACTCTGACCTCTAATCTGGCTCGTAAGCATTTGTGTACCTGATGGAACAGTGTGTCAAGTCCCCCAACAGTGATTGGCCTCAGAAATAATGGTGGGGGACCGGGGAGGCCATGTTACAAATCCTGCTGCTGTGGGAGTGGGGACTGAGGGGCTCCATGGGGTATTAAAAAAAGAAAACTAAAATATATAATTTAATTCACCCGCTCGTTGAAAATGTTATAAGCAATTGATTGAGGGGCAATGTGCCCTGAAATCCTGGTATTCCAGATTGAAAACATCAGTCTCAAAATATGGGCTGGGATTTTCTCAGGAGCCAAGTCCCCATTGAATTCCTGCCCTGAAGCCCTGGGGATTGCACTGGTTGGACAGACGTGGTCTAAGAAGCATTAGGGCCAAGCCCCATTAGACAGGCTAATTTGTTGTTAGAATGGTTGGGCTTTGCCCTAGTGCTGTCCTGAACACTCGCAGCAGCAATGCCTTCCGGGTAGGTTCTACAGTCCCAGTCCCTAGAAAGATCACCGAAGCAGTGGATCCTGAGAGATTTGAAGATGCTGCACTGTGGGACTCATGGAACCGCTGTGGTTGGTCCTTGCCCATGTACACCACAGAACAGGTCAGACTGACCCAGGTCAGCACAGCCCAGGGGTTAGTTTTGCTGCAATCCAGTGTAATCCCAGTGGTAAATGACATGGACCCCTGAGCTGTCTGGAGCCCTTTTGTGTGTGGATTCAAGGTGCTGGGGGGGGGGGGGGGGAAGGTCCGTGCATTATTTAGCACAGTCACCTCCTGTGCCGGCATCTGAGTTTAACCCCTTCATCCCAATGAGAAACCTCATCTCCCTGCTGGGCCTGGGATGTTTGTCAAAGAGTCTTTCCTTCCTAATGGCCGCGCTTCATCACTGCTCAGTGCTGTTGTGGGGTGGCAGGCTGGTCGAGCAGTTTGGGCACTGGACTGGACCTTCGGATATCTTGGTTGTATTCCCAATTCTGCCACTGACCTACTGCATGACCATGGACAAGTCACTGCCCTCTCTGTGCCTCAGTTTCCCTTCCCCACCTCTTGTCTACTTCGTCTGCAACCTGTTCAAGGTGGGCATTGTCCCTCATTGTGTTTTATGCAGGGCCCAGATCTCATTTGGGGGCTGTGGGGACTGCTGTGATCCAAATAAAACTAATAATAAGTTCTATGATACAAATCAGTAACAAGATCAACAGCTTGTAACTTCCCCATCTCCAGCCTGAAGGCAGCATTCTCACATAGACCAGCCTGCAGCTCTTGTGAGTCAAGCCTCACTGATCATTTAACCGCTTCTGTTCTGTAAAAAGCAATTTTCCAATGTGCTGGGGGGAGGGGACTTGACACCTGGCTCTGCCCAGGCCCCACCCCGACTCCACCCCTTTTCCCAAGGCCCCACCCCAATTCTACTCACCCCATTCTGCCCCATCCCCGGAGGGTGCCAATGCTTACTCCTCCTCCTCTCCCCTCAATAGCCCCCACAGCTGAGCTTGACAGGCGGGAGGCACGGAGAGGCACTGATCAGCAGGGCCTGACAGCAGGACCCACGCGGTCGGCACCTATGATAAAAAAGTTCCCTTATTTCACCAGGGGAAGCTGGTTTTAATAAGGATTCCACTTCTTAGATAAAAGTCTCCCATGTCAGGTATCTTGAAAGAGTATTTTTTGCCCTTCTTGCCACTCTCCCAGATCATCTATTTTTCAGTAGTATCTCCCATTCAGTGAAGGCTTTGGAGAGCTGAATGATGCAGATACACTTGCAACAGGCAACTTCCGGTGAAATGAACCTTGTAACCAAAGTTATTACCATTACATTTGACAGCAACTCCCTACCTTGTACTCCTGGGCAGCTTCCTCTGTAGGAACCACCATGTGAGCTCTGTGCACTTGGGATCTGTCGCACACCACACAGATGGGGGTTTGATCCTCTTCACAGAACAGTTTCAGAGCCTCCTGGTGTTCCCCACACACCCTGCCCCCTTTCGCTGCCTGAAAAGTCAGCCCCTTTGGCTATTTCTACATTTGCCAGCTGCCTGTTGGGCCTGAGGTTTCTCTGTTGCACAGTTTCTCTGCACTGAGGGCAGGAGGCGGCTGTGTCGGGTCCCTCCCAGCACTGGGCGATGCAGGCTCGGCAGAGATTGTGCCCACACTCCAGAGTGACAGGGTCTGTGAAATACTCCAGACAGACGGGACATGTCGCTTCCTCCTGGAGACTTTCCACGGGGCTCTCTGCAGCCATGGCTCCCTCTCTCTGGGCAGTGGGACAAGGTTACTTTCACTTTCGTGAGATCAGGAAGGGAGGGGCAGGCTGGGGGTGGGGGTGCTGTACCAGCACTGATGGTGAAAAAAATCCAAATAAAAACAAAAAACAAAAGCCTGGCCCCCCAACTGCCCCAGCCAGGGCCCCCACAATGCCAGAGCCAGACCCCCACGCCTCCACCCCACTCTGGGCCCCATGCAACCCCCCCCCCACACACACACATTGTCCATGCTAAGGCCTCCACCATACACCCCCACACACTGTATATACCAGCACCCCCTACTCATTCTGCATTCAAATCCCTCCCCCCATACACTCTGGGGACCCCCTGAAGCAACACCTCTCTGTGCCCCGCCAGAAACCCACACAGCCAGTGTCCCCTTTGCCCCTCTTACCCCCTCCCCCCCACACGATACCACCAGTCCAGCGTGCCCACCAGGACCCACCAACCAACACTAAGAGAAAGACAGGCCAACACACCGAGCAGAACTTTTAATATTTTTTTAAAAAAAGAAACAGAAAAAAAAAGCAGGGGAGCCGACCCGAGGTGCAGCCAGTACACACCCAGAGCAGATCCCCAGCAGACACCCCCTCCCAGGCTGGTGCACCCCAGATAACCAAAGACTGACCAATAATTAGCACAGGGCAGTGGGTGCCACTCCCCTCCCCCCACCAGCCCAGTCGAGCCACCCCCAGCCCAGCTGTGCCAACCCCCCCAACTCACGCAAACCCTGCTGCAGCCTCCGCCTGCCCCTCCCCCACACAGCCTGTGTGTCCCCCCGACCCCAGCTGCCCCACAACAGCCCCCCCACCCCGGTGCACTGCAACTGCCAGGCCAGCAGGGCAAGGGCAGGTTAAATCGATGCTGCTCTGCTGCAGGTACTGCTATCCCCCCTCAAAACACAACGCCCCCCCCCCCCCAACCAACAACCTCCCTGCCGTGAACCAGGCGCAGCAAAGCAAGCTGGTGGCTGGGGTGGCCCTGCTGAAGGGGCGGCACTCCGGCAGCAGCCCCGGCGGCAATTCGGCGGCAGCCCCTCTCCGTTGTTTCCCAAGGCTGCAATTCACGTCACCTCTGGGTGTCCTCGATCCCACCTGCCACATGGGGCTAATGCTGACCCTGCCTCCTAGGCTGAATCCCTTCATGGCTGTGTGGTGATGGGAGAAATGGCGATACCAAGGTGAGCAGATTTGGGCTGAATTACTCCACAGCCTGAGAGTGAGAGCCAGCTCCCTGCAGGGGGCACGGGAGAGTGAGGGACTCAGGCCAGCTCCGCATAGAGGGGGGTCAGGGCTTTAGCCCTGCAGCTTCTGCCGCTAGGGCATCTGGGGGTCCTGAACTGGGGGCTTCAGCCCCACGTCTTCTCCCAGGGTCCAGGGCTTCTCCCACCCACCCTGCGCGGCTTCTGCCGGGGTCCGTGGCAGTGTTCCCTGTAATTTTTTATTTCCATGTGCGGAATGACTTTTGTTATGTGCACGAATATGGAGGTGTGTGGTAGGGCTGGGGCCAAGCGGTCTCGGGGGGGTCAGGGCTGGGGCATAGGGTTCGAGTGCGGGGCAGGTGAGGGCTCTGTCTGTGCATGTGGGGTTAGGGGTCAGGCTGGTGATGAAGGGTTTGGGGTGCTGGCTGCCCTTGGGACTATCCCCAGCCCTCTCTCACCGGCTCCAGCTCGGGGCCACTTGAGAGGTGCCTCTCCACGGTCGCAGCATCTCCACTGGCTCGGCCGGGGGCATCTGTCCCCCAGCCAGAGCAGGTCCAGGCTAGGCTTGGTGGGGGTCAGGGAAGGGGCAT
This sequence comes from Lepidochelys kempii, assembly GCF_965140285.1. Lineage (NCBI taxonomy): Eukaryota > Metazoa > Chordata > Testudines > Cheloniidae > Lepidochelys > Lepidochelys kempii. The sequence goes on along the minus strand of NC_136393.1, from coordinate 44,555,295 downwards.
AGCTGAGAGGGAATTTAGGTCCGGGGCTTCTCCTTTATCCCCACCCTGCCCAGCGCATCTCCTGCTGGGGTCTGGAGCTTCTCCTCCCCCTAAACTGCCACTGCACCCATCCAGCCTGTGCGCATAGGAGCCCTGCAGCACGCCTGGGTGATTTCAAATGGCCTGGGGCTCCCGGCCACCGCTACCAGGACCACCGCAGTGGTGGCAGCCAGGGTCCACAGGCCCTTTGAAATCTCCTGGGCCCCTAGGCAATTGCCCCCTTGCCCCCCCACCCCAGTGGCCCCTGGTGGGTGAAAGGTGTAACTGCAGCACGTCTCTGGCAGAATGTATTTTCTGCAGAGAAAAAGAAAATTCTGGATGGCACATGAATTCTGTGCCTACGCAGGGGCACAGAATCCCCTGAGCAGTGTTTGATGGCTTGTGTTGCTCTCCCTTTTATCTAATCCCCGGTAAATGCAGTTTCACCCCTTTTAATTATTTATTTTATTACTCTCATTGTTCTTAGTTCACCATCACTTTGGGTAAGACTGTGTAGAGATATGTCCTTGTGCTACCTGGTTCACGATTGACTTACTTCGCCCATGTTCACTAAGGGCACTGGACTATTGTTGGTTTAAAGCCCCTTAAATGGATGAATGTAGCAGCTTCCCTTTGTCCAGGTTAACGGTTACACATGAGAGCAAGACACAATAGCAAAGAGAAGACCCGAGGCCACTCTGGAATTTTTGTGTTGTGTGTGTGTGTGTCCACACGCGCACCCAGTCACAAGTTGACTGATAGAGTTTGGAGCAGTGAGCAAAGGAAGATTTCTGAGGTTTTTTTTGGATGGGTGGGATGGTTTGGTGCCTCCTTAGATAATGGAAACAGAACTTCCTACATACTTTGTAAATACACTAGATTGTATGAAAGATACCAGACTCATCATCAAATTCTGCTCTCAACTAGAACAGTGCGCAGGGCCTTCAACATCAGCCATCCACTCGGGTCAACCTAATAACACACTCTTGTATGAAATCTCTCTCAGAGGCAAATTTCTACTGTAATTTTAACTAAACATAGATATACAGTAGTGATAACCCCAAGAAATCATATGGTACATCATGCCTCAAAGAATTATGATTTAAAACCAAGTAAGTTTGGGGTTCTTTTCATTTTTTGTTTCTGAGCCTTTTAGGGGTGCATTAGTTTCACATTTTCACTTTTTTTCCAAAACCACAAGTTAAAATTTTTTTATTGGTATACTTAGTGAAAACTGTGATTCTCAAGCAATCATTTGATTCCAGAAGCTTGTGCTTTCAGAATAAAAACACCAAATGGTAATGCCACCCTCTTGGTAAAATGGCAAGAGTCGGTAACACTGGTGATATATATTTGGCTATCTAGACACACATGACACTGGTATCAATGACAATTGCACTGAATACAGCTAAGGACATGGTTACATTCTGTTTCTGGATACAGGCTGTACCTTGCAAGCTGAAATTGCAACCATTGATTGACTTACTGCTCCAAAAGGTTCCATATATCTGAAATGGCTTTATGTTCCTATGACAATTAATACCATTTTGGACTTCCAATATTATGAACATTTTATACCTTTTAATTAAAAATAATAAACCTAATGTCTGTAACTAATCCTCCCATTCTGTGAACACTGAAGCATATGCTTTTTGGAGGTAGCTGCCCTGGGACATGTGTAAGGTGATCAGTAGATACTGCCAGGCTTATGGCCTGAGGACATCCTGATTTTTTGTACCTCAGTGGTGGCCACCCTATTTCAAAGCCTCCTTTCCTTCACCCCCCCAACAAAATCCCCCCCCAACTGCCACTTGCTCCATCCCTCCTCATCCCCCAGCCCCTGCAAGATCTCCCAGCCCACGGGTCACTGTGTCCCTCCTCTCCTCCACCCTGCCCGCAAGACTGCCCAGCGCACCCTGTCCCTCCTCTCATCCACCCCCCTACCCACAAGATGCCTCTACCCATCACTCACTGTGTCCCTCCTCTCCTCCATCTCCTTGCCCGTGAGACTCCCCATACCTCACTCAGGTCCCTCCTCTACTCCATCGCCCTGTGAGATCCCCACGTTGCCGTGTCCCTCCTCTCACCCATCCTCTGCCCGCAAGACCCCCAACCTGCTCTGCATCCTTCCTCACCCCTCCTCCCCGTCAAGAGCCCTCCCCCCTTGCTGCATCCCTTATCAACGCTGCCCTCACATGGGAAGGAGAGTGATGCAGTGAATGGTGGTGGCTGGGCAGGGCCTGCGGTGAAGTGGGGAGAGGGCCTGGGGGGGGCACGGGGGTGGAATGGGGGTGCAAGAGGTGGGACAGGGAACTAGCCTCCCCCAGGGGAAGCTTCACCCACCACCCGTGTTAAGGCTGTTTTAGTGCTTGAGGGGTTCACGGTTGATACCTGGTGAGTGAAATCTAAATACAAAACAGACAACCAGTGGGGGGTTTGTGCCCTGCTTTGTAACTGCCCTGAGGTTGGACCTCACGTTCTTGAGCTGCCCACAACAATTACGGCTGGGACATGAAGGTGAAGGAAACAAGAATTGTTTGTAGTGTTTTTATTTTACAATAAGTAGGTGGAAAGCAGGAAAATAAAAGGAGCTAAGACAGAGTTTAATGACCACAGCATATTGTAAGGAGATCCACAGCTACTCAGAGCAGTTTGCTTAATGGCACTAAAATAGCACCAATGCCCAGGAATTAATATAGGGAATTAATGAGTTACAGTCTCACTTTCAGTAACACATCATAAATCCCTCTGTCCCTCTCAGGTTCCCTTTCCTTCTCCCTTTTCTTTCATACTCTCCTTCTCTACTCAGCATTTTTCTAGCCCTCACTTGTGATCCCTGTTTATTTTCCTGTGTCTTTCCCACTCTCCTCCCCCGCACAGATCATCCCCCTTGGCTGCTCCCTTCTTTCCCCTGATTTTCTGCCTTCCCCTCTTGCTGCCCCAGCGAGATCTAATCCCACAGATCTGCACAAAATACTCCCAGCTGCTGCAGAGCTTCCAGCTTCTCCCAAAACCCTGATTGATTCATGCTGGGTCCCTGCCCCCCACCTCTGCCTGCCCCCAGCCCGGCTGTTAGTTCTGCCCCCTGCCCAGCCCCCGCCTCTGCCCCTCAAGGCCCCTCTGCCCCTCCTGCAGCCCCAGGGGTTTCTCCCCCTCCCCCTCTGCCTCCTGGGGCTGCAGGGGGGGGGGGGGGGAGCTTCCAGGGGTCATAGAGATGAGGCGCCAGGGGCTGGGTAGATGGGAGTCCTCCAAGGTCATAGAGACTAGAAGCCGTGAGGCTAGAGAGGCTGATTTCCGGTTCCCCCCTCTGCTGTGGGGCTCAGGGACGCAGGCGGAGCCGGGATCCCGGCCCCACCCAGAGCCAGGGGCGGATTCTCTCCCCAGGGACGGAGCCCGGCGGGAAAGTGAAGATCGGGGCCTCGGCACCAGCATCGATAAATGTCACCTGCCCCCGGTCACAGTCCAGACAAACCCAGATCCTGCTGGGGGCCCGGCTCAGGGTCAGGGGGGTCGCAGGGGAGGTGAGAGCCCGGAACTGACCCCACCACCAATCCACTGCCCAGATCCCCCCCTCAGGGCTACGGCTGATCCCTCCCTTCCTCCCCACAGACTCTCTGGCCACCCCCACAGCCCAGTATCGCCCACCCCCCACCTCCACCTCCCAGCAATGTCTCCCCGCGGTGAATCCCTCACAGCCCAGCACCCAGAACACAGTGTCAAATCTCTCAGGGGTGTCGGGCAGTCGCTGCCGCGTGTCTCCACATCTCACACTTTTCCCACCCTCAGACAGGACGAGGTAGGGATGAGCCGTGTCTGGATCCAGAGTCACATTCGCTGGGGAGAGAGAATCAGAGCGTGAGGGGCAGAGCTCGGCCCTGGGGGAGGGTTTGATGGCGTCAGTGACAGAATCTGCCCCAGCTGGGGAGTGACTCAGGGAATCTCCTTCCTCCAGGATTTACCCGTCAGCTCTGAATGGGGAGCAGCTCTGAGAGGTCAGCACAGTGCAGCGGAGAGTCACGCCCCTGGCAGAGGTGGACCAGCCATGCAGCCAAAGGGTCACTTGAGCCAGGTCTGGGACTCAGGCTCTTTCCTGTCCTGCTCCACATCTCTCCAGGGAGGGGACTAGAGACCCAGGTGTCATGGGGGCCCCACAGAGTGGTGAGAAACTGAGCTCCCTCTCCTGAGTGCTCACTGACACGCCTCACCTCTCCCTGCAGTTTCCCATCTTAAACCCCACGTTCCCAGATGAGAGAGAGCATTGCTATGGGGAGAGAATAGATGCCTCCCATCCCTGCACCCTCAGCCTACGTGAGAGCAAGAATAGTGCTGGGGGAGAAGGAGCAGGAGGGGAAGGAGGGAGAGCGAGCAGAGAGGTGAATGGAGACATGAAGGAAGGGATCCCAGAGGGGAGAGAAAACCATATTGGATGAGAAGATAGGGCAGGGGAGGCCCAGGGCATCAGGAAGTGAAAGGTTATAGAGAGTTTGCTGGGAGTGTGAAAACAGCAACTCACCAACCTGTTCCCTCCAAGCAGCCACCATCAAAAAGCTCCAGGCCCTTCCACCTGCCCCCACTCCTACTGCCTCCCCACCAGCCCCATTCAGCTGACGGCCTGCTGCTCTCCCCAGTCTCCTGTTCCTGCCAGGCACTGCCTGTCCTTCAGACCCTTCCAAACGCTGCCCCATCCCTCAATCTCTGGTCCCTTCCCAATCCCGATGTGTCTCCTTCTTTGCACTCTCATGATTTCCCACTGTGCTCTCCCTGTACTCTAGCACCAGGGTTCTCGTCACTGAGCATATTTTATTTCCTCGCCTCTCCATTTTGTCACTTGAAATATCTCTGTTTCTCTCTCTAATCTCTGAATTTTAGCATTTACACTTCATTTCCTCTCTTTCCAAACTCTGAATTTTTAATCCTCGGTTGCTGGGCATTTAAGAACAGACCCGTAATTCAGTTTGCTCCTGTTCCACAGACCACGGCTCTGGCCCCCAGGCAGGGAGGGGGATGTGAGCAGGAACAGCCCTGATGAGCTGGCGAGTAGAAGGAGCTGTGTCTTTGGCCCCGTGATAGGGGCTAGGACATGTCAGTGGCTCTGCAGCCAGGCTGGGCAGTGAGCCCAGCAAGCTTTGCAGGTCGCACTGCACATGAAGGCAGAGGAGGGACAGGAGTAGACACAATAGTGTCTGGATTTACTGCTGTATGTCAGGCCATGGCTACACAACCTCCCTCCCCTCCCGATGTGCTGTGAAATGCAGGACGCTTGTGAGCTCTGCCCCAAGCAATGAACTCCCCTCTCATGGTAACAGTCAAAACGTTTTGCTTCTTTCCCCTGACAGCAGCTGAGATTGGGACATTGATAGAATCTGAACTTCAGTTACCTTCTTGTACAGGTGGTGCAGAACTTCCCAGCCCTGAAAACACAGAATCAGAGATGGGAACTCATCTGAACAAGCATATTCACAGAAATTAGTGTTGTATAGAGGGAGGCCACTCGTCCAGGATTAAAATGGCCAGGCCTCTGTTTGAGAGGTTTGTCCGCTATCCAGCACAGGGTCTAAAATGGATGTGATTTTGTCCAGTGTTGCATGGGGGACATCACTCTGCACCCTCCATCTCTGAAAAATGGTGTCCCCCATGCGGCATAACCTCACATGCACCATCACGCCAATGAGGATGGGGTGACACGGGTGGGCCCAAACCAATCCCGACAGTCTGGAAATGTCCAGTGTTCTGGGAATGACTGAGTGGCCCCTTATGCGTATAAAATGTTAACACTGGGAAAAAGATAAGTTCTAGAGTTCAGCATAAAGTAAACAATCCCCAAATACACGTGTGAGCATTTCTCTGTCAGTGGCTACAATTTTAACAGATTCTTTTTTTCCTTAGCAGGATTTCTATCACTTTTATAAAAAGAAAAGGAGTACTTGTGGCACCTTAGAGACTAACCAATTTATTTGAGCATAAGCTACAGCTCACTTCATCGGATGCTACTTTGAAACCTATCACTTCTATAGTAATTAATAATCATAAATTAGACTTTCCCTTCTGACACTCTGAAGTGACATTGCAAGCCTGCTAACAAAGACCTGGTCCAGCTGCCATTCATGTCGCTGGACAATCTCCCCTGGAATTCAATGCGAGTAGGCCTGAGGCATAAAGGGGAATTTTGAAAGGGATGGGAGCAGGGCTGCCAACAGAATTGAGGATAGTTTCCCTCACCCAGCCCTTCAGTGCTGACCGGCCAGCTGCCCAGGACTCTGGCGGTGAGTTAAAGGGGCCGGGGCTCTGGCCACCGCCACGGTCCCTTAATAATCTGCAGGCCCCAGGGCAGTTGCCCCTTTTGACTCCCCCCGCACCCGTCGGCAGCCATGGATGGAAGAAAAAGGTTTTCTTTTGGTTCCTGTGATATGATATAAAGGCTGGGGCATAGGAGAAGGTTTGATATTTTCCCTTCCTAGTTGTCCACTGTAACAGGTTTTTGTCCCTGCAGAGAGTCTACTGGGGTCAGGGGTCACCCTCCTTAACTAAACGTAGAGAATAAGCATAAACTTGTTGGCTTTGGGTCCAATTTTCAAAATCCCCAAAGTGCCTAGGCCCCATTTTCCAAAGGATCCTGGGAGTCTCAGTCCAGTCTTCTCTCCCCACCACCAAACTCATGTCCATGTTACCCTTCCCCAGTCTACGGACCCTGACCTACTGCTCAGGCTTTTACCTCCTGTCCTGTCCCAGCCTGTGCCATATAGTTTAGGAGTTTGGTGTGTGACCAGCACAGATGTCTCTTTTAGTCCACTGATTCTTAGCACAAGCAAAAGATAAAGAAAACTTTCTGGCAAGCATGTGGTTTGTGGTGCAAAAATGAGCAAATGCAAATAACGTGTGTCCATTTCTTTGGCTCATATTCCTCTGCTCTCTTGTTAATTTCCAAAGCTGGATGGTTCATCTTCCTGTCTGACTCTGGCAAAGACCGGACTAACTCAGCAGCCATATACACCCGTCACTCACTCAGCCCTTGCCCAGCGTGGAGCAGGAGCGGTGACTGGGGGCAGGGAGGGCCTGTGCTGGTGCAGGGTCCCGCTGAGAAATGAAAGGGTCTGAGCGGAAGGGGCAGGGGAAGGGCATCCTGCCCTGTCACTAGTGAAATGGGGGCACTAGGACCCTGCGGCAGCAGATGATGCAGGGAGGTAGCAAGGAGCTGCAGGGGAGAGACAGGGACACTCTGGGGCCCAGCGAGGTGCAAGGGGGGCAACAAGGGGGGGCCGGGGGACACTCAGGGGAGGCACGGGGGGGGCAGCAGGTGGGGCCGGTGGCCCCCGGGCCCTCAATATTGCTGGAGCCACGAGCCCATATAACTCACTGCTGCGGCTTGCCAGTAGGGCCGTACCAGGGCGTATCGGCTTCCTTTCACCTCTGCTGTTATTGCCTGTAAAGCTCCTTTCTCCACTCCCGCTACCCTGCTGTTCTCTGGCAACATATTGTGTCCCTGGGGTTGGCCCATTAGCCAGTTTCCCGTGTGTGTGTTTTATGATACAATCTCCAATTCCATGATCACACACGGTTTTTGCCACAGGACCCCTGCCTCATTCTTTCACTGCCCAGGATGGATGCACAAGGGGTGAGAATTAAGGGCATACAGGGCAGCATAAAACTGGCATTTCCTAACTACCAAGTGTTTTACATTTCAACCTAAATCATCTTCTGTTCAGGGGGGTTGTGCAATATTCTGTGCTTGTATCATGTCCCCTCTTGCTCCTCTCTTTTAAAGGTAAAAATCCCCCGTTTTTTCAATCTCTCCTCGTGCTGATTCTCATTGCCTTTCTCTGAGCCCCCTTTTCTTCTTCGGTACCCTTTCTGAGGTGGGGTGAGAAGTACCCAACACAGTACTCCAGATGAGGGCAAAACACTGATTTCTATAACGGCTGTATAATATCTCCATGTTGTTCACCATCCCCCTTTTATGGATTCTCAGATTTTGTTTGACCTTTTCCCCAGAGCTGCGCAGTGAGCAGAGGGTTTTGTCAAGCTGGCCACAGTGAATTCCAGGTTGCATGACTGAGGCCTTGGCTACACCTGCACGTTATAGCGCAATAGAGCCGCCCAGAGCGCTCTCCCTCACTCCCCGTCCACACCGGCAAGGCACGTAGAGCGCTCCGACTCCCTGGCTAGAGCGCGGCTGGTCCTCCACCTCCCCGGCAGGGATAAGGTTTGCTGCGTATTGGGTGAGACTCTGCAGCGTCAGTGTGGACGAGGAGTAACATTACAGCGCTCTGACTGCCCTCCGGAAACGTCCCATCATCCCATTAACTGAAGTGACCGCTCTTGTCTTTGTTGAGAACTCCGGCAGGAATGCGGAAGTGGCCCTTTCGAAGCTCCATTTTGGAGACCCGGCTGCTTATCAGCTTGGAGAAACAGCGACTGTTTGCTTTGAGTAACTGGAGAGAGAGGCGGGGTCTGAACTTACAGACAGCGTGCTGACACACTCTCAGCACCCCAAAACCCACTCTCTCTCCCCCCACATACACACAACACACTCCACCCCACCCCACGCCCATTTGAAAAGCACGCTGCAGCCACTTGAATGCTGGGATCGCTGCCCATAATGCACGGCTCCCAATGCCGCCGCCAATGTGGCCACGCCCCTGCGCTGTCAGCTCTCAGTGTGGACAGACTGCGGCGCTTCCCCTACTGCGCTCTCTGAAGGCTGGTTTAACCCAAAACGCTCTACAGCTGCCAGTGTAGCCAAGCCCTGAGCTGCTGATGCACTTATTTTCAAACCCTGTAATGTGAATGAGTCGCTCAATTTTTTCCCTCCATGATATGTTCATTTATCACCAGGGCACTTCATATCCCACCAGGTTTCCCTTTCACACAGCTTGGGGCGGGAGAGGTCCCTCTGAACCGCCTCACAGTCTTCACTGGACTTGACTAGCCAACCTCAGCTGTGGCCCTCTGGAAGAAGAATCATTCCCCAAAGGGACCACTCCCGAAATCCCCTGTGCATCCCTCTATTCCTCTCCCACTCCCTAACCTCACCCCTCCCCAGACCACTCATCTCCTGCCGCATCTTCCCCAAGGAATTCCAGAGCGCACACTGGCTCTCTCTGTGCCCTTACTGGCTTCTCATGCAGCTTGGATCCTGCCGTGTGTCTGGGGGGTTGCAGTCAGTGTGTGATGGGGTCTCGGTATCTCTGTGTGTGACCTATGGGGGTCTGTGTGCAGTGAATGTGCTAAGCCCTGCTGGCTGCCATGTACCTGTGCCACGGCTAGAGCGGCAGCAGCAGCTGTCTGGGCACATGCAACCCTGTTAGGGCTTCTGAAAATTGAAATGAGCAGCCTAGACATTAACCTGGCCCTGGCCAAGCCCTTTGTCCACCCCTCCCGCCCTGAGCCTCCAGCCCCATCAGGGACTCTAACAGCATCTCGCTGAGAATCCTCTGAGCTTCCAGTGGGCACAAAAGAGCTCCTTGGGCACCCAAAATCACAACGTTGGCCAGACAAACCTTTGAGTCTTTTCACCTTAGTACAGAGCCATCCCTGCCCCAAAGAGCTCGTGTAAAATATTAACTGTATGACAAAAGGGGACTGGAAGTCTCAGGGCAGGGAGAGCTTTGGATATCGATGCAATAGGAGCTGTAGTTACCTGGGCAGACGATGTTTCTTCTCCAGTCTGAAACCAAACACAGAGAGAGGGATGAGAACTCAGCTGAGTGAATGCAGCAACACCAGGGCTCTGGGATGAAGAGCAGCTGGCTTAAGCTGAACCCGGGCAAGAGCAAAGTGAATGAGAAGAAGGGACACATTTTGAAGAACGAGATGAGACTCTGCCCTTCATTTAATTGAATCTGTACAGACCCCATTCACCAAAGTTGAGGTGCAAAGACTAGGTGACCTGGTAGCATCAGTGTCTAAACATCCCAGCTCACTAGGCCCAGGGCTACCCTGGGGTGGGTGCGGGGAAGATCGACCTAAGATGCACAACTTCAGCTATGGGAATAGCGTAGCTGAAGTCGACGTATTCAGGTCGACTTACTTCGGTGTCCTCACGGTGGCGAGTCAATAGCTGCCGCTCCCCCGTCGACTCCGCTTGCGCCTCTCGCGGCGGTGGAGAACCGGAGTTGACGGGAGAGCGCTCGGGGACTGATTTATCGCGTCTACACTAGATGGGATAAATCAACCCCCGATAGATCGATTGCTACCCGCCAATCCGCCCTAGGAAACTCTGCCTCTTCCTGGAGGCAGGAATCTGGCCAGTGATCCCTGCCTCTGCCACCGCCAGGCCGGGTTACTGTCGATCACTGAATCCACAGCTGAGTGTGAAGGCTCCAGCTGGTACCGAATGCAGCTGCCGGCCTTCTCCAGGGCTTAGGCCACAGTGAACCCATCAGGCCCATGTTCCAGTCCCTTCACTGGCTCCCAGTCCCCTTCTGATGCCAGTCTAAGGCCTTGGTTTTAATCTGCAAATCAATTAAAGAATCCAGCCCCAGTGGAGGCTGTTTGTGAGCCATCGAGGTAGGAGGCTACAGAGGCCCCTGCTCCGCCCCCACCCCACCTCATTCCACCCCCTTCCTGAAGTCCCCAGCCCCACCCTGCCTCTTCCCCTCCTCCCTCCAAAGCATGTCACATCCCCGCTCCTCCCCTTCCTTCCCAAAGCATCCTGAGTGCCGTGAAACAGCTGTTTTGCGGCAGGTGGGAGGCACTGGGAGGGAAGGGGAAGAGTTGGTCAGCGAGGCCGCCACTGGGCACTGGGGGGAGGGGGGAGCTTGGCTGTGGGTGGGTGCAGAGCACCCGCTAATTTTTCCTTGTGGGTGCTCCAGGGCTGTCGGCACCTATGGCCAGTGGTGACAGCAAGAGCAGCAGCAGCAAGCCAGTTGTAGAGGTGCAGGCAGCAGCGGACACCTTGCTCAATGTCCCCCCCAGCACCACACACACACACACGCCTTTCAGGGGTGGGAGGTGAATCCATGTGAGGGCACCTCTGAACTCTGGGTCTTGGCTGATTAAGAACAACCACCTGTGAGTGGGCTGCAGTGGCAGGAGAGGGGAGTGGTGTGTTACAGGTCATTCGCTCATTGGATTTTCACACGGCAAGGTGGGAAACTGAGGCAAAGGACACTGACCAATGTACTGTGCCCAGCGGTGTTTGCTTAGGGTCACATGCTTTTGAACCATGGCTGTGGTCTTTCCCCAAAACAATGCTGGGTTCCCTTTGCCTTGTAATAAAAGTTTTCTTTTGTTATACTCAGGGCGGGTGAGTGGGAAGTTTTGTCTCTTACCCTGTATCTACACTAGCATGTCCCTGACTGACAAAAGTTTCACCGACAAAAGCACCGGTGTGGACAGTGCTATGTCGGCGGGAGACACTCTCCCACCGACATAGCTACTGTCGCTCTTTGGGGGTGATTAAATTATGCTGGTGGGAGGTCAGCATAGAGCGGCTACACAGGAGAGCCCATTGCAGGGAGGCTGCAGTGGTACGGCTGTGCCGCTATAAGCCTTAAAGGGGCCATTATAGAGGCTCAGGAGTGAAATTTGCCCAGATTATTGGGTGGGGTCTTAAGGTTTTTCTGCTTTGTATTGCTAAGAGGAACCCTTCACACTGCACCCAGTCCTTGGTGCTGCCGACTCCACCTGGCAGAAGGGTGAGAGATCGAGAGATCCAGAGATAGTTTCAATAGCACGGAAAAGGCTGCATTCGAGTAATAGAAACACTTACCAAGTTCACGTTGAAGATCATCTAGGTAACAAAGAAAAAGAAACAAATACACACTAATTAAGTGCATCTCTTCTAGGATGGAATCAACCCCAGCCTCCCATCATGCAGCCTGTCCCTCTCAAACCCATTGGTCCAGGCAATGGGCACGGAAACTCCTGAGGTCTGGGGAGAAGAGTCCCTTTCCAACCCACGGGCAGGACACGGAGCACCTGCGAAGCCCCATAGAGTGTGGCTACACAGCAGCTGAATACCCCCAACTGACCCATGGCAGCTAACTAGGCTCACAAGACATGGGCTGGGGGCCTGGAAAATTGGGGTGTGGACATTTGGGCTCATTTTGTGTCTACACTAGAGTAAAGTATCAAAAAATAACTGATTATCTGCATGGATTTACAGTTCTGAAAGTTTTGAATTCCCGAGGGAATTAGGGCCAGATTTTTAAAGGTATTTAGGTTCCTAACTCCCACTGATTTCAGTTGGCATTAGGTGTCCAAATACCTTTAAAAAGCTACCCTTAGAGCCCATTCCCGCTTCCTTGCATATTACATGTTCCCATTCACTTTGCTGGGAGCGTTAGATGTGCACGGAATGTAATATTGGGCCCTAAAATTATCAACATTATTCTTCTAGTGATGTAACTTGTGCATTTAGTGTTGGATCCTACACTCGTTGAAATCAAAGGCACAGCTCTAAGTGATGTTAGTGGTGCAGCATCAGGGCATTCATGTTTTTCTCCTTTAAAAAATAAAACACGAGTAAACAAATTAGTACAAAGTTTTCCTTGTTGGAGAAAAGGGCACAACACTTACTGATTTTTGTATCACGTTTCCCTAAAAAACAGAAATAAATATAAATTATTGTTAGGAGCATTTTTCTCATGGATATACGGTTGTCTGAGTTTTGTGAAAGTCGAACATCGTGCCTCACTTTTCATATTACCACTTGGGGTGAAATTGATCAGGGTTAATCTCATCCCAATTTCCTTTTAACATTAAATGAAAAAATGAACAACTCCTCCTCCAATATAATTACACACAAGATCCAGATTGGACCCAATTATTTACTTGTCAGATGAGGCAAGAGGACATTTGAGGGCACAGAGTCTTCCTGGTCCCCCATGTCATGGTGCCTCCAGCACCATGTGGATTTCACCCTCAGAGAAGATACATTTCAAAGAACATTTTCTTTCTGATTTCCTCTTACCCACATACTGAATAATTATCAAAATATTATCCCTGATATTTCATGTGATTTTCAAATTGATCTCTGTTTAATAATTATCATCATAAATAATAAACAGCAAACAACTTAATGGAAAAGGTTCTATGTGGAGAAAAATTGAACTTACTGATTTCTCCAAGATGTTTCCCTGAAGAAATGAAATAAAGCAAACAGATGTAAATACAAGTTATTTAAGAAGATTTCCAGTTAATGGGGATTTCAAGGAGTGTTTTCATGATATGAATGCCTGGCCCCTAAATACCAAACATTTCATTCATGTTTTACTGACCATGTGGCCATACTAGAGTTAAGTGTCCAACAGTAACTGACTATTTTCAAGGATTTACAAATGCAGGAACACCAGGGCTCTGGAATGAAGAGCAGCTGGCTTAAGCTGAACCCAGGCAAGAGCAAAGTGATTCAGAAGCAGAGACACATTTTGTAGAACTAGATAAGACTCTCCCCTTCATTCCAGTCAATTTGTACAGCTCCACATTCACCAAAGTCGAGGTGCAAAGACTCAGGTCCTATGTGACCCTTCACTAGGCCTAGGTAACCAGGTAGCATCAGTGTCTAAACATCTCAGCTCACTAGGAAACTCTGCACCATCTTGGGGGCAAGAATCTGGCCACAGTGATCCCTGCCTCTGCCACCGCCAGGCCGGGTTACTGTAGATCACTGATTGTACAGCTGAGTGTGAAGGCTCCAGCTGGTACCTAATGCAGCTGCCGCCTTCTCCAGGGCTTAGGCCACAGTGAACCCATCAGACCCATGTTCCAGTCCCTTCACTGGCTCCCAGTCCCCTTCTGATGCCAGTCTAAGGCCTCGGTGTTAAACTGCAAATCAATTAAAGAATCCAGCCCCACTGGAGGCTGTTTGTGAGCCATCCGGGTAGGAGGCTACAGAGGCAGAGCGTTGTATAGGGCACCCAGGTTGCAGGGTGGGACTGACACAGCTACCCATTACTCTGGATTGTACCCTGGGTATGTCACAGTGTTACGAATTACACCTTGTAGGACACGCACACCAATGCTACGAATTACACCTGATAGGACACGCACACAACTGCTGCGAATTACACCAGGTAGGACACACACACCAATGCTGCGAATTATACCTGATAGGACACGCACAGTTCGAATCTAGGCTGAGGCACACAAACAAAGTCCACAACTGCAGAGTTCCCAAAAAACACTAAGTTTATTACGCTCGAGCGTGGTGCCCCCCTGCTAGCCAGGAGGGGACCCTGAATACAGATTATACAAAGGTTATATACTTTTTAGCAAAGCACGTTGCCCTCGTGCATCGGAAACCTTAGCCAATAAACAAACCCTTTTCTTATCTACCACCTATCCCTGCTTGGTGCATTCCTCGTGCTATACCAGCATGTTAATTACACAGTATGGTCCTAAAGCCATGCATCAGTAACTTTTATTATCAGGTTGGGAGGTCTCACATCAAAGGCCAGGAGATAGGGAGTTAGGGACTGACAAAAAAACAGATACCAGGAGTCAAGGCAGGCTGGAGACAAGGAGGAGGATTTTTACAGGAATGCAGGAGACACACTCCTCCTGGTGCATGATGTGCTTGCTTTTAGACAATGGTGGGCCCCAAAGCAAAATGGAGTCACATGTGCTAACTTTTCCTTAACAACAGTCACACCCTGAATTAAAACTCACTGGCTAAGCAGGGGGCAGAGATGCCAAAGCCCAGTGAAAATCAGAAGGGGTGGGGACAGGTGTTCCTGCCTGATGCTGTGAATTCCCCTTCGAGATCCCTAGGTACCATTTCACCCTCCCCTCCCCTTTCCTGTGTTGAAAGCCAGAGCTGATTAGACTCCATGGAGAGCCCTTGTTTCAGTTCAGTGGTTGCAAGAGCTGAAACCATTGATGAGGAGGCCTGGGGCCAAGTCGCAGACCTGGTGTGGGGACAGGGCTGCAGGGAACAGCCTGGAGACGCAGCAGGAGACACGGCCTGCTGGAGCCCCTGGGCAGGTCGGGGAACCTCAGAAGGCGCCACTGCGGAAGTGGCAGTGGGTGGCCAGCAGCAGCCGTGGTAACCCCAGTGGAGCTGAGCGGTGGCAGAGGGAACAGCAGCAGAGAAACCAGCAGAACCCGCGGCAGAGGCATCAGCCAGCAGGGCAGAGACAGCAGCCGCCGCGAGCCAGTTCCAGAGGCAGGAGTGACAGCAGAGGCGTTGCTCCATGTCCCTCACCCTTTTTCAGGGATGGGAGGCAGTGAGCAGCCAGGGGCCTAGGTGCCGACTTCCCCTCTGGCTGGTGGGTGCTCGACCCCCTGCTCCACCCCAGGCCTCGCCCCCACTCCACCCCTTCCCCCAAACCCCTACCCCACCTCTTCCCACTCCTGCTCCACCCCCCCATTCCTCCCCTTCCCCAAGTCCCCACCCCTGCTCCGCCCCCGCCCCACCTCATTCCACCACCTTCTCGAAGACCCCGTCCCCACCTCGCCTTTTCCCCGCCTCCTCCCCCAAGCGTGCCGCATCCCCGCTCCTCCCCCTTCTTCCTAGAGAATTCTGAGTGCCGTGAAACAGCTGTTTTGCAGCAGGCACTGGGAGGGAGGGGGAAGAGTTGGTCAGCGAGGCCCTCAATGGGTGAGATGCGCTGGTGGGAGGGGGAAGCTTGGCTGTGGGTGCGTACAGAGCACCCACAAACTTTTCCCCATGGGTGCTCCGGGGCTGTCGGCACCTATGGCCAGTGGTGACAGCGACAGCAGCAGCAGCAAGCCAGTTGCAGAGGTGGAAGCAGCAGCGGACGTGTTGCTCAATGCCCCCCACACCCCACACACACCTTTCAGGGGTGGGAGGTGAATCCATGTGAGGGCACCTCTGAACTCTGGGTCTTGGCTGATTAAGAACAACCACCTGTGAGTGGGCTGCAGTGGCGGGAGAGGGGAGTGGCATGTTACAGGTCATTCACTCATTGGATTTTCACACAGCAAGGTGGGAAACTGAGGCAAAGGACACTGCCCAATGTACTATGGGGTGGGAGTTTGCTTAGGGTAACATGCTTTCGAATCATGGCTGTGGTGTTTCCCCAAAACAATGCTGGGTTCCTTTTCCCTTGTAATAAAAGTTTTCTTTTGTTACACTCAGGGCGCGTGAGTGGGCAGTTTTGTCTCTTATCCTGTGTCTCCACTAGCACTTTTGTCAGTAAAACTTTTGTCAGTCGGGGAATGAAGAAAGCAGGCCCCCAACTGACAAAAGTTTCACTGACAAAAGCACCGGTGTGGACAGTGCTATGTTGGCGGGAGACACTCTCCCACCGACATAGCTACTGCCGCTCGTTGGGGGGGGTTAAATTATGCTGGTGGGAGGTCGGCATAGAGCGGCTACACGGGAGAGCCCATTGCAGGGCAGCTGCAGGGGTACGGCTGTGCCGCTATAATCCTTAAAGGGGCCATTGTAGAGCCTTAAAAAGGCTCAGGAGTTAAATTTGCCCAGATTATTGAGTGGGTTCTTCTTAAGTGTTTTCTGTTTTGTATTGCTAAGAGGAACCCCTGACATTGAACCCAGTCCTTGGTGCTGCCGACTCCACCTGGCACAAGGGTGAGAGATCGATAGATCCAGAGATAGTTTCAACACCACGGAAAAGGCTGCATTCGCGAAATAGAAACACTTACTAACTTCTCTTTGAAGATCATCTAGGACAGGGGTTCTCAAACTGGAGGTCGGGACCCGTCAGGGAGTCACGAGGTTTTTACATGGGAGGGGGGTCATAATCTGTCATCCTCCACCCCAAACTCCCCTTTACCTCAATCATTTATAATGTTGTTAAATATATAAAAAAATGTTTTTAATTTATTAGGGGGGGTCGCACTCAGAGACTTGCTATGTGAAAGGGGTCACCAGTAAAAAACTTTGAGAGCCACTGATCTAGGTAACACAGAATCAGAAACAAATAAACACCCATGGAATCAAATGCAGCCTCCCATCATGCAGCCTGTTCCTCTCAAACCCATTGATCCAGGCAATGGGCAGGGAAACTACTCAGATCTGGGGAGAAGAGTCTCTTTCCAACCCACAGGCAGGGCACGGAGCACCTGCGAAGCCCCATAGGGTGTGGCTACACAGCAGCTGAATACCCCCAATTGACCCATGGCAGCTAACTAGGCTCACAAGACATGGGCTGGGGGCCTGGAAAATTGGGGTGTGGACATTTGGGCTCATTTTGTGTCTACACTAGAGTAAAGTATCAAAAAATAACTGATTATCTGCATGGATTTACAGTTCTGAAAGTTTTGAATTCCCGAGGGAATTAGGGCCAGATTTTTAAAGGTATTTAGGTTTCTAACTCCCACTGATTTCAATTGGCATTAGGTGTCCAAATACCTTTAAAAAGCTACCCTTAGAGTCCATTCCCGCTTCCTTGCATATTACATGTTCCCATTCACTTTGCTGGGAGCTTTAGGTGTGCACGGAATGTAATATTGGGCCCTAAAATTATCAACATTATTCTTTTAGTGATGTGACTTGTGCATTTAGTGTTGGATCCTACACTCGTTGAAATCAAAGGCACAGCTCTAACTGATGTTCGTGGTGCAGCATCAGGGCATTCATGTTTTTCTCATTTAAAAAATAAAACATGAGGAGACAAATTTGTACGACTTTTTTTGTTGGAGAAAAGGGCACAACACTTACTGATTTTTGTATCACGTTTCCCTAAAAAAAAGAAATAAATATAAATTATTGTTAGGAGCATTTTTCTCATGGATATACGGTTGTCTGAGTTTTGTGAAAGTCGAACATCGTGCCTCACTTTTCATATTACCAGTTGGGGTGAAATTGATCAGGCTTAATCTCATCCTAGTTTCCTTTTAACATTAAATGAAAAAATGAACAACTCCTCCTCCAATATAATTACACACAAGATCCAGATTGGACCCAATTATTTACTTGTCAGATGAGGCAAGAGGACATTTGAGGGCACAGAGTCTTCCTGGTCCCCCATGTCATGGTGCCTCCAGCACCATGTGGATTTCACCCTCAGAGAAGATACATTTCAAAGAACATTTTCTTTCTGATTTCCTCTTACCCACATACTGAATAATTATCAAAATATTATCCCTGATATTTCATGTGATTTTCAAATTGATCTCTGTTTAATAATTATCATCATAAATAATAAACAGCAAACAACTTAATGGAAAAGGTTCTATGTGGAGAAAAATTGAACTTACTGATTTCTCCAAGATGTTTCCCTGAAGAAATGAAATAAAGCAAACAGATGTAAATACAAGTTATTTAAGAAGATTTCCAGTTAATGGGGATTTCAAGGAGTGTTTTCATGATATGAATGCCTGGCCCCTAAATACCAAACATTTCATTCATGTTTTACTAACCATGTGGCCACACTAGAGTTAAGTGTCCAACAGTAACTGACTATTTTCAAGGATTTACAATTCTGAAAGGTTTGAATTTCTTATGGAATTAGGGTCTGATTTTTCAAGGCATTGAGAAGCCTATCTCTCATTGATTTCAGTGAGAGTTAACTGACCAAATACCTTTAAAAATCTAGCCATTAGAGCCCAATCCTGCTTCCTTGTATTCTCTCTCACATTCCCATTGGCTGTGCTGGGAGCTCTGCGGATGCAGACTGGAATTTCTGGCCCTCAAATTATCACCATTATTTTTTAACGATATGACTTGTGCTTTCAGTGCTTAATCCTCCACTCATTGAAGTCAATGGCAAAGATCTAACTGATGTTAGTGACGCAGTATCTGGGCTTTCATCTTTTTCTGGTTAAAAAAACTCCACCCCAAAAATTCACAGATAAACAAAGAAATACCCTGATGAAGAGACAAATTTGGACAAAAGTTTTACTTGTTGGAGGAAAGAGCACAACATTTACAGATTTCTACACCCCGTTCCATTAAAAATAAACAGAAATAAATATAAATTATTAGGAGCATTTTTGCCTTGGTTATACAGTTGTCTGCATTTCGTGAAAGTTGCACAGTGATTATACAATTCATGAGCCTTTGAGGGGTTTCATGTTCTCTACACCAGGAGAAAAAGGTTTCCCTTCTCCATCTCTGACTTCTTGTTTCTCACCATAGTCAGAACTCAGGTTAAGGCTCGGAGCTCATGTCTATTCAGAACCCTCTTTTCTACTGTGTATATTTTTTTAATATTATCTATTGGGATGAAATTTGCCAGGCTTTGTCTCATTCCAATTTCTTTTTAACAGTAAATGAAATCACAGACAACTGCTCCCAAAATAAAACAACACACAATCTTTATGGGGACCCAACTCTGTACAAAATATTTACTTATCAGAGGAGGGAAAAAGACATTAACTAATTCCCAAAGTCCATGGGGACTGAGGAGGAATAACTGCACAGTTGGGTGGAAAGTGGGCAGAAAAGAGTGAGGAGTGGAGAAGGTTTTGGATCAATCTTCCCCAAGTGCTCCATTCAGCTTAACTGAGGCAGTTCTGGGGGAGAAATATTCTGTGCCTGTATAGGGCTGATGAAGATCACTGCCCCCTAGAGCAAATGGGAATCTTAGTAACATTTTCTTCCCTGTGCTGCTGAGGGAAGCACAGGGTAGGTCCGTGCTTCCCCTGCTTGGCCCAGTGTAAAATTTCATTCTTCCCTTTTTCCATTTATTAGAAGAAAATTTCTTGTTAATTTCACTAAATTTTCCCCTGTGACATTTACCTTTTATTTTAAATAGATAAACAGTGAGGCCAATGAAACCAAACAAAACCAGGAGAATCACACTCAGAGCCACCATCCATGGATTCACCCTCGGGAAAAAGGAATCTGAAAAATACACCCCACCAGGATTTGCATTAGTTTGGAAGCAGGGACAAAACTAATGTTTTTCCTATTGCACGTAAATACATAAATAGTCCCCAGCAGGACGTATGTGAGATAAGAGTGAAAACATGACCCCCCAATGCTGCACAAAAGACCAAGACCTGATTTTAAAAATTACTCCAACCAACACAGCTTTAGCACTGATTAACCAGTGAATGAACAAGCCTGGTTTGATTCATGCTATTCAGAGCTTTATTGAGTTCAGGGGCAAATTCTCTGCTCACAAAACCGCATTGACTTCAGTGGAATTATGCCAGCAAACAATTTTTTTGTTTATTGGAATTATTTGGAATTATGCCAGCAACATTCAGAAATTGCAGAAGTCATTAGAATATTTTGGTGCGTCACTAATCATTTCCCCAATTATTTCGATGAATCATAATTGCAATTAAACCAAACATTAAGTGCTACAAATTGATTCATCTTCTTTTGCTGTTCTTGTGTTTACAGCATTTACATCATCTAGCCAGGGTGGGCATTTCAAACATGCCTAAGGCCTTCTCTACACAGGGTTTGTGCACTGGTTTCGTGAAATTGGTATAACTCATTCAGTCATTCTTACATTGGTTCCACAGCTGACCATGTAAGAGGATTGCCCCAATTTAACTAAACTGATTTACAATTTAAGGTTTTCTCAATCAGCTTAATAGTGTCCTTTATCCATTTAGTATAAATCAGTAAGGAACTGACTTACGCTAAATATGTAGGACATTCAATCTGAAATAAGAGCATTCAAACAAGGGGTTTCATCAATAACTCAGGAGATAATCAGGGCAGCTTTTGTGTGTAGACAAAGGCAAAGTGAGTTATGAGCACAAGTCCCACTGAATGTCAACAGAAACAAGCCCACATCATTTGGTGGCATTTCACTTATAGAAAAGGTAGCAAACAAACCATAGTATAAAAATTGCTACATTCAAAAAAATCACTGAGGGGAAGTTAAGTTTTTAGGAACAAACTCTTTCAAGGTTTGGTGAATATTTCTTCTAAAAAATCAGTCTCTCTCTCTTTTTTTTTAAAGGAAGAGTTTCAGGAGTATCAGAGTTAAGATTAAATTTACATGAAATCCAAAACTCTGATAACTCTGAATGTGCAAAATTAAGGCAATCAGATTGCCCGAGTTGTGACCCTGTTAAGGTTCCAGTTTCTGAACTTCTTTGTTTTTAGGTAGGTTGTAAAATATGCACCACACATGCTTCAGTTCTTTGTTTCCTATGGTTTGTTTTGTTTCTGATGGAGGGGATTTCAGTGTGTGGGTTTAGCTGGTAACTGACCTGCTATATAAACCATTGATTCCTTTTCTTGATTGAGAACGGTGTTCCTGATCCAACAGGACAGGTTCTGGTTTGAACGTTCTTTTATAATAATAGAATTTTCTGTTTCAAACAGGCCACTATCCCCGAGGGATTTTGCTTCAGAGAGCGATGGTAATTCTTGCCCACTGAGATCTCGCCATAGAACCTTGGGCTCTGGATACCAACCAGCCGATTGACAAACCATCCGGATCCCTCCATCCTGCTGACTCTCCACAGAGATGAGAGGATTGGAGCCCAAACCTAGAGGAAAATTACATAAATGTGTGATAAACCAATGGGGTAACTTAAAAGTTAAAAGGATGAGTGATACATTGTGGATCTATTACTCCCACTCGAGATCACTTGCTCATACAGAAGGGATAAATGAACACTGGAATTTCAGAATTCCCAATACGCATGGACACAGGAAAACATGTGAACAAATATTTAAAATAATTTCACTGAATAAGTGAGAGATATTGTCCTCTCCACCCAAGAGCAAAGGAGCATTGAACACCTTTGGAAATCTGGCCACTTCATTTAAATACCTAATGGGATATGAATTTTTCAAAAAGACATTTTTTAGTATATTGGACAAACATTTTGTTTGTTCTCTTTTAAAATAAATAAATAAATCTAACTGGCTCCATGGTTCCTGTGTCAGAGTAGCAGGGGACAAACGCTCGGCCTCATCTGCTAGCGGTAAATACATAACTTCTTCCTCCCCCCGCACCCCACCTTTATGAGGCCTCAGCCAATGAGAAAGCTGCAACTGATTTTGACTACACCCCTAAATAACCACCACTAGTGACCATGTCAGAAGGCCGAATTGCCGCCGCCAGGGGAACAGCGCCGCTCCTTTCTAACAGCCGCCCCAGGCACCTGCCTGGAACCCTGGTGCCTGGAGCCGGCCCTGCCCTTACCCCGCCGCTCAGAGCAGCGTGTCTGGGAGTCGCGCGGCCCGATTGGAGCGCGCCGCCCCGCCCCCCAGAGCTGCCTGCGTGGCGGCGTGGCTCCAAGGGAGGGGGGACAGCAGGGGAGGGGGGAGGGGCTAGCCTCCCCAGCTGGGAGCTCAGGTGCCGGGCAGGACGGGCCTGCAGGCCGGATGTGGCCCGTGGGCCGTAGTTTGCCCACCCCTGGTGTAGACACTACTTACACCAAGGGCAGGACTTCTCCTGGTGTCCCAGGTAATACCCCTCTCTGAGAGGCAGGAGCTAGGTTGACAGAAGAATTCTTCTGTTGACCCAGCCCTACCTGCATGGGGACTTACGTCAGCTTAGTTTTGTCGCTCATGGGGCGTGTATTTTTCAAATCCCTGAGCGACATAGTTAAGCTGACCTACTTTTCTAGTGTAAACCACGCCTATATTTGCCTAGAAAAGTCTTTTCCCTCCTTTCTCTCCCTCCTTTTGAAGTCAATCAAGAACATCTTTTGGGCAAGGAAGTCTCTTGACCATTCTGAAAATGTCTTTAATAAAATGTTGGGAAAGTTTTCAGCATATTTTCCAAAGTGTCTGAATGTGGTCGTGTGCTGAAATCTAGTCACACTGTGTTACTCAGAAATAATTCAGAAGTTGCTAGTCACAGTTGTTGCAGTAGAAAAGAACAAAAACTGCAGCACAGGCTGAGATAATACAGACAAGAGCTGCTGACCTGCTACCTTCAGTTCCAATATGGCTTCTTCATCAAAAGGACCATCTTGAACAAAACAGTTGTATTGTCCTTCATCTGAGCTTCTGATATTAACAATCTGCAAGGAAACATTCCCATCCGTGATGCCAGTTTTCAAAAGCTCCGTCCTTCCACGATATTCTGGCATCTGCTGCCCATATTGATCCTTCCCATGCTGGAACAGGTGCACAACTGAAGTGAACTTAGATCGGAACCATCTCACCTCCATGTTCTCAGCGCTCATCCTGGGGGACAGGTGACAGGGTAACACAATGGCCTCACCCACAATGGCAGTGACAGGGTGACCAGGACCGGTCACGCTGAATTGGGCTGTGAAATACACCAAAGCAAAAAGAGAACAAGCTTAGACGGGGAAAAAAATATATTAATGACTGATTCAATAGGTTCAAACTTTCCAAAATTCAGCGTGAGGCAGACACCTGGCATGCAGATTTTCAACCTGAATATTTGAACTTTGACAAAGTTACAAGCAAACAAAAAAGGCATTTATAGTAGAAAGTGGCAGGCCAGCTCAGGTACGGGTGTCACTGATAACTCCCTTTATATTAATTTGATATGCCATAGAACCATTTTAGTGCCCTATGAACAGGCAGGGTGACCCGAGTATATACACTGTGTACCTGAGCTCTGTGATCTCTTCCGGCTTTCACTTTATTTCTGATGTAATTCTCATTGTTGGTTTTAATATGAGAAGGATGAAAAGATGAAAACCTGACTCCACTGAAGTCAATAGAGATCTCTTCGGATATCACCCTTGTGTTTTAGGATCCAGCCTCTTTGGACATCACCTCTCACCTTCTATGACACAATTTTCCTCCTCTGCCCCCCTCCTGCTGATTTTAGTGGGCCTGAGTCATGGCTGGGACATTTTCAGTAAAGAGTTTCCAACTCTGGGACTCGGTTTTTGCCTTGGCCTCACTGAGCCAAAAATCTCTTCAGCTTCAGGCCAGGCTCCCTTGGTGTTTGAGAAAGGATTGGGTCACAGAGGATGCAAGCATGTAAAGTAGGATGTTCAGTGTGACCCAAGGTGCCTAGGGCAGCCCACACTGGAAATGCCAAGGGCAGGGCAGGCTGCAAAACGGAGAGCAGATTCTCCCCAAAAGCAGTGGTTTACATTATAATTAGATTCACCAACCAGTCAAAAAACACTGTTCCTGATCCCCCACACTGGTTATCAAGAAGCTAAAAAAAAAAAAATCACAGCCCCCTTTACTGCATTCCAGTCTCTGGCTCCCAATCAGTGAACAGGTTCAGAACAGTGAGAAGTTACTTAAAACTCTGTTCACTTTACAAAATGTTCTTCTGATTCCCGCAAAAGACCAGCCACCTTACCAGATCAATACTCGTTTGAATCTTACCCAAAAGACCACGCTGCCAGCCAATAAAAGGGGGCTTTTTCTGCGGAAAAGGACCTAGGGGTGACAGTGGACGAGAAGCTGGATATGAGTCAGCAGTGTGCCCTTGTTGCCAAGAAGGCCAATGGCATTTTGGGATGTATAAGTAGGGGCATAGCCAGCAGATCGAGGGACGTGATCGTTCCCCTCTATTCGACATTGGTGAGGCCTCATCTGGAGTACTGTGTCCAGTTTTGGGCCCCACACTACAAGAAGGATGTGGATAAATTGGAGAGAGTCCAGCGAAGGGCAACAAAAATGATTAGGGGTCTAGAACACATGACTTATGAGGAGAGGCTGAGGGAGCTGGGATTGTTTAGCCTGCAGAAGAGAAGAATGAGGGGGGGATTTGATAGCTGCTTTCAACTACCTGAAAGGGGGTTCCAAAGAGGATGGCTCTAGACTGTTCTCAATGGTAGCAGATGACAGAACGAGGAGTAATGGTCTCAAGTTGCAGTGGGGGAGGTTTAGATTGGATATTAGGAAAACCTTTTTCACTAAGAGGGTGGTGAAACACTGGAATGCGTTACCTAGGGAGGTGGTAGAATCTCCTTCCTTAGAGGTTTTTAAGGTCAGGCTTGACAAAGCCCTGGCTGGGATGATTTAACTGGGAATGGGTCCTGCTTCGAGCAGGGGGTTGGACTAGATGACCTTCAGGGGTCCCTTCCAACCCTGATATTCTATGATTCTATGAATCCTTTAGTATCTAAAAGTAAAGGTTTTATTAGAAAAGAAAAGAAAAGAAAAGAAAAGAAAAGAAAAGAAAAGAAAAGAAAAGAAAAGAAAAGAAAAGAAAAGAAAAGAAAAGAAAAGAAAAGAAAAGAAAAGAGAGTTGTTAAATGGTGAAAGCAATCAGATACATACATACATACTCCACATATAAGGTTTTTAGCAACACTGGTGAGTTCGCTAGCTTGTAAAGTCCCTCTGGAACACATCCACACCTTGGATGGGTCTATCAGTCCTTTGTTCAAAGCATCCGTTTATAGAGAATTTACTCCAGAGGTGAGAATCAGGATTGAAGACAAAACGGAGAAGATATAGCTGCCTTTTTATATCCTTTGCCATGTGGCTTGTACATCCATTGTCCCAAACACAAGCTCCCAGCACATGGGCATGGAAAGGTATTTGGAGTCCCCTGTCCACAGGCATATCCCTACATGTCCTGCTGACTCATAGGCAGAGCCCCTGGCTTCTCTCAATGGTTCATTGTTCAGCTTATTGCCCTTGATGGGCCATCAAGCAGGCTGGATAGTGCTGATGCTGGTCTGCCTGGGAGTGTCACCCAGATGCACAGCACAATTTTGAGACACAAATATACCACACATATCTATAGCTTATGATACAAAGATGATACACACCTGTAAACATGATGATCATATTTAGCAAACCATAACATTGCTACTGATGCCTTACATGGCATATCTTGTATATGATTTATTGTGATTTTGTAATATTGGTGTCAATGATATTTTAAATGGTCACCCATATTCCATACCACATCACACTCAGATACTGTTGGAACCCGACTAAAGGAGTTCTTTGAGTGAAAGCAGGAGCCTGGTGAAACTGTCTGGGCATATGCATATGATCTCCAGGAGAGAATGAGCAAAGTGGAGTGGCAAGAACCTTGACAAGTTGGTCCTAAAGGAGCAATTGGTGCTGGGGCTCCGGGATGATTCCCTCCGCCGTGAAATGAAAAGGAGGTTTAAGGAAGAGCCTGGTAAGAAGTTCCATGAACTCATGCCAAACCCCTGTACAAGAAGTGAATGCAACTAATGGGGAAAAGGTCCTGCCCCAAAACACAATTAACATTGGGAAGTTTAAGTGAAGGTATCCAAAAACTAGCCGTCCAACAGGAGGAGATGCTGCAAGAGATGACCGAGTTGATGAAAGAAAAAAATCCCATTAGTATGCCAAAATATCCAAGGACATCGGGATCCCGAAGATCCCCACTGAAGGACGAGCTGGGAAGGTACACATGTTACATTTGTGAAAAGCCAGGGCATACTAGCCAAGAATGTCCACTGAGAAGGAGAGCAGAGTCCCAGGCACTCGAAACCAATGTGGCACCAGGAGCGAGTGGTCCATCTACAGTAGAAGGCCAAACAGTGGCAGAAGGATTCCTAGGCCTGTCCTTCATGGAAAATCACTCTGCATACAGTATTGAGGGGAATGTGGGCAGTGCCAGCATATCTAGCGACTTCTTTAAGTGAGTATTTGGAGACTGTCTAGCTGCTGAAGTATGTATAGTAGGAGTGAAGACCAGATGTTTGTTAGATGCTGGCTCAGAAGTCACCACCATTTCTGAGTCGCATTTTCAAAAATATTTGAAGGACAAAGAGCTGACTATGCACAGCACAAGGTTTGTACGTCTAACAGCAGTTAATGGACTGGCAATCCCAGTGGTGGGGTGCCTCGAAGCAGACATAGAGTACATGGGCCAGACACTGCCAGGGAAATGCATCTTCATCCTGAAAGACAAAGCCTCTGAAGAGAGCCATATGGAAGAAGGAGACCCAGGGATTCTAGGAATGAACATGAGTGAGCTGAAGGAGCTGCTCTTGCCAGGAGAAGGAACCAGGAGGATGAACCGTCATGAGCACTCTACGAAGAATGCTGTTCTGAGTAGACTACTGGCTCCAGTGGAGAGGCAGAATCATTCCCTGGTCCCCACAATGCAGATTGGAAATGTTAAAGTGGGCAGAAAAGGGAAGACCACTATTCCCTCCTTGGAGATGGAAGATCCTTGATGAATGCTGCTGGGTTCAACAAATATCGAGTGCTGGTAGAGCCTACATCTGGGTCACGCCTACCTCATGGAGTCCAGTCAGCTAATGTTCTGACTAGTGCCATCAAAGGAAGAGTACCTGTGAGTCTTCTAAACTCAAGCGTGAAGGCTCTGGAGTTGAATCCTCGGAACGGAACAGCAGAGGTACACCAGCCTGAGGAGGTGATCCCTCAGGTGAAGGCAAGATTTGAGGAGAATGGAAATGAGTTGCAGGTGACAAGGAGGGAGAAGGGAGAACAAGTTACCCTTACTCAGGAAAGATGTGGTGGGAGACTGCCAGTTCCAGTTCAAGCAGCGCTCAAGGGGCTGGTTCCTGCACAAGTGGCTAACTTAAGGGCGTTGCCAGAGAAGCATCAAGAACTCTTTTCTAAGGCTGAGGTGACCAGTTTCCATGACTGGGTCAAAGGTGTCCATGACAGCCCAAAGACAGCTGGCGAAGCTGCTCTCAGCACAACTAAAGACACAGCCCAAAGTAGGAAAAGGACTTTTGATCGTAAGTACAATGGAGCTCTCATCAGACCTGGTGACTGTGCACCAGTCCGTAACCATAGATATCGAAGGCTTAATAAAATACAGAAGTGGGAGTCGAATCCCCACATTGTAGTTGCTCAGAACAATCCTGAGCTGCCAGTTTACGCCATCCGGCCTGAATGAGGAGGTCCTGAAAGTGTAGTGCATAGGGACCAGCTAGAACATTGCCTTCTTAGTCCAGTCGGGGAGCACAGGAGGCATTGGTCAGTGTGCCCTAAGGAGACTGAAATCAGCTGGGGGATGGTTCTAGTCCCACAAACTGAATATTGAGGGGAACAGAGTGGGCAAACCCAAACCCTAACGAGAATGGCCAGATCCCTCAAATTGACCTGGTGTTACCAGGGACAGAGAAATAGAAATTGTTGGTAATGAACCATCAATCTGAAGAAGGTCCCAGAGAACTACTAAGGGTGTACTGCTTGTTAAATTTAGAGATAATTCTGTTATTGGTTCTATGTAGTGTTTTAATGAAAATTATCCTATATAGTAGGAAGAAGTAGACATAGAATGTTAAATATGTTGAATGTTCTTTTGTTAATTTTTATATGACATGATGCTGGTATACAGCACGTTGCAAACATGGGGCCTGGATGTACCGGTGTGAATATTGTGGTTGTAGTGGCAGAATTTTAGCAAGGGGGAATGTAAGAGGATTGTTGGCCCATTACTAAAACTCAGTGAGGGTTTTTGGTTGGCTAGCTCCCAGTATCAAAAGGAAGGGAAGGGTCGATGGGAAATCAGGACCCTGACACTGACAGTCCCCAGGAGCAATGGGGAAAGGCCAATGCTCCAGGTCAGCCTGACTGACAGGGCGGGCAGGCTAAGGAGCGAGTCAGGTGGCCAAGGGGGTCCCATCCTCCGTGTGAGCTGAAATCGCCTTGGACAGACAGAGTGGGGCTGAGCTAAGGAGAGAGCAGGGGCCCAAGCTGACCTGGGGAGCCAGAGAACCAGCCCAGGGAGCAGGTCAGTGCTGGGGGCAGAGTCACAGAAGCAGCCCGCAGAGCAGACCTGTCCTGGGAGGAGAGCTTCAGCAACCAGAGCCAGAGAATCCAGAGAAGCAGCCCAGGGGGTTGGAGGCAGAGCAGCAACAGCACAGAGGAGAATGAAGCTGGGGGCTCGTGTAGTCTGGACTCGGGTGCAGTGAGCAGCTAGTGCCAGCAGGGGAAGAGGGGACCCTGGGCAGAGGGCCCACGCAGGGAGACCCCATCAGTCAAGGGTCCCTGCAGGCCAGACTGGGAGAGGGGTCATAACCCCATTGGGGATGGCCAGATGCTGGGAAGAAGGGTCTTGCCACCTAGAGCCTGAAGGTGTGTGGCTGCCGCCAGAGCAAGTGTCCAACCCGCAGCATCCCTGCAGCACAGCCAGGGCCTGAGAAGGGGGTCTGGGACGTGTGAGGAACAGATTGTGAACGTCCCTTCCATTCCAGAGACGGCTGGTTGTGATGTTCCCTGCCACAGAGCAGGGTTATGTGTTTTCCTTTAACCTTTCCCATTTTTCCTTATGTTTTTTAAAATTGATTGCTGTCTAACAAATTGTATTTGCTTTAAACTGTATGTAATGATCAGTGGGTCAGGGAAGTGTCCAGTGCAGAGAGAGCCCCCCAGAGTAGGGACACCCTAGCCCCTGCCCTAAGTGACCACAACAAGGTTGGGGGTCAAGCCCCCCCCCCACCAGAATCCTGGGCTCAGCTTTGTTGGGGTTATGAGGACTCTGCCACACAGGAGAGTGGAAGTGGAGCCCTCGAGGTCAGGCAGGCCTGTGGGTGAAGGGAGTGGGAGCGAGGACTCGGATCCTTTCGCTAGCCCATTTCACCGGGGTCGTGTAGAAGCCAGGAAAGTTCCCCACAATAGCAGGACCATTTCCCCACTTACACTGATCTTGCTGTGTGTTTAAATTTACACATTGTGAGTAGTTCCACTGACTTTGAGTTAAGCATGTTGTTAAGACACTTCAGGGGCTTAAATAAATCCTCTAAGAAACAGCAGACACAGGGCGGATTCCTACCTGATTCCATCTTGTGAACATAACAAGTAAGGAAGAAAACAATAAAACCAGGGAGAGGGGAGCTGGCTCGGGAGCTGTGGCAGAAAAAGAGAATCTTCATCTTCTTCACTGTCACTTGATCTAGACAATAGGAAGAAGGAGGAAAGAAAAGTATCATAGTGAGCATAACACCAATTAACATTAAATCATTAAAGTCAAGCATTAAAGAGGACACAGTAAATAAAAAAGGAATAAATACATTATTAAGTGACCTCTTTCATATTACGGAGTTAGAACAACCATTGCCTTAAAATTGAAAATGTGTTTCCTTTAGAAGTCTGATTTTGTCCCATCCTTAGAGAGAGAGAGAGATTCCTGATCAGACTGGATGATCATGATGGTCACTTTTGGCCTTAAAGTCTTTGAGTAATTTCTAAGCATAAGCAAGAGTTCCCCAGGGCTTGGCCTGGGTTAGCCCTAAAGGATATATGGAGCTTGCATATTACAGCAGCTTCTGTTAGATGCATTTGTGCTCTCATGTTTACCTGCTTTAACCTTGTAAAAAATGCTCAAATTTCTTTTCTTAGTTCATAAATCCTCAGATCATTTACTATAGGATTGGCTACAAGTGTTGTCTTTGGTGTGAGATCTGAGGTACAACTTGTGACCTGGGATGCCTGGGGTAGCCCACACTGGAAATACCATGGTCAGAACAGGCTGCAAAAAGGAGAGCAAATACTCACAGGACTAGTGTGTAACACTGAAGTTCAACTCCCCAAGAGTCACAAACTATGCTTCTCATCCCCCACACTGATTATCACAAAGCAACAAAAAAGGAATCATACAGCCTCTTTACTGCATTCCAGTTCCCTGGTTCCCAATCAGCCGCAAGGTCTAGGACAGAGAGAACTTATTAATGTTCTTCTGACCCCAAAGAGCCAGCCACATTACCAGTTCAATATGAGTTTGGATCTCACCCATAATAACTCACTGCCAGCCAATCTTTTAGTGTCTAAAACTAAAAAGAAAAAGAAAAAACAAGACGACACTTGTTAAGCACCCAAATACTTCAAAGTCCACTGGGGCAGGGTGCTGGTTGGGAACCCCTTCATCAGCTTCTGCCACTCCAGCCCCAGTCAAGGGGAATGGATTGGGGCTTGGTGATAGCCCTGTGCCTGCCTGGGTAACTGGCAACACATGCCCTCCTCATTAGCCTAGAGCTATAAAGGCTGGGAGGAAGCCAGAGAAGAGGGGCCAGGGCTATGGCTATGGCCGTTGCCGGCCAGGCCTGTAGGAAAAGTAGCTGTGAAGCCTGTGTATAGGTGGGAACTGGCAGTGGGAAACCTGTCAAGAATAAAGAGCATGGGTGTTGCATCGGATTGAAGTGTCCCTGACTCAGTGAAGAGGGGGGCCAAGGGGCTGAATACCCAAGGCGGCAGCATGGACCCTGTTTACATCCATATATCACATTCTTAGCAATATTGGTGAGTCTTCTGGCTTGAAAGTCCCTCTGGACCACATGCACAGCTTAAATGGGTCGTTCAGTCCTTTGTTCAGAACTTGGTTTGTAGCAAAGTTGCTCCAGAGATAAGAAGCAGGAATGAAGACAAAATGGAGATGATGTCAGCATATTTTTAATATTTGTAATTCCCCTATTTGGAATAATTGTTATCATAATTGTAATTCTCCTATTTGAAATAATTGTAATTCTGCAATATTAATTTGCAGCTCTCCATAGCTGCCGATGGTGTCTGTGTTAAAGCTTGCAAACTGTCAAATGACTCTAAGTACCCTGTGAGCTGTTAATTAACTCTAAACCATACTTTGTGATTAAGATTGGCGCTTGCAAACCTAAACCGCTCAATTGACTCTACTCTCTGTGAGTTGATACTTTCCCTTGCTTGTAACTGAGATGACGCTTATGAACGTAAACTACTTAATTGACTTTACTCTCTCAATTGCTTCTGCTCAATTGAGTCTTTGTAAACTGATACTTTATACTGGAGATTGACACATTTTGTAACAACAACCGCAGAAAGCCGTTAATTGGTGCGGCGCTCATAGAAATATCACATAGAGACTCCCACGCTCTATCGTTTGTATCAGGAATGTTAAAAGACAGGGAGTCTCAAATAAATAACAATACTCAGTGAAATGATCAATGTCTTTTTATTAAAAGTAAAGAATGTATGTGAATGAATGATTGGTTTTGAATAATCAGGGAAGTGCCAGCCTAGGAATTCGGTATCAATCAGCCAAAGAAAGCGCCAGGTGGAAACAACCAGAGAAACCCTGGAGGGCAAACTGGAATCTACCCGACCGATTCAATGGATGAAGAAGGCTGATGAGCACCTTACAGCCGTCCTGGAGCCGTCATGACTAACAATATGACAAAGCAATTTCCATGGACTGGCATAGGAATAAATTCCAATAAAAATGGACTCTAAGAACGGAGAACTTTGAGTCTCTGGTTCTGCCACCACCCTCCAGGAGCATCGGATGCGCATCTGACACGGACTCGGCTCCACTCTCGTGTACAGGCTACCTGGCAACTTCTAGGCTGGTAACTATAACCGCTATGCAGAACTTGTATGAATGTATATAGAGATAAGTAAGGAATAAGTAGTGACATAGCAGTGTGTGTTTATATTTTTTATTATATTTACAATAAACGTGGCATAACCGAACTTCGCACCCCTTGATAATCTGTACGTTATTCCCTGATAACCAGAAACATCGATGCTTAAACTCTGTACCGTTTTCTTTTTATTTTAACATCACCTTAATAAAGTTCTTTTGCCACGAGGCTTGTACTTCCTTTGTCCCAAATACAAGCTTCACAGTACATGACCCTACATGGCTCGCTGACTTATCAGGCGTAGTCCCTGGTCTTTCAATGGGTTTATTGTACAGCCAATGTCCCTTGATGGACCATCAACAGGCTAGGCAGTGCTGACGCCAATCTGTCCGAGGATGTTACCCGGAAACACAGCACAAGTTGGGAAATACAGATATATCCTACATATCTATAACTCCCAATACAAAGCTGATGCAAACTTATAAACAAGATTATCCTACTTGGGAAATTATAACTTTTTCGCAGATACCTCACACAGCATAGCTGGTCAGATTCCTTGCAATTTTATACTGTTGGTGTTAAGAATACCATAAAGTGTCACCCCAGGTCAGTTGTGTGATGCTGTATGAAATATGGGAAAGTGACTAGTCCTTTGGGACTAGGCATAACCTGAATATTGGGGTGATTTTTGGTGTAAGGGACCATCTATCAAAAAGGTGGGCCTACCCAGGTGAAAGGATAGACCGGAGTACCCTATGCTAGGTTCCCATCTGGTCCCTGCCTATTGAGTTGGCTTTTGTGAATCGCACTTTAAGGTGCCTTTGATGCCCATGCATTGTACAGGGAGTTTAGGCCCCTAACTCAGCTTTGCGGGTCACAGGGCTGTTCCTGTGATTTTTTACCTGCCTAAAAACTAGGCCCTGTGATCTCAGCATTGTAACACCTGAGTCCCTTCACGAATTGTCCCCTGTGCAACCAGTCTCCTCTCCGCAGAGCACAGCTGAGCAATTCCTCATTGACATGGGGGTGTACAGGACAGAGACAGAGCACAGGCTGGAGAGTGACATCCCAGTAAAACCCAAACTCTCATCCTAGAGCCACGATATTCCAGGGGGAGGCTAGGGGGACAAAACTAAGTCAGGAAGCAAACCCCAGGACTTAGGGTGACCAGATGTCCCAATTTTATAGGGATAGTCCTGATTTTTGGGTCTTTTTCGTATATAGGCTCCTATTACCCCCATCCCCATTTTTCACACTTGCTGTCTGGTCACCCTACCAGGACTGCCCCCAAAAGCTGCAAAGTGGAACAAGACAAAACAAATTGTTTTTAATCTTTTATTTACAGGAAGTAACAGGGAAGTAAAAGGAGCAGAGGAGCTTTAATAATGACAGCGTATGGCAAGGAGATCCCCAGCTCCTAGAACAGTTTCCTTAATGGCACAAAAATAGCACCAATGTCCAGGAATTAATACAGGGAATTAATGAGTTACAGTCTCATTTTCAGGTTTCAGAGTAGCAGCCGTGTTAGTCTCTATTCACAAAAAGAAAAGGAGGACTTGTGGCACCTTGGAGACTAACCAATTTATTTGAGCATAAGCTTTTGTGAGCTACAGCTCACTTCATCGGATGCATACAGTAACAGGTCATAAATCTCTCTGTCCCACTCATGTTCCCTTTCCTTCTCCCTTTTCCTTCACACCACCCTTTTCTACTCAGCATTTTTCTAGCCTTCACTTACCACCCCTGTTTATTTTCCTGTGTCTCTCCCACTCTCCTCTCCTCCCTCCCACAGATCTTTCCTTTTGGCTTCTCCATTCCCCCCCCCCTTCCCGATTTTATCCCTTCCCCTCTTCTGAACCCCTGTCAGGGATATTTTCCCATCACTCTTTTCATTTCTGTTTTCTAACATTTCTCCAGGATTCTCCTTTTATTCTTGTTTTATTTTCATTCACATTTTTCCTTCTTGCTTCTTCTAATTCCCTCTGGTTAAACCCACCCTATCTCCCTATCTCCCCCAGGGCTGCCAACCTCAGGAGTTTTAAAATATCATGAGACTGACCAAAAATGATTTAAAAAACCTGTTATATAATGGTTTTTGGTCTCTCTGCACCCCTGCCCATCCCATCTGTGTGATAATTACAAATTTGCCAGCTCTTCAGGACAGTGACTTGTGCCTCTTTGGCAGGAGCTCTGGCTGGGAGACGCCAATGAGAGATTTGTACAAAACGTTCCCTTCTGCTGCAGAGCTTCCAGCTTCTCCCCAACCCCCCAAACCCTGATTGATTCATGCAGTGTCCCTGCCACCCCGACATCTGCCTGTCCCCAGACCGGCTGTTAGTGTTACCCCCTGCCCAACCCCCACCTCTGCCCCTCAGGACCCCTCTGCCCCTCCTGCAGCTCCAGGGCTTCTTCCCCCCTCCCATCCCTGGGGCTTCAGGGAGGAAGGAGATGGAGTACCCAGGGGCCATAGAGATGGGGAGATGGGGACTGAGCAGATGGGAGTCCTGCAGGGTCACAGAGACTGGATGACTTACTAAAGAAGCCCATTTTTTCATTCCTTTCCCTCCAATCACTCTAACTTATTCAATGAAACTGTTTGAGCCTGGATGGTCAGAATCCTATCGGACCATAGCAGAGAGAGACAAAAAGGCTACAAAATCCTTAAAGCAATGAGATTGGCTTCTCTACACCCATCACTCCCTGCTCTATATGGTTTGATAGTCCAGAGACTCCACAGAGCCTACACGGCCATAGATACCACAGGGTAGAAAGTCTGTAGGAAGATAGGAATCCTCCAGAGTCAGAGAGACTGGTGGGTGTCTGAGGCTAAAGAGTCTGATTTCAGGGTCCCCGGTGGGATATCCCCCACTGGTGCCTCAGGGACACAGGCTGAGCCAGGATCCTGGCCCCACCCCAAGCCAGGGTCGGATTCTCTCCACAGGGACGGAGCCTGGCAGGAAAGTGAAGATCGGGGCCTCGGCACCAGCATCGATAAATGTCACCTGCCCCCGGCCACAGTCCAGACAAACCCGGATCCTGCTGGGGGCCTGGCTCGGGGGCAGGGGGGTCGCAGGCAAGGTGAGAGGGGATAAAATAACCAAAAAAATAGATTGAGTGTAAACACAGTCACAATGATTTAAGGCAACCTGGATACAGAGAAAATGGAAAACTATGAACAGGATACATTATTGGCAAAACAAAACAAAACCCTGCAGCACTCAACTTAATTGCATTTCTCTGTTTCTAGGTAACTTTCAATAACATTCTGAATGCTGCATCTGATCAAGTCCAACATTTCATGGAATACTCCCAGCATCGATCAAAAGCTGTCTCCTGATCAAGGGAAACCAACCAATGTGCAAATCAAATATTTTTTAGCTAAAACTACATCCCACAATAGGCAAAGATTGTTAAAAGTGGACCTATTGAAGATACAATGGGTCTGGTCATGATGCACAACCAACCCAATCACAGTTTTCAATCCGTTGGCCAAGGCCTTTGAGAAAAGTTTATAGTTGGATCAACACAGGAACACAGATCTCCAATCCTTTCCCTCCCCAAGGTACCCCTTCTTAAGCAAAAGGGTGAGAATTGCTCGACAACAACTAAGTGGTAATATCGTCTCCCTGATGCTCTCCTGAAAAACCTGGAGCAAGTCAGTCCCAAAAAGGGTCCAAAAGGCCTTGCAAAACTCAACAGGCAAACCATCATTACCAGGTGTCTTCCCTGGATCATTTAGGGCATGTGACACTGTATGGATTCTGGGGGACATTTGAGCATATTATAAATAATTAAATGCTTGTCAGCTGGACCCCAAACAGATGGCTGCTTGTGCATTTGATGGAGCTGCAAACTTCTCTGGAAGACATGGTGGAGTACAAGCTTTGCTCAGAGAAAAGTTTAACACTAATCTCCCCTATGCACACTGCGACGAGCACTACTACGAGCTGCAGACTCCTCAAAATACATTTAAAAAGCTATAAATTTAATGTCTTCATTTTATTCTTTTTTCAGCAAGAGTCCAAAAAGACTGAATATCTTGGAAAATATAGAAGATACACTGGGACTGAAGTTCAAATTAGTCCAACCTGGGGAAACCCGCTGGCTTTCCCATGAGTAATCCTTGGCTGTCTTAAAATTACTCCAGCCATTATTACTGGCTTTGGAAAGTATCTACCAAGATGGGATGGATCTAAGTAGTGAGGCTGGTGGGTTACTTTTGCTACTACGTTCAGAGAAGACTATTGCCATTCTCTCTCTCGTAAGTCTACTGTTGAAACCACTTGGGTCATTAAACAATGTCATCCAGGCATCTGCTACAACAGCAGTAGATCTTTGTCGAGCAACAGAAGCTACATTTGGATCAGAGAGCTATCCATTGAAAGAGCACTGGAAGAAGCAAAGACTTCAGTCCAGAAGTTGACTAATGAAAGCATTTATATTGAATCCTTAAGTGAAGAGGACAAGAAGCGTTTGTTAAGGCAACTGAAAAAGTACACAGACTTGATTCTTAAAAATCTACAACAGTGACTTCTAGATTCTACTCAACCACTGTGTAGCTTTTACAGATGCCTGTCCTATAAAACACTGGCAGCTGAGTGGAGTGAGACACTACCAGCAATGGGGCTGCCATGTGCTCAGGACAGAATAGAGAACTTGAACACAGAGTGGAATATCATACAACGAATTAATGAAGATTTGACTTCAAACTTCTTTTTTATCATCACTAGTGGCTCGACCTGATCTTTGTGCTGTGTTTCCTGGGCTGAAAGAAGTAGGAATTCATCTCTTGCTACTCCCAGTCACAACAGCTACTGTTGAGCGTTCTTTTTCATCACTGAATAGAATTGTGTGTTTTGAAAGAAGTCGCCTTCTGCCTGATCACGTGAATGAACTAATGAGCATCTCAATTGAAGGAATGGAAGTTCCGGACACAGGAGAAGCCACCGAAGATGAACGCATTGCATTCAAGAAGTTCATTAACAGAGTTGTGTAAAATTATAACAAGAAACCAAGAAGGATGTAGATCAGAGGTGGGCAAACTATGGCCTGCGGGCCACATACAGCCTGCAGGACCGTCCTCCCGGCCCCTGAGCTCCCCTCCAGGGAGGCTAGCCCCCGGCCCCTCCCCCGCTCTTTCCGCTCCCCTGTGGGCACACCGCCTCATGGGCAGCGCTCTGGGCGGCAGGGCTGCACGCTCCTGCAGGGCAGAGTGGCAGCGTGTTTAGCTCTGGCCGGATGGCACAGCTGCCAGACACGCTGCTCTGAGCAGCATGGTAAGGGGGTTGGGGGGTTGGATAAGGGACAGGAGGTCCCAGGGGGCAGTCAGGGGACAGGGGGTGGTTGGATGGGACGGAGGTTCGGGGGGGGCAGTTCCGATGAAGTGAGCTGTAGCTTACAAAAGCTTATGCTCAAATAAATTGGTTAGTCTCTAAGGTGCCACAAGTCCTCCTGTTCTTTTT
Source organism: Lepidochelys kempii (assembly GCF_965140285.1). Classification (NCBI taxonomy): domain Eukaryota; kingdom Metazoa; phylum Chordata; order Testudines; family Cheloniidae; genus Lepidochelys; species Lepidochelys kempii. The sequence continues at coordinate 44,517,781 of NC_136393.1, read as the reverse complement.
GCGGATACAGACGAACACGGCTGCTACTCTGAAACCTGCATTGTTAGAAGTACCAGGACCCGGGCTGGCCCCACATCACATGACGCCTCAGGTAAGGAGCATCTTTGACACCCCCCCTCCATTTGTTAAACCTTTAAATACTTTATTTTTTAATCACATTTGTAGCTCATTTCATGACTTTGATGCACGATTTCTCTCTCTCACATAAGATGATGCATTTGCAGACTAGGATCTGTAAATCTTACAGAAACTTCTTAGTTTTAAGAATAACCGAAATGTACTAACATCAAGAAATTGAACTGCGCACCAACACTGGGTGGACAAGTATTGAACAGTGTGACAGCAGGTGACAGACTTAGAACGTTAACAGGGCCACAATTAGGGGCATTATACTTCAAACATTCTATTTTCCCTTTTATCGCTACCAACAAAAACAGCACCCTGAGCCTGGCACCCCCCAAGCCGGGCACCCCAGGCAGTCAACTGTCCCTAAATCCGGCCCTGACCAGGACACAAAAGAAAAGTCATTCAAAGAGAAAAAATATTTTACATCTGCCCCCTCAATTCTGCTGCCACTGGCAGTAGCGTGCTCTGCCTAGAGAGTAGGATTAGGCCTGGTAAACTAGGGAAAGTGGAGGATCTTTTAAGTGGCTGGGAATCTGATCCCAATCCTGCTGACGTCAATGGAAAGAATCCCAGTGATTTCAATGGGATTTGGATCAGCACCTCAGGGCCTTGCCAGCTTTCGGTGCTCAGGTTTGCAGTGTGGGAATCCCGTTATCACCTGAGGACTAGTTGGCAGTTCCTGCAGACTGTCATCTCCTGTTTCCTTGTCTGTGCTCTTCAAACAGGATTCTGTGACCCTAGCGCTGGGATCTGCTCTGGCTCCCAGTATATATCTGGTGCAATTCAAGGTGTTTGGTTTTTGACACAAGAAGCACTGAATGGTTTAGGACCAGGTGACCACCTCTCTCCTGATGTGATACAAGGGTGGCAGAGAGCTGCTGGGATGCTCAGTCTTACACTCTCACTGGTTTTAGTGGGAGAAGAATGGTGGTGGGAAGCTTTCAGTGAAGGATCTTCAGCGCTGCAACACCCCATTGGTCTGGCACATCTAGAGTCCATTCTCTGTCGGGAAGGGAATGGATGGAAGAGGATGTAACTGAGATAAGGTGTGTTGGGGAGTTATTAGTCCTGAAGGCTTATGGAGGCAGGAAGGTGTTTATAAAACAAACCAAACATAACCAACCAACCAACCTGCTCCTGGTCCCTTCACCTTTGTATTTGCAACTAAAGAGAGAGTGATGGGCTCTTTTTATAAATATAAAACCTAATCATTTTAATGGTTTAGGTTTGTATTACCCGCAGTAAAAGAACATCCATCCAATGAGCTGGGCCCTCTTGGCAATTTTTACAAAAGACATGGATGAACAAGCAGACTGCAAATTACCCCAAGGTCAGATCAAGTAGTCCAGCAACAACAGAAACACAGCTAAAGAACAACAAGTAAGGGCCCGCTCCTGCTCTGTGCTTACATTTACACACTGGAATTACTTCCATTGACTTCAATGGGACTGCTCGCAGTGCATAAAGCTCAGCCCATTTGTAAGGCACTGCAGGCCTGGGGCCTAAACGAAAAACTATAGGAAGCAGCAGAGGCCTTGAGGATTCCTACCTGGTTCCAACTTGTGAACATCAAACAGTTATAAAATAAATAATAAAACCAGGCAGAGAGGAGATGAATCCGGAGCTGTGGCAGAACGAGAGAACCTTTATCTTCACTGAAATGTCATCCAGACAACAGGAAGAATAAAAAGAACACAACAACAGTATAACTTAATGAGTAGGCTTCAGTGATTAGGACAAGCTGGATATTAGAGTTTGAGGAACAGAAAATGGCAAAGGACACATTTAATAAAAATAGGGATAAATGCATTGTTATGTGAACTCGTTTGCATATTATGCAGTGACAGCAGTCGTCCCATAGTCTGCACAAAAAAGAGCAGATCAGTGTAAAATGATATTAATGTCCCATGACCCAGGGAAAAAAAAGAGAGAGAGAGAGAGAAGGAACTCCCCTGAATATGAATTAAGAGAATTAAGAGCAGGATTTTGAAAATCATTGAGTACTAGCCTAATTCTGCCCCACTGAAGTTAATGGGAAAACTTGAAATGACTAACAGGGGCAGCAAGGTTAGACCAATACTGAGAGGTTTAAATAATCTGACCCTAAAATAGTAGGTGTCAGCATATTTCCTTCTTGTGATTAGAATGACAGCTTTAGAATTTTTTCTTCACAACAATCCCATCACGCCCCCCCCCCCCCAAACACAGATTTTTCTGTTCCCATCATGGGAAACAATTAGCGAATGTAATAGGTAAAGTTGAATACACTGAACATAAAAAACATAGCAGGTGGGAAATATATAGGAACAGAACACGTTATGATAGTTTGTTTTTACTGCCAAAGCATGTAGGCACCAGTCACTGATCAGGACCCCTTTGAGCGAGGCACTGTACAAAACATGTAACAAAATCCAGATCTCTGCTCATGGAGGAGATCCCCTCGCTCATGGATCTCTACTGTTCCACACACACACAAAAATACATGTGGGTTTTTTTTTTAAAAAAAAGTTGCCTTTTGGTATCTGAGATTTTAGGTCACACTCAGGTCATATTCTCTAGCTTTTTTCTGCAATCACAAGGGCTAGAAACTTCTTTAAACATTAAAACTGAAATTCTCTCATAATCACAGGACAAGAACAGCTGGGGTTTTAAGGAAAATATCAAATATTTCAAGACTCAAGACAAAATTATGAGAGAATTGACACCACTTGAATATATTTCAATATATTTCATTAAACAATAAATGAAAAAATGGTGTTCAGAACAATGCAGAAATAACCACAAAAGCTTTCTTGTGATTGATTTAAAAAAAAATTTCAAAATGAATGTTATTTCGAGTAGATTTCAAACAAGTTCAGACTAAAAGGAATGAAAAGATTTTTTATTACTGTTATGTTTCTCATGCATCATTTCTTTTAAAAAATGAGAGTGAGGGCGAGAAAATGGGAAAGTCCCGAAACCCACTCCCCCAAAATCAAAGTGTTTGTGTCCATTCATTTTTTTTCCAAATTATTTCAAGCTGTTTTTTTTCAATGGAAAGTTCCATAAACATTTCAAGTCAATCAAACAAAAATCACGCAATTTTTGGGGTGAAAAAAATAATCCCCCTTTTTATAATCGTGCACAGAGATACCCTCATGAATTCTCCCCGCTGACAGCTTTTCACACACGGAATAACCTGTCTCACAGTTTGTAACGTGGGCCTTTCTTGCCATTATGCCATCAAATCTTCCCTAAACACAGGACCATAAAATCACCCCTGCGAGCCACCCTTCTACAGCTCTGTGGCCACAAAGACAGGAGGCAACATTAAGTTATCACAGGACAACAATGCAGTGTGTACAAACTGATCACTCTGGTTGTTGTGGATCCCTTGACACGCATACAGAAGACCAGTACCAAGCTACAAGTGGTGACATCCCCTCATTGTCTAATTGCATTAAAGACTCTGGCCCAGATTCAGTCATTAAGTCCGTTCCTATTCAGCACATTTCAAAGGGTGCTTCACTTTAGGCACATGCTTAATTCCCACTGATCTCAAAATGAATAAAGTAATTTCTTTCCACTGATTCTGGGCAAAACTGGACGTTTTTTCCTTTAAAACATCAGAAGCAAAAGGACTCAGCCCCACAGACAACTCGAAAACTACGGACAACAAGCAGGCCAGGAAACTTTACTGATTGCTGCTGAGTTTGCAGCGCCACGTTTCTTCCTCTATTCTAAATACAGGAAGTTCCTTTGTTACAAATCTCCCCTTAACGACACTAAAAACTGGATTGGGCCCAGGATCCTTGGTGAAACACAGGAACAGAGGAAAGGAATTACCTAGTGCCTGTACTGTACAAACCCGGCAGGGCTAGGAAACCGACCTGAAATGGATTGGAGGGCATCTCATTCTCAACGCACACATGCGGTACCGTTCCCATAAAGAGCAAAACAAATTCTCACGGGATTCTCAAGTCTTTGTGTTATTACCAATCTGTCCAAGACAGAGCCCTGACTGTTATGGAGTCAAGCAGCCAGAGTTCACCTACCGGATTGATCCTCCGGAGACGGTTCATGGCGCGTAGGGGGCGGTCTGTCCTTCTGAAAGCCTCAGGCTTTGTCGGGATAGTCCTCAAACTATAAGTTATTTCATTTCATCAAGATGCCCAGCTACTTCTGGGTATCAAATAGCTGCCGTTTGATCACAGCCTTTTCTAGCAGGGTTGGGTTTTGATTTTATTGTGTTTAAAGAATCCTGTTCTTGTTCCACAGGGATAAACGTACTGTCCGCCGGCAGCATCTACTGAGTGTGAAAGCGAAAGTAACAGAGGGACTCGGAAATGGCAGCAACCCCGGGTGGGATCTGAGAATCTCCTCTTAAAGAAACAGCCACGTGGCTGCTGAGACAGAACTGGCCGGCCCGGAAGAGTCAAAGTTTCTGGGGCTCCAAATGACCTGAATACAGGAGTGATTGTGAAGAGACTGGCTCTTGCTTTTGGGTGAACTGTAGTAAATGTCACAAATAATCATCACCTTCTACATTATGTCACCAGAATAAACATTCCCCTGTGGACAGTTAGGAATAATATGAACAATACCTTTGCAGTGCGAAACTGGGGTAGAGGGTGAACCTCATTCTTCATGACTGTAACATCAGAAGATTGAAGCCCTGACTCTCCCGAGGGACAAGACTCAGTCTGAGGCCGAAAAGAGAAGTTAGAGAATAGAATAGCATTAAGGAATCCTGAGTTCTGACCGGACACCAAACAACGTTCTGTCCCGGAATAAGTGATCGGTTGGAAATACTAATAGTGACACTGCACCCGGCATTCTTCATAGAAATGTTATTATTATATGATTATGGTGTAACTAAAATATGTTTTATGCAACATGGGTCATATAAGACAGTGGTTCTCAAAGCCGGTCCGCCGCTTGTTCAGGGAAAGCCCTTGGCACGCCAGACTGGTTTGTTTACCTGCCGTGTCCGCAGGTTCGGCCAATTGCGGCTCCCACTGGCCCCTGCCCTAAGTTACCACGACAAAGTTTGGGGTGGAGCCCCCCAGGAATCCTGGGTGCAGCCTTGGTGGGGTTACGAGGATTCTGCCACACAGGAGAGTGGAAGGGGAGCCATCGAGGTCAGGCAGGCATCTGGGTAAAGGAAGTGGGAGCAAGGACACAGATCCTTTGGCTAGCCCATTTCACCGGGGTAGTGGATAAGCCAGGAAAGTTCTGCACAATAGCGGGACCGTTCCCCCGCTTACACTTAGGAGACGCTGCAATGGGAGGATAAGAGAAACAAACTGGGGGTGGAGGGGCAGGGGAGGATGAGGTAACAGGAAATCTCTCCTACAGAGAAAAGAACGAGAAGTACTTGTGGCACCTTAGAGACTAACAAATTTATTTGAGCATAAGCTTTCGTGGGCTAAAACCCACAAAAGCTTATGCTCAAATAAATTTGTTAGTCTCTAAGGTGCCACAAGTATTTCTCCTTCTTTTTGCTGGTACAGACTAGCATGGCTGCTACTCTGAAACCTCCTACAGAGAGTCTTTCTTAAGATGGCTGTGAGGTTTAGTGGCTGCTGATTCAGCAGCTTTGCGGTATCTGAATGAAAGAGGAAACAGAAGTGCAAGGGCTCAGCTTAATTTGTATCTCTCCTCTTCAGAAACATCTGAGTGTAATGTGCATTCATTCCTCTGTAATAAATAGAACATTATTATATCAGTTAATGGTGATTATACCATTGTAAATGTCACAGAATGAAATCTCATTGATCCTTTTATTCTCTCCAGACCCTCTGCCATGTGAAGTGGAGAAGAATAGTGGGAGATCTCTGGCATGTGGCATCACATATGAAGGGTGAGGTTTCAGGGGATGTTTATATTTAAATTAAGAGAAAATTCTCTTGGAAACATCTTCATTAAAGAAACGTGAATAAAAACTAAAAGACACTAGTAACCAAAAACACTGTCACCGACCAGCACCCAAACACCTTATCTCAGCCCAGATGAGTCCCAGATATTTATTAAAGTTCTCTGAATGTGTCTGTCCCTCTCTGTCTTTTTCTGGCTCATAAATAAAACACTGTTATATCAGTGAAAATATTTAAGGATATTTAAAGCTGAATCCAATAATCACCTCCATGAGCACTGGTTTGGTTTTGGTGGCTTTCTTAGTAGCGACATATTATTAGGCTGGAAGATCAAGGAATTCCCAAGCATGTTTACTGCAGGGATCACATGGTCATCAAAACCTTTGGCGGTGTGATATAATCACCACTGACGGACATAAACTGAATATCCAACCGGGCCAGGTTAAGAACTAAGCTAGAGATTGATCTGGCTGATGCTCGGTCTGCGAGGAAGACAGGCCTCTTTGGGATTTGCCAAGACAATATGTCAGTTAAGAGTGGGGATGTCATTACAAACACGAAAGCATGAAATCTCATCTTCTCCCTCCGCCTCCCTCCCACCTGCCAGACGTCCCACCAGCTGAATTGGAGAGAAAAAGGAGCTCGTCAGATCACACAGACGTGGTGAGACTCCAGAGGGAGATTTTCTTTATAGGAAGAGAAAATTCCCATGGAAACATCGTCATGAACATGTAGATAAAGTAACAAGTCAAACAGACCCTTCTAACAAGAAACACATCATGCACTGAGGAGACCCCCAGCTGCGGTCACATAAACAATCCTGACACCAACCGCATTGCTCAGTTCATGCCCACGACGAGGAACAGAAACATTTTCATTGTCCAGCATCCAGGCACCCTTAACTCTGCCCAGGGATTCTGTGAGGCTTTCACATGCCTGTTGGGTATTAAATCCAGAGGAACGAGTAGAGTGAGGGAGTCTGCCCATGGTTCTTCTCCAGCATCCCCCTCCCTTTCCCTTGGGCCGGGCTTTTTTTGACCTTTCTCTTAGAATCATAGAATCATAGAATCATAGAATATCAGGGTTGGAAGGGACCCCAGAAGGTCATCTAGTCCAACCCCCTGCTCGAAGCAGGACCAATTCCCAGTTAAATCATCCCAGCCAGGGCTTTGTCAAGCCTGACCTTAAAAACCTCTAAGGAAGGAGATTCTACCACCTCCCTAGGTAACGCATTCCAGTGTTTCACCACCCTCTTAGTGAAAAAGTTTTTCCTAATATCCAATCTAAACCTCCCCCACTGCAACTTGAGACCATTACTCCTCGTTCTGTCATCTGCTACCATTGAGAACAGTCTAGAGCCATCCTCTTTGGAACCCCCTTTCAGGTAGTTGAAAGCAGCTATCAAATCCCCCCTCATTCTTCTCTTCTGCAGGCTAAACAATCCCAGCTCCCTCAGCCTCTCCTCATAAGTCATGTGTTCCAGACCCCTAATCATTTTTGTTGCCCTTCGCTGGACTCTCTCCAATTTATCCACATCCTTCTTGAAGTGTGGGGCCCAAAACTGCACACAGTACTCCAGATGAGGCCTCACCAATGTCGAATAGAGGGGAACGATCACATCCCTCGATCTGCTCGCTATGCCCCTACTTATACATCCCAAAATGCCATTGGCCTTCTTGGCAACAAGGGCACACTGCTGACTCATATCCAGCTTCTCGTCCACTGTCACCCCTAGGTCCTTTTCTGCAGAACTGCTGCCTAGCCATTCGGTCCCTAGTCTGTAGCTGTGCATTGGGTTCTTCCGTCCTAAGTGCAGGACCCTGCACTTATCCTTATTGAACCTCATCAGATTCCTTTTGGCCCAATCTTCCAATTGGTCTAGGTCCTTCTGTATCCTATCCCTCCCCTCCAGCGTATCTACCACTCCTCCCAGTTTAGTATCATCCGCAAATTTGCTGAGAGTGCAATCCACACCATCCTCCAGATCATTTATGAAGATATTGAATAAAACCGGCCCCAGGACCGACCCTTGGGGCACTCCACTTGATACCGGCTGCCAACTAGACATGGAGCCATTGATCACTACCCGTTGAGCCCGACAATTTAGCCAGCTTTCTACCCACCTTATAGTGCATTCATCCAGCCCATACTTCCTTAACTTGCTGACAAGAATACTATGGGAGACCGTGTCAAAAGCTTTGCTAAAGTCAAGAAACAATACATCCACTGCTTTCCCTTCATCCACAGAACCAGTAATCTCATCATAAAAGGCGATTAGATTAGTCAGGCATGACCTTCCCTTGGTGAATCCATGCTGGCTGTTCCTGATCACTTTCCTCTCATGCAAGTGCTTCAGGATTGATTCTTTGAGGACCTGCTCCATGATTTTTCCAGGGACTGAGGTGAGGCTGACTGGCCTGTAGTTCCCAGGATCTTCCTTCTTCCCTTTTTTAAAGATTGGCACTACATTAGCCTTTTTCCAGTCATCCGGGACTTTCCCGGTTCGCCACGAGTTTTCAAAGATAATGGCCAGTGGCTCTGCAATCACAGCCGCCAATTCCTTCAGCACTCTCGGATGCAACTCGTCCGGCCCCATGGACTTGTGCACATCCAGCTTTTCTAAATAGTCCCTAACCCCCTCTATCTCCACAGAGGGCTGGCCATCTCTTCCGCATTTTGTGATGCCCAGCGCAGCAGTCTGGGAGCTGACCTTGTTAGTGAAAACAGAGGCAAAAAAAGCATTGAGTACATTAGCTTTTTCCACATCCTCTGTCACTAGGTTGCCTCCCTCATTCAGTAAGGGGCCCACACATTCCTTGGCTTTCTTCTTGTTGCCAACATACCTGAAGAAACCCTTCTTGTTACTCTTGACATCTCTGGCTAGCTGCAGCTCCAGGTGCGATTTGGCCCTCCTGATAACATTCCTACATGCCCGAGCAATATTTTTATACTCTTCCCTGGTCATATGTCCAACCTTCCACTTCTTGTAAGCTTCTTTTTTATGTTTAAGATCCGCTAGGATTTCACCATTAAGCCAAGTTGGTCGCCTGCCATATTTACTATTCTTTCGACTCATCGGGATGGTTTGTCCCTGTAACCTCAACAGGGATTCCTTGAAATACAGCCAGCTCTCCTGGACTCCTTTCCCCTTCAAGTTAGTCCCCCAGGGGATCCTGGCCATCCGTTCCCTGAGGGAGTCGAAGTCTGCTTTCCTGAAGTCCAGGGTCCGTATCCTGCTGCTTACCTTTGTTCCCTGCGTCAGGATCCTGAACTCAACCAACTCATGGTCACTGCCTCCCAGATTCCCATCCACTTTTGCTTCCCCCACTAATTCTACCCGGTTTGTGAGCAGCAGGTCAAGAAAAGCACCCCCCCTAGTTGGCTCCTCTAGCACTTGCGCCAGGAAATTGTCCCCTACGCTTTCCAAAAACTTCCTGGATTGTCTATGCACCGCTGTATTGCTCTCCCAGCAGATATCAGGAAAATTAAAGTCACCCATGAGAATCAGGGCATGCGATCTAGTAGCTTCCGTGAGCTGCCGGAAGAAAGCCTCATCCACCTCATCCCCCTGGTCCGGTGGTCGATAGCAGACTCCCACCACTACATCACTCTTGTTGCACACACTTCTAAACTTAATCCAGAGACACTCAGGTTTTTCTGCAGTTTCGTACCGGAGCTCTGAGCAGTCATACTGCTCCCTTACATACAGTGCTACTCCCCCACCTTTTCTGCCCTGCCTGTCCTTCCTGAACAGTTTATAACCATCCATGACAGTACTCCAGTCATATGAGTTATCCCACCAAGTCTCTGTTATTCCGATCACGTCATAGTTCCTTGACATCACCAGGACCTCCAGTTCTCCCTGCTTGTTTCCAAGGCTTTGTGCATTTGTATATAAGCACTTGAGATAACCTGTTGATCGCCCCTCATTGCCAGTATGAGGCCGGAGCCCTCCCCTCACAGACATTCCTGCCTGTGCTTCCTCCCGGTATCCCGCTTTCCCACTTACCTCAGGGCTTTGGTCTCCTTCCCCCGGTGAACCTAGTTTAAAGCCCTCCTCACTAGGTTAGCCAGCCTGCTGGCAAAGATGCTCTTCCCTCTCTTCGTAAGATGGAGCCCATCTCTACCCAGCACTCCTCCTTCATGGAACACCATCCCATGGTCAAAGAAACCAAAGCCTTCTCTCCGACACCATCTGCGTAGCCATTCGTTGACTTCCACGATTCGATGCTCCCTACCTAGGCCTTTTCCTTCCACGGGGAGGATGGACGAGAACACCACTTGCGCCTCCAACTCCTTTATTCTTCTTCCTAGAGCCACATAGTCCGCAGTGATCCGCTCAAGGTCATTCTTGGCAGTATCATTGGTGCCCACGTGGAGAAGCAGGAAGGGGTAGCGATCCGAGGGCTTGATGAGTCTCGGCAGTCTCTCCGTCACATCACGAATCTTAGCCCCTGGCAAGCAGCAGACTTCTCGGTTTTCCCGGTCAGGGCGGCAGATAGATGACTCAGTCCCCCGGAGGAGAGAGTCCCTGACCACCACCACCCGCCTTCTCCTCTTGGGGGTGGTGGTCGTGGAACCCCCAACCTCAGGACAGCGCATCTCATGCCTTCCAACCAGCGGAGTCTCCTTCTGCTTTCTCGCCCCAGACATATCATCTGGTCCACTCTCCGCAACGATACCTGTGGAGAGAACATGAAAGCGGTTAGTTACCTGTGTCTGTGTTACTGGAACCCGGACATTCCGCTTACCTCTTCTGGAGGTCACATGTTGCCAAGCTTCTTCACTGGTCTCTTGGCTCCTCTGTGCAACCTGCTCTATATCTGTAGAGCTTTGTGCCCCTAGAAGCCTATCCTGAGTTTCGTCCAGGAAATCCTCAGTTTCCCGTATGCAACGCAGGGTTGTTATCTGTTGCTCCAGACCTTCAATCTTCTCTTCCAATATGGAGACCAGCTTGCACTTTGTACAGACAAAGTCGCTTCTGTCCTGTGGAAGAAAGACAAACATGGCACATTCAGTGCAGGTCACAACAGCTGAACCCCCCCCTTCCATATCACCTTCCTACTGTGAGCTTCCTCAGAGCAGTTTGCAAGACGTAAGCCTCACTGGGCTCCCTCCAGGCGAACTCCCAGGCAAACTCCTGCTGTGTGCTGCTCTGCTGTCCCCGCTGCTCAGCTGGTTCTCCGCCGCTCAGCTGGTTCGCGAAGCTCTGGCTATTTTTAAACGGCCAGGCTTCCCTGTCGCAAACAAACAGACACCCTACTGCCCGCCCCCTGCAGGCTAGCAGCCAATCAGACACTCACTCAGGCTCTCACACTGCCCCCCAGCAAACACACGCTCGGATACTTCCTCAGCAAGCAAACAAACACAGACTCGGATACTTACCAGTCCCAGGCAAACTCCTGCTGTGTGCTGCTCTGCTGTCCCCGCTGCTCAGCTGGTTCTCCGCCGCTCAGCTGGTTCGCGAAGCTCTGGCTATTTTTAAACGGCCAGGTCTTCATGCTGTTCACGTCTTCATGAGTTGGGGAATAGATTTCCCTCTCATGCAGCCACTGCCTCTCTTCTCTCTGGCCTGGGGAGAGGCTACCTCACACAATGCCACATCCTCCTTCTTAGTCTTTGGCCTGGAGCGGCTCCTCCCCAATGCCCAGGCCCTCTCAGAGGTCCAGAGAGGCCCGGCCCACTTCCAGCTTTTGAGGCCCTTAGCCATAATAAAAAGATTTTGTCAGCAAACGAGTCGGGAAAGCATGATGATCAGCATCTTGTGGAATCAGGTTTCAGAGTAACAGCTGTGTTAGTCTGTATTCGCAAAAAGAAAAGGAGTACTTGTGGCACCTTAGAGACTAACCAATTTATTTGAGCACGAAAGCTCATGCTCAAATAAATTGGTTAGTCTCTAAGGTGCCACAAGTATTCCTTTTCATCTTGTGGAATGTTACTTGGAATTTCAAAACAACTAATTTGAAGAAAGGATTTCCTTTGCACAAGTTGTGAAACTTATCAAATTTCAAAAAATTAACAATTGTCTAAATTTGAGGCTCCTTTTGAGCTTGAGGCCCAGGCCAAATGGCCCTCCTGGCCCTGCCTCTGATTGGCCCTGCCAATGCCATGTCTTCCCCTCTTCACCCAGGACAAGGCAGGGAGGACCAACTGTGGGGAGGAGGATTTCCAAGTGGGTTAAATCTGTTTCTGACCTCCTCTCAACTCCCCTGCCTGCAGATTCAGTCTCTTTCCTCCATTTCTCTCTATTGATCAGTTTCTGGGAGTGAAACTGAGGAATCAGTCAGTGCCCTGGAGCTCCCTGGGATCCAGGCCTGTCCCAGCTGAACAGGGCTGCTGGGGAGTGTGAGAAATGGTCCAAACTTCCCGCAGGGCTGAGTTCTGCCCCTAACGCTCTGATTCTCTCTCTCCACCTTAGTGAATGTGACTCTGGATCCAGACACGGCTCATCCCGTTCCTAATTATCCACAGGATGATACTGTCATTTTAAAAATGGCATTCACTCTAAACTCCAGGTTAGCAATGCAAAGGTATTATTATTATGATTCGTAATTATCCACAGGAGAATTTTATATTCTGATGAGCGGATGTAAAAGTAATTATTACTATTTTTGACATTTACTATCATTCACAAAAAAACAAGAACAAGAGTCTCTTCAAAATCATTACTGTATTCAGGTAATTTGGGGCTCCTGGATATTTTAATCTGCTGGTCTGACGCTTCTATTTTAGCAGGAATGTGGCTGTTTCTTTAAGAGGAGACTAATCTGCCCACATCAGAGCAGTTGAAAAGATGACAACCTCTCATTTCCTCTAGTACTTGCAGTTTCAAACTCAGCAGCGCTCTGCTGAAAGAGAAAAACACATTTACCAGTTTGGAAGAAAAAGGATTTCTTAAAAAGCCCGTAAGGAAAGGCGACAATAAAACTCTGCAGCTGCATAGGGGAAGCTGCTGTTTTAGAGAATGTAGTGATAGTAAAAGAAAGTCTTTGAAAGGTGAAAACTCCTGTAACAGCCAAGCCAGAGCAATAATCAGGCTAAAATAAATCCTTTAAATACATTTCTTGAGGGTGAGTAGCCGGCTATTTTAAAGGGCCATCTTATTGTTAAGGTCAATAGTAAGACAGCTCAAGTTGCAGAGTTGCTGGCACAATGCCTTCAGAGCAGAATGGCTGTGGATTTCAACTCCATGGTAAAACGCTAATGCTTGCACTGAAGGAGAGGTGCTGCTCCTCTTTCAGATCAAATATGAAATCGAACTCTCCAGCTATTGGCTCCTGGCCAAATGGGAGTTAAAGGTTACACAGGACCCCATTTCAATACTGCTTACATTTAAAAGGAGAATGATGTAATGTTGACGGCCATCAGATTCCATGCATTAAATAATTTTTAAGCACTCAGCCTGCCTACCTCTTAATGTGCAAAGTCCACATCAAGAAGCAGGATTTTGTTGTTACTTTTGTTTTTAATGTGATGCTAACCCCAAATCCTTCAACTTTCTCAAACTACAAGACTCGTCAGTTTTAAGGTACTTTTCGCATTCACATGTATATGTTAACTCATTCATAAAATGCCACATGAAAATAGTTGCTAAACTCAATGTCAGGTTTCAGAGTAGCAGCCGTGTTAGTCTGTATTTGCAAAAAGAAAAGGAGGACTTGTGGCACCTTAGAGACTAACCAATTTATTTGAGCATAAGCTTTCATTCATGAGCTACAGCTCACTTCATCGGATGCATCCGGTGAAGTGAGCTGCAGCTCACGAAAGCTTATGCTCAAATAAATTGGTTAGTTTCTAAGGTGCCACAAGTCCTCCTTTTCTTTAAGCTCAATGTTTAGCTTCTGGATCTATTCAATGATGCTGTTAAATAACACCTTATGAAGCTTGCTGTGTGGTCATATAAAAGTAAAGTGACAAGTTTATAAAATGTTTTATCTTTCCCTGTTATCATTAGTTGAGATAATACAATATATTTTCAATTCCTTGCATGTTCTCGCCTCAGCCCATTGTCAGCCACTACTGGCAACCAGTGCGCCTGTAGGGAAGGTGTTTGTCAGTGATTCAGATGAATTCTAAGAACTGTGCAGCAGTCATTTATTCCTTTAGGCACAGTCTCCCAGAATTTATAGTCTCTAGTCTGTCATATTTATTATCAAAAAACTTCTGACGTACACTCTGCAGTAAGGAAGGGGGACTTGTGCAATTTTGGTGACAAATGAGTTAAGCAAATTAACTTTTACTAATGTAATTTTGAATGGCATTTGAGTAATTTCCCCACCCAGATCTGGCCCTCGGGCCAAAAAGTTTGCCCACCCCTGTGCTAGATGCTGTTTGGAGGCAAGCGGTTTCTTTGACCTGGTGTAACGTGCTTACGTGTTTTTCTCAAGCTCAACATGCCGTTGGGAGATTCTGACTCGCCATGTGAATTGTCTAACTATGAAACCACTTAGTCAGACAAGATGGGAGAGTCGCATTGATGCTTTGAAGCCTCTTTGCTATGAACTTGGAAACATTCATGATGCCCTAATTGAAATTTCTAATGATACTAACTTTACTGGCTCATCTGGCAATACAGCACGTTCAGATGCAGAAGGTCTTGCAAATGGCCTTTCCAAGTTCAAATTTGTGACGTCACTCATTTTGTGGTATAATATCCTTTTCGAGATTAACATCACTAGTAAGCAGCTTCAGGAAAAGAACTTGAACATACCTTCTGCTATTCAAAAACTTCAGCAAACTAAAAATATTCTGGAGGAATTCAGAAGTGATGAAGGGTTCGAAAGAACACTGGTAGATTCTCTTGAGCTTGCTGCAGAAATAGACTTTCCGACAGAATTTGAACCAGAGCCAGTTCGCATTCGGCAAAAGAAACAACAGTTTTTGTATGAAGGATGGGACACACCCATTCAGAACCCAAAACAAAGGTTCAAAGTGAATTTCTACTTCACAGTCCTTGATACTGCTATTCACTCGGTTGATGAAAGATTTTAACAGATGCAGCAGCGAGAGTCAGTATTTGGCTTTCTATAGGAGATCCACAGCTTGCAAAGAAAACAGCAAAACAGATAAGAGAATTTTGTATAAAACTGGAGTCAGCATTGACTCATGAAAATTCAAAAGACATTGATGCTACAGATTTGTGTAGTGAGCTTCAGGCTTTTTCAAGATGATTTAAGAAACATTCCACTCCTGAAGAAGTACTGAAGTTTGTTTGTGAAAATAAACTCACAGACAGTTTTCCAAACATTTTTATAGCTCTACGCATTCTTTAACTTTGCCAGTTTCCATAGCTAGTGGGGAACATAGCTTCTCAAAGATAAAATTGATAAAAACATATCCGTGTTCAACAATGGTGCAAGAGAGACTTGTTGGACTTGCCACAATGTCAATAGAGCATGAAATAGCTGGAAAACTGGATCTAAAAGAATTACTGACTGAATTTTCAAAACTTAAAGCAAGAAAAATCATGTTTTAAGAGCACAGAGTGTTTTTTATTTGGAGTGTTTTGTAAATACTGGTTGAAGTTCATTGAAGAGTTTTCTTATTTCTTTCTATATTGGATGTGGTGGAAATGGCAGTTAAAGCAGGATTGCGTAATGGATGATTTTGGATTTGTAATAATAAAAATTATAATTAACATTTGTAATGTATTTTTATTTGAAATCGGACTGAAATATCATCTAGCTGTTGTGTACAAATCTGTTCTGAAAATTTCGTGTCTCTATTTTATCTGATCGCAGAAACATTGGTCAGATAGATGGACGGATGGACAAACTAAATAATTAAGCCTCTGTTTTAAAAAAAAATGCTTAAAAAACATTAAAAAGAAAAAAGGGGCAAATGTTTCCCAGTTTACCAAAAACCTCAGCCTAGATCTGCGCTGGGGGTTTGGGGGTGGGGGAGCTGATTGCATGGTTCGCTTAGGGCACCAGTTGCTGGCAGCTAGTCTAGGGCCGCCCCTGCCTTTAGGTAGCATTATCCAGTGGGGCCATGTATATGCCCTGAGCCTCTGTGTGCTCCTGTGCAAGGGAATACAAGGGGGAGCGTTCCTGCCGTTCCCTCAGATCCCTCTGACCATCTGTGGAAGTAAGTCTCAAGCTAGCGGAGTCTGATCTGCTGAGCAATCTCCAGCATTCTAATTCCTCCTAAAAATATCTGAAAATTCAGAACTCCTCTAAATTACCCCCCTTCATTGGCATACACCCTGAAATCCTCATCTGCGTGGAAAATCTGTGACCAAACCCCCTCTCTGGGGCTCCCTCTTTGTACGGGGGGAGGAGGAGGAGGTGTCTGTACATGTGATGGACTCTAAGATGGGCTTCAAGCTGTGCTATCATGGGTTGGTCTCATCCCACTGAAAGACAGACAGAGCAGATGCCTATTCTACCTGGGAGAATCTCACGTCTCAGACAGGTGCTCTGTCCGCCTCTCATTCTCCACCCAGACCAGAAAATCATGGGATGCCAGACTGAAGCTCTGTCTCCTGAAGCAGTCGCTGAAAGTAGCTTCAGACTCAGAACAAGTGGGCCCAAGTTCTCTGATAACACCGGAGCCATGGAGCAGGTGGGCGAAGCCTAAGATGACAATGGATAAATCAGCTCTGAGTTAGCCACCAACACCGGCAACAGCATTGCTCCCAGCGATGATTCTCTCTGTTTTTTGTGCTGAGAATGGCCTCCCAATCTGCAAAGCAGACTGATAGAGGGTGCCCAGAATTCTGGGGTCAAGGTTGGAGAAAAAGATCCATATCCCCACACACATAGACATGGGAAGGTCTTGAAAGAGAAATCTTTCAAATCTCACCTAGGTTGACCAGACAGCAAGTGTGAAAAATTGGGACAGTGGGTGTGGAGTAATAGGTGTCTATATAAGAAAAAGGCCCAAATATTGGGACTGTCCCTATAAAATAGGGACATTTGGTCACCCTAATCTCACCAGTGCGCATTACCGAGCTGCAACCACATGGGCAGTGTGATTAAATATCTGTAACAGGGAGCTAGTTTCTCACTTTCAACCTCCAAACTGGCCAATGTATGATGATGCCAGCAACCAAAATGTGTGACAACTGTTCGCAATGTGGAACAACTGCAGTTTGTTACATGTCAGACCAGAGGCTACAGATTATAACAGTTTAACTATGGTCTAAATGAAATAAAGCATTGAAAAATCTCGGGGGAAAATTATGACTTGCAACCACAAAATCACCCTGTCTATTACTTGAGTTTCAGGAGTAATTGCTATTGTTTCTGTGGCTCAACCCCAGGGAGGGAGGACTGCTTGACACACATTCTGCAGCATATACAGAAAGAGGATGCTGACACCATGATCTTATGGTTTACTCTTTATGATTATGCTATCTGTTTAAATACAAAAATGATACATGCAAAGACATAAGTATCGTCTCTATACTGTCTGTATTCCAAACTTATGCTATGCTTCTGGGTGACACCCCAGACAAGTTGGTGTCAGCTCTGCCTAGCCTGCTTGATGGCCCATTAAGAACCTTCAGCTATACAACTGACCCACGAAGAGAAGGCAGACACGCCTTGTGACTCAGCAAGGTATGCAGGGACCTGCCTGTGGAGAGAACTCTGAGGTATTTCCAGGCCAGGTGATGGACAGCTTGTCTTTCGGACAAAGAAAGACAGACCACATGGCAAGAGAATATAAAAAGCTGCAGCAGCTCCTCCATCTTGTCTTCAATCCTGCTTTTGAGCTCTGGAGGGACTTTGCTACACTGAAGCTTTGAACCAAGGACAGAAAGACCCATCCCAGCTGTGGATGTTCTCCAGAGACTTGATTTGAACCTGCAGTTTATTCTATCACTGCTGCAAGCTTGAACCAACACTTTCCCATTACTGTATGTCATTGACTCCATTTAACCAATTCTAGCTCTCATCTATATCATTTTCCTTTTATGAATAAACCTTTAGATTTTATATTCTAAAGGATTGGCAACAGTGTGATTTGTGGGTAAGAACCGATTTGTATATTGACCGGGGTCTGGTCCTTTGGGATCGAGAGAAGCTTTTTTCTTTTACTGGGGTATTGGTTTTCATAACCATTTGTCCTCATAACGAGTGGCCCTGGTGGTGATAGTGAGAACCTGGAGTGTCTAAGGGAATTGCTTGTGTGACTTGTGGTTAGCCAGTAGGGTAAAACCAAAGTCTTCTCTCTTTGGCTGGTTTGATTTGTCTTGGTGTGCACAGAAACCCCAGCCTTGGGCTGTAACTGACCTGCTTTAAGCAATTTGTCCTGAATTGGCACTCTCAGATGGGTTCTGCCAGAACTAGCATCATTACACTGCCAAACTAAAGTTTCCACTTCATGCATCTGATAAAGTGGGTTCCAGCCCACCAAAGCTTATGCCCAAATACATGTGTTAGTCTTTAAGATGCCACAGGACTCCTCGTTGTTTAGATCAAAGCTGATTACTTAGCAAACAAACAAACAACTCCCACAATCTAAGCTTAATATACTAAAGAGGTTGGTGAAAAAGAGCAGATCGTCATCTTAAGTGATAATGCAAACAGATTGGCAGATTCACAAGGCACAAGCTGCATTAGCTTCACAGCTTGGGTTTCCCAGGTGTTTCATTCACAGGCTAGAAATCCTTCTAACCTGCATTCAGCCCTTCTCCCCAGTTCAATCCTTGTTTCTCAGGTGTTTCTAAGTGTTTCTTTGGGCACAGAAACTGAGAAGAATCATTGATGGTGTCACTCCTTCCCCTATATAGCTTTAGTATATGGCAGGAATCCTTTGTCTCCTAGTGTGACCCACACCCATCCCAGTGGGAAAGTACCAGGTTAAGATGGTGGCCAGTGCCAGGTAACAGGATTACCTGACCTTGCAGTGTCAAAGGAGCCTCCTAGGAGACTTCTCAGGAAGGAGGGAGATTAGTATCTTCACAGCTCTATTGTCCTTCCTAATGGCCCATCCAGCTTGAGTGCTCACTGTCTAGTGGGCGTTCCCCAGGTGCAAACACAGTTGTAATTGCTGCAGAGTCAATATCTCTAACTTTAGATACAGAATTGATACATGCATATGTAACCCTTCTGCCCGTCAGAGTTGGCAGCAACAAGGGCCGGGTTCAATATCTAGGGGTTCCATTCCAATAACACAATGCAAACCGGCTCGAGCCCCCACCCAGTGACCTGGGACAAATATATACCACCCCCGCTGGGCGCCTCCAAGAGGCAATACTTCCCCTCTGGCAAGCACATAGTCTGAGTGTAGCAAAAGTCTTTTAATAACAGAGAGAAACAATGTGGCATTATGTTGGGGAAACACCACCAACCGGATTCATAACACAACCCATGAGCAAAAACAACCCCACCCCAGGCAAATTGGGGCATGCCCTTTTCCCTTTGGTTCTTGAGTCCAGCAACCCCAAAAGTCCAATGCCCCAAAAGTCTCTGTCCCTGGTCAGGGCAGCCCCAGAGTTCGAAAGTTTATCGGCGGAGCTTTACCTCCCAACCTGGGTGGAAATGGGACGGGGGTAAGAGGCACCTTACGTGATCTGAAGCTGACCGCCCCATAGCTCCATAGCGGCGCTCCGCCAGCCGCCCCACGAACTCCTTCGCTCAGCTGCGCTCCGCTCCGCCAGCCGCCCCACAAACTCCTTCGCTCAGCTGCGCTCCGCTCCGCCAGCCGCCCCACAAACTCCTTCGCTCAGCTGTATTCCGCTCCGCCAGCCGCCCCACGAACTCCTTCACTCAGCTGCGTCCGCTCCGCCAGCCGCCCCACGAACTCCTTCACTCAGCTGCGTCCGCTCCGCCAGCCGCCCCACAAACTCCTTCGCTCAGCTGTACTCCGCTCCGCTCCGCCAGCCGCCCCACGAACTCCTTCGCTCAGCTGCGTCCGCTCGGCCAGCCGCCCCACGAACTCCTTCACTCAGCTCCTCGGCCCACAAGTAGCTCCTGCCATCCACACACTGCTCCGTGTCAAACTGCTCCACAATATATCTTCAGGCTCCCCCACTACTTAACACAACACTCAGTGATTTCAGCTCTTAGGTGAATTCAGCTTATAGTAGGGGAGCCCCAGTGCTGGTGCACTGTCAGCCCAAAGTGAGCTCAGCAGCCTATAACTAGACTTCTAATGAAATCAAAATTAGCTCTGATATTCCACAGTGGAGAGAGGAGGAAGTGCAATCAGCATGTAAGGCCCTCACCAAGGGGCCCATGCCACCAAATATTAATACTTGTCCCCAGCCTTTCTCCATTCACACAGTTTTGGAACCCATGACCCTTGCCTAGCGAGTGCTACTTAGTTGATGGTGAATCCCTCCATCATAACAAAAGGCCACGTACAGTTCCAAGCACAGTTCCCATAATCAGGGTAATAACAATTTATTCTTCCTGCCCCAATAACAGAGACACTGGGGATCCCACAGCAGCCAAAGTGACCATTTGGGCAGCTATGGTCTCATTCTAGGCGTGGTGGGTGTGCCTATGCAAATGAGATAGGCCCCTGAAGTTCTTTTCCACAACTTGCCACACCTCACCACCAGATGTCAGGGTGGAGCTCATCCTGACACTGCTTACACATACAAACAGGATAATCATATTCAGTAACCATAGTTTTCAGAGTAGCAGCCGTGTTAGTCTGTATTCCCAAAAAGACCAGGAGGACTTGTGGCACCTTAGAGACTAACCAATTTATTTGAGCATGAGCTTTCGTGAGCTACAGCTCACAACACTGGATGTATTCAGTACCTTTCCAAGGACATCTTACATGACCCATGTTGCATAAAACATATTTTAGTTACACCATAATCCTATAATAATAACATTTCTATGAAGAATGCGGGGTGCAGTGTCACTATTAGTATTTCCAACCGATCACTTGTTCCGGGACAGAACGTTGTTTGGTGTCCGGTCAGAACTCAGGATTCCTTAATGCTATTCTATTCTCTAACTTCTCTTTTCGGCCTCAGACTGAGTCTTGTCCCTCGGGAGAGTCAGGGCTTCAATCTTCTGATGTTACAGTCATGAAGAATGAGGTTCACCCTCTACCCCAGTTTCGCACTGCAAAGGTATTGTTCATATTATTCCTAAATGTCTACAGGGGAATGTTTATTCTGGTGACATAATGTAGAAGGTGATGATTATTTGTGACATTTACTACAGTTCACCCAAAAGCAAGAGCCAGTCTCTTCACAATCACTCCTGTATTCAGGTCATTGGGAGCCCCAGAAACTTTGACTCTTCCGGGCCGGCCAGTTCTGTCTCAGCAGCCACGTGGCTGTTTCTTTAAGAGGAGATTCTCAGATCCCACCCGGGGTTGCTGCCATTTCCGAGTCCCTCTGTTACTTTCGCTTTCACACTCAGTAGATGCTGCCGGCGGACAGTACGTTTATCCCTGTGGAACAAGAACAGGATTCTTTAAACACAATAAAATCAAAACCCAACCCTGCTAGAAAAGGCTGTGATCAAACGGCAGCTATTTGATACCCAGAAGTAGCTGGGCATCTTGATGAAATGAAATAACTTATAGTTTGAGGACTATCCCGACAAAGCCTGAGGCTTTCAGAAGGACAGACCGCCCCCTACGCGCCATGAACCGTCTCCGGAGGATCAATCCGGTAGGTGAACTCTGGCTGCTTGACTCCATAACAGTCAGGGCTCTGTCTTGGACAGATTGGTAATAACACAAAGACTTGAGAATCCCGTGAGAATTTGTTTTGCTCTTTATGGGAACGGTACCGCATGTGTACGTTGAGAATGAGATGCCCTCCAATCCATTTCAGGTCGGTTTCCTAGCCCTGCCGGGTTTGTACAGTACAGTCACTAGGTAATTCCTTTCCTCTGTTCCTGTGTTTCACCAAGGATCCTGGGCCCAATCCAGTTTTTAGGGTCGTTAAGGGGAGATTTGTAACAAAGGAACTTCCTGTATTTAGAATAGAGGAAGAAACGTGGCGCTGCAAACTCAGCAGCAATCAGTAAAGTTTCCTGGCCTGCTTGTTGTCGGTAGTTTTCGAGCTGTCTGTGGGGCTGAGTCCTTTTGCTTCTGATGTTTTAAAGGAAAAAACGTCCAGTTTTGCCCAGAATCAATGGAAAGAAATTACTTTATTCATTTTGAGATCAGTGGGAATTAAGCATGTGCCTAAAGTGAAGCACCCTTTGAAATGTGCTGAATAGGAACGGACTTAATGACTGAATCTGGGCCAGAGTCTTTAATGCAATTAGACAATGAGGGGATGTCACCACTTGTAGCTTGGTACTGGTCTTCTGTATGCGTGTCAAGGGATCCACAACAACCAGAGTGATCAGTTTGTACACATTGCATTGTTGTCCTGTGATAACTTAATGTTGCCTCCTGTCTTTGTGGCCACAGAGCTGTAGAAGGGTGGCTCGCAGGGGTGATTTTATGGTCCTGTGTTTAGGGAAGACTTGATGGCATAATGGCAAGAAAGGCCCACGTTACAAACTGTGAGACAGGTTATTCCCTGTGTGAAAAGCTGTCAGCGGGGAGAATTCATGAGGGTATCTCTGGGCACGATTATAAAAAGGGGGATTATTTTTTTCACCCCAAAAATTGCGTGATTTTTGTTTGATTGACTTGAAATGTTTATGGAACTTTCCATTGAAAAAAAAACAGCTTGAAATAATTTGGAAAAAAAATGAATGGACACAAACACTTTGATTTTGGGGGAGTGGGTTTCGGGACTTTCCCATTTTCTCGCCCTCACTCTCATTTTTTAAAAGAAATGATGCATGAGAAACATAACAGTAATAAAAAATCTTTTCATTCCTTTTAGTCTGAACTTGTTTGAAATCTACTCGAAATAACATTCATTTTGAATTTTTTTTTTTAAATCAATCACAAGAAAGCTTTTGTGGTTATTTCTGCATTGTTCTGAACGCCATTTTTTCATTTATTGTTTAATGAAATATATTGAAATATATTCAAGTGGTGTCAATTCTCTCATAATTTTGTCTTGAGTCTTGAAATATTTGATATTTTCCTTAAAACCCCAGCTGTTCTTGTCCTGTGATTATGAGAGAATTTCAGTTTTAATGTTTAAAGAAAGTTTCTAGCCCTTGTGATTGCAGAAAAAAGCTAGAGAATATGACCTGAGTGTGACCTAAAATCTCAGATACCAAAAGGCAACTTTAAAAAAAACCCACATGTATTTTTTTGTGTGTGTGGAACAGTAGAGATCCATGAGCGAGGGGATCTCCTCCATGAGCAGAGATCTGGATTTTGTTACATGTTTTGTACAGTGCCTCGCTCAAAGGGGTCCTGATCAGTGACTGGTGCCTACATGCTTTGGCAATAAAAACAAACTATCATAACGTGTTCTGTTCCTATATATTTCCCACCTGCTATGTTTTTTATGTTCAGTGTATTCAACTTTACCTATTACATTCGCTAATTGTTTCCCATGATGGGAACAGAAAAATCTGTGTCTGGGGGGGGGGGCGTTATGGGATTGTTGTGAAGAAAAAATTCTAAAGCTGTCATTCTAATCACAAGAAGGAAATATGCTGACACCTACTATTTTAGGGTCAGATTATTTAAACCTCTCAGTATTGGTCTAACCTTGCTGCCCCTGTTAGTCATTTCAAGTTTTCCCATTAACTTCAGTGGGGCAGAATTAGGCCAGTACTCAATGATTTTCAAAATCCTGCCCTTAATTATCTTAATTCATATTCAGGGGAGTTCCTTCTCTCTCTCTCTCTCTCTCTCTCTTTTTTTTTCCCTGGGTCATGGGACATTAATATCATTTTACACTGATCTGCTCTTTTTTGTGCAGACAATGGGACGACTGCTGTCACTGCATAATATGCAAACGAGTTCACATAACAATGCATTTATCCCTATTTTTATTAAATGTGTCCTTTGCAATTTTCTGTTCCTCAAACTCTAATATCCAGCTTGTCCTAATCACTGCAGCCTACTCATTAAGTTATACTGTTGTTGTGTTCTTTTTATTCTTCCTGTTGTCTGGATGACATTTCAGTGAAGATAAAGGTTCTCTCGTTCTGCCACAGCTCCGGATTCATCTCCTCTCTGCCTGGTTTTATTATTTATTTTCTACCTGTTTATGTTCAGAAGTTGGAAACAGGTAGGAATCCTCAAGGCCTCTGCTGCTTCCTATAGGTTTTTGTTTAGGCCCCAGGCCTGCAGTGCCTTACAAATGGGCTGAGCTTTATGCACTGCGAGCAGTCCCATTGAAGTCAATGGAAGTAATCCCAGTGTGTAAATGTAAGCACAGAGCAGGAGCGGGCCCTTACTTGTTGTTCTTTAGCTGTGTTTCTGTTGTTGCTGGACTACTTGATCTGACCTTGGGGTAATTTGCAGTCTGCTTGTTCATCCATGTCTTTTGTAAAAATTGCCAAGAGGGCCCAGCTCATTGGATGGATGTTCTTTTACTGCGGGTAATACAAACCTAAACCATTAAAATGATTAGGTTTTATATTTATAAAAAGAGCCCATCACTCTCTCTTTAGTTGCAAATGCAAAGGTGAAGGGACCAGGAGCAGGTTGGTTGGTTGGTTGGTTATGTTTGGTTTGTTTTATAAACACCTTCCTGCCTCCCTAAGCCTTCAGGACTAATAACTCCCCAACACACTTTATCTCAGTTACATCCTCTTCCGTCCATTCCCTTCCCGACAGAGAATGGACTCTAGATGTGCCAGACCAATGGGGTGTTGCAGTGCTGAAGATCCTTCACTGAAAGCTTCCCACCACCATTCTTCTCCCACTAAAACCAGTGAGAGTGTAAGACTGAGCATCCCAGCTGCTCTCTGCCACCCTTGTATCACATCAGGAGAGAGGTGGTCGCTTGGTCCTAAACCATTCGGTGCTTCTTGTGTCAAAAACCAAACACCTTGAATTGCACCAGATATATACTGGGAGCCAGAGCAGATCCCAGCGCTAGGGTCACAGAATCCTGTTTGAAGAGCACAGACAAGGAAACAGGAGATGACAGTCTGCAGGAACTGCCAACTAGTCCTCAGGTGATAACGGGATTCCCACACTGCAAACCTGAGCACCGAAAGCTGGCAAGGCCCTGAGGTGCTGATCCAAATCCCATTGAAATCACTGGGATTCTTTCCATTGACGTCAGCAGGATTGGGATCAGGTTCCCAGCCACTTAAAAGATCCTCCACTTTCCCTAGTTTACCCGGCCTAATCCTACTCTCTAGGCAGAGCACGCTACTGCCAGTGGCAGCAGAATTGAGGGGGCAGATGTAAAATATTTTTTCTCTTTGAATGACTTTTCTTTTGTGTCCTGGTCAGGGCCGGATTTAGGGACAGGTGACTGCCTGGGGTGCCCGGCTTGGGGGGTGCCAGGCTCAGGGTGCTGTTTTTGTTGGTAGCGATAAAAGGGAAAATAGAATTTTTGAAGTATAATGCCCCTAATTGTGGCCCTGTTAACATTCTAAGTCTGTCACCTGCTGTCACACTGTTCAATACTTGTCCACCCAGTGTTGGTGCGCAGTTCAATTTCTTGATGTTAGTACATTTCGGTTATTCTTAAAACTAAGAAGTTTCTGTAAGATTTACAGATCCTAGTCTGCAAATGTATCATCTTATGTGAGAGAGAGAAATCGTGCATCAAAGTCATGAAATGAGCTACAAATGTGATTAAAAAATAAAGTATTTAAAGGTTTAACAAATGGAGGGGGGGGGTGTCAAAGATGCTCCTTACCTGAGGCGTCATTTGATGTGGGGCCAGCCCTGGTCCTGGTACTTCTAACAATGCAGGTTTCAGAGTAGCAGCCATGTTCGTCTGTATCCGCAAAAAGAACAGGAGGACTTGTGGCACGTTAGAGACTAACGAATTTATTTGAGCATAAGCTTTTGTAAGCTACAGCTCACTTCATCGGAACTGCCCCCCCCCCCGAACCTCCATCCCATCCAACCACCCCCTGTCCCCTGACTGCCCCCTGGGACCTCCTGGGACTGGTAATGATGGTTTGCCTGTTGAGTTTTGCAAGGCCTTTTGGACCCTTTTTGGGACTGACTTGCTCCAGGTTTTTCAGGAGAGCATCAGGGAGATGATATTACCACTTAGTTGTTGTCGAACAATTCTCACCCTTTTGCTTAAGAAGGGGTACCTTGGGGAGGGAAAGGATTGGAGATCTGTGTTCCTGTGTTGATCCAACTATAAACTTTTCTCAAAGGCCTTGGCCAACGGATTGAAAACTGTGATTGGGTTGTGTCATAAATATAAAGGGAAGGGTAAACCCCTTTGAAATCCCTCCTGGCCAGGGGAAAGCTCCTCTCACCTGTAAAGGGTTAAGAAGCTAAAGGTAACCTCGCTGGCACCTGACCAAAATGACCAATGAGGAGACAAGATACTTTCAAAAGCTGGGAGGAGGGAGAGAAACAAAGGGTCTGTGTCTGTCTGTAGTCGTCTTGGCCAGGGACAGAACAGGAATGGAGTCTTAGAACTTTTAGTAAGTAATCTAGCTAGGTATGTGTTAGATTATGATTTCTTTAAATGGCTGAGAAAAGAATTGTGCTGAATAGAATAACTATTTCTGTCTGTGTATCTTTTTTGTAACTTAAGGTTTTGCCTAGAGGGGTTCTCTATGTTTTTGAATCTAATTACCCTGTAAGATATCTACCATCCTGATTTTACAGGGGGGATTTCTTTATTTCTATTTTCTTCTATTTTTTATTAAAAGTCTTCTTGTAAAACACTGAATGCTTTTTCATTGTTCTCAGATCCAAGGGTTTGGGTCTGTGGTCACCTATGCAAATTGGTGAGGCTTTTTATCCAACATTTCCCAGGAAAGGGGGGGTGCAAGTGTTGGGAGGATTGTTCATTGTTCTTAAGATCCAAGGGTCTGGGTCTGTAGTCACCTAGGCAAATTGGTGAGGCTTTTTACCAAACCTTGTCCAGGAAGTGGGGTGCAAGGTTTTGGGAAGTATTTTGGGGGGAAGGACGCGTCCAAACAGCTCTTCCCCAGTAACCAGTATTAGTTTGGTGGTGGTAGCGGCCAGTCCAAGGATAACGGATGTAATATTTTGTACCTTGGGGAAGTTTTGACCTAAGCTGGTAAAGATAAGCTTAGGAGGTTTTTCATGCAGGTCCCCACATCTGTACCCTAGAGTTCAGAGTGGGGGAGGAACCGTGACAGGTTGGTTGTGCATCATGACCAGACCCATTGTATCTTCAATAGGTCCACTTTTAACAATCTTTGCCTATTGTGGGATGTAGAATGTTATTGAAAGTTACCTAGAAACAGAGAAATGCAATTAAGTTGAGTGCTGCAGGGTTTTGTTTTGTTTTGCCAATAATGTATCCTGTTCATAGTTTTCCATTTTCTCTGTATCCAGGTTGCCTTAAATCATTGTGACTGTGTTTACACTCAATCCATTTTTTTGGTTATTTTATCCCCTCTCACCTTGCCTGCGACCCCCCCCTGCCCCCGAGCCAGGCCCCCAGCAGGATCCGGGTTTGTCTGGACTGTGGCCGGGGGCAGGTGACATTTATCGATGCTGGTGCCGAGGCCCCAATCTTCACTTTCCTGCCAGGCTCCGTCCCTGGGGAGAGAATCCGACCCTGGCTTGGGGTGGGGCCAGGATCCCGGCTCAGCCTGTGTCCCTGAGGCACCAGTGGGGGATATCCCACCAGGGACCCTGAAATCAGACTCTTTCGCCTCAGACACCCACCAGTCTCTCTGACTCTGGAGGATTCCTATCTTCCTACAGACTTTCTACCCTGTGGTATCTATGGCTGTGTAGGCTCTGTGGAGTCTCTGGACTATCAAACCATATAGAGCAGGGAGTGATGGGTGTAGAGAAGCCAATCTCATTGCTTTAAGGATTTTGTAGCCTTTTTGTCTCTCTCCGCTATGGTCCGATAGGACTCTGACCATCCAGGCTCAAACAGTTTCATTGAATAAGTTAGAGTGATTGGAGGGAAAGGAATGAAAAAATGGGCTTCTTTAGTAAGTCATCCAGTCTCTGTGACCCTGCAGGACTCCCATCTGCTCAGTCCCCATCTCTATGGCCCCTGGGTACTCCACCTCCTCCCTCCCTCCCTGCAGCCCCAGGGATGGGAGGGGGGAAGAAGCCCTGGAGCTGCAGGAGGGGCAGAGGGGTCCTGAGGGGCAGAGGTGGGGGTTGGGCAGGGGGTAACACTAACAGCCGGTCTGGGGACAGGCAGATGTCGGGGTGGCAGGGACACCACATGAATCAATCAGGGTTTGGGGGGTTGGGGAGAAGCTGGAAGCTCTGCAGCAGAAGGGAACATTTTGTACAAATCTCTCTTTGGGGTCTCCCAGCCAGAGCTCCTGCCAAAGAGGCACAAGTCACTGTCCTGAAGAGCTGGCAAATTTGTAATTGTCACACAGATGGGATGGGCGGGGGTGCAGAGAGACCAAAAACCATTATATAACAGGTTTTTTAAATCATTTTTGGTCAGTCTCATGATATTTTAAAACTCCTGAGGTTGGCAGCCCTGGGGGAGATAGGGAGATAGGGTGGGTTTAACCAGAGGGAATTAGAAGAAGCAAGAAGGAAAAATGTGAATGAAAATAAAACAAGAATAAAAGGAGAGTCCTGGAGAAATGTTAGAAAACAGAAATGAAAAGAGTGATGGGAAAATATCCCTGACAGGGGTTCAGAAGAGGGGAAGGGATAAAATCGGGAAGGGGGGGGAATGGAGAAGCCAAAAGGAAAGATCTGTGGGAGGGAGGAGAGGAGAGTGGGAGAGACACAGGAAAATAAACAGGGGTAGTAAGTGAAGGCTAGAAAAATGCTGAGTAGAAAAGGGTGGTGTGAAGGAAAAGGGAGAAGGAAAGGGAACATGAGTGGGACAGAGAGATTTATGACCTGTTACTGTATGCATCCGATGAAGTGAGCTGTAGCTCACAAAAGCTTATGCTCAAATAAATTGGTTAGTCTCCAAGGTGCCACAAGTCCTCCTTTTCTTTTTGCGAATACAGACTAACCCGGCTGCTACTCTGAAACCTGAAAATGAGACTGTAACTCATTAATTCCCTGTATTAATTCCTGGACATTGGTGCTATTTTTGTGCCATTAAGGAAACTGTTCTAGGAGCTGGGGATCTCCTTGCCATACGCTGTCATTATTAAAGCTCCTTCTCTGCTCCTTTTACGTCCCTGTTACTTCCTGTAAATAAAAGATTAAAAACTATTTGTTTTGTCTTGTTCCACTTTGCAGCTTTTGGGGGCAGTCCTGGTAGGGTGACCAGACAGCAAGTGTGAAAAATGGGGATGGGGGTAATAGGAGCCTATATACGAAAGACCCAAAAATCAGGACTATCCCTATAAAATCGGGACATCTGGTCACCCTAAGTCCTGGGGTTTGCTTCCTGACTTAGTTTTGTCCCCCTAGCCTCCCCCTGGAATATCATGGCTCTAGGATGAGAGTTTGGGTTTTACTGGGATGTCACTCTCCAGCCTGTGCTCTGTCTCTGTCCTGTACACCCCCATGTCAATGAGGAATTGCTCAGCTGTGCTCTGCGGAGAGGAGACTGGTTGCACAGGGGACAATCCGTGAAGGGACTCAGGTGTTACAATGCTGAGATCACAGGGCCTAGTTTTTAGGCAGGTAAAAAATCACAGGAACAGCCCTGTGACCCGCAAAGCTGAGTTAGGGGCCTAAACTCCCTGTACAATGCATGGGCATCACAGGCACCTTAAAGTGCGATTCACAAAAGCCAACTCAATAGGCAGGGACCAGATGGGAACCTAGCATAGGGTACTCCGGTCTATCCTTTCACCTGGGTAGGCCCACCTTTTTGATAGATGGTCCCTTACACCAAAAATCACCCCAATATTCAGGTTATGCCTAGTCCCAAAGGACTAGTCACTTTCCCATATTTCATACAGCATCACACAACTGACCTGGGGTGACACTTTATGGTATTCTTAACACCAACAGTATAAAATTGCAAGGAATCTGACCAGCTATGCTGTGTGAGGTATCTGCGAAAAAGTTATAATTTCCCAAGTAGGATAATCTTGTTTATAAGTTTGCATCAGCTTTGTATTGGGAGTTATAGATATGTAGGATATATCTGTATTTCCCAACTTGTGCTGTGTTTCCGGGTAACACCCTCGGACAGATTGGCGTCAGCACTGCCTAGCCTGTTGATGGTCCATCAAGGGACATTGGCTGTACAATAAACCCATTGAAAGACCAGGGACTACGCCTGATAAGTCAGCGAGCCATGTAGGGTCATGTACTGTGAAGCTTGTATTTGGGACAAAGGAAGTACAAGCCTCGTGGCAAAAGAACTTTATTAAGGTGATGTTAAAATAAAAAGAAAACGGTACAGAGTTTAAGCATCGATGTTTCTGGTTATCAGGGAATAACGTACAGATTATCAAGGGGTGCGAAGTTCGGTTATGCCACATTTATTGTAAATATAATAAAAAATATAAACACACACTGCTATGTCACTACTTATTCCTTACTTATCTCTATATACATTCATACAAGTTCTGCATAGCGGTTATAGTTACCAGCCTAGAAGTTGCCAGGTAGCCTGTACACAAGAGTGGAGCCGAGTCCGTGTCAGATGCGCATCCGATGCTCCTGGAGGGTGGTGGCAGAACCAGAGACTCAAAGTTCTCCGTTCTTAGAGTTCATTTTTATTGGAATTTATTCCTATGCCAGTCCATGGAAATTGCTTTGTCATATTGTTAGTCATGACGGCTCCAGGACGGCTGTCAGGTGCTCATCAGCCTTCTTCATCCATTGAATCGGTCGGGTAGATTCCAGTTTGCCCTCCAGGAGTTCTCTGGTTGTTTCCACCTGGCGCTTTCTTTGGCTGATTGATGCCGAATTCCTAGGCTGGCACTTCCCTGATTATTCAAAACCAATCATTCATTCACATACATTCTTTACTTTTAATAAAAAGACATTGATCATTTCACTGAGTATTGTTATTTATTTGAGACTCCCTGTCTTTTAACATTCCTGATACAAACGATAGAGCGTGGGAGTCTCTATGTGATATTTCTATGAGCGCCGCACCAATTAACGGCTTTCCGCGGTTGTTGTTACAAAATGTGTCAATCTCCAGTATAAAGTATCAGTTTACAAAGACTCAATTGAGCAGAAGCAATTGAGAGAGTAAAGTCAATTAAGTAGTTTACGTTCATAAGCGTCATCTCAGTTACAAGCAAGGGAAAGTATCAACTCACAGAGAGTAGAGTCAATTGAGCGGTTTAGGTTTGCAAGCGCCAATCTTAATCACAAAGTATGGCTTAGAGTTAATTAACAGCTCACAGGGTACTTAGAGTCATTTGACAGTTTGCAAGCTTTAACACAGACACCATCAGCAGCTATGGAGAGCTGCAAATTAATATTGCAGAATTACAATTATTTCAAATAGGAGAATTACAATTATGATAACAATTATTCCAAATAGGGGAATTACAAATATTAAAAATATGCTGACATCATCTCCATTTTGTCTTCATTCCTGTTTCTTATCTCTGGAGCAACTTTGCTACAAACCAAGTTCTGAACAAAGGACTGAATGACCGAACGACCCATTTAAGCTGTGCATGTGGTCCAGAGGGACTTTCAAGCCAGAAAACTCACCAATACTGCTAAGAATGTGATATATGGATGTAAACAGGGTCCATGCTGCCGCCCTGGGTATTCAGCCCCTTGGCCCCCCTCTTCACTGAGTCAGGGACACTTCAATCCGATGCAACACCCATGCTCTTTATTCTTGACAGGTTTCCCACTGCCAGTTCCCACCTATACACAGGCTTCACAGCTACTTTTCCTACAGGCCTGGCCGGCGCCGGCCACGGCCACAGCCCTGGCCCCTCTTCTCTGGCTTCCTCCCAGCCTTTATAGCTCTAGGCTAATGAGGAGGGCATGTGTTGCCAGTTACGCAGGCAGGCACAGGGCTATCACCAAGCCCCAATCCATTCTCCTTGACTGGGGCTGGAGTGGCAGAAGCTGATGAAGGGGTTCCCAACCAGCACCCTGCCCCAGTGGACTTTGAAGTATTTGGGTGCTTAACAAGTGTCGTCTTGTTTTTTCTTTTTCTTTTTAGTTTTAGACACTAAAAGATTGGCTGGCAGTGAGGTATTATGGGTGAGATCCAAACTCATATTGAACTGGTAATGTGGCTGGCTCTTTGGGGTCAGAAGAACATTAATAAGTTCTCTCTGTACTAGACCTTGTGGCTGATTGGGAACCAGGGAACTGGAATGCAATAAAGAGGCTGTATGATTCCTTTTTTGTTGCTTTGTGATAATCAGTGTGGGGGATGAGAAGCATAGTTTGTGACTCTTGGGGAGTTGAACTTCAGTGTTACTCACAGGACTAGTGTGTATTTGCTCTCCTTTTTGCAGCCTGTTCTGACCATGGTATTTCCAGTGTGGGCTACCCCAGGCATCCCAGGTCACAAGTTGTACCTCAGATCTCGCACCAAAGACAACACTTGTAGCCAATCCTATAGTAAATGATCTGAGGATTTATGAACTAAGAAAAGAAATTTGAGCATTTTTTACAAGGTTAAAGCAGGTAAACATGAGAGCACAAATGCATGTAACAGAAGCTGCTGTAATATGCAAGCTCCATATATCCTTTAGGGCTAACCCAGGCCAAGCCCTGGGGAACTCTTGCTTATGCTTAGAAATTACTCAAAGACTTTAAGGCCAAAAGTGACCATCATGATCATCCAGTCTGATCAGGAATCTCTCTCTCTCTCTAAGGATGGGACAAAATCAGACTTCTAAAGGAAACACATTTTCAATTTTAAGGCAATGGTTGTTCTAACTCCGTAATATGAAAGAGGTCACTTAATAATGTATTTATTCCTTTTTTATTTACTGTGTCCTCTTTAATGCTTGACTTTAATGATTTAATGTTAATTGGTGTTATGCTCACTATGATACTTTTCTTTCCTCCTTCTTCCTATTGTCTAGATCAAGTGACAGTGAAGAAGATGAAGATTCTCTTATTCTGCCACAGCTCCCGAGCCAGCTCCCCTCTCCCTGGTTTTATTGTTTTCTTCCTTACTTGTTATGTTCACAAGATGGAATCAGGTAGGAATCCGCCCTGTGTCTGCTGTTTCTTAGAGGATTTATTTAAGCCCCTGAAGTGTCTTAACAACATGCTTAACTCAAAGTCAGTGGAACTACTCACAATGTGTAAATTTAAACACACAGCAAGATCAGTGTAAGTGGGGAAATGGTCCTGCTATTGTGGGGAACTTTCCTGGCTTCTACACGACCCCGGTGAAATGGGCTAGCGAAAGGATCCGAGTCCTCGCTCCCACTCCCTTCACCCACAGGCCTGCCTGACCTCGAGGGCTCCACTTCCACTCTCCTGTGTGGCAGAGTCCTCATAACCCCAACAAAGCTGGGCCCAGGATTCTGGTGGGGGGGGCTTGACCCCCAACCTTGTTGTGGTCACTTAGGGCAGGGGCTAGGGTGTCCCTACTCTGGGGGGCTCTCTCTGCACTGGACACTTCCCTGACCCACTGATCATTACATACAGTTTAAAGCAAATACAATTTGTTAGACAGCAATCAATTTTAAAAAACATAAGGAAAAATGGGAAAGGTTAAAGGAAAACACATAACCCTGCTCTGTGGCAGGGAACATCACAACCAGTAATCTCTGGAATGGAAGGGACGTTCACAATCTGTTCCTCACACGTCCCAGACCCCCTTCTCAGGCCCTGGCTGTGCTGCAGGGATGCTGCGGGTTGGACACTTGCTCTGGCGGCAGCCACACACCTTCAGGCTCTAGGTGGCAAGACCCTTCTTCCCAGCATCTGGCCATCCCCAATGGGGTTATGACCCCTCTCCCAGTCTGGCCTGCAGGGACCCTTGACTGATGGGGTCTCCCTGCGTGGGCCCTCTGCCCAGGGTCCCCTCTTCCCCTGCTGGCACTAGCTGCTCACTGCACCCGAGTCCAGACTACACGAGCCCCCAGCTTCATTCTCCTCTGTGCTGTTGCTGCTCTGCCTCCAACCCCCTGGGCTGCTTCTCTGGATTCTCTGGCTCTGGTTGCTGAAGCTCTCCTCCCAGGACAGGTCTGCTCTGCGGGCTGCTTCTGTGACTCTGCCCCCAACACTGGCCTGCTCCCTGGGCTGGTTCTCTGGCTCCCCAGGTCAGCTTGGGCCCCTGCTCTCTCCTTAGCTCAGCCCCACTCTGTCTGTCCAAGGCGATTTCAGCTCACACGGAGGATGGGACCCCCTTGGCCACCTGACTCGCTCCTTAGCCTGCCCACCCTGTCAGTCAGGCTGACCTGGAGCATTGGCCTTTCCCCATTGCTCCTGGGGACTGTCAGTGTCAGGGTCCTGATTTCCCATCGACGCTTCCCTTCCTTTTGATACTGGGAGCTAGCCAACCAAAAACCCTCACTGAGTTTTAGTAATGGGCCAACAATCCTCTTACATTCCCCTTGCTAAAATTCTGCCACTACAACCACAATATTCACACCGGTACATCCAGGCCCCATGTTTGGAACGTACTGTATACCAGCATCATGTCATATAAAAATTAACAAAAGAACATTCAACATATTTAACATTCTATGTCTACTTCTTCCTACTATATAGGATAATTTTCATTAAAACACTACATAGAACCAATAACAGAATTATCTCTAAATTTAACAGGCAGTACACCCTTAGTAGTTCTCTGGGACCTTCTTCAGATTGATGGTTCATTACCAACAATTTCTATTTCTCTGTCTCCTGGTAACACCAGGTCAATTTGAGGGATCTGGCCATTCTCGTTAGGGTTTGGGTTTGCCCACTCTGTTCCCCTCAATATTCAGTTTGTGGGACTAGAACCATCCCCCAGCTGATTTCAGTCTCCTCAGGGCACACTGACCTATGCCTCCTGTGCTCCCCGACTGGACTAAGAAGGCAATGTTCTAGCTGGTCCCTATGCACTACACTTTCAGGACCTCCTCATTCAGGCCGGATGGCGTAAACTGGCAGCTCAGGATTGTTCTGAGCAACTACAATGTGGGGATTCGACTCCCACTTCTGTATTTTATTAAGCCTTCGGTATCTATGGTTACGGACTGGTGCACAGTCACCAGGTCTGATGAGAGCTCCATTGTACTTGCGATCAAAAGTCCTTTTCCTACTTTGGGCTGTGTCTTTAGTTGTGCTGAGAGCAGCTTCGCCAGCTGTCTTTGGGCTGTCATGGACACCTTTGACCCAGTCATGGAAACTGGTCACCTCAGCCTTAGAAAAGAGTTCTTGATGCTTCTCTGGCAACGCCCTTAAGTTAGCCACTTGTGCAGGAACCAGCCCCTTGAGCGCTGCTTGAACTGGAACTGGTAGTCTCCCACCACATCTTTCCTGAGTAAGGGTAACTTGTTCTCCCTTCTCCCTCCTTGTCACCTGCAACTCATTTCCATTCTCCTCAAATCTTGCCTTCACCTGAGGGATCACCTCCTCGGGCTGGTGTACCTCTGCTGTTCCGTTCCGAGGATTCAACTCCAGAGCCTTCACGCTTGAGTTTAGAAGACTCACG
The DNA here is from genome assembly GCF_965140285.1 of Lepidochelys kempii. Classification (NCBI taxonomy): domain Eukaryota; kingdom Metazoa; phylum Chordata; order Testudines; family Cheloniidae; genus Lepidochelys; species Lepidochelys kempii. Next base: position 44,482,339 of record NC_136393.1, on the reverse strand, counting down.
GGTACTCTTCCTTTGATGGCACTAGTCAGAACATTAGCTGACTGGACTCCATGAGGTAGGCATGACCCAGATGTAGGCTCTACCAGCACTCGATATTTGTTGAACCCAGCAGCATTCATCAAGGATCTTCCATCTCCAAGGAGGGAATAGTGGTCTTCCCTTTTCTGCCCACTTTAACATTTCCAATCTGCATTGTGGGGACCAGGGAATGATTCTGCCTCTCCACTGGAGCCAGTAGTCTACTCAGAACAGCATTCTTCGTAGAGTGCTCATGACGGTTCATCCTCCTGGTTCCTTCTCCTGGCAAGAGCAGCTCCTTCAGCTCACTCATGTTCATTCCTAGAATCCCTGGGTCTCCTTCTTCCATATGGCTCTCTTCAGAGGCTTTGTCTTTCAGGATGAAGATGCATTTCCCTGGCAGTGTCTGGCCCATGTACTATATGTCTGCTTCGAGGCACCCCACCACTGGGATTGCCAGTCCATTAACTGCTGTTAGACGTACAAACCTTGTGCTGTGCATAGTCAGCTCTTTGTCCTTCAAATATTTTTGAAAATGCGACTCAGAAATGGTGGTGACTTCTGAGCCAGCATCTAACAAACATCTGGTCTTCACTCCTACTATACATACTTCAGCAGCTAGACAGTCTCCAAATACTCACTTAAAGAAGTCGCTAGATATGCTGGCACTGCCCACATTCCCCTCAATACTGTATGCAGAGTGATTTTCCATGAAGGACAGGCCTAGGAATCCTTCTGCCACTGTTTGGCCTTCTACTGTAGATGGACCACTCGCTCCTGGTGCCACATTGGTTTCGAGTGCCTGGGACTCTGCTCTCCTTCTCAGTGGACATTCTTGGCTAGTATGCCCTGGCTTTTCACAAATGTAACAGGTGTACCTTCCCAGCTCGTCCTTCAGTGGGGATCTTCGGGATCCCGATGTCCTTGGATATTTTGGCATACTAATGGGATTTTTTTCTTTCATCAACTCAGTCATCTCTTGCAGCATCTCCTCCTGTTGGACGGCTAGTTTTTGGATACCTTCACTTAAACTTCCCAATGTTAATTGTGTTTTGGGGTAGGACCTTTTCCCAATTAGTTGCATTCACTTCTTGTACAGGGGTTTGGCATGAGTTCATGGAACTTCTTACCAGGCTCTTCCTTAAACCTCCTTTTCATTTCACGGCGGAGGGAATCATCCCGGAGCCCCAGCACCAATTGCTCCTTTAGGACCAACTTGTCAAGGTTCTTGCCGCTCCACTTTGCTCATTCTCTCCTGGAGATCATATGCATATGCCCAGACAGTTTCACCAGGCTCCTGCTTTCACTCAAAGAACTCCTTTAGTCGGGTTCCAACCGTATCTGAGTGTGATGTGGTATGGGTGACCATTTAAAATATCATTGACACCAATATTACAAAATCACAATAAATCATATACAAGATATGCCATGTAAGGCATCAGTAGCAATGTTATGGTTTGCTAAATATGATCATCATGTTTACAGGTGTGTATCATCTTTGTATCATAAGCTATAGATATGTGTGGTATATTTGTGTCTCAAAATTGTGCTGTGCATCTGGGTGACACTCCCAGGCAGACCAGCATCAGCACTATCCAGCCTGCTTGATGGCCCATCAAGGGCAATAAGCTGTACAATGAACCATTGAGAGAAGCCAGGGTCTCTGCCTATGAGTCAGGAGGACATGTAGGGATATGCCTGTGGACAGGGGACTCCAAATACCTTTCCATGCCCATGTGCTGGGAGCTTGTGTTTGGGACAATGGATGTACAAGCCACATGGCAAAGGATATAAAAAGGCAGCTATATCTTCTCCGTTTTGTCTTCAATCCTGATTCTCACCTCTGGAGTAAATTCTCTATAAACTGGTACTTTGAACAAAGGACTGATAGACCCATCCAAGGTGTGGATGTGTTCCAGAGGGACTTTACAAGCTAGGAAACTCACCAGTGCTGCTAAAAACCTTATATGTGGACTCTGAAGTATGTATGTATGTATCTGATTGCTTTGACCATTTAACAACTCTCTTCTCTTTCGTTCCTTTTCTTTCCTAATAAAATCTTTAGTTTTAGATACTAAAGGATTGGCTGGCAGCATGGTATTTTGGGTAAGATTCAAACTAGTATTGATCTGATAATGTGTCTAGTCCTTTAAGGAATTAAAAGAACATTTTGTAAAGTGAATGGAGTTTTCAGTAATGTCTCACTGTACTGAACCTATTCACTGATTGGGAGCCAGAGACTGAGATGCAGTGAAGGGGGTTGTGTGATTTCTTTTCTTGATAACCAGTGTGGGGGATCAGGAGCACAGTTTGTGACTGGTTGGTGAATCTAACTATAGTGTAAACCACCAGTTGTGGGAGAATCTGCTCTCCTTTTTGCAGCCTTCCCTGACGTTGGCATTTCCACTGTGGGCTGCCCTACGCACCTCGGGTCACGCTGAGCATCCTAGTTCACATGCTTGCATCCTCTGTGACCCAATCCTTTCTCAGACACCAAGGCCAACTGGCCTAAAGCTGAATTGATTTGGCTCAGTGAGGTCAAGGCACGTGGGTCCCAGAGTTGAAGACCCTTGACTGAAAATGTCCTGGCAGTAACCCCGTCTCACTAAATACAGGTGGAGGGGGGCAAAGGAGGTTAACTCAAGAACCTCAGCTGATCTCAATGAAAATTGTGTCCTCATACGAGGTGAGAGGTGGTGGTCTCCAAAGAAGCCGGGTCCCAAAACATTAGGGTGAAATTCTGGGAGATCTCTGTTGACTTCAGTGGAGTCAGGATTTCATCTTTTCATCCTTCTCATATTAAAACCAATGCTGAGAAATCACATCAGAAATATAGTGACGGTCGGAACAGATCACAGAGCTCAGGTACACAGTGTATATACTCAGGTCATCCTATCCGTTCACGGGGCACTGAAATGGCTCTGTGGCATGTCAAATTAATATATGGGGAGTAACCAGTGACACCTATACGTGATCTGGCCTGTCACTTATTAATGTAACTCTTCCCCCCTAACCCACCTTTTCAGTTGTTTCTTATTGTGCCAAATTTTCAATGTTCAGGCTGGAAATTTGCATACCAGGTGTCTGTCCCAGGCTGAATTTTTGGAAAGTTTGAACCTATTGAATGAGTCATGATTATATTTTATTTTCTCTCTGAGGTTGTTCTCTTTTTGCTTTGGTGTATTTCACAGCTGAATTCAGAGTGATGGGTCCTGGTCACCCTGTCACTGCCATTGTGGGTGAAAACATTGTATTACCCTGTCACCTGACCCCCAGGATGAGCGCTGAGAACATGGAGGTGAGATGGTTCCGATCTGAGTTCTTTTCAGTTGTGCACCTGTATCATGGAGGAAAGGATCAGAATGGAGAGCAGATGCCAGACTATCATGGAAGGACGGAGCTTTTGAAAGATGGCATCCTAGATGGGAATGTTTCCTTGCAGATTCTTAATATCAGACGCTCAGATGAAGGACAATACCACTGTTTTCTTCAAGATGGTCCTTCTTATGAAGAAGCCCTATTGGAACTGAAGATAGCAGGTCAGCTGTTCTTGTCTGTATTATCTCAGCCTGGGCTGCAGTTTTTGTTCTTTTCTACTGCAATGACTGTGACTAGCAACTTGTGAATTATTTTAGAGTAACACAGGGTGACTAGATTTCAGCACACGACCACATTCAGACACTTTGGAAAATATGCTGAAAACTTTCCCAACGTTTTATTAAAGACATTTTCAGAATGGTCAAGAGATTTCCTTTCCCAAAAGATGTTCTTGACTAACTCCAAAAGGAGGGAGAGAAAGGAGGGAAAAGACTTCTGGACAAATATGGGCTTGGTTTACACGAGAAGAGTAGGTCAGCTGAACTAGGTCACTCAGGGGTGTGAAAAACACATGCCCCATGAGCGACAAAACTAAGCTGACCTAAGTCCCCATGCAGGCAGGGCTGGGTCAACAGAAGAATTCTTCTGTCAACCTAGCTCCTGCCTCTCAGAGAGGGGTATCACCTGGGACGCCAGGAGAAGTCCTGCCCTTGGGGTTAGTAGTGTCTACACTGAAGCACCACAGCGGTGAAGCTGCGCTGCTGGAACCTCTCACGTGTGGACGGCCCCTGGTCTTCCAATTCCTCTGCCATCGTTCTGAGGCCTGGCTGAGGTGGGACTGCCAGGTGTACAGGCCTTCTGACGTGGTCACTACTGGTGGTTATTTAGGGGTGTAGTCAAAATCAGTGGCAGCTTTCTCATTGGCTGAGGCCACATAAAGGTGGGGGAGGGACGACAAGTTATGTATTTACCGCTGGCAGATGAGGCCGAATGTTTGTCCCCTGCTGCTCTGACACAGGAACCATGGAGCCAGTTAGATTGGTTGATTGATTTAAAAAGAGAACAAACAAAATGTTTATCCAATATACTAAAATCTGGCTTTTTGAAAAATTCATAACCCACTAGGTATTTAAACGAAGTGGCCAGATTTCCAAAGGTGTTCAATGTTCCACTGCTCTTGGGTGGAGAGGACAATATCTCTCCTTATTCAGTGAAATTATTTTAAATATTTGTTCACATGTTTTCCTGTGTCCATGTGTATTGGGAATTCAGAAATTCCAGTGTTCATTTATCCCTTCTGTATGAGCAAGTGATCTTGAGTGGGAGTAATGGATCCACAATCTATCACTCATCCTTTTTTAGCTGTTAAGTTACCCCATTGATTTATCACACATTTATGTAATTTTCCTCTAGGTTTGGGCTCCAATCCTCTCATCTCTGTGGAGAGCCACCAGGATGGAGGGATCCGGATGGTTTGTCAATCGGCTGGTTGGTATCCAGAGCCCAAGGTTCTTTGGAGAGATCTCAGTGGGCAAGAATTACCATCACTCTCTGAAGCAAAATCCCTCGGGGATAGTGGCCTGTTTGAAACAGAAAATTCTATTATTATAAAAGAACGTTCAAACCAGAACCTGTCCTGTTTGATCAGGAACACCATTCTCAATCAAGAAAAGGAATCAACAGTTTATATAGCAGGTCAGTTACCAGCTAAACCCACACACTGAAATTACCTCCATCAGAAACAAAACAAAACATAGGAAACAAAGAACTGAAGCATCAGTTGTGCATATTTTACAACCTACATAAAAACAAAGAAGTTCAGATACTAGAACCTTAACAGGGTCACAACTCAGGCAATCTGATTGCCTTAATTTTGCATATTCAGAGTTATCAGAGTTTTGGGTTTCATGTAAATTTAATCTTCACTCTGATACTCCTGAAACTCTTACTTTCAAGGTTTGGTGAATATTTCTTCTAAAAAAAAAAAAGAGAGAGAGAGACTGATTTTGAAAGAGTTTATTCCTAAAAACTTAACTTCCCCTCAGTGATTTTTTTGAATGTAGCAATTTTTACACCATCGTTTGTTTGCTACCTTTTCAATTAATGAAATGTCACCAAATGATGTGGGCTTGTTTCTGTTGACATTCAATAGGACTTGTGCTCATAACTCACTTTGCCTTTGTCTACACAAAAGCCGCCCTGATTATCTCCTGAGTTATTGATGAAACCTCTTGTCTAAACGCTCTTCTGTCAGTTTCAGAGTGTCCTGTGCTTTTAGTGTAAGTCAGTTCCTTACTGATTTATACTAAATGGATAAAGGACACTCTTCAGCTGATTTACAGTTTAAAGTTTTGTCAATCAGTTTAGTTAAATTGGGGGAGTCCTGTTACGTGGTCAGCTGTGGAATCAACGTAACAATGACTGCATGAGCGTTACACCAATTTCACTAAACCAGTGCATGAATCCTGTGTGGAGAAGGCCTTAGGCATGTTTGAAATGCCCACCCTGGCTAGATGATGTAAATGCTGTAAACACAAGACCAGCAAAAGAAGATGAATCAATTTCTAGCACTTAATGTTTGGATTCATTGCAATTATGATTCATCGAAATAATTGGGGAAATTATTAGTGACTCACCAAAATGGCCACTAGGAAGTTTAGACTTGAAATTAGATGAAGGTTTCTAACCATCAGAGGAGTGAAGTTTTGGAATAGCCTTCCAAGGGAAGCAGCAGGGGCAAAGGATCTATCTGGCTTTAAGAGTAAACTTGATAAGTTTATGGAGGAGATGGTATGATGGAATAACATGATTTTGGAAATTAAATATTCATGGTAAATAGGCCTAATGGCCTGAGATGGGATGTTAGATGAGGTGGGATCTGAGTTACCCAGGAAAGAATTTTCTGTAGTATCTGGCTGGTGTATCTTGCCCATATGCTCAGGGTTTAGTTGATCGCCATATTTGGGGTCGGGAAGGAATTTACCTCCAGGGCAGATTGGAAGAGATCCTGGAGGTTTTTTGCCTTCCTCTGCAGCATGGGGCACGGGTCACTTGCTGGAGGATTCTCTGCTCCTTGAAGTCTTTAAACCACGATTTGAGGACTTCAGTAGCTGAGAAATAGGTGAGAGGTTTTTCGCAGGAGTGGGTGGGTGAAATTCTGTGGCCTGCATTGTGCAGGAGGTCAGACTAGATGATCATAATGGTCCCTTCTGACCTCAGTATCTATGAAAAACATTCTAATTACTCTTGCAATTTCTGAATGTTGCTGAACAGTGAGGTCCAAATTGTTTGCTGGCATAACTCCACTGAAGTCAATGCGGTTTTGTGAGCAGAGAATTTGCCCCTGAACTCAATAAAGCTCTGAATACCATGAATCAAACCAGGCCTGTTCATTCACTGGTTAATCAGTGCTAAAGCTGTGTTAGTTGGAGTAATTTTTAAAATCAGGTTTGGTCTTTTGTGCAGTATGGGGATGGGGGGGTCATGTTTTCACTCTTACTTCACCTACGTCCTGCTGGGGACTATTTATGTATTTACGTGCAATAGAAAAAAAATTAGTTTTGTCCCTGCTTCCAAACTAATGCAAAGCCTGTGGGTTTATTTTTCAGATTCCTTTTTCCCGAGGGTGAATCCATGGATGGTGGCTCTGAGTGTGATCCTGCTGGTTTTGTTTGGTTTCATTGGCCTCACTGTTTATCTATTTAAAATAAAAGGTAAACGTCACAGGGGAAAATTTAGTGAAATTAACAAGAAATTTTCTTCTAATAAATGAAAAAAGGGAAGAATGAAATTTTACACTGGGCCAAGCAGGGGAAGCACAGACCTGCCCTGTGCTCCCCGCAGCAGCACAGGGAAGGAAATGTTACTAAGGTTCCCATTTGCTCCTGGAGGCAGTGATCTGCATCAGCCCTTTACAGACCCAGAATATTTCTCCCCTAGAACTGCCTCAGTTAAGCTGAATGGAGCGCTTGGGGAAGGGGGGGAGATTGATCCCAAACCTTCTTCACTCATCACTTTTTTCTGCTCACTTCCCACCCAGCTGTGCAGTTATTCCCTCCTCAGTCCCCATGGACTTTGGGAATTAGTTAATGTCTTTTTCCCTCTTCTGATAAGTAAATATTTTGGACAGAGTTGGGTCCCCATAAAGATTGTGTGCTGTTTTATTTTGGGAGCAGTTGTCTGTGATTTCATTTACTGTTAAAAAGAAATTGGAATGAGACAAAGCCTGGCAAATTTCATCCCAATAGATAATATTAAAAAAATATACACAGTGGAAAAGAGGGGTCTGAATAGACATGAGCTCTGAGCCTTAACCTGAGTTCTGACTGGTGAGAAACAAGAAGTCAGAGGTGGAGAAGGGAAAGTTTTTTCTCCTGGTGTAGAGAACATGAAACCCCTCAAAGGCTCATGAATTGTATAATCACTGTGCAACTTTCACGAAATGCAGAGAACTGTATAACCAAGGGAAGAATGCTCCTAATAAGAATTTATATTTATTTCTGTTTATTTTTAATGGAACAGGATATAGAAATCTGTAGATATAGAACAGGATATAGAAATCTGTAAATGGCGTGCTCTTTCCTCCAACAAGTAAAACTTTTGTACAAATTTGACTCCTCATAAGGGTATTTCTTTGTTTATCTGTGAATTTTTGGGGTGGAGTTTTTTTAACCAGAAAAAGATGAAAGCCCAGATACTGCATCACTAACATCAGTTAGATCTTTGCCATTGACTTCAATGAGTGGAGGATTAAGCACTGAATGCACAAGTCATATCATTAAAAAATAATGCTGATAATTTGAGGGCCAGAAATTCCAGTCTGCACCCGCAGAGCTCCCAGCACAGCCAATGGGAATGTGAGAGATAATACAAGGAAGCAGGATTGGGCTCTAATGGCTAGATTTTTTTAAGGTACATGGTGAGCTAACTCTCACTGAAATCAGTCGGAGTTAGGCTCCTCAATGCCTTGAAAAATCAGACCCTAATTCCATAAGGAATTCAAACCTTTCAGAGTTGTAAATCCTTGAAAATAGTCAGTTACTGTTGGACACTGAACTCTAGTGTGGCCACATGGGTAGTAAAACATGAATGAAATGTTTGGTATTTAGAGATCAGGCGTTCATATCATGAAAACACGCCTTTAATTTTCCATTAACTGAAAATCTTCTTAAATAACTTGTATTTCCATCTGTTTGCTTCATTTCATTTCTTTAGGGAAACATCTTGGAAAAATCAGTCAGTTCAATTTTTCTCCACATAGAACCTTTTCCATTAAGTTGTTTGCTGTTTTATTATTTATGATGATAATTATTAAAGAGAGATCAATTTGAAAATCACATGAAATATCAGGGATAATGTATTGATAATTATTCAGTATGTGGGTAAGAGAAAATCAGAAAGAAAATGTTCTTTGAAATGTATCTTCTCGGAGGCTGAAATCCACATGGTGCTGAAGGCACCATGACATGGGGGACCAGGAGGACTCTGTGCCCTCAAATGTCCTCTTGCCTCATCTGACAAGTAAATAATTTGGTCCAATGTGGATCTTGTGTGTAATTATATTGGAGGAGGAGTTGTTCATTTTTTCATTTAATGTTAAAAGGAACTTGGGATGAGATTAAGCCTGATCAATTTCACCCCAAATGGTAATATGAAAAGTTATACACAACATTTAACTTTCACAAAACTCAGACAACCGTATATCCAAGAGAAAAATGCTCCTAATAATAGTTTATATTTATATCTGTTTTTTGGGGGTTTTTTAGGCAAACATGATACAGAAATCAATAAGTGTTGTGCCCTGTTCTCCAACAAGGAAAACATCACTAAAAGAATAATGTTGATAATTTTAGGGACAAATATTACATTCCGTGCACATCTAACGCTCCCAGCAAAGTGAATGGGAACACGTAATATGCAAGGAAGTGGGAATGGGCTCTAAAGGTAGCATTTTAAAGGTATTTGGACACCTAATGCCAATTGAAATCAGTGGGAGTTAGGAACTTAAATACCTTTAAAAATCTGGCCCTAATTCCCTTGGGAATTCAAAACTTTCAGAACTGTAAGTCCATGCAGATAATCAGTTATTTTTTGACACTTTACTCTAGTGTAGACACAAAATGAGCCCAAATGTCCACACCCCAATTTTACAGGCCCCCAGCGCATGTCTTGTGAACCTAGTTAGCTGCCATGGGTCAATTGGGGGTATTCAATTGCTGTGTAGCCACACCCTATGGGACTTCGCAGGTGCTCCGTGCCCTGCCTGTGGGTTGGAAAGGGACTCTTCTCTGAGGATCTCCGTAGTTTCCCTGCCCATAGCCTGGATCAATGGGTTTGTGAGGGACAGGCTGCATGATGGGAGGCTGGGGCTGATTCCATCCTAGAAGAGATGCACTTAATTAGTGTGTATTTGTTTCTTTTTCTTTGTTACCTAGATGATCTTCAAAGAGAACTTGGTGAGTGTTTCTATTTCTCGAATGCAGCCTTTTCCGTGCTGTTGAAACTATCTCTGGATCTCTCGATGTCTCACCCTTCTGCCAGGTGGAGTCGGCAGCACCAAGGACTGGGTTCAATGTCAAGGGTTCCTCTTAGCAATACAAAACGGAAAAACCTTGAGACCCCACCCAATAATCTGGGCAAATTTAACTCCTGAGCCTCTTTAAGGCTGTATAGTGGCCCCTTTAAGGCTTATAGCAGCACAGCCGTACCCCTGCAGCTGCCCTGCAATCGGGTCTCCTGTGTAGCTGTTCTATGCCGACCTCCCACCAGCATAATTTAACCACCCCCAACGAGCGGCAGTAGCTATGTCGGTGGGAGAGTGTCTCCTGCCAATATAGCACTGTCCACACCGGTGCTTTTTTTGGTGAAACTTTTGTCAGTCGGGTGTGCTTTTTTTGTTATGCTATACAAAGCACACAGGATCTTTATAGGGAAGAAGGCAGCACACCGCATTTATTAAGAATACAACAGTTAGCATATGCTTTTCAACAATCACACACACACACACACTCATACCTGCCAGTTGATGTTTATAGTTACCAGTCCAGAGTCTGGATCAATCTAGTGGCCAGCCAGATTGGTTGCAGAGGGGAGCAGGGCTCTGTCGGTCGCGATCTGATGCTCCTGGAGTGTGGCAAGACGCACCCAAAGTCTCATGGCAAAACACCCTGTTCTTATAGTCTTTTTTCTCTGTTGAAGTCCATGGATTTTGCTGTGTCAGTTTGTGACCAGTTACTTCTTAATTGGTGTATCTTTTGATGTGAACATTCCAATACACCTCCGAGAGGGTCATCCTGTATTTAATCACTTGTCTTTAGGGGTGCCAGCCATCACCTCACGGTCGTCAATCTGCCCTTTCTTCATTATGGATGTGCCTTGTCTTTAAGTCTCTTCGCTCCTTCTTCCCTGACAATCTGGCTATAACAATGGCCTTCACACCTTATTTTTTTCTGATGAGTGCATTCCTCAATCACACAAACAGTCTTTTTATAGAGATCTTTGAGAATACAAACAGTGTCAGTTTATTTTGAATCTCCTTAACATAGACAATACAAGATCCTGTCTCTTACTTACTAAACCTTAAAACAAAGAAATGTATATTTAACTAGAGTGCCTGTCAAGGTTCCTTCCCCGCTCTGAACTCTAGGGTACAGATGTGGGGACCTGCATGAAAACCTCCTAAGCTTACTTTTACCAGCTTAGGTTGAAACTTCCCCAAAGAACAAACTATTTTACCTTTTCACCTTGGACTTTCGCTGCCACCACCAAACGTCTAACCAGTATATTACTAGGAAAGAGTCCGTTTGGAAACGTCTTTCCCCCTCCCCCCCAGTCCTCCCAAACGTTACACCCCCTTTCCTGGGGAAGGTTTGATAAAAATCCTCACCAATTTGCATAGGTGACCACAGACCCAAACCCTTGGATCTTAAGAACAATGAAAAAGCATTCAGTTTCTTAAAAGAAGAATTTTAATAGAAGAAAAAGTAAAAAGAATCACCTCTGTAAAATCAGGATGGTAAATACCTTACAGGGTAGTTAGATTCAAAACACAGAGAATCCCTCTCGGCAAAACCTCAAGTTACAAAAAGACACAAAGCAGGAATATCCATTCCATTCAGCACAGCTTCTTTTCTCAGCCATTTAAAGAAATCAGAATCTAACGCATATCTAGCTAGATTACTTACTAAGTTCTAAGACTCCATTCCTGTTCTGTCCCCAGCAAAAGCATCACACAGACAGAGAGAGAGACTTTGTTTCTCCCTCCCACCAGCTTTTGAAAGTATCTTGTCACCTCATTGGTTATTTTGGTCAGGTGCCAGCGAGGTTATCCTAGCTTCTTAACCCTTTACAGGTGAAAGGGTTTTTCCTCTGGCCAGGAAGGATTTTAAAGGTGTTTACCCTTCCCTTTACATTTATGACAGTGCCTAATTTGTAATACATATAGGAAACCATAGGAGTCATTATAACTTATCCTAAAACAAAAGGGTGACCATAATCAGTCATAAGGATTGTTTTGGTCTGTCCCTGCCTTAACATCAGTACAGACACTGTCAGTCTGTCAAATGCATTCCTACCAATGTCCCAGAGGGTCATTTCTTTCTGTTATTCAAAAAGGGTGGCTGGTAAAATGAAATCAAGACACACATTAATTCTTATAGTACAAATATAAAATCCTGCTCCTACATTTTCACACCCTGACTGACAAAAGTTTTACTGACAAAAGTGCTAGTGTAGACACAGGATAAGAGACAAAACTTCCCACTCACCCACCCTGACTACAACAAAAGAAAACTTTTATTACAAGGGAAAAGGAACCCAGCATTGTTTTTGTGAAAACACCACAGCCATGATTCGAAAGCATGTGACCCTAAGCAAACACTGGTGGGCACAGTACATTGGGCAGTGTCCTTTGCCTCAGTTTCCCATCTTGCTGTGTGAAAATCAGATGAGTGAATGACCTGTAACATGCCACTCCCCTCTCCCGCAGCTGCAGCCCACTCACAGGTGGTTGTTCTTAATTAGCCAAGACCCAGAGTTCAGAGGTGCCCTCACATGGATTCACCTCCCACCCCTGAAAGGCATCTGTGTGTGTGTGTGTGTGTGTGTGTGCTGCTGGGGGGGACATTGAGCAAGGTGTCCGCTGCTGCCTGCACCTCTGCAACTGGCTTGCTGCTGCTGCTGCTATCGCTCTCACCACTGGCCATAGGTGCCAACAGCCCTGGAGCACCCACAGGGAAAAATTAGCGGGTGCTCTGCACCCATCCACAGCCAAGCTCCCCCCTCCCCGCAGTGCCCACTGGCGGCCTCGCTGACCAACTCTTCCCCCTCCCTCCCAGTGCCTCCCGCCTGCCGCAAAACAGCTGTTTCACGGCACTCAGGGTGCTCTGGGAAGGAAGGGGAGGAGCAGGGATGTGACACGCTTAGGGGAGGAGGGGAAGAGGCAGGGTGGGGCCGGGGACTTCGGGAAGGGGGTGGAATGAGGTGGAGTGGGGGCGGAGCAGGGACCTCTGTAGCCTCCTACCTGGACGGTTCACAAACAGCCTCCGCTGGGGCTGGATTCTTTAATTGATTTGCAGATTAAAACCAAGGCCTTAAACTGGCATCAGAAGGGGACTGGGAGCCAGTGAAGGGACTGGAACGTGGGCCTGATGGGTTCACTGTGGCCTAAGCCCTGGAGAAGGCCGGCAGCTGCATTCGGTACCAGCTGGAGCCTTCACACTCAGCTGTGGATTCAGTGATCGACAGTAACCCAGCCTGCCGGTGGCAGATCCAGGGATCACTGGCCAGACTCTTGCCCCCAGCAAGATGTAAAGTTTCCTAGGGCAGATTGGTGGGTAGCGATCGATTTATTGGGGGTCGATTTACCCCATCTAGTGTAGACAGGATACATTAATCCCCAAGCGCTCTCCCGTTAACTCCTGTTCTCCACCGCCGTGAGAGGCGCAAGCGGAGTCGACGGGGGAGCGGCAGCGATTGACTCACCACCGTGAGGACGCCGAAGTAAGTCGACCTGAATACGTTGACTTCAGCTACGCTATTCCCATAGCTGAAATGCGCATCTTAGGTCGATCTTCCTCCGCCCCCGCCCCTCCACAGTGTAGACCTGGGCCAAGTGAGCTGGGATGTTTAGACACTGATGCTACCTGGTCACCTAGTCTTTGCACCTCGACTTTGGTGAATGGGGGCTGTACAAATTCAATGAAATGAAGGGCAGAGTCTCATCTCGTTCTTCAAAATGTGTCCCTGCTTCTCAATCACTTTGCTCTTGCTCGGGTTCAGCTTAAGCCAGCTGCTCTTCATCCCAGAGCCCTGGTCTTCCTGCATTCGCTCAGCTGAGTTCTCATCCCTCTCTCTGTGTTTGGTTTCAGACTGGAGAAGAAACATCGTCTGCCCAGGTAACTACAGCTCCTATTGCATCGATATCCAAAACTTCCCTGCCCTGAGACTTCCAGTCCCTCTTTCTCATACAGTTAACATTTTTCACTAGCTCTTTGGGGCAGGGATGGCTCTGTACTAAGGTGAAAAGACTCAAAGGTTTGTCTGGCCAATGTTGTGATTTTGGGCGCCTAAGGAGTTTTTGTGCCCACTGGAAGCTCAGAGGATTCTCAGCGAGATGCTGTTAGAGTCCCTGATGGGGCTGGAGGCTCAGGGAGGGAGGGGTGGAAAAAGGGCTTAGCCGGGGCCAGGTTAATGTCTAGGCTGCTCATTTCAATTTTCAGAAGCCCTAACAGGGTTGCATGTGCCCAGACAGCTGCTGTTGCCGCTCTAGCCGTGGCACAGGTACATGGCAGCCAGCAGGGCTTAGCACATTCACTGCACACAGACCCCCATAGGTCACACACAGAGATACCGAGACCCCATCACACACTGACTGCAACCCCCCAGACACACGGCAGGATCCAAGCTGCATGAGAAGCCAGTAAGGGCACAGAGAGAGCCAGTGTGCGCTCTGGAATTCCTTGGGGAAGATGGGGCAGGAGAGAAGTGGTATGGGGAGGGGTGAGGTTAGGGAGTGGGAGAGGAATAGAGGGATGCACAGGGGATTTCGGGAGTGGTCCCTGTGAGGAATGATTCTTCTTCCAGGGGCCACAGCTGAGGTTGGCTAGTCAAGTCCAGTGAAGGCTGTGAGGCGGTTCAGAGGGACCTCTCTCCTGCCAAGTTGTGTGAAAGGAAAACCTGGTGGGATACGAAGTGCCCTGGTGATAAATGAACATATCATGGAGGGAAAAAATTGAACAACTCGTTCACATTACAGGGTTTGAAAATAAGTGCATCAGCAGCTCAGGGCTTGGCCACACTGGCAGCTGTAGAGAGTTTTGGGTTAAACCAGCCTTCGGAGAGCGCAGTAGGGGAAGCGCCGCAGTCTGTCCACACTGAGAGCTGACAGCGCAGGGGCGTGGCCACATTGGCGGCAGCATTGGGAGCGGTGCATTATGGGCAGCGATCCCAGCATTCAAGTGGCTGCAGCGTGCTTTTCAAATGGGCGTGGGGTGGAGTGTGTTGTGTGTATGTGGGGGGAGAGAGAGTGGGTTTTGGGGTGCTGAGAGTGTGTCAGCACGCTGTCTGTAAGTTCAGACCCCGCCTCTCTCTCCAGTTACTCAAAGCAAACAGTAGCTGTTTCTCCGAGCTGATAAGCAGCCGGGCCTCCAAAATGGAGCATTGAAAGGGCCACTTCCGCATTCCAGCCGGAGTTTACAACAAAGACAAGAGCGGTCACTTCAGTTAATGGGATGATGGGACGTTTCCGGAGGCCAATCAGAGCGCTGTAACGTTACTCCTCGTCCACACTGACGCTGCAGAGTCTCACCCAATACGCAGCAAACCTTATCCCTGCCGGGGAGGTGGAGGACCAGCCGCGCTCTAGCCAGGGAGTCGGAGCGCTCTTCGTGCCTTGCCAGTGTGGACGGGGAGTGAGGGAGAGCGCTCTGGGCGGCTCTATTGCGCTGTAACGTGCAGGTGTAGCCAAGGCCTCAGTCATGCAACCTGGAATTCACTGTGGCCAGCTTGACAAAACCCTCTGCTCACTGCACAGCTCTGGGGAAAAGGTCAAACAAAATCTGAGAATCCATAAAAGGGGGATGGTGAACAACATGGAGATATTATACAGCCGTTATAGAAATCAGTGTTTTGCCCTCATCGGGAGTACTGTGTTGGGTACTTCTCACCCCACCTCAGAAAGGGTACCGAAGAAGAAAAGGGGGCTCAGAGAAAGGCAATGAGAATCAGCACGAGGAGAGATTGAGAAAACAGGGGATTTTTACCTTTAAAAGAGAGGAGCAAGAGGGGACATGATACAAGTACAGAATATTGCACAACCCCCCTGAACAGAAGATGATTTAAGTTGAAATGTAAAACACTTGGGAGTTAGGAAATGCTAGTTTTATGCTGCCCTGTACGCCCTTAATTCTCACCCCTTGTGCATCCATCCTGGGCAGTGAAAGAATGAGGCAGGGGTCCTGTGGCAAAAACAGTGTGTGATCATGGAATTGGAGATTGTATCATAAAACACACACACGGGACACCGGCTAATGGGCCAACCCCAGGGACACAATATGTTGCCAGAGAACAGCAGGGTAGCGGGAGTGGAGAAAGGAGCTTTACAGGTAATAACAGCAGAGGTGAAAGGAAGCCGATACGCCCTGCTACGGCCCTACTGGCAAGCCGCAGCGGTGAGTTATATGGGCTCGTGGCTCCAGCAATATTGAGGGCCCGGCTCCACCAATGTTCGGGGCCAGGTCTCCCCCTGGCCCCACCCCGTCCCTGTGCCCCCTCCGAGTGTCCCCTGTTCCCCCCTTGTTGCCCCCCTTGCACCTCCCTGGGCCCCAGAGCAGAGTGTCCCTGTCTCTCCCCTGCAGCTCCTTGCTACCTCCCTGCATCATCTGCTGCCGCAGGGTCCTAGTGCCCCCATTTCACTAGTTGCAGGTCAGGCTGCCTTTCCCGCTCAGACCCTTTCATTTCCCGGCTGGACCCTCCACCAGCACAGGCCATCCATGCCTGCAGTCACCGCTCCTGCTCCACGCTGGGCAAGGGCTGAGTGAGTGAGGGGTGTGTGTGTCTGTTAATATGTGTCTGCTGAGTTAGTCTGGTCTTTGCCAGAGTCAGACGGGAAGATGAACCTCGTGCTCCTTCTCCCCCAGCACTCCCCTTGCTCTCACGTAGGCTGAGGGTGCAGGGATGGGAGGCATCTATTCTCTCCCCATAGCAATGCTCTCTCTCATCTGGGAACGTGGGGTTTAAGATGGGAAACTGCAGGGAGAGGTGAGGCGTGTCAGTGAGCACTCAGGAGAGGGAGCTCAGTTTCTCACCACTCTGTGGGGCCCCCATGACACCTGGGTCTCTAGTCCCCTCCCTGGAGAGATGTGGAGCAGGACAGGAAAGAGCCTGAGTCCCAGACCTGGCTCAAGTGACCCTTTGGCTGCATGGCTGGCCCACCTCTGCCAGGGGCGTGACTCTCCCCTGCACTGTGCTGACCTCTCAGAGCTGCTCCCCATTCAGAGCTGAGGGGTAAATCCTGGAGGAAGGAGATTCCCTGAGTCACTCCCCAGCTGGGGCAGATTCTGTCACTGACGCCATCAAACCCTCCCCCAGAGCCGAGCTCTGCCCCTCACACTCTGATTCTCTCTCCCCAGCGAATGTGACTCTGGATCCAGACACGGCTCATCCCGACCTCGTCCTGTCTGAGGATGGGAAAAGTGTGAGCCGGGGAGAAACAGAGGAGGATCTGCCCAACAAGCCTGAGAGATTTGACACTGAGCGCTGGGTGCTGGGCTGTGAGGGATTCACCGCGGGGAGACATTGGTGGGAGGTGGAGGTGGAGGTGGGGGGTGAGGGATACTGGGCCGTGGGGGTGGCCAGAGAGTCTGTGGGGAGGAAGGGAGGGATCAGCCTTAGCCCTGAGGGGGGGATCTGGGCAGTGGAGTGGTGCGGGGGTCAGTTCCAGGCTCTCACCTCCCCTGCGACCCCCCTGACCCTGAGCCGGGCCCCCAGCAGGATCTGGGTTTGTCTGGACTGTGGCCGGGGGCAGGTGACATTTATCGATGCTGGTGCCGAGGCCCCGATCTTCACTTTCCCGCCGGGCTCCGTCCCTGGGGAGAGAATCCGCCCCTGGCTCTGGGTGGGGGTGGGGGGATCCCGGCTCCGACTGCGTCCCTGAGACCCACAGCAGAGGGGGAACCGGAAATCAGCCTCTCTAGCCTCACAGCTCCTAGTCTCTATGACCTTGGAGGACTCCCATCTACCCAACCCCTGGCCCCTCATCTCTATGGCCCCTGGAAGCTCCTCCCCCTCCCTCCCTGCGGCCCCAGGAGACAGAGGGGGAGGAGGAGGAACCCCTGGGGCTGCAGGAGGGGCAGAGGGGCCCTGAGGGGCAGAGGCGGGGGCTGGGCAGGGGGCAGAACTAACAGCCGGGCTGGGGGCAGGCAGAGGTGGGGGGCAGGGACCCAGCATGAATCAATCAGGGTTTTGGGAGAAGCTGGAAGCTCTGCAGCAGCTGGGCGCATTTTGTGCAGATCTGTGGGATTAGATGTCGCTGGGGCAGCAAGAGGGGAATGTATAAAATCAGGGGAAAGAAGGGAGCAGCCAAGGGGGATGATCTGTGCGGGGGAGGAGAGTGGGAAAGACACAGGAAAATAAACAGGGATCACAAGTGAGGGCTAGAAAAATGCTGAGTAGAGAAGGAGAGTATGAAAGAAAAGGGAGAAGGAAAGGGAACCTGAGAGGGACAGAGGGATTTATGATGTGTTACTGAAAGTGAGACTGTAACTCATTAATTCCCTATATTAATTCCTGGGCATTGGTGCTATTTTAGTGCCATTAAGCAAACTGCTCTGAGTAGCTGTGGATCTTCTTACAATATGCTGTGGTCATTAAACTCTGTCTTAGCTCCTTTTACTTTCCTGCTTTTCACCTACTTATTGTAAAATAAAAACACTACAAACAATTCTTGTTTCCTTCACCTTCATGTCCCAGCCGTAATTGTTGTGGGCAGCTCAAGAACGTGAGGTCCAACCTCAGGGCAGTTACAAAGCAGGGCACAAACCCCCCACTGGTTGTCTGTTCTGTATTTAGATTTCACTCACCAGGTATCAACTGTGAACCCCTCAAGCACTAAAACAGCCTTAACAGGGGTGGCGGGTGAAGCTTCCCCTGGGGGAGGCTAGTTCCCTGTCCCACCTCTTGCAACCCCATTCCACCCCGGTGCCCCCCCCAGGCCCTAACCCCACTTCACCACAGGCCCTGCCCAGCCACCACCATTCACTGCATCACTCTCCTGCCCATGTGAGGGCAGCGTTGATAAGGGATGCGGCAAGGGGGGAGGGCTCTTGACGGGGAGGAGGGGTGAGGAAGGATGCGGAGCAGGTTGGGGGTCTTGCGGGCAGGGGATGGGTGAGAGGAGGGACACAGCAACGTGGGGACCTCATGGGGCGATGGAGTAGAGGAGGGACATGAGTGAGGTATGGGGAGTCTCACGGGCAAGGAGATGGAGGAGAGGAGGGACACAGTGAGTGATGGGTAGAGGCATCTTGTGGGTAGGGGGGTGGATGAGAGGAGGGACAGGGTGCGCTGGGCAGTCTTGCGGGGAGGGTGGAGGAGAGGAGGGACACAGTGACGCGTGGGCTGGGAGATCTTGCAGGGGCTGGGGGATGAGGAGGGATGGGGCAAGTGGCAGTTGGGGGGGGATTTTGTTGGGGAGGTGAAGGAAAGGAGGGTCATGGAGAGCAGTGGGGGAAGGATCTCACAGGGGATGGGGTGGAGGTGAGGAGGCACACGGTGAGCAGCGGGCAGGCGTTTCACGGGGGGGGTGAGGAAGTATGTGGTGAGTGGCAGGCGGGAGGGGTGGTCTCGCGGGGGTGAGGAGGGATGTGGCAGGCAGGGCCCTCTGAATGAGACACCCATGTGGAAAGTTGGGGGTAGTTAATTCAGATAGGAAAGCAAGACGTGATATGGATAGTATCAGAAACCACCACTGGTAGCTAAACCTGATGGCTAAATTTGATGGGGCTGTTTTTCACACAACCCCTGGCAAAGAGCTATGAAAATTTTGCGGGCGGGGGAACCAACGTTGGAGGGGCACCAGCAAATGATACCCCTGTTTGGAAGGGGAAAAAAGTAAACTTGTGAGAATGAAGGACAGCGAAGGCTTTGAAATAGGGTGGCCACCACTGAGGTACAAAAAATGAGGATGTCCTCAGGCCATAAGCCTGGCAGTATCTACTGATCACCTTACACATGTCCCAGGGCAGCTACCTCCAAAAAGCATATGCTTCAGTGTTCACAGAATGGGAGGATTAGTTACAGACATTAGGTTTATTATTTTTAATTAAAAGGTATAAAAAGTTCATAATATTGGAAGTCCAAAATGGTATTAATTGTCATAGGAACATAAAGCCATTTCAGATATATGGAACCTTTTGGAGCAGTAACAGTCAATCAATGGTTGCAATTTCAGCTTGCAAGGTACAGCCTGTATCCAGAAACAGAATGTAACCATGTCCTTAGCTGTATTCAGTGCAATTGTCATTGATACCAGTGTCATGTGTGTCTAGATAGCCAAATACATATCACCAGTGTTACCGACTCTTTCCATTTTACCATGAGGGTGGCAGTATTTGGTGTTTTTATTCTGAAAGCACAAGCTTCTGGAATCAAATGATTGCTTGAGAATCACAGTTTTCACTAAGTATACCAATAAAAAAAATTTTAACTTGCGGTTTTGGAAAAAAAGTGAAAATGTGAATCTAATGCACCCCTAAAGGCTCAGAAACAAAAAATGAAAAGAACCCCAAACTTACTTGGTTTTAAATCATAATTCTTTGAGGCATGATGTACCATATGATTTCTTGGGGTTATCACTACTGTATATCTATGTTTAGTTAAAATTACAGTAGAAATTTGCCTCTGAGAGAGATTTCATACAAGAGTGTGTTATTAGGTTGACCCGAGTGGATGGCTGATGTTGAAGGCCCTGTGCACTGTTCTAGTTGAGAGCAGAATTTGATGATGAGTCTGGTATCTTTCATACAATCTAGTGTATTTACAAAGTATGTAGGAAGTTCTGTTTCCATTATCTAAGGAGGCACCAAACCATCCCACCCATCCAAAAAAAACCTCAATAATCTTCCTTTGCTCACTACTCCAAACTCTCTCAGTCAACTTGTGACTGGGTGCGCGTGTGGACGCACACACACACACATACACACAACACAAAAATTCCAGAGTGGCCTCGGGTCTTCTCTTTGCTATTGTGTCTTGCTCTCATGTGTAACCGTTAACCTGGACAAAGGGAAGCTGCTACATTCATCCGTTTAAGGGGCTTTAAACCAACAATAGGCCAGTGCCCTTAGTGAACATGGGCGAAGTAAGTCAATCGTGAACCAGGTAGCACAAGGACATACCTCTACACAGTCTTACCCAAAGTGATGGTGAACTAAGAACAATGAGAGTAATAAAATAAATAATTAAAAGGGGTGAAACTGCATTTACCGGGGATTAGATAAAAGGGAGAGCAACACAAGCCATCAAACACTGCTCAGGGGATTCTGTGCCCCTGCGTAGGCACAGAATTCATGTGCCATCCAGAATTTTCTTTTTCTCTGCAGAAAATACATTCCGCCAGAGACGTGCTGCAGTTACACCTTTCACCCAGCAGGGGCCACTGGGGGCGGGGGGGCAAGTGGGCAATTGCCTAGGGGCCCAGGAGATTTCAAAGGGCCTGGGGACCCTGGCTGCCACCACTGCGGTGGTCCTGGTAGCGGTGGCTGGGATCTCCAGGGTGTTTGAAATCACCCAGGCGTGCTGCAGGGCTCCTACGCACACAGGCTGGATGGGTGCAGTGGCAGATTAGGGGGAGGAGAAGCTCCAGACCCCAGCAGGCGCTGCGCTGGGCAGGGTGGGGATAAAGGAGAAACCCCGGACCTAAATTCCCTCTCAGCTACGCCCCTTCCCTGACCCCCACCAAGCCTAGCCCAGACCCCGGGGACAGATGCCCCCGGCCGAGCCACTGGAGATGCTGTGACCATGGAGAGGCACCTCTCAAGTGGCCCCAAGCTGCTTCGGTGAGAGAGGGCTGAGGGTAGTACCCGGGGCAGTCAGCACCCCAAACCCTTCCTCACCAGCCTGACCCCTAACCCCACATGCACAGCCAGAGCCCTCACCTGCCCCGCACTCGAACCCTATGCCCCAGCCCTGAGCCCCCCGAGACCGCTTGGCCCCAGCCCTACCACACACCTCCATATTGGTGCACATAACAAAAGTCATTCCGCACATGGACATAAAAAATTACAGGGAACACTGCCACGGACCCCGGCAGAAGCCGCGCAGGGTGGGTGGGAGAAGCCCTGGACCCTGGGAGAAGACGTGGGGCTGAAGCCCCCAGTTCAGGACCCCCAGATGCCCTAGCGGCAGAAGCTGCAGGGCTAAAGCCCTGACCCCCCTCTATGCGGAGCTGGCCTGAGTCCCTCACTCTCCCGTGCCCCCTGCAGGGAGCTGGCTCTCACTCTCAGGCTGTGGAGTAATTCAGCCCAAATCTGCTCACCTTGGTATCGCCATTTCTCCCATCACCACACAGCCATGAATGGATTCAGCCTAGGAGGCAGGGTCAGCATTAGCCCCATGTGGCAGGTGGGATCGAGGACACCCAGAGGTGACGTGAATTGCAGCCTTGGGAAACAACGGAGAGGGGCTGCCGCCGAATTGCCGCCGGGGCTGCTGCCGGAGTGCCGCCCCTTCAGCAGGGCCACCCCAGCCACCAGCTTGCTTTGCTGCGCCTGGTTCACGGCAGGGAGGTTGTTGGTTGAGGGGGGCGGGCGTTGTGGTTTGAGGGGGGGATAGCAGTACCTGCAGCAGAGCAGCATCGATTTAACCTGCCCTTGCCCTGCTGGCCTGGCAGTTGCAGTGCACCGGGGCGGGGGGGCTGTTGTGGGGCAGCTGGGGTCGGGGGGACACACAGGCTGTGTGGGGGAGGGGCAGGCGGAGGCTGCAGCAGGGTTTGCGCGAGTTGGGGGGGTTGGCACAGCTGGGCTGGGGGTGGCTCGACTGGGCTGGTGGGGGGAGGGGAGTGGCACCCACTGCCCTGTGCTAATTATTGGTCAGTCTTTGGTTATCTGGGGTGCACCAGCCTGGGAGGGGGTGTCTGTTGGGGATCTGCTCTGGGTGTGTACTGGCTGCACCTCGGGTCGGCTCCCCTGCTTTTTTTTTCTGTTTCTTTTTTTAAAAAAATATTAAAAGTTCTGCTCAGTGTGTTGGCCTGTCTTTCTCTTAGTGTTGGTTGGTGGGTCCTGGTGGGCACACTGGACTGGTGGTATCGTGTGGGGGGGAGGGGGTAAGAGGGGCAAAGGGGACACTGGCTGTGTGGGTTTCTGGCGGGGCACAGAGAGGTGTTGCTTCAGGGGGTCCCCAGAGTGTATGGGGGGAGGGATTTGAATGCAGAATGAGTAGGGGGTGCTGGTATATACAGTGTGTGGGGGTGTATGGTGGAGGCCTTAGCATGGACAATGTGTGTGTGTGTGGGGGGGGTGTTGCATGGGGCCCAGAGTGGGGTGGAGGCGTGGGGGTCTGGCTCTGGCATTGTGGGGGCCCTGGCTGGGGCAGTTGGGGGGCAAGGCTTTTGTTTTTTGTTTTTATTTGGATTTTTTTCACCATCAGTGCTGGTACAGCACCCCCACCCCCAGCCTGCCCCTACCTTCCTGACCTCAGGAAAGTGAAAGTAACCTTGTCCCACTGCCCAGAGAGAGGGAGCCATGGCTGCAGAGAGCCCCGTGGAAAGTCTCCAGGAGGAAGCGACATGTCCCGTCTGTCTGGAGTATTTCACAGACCCTGTCATTCTGGAGTGTGGGCACAATCTCTGCCGAGCCTGCATCGCCCAGTGCTGGGAGGGACCCGACACAGCCGCCTCCTACCCTCAGTGCAGAGAAACTGTGCAACAGAGAAACCTCAGGCCCAACAGGCAGCTGGCAAATGTAGAAATAGCCAAAGGGGCTGAATTTTCAGGCAGCGAAAGGAGCAGGAGGGGGCAGGGTGTGTGGGGAACACCAGGAGGCTCAAACTGTTCTGTGAAGAGGATCAAACCCCCATCTGTGTGGTGTGCGACAGATCCCAAGTGCACAGAGCTCACATGGTGGTTCCTACAGAGGAAGCTGCCCAGGAGTACAAGGTAGGGAGTTGCTGTCAAATTTAATGGTAATAACTTTGGTTACAAGGTTCATTTCACCGGAAGTTGCCTGTTGCAAGTGTATCTGCATCATTCAGCTCTCCAAAGCCTTCACTGAATGGGAGATACTACTGAAAAATAGATGATCTGGGAGAGTGGCAAGAAGGGCAAAAAATAGTCTTTCAAGATACCTGACATGGGAGACTTTTATCTAAGAAGTGGAATCCTTATTAAAACCAGCTTCCCCTGGTGAAATAAGGGAACTTTTTTATCATAGGTGCCGACCGCGTGGGTCCTGCTGTCAGGCCCTACTGATCAGTGCCTCTCCGTGCCTCCCGCCTGTCAAGCTCAGCTGTGGGGGCTATTGAGGGGAGAGGAGGAGGAGTAAGCATTGGCACCCTCCGGGGATGGGGCAGAATGGGGTGAGTAGAATTGGGGTGGGGCCTTGGGAAAAGGGGTGGAGTCGGGGTGGGGCCTGGGCAGAGCCAAGTGTCAAGTCCCCTCCCCCCAGCACATTGGAAAATTGCTTTTTACAGAACAGAAGCGGTTAAATGATCAGTGAGGCTTGAATCACAAGAGCTGCAGGCCGGTCTATGTGAGAATGCTGCCTTCAGGCTGGAGATGGGGAAGTTACAAGCTGCTGATCTTGTTACTGATTTGTATCATAGAACTTATTATTAGTTTTATTTGGATCACAGCAGTCCCCACAGCCCCCAAATGAGATCTGGGTCCTGCATAAAACACAATGAGGGGCAATGCCCACCTTGAACAGTTTGCAGACGAAGTAGACAAGAGGTGGGGAAGGGAAACTGAGGCACAGAGAGGGCAGTGACTTGTCCAAGGTCATGCAGTAGGTCAGTGGCAGAATTGGGAATACAACCAAGATATCTGAAGGTCCAGTCCAGTGCCCAAACTGCTCGACCAGCCTGCCACCCCACAACAGCACTGAGCAGTGATGAAGCGCAGCCATTAGGAAGGAAAGACTCTTTGACAAACATCCCAGGCTCAGCAGGGAGATGAGGTTTCTCATTGGGATGAAGGGGTTAAACTCAGATGCCGGCACAGGAGGTGACTGTGCTAAATAATGCACGGACCTCCCCCCCGCCCCCCCAGCACCTTGAATCCACACACAAAAGGGCTCCAGACAGCTCAGGGGTCCATGTCATTTACCACTGGGATTACACTGGATTGCAACAAAACTAACCCCTGGGCTGTGCTGACCTGGGTCAGTCTGACCTGTTCTGTGGTGTACATGGGCAAGGACCAACCACAGCGGTTCCATGAGTCCCACAGTGCAGCATCTTCAAATCTCTCAGGATCCACTGCTTCGGTGATCTTTCTAGGGACTGGGACTGTAGATACCTACCCGGAAGGCATTGCTGCTGAGAGTGTTCAGGACAGCACTAGGGCAAAGCCCAACCATTCTAACAACAAATCAGCCTGTCTAATGGGGCTTGGCCCTAATGCTTCTTAGACCACGTCTGTCCAACCAGTGCAATCCCCAGGGCTTCAGGGCAGGAATTCAATGGGGACTTGGCTCCTGAGAAAATCCCAGCCCATATTTTGAGACTGATGTTTTCAATCTGGAATACCAGGATTTCAGGGCACATTGCCCCTCAATCAATTGCTTATAACATTTTCAACGAGCGGGTGAATTAAATTATATATTTTAGTTTTCTTTTTTTAATACCCCATGAAACCCCTCAGTCCCCACTCCCACAGCAGCAGGATTTGTAACATGACCTCCCTGGTCCCCCACCATTATTTCTGAGGCCAATCACTGTTGGGGGACTTGACACACTGTTCCATCACGTACACAAATGCTTACGAGCCAGATTAGAGGTCAGAGCTCCAAGGTTCTGTGCCTGGCTCTGTTGTGCAGTGGTGCTAACCAGATCATATCTATTTTATGCATTCAACCCAAAGGCAGTAGGAATGAATGGCTAGCACCTGGGTTTTCCATATTGGAGAGCTGGGTTCTTTTCCCAGTTCCACCTGAAGTGACCTTGTGCAGCCTCTCAAATACTTTGTAATCGGGGGGAGAAAGTGTTTGATACTTCTCTGCTATCTCGGGCAGGGGATCTCGTGTTGTATTTGTGACACGAGTTGTGATGTGCATGGAAATATAAAGAACAAAAAAGAGAGGTGACATTTGAAGTCAAGACTTCTAATGCTGACTTTGCTGCATGTTTGCTGGCAGAAGAGTCACACGTGTGTCTGTGAATAGCTGTCTCCTTTTGAAGCACGACAGCAAAAGCAATGGAAATCAGGGAAAATAGTGAATTTTCCACTAATCCAGTAATTTGGGAGCTCTGCTGGCCACATGATGCTGATCTTCCTTCTTGCCAGTTGGGAACTTGTAATTCAAAGGCAATTACAGTGTGGAAAATACATTGCTCATGTGACTCTGACAGACCAGCTCAGAGCAGAGCAATAGTTCCCTTGTGTCCGAATATCAAAGAAGGGTTAAGTGTATCGATGTGTATTCACGCCAATTCACTGGTGCAGACAGAGATCAAACCAGAGATGTTAAGTGTATTGTTTTTACTTGTCTAAATCTTGTTGTTTATTATTACATTACCTTTCCATTCTGTAGGCCTTGGTAATTAGATTAACACACACTTCAATTTAGGGTTGTGTTAAGATGAGAAGATGTCTGTTGTGGAAACTTCATGAAAACTAATAAAGGCTGTTTGTTGTTATCTTACATGTAGATTGCATATACCCCTGTAATTACATTTCCATTGTATATTTCTTTGCAACTAAATAACCCATTAAATGTAGATGAAACCTTGTGGGATACAAATAAAGAAGCGGCCACCTTCCCTGCCAGGGGTGAACCCTGCAGAGCTGTGACCCAGACTTTGAAAACCGCTGATTTAAATCATGTCTCTTCAGATCCCCACCACACCACTTCAGCTCTGGGAATAATTGTTGGGCTGTGTGTGGGCCAGCTGCTGGAGGGAACATGACACAGGCTGTGCTAATGGCTTACACCAGTGTTTGCCAGTCATCAGCAGAACATTTGGGATCAGGGCTCTGGTCTCCTGTTGCTGGCTCTGGTGTGGTGTAACCGTTAGCAACAGGTGAACCAATGAACAGATACTTGACACTTTCAGCCAAGGCCGTGGGGCTGAGTAGCTAAGACCTGGGATTCCATTTGGAGACCCTGATTCTGTTCCCCGCTTTGACTTCAGTGACTTTGTGCGACCTCTGTTCACTTATTAGCAAAATGGGCTGCAAAGGTGTCCAATACTAGGTTGCCTTCTAGGTCTGTGAATAGGAGGTCATGGTCAGTCATAAGGGCTGGGAGGTGCCTGCAAACACAAACAACACTCCAAGAAAAGGAGGACTTGTGGCACCTTAGAGACTAACCAATTTATTTAACCAATAGTCTCTAAGGTGCCACAAATACTCCTTTTCTTTTTGCGAATACAGACTAACACGGCTGTTACTCTGAAACCACACTCAGTAGAAGTGGGATGATTTGTACTCATGGCCTCTAGCTTGTTTCACTTTCCCCCAACCCTCGTTTTGTGTGTGTGTGTCCTTGTTGGAGAGTATTCCCACTCTCCCATCCCGCTGTTACACTAAACAGTCTGGGAACTGTCTCATTGGCACAGTCAGCTGCAAGTGACATGGGATGAGGGATTCATCTCTCCAACTTCCACCTCAGCCCCTGGAGGCCACTTCTGTTGGCCAAAAATAACTGCATGTCACATGTATCTGATTGAAGACTGCAATTCTCAGGCAATACGTTCACCAGCAACAAAAACCCAGCAGCAGTGGGATCCTCCCCCTGAGCCCATGCACCAGAGCTGACAGCATCTGGATGCCATGAAGCAGCAAGGCTGGTTAGAAGCAAGTTTACAACCATGTAACCAGTTTGCCTTACACAGGGGTAACAATGTATCTCATCACAATGTGAGTAAGGATCTGTAACAACATTGTATCTGGTTGCTCAGGAAGTAACCAGCTGCTTCCCCAGGATGCCTCTGCCCAGCACGCCTTTCCCATCGCAGCTGCAGCTCCTGTTCTGGCTCCAGAAGGCCACTCCCCAGATTCCCTCTTGATCCTGATCTCAGATCCACTCTGCTATAAAAGAGTTCTGGCTGCAGGGCCCAGCCACATGAAACAGCAGCAGTATGAAGGCGAGTGACTGATGGCTACAGATCTCCAGACATGCATTCCCCAGCAAAACAAGGAGCAATGACAGCCTTCCCCTTAAGGAAAATAATTTCAGCTCACACCATCCAGCTGCAAGAACATACAAATTCCACAGTGTAGTGCATTAAATAGTGCAACATTGTATCCAACTTTACAGCAGCCCTGGTAACAAGCCACATCTCTGGCAAGCTCTCCTTTCTCACCTCAGCTGGATTTCCATTTCTGGCTGGTGCATGTCCTCTCCACACTGGGCAATAAACTTACACTGGGGTGCAAGGCTGGGGAGCTGGGGGATATTGGCTGGTGTCTTTCTCTGTGTGATGTGTGAGTGGCTCTGGGAGAATTCAGGCAATCCAGCTGGGTGTGGGGCTCCACCTACTGTTGAGCTGAGTGACGACAGCTCCCAATGGGGTTTACTGCTTCAAAGCATTGTGAGAGACAGCCCAGGCTGGAGACGTAAGGGGCCACAGTGGTACCCCGGATCCAGTTTGCACGCGGGGGATCCTGTCACAAGGGGAGCACTATGTCTGCTGACCAGTCAGAACTTAGAACTAACAACTTACGCAGTTTGGTCCCTGTTTGATTTGTACCTGAGAACAGAGAGAGGTTTGGCTTTAACCTTCGACCTTACAGCAATAAAGACGCTCCCTTCACCATAAACTCCAGTGTAGCGTACAAGGGCTGTTTATTACAGAAGTAATTAAAAGGGGAGTTTTCATTTGGCACAGCAGATGAAAAATATAATGGTTATTATGATTGTATTAAACAGGGCCGGATTAGCTTTTTGTGGGCCCGGCGCCAAACATATTTGTGGGGCGCCCTGGGGAATGAAGGGGCCAGGGGCAAGAGCACAGCGGGCAGGGTGCATTTGATTTAAATCATGATTTAAATCACTAGTCAGGAAGTCTCGATTTAATCATGGTTTTCTATATAAATGTGCATTCTTGTTTGTTGTTACAACCTTAATACATATTCTTCACAACTCAGAGATCGATGTAGGTTTCATTTTTAGAAGGTACACACTATACATTTTTAAACAGTGATTTATTTTGAAAACTTTTCGGATTAGTTTTACAGCTATATTAGAAAATGAATGATTGGTTATTTCATTTACCAAAGGTAATTGAAGCAGATATTTATTGTCATTGGGAGGTGAACGATCTCCAATTCAACAGGTTAATCATTAATAATTGGAGGATTTTCTTGCCTGGCTGTATTAGGAGGAGAACATCACCAGACAGACATTTAAATTGTTTTATTTAACGAAAACAACGTTAAGTATTCTGGATTTTTTCCTTCAACAGCAAACATATAATATTTTAACAAAAAAGCATATGTCCCTCACTTCTCACATTTATCTCCAGACTTCTTCTCCTTGTCCAGATCTATTCTGCCCCCAACAGTCTTCTAGTCATTGAACTTTTTGAAACTTTGCACTTTTAGAGAGAGGTACAAAGGGATTGACTCCATGTACACAAATTTGCAAAGGGACAATAGAGGTGAGGTCAGTTATTTCTCACCTTTACATATTATTTATTTATTTTAAAACATTTTTGCTGTTAACAAGCATGTTACCTCTGGAGACCCAAATCCGCAGTCTGAGAACTGAAAAATTAAGCATCTCTGATGGTGTCTTCTAGACTGAGCACTGAGTCCCATTGGGTAGATGGAAAGATTAACCTAAATAATCTATAGAGAAACCTGTGGAACCCCATAAGATTGGGTCCCTAATCCATCAACTATTAGAACTCATTTACAAAACTTTTCTCAAACATTACATGAATATATTGTCTCATACTATAGAAATATAATGTATCATCCCTATTCTATGATAGGTTATAGCTCAAAGATATCTCATCTTTAGATAGGTTTTTTTCTCAAAAAGCATTTTCTCAAAAAAATCCAATTTAAATGAAAAAATCCAATTTTTTAATTTTTTTTAAAAATCATTGATTGTTATCTACCCTGACAGCGAGACACAGTGGGGTTGGAAGGATTGGTCCCCAGCTGGAGGGAGGCAGGGGCCAGGGGCAAGAGCACAGGGAGGCATGTGTGTGGGGGGAAGGATTGGTCCCCAGCTGGAGGGAGGCAGGGGCCAGGGGCAAGAGCACAGGGGGGCATGTGGGGGGGGGGAAGGATTGGTCCCCAGCTGGAGGGAGGCAGGGGCCAGGGGCAAGAGCACAGGGAGGCATGTGTGTGGGGGGAAGGATTGGTCCCCAGCTGGAAGGAGGCAGGGGCCAGGGGCAAGAGCACAGGGAGGCATGTGTGTGGGGGGAAGGATTGGTCCCCAGCTGGAAGGAGGCAGGGGCCAGGGGCAAGAGCACAGGGGGGCATGTGGGGGGGGGAGGATTGGTCCCCAGCTGGAGCGAGGCAGGGACCAGGGGCAAGAGCCCAGGGGGGCATGTGGGGGGTGGAAGAATTGGTCCCCAGCTGGAGGGAGGCAGTGGCCAGGGGCAAGAGCCCAGGGGGGCATGTGGGGGGGGGGGAGAGGATTGGTCCCCAGCTGGAGCGAGGCAGGGACCAGGGGCAAGAGCCCAGGGGGGCATGTGGGGGGGGGGAAAGATTGGTCCACAGCTGGAGGGAGGCAGGGGCCAGGGGCAAGAGCACAGGGGGGCATGTGGGGGGGGGGGGGAGAAGATTGGTCCCCAGCTGGAGCGAGGCAGGGACCAGGGGCAAGAGCCCAGGGGGGCATGTGGGGGGGGAAAGATTGGTCCCCAGCTGGAGCGAGGCAGGGGCCAGGGGCAAGACCAGCACAGTGGGGCAGGGGGGGAGGATTAGTCCCTGCTGACTGGAGCGGGGCAGGGCCTGGGGCAAAAGCACAGCGGGGCGGGAGCTAGGGTTGGTCCCTGGAGCGAGGGAGGTGCCAGGAGTAAACTGCAGGCGCAGCAGGGCTGGGGAGGGGTAAACAGGATCCCCCCCCGCCCACTTTCTCCCTGGTCCTAGCGCTCCTCTCCGGCCCCCCACAGGCTGCTTGCCAGTGACGGGCGGGGGGGGGGGGGGGGATGAGAGGAGCCCTCAGCCGCCAGCGCAGAGCAGGAGCGAGTGGGCGGGGTGGGGGGCGGAGGAGAAGCCCCGGGGCCGGTCCTAGGGGAAGGGGCTGGAGAGCGGAGCCGGCGCCGCGGCCGCTGGGCTGCAGCAGAAGTGGAGCGACCGAGGGGCCCCTGATGCGTGTGAACCCAGCGCCGTCAGAAATCCGGTCCCGCATGTAGCAGGTCTCGCGGAGCAGGGAGCCGAGTCTCTGCGAAATTCTCACGGGGCTTCCGCCAAACTGGGGCCCTTGGGTAGATCTGAGTCAAGACGGGACCCCTGGGTGGACTTCTCCGGGAGAGGATCCTTCACCCCAAAGGGCAATGTGGGGGTGAAGGGACGGAAACCCCCCCCGTGCCCCTCCCTTTCCTACTTTCGCTTTCTAGCGCGGTGGAGGCATCGAGAGAGACACATCTCGCTTCAGTGTCTTGACAAAAAAGAGACACCGTTTTGGCAGACATTTGGAAGCAAAGCCTGGGATCCAGCTCCTTGTCTCTGTCATTTCTCCTCACTTAATTTGTCCTCACTGAAATCATCACTGAAAATGTAAACCCCCCAGAGGAGAATGGATGAGGATTATAGAAAACCTGGAGATGCCAGGGAGAGCTCAAAACTGTTCCAAAGCTGATTTCCAGGGGTCATCAGGTAGGTGAGCTTCTGTCACTTGAGTACTCTCTCCACTGCTCTTAGATATCTCCTAGGAGACATTTAGTCTTTGAGTGAATAAATAGCTGCAAAATGATCCAGTAATCCCAGATAAATGTATCTGACTCTGAATATAAACTTTGCTTTTGAACTATATATTCCAAATTTTATCTGAGCTATTTTGTTTCCTCCCCTTTCATTGGAATTTAACATCAGACTATTGTGGCTATTTGATGTAAGAATTTTTTGTCTTTCCTCTTTATATTTTATTCAGGAAAACTGGACCTGATCCTGCTCTCAATGCATTCAAAGGGAGTCTGGCTATGAATTAACTTATTGTAGATTTCTGTTTTGAAAAGTAAGTTACAAACGCTTGCAAATCCAACTTTATGGGCAGCCTCTTTCTATGTTACCTCGGATACTTGATAATTCTGTTTATGGGACTGAATCATTTTGCCTCTGATATGTTGAAAGAAAAGAAATGGGTAAAAAACAAACAAAAACAAAGAATCTTTCTGTCTCACACACAAACACACATGCATCCGATGAAGTGAGCTGTAGCCCATGAAAGCGTATGCTCAAATAAATTGGTTAGTCTCTAAGGTGCCACAAGTCCTCCTTTTCTTTTTGCGAATACAGACTAACATGGCTGCTTCTCTGAAACCTGACAAACACACAGTTTCTCATTCCTTAAAACTTTTTTCTCCATTGACGGAATTACTACCAACTTCTACACCGATCTGACTTTTTTAATGTGGATTTTGTAGGGATGGGACAAATTCAGACTCATAAAGGAAACACATATTCCGTTTATTTAAATGGCTGTTCTAACTACATAATATGAAGAAGTTCACTTAATAATGCATTTATTCCTTTCTTATTTAATGTGTCCTCTTTAATGTTTGACTTTAATGATTTCCTGTTAGTCTCAGTGTTATGTTCACTAAGATGAGTTTTCTTTCCTCCTTCTTCCCGTTGTCTAGATCAAGTTACAGTGCAGATGAAGGTTCTCTCATCCTGCCACAGCTCCCGAGCCAGCTCCCTTCTCCCTGGGTTTATCATTTGCTTCCTTACCTGTTCTGTTCACAGGATGGGATCAGGTAGGAATTCGCCCCGTGGCTGCTGTTTCTTAGAGAATTTATTTAGGCTCCTGAAGTGTCTGAACAACATGCTCCACTCAAAGTCAATGTAACTACTCCCAGTGTGTAAATGTAACCACGCAGCAAGATCAGCACCTTCATTATCCATTGTTTGCTCTCATTCTGTTGCTGCTGCGGGGTTATTTTATTTGCTCCTGGGATAGGGCTCAGGTCTGTTTCTTCACACGAGTCTCTTGAAAAGGTTGTCAAGGATACCCAGAGCATTGACTGGACACCTGTTGAAGAGTTTAACAATAACAAGAATAATTCATAAAGTACATAAATTATCTTAGAGGATCTGAGATATACCAGAGATCGGAGCCATAGTTAGAGCCCCACATGTGCACAAAAATGTAATAAGAACTAGAATATTTGAGAGAGGCTGGGGACAGGTATTAATACCTGATGGTGTGGGCCCCTGGTGAGGGCCCTAC
Organism: Lepidochelys kempii; assembly: GCF_965140285.1. Lineage (NCBI taxonomy): Eukaryota > Metazoa > Chordata > Testudines > Cheloniidae > Lepidochelys > Lepidochelys kempii. The sequence continues at coordinate 44,449,445 of NC_136393.1, read as the reverse complement.
ATGACAATTGCACCGCCTCCTGTCTCCACTGTGGAATATCAGAGCTAGTTTTGATTCCACTAGGAGTCTATTTGGGGGAGGGAGCTCAGTGGTTTGAGCATTGGGCTGCTAAACCCAGGGTTGTGAGTTTAATCCATGAGGGGGCCATTTAGGGATCTGGGGCAAAAATTGGAGATTGGTCCCCCTTTGAGCAGGGGGTTGGACTAGATGACCTCCTGAGGTCCCTTCCAACCCTGATATTCTATGTCATGTGAGTTTTTTTATTGGACCTGTTAGCTAAAACATATATGTTAGGTGTGGTATACACCACCTTATTATTAGGTATTATATGCACAGTAATTCTCTCTTTACATATGGTGTTGGGAAATTAACGGAATGTATTATGCTCTTCTAACAATTCTGTTCACCCACATCAAATATCCCACCAAACTTTGCTAAAGTTAAGTTAGTGTTCAGAATAGAACATCGGAAGCCTATCAAAGCCAAGAGACATGAATGCCATGTCCTAGCAGTGGCTGGGATGTACGTCTACTCCCACCTGGTTTGGAATGTTCTGTCCCAAACAGCAATAAGGAACGTACAGAACAAGATTAAGAAATGGGGAGTTGGATGGGGTGATGGATAAAGTGCTTTTTCACTTGCGAACACCCCTGGTATAAATATAAGTGGTTTTGGTGGTGTATTTTTGAAGCACAATTTCTGTGTAAGGTGAGCACACTGCAAGGTAAGGATTGCTTTCCAGAAGGAGGATATGTATGTCTCCTTTTCATAGCGTACTGATTTGTCCTTCGGCAATACATTTGGCAAAGTTTGGTTAATTGGTCTCTTGATCATATGAAGTATTGAACCACAATAGTACAACAATTGCCTAGAGCAACAGGCCTAGATCTCAGGAACACCTTGGTGGAAGAACACCAGATATGGCCCACCAACCCTCCCCTTGTTCCTGGTGAGGACCAGCAAATGTCATGCCAATGTCAGTAAGCGTGTCAGTTTGAGAGCACTTAGAAAAAGGGGCTACTTGAATAGCTTGTCTCAACTATACGCCGAGCACGTCCATTCCCAGTTCTCTGCCTCACCAAGGTGGTTGTTGTTATTGCTGTCCCGGTGCATTTTCCAGCAAAATTCACAGTGATTGGACCCCCTGACCCTGTCGCTGCCATCCTGGGTCAGGAAGCTGTGTTACCCTGTCACCTGTCCCCCCGGATGAGCGCTGCAAACATGGAGGTGAGATGGTTCCGACCTGAATTTGTATCCTTTGTGCACCTGTATCGTGATGGGAAGGATCAGTATGAAGGGCAGATGCCAGAGTATCAGGGAAGGACAGAGCTTTTGAAAGCCGGACTCACAGATGGAAATGTTCCCTTGAGGATTCTCAATATCAGACCCTCTGATGAAGGACAATACCACTGCTTTGTTCAAGATGGTACTTTTTATGAAGAAACCGTATTGGAACTGCGGGTAGCAGGTCAGTAACTTGTGTCAGTTTTAACTGTGTGTGGTCTGCAGGCTTTGTTCTTTCTTATCACAACAGCTGTGACTCCTTGCTTGTGAAATATTTTGCAATAACACAGTGTATCTAACTTTCAGCAAACAGCCACTTTCATACTTGGGAAAACATGTTGAAAACTTTCCCAACGTGTTATTAAACACATTTTCAGGATGGGCAAGGCACTTTCTTGCCCAGTCTTGATTGACTCCCAAAGGGGTCTTTAATTAAGAGGGAAAGGCCTTCTGGACACATAAAGCCTTCCAATTGCTCTGCAGTCGTTTCTAGGATGTGTGGCTAAGGTGGGGCTGCCAGACTTTTATGGCCTTCTTATGGGTTGGTTGTTATGTAGGGGTGTAGTTAAAATCAAATGCAGCCTTATTTGCTGAGACTCTGTAGTGGTGACGGTGGTGATGGGGAGCTACATATTAACCACTCTTAGACAAGACTGAGTATTCATTTATCCCTTCATTTATCCAGTATTCATTTATCCCTTCTCCTGACTACCCCCGTGAACAAGTGCTTTCTAGTGTGAGTAAGGGATCCACAAACTGTCCCTCATCCCTTCTGCTTTATAAATTAATTCATGGAATTGAAACCTTTATGTGTTTTCCCCTTAGGTCTGGGCTCTGCTCCTCTCATCTCTGTGGAGGGTCACCAGGATGGAGGGATCCGGGTGGTTTGTCGATCAGCTGGCTGGTACCCAGAGCCTGAGGTGCTGTGGAAAGATTTCAATGGGCAGCGTTTACCATCACTCTCTGAAACAAAATCCCGTGGCGATAACAACCTGTTTGAAACAGAAACTGCTCTCATTGTAACAGAACATTCAAACCAAAACTTGTCCTGTTGCATCACGAACACCGTTCTCAATCAAGACAAGGAATCAGCTGTTTATATAGCAGGTCAGTCACCATCCAAACCCCACACTGAACTCACCACCACCAGAAACCAAACAAAACATAGGAAGAAAAGAACGGAAACATCTGTGGTGGATATTTCAGAATCCACGTACAAACACAGAAAATAGGAGACTGGTATATTTACGGGATCACAGTTTAAGTAATTTGATTCCCTTAGTTGTGAGTATTCAGAAAATCAGAGTTTGGGATTTCATGTAAATTTAATGTGAAGTCTGACTTTCCTGATACTAGCCTGCACACATGTATGCACACACACACAAATCTTCCAGCATTTTTTAGGAGAAATTTTCACTCAATCCACTGACACAATATGATCCTGCAACCTTAACTTCACCTCAGTGATTTTTTTGAATGTGGTAAGTTTTGTCATGTGGCTTCTTTGTGATCTTGTTGCTGCACCAACTCATTGTTCATTGCTTGTTGTGGGAAACATCACCTACGTCATGTGATGTTGTTTCTACTGACATTCAGTTGGACTTGTGCTTCTTACATCACTTTGGTCAAGATCCACAAATGGACTCATTTTACCCTCGTGTAGTGGTGCGGTGGTCGTCCCTCCCACTCTGGATTGGAGGGAGGCCACACCGCCTCACTATACCACTGGGATTGCTGCCTAGTCTCAGGGGAAATTAGCAAACTGATGTTAGCATCCCAACCGGTGTAATGGGGCTGAACCCCAAATAGTCAAGGGGTTCTGGCCCTTAGGCAGGAACAGGGCCTCCCTGGAGTGTGTATGCTCTGGCCCTTAGGCAGGGGCCAGAGCAAACCCAGCGATCTACACATTTTTGTGTAGTGTACACATGGCCATTCTTTCACTCTTGTCTTGCACAAATCCTGCTGGGCACCATTTATGTATTTGTATGAAATAAAAACATCTGACTGTAATCAGCCAAATTGAGACAAGTTCTGGTGTTTTGTTTTTCAGATCTCTTTTTCCCGAGGGTGAATCCCTTGATGGCGACTTTGAGTGTGATCCTGGTGGTTTTGTTTGCTTTCATTGGCCTCACTGTTTATCTCTTTAAAATGAAAGGTAAATATCAGAGGAAGAAAAATACTGTAAATAAAGATTTTGTTCGAATAAATAAATTAGAGCAATTTAGGAATTTAATATTAAAAGAAGGTGTGATCTGCTGACCTTGTCCTGTATAAAGAAGAAGAATGCATGTGAATTTATTGATAGAAGGTGGTGGGGAGGGCTGTGGGGGGGAGAGCAGAAGAGGACTGTGTGTGTAGGGGGTGGGGAGTAGAATAGGAGAGAGGAGAGTCTTGGGCAATAGAACTGAGTCAGAGAATCGGATCATAGCAGATACATCTGTGTTCTGCTTGGTCCTTCATCTCCCTCTGCTGCTAGTTCTCAGGAGATTACCACTGTCTGTCTCTGGTCCCACTTGAGAGAAGGTTCTGCAAAGCCTAGCCTCTCATATTTGTCCTTCAAATCTCTTTTCTGCTAATAAAGTGTAGTGCACCTGGACATTACAGTGAGAGGCCCTGTAGAAATGCCCTTGTGGTAAATCAGTAAAGAAACACATTTCTTCCTCAGTGAGGAAATTAAAAAATCATACCCACTGTCACATAACTCAGGCACAGCTGTCCTTAACCTGCTGAACTTCATCCATAAAGAATATCTGCCTGATTTCCAAATCAATCAGACTTCCTTCCTAATGAATTGTGTACCTATAGGAAGTCGTCTTCAAACACTTTTAATGAAGCAAGGAGATGATATTAATTTACATTTATTTCTGTACTTTTCAGCGAAACTTACTGAAGAAGTTGGTAAGTTTCAATTTCCCTTTTTTCCACAAATACAGACTTTGACCAAGTTACACAATTGCATATACGCTTGTTGGTTTCTCGGATTTATTTTTATTTCTGTGTGTTTGCTGGGTGGGGGAGGGTTAGTATGTGTAACAGGTTGGACCATTTCAGGGCCTGTTTGGATGTTTCCAAAGACCCTTTCCCCTTAAAAGTCCTTTGAATTAGGGGGTTAGGTCAGCATAGCTACGTGTACGAGGAGTGTAAGTTTTCAATGCAAACCAGCCTCAGTCTCAGAGTCTTTGAGAAGAATCTATAGAGATCTGGCTTGTCAATGAAGGTGTGCTGAAATGGGAATTTTCTGCATTACTTTAATGAACTTTTTGTGCCTCAGTTTCCTCTAATGTGACATTACTATCCATTGGGGTAAAAGGACTGTTTGCTCTCAGGGCAGGCTAGAAGACATAAGTCTGGGTGCTGCTTAGTTGTCTGGGCCTTAGACCACATATCGATGGAGCATCTGAGAAAATAATGGCAAGTCCAGTCACCAGCGAGTGTAGCATCGATCAAGTGAATTCATGACAGAAGTTTAAGAACAGCTGAACCCCATGACAGGATTTATCTTCAGCCGCTCCTGCTGCAGTCAGCTTGTACCCAGGGTCATGCATGGGGGGGAGGGGGGTCAAGCAGAGGCACGGGGCCCCAAATAATCATCGAGGGCACAGAGCTTCTACAACCCCAGGGCTGCAGAGGCAGGGAAGAGTGACCTGCTGCCAGGGCCAGGGCGGAGGCAAGGTAAAGCGAACTCCTGCTGGTGTGGGGGAAAGAGCAAGCTCCTGTGTGGGAGGGAAGAGTGCTCTGCCAAGGTGGGCATAGGGGAAAGAGCAAAGTCCTTCCCTGGCCAGAACAGTGAGGGGAGCGAGCTCCAGGGATGGGTACAGAATGTGCCCCTCCAAAAGGGGTCAAATTTAAATTTCTGCACACATCCCTGTTTGTACCTGGTCTGAAGGGCCCTTGTGAGTGGCAGAGGGTCACACGTTCTCTTCCTCCCAGTGGTTCTGTTGCAGAAATCAGCTCCTCTGAGTTCCAGCAGCCTTTTTGCTGGTTGCGGCCCCCTTCCTGTGACAACCTCTCTCTTTTGAGATCATTTCCTCCAAGTGGAGCAGGCCCTGCAGGAATGAGGCCACTTGAGCCCAGAGGCGTTTTCGTCTTTTCCTGACTAGGATGGGGCTGTGCCCCAGGACAGGGTGTGTTAAACAAGTTTAATAAAATTTGGGGTAAGTCTAAATTAGATAAACTTTCCCTTTTGATGGGGAAGCAATAGAAACAAGGAAGTTGAGTTAAAATAATCACCCAGCCTTAACTTTGTATTGATGATAATGAGAAATAACACATAAGGCAAGAAAAGCTTATAAAAAAATTTATAACATATTTCTGTTTATGTTTTAGTGAAACGAGATCTAGAAATTGGTAAGTGTCATTTTCTTCCTTCTGAGAAGAAATTTTTTGTACACAATTGGATCCCCCTATAGGAGCGTGATAGGGTCATCGGTGGGTTATGTGACCTAGTGGTTAGCACACTTAGTGCCCCCTCCCAGTGGGCAGATCTTGCAGTCCTGGCCCTCTTGAATCAGAAGGGCAGGGAGGTGGGCAGTGGAAGGGGAGCCTGGGCCCACCCACTCTTCTGGGCTCTGAGCCAGGGCCTTAGGAGGGTCAACAGTGTCTGGTCCGCAAAGTTGTCTTCCGAGTTACCCTCCCTGGGTCACTTCCAACCAACTGCTGGTCTCCCCCCCGGTTCCAATCCAAGATAAGGTGAAAAGAAAAAGAAAAGGCAATGAAACCATCAGCCCTGATGGGGCTAAGTATACGGTCAGTCCTTTGTCAGGAGCCTTCAGGGCAGGTCTGTCCTCCTCCCCAGCCTCTCCCGTCTGAGCTGGGTTGCTCCCTTTCCAGCCCTCTCTCCAATTGAAGCATGCTCTGCAGGGCTGGATGGGTGGGGCTACCTGGGCCCAGTACTGTCCTTTCACCACGTGAGACGCAGTGTGGGGTTTGTATACTCCCTCGCCCACCCTCCCTCTCAGACCCTGGGCTGGGGTGTCCTGGGGCCAGTTCATGTCCCCACCGTCCTGTGAAAAAGAAGTCCACGCTTTTACCACCCGAAAGCTGTATGGCTTCATTGAGTGAAGCCACTGAATAATGCCTGGATTATGGCCTGTCATTGAGCGCAGCCAGTGGATTGGTGCACGGTCAGTTACTAGGTAGAAGGGCTAACCCTACAAGTAAGGGCATCAATGGCTCATTTCACCTCCAGGGCCTCCTTCTTGATGACTGATTAGGCTACCTCCTGTGGAAATAGCTTCCTGCTGGGATAGAGAACAGGATGTTCCTCTTCTCCCAATGCCTGACATGGGTGCAGTGTCCTTAACCTGGTCTGTCAACTGGGCAGCCATGGTAGCAAAGTTTGGGATGAACCGTCAATAGTATCCTGCTAATCCCATAAACCACCGGACTTGCTACTTTGTGAAAGGGAGGGGGCAGCCCACTAAGAATTTTGTACCAAAGGTCGTATCTCCCCCTCCCCCACCCCGCCCCCCACTCCCCTGACATCCTACCCTAGGTAAGTGACTTCTTGGGTGGGCAGCTGACACTTGGTTGGGTTGGCCGTCAAACCCGCCTCTTTGAGAGCCCCAGATACCGCAGGGACATGCTCCATACGCTCGTCCCAGCTCTCCCTGCAGATGATGATATTGTCCGTGTAGGTGGCCGTGTCGGATCCCTGCAGCCGCAGCACTCTGTCCATTGGCTGCTGGAAAGTGGCAGCGGCCCCATGTCGTCCCAAGGGCATGGTTCTAAACTGCTGTACTCCATCATCGGCAGATTGTTTAATTGTTGTGGAGTTGTTTGCTTTTACATTTACCCTTTTTATTTATTTTTGCATTATTAAACCTGGTTTTTTTTGGTTGCTTACTTGTTTTTTATGATTATTCTCATGGGGGGAGGTAATATGAATTTATAAAATGGGGGAAATGACTAACCTGGATCAGTTTCACGCAAAAAGCTAATTTGATTAACTGGTAAGCAATAGAGTAATTGGGTTTGTTTAGTTCGGAGAAGAGAAGGCTGAGGGGGGACGGGATAACAGTTTTCAAGTACATCAAAGGTTGTTACAAGGAGGAGGGAAGTAAATTGTTGTCATTAACCTCTGAGGATAGGAGAAGAAGCAGGGGCTTAAATTGCCATGAGGAAGGTTTAGGTTAGACATTAGGAAAAACTTCCTAACTGGCAGAGTAAGTAATAAATGGAATAAAGGAGGATGTGGAATCTCCATGTTTGGAGACTTTTAAGAGCAGGTTAGACAAACACCTGTCGGGGATGGTCTAGATAATATTTAGTCCTGCCACGAATGCAGGGGATTAGACTTCCAGTCCTAGGATTCTATGATTCTAACAGAATCACAGAGTTTATGAGCAGAAGGGACGACCAGATCATCTAGTCTGACCTCCTTAAGAGGCAGCGGAGTAGAAAAAAATTCTAAGCCTTATTTATCACATTGATGATAATGAGAAATAAAACATAAGAAAAGGGAAACACCTAACAAACAATTTGTGTATTTCTGCTTCATTTTTAGGCAAACGAAATATAGAAATTGGTAAGTGTCATTATCCTTCCTCTGACAAGAAATTTTTTGTATGAAATTGGATCCTCATGTGGGAGTTTGTTTAATTGTTGTGGAGTTGTTTGATTTTCAATTGAACATTTACAATTCAGTTGCAACATTTAACCTGTTTTTGTTTGTCTGCGTGTTTGTTTTTTTATTTATTATTATTTTTTGGTGGAGGGAGGTTACAGTAACATGATAAAATGTGGGAAGGAGGCACTAAATTGGAGAGATTTCACACCAAAATTTAATTTGAAAAACTGATAAACAATAGAGTCACAGAGTTTAAGACCAGAAGGAACCACTTGTCCCTCTCTTGTCTGACGTCCTGAAGAAGAGAAATAAAACCTAAGAAAAGGGAAACGCCTAACAAATGTATATATTATTTCTCTTTAATTTTTAGACCTACGAGATAAAGAAATAAGTAAGTGTCATTCTCCTTCCTCTGACAAGAAACTTTTTGTACCAGTTTGGATCCTCATGTGGAAGTTTGTTTTCAAATGGAACTTTCAAAATTGTTGCAATATGAAATCTTTTATGTTTGTTTGCTTGCTTTTTATTATTACTAGAATTATTTTGGGGGCAGACAGGGGTTTGTTTTGTAATGTAACTTTAATCAATGTGGGGAAAGACTAAACTGAATGAATTTCACAGCAAAAGCTAATATGAAAAATTGATAAGCCATAGAATCATAGAGTCACACAGTTTAAGAACAGAAGAAATGACTGGATCCTCTAATCTGACCTCCTCCAGCGGAGATTGAATAGAAAAAAATATCTCTCAGCCTTAATTTTCATATTGATGAGAAAGCGAAATAAAACATAAGAAGAGGGGAAGTCCTAACAAACAATATGTGTCTGTCGGTTTGATTTTCAGGCAAAAGAGATACAGAAATTGGTAAGTGTCATTATCCTTTCTCTGACAAGAAAATTTTAATACCAAATTGGATCCTCATGTGGGAGCTGGTTTAATTGTGGTGGGGTTGTGTGCTTTTAAATTTAACTTTTACAATTTTGTTGCAATATTAAACTTTTTTTTTGTTTGCTTACTTGCTTTTTATTATTATTCTTTTGTAGGGGGTATTGTAACTTAACAAAATGTAGGGAAAGACTAAACTGGATAAATTTCTTGCAAAAAGTTAATATGAGAAATTGATGATCAATAGAGTCATAGAGTAACAGAGTTTAAGACCAGAAGGGACCACTGGGTCCTCTAGTCTGACATTTTGAGGATGAGTTTGATGTCTTTCAGCCTTCACAGTCATATTGGTGATAAAGAAAACTGAAAAATAAGAAAAGGGAAATGCTGAACAAAAATATGTATTTATTTCTGTTTAATTTTTAGACCTACGAGATAAAGAAATAAGTAAGTATCATTGTCCTTGCTCTGACAAGAACGTTTTTAAATGTAACTTTTAAAGTTCTTGCAATATGAAACCTTTTGTTTGTTTGCTTGTTGCTTTATTATGAATGATTTATTATTAATTATTATTATTTTATTATTATTATTATTCTTTTGGGGAAGAATGGCGGGTTGTTTTGTAATGTAACTCTATACTATCTGGGGAAAGACTAAAGTGGATAAATTTCACACCAATGAAAAACTGAGAAGGAATTAATTATAGAGTCACAGAGTTTAAAACGAGAAAGGGCCACTGGATCCTCTCACCTTACTGTCCTGAAGAGGAGGTTGAATAGAAACAATCTCTCAGCCTTAACATTAGTATTGATGATAAAGAGAAATAAAATATAAGTAAAGGGACACTTCTAACAAACAATATGTGTATTTCTGTTTAATTTTTAGACAAACGAGATATAGAAATTGGTAAGTGTCATTGTCCTTCCTCAGACAAGCATTTATTTATTTTTGGTATCAAATTGGATCCTCATGTGGGAGCTTGTTTCATTGTTGTAGAGTTGTTCAATTTTAAATTTAACGTTTACACTTTTGTTGCAATATGACATCTTTTGGTTTCTCTCCTTTCTTTTTATTATTATTCTGGGAAGGGTTACTGTAATTCTGTAAAATATGGGGTAATGGTAAATTGGAGAGATTTCACACCAAAAGCTATTTTGAAAAACTGATAATAGAGTCACATAGAGTCACAGAGTTTACCAGAAGGGACCACTGGGCCCTCTAGTCTGACATTTTGAGGATGAGTTTGATGTCTTTCAGCCTTCACTGTCATATTAGTGATAAAGAAAGCTAAAAAATAAGAAAAGGGAAATGCCGAACAAAAATATGTATTTATTTCTGTTTAATTTTTAGCCATACGAGATAAAGAAATAAGTAAGTATCATTGTCTTTGCTCTGACAAGAAAGTTTTTGTAACAAAATTCGATCTTTGTGTGGCAGTTTGTTTAATTGTGGTGGAGATGTTTGCTTTTAAATTTAATTTTTAAAGTTGTTGCCATTGGAAACCCTTTTTTGTTTGTTTGCTTTTTTACTGTCATTCCTTTGGGGGATGTGGGTGGTTGCTTTTTCATGTAACTTTATAAAATATGGGGAAAGACTAAACTGGATGAATTTCACACCAAAAGCTAATTTGACAAATTGGTAAGCAATACAGTAGTAAAGTGGGTAGTGGCCAAAAAAATATGGCCCGGGAGGAATTGTCAGAAGGCTCTGGTGAACTATCAGCCCCTGAGATGATTAACCTCCCTCCACACTGCAAAGTGTGGGACCTAACCAACCTGAAATAAAGTGGACCCTGGGCAATAGCCTGTACCCAAAGTCTTGCCAGCTAGCCTGGGTGTAAAACACCACCAAACTTGAGTCAGAGTTTTTGGGCTTGCACAAGTAACAGTTTGGGGAAGCAGACAAGTAAGATCCTGGGCTAACTCTGCAGTGAAGATCCACCCTGGGAGAGAGACACTCATGCAACCTAATGGAGGTTCTGATGCTTTACATTTTAGTATATGTCTGGAAGAACTTTCTTTTTCCCCTCAGTGTATTAGTTTGTACAATATTGAATCATGCAATACGTGTTCAGATCCGCTCTCATCTCTAATTATGTGGCTGGTTTTAGGGTGGAGAAGATCTGTGGCACCTATAGAAGAAGGTAATTTAAGATCATATTTTATCAATGTCCAAATATCTGTTCCCATGAGGCAATGTGCCCCTTTTTTCCTCGAATGTGGGGGTTGATGTGATCGTTCAGGGCAGACCTCCCCAGCACCCTGCATTTCACTGCGCATCATGAGGCAGGGTTTGTGCCTATGTCCTACCACACCATACTGAATCGACATCATATCGCATCTGCTCTTCCTTCCCCTCCACTGCCAGCATGTGCGCTGCACGCTGCAGAGATCTGTGACAGCAGCTCCTACTCATTGTACAGATCCAGTCCACAGCCACTTCTCCAGGGGGAGTTTGTTTAATCTTCCTGTGCTGATGGCTGATCTCCAGTGTCTCCCTGTTTCTTCCTTCATCTTTTTCCCATTGAAGAAAGCCAGGAGCTCTGCAGTGGCCCCACACTGATGGGGTGAGCAGGGACTGTGTCTGTGTGAGACCCTTGCTCCAGCCTCAAGCCTTGATCACAGAGAAGGATTCCCTTGGATCCATTATAAAGATGTAGGAAGCTCCTGTGATCAGAGCTGGGAGCTTGTCTCTTTTCTCTTCTCTCTATCCACCATGACCCAGGTATGCTCCTGTCTCTGGTAAACAGGACGTCACTTCAGTCTCCACATCACTGGCATAACCCTCTCCTTATTGCCACCTGCCACCTGTTCCACACATCCTCCTAGTGGCGGATTAGCCACTGGGCTAACAGGGCCTGTGCCCAGGGGCCCCAGCCAATTGGGTGGCCCCAGAAAAATGGACGCCTCTGGGCCCCAACCTGTTCTGCCTGCCCAGCAGTCCTGCCAAGGAGCAGGGTCAGAGCTCAAGGGCTTGCCCCACTCCACCCACCTGGCACTTCAGCCGGGGAGGGAAGTTGGGGGTGCAGGGGCTTGCCCTGCTATCCGGCTGGAGCGCCAGGTGGGCGGAGTGTGGCAAGCCCCTGTGCCCTGACCCCATTTCCCTGGAAGAAGCGCAGGGGGGGATGGCGGACTTCAGGGAGAAGAGGTCGGGAGAAGCCCCCACTTGCTCTGGCCCAGGGCCTCACAAAACCCTAGTTTGCCCCTGCTCCCCCCACACGCATTGCTTCTGCCTCGTTCCACCATGAACCCCCTTCAGTGGTGCTGACCCCTCCCTCCCCCAGGCTACTGGACCTTTGTGCTGTGATTGCTGCTGAGCAGCGACATTCTGGGCAGGTTCAGTCCTGGTACCGTGTGGCCTGTTGCTGTCCGAGCTGTGACATTTCAGAGCAGGCCGGGTGCAGTGGGGAGGCCCCACAGCAAAGTCCAGCACAGGGGGAGCTGGGCCACAGTGAGATTGAAGATGGGGTGCGGGGAGGCTCTGCCAATGTTCACTGAGTTGTACCATCTGCTGGGGCTGCCAGAGTCTCTTGTCCCCTCCCTGGGGAGAGGTGGGCGCAGGAGGGGAAAGATCCTTTCACTCCATCACGGACCCGTCTCTGCATTGGGGAGGGAGCTTCCCTCTGGGGTTTAAAGCTGGTTCTTGCCTCCTCTGTTCCCTCCTCAATAAAAACTTCTGACACCTTCCTGGCTGTGTCTCTGCCGCTGGGAATGGAGCAGCCCCAGCAGAGGGAGCTGGCAGCTGAAGAGAAAAAGACTGAGGAAGTGCAGTGACATCCCTGCTCAGTCTTAGGAGCCCAGGTCAGAGGCAGCTCCCTGGGATCCAGGCCTGTCCCAGCCAGAATAGGGCTGCTGGGGAGTGTGAGAAATGGTCCCAGCCTCCCCCAGGGCTGAGCTCTGCCCCTAACGCTCTGATTCTCTCTCTTCCTAGTGAATGTGACGCTGGATCCAGACACGGCTCAGTCCCAACTCGTCCTGTCTGAGGATGGGAAAAGTGTGAGATGGGGAGACACATGGCAGAAACTGCCCGACAACCCTGAGAGATTTGATTCTCGGGCCTGTGTGCTGGGCTGTGAGGGATTCACCGCGGAGACACATTGCTGGGAGGTGGAGGTGGGGGATGGGGAACTCTGGGCTGTGGGGGTGGCCAGAGAGTCTGTGAGGAGGAAGGGATGGATCAGCCTTAGCCCTGAGCAGGGGATCTGGGCTGTGGGGCAGTGCAGGGGGCAGTTCCGGGCTCTCACCTCCCCTGAGGCCCCTCTGCCCCTGAGCCAGGTCCCCAGCAGGATCCGGGTTTGTCTGGACTGTGACCGGTGGCAGGTGACATTTAGTGATGCTGGTGATGGGGCCCCGATCTTCACTTTCCCACCAGGCTCCATCCCTCGGGAGAGAATCCGACCCTGGTTCTGGTTGGGGGTGGGGGGATCAAGGCTCAGCTTATGTCCCTGAGACAGCGGGTGGAATATCCCACTGGGGGCCCCAAAATCAGCCTTTCTATCCTCGCATGCCCTAGTCTTTATGACCATAGAGGACTTCTGGCTACCCAACCCTCTGGCTCCTCATCTCTATGACCCCTAGAATCTCCTCCCTGCCCTCCCTGCAGCCTCAGGGACGGGAGGGGGAGGAAGAAGAGCCCCTTGGAGCTGCCAGAGGGCCCTGAGAGGCAGATGTGGGGGCTGGGCAGGAGGTAGAATGAACAATCGGGTTGGGGACAGGCAGAGGTGAGGGTGGTACAGAATTAATCAATCAGGGTTTTGGGAGAAGCTGGAAGCTCTGCAGCAGCAGGGAGCGTTTTGTACAGATCTGTGTCCTTAGATCTCATTGGGGCAGCAGGAGGAGAAGGGATAAAATCAGGGGAAAGAATGGAGCAGCCAAGGGGGATGATCTGTGGGAGAGAGGAGAGGAGAGTGGGAGAGGAAAATAAACAGGTATCACAAGTGAGGGCTAGAAAAATGCTGAGTAGAAAAAGAGACAATGAAGGAACAGGGAGAAGGAAAGGGAATGTGAGAGGGACACCTACAAGATCTCTATCAAGCTTTTTTACAACTACAATACCCACCTGCGGAAGTGAAGAAACAGATTGATAGAGCCAGAAGAGTTCCCAGAAGTCACCTCCTACAGGACAGGCCTAACAAAGAAAATAACAGAACGCCACTAGCCATCACCTTCAGCCCCCAACTAAAACCCCTCCCACGCATTATTAAGGATCTACAACCTATCCTGAAGGACGACCCAACACTCTCACAAATCTTGGGAGACAGGCCAGTCCTTGCCTACAGACAGCCCCGCAACCTGAAGCAAATACTCACCAACAACCACATACCACACAACAGAACCACTAACCCAGGAACCTATCCTTGCAACAAAGCCTGTTGCCAACTGTGCCCACATATCTATTCAGGGGACACCATCACAGGGCCTAATAACATCAGCCACACTATCAGAGGCTCGTTCACCTGCACATCCACCAATGTGATATATGCCATCATGTGCCAGCAATGCCCCTCTGCCATGTACATTGGTCAAACTGGACAGTCTCTACGTAAAAGAATAAATGGATACAAATCAGATGTCAAGAATTATAACATTCAAAAACCAGTCGGAGAACACTTCAATCTCTCTGGTCACGCAATCACAGACATGAAGGTCGCTATCTTAAAACAAAAAAACTTCAAATCCAGACTCCAGCGAGAAACTGCTGAATTGGAATTCATTTGCAAATTGGATACTATTAATTTAGGCTTAAATAAAGACTGGGAGTGGCTAAGTCATTATGCAAGGTAGCCTATTTCCCCTTGTTTTTTCCTACCCCCCCCCCCCCAGACGTTCTGGTTAAACTTGGATTTAAAGTTGGAGAGTGGTCAGTTTGGATGAGCTATTGCCAGCAGGAGAGTGAGTTTGTGTGTGTATGGGGGTGGGGGGGGGGGTGAGAAAACCTGGATCTATGCTGGAAATGGCCCACCTTGATTATCATGCACATTGTAAGGAGAGTGGTCACTTTGGATAAGCGATTACCAGCAGGAGATTGAGTTTGTGTGTGTGGTTTTTGGAGGGGGGTGAGGGGGTGAGAGAACCTGGATTTGTGCAGGAAATGGCCCACCTTGATTATCATACACATTGTGAAGAGAGTGGTCACTTTGGATGGGCTATTACCAGCAGTGGGGGGCGGGGGGGCGGAGGGTGAGAAAACCTGGATTTGTGCATCTCAAATAAATTGGTTCATCTCTAAGGTGCCACAAATACTCCTTTTCTTTTTACCTTAACTCTGTATTTCTTGGTTTTCAGAAGTTTGAGTTTTGTTGAACTCAGACCAGGTGGGGGATATAAAATCTTTTAGGGGACCAACTCCTGTTGTTGAGAGACAGGAGCTTTGGAGCTACACCGAGTTCTTCTTTAGGTCTGTGTTGCTGGAAAGCTTGTCTCTTTCCCCAACAGAAGTTGATCCAGTAAAAGATCAAACATCCTCCACCTTGTCTCTCTCATAGACCGGGGCCAGCAGGCGGCAACAACAGAGCAAATCACTTCTGATGACCTTGCTGTTTTGGAAGGTCACGATCTTCAGTGGGAAACTGTCACTTTATGTTAACAAAAGGGGATTTGTTGTTGGTTGGGGGGGCGGGGGGGTTGCCATTTAGTTTATGATATTCAGCAAAAGCTTTTCTCTTTTTGAAATCCGGACTGGGCTGAGAGTCCGCTGTTCAGGTGACCCAGTTACCTGAATCCAGGCCTGATTTCAGAGAGAATCTGCTTCCTGCTTTTGCTGAATCTAATAAACTAAATAGAAAAAAAAACCCCCAAAAACAACAATCCCCCCCGCAACAACAAACCCCCTTTATGTTAAATTTTAACACAAAGTTCCGGTCCCCCCCCCCCACTGGCGGCCCCGCGGGACTGGGGCTGTGTCTTTAAGAGGAGACTCTCACCTCCCCCGGGACAGGGGTTGGACTGAGGCAATTTCCAGTTTTACTTTCACTGTCCCCGGGCGAAGGCTGCGAGCCCAGCGCACGTTTATCGATCGGAACAAACCCCCGTTTCTGTTCACAACCTTCCCCGGAGAAGCCCCGAGACAAAACTGCAGCTCCTCGATCGCCAGAATGAGCTGAGCCGCCTCCGTGACCGACGGGAACAGTCACCGAGCATGGGACTGTCCCAGCCAGAGGAGCCAAGTCTGGCCACACCCGGGAGATGTTAAACTTCTCAGAAGACCCAACCAGGTGGGTTAATTTTGCTCCAGAAGGACTGTTTCTAACGTCTAATGCACGAGCCTTATTGCTGGGACAGATTATTCAAAACACAAGGAGTAAATAATCCTGTGAGAATTTGTTTCTCTCTTTCTGGGAACTTGACAGTACGTCTACGTTCAAAGTGAGGGACTGTCACATACATTGCGGATTGTTTTCACAGCAGTGTAACACGAGACTTTTACAGCTTGTTGAATTTGTCATGTCTTTGTTTTGCTGAATTTTATTCAAGAGCAGTGGGCCCAAGACTGTTCTTGGGGGAGATCTGTAACTTCCTCTATTTTGAATACAGAAAATTTCCTGCACCAAACCCAGCGGCCATCAGTCTAGTTTTCTGCCTCTGCTGACATGGCAGTTTCCCACTCTTGGCCCCATGTCCGCCACCAGCCTCAGCCCCTTGACCCCTGTCTGTGTCCCTGCACCCCTGGAGACACAGCCCTGGTCCCAGCCCCAGCTCTGAGGGGAGGGGGTGGAGGCCATGGAGAGAGGTAAGGGGGGCATGAGGTGAAAAGTGTGGGGGCAGTTTCACTGGCTTTCAGCACCCACACTTTAAAAACTGTTCAAGTGCCACTGCAGACAACACAAGACAACACACGAATCTTTCTCTCTCTCACACACACACTTTCTCATTCCTTAAAACTTTTTTCTCCATTGATGGAATTACTGCCAACTTCTCCACTGTTCTGACTTTCTTTTTTTAATGTGGATTTTGTAGAGATGGGAAAAAATCAGGCCCATAAAGGAAACACACTTTCCATTTTAATGCAATGGCTGTTCTCACTCCAAATATGAGGGAGTCCACTTAACAATGCATTTGTCCCTTTTTTATTCACTGTGCCTTCTTTAATGTTTGACTTTTTAATAATTTAATGTTAGTCAGTGTTATGCTCACTATGGAAAGTTTTTTCCTCCTTCTTCCTGTTTTCTAGGTCAAGTTCCAGTGAAGAAGATGAAGGTTCTCTCATTCTGCCACAGCTCCAGAGCCAGCTCTCCTCTCCCTGGGTTTATTGTTTTCTTCCTTACTTCTTATGTTCACAAGATGGAATCAGGTAGGAATCCGCACTGTGTCTGCTGAATCTTAGGGGATTAATTTAAGCCCCTGAAGTGCCTTAACAACATGCTTCACTCAAAGTCAGTGTAACAACTCACAGTGTATAAACTTCACCCCACAGCAAGATCAGCACCTTCATTATTCAATTTTTGCCCTGATTGTGTTGCTCCTGGGTGATTTTATTTGCTCCTGGGACAGTGCACAGGTCTGTTTCTTCACACAAGTATTTTTAAAAGATTGTCAAAGATGCCCAGGGAATTCAGAGGACACTTATTGAAGAGTTTAAGAATAAGAATAAGAAATAAGAAAATCAAATAACTTAGTGGGTTTCAGATGTAAAAAAAACCCAAAAAGATCAGAGCCATAATTTGAGACTAATGTGCACAAAAACAAAAGAAAAACCAGAATATAATGATGTTGCGTGACTTTTTTTTAATTGGGCCTGTTAGCTAATCCATATATGTTAGGTGTCGTGTACACTGTATTATTAGGCATTATATGCACAGTAGTCCCATAATACACATATGAGAGAGAGAGAGGGAGAGAGTTGGGAAGTTAACTTGAGTGTTTTATGTTCTCCCCACAATTCTGTTCACCGATATTGAATATCCCACTTTACAATTCTGAAGTTAGTGTTCACAATAGAAAATAGGAAGCCTATCAAGGCCATGAAAGGTGTGTCCTAGCAGTGGTTGGGATGTACCTCTACACCCACCTGGTTTGGAATGTGGTATCCAAAAAAAGGGGTTAAGGAAGGTACCGAACAACAAGTTAAGGAACTGATGGGTTGGGTCCCAGGTGACGTATAAAGTGCTTTTTCACTTGTAAACAGCCACGGTATAAGTGGGTTTGTGGGGGCATGCTGTGAGATAAGAATTGCTTCCCAGGAGGAGGGTATGGATGTCTGGTTTCCGAAGTGCACCGTTTTGTCTTTAGGCAATAATGTTCACAAAGTCTGGTCATTTGGTCTCTTGAGCATGTGAAGTATTGAACCATAATAGCCCCCAAATTGGCTCTAGCAATAGGGCCATGCCTCAGGAACATCTTGGTGAAAGAACACCAAATATGGCTCACCAACCCTACTCTTATTCCTGCTGAGGCCCAGCAAATTTCATGGCAATGTCAGTAAGCGTGTCAATTTGAGAGCACTCAGAAAAACGGGATGTTGAATAGTAAGTTTATTTCAACTATACACTGAGCATGTCCATACTCAGCTCTCTGCCTCAGTTTCTCTGATGTGTGACTGTGACATGGACTGAATACACTTGTCTTCAGCTTCTCACCCCATGTCAGCACTGTGTGCCTCTGTCATGCACTGAACCTACCAATTCTCAGCTCCCCACTCTCTGTCCCATGATCTGTGTCTGGGTCATGCACCAAGCTTGCCTGTTATCAGCTCCATGCCCCATCTCAGTGCTGTGTGCTGTGCCATACACACAGGCTGAGTATTCTTATAACAGAGCCCCAGTCCAACTGCCCATGAGCGCTGCTTTCTCTTAGGCATTCAGGCTGAAATGTTCCATGCCAGGTGTCTGTCGCTGGCTGAAGTTTTTGGAAAGTTTATCTGAAATGGAACCTCTTGACTGTGTCCTTCATATCAAATTGACATTTTCCTCTGACCTGCTTTTTGTTGTTTTTGTTGTCCTGGTGGATTTCCAGCAAAGTTCACAGTGATTGGACCTCGTGACCCTGTCACTGCCATCCTGGGTCAGGAAACTGTGTTACCCTGTCACCTGTCCCCCCGGATGAGCGCTGCAAACATGGAGGTGAGATGGTTCCGCTCTGAGGTTTTAACCATTGTGCACCTGTACCGTGATGGGAAGGATCAGTATGAAGGGCAGATGCCAGAGTATCAGGGAAGGACAGAGCTTTTGAAAGCCGGACTCACAGATGGAAATGTTCACTTGAGGCTTCTCAATATCAGACACTCTGATGAAGGACAATACCTCTGTTTTGTTCAAGATGATACTTTTTATGAAGAAGCCGTATTGGAACTGCGGATAGCAGGTCAGTGCCTTGTGTCCGTTTTAGCTTTGTGTGGTCTTTCCTATTACAACAACTGTGACTCCCTGCTTGTGAAATATTTTACAATAACACAGCATATCTAAATTTCAGCAAACAGCCACTTTCATACTTGGGAAAATATGCGGAAAACTTTCCCAACATGTTATTAAACACATTTTCAGGATGGCCAAGGCACTTTCTTGCCCAATCTTGATTGACTCCCAAAAGGAGTCTTCAGTTAAGAGGGAAAGGACTTCTTGACAACTATGGCCTTCCAGTTGCTCTGCAGTCATTTCTAGGATGTGTGGCTAAGGTGGGACTGACAGACATTTGTGGCCTTCTGATGGGTTGGTTGTTGCTTCGGGGTGTAGTTAAAATCAAATGCAGTGTTCTTATTTGCTGACACTGTATAATGGTGATGGTGGGGGTGGGGGTGATGGGTTCCCCCCCGGTACCACCGGGAACTGGGGTACAGCTGAGACCTCTGTCTCACCAATCTGGGTTCCCTCTTGCACTGTGACATTATGGCAAGCTGTAAAGCCCTCCACACTTGCACTCACACCAACATCCAGAGGCGGGACCACACCCAGCTGTGTTCATGAATGCATCTGGCCAGGCACTCATGAACCAACAATAGCGAGGCTTCAGCCAAAACACACCCCAGCACCCCAACCTAGGACCCACCCTGGTCAAAAGCCTGACCAGTAAAGATTATTACAATTACCCAGTTTTCCCCTCCCTCAGTGTGGAGAGGAATATGCACAAAATCTTTGTTAACTGAGCTGAGATTTTGCCCGAACACTTCACTCAAACCACACTGTTTTACGTTAAATTTAAAAAAAAAAAAAAAAGAGATTTATTAACTACAGAAAGATAGATTATAAATCAAAGCAAACGGATCAAACAGATATTAGGCTTAGACAAAAACTCAGTCTAAGCCTAATATACCACACAGGGTTTGAATCAAACAGTGTCTCACCCTGTTAAATATTACAAGCAGTTTGTAGATGTTTCATACATAGGCAGGGTTTCCATCTTTCCCACCTGGGACCAGCACTTCCCCAGTTCAAAGTCCGTGCTCTTCCAGAGGTATATCCAGGAGTTTAGTTATGGGGAAAGTGAGGCCCATTGGTGATGTCACTTCAACCTTTTACAGTTTCTTTCATATGGCGGGAACCCCTTTGTTCCAAGCCAGGTTCCCAGCCCAGTTTGTGGAACAGTATAGGTACCAAAAAGGAATTCAGTATCATGTTATCTAGTCATATGCGCCTGCATTCTTGATGAGTCATGGCAGCATTATTCATAGGCTGTCTGAAGTGTCTCCCGGTGAGGACAAGACTTTTCCATGGCTCATTGTTTTCGCTGATGGGCATTCACCCTGTCTAATTTCTTCACTGTTGTACCTGAAAGGCTAGTTGTGGGTGTTACCCAGAACAATAACATTTAAAATACAGATGGATAGTCAATATTCATAACTCCAGATACAAAAGTGATACATGCATTCGAATAGGATTATCTTATTCAGCAAATCATAACTTTTCCATTGACACCTTATTTGACACATCTTGCACAAGATGCTACATAATTATATCATAATCATACCATAATCATATGATGTATATGGATTGCAGAGTGTCCTAGTGGGAAGGGGAAATTATGTATTTACCACTCTTAGTCAAGACTAATTATTTCTCCCTTGCTGCTTTAACAACGTAACCATGAAGCCAATTTGATTTTAAAAAAATAATTAGTGCATTAGATAGATATATTTATCAGAGTTTCAAATGTTCAGATCCTATTCAGGTATCTACGTGGTCATATCTCCAAAGGTGCTCAGCACTCAGTTGCTCCTGTCTTGAGCCAACAATATCTCCCTCTGACTCAGTGAAATTATTTTATATATTTGTTCACATTTTTATGTGTCCATGAGCACTGGGATATCAGACATTCCAGTATTCATTTATCCCTTCTACTGACTACCCGCATGAATTAGTGCATTCTCATGTGAGTGAGGGATCCCCAAACTGTCCCTCATCCCTTCTGCTTTATAAATTAATGTATGGCATTAACACCCTTATATATTTTCTCCTTAGGTCTGGGCTCTGCTCCTCTCATCTCTGTTGAGGATCACCAAGATGGAGGGATTCGGGTGGTTTGTAGATCAGCTGGTTGGTACCCAGAGCCTGAAGTGCTGTGGAAAGATTTCAGTGGGCGACGTTTACCATCACTCTCTGAAAAAACATCCACAGGAGATAACAACCTGTTTGAAACAGAAACTGCTCTCATTGTAACAGAACATTCAAACCAAAACTTGTCCTGTTGCATCAGGAACACCGTTCTCAATCAAGAAAAGGAATCGGCAGTTTATATAGCAGGTCAGTTACCATCCAAATCCCACACTGAACTCACCACCACTAGAAACCAAACAAAATATAGGAAGAAAAGAACGGAAATATCTGTGGTGGATATTTCATAATCCATGTACAAATACAGAATATGGGAGGCTGGTGTCTTTACAGGGTCACAGTTTAGGGAACTTGATCCCCTTAATTGTGAGTATTTAGACTATACACATTTTTAGAGGAAATTTTCACTCAATCCACTGATTCAGTAGGTTCCTGTAACCTTAAATTCACCTTAATTTTTTGGAATGTGATAAATTTTGTACTCTGGCTTGATTGTGATCTGTAGAGCCCTGTAAACCCACAGATATATATATGCAGATACCCTCATCATTTTGGGGGGTTTGCAGATTGGATGCGGATACCAATTTTGTATCCACGCAGGGCTCTAGTGATCTGTTCACTTCCCAACTTCATTACTTGTGTGAAATGTCACCTAAGTCATGTGATATTGTTTTTCTGATCTTCAATGGGACTTGTGCTCCTTAATTACTTTGGTCTGGATCCACTAGAGGACTCATTTTACCCCTTGTCTACACACAAAAGATGCACTGATTAACTAGTTAAGTGATGCTATCCGCTTGTGTGAAAACACCTTGTATAAATTTCAGAGTGCCCTTAATAGATTTAGTTTCAGTCAATTTTTTATCGACTTTAACTAAATGGAGATAGAGCGCTATGAAGCTGATTTATGATTTAAGGTTTTGTGCATCAATTTATTTAAATTGGTGCAACCCTGATATGTTGTCAACTCTTGAACCAATTTAAGAATGACTCCATAAGAGGGTTGGCCCAGGTTCACTAAATCAGAGCACAAACCATGTGTGGAAAAGACACCAGGCACATTTGAAAATTCCATCCTGTTTAGATGACCGAATCACTGTGAACACAAGAAGAGCAAATGGAAATTAGTTAATTTGATGCACAAGTGCTTGGACAAATTGTGATTATGGTTTTTCCCAATATTAGGAGGTAACAGTGGATTTTTCAAAAATATGCTAATTAATCTGGCAGTTTCTGAATATTGCTTACTGTTAAGGGCCAAATCCTTTTCTGGTATAAGCCTATTGGAATCAATGGGGTTTTATGAGCAGAGAATTTGCCCCTGATCTCTATGGCACTCTGAGTAGCAATGAATCAAATCAGGGCTGTGTTTTCAAGGATAAATCAGTGGTAAAGCTGTGTTGATTGGAGCCATATTTAAAATCAGTTTCTGGTCTTTTGTGTCATGTGGGCATGGCCATTCTTTCACTCTTAGCTCACACAAATCCTGCTGGGCACTATTTATGTATTTGTTTGAAAAAAAAAATCTGCTTTTAGTCACCACTTCCGAACTAAGGCAAGCCCTGGGTGTTTTCTTTTTCAGATCCCTTTTTCCCGAGGGTAAATCCCTGGATGGTGGCGCTGAGTGTGACCCTGGTGGTTTTGTTTGGTTTCATTGGCCTCACTGTTTCTCTCTTTAAAATGAAAGGTAAATATCAGAGGGAGAAATATACAGTAAAGGTTTTATTCTAATAAATAAATAAGGGCAATTTAGAAATTTAACATAAAAAGAACGTGTGATCTGCTGATCTGGTCCTAAAAAAAGAAGAAGAATGCTCCACTTTTCCCTCAGCCCAGCTCCCACCCAATTGCAGCTCCCCTCCCCGCCTGCCCTGCCTCCAGCCCAACTCTGCCCACAATCCCTCGCCACTCCCAGCCCTCTATTTCCAGCTCTTCCCTTATCCCCAGCTCTGCTTTCAGCCCAAGCTCCTGGACTCAGCCAACTGTGATGTAATGGAGGGGGGAGGAGGGGCTGAGACAGACGCTGCTACTGGTAAGTGGGGCTCGTGACAGGAAAAGTTTGGGCACCACTGGTCTAGTCTGATCTCCGTAAGAGGAGTTTGAAGAGAAATAATCTCTCAGTCTTAACTGTCGTATTGATGATAATGAGAAATAAAAGATAAGAAAAGGGAAACTCCTAACCAACAATATGGGTATTTCTGTTTAATTTTTGGGCAAACGAGATATAGAAATTGGTAAGTGTCATTATCCGTCCTCTGAAAAGGATTTTTTTTTTTTTTTGGTAATTGGATCTTCATGTGGGAGTTGGTTTAAATGGTTTGGAGTTGTTTGATCTTAAATTTAACTTTTACAATTTTGTTACAATTCAAAACCCTTGTTCGTTTACTTGCTTTTTATTATTATACTTTCTTGTGGGGTTTAATGTAATTGTATAAAATGTGGAGAAGCTCTAATTTGGGTAGATTTCACACCAAAATCTAATTTGAAAAACTGATAAGCAATGGAGTCACCGAGTTTAAGAGCAGAAGAAAGCCCTGGATCCTCTTCTCTGATGTCCTGAAAAGGAGGTTGATTTCCCTCAGCCTTCATTGTCATACTGATGATAAAGAGAAATAAAACATAAGGAAAGGGAAACACCTAACAAAAATATCTATTTATTTCGCTCTCATTTTTAGACAAACGAGATAAAGAAATAAGTAAGTGTCATTATCCTTCCTATGACAAGAAACTTTTAGTACCAGTTTGGATTCTAATGTGGGAGTTTGTGTAGCAGTGGTGGAGGTGTTTGATTTTAAATTTAACTTAACATTGCTACAGTACGAAGCCTTTTTAGTTTGCTAACTTGGTTATTATTATCAGGCTTTTGGGAAGGTGTGTGTGTGTGGGGGCGTCAACTTCAATATAGCTTTATAAAACATGGGGAAAGACTAGAGAGGATGAATTTCACACCAAAAGCTAATTTGAAAAATTGATAAGCAATAGAGTTATAGAGTCATAGTGTTTAAGACCACAAGGGATGACTGGATCCTCTTGTTCAGAGGTCTGCAGACTGTGGGGAAGGCCCCTAGGGGCATGTGGAGGAATGTTCAAGCGGGCGCAGGGCCGGATTAACTCTTCTGGGGGCCTGGGACTATTAGAGTTTGTGGGGCCCCCTAGGCTCCGGGGTACGGCTAAAAATGAGGGATTCAGAGTGCAGGAGGGGGCTGTAGATTGGGGCAGGGTGTGGGTGTGGAAGGGGGTGAAGGCTCTGGCTGGGGTTGTGGACTCTAGGGTGTGGCTGGGGATGAGGGCTTTCAGATGCAGGAGGGGGCTCCAGGCTGGCGCCAAGGGGATTGGAGTATAGGAGAGGGCTCAGGGCAGGAGGTTGGGAGTGTGGGGTCTGGGAGGGAGTTAGGGTGCAGGAGGGGGCTCAGGGCTGGGGCAGGAGGTCCCTTACCTGGGACAGCTCCCCTTAGGTGGTGCAAGCCCTGGGGAGGAGGGGCAGGTGGCTCCATGCTCTGTCCTGTGCTCGCCTGCAGGCACCACCCCACACAGCTCCCATTGGCTGTGATTCCTGGCCAATGGGAGCTGCGGGGGTGGTGTCTGCAAGTCAAGGAAGCGTGTGGGACTGAGCTTCCCGGCACGCGCAGCTCCAGCCGAGGGGAGGGGGGAATGACATGCCAGTGTGTAGAGCCACCTCCCCGCCAACGCCGGGCTGGGCTGGAATGCAGGGGCTTCAGTGGCTGCAGCCCACAGCCCTGGGCTAAGGCGGCCCTGAAAAAAGATCTGCACTTTTGGCGGTCTGAAGATCTTTTTGCGGGGGCCCCCCTTTGCCTGGGGCCCTGGCCTGCAGCCCCTAAATCCCCTCTCTTAAACCGGCCCTGAACAGGTGCAAGGCAGGATCCCTGCTAGCCCCCATGGGGAGAGGGGAGGGAGCCCCACCCAGCCCCGCTCTGCCCCCAGCCCAGATCCAATCCCATCTGCAGCTGCGCTCCGCCCCCTGTCCCCCACTAAGCTCCGGCTCCTGCCACAGTTCCAGTCCTCCCCCTGCTCCGCCCCCAGGTCAGTTCCTACCAAATTCCCTCCCCTCCCCCAGGCCACCTCTGCCTCTAGCCCCAGCTCCTCCCCCATCCCCAGTTCTGCCCCCAGCTCCCCCTTCAGCCCAAGCACCTCTGCTGAGTCAACTGTGCAGTAACGGAAGGGGGGGCGCCGACAGATTCCATTACTGCAAGGGGGGAGTGATCGGAAAAGTTTGGGCACCACTGGTCTTATCTGATTTCCTGAAGAAGAGATTGAATAGAAATAATTCGTCTTACCTGTCACAGTGATGATAAAGAGAAATAAACCATAAAAAAAGGAAAACACCTAACAAACATTATGTGCCTGTCTGTTTAATTTTTAGGCAAACGAGATATAGAAATTGGTAAGTGTCATTATCCACACTCTGAAAAGGATTTTTTTTTTGGCGGGGGCCGAGAATTGGATCTTCATGTGGGAGTTTGTTTAAATGGTTTGGAGTTATTTGATATTAAATTTAACTTTTACAATTTTGTTGCAATACAAATGCCCTTGTTTGCTTACTTGCTTTTTATTATTATTCTTTCTTGTAGGGTTTAATGTAATTGTATATAATGTGGGGAAGTGCTAAATTGGGTAGATTTCACACCAAAATCTAATTTGAAAAACTGATAAGCAATAGAGTCACTGAGTTTAAGAGCAGAAGAGAGCCCTGGATCCTCTTCTCTGATGTCCTGAAAAGGAGGTTGATTTCTCTCAGCCTTCACTGTCATATTGATGATAAAGAGAAATAAAACATAAGGAAAGGGAAACACCTAACAAAAATATCTATTTATTTCTCTCTCATTTTTAGACAAACGAGATAAAGAAATAAGTAAGTGTCATTATCCTTCCTATGACAAGAAACTTCTTGTACCTCTTTGGATTCTAACGTGGGAATTTGTGTAGCAGTGGTGGAGGTGTTTGATTTTAAATTTAACTTAACATTGCTGCAGTACGAAGCCTTTTAGTTTGCTTACTTGGTTATTATTATCAGTCTTTTGGGAAGATGTGTGTGGGGGTGGCGGGGGTCAACTTTAATATATCTTTATAAAACATGGGGAAAGACTAGAGAGGATGAATTTCACACTAAAAGTTAATTTGAAAAATTGATAAGCAATACAGTTAAAGAGTCTTACTGTTTAAGACCAGAAGGGATTACTGGATCCTCTAGTTCAGAGGTCTTCAGACTGTGGGGCAGGCCCCTAGGGGCACGTGGAGGAAATTCAAGTGGGCACAGGTCCGCAATTAACTCTTCTGGGGGCCTGGGACTATTAGAGTTTGTGGGGCCCCCTAGGCTCTGGGGTAGGGCCAAAAATGAGGGATTCAGAGTGCAGGAGGGGGCTGTGGATTGGGGCAGGGTGAGGGCTCTGACTAGGGTTGTGGACTCTAGGGTGTGGCTGGGGATGAGGGCTTTCAGATTCAGGAGTGGGCTCCAGGCTGGCACCAAGGGGACTGGAGTGTGGGAAGGGGCTCAGGGCAGGAGGTTGGGAGTGTGGGGTCTGGGAGGGTGTTAGGGTACAGGAGGGGGCTCAGGGCTGGGGTGGGGATGGGGTCTGGGAGGGAGTTAAGGCGTGGGAAGGGGCTCAGTGCAGGAGGTTGGGAGTGTGGGGTCTGGGAGGGTGTTAGGGTACAGGAGGGGGCTCAGGGCTGGGGTCTGGGAGGGAGTTAAGGCGTGGGAAGGGGCTCAGGGCAGGAGGTTGGGAGTGTGGGGTCTGGGAGGGAGTTAGGGTGCAGGAGAGGGCTCAGGGCTGGGGCAGCAGGTTGTGGTGCGGGGCGCTTACCTGGGACAGCCCCCCTTTGGTGGTGCAGGCCCTGGGGAGGGGGGGCACGTGGCTCCATGCTCTGTCCTGTGCTCGCCTGCGGGCACCACCCCACACAGCTCCCATTGGCTGTGATTCCTGGCCAATGGGAGCTGCGGGGGCGGTGTCTGCAAGTCAAGGAAGCGTGTGGGACTGAGTTTCCCGGCACTCGCAGCTCCAGCCCAGCGGAGGGGGGAATGACATGCCAGTGTGTAGAGCCGCCTCCTCGCCAACGCCGGGCTGGGCTGGAATGCAGGGGCTTCAGTGGCTGCAGCCCACAGCCCTGGGCTAAGGCGGCCCTGCAAAAAGATCTACACTTTTGGTGGTCTGGAGATCTTTTTGCGGGGGCCCCCCTTTGCCTGGGGCCCTGGCCTGCAGCCCCTAAATCCCCTCTCTTAAAACAGCCCTGAACAGGTGCAAGGCAGGATCCCTGCTAGCCCCCATGGGGAGAAGGGAGGGAGCCCCACCCAGCCCCGCTCTGCCCCCAGCCCAGATCCAATCCCATCTGCAGCTGCGCTCCGCCCCCTGCCCCCCACTAAGCTCCAGCTCCTGCCACAGTTCCAGTCCTCCCCCTGCTCCGCCCCCAGGTCAGTTCCTACCAAATTCCCTCCCCTCCCCCAGGCCACCTCTGCTCCTCCCCTATCCCCAGTTCTGCCCCCAGCTCCCCCTTCAGCCCAAGCACCTCTGCTGAGTCAACTCTGCAGTAACGGAAGGGGGGGCGCCGACAGATTTCATTACTGCAAGGGGGGAGTGATCGGAAAAGTTTGGGCACCACTGGTCTTGTCTGATTTCCTGAAGAAGAGATTGAATAGAAATAATTCGTCTTACCTGTCACAGTGATGATAAAGAGAAATAAACCATAAAAAAAGGAAAACTCCTAACAAACATTATGTGTCTGTTTAATTTTTAGGCAAACGAGATATAGAAATTGATAAGTGTCATTATCCACACTCTGAAAAGGACTTTTTTTTTTTGTAATTGGATCTTCATGGGGCAGTTTGTTAAAATGTTGTGGAGTTCACTGTAAAATTTAACTTCTACAATTGTGTTGTAATATGAAACCTTTTTTTGTTTACTTGCTTTTTATTATTATTATTTTGTGGAAGGGTTAGTGTAATTGTATAAAATGTGGGGAACCACTAAAGTGGAGAGATTTCATACCAAAAGCTAATTTGAAAAACTGAGATGTAATAGAGTCACATGTGTGTGAGACCAGAAGGGACCACTGGATCCTCTTGTCTGATGTCCTGAAGATGTTGATTTCTCTCAGTTTTTACTGTCGTATCGATGATAAAGACAAATAAAACATAAGAAAAGGGAAATGCCTAAAAAAATTCGATTTATTTCTCTTTCCTTTTCAGAGAAACGAGATAACGAGATAAGTAAGTATCATTATCTTTCCTCTAAAATGAAACTTTTTGTACCATTTTGGAGACTCATGTGGCTGTTTGTTTAATTGTGGTGGGGTTGTTTGCTTTTAAATTTAAATTTTAAAATTTTTGCAATAGGAAACCTTTTTAGTTATTTGTTTGCTTTTTTATCAGCATCATCCTCATCATTCTTTTGAGGTTTGTTTGTTCATGTAACTTTATAAAACGTGGGGAAAGACTAAACTGGATGAATTTCACACCAAAACCTAATTTGAAAAATTGATAAGCAATACAGTAGTAAGGTAGGTATTGGCCAAGAAACTATGGCCCAGGAGGAATTGTGTGAAGGCCCAGGTGGACTATCAGCACCTGAGATGATTATCTTTCCTCCACACTGCAGAGTAGGCATGTAACCAACCTGAAGTAAAGTGATACCTGGGCTCTAGCTTCTACCCAAAGTCTTGCCAGCTAACCTGGGTGGAAAGCACCACCAAACTTGAATCAGAGCTTTTGTGCTTGCGCATTAAACAGGTTGGGGCAACGGCCAGGTAAGATTCTGGACTAACCCTGCAGTGAAGATCCACCCTGGGAGAGAGACACTCATGCAGTCTAGTGGAGGTTCTGATGAACGAATAACTTTTTTTCCCTCAGTGTATTAGTTTGTACAATATTGAATCATGCAATACGTGTTCAGATCTGCTCTCCTCTCTAATTATGTTGCTGGTTTTAGGGTGGAGAAGATCCGTGGCACCTATAGAAGAAGGTAATTAAAGATCATATTTTATCAATGTCCAAATACCCGTTCCCATGAGGCAATGTGCCTCATTTTCTTTGTATATGGGAGTGGATGTGATTGTTCAGGGCAGATCTCCCTAGAACCCTTCATTTCACGGCGCATCACAAGCTGAGGTGAGGTTTGTGCCTATGTCCTACCACACCATACTGAATCCATAGCATATCGCATCTACGCTTCCTGCCCCTCCACCGCTCGCATGTGCACTGCACCCTGCAGAGATCTGTGACAGCCGCTGCCACCCCTTGTACGGAACCAGTGGGACATGCACCTCCACAGCCACTTCTCCAGGGGGAGTTTGTTCTGTCTCCCCGTGCTGATGTCCGATCTCCAGTGTCCCTTTGTTTCTTCCTTCATCTTTTCCCCCATGAAGAAAGCCAGGAGCTCTGCAGTGACCCCACACTGACCGGGTGAGCAGGGACTGTGTCTGTGTGAGACCCTTGCTCCTGTCTCAAGCAGAGGAACTGAGCCTTGATCACAGACAGGGGCTCCCCTGGCTCCATTATACAGGTCTGGGAAGCTCCTGTGATCACTGCTGGGAGCTTGTGTCTTTTCTCCTCTCTCCATCCACCATGACCCCAGCATGGTCCCGTCTCTGGTAAACAGGACGTCAAGTCAGCCTCCCCATTACTGGCATGACCCGCCCCCTCTTTCCATCAGCCACCTATTCTGTACCTCCTCCCTAGTGGCGGATTTGCCACTGGGCCAATGTGGCCTGTGCCCAGGAGCCCCAGAAAAATGGGCGCCTCTGTGCCCCAACCCGCTCTGCCTGCCCAGTGCTCCTGCCAGAGAGTGGGGTCAGGGCTCGGGGGGCTTGCCCCACTCCATCCGCCCAGAACTCCAGCCAGGGAATGGCGTCGGGGTGGGGGGTCTTGCCCTGCTCTGCAGCTGGAGCACCAGGTGGGCAGAGCAGGGCACGCCCCTGCACCCCGGCCCCATTTCCCCAGCAGGAGTGTGGGGAGTGGGGGTTCTGCAGGGAGAAGGGGTGGGAAGGGGCCTTCACTTGCTGTGGCCCAGGGCCTCACAAAACCTTAATCTGTCCTGGCCCCGCCGACATTCATAGCTTCCACCATGAACCCCCTTCCCTTGTTTAGCCCCCTCACTCCCTGCCCCAAGCTAATGTACTTTGTGCTGCGACTGCTGCTGAGCAGTGACATTCTGGGCAGGTTCAATCGTGGTACCGTGTGGCCTGTTGCTGTCCGAGCTGTGACATTTCAGAGCAGTCCAGGTGCAGTGGGGAGGCCCCATAGCAAAGTCCAGCACAGGGGCAGCTGGGACACAGTGAGAGTGAAGGTGGGGTGGGGGGAAGCTCTGTCAATATTCACTGAGTTGTACCATCTGCTGGGGCTGCCAGTCTCTTGTTCCCTCCCCGGGCAGAGGTGGGGGCAGGAGGGGAAAGATTCTGAGTCCCAGGCCTGGCCCAGCTGCTCCTTTCACCGTCACTGACCCGTCTCTGCGAGGGCAGTGACTTCCCCAGCCCGGTGCTGAGATCTCTGAGGTGACGATGGGTAAATCCTGGAGGAAGGAGATTCCCTGAGTCACTCCCCAACTGGGGCAGATTCTGTCACTGACGCCATCAAACCCTCCCCCAGGGCCGAGCTCTGCCCCTCACGCTCTGATTCTCTCTCCCCAGCGAATGTGACTCTGGATCCAGACACGGCTCATCCCGACCTCGTCCTGTCTGAGGGTGGGAAAAGTGTGAGATGGGGAGACACGCGGCAGGATCTGCCCGACAAGCCTGAGAGATTTGACTATTGGGAATGTGTGCTGGGCTGTGAGGGATTCACCGCGGGGAGACATTGCTGGGAGGTGGAGGTGGGGGTGGGGCTACTCTGGGCTGTGGGGGTGGCCAGAGAGTCTGTGGGGAGGAAGGGATGGATCAGCCTTAGCCCTGAGGGGGGGATCTGGGCAGTGGAGCGGCGGGGGGGTCAGTTCCGGGCTCTCAGCTCCCCTGTGACCCCCCTGCCCCTGAGCCGGGCCCCCAGCAGGATCCGGGTTTGTCTGGACTGTGACCGGGGGCAGGTGACATTTATCGATGCTGGTGCCGAGGCCCCGATCTTCACTTTCCCGCCGGGCTCCGTCCCTGGGGAGAGAATCCGCCCCTGGCTCTGGGTGTGGGAGGGATCCTGGCTCCGCCTGCGTCCCTGAGACCCACAGCAGAGGGGGAACCGGAAATCAGCCTCTCTAGGCTCACAGACCCCGGTCTCTATGACCTTGGAGGACTCCCATCTACCCAGCCCGTGGCGCCTTTTCTCTATGACCCCTGGAAGCTCCTCCCCCTCCCTCCCTGCAGCCCCAGGCATGGGAGGGGGAGGGGGAGGAACCCCTGGGGCTGCAGGAGGGGCAGAGGGGCCCTGAGGGGCAGAGGCGGGGGCTGGGCAGGGGGCAGAACTAACAGCCGGGCTGGGGGCAGGCAGAGGGGGGGACCCAGCATGAATCAATCAGGGGTTGGGGGGCTGGGGAGAAGCAGCAGCAGCAGGGAGCGGTTTGTACAGATCTGTGTCTTTAGATCTCATTGGGGTCTCCCAGCCTGGGATCAGCAATTGGGGAAGGGATAAAATCAGGGAAAGAAGAGAGCAGCCAAGGGGGATGATCTGTGACCGGGAGGAGAGACACAGGAAAATAACCAGGGTTTGGAAAGTGAGGGCTAGAACAATAATGAATAGAAAAGGAGAGAATGAAAAGAAAGGGAATGTGAGCCGGACGGGGAGATTTATGACGTGTTACTGAAAGTGAGACTGTCACTCATTAATTCCCTATATTAATTCCTGGCCATTGGTGCTATTTTAGTGCCATTAAGAAAACTGTTCTCAGTAGCTGGGGATCTCCTGGCCAAGCTCCTGCGGTCATTAAAGCTCCTTCTCTGCTCCTTTTACTTTGCTATTTTGCAGCTACTTACTGTAAATAAACCATTACAAACAATTCTCCTTGTTTGTTCCACTTTAATGTCCCAGCTGCAGTTGCTGGGGGCAGCGTCATGGGATTTGCTTCCCAACTTGGTTGTGTCCCCGCAACCCCGACAGGGAATGTTGCACCTCCTGGAAGAGAGTTCGGATTTTACTGTGTGATGTGTCACTCTCCAGCCTGTGCTGGGTTTCTGTCCTGTGCATACCCGTGTCAATCAGGAATTGCTCAGCTGTGCTCTGCGGAGAGGTGACTGGTTGCACAGAGGGCAATCCATGAAGGGACTCGAGTGTTGCAATGCTGAGCATCACAGTGAGTAATTTTATGCAGTGAGACAATCACAGGAACAGCAGCACTGTGACCCTCAGAGCTGAGTCAGGGGCCTGAACTCCCGAGACAATGCATGGGCAACACAGGCACCTTACAGTGGGATTCACAAAAGCCAGCTCAGTAGGCGGGGAGCCATGTAAGGTAACCAATGGGAGATGCCGACGAGGGGGGAAGGGGTGTCCTGAGCCACACCCCTCTCATGAATAGGTGCCTAAATCTGGGGTGCAGAGGGGTGTCTGTCTCTGCTTAGCAACCCACAAACAGGAACCCACCCCCTGACATCCAGGGCCTCCAGTCGCGGCTGCTGCCAGTGCCTGGTAGTGCTGGTGGCAGCTGGCTGCCCCGGGCCCTTTGAAATCGCCCCAGCAGGCTGCAGGGCTCCTCAGCGCACGCGCTGGAAGGGTGCAGTGGCACATTAGGGGAAGGAAACGCCCCGCGTCAGGAGCCACGCTGGGCGGGGTGGGGGGAAAGAAGAAGCCCATGACCGCAGAAGAAGGTGCAGGGCTGAAGCCCTGACCCCCCTGTATGCGGAGCTGGCCTGAGCCCCTCCCTCTCCCGTGCCCCCTGCATGGAGCTGGCTCTCACTCTCAGGCTGTGGAGAAATTCAGCCCAAATCTACTCACCTTGGTATCTCCATTTCCCCCATCACCACACAGCCATGAAGGGATTCAGCCTAGGAGGCAGGGTCAGCAGTAGCATCATTTGGCAGGTGGGATCTAGGGCACCCAGAGGTGAAGTGACTTTCCCAAGACTAAGCAGGGAGTCAGTGGCAGAGCAGAGAACCAAACCCAGGACACCTG
Source organism: Lepidochelys kempii (assembly GCF_965140285.1). NCBI lineage: Eukaryota > Metazoa > Chordata > Testudines > Cheloniidae > Lepidochelys > Lepidochelys kempii. Next base: position 44,416,193 of record NC_136393.1, on the reverse strand, counting down.
AGCCCCAAGCCTGTGTCTTAACCACTAGGCCACCCTTCCTACCCGAGGAGGGGGAACCTCCTCTGCGGGCACTAGACAGAGCCACCAGGAGGTGGGGAGCAGAGAGAGATGGATAAAAGGACATGGGTGGGAAGAAAGCAGTGGGAAACATCAGGAAGGGGAGGGAGCAAGGACTTAGAGAAGAAATAAGAGGGAGGGAAAGGGGCAGGGAGACCGATAGGAAGGGAGAGGAGAAAAGAAGAAGGGAGAGGGGAAAGGCTCCCCACTGCTTGTGCCTCCCATCCACCTTCTTCCCACAGCCAACAGTGGTATTACTGAAGACAGCTTGTAGCTGAGTGTAATGATTTTAATACGCTGTAATTCATGATAACGTAATGATGTCATTCATTACTATTTTAATAATGATGACATTGTTAGGATACCAATGATAGAAACACATTCAATAACTAGAATATGAAGGAAGTTTGTGTATAAATATGCTGAAAATTGTCAGTTTTGCGGGGAGGCTGAGCCAAACACACACACTTCTCACGCTTAAGGCAAGAGAGGGCAGAAAGGAGTGAGCAGTGTGCAGGAGTCACTCGGGGAAGGGGATCTAGGGGGAGGGGGCAGAGCGGGGGCAGGAAGAGGTGGAGTGGGGCAAAGTGGGGGCTTGGCCTTGGGGAAGGGAGTGGAGCCGGGATGCGGCACTCACCAGCACAACCAAAAGCCAGCACCTATGGTGTGTGGGGTGGTATCGATGGTGGCGAAGGCAGCCAGGTGGGCATGTGGAATCCCTGGCCATGCCGGAAGAGCGCCCCCCGCAGGGCAGCCGGCATCTCGCTGGGCACCAGCCAGCAAAGGTGCAGCACCACCCAAATATCCAGCAGACAGAGTCCATGTGGGTGCAGCTTGTGCATGTGGGTACCAGCACGGGCCCATTGACTGTTCTGCCCTGGGGCCCGGAATTGCCTGGGGGGACTGCGCTCATGTCCTGCTTGGGGCCTACAGCCCGGCTCCATGTGCATTCCCATAGCTTGTCCTCTCTGTCCATTTCCCTGTCAGCTCACTGTGCTGTTTTAGATAAATGATGGCACTCATTTAGGGTGCTTCCCTTGGGTAACTGATAGAGATTTATGGTGTGAATTCTCACTGGCACAGTACTTTAAAAATCTTAAGCAGCCCAGCCCCCCCCCAAATTATGAGATTTAATAATAATAATAATAAATAGTAAATATTTGTATTATTTTATTTGCCTTTTGGTGTCTCAGAGGTTTATACTGCACTGGGGTGAAATTTTTAAGTGTTTCTCTGCAACAAAGAAAGCTAGATGCTTCCTTTGTTTAGAAAACAAAAGCCGAGAGTCTCACCTCCTCACACGCTTCCAGGAGCTGGGGCTTCATCAGACACACGAAATATTGCAAGACTCGTGATAAAATCATGAAAGTTGGTGATGCTTTAGCCCCTTTCCACTGAGCCAAAGCAGCATTAGTGTAAATGAGAATTGGGTCTTGAAAACACTGATTGCAGCTTAACCAAGCTTTTAGCCTCTGAGTTTATTATCACAAGGCTTGGAAGGATGAGCTTTTATTCATAAATGTTGGCAAACCTTGCTTTTGCTGTCTACACACAGACCAATGAAAAAATATTTCAATTGATAATAAATGATAATTACAGATATGCAAAGTAAGAACAAGGCTGCTTGAGAACTTATTCGAGTTTGATTGAAGGCGAGTGACTCTGCAAAGATGTGACCATCTGTGTTTTCATGGTTGTAAAGCTTCAACTTTTTGAATCTCGGTGTCTAGGGGCATTAGATCACTGTGCTCTGACTCGCTATTGACGTATCCCCCCATAATTTCCCGCAACTGTGAAAACTGAAATGGAGAACAATTGGAAAGAAACGCTAAAACCGAAATTTTTGTGCAATTGTCAAAATTTAACTCAATAAATAAGGAAAAAAATGCTTAAAACTAGCTGTAATGCTATCCATTAATATTCTATACATATATCTCAGTGATTTCTGCCAAGCCTGACTATCCCTCCTTAGACACACAGACTCTGGTCCTTCAAGGGCATCGCCCTCGGGGGACGCCCACCCGCCACAGGGCCCGAGGGGCCCATGTCACAGCGACGCCTGCAGGCTGGAATGTTCCCCGTGGGCTCCTCCCTGCCCAGCAGCAACCGAGTCAGTCCCAGGAAAGGAAACCCCTGGTTCCGGCTGCAGGAGCGGCCCAGGCAGAGCCGGGCCGGCCTCACTCGGCTCCTCTCCTGCAATTCATGTGGCCGGTTCCATCCTTGGAGGAGCCTGGTGCGTGACCTGGGGCGGGCCCCTGGGGGCGGGGCTTCTGCCTTGTTTGGTGGGTTGGGTTTTAATTTCCCTCCCGAGAGCGCGATTGGCTCCCGGTTCCCCAATCGGCTTTAAAAAAAGCTGTAAAGGCTCGTTACTGCACCTGCGCAATGTTTGGTTTCGCTTTCGGGATCCCCTGGGTGCTGCTGGCCCCGCCCCTCGCTCCTCCTGCAGCGCCGTGTGGCTGCGGGCGCCGGGCTCCGGTGCAGGGGCCTTGACTTGTTCGTATGGGGGTGGGGGGTACTGGCTGCCTCAATCCTGCACTCCCCACCCCCACGTGGCTGCATCTGGGTCACTGCAGGGGGGTTCTTGGTTTGAGGGAGGGGGAACAGCAGTAGCTGCAGTGGGGCAGTATCGATTTACCTGCCTTTGCCCTGCTCCCCTGGCAGTTGCAGTGCACCTGGGGGGGACACACAGGCTTTGTGGGGGTGGGAGGACACACAGGCTTTGTAGCAGGGTTCGGGGGAGTTGGAGGGACTGGCCCAGCTGGGCTGGGGACAGAGGGGGTGGCCACACTGGGCTGGGGAGGGGAGTGGCACCCAGTCTCCTCTGCTAATTGTTGGTCAGTGTTAGGGCGTCTGAGGTGCCCCAGCTGGGGGTGGGGTCTAGTGGGGGTCTGCTCCAGTTGTGAAATGGCTCTCTGTGTGCTAGGTCAGTTCAGAGTGGGGATGCTTTATAAATATGGAAGCAGGAAATTTGTCCTCATAGAGAATATCCTGCCCTAGGAGGAGAGTTTGGGGTTTACTGGGATGTGTCACTCCCCAGCCTGTGCAGCTCCTGGCCACAGGTATCTGGTTAAAGCAACCAGCTGCTCCATCCTGCCCACAGAGAAGGGTGGAAGATGTGGAACAGGAGACAACCTCTCCCCTGCCCAGGAAGAACCATTAATAGAAACCTTCCCACCCCAAGGCAAAGGAAGGAGGAGGTGGCAGCCTTGGAGGTAGAGCCTCTCCCTAAATACAGAAACAGGGAGAAGCATCCAGGAAAGAGCCCCCCTCAGCCCAAGGCAAAGGGATGTGACAGCCCTGAGGGGGAGATCTCTCCATTCATATCTTTGAATTTAATATTTCAGACATGTAGAAATATTCACCAGAACCCACATGGTCAGAGTTAAGGATGTTTGGATGCTGGGCCAGGAGAAGGTTTCTGTTTACTGGTGTGTGTGTGTGTGTGTGTATCCCAGACCTGGTTAGGTGCCAGTGGACTGTTGTAAGGGGAATGCAAGCATCTGAGCCCTAGGATCTGCAGAGAAGTCAAGCCTCTGGGACCGGAACAGAGCCCATCCACTGCCCCAATCTTGGGGTCCCTGGGCACATTCTTTAGGGACTCTACCCCTATCTCAGCTGTGAAACCCACTGCCTAATCCCCTGGTGTAGAGCTGACCCTCCAGACTGTCGCGTGCTTAAACTCGCATCTCCCAAACTCCACGCCAAGGGGAGAGCATGCTGGTTTCAGCTGAACTCTCTCTGGAGGCACGCAATAGTTGTGAAGCATTTCACACACAGAGACAGACTCTTTGCACAATCTAACACACTATTGCTCTTTCACTTAACCAGATAAAGCCCAAGAGAGTTCAGATCACATAGCACAAAATGACCAACCTAACTGCAGTGTCCCTCACTAGCTCATCCTTCCCTTAGGAGTCCTGGGGGCCATCTGGGACCAGGAAAGCAGGCAGGGCCCCCAGCCTCATGAGGCTGCTGCATGCTGGAGGACTTTGCTCTCTCCTTCTTATTTGGAGACAAAGAGTGAGATATGTGAAGGGACTCAGGTATTACAATGCTGAATGTCACTGCATCTAAACTAGCTGCCTAGAAAATCACTGGAATGACACTGTGAGCCAGAAAGCCTGAGTTATGGGGCGATGTAAGTGTCTTAGAATAGGTTACACAAAAGCCAGCATATTAGGCAGGGAGCTGCCTAAGGTAGCCATTTGGAGATGCTGAGCATAGGGGAATTGCATGGGGAATCTAGGCCCCTCACTCAGCTTTGTGGATTGCAGGGCTGTTCCTGTGACTCTCTGGAGCCCGCTGTCTCTTGATAAATTTTGTTTGTGAGATAAATTCCCCAAAATACAGAAAATTCAGAAGCCATTTTTCTCTTCTAAGCCCTGGTCTACACTAGGACTTTAGGTCGAATTTAGCAGCGTTAAATCGATGTAAACCTGCACCCGTCCACACGATGAAGCCCTTTTTTTCGACTTAAAGGGCTCTTAAAATCGATTACCTTACTCCACCCCTGACAAGTGGATTAGCGCTTAAATCGGCCTTGCCGGCTTGAATTTGGGGTACTGTGGACACAATTAGATGGTATTGGCCTCCGGGAGCTATCCCAGAGTGCTCCATTGTGACCGCTCTGGACAGCACTCTCAACGCAGATGCACTGGCCAGGTAGACAGGAAAAGGCCCGCGAACTTTTGAATCTCATTTATTGTTTGGCCAGCGTGGCAAGCTGCAGATGACCATGCAGAGCTCATCAGCACAGGTGACCATGATGGAGTCCCAGAATCGCAAAAGAGCTCCAGCCTGGACCTAACGGGAGGTACGGGATCTGATCACTGTATGGGGAGAGGAATCCGTGCTATCAGAACTCTGTTCCAGTTTTCGAAATTCCAAAACCTTTGTCAAAATCTCCCAGGGCATGAAGGACAGAGGCCATAACAGGGAACCGAAGCAGTGCCGCGTGAAACTTAAGGAGCTGAGGCAAGCCTACCAGAAAACCAGAGAGGCGAATGGCCACTTCAGGTCAGAGCCCCAAACATGCCGCTTCTATGATGAGCTGCATGCCATTTTAGGGGGTTCAGCCACCACTACCCCAGCCGTGTTGTTTGACTCCTTCAATGGAGATAGAGGCAACACGGAAGCAGGTTTTGGGGACGAAGAAGATGATGATGAGGAGGAGGTTGTAGATAGCTCACAGCAAGCAAGCGGAGAAACCGGTTTTCCCGACAGCCAGGAACTGTTTCTCATCCTGGACCTGGAGCCAGTACCCCCCGAACCCACCCAAGGCTGCCTCCTGGACCCAGCAGGCGGAGAAGGGACCTCTGGTGAGTGTACCTTTTAAAATACTATACATGGTTTAAAAGCAAGCATGTGTAATGATTAATTTGCCCTGGCATTCGCGGCTCTCCTGGATGTACTCCCAAAGCCTTTGCAAAAGGTTTCTGGGGAGGGCAGCCTTATTGCGTCCTTCATGGTAGGACACTTTACCACTCCAGGCCAGTAACACGTACTCGGGAATCATTGTAGAACAAAGCATTGCAGTGTATGTTTGCTGGCGTTCAAACAACATCCGTTCTTTATCTCTCTGTGTTATCCTCAGGAGAGTGAGATCATTTATGGTCACCTGGTTGAAATAGGGTGCTTTTCTTCAGGGGACACTCAGAGGTGCCCGTTCCTGCTGGGCTGTTTGCCTGTGGCTGAACAGAAATGTTCCCCGCTGTTAGCCAGGGGGAGGGGGGAAGGGGGGGAGGGATTAGCCACGTGGTGGGGGGAGGCAAAATGCGACCTTGTAATGAAAGCACATGTGCTATGTATGTAATGTTAACAGCAAGGTTTACCCTGAAAGAGTGTAGCCATTGTTCTATAAAATGTGTCTTTTTAAATACCACTGTCCCTTTTTTTTCTCCACCAGCTGCATGTGTTTCAATGATCACAGGATCTTCCCCTTCCCAGAGGCTAGCGAAGATTAGAAGGCGAAAAAAACTCACTCGCGATGAAATGTTCTCTGAGCTCAGGCTGTCCGCCCACACTGACAGAGCACAGACGAATGCGTGGAGGCAAATCATGTCAGAGTGCAGGAAAGCACAAAATGACTGGGAGGAGAGGTGGCGGGCTGAAGAGAGTAAGTGGTGGGCTGAAGAGAGAGCTGAAGCTGAAAGGTGGTGGCAGCATGATGAGAGGAGGCAGGATTCAATGCTGAGGCTGCTGGAGTATCAAAGTAATATGCTCCAGTGTATGGTTGAGCTGCAGCAAAGGCAGCTGGAGCACAGACGGCCGCTACAGCCCCTGTGTAACCAACCACCCTCCTCCCCAAGTTCCATAGCCTCCACACCCAGACACCCAAGAACGCGGTGTGACAAATGAATAAAGAATGCATGAATGTGAAGCAACAATGACTTTATTGCCTCTGCAAGCGGTGATCGAAGGGAGGAAGGGAGGGTGGTTAGCTTACAGGGAAGTAGAGTGAACCAAGGGGCGGGGGGTTTCATCAAGGAGAAACAAACAGAACTTTCACAACGTAGCCTGTCCAGTCATGAAACTGGTTTTCAAAGCTTCTCTGATGCGTACCGCGCCCTCCTGTGCTCTTCTAACCGCCCTGGTGTCTGGCTGCGCGTAACCAGCAGCCAGGTGATTTGCCTCAACCTCCCACCCCGCCATAAACGTCTCCCCCTTACTCTCACAGATATTGTGGAGCGCACAGCAAGCAGTAATAACAGTGGGAATATTGGTTTCGCTGAGGTCTAAGCGAGTCAGTAAACTGCGCCAGCGCGCCTTTAAACGTCCAAATGCACATTCTACCACCATTCTGCACTTGCTCAGCCTGTAGTTGAACAGCTCCTGACTATTGTCCAGGCTGCCTGTGTACGGCTTCATGAGCCATGGCATTAAGGGGTAGGCTGGGTCCCCAAGGATAACTATAGGCATTTCAACATCCCCAACGGTTATTTTCTGGTCTGGGAATAAAGTCCCTTCCTGCAGCTTTTGAAACAGACCAGAGTTCCTGAAGATGCGAGCGTCATGTACCTTTCCCAGCCATCCCACGTTGATGTTGGTGAAACGTCCCTTGTGATCCACCAGAGCTTGCAGCACTATTGAAAAGTACCCCTTGCAGTTTATGTACTCACCGGCTTGGTGCTCCGGTGCCAAGATAGGGATATGGGTTCCCTCTATGGCCCCACCACAGTTAGGGAATCCCATTGCAGCAAAGCCATCCACTATGACCTGCACATTTCCCAGGGTCACTACCCTTGATATCAGCAGATCTTTGATTGCGTGGGCTACTTGCATCACAGCAGCCCCCACAGTAGATTTGCCCACTCCAAATTGATTCCCGACTGACAGGTAGCTGTCTGGTGTTGCAAGCTTCCACAGGGCTATCGCCACTCGCTTCTCAACTGTGAGGGCTGCTCTCATCTTGGTATTCATGTGCTTCAGGGCAGGGGAAAGCAAGTCACAAAGTTCCATGAAAGTGCCCTTACGCATGCGAAAGTTTCACAGCCACTGGGAATTGTCCCAGACCTGCAACACTATGCGGTCCCACCAGTCTGTGCTTGTTTCCCGAGCCCAGAATCGGCGTTCCACCGCATGAACCTGCCCCATTAGCACCATGATGCATGCATTGGCAGGGCCCATGCTTTCAGAGAAGACTGTGTCCATGTCCTCATCACTCACGTCACCGTGCTGACGTCGCCTCCTCGCCCGATATCGCTCTGCCAGGTTCTGGTGCTGCATATACTGCTGGATAATGCGTGTGGTGTTTAATGTGCTCTAATTGCCAATGTGATCTGAGCGGCCTCCATGCTTGCCTTGGTATGGGGTCTGCACAGAAAAAAGGCACGGAACGATTGTCTGCCATTGCTTTAATGGAGGGAGGGGCGACTGATGACATGTCTTACAGGGTTGGCTTACAGGGAATTAAAATCAACAAAGGGGGTGGGTTTGCGAGAAACAGAATGGCCCCCTCAAGGATAGAACTCAAAACCTCAAGGATAGAACTCAAAATTGGGTTTAGCAGGCCGTTGATTTCACAGAGGAAGGGAGGGAGGAGAAAATGAATACAAAAAAAATCTCGTCTATTTCTTGTTTTGAGCCACTTCATCTATCTTTATACACCTTGCTGGCAGCAGACTGTGCAGTACGACCACTAGCCATCGTCATCTCCTGGGTGCTCGGCAGAAAATGGTGCAGTATGATGACTAGCCATCATCTTCTGCTGGCTGGAGGTTAAAAGACAGTGCGCTGCCGGTAGGCCTGAATCGCCACGAGACGAAACAAGGGAAATGACCTGGCTGAGTCACTCCCATGTTTGCCCAGGCGCCCGGTTAAAAGAGCACCCAGGACTACGTCGATGACGGCTACCAGTCATACTGCACTGTCTGCTGCCAAAAGGCAATAAACTGCTGCTGTGTAGCAATGCAGTACCACGTCTGCCAGCATCCAGGAGACATACGGTGACGGTTACCTGAGCGGGCTCCATGCTTGCCGTGGTATGGCGTCTGCACAGGTAACTCAAGAAAAAAGGCGCGAAACGATTGCTGCTGCTGCTTTCACGGAGGGAGGGAGGGAACGGGGGCCTGACGATATGTACCCAGAACCACCTGCGACAATGTTTTAGCCCCATCAGGCATTGGGATCTCAACCCAGAATTCCAATGGGCAGCGGAGACTGCAGGAACTGTGGGATAGCTACCCACAGTGCAACACTCCGGAAGTCGACTCTAGCCTCGGTATTTTGGAAGCACTCTGCCGAGTTAATGCACTTAATGCACTTAGAGCATTTTCTGTGGGGACACACACACTCGAATATATAAAACCGATTTCTAAAAAAACGACTTCTATAAATTCGACCTAATTTCGTAGTGTAGACATACCCTATGAGTCATTTCTTACTTTCTAACTGTAATTGAAAAGCGTGTTTCTGGTGCAAACAAAGGTTTGAATTAATCAACCTGAGTGTCTTGGACCCAAATGTCTGGCCTTCTCACCCAGCAATTAAATAGAAGCATCATCTAAGTGTGAACCAATTGACCAGCACCATTCTCTTCCCACAGTCTCAGAGGCTCTTCCCAATTTCCATTCCTAGATCCCTTCTGGGTACCTTTGAACTTCCTCAGAGTCTCCATTAGCACAATAGTTTTCTGGGAGAAATCGCTGACTCGCTCTTCCTGTTCTGGAGAAATCTCCTCTGGCTGCTGGAACTTCCCCTTCTCACACCTGGAGAGAAACAATTTCCCGTGATTATATTTCACTGTGTGACTCATGATAAGTTCTGGCGAGCGAGTCGCTGCTCTAAGGGGCCTGGAGTTCGAATTCCTCGACTTCTCCCGGCCTCAGAGCAGGTGCAGCACAGCCCATGGCCGTACAACCTTCCCTTCTCAGGACTCCTTAATATTCTTCAGCTCTGGTCTGGTGAGATCAGCTCTGGGGACAAAAGGGGAATTGAGTCTCCATGGCCAATTCACTCCTTGGCCTCCACGCTCTGAGGGACAGGAGGTTCCGATGTAAAGTGCTGTAGAAATCTGTCCACTAGGAACTAAACTGAGACACCAACTCCCCCCTCCCCAGCTCACTCCACACAGGTCTCCAAACAGTCCTCAGGCTGGGAAAGACTCAGGTGGGAAAGACTCTTGACCACTGCTGCCTTGGGCTGAATAGTAACCAGGGCCCCAGCAGTGACAGGCCCATATTCCATCCCCACAATCCTGAGGCAGCCACTACCCCAGGGATGTGACATCTCGAGGAAACACATGAGGTCAGTCTTTCCCACTGAATGGACAGTTCCAGAGTCTTCTGTATCAGGGTGAGAACCTCAGCATTAAGTTTATCTGAGAGATTTGTATCCAAAATCCCCCACATGTTGCTGTGGAGATGCGTTAAAAACATCATCTCCATGCTCTTTCCCAGCATTGCCAGTCATACTGCAAGTATGTGTGGGAGTGAGAGAGAGCCACGTACGTACTCAAGGTGCTTCTAACATCCTAGAGGGGAGAGAGAGATTTAAAAAAATCTCAGTACCACCTGACAGACACTTGGGATTCCAGGAAAGGGATTTTGCAAATACAGGGAAAATCAGCCCTGCCCTGGCCCCGGGGCCATGGTTTCACTGAGCTAATGGGGCTTTTCCTTCTCTAATATCAATGTGTCTGTGAGTCTGCAAAGAACAATAGTCATTCACATTTCAGCAATGCACACATTGAGTTACACTGAGATCTCTGACTGCTGGACCCTGGTGCCCGTACTTCAGGAGCTGTCCTGTCCCTGTGTTGGGATTTGGGATGTTTCTAGCTCAGTCTCACTTGCAGGAATTCACTTGCTGGCTTCTGACACTTCCCCCCCATCTCACTGATCAGCTCACTGAGATGGGAAATCCCCTCTGAGAGTTTGGTGATATTTTCATTCTGTATCTTCACAATCTCCTTGTCCAGCTTTTCCAGCTGGGCCAGCAGGAGTCGCTCTTGTTCCTCCAGGAGCTGCCGCAGTTGCTGAAATGCAGACACAATCTTCTGCCTCTCAGTTTCTGTCTGTTTCTAGAAGAAATAAGGAAAGGGCTGGTCAGGAACATGGATGGAGCGTGAAGACCTTTCATACAGTCTTACAAGAGAGAATTTCTTTACAATCTCTAACACATCTGTGTAGAGACCAGGCGCTCAGAGCTGCAGTCAGAAGTCAGGAACTACAGCCGAAGTCAGAGCTGGAGTCAAAGTCAGGATCTCACCAAGGGTTGGGGCTACAGTCGAGCTCAGAAGTCATGCCAAAGGCTGAGCCAGAATCAGTGACTGGAGTCACACGGGGGATCAGGACTGGAGTCGGAGTCAGGCAGCCACGTGAAGGGTCAAGCCAAAGTCAGACAGCAGTACTGCAGGTCAAACCTGAGTCAGGAACAACACCGGGCCAAGCCAGCGTCAGGGTCCAGTCCAGCAGCAGATCGGGAGTTCACTCAGTTGTTTGGACAACTTCCCGTGACTCCTGCTGGCGTAATTCATGCAGCCGAACGTCTGCTCCAATCAGGAGCTTCGTAGGCAGATCCGCTGGTGGGCCAGAGTTCCACTAGCCCCTCCCCCCCGGCTCTGGAGAGCGGTCGGGTTGTAATGAGAGTCTCTGTGGGCTGAGGTTCCAAACCCACCATTCTTCACATCCTGACACTTGACTCTACACTGTGATCACAAAGGAGAGGATTTTCTTACCGCTTTCCATCTGGGCCCAATCTCTCTGCAAGGGCTGTCTCCGTGTCTACCGGGATATAGTCAGTGTGGTTTGGGAGAAATTTTGTGAAAGCCACAAGGGGTAGTAATTAACTCATTAACGAAAATGCATCTTAGATCCTGCAGAAGATGCTGTTGTCCTTCTCTAGGGAGAGAACACTTGTGATATGAACATCTGCAGACACACACGGAGTATCCCATGATCATGGAGAAACACACACAAGGCCACAGAGAAATCTACCAATAAACATCCCTCCCAGCTCCATGTCCCAGCAGGCGAAGAACAACAGGCACCGACCAGATACTCCCGGCTTCTCTCCTCTCCAGGCTTCTCTCTTTCAATACCAGCAGCTTTTCTCTCTCTTCCCTCAGAGTCTTCAAATGGGCTTGTATTTTTTCCTGACAGACAGAAATGATTTGGTGGGTTTATTTTCAGGGTTGTAGGGGGTGGATGAGGTGTTTTTCCACCCAAAATTCTACACAACAGTCAGTCTTCCTAGATTGACTAGGTGGGTAAGGCAATACCTTCTGCTGGCCCAGCTCCTGTTGGTAAAAGAGTTACACACAACTCAGCTCTGGGGAACACACTCTTTCCCAGGCCTGAAGAAGGGCTCTGTGTAAGCCTGAAAGCTTCTCGTTCACCACAGAAGCTGCCCTTGAGCAGATATTACTTCACCTACCTTGTCTTTCTAATAGCCCGGGACCAATACAGTTACAACAATATTGTGTACAACAGTGGGTCTTTCTCGAGGTAGGACATCCGAGACACCAAGGAAATGAAACCTTATTTATGGAAATTGGCCGTGTTTTGTATTCAGATTGTTTGAAGTTATTCCATCCACTTTCTCCATTGAGTCGAACCAGTGGAAAACTGGTGTCCCATGATGGTGAATCTATAAAGCTGTTTTTGAGAAGATTTAACAAACAGTGATACCAATCCCAGAAGCCACCGGGGGCAGCCATGTCGGCTGGGATGCTCAAAGGAGTCCAACTCCATTGACTTTCAGCCCTGTACACTGGGGGATGGGACGGGATGGTCAGCACTGATCTAAGGACTAGGGCAAACCCCATTAGATGTGTTGATTTGTGTTAGGAACAGCTGGGGTTTGCCCTCGTGCTGTCCTAGCCCCTTTCCCTGCAATGGCCTCTGGGTAGCTACCCCAAAGTCCCTAGCAAAGATCCCAGAAGCGGTGGATTCTGGCAGATTTCAAAGGGCTGCCTGGTGGGACGAACGGACCCATGTTGGCTGGTCCTTGCCCATGAACACATGAGAAGAGATCAGAGTGGCACTGGTCCGCACTGCCAAGGGGTTAGTTTTGCTGAAGATAAGTCTGATCCCAGTGGCATGTGGCATGGACCTGCGCTGACTGGAGCCCTTGTGGGTGTGGACTGAAGGCGCTCGGGGTCCCACACCATGTTCAGCCCAGGGATCTCCTCTAGTGCAGGCCGGGAGCATCTGAGTTTAACCCCTCATGGAGCAGGACAGGAGTTCAGAATCACAGTGGGACACCTCCTCTCCCTGCCAGGCCTAGGAACTGTATCAAGGAGTCTTTTCCTCCTACTGTCTGTACTTCATCACTGCTCAGTGCTGCTGAAAGGGGCAGAGTAGCTAGTGGTTAGAGCACTGAAGTGGGCCTTGGAAAAGCAGATTTTTAAATCCAGCTCTGCCACTGATCTGCTGAGTCACCTTGGACAAGTCACTTCCTCTCACTTTGCCTCAGTTTCCCCTCCCTCCCTTTGTCTGTCTTGTCCAGTTAGACTGTAAATGACTCGGGGCAGGGATTGGCCCTCACTGGGTTTTGTGCAAGGCCCCCACAATCGAGGTCAGATCTCATCTGGGGTCTCCAGGGGATGCAAATAACAATAAACACTGTGATACAACCAGTAATACCAGCCACAGCTTGTAACTCCCCCCATCAGCTTTCATGAAGTGAAGGCTACACACAGCTGAATGACAGGGTCACACCATTAACCTGTAATTAACATCCCAAGTTATTACCCATTAGACTGGGCAGCAACTCCCTACCTTGTACTCCTGGGCAGCTTCCTGTATGGGAACCACCGTGTGAGCACGGTGAGCCCGGGATCTGTCGCACACCACACAGATGGGGGTTTGATCCTCTTCACAGAACAGTTTCAGAGCCTCCTGGTGTTCCCCACATACCTCGCCCCCTCCTGCTCCCTTCACTGCCTGGAAACTCAGCCGCTTGGCGATTTCTAGGACATTTGCCAGCTGCCTGTTGGGCCTGAGGTTTCTCTGTTGCACAGTTTCTCTGCACTGAGGGCAGGAGGCGGCTGTGTCGGGTCCCTCCCAGCACTGGGCGATGCAGGCTCAGCAGAGATTGTGCCCACACTCCAGAGTGACAGGGTCTGTGAAATACTCCAGACAGATGGGACATGTCGCTTCCTCCTGGAGACTTTCCACGGGGCTCGCTGCAGCCATGGCTCCCTCCGGGCAGTGGGACAGACTTTGGTTCCATTTCCTGAGTTCACACTATGCCCCGCCTGCAGCAGCTGGCGGGGGTGGGGGGAGGTTTCCTTGCCTGAAAGTGACTCATGCTGTTTGCTGGGCACGAAGAACCCGACCAATTTCACCCCGGGAGGCTTTTGTGAAAAAATGAACAGTCATACCCCTGACAGGTAACTTTCAGTGAAATTAGCCTGTAATTAAAACCCCAAAGGGCTCCCGGCCTCCAATCAGCCCCTGTGCTGGTGGGGAGGGTCACTGAGGCATCCCCCTGTGAGGATGAACCTGGAGGAGCAGCAGCTGTGTGTCTAAGGCGTGATAGTCAGGCTTGGCAGACATTTTTTATAATATAGAATTGTGACAGATAATGTTTATTTTAAGCAATTTTTATATTTATTGATTTAAACTTTCACCGTTGCACAACAATCTGGGGTTTAAGCATTTCATTCCAATTTAAATTTTCACAGTTGTGGGAAATTCTGGGGGGATCAGACAATATTTTGGTCAGGCCAGAACTAATTAATGACACTTGACACCGAGATTCAAAAAGTTGAAGCTTTAGAACTGTTAAAATTGTCTGTGAGGAGCTAAATCTCCTCCCTCCCCCAGCAGCTCCCCCAGGGCAATGACCCAGAGCCTCCCCCACCACCACAGGGACCGAGGCTGAGAGTCCATCTGCTGGCGGCTCAGGGGCCTGTGGAATGTGCTGGGATCTCAGCCTGGGCCCTAGGGGGGCAGGTGACCCTGTAACACAACCAGACCCAGCAAGGCCTGCTCCCATTTTCTCCCAGTTTGTCAGTCCCAGCAGAGAGACCAGGGACTGCAGGGAGACCAAGCTCCTGTCCCCCACGTGAGGGCTGGGGCCCAATGGCCGAGGGCAGCCGGTGTGAGGGGAGCTCGCACTAGGGGCCTGCAGGGTACGTGGTGTGGGATAAACACAGACCTCTCAGGCCACTTGCCATTGTGGCTGCAGGAGGGGATGTGGGGACAGACTGAGTAGGCCTGGGGCAGTCCGGGAAGCCGCCATCGGGGACACGGAGAGGGAATTCAGCTGTGGCGGGGAAGCCGTGCTGCGCAGAGATGTTGCTGCGGATGCAGCTGGTTACCCGGGTCCAGCGTTGCAGCAGGTTAACAACATGGTTACTAGACGTTGCAGCTCAGCGGAGTGAAGTGCTGACCTTTTGCTGGTCTCCGTGTGGCTTGAGATTTGCAGGCATCCCTCAAACACCTTTCCCCTGCTGCTGTCTCAGGTACCCGGGTCTTCACTCAGCATTGCAGATCAGAGCAGATTCAGTGCTTTGGTACAGGGTTACGGAAAGGAAAGAGACTGGCATGGTACATATAGTACCTGTAATTTCTCTCCCCTGGCTGTCAGATGCACCGTGTGCAGCTGGTTACTTAGAGACATTCAGTCAGACAGCTGGGGTGGCCTTTTTCTGCTCTGCCCCTTTCGCGGTAAATGGTGGCTGTAACTTTCCCCACTCCGGTTCCTTTGGCATCACTGGGACGCTGAGACCTTTCAGGATCAGGACACTGAATTGTAAGCTTTCCGGGTCTATTTGCTCAGCGTCTGCTCAGAGCTCAGCACCCTGGGGCCCTCGTCCTCCGCAGACTGTAATGCGAAGAGACACACAGGCATTGTATAGATGGGGAAACTGAGGCAGGGAGAGGGCTGGTTCAATGGGCCCCCTATTCAGTGGCTACAAGGGCCAATGCAGACCTTAGCCAATGAGAAATAATTTCCTGCCTCTAAGCTTCTGTCTTTCCCTGTGGTGGCAGGTCATGGACATGTGGAGACTCATTGGCAATTTCATCACCCTCGTGCTCCCCTAGCCCGTACATAGCACTTCTCATCTGTAGAGCTCAATCACTTTACAGTGAAGGTCAGTGACGTTCTCCCCATTTCACAGATGGGAAACTGAGGCACAGCTCGGTGAAGACCCAGATCCCCAGTGGGACTTAGGTGGCTAAAGCCCAGGTTTCAACCCCTGACTCCCAGAATTAGGTGCCACTGAAATCCAGAAAACCTCTGCCTGGCTGCTCCTAACTCTGCAGGGGCCTCAACTCACTCAGCACCAACATTTCGATGGGAAAATTTCCCAAGGTTCCTGAATTTCTGCTTCTGGGCCTGGGCCCTGCTGCCTCCTTCTCAGCGTCCAGACACCTGCCTCATGTCTAAACCCCAGAAGGATACTCCAAGCAGAAGGCCGGCAGTGGATAGCCTCTCTTGCCTGTGGGGCCCAATCCTGTAGCAGTGCGCTGAGCACCCCTTTTGGATCAGGGCTCAGACAAAACCAGAGGAGGTGCTGGCAGAGGCTCCTTTATAACATAGAGCCCACTGGTTAGGACACTCGCCTGGCATCTGGGAGATACAGGTTCTACTCCCTGCTCTGCCTGATGGGGAGGAAGGGTTTGAACAGAGCTTTGCCACATCTCAGGTAACTGCCCTAACCACAGGGGTCTGGGATATTCTGATGTGAGGATCCCCCTCAATCTTTTTTGATCAAGCTGCTCCACATTGGCTAAATAATTAAATAGCCCCTGGGTCAGAGCAAGAGGGTGACAATGAGTCTATAGCAGGGGTGGGCAAACTTTTTGGCCTGAGGGACACATCAGATACCAAAACTGTATGGAGGGACAGGCAGGGAAGGCTGGGGGAGGCTGTGCTTCCCCAGCCAGGCGTGACCCGGCCCCTGCCCCCTATCCAAGCCTGCCCCTCTCCCTGCCCCTTGATTGACCCCCAAATCTCCCACCTCCTATCCACTCCCCTTGCCCCCTGACTGCCCCCTGGGACCGCGACCCCCATCCAACCCCCCCCCCCCCGCTCCCTGACTGCCCCCCGGGACCCCCAACCCCATCTAACCCCCCCGCTCCCTGACCATGCCTGGGACCCCCACCCCCATCCAACTATCCAAATTTTGTTTCTGGTTTTCATGTTGCAATTTTAGTTTTTCCAATTCCTGTTCCAAATTTTCCTTTTCATACTCACAGGCATGGTGCTTTTCTGTGAACTTATTTACAGCCTGAGACATAGCACAGGTGACTCGTGCTGCTGTTTGGACTTTCTTGGGGGAATAGCCCTGTTGATTCCCCAACGAGAAGTTGTCCAGAACTTTCTTGTGCAGTATAGAGACTGCAGCAGTCACACATGGATCAGACCCCAAGCTTTTAAACACCTGTCTTAACAAGCACTCATCAACCATAGCTGGAGGCCTCAGGGTGTCCCCCTTCTTCTCAGGAGTAAACCCGCCTTGCTCGCACTTGCAGAACATCATAGACTTGAAGATAGCACGAATTCAACTCCACGTGCCTGTGTATTTCCCTCTCTCCCAATAATCTGTAACCAATCTGATCCCAATCTGATCCAATCCTCAGTTCCCCGGTCACTGAGTCTAATATCTTAAGACAAGATTTTAGCTTATCCAACCAGTTCAGAAACAGTTGACTTCGTCACTGGCACGGTCACCATCCTCTACTACCAAATGTTGAAATGGATCTTTAACTGCTCACAGCTGGGCAGAATGTTCCCGGTACCCGTCAACAAGTCAGAATCAGTAGACTCCATGCAAAACAGTTTATTTGAGAAAGAATCACAGACGCAGTATAAGGTTATCTAATGCACGTCTCCCTAGTGAGCCTCAATTCCCCAAGCACAAACCCTCAGTATTTATACTGGCCCCACACAGTATTCTGATTGGCTAGCAAAGCAGGTATAACTATCAATCTAGATGAGGATTTGTCTCTTTCATTGTCTTCTATTCTCAGTCACCTGATCTATCAAGGATTCCCCCGAGGCAGTGGTTTTCAAAGGAGTTACATGCCCTGTGGACATTTTATTACTAATTTTCTCCTAATTAATACTTTGGAAAGGACTGCAGAAGGGGTACCGACCAGACATAACCCCATGTTTGCGCTCTCATCAATCATTCACTCAAGCTGTCAGTGCAATGCCTTCCAAAGGGGTCATTTTGCCCCGGGTCAGCTCGTGCCAAGCTCACTGATCTTGTGTCTGTACGTTTTCTTTACCTAGTGAGCCGGCATATTGACTGATAAAGGTTGGTAACAGAACAGATACGCAGAATAGAGAATTTCCACTTTAACCGTTTGAAACTAAGGAGGCCCTGCTCCCAGAATCCTCTAGCAAATTCAAACATGTCAAGCCGTACCACATTCATGTTCACCACATTCATTAATAAGAAGCACAGTAATTCATAATAATTCAGCACCGTCCCAACACCCTGGACAGTGAATCTCCTTGTTTCCACCCCTGTCTCAGTGCGAGGGAGTCGTGCTTCTCCTTCAATGGGTGTCAGTTCCCTGTCACTCCCAGCCTTTTACCTCCCCACAAAAACTCATCAGGGCTCTGCCAGTCCTAACTTTGCCTTGCAGACTAACACTGGGCGCAACCTTGTCTCCAGCCCCTGTGATGTGTCCTTCTGTAGCGGCCAGCCCCCCTCCACTGGACACTCAGACATTCCCAGGTAGGCCATCGGGACAACACCAGCTTCTTTGATTCAACTGAGGGTCAGCGCCAACAGAACATCACAGCACTGAGATATATTTTTAGTGAAAACAAACAGGAGTTTATTAGCTAAGATTGAAGAGATAGTGAGCGAAGCAGTAAGACCAACAGGTTACACACCAAACGCCAGGTATAACAGGATTCAGATAGGCTGAGTTTAACTTTAACAGGTAAAATCCATGGCTAAAGCATTCTCCCAGGGCCACCAGCCACCACTGATGAAATCCCCCTTTTCATGAATGCAAAGCATGCTCTCCTTTTGGCTTCCTGATGGACTGCAGGGTGCTGTTCTTGTCCCCCAGTTATAGTCCAGTAAACCGCTGAAGTGGTCCCCCCACCATGATCTGTTCTCCAGTGTGCTCTTTCTGTTGGTCCTATATTCCAGTGGCTCTCAGCCTTTCCCCACCATGGTACCTCTTTCAGGAGTCTGATCTGTCTTGCCTCCTTGGCTCACTGAAAAATGACGTGCTTCCAAAATCCGACAGAAAAAGACAAAAGTGTCACAGCTACTATTAGTGAAAAATTACTTCCTTTCTCTTTATTATCATATCATTTTAACAAAGAAATCAATTGGAATCAGGGATTTCAAGTGATTAAAAAAATTAATCCTGATTAATCACATGATTATTTGAACTGTTAAACAATAATAGAATACCATTTCTCTAAATATTTTTGGATGTTGTCTCCATTTGCAAATATATTGATTTGAATTACAACACAGAATACAAAGTCTCCAGTGCTCACTTTATTTTTTATTACAAGTATTTGCCTGTAAACCCCCCCAAAAGAAATAGTATTTTTCAATTCACCCATTACAAGTAGTGTAGCTCAATTCCTTTATCATGAAAGTTGAACTTACAAATGTAGAATTATGTAAAAAATACCTGCATTCAAAAAATAAATAAATAAAATAAATAAAACAATGTACAATTTCAGAGCCTGTAAGTCCACTCAGTTCTACTTCTTGTTCAGCCAATCGCTTAGACGAACAAGTTTGTTTCCATTTGCAGGAGGTAATGCGGCAAGTGAGAAGAGGCAATCTGATAACACGGTTGCAGCCGGAGTCACAAGATATTTACATACCAGATGCGCTAAAGATTCCTCTGTCCCTTCATGCTTTAACCACCGTTGCTTAACGTCCCTTCCCCTGGCCTGTTATATCTGCTGGGGGAAGACATGGCCAATCATGTGAAGCGAGCTAAGAGGGTGGGAATGGTCACCCGCAGCCAGGCTAAACAAGCCGTCACACCTAACTCTGTTCCGGAAACTTCTACCAGGACCCGGTCAGAGGTGATGGACCCGGATCCCAGGCCAATGTCTGCAACAGCAGTTGTGGATCCAGTCCCAGAGACCCAAACAGAGCCAGTCCCAGAACCGGAACCGGCAGAACAACCAGCACCAGACCCATTGTCCTCACTGAATCCAGTACTTGCAACCCCAACACCAGAGGGCCCCACCGAACCTGAACCGGCAACAGCCGATAACCCTACACAAGAGGCTCAGCCAGAGCCTGAACCCCAACATGTCAATGGAAACAGCCCCATCCCCTACATCGCTTCCAGAGGGACCAAGCATAGGTCCACAATCCAATGAGGAACTGATGTCTCCAGCATCAAAGGAACAGTTCCAGACTGAACAGGAAGCAGATGAAAGCCTCCAGAGAGCTTGGACGGCGGCACAGAGCAACCCACCGCCTCTCAGCTCTTCTAATCGATCCAGGTGTGTTGTAGAAAGAGGACTTTTATACAAGGAAACTCTTTCTGGGGGACACCAGGAAGACTGGCATCCTCAGAGACAGTTGGTAGTTCCAACTAAATACCGGGCCAAGCTCTTGAGCTTAGCCCGTGATCATCCTAGTGGCCATGCTGGGGTGAACAGGAACAAAGACCTGTTGGGAAGGTCATTCCACTGGGAGGGAATGGGCAAGGATGTTTCTACCTATGTCAGGTCTTGTGAGGTATGCCAAAAAGTGGGAAAACCCCAAGACCAGGTCAAAGCCCCTCTCCAGCCACTCCCCATCATTGAAGTTCCATTTCAGCGAGTAGCTGTGGATAGTCTGGGTCCTTTTCCAAAAAAAAGAACCAGAGGAAAGCAGTACATACTGACTTTCATGGATTTTGCCATCCGATGGCCAGAAGCAGTAGCTCTAAGCAACACCAGGGCTAAAAGTGTGTGCCAAGCACTAGCAGACATTTTTGCCAGGGTAGGTTGGCCCTCCAACATCCTCACAGATGCAGGAACTAATTTCCTGGCAGGACCTATGCAATGCCTTTGGGAAGCTCATGGGGTAAATCACTTGGTTGCCACTCCTTACCACCATCAAACAAATGGCCCGGTGGAGAAGTTTAATGGGACTTTGGGGGCCAGGATACGTAAATTCGTAAATGAGCACTCCAATGATTGGGACCTAGTGTTGCAGCAGTTGCTCTTTGCCTACAGAGCTGTACCACATCCCAGTTTAGGGTTTTCACCATTTGAACTTGTATATGGCCGCGAGGTTAAGGGGCCATTACAGTTGGTGAAGCAGCAATGGGAGGGATTTACACCTTCTCCAGGAACTAACATTCTGGACTTTGTAACCAACCTACAAAACACCCTCCGAACCTCTTTAGCCCTTGCTAAAGAAAACCTACAGGATGCTCAAAAAGAACAAAAAGTATTAATTGGTATTAATTCTCTAAAGCCCTTTTATTCCAGAGAATTAAAGGTTTGTCAGTTTACAGCCCAGGGAGGAGACGACGCTGAGTGGCCTGAAGGTGTCTACTACGAAGGGAAATGTGCTGGTGGTGTGGAAGAGGTGAACCTCTCCATGACCCTTGGGCGTATGCAGCGACAGCAGATCCAGGAGCTGTGCACTAGCTACGCGCCGACGTTCTCAGCCACCCCAGGACTGACTGAACGGGCGTACCACTGTAGCTCCCGAAAGCTCATGCTCAAATAAATGGGTTAGTCTCTAAGGTGCCACAAGTCCTCCTGTTCTTTTTGTGGCTACAGACTAACACGGCTGCTCCTCTGAAACCTGTCATTACTGCTCACAGAAGCCTGAAAGGCAAAAACATCCGGTGGGAACGTCCCCCCAGGCAAACTCCTGGCCTCTGTTTGCCCGTCCTCTGTTCACTGTTGCTCATTCGCTTCATAACTGGCTGCTTTTTTTGTAAGGCTGCTGACTTGAAGCAGTTGGTGCAGCTCAGAGCTCAGTAATCCACACAACAGAGAGACCTTGAATCCTGCAAGTGGAGCTAACGCCATGTTAGACATCAGAGCAGGGAAATTCTCTCAGGGCCCTGACTAGGGCTGGCCATGGTGACAAACCCATTTCCTCGTTCCCACACACATCAGGGGCGTTTGGCTCCCAAGGATCCAGCTGCCCATTGCTGGGGTGAGGATCCAGCAGCAGCCGAGCAGCAGCTGGTCAATGATCCTCTGGCTCTGCCTGGTCGAAGCAAACCCCAGGCAGAGGAGGAGAAGCCCCGATCAGCCCCTCCTCCCTGCTGCAGCCCTGGCTGCCGAGCAGGTAGGCCACAGAGGGGAAGGGAGAGAAAGAAACTCTTCCAGCCACTCCCTCTGCCTGGCTGAAGTTCCCCCCTCTCCCTTCCCCTCCCAACCAGGATCCCCCAGCCATGGAGATGAGGAGAAGGACACTTGGGCCAGGCCCCACCTTAATTCTACATACCTGTCCCCATCCCCCATCTTCCACCAGCCCCTAGACTGGGCTCCCCCACTTTCCTGGAGCTGTTCCCTACAGGGGGAGTGTCCCTGGCGTCTAGTAACCCCTCCCCTCCCCAAATCCCCCAGGGCGCTGTGTTCTGGGGGATCAAACATTCAGGGACCAGAGTGATGGGTTCTGGGGAGGACACTGGGAACTGAATTGTTGTGGCTGGTGGAGCTGGGTAGCTGGGTGCTGGGATATCGAGCGTTTGGGGATCATGGGATAAGAGGCGAGGGAGAGCACAGGGGTAGCGAGGTGCTGCCTCTCCTCACTCACCCACTTTGCCCCTTCTCCCTGCCCCCGCTGCATTCAGACAGCACCACTGGGAGGGGCTGATTCCCATAGGGCCCTTTGTGGCAGGCCTGGAGATCCCACCTCTGCCTCCACAGCATCACTTAGCGTCTCTCTATGGTAGGAAACATGGTCGGGATTAGCCGGCGCATCTCTGTGACCCTGAACCGGATTTCTGAGTATAAACGCACCATGAGCATCTTACGTGTAAGGCTAAGATTTTTTCCTGGATGTTTTTAGTAATATCAGGAACAGCTCACGGGCAATAAAGCTAAATTTGCATAAGTCTGTGACCTGTCTGTGACATATACTAATAATATCCATGACGATATGGGGAGGGAGGAGGCTCCAGCACCCATGGCTGCTGTGGCTCTGGGGTCCCATGGTGGCTGGGCAGCTGTGAGGGTCTGGTAGAGAGCTGCAGAGGCCCCGTGCCACCCATGGCTGAGAGCCTCAGAGGCCCCCAACACCGCTCGTGACTGCTAGGAACTGCAGGACCCCTATGGCCTGCAACAGCTCCGAGCTCTGGTGGGCAGCTCTCGGCTGCAGCAGGTGGCAGGGGGACCCCGCAGCTCCTACCTGCCATGGTCTGAAGCCACCGAGCTCTCTGGAACTCACAGATTCCATGACTTCTGCGAGCTCCATAGCAAAATTGTAGCCTTACTTATGTGTTCTGACCCTCTCTCATTAGCACAGTGATTGCTAGTCCCTGACTTCCCCCTTTGGGGCCTGATTGTCTCGTTCTCAGATAGTCTGACATTTTTCCAGGCCACACTGAAAAGCATTTACTGTTTGTACATTTTTCCCTTTACGGGCCAGCATTAACTAGATGCTAAATAAATGGGGAGCAGGGACAATAGAATGTGGTGTTTGGGCTTCTGTGCTATTTCAGGTCGATGCAGTGAGTCTGAGGGATTCCCTCGTTCCCCCCTCACCATCATCCTCCACTCTTGACACTGTAACATCTGCCCAAGCGATAGAGAGATTTATCCCATCCCCGTTCTACCCCCCGCCTCCCAAGATGTAACTTATCACTGGGTCCCTGGTTCTCCATGCTAAAGAATCACAGTTTTGATGTCTAGGATCCTAAGTCGGACTCCAGAGGGCTGGAGAAGAAAGTGTCCCAGACCTGGGAGTGGGTGGGGAAATCCCAATGAACCTCAAAGCACAGTTTGTCCTTTCAGATCTCAGAGCTGTATCTAGCTGTTGGTAAAATTGTTTCCTCGCTTTTTCTAGGCTTAGTCCAGATCATTTGTAGATGGGAAGGTTTCTCTTTCTTTTCTTTTAATATAATGGTGCTAAAACTTTTGCAACTAATACAACTGAAAAATGAAAGCGGTTTGGTCTCTTCAGAAGAAAATGGGTCTGTTTATTTTCCTGATTTTTTGAGTCTTGAAGGATTCTCTGAGATTTCTCTTTATGGATGGGAAAGTGTTTTATTGCCCACTTTGGACTGTGGATTTTTTTCTTTTCATGAAGACTGTTAGGTCACATACTTTGATATTAGTTTAGTTTGGCAGATGTAGCTCGGATTTATTGAGAATTTCATGAGACAAGTGATCATTTGCCAAATCATCCTTTTTTAGATTTTATTTTATTTCAGTCTTTATCTAACTCTTTGTCATGAGATTCTTTTGTGTGGTTTGAACAATGACAGTGATCAGTGTCTCTCAGCATGAACATAGATGGTGCAAACTAGATTGAGAGGCAGAGACTGAAACAGAAATGAATTTATTGCCTGATCCCTGCAGTGATGTGAGCTACTGTTGGGAGGAGGAGAAGGTGAAGGGGAACGGAGCTGGGAAACTGCTGGATTTTCTCCGTGGAGCCAGACGGCTGAGACTGAGAACTGTGCACTCACTGCACCTGTGCTAGAGAGTGACTAGACTTGGCCTGTGTAGTGTGACGCTGGACCTGAAATCTAACGGCCCATGAACGACACCCCAAGAGAAATTATGGGGGCAGCATCTCCCTATTGCTAAGATGCTGAGGTTGGGAGCAGGCAAAAAGGGAGCCGGGGATGTTAGGAGACCTGGGCAGCCTTGAAGCCAGGCCGATCCCTCACTGAGCCCAGAGGGAGATGCCCTCCCCATGTACCACCATGTCCTGTGTTGGGATGACAGAGTTTCTTTGCCCCACTCACCCCACACTGCATCCCTCTTGTGACTGAACCCCTGCGTCGGGTGTGGATATATTGTGTGCAAAGTGTGCCTGGTGAGGGATCACTGGAAAACTCATGATCTGCTGAATATTGTGCTGTTGAAATGCAAGTAACACCAGTGCATGTAGAATGGTGAGATTTTAATGTATGTTTGTTGCTAGGCTGAATGTATTCCAGGTGCCCCAAAAGAGGACACTGATGGGGGGGGGGAGTTGGCGGGAGGGTGTAGAGTTAGGGGTGTTGGAGGGGGTACTCACAAGGTGAGGGCAGTGTTGACTGCTGTCACAGTGGCAGGGGGGTGGCAACACCTGTCCCTCAGCGTTGACTGGTGGGAACCCCTCCCCAGGGCTGGGAACCTGGGCCTGGGTGGGCGGGATCTGGCAGCAGTCAATCAGCTGTGGATGCAGGAGAACTGGCTAGTTGGGAAGGTGACGAATCAGGGCTGTTTCTATGCTTCAGCGCTTGTGCTCTGCAAACACCCCCGGCCATTTCCTGTTATGGGAAAACCCACTTGGCAGCCTCAAAAAAGTGGATCTGTCTGTAAAAATCCAGATATATGTCAAAGTTTTTGTTCCTGAAATATGTCATAGTTCTGGGGATTGTCCCACTCAAACTCCTCAGGGATGATGAAGGACCAACCATTGGTGTTAGAAAACTCTTATCTGGCCGACCATCACCAACGGGAAGAAGGGGGGAAACAAAGAAATGTATAATTCACCTGAAGGATGCTTTGGAGCTCACATACACCATGAAGATGCCTGACCCCATAATTGTTGGCCCCTTACTGAAACTTAATGGGGGGTTTTGGTTGGCCCTCTCTCAGTACCAAAAGACAGGAAGGGCCAATGAGAAATGAAAACCCTGCGACTAGTCCCCAGGGCCAAGGGAGAGAGGCCAAGGCTCTAGGTCAGCCTCATTGACAGCACAGGCAGGCCAATGAGGGAGTCAGGAGCCCGTTCTCTGAGTGAGCTGGAGCTGCCTGCCAGAGAAGGGCAGAGCTAAGGGGAGAGGAGCAGCCAGAGCTGGGGTGGAAGAAGAGCAGCACAAGCCCTGAGACAGAGGGAAAGTGGGGCCTGAGCAGTCCAGAGCTGGGTGCGGTGAGAAGCTGGGGAGAGCAAGGGGGGACCCTGGGCCGTGTGGGATGACATCATGTTTTCCTTTCCCATTTCTTCCTGAATTTTTTATTACTTGCTGTTTAATAAATCGTATTTGTTCTAAATTCTGTGCACTCCTGAGTGACGACATCAGGGAAGCGTCCGGAGTGAAGAGAGCGCCCCAGACCGGGGATACGACACCCTAGCCTCTGTCCTGAGTGATCGCAACAAGAGTGGGGGTGAAGCCCCCTCAGGAATGCTGGGCCCAGCCTTGTGGGGGTTTAGGGACTAAAGTGGAAGGGGCATCCTCAAGGTCAGACAGGCCTCTGGGTAAAGGGAGTGGGAGAGGGGACTCCTGTACTTCTGTTATTCGATCCCATCAGGGTGGTGTATAAGCCAGAAAAGTTCCCCACAACAGTAGGACCCTTCCCGCTGCCTACCTCTGTACATATTTATTGGTTTCTCCTAAAGTTAGTGCAGATTATAGGGGAAAGTGTCAGAGCGGCCACCAGTGACACTTGCTGGCCACACTCTGAGGTCACCAAATGTGGCCCTGAGAACCCCTGGGCTCGATGCTCAGGACGGGCCCTTCAGACCTTAGAGCCTGGGAGTGTAACAGGAGCCGGGCACAGAGATGCCGCAGCGCGGTGGGTTGATCGCTAGGACCCAGGAGCGGCTGGGGGGCGGCTCTGGGGGGAGGATCGCGGGGCTCAGCCCGGCCCAGGAAGTGACTCGCAGCCGCTGCGGGGACTCTGGCTCCCGGCGAGATCCCCGCGCCCCGGCGGCTGGTGCTGGGAGCCCGGAGCCCGGGCTGCAGCCGGGAGAGGGGAACCTCCAGCCGGGCTCTGCCCGCTGCTCCCCGGGAGCCTCTCCCAGGGCAGAGCCCCCAGCCCGGCCAGGGCCCCTTCCCGGCCCGGCCCCTGCCCCGGGGGGCCCCGCTCGGAGGGAAGTTAAGAGAGACCCGCCCCCCCCCGTTACCCCCGGGCTGCAGGAGCAAGTGGGGAGGGAGGTTCCCAGCCCCGCCCAGATCCATTCCCTGCCCCCCCACCCCGGGGCAGTCCGCTCTGCTGGGAACAAGGGCCGGAGCTGAGAGAGGAAAGGCCCCTTGCTCGCCCTGCTGAGCACCGCACTACGGAGGGAGACGGGGGAGAGCTAGAGGGGGTCACAATACACTGTAGGGCGATACCCTGAAGTGACTCCTTTGATCTGCTCTTTTTCCAGCATTTGGCTCGGAGATGCTGCTCTGGGGAGGTTGAGAAGGGACGTGGTGGGTTAGATCTAAGCGGGGGGGGGGGGGGCTGGCCGGGGAGGTAACAAAATAATTAGGTTTGTTCCCGGCATGGCAGAGTCATAGAATCAGAGCGTCTGTCTGCAGGGAGAGAGCCTGGGGGGAATCGGGGAGTGACATGGACTCCAGCCCCTTGTGAAACCTGCCCAATCTCCCTGCTCCTCCGACAGGCTGAGGAATCGCGTCCACGTTTCGCTCCAGATCATCCCGTCTTGCAGGGGACAGGGACGGGAAATGGCCGTGACGGAGCCAGCTCAGGTAGGGGATTTTCAGGGAGCTTGCGGTGGTGGGGGAGGGGGAGTGTAGAGGGGTTAAACACACAGGGTGGGACGGGGTGCGATAAACCTGCTGGAACGTGATCAGCCTGGGCCTGGTTTTCTGAACAGGCCCATTGGTGGATTGGGGGGAGCGGAAACATTCCCCAATTTCTGACCAGGAAACACCTCGCTGGGCAGGGCTAGGAAGACGGACCAGATTCCCAGTGCCGAAGCCTCACCCCACTGGCCAGAGGCTGCTGTGAAGTACAGAGGGAAGCTGTCGGGATTCCTGTCCCCGTCCCCGGCTCAGAGCTCTGCTTCCCGTGTCAGCCTGTGGCTGGCAGGCATGTAGGAAATGAGAAGACCCTGCCCTGCTCCGTGTGCTGGGGGGACAAGGAGCTCTCACCGTCTCCCAGCCCCTGGAGCCTCCTGGCTGCTCTGAGCAGGGTGCGGGGAGGATTCTGCTTCTCTCTCCGTCCTACCCCATGAGTAGTGGGATTGTGGCTGGGGCAGCAGGTGCTGAGTGGGGGACTCTTGTTTCAGATGCCGGTGACCTTCGAGGAGGTGGCTGTGTATTTCACCCAGGGGCAGGGGGCTCTGCTGGACCCTGCTCAGAGAGCCCTCTACAGGGACGTCATGCAGGAGAACTACAAGACGGTGACCTCGCTGGGTAAGGGATTCCTGGTCCCTTGGTTATTGGAAGCTGGGGGGGTCTGCGTGTCTGACACCAGTCAGGTTCTTCCCTCATCACGCTCCAATGAGAAGAGGGTGTCAAAACATAAGGCACATACTAAATCATCCCCACCCAACCCCCATAGCTTGCATGGTGGAGAAGCCGTGCATTGTCCTGTCTGTGTTGTTTCTCGGTCGTACACAGAATCCCTCTTCTCCCTCCTCCTTGGCAACAGCTCCAGCCATGTGGAGGGCTCTAGGTTCCACAGGTTCAGAAATAGGCAGGGGTTTAACACGAGAGCTGGGTGTGCATCACAATTGCCCTCACCTCCTCAGACGTCTGCCTCCCCCGAGGGGGCTCAGTGACCACATTCCCGTCCTCTTAGATTCCACTTTCCCCAGCACAGCACTGGGACAGGTGCCACCTACGGAATGTCCTTTCTGACAGACGATCTCTCAATCCTCCACAAACCCTGATCTGGTCTGATTTCACTCCCTGCACAGGATTTCCCCTTCCCAAACCTGACCTGATCACCCGGCTGGAACAAGGGGAAGAGCCGTGGGTGCCCGATCTCCAGGCCTGTGAGGAAAGAGAGATCCCGAGAGGCTCCCACATAGGTGAGGACTGATACAGAAGCCATCAGGTGAATGAAGGAAAAAGTTGAGAATCCCCAAAATGACGTATTAGTAAGTGCCCTCAGTTCCTTTCTCATCTCACCCAGGGCAGGGCTGCAGGCAGCAGATATCACTGACATCGCTTCCCACAGGTCCTGTTCACTGCAGGAGTTTCCTTCCCAACTGGGAAGTGGAGGCAGAATCCAATTGCTCCATCTCTGCAGCTTTAGTATGTTGGGTTTTCCCTCGGTTCTATTCCTCTTAATTTCTCCTCAGCAGAATGACTCCTGTCTGCATTGTCTCTCTCCCAGCAGGTGATGAGAGAGTGAGTGAGAAGAAGGAGGGGAATCAACATCAGGAAATTCCTGGGCACGGGGAACCACAGGGGATTTTTGTGGGAAGAGCTGAAGGGAATTTTTCCCAGTGCTTGGCACAGGGAGAAGCCTGGGGAAATTGGCAGAGGTCAAAGAGGCTGCTGGGAAACCACTCAAGGGAGCAACTGGATGGATCTATTTTATGTGGGGAAGGACACAGGGATCCCACAGCCCGGCAGACAACCCCCAAGGAAGACAAACGCTATGAATGCCTCGGTTATGGGAAAGGATTCATTCTGAGACCGGTGCTTCTTACGCTTCAGGCAATAAATACTGGAGAGAAAACACTTCAATGCTTGGACTGTGGGGAAAACCTCAATAACGACTCAGATCCTACTAACCATGGGAGAAGCCACATGGGAGAGAAACCCTCTGGGTGCATTGAGAGCAGGAATTGTTTGAATTGGAAGTCAGCACTGATTACACATCAGAAAATCCACACAGGAGAGAGATCCCATCAGTGCTTAGACCGTGGGAAAAGTTTCACAGAAAGGCCAACCCTTCTTAAACATCAGGTAATCCACACAGGAGGGAGACCCCATAAGTGCTTAGACTGTGGGAAAAGTTTCACAAGGAGATCAGTCCTGGTTACACATCAGAGAATACACACTGGAGAGAGACCCCATAAGTGCTTAGACTGTGGGAAAAGTTTCAGAGAAAGGCCAACCCTTCTTAAACATCAGCTAATCCACACTGGAGAGAGACCCCACGAGTGCTTAGACTGTGGGAAAAAATTCGTACGGAGGTCAGGCCTAATTAAACATCAGAAAATCCACACTGGAGAGAGACCCCATCAGTGCTTAGAATGTGGGAAAAGTTTCATACAGAGGTCAGACCTTGTTAAACATCAAGCAGTCCACACCGGAGAGAAGCCCCATAAGTGCTTAGACTGTGGAAAAAGTTTCACAGAAAGGCCAACCCTTCTTAAACATCAGGTAATCCACACAGGAGAGAGACCCCATAAGTGCTTGGACTGTGGGAAAAGTTTCACATGGAGATCAGCCCTGGTTACACATCAGAGATTACACACAGGAGAGAGACCCCATAAGTGCTTAGACTGTGGGAAAAGTTTCATACAGAGGTCAAACCTACTTAATCATCAGGCAACCCACACTGGAGAGAGACCTCATAAGTGCTTAGACTGTGGAAAAAGTTTCACATGGAGATCAGCTCTGATTACACATCAGAGAATACACACAGGAGAGAAATCCCACAAGTGCTTAGACTGTGGGAAAAAATTCGTACGGAGGTCAGGCCTAATTAAACATCAGAAAATCCACACAGGAGAGAGACCCCATCAGTGCTTAGATTGTGGGAAAAGTTTCATACAGAGGTCAGACCTTGTTAAACATCAAGCAGTCCACACCGGAGAGAGACCCCATAAGTGCTTAGACTGTGGAAAAAGTTTCACAGAAAGGCCAACCCTTCTTAAACATCAGAAAATCCACACAGGAGAGAGACCCCATAAGTGCTTGGATTGTGGGAAAAGTTTCACATGGAAATCAGCCCTGGTTACACATCAGAGAATACACACAGGAGAGAGACCCTATAAGTGCTTAGACTGTGGGAAAAGTTTCATACAGAGGTCAAACCTACTTAATCATCAGGCAACCCACACAGGAGAGAGACCTCATAAGTGTTTAGACTGTGGAAAAAGTTTCACAGAAAGGCCAACCCTTCTTAAACATCAGCTAATGCACACAGGAGAGAGACCCCACAAGTGCTTAGACTGTGGGAAAAAATTCGTACGGATGTTTGGCCTAATTAAACATCAGAAAATCCACACAGGAGAGACACCCCACCAGTGCTTAGACTGTGGGAAAAGTTTCATACAGAGGTCCCACCTTGTTAAACATCAAGCAATCCATACAAGAGGGAGACCATAAGACTCTTGGAAAGGTTTCAGAAACAGATTAGCCCTTCTAAAGATCAGGCAATCCACACACGCGAGAGAACCCCGTAAGTGCTTAGACTATGGAAAAATGTTTCAAATAGATGTCATCCCTTGTTTTACATCAAAGAATCCACACGCAGGAGTAACCGCATAACTGCTTAGCCTGTGAAAGACCTTGTAAATGGAGGTCAGAACTTGTTTCAAATAAAGCAGTTCACACAGGAGGGACCCCATAAGTGTTTGGACCATGTGAAAAGTTTCACACAAAGATCAAATCTTATAACACTCAGAGGATCCACACAGGAGAGAGACCGCATCAGCACTCAGACTGGAAGAAGATAGCAGTGCTGTTGATTAATTGCTGTTAACTCGTGTGTTTAACTCAAAAAAATCCATTGTGGTTAGAAAAATTAATCTCAGTGAATCACATTGTTAAACAATAGAATACCAGTTGAAATTTGTTAAATGTTTTTGGATGTTTTTCTGTGTTTTCATATCTATTGATTTCTCTCACAACAAAGAATAGAAAGTGTACAGTGCTCACTTTATATTATTTTTGATTTCAAATATTTGTACTGTAAACATGCAAAACAAAAATAGCATTTTTCAGTTCCCCTCATACAAGTGCTGTCGTGCAATCTCTTTATCAGGAAAGTGTAACTTAGAAACATAGATGATTTTAACTATATAAGTGCACTAAAAAATAAAGCAATTAAAAAGTTTAGAGCCTCGAAGTCAACTCATTGCTACTTCTTCATCATCTGGATCCATGGAAAAGAAGCCCTTGAGGAATTCCACCATGATTTCAACAATTTCCATCCCACCATCAACCTCAGCCTGGATCAATCCACACAAGAGATCCACTTCCTGGACTCTATGGTGCTAATAAGCGATGGTCACATAAACACCACCCTATACCGGAAACCTACTGACCGCTATTCCTACCTACATGCCTCCAGCTTTCACCCAGACCACACCACACGATCCATTGTCTACAGCCAAGCTCTACGATACAACCGTATTTGCTCCAACACCTCAGACAGAGACAAATACCTACAAGATCTCTCTCAAGCATTCTTACAACTACAATGCTCACCTGGTGAAGTGAAGAAACAGATTGACAGAGCCAGAAGAGTACCCAGAAGTCACCTTCTACAGGACAGGCCCAACAAAGAAAATAACAGAACGCCACAAGCCATCACCTTCAGCCCCCAACTGAAACCTCTCCAACGCATCATCAAGAATCTACAACCTATCCTGAAGGACGATCCATCACTCTCACAGATCTTGGGAGACAGGCCAGTCCTTGCTTACAGACAGCCCCCCAACCTGAAGCAAATACTCACCAGCAACCACACAACAGAACCACTAACCCAGGAACCTATCCTTGCAACAAAGCCCGTTGCCAACCGTGTCCCCACATCTATTCAGGGGCACCATCATAGGGCCTAATCACATCGGCCACACTATCAGAGGCTCGTTCACCTGCACATCTACCAATGTAATATATGCCATCATGTGCCAGCAATGCCCCTCTGCCATGTACATTGGCCAAACTGGACAGTTTCTACGTAAAAGAATAAATGGACACAAATCAGACATCAAGAATTATAACATTCAAAAACCAGTCAGAGAACACTTCAATCTCTTTGGTCACTCGATTACAGACCTAAAAGTGGCAATTCTTCAACAAAAAAACTTCAAAAACAGACTCCAATGAGAGACTGCTGAATTGGAATTAATTTGCAAACTGGATACAGTTAACTTAGGCTTGAATAGAAACTGGGAGTGGATGGGTCATTACACAAAGTAAAACTATTTCCCCATGTTTATTCCCCCCCCCCCCCACTGTTCCTCCACTGTCAACTGCTGGAAATGGCCCACCTTGATTATCACTACAAAAGGTTTCCCCCCCCCGCAGCTCTCCTGCTGGTAGTAGCTCATCTTAAGTGATCACTCTCCTTACCGTGTGTATGGTAACACCCATTGTTTCATGTTCTCTATGTATATAAATCTCCCCACTGTATTTTCCACTGAATGCATCCGATGAAGTGAGCTGTAGCTCAGGAAAGCTTATGCTCAAATAAATCTGTTAGTCTCTAAGGTGCCACAAGTCCTTTTCTTTTTACTTCTTTTTCTGCCACTCGCTAAGACAAACAAGTTTGTTTACATTTACGGGAGCGAATGCTGCTTTCCTTCTAATTCATGATGTCACCTGAAAATGTGAGAAGGTGTTCGCATGGCATGTTTGTAGCTGGCAGCGCAGGTATTTATGTGCAAGATATGCTAAACATGCCTATTGTCCCTTCGTGCTTCGGCCACCATTCCAGTGGAGGATGCTCGTTTAAAAAAAAATAATGCATTAATTACATTTTTGACTGAACTCCTTGAAGGAGACTTGTATGTCCCCTGTCCTGTTTTACACACATTCTGCCAAATATGTCATCATATCGAAGTCCCGGAGAATGACCTAGCACATGGGGGGACACTTTCACTGCAGATTTGATAAAACGCAAATAAAGTAACTATCTGAGATTTTGAAAGATAGCTACAGCATTCGGCCCAAGGTCTAAGAATCTGAAGTATCTTCCAAAATCTGAGAGGGACGAGGTGTGGAGCTTGCTTCCAGAAGTCTTAAAAGAGGAACACGCTGATTGGGAAACTACAGAACCCAAACCACCAAAATAGAAAATCAACCTTCTGCTGGTGGCATCTGACTCAGTTGAAGAAAATGAGCATGTGTCGGTCCGGTCTCCTTCGGATCGTTATCAATTAGAACCCGTCATTAGCATGGAGGTATGTCCTCTGGAATGGTGGTTCCAGCGGGAAGGGACCTAGGACCCTTTAGAGCATCTGGCACGTAAATATCTTGCAACGCCGGCTGCAACAGTGCCATGAGAATGCCTGTTCTCACTTTCAGGTGACCTTGTAAACAAGAAGCGGGCAGCATGATCTCCTGCACATTGTAACCAAACTTGTTCTTCTGAGTGACTGGCCGAACAAGCAGTAGGACTGAGTGGAGTTGTAGGCTCCAAAGTTTTACATTGTTTTATTTTTGAATGCAGGTATTTTTTGTACATAATTCTACATTTGTAAGTTCAACTTTCATGATAAAGAGATTGCATACGGTACTAGCAGTTGGTGGATTGAAAAATACTGTTTCCTTTGTTTTTTACAGTGCCAGTATTTGTAATAAAAAATATAAAGTGATCACTGTACACTTTGTATTCTGTAAAAACAACAAGGAGTCCTTGTGGAACCTTAGAGACCAACACATTTATTTGGGCATAAACTTTTGTGGGCTATAACCCACTTCATCAGATGCATGGAGTGTATTCTGTGTTGCAATTGAAATCAATATATTGAAAATGTATAAAACATCCAAAATATTTAAATAAATGGTATTCTATTATTGTTTAAGAGCACGATTAAATCACAATTAATTTTTTTAATTGCTTGACAGCTCTAGAACATAGTAATTGTAGTAGTCTATGTTAATCTGTAATGAGATATAGATTAACAATATAACCAAAGAGTTCCTGTCTAGAACTGTATTTTGTTAATTCCGAAGTCAAAAGGAAATATTAACATTTAAATGAAACTTGGGTGTAATAATGTCATAGTATATATTTCTCTTTTTAAAGTTTGTGGTAAACTGTCTGTGAATGGCTTTATGGATAATTACCTTATGTTAATCCGTGTAGTTTTATTACCTGTGATGTTTGGGAAATAGGAGGTTACTTCCAAAACCTATTGTTCACCCAAGGACTGCCTGCTGTCGAGAGGCTGCAAAAACGTCTATATAAACGCTTGGGACCTGATCCTTTTATCTCAGATCTTCTTAAGCTTTATTCAGGGGGAGTTCGAGTTGTAAGACTGAGATCTCCAGTCCTCTCTGGACCTCCCAGATATTGGACATTGGACTAGAACGTGATGAAATGATTCTGAAAAGGACTCTTTTCAATTTAATGCGCCATCTCGATGGTGAAACTGACCTATGGACTCTATTCGCATTTGTATGTCTAATGACCTTTTAGCCAATACTGTCTTTTCTTCTTTTAATAAATCCTAGTTTAGTTAACAAGAATTGGCTGTAAGCATGTATTTGGGTCAGAACTGAAGTATTCATTAACTTGGTGGGTAACATGTCTGATCCTTTGGGTTTGGTAGAATTCTTTATATGATGAAGATTTTCAGGAATCCCCATCAGAATCTCAGAGGACATTTTCCCGTATCAGGTCTCGTTAAAGACTTGCCTCTGTTGCCACTCTGTCAAATCAGTTATTTTGTTACAGCATCTCCCATACCATGAAGGGTTTACAGAGCTGAATGATGCCTCATGTCTGTGCCAGGTAACTTTCAGTGAAATTAGCCTGTAATTAAAATCCAAAGTTAATTCCCATTAAACTTGACAGCAGTTCCCTCCCTTGTACTCCTGGGCAGCCTCCTCTGGGAACCACCGTGTGAGCTCGATGAGCCCGGAACAGATGGCAAACCAGACAGATCGAAGTTTGATGCTCTTCACAGAAGTTTTGGAGCCTCCTGGTGTTCCCCACACACCCTGTCTCCTCCTGCTCCTTTTGCTGCCTGTAAACTCAGCCGCTTGGTGATTTCTACCATGTTTGCCAGCTGCCTGTTCAGCCTGATGTTTCTGTGTTGCTCAGTTCCTGAGGGCAGGAGACGGCTGTATCGGATCCCTCCCAGCACTGGCTGACGTGCCGACACGCCAGAGTGACAGCTTCTGTGAACTACTCCAGACAGACGGGACATGGAGCTTCCTCCTGGAGACTTTCCAGGGGGTTCTCTGTGGCCATGGCTCCCTCTGGACCATTTAGTGAAAAATGTACCACTAGGGCTCTGGTCTTGCAATGAGAGGCATCCCCCTGTGAGGATGAGCTCTGGAAGGGGTTACCTAGGGAGGTGGTGGAATCTCCTTCCTTAGAGCTTTTTAAGGTCAGGCTTGACAAAGCTCTGGCTGGGATGACTTAGTTGGGAATTGGTCCTGCTTTGAGCAGGGGGTTGGACTAGATGACCTCCTGAGGTCCCTTCCAACCCTGATCTTCTACGATTCTATGAGCCTGCAGGAGCAGGATTTGTGTGTCTAAGGCGGGATAGTCAGGCTTGGTAGAATTCTTTTTTTTTTTAATATATATTTTTAAGCAATTTTATATTTATTGATTTAAACATTCACAGTTGCACAAAAATCTGGGTTTTTAGCATTTCATTCCAATTGTCCTCCATTTAAATGTTCACAGTGGTGGGAGATTTAGGGCGGGCTTAGACAATATTTGGGTCAGACAATAACTGTAATGACAGTAGAGACAGATTCCAAAAGTTAAAGCGTCACAACCATTAAAATAGAGAATGTCAACATCACATGTCCAAATACATGGCTTCTCCACCTTGCAAGCGAGGGGGGTCGGGTGGGGATGATTTAGTATGTGCCTTGCGGGGGAGGGATAGCTTAGTGGTTTGAGCATTGGCCTGCTAAACCCAGGGTTGTGAGCTCAGTCCTTGAGGGGGCCATTTAGGGATATGGGGAAAAAAATCTGTTGGATGATTTAGTTGGGGATTGGTCCTGCTTTGAGCAGGAGGTTGGACTAGATGATCTCCTGAGGTCCCTTCCAACCCTGAGATTCTATGACTAGGTTTTGATACCCTGGTCTCATTGCAGGGTGATAAGGGAAAAACCTAACCAGTATCAGACATGAAAACAACGCCAGCCCTCCAGCTTCCAATAACCAAGGAGCCAGGAATCCCTTATCCAGCGAGGTCACAGTCTTGTAGTTCTCCTGCATGACCTCCCTGTAGAGGGCTCTCTGAGCGGGGACCACCAGAGCTCTCTGCCTCTTGGTGAAATACACAGCCACCTCCTCGAAGGTCACCAGCATCTGAAACAAAAGTCCCCCACTCAGCATCTTCTGCCTGAGCCACAATCCCGCTAGTCATGGGGGAGGAGGGCTAGAGATGCAGAATCCTCCCCACACCCTGCTCAGAGCAGCCAGAACTTCAGGGGGATGGGAGAAGGTGACCTCCTTGTCCCCCCAGCACACGGAGCAGGGCAGGGTCCTCTCATTTCCCACATGCCTGCCAGCCACAGGCTGACACGGGAAGCAGAGCTCTGAACCGGGGACGAGGACAGGAATCCTGACCGCTTCCCTTTGTATTTCACAGCAGCCTCTGGCCAGTGGGTTCAGGCTCCAGCACTGGGAGTCTGGTCAGTTTTCCCAGCCCTGCCCAGGAGGCTGTTTCCTGGTTCAGAAATGGGGGAATGTTTCCCTTCCCTACACCACCAATGGGCCTGTTCAGAAAATCAGGCCCAGGCTGATCATGTTCCAGCAAGTTTATCACACCCCGTCCCTCTACACTACCCCTCCCCCACCACCAAAAGCTCCTTGAAAATCTCCTACCTGAGCTGGCTCCA
Source organism: Lepidochelys kempii (assembly GCF_965140285.1). Taxonomy (NCBI): domain Eukaryota; kingdom Metazoa; phylum Chordata; order Testudines; family Cheloniidae; genus Lepidochelys; species Lepidochelys kempii. The sequence continues at coordinate 44,379,174 of NC_136393.1, read as the reverse complement.
TCGCAGCCATTTCCCTGCCCTGTCCCCTGCAAGACGGGACGATCTGGAGCGAAACATGGACGCAATTCCGCAGCCTGTCGGAGGAGCAGGGAGATTGGGCAGGTTTCACAAGGGGCTGGAGTCCATGTCACTCCCCGAGTCCCCCAAGGCTCCCTCCCTGCAGACAGACGCTCTGATTCTATGACTCTGCCATGCTGGGAACAAACCCAGTTAGTTCATTACCTCCCCGGTCAGCCCCCCCCCCCCCCCCCCGCCCCCCACCACGTCCCTTCTAAACCTCCCCAGAGCAGCATCTCTGAGCCAAATGCTGGAAAAAGAGCAGATCAAAGGAGTCACTTCAGGGTACTGCCCCACAGTGTATTGTGACCCCCTCTAGCTCTCCCTCGTCTCCCTCAGAAGTGCGGTGCTCAGCAGAGCGAGCAACTGGCCTTTCCTCTCTCAGCTCCTGCCCTTGTTCCCAGGAGAGCGGACTGCCCCGGGGGTGCAGGGAATGGATCTGGGCAGGGCTGGGAGCTGGGAACCTCCCTCCCCACTTCTTGCTGCTGCTGCCCTTCAAGTCTCTCTGCTCTCCCTTTTTATCATCTTCCCTCTTTGTGGGCGAACGGGTGACTGTCCCATTGCCATGGGCCTCTGCTCTCATTAGGCAGCTCAGGCACTGACACTGGTAACGGGGGTTGAACCCGGCTGTGACATGGAGGGCAGCAGCTCTGGGACTCGCAGACACAGGGAATCCCCTCCCCACGTAGGCCAAACTCCCCACCCAGTCCCTGAAGGGGGCCGTTTGTGCAGCACCACTTTCCTGTCCAGCCCCAGCCCCTTCCCCAGGTTTCTCCAGGTTTCTCCAGGCTCAGGCTGAGGGGCTGGTATGGGCAGAGTGGTTCCAGCCACTGGAGAAAGTGCCCCTGGGCTGGTCTCAGAGGGGTGTGATGAAGCAGGAATGTTCTTAATGTTTTTTCTGAATACTGTGTGTGCGTGCCTCAGTTTCCCCATGTGTTACACAAGTATCAAGTTGGTGGGATACAGGGGTGTGATCATTGTGGAGACCTCTAGAGGGCAGGCGTGATGGCAGAGTGGCTGCCTGGGTGTAGAGAATGGCCAAAATTCTCTATCCTGGCAAGTGATGGCCAGAGCTCATCCTCTGCAAGGAGCCAGCCGAAGATGTTGGAGAACAAAGAGAGAGGGGGAGGCCAGGTGACCTGTTTTCCTGGGAAAGAGAGAAAGCATGGGGGATGGGCAGCTGGGTGTCAGTGAGGATGGGGGGCTGGAAGCGGCTCAGTCTCCTGGTTTGGGACTCAGCGGGGAGAGCCCAGGACTCAAGACTCTGGATTCCCCCCAAGCCAGACGTTGCCGAACGCTCTTGGTTTCTGTGCTAACAAGCTCTGTTCTATGCCGCCTTCCCAGCGACCAATAAACCCTTCTGTTTTCCAGGCTGGCTGAGAGTCACAGTTGACTGCGGAGGTGGGGTGCACGGCCCCTGTGAGGAGCATGTCAGGCTTCTCCTTCGGCTGCCCCTGGGGTTCAGACTAGGGCCATACGCCCTCCCTGGGCCCCAGGACCAGGAAGGCTGGGGCCACATGCTCAGTGGGGGGGATGTTGGGGGTGCTCAGGGGTTGGGGTCCTGTCCCTACAGTGGGAGAGGGGCTCATCCCCCACCAGCTGTACCCATTTTTATCCCCGGCTCCTAGTCCCAAGCAGAGGGCCTGAAACAATCTGTACCAGGGCGGGGGGTGGGGGGAGCACTGAGAGCCATTGAACCAAACTGTAAAGCCTGGATAGGATGGAAACCCCTTCAAGCCAGGGGGTGTGGCAGGGCCCCGCTAGCCTAAATCCAGAGCCTGTGCTGCTCCCCCTCCCTGATTGTGCCCCTGGGCCCCCCTCCTTCCCTGGCCCAGGATGGGGCACCCCACCCTGCATTCAGTTTGGCCTCAGCCCACCTTCTGCCCCTCCGATCTCCCTGAGCTGCAGCCTCCATCCACACCAGCCCAGCCAGGGGCAGGGAAACAAAGCAGCACATGGGGTGGGGGCGATCCCCAATGCCCGCAGAGATTGCATTCCCCCACACTCATGCGGAATAGGGAGCTTCAAAAGTTCTCCTCGCTGCACCTTGCACTGGGGAGCTGAGGACAGATTCCTGAGCAGGATTCCCAACCCCATGGCCTCTGGAAAGGTTGAAGGGGGATTCCCTCCCATCCGCAGGGCCTGAGGAGCCGCAGGAATTCCCCCAAAGCCCTGGGTGGAACTGGGGAGCAACAGGGGATTCCCCCCCCAACTCATGGGGACTGGGGAGCCATTTCCTCCCTGCCCCCAGGGAAATTCCCAAACATTCCCAAGCTCTGGGGAGCTACTCAGGATTCCCCCCTTTATCCATGGGCCCTTGGGAACTCCAGAGGTCCCAGACACACATGGCAACTGGGGCACTGAGGGGGATCCCACGATGCCCATGGGTAGTGGGGAACCACAGGGCATTCCCCAGTGCCCAGGAGGAGTGGGGAGCTGTGGGCCAGCGAGGACTGGGGACCATTGGTGGATGCCCCCACTCCGTTGGTGGCGGCTTGCGAGCCCTGGTCTACACTACAAGTTTAGGTCGAATTTAGCAGCGTTAGGTCGATTTAATGCTCTATCTGTCCACACGACCAACCCTGTTTTGTTGACTTAAAGGGGTCTCAAAATCGACTTCTGTACTCCTCTCCGGCGAGGGGATTAGTGCAAAAATCAACCTTGCTGGGTCGAATTTGGGGTAGTGTAGATGCAATTCGACGACATTGGCCTCTGGCAGCTATCCCAGAGTGCTCCATTGTGACCACTCTAGACAGCACTTTCAACTCAGATGCACTAGCCAGGTACACAGGAAAAGTCCCGGGAACTTTTGAATTTCATTTCCTGTTTGATCAGCCTGGCGAGCTCCGCAGCAGAGGTGACCATGCAGTCCCAGAATCGCAAAAGAGCTCCAGCATGGACCAAACGGGAGACACTGGATCTGATTGCTGGTGCAGGCAGAACGCCGATCAAAAAGACAAAATGCTAATATATATGCCAAAATTGCACAGGGCATGGTGGACAGAGGCTACCCCAGGGACACACAGCCGTGCCGCGTGGAAATTAAGGAGCTCAGGCAAGCCGACCAGAAACAAAGGAGGTAAACGGTCACTCCGGGTCAGAACCTCAGACATGCTGCTCCTAAGATCAGCTGCATGAAATTCTAGGGAGGGGCCCACTACCCCACTACTGTCCGTGGACACCTGCAAGGGGGGAGTCTCACGCAAGAGGGAGGAGGATTTTGTGGATGAGGAAGAGGAGGAGGAGAGTACACAGCAGGCAAGCGGAGAAATCATTCTCCCCAGCAGCCTAGAACTTTTCACCTCACTGGAGCCAATACCCCCCCAAGACGTGCTCCCGGACCATGAAGCCGGAGAAGGCACCCCTGAATAACCGCCTACCCTCCTCTCCAAGTTCCATATCCTCCTCACCCAGATGCCCAAGAACGCCAGGGGAAGGGGAGGCTCCAGGAACCCACCCACTCCACCCCAGAGGATTGCCCAAGCAACAGCAGTCTGGCATAAAATAAGTTTTGATTTGTCGTGTGGCCTTGTCCTTCCCTCCTTCCCCACCCCACCCGGGCTACCTTGTGAGGTATCTCCCTATTTTTTAAATCAATTAATAAAGAATACATGGTTTTGAAACGATAGTGACTTTATTTCCTTTGCAAGCTCTGATTGAAGAGGGGAGGGTGGTTGGCTTACAGGGAATTAGAGTCAACCAAGGGGGTGGGTTTGCATCAAGGAGAAACAAACAAATACAACTGTCACACCGTAGCCTGGCCAATCATGAAACTGGTTTTCAAAGCTTCTCTGATGTGCAGTACGCCCGGCTGTGCTCTTCTAATTGCCCTGGTGTCTGGCTCCACAAAATCGACTGGCAGGCGATCTGCCTCAACCTCCCACCCCGCCATAAATGTCTCCCCCTTACTCTCACAGATATTGTGGAGCACACAGCAAGCAGCAATAACAATTGGAATATTAGTTTCACTGAAGTCTAACCTAGTAAGCAAACAGCTCCAGCAAGCTTTTAAAGGTCCAAATGCACATTCTACCACCATTCTGCACTTGCTCAGCCTATAGTTGAACTGCTCCTTACTACTGTCCAGGCTGCCTGTGTACAGCTGCATGAGCCATGGGAGCAAAGGGTAGGCTGAGTCTCCAAGGATAACTATGGGCATTTCAACATCTCCAACAGTAATTTTCTGATCTGGGAAGTCCCTTCCTGCAGCTGTTCAAACAGCCCTGAGTTCCTGAAGATGCGAGCATCGTGCACCTTTCCCGGCCATCCCACGTTGATGTCGGTGAAACGTCCCTTGTGATCCACCATTGCTTGCAGCACCATTGCAAAGTATCCTTTGTGGTTTACGTACTGGCTGCCAAGGTGGTCCGGTGCCAAGATAGGGATATGGGTTCCGTCTATTGCCCTACCACAGTTAGGGAATCCCAGTGCATTAAAGCCATCCACAATGGTCTGCACATTTCCCAGAGTCACTACCCTTGATAGCAGAAGGTTAGTGATTGCATTGACTACTTGGACCACAGCAGGCCCTACAGTAGATTTGCCCACTCCAAATTGATTCCCGACTGACTGGTAGCTGTCAGGTGTTGCAAGCTTCCACAGGGCTATTGCCACTTGCTTCTCAACTGTGAGGGCTGCTCTCATCTTGGTATTCTTGCGCTTTAGGGCAGGGGAAAGCAAGTCAGAACATTCCATGAAAGTGGCCCTACGCGTGCAAAAGTTTCACAGCCACTAGGAATCATCCCATACCTGCAACACTATGCGGTCCCACCACTCTGTGCTTGTTTGCCGGGCCCAGAATCGGCGTTCCAGGGTATGAACGTGCCCTAATGCCACCATGATGTCCCAATTGCCACATCCCATGCTTTGAGGGAAGTCTGTGTCCATGTCCTCATCACTATCGTCATCGTCCTGGTGTCACCTCCTCTCCAGGTTCTGCACATATTGCAGGATAATGCGTGAGGTGTTTACAATACTCACAACTGCTGCGGTGATCTCAACGGGCTCCATGCTTACAATGCTATGGCGTCTGCGTGGGTTATCCGTGAAAAAAGGCGAAAAATGATTCTCTGCCGTTGCTTTTATGGAGGGAGGGAGGGGAGACTGATGACATGTACCCAAAACCACCCACAACAATGTTTTTGCCCCATCAGGCACTGGGAGCTTAACCCAGAATTCCAGTGGGTGGCGGAGACTGCGGGAACTGTGGGATAACTACCCACAGTGCACCGCTCTGACAGTCGATGCTAGCCACGGTACTGTGGATGCACTCCACCAATTTAATGCGCTTAGTGGGGACACACACAATCGACTGTATAAAATCGCTTCTGAAAAATCGACCTAATTTCGTAGTATAGACTTACCCTTAGATTCACCAGGCCAGCAACAAGACAGCTTCTACAATACCGTACTGCTACACAGAAGCCAAAACACAGATCCCTTAAAGCAACCCCGCCTTGGGCTCCCTCCCAGACAGCCCACTTCAACATGATGGGGACTGCTGAAAATCTTATTCATCACATTAAAAAGTTCCACCAATCCCAAAGGATCCTATACATTATCCACCAAGTTAAGGAATATTTCAGTTCTTACCCAAATACATGCTTACAGCCAATTCTTATTAACTCAACTAAGATTTATTAAAAGAAGAAAAGAGAGAGTGTGCTGGTGAAAAGATCATTATACACAGAGACATGCATAGAGTCCTTAGCTCAGTTTCATTGTACAGCTGATGCTTTAGAATTGCAAAGAATCCTTTACAGAATCGTTTCATCAAGTTCTAGTCCAATTTCAATGTCAGGGCAGTCCAGATAGGACTGGAGATCTCCATCTTCTGACTCACACTCCCCTCGGTATAAAGGTTCGGCAGATCAAAAAAGAAAGGATCATTTTTGCAGCGTCATGACAGCACACAGTCCTTGGCTGAACAATAGGCTTTTGAAGTAACCTTCTATTTCCTAAAGATCACTGGTAATTAATTACATGGATTATCATAAGGTGATTCTCCATAAAGCAGTTCATAGACAGTTTACGACAAACTTTCAGGAGACAAACAATGACATTATTACAAGCAAGTTTTATCTAAATGTTAATATTCCCTTTTGATCTCTGAATACAGCCCTAGACAGGAACCGTTTATTTCCATTGTTAACCACTAACAAGATATAGCTAAACAAAGACTACTTCAGGTACCATCTTCTTCCATGTCTTTAACAATACACGTTTACCTTTCGAAGCTCTAGTTTATCTAACGAGGACACACTTTTCGAACATGTCTCTAAAGGCTGTATCTTGGTCAATTACATGCAATTTCCTTAACACCTTCTGTCCCTGTGACAGAGAATTTTAGATCCTGTGTGGATTCTCTCATGTTTAATGCGGTGTGATCTCTGTGTGAAATTTCCTCACAGTCCAAGCACTTGTGGGGTCTCTCTCCTGTGTGGATTGACCCATGTCTAACAAGGTTTGACCTCCATATGAAACCTTTTCCACAGTCTGAGCACTTGTGGGGTCTCTCTCCTGTGTGGATTCTCTGATGTTTAAGAAGGTCTGAGCCCCATGTGAAACTTTTCCCACAGTCTAAACACTTATGGGGTCTCTCTCCTGTGTGGATTCTCTGATGATTAACAAGGACTGACCTCCGTGTGAAACTTTTCCCACAGTGTAAACACTTATGGGGTCTCTCTCCTGTGTGGGTTCTCTGATGTTTAACAAGGTCTGACCTCCATATGAAAGTTTTTCCACAGTCTAAACACTTATGGGGTCTCTCTCCAGTGTGGAATGCGTGATGTTTAAAAAGAGCTGACCGCCGACTAAAACTTTTCCCACAGTCCAAGCACTTGTGAGGTCTCTCTCCTGTGTGGATTCTCTGATGTTTAAGAAGGTCTGACCTCTGAATGAAACTTTTCCCACAGTTCAAGCACTTATGTGGTCTCTCCCCTGTGTGGGTTCTCTGATGAATAACAAGGACTGACCTCCGACTGAAACTTTTCCCACACTCCACACACTTATGGGGTCTCTCTCCTGTGTGGATTGCCTGATGATTAAAAAGGTCTGACCTCTGTTTGAAACTTTTCCCACAATCAAAGCACTTATGGGGTCTCTCTCCTGTGTGGCTTAACTGATGTCTAATTAGTTCTGACTTCCAAATGAAACATTTCCCGCAGTCGAGGCATTGAGAGGGTTTCTCTCTTCTGTGGCTTCTCCCATGGTTATTCAGGGCTGAGCGATTATTGAAGCTTTCCCCACAGTCCAAGCACTGAAGTGGTTTCTCTCCAGTATGGATTGTCTGATGTGATCTCAGAATGAATCTTTCCCCATAACCGAGGCATACATAGCGTATGTCTTCTTTGGAATTTGTCTGCTGGGTTGTGGGATCCTTGTCCCCTCCCCCACATTTAATAGATTCATGCACTTTCTTCCTTGGGTGGTTTCCCTGCATCTTCTCTGACCTGTGCCAATTTTCCCAGGCTTCTCTCTGTTTCCAACACTGGGAAATTTCAGCTCTTCCCACAAAGGTCCCCTGTGATTCCACTTCCCCAAGAACTTCCTGATGGTGATTCCCCTCCACGCTCTCACTCACTCGCTCAGCACCTGCTTGGAGAGAGAGACAATCCAGACGGGAGTCATTGTGCTGGGGAGAAAAAGAAATAACACCGAGGGAAAACCCAACACAAAGACTGAGCTATTCGATTCTGCCTCCACTTCCCACCCAAAAACTCACAGGGAAGGAGAGATGGGAAGGAAACTCCTGCAGCTAACAAGACGGGTGTAGAGCAGTGAGTAATGTCTGCTCACTACAGCCCTGCTCTGGAAGAGGTGAGGAAGAACTGAGGGCACTTACTGATACCACACTTTTGGGATTCTCAACTTTTTCCTTCATTCCCCAGATGGTTTCTTTGTCAGTTCTCACCTGTGTGGGCCTCTCTCAGGCTCTCTCTTTCCTCGCAGGCCTGGAGATCCGGGACCCACGGCTCTTCCCCTCGTTCCAGGCGGGCGATCAGGTCAGGTTTGGGAATGGGAAATCCTGCGCAGGGGGTGAAATCAGACCAGATCAGGGTGCATAGAGAATTGAGAGCGCATCTGTCACAAAGGACATTCTGTGAGCGGAACCTGTCCCTGTGCTCTGCTGGGGAACGTGGAACCCAAGAGGACGGGAACATGGTCGCTGAGCCCCCTTGGGAGAAGCAGACATCTCGGGAGGTGATGGGAATTTTTACACCCTCGCTAGGAGTTCCTAGGATCTGAACAGTCTAGGGGCCTTGGTGACACACACAGCTCTGGCATTAAACCCATGCCTCTTTGTAAGCCTTCCCAATGGCTGGAGCTATTCCCAAGAAGGCAGGTAAATAAGGATTGTGTATGTGAATGGGAATCAATACAGTCAGGACAATGAATGAATTCTGCCTCTTTGAAAGCTGGAGGGGTGGGGATGAGCTAGCATGTCCGTTAAGTTTTGACACCGTATCTCACTGGAGAGGGCATGGAGATGCAAGTCTCTCTCACATGGCAGCCGTGCATTATGGAACCCGTTCGCCTCTGATCTAAGGGACGATGGAAGAACCTGACCAGAGTCAGACATGCAGACTACACGGCCTCTAATAACCAAAGGGACGGGAATCCCTTACCCAGCGAGGTCACTGTCTCATAGTTCTCCTGCATGACATCCCTGTAGAGGGCTCTCTGAGCGGGGTCCAACAGAGCCCCCTGCCCCCGGGTGAAATACACAGCCACCTCCTCGAAGGTCACCGGCATCTGGAACAACAAGAGTCCCCCACTCAGCACCTGCTGCCCCAGCCACAATCCCACTAGTCACAGGAAAGGGGGGAAAACTCAAAGCTCTGGGAGGGCCAGAGTAGCAGAAACTGACTCCTATTGTTCAGAGCAGCCAGGAGGCTTCAGGGGGTTGGGAGAAGGTGAGAGCTCCTTGTCCGCCCCAGCACACGGAGCAGAGCAGGTTCTTCTCATTTCCCACATGCCTGCCAGCCACAGGCTGATACGGGAAGCAGAGATCTGAGCCGGAGGCAGGGACAGGAATCCCGACAGCTTCCCTTCGTATTTCACAGCAGGCTCTGGCCAGTGGGTTCAGGCTCCAGCACTGGGAGTCTGGAAAATGTTCCCAACCCTGCCCAGGGGGTTATATCCTGTTTGAGAAATGGGGGAATGTCCCCTCTCCCCTCCCTCACCACCCATGGGTCTACTCAGAAAATCAGCAGGTTTATCACACCCTGTCTCCTCCCTGCCTCTCCCTCCCCCCACCCAGCAACTCCCTGAAATCCCCTACCTGAGCTGGCTATGTGGACGTGATTCCTCAGCCTGTCGGGGTGATGGGGGAGGTTACAGAAGGGGCTGGAGTCCATGTCACCCCCTGATTTCCCCCAGGCTCTTTAGACCCTCCCAGTAACAGCATCCCTGAGCCAACCGCTAGAAAAAGAGCAGAATCAAAGGGGCACTTTGGCAGATTTCCCCCCATTGCAGTGTAAACCCCTCTCCCCCTTAGCCATAGCCGGAGCCCTCTGGTGGCAACACCTGAAGAATGAGCTGCCCTCGACTCCCACAGCAGCCCCCAGGGACAGGCAGGCGGAGGCTGATCCCATTGGCCCATCCGCACTCCCCCCTGCCAGAGCGAGCAGTGACTCCGGTCTGACTCCGGTGTGGGTGAAATCTAAAACCTGTCTGGAAATCAGACCAAGACCTAGGGAAGCCCTGAACACTCAAGAATCAGAGCCCCAAAGATCATGAGTTTGTCTCTTTTAAAAAAAAATCCAATGTAAACTGGGAGCAGTGTGTGCGGGAAGGGAGGGGGTTGCCTGTGGATATTTGCCTTGTAACTAGGCTCTGCCAGGGAAATGTAACTTGGAGAGACAGCATTGTCTGTTACCCCTGTTGTACATGGGGATGGTCATGTCGGTGAGTCTGTGACTGCGATGCTCACAAAGGTGTGAGGCACAGTCTGGCAGGTGTAATAAAAATATACTAAGCTCACTTCACGCATTGTCATGCTGTGTCTCAGCACAGGGCTGATCTTGCTCCAAAGCATCCAGAAGTAGGGTGGGGCAGTTATCAGACATGCTCTGTATTTGTTTCCAAAGCTGCATTGGATGTTTTCACTGGGCACATGCCACCTGGCCTGGCCGCTCCCTCTTTATTCACCTGAGAGCTGAGGCCATCAGAGCATGGACAGGAGACAGGTGTTTAGGGCAGTCACCATCTCCATGCTCTGGAACGGCTCTGAATGAAGCCAGGTAGGACTCTGGTGCAGCGTCTACCCCTCAGGGCACACTCTCACCAGGGCAAGAGACCAAAGGAGTCTTTATAGTTCATTCCCATGGGACAAGAGTGCCGCCATTTGGGCTACGTTCCTTACAAAGGGGATCACCGAGCAGCCAGGCCAACACTCTCCATGCTCACAGCAGAATCTGCCTGACACTGTCCTGCCTTCGCCCTCCTGCTCAGGAAGCATGTCCTGTCCTTTGCAGGAGGCAGCAGAGGAGCGAGATCACCTTACACATTTCCACCTCAACCCATCTACTGACATTCTGTTGGACCAAAGCTGTGAAATATCTTAATGGCGTTTCTACTCAAGGCAACAGTCAGGGAAGATGAGATGAGCGCCCCACTGTTTCGCTCCTTCTCTTTAGGCTTGAAACATCGCATGTGGGTTACACCTGGACTATCCAAAACTTAAAAATGTTCAAGAAGCGATCAAAGACCTGAAGATTTATAATGTTTGGGGGAAGGTCTCCTGCCCTGGTCTGTGGCTGTCCTGACTGCCACTGTCTAAATTAAGGTTTCAGAGTAACAGCCGTGTTAGTCTGTATTCGCAAAAAGAAAAGGAGGACTTGTGGCACCTTAGAGACTAACCAATTTATTTGAGCATGAGCTTTCGTGAGCTACAGCATCCGATGAAGTGAGCTGTAGCTCACGAAAGCTGATGCTCAAATAAATTGGTTAGTCTCTAAGGTGCCACAAGTCCTCCTTTTCTTTTTGTCTAAATTAAGGCCACTTGACTTCTGAACGAGAGCGTCCACACAGGGGTTTAAAGCCCTGGAATTCATGTGGATTAACGTCACACCTTTAACATCAGACCACGCAGACAAGACCTGAAGAAGTAAAGGGAAGGGAATGAGAGAAATTGGTGAGAGGGGCTGTGTGTGTGTGTGTGGGGGGGTCTCTGCTAATTCCTTTAGTTTTAAAAGATTTAATTTGTTTTCCGTGACACCCCCACAAATGGACGCAGACATTCAGAGGCAGCACCTGGCACAGGAGCAGAATTAGGAGACACACACTCAGTATCAGAGTTTTCAGCCCATGAACAATAACGGGTCATTTAACATCGGAGTCAGCAGCACAGTCTGTGTCTATAAGAAAGAGGGTGTTTTTCCCATGGGGTAACTCACCTGCATTAGCTAGCCCGCCGCAAAAACAGAGCAGAGGCAAAGTACCTTAATCTCACCAAAAGGTAAACAGGGTGAGGTCACCATGGTGTCCCCCGGCCTGATCAATGCCAAGGAGAAACTGTTAATATTTCCCGTGATGATTTGCCGTTAAAAATAGGAATACCCGGGCACCGTGACGACCCTCCGCACAAGGCTAATGAAGTTTAGGATGAAGCGCTCAGAGTAAGAAGAATATTTTTTTAAAGAACGAATGTGAAGGAGTGAAACTGCCCAGACTGGATTCCAAGGGGAGTCAAACTCAGAGGGACAGGGACAGGGACTAGGACACATGGATGAAGCGCTGGGCGGCTTGACACAGACACAGAAACTGAGACCCGGATTCTTTTAAACGCTCAAAGCAGGTGTGACCGTGAGATCTGGGGGAGGGGAGGGGGGTGTCTGTCAATAGTTCACTGGATCAAGTCCCCTCTAGCACCTCAGTAACATCTTATACAGGAGGGGAGAGGGGCCCTGTCCGGGCACTGCGATGAACTGGGAAATGGGAGCTAAAATCCTAGGAAAGGGGGAAGGAAAAGCCCCACTCCCCCCTATTTTTGCAACCACTGCAGCTGGCTCGACCTATCTGGGGGGAATTTTTATTCCCTCTGCTCACCTCATTCCTGGGTTTCCCCCTCCGCCCTGCCTGCCAGGGCCTGTGCCAGGGTTCCCCGCCCGCACACACCGGGGGCTGGCGGCGGCTTTCCCGGGCCCGGGGCAGGGAATCGCAGCCGGCTCCGCGGGGAGCAGCCCGGGGCCAAACCCGCCCCCTGCAGCCCGGGGGTGCCGGGGGGGGGCGGGTCTCTCTTACCTTCCCTCCGAGCGGGGCCCCCCGGGGCAGGGGCCGGGCCGGGAAGGGGCCCTGGCCGGGCTGGGGGCTCTGCCCTGGGAGAGGCTCCCGGGGAGCAGCGGGCAGGGCCCGGCTGGAGGTTCCCCTCTCCCGGCTGCAGCCCGGGCTCCGGGCTCCCGGCACCAGCCGCCGGGGCGCGGGGATCTCGCCGGGAGCCAGAGTCCCCGCGGCGGCTGCGAGTCACTTCCTGGGCCGGGCCTGAGCCCCGCGATCGCTCCCCCCAGAGCCGCCCCCCAGCCGCTCCTGGGTCCTAGCGATCAACCCACGACACTGCAGCATCCCTGTGCCCGGCTCCTGTTACACTCCCAGGCTCTAAGGTCAGAAGGGCCCGTCCTGAGCATCTAGCCCAGGGGTTCTCCCAAACAAAGTTTTGGTGGCCTCAGAGTGAGGCCAGCAACTCTCGCTGGTGGCCGCTCCGACACTTTTCCCTAAAATATTTAATGAACTTTAGGGGAAGCCAGTAAACATGCATGGAGGTAAGCTGGGAAATGGTCCCGTTACTGTGTGGAACTTTCCTAACTTAGACACCCCCTGGGTGGAATCGAACAGCAGAAGGATCTGAGTCCTCCCTCCCTTTTCCTTCACCCGGAGCCTGCCTCACCTTGAGGGCTCCCCTTCCACTCTCCTGTGTAGCAAAGTCCTTGTAACCCCAACAAGGCTGGGCCCTGGCTTCCTGAGGGGCTTGGCCCCCAACCTTGGTGTGACCACTCAGGACACGGGCTGGAGCATCCCCACTCCAGGGTATTTTCTCCGCTCTGGATGCTTCCCTGACCTCCTCCCTGACCATTGTCTATACTCCAGAACAAATGCAATTTACTAAACAGCAGCTAATAAAAAAAAAATCACTAAACAATGAGAAAGGAGAAAGGAAATACTTAGCCCCACTCTGTTGGCACGGGGGCAGTTCACAGTCTGTCCCTCCCACGTCCCAGGCCTCCTGCCCAGGCCCTGTCTGTGCTGCAGGGATGCCGCGGGTCAGACACGTGCTCTGGTGATGGCCACACGCCCTCAGGCTCTAGGTGACAGGACCTTTCTTCCCAGTGTCCCCAGAAAGGTGCAAATCCAGAGGACAAACAAAAAGCATCCAAATTTGGTAATCTCTGTAACTGATTGGGAGTAGGGGGTTGGACTTGTGATCTTTGAGCACTTCTGGCTGCTGACCTAGTTCTGTCCCTGCCCTCCCCCTGGGTTCCACAGGACGGAGGCCTTGATCTGGAACACCGCCGGGGGGCAGGGGAAATGCCAGTATGATGGGGATGACTTCATCAGCTTCCACGTCCAGCCTCGGGCCTCTTACCCCTGTCTGTGTCCCAACTCCAACCCTCCCAGAGCCATGGCCCTGCTCCCGGCCCCACATCAAAGGGGTGGGGGGCACAGACAGGGACAAGGGGGGCACCACACCCCTACTCTAAAATCGTTCCACTGGGCCCAGAGCAATTCCAGCTGTTCTGTGTGTGCTCTGCCGGGCTAAACCCGTCATGGCGGCAGCCGGGATGCTGGGCAGATGCCCATGTTGTGAACTCCTTAACGTGTTACCAGTAGAATTGTAATAGTTGAAAGGGTTACTTTTTACATGCTATTTTCATCCCTAATCTGGATACCTGCCTTGTAACTTCTGAGCCCTTAGGTGGAAGCCTCCACAAACCCCCAAAGCTTCCTTAACTATTTGCAGTAAAAGAATTCTCCTTTGGCTGCTGGGTGGGGCAGCCCCTACCCCTCTCTTGCCCCGTGGGGTGGGAGAGCTGCTTTTGTATTCCGCCCTCTCCTTCTCCCTGACCCCCACCCTCTTTCCCTCCCTTCCCCAGCCAGTCTGCTCTTGCTCTCAAAGCCTCCCCTCCCCATGTTCCCCCTTTCCTTCTCAGTGACCCCCCCACTGATAGTTTCCCTCTATTGAAGTCCTGTTTCCATCTGGCCCCTAAGTCTTCCCTGATTCCCCTGCATCACCCCATCCCCACTTCAGCCATTCCCTGCCTCCTGCATCTGCCCCAGACCCATCCCTCATCCCCCTAAATCCCACCTTATCTACACCCTCTTCAGCCTTCTTTCAGCTCCCCCCTTCCCCCCCCAGATGTGGCTGTCCCAGCCCCCAGTGCAGCATGGGCTGACCTCCCTCTGCTCTGCACACAGTGGCAGATGGGAAACCTCCCTGTAGGAATATGCTACCTGCACCAGTTGCTGATGTGTGAATGGTTCTTAAGCAACTGCTATTGTGTAAAAACTGCTCTCTGAGGGAGCAAATGAGGACAGAGAGCAGTTTGTCCCCTGCACTCTTCTCTTGTCCCCTGCACTCATGGCAGGACTAAGTATTACCTGGACAATTCCTGGCAGGTGTTTGTCAGGTTCATGACCCCCCGACCAGTCAACTTTTACCCCCTGCTCAGACCCTGGCTGCCCCCCTCCTCCCATTTGCCCCCTTTGCCCCTTTTTAACCCCTGTAAAAAGCACTCAGCACAATCCTATGCTTAGTAAGGGCAGGGTGAAGGACAGTGGTTTCAGCAGATGTTACTGAGCATGCTCAGTTCACCATAAGGAGCACATTCCTGCAGGGAGCAGTTTTCTGTACTGCACCTGCGGGAGAGTTAATTAATCCACCCCAATGGGCGACAGCAGCTACGTCTGTGAGAGAAGCTCCAAAAATAAATAAATGCCAATTGACTCTCCTTCGGCAGGAGGCAGGCAAATGGGAAATGCCAGCCAGAGGGGATTTCCCTGGCACATAAGATTTCCAGCTCTCCCGGACCAGACGCCATTGCCACAAACGGCATCCGGTCCAGGAGAGTTGGGAACCCTACTGGCAGATGAACAATTTTCCCCACACACTCTAGAAGAGTCTGAAAAGCTGAAGAATGATCAGCTCTGGTCTGAGCATGGACAGCAGGTATAAAACAGGCCAGGGGAAGGGATATTAAGCAATGGTGGTTGAAGCATGAAGGGACAGAGGAATCTTTAGCGCATCTGGCATGTAAGTATCTTGCGACTCCCGGCTGCAACAGTGTCATCAGATTGCCTCGTCTCACTTGCAGCATTACCTCCTGCAAATGGAAACAAACTTGTTTGTCGAAGCCAGGGATGAGCAAACTTTTGGGCCCCAAGGACGACATCGGGGCTGTGAAACTGTATGGAGGGCCAGGTAGGGAAGGTTGTGCCTCCCCAAACAGCCTGGCCCCCACCCCCATCCACTCCCTCCCACTTCCCGACCCCTGACTGCCCCCCTCAGAATCTCCAACCCATCCAACCCCCCCGGCCCCTTGTCCCCTGACTGCCCTTACCCCTATCTACACCCCTGCCCCTTGACAGGCTCCCCAGGACTCCCACACCTATCCAAACACTCCCTGTCCCCTGACTGCCCTGATGCATATCCACCCGCACCTAACCACCCCCCCAGACCCCACCCCCTATCCCTCCCCTGCTCCCCCTCCCCTGACTGCCCCATCCAACCACTTCCTGCTCCCTGTCCCCTGACGGCCCCCTGGGATCCCCTGCCCCTTATCCAACCCCTCCCTGGCTCCATAGCCGGGAGCTCAGGGGCTAGGCAATCGCCAAGCGGCTGAGTTTACAAGCAGCAAAGGGAGCAGGAGGGGGCGGGGTGTGTGTGGAACATCTGGAGGCTCTGAAACAGTTCTGTGAAGAGGATCAAACCCCCAACTGTGCGATCTGCAGAGAGTCCCGGGCTCATTGCGCTCACACGGTGGTTCCCATACAGGAGACTACCCAGGAGTACAAGGTAGGGAATTGCTGTCAGATTTAATGGGTTAACTTTTGGGTTTTAATTACAGGCTAATTTCACTGAAAGTTCCCTCTCATAGATGTAACTGCAGCATTCAGCTCTGCAAAGCCTTCACTGTTTGGGAGATGTCATGACAAAATAAATGATCTGGCAGTGTGGCAACAAAGGCAAAAAATGGAGTCTTCAAAGATATCTGATGAGGGAAAATTATTGGAGATGCTGAATGCTTTTCAAACCCAGCTTCCACTGGTGAAATAAGGGAACATTTTACTGAGTGGAAGCTGTTAACACCAGTGACGTTTAAATCACATGAGCTGAGACCCAATCTGTGAGAGTGCTATCTTCACATTGCAGGAGAGGAAGGTACAAGTTGGTTTGTTTAATAGAATTTATTATTACTTCTATTTCCATCACAAGAGCCCTTACAGACCACATATGAGATCTGAGCCCTGCACAAAACCCAGCCAGGGGCAATCCCTGCCCTGAGCAGGTTACAGCCTAACTAGGGTGGGAGGGAAACTGAGGCACAGAGAAGAGCAATTACTGGCCCAGGATCACCAGCACAGACGGGACTCGAACCCAAAACTCCCCAGTCCCACTCCACTGTGCTAAGCATTACACCCTGCTGCCACCTCAACATCAACCTCCTGTGAAGAAGTGTGTCTATCGGGAGGGAAAGACAACTTGATAAAGGCCCCAGGCTCAGCAGGGAGAGGAGGTTTCCCACTGGGATTCT
Organism: Lepidochelys kempii; assembly: GCF_965140285.1. NCBI lineage: Eukaryota > Metazoa > Chordata > Testudines > Cheloniidae > Lepidochelys > Lepidochelys kempii. The sequence goes on along the minus strand of NC_136393.1, from coordinate 44,362,369 downwards.
GAACTCCTGTGCTGTTCCATGAGGGGTTAAACTCTGACTCCTGTCTGCATGAGAGGAGATCACTGGGCTAAACACTGTGTGGGACCCCGAGCACCTTGAGTCCACCCATAACAGGACTTCAGACAGCGCAGATCCATGCCAAGTCCCACTGGGATTACACTGGAGTGTAGCCAACCTAACCCCAGGCTGGAGCTGACGGGTGCCAGTCTGACCTGTTCTGTGGTGTACGTGGGCAAGGCCCAGTCAGAGTGGTGGTCCCACCAGGCAGCCTTTTGAAATCTCCCAGCTAGAGAACTGCAGGGCAGGTGCTCCAGAGCCGAGTAGCCTCCATAGCTGCAGGAGACTCCTCCTTGTTTTTACAGAATACAACGTATACAGCGAGCACTTTATATTTTTTTATTATAAATTATTGTAAAAAACAAAAGAAAGAGTATTTTTCAATTCACCAACTGCTAGTACCGTATGCAATCTCTTTATCATGAAAGTTGAACTTACAAATGTAGAATTATGTACAAAAAATACCTGCATTCAAAAATAAAACAATGTAAAACTTTGGAGCCTACAACTCCACTCAGTCCTACTTCTTGTACAGCCAGTCACTGAGAAAAACAAGTTTGGTTACAATGTGCAGGAGATCATGCTGCCTGATTCTTGTTTACAAGGTCACCTGAAAGTGAGAACAGGCATTCTCATGGCACTGTTGCAGCCGGCGTTGCAAGATATTTACGTGCCAGATGCTCTAAAGGGTCGTAGGTCCCTTCCCGCTGGAACCACCATTCCAGAGGACATGCCTCCATGCTAATGACGGGTTCTAATTGATAACGATCCGAAGCAGACCAGACCGACACGTGCTCATTTTCTTCAACTGAGTCAGATGCCACCAGCAGAAGGTTGATTTTCTATTTTGGTGGTTCGGGTTCTGTAGTTTCCCAATCAGTGTCTTCCTCTTTTAAGACTTCTGGAAGCATGCTCCACACCTCGTCCCTCTCAGATTTTGGAAGACACTTCAGATTCTTAAACCTTGGGCCGAGTGCTGTAGCTATCTTTCGAAATCTCAGATAGTTACTTTCTTTGCGTTTTGTCAAATCTGCAGTGAAAGTATCCCCCCATGTGCTAGGTCATTCTCCGGGACTTCGATATGATGACATATTTGGCAGAACGTGTGTAAAACAGGACAGGGGACATACAAGTCTCCTTCAAGGAGTGTGGCGGTTCAATGATCAGACAGAACACAGCTTTATGCAAGCAAACAGGCTGGTCAGCGGAGATGGGCTGTTCTGCCCCCCCGCCTTCCACCTTCTCCTTTTATTATATTTCTCCCCCTAAGCATTACACACTGCTACCCAAAGGAATGTATGACGTTGATTAATATACTTAGTTACCATCCTTTATCTACTACAATCCTGGTTCTCAGGCCTTGAGCCCAGGCTAAGAAAGCCTCCCACAGTTGCTGTCCAAACAATCAAGTTCTCATGGTTCATATCTAGCCCTTGTCCTTGGATAGAGCAATGTGTGCATTGCTTCTACAAAACAGTCAGGGTGTGCCCTGCCTGCTTCCAGGTGGAATAGCTAAACATGAACTCTACATCCCCCCGTTTTTATTTAATGATATTTGGCCATGTCATGGTAGCCGACAATTTGTTTTGTCATGCTATTTAACTCCCAGACAGACAAGGACATAACCTGGGGAGCTTTCCAGGGCGAAATTTTACAAAGTCTTAACAAGGAAGGAATACATTGTACACAGCAGCAGCAAAAAAATAAGCCCAATGATTACAAACACAGAATAACCAAAAAGCTCAACATCTGCAATATAATCATCTAAAAGGGGTACACTTCTTTTACTACAATTGTGACCAGCAAAAGGCAATATAAGTGTCATTCTACTAAGACAGCAAAGGGTGCCATCACTTAAATTTGCAGGAATATAATTAAAGGTGCGTGAACCGCAAATAAAAAACCATCCTGATGGTAGGATGATATGGCCATAATTATATGAAACATTAACAGCATGGGAACCATTTAAAAGGGGTTGAGAAATTTTTCGACAGCCCAAGGGCACCTTTGTACTAGTGCAGTTAACTACACGCGCACAGGTGACACTGTGAGCCCCGGCCGGGTACGGTGTGTGGAGGGATACAGCCGTGCGAGGCAGAGTATAGTTGGCCGGGCCCCAATTAGCCATGCTAGAGTACTGGGAGGAAAGATTCGCATAAGCAGAGAACAGTGTCTTATTCTCCATCTCCTCAGGGTGATGACATACTGGAATAAGGCATGTACCTAACAAATCTCCGGCTGCTACAGAATTAGTAACATTTGCTATTGAAGCCAATCTTTCCCATAGGTTATATGTCATTCGGGCTTGTAACAGGGGAAGCGCTTCCAAGCCAACCCCTACAGGAAATAGCAGGCACAAAAGGCACACAATCATCACAGAATTAGCAGTGATTTGGGCGAGAATTGCCACAAACAAAGTCTCAGAAGTCTCTGGCTGTTGGTTTGCTGCCAGTCTTCGTTGGGCCGCGGCGACCAATGCTTTTACTGCTCCCCATGTCACGGGCCGGTTTGGGACACTACGCCTCCTCCGTCTCCGTCCCACTGTTGTCGACCCGGGGGGCAACGCGGTCTCCTCCAAGGTCAGCTGAAACTCTGGTATGGGATTCGACAGCCCCTGGTGCCATGCCATGTTGTTTAAGTGCCGGTCGCACACACCGAGCTGGAACCCACAACGGTCCTGCAGGGAGAGACACAGCAGCATATCCCCGACCCCAAGTGATTAGAGGTACTGGGCCCAGCCACTGTGGATCGGGCAGCTGACGGTAAAAGACACGCAGTCTTTCCAGTACCTCAGATTTGTGAAAATGCCGATCTGCAGGGGTCTGCTGATCTGCGTTCAGTGTTAAATTATTTAAAGTAAACAAGAGGATATGCATTTGTTGTTGAATGTCTCCTAAGGTTCGGAGACGCAGCTCCCCTTGTTTTAATTATTTATCTAGCAAGGTTTTGAGTGTGCGATTGGCACGTTCAACAATGGCTTAGCCCGTGGAATTATAAGGGATTCCGTGTTTAAGACGGACGTCCCAGCGGGCACAAAAGGTGGAGAGGGCTGCAGAGCAGTAGGCTGGGGCATTATCTGTTTTAATTTGGCAGGGGCGACCCATAACAGAAAAGCAGGCCAGCAAATGGTGAATAACTTTGTTAGTGGCTTCCCCACATTGTGGGGTTGCCCAAAGGAAGCCTGAATAAGTATCAACGAAAACATGTAAAAACGAATAGGGGCGAAATTGTGGCACATGAATAACATCCATCTGCCACAGCTGATTTGCTGCGGTACCTCGGGGGTTAACGGCATAAGAAAAAGTAGGAGCAGCAGCAGCACAGTGGGGGCAGGAACGGACAATGGAACGTGCATGAATGATCAGCAGGAATGTGAAACTGCCGGGCCAAAACAGAGGCAGACTGATGAAAAAAGGCATGGCTTTCAATGGGGTCAGAAAAAAGGGAATTTACCTGACCACGCAACGCGCGATCGGCGCATGCATTGCCCTCAGTGAGTGGCCCAGGCAGAGGGGTATGACTGTGAATATGAGCAACAAAGTAAGGGAAATGACAAGTGGCAAAAAGGTGCTGCAAAAACAAAAACAGGCGAAGGAGGTCTGCATCAACCTGAGGGGTAATGAGGGCAAGGGGTAAATGATCAATTACCTGATAAACATAATGGGTATCCACAATTAAATTAAAGGGACAATCAGCAAAAAATTGAAAGGCCAAAATAACAGCAGCTAATTCTGAGGGCAAAGGGGGATGGTGAAAAAACAATCTTTTAAATCTAACACACAAAATTGATTGGTTTGAGGAATTAAATTTGGATTTGGTAAGCCAAATTGCAAGGGGCCCATAGGTTGGATGCGTTTATTTATTTCCCTTAAATTATGTAACAGCCGCCAAGCACCCGATTTTTTTTTTTTAATAACAAACATCGGGGTGTTCCAGGGACTGGTGGAGCTCTTTAATCGCTGTGCTTGCAAATGCTGCTGCACAAGTGAATGAAGCGCTTTTAGCTTTTTTAGAGGGAGGGGCCACTGGTCAATCCATACGGGCTCTAAGGATTGCCATACCAAGGGTAAGGCGGAGGGCACGGTGGGTGAGGGAGGGTTTTGGGCCATCAGATGTTAATATCGAGGGTGGTGTCTAACTTTGTAAGTAAATCACGGCCCCAAATATTGAGGTGGACAGGGAGCACAAAAGGGCGGATAGTAGCAAGGGTACGGCCTCCCGGTTTAGAGACCGTGACCCAAGACAAACTTTGGCGCCCGGGTTTACTACCCCCGATCCCCCACAATTCTCTAGAAGGAACCGTAGGCCAACTAACCGGCCACTCCAGATCATGAATCACCGTAACGTCAGCTCCAGTGTCCACCAGCCCTGTAAAAGGAACATCATTTAAGAGAAGTGTTAACTGAGGTTTCGAGGGGCGGACTGAAATTGTCAGAGCAACAAGTGGAGAAGACGCGCTGTGAGACGGCGAGTGAGACAACGTCGATCCAAAGCCGCCTCCGCCCCGAGTTCGATCCTCGGCAGCTGGCACCTGATAGGGGACTAAAATCAATTGTGCAATTGACTGTCCACGCGGGAGCGACTGTGGAAGATGAGTCCACACCTGAACCTTAATAATGCCAGTGTAATCAGCATCAATGACCCCTGGAATGACAAAAAAGCCCTGTTTCCCAGCATGTGAGCGAGGGAGAACAAGACCTACAAAGCCGGCAGGGAGAGGTCCCGTCACCTGTGTAGGTATGGCACAGACCTCCCCTGGCAGCCGAAAGTCAGTGTCCTCCTGCATGATCAAATCAAGCCCTGCACTTCCAGCAGTCGCCGCCCTCATAGAGTCTATGGATTTTAAGGCAGAGGAGCGGTTGTCTGAGTAGGAAACACCCCCATTTGGCCCTGGGTTCGGGGGGGGACCCGTCGCACGGTTTCCCGACCCGCTACGACACTGATTAGCCCAGTGATAACCTTTCCCACACTTGGG